>NW_024870814.1:3357500-5870000 GCF_019054845.1 Dipodomys spectabilis
GTCAAGGTCAGCAGAGTTATTACTATAGATCATTTCATTTCTGCACTAGATACCACATTTTAACAAATTAAAAATGCTCTCAAATAAACGTGGAATAAAATTAGATATTAATTACAGAAAGTGAAGCAGAAAGTCCCCAAGTATTTACATATCAAAACATATATATTTTTGTTTTTGTTTTATTTATTTTCCCTTAAAAATAGTACTAGCATAGAGAAATTATACAAAGGGATTTCATTTATAACATGAATCTAATAGACAATGATCAAAAATACAAAATGAATATTATTGTTTATTGACATATATGCCACATATATGCCGTATGTTTTCATTTATATCACTTTTTTTTTCTTTTTGGTCAGTCATAGGGCTTGAACTATGGGCCTGGGCACTGTTTCTGAGCTCTTCAGCTCAATGCTAGCACTCTACCACTTGAGCTATAACACCACTTCTGGCTTTTTCTGTTATGTGGTGCTGAGGAATCAGATGCAGGGCCTCATGCATGCAAGGCAAGCACTCTACCACTGAGCACCTTCCCAGCCCACATACATGTCACTTATGCATCATATATGCTACACATATGCCACACAAGTCATATATCACACATAGCACACATGACATATATGACACACACCACATGTTCTAAGCACCATATATGTCATAAACACTGCACACATACCACACACATGTCAAATACCACACATGACATTCATTTCACATGCATGCTACATATGCCATATATATCATATCTGTTACGTCTGTGCCACACATGCCATATGTGTCACAAACCTATATGCCACATATATGCCACATGTGCCAGGCATATCACATGTATCCCACATGGCACATCTTTCACATTTCACATACATCATATATGTCAAACATAGCATGTGGCATAAATGTCATATACATGCATATATGTCATACATGCCTAAGTATGTCACATGCCATAAGTGCCACTTACATGTCATTTGTGCCACAATGCCATACATACACATCATATATGTTATATACAAACATATACGTGTATTAACATTTATGTATATATTGACATATATGTATGTATTGGCATATATAGTTTAATGACATAAGTCTATAATCTCTCTGTATATTTTCTGTATACATAATACAGCTGTATAAAATACTGTATTATCTTTATACATGGAGAATGTATAATACTGCATCATACATACAATATTCTTCTATTAGATTTATTATCACCATCTCCTTTTACTGGTCATCCTACCTGATGTACCTCCAACATTTCTTCATTTAATTATTTTATTTATATCTTACTTTAATTTAATTTTTCTGGATTGTTTAATAAGCTAATTTTCATATGAATGAATAATTAAAATGTGTTTATAACATTAATAGTTGGTAATAATCATATATCTGAAATATATGCAGAATTTTCACAAGAAAAAAACCACATTATCCAATAAAAAATTAAAATTAAGTTTTCTATTTGAAAAGATAAAATCACACATACACACACACATAAAATACAAACCATGTAAAATGTTAACTTAAATACAAATACAATCATTTTGAATATGCATATACAAAACAAAAAATGCTAAAGATAATTCAAAAAATTCACATATTAATTATAAGGAAGACTAAATATTTTTCTCACATGAAAGAGGAAACAATCTTGATAATTCTGCTTAATGAGAGTAGACAATAGTTTTATATTGTAAAATGTCTAAATTAAATGCAGTAAAAATGAAATAAGATATTGATGTCATTTGAATAAAAATTAACAAAATAGAACTTAGCATAGTGGCTATGCTTGTAATCCCAATTCTCAGTAGGTTGAAAGATTGGGAATTTGAAGTCAGTCTAGACTATGCTTATAATTGCAATTCTCAGTAGGTTAAAAGATTGGGAATCTGAAGTCCTTCTAGACTAAAAAGGAAGATCCTAGTTCAAACAGAAGAGAAAAAGAGAAAGGAGAAAGAAAGGATAAGCAAAAGTAAAATGATGATAGGGAGGGTGAAGAAGAGGAGTAGAAAACAAAAGAATATACAGAAAAATTAGATAACAAGATGGAAACAGAAGATATATGCTGGAAGAAAAATCACCTCTTCAACAAATGATACTGTCAAAACTGGACATCCATATGCAGAAAAACAACAACTAGACACACATATATCATCTTGCACCAACATAAGTTTGAAATGGATCAAAGACCTCAATGTAAAACCAGAAGTCATGACACTTTTACAGGAAAGATTTGGGGAAACACTATGGCTCCTGGACATAGGTCAAAAGTTTTTAAGTACAATTTTAAAACCACAACAAATCAAGGAAAGAATTGATAAATTGGACCAAATCAAAATTAAAAGTCTCTGAACAGCAAAGGACATAGTTAACAAGCTAAATAGAAAGATCACATGGGACTAATATCTAAAATATATTTAGAGCGCAAAAGGTTGAACTGTCAAAGAAACAACTCAATTAACAAATGGGTGAATGACTTAAAGAGAAACTTCTCAGAAGAAGTAAATATGGCCAATAGACACAAGAAACAAATGTTTAATATCTCTAGCCATAAAGGAAATGCAAATCAAAATAACACTGCAATGCCACCTCACCCCAGTTAGAAAACTTTCAATAAAAAATGCTGGTGTGCTTGTGGCCAAAAGGTAACTCTATTGCACTGTTGTTGGGAATATAAACTGGTTCAACCACTCTGGAAAGAAGTATGGAAGGTCCTCAAAAAAACTAATCATAGAGCTTCCCTATAACCCACTTCTAGACATTTATCCAATAGACTAGCACAAACAAGGATACAGGAAATCTACCACCATGAGACTATTTGTTTCATCTTTATTTACTGTAGTCACAATACTGAATCAGCCCAGATGCCCCTCAGAAGTGGTGTGGGATGCAATGAATTATTACATTTTTAAAATGGTTGATAATTTTTATTTCAGTTTTTACTTAACAGAAAATTGACATTAAACAGCAAAGTATAAAACACATTAGTGCTTGGTTAAATCTGTATTAGTCTTGTAAAATTTCAACCTTCAGAATTCTGTTTATCTCTCACATAAACTTTTTTTAAATAAGATTTATTGTGAAAATACTGTACAGAGGGGTTACAATCATATGAGCAAGGTAATGAATACATTTCTTATCAAGTATTGTTGCCTCCTTCTTTGTTTTTCCCCTACCATCCCTTCCCTCCCACCTCCACAACTACATTCCTCTCTCCCCTTCCCCCCCGCCCCCCTCACTGCCTCCCCTCCCCCGATTAAATTGTTTTTTTTTTTTGCAGACATTTTATTTTTTTCTTAAATGAAGATTTTCCTGATTTCTAATACTCATGATAGGCACTTATACACAAAGGCAGATTCATTGAGATGTTTCTAGAGAATATATTTTGATTAACTATAGTTTCACATTTTTAATTTTACACCTACTTTTCCATTTTAAATATTTAGCCTTTCTAGGACAGGCCATTCACAGAGGGTTCCATGGCATGTTGACCACATAAATAGAAGAAAACCAAAAAAATTTTTTTGCATAATTTTGCAAAATTTTGCATAAAGTTCATTTTTTTGTTGACATTGAGTCTTGTAAATCTCATTGTTCCAATGGGTCATCCTGTATCTCTATTTAAACAATTTTTTCCCTTCCGCTCTCCAAATTATACCAACATCAAATACAGTGAAAACAGAAGTTATGCCATGGGCTACGGACACATAAAGCAACAATCACCTCATAAATATGTTAGAAACAATAGCAAGAAAGAAAAGACCACTTGTGTCCTTATCTTGGGGTTCATTTTGCCTAACATCATCTTATCTGACCTTTTCTGCTTGTCTCAGACATATACTAGTTATTGCAAGTAAGGGAAACCATGGGACCTAAGTTTCTTTGGGCCTGACTTACTTCACTTAATATAATTTTTCCAAATCTTTCCGTTTCTTAACAAATGTGGCAATGTCATTCTTTCTGATGGAGGCCTAGAATTCCATTGTGTATATATACTACATTTCTTGATCCATTGGTCTACTAAGGGGCATCTGGGTTGGTTCCAAATCTTAGCTATGGTAAATAATGCTGCAGCAAACATAGTTGTGCTTGTAGCTTTAATATGGTCCTGTTTATGATCATTTGTGTAAATGCCCAAAAGTGGGATTGCTCTATGTGGAGCTCTAAGGGGAGCTCTATGTGGAGTCTTTTGAGGAACCTTCATAGTACTTTCCAAAGTGTTAACATTATCTTATCTGAACTTTTCTGCTTGTCTCAGCTATATATTAGTTATTGCAAATAAGAGAAACCATGGGACCTATATTTTTTTGACTTTGGAAATTACCAGCAGATTCAAATACAGAAGTCTGATTCACACCTGAATCACCTCAGGAAGTAGGCATGGAAACAGAAGACCAGGACATCTATAGCCACAGGTGATAATGGCAGTCAGCTAAGGTTCCAAACTAGAACTCCAGATTTCCTTCTACTTCTTTTTCCCTTTTCCCTCTCCTTTTCAAGTTGATGTTCACTTTAAAAATATTATATTGCCACATTTCTTTCTCTCTCTTTCTTTTTTTGGCAAAGAGAAGCAGGCATGCTCTCATCTTCTGTTGGGCCTACATTAGTTTTACATAAGTATTCAGGTACATTGCCTCCCATATAGACAAGAAGATTCTGCTTCCTTTGCTTCTAAAGGAAATTGCCAGTTTCCAAACTCACCAAAATCATTCCTATCAACTGGGAACTGCATTTTGACTCCAAACTTATTTTTGGATGAATATAAACCATGAAGTCTCCTAAACACTGTTCATTTCAGGAAGCCTCTGCTACTAGTTCTTTATATAGAATTCTAGTCTGAAGGCCTTGCTGTAGGTAAGTGAATCTACCTGCAAAGTTAATACTGTTAGCACACTTATAATTATTTCTCCCCCATCAAATTTTCAATACAATCTTGAAATAACTTATTTTGTTTTTGTTCCTCACAATTTAGACTTTTTCTACAAATGAAATAAATATGCTAATGGGATATATTCCAAGAGCAGAATTTAAAATTCATCTGAAGAATGAGTAAATTACACTTTTGATCCAGAGATATAAAATTCATAACATCAGTGTAGCTACATGGTATGTAGATTTACACATATACCTGGAAGGCATCAGTCAGGTAGAAAATATTAGATGTTGTACTAAAGTGACACTAATAAATATTGAAGGAGAACTTGCCATGGCATTGCCCAATTTTAGGTTCTGAGCTTTATACAGTTAAACCTAGGTTCTAAATTCAACTACAATGGTTGCTAGATGTGTGAATCAGGGCAGATTTCTAACTTCTCTGCTTATTTCTAAAATGGAGATAACTAGAATCTTGCTCATCAGGCCTACTGTAGTTGAATATATGAAGCACTTGAAGTGTTTAGCACAGCAGCCTGCACAACGTGAACCTTTGCTAGTATGCTAACAGCTTCCCACATACTGGCCTCAGCATCTTTCTTCGGTATTTTAGCTGATGACTCAGAATATCTGGCTAGTTTCCTTCAATTTGGTCAAAGGGTATAATAATGAATTTTCATTTTCTCAGCCTTTCTAAAGCAATTAAGTATAAATTTCTATTTCTTTGGTTCTCCCACTTGTCTGTGTTTCTAAGAGATTTTGAAGTCATAGTGCCTGACAAAAAAGGTGATAAAATTTTCATATCAAAATAGAAAAAAACCATATAATTTGCAAAGTCGCTAAAAGGAGTTCTCTGTTCTATTAGACATGACAGACTTGCTTCTTTTTACTGTGGTTTCTGAGGAATGTTGTGCTTCCACAGATCCAAAATATAGTTGGCTGAACTTCAAGCATTCTTTCCTATTAAAAAGTTAACATGGGCTAGAGGAGAGGATTAAGGGGCAGAACCTTTGCCTACGAAGTATAAGTGAGTGCCAACCTCAGTTCTATGAAAAATAATAAAAAGTAAAGTAGATGGATGAGTATATAAATGATAAATACATTTGATCAATGTTATATTTTACATTCATAATTCAATAATTTATTTTCCAGTATGAACACATCTAACCATTGTCATAGCAGAGCATGAAAACTGGTTTCTCACCTCTGATGTCTCTAAGGTCCTTGTCAGTGTTTTCTATAAATAGGCAAAAAGCCTGGGCACTATTGTGGAGTGAATCAGAGGGTGCCATTCGGCCCCAAATCATATCACTCTGGGTCTTCTGATGTCACTCTTAAAATACAAAGTACTTTTCCAGTGGGAGTTATCATGTAAAGAGATGAAGAACTGTAATAAGGTACAAAATATTTCCAGAATATGAAATATATCTGGAAATACACATTTTTCTAATTTGGGGAGGGAAAGGGAAATAACAAAATGATGAAATAAGGATACAGGTGGAGGGGCTGGGAAGGTGGCTCAGTGGTAGAGTGTTTGCTTTGCATGCATGAGGCTCTGGATTCGATTCCTCAGCACCACATAAACAGTAAAAGCTGGAAGTGGCACTGCGGCTCAAGTGGTAAAGAGCTAGCCTTAAGCTGAAGATTTGAAGGACAGCGCCCAGGCTGTCCTCCAGAGTTTAGGCCCTACCATTGACAAATAAAATAAAAATAAAAGATACAGGTTGACCCATTGTAACAATGACATATATAAGATACTATGTTGCCAATGAACTTTACAGTTGGGGGGGGGGGGCGAGGAGAAGTTGGAGAGGTGGGAAGGGAAGGAGTGGTAGGGGAAAACAAAGGAGTGGGTAACAATGCTGGAGAGGAAATGTACTCATTACTTTATTCATGTAACTATAACCCTTCTGCACAGTATCTTTACAATAAAATATACATTAAAAAAGAGTTGAAGAACTATAATAAGGTACAAAATATTTACAGAATATTAAAGTCTAAATATTTCAGTTTTCCTATTTTATGGGTGAGAGTCTTTTCAGGCCAAGGATGTATTTATGGCCTGAATAGAGAAGGACTGAGATATATAGCAGAAGATGGATAATCAAGGAATGGATACCCGCACAGAAGACATTGCTATTAGAATTATTGCCCTTCTTCACTGGAACATGAATGATGAAAACAATCTGTCTGTAGGCAGCAGGTTGACCCAGATGGAATTATATATTCACAGCTGTTTTCTTCTTCTTTTGGAATGAAGACATCTTAGTTTCTTTTGAGCATTCATTGATTTTACCAAGACACATTTTATGTCCAACAGCTCAGAGATTCTAGTAAATACATAAGGTATTCATACTTGAGATGTTTATTTTCATAAATGTGAAAGCTAATTGCAGAGTAATATTGCTGAGTTACAGTTGATGGTACTTGCTTCCTGTAAATCTTATTACGACTCAAGTGAAACAAGGTTGGGTGAGTAGACTATTTTTAGCTCAGTTTATTTTATTCATTTGTGAAGATGCAACTGAGAACCTAAAACAAGTTCTTGTTATTGTGGAAACAGTAATAACTTAGTAGGAATGTTAGGCTATATGTCCGTACAGTTATATTTAAATAGTGCTAAGCACAACTTTGTTAAATACATAAAAGTATGAACATCTGTCACTATGTCACTTCTACTGCATACAATGGGATATTGTGAAGCATGTTAAAATTATGGTATACTTCATGTGTTGTTGATATAAACTGGAGAATTTCAATAAAGGTCATGTTTATGTGAAAAGGAATAGTCAGATTGCCCTTGCTTTTGTTTGCAAGCATTTGAATAGGATATAACAAAAATCAAAAGAAAAAGAATTTTGTAAAACCATTATCCATATGAACAATGTATCACCTTTGGAGTGTTCTACTTTTTGAGTTCAGAATCATCTTTCTTCTAATACTAAGTTTGTTCAGCTGCTAATTTCAAAGTGTTTTGCACATGCTTGGTTTGATAGCCAAACTAGTAATAGAAGGTTGATCATGATCTGGTTACCAGTGACTTATAAGCCTCACTATTTGAGAGTCTGAGATTTGGAAGATGACAGTTGGAAGCCAGACCAGCCAGTAAAGTTCACTGGACTACTTTTCAACTCATAGCTGGGCATAGATACATGTGACCATCATCCCAAATTACATAGGAATTTGGAATTGGGAAAGATACTGGTTCCAAGACAGTCTGAGCAGAAAAGTCCATGAAAATCCATATCCACAGTGGGAAGCTGGATCCAGTGATGCACACCTGTCCTCCCAACAATGATGGAAGTCTAAAATAGGAGGATTGCAGCTCAGAAGCATACCAGGACAGGAACTAAGAGAGGATTTCAAAAATAAGTAGGAAAAGCAAGGCTGGAAGCATGATTCAGTTATAAGAAAGAGTACTAGATAGTTCATTCCCAAATACTGAGTGAACGAAAGAGAGAGAGAGAGAGAGAGAGAATATGTGAAAATTGATAAAGAAGATAATACTGAGAAGATGATAACTTTGATGAGGAAGAGGAAGGATAAGGGTAGAACAACAGCTAGGAATTTAATTATCTATAGCCCAGACAAAGAAGAAATCTTGATGTTCAGAGTGATCAGGCTTTACCCTTCATTCAATGCTAAATGAAATGTATAGATTTATATGGGAAAATAATTACAACAGTAATTCCAGTGGATCAATAATGTACACTGATAGGCTTATTTACTGATTTATTTATTTAGTTTTGGGTCTTGAACTCAGGGCCTGAACACTGTCCCTGAGGTGATTTTGCTTTTCTGGTGGTTAATTGAAGAGTCTCATGGACTTTCTTGACAGGACTGGCTTTGAACCTTGATCCTCAGCTTCCTTAGTAGCTAGGATTACAGGCAGGAGTCACCAGTGCCTGACTTGTGCTGGATAGTTTTCTGTTCCAAAGTCAATTTGCATGTACTTTGAAATTGAATTATAATTAATCAGTGGGAAGTGGTATGTTAAGTGTTGGCTGTTTATTTCCTTTTGCTACAGCTACATGTTGAAAGGGATAAATGCAATTTGAACAGACCAGATGACACAACCTCAGTAAACTTTGGCTGGGGGGGTTGTAATGGGGGGCCAGGGAGTGTAATGGGAGGGTGGGGGGGCGGAGATGGTAAGAAACAGGAAGGGGAAACAGGAGGAGGCAATAATGCTTGATAAGAAATGTACTCACTATCTTGCCCATGTAATTTTAATTCCTCTGTATGGTATTTTCACAATTAAAAAAAAAAAGGCATGATATCAGGAGGCCCAGCCTGTTTTTCTTTTTCTTTTCTTTGTTTTCTTTTTTCTTTTTTTTTTTTTTGCCAGTTGTGGGGCTTGAACTCCTGGCCTGGGTGCTGTCCCTCAGCTCTTCAGCTCAAGGCAAGCACTCTACCACTCGAGCCACAGCATCACTTCTGGTTTTCTCAGTGGTTAATTGGAGATAAGAGTCTCACAGGCTTTCCCTCCCTGGCTGGTATTGAACCATGAACCTCAGATCTCAGCCTTCTGAGTAGCTGGGATTACAGGTGTAAGCCACCAGCACCCAGCTCCAGCCGGCTTTTCTGTCAGCTTCGACCTGTGCATCCCTCCTTAAGTCAAGAACAGTGCTTCAGAGGATACAAGCCAGTGGCATGAGAGGTTTTCAGTGATGACCTGCCAGCCAAGTAGCTATAATCACTACATTTTAACTTCTGCCTTTTGTATTCCATTGTACAACCTGAGGAAAAAGAATCAGGTTTTCATCTGGATATTGGGGTTTGCTAGGTGAAATGTCTTCATTATTCTCAAATAACCTTTTCCTTGAATATAGGCTGTCATCCTCAACAAAACGTAGCAGTCTAAAGAGATCAATATTCACTCTCTATCCCAGGTGTTGTAAAGAAATGAGTGAGTTCCCAGAATGCTTTAGACAAATTTCACAGTAAGATGAAAAGGGAATACTTTTTTTCTCACTTCAGCCAACAATCTGTTAATGTTCTAAAGCACAGCTTAGGTGATTTTTTTTCCCAGGAGTTTCCTACTGACAATCACATATGTGTTATTCTTATTCAAGGCAATGACTGATACTTATTTAATTAGCCAACCAAATTTCTCTACAGAACCATGAAACTGCTTATATACATTGGTAAACTTTATATCACTGGTAAAGCACATTTTTATATCTTAAAATTGCTACAAATATGTTAAGAATGTGGCAATTAAAGCTTAGTGAGAGAATTTATCTTTTCTTCATCGCTGACTCATTTAGTAACATACTTGGACACCTTCACAGTCAGGGTAAAATTATTCTGTGCAAAGATAACAGTGTTAGAGCCAATAATTAAATTTGTTGCCAATATAACCTGGAGAGAGGGGGAGAGAGAGAGAGAGAGAGAGAGAGAGAGAGAGAGAGAGAGAGAGAGAGAGAGAGAGAGAGAGAGAAAGTAAAAGAGAGAGAGAAAGAGAGAGAGAGAGAAAGCTTGACTGTTCTTTTTCCTCTATTGTTTTTTTTTTTTATTCACTTATGATACCAGTACTGGGGCATGAAATCAGGTTTCTCTTGACAGCTGGTGTTCTTTCACTTGAGTCATATCTTAGTCCTTCATCTTGCTAGTGAATTGAAGACAGAATTTCATAGACCTTTCTTTTGGGGTTGGCCTCCAACCATGATCTTCCATGATATTCCAGGTGCAAGCTACTACTTAGCTCTTTCAGCCTCTTGAATTTAATTGTAGTTTCAGAATACTCTTATTTCACTTAATATAGTTATATCCAAGACTTTTCATTTCATTATGAATGGGGAAAAGTCATTCTTCCTGAAAGAAACATAGAATTCCATTGTGAATATATACCACATTTTCTTGATCCATTCATTTACCAAGGGGCATCTGGGTAGAGTCCATATCTCAGCTATGGAAATAATGCTACATTGAACATGGCTGTGCAGCTAGGATTAGTGTGTCCTTGTTTGTGGTCATTTGGGTAAATGCCCAGGAGTGGGATTGCTGGATCATAGGGAAGGTCTATGTTTTGTCTTTTGAGGAACCTCCATACTGCTTTCCAGAGTGGATGAATAAGTTTACATACCAACCAACAGTGTAGTAGTGTTCCATTTTGGCCATATCCCTGTTATTATTAGCTTTCTTGATAATAGCCATTCTAAGAGTTAAGGTGGAATCCCATTGTTGTTTTGATTTGCATTTCTTGTATAACCAGAGATACTGAACATTTCTTCTTGTGTCAACTGGCCATTCTTATTTATTCTTCAGAGAAGTCGCTATTTAAATCCTTGAGGATTTCCTTTGGGTATAATTTTTTTGAGCTTTAAGTATACTTTTAGATATGAGACCCTTGTCTGATGTATAGCTAGTAAAGATCCTTTCCCAATTTATGGGCTTCCTCTTTACCCTGCTAGCTATTCGATTTGCCATGAAGAAAATTCATTTTAATGCACATTTATCCAAACTGTCTTTGATTTGTTGTTTCTGGATCTTTACTTAGGAAGTTTTGACCTGTGTCAAGGGACCCTAGTGTTTCTCCTATCCCTTCCTGTAACACTTTCAGGGTATCTGATCTTACACTGAGGTCTTTGAGACATTTGGAATTGATTCTGGTGTGGGTGATATATACATATACATACATACATATGTATATATATATATATATATATATATATATAAAACTTCACCAGAATAAGTTCCAAAAATCGAATCACTAAGTCAAATATTATTTTGATGTCATAACCACTCCTGTTTCTATCATATATATATATATATATATATGATATGTATGTATAGAAGTGTATATATATACATATATATAATACATGTGTATGGAATAAAACATTACATTAAATATTACCATACAAATATAATTACCTGAATGTCATTGCAAATTTTGTATGGCTATGTACTAGGAAAGAAAATTAAAGATGTTTAATTACAATTTCTCAGTGTCTTGCAGTTAGTAAACACTCAGGAATCTACTCTGTATGCTCATTATTGAATTCACATTGTAAAATAAAGGTAAAGTATACGCATTCCACTGGTTCTCTTGAGGGACAACCTGGGTCTCTGTCTAAACCATGAAGTTAAGTACTGAAGTGTCTTATTAAGTTGATTTTAGTAGTCTAACCCATATGTTAGTTCCCTACCCACATTAATCAGGAGAAATAACCACACTGAGTGGCTCTCTGCCTGCTCTCTGTATTGTCCTAATGGCACTTCAGTCCCAATTTCCCACATCACCTTTGTCTCCATTTTGCAATGAAGTCCACTTCCTTTTGCTGGTAACATCTAGCTGAGGTTTGTTTCCCTTTACTTTCTGAATCTGTAGCAGAACCATATGGTTTCACCACTTGCCAAGTGCTTTTACCCTTGCCATTCTCCTGTGGTTCCACACCAGTGGTAATCATGCTTCTTAGTTTAAACCTCATTACAATTGATAACTTGTAATCAGGCTGACCTCTGATATTGTTACTTTCTGACTCTATTAATCATGATTAGAATTGTAGCCATACTATGAAAAGAGAATATGTTCTCCTCTTCTTGAGTCCTTTACCCAGAATTTTTAAAAAATCCTCTTTTTGTCAATTCTTACAGACACTCCAGGGTGGCTAATAATGCCTTAATCAAGATGTGTCACTTTTGAGTAAAACATACTCTATAAGTGTTCAACTCACATGTCAATGTGGCAGAGAAAATTAAACTTATACACACAGAAATATTTTTTAATTTTTTATAAATGTATTCCTTTTCTTATCATAATAGCTTTTATATACATTCACAGTGCTATTCCTAAATATTAAAAAGAGATTTCTGAACCAAGTTGTATTGGGAGAAGCTTTGTCCAAAGATATTCCATGTTCCTAGTAACAATTGTTCTTTATGGAAAGAAATCTGTTACCTACTTGACTTTCCACCATTCCCAACAAAGTTTGTCAATCAGAACACATTGAAGTTCACACTGCTTGTTTTGGACATAATGAACTAACTTGTTTTGTAGGCTTTTTGTTAGTACTAAAAACTACACTAGAATTGTTACATTCACCAATAAGTGCAATCATACCTATGGCAACATGGTGGTTCACTTTGGCAAGCACAAATAAACTCCTTAATGAGTTATTTTGAGGAGATCATCTAAATGAGGTATTTAATATTGAGACTCAAAATATAAGATCTTCAAAAATGACTGTTTAGAATGGTATCATGAATCTGAGAAGAATATTCCATCAGAGACTCCCCCAAAATAGAAAAACATTAGTGAATAAAAGGATCACATGGAAACAATGAGCAAACCCCACTCACATCTAGCTGGAAATGTGTGAGGATGAGTATGACTCTTTTAGATGTATAATCAAAGGTCACACTATTCTCTTTAAAAAAGCTGTTGGATACTATTTTATTTTCCATTGAAAAAGAAACTACTCGTAGCTGTCTCAAGTTCCCTTATATTAATATATCATTTTTCCCTTTTTCTCCTGTTGATAGTTTGACATTATACATAGGTTGTGGACTTTTTAAAAAAAAATCTATGGCTCTACCTGCTTATTAATACTTTCAATTGTCTCATTCATATGTTGTTTTGTTTTATTTATTTACCTCTTTTCTTTTCCCATAATATCCAGCTTCAATCCATGTCTGTGACTACAAGATTATAACTATTTGACGATTATTTATTTGCAATATACCCCTTCCATATTAAATAGCAGGATTCTAGCCCAAGTGGATGATACAGGTTCAATTTTATACCTTCTTCCTTATTGCAGGCATTACACTGTACTCAAACCCCTGCTTGCGAGGCTAGTTCCTGTTCCTGTCTTGAAGCTGGTGGAAACATAAATGGCAGAAATATCCTAGCAGAGCAGGACTGTCAAAATACTCCTGCCTCCTTCCTTCTGTCCATTTCTTAACTACCATACCTGTCCTTTCACACTTAGTTCCTCTTTTTTAACACTTAGTTTAGATGAGTATCTTCTTGGAGTCTTGTCCAACAAATCACTTGTATTTCATATTTGTATGTTTATTTTTGTTATACCAATAACCTGAGAAAATGATATGCTCCATCAACTGGAAAGCTCTAGCACAGAAGCCTTTGAAAGGGAGGGGGAGACGCAACAGGAGGAGGAAAAGAGAAGTAGAGGAAAGTTCTATGTCTCCTTCGGTGAGATTTTCTTTTTCTGTATTGTTTTATCTTCTTTTCATAAGGTACACAATCCCTTGATGTTCCAAGACAGGTGCTAGAATAGATGAAAAGTATTTACTTGTAGATTTACAAAGAGGCGAATAAAACTCACATTTAAGTACCCAATGGGAAGTTGAAGTGCAGGCCTTGAATCCATATTTTTCTTAATCCTCCACCCTTTCTAAGGCTTCTGTGCTATGTTTTGAATCCTTAGTGATTGTTGGTGGTAGTATATCTTCTATTTTTCCCCAGGAAGAAAAAAGAAACTTAAGATTTCCAAGTATTAGAAAAGTTCTCACCTTAGTTTTCAGGTAAGTATATTTCTTGTGGTCTTGAAAGATGATAGAGAAACCACAGAAGTTTTAATAGTTTTCTAAACTTTAGGAAACTTCTACAAGATCCCTACTTCCTAAAGATGCTGGTACTATACTGCAAAACAGCCAGAGAACTACTTTTATATTTTTTCTTAGTACATTTTTTTGTAGGTCATGGGGCTTGAAATTGGGGCCTAGGCTACTGCCTAGACCCTGCACTTTTTTGCTCAAGACTAGTGATCTACCACTTTAAGCCACAGTGCCACTTCCAGTTTTCTGGTGGTTAATTGGAGATATGAGTCTGTGGACTTTCCTGCCTATGCTGGCTTTGAACCATGATCTTCAGATCTCAGCTTCTTGAGTAGCTAGGATTACAGGTGTGAGTCACCAGCATCTGGCTTCTTAGTACCCTTTTAGGCGTAAGTGTGGTCATTGTGTATTTTTAGGCAAAAATTTAGATTTTCTTTTGCACTCTTGTACTCTTCCATAGCTGGCAAGCTGTGAAATGAAGCCAAGCTCCCATTTTCAGGAGGGAGAAAAGTCATTATCAGGGCACATAGAAAATAGCAATTAAATTAAAGTTAACACTTGCCTAGTTTCCATCAGGCTATTTCAAAATGAAAGGTTTCTATCCAATGTCTCATGAGTATCACTGTGGCATTGGTCTTCCCCTTGGTCCTTTTTCTTACCATTTTATTGTTTCCCTTCCCTTCCTTAATTCAGATAAACATATATGCAATACCCATGGTACTAATATAAAATAGACTGACAACATTATATCTTTCAATCAGTTATTTATTCATATCTACTCTAGAAGGTAGAGAAAGATAGTTCAACACAGCATTATTAGGAGAAGAATTTTTTATATGTCATTATTATTCATCAGAATCTAACTAGTCTGGGATAACACCAACATTTTCTACTTTTGACTCAATATTTAGTCAAAAGAGAAAGTGAGCCAGAAGAATATAAATAGCTTCACTCAAAGAACTAGCACCTGGTGATAGATGCTGAAATTATTGATCATGCAGTGGTTGATACATTGTTTTGCTAAGCAATAAAGTATGAAGGATAGTCTGATCAAAATTTGGAGATGACAAAACTGGATGCAAGTGGATTACAGACTCTTCTCACTCTTACTAAGAATTATAATAATACCTCACATCTAGGGTTCAAATGTGATCTGTAGTGTACACCTACTGGGAGTACATTATCATCTACAGTGAGCAATACTCCATGACTGGAGATCTACTATTATCCATACCAAAAAGGTAGAAGTATTTCCCAAATATCTCATCATGTAATTAATAACAAATTATAAATTAACCATTAATATGTCAAAGTTTTTTATGCTCATATAAACCTATAAAATGATACTTGTTAAATACAGGCCATTATAATCCTTTACATAGTATCTGAGAATAAAAAGTGACACATTTATTTTAGGAAATTCTTTGGCAAAAATGTTTTCAAATTAAAATTTGATGTAACTTTTTAGCAATAATTTTATCTAAACTCTTTTTTAAAGATATTTTTCTTGTACATTCTTCAAACTCCTGGGGGTAGCATGCATCCTAATTTGGCTTTTCACTGTATAAAATTCATGATTTATTTGACCTAATTTTAAAACCATTTTGCTGTCTTGGGACTTTTGTGATCAAGTTTAAAGTTTATGCTGTATCTCCTGTTCTCTCCTTCTTGATTTTTATCCAATTAATCATATCCCCTTGGATTTCTTGTTTTGAGTATTCAGATGCCTAAGTTTCTTTGATCAAGTATTGGCATTTAATGTGTGTAAGGAAGTATATCTCTAGAAATAAATATACATACAGTAACAAAGACTTCACATTTTCTATATAGCTGTTGTCAAAACCTACTTACAATGCTTATAATGCATGAAAACTCATATCCACACAATACACCATAACACACACCAAAATGCACATAAATATGGTGAAAAATTAAGTAAAATACAGCTCAGTGGATGGGATATTTAACAAGATAGATTTTATTAGAAAACTGGCCTTGAATATCTGTCCAAATAAATATTTGGGAAATAGTGTACTAAAAAGAAAAAGAACAAGTTTTAGAATGACACAAGGATGTCCACTCTCTCCACTTCTCTTCAATTTAGTATTAGAATGCCGAGCTACCGCAATAAGACAAATACAAAAATAAAGGAGTTCTGAATAGGGAAAGATGATATAAAACTCTATCTCTTTGCATATGACATGATCTTGTATTTAAAGAATCCTATAGACTTCACTCCCAAATTACTCGAGTTGATTTGAAACTTTGGCAAAGTAGCAGAGTATAAAATTAACCCTCAGAAATCAATGGCTTTTCTGTGTGCCAACAATGAGAAAAGCGCAGCTGAAATCAGGAAAGCAAATCCTTTTGTAATAGCCCTAAAAAAAAATACCTAGGAGATAACTAAAGAAGTGAAGGATCTCTAAAATGAAAACTTTAAAAACCTAAAAAAAAAAGGAAATTAAAGCAGAACTAAGAAAGTAGGAAAACCTCCCATGCTCCTGTATAGGGAGGATTAACATAGTAAAAATGGCAATACTACCAAAGGCTAACTACAAATTCAATGTGATACCTGTCAATATTCCAACGTCATTCTTCAATGAAATAGAAGAAGCAACCTAAAAATCAATATGGAACAATAAAAGACCCCAAATAGCAAAAACAACCCTTAACAGAAAAAAACAGTGCTGAAGGAATATCAATACCAAACATCAAATTCTACCACAAAGCCATAGTAATCAAAATACCTTGCTACTGACACAAGAAAAGACCAGAAGACCAAGGAAATAGAACTGAGGACCCATATATGAACCCACAGACCTATAGCCACCTAATCTTTGATAAGGGAGCTAAAAAAATAGAATGGAAGAAAGACAGCCTCTTCACTAAATGGTGCTGGCAAAATTGGTTAATCACCTGTAAAAAACTAAAGCTAGATCCTTTTATATCACCCTGCACCAGAATCAACTCCAAATGGACCAAAGACCTCGGGGTCAAAGCAAACACTCTAAAAACATTACAGGATGGAATAGGAGAAACCCTAGGTCTCCTTGGCACAGGCCGAAATTTTCTTCATAAAGATCCAGGAACACAACAAATCAAAGAAAGGTTGGACAAATGGGATTGCATGAAATGCAGTTTCTGCATGGCAGAGGACATAGCTAGCAAGATCAATAGAAAGCCCACAGATTGGGAGAAGATCTTCACTAGGCATACAATGGACAAGGACCTCATATCTAAAATATATGTAGAACTCAAAAACTAAATCTCCAAACAGCAAATCCTCAAAGAAACAACTGCCTGATAATTAAGTGGTCTGAAGATTTAAAGAGAAACTTCTTTGAAGAGGAAATAAGAATGGCCAATAGACACATGAAGAAATGCTCAACCTCCCTAGCCATAAAAGAAATGCAAATCAAAACAACATTGAGATCCCTCCTCACTCAAGTTAGAATGGCTATAATCAAGAAATCTAATAACTACTGATGCTGGAGGGGATGTGCACAGAAGGGAACCTTACTGCATTGTTGGTGGGAGTGTAAACTCGTTCAACCACTTTGGAAAGCAGTATGGAGTTTCCTGAAAAGACTTCACATAGAGCTCCCCTATGACCTAGCAATCCCACTTTTGGGCATTTACCCAAATATTTACAAACAAGGCCACACTAAAGCTACCAGCACAGCTATGTTTATTGCAGCATTATTTACCATAGTTAAGATATAGAACCCACCCAGATGCCCCTCAGTAGATGAATGGATAAAGAAAATGTGGTATATTTATACAATGGAATTCTATGCCTCCATCAGAAAGAATGACATTGCCCCATTTGTTAGGAAATGGAAAGACCTGGAAAAAATTATATTAAGTGAAGTAAGCAAGACCCAAAGAAACATAAGTCCCATCATTTCCCGTATTTGCAATAACTAGTATAAGTGTAGGACAAGCAGAAAAGGTCAAAAGTATGTGCATATGACCAGATAAGATGATGTTAAGTGAAATGAAACCCAAGATGGGGACACAAGTGGCTTTTTTTTTCTTGCTATTGTTTTTAACATATTTAAAATGTACTATGTGATTTTTAATGTTATTTATTGTAAAAAAAATCCTGTATAGAGGGGTTAAAGTTACATGAGTAAAGTAATGAGTACTTTTCCTATGGAGCATTGTTACCTCCTTCTTTGTTTTTCCCCTACCATCTCTTGCCTCCCCAACTCCCCCTCCTCCAAGTTGTAAAGTTCATTTTCAACATAGTGTCTTTACATCTCATTGTTACAATGGGTCAACCTGTATCCTAATTTAAACATTTTGTTTTTTCCCTTCCCCTCCTCAAACTAGATGCAGGGCACCAGAACCAAATACAGTGAAAATATTTATTTGTTTTAAAATCATGTCATTTTTTGTGAAACTACTTTTAAAAACCTAATCATTTCAGGGTAAGTTATAGCACTTAGCTTTACAACAGTTAACTTTTTGGTTACTCAGATTCTCCCCATTTTACCTTTAGAGGGACATATTTAAAATTGCTTTTTGTTGTTTCCCACTTTTATTTTGTAGAGAAAAAGTATTTAATTACCTATTTCAGTCACTTCATGTATTTGCAGAAATTAAATGTTATGCATGTCCTATTTCAACATTTCAATAAAATGTCAGAATTTAGAGAAGCCATTGAGTCCTGTGATGGATTTTGTAGTTGAGCAATGGGGAGAGAACTTTCGTGAATTCTGTGTTGGTTTCAATAGTTGGATACTGCTATGTATATTTTCTTGTTTGACAAATAATTTAGAATGTTTCTGAACATAGAAATAAGTACATCTCCAGGATATGGATCCAGTTGACTTTCCTGATTGACCAGCCAGCGTGCTTTTCTTGCAGGATGCAGAATAGCCAGAAAATATAAAGCAAGTAATGAAGAAGAAGATATGACTAAAAGTGAAAGACTTTTCTAATGCTGTTCAAGTTAATATATCTTATTTCCCAAAAGCAAGAGTTTGAGGTTCATTTTCCAACAACTTTAACATTGACTAGAAGAGCTACAAGTTCATATGTGACAGCAATCAGAGGTTGCACAGGGGTCTATGTAACCAACCACCCAGTGTTCAGTGATTTCCATGTGGGAAACAACACTAAGACCTGGAATAGAAAGAGAAAAATTCTCCTGTCTTAACAGAGTGAAAACTAAGAGTGCGTTAAGATATAAAATTAAAATAATTCCATACAATGAAATCCCCATGTAAAGCCCATGATCAAAGATTAATAAATTGTGTGATATAAAGCAGAAGATGCAGGGTACCTATGGATCATTCCTGTAATCCTAGTTGCTCATGAGACTGAGATCTGAGGTTTGACGTTCAAAGCCACCCAGGGTAGGAAAGTCAGTGAACCTATTATCTGAAATTATCCTTCAATAAAACTAGAAGTGGAGTCGTGGCTCTGGTGGCAGAGTTCTAGCCTGCGCAAAATAGCTCATGGACAATGCCCAGGACCTGATTCCTAGCCTTAAGATTGACACACACATGTGCATGCATGCACATGCACACAGACACACATACACACACACAGAGCAGAAGAAAATTACTGTGTCTTAATTAATCTTATGTTGTAGTCATTAGAAAAAAATAAAAGTAAGCAGAATGAGGGAGTGAGAGACAATTGTTGGAATATTGATGACTTGGAATAAAATTTCCGTGACGTCCAAACATCTCTATGTATATCTCTCTTTGTAAAGAAATTCAGATAATTTGATAAATAGTAAACAGTTAAATAAAGTATCTACTAGAATCTGTCGGAAGAGTAATATTAAATTGCTTGTCTGTTATTTCAGAACTTCTCTGTGCATTAAACTTCAGAATGGAATAGAATTAGCTCTTGGTGTCCATTTTATCATTTTTACTTCATAGTAGCACACATTAGACACATTTATTTTTGAATGTATATGCATTCATGCATATATATATATATATATATATATATGGAAATCAACCAAGTGTGCCTGAAAATATCAAAGAGATTATTAAATTAAAAAATGATTACTCTAGATTCTTAAATTTAAAAGTTTTGGGCCATGAAATTTCATCTACTTTTCTACCTGACCTTGTTTGGAACTTAATACAGCCAACATCCATAAAATTGTGACTTTTAAACATCTAATATACGATCCAGCTGATAGCGGGATGACACTGGTGATCTGTTTTTCCAAATTATTCATTATTCAGGTGTCCTCAAGTTGTGCTGAATAGAGAAAAATTTCAAACAATGGACTACCAGGAATGTAAAAATTAAGTATCTGTCTAAAGAGGAAGCTGAAAGTGGATTCTTGTAGCATTTAGGTATGTGGACCACCTATTTGTCACATAAGGAATCCTCTGGCAGTGTGCACACTGTTATTTAGCTTAGCTAATATTCTATATTTTATTTTGTTCAATTTTTATTTGTTCCTATTTTAAAAATTATCTTTAAGTAGTAGTACAAAGAAGTTGTCCCATAACAAAGCACTTTATAAATACAATCCATCTAGATCAATGTCACTCCTTTCCATATTCTCACCTATCTCTCCCCTACCCACCCTTTCCCACAATCTTCTCAATTTTGTAGGAAATACATTGAATTGTTGACTGTATTATCCTCCTCTTCTCCTCTTCATTCATCTATTCCTTTCCTCTTGATGAAACCTCATCCCCTTTAGCTTCCTGCTTCCTGATATGTATTCTGTTGAGCTTTAACATTATCATTCTACGAAATTACATACTATTATTTGTTACTTTTGTTGTCTTTAGGTAGTTGTACAAAAGTTTCATTTAAACCTGGCAGTTCATGAGTACATTGTAAGTTACTTACATTTTACTCATATTTGCTTACAATTCTTCCCTACCTCCCTTCTGTATGAGTGCATTATAAGGGATCATATTTGACTTTGTCCTTATAAATTTCTTTTATTCCTTGTTCTCTATGTTGTGAGGCTATGAACCTTTAATGAATTTGTATTTGGGATAGTTGGGATATGTTTAATCATAAATGTACTCATATGAGAATAAAAAGCTACTCAGAATATATATAGAGAGAAATTATATGAAAACAAATTTTATTGAAAAGTTAGTTAAACATTATTAATTTACATGTTTTAAAGCTGTCAACAATTTGATGTTGGTGGGAGTGTAAACTTGTTCAACCACTCTGGAAAGCAATATGGAGGTGGCTCAAAAGGCTAAACATAGAGCTCCCCTATGACCCAGCAATCTCACTTTTGGGCATTTACCCAAATGATCACAAACAAGACCACACTAAAACAACCAGCACAATTATGTTTATCACAGCATTATTAATCATAGCTAAGACATGGAACCAACCCAGATTCTCTTCAGGAGATGAATATATATGTACATATGTATCATACTTTCTTGATATTATATATATATATATATATATATATATATATATATAATGGAAATCTATGCTTTGATCAGAAAGAATGACACTGCTTCATTTGTATGGAAATGGAAGAAGTTAGAAAAAAATCATATTAAGTGAATTAATCCAGACTCAAAGAAACACAGGTCCTGTGGTTTCCCTTATTTTTAATAAACTGTATGTACATCTAGGATAATCTTAACAGATTAGCAGAATACCTTAATAGCTATGTTCATTTGACCATATAAGATGATGCTAAGCAAAATGAACTCCAAGACATAGACACAAGCAGTTTTTGTTTGTTGTTGTTTGGTGGGAAGGGAAAGAGGGAGAAAAATGAGGGAAGAGGTAACAAGTTAGACAAGAAATGTAATCACTACCTTACTTATGCAACTGTAACCCCTCTGTACATCACCTTGACATTAAAAAATTGGGTGACTCCCTCAACAATTTAATTACCAGCATAATGATATAGACAGTCTGGGAAACCCTAACAAAACATACCAGAAGAGATACACTAACATAATTGTAAAGAACTACACATGGATCAGAAAACAAGAGAACGTTGAAATAAGAGGCAGAATGAGATATGCAAAGAGAAACAGTGGACATGGGGACTTCAAGGCTTTCTATACTATTACCATTCATCAGGATGTGACATGGAAAGCAGAAAATAAATCTTCTGCCTGAAGAATCATACTAGTCTGCTTTCTGTTAGTGATAACAAAATATCTTAGAATGGGTAGTTTATCATGAAAAGAGGGTCTCCCAGTTCTGTGTGCAGTGAGCATCAGCTCATCTTGAGTGATGGATTGTAGCAAGTGACATCAAAGAAGCGCAAGCACATGTTCAAGATGCATGCCCAAAACACAGAAAAAATGAGAGGGACAATATATTCCACTCTAATGACCCATCCTACCAGAAAGCACTGGTCCCACACAACCTGCAGCAATCCCTTATGAAAAGAGTCCTAAGACATAGTGAATTTCCACTGGCCACACCTTCCAAGTTCCTTATCCTCTCAGCACTGAAGAAAAAGGTTGGAATATATGAATATCTGGGTACAAACAAGATCCTAACCATAGCAAGCAAAGCTTGGTGAAAGCTTTACAGCTTCACAACACAGAAAAACTTTTGGTAGAGTGGAACAAATGAGATATAATCTCTTATGAGAGTTTGTATTTAAAACCTTCCTATTACAGACTGTATGTTTAAGTTTCTATTATTTATGCAGTGGGAAACTTCTGAGATTTTAGCTTGAATTGTAGTTTCTTTGATATCTATAAAACATAACTTTTGCTTAATAAATACATTAATAAATATTTTATTATGATTTATACCACTGAAAATGAGTGTCTGAGGTCCTTTGCTTATAATTTTATTACCTTTGTTATTTTAAAAGAACAACTAACTTTACAAAAATAGGTAGAGGTTCTTGAAAATTAACCATACAAAAGGATATATTAACACTTCAAATATTGATATACAATCCATATTTTAGTAACAGATCAATGGACTTTTTGCCAATGAAAGATCTACTTGGGAAAATTACAAATTAAGAAAAAAATCATAATAACGGTATTAATTCACCAAAAATGTGAGTTTTCTAAACATTTTTTTGTATTGAATTCTTTTCTTTTTTATTTTTTATAATGTGAAAATACTGTACAGAGGGGTTACAATTACATGGGCAAGATAGTGCGTACATTTCTTATCAAGCATTGTAGCCTCCTCCTTTGTTTACCCTTCCCATCCCTTCTCATCCTCCCCCCCCCCTGCCCCGCCAAGTTGTAAAGTTCGTTTTCGACATGACAACTTGTACTTCTCATTGTTGCAACAGGTCCACCTGTATCCTTATTTAAACGACTTGTTTTTCCCCTTCCCCACCACAAATTATACCAACATCAAATACAGTGAAAGCAGGGGTTATACTGTGGGGGAGGGACATATAAAGCAACAAAGAAATAATCTTATAATTGCGTTAGAAACAAATCCATGAAAGAAAAAAAAACATTTAAAATACATATCTTAGGGTTCATTTTCCTAACATCACCTTATCTGACCTTTTCTGCTTGACTCATACATATACTAGATATTGCAAATAAGGGAAACCATGGGACATATGTTTCTTTGGGCTTGGCTTACTGCACTTAAAATAATTTTTTCCAAGTCTTTCCATTTCCTAACAAATGGGGCAATGTCATTCTTTCTGATGGAGGCATAGAATTCCATTGTGTATATATACCACATTTTCTTGATCCATTTATCTACCGAGGGGCATCTGGGTTGGTTCCATATCTTAGCTATGGTAAATAATGCTGCAATAAACATAGTTGTGCTGGTAGCTTTAATGGGTCTTGTTTGTAAATATTTGGGTAAATGCCCAAAAGTAGGAAAGCTGGGTCATAGAGGAGCTCTATGTGGAGTCTTTTGAGGAACCTCCATACTACTTTCCAAAGTGGTTGAACAAGTTTACACTCCCACCAACAATGAAGTAAGGTTCGCTTCTGTCCACATCCCCTCCAGCATTTATTGTTATTAGAGTTCTTGGTTTTTGCCATTCTAACTGGGATGAGGTGGTATCTTAAGGTTGTTTTGATTTGCATTTCTTTTATGGCTAGGGAGGTTGAGCATTTCTTCATGTGTCTATTGGCCATCCTTCTTTCTTCTTCAGAGAAGTTTCTCTTTAAAACATTAGCCCACTTATTTATTGGCAGTTGTTTCTTTGAGGATTTGTTGTTGGAGGATTTAATTTTTTGAGTTCCAAGTATAGTTTAGATATGAGACCCTTGTCTGTTGTATGGCTACTGAAGATCTTCTCCCAATCCGTGGGCTTTCAATTGATCTTGCTAGCTATGTTCTCTGCCATGCAGAAGCTCTGCAACTTCATGTAATCTCATTTGTCCAACTTTTCTTTGATTTGTTGTGTTTCAGGGTCTCTATTAAGAAAATTTTTGCCTGTGCCAAG
This sequence comes from Dipodomys spectabilis, assembly GCF_019054845.1. NCBI lineage: Eukaryota > Metazoa > Chordata > Mammalia > Rodentia > Heteromyidae > Dipodomys > Dipodomys spectabilis. The sequence continues at coordinate 3,382,279 of NW_024870814.1, forward strand.
GAGACCTAGGGTTTCTTCTATTCCTCCTGTAATGTTTTCAGAGTGTCTGCTTTGACTCCGAGGTCTTTGATCCATTTGGAGTTGATTCTGGTACAGGGTGATATATAAGGACCTAGCTTTAGTTTTCTACAAGTAGTTAACCAATTTTGCCAGCACCATTTACTGAAGAAGCTGTCTTTCTTCCATTCTATTTTTTTAGCTCCCTTATCAAAGATTAGATGGCTATAGGTCTGTAGGTTCATTTCTGGGTTTTCAATTCTATTCCGTTGGTCCTGAGGTCTGTTCTTGTGCCAGTACCAAGCTGTTTTGATTACTATGGCTTTATAGTAGAGTTTGAAATTTGGTATTGATATTCCTCCAGCAGTGTTCTTTCTGTTGAGGAGCGTTTTTGCTATTCGGGGTCTTTTATTGTTCCATATGAATTTTTGGATTGCCTCTTCTATTTCCTTGAAGAATGAGGTTGGAATTTTAAGAGGTATCGCATTGAATTTGTAGATAGCCTTGGGAAGTATTGCCATTTTCACGATGTCTAAACATCTTTTTATTTTGTTGTGTGTAGTGCAATGGTTTGAACTTGAGGCCTCAAACTTATAAGGCAAATATTGTTTCATTTAAGCCACACACTCTATTTTTACTTTCTTTATTTTCCAGGTCAGGTCTAAAATTTTTGACCCCAGGTGGCTCAAACTATATCCCTCTTACCTATGGCTTTGTGGTTAGTTGGAAGTTCTAAACAATGTCTAACATGTCTAACATAATTTAAAAATATAGGAAAACTATGTGTGTATGTGTATGCATGTATATATAAGTTTGTGTTTATAAGGAAATAATTCAACTAAAGTTATGAAGTCCATCCTAATGAAAAAGAACTTTCTCAGACTGAATGTGAGAATGATTGAATAGCCAAAATAACAACAGATAATCTAGAATGCAGTCCTCTAAATGAGAAAGTTAAGCATTTTTCTAATTCATCAATGAAACCAAAGCAGTATGGAGGTTCCTCAAAAGACTCCACATAGAGCTCCCCTATGATCCAACAATCCCACTTCTGGGCATTTACCCAATCACAAACAAGGCTATACTAAAGCTACCAGCACAACTATATTTATGACAGTATTATTCACCATAGTTAAGATATAGAACCAACCCAAATGCCCCTCAATGGATGAATGGATCAAGAAAATATAACACACACACACACACACACACACACACACACACACGCACGCACGCACGCACGCACACACACACACACACACACACACAATGGAATTCTATGCATCCATCAGAAAGAATGACACTGCTCCATTTGTTAGGAAATGGAAAGACCTGGAAAAAAAATTATATTAAGTGAAGTAAGCCAGGCTCAAAGAAACATAGGTCCCATGGTTTCCCTTATTTGTATAATTAGTCTACATCTAGGATAATCTTACCAGACAAGCAGAAAAGGTCCAAAGCTATGTACATATGACCATATAAGATGATGCTAAATGAAATGAACCCCAAAATAAGGACAAAAGAGGTTTTTTTCTTTGTCGCTGTTGTTTTTAATGTGTTATGTGATTTTTTTTTGTTTCTTTGTATGTTCTTCCCCCCATGGTATAAAACCCTTTTTATCACTGTATTTGATTCTGGTACCCTGCATCTTGTATATACATTTTTCTAATTTGGGGAGGGGAAGGGAAATAAAATACTGAAACAAGGATACAGATTGACCCATTGTAACAATGAGATGTGCAAGACACTATGTTATAAAGTAACTTTACAACTTCGGGGGAGGGGAGGTGTTGGGAGGTAGGGAGGTAAGGATTAGTAGGGGAAATACAAAGAAGGGGTTAACAATGCTCTATAGGAATTGTACTCATTATCTTACTCATGTAACTGTAAACCCTCTGTACAGTATCTTTACAACAAAAGTATTAAATGAAATCTAACAAGGGAAAGCTTTTTATGTTTATAAAATACTTTATCTAAATATCAAAAGTAGGTATAAATATAGGTATAGTTCATTCATTAAGCAAATAGCATTTGGAATTAGAGAAATATTAATATTTAATAGTAAACTTGTGTTTATCAGTTAGCAATCACAAGTGAATTAAAATAATAAATACAAGAATGCATTTCAATATATAAGATCATATTTATATCTTTTTGGGTACATAAAATTTAATGTGTGTGTAATATATATAGATAATACATGTGTGTATCTTCACTACATACTTAAAAATCAGGAAAACATGGAAAGATACCAGGAAAAGTGAGATGACAGCTCATTCAAAAAAGATGAAAATATATATTAAGAGGCTGGGAAGGTGGCTTAGTGTTTGAGTGCTTGCCTCACATGCATGATGCCCTGGGTTCGATTCCTCAGCACCACATACACAGAAAAAGCCAGAAGTGGCTCTGTGGCTCAAGTGGTAGAGTGCTAGCCTTGAGCTGAAGAGCTAAGGGACAGTGCCTAAGCTCAGAGTTTAAGCTCCATGACCGACAAAAAATAGAATTAAAATTATGATAAAAATAAGAAGTCAGAATATATTTATTTACAAATGTTCTTTTCCATTCTCTCTCCCCATTTCTCCCTTCCCTCTTACACATACACACACACACACACACACACACACACACACACACACACACACACACACACCCCTAACCTAATGGAAAATGCATAAAAACTATGAATAAGCAAATCATGAAAGATGTATGATGTCAATAAACTCTTTAATAGACTTGGAACTCCAATTGTAATCATAAAGATGAAATTTAGTCAAATAATTTGAAAATAAAATTACTATTAAATAGAATGTAATTTAATCCTTACTCTAAATTAAGTTGATGTTCAGATTATTTAAGCAATATGTATCTTGGCTCATTGTTAAGTGTAAACTTTTTGAAGAACAAATGAGAACATTGGAATGATGCTGAGAGTGTGCCCAACAATTGTATTCCAAAGTATAAAATGTAAACATTTACACAGGTTCTTCAGGAGACAAAGAAATGAATTTTCTAACAATGCTGTTTATCAAAGAAAATTAAAATCAAATCTAAATGCATCTCATTAAGAGTGGCAAAAAAAAAATAAATTCTTCATTCGTTGAAGTACTCCACCATGGTTTTACTGACTTTTTTCTGGATTTTTCTTTTAAAAATCTGAATAATAAGCTCAACGAAACACTATTATTTTTTTAGCATTTTTATATATTAAATATTGGATTATATGATTTTGCTAAATTCACATACTAGCAGTGTTAGTACTGAGATTAAAATTTTGGAAGCCAGGCATCGGTGGCTCATGCCTGTAATCCAAGCTACTCAGGAGGCTGAGATTTGAGGATTGATGTTTAAAGTCAGCCTGGGCAGAAAAGTCTGTGAGAAGTTTATCTCCAATAAACTGCCAGAAAAATGGAAGTGTTGCTGTATCAAGCAATACAGTGCTAGCCTTGAGCTTAAGAGCTCAGGGACAGTGCCCAGGTCCAGATGTCAAGTCCCATGACCGACCCAAAATAAATAAATAAATAAATAAATGAACTGGGTAGGTCTCAAATACCATAATTTCTTAGAAAGCAAAAGATCAAAGTTCAGAAAAATAAAATACCAGGAAGCAGGTACTCAAAAGGGATGGGGTGGGGTCAAGGGGAATGAAGAGGAGAGAGAAAATGCAGACAAGAATCCACTGTATATATCTTTCAAAATTAAGAAGAATAAGGAAAGGGATGAGTAGCCAAAGGATGAGTGAGAATGTCAAAAAGGATGACATTGATCAATATACATTGACATTGTATGGCAACTCCTTTGTACAACTACTTAAAGATAATAAAAGATAAATTAATTAAAAAAAATAAAATCTGGTTGTATGAAACTCCAGGCCCATAACTCTTAATTACTAACTCTGTGTCTTAAGCGTCCATGTTTCCATTCTTGTTTGCATAGAGTATGTTTGTTCATCCAACATATAAAAATATGTCAATTCATTCTAATTCCAAGGTGTCATGGTACTAATTCATAATTCAATACAGAAAGGAAAGAGAAAAACCAGTGTAGAGACAAAGATTTTAGAGAACACAGGCTGAACCTTGTTCCTCTTTACATATTCAGAATTAGCAGGGCACATATTGAATTGTGTTATCTTCCATCTCTATAGACGCTTTGGCCAAAGGGCGATTCTTGGTAGTTTTTAGCATTGTTAGGACGAGGGTGAGGTTTCACAAAAGATGTGACATATAAGATGAAGATGTAAATAAAGGATAGCATTAAGCTAATGGCACAAACAAACTGGAAAAAAAATGTGCCCTACTTCATACATTTGTTTTTCATGGGGCTAGGATAAGAATTCTGAAACTATTGAAACTTATACTGTAGCTGCACATAGGAAAAAATATTGCAAATGATTAAAATATAATGCATCAATGCTAAATGATTTATAATAAAGAAAAATGTCCAGTTGTTCTTGACTGAACCTAAAGGTATCAACTTTAACTTGGTCAAGTAAATAGTACAGAGAGAGAATCCCTTTTTAACTTGGAGTTTGGCCTTCATCAGTTTGTTAGTCAATGTCAATTTGGTCTTAAATATTATATAAAAAACTCTAGATAGGTACAATTCTTATCTTTTAACTACATATTTTCCTCAATGGTGTGATAAAATCACCTACTACCCAACTGCCCCCAGTATGAAATTGGGAATCTTCTATATATGGTGCCCACTGAGCTGATAACAGTTCCCTGGTTATCAGTTTGACCCTCACAGCACCACAGTTCTTGGGTAAATCTTGTTTACCCAGTGTAAATAAATCTGATTTTAATGGGTATTGTCTCAAAGTACAAGAATAGTGAAGCTAACAATGGAGCTATGAAAACAAGAGCCATATCATGTTTTCCTACAGTACAAAGATGAAATTGCTCAACTTTCTAAGGGTAAAAATTTACATGCTGAAAATTTCATATTGCTGTACATGTTGTTATCATCTTTTTTATGACTATTGTTTTAATCTTTTTGTATGTCCAATGTATAAATGGAACTGTAGGAGAATTATTATATAGCATCCCATATTATCAATTTATCACATGATTGTATATATAGGGAATACATGTTTTGTGTAGAGTTTCAAGTATGTACTGTGATTCTTGGATCATGCCTCGTATGGGAGGTTTGATTAAAAAAATGTAATGAAGTATTTGAAAAGTAAAAATACATACAAGTTTATATCTATGCAAATATGTGTTTAAGAAATAATGAAGTTAAAGGAAATGGAAACATGATATCTTGCTTTCAAAAATCAGATTAAGGGCTAGGAAAGTGGCTCAGTGGTAGAGCGCTTGCCTTGCATGCATGGGGCCCTGGGATCAATTCCTCAGCACCACATAAGCAAAAAGAAAAAAACCAGAAGTGGCTCTGTGGCTCAAGTGGTAGAGCGCTAGCTTTGACCTGAAGAGCTGAGGGACAGCGCCCAGGCCCAGAGTGCAGGCCCCACAACCAGACCCCCCAACAAATCAAATTAATAAGCACATTAATAATAATAAAATAAATCAACACCCTTGGTACATTGTATTAATAAGCATCTAGGCAAGATCCACTGATAAATGCTTAAATGTGTAAGTGATAATATCAAATACACCTCCCTCCCCAAATTTAGCTAGTGCAAAGAGAAAATTCATAATTTACAGAGGAGACATCTAGCAGTCTTCACCTTGGACAAGCCCAAGGCTAATGTTATCAGTAACACATCAACCTCATTTATTCCCTGAAATGTTGATCTAGAAATGAACAGCTAACTCTGTTGTATTCTTCCTGTGGATGAACAATCTCAAAATTAACCTTACCAAAACTGTAGATAATCTCAAATTGAAGAACAAGCTTCATTTTAACTGAGCAATTGAAAAGTCACTGAAACAATAAAATAAAAATCATATAAGAATATCACAGAAGAGAAAAAGACAAGAAAAGACAGAGAATGTACAGATTTGTCAACTAAACCAATGTTAGATCCAGAATTAGATTCTGGAACAGAGAAAACAAATAAAATAGTAGTTAGTATTATTTAATCAGTGTCAATGGCATACTTTGATTATGAATGTCTCTCAAATGCCCATGCTTAAAAGGCATTTGAAGTAGGGGTGTCCAGTAACATACAGTTAGACCACTGAGGACATGAGCTATGGTTTTAGGACTCTAGTCTATTTCATGTGTTAGCCCTTGGTCTACTGAATATTTCTTTTTCTTTTCTTTTCTTTTCTTTTTTTTTTTGCTTATGTGGTCCTGAGGAATCGAACCCAGGATCTCAGGCATGCAAAGCAAGCGCTCTACCACTGAGCCACCTTCCCAGCCCTCTACTGAATATTTCTGCCATTCTGAACTGATTAGTCAAATACTCAAACAGTAAGCAGTAAAGCTAATTGATGATGGGGGGGGGGGGGGACTCAACTAAATAAAAACAACAAAAACTTCTAAATTTATGAGGCATACTAATGTCTTTTTAAAATTCTCAGGTGTTATTAACTGAGACAGTTAATGAAGTAGATTAATATTGTATGGTAGTACAAATGGTTAAAAAGTGAATTTGGATGTAGAGTTTAAGGCAATTCTTAACACATTTATTTATCAGCACCATTCTAAGAAACATTCCTAAGAAACATAGGACATCCAGGAGTTGGAGTCCCATGCCTATAGTCCTAGCCATTCAGGAGGTGGAAATCTGAGAATCACAGTTCAGAGCCAGCCAATGGAGACATGTCCCTGGGACTTTTTATTTCCAATTAACAAAGAATAAGTGGGGAAATGTGGGGGGAAAGCCTAATGGGAGTGTAAAGCCCAGATGTAGGATGAAGAGAATTTTAGTCAATGGTCTCTCTATCTGTAATGAATATTAAGGAAGCATGAGCAATCTTTCTCATGAAATGATAATAACTAGCAAAGAAATGCTCACACATTTACTACTCAGAGACCTCTGTAAGCCTTCTCTAGCCTTTTAAAATATGAAATAATATCATGAAACAATATTTGCAAATTCTTGCAATAACAGAAAAATAGCTGAGTCTAACATTACAGTAAAAAAAATTCAAGAGGACAACTTATCACAGTATATGTAAGAAAAATAAACCTACTCAGAGTGGGGGAAAGATGATAGTATAGGCATTCTTAGTATTTTAGTATGTATATAGATTATAAAGATAAATCATTTACTTGTTTTGCTTCAACTGTTGTGCATTTTGCTTATGTATACTTTCATTTTTTAAAGTTTTTTTATTGTGAAGATACTGTACAAGGGGTTACAGTTACATGAGCAAGGTAATGAGTGAATTTCTTATCCAGCATTGTTTCCTCCTCCTTAGTTTTTCCCCTACCATCGCTTCCCTCCCACCTCCTCAGCTCTTCCCTCTCCCCCACAGCCTAAATTCTAAAGTTCACTTTTCAACATAGCATCTTGTACATCTCATTGTTGAAGTGGGTCAATCTGTATCCCTATTTAAACAATTTGCTTTTTCCCTTCCCCTCCCCAAATTATACCAACATCAAGTACAGTGAAAACAGAGGTTATACCATAGGAGAGGGACATACAAAGCAACATAACATATTTGTACTTCTTTTTATCTTTCCAAAGTGTTTTAAGAACCTTGCTTTGAATTTTCCATTAATAAACATAGCTTCTGAAAATGTAAAAAACTGAAGACTTGAGTCATAAGAAGGCATTTCTTATAAGTCATGGCATCAACATGGACTTGTACACATACAACTCACATTCTAGAAAGTAAAGGGGACAATGTCACTGGAGCACAGTAGATAGATTTATAATAATGTTGAAAAAATTATGATGTCACTTTCATGAGTATGTCTACAGTCTCTGGATAGATGTGATGATATAAATTTCAAAGTAGGAAATGATGAAATCTGTAGAATATATAAGAAAATTGCAGTGCGGAGAGGGAAAATGATATCCAGTGACAACATGATCTACAGAGCCCAGGCAGAGGCCTGGTAGCTTTAGCCAGCCCTCTGGGACCTAGAGGTATGAATGAGGCAACTCCCATTAGTCTGATATGAATCCTTTGGACAACCATAATCAGATAATATGGTAGAAAATATCTGATGAATAAATTCATCTAACAATTTGCATATGTTCATTTTTAAATTACAGTTAACATTTCATAGGATTTAGTTTTAGGCAAACATGAGGATGCAAAAATAGCTTCATAAAATCCATGTGAACAAATCTGAAAAGAGTAAGTTGGTAACACATCTGAAAACATGCTTAGACAATGTAATAGAATTCCATATTTTTTAATTGGGAAAGATGCAAGCTAAATGCTTTTACTTTTTATACTAGCCATAATTTCTATTGTCTTTGACACATTAGCAGCATTTATTCCTTAAAATTTAGTAACATATCTTAAAAATAGATTAATAATTTAAGTCTTGTACCTTCTTGAATGAAACCAATCTGTCATTACTGAATAAATATGCCTAAGGGCAGAAAAGAAATATGGCTTGTACAAGTAATTAAGAAGATAATTAGTATGGTTATTCTTTTTGCATTAAAAACAAACTTGACGGTGGAATATCAAGGAGAGGTGGGTAGAGGAATGAAGAGAGAAAGGGAAGTGGAGGATACAGTCATAATATTCATGCATATCCTATGAAATTAAGAAGACAGGGCAGGATTTGGGTTGGAAAGGATGGGAGAGAAGGATAAAATGGGTGACATTGATCAAGATGTATTGTACTTACAAACTGATTTGTTGAACGGTAACTCCTTTGTACAACCACTTAAAGATAGTAAAAATATAATTTAAAAATCATATTGGTGATGAATTGAAGTCAAAATATTAATGTTTTATGTATTTGAAGTACTTATTTGCATAAACCAGGATGCTCATTCTTTATACCAGTTGGAAGTAAAATATAGCTCTGTTCTATAAAGTAGGCTATTTATGTACACTGAGGAGAATGATGCATTTTCTCGGCAGTGGAAACATAGTTTCTACAAATATATTAAAGTCTAAAATGAGAAATAAAATTCACATTGAACCTAGTCCTGAGAAAAGTAATGGATTTAAAGAAAATAAATGCCAGGACTTGACTTAAATGGCAGTAGAGTAGCTTTGGCTATGGTTCTAAGAACTGTCTGTATTTGTCTGGTTGATTAAGGGACCCTGAGAAAAGACTTAAGGTGTTTGAATAACTTGAATGGAGAGTTTGTGAAGGTTTGGCTTAGAACATATATTGTGGTGATGGTAAGAAGCAAAAATCTTCCAAGTCTTTCCATTTCCTAACAAATGGGGCAATGTCATTCTTTCTGATGGAGGCATAGAATTCCATTGTGTATATATACCACATTTTCTTATGGGTCTCATGGTTTCCCTTATTTGCAATAACTAGTATATGTCTGAGTCAAGCAGAAAAGGTCAGATAAGTTGATGTTAGGGAAATGAACCCCAAGGTAAGTATTCACATGTTTTTTTTCTTTCATGTGATTATTTCTAACGTATTTATAAGATGATTTCTTTGTTGCTTTGTGTGTCCCTCCCCCACAGTATAACCCCTGCTTTCACTATTTGATGTTGGTATAATTTGTGGAGGGGAAGGGGAAAAAATCTTTTAAATGGGGATACAGGTGGACCCATTGCAACAATGAGATGTACAAGTCGTTATGTTGAAAACGAACTTTACAACTTTGGTGGGGATCGAGTGGGGAGGGAGGGGGCGTATAAGAAGGGATGGGAAGGGGAAACAAAGGAGGAGGCTACAATGCTTGATAAGAAATGTACTCGTTATCTTGCCCATGTAATTGTAACCACTCTGTACAGTATTTTCACAATAAAAAAAAAAAAAGAAGCAAAAATCTGACTATTTCCAAAGGTAGGTACTGAATGATTTCCTGATCACTTGACTGTGAAAAGGAGCATAGCAATAAGTCATAGTAAAATGAATCTCATGAAATTAAGATAATTATTTCGTGGTAAAATGATCAACAATAGAGATATCTTACACTGCTGTCAAAATTAATACATTATTTTCTTTGTAGAAGTGAATGGACTCACAAAATATGAACATGCTCATTATTAACAGGAAGAGATGGATCTAGAAATCCAGCTATCCTTATTTCAAAATTCTGCCTCAGCCTGCCATGATCAATAGTTCATGTATCTTGGAACATTAACCAGTAATTAATAAAAGTTTTAAATTTTCAATATCCAAATGTTGAAAAATTAAAAATAGTTTGATAAATATAGATTTTATTCATATGATTTTTATTATAGTTACCTATTTCTTTTATTTATTTATTGTAAAGATACTTTACAGAGGGGTTACAGTTACATGAGTAAGGTAATGAGTGCGTTCCTATTGAGCATTATTACCCTCTCCTTTGTTTTTCCACTACTATCCCTTCCCTCCCCACCTCCCCTGCTTGTAAAGTTTGTTTCAACATAGTGTCTTATATTTGTCTATTTCTTAATTCATTGTTTATTATTTACTTCTTAAGTGTTACTCTTGTTAAGTTTTATTCTGAATCCATTATCTACTTCTTCATCAGTATTTTACACCTTTGAGTCCACAGAAAGTTCTTGTTAGTATCTTCCAGGGTCTACACTGTTTTCATTTCATCCAGACCCTGAATATCAGAAATGTTCTGTTTACTCTTTAACACTATTTATTGTATTATATACACTAGATTTTCAATAAATGTTTGTTAAATAAAATGGGTGAACACATCAATGATTCTGAAAATGTAATTGCTTATACATATAGGACCAACATTCTCACAGCACCTCTGAAAATTCTCTTTAAGGCTTCACTCAGGTTATGAAAAGTTATATACTGGCTCACCTCTCAACCTTTGCATGCAATGTTACAAAGGTGTTTGATAGAGGCCAGTTTTCTTTTTTTTTTTTTAATTGTAAAGATACTGTAAAGAGGGGTTACAGTTACATTAGTACATTTCCTATTGAGCTTTATTACCCTCTCCTTTGTTTTTCCCCTACCATCCCTTTCTCCCCACCTCCCCAACACTCTCTCCCCTGAAGTTGTAAAGTTCGTTTTCAACATATTGTCTTGCCCATCTATAGAGGCCAGTTTTAATGGTGGGTTCTCATTTTGTTTTAAGTCTTCAAATACTACCTGAAGATATCCAAATCTCCATCTCTAAACTATATCTCTTGGCTCAGTACCACAGTGGTTTATTTATCAGCATCTTGGAATTTTGGTAGGCAACTTTAAAGATGATCCCCACCTTCTGATATATTTGCCCTTCTTCAACATTGTCTCATTGTTGGTGTTTATAATTGATAGCATATAGAATTTGTTATTAATTATTTAAAACTGGGAGAATAGCCTACACTAACATTTCCAAGACCATTCCAGGAAGTTAAAATAACTGAATTTATAAACTCTTCTAAATTCCTACTCTTTTTTTTCCCCTAGACATCATTGCAACCACTTTCCTCTGCTTGCACATATTCTAAAACATTGAGAGTAATTGGTCTTCATTTTTTGCATAATTTCCCAAATCCATTCTTCTCTTTTCTTTCTTTATTTTACCAGTTGATTGTATTAGGGAATGCCTGATGGTAACCTGTACTATCCCTTCATCTTGACAAGAAACTGCAACGGGCTCTCCTAATTCTATGCCATGTTTTTCTTATCTGACATCTTCTTCCTTTTGCTTGGCAAATTGCTACTCGTGTATGCATCTCAGGCCATCTGTGATGCTGTCTTAGACTTATTCTGATCTCAGATAAAACAAGTCTGTTTGTTCTTTGTGGTCCAGTGGCACTGGGGAAGAGGCTCCATCAGTGCCCTTTTGCCTTGTTTTGCATTCTGTCTTCGCTTCTGAGTTGCCAAAGCAAGGAGGAGTTCTTATTTATGTGTGTGTCCTCAACTCCAAGTGATATTTCTGGCTGATGGTGTATTTACAGAGTATTACAGAAGCAAATTGGAAATAAACCAAAACAAAAACAAACAAAAAAGACTCATGCTGTCTTTGATGGGATAATTGGAATCACATCTAGGTGTTTTGATTCTTTGGCATATCACCCATCTCAACATAATCTGTAAAGACTACAAAATCTTATCTTGAGACAGAATCAGTTCCTTTCCAGGAATAAAACACTGGATGCTTTGGGAGTCCTGGAGTGTGACTGGACACCCAACACCACATTATTTAATTTGATCTAGCATCACTAGTATAAATCCATGTTCAGGAGAACTTTAGGAACTCACAGTTAGTAAAATTATTAGTGTAGAGAAAATCCAGCAGATAAAACAAATACCTTATAAGAATGGAAACCAAGATGAGGAAGGAAAAGGAAACTGGCTTGAAATGCTAAATTATATAAAACTGGAGAGGTAAGTGGACCCAATGCCTTCAGAAAGTCATGGTTGAACAACAGACTTTAGATTACAAGACTGCCCTTCTGTGTATGGAGTAAAAATTGTAGGGAGATCAGGGAAAAGTGAATGCTAAGAGATACTATGAGAAATATTATTGAGAGGCAAAAATAAGTGAGCTTGTTTTAATCATTTTCTATTTTAATATCAGATATCTAGAAACAAGTTAATCAGAAAAACATCCTATGTGCATTGTTTCTCCAAACTTGTTATACCGAAGAACAGTATAGATAGGTTTCTATAAGTTCAAGCAAACAGAAAATAGGCAATGTTTTCCGCACACTTGTTCAGGGTGATCGATGGTCTAGACCTTTGAGCCTTGGTAACTCCCCATTTACTATTATGAACTTGCATTACATTCAGTTTCATATTTATCAGTCCTTTATAGGATTTCCTGTAACTTTTTGGAAGTGGTTTAAAATTTATCATGACTTTATGAGTGAAGATGTTGAGATAAAGAAAGTGTGTTTCTTAACTTTAGACTAAGAAACAATTTTTGCATCACATCTATATACATAACATAAATCTCTTTCCATGTATGGACATTGATTAAAAAAAGTTCCGTGATGCAAATTATGCTCATTACCAAAAGTCAACATAAAGTATAGCTATACTTATATGATCATTACACATGAAGAAACAGAGGCCCTAAAATATGAATTGACTCATCTCTAATATTGAAGTTGGTTTCCAGTATCATTAGATACTATTTTTCAGTTGTGTTGCTTATCTTAGAAATAATACTAGATACCATTGGTATTTTATGTATGTTTCTCTGAATTAGGGACGGGGAACAACAAAATGGTGAGACAAAAGATAAAGGGTGAACCAATGCAACAGTGGTACTCACAAGGTAACATGTTGGAAATGAAATTTATAACTTAGGGGGGCTGGGCATTGGGAGTAGGGGAAGTAGAAGAAAAATGAAGGAGAGGTAACAATGTTTGACAAGAAATGTATTCACCACCATATTATGTAACTGCAACCCCTCTGTACATTACCTTGATAATAAAATTAAATTTTAAAGAAGTAATATTAGCTCACATGTTTTGATTAAAAATATAAAATGGATGGTTGAGTATGGTGGTGCATGCTTGTAATCCCAGCTAATAACAAGATGGAAGTAGGAGGATCCTGGTCTGAAGGTGACAATAACAAGAGCATGAGACTATAATTAATAGCACAAACTATAATTAAAAGGACTAGTGGCATGTTTAACTGGTAAAGCAGCTGACTCGCAAGGGCAAAACCTTGAGTTTAATCCTCAATACCATAAAAATTATAATTTCTGTTATAAAGTAACAGGAGAAAACCAACATAAAAGTAGGGAGAAAAATAGATGTTACTGATGTCATAAGACAGTTTACTGACATTAAAGACAGTTGATTATAATTAAGAATATATGTATAATACTGGGAAGGGTTTTAGTAGCTTGCACTCAGGTGGAATAGGAATGTATTATAGAAACAGACAATGCAGATGTTTGTTCTTTGGCTATAATTTCTAAGATTTAAATAAGTATGCAAAGACAAGATTACTTACAAAGTATATCTATAGTGTAGTACTTATCTTACTAAGCTCTAGAATTCCATTTCCATTATTTTTCTCTTGAGGTCTAAGCAACATAATTATGTCATAGGTATGGAAAGTGTGTTCATTTTATGAGTCCATATATACTTTAGATTATTGGGACGCTCACTGTCTACTTTTTGACATTCATACTTGGAAACTGTAGGAAGAGGAGCCTTCATATACTTGGTATTTATTAGCTGATTACCACATTACACTGGCCTTCCAAATTTAGAGATAATTAGAATCACAAGCACACCCACTCACAGCACATTTCAATGTCATGCATAGATATTTGATCAGTTTGATAATGGCAGATGGTCTGCCCATTTTGGGCCTAGTCACTGTTTATTGTTGTAATTTCCAGGTAGATATATCAATAGCATCATTACCTAAAGTGCTGGTATATTCAGCTACTAGGAAATTGAATTCACTAACCTTGATATTCCTTCTGATTTTCTCCACATTTGTGGAGGTGATCATAAGGCAAAGAGTCATTTTGATGTAGAGCACATCGACCTTAAAAATACTCTCAGTTTGGTCATATGTCACACAGGAAGCCCTCCAGAAATGATGGTTGTGGTGTTCACTCACCAGCCATTCTTGTCTTTAGCTAGAGCTGTTTTTGCAAAACCTTCTCTATCTTGATTCTTGAAATGCGGCCCCACAAATAAACTCTAAATTACATTCAAACTATATTCATTTGGAATACTACAAACATTCAGTCCCAAATATTCTGCATATCCTAATACACAGCAGAGAGTCCAGTGAAACATGACTAGCATATCAAGTGATGGCAGGGCACAGACTTAGAATGCATAATGCAACATCCATACTTACTGGTTAGCTTTTTTGTTTTTCTTTTATAATTAATGTATACTGGAAAATTCTGTTTGTGAAGAAGTTGGATTAAAACCATAAATTATTATTGAAGCACTCAGGTACTGACTTTCTATTATTGAGAAGTGTTTCAGCACAAAAATTGAGACACCACTACCAAATAACTTCTGTCTGGATTTTTATTCTATTTTCAAGATCCAGATGAATTCAACTGCTTTTGGAGCTAAAAGTTATAATAATATTTTTATGCTCCACAATTATTGTCAAATGTGAAACTTACTTATAATATTTGGTCTAGTTCTAAGGATTCTTCCTCCCAAGAGTATCCCAGATCTTAGCTCACAATTAGAGCCTGCTGGATGATACTGGCATTATTGGGACTTTTAAGAGTTGTGGTGTCAAGCAAACAGTGAAAGCTTTAGGCCTGAAGCAGCTTAGTTAAGGTAAAACATATAGTATGTTTCCAAGCACTTGATGTAAATATTTTTACACTTGCTCACATACTCTTTTGAAGGAAAGGGATTTAATATGAGCAGGAAAAATATTGCCTGTATCATGTGATTTTTGTGAACATTTCTTATATCTCTTAAAGCCAATGCTTAACAGAATATTGAGTAGAAAGCCAAACCTCACAAAAATTTTGACAGCTGAATCTTGGAACTTTCATTTCTCTTATTTTACAACTATTTATTATGTTTTTATTGTATTCCAAGCCCTGAACCAAGAACAATGAGAGAAAAGTAAATTAATACCTTGTTCCCGTTTAATTTATATTTGGAGGGTGACTCAGAAGATAGGTTAAAAGTCAACCCAAAAAACAAACAAAATATAAGAAAACACTGTAAATTCTGGTTCCTATAAATAAAACAAGTTAAGAAAACAGAAGGAGTAAGAAATGCTGGTTTTGTATAAGGTCTAATAGAGATATTTAAGAAGTCTGTCATTATAGAAATTTTGTGACTCTGTGATATGACCAATATTACACAGTCACTTTCTCTATTTTCAAGCATCTAAATACTTCCAACAAATAAACTCCAAGAAATATATTCAACTCTTATGCTCATTTGACATATACAATGAGAGTCATAGGAACTTTGTGAATCTTCAATGTCGATATACTTAGTGTCAAAGCCAGGATTTTAATCCAGTAAATGCATAATTTATAGTCCATTTTAATAAAGAGTAAGACACCTTAACTTAATGGAAGATTAGACGGCAAAAAGAGTATGTGCATAGGATTAATAAAGGGTCAGGATATTCAATGTACAATGTATATCTGAATGTGGCTAATGAAAGCAGCTAAGAGAAAAACAGTATCAGAGGATGCTAGAGGAGATGGCAGGAGCAATAATGGGGGGGGCTGTTGTGCTTTGTATTTAGGAGTTTGTTCAACTTCAATGAGAAAATCTTGCAAGTTTTTTAGTAGGGAAGCGACATTACTGAAGTTTTGTGGAAGCTATTTTGCTGTTATTTATTTATTTACATATTTATTTATTTATTTTATTTGCATTACTAGCGTTTGAACTCAAAGCCTTGTACATTCAAGGCAAGGCTAGAAACATCCTCAGCCTTTTGGGGTTTATCAATAGCGGCTCATGCTTTTGCTCAGGCTGGCATCTGACTACAATTCTTTTACCTTCATTACTCACATAGATGGAATCACAGGTAATAGCTTCCCCTACCAGATTGTTTTTGAGATTGGGTCTTGGAAACTTTCACCCAGACTGGCTTCAAAGTGCAGCCCCTCAATCTCTGCCTCCTTAAGAGATAGCATTAAACTCTACTTTCTTTGCCTCTGTACATCACCTTGACAATAATAAAAAAATGAAAAAGGAGATAGCATTATAGATTTACACTACTATATGTATGCTTTGGTTATTTCTTGGTGGATGGATTTTGTTGAGCTCTCTGACAAATGAGAATAAGTAGACCTACTGTTTCAGTTCATTGGTGATGGCTGAGATTTGTCATGTTAGAAGCTATAAATTGTGATGAGATTAAAATATAGTTGAAGGCTGAGATCTTATGATTACATAGATCACATGGAAAAGAAGCAGGTAAAAGGATCAGAGTGTTTTAGACATGTCAAATATGCCAATTAAACATTAAGACTCTATGCTTAATTAACTCATGAAGATATCAAAAAAGTTATTTAGAAAAGTTTCAGCACAAATACTAATAGGTTATATTACACAAACTCTAAAATGTACATTTGTCTGTACTATACCTGAAATTAGTACTTTACTACTTTTTTGTCATGATAGTACTTTACCCTTAAAATTAATTGACTTAGTATGGCCTTTATCCTTTCTCACAGGAGAAACTATTAGCATATGGTAATATTCTACATTGCACATTTCTTTAATATTTCCATATAATATTTCTTTTCCCAAGGCATCTCAATCAGAAAATGTGGAAATTTACTAAAATACTTATATTTTTGTTTTGTTCTGCTGTTTGAGATAGGCTCTTGCTATAGTACCCCGGAAGGATTTGAACTTTTAGACTCCAGAAAGGTAGGACTCAAAGGCACAACCACCACATTCAACTCCCATATGTTCTCAAGATGCATTTTACATCGGGTATGTTTTCAACATTAGGACATCAAATGCTCTGGAGCAGGAATTTCTCTCCTTTTATATTTGGTATTTCACAGAGCACTTAGCCCACTGTTAGAAATGAAGTAGCTAGTTTAATGAAGTACTCTTGAGTTGAGCTGACAGGTGTGAGTGAGGTGCTATAACTCTGTAGAATTATCTTTGTGACTGTGAGAGCAAGCTAAATTCTACTTCTTGGTTTTGTTTGTTTATTTTTGACCATTTTCCTATAGGAATAAGCAGAAATATTACATTGATGTTGAAGACTTCACCAGGACATGAAGTGACAACTGAAAAAAGAAAATAAACCTGAGTAAGTTATTGTAATAATCACAGAGGACTGGGACAAACAGCTCGAAGGAGATAAGTTGGTTAAGTAAAGTTTATATGGCTTTCTTTTTAAATTGAGATATTGCCTTTTCTTTCATTTACTGACCCTATTTTATCCTATAGCATGACTCAAATGGATAAAACTAGTACCAAGGGGAAACAAAGGAGGAGGTTACAATGATTGATAAGAAATGTACTCATTATCTTGCCCATGTAATTATAACCCCTCGGTACAGTATTTTCACAATAAAAAAAGAATTACAAAATGTACACATTTTATAAATAAGTATTTCAAATATATTTTGAAATCTACACCTATAAAATAAGCTTGGTAAGTGATTAGTTACATTGGAAATGTTTTTCTAAGAATATAATACATATATTTATTAATTTGAATATATACAAATCATGAACATGTTTTCTTAATATAATTTCAGTGTAATTAAACCTCCACAGGATGAAAGAAGTTTTGGAAAAGTAATAAATGGTTTTCCCATAGTGGTACGGAAGTCAATTAAGGTAATTTGGTGAAAGAATTTGAGATATATGGCAATTAATAAGTCAAGAAGAGGCTGTGGTCACATTGAAACAGGAGTAAAAAATTTATAAACATGAAACAACAGAGTTCACTAGTCTGCATATTTAGCAAGTTGATTTAAAATTGAGACTCTTGTCTTTTATCTATGAGAGTGGTTTCATCTAGGGCACTCAAAGGTAGCCAGACCTTAAAGCATTTTAAACATTTGAAATCTAAGTTTCTCCTCAGAATAATTATAATAACATTTTCTAATGTTCATGATAATCAAATGACATATTTAAAATATTAGGCACTCTTTATCTGTTTTCTCTGAAAACATGAAGCTGGCAGAGTTATTCACACATGTTAAGTCAATATGACATTGGTTCAAAGGTTACTGTGAAATTTACAGAAGGCAATACAAAACACATTCAGTACTATTTAAATTATGTCATAAAGTAAAGCTTCTACACTTAGAATTTGAAATACAATTCAGAATAATCGGATTAAGGCATAAAAAGGTCTCACATAATTCAAAGCAAATGGCAAAAATTGTCATATAGTAAATTACAGATTTTTGTTTCTTGTTTAGAATTTGTCGTTCAAATTCTCAACTAATATATTGGTCATGATCTGCGTATGTATTTTGTCTTGAATACGTGTGCATATTATAGTTCACTTCATAGAATATTTTATAATGCACAATAAAAAATTAGTGGGCAGTACCTTGTGATAGATCTATCAATTTTGCATGCTACAGTGATGGAATTCATTTGATCGTCTGCCCCAGCTACTCCCAAATCAAACTGCAAACTCTGTTCATGAAGGCCATCTGAGGGATTTGGAAATGAAGAATAAGGCAAGGACCAAAAGGAGACTGAGATTTGGGGAAACCAATCAATCAAGTTGCAAGAGTACAGGAAAATCAGTGAATTAGGGACAGCAAATATAAAAGAACAACCTTTCTAAAGATCAGAGAAACAGGGTTCAGAAATATAATTAACTTCAAAACTTCATGAAAGAGCAGCTTTGAATTACTGTGTTTCTGAAGCCTCATTTAAGAAGTAACAGATAAATGAATTAATATAAAAATCATTTGTTCTCATTAACAATGGCCCTGTTGCACATAATGTACCCTGATTATCTGGAAGATATGATAACATTTAACATAGGTGTTAAACAACTGTAAAAAGAATCCATGTAGACAACTCAAAGCTACCCAGCTCAGTTTACTACAGTGTACAGTTTGGCAAAGAGGAGTTTTCAATGTAAGATAGTTTGATTTGATTTCTGCTATTTCTGTGTCTAGAAAATTGCAGTATTCTGGATATGTAGTTGTTTTTATGCAGAATAATAAATTCTTTGTGTGCAATCTGAGAAACAGATGTAATGTCAGAGGAAAAACAACATTTCTTAATTTGGGCTTAGTTCTATTAAATGTTAGGTTTAGAACAAGTGGGATTGAAATGAGAGCAGGCCATGTTTCTCCATTCATCCTTCTAATATGTAAGGAGAAATCTCAGAGAGGAAATGTATAGAAAAGAAGTGAAGAATATCTCTCATATGACTAAAATAACTAGGTACATCTAGGACTAAAGTGATATACCAAACAAACAACAAGGAAGAACAGTTTTAAAAACACCTTCCAATAAAGAACCACCTTAAAAAATATACTTCAAAATGCCAAGAAAGAGACAAGTTTTATTCCACTTATTTCATTTTATTCCATTTTCAATTGTGAAAATAGAAACATTCTTCCAGTTTGTATTAAATTAGTCTATATTAGCAGAGCATGATCACAGTTATATTAACATCTGACCAAAGGGAGCTTAAAATAGCATTTGTTTCGAGTAAAAAATAAACTAAGCACTAACTCCACAGTTACAGAATCAGAGTTTGAAAAGGGGTTGAAATGAGATGAGTAGTTCTCACAGGTCTCACAATATGAACAAATCATTAATCAGATTTCCCTCAGTGCAACACAGTATCTGAGATAAGGGGGAAAAAAAGGCTTTAGAAAAGGAAGTGTTTCCCTGGCTCTGGTGGTTTTTTGCACGTAATCCTCGCTACTAAGGAAGCTGAGCTCTGAAGATCACTCTTCGAAGTCAGCTGGGGCAGGGATGTCCATTAGACTCATATCTCCAATTAACTACCAAAAAGCTGAAAGTGTCTCTGTGGCTCAAGTAGTAGAGCACTGCTCTTGAGTCAAAAAGATCAGGGACAGCACTCAGACTCCTAGTTTAAGTCCCAGGACCTAAACACATGTACAGAAAAGGCATATTTTGATTCATAGGTCATCAAGCGTCAATCCATGGTCACATGACCATCACCTTTTGTCCTGTGGTGAGGCAGAGTATCTCTGAAAAAGTGCACAGCTGAGGAAAACTGTTTATCCCATGAAAGTCTGGAAATAAAAGAGAAAATGGGGGAAGAAGGGAAAAGAGGCTGAACAATCTCTTCAAATGAATATCTCAGTGACCTTTACGTCAATAGGCCCTACTTCCTAAAGATTCTATCAGTCAATAGCACCACAAGATAATGACAAACTTGTAAATTAGGAGGCTTTGGGAGGCATTTCCAACCCAAACCATAAAACAGACAGACTTTTTCATTAAAACACAGTTAATTTGGTTCAAAGGAAAGTATCATTATTGGGATGGTAAGAGAAGCATTATATTCAGGCGTAGTAAGCAATTGGTATCTTTGGGATGATGTAGCATTACACTGAAAGTTCTATCAGTAGCCATTAAAATATTTTTAAAGGTAGTAAATATTTATTATAGCAAGATTTCCATTTTTGGAAACCTTGAGAAAATTCATTAAGATGCTATTTTAAAAAATGATATGAATATTATGAGACATTCTTCATACTGAGCTGCTCCTATTTAATAAAATAAAATCATTTTATACTAATAACAGTGAAACAAAATACCTAGGATTTTGAAAAGTATAGTATGTACATAGTAACACAACATTCTTGCTGCAATAAAGACATTTGAAATGATCATGATATTGTTATTGAAAAACAATCTATACATCAAAACCTGTATATTCAAAAATATACAGGTTACATTTATTTGTATTACCAATAAAAATGTCCACAAAAATTCTACGGTGTATCAAGAGAGTCGCTAAGTTATAGAAAGGAATAATCAGAAACCCAATTATCTTATATCTACTTATTTCATAATTTAAAGTGTAAGTATTTTAAAGTAAAATTCAGCTCAGAAAAGCACTAGCTTTTAATGCATGTATACCTACAATGGTAGGCCCCAGAGACAAAAATTTATTTACAATTTTTTAACTCCTAGAGTTTTAAAGCAAGCTATATGCTTATACTTGGGCTCGTGCTCATGAAAATTGAGTTATATTCTTGTTAAGTATTAACTTGGTACAGTTGTGGGTGGGAATTTAGCTGATTATCCTTAAACTATTACTTTTGCTTATTATATTACATATTGTGAATCATATAATATACAATATGTGATATTGTATATATTATACTGTATATTACATATCACAATATGTATTATATTATATGTTATATTATATGATTTGTAATATTATATATTACATAATATTAAATATTACAAATCATATAATATATTATAATATATTGTATCATGTATTATATAATTGATTTCAGAGTGAGGCTGTGACAGTTTTCCTATAAGTTATTTATTTATTTATTTATGTCTAAAAATTAAAACATTGAGGGTCTGCCTTATAATAAGAAAGTTGAATATTCTTGTTATTTTTCCTCTCATACTTAAATTAAAATCAAACATCTGTAAATCATATACTAATTTTCACATATCTTATTTATTATATCTGCATTCTCTCCTGTAATCACAATTGTTCTTATTTCATGCCTGCTTTGATTT
This sequence comes from Dipodomys spectabilis, assembly GCF_019054845.1. NCBI lineage: Eukaryota > Metazoa > Chordata > Mammalia > Rodentia > Heteromyidae > Dipodomys > Dipodomys spectabilis. Next base: position 3,404,397 of record NW_024870814.1, read on the forward strand.
TATTTAAGAGACATTTCTATTTTTGTAATTCTGCTAATATTATTCACAGTAGTCAATTAGAGCACTGTAATTACCTATAATTTATTTCTTGGGAAGGTTTTCTTGTTGCTTCCCTGGCATATTAATCGATCTTTATTTTCCCCTGCATTTTGTCTTACTCATACTAAATTTCTCAAATATAAGTCTTGTTAGCTTGTGACATTCTTTACTCTTTCAAGATATCTCTACCCAAATCTTTCCTGAGTATGTTCTGAATTAAAACTCTCAAGTTCAGCAGCACATACAACAGACAGCCTGGGTAATCACTTGTGTCTGAAGTCACTTTCCCTGGAAAACATTCTATCCTTTTCTTTGTGCTTTATTCTTCCTAGTATTATCTAAACAACGTTTTTTTTCTGGCAACTACATTTTCTGATAATTTCCATGCTGGTGAATGTCACCTTACTGCTCTTGTGGAATCAGTATGAGTGGACATCCAATAGAGTGGTAAAATCCTCCTTCAAACTTTCAAGGTATCCCTCATTTTGTGCTATCACAATGCAGTGGATCAAATATCAGATGTCTGTCTTTTTGTTAGCTATTTTATTAGCTATTTTACATTGATTTTCAATCCCCTTGGAATTTATTCCTCATTTTGAGGATCACTTTTGCATTTTGTTTCAAGCCATCCAAATAATGTACTTATTTTTTTTTTTGTTTTCTTTTTTTTTTTTAATTTTATTTTATTTTATTTGAGAACATACTGTACAGAGGGGTTACAATTACATGGGCAGGATAATGCATACATTTCTTACCAAGCATTGCAGCCTCCTCCTTTGTTTACCCTTCACCTCCCTTCCCAGCCTCCCGCTCCCCACCACCCAATCATACTTCCCCTTCCCCCCCCACACCGACATTGTAAAGCTGGTTTTGACATGACATTTTGTACTTCTCATTGTTACAACAGGTCCACCTGAATCCTTAAACGACTTGTTTGTCCCCATCTCCTCCACATGTTATAGTGACATCAAATATAGTGAAAGCAGGGGTTACACTGTGGGGGAGGGACATACAAAGCAACAAAGAAATCATCTTATAAATGCGTTAGAAACACATGCATGAAAGAAACAAAAACATTAAAATACATATTTGAGGGTTTGTTTTCCTAACATCACATTATCTGACCTTTTCCGCTTGACTCATACCTATACTAGATATTGCAAATAAGGGAAACCATGGGACCTATGTTTCTTTGGGCCTGGCTTACTTCACTTAATATAATTTTTCCAAGCCTTTCCATTTCCTAACAAATGGGGAAATGTCATACTTTCTGATGGAGGCATAGAATTCCATTGTGTATATATACCACATTTTCTTGATCCATTCATCTACTGAGGGGCATCTGGGTTGGTTCCATATCTTAGCTATGGTAAATAATGCTGCAATAAACATAGTTGTGCTGGTAGCTTTAGTGTGGTCTTTTTTAGGGTAAATGCCCAAAAGTGGGATTGCTGGGTCATAGGGGAGTTCTATGTGAAGTCTTTTGAGGAACCTCCATACTGCTTTCCAAAGTGGTTGAACAAGTTTACATTCCCACCAACAATGAAGTAAGGTTCCTTTCTGTCCACATCCCCTCCAGCATCTGTTGTTGTTAGAGTTCTTGATTTTTGCTATTCTAACTGGAGTGAGGTGATATCTCAATGTTGTTTTGATTTGCATTTCTTTTATGTCTAGGGATGTTGAACATTTCTTCATGTGTCTATTGGCCATCCTTCTTTCTTCTTCAGAGAAGCTTCTCTTTAAGTCTTTCGCCCACTTATTTATTGGGCAGTTGTTTCTTTGAGGATTTGTTGTTGGGTGGTTTAATTTTTTGAGTTCCAAGTATATTTTAGATATGAGACCCTTGTGTGTTGTATGGCTAGTAAAGATCTTCTCCCAATCCGTGGGCTTTCTATTGATCTTGCTAGCTATATCATTTGCCCTGCAGAAGCTCTGCAACCTTATGCAATCCCATTTGTCCTACCTTTCTTTGATTTGTTGTGTTTCCGGGTCTCTATTCAAAAAATTTCGGCCTGAGCCAAGGAGACCTAGGGTTTCTCCTATTCCATCCTGTAATGTTTTCAGAGTATCTGCTTTGAGTTCAAGGTCTTTGATCCATTTGGAGTTGATTCTGGTGCAGGGTGATATATAAGGATCTAGCTTTAGTTTTCTACATATAGTTAACCAATTTTGCCAGCACCATTTATTGAAGAGGCTGTCTTTCTTCCATTGTATTGTTTTAGCTCCCTTATCTAAGATTAGATGGCTATAGGTCTGTAGGTTCATTTCCGGGTTTTCAATTCTATTCCATTGGTTCTGAGGTCTGTTCTTATGCCAATACCAAGCTGTTTTGATTACTATGGCTTTATAGTAGAGTTTGAAATTTGGTATTGATATTCCTCCAGCAGTGTTCTTTCCGTTGAGGAGCGTTTTTGCTATTCGGGGTCTTTTATTGTTCCATATGAATTTTTGGATTGCCTCTTCTATTTCCTTGAAGAATGAGGTTGGAATTTGGATAGGTATTGCATTGAATTTGTAGATAGCCTTGGGAAGTATTGCCATTTTCACGATGTTAATCTTTCCAATCCAGGAGCATGGGAGGTTTTGCCATTTTTTAAGTTCTTTGTTGATTTCCTTTTTCAAGATTTTAAAGTTTTCATCATAGAGGTCCTTCACTTCTTTAGTTAAGTTAATTCCTAGGTATTTTATTTTTTGTGAGGCTATTACAAATGGGGTTGCTTTCCTAATTTCAGCCACACTTTTCTCATTGTTGGCATACAGAAAAGCCATTGATTTTTGGGGGTTAATTTTATAACCTGCTACTTTGCCAAAGTTTTGAATCAGCTTGAGTAATTTGGGAGTGGAGTCTATGTGATTCTTTAAATACAAGATCATGTCATCTGCAAAGAGGGAGAGTTTTATTTCTTCTTTCCCTATTTGGATCCCCTTTATGTCTGCATCTTGTCTTATTGCTGTAGCTAGGAATTCTAATACTAGATTGAAGAGAAGTAGAGAGAGTGGGCATCCTTGTCTTGTTCCTGATTAAAGAGGAAATGGCTTTAGTTTTTCACCATTGAGTATAATGCTGGCTGTAGGTTTGTCATATACAGCCTTTATTGTATTGAGGAATGTTCCATGGATTCCTAATTTTTCCAAAACCTTCATTATCCAAATAATGTACTTATTATGATTGCATTGTGAATTGTACTAAAATTTGGAAGAGGCTATAGCTTGTTTTCTTGTGCTTTTATGATAACATTCTATTTTGTTTTAAGGACAAACCATTCCTGTCCAGCTTTTTGCATATAATATAAACTTATTCTCTGTTTATATTGAGAAATTTATTTATTTTGTCTTTTTTCTTACAAATATCACGTTATATACAAGTATTTGCAAATTCTCAGCTGTTTGTTCTCATATAAGAATGATCTAAGATAATGAAAAAATAACAACAAATGATATTGCTTTTGTTATTGCTGTTGTTGCTCTGATACCAGTGCTTGAATTCAGTGCCTCATGCTCTCATTTAGCTTCTTTGGCTCACAGCTGGTGCTCTACCATTTGAGCTACAACTCCAGTGTAGAATTTTATTGATTAATTCAAGATAGAAACTGGACTGGCTTGGAACTGCTATCCTCTAGCTTTCAGCCTCCGGATTAGCTAGAAGTACAAGCATGAGCCATAACACCCAGTTATAATGTTACTTTTTAAGAGGAAAAGAAATAAAATATGATGTACCAATTCTAGAATACAACAGATCTTACATTGAAGCATAGACCTTGAAAGCAAAGGTATTAAATTAGTATGGAAAATCATATTTTGCTTTCATTATACATCATTTTTTAAACATGCTAGGTTTTATTCTGAAGCTTGTTAATAACAACTGTAAATGTCACTAGTCAAATTCTCTTCATCTCTTAAATCAAAATAAGATTACACACAGCATTTCATATGAGAAATATGCCTAGGTTTGTATGCTGGAAAGCAAAGCAGATGATGCTTAATTTTAATGTGTTACTTTGCTTATTGTTCATCTGATGGATAGTCTTGGCTTAGAGAATAAATATTTCACTATAGGAATTAATTGCTAAAAGGGGGGAGCTTTCTTTTAAAGTAGACTTCTACTTTTAAGAATGTGGACATCTAAGGCTGGGAAGGTGGCTCAATGGTAGAGCGCTTGCCTTGCATGTTATGAGGCCCTGGGTTCCATTCCTCAGCACCACATAAGCAAAAAGAAAAAAAGCCGGAAGTGGAGCTGTGGCTCAAGTGGTAGAGTGCTAGCCTTGAGCTGAAGAGCTGAGGGACAGTGCCCAGGCCCAGAGTTCAGGCCCCACAAATGGACCCCCCCCCAAAAAAAAGAATGTGGACATCTAAAAATAGATACTCCCTGACAGAAAATTTTCATAATTTTATATCAATCTAAAATCTGCATATATTACTCATTATTTTTTACTCTAATTCTATGATATTGTTACTATTCATTATTGCTAGATATAGGTACTATTAACTACTTTTTCTTTCTAATAAGCTAAATTTTGTATTGAAAACTAGGGGTAAATGTAAAACTTGAGTGCTCTCCACTAACCATACTACTTCATCACTAAAAAATTAACCTATCTTCATATTTACATTTTAGTAGATCATAAGCTATAGAGCTATGCTACTATAATTTATTCAAATATTAAATGTCTCAAATGATGTTAGATACTAAACATATCTTTTTCTCTTTCCACTGTCTACTTGGATACCTCGTACACACACATCCTGCTGCTCTTTAACAGTTTAGAAAAGAAGAAATATAATTCAGAAAAGTACAACTGTGATAATTCCTGTCATCAGAAAGATTTCAGCATTCAAAGTGGGCAGATTAATCACTAAAAACCATTTTAAGAAATGCCAGGCCAGTTGGAACAGAATGCTCCAAGAAAAAAATATTGAGAAAACTTTGGAAACAATCAATCGATGTCATTGAGCTCCATTTTAAGAGCTTGATTTTATTTTATTTTATCAATGAGACTTAACTGTTTTGAGTATGCCTAGTGAAGGTCTGGAACATGCAAAAATACATATATGCATGTATATATGAATATATATTTAGATTGATAGGTAGATGGGTGGATAGATAGATAGATAAATAGATAGTCTATGGGCTTGGGTTATGGTTATGGGCTTGAAATTAGGTCTTGGGTATTAGTATCACTGAACATTTTTGCTCAAGAATAGTGCTCTACCACATTGGGCCACAGCCCCACTTCTAGTTATCTGGTGGTTAAGTGGAGGTAAGAATCTCACAGACTTTTTCCAGGCTTTCTTCAACTATGATCCTCAGATCTCAGCCTCCTGTGTTTCCAGGATTAAAGGTATAGCCACCAGTGCCTGGCTTATATACATTGATTTCTTAAAACATTCCTACTTACAACCATCAAAGGTTTAAGATACTACAAAAGAAAACATGCTTATGGTAATAAAATTCTCTATCCAGTTAATTTGTTTTTTTTTTTTAACCAGAGTCATATATAATGATTTCTTCTAAACAGCACTTTTACTCTATTAAGAATAAAATGTTGATGCTGTTTACTTGCTGTTACACAATCACTATATACTGAATGTATTTTTTAATTAAAAGAGGACTAAGTTAAAATTTGAAGATACCATGTGAAGAGATATTTAACTGATTTAGATACAGAAACAATTTGTGAAGGAAAGGAATATTGGTTCATCGGGTTCTTTTGTTCATTCTTTGAGAAAAAGACTTCACAGGCAGAAGTTATTTATGCATTTGAAATTTCATCTTATTTCTCACCTCAGGTATCTCTCCATAGGTGCCAAGTATAATATATCAGTAGCTGAACAACTCACTGACCTAAAATGTTCTTGCTCATGCCTGACTGAGCTATCAAAGAAGCTGCTCAGATTTTAGGCCCTTGTACACTGCTTGTCATGGCAGATATTTTAAGTTCAGCTTCTTTTTGGATCCTGCTTTTTTGTTCCACCAAAATCGACTGTTAGGTGGTCCAATAGGAGTTCCAGTGTCAGAAAATTAATGTTTGTGTAAACCTGTAAAGTAGCCAGAAATGGTGGCACATGTCTGTAATCCCTGCACTTGGGAAGCAGAGACAAGCCGATTGTGAGTTTGATGCTAACCTGGATTACAGAATGCGACCTGCCACACCCCACCCCCCCAACACACATCATTGAATTAACTAAGAAGGAAAGGAAGAAATGGAAAGAGAGGGGTAGGGAGAAAGAAAGGAAAGGAAGAAAGAAAGGAAATTTGAAGGTACATGTGGTGGGGAGCAGTGTGACTATTTACTTTTTGATTGTATAAACTTCTATAACTTACTTGAATTGACTTAAGATCCTTAATAAGTTACAGTATGTTGCTTCCATAAGAAACATTTAGTTTTCCTGAAAATATTTACTTTTGGACCTATTTCTTATGCCTAGTTGATCAAAGCATGTTTTGGGATTTTGTGCATGCCCTCGGCACATATAGCAGTCATCTGCGTTGATTGCGTGTTTCTCAGCATTCCAGAATTTCCTTCCCTGACATTCCCTTCAGGCAGCCATGTAAGTATGACTTGCCTTGGCCAAGATAATTGATACTTCTCATTCTTATTTGGAAGCTGTAAGACCTGGAATGCAAATCCTGTATTCTCTTCAGCTGTTAATTGAGGGTTATTGAAAATGTTATTTCAATATGGATTCTCTAGTAACCTAAGTTTGTAGCAAAACCCCAAGTTGATCCAAACTACTTCTGAGAAATAAATAAATTTTTACTAGGTCCATGGGTTATGATTATTTCACCCTAGCTTAATTTTCTTTCATCACAGACACACTATGTTTTCCCAGACTTTGCTCAATTGAAAAAAAAATATAGTTGAAGAGCCAAGAAAACACACTGGAACTCTGATGAAATGTAGCACTGTGTGTAAATTACACTTTATTTATATGAAGTTAAAAATCAGAGCAATCTGTTGTTGCTACTAGAAACTTGCTCCTTATTAACTAACCATCCAAAGTAATAGCAAGAACCCAAAGCATGCTTGCTACTTAGAAAGCCAGCCAGTCTACTAAATATTCATGATGTTCTTGTCTTCGCAAAGGTCCCATATACCTGAATCTATTTCATCTTGTAGGAATTGTTACAGAGATTGAGCATGGGTATTCTGTGCTCAAGCAGCACTAATGCTTTCCTTGTGGTGCCAATTCTGACCCTGGTCTTTGGCTCTCACCTCCCTATGACCTTGACTGTCTCATGTCAAGCAGTCTTTTATTAGTGTGGAGGGAGTGGAGAATTGCTATCTCTTGATCTCTTATGTCATACTTCTTTTTATCCCCAAAATAGCTTAAAGGCACTTTTGAAACAAGTGACTCTGGAGCCAGATTAATGTGTCCAAATGTTGATGCTGCTATTTGCTAACTATAGGACACTGAACAATTTTATTCAACTTTTCTGTTTTATATTTGCAGATAAGAATTAGGAAATGGGGGCTATCAGGCTCATGGGAGGATTTTGTTAAAGACTGCATGAGCTAATCTACACTAACAATAAAATGAACTACATTTGTTAAATGTAGGACACTAAACAATTTTATTAAACTTTTGTTTTTCTTTCCCTTTTCTTGTTTTAACCTTCAAATAAGAATAAGGAAATAGGCATTATCTGTCTCATGAGAGAATTATGTTGAATATTTCATGAGATAACTAGCATTAACAAATTTAATGAATTAGTGCTATAATTACTGCTTATACTGAGAGTTTGTAATATATGATTCCTGTTACCATATCTTCCACTTGTCTACTGGAAGAATTGCTGTTAAATAATCATTCTAGTCCAATACACATTATTTTTTGTTTTAACATAAAATTTAAAAACTATGTCCATTAGGGGGATAAACAGGACTCCTTCAGTAGCCTTACTCTCTAGCCTTTGTTATAGCAGATCCTTTATATGGGCTAAAGAGTATTCTCACAGAAAAACCTAGCCAAAAGCATATTCACCACTAGTTCCTCTGATGAAGATATATGTATTTTGTTTTATTCAGAATATGTAAAAGTTACCATATAATCACAGTCTGCTTGCCTAACTTTTAAATAATTAAATATAAATTAATTATTTCATTGTATTATTAATATTGTTGGTCATCTAATCACTCTTGTTATTAGAACCTGGCCTGCACCAATATGGGCCTGTTAAAGGATTTTACTATGACATCCTTTTAAAGGAAAACAATATTATTTTGGGGTTTTCTAACTTCCATTTCCTAATGCATTATTTTAAACCTCAGGGCATATTAATTTCTTACTATGGAAACTATTTTGTCTAATTAAAAATAATTTAAATCTGTGTCTTAGAAGAAGGGTAAACAAAGGAGGAGGCTGCAATGCTTGATAAGAAATGTACGCATTATCCTGCCCATGTAATTGTAACCCCTCTGTACAGTATGTTCACAAAAATAAAATAAAATAAAATAAAAGTTTTAAGAAAAGTATTTTCTCTTTTTATTATGAATGGTGACTTTAAGGATAAACTTCTACAAATGATTTTATATGAAATTCCCGTATCCTGAGGAGCAGGTAATATTTCTATTGCTTTATAAAAATTATGTGTTTAGTATCTATAGCATAAAATTATTCTAAAACGTAGGAGAACAGGGGATATTAGCAATACACAGAAATCTGACATAAATTGAAGAATTCTTTTGTCTGCATAAGAAAAGACTTTTGGATTTAACAGATACTTTTAAAATAAAAAATTACATTCCATTCAGAGAAAAATTATAATAAAATTACATAAATAGTCCCATGTCAGAATTATAGTGGCAATGGTAGATTTCTGGAATATCTTTTCTACATTTCATTATCTTTTCAAGAAAGAAATGGAAATGTAACAAGTAATAAAATTTACCTGAGATAAAAACAGCCACAAGAATATTTTCTTCATTCAACAGATGAACTGCTTGAGACTCTTCATATTATAATTATTAAGAAAAAACGTTTGGAGATGTATGATCATGGCTACCTTCAAAGACTAATGTGGGATCTCTTAGTCATCCAAATTCCATATAATTTTGATGCCTGGGCATATGCATCATATTAAATAGAATTTTGTAGAAAAGTGCCCCAGGTTTTTTTTTTTTCCATCTGTGTTCTCTTAAGTTCTAAAAGATACCAGCCCAAGATTAAGCAAACAGCAGGAAAAAAAATCTATAGTCATAAACCATGATGTTTGTGACCATTTGCTAGTGAAGATAAGGGAGCAACTGTATTTTTAGATTATAACATTTTCTGGTATTACAGTCGGGGTTAGATTGAAACCTACCTGTTGTCCTGAAAAAGAAAAAAAATCTATAACAAAGCCTCTATCTTTGGGAAAAAATTAAATAAAACTTAAGGAACATTTTCACACATTTTAGTTCCCTGTTGAATAATAGAGGCTAACCTAGATAACATTCAATGCCCCAACCTGGATGAAGATTCTGTAACTTTAAAGAACCTGTGAGCACTAGAAAGAAAATAACAATGGAACTCTTTAAGTATATCATATGCTTGAGCACCGGAAAGAATCAAATTTTCTTAAAAATGCTATCATAGAACACATTTTTTTCTAATCAAAACATGTCAAACTTAGCCAAAAATAAAATACAAGAATCGTTATTTTCAGTAGACAATGACTAGAAAGAGTCTTAATTCGAAATGTATCTATACAACTTGAGTCAACTATACTTATTATTCCAAAAAAAATAAAATATAAGGTAAAAGCAGTTTTAAGGGACATGCAAACTATTTTACCACCCTAAAGGCAGAATTGAAGGAGAAACAAATAGGGAACTCTAAAGCAAAATAATATCCATAATTAAGAATGTAACAGCTGCTTAAAAATAATAGATTGGACATCTATGTAGAAGTGTTAAAAAATTTAAATATGTCAGGCAAGATGCTCACACTAAAGATACAAGACTCAAATGCATTAAACATAGAAATGTCAAGAGAATAAGATATGATAGTGAGGTCAAATTCAAATTCTTCTAACTATATGGAAAGTTAAAATGTTCAGAAGGATTATGAAGTAAGATCTGAAGAGGAAGCATCTGAAATTTCTGGTTCACATGACCTAGCTACCAATACTTCTTGGTATTTATCCAAAGGAGTTGAAAAATAAGTCTACAAAAAATAATCCTTCTCCAGCATTGTAAAAATGGAAAAACAAAGATATTTCAGGAGTTGAATGGATTAAAAAATTGTATATGTGACCATAGAATGTTATTTAGTACCATTGGGAAATAAACTATCAAAATACAAAAAGGCATGGAGCAAATTTAAAGGTACAGAACTGAATGAATAAAGACAATCTAAAAGAGTGCGTGCAATTGGATGACAACTGTTTGACCTTCTTCAGAAATATCAAACTATGAAAATGATGAGAACATCAGTGGTAGCTAGGACTAAGGGAAAGAAAGGATACATAAATTGATCACAAAGGATTTTAGAGATAGCAATTAGATATAGTCCAAGAGATATAATATATATGGAAATGAAAGTACATAAAAGAATTCAAATAAAAAAAATATATATATATAATATATATATTATATATATATATATTAGCAGGATGCCAGTGGCTCTTGTCTGTAATCCTACTTAATCCAGAAGTAGCAATCTGAGGATCACAGTTCAAAGCCTACCTCAGTAGACAAGTCAGAGATAATCTTATCTCCATTTAACCATTCAAAAGCCAGTAGTAGAGCTATGGCTTTACACTTTCAGCAATACCCAGGACCTGAGCTCAAGCCCCAGTATTGGCACAAAAATAAACAAACAGTAACAGACAGTATTGTCTTCTATGAATATACTAAATCTTAAGCAAAATTTTTATCAAACTAAATAAAAAACTAAAGCCAGACAGATAACCATGCAGATAATATCAACACACAGCAATACAGATCACATGATACATTTACTTTTGCCTCAGCAAAAGAAATTTCATTTTATCCTTAAAATATTTCTAAATTTAACAAAAGAATAAGAGATAAAACCCTATTTCTAAGGTAACGTTTCAAAAATTTAACATCAGACACCTATTCTTTTTTTAAATTTTATTTTATTGTAAAGATACTGTACAGAAGGATTACAGTTACATGAGTAAGGCAATGAGTACATTTCATGTCCAGTACTGTTACCCCTTCCCTTGTTGTTTTCCCATTCTCTCTCCCCGCACCCGAAGTTGTAAAGTTCATTTCCAATATACTGTCTTGTGGGTATCCTTGTTGCAATGGGTCATCCTGTGACCTTGTTTCAGCATTTTGTTATTCCCCTTCCCCTCCCCAGATTAGACAAAAGTATAAATTTCAGAAAAATGAGAGAGTTATGTGATGTTCTTTAATACATAAATCAAATCCAGAGAAAACAAAACGGGCAAAACCAGCAAATATGCAGCTGTGAGGATTGGAGGAAGAAGTCAGCAACCTGACATTATCTGAAGACAAGATTACTTTGTAAACAAAACAAAGTTTTTAAATAAATCAGGAGAATTAGTAAGTGAGTTTAGCAAGGTATCTGGGCATAACAATATAGAAAGTAAACTGTATCTAATATGCCAATACTAAAGAGTAAGAGAGGGAATAGATACGATCAATTGATCAATGTACTTTATATGTATTTATGGGAATATCATCTCAAGACTCCTTTTTACAACAAATATTCATTAATTAAAAGAAAATACTAATATTAAATGATGTCACTATTTAAAATACCATCTGGTACTCAAGATATAGCTCATTAATATGACTTCTACTTAGCGTAAGTGAAAATATGTTTAACATGAAGAATTCTAAATAAGGTATTTAGGATGAATAAGTAGCAAAAAAATAGAATGGTAAACCAAATACAGCCAATCATCGCAAAATGAATGTGAGAGAATTATACAGGGAATTATAAATCATTAAGAAATTAAACACCAAAGTAAATATAAGTATAAATGTGTACATGTAACGATCTTCTTTCATTGTAAGACTAAGTATTGTACACTGTCAGTCCTTCCTTGGAATTGATCTCTAGGTACAAAAAAATTATAAAAATATTACCAAATATTGGCAGGAGACATGAAAAGCATCAATAAAATTGATATTTAAAAAAGGGTATTAAAGTCTCCCTGAAGAATGAAGAATTAACTGGAGGAAATTTCATAAAATCCCAAAACCCTGAGTTGCTATGTGATATACTAATTAGGATGTTGTGATGTTAAAAGAAAGTACTGACATCGATAAATAGAACAGACTAGTGACTCAAGAAACAGAACATCACATGCCTATTTTCCACCATGAAAGACAATGGTGACCTTTCACTGAGTGGAAAGAAGTGTGTATGTTCGCGTGTGTGTGTATGTGTGTGTGTGTGTGTGTGTGTGTGTGTGTGTGTGTGTGTATGTATGTATGTTAATAGAATCTTGGTTCTATAGTAAGCCAAAACCAACTTCAAGGATATTTTAAATCTTCATGAAAAAGTAAGAATATAGTTCAGAAGGCACTAAATCAGAATATTATAACTGTAAAGCAGAAAATTTTAAACAGACCATAATTTCCTTAATATTATAAAATAAGGCTATTTCTATATTTTCAATAATGGATACAGCATCCAGATTGAAATATCTTATGCAACAGGAGGATTTGGACAACACAGTAAGCAAAAATTATCTAAAAAATTTATGTAGATATTTTATCTAACAGCAGAGTAGATATTACTTTCAAAGTGTCCATGGAATTTTCTGCAACACAGATGACATTAGCTCATTAAAGCTCATAGCAGATTAATAAAGATTGAAACTATGCCAATTATCCTTCCTGACAACAATGTAGTGGATGCAGAAATAAAGAGCTGAAGGAAATTGTGAAATTCTTGATAATTAAATACCATATGTTTGAAAATTTTCATGAAAAATGAAATTATAGCTGTGTGCTGGTAGCTCAGGCCTGTAATCCTAGCCACTCAAGAGGCTGAGATCCGATCGCAGGTCAAAGCCATCCATGGCAGGAAATTCTGTGAGACTCTTCTCTCCAGTAAACCACCAGAAAACTGGAAGTGGAGCTGTGGCTCAAGTGGTAGAATGCTCACCTTGAGCTGAAGAGCTTAGGGAGAGGGCCCAAGCCCAGAGTTCAAGCACCAGGACCAAAAAAAAAAAAAAAAAAAAAAAATATACTCACTGATAATGAATACAGTATCAACTGCATGTGAATTGACCTAACGAGTTCTTTCAAAGTACATAATCTTTTTTGAAAAAAAATTCTTCATTGAGATTAAATGATTACATAAATTTCACGGTATTGTGTGATAGTGATATGTAGTTAAAGTTATAAACACCTTTCAATCTTCACAAGGTGAATTGTCATTATCATGGTTTATAATACTTATGAAAGTACATAATCTTACAAGAGCTACTGATATTTGCCATGGAGAAATAAATATTTTTTGAGAAATGTAACTTTTCCACTACCTTGCTTCTTTTAAAGAAACTATTATTTACTGACTTGTCTTCAGACCTTATTAGAAACATTCATGACAATATTATGTATCTAAGCTCAAAATTCACACTGGAACATGTATGTGGTGTGGAGTAGGAGGATGGACAGATGGTTAAAGGGTCCTGGGGTGCCACTGGACAGGAGGAAATGCTTTTAACACTCTAGCACGTAATAGTTGCATCTTCCTCTGAGAGCAACCATAGGGGATTTTGAACATTCCCAGTACCAAGAAATAATATATGTATAAGTGAAGGATATGCCAATTTCATTAACCTGATTATTTCATATTGTATCCATGCATTGAAATATCACATCTTAAAACATAACTCTATATAAATAAAAATATATAGTTTTTATATAAATATAGGGTATTTTATTATATATTTTATTGTAAAGATACTGTACAGAGGAGTTACAATTAATATAACATATTCTTATAATACAAAAACTGATCCTTTATATGTCATCTTAAAATTCTTTCCATCTCCTCACTTTCAGCTTGTGTGTGTGTATTTGCGTGGGTGCACCAGTACTGGAACTTGATCTTAAACTCAGAGCCTGAGTGTTGTCCCTTTGTTGGTTTGTTTTGTTTTGCTCAAAGAGTGCCCTCTACTACTCCAGTCACATATGCTTTTTGTAGTTAATTGGAGTCAAGAATGTCATGGACTTTCCTGCCTGGACTGGCTTCAAATAGTGAACCTCAGATTTTCGCCTCCTGAGTAGCTAGGATTATAGTCTTAAACCAACTATTCACAGCTTGTGACATCTTGTATGTTAAATTCATTTTTAAATCATAGTACAAAATGGGTAAACAAAGTAGAATATAAGAATAGAACGAGGATTATCTGAGCGGTTTTTATTTTGGGTACATATTTCTGTTTCTTCTAAAATATGGGCTGTGATTACTGAATGGTCTAAGAATTAGAATTAACTTACGTAAAATATTTAAGACTATTTTACATGGTAAACTTTTGATAAATAATGGATTTTGTATTTGTTTGCCTTGCTGCTGATGCTTTTATTCTTTTTTTTTTTCTTTTCTTTCTTTCTTTCTTTTTTTTTTTTTCAGTCATGAGGCTTAAACTCTGGCCCTGAGTGCTGTCCCTCAGCTCTTCAGCTCAGGGCTAGCGCTCTACCACTTGAGCCACAGCGCAAATTCCGGTTTCCTGAGTTGTTTATTGGAGATAAGAGTCTCAGGGCCTTTCCTTCTGAGGCTAGCTTTGAAGCGCGATCCTCAAATCTCAGCCTCTGAGTAGCTAGGATAACAGGCTTGAGCCACCAGCACCCAGCTGCTGTTATTCTTTAAGATTACTACCCGTTTAAATTTGTTTCCAAGGTGGGATTCTTTAATGTAATTATTTCATGTATTCTTGGGGCGGGGGAGAGGAAGGAGGAAGAAGAAACCCTAATGCTATGGAATCAAAAATATTAGCTGTTTAGCTGAAAACAAAACATGTTTGCTTTGTTATAGTTGCTTTAAAAATGTGGAATAAGGAGCTTGGGAGGGATGTGTTAGGAAAATTATGAATATAGGTGAGATGTATGGGTGAAACATGGGGAAAGGAGTCGGATTTAAGTCGCTATAGGTTTCACATGAGTTTATTTTTAAATCTTCAAAGTAGAATTCACCACAGTCACTTCATAAATGAACTGATGCTGAAAAAACTATAATAACTTTTCCTAGATCACAGAGCTAGTGAATATCCAAGGAAAGAGACTTTAAACTTGAATTTTTATCAACCCTTAATGCTGCAACTTTCCAGCATAAGATTTGTCTACAAAGTAAATATTAACCGTCATTATCTATTAAATTTTAATGGAAGATGGAGATGAATGCATTGCAAATGTGAATAACTTTTTGGAAGCTAAAATGGAAAAGAAATGCTAACAGCCATCTTGAATAGTCATCAACTTAAACTGAAACAAATATAATTTAGCAAAAATGAAATTAAATTTTTAAGCCCACAGTTTTCATAAATATAACTTTAGTATAAAGGCAAGAAAACTCTCACCAAAAAAATCACTTGCTCAAATAAAAATATAAAATAATAAATTAATTTTATTTATTATAGTCATAAAAATGAGGGCATGATATACAGTAAGGAAGTAAAAAAATTTGAATTTTAAATACTTGGAGAACTTATAATTATGATTTTTTAAAAAATGTATTCTATGTATACAGGACTGTCCCAGCACCATTGGGCAAATAAAACAAAGGCAAAATTGAACTGAATCACATGAAACTATGAGTCCATTGAAGATACTTAATAACTTGATAACATCAACTCCCCTACTTCTGGTTAATTAGCTAAAATCAAATATTACCAGTACATGAAAAGGATAGTACACATAGTAAGTTCTCATGTATATTAATATTTATATTCAGAAAATGTTATTTGGGTTTAGCATTTTCAGAGAAGGTATCACAAAAAACAAAAGAACAAACAAAAACAAGAGAGTCTGACAGGGGTGGGGATACAGCTCTCCAATAGATTAGTGCCTTAGTATATACAAGAATTTCATCTTTGGCAGCATAAAAATAAAAGCAAATAAGTTGAAAAGTACTCTAGACATTCTCAGAGGGGAATCAATATTTCCCTAATAATAAATAACAAAATCATGATTTTAATTTCATATTATAATTATAATCCTAGTAATGATCTCTCTGCTACTTTATTCCAATGTGACTTACACAGTTCATTGAACTAGTGACCAAGCAGTAAGTCTTTTAATTATTCACTAATATCAGAACTCTTTATTGGTACTAGGGCTTGAATTAAGGACCTGGCTACTATCCTTTAGCTTTTTTGTAGATGGCTGCCTATTTACCACTTGAGTCATAGCTCCACCTTTGGCTTTTTGGTGGTTAATTGGAGATAAGAGTCTCATAGACTTTTCCACCCAGGCTGGTTTTGAACTGTAATCCTCAGATTTCAACCTCCTTAGTAGCTAGAATTACAAACATGATCTCCAGCACAAGGCTGAGATTTTTTTAAATGAGAGTTTGTAAGGTAATCAGACAGAGAATTATTGCAAATTGAGACTAATTTTATTTCCAAATGCAGAGTATATAGGTAGACGTCACGATTCTTAGCACAGTTCCTTGATAACTTGGTTCCACTCATCTGGAATTTTTCTTTGATTCCTAGCTCAGTCCCACGGATGGGTTTCTGGCATTCCCACATGGAAATTCTTATCAGAATCTACAGGCTCTTTGTGTTGGTGATATCAGTATGGCTCCCATGAGCTCTCTGACACATTTGTTTAAGTTCTGATTATACATTTCCACATGAGTGACCCCATCTATCCTGTTCATCTACTTTGTGAATATCCCGTAAATATATGTGTAACGATGCCCAGCATATATCCAGTAGACCAAAATTGTCACAGTGCAGTTTCCCTGAAATAGATCATGCTCTCTCCTTTCCCTGCCTTCTACTCTACATTACTTTATCAGTCTTTTCTTTTTTTGGAGAGGATGGACATATTTACTTTAGTTCAAGTTCCAGGATGTCTACTACTCCATCATAGTACAATCCCTGGTTCTTTTTGAAGATAATTTATTTTTGTGGGGAGGAGGATCTGCTGTGGAATTAGTGTATGCATATAAACTGTTGCTTATTTACCAAGTAAAGATATAATTACATTGTCAAAGAATTGGGGAGGGCTTAGTGATCAAAGCCTAATTAAAGAAAAGGAGTATAAAAGTGATAATCTGTGTATTCTCACATCAAAAAGGGATCTAGAAGGTCCTGCACTATTAAAAATTGCATATTAAACTCTTGGCTTCTCAAGATAATTTACTCAAAAGGTAGTTATGATTCTTCCAAGTTTATGAGGATAGAAGATGCAATACTATTCTGATTTTAAAGGTAATAAAATGAAAGCTCAGAGAATTCTATATTTTGATATAAAACAAAGTTCTTTCATGAGATATAAGTTCTAGGTCCTGTGTATGTTTTGGTAGAGGTGGGATTTGAACTCAAAGCCTCGTGCTTAATAGGCTAGTGCTCTATCTAACAACTTGAGCCTTATATTTTGCTGGTTATTTTAGTGATAGGGTCTGACCTTCCACCAGAACACATTTCTCAGCCACATTCTACTTACTTAATGCTTTCTATAATTGATGTGATCAAAGCTGTACATCACTGTGTTCGCCTTGCTTGTCTAAAAGTGGAGTCTCAGGTATTTTCTGCTTGGACTTGCCTTGAACTATGATACTCCCAATGAAAACCCCCAGGGTAATTTTCACTGACAGATGCACATAACTGCGTGCAGCTATGCAGGGTTCACATGGGATCTGAACAACTTTTCTGCCCAGACTTGTTTTTACCTTATTAACCTTCCCTAACTTAGCAACTCAAGAACGTAGAATTACAAATGAGCCACCAGTGACCAGCTTTTGTCATACTGTTAGAAAATAGCAGTTTGTACAAAGCACCTATACTCTTGATGGGTTCAGTTTTTCTTATTGGAGGGAAAATGACATTTTTAGAATCCATTCCATACTTGAAAGAAATGAAGTGCTGTATCTAAGCTAATATAAAGAGAAAATTTGTAGAAATAAGATATGAATTTAGCTTCCTAATTCAAAGTATCTCCAATAATCTACTTTCTAAAGATATTTTTCTGAGCTCTGGCACACAGATATTGTGTGTCAACATAAAGCAAATCCAACTACATGAGAAGATGGTCAAGAGTAGAAATTTGAAAATGCTGCAAAGTCTTAAAGTGTTCTCATGATCTCTCTAGGTGATGAAGATATTGCATCAGTAAGATAAAAATTTCTGGAGAAAGATATGGTGCACATACAAAATATAGAAAACAAAGAGATTTAGAAATGGCTAGAAGGGAATTTGTACAGAAGTAAAGAGTGGATGTTATAATGTCTCATTTAGATATAAAGGAATTTTCGTATGAACATTAATATTTTGGATTGGTAACATTCACCTTGGTTTTCTTTTTCTTTTTTAATTATATTATAAAGGTGATGTACAGAGGGATTACAGTTATGTGAGTCAGATAATGGTCACATTTCCTGTTGGACAGTGTCACTCCCTTCCTTATTCTCTCCTAGATTTTCCTCTCTGAACTTCCCTCCCAAAGTGTTTTGTTGTTGTTGTTGTTGTTGTTCTTGCTTTGTTTTTTGTTTTGCCAGTCTGGGGCTTGAACTCTGGGATGGGGGGCTGTCTATTAGCTTCTTTTGCTCAAGGCTAGCACTCTACCACTTGAACTACAGCACCACTTCTACCTTTTTCTGTTTATGTAGCACTGAGGAATCAAACCCAGGGTTTCATGCCTGCTAGGCAAGCACTCTACCACTAAGCCACATTCCCAGCACTCCCTCCCCTAAAGGTGTATAGTTCATTTCCAACATGGTATCAAGTGGGTTTCACTGCTCTATCGGTTCACCCCAATCAGATAAACTTATTTGAAATACAAAGGGTATAGAAATCAGCAACATAAAGGAATAAACCAAGGAAAAAAGAAAATAAGAAAAGGTAAGAAAAAAGAAAACAGATAATGAAAAACTTTTTGCTTCTATTTCTTGGAGTTCATTTTGATAAATGTCATTTTACATCATTTCATGCACATAGATATTGAGCCCTTGTGATCCTCTCCTAATAATATCCTCCTTTGTTCTCACTGTGTGATTGTTTGGAATGCTGTTTAATTAATCATGTTTAGGTGTAATTATTTGTCCTTTACTATCCATTGAGTTGACTTGCAGATTTATAGGCACATTTCTAGTTATTACAAATTAGGGAAAACATGCAACCTATATTTCTTTGGGTCTAGTTTACATTTCTTAGTATACCGATTGACCACAAACCAGGCTACACTAAAGCCACCAGCATGACCATGTTCATTTCAAGATTGTTTACCATCAGAAAAACAATTACCTAATCCATAAGGAAATGGAAAGTCTTGGAAAAAATTCTCCTTGCTGTTCTCTGTCTTCTAACTGGATATCTGTTGAAAATAAGTAAGTAATTCTTTTGTTCACAAGTTTGTAGTGTTATGGTCAGATGTCTAGCCAAGTAATGAAATATTATGGTTATCCTGCCAGCTTGTCTAAATAAACGTCATTATCTACTCTTGCTATTGTGTAGATTCTATAACATCAGTAAAATCATTTTCTACTTTAAACTCAATAAAGGAGTTATTTCAATAATATGTACAGATAGTGTTATGACATTGATTAATGGTAAAAATATATTCCAATCCCTAAAACCCTCAGTACAGTAGAAGATATGTATGACTTTTATTATAATTTGTCTTTGTTACTAAAGTGACTGGAACTGAGAACTATGAATAAAGTATCAATATAGACAATAATTAGAAGAAAATGACCAAATTCATTATCAATGGCTTGCTTTCCATTCATTATTATATGTTTATTATTTATTAAGAATTATGATTGATATTAAATATAGACATAAATGTGAATATATAGATAATCTGGATTAGACAAAAAGCATATAGTCTAATGAAGACTATAAATAATAATATATAAAAAACTATAAATATAATAAAGCATGAGAGAAAACAATTCTCTACAAAATAGTCAGATGCAAATTTTTCTCTCAAATGCAAAAACAAAGGGGGATTTAGCTTTGCCTGGGGACATCTAAGAAGAACACATAAAGCTTAGGCTTCAAGGGCAGATTTGAAACATAAGCAGGAATGTGCAGAGCTATAATCATTTTCTTTATGAAGTATTAAAAAAGAAAGAAAGAAAGAAAACATGTGTTGAAAATCACACAAAATACTCCAAGGAGGGAATTGTTTCTGGATAATGCAAGCGTCCGTTCTGTACAGAGAAGTACTGAGAACATGCGAATAAATGTAAATTATACCTGGTAAACTGTGGGGTAAATATTGATAAAATTCAAGAATGGAAATCGCATTATTCTATTTTCAGTCTTAAAAAGTGAGTTGTATAATGTTGAAAACAGATTAGCACAAGGAAGGTATCTTTGATGTAGAGATACAAGTGAAGGAAAATTGTATTTTATTTTAACCCATGCAAATGCCTGAACTAGGGACCTGACCATGAAGCCACAAAAGAGAAAATACATGCATATGGACACCATCATTATATCCTTATTTTCTTAGTTCGTTTCAGGAAATAGAGAAATAATTGAATTCATTTGCAGACTCAGAGTTACGGAGACAGAGGTATGGAAGATGGACTAGTCATTTTGTTAACCTAGAGTAGTTGTTCGTCTTATTTTTCTTGTTTTTGTCTTTGCTAGATCTTCAGGATATTAACTGAAAAGTTAAATTCCAGAGTAAAGACACCATGTTCTTCTTAATATATTTATAATGTACTATGTGTTTTTTTTTGGTTTTTTTGTATGTTCTTCCCCCATGATACAACCCCTGTTGTCACTCACCATATTTGATTCTGTATTTGAGGAGGGGAAGGGAAATAACAAAATGCTGAAATAAAGATACAGGAGGACCCATTGTAACAATGAGATGTACAAGACAGCATGTTGAAAACAAACTTTATAACTTTGTGGGAGGTGGAGGGGAAAGGTGGTGGTGGGAGAGGCGGGGAGGAGTTTGGGAGGTGGGGAGGAAAGGGATGGTAGGGGAAATATGAAGGAGGGTGTAATAATGTTCAATAAGAAATGGACTCATTACCTTGCTCATGTAACTGTAACCCCTCTGTACAGTATCTTTACAATAAAATATATATATTAAAAAAGACATCATTAGAATAGAGAATCAAACCCATTTTTTGCTACTGACATATGTTCATTTTAGTTAAACACAACCAAGTTAAATGTATTTTAAATTTCTTTGCTCATTTATTAGGATATCATTGTTTATATCCCAAATGCATATCATTATTAATCATATTGTTATGTCTAAATATAAAATCATATTATTTTCAATATTTCGAAAAGAAACTTTCCCTCCAGAAGATGCTATTGTTATTATTAGATTGCCATCTAAGGCACATCTGAAGCATGTAACTATTATTGTTGAGTCAAAAATATTGACACTGAGCCAGATGTAGTGTTGCATGCCTGTACCTTCTACTAACTTCAGGAGTACAGGAATAAATATCATGAATTTAAAGCTAGCTTGAACAAAGTTAGCAAGATTTTCTCTAAAACAAAAGCAAATACAAAGGGATTAGGAATGTAGTTCAAGCGGTAGAACATTTGCCTAGCAGGCAGAAGGATCCCTTGGGTTAAATTTCCAGTACTATAAAAGACCACAAAAACTCATTATGCATATCTAATGTGTTCTAGAAATGTCTTAAAAGAAAGAGCCAAAGGAAGAGTCGATAAGTAGTCATAAAGTTAAGGAAGCTTGTCCTTGCACTGCTTGTTTGCTTAGTTAGCTTCCTTACAGGCAGTCCTAACAATATGTTCACTTGATCTACTTTATCATAAAATTTGATGAGTTGTGATATTGAAAACACAACAATTAAAATACTCCTTTGCTTTCCCCAAGAACAGGACTCAAACTCGGTATTGGCAGCCTTTGCTTTTTGCCCATTGCTCTCCCACCTGAGCCATACTTCCAAATCCAAAAGACTCTTGAAGACTACAACCTCTTCATCTCCTGTGTGGTCAGACCACTGAGATCTTTGGATGGACTGGGGAATAATGAGAGTAGATGATAGGAAAATCTGATATAGTGAAGACAGCATGGGATGTACAATGACAGTATGTTAACAGCAGCCTTGAAAACAAGTGATATCAATTCAGGGTATGCACTTTTGAGCATTTACCCAAATGATCACAAACAAGACCATACTAAAACTACCAGCACAAGTATGCTTATCACAGCATTATTTACAATAGCTAAGATAGGGAACCAACCCAGATACCCCTCAGTAGATGAATGGATCAAGAAAATGTGATACACACACACACACACACACACACACACACACACACACACACACACACACAGTGGAATTCTAAGCCTCCATCAGAAAGACTGATACTGCCTCATTTGTTAGGAAAAATTATATTAAATGAAGTAAGCCAGGTCCAAAGAAATATAGTTCCCATGGTTTCCCTTATTTGCATTAAATAGTATATGTCGAGGACAAGCAGAAAAGGTCAAAAGCTATGTACATATGACCATATAAGATAATATTAAGTGAAATAAACCCCTTGATAGGGACACAAGTTGTTTTTTTCTATTGTTTTAAGGTATTTATAATGTACTATCTGTTTTTTTTTCCTTTGATATTTTCCTCCCCCACAGTATAATCCCAGTGCCCTGCATCTTGTATATACATTTTTCTAATTTGGGGAGTGGAAGGGAAAACCAAAATGGTTGACCATTGTAACAATGAGATGTACAAGACACTATGTTGAAAACAAACTTTACAATTTCAGGCATGGGCTGGGAGCGGGGGAGGGGGATGGAAAAAAGGGATGTTAGGGGAAAAACAAAGAAGGGGTAACAATGCTCGATAAGAAATGTACGCATTAACTTACTCATGTAACTGTAAACTCTCTGTACAGTATCTTTACAGTAAAAATATATATTTAAAAATTCAGGCTATAGTATGTCACCGAACTAAAACTTGTACTATCCAAAATGGTAGCATTCATCTGTAAATTAAACTTGATAGATAGTTTCCTAAACTTGACAAGCATCCTAAAGATATTCATGACATCACTCCTAAGGACTTGTGAAGTAGGGAGAAATGAAGAAACCCATTAACTAAAAAAAAAAACGTAAAGGCATGAGTTATTACTTTTTTCCTTTGTATAAAATAATATACTTGTGCAGTCTGATTAAAAAGCAAAGCTGCAGCCAAAAGCCAAATAGAAGGCTTGGAAAGTAAAGTGGATGGCTGTGAATCTGTTCATGAATATAAACATGTCATCCATGTGGATTTCTTCTGCTGTTTAAAGTCGGCAGAGCCAACTGAATCAAAACGCTTCTGGCACCACAGCTAGCAAACTCCACTAGGATGCAGCCTTGTAACAGATAACACCTGTTTGGTCTTGAAGCTCAGTTGTAAACAATGCCTGTCAGTCTTGTAACATCATTGCAATTCACTTCTGACACCTCTGAGTCTTCTGTCAGCATCTGGGCCATTGAAGTACACAGACAACAATGGGTGAATGGAAAGAACTTTATTAAGAAGAGAAGTATCTCAGGTACAGTCCTCTACTACTCTGTTGTAGATGCAAGTCTAGGGGCTCTTATCTCTTGGACTGGTCTCCAAGTAGTCGCCCCTATTATAATTAGGTGTTTAGAAAGTGGCTTTTTATTTGTCAGGTCCTGCAACATCCTGACTGGTTGTTCATTCCCAATCAATATCTCCCTGCAAACTCTTTGCCCTGGTTCTGGTCATAGAAAAGCTGTCAGAACTTGAGGAAGTAAAAGAGACAGAAAGGGTCAGAGGCAGGATGCTTTGTTTTCTTCTGGAAACTCTTTTGCAATAATATTGTCTCCTTTGCATATGATTTTCCCTGGCCAGGCCTAGATACAGTCCAAGAATCCTGAGCCCATTTTAATTGTGTTATTTATTGGTTTTTAAATTTTGTAAGTCTTTAAACATCATAATTGTTATGATTATTAATTGTGAAGATTCGGTTTCATATGTTTATAGTAATCATTGTGTATAGAAGAGCCTCTAGAGAGCAGGGACAGCTCCATTGCTGCTGTGTCTGGTGAGTTGTCACCACCACTACGTGGACAGATGCCAGGCATGGTGCAGGGCTCTGGGGTAAGGCAGGGCTGACTGGCTCTAAAGAGGCCCAAGGATAAGGAGTTTCTGCAGGAGGTGACTCTGGCACTAGCGTCCTGGTCTTCCTGCCCAAGTGGGGCTGTGGGCTCTGTACCGCCAGCGGCAGCCCGAAAGCTTCCTTGGGCAGTCAGGAAAGATGCTGGTCCCAGGGGGCGGGCAGTTGAGTCCCAAGGCAAGCACTCAGCCTCTCTTCAGTGGACCTTGGGAACTGTAACTTGAAGGGATCTCAGGTTGTGGATCCAATGTCAGACGCCTGAAAATGGTTCCGGACCTACTGAGAGCAATTGGTTGGTTCTCCAGAATAGAAGAGCCTGGGAGCTGTGCATTGATACTCCATGACCAAGAGCTTCTACTGTTTACCCATGTGACTTTATTCACTTTGCCCAGTTGTAACATGAGCATGGTAACAAGTCTAGTGAAATTGTGAAGATCTAGCTACCAATTAATGGACCATGGATTTGTCTTTAGTGAAGAGTTTAATGCTCTGAGACAGAAAAGTTTCTTCTCCCATAAGAAGATTTTATGCTTTTCCAACCCAACTACAAGGTTTGAGAAGGAAAATCTGGGTCACAATCACAGTTCCGGATAACACTATGACTTCTCTCCCTACCCTGCTTCCAGAATGTCCTGTTCATGGTCAAAAACAAAAGAAGAATGAAAGGATCTCTGGAGACTGCAACCAGAGAAAGTCTAGACATGAAGTCCACATTACTTTTGCCTTCAAGGTCAACAGCACTGCAAGTTCAGTTCTTGGCCTTTCCGACACTAAGGAAGAGGTGTGGCACTCCAGTTTCTTCATTCTCTCAAGATTTGTCTGTTTTAATCCTTCCATGGCCAGCTCTCACCATTCTGAGTGCAGATGAGAAGCTGGTGTCATTTGATGATGTGGCTGTGGACTTCAGCTGGAAAGAGTGACAGGACCTGGATATTGCTCAGAGGACCCTATATAGAGATGTAATCCTGGAGACCTACAGTAACCTTGTGTTCTTAAGGCACTGTGTTCCTAAACCTAAATTGATTGTCAAGCTGGGGCAAGGTGCAGAACTATGGAGAGGAGAAGCCTCAGACAAGAATTTCACAGCCATGCTACCAGAACATTCTGTTCATTGTCAACAGCAAGAAAGAATGAAAGGATCTCTGGACTGCAGACAGGACCCTGAGAATGTCCCAATTGTTCACAAATGTGAACCTCTTGGTTCTGTGAGACAGTTGGAGTAGAAGTCAAGACTGCATCATCTCATCATACTAAGAGATCATCATAGAATGTTCATACTGAACACCTGCCACCAGACAATTGGGCATGGACAATATTGTTTCAAAAATATCAAAATCACATGTTATACTAATGTCTGTACATGAAATCTTTTTAAAATGAAAAATAATGAGCAGCAGTATTTTCAGTGTTCATGAAAATTTCGGTGTGAATTAAGAATAAATGTGACATGTACAAAATAATGCTTTCTTGATTTGAAATAACAATTTCTACTATTATTGGGTTTGGTATAGTTGTAAAATAAAAAAAGGTTGCAATTCTTTCAAAGAAAGATGCAGAAAATGAGGTTTCTATGATAAGGTTGTGCGGGTATTCATTGTTTACTTCTTACCCTAAACATTCTATGTTAATAACTGAAAGCTCATTTTATTTGAGGAGATCAGTGTATTCATTTCATATAACGTTAGTAATGGTTGAGTAGGCTTATAATTTAAAACACTGGAAGCTACAAATTTGAGAACAACCAAGGCTATAGAGTAAGGCCCTGCCTCACAACTCTCTATCTATCTATCTATCTATCTATCTATCTATCTATCTATCTATCTATCTATCTGTGTGTTTTGCATCTGTACGTAAGTAGATGTGTATATATATATATATATATATGTGTGTGTGTGTGTGTGTGTGTGTGTGTGTGTGTGTTTGTATATATCCATATATACAAATAAGCATGTATACATATATACATAAATAATGCTAGGTTATTGTAAAAAAATGTTCATAGTCATGGCTCATTAAGGATTGCATTGTTTTTTTCTTTATATATACATAGAGGTACTTTTGTAAAACTGAGCATTTAAATATTCATCTTATTTTGTACTGCAACAGATACAAAAGGAAAGAAACACAAAGTGATGGTGATTTTTGTCTCTAAGCCAAAATATCTATGAGGCTGAGGTCTGAAGATCAACAAATAGAGCCAGCACTGGCAGAAAAGACTCCAAGACTTTGGCTTTCATTAACAATAAAAAAGCTGAATTGGAGGCATAGCTTTAGGGGTAGAGAGCCAGCTGTGATCAAGGAAACAGAAAAAGCACAAATTCTGAGTTCAAACTCAGGTACTGGCAAAAAAAGGAAAGAAACTAGCATTAGAGATAATCAAATATGAAAATCAGATCTGGAGAAGAAAGTGTGCATAGCTTTTAGTATCAAGGAAATTCTCCAGCATATATGCAGTAAATAACACTATAAGGCCTTTAATTACTTGAATGATGTTGTTATAACTATTACTAAATGTAGAATTAAAACATGGCCTAAAAGAATACCTCATGGGAAAACATCTTTGCCAGCAGTATGACTAATAACCAGGTTACAAAGAGATTTTAGATATCTAAATTCCCAAAGAATCAATAATCCAATTGATAAATAGGCAAATGAACTGAAGAGATAAAAGAATGAACTGAGATCCAAAAGATGAGACAAATGAGAATATCTGTAGATGAAGTAATGCTCAGCATCCTTGGCCATAAAGGAAATTCAAGTAGAAATGACATTGAAATTTTACCTCACTCCAGTCAGAGTGGCAATCAGCAAATACACAAACAAGAACAAATACTAGTGAGAATAGCAGGAAAAGGAACCATATAACTTTGTGTGAGTATAAATTAGTGCAAACATAGGGAAAAAAGTGTTACAGAAATACTATAAAAATCTAAAAGTAGAAGTACCAGAAGATCCAGAAATACTATCCATGGTCATACTTTTGAAGTAATATATACCAGAACAGAATAGGGTCATATTCATTCCCATCTGTATTGTGGCACTGTTCCCAGTAGCCAAGTTATGGACGCAGTCTAGAAGCACTACAGTGGATGAGTAGATTTTAAAAAATGTGGCTTAGACTTGCCACATTCTAGGCAGTTTACATGTGGTATCTTATTCCCTTCTGCTCCAATGCTATGATGTCAGAATTATCAATATCTAGATTAAAGAGGTATGAAATTATTTCTGCTATCATACAGAAGGGAAATCAAGGCCCAAAGGGCTTTGAACTATGCCTGAGCCTCAGTAACTCCTTAGAGTTACAAAATAAGTCAAATTGCCTCAGTAAAATGTAATCTACACAGTAAGCTAATGACAGGGAAGGCTGGGAAAACTTTTAAAAACAGTAGAAATTATTGAAAACTAGAATATTTTACAAAATTCCAAGCAATCAGAATATGTTATTTCCCGGACTAGATGAATAGTTTCTTATGATTAAAAGTCAGGAATATGCACAGGACTCCTGACCTCTCTAGCTATTTGAGGAATTGCACACTTTCTGATTGGATTATCACTGCTGCTTGTGTCAAGTCACTTGAAAAAGAACCACAATACATCTTCCATTTTAGAATTAGGGGTGATGGTACTTCATCTTGGTAGATAGAAGAACTAAATGAAAAACTAAGCAGAGTGCCTTTCAGGGGTTGAACATTAGATTTGCAAAACACCAGGAAGTGGGTACTTGAATGGGGTGAAGTAGGGTCAAGTTGAACATGGTGTACAAATGAAGAGGAGAAGTGAGGAAGAACATAGTCAGAAATCCAATGTATATCTTACAGAGTGAAGAAGTGTGAAAGAGTGAAGAAGTGTGAAAGAAGGGTGGGGATGGGAAGAATGTGTGAGAATATTGACATGTGTGACATTGATCAACATAGAGTCTACTCATGATTTGTTAAAAAGTGGCTCTTTTGTATCACTATTTAAAGATAATAAAAATAAAATGTGGCATACATAAAACAGAGCTTCTAAAATTATACAAAGCATCCGGCCACACAAAACCTTATTGCGTTCCATTAAGAGCTCCTCACTCAAACAGCTATACAGAGCTTGTGTAGGCTAATTGTTAAATAAAACAGTGAATTTACTCACAGTGAAGTGTAAAAATAATTTTAAAAATACAACCTCCCACCCTCTCCAAATACTCAGTAATATATTTTTGTGTTCATTTGTACACCAAGATTTTGTAGAAAGAGGAAGACACTTGGTATGAGACAAAGAGATCAGTTATTCTTCTTTCTGATCATGGCAGAGTCAAGAGAAAAGGCTAAAAGTAGGGAGAAATGATAAAGAGGAATGATAGGGAAAAGGATAAGTGCACAGGAGAAGTAAGTAGAAAGAAGAGAAATCGAATTAGGTATAAAATGACAGTGAGATTTTTCACCAAAATGGATCCTAAAAATTATTTTTCAAATGGAGAAAATTTGTTGTCTTTGAAAGAAAACAATATTATTGTAATAATACAAAATGTTCTGTCCTTAACCCATCCAACCCAATACATTCCGAATCATGAATTATCAGCGAATTTTTCTCTATATAAAATGCATAGTAAAGCACTTGTTTTTCTCCTCTTATCTCAAAACCCTGCTGGTTTAATGCATGAGTAGAATAGAGAATTCCACAAGAGATTGGTATATTGTGAGGAAGAAGGAAATATGCAGGTGTGTAAAAGGGGAGAAGTAGTTGAAACTTTGGAACAAGAAAAAGATTTCTCCAGGACATAGAATTGAATGCTATGAGATATTTAGCAGATATTTATAAACAAATAAAAAGCCCGAGTTATTTTCATGCTGCAGTAATCCACTCTGCCTTCTTCTGTGATAAGAGAAAAAAATCAGGAAAACGATAGAGAAAAGAAGAGAGGGAAGAAAGGGAGAAGGAACCATGGGGAAAACTGGAAGAAAAAAGAAATATCTGAAGGAAGACAACAAGAAAGCAGAGAATGTGATCATCCCCAGGTAAGTTTCCTACAAGCTGTCTCAATGTCTAAAGTTCAATCTTTTTCCATTCACCACTAAGTCAACATTTGGAAGCTTTACCTTGGTTCAGAGAAGCCAATGACAGAATACCGAAAGACATAAAACATGTTGACTTGAAATATGAAGGAAAATTTTGAACTTAAGTATGCAATTATAATGTTAATTTTCCCTCTCATTCATTTTTATTGTTATTATAAAGGTTATATATAGATGAGTTACAGTTATGTAACTCAGGTAAAAAATACATTTCTTAGCGGACAATGTCACCCCTTCCCTCATTCTCTCCCAATTTTTCCCTACCCAATTACAAGTTTCAACACACTGTCTTGTAAGAACCACTACTGCATTTGTTCACCTTGTTATCCCTCCATTTCTACCCCTCCCTCATTATCCTCTGAAAGAAAGATAAATGAACAAATGGGACAAAAGGAAAAGAAAACAAAAATATCAGCAATTTCTCTTTTCTTTCCATTCATTTCTCCTGTGCGTTTATCCCTTCCTTATTCTTTCCAATGTTGGCTGATTTTAAAATGTTAGATAAAATTATTTTTTTAAACCAACAATTTGGGAGTCTTAATTTATTTTATAAAAAGATACATATTATTACTCTTATTTTTTAATTGCTGGCCTGGTTCCACATTTCATTTAGGTCATGTATTAAATGTGCATAATGTTACTTTGTACATCTCAAAGGCTTTCAAAGAAATCAAATAAAATATAATAAGATATTTTTAGAGCTGAGTGTAGTGATTTCTTGTAATCACATCTAATTGAGAGGTGGAAAAATCTTAGTTCCTAGCCACAACGACCAAAGTTAGTGAGACTCCATTTCCATAAACAGTCATGTTTGGTACTACATATCTATCATCTTAACAATACTGGCTACTTCAGCCAAAAATGTGAAATCCATAAGTGATAGAGTGCCTACATTGCAAGTATGAATTCAATCCTCTTTACTACCTCACACAAAAAAAGTATAAATAAAGAAAAATAAATGTGGATGCTGAACATATATTTATATATCACAATATGTGATTCCAATTTGTTTATTTGCTCTATGAAGGCATACATTTGTTTTTCCATTTATATTACAGAAAGTTGGATTTGTGAGTACAGATATAGTAGAATGTGTGTTGCTTTTCAAGATCTCTAGAAATTGGTACTTCTGCTTTTTCCCAGACTAGAGATTTTTAATTCACAGTATTTCATGTTAATGTTAGACTTGCTATAGGGCTCTTTCTTCAAACATCTTATGGCTTTAGAAAAGCCAGCTCTCCAGCTTTCTGTGGTGTTACTCATTTATAGCACTAGGAATGGAAAGAAGCGGAAATAGCAAGATGGAGACCCACCTAGAGGCAATGCGTCTTAATTCTGAAGTGTCAGAAATACATGAGTGGCTGCCTGCCTTTCTTACTGCTGCATAGAACATTTTTAAAGTTCTTATGAGAATGACTTTTCCACATTACTCACATTTGTGTAAAAGTAAATGGAGTTTATTTCCATTGATCTAGGAGCAGGATATTTATCATGCTTTGAGTTACCTTCTGAGGACAACATACATTATTATGTGCAAAGAAACAAGTACAGAGAACTACATGAAAGTGAGTCCTATGGAACATTGTAAAGCTTATTGGATTCTTTAATACATATTGCCATATTTTCAAATAACCTGTTTGAGTAATAAAGGGCTGGGTTGTAATATGGCTTAAAACAACTACACGTCCAAGGATGAGGGGAGTCTGTTAATCAACACTTCTGTTAAGCCATTGACATAGTTTTTGAGATGATAAAAATAGTTTAACTGGAGCAATATTATGACATATCACTCAATATTAGATTTGTAGATCTTGTAAATCTATACTCTTTTGTACATGTTCACCTGTGCCTATATATATATATATATATATATATATCAAATAAATGTCTACAATAACTACACAATACTGCAATTACAGCTCTTAAAATGCATGGAAAACATCTTATTTAAAGTATAAAAACTTTATTTATAGGAATAATAAGGAATACCTGTCCTTTGTCATTCTGTCCTCCCTATTTCAGAGTAGAGCAAATGAAGCTCCTATGGCACGTAAAATTCTTTTTGAAAGTTTCTTCCCTCATCTCACACTTATATTATAGGATTCAGTGACTGTGTCCTATATTATAGGACTTTTAAAAAAAATTGACATTGCTATGTAGCGAACTTGGCTTTAACTTGGTGATTCTGCCTCTGCCTCATCAGAGCCGGAGTTAAAAGATATTTACCACCACACCTGTCTGATACTCTGTAATTCTTACAGATGAAAATTACAAAACTTTGCAGATTTCAGGGAGGAATTGTGCAGTAATAAATAAAAACTATCAAGAATAGAATTCAATGAACAAAATTTCAGATGAACTATAAAGAGCTTATATTAGTGTGCAGAGCAGAAGAAATTTGATTAAAGTGCTATTGCTAAAAAAAAATACTCTAGGAAACTATAGTGAAGAGTTTTATTTCTGTAGCTCATTTAAATTTGTTTTCCCCTGCTGATGTCTGGGAGTCAACACTGCTGACATTGGCTGATATGAGTAATATGGCATGAGTATTTATTTGAGTAATTGGAAAAGGGACAAATTTCACTTGCAGGATGGTACTCCAGTCTACCAGTCACTGTGTAAGTGACTATAAGACACATGATGATGAATGGCCATCACTTCCTTCATTCTGCTGATGATAGATCATTATATATTTTATTTTGTTCACATGGTACCAACAAAATGTGGAGTGTTATCTCCTTTACTAACAAGAGTAAGTGAAATTGTAAAAGGGAAAGTAAATTGCCAAAGAAGAATGTACAAAAAAATCAAAACGCAAAGATAAAAGCAATGGAAGTAAAAAGTGGAATTGGACATATATGGGATTTATAAGAGAAAGCTAATTATGGGTATGCCAACCTCGACTTGGAACCTACACTTGCAGCCAGGACTTGGTAAAGGCCAATTTAGTAGTGTAAGTGTGGAAAGTGGTTGTGCTGGTTGTTGAAAAGGATGTCCCAGGGGAAAAGATAGTGTTCAAGGAAAACAAAAGCATAAATAGAAAAGAAGTTCTTTTAAAAATCGTTAACATTATAAGTATGACATTCAATATTAGAAGCTGATTCAGAACTATAAAGGAATGACATTTTGCTGAGACAGAGAGAAGACATTTGTGCTATTTGCCTATCTGTGCATATTTATTTATTTTTTGGCAATGAGGAGTTTGAATTCAAAACTCTAATTTCTAGACAGGTACTCTACTACTTCAGCAACATCATCACCTCTATTTGAACTTTACTATGTTATAAACAAGAAGCCAAACAATGTTTCAATTAGTCAGTTTAATTCTACATGTGTCCAATGGTTTTCATTGCAATATACAAAATATTATTTTTACAACTTTCAAGTTACTCATACATTTATCCTCATGCTAAGTGTTTTAATACTTTGACAATAGTAAAGTTGATTGAATAACCAGAATATTTTATGTTGGGTGTTTTGAAGGGAAGGGATGGTAGGGGAAAAACAAAGGAGGAGGTAACAATGCTCAATAGGAAATGTATTCATTGCCTTACTCACGTAACTGCAACCCCTCTGTACACTATTTTTACAATAAAAAACATGAAAAGCCATACAGATCATTTTACAATCCCATACTATTGTGAAAAGTGAGGACAATTTGTGATTAACACATTAAAAACATAAAAAATTATCCCATGTCCTGGTTTCAAACTTTAGATGAAAGAAATGAGTTAATTTAGGGAACTTACTTTTTCTTCCCAGGGCAATGAGAAAATCTAAAATGTCCCCTGGGCATTTCATATGGTTTTACTTTCTCTTGGCCACCAAATATTTTAACTAGAAAAATGATCATTTTTATCTATGATAATTATGGGGCTTAATATATAGAGTAACAAACAATATCTGTTCCTAAAGACTTTTCAAACCAGTCCAAATAGAAAGGATTATTTCTGCCTAAGTAAAGGTGAGGGTTTACATATCAGAATCACATATGGAAATTTTCAAACTTCATTTATTTTATTTCATTCTTTACATTAGAAATTTAATATATGTAATTCGGGCATATATTGTAAATCTTCTCTGGATTTTTCTCATATAATATAGTCCCCACATCTGTGAAAGTCTAAGCATTAATGCCTTTTTCTAGTATCATTTTCAACTTATTCAGTAGTTTTATTTTTTATGACAATTCTGTGAATGTCAATCTCCCTTGGATTGAAAAAAAATACTTTTGCAGATGTCTTATTTAGGAAATAGTGGGTACTAATGTTCATTATTTCAATTCATAAATTTACATTAATTCTTTATACGTGGTAACTCAAAAGGTATTGCACACATAAGAATTTATCTAGTTTGCTCTGTGAAATGTCTTTGTTTTAGAATGACTGCAGATTGTTAACTCCTACCTGACATAAAAAAGCAGAGAAAGAAAGCCAGTATGAAAATTAAATTTGGTGAAGTTGGCACTCTTTACAACTGTCCTCCTTGGACAAGGTGTAAAATTTGAATTCTCTGTGTCTTTTTAATTTTTTTTTTATTGTAAAGATACTATACAGAGGCATTACAGCTATATGAGTAAGGTACTGAGTACATTTCCATGGAGCACGGGTTACCCCTCCTTTGTTTTTCTCTTATAATTCCTTTTCTCTCCACCTCCCCAACTCCACCCTCTCCCCCTCCTAAGTTGTAAAGTTCGTTTTCAACATGTTGTCTTGTACATCTCATTGTTACAATGGGTCAACCAGTATACTTGTTTCAGCATTTTGTTATTTCCTTTCTCCTCCCCAAATTAGAAAAATGTATATACAAGATGCAGGGCACCAGAATCAAATACAGTGAAAACAGGGGTTTTACCATAAGTGGAAAAACATACCGAAGAAACAAAAATTCACATAGTACATTAAATACAGCAGCAACAAAAAAAAAAAAAACCTCTTGTGTCCACACTTTGTTGTTCATTTCCCTTAGCATCATCTTATATGGTCATATCTACATAGCTTTTCACCTTTTCTGCTTGTCTGGTAAGATTACTCTAGACATATACTAGTTATTGCAAATAAGGAAAAGCATGGGACCTATGTTTATTTGTGTTTGGCTTACTTCACTTAGTACAATTTTTTCCAAGTCTTCCCTTTTCCTAGCAAATGGGGGGATGCTATTCTTTCTGATGGAGGCATAGGATTCCATTGTATGAGATGTACAAGATACTATGTTGAAAAACAAACTTTACAATTTAGGCGGGGAGGAGGGGGAGTATAGTTGTGGAGGTAGGAGGGAAAGGTAGGGAAAAAACAAAGGCAGAGTTAACAATACTTGATAGGAAATGTACTTATGACCTTTCTCATGTAACTGTAGCCCTTCTGTACAATATTTTTACAATAAAAAACTTATTATATATGTATATGAATTCTTTTTTATAATTACCACATTTTCTTGATCTATTCATCTACTGAAGGACATCTGGGCTTTTTTCTCCCTCTTTTGGTTTTATCTCTCCTTTATCTCTTTGATTTTATGAATCAGAAATATATCTACTTGAATAAAATTGAGATCTCAAAGGTGACAGGATCCCCAAAGTCAGAAAGACAATTATTTGCATTTATTCTTCTCAGAATATCTAACAGTTATTTTTCTGAGTATCTAACATATACCTGCAAAATAGGCACATTCATCTCCGTGGTGGTCATCATCAAGTTTTAAAAAGCAAAGGTGGTTTATTCACCAACTTTTGCATTGTGTTCACATAGCTGCCATCACTGACAACTTTGGACTGATATTACTTTGCCTTTTCATTAATCAACTAATAAAAATACACACATAAGTGAGAAACTTAATGATATGAGATGGTTCTTACAAAAGATTGTCCAAAATGATAGATTATAGTATTATAATATAGTGTCATAAAGCTGGATTTATGGTAAGTATAACAAGATTATTCAGCAAAGTTAATCAGTTACCTACCTTCTCATTTATTTTTGAATGTCATTTCCTTAAATGGTCTAGTTGATACTTTTTATTTTTTGTTACTTATTTAGTTACTTAAAACTCACTAACACAGTGACTCTAATATTAAATTAACCACATCTGACCTTGATCAGGTCTCCGAATTTTGCTAAAGTTTCAGCTACTTAAAATTGTGTACGTTTATTCATAATAAAAACCACCACCGCATGATATAAGAAGTAACATACAATATTTGTATATCGTTTATCAAATACCTCATACTTTAATTCACAATTCTATCAACATAACAAAATATTAGCATATTTTTATTTCATATCTGAATTCATTAAATCTAAAGTGTTCTTTTTTTTCCTTTTCAAATGTATAACCATGAAGGCAACATAGTAAGTATACATGCTCTATTTAACCATAAACCTTCAAGATAAAACCTATCCATATTTTCCTAGCATACTGTGTAGTTTAGCTCCACCCTAGGAATTAAGATCCACTTAAAGAGATTTTTCTGTGTTCAATTTCTTCAGCAAGACTCAGTTTTTCTGAAAGTCAGGGAACATGCTATTTAAAAAAAAAAAAAATTATTGTCTTAAGTAGTTGTACAAAGGAGTTGCCATTCACCAAAGCAGCTTATGAAGACAGTCCATCTGGATCAATGTCCAAACTTTCTTTTGTTTTCTGTTTTTTGTTGGTCATGGGGTCTGAACTCTGGCCGCTGTCCTTCAGCTCAAGGCTAGAGTTCTACCACTTGAGCCATGGTACCACTTATGGCTTTTTCTGCTTATGTGGTACTGAGGAATTGAACCCAGGGGCTCCTGCATGCAAGGCAAGCATTCTATCTCTGAGCCATCTTCACAGCCCCAATGTCCAAACTTTCAACATTCTCACCCACCCCTCCCCACATATCCCTTCCCTTACTTATCTTAATTTTAACCTATGCGTTGATTTTTTGCCATTTGCCAAAGCAGTTCATATGTACAGTGCATCTTGATATGTGTCATCACTTCAACATCTTCACCACCACTTCCACCCACCTTGCTCTTATATTTCTCATTTCTGTGATGGGTGTATATAATGAATTCTTGCCTACATTCTCCCACCTTCCTCCTTCATTCTTCTACCCCTTTCCTTTTGGCTCCATCCTCCCCTCTTGGAAGTACCAATTTCCTACTACTTATTTTTGAGGACTTTGAGTTAATTTTTTAAAAAGAATTATACATGTGCACTGTCCATAGAGTCTATTACACTTCAATTAATTCATGTGTAACACCTTGCTTACCACCCAGTGTTTTTACTTGTAGATTTATATGCACATTCTAGCTAAATGAAGGAAACCATGCAATCTATGTTTCTCTGGGTCTTACTTTGCTTAATATAATATTTTCCAAGTCTTTCCTTTTTCATACTAATGGTAAAAATATCATGCTTTCTGATTGATGAGTAGGCTCCATTGTGTAAATATACTACATTTCTTTCTCAATTGTTATTATGAGATTTTGCATACCAAGACATCAGTCTTGGTATAGGAATTGGCATCAGATAGTAAATAAAAATATTATTTTTCATGAGCTCCTGTAAAGGAGAATCATCTTGTCAATTTCAGTGACACTTTGGGAGGGCCAGTGATACAAAATATCTTATAAAGGTATTTGGTGATTTTGTTGAAGTCAATGAATAAAGAAAGAAAAGCTGGACTACTGACTTACAG
The DNA here is from genome assembly GCF_019054845.1 of Dipodomys spectabilis. NCBI lineage: Eukaryota > Metazoa > Chordata > Mammalia > Rodentia > Heteromyidae > Dipodomys > Dipodomys spectabilis. The sequence goes on from NW_024870814.1 coordinate 3,441,388, forward strand.
AAAACCATGCCTATAATTACCCTGTGTAATCAAACGTTTAGTGTATCACATGTAAATCACTTTTGGACTTGGATGTTCTTTTTAATACCAAAGAATTCAGGAACTAGAGCAATATTAGGGAAGCTTATCAGTAATCAGCTCTATAATCTATTAAAAAAAAACAGTCTAAACAGGGAGTGAGCAATTGGAGTGACTATAAAAGAGAAGAGCTAGGAGACTTTGCTTGACCCTCCTGCTGAGATGTGATATCTCAATTAGATGACAGAAGAATTTGAATTTGTTCTCTGGAAATTTCTGTTCTTATTAGAAGTGTGATTTTCATAATGCTTGCACACTGCAACCGCAGGAAGAGCTTAAAACAACAACAACAACACGGTTCTGGACTTGACCCTAATTCCCATTATATTAGCATAGACTTTTAGGGACATTCTCTTTAATTACTCAATGATCACAGTATGCCTGGAAACCACTGCTGAGGGATTATCCTTTATTGTATTTCATTTCAGCTAGGAAGCAGCACCAAAACCTTCTCCTTAATACCTTGCAATAGTGAGCAGTCCTTGTGACTAGGACCTGCTTCCCATTGCTGGCCTTATTAGCAAAGTTTTGGGCTCACTCTCCTTTTTGGAGTTCTTATCCTGGGATTCTTTACTTTATTTGCTCTTAATATCCTTTGAGAAACTTCTGTTTATACTAGCTTCTTTGAATAGAGGACTAAGACATTTTAGCATGGAAAAGAATATATGCAATTGGACTTAGAGCAGTCAATCTTCACACCTGTAATTCTGTCTCTCATTTGTGATGACGCCACCTAGGAACTCCTTTTACCTGGAATTACTAAATGTCACTGTTCTGTTTCAATCTGCTTTTAGCTACATTAACAAGGGGATAAATTAATAGAGCTTCACTAGGGATGCAGGACAAAAACTAAACAGGATTCACAATTCTGTGGCACATTGACATTACTTGAAGACCTTAGAAAAATTACCTATCCAGTGTCCAGGGCACAGTTTGAGATTCAATTCAATATATCCATGTCTAGACACAGGAGTAAGAGATGCATAAACTCTCCAAGACATTACAACATGCATTCCAATTGTATTCAATTGTATTCAAATTGGTCTAATGAGAAACCAGTTTAACATAAGGCAATTTAATATAATGAAGTGACAAGGTAGGAAGAAGCCAGGAACAATTGATGTGAAATGAATCACATTAATTTCAGTGGGAAAGAATGTTGCTAGGTAATGGCATACACAGCCTAACAAATGGAATGATTAGGGTGACTGGGAAGAAAATAAAAACACTTTGCCAACATCTCATGCTTCCCCAATTTGTACAAGACTGTAGCTAAGCTGGCAGCAGTATAAGACCCAAAGAGCTGTTATCTGAGGTAAGAAGGCTTCGATGCCTTGAATAGGCATCACATGTTATGAAATGCTGCATTTCACTTAGTAGTTGAGAAGCAACTCAAGTTTTGATAATGGAACAAGAGCTTTATGCTGTGTATATTAGGGAGAGCTGGAAGCTTTGCTGTGTGTTCCTAAAGTATACCTTAACACTGTCATACCTTCCTTTCCTCATAAATGCAACTTACTTCTCTTCTGCAGTTACAATGCAGTGGTGCCAAGTCTCTCATTCTCCCAATTGATTCTAAAAAGGGATTTTTTTCTAGCTTGGTTTTTCCTCACTACTTCTTTTTTTGGCATATAGAATTTTATATATTATCAAATATCATGTGACATTTTCATATATTGGATAATGTGACCTTCAATTTCATGTCTGAAGGAAAATATGTAAATAGGGAAGATAAATAACTTTCCCCAAATCATATATCTTGAAGGTGGGTAAACTAATGTCCTAGCATAGTCAAGTCTGTGTCTTCAATAATCAGTATATAATTGCTGTCAATTTTAATGATATATGTATCTGAATTTATAGATTCATCTATAATGTGTCAAGTCTACTATACAAATAAGATTAAATTGAAAGCATATGAATTTCTTAGGTTGTGATTAAAATCATAATAAAATTTGATAGCACAAATGTCATCTACATTGAATGTTTTTGATAGACTCAATAAAAATGTCATATTTTAAACTTTTATGTTGGTATTTGTTTCCAAAGTGTATTTTTAGCACAGTCCAAATTCACAGAAAAAGAATATGGTCAAAAAGAGACGTTAGATGGAAAGACAAATCATGTTTCTTGTGATCTAGAAAAGCGGCAGGGCAAGATTTCAATGTGAGAACTAGGAAGTAGAACTTATTTCCAATGAAAGAATTTCAAGCTGGATTCTAGTATAGACATTATTCAGAAGTAGGCAATTCCAGTTCCAGGATTCTTGCCAAATCAACTGAGCAATAGTGATCAACAAACAAAATAAAACCCGCTTAGGTGGAACTAATGTGTTACACTAATGTGTAATTATCTTAATTTATTAGGAACGTAAGCATTCATTTTATTCAATCTAGGGCTTGGAATAGTGACACCTTCCTTAAATGGAAATCAAATCTTAAGCATGTCCAGCTGTCCACAATAAAGAAAAATCTGGAGAAAAGTAACCTAAACATCCAAGCAGCCAAAATAATTTGTAGGTACAAACATGCTGTGAAAGATTCAGTGAGGCCTTCAATCAAATCCATGTGAACTTCATGTACATCAATAATGTGAGTTTTCTGCTTGTCTATTACTCTATTGCATAAAATCAGCAAAAGGTTTATTGGTGTTGCTAACATTATATTCAAGGTAGTTCAATGCAAATAAAGGATGTGTGTGAAGCAGAATAATGGTCGCAAAAATTTTCCTTCCTGGATTCTCAGAAAATGGGAATTTATTATTTCACCTGACAAAGGAGACAGAGAATAGACAATTCAGCAGGAACTGTCCAAGTGGGCTTAATCGGTTGTTAAAGGGTCTTTCCAAAGGAGAGAAACACAATGTGGGCAGAGAAAGAAGAGTTGCTGGCCCTGAGTATAGAAGAGAAACTTGAGTCTACAAAATGGGGAGGAAAAGGAAAGCCTTTCTCCCAGGGAACCACAGAAAGGAATGCAGTCCTACTTGCACCTTTTTAAAGAGTTACTTCAAACTCCAGAACTGTAAGTACTGTAATGCTTGCTGTTAGTTGGTAATGAAGTGATACGAAATGAATATAAATTATTTTGTTTATGACACAAAAAAGATGAGTTAAGTGGCTATTATTTAAGGCTAGTTGTGACAGTAATTTCATCCTGTTTACAATAAGGCTCCTCCTATATACTCTGGTTTCTCTTCAGATCGCATAAATCTTTCGCCTTTTACAATAAGGCTTCTCACCTTCTTCCTTCTATGAAGAGTAGGAAAAGACGGGTAATATGCAGACATAACTTCTCAGGCTTTTTTCTTAACTGGTTTCTTTCTGGGTTTTGCCATGTAGTCAGTTGGCTATTAATTTGTTCACAAGGGTAGCTCAAGGGTACTTGAGCTTTTAGAAGTTTGTGCACTTTGTACTTTAATTTTTAGGAATTTATGGCAGCTTTACAAGCCTTTCTTTTGTCCAAACGTGCTTTGAAGCTCCTTGTATTAGTTTTGTCATGAGTTAGCTGACTTCAGGGTTTGACCTCCAAAAATGAGTTGCTGCCCCATTTTCCTTTTTACTTTCAAGGGTTAACTAGTAATTGAATTTCCTCATATCACCTGATGGTCATCTTGATTAATCTGTTGTATATATTATCAAAACATTTTTTTTTTGGGTCCAGTCATGGGCCTGAACTCTGGGCCTGGGCGCTGTCCCTCAGCTCTTCAGCTCAAGGCTAGCACTCTACCATTTGAGCCACAACGCCACTTCCGGCTTTTTATTTCCTGTTTATGTGGTGCTGAGGAATCAAACCCAGGGCCTCATGCATGCAAGACAAGTGCTCTACCACTGAGCCATCTTCTCAGCCCCTATCAAAACATTTTTTATTAAATTCTTAGTGCTTGATATTCCTGGGAAGAATTTGCTTTTCTTCTTGGAAATCATAACGAGTAATAAATGTCCCAACAGTGTGTGTGTATAGCTGACTTCAGCTACAACTTAATGGCTAGTATTTTTGATAAAGAAGATAGTTTGGATGACTATTAGTAACTGCACTGAGGGTAGTGAACAAATCAGATAGTATCCTCTGCAACAGGGTAAGGATTGGAAGTAATTTTGAAAATAATGTTGCTATTGCTGTGATGCTGCCAAGAGAATTAAACATCATAAAAGAATAAAAAAAGTGGAAAATTTCTATTGACTGATTGCTTTAAGTATTCATCACCAAACAAAGTTGATCCTGGGTAGGCTTTCTGATCATTGGTGTGAGACTTGGATAAGCATTTCACTGGTCTATGTTGGTTGCTGTGCTAACAGAACTATTTGGGAAATATTTGAGAAACATAGAAAGATCTGTTAAACTTACATATCAAAAGCACTCAAGATAGACACTTAACTGATTATATCTAGCATTAGTAAATAATGTCTCCTTTAAATATGATCACTCAATTAAAAATAAATTCCCTAACATTTGCCCAGATTTCATTATTTTTACATATATTCCTAATGAATTGCTCAGCTAGCATGAAGAACTCTAAACACTGAGTTCTTCCTAGCTCTTAGGTTGCCCTGCTTTATCTGCCTGATTAATTTCATTTTTTAAATCTAGCCTTTATTTTCTAAAATTCCTTGAGGATGTATATCACCATAGATTCTTAATACCTAGCTTTGTCTATCTGACTTGAAGATTTCCTATCATTTGCTGTGGGACTATTTGTCTCTCTTAACCCTTCTGTGGCTAGTGGATAAGAAGACATGCACATTGTATATTGTGTAATGTCTTGTGAGTACTTAATGTGCTTGAAGACAATATTTTGCATGTGTAATAAAAATAAAGTCTCTTCTTCCAGTCATTAGAAACTACTGAACAAATTGTTGTTCCCTAGTTCTGTGAAACAAGGAATAAGGCCATTTTCTGAAATTGAATATTGTTAATCATTGGATCATTAACCTTTGCAATATCAACGTGTTCTCCATATCAAATTCAGTAAATTAACTGTCATAGGTAACAGTAAAGGGAACATTTCACATAGAGGAACATATTTAGTTTTAAATGCACTGTGAAGGATTTAGGTGAGTACTAATCTATGCTAAAAAAGCAAAGTACTAGAAAGAACAATTTCACAGCAAGAAAGTAGGAACTTGACAGGTAAAATGTAGCTTGCCTTCTGGTCTTTCACATTTCTTTGTTCCCTGCTTTTCATTGCATCTTATATTTTGCTTTTTCACTGTCAATAAAAGACATACACCAACAAAAATGCATGCAAAGTAGAGAACTAAAAAAAACAATAACTATTTTTTGTGAGCTTAAGAGTGGGCACATCCTGAAGATCATTTGTACAAAGGCATCTCTCATTCCTGATAAAAGCAATTTGTCTCAAGCTTTCTGTTTCTAAGCCTGTAAACTATTTGTTTTCCTGGCTCTGAATCATGTTTTATATACTCCTATATTTTCAGTTTGCTCTGATGTTCCATTGGTTTAGATGATGACGTTGAACCATGTGTCAATGAGTTTTAATTTGTAGAAAGTCTCCTGTGATAAAATGTTGTTTCTTAGATTAGCTTTACACAGTTAAATTATATTAGTTTTAGGAAATAACTTTAGTAGATTAATGTTACTCAAATAGTAAAAGTTTAAATCAGTGAGTGTTTACTGATTACATAAGGTATTCCTAGTTTCCTGTTGGTGTTTGAGCTGTATGTTAGGGGAGGTCAGCCAAACACGTTACACCCTCTTTTAATATGGTAAAGCATACTTTATATAAGCAAAGTAGCCACATTCACAGAAGGCAACTTGATATCTAATAACTAATTACATGAAGACATATCTTACCAAGTTGTTAGTTATGTAGAGCAATCTCTGTGAGTGATGACATTATGAGAGACTTTTCACATGTATTTCTTGATATAGGAGATTTGTAGAGCTATAACACTATTATAGACACCCAAAATTTCTCTACATTCAAGAAGGAAAAGTAGGTCAGCTTCTAGGTATGGGTGGCACATGCCTGTAATACTAGTTACTTAAGGAAGGCTGAGATCTGAGGATTATTGTTGGAAGCTAACCCAGGCAGGAAAGTCTGTGAGATACTTATCTTCAATAAACTATCAAAAAGCCAGAAGTAGTGTTATGCCTCAAGTGGTAAATCACTAGCATTGTACAAAAAGTATCTCAGGGATAGCACTCAGACCCAGAGTTCAAGCCCCAGGACTGACACACACATAAAACAGAGTAGGATAAAATAGATGACTTTAATGAACACTTGAATCAAATATAGTTGTATAGTAGTAAATGACTTAATAATCATATTTTGACTAATATTAGTAAACACATATTACTTATGGCATGCTTCTATTCTAATTTATGCAAATACTTTACTGAGAATCTCTGCTCCAAGACCTAACAAAGACCAAGAAGACCTCCAGGCTTGGGATCTTTGATTGAGGCTTCTGAGATATACTATTTCAAGATTCAATCATCAAAGCCTTTTACTTTATGAATACCATCAATCAACTCCAAATTCTGCTGGCATATCCATATCATTTATGTTAAGCTGCTTCTATGCCATGCCAGATCAAACAGTGAGCTTCATCAAGCAGATGAAAATGTCTGTCAAACCAGTCATTCCAAGCCATGTAGACAAGACAACTTGCTGATTAAATTAATATTTCACTCTTCAACACACTGCACTGGTGTCATAAATATAAAGGTGTTCTGCTTTGCTTTGAATACATCTTAATGCAGGAGTATTTTTACTCACATTGGTTTGTAGACAGATTGTCTTTGATTTATATTGCTGTATAATTTGCATATTGAACAGATTTCTATAGAAATACCTGGGTTTCTAATTTTTTCTTTAAAGTCTAACCTGAAATTTAATTTACATTAATCCAGATGGATATCAGTGCATAAACATTTAATATAAACGCCTGATACCAGAGTATGGAAGGTGTTTTGGAGGACTGAGGAGTCTGTCTAGTGGTCTTTAATTCTTTCATATATGTAGCCACAGGTCTCAGGTACTTTTAAAACTTCCCATGCTGGTAGGTTTATGTGTCATTGTCTATCATTCTGAAAGTTTCCTCTTTTCAGCCTCTGCAGAGCCCTAAACTGAGTAGGGTAAGTAGTCATGTAGAGAGAGCAAACAAAGGATAGGAAAAATTATGTGATTGTCAGTGACAACATATGTAGCTAGTGACTGGAGCTGGAATTCAGACACTTGAGACATCTAGCTTAGATTTATTTCAATTATTTCTGGCTTTCTGCATCACTTTGGTGGTTAGTTGAAACATAAACTTTCTCCTATAACTTTAAGGGAGGTGATCAGACATCTTTGTTTACTAGACTGTCCAATTTTTGACATTCTCAGAAATGTCAGAGATTAGCTTTGGAAGTCCACAATTCACCTGACTTCAAAATTTTAAGTGATGTTTTTTTTGGAAGTGAGGCTATAGTCCATTAGCTGTGTTAACCCTAATCTAAATTCAAGCTTTATGTTTATTTATTTCAATAATCATTAACCTCAGACATTCATATGAATCCTGAGTGCTACCCTACCCATCTTGGCCTTGGAGTGTAATGGCTAGTATTTGTGGATGGATATGATCTTGTTTTTGTTTTTGTATTTAACTTCTGTTTGGACGTGTGTGTGTGTGTGTGTGTGTGTGTGTGTGTGTGTGTGTGTGTGTTAATTTTAAAGTTCTTTTCAATCCCAGCAGAGAAATTGTGAAAATTCATTATCCACTGGGGAGTGGTTTAGCATGATACTCTATTTTTCTTAATTGTTTTAACTTTCCTTACACTTCTAAACTGTTCTACTACTTTTTGTAGAGAGAGCCTCAATTCAGGATTCAGCTTAGTAAGAATTGTTTAATCCATGAGATAGATGCTCCCAATTTCTACATAAAGTGGTTAAGGACTTTCAGTGTCTTAATCTTTACAATTGAAATGTTGGAGCCTTCTAGTTGGATCCCAGCTATCTGTCGATTCAGCAATATAAAAGGCATTAATGATAAATTAAACCTACCTTCTAATTTGTTACCTTCCTTTTTTGCCAGTCCAGGGGCTTGAACTCAGGGACTGGGCACTGTTCCTGAGCTCTTTTAAGTCAAGGCTAGCACTCTACCATTTGAGCCACAGAACCACTTTGAGCTTTTCCTGTTTATGTGGTACTGAAGAAATCAAACCCAGGGCTTCCTTCATGCTAGCATCATAGGCAAGAACTCTACCACTAAGCCACATTCCCAACCCAACCCTAAAGCTTTCTACCATCCTTTTTGGGTATGTGTAGGATATCTTCTTGGTCAGTTTTAAGATTCTCTGTAAATTAATAAAAATTAATAAAATAAAGGTTGGTTTTGGAAGACATTCTAGTTGGGCTTAAACTGTTTTCACTATTAACGTGTGGTTTTCTATACATTAAAAACAGTACTGCCATTATGCATAAATTTTTTTCTCTGTAAAATGGAAGTTATTATAATATAATAATCATATCGCTAATGTAAGAATTGAATGAGTTACCTTATTTGGTGCATATAAAGTATTCAATTGATTAATAATTTTGTATATTAATGAGTTTGGAAATATCTAGCATTTTGTGAATACTTGTCAGACTGTATGTTTCCATTTATTATCAGGTAAAAATTAGATCATGACCAAGGTTAATGTCGAACAAGTTCTGCTTCTTGAAATTACAGTTCTCTGCTACTCTTAGGAGTAAGATCTTTATCTGTAGAGAAACAAGCAGCTAAAAAGAGGTCAAATGGGAAAGGGCTGTGTTATATTGTAGGGGTAATGGCAGCTGTTGAGGCAACTTATTGAAGAAAGCAAGCCTGAGCAGGCCTGTGTGAATATGGGGATTAAAACGAGACTCCTGCATTTTTTATAATCCAAACCAGTACACCAAATAAGTACTTGTGAAAAACTGAGAGAAGAAAAATTGAAACACTCTGAAAGTAAGACACAACCCAAGATTTAGTATCAGGGAACAGACTAGAAAACTAAGTGTTCTAAAGCCACCAAACAATCTGGAGAATTTATGAGAAAAAATTATGAAAAACTTAAGTCTGATGCTAATTTATCTTAGTCAGAAGGTTTGCAGTCTGTAGGTTATAGATGAACCACTTTGCATCTGATTAGTTAGTACTAATGAAATCATCTTTTCAGTCTGAACAATCTCAGCAGGATTACCCTCTAAGAAGATGGGCCCTGGAATGGCTATTATCAAACAAACAACCTTATCAGTAACCAATAATAACTTCAGCCATGTATAAAGGATCCACATGCAGAATCTGACATCTCTGTTCATTTGAGAGTCTTTTGTAGAGACCTGCAAAAAAAGTATAATTGGCATATATAATTGAAGAATTTAAATTGTTAACATACAGGAAGAAAAGTCAAGCATAACAACAAATAACAGGTCATTTGCATATTGTTTTAATAAGCTACTTAGTGATGCAATTGACAAAATCTTTTCTTTTGTTGGTCCTGTGGCTTGAAATCTGGACCTAAACTCTGTGCCTGAACTTCTTTTTTTCAAGGTTAGCATTCTACCACTAGAGCCACAGTGCCACTTACAGCTTTTTCTGAGTAGTTTATTAACAGACTTTCCTGCCTGGGCTGGATTTGAACCACAATCCTCAGGTCTCAGCACCATGAATAGCTAGGATTGTGGTCATGAGCTACCAGTTACCACCATGACAAAACTTTATTGAACACCTTTACCCCTACAAACATAGACAGCTAATAGGAGCTTTTCTATGGCACTACACTGGCTAAGAGGTATTATGATTACCGAAAAGGGACCTGATCACTGCTCTATTTAAAGCATGAAATAAAGGATAAGAAAGAATACCTTATAAGAAATTAAGAATGGACAACACAGAATCTTGATTCCTGTCCCCTGACCAGGGCAATATCCATGTTGTCCTCATTCAGTATAGCTTTTATAAACAGTAACAAACTAACGGTGGAAAAAAAATATTAATTGCATGAGTGAATTGAGAGCACTTTCCCTACAGTTTTGATAGAGCATACCTAAATCCCTCCTTATATATCTCTTTCACCTACAGACTCACTTCACACAAACTAACCCCAAAGCATATAATTTCTGTATTTTTTTTTGGTCAGTCATGGGGCTTGAACTCTGGGCTTGGGGGCTGTCCCTGAGCTCTTCAGCTCAAGGCGAGCACTCTACCAGTTGAGCCACAGTGCCACTTCCAACTTCTGTATTTCCATGAAGAGAGAGGAGTATCATTAATTTTAATATATTATTAGTATAAATGAGGAGAGAAAGAAAAGATGACATTGTTAATTCAGACAGCACCTGCACCATATCGCAGTTTATAATACCTGTTTTGTCCTTCTAGAAGCTTTACATACCTACTATTTAGTCCTCACTCACATCACCATGGCACATTTCTTTTATCTACCTCGGTTTTAGATAAAATACAGAGAAAAAACTAAAATTCCTATAGTGATTCCTAATGAGGTATTTGAACAATATTGTTTGATTTCATTATGAATTACAAGGTTTCTCCTACAGGATTTCTGAGTCATACAATCTACCTTGGAGACTAACATTCAAGAATTAGGCAAGAAGCTTCCCAGTACCTTGCTGGACTCTCTTAGGAAACTCTATTGTAAATAAACAATGTTAGTCAATATTTGATAAAAAAAAAAACTCCCTGTCCTACATTTCCTATTTCAGCTGATGACCAAACATCATTGCCAGAATTCAACTTCAAAATCATCTGTTTGTCATTCTAGCTTTCCTCAGTAACCATCTCTATCAAGTTATCAAATTCATAATTTGAATTCTGAAAGAAAAGATGTAAATAATCCTGTTTTACCAAGTCATGCTGCACTGTCTGGATCCAAAATCCCATCACTTTTAGTCTAAAAAGACATATGCTTCAAATCATTCTTTCTTTTCTGTCTCTCTCCATCAGTCTTCATGTCCTTTCATACAGTCTAACTCACTATTAGTCATTTTAAAGCATTTCATCTTAATCTGTATTAAGAGTCATGATACTAGATTAAAAAAATCATAAGCATGGATTTCTGTTCCCTTTATTTCAGTGCTCTTCAACACAACAAAATGGACAGCACACATGTGAAAAGGAAGATTTATTAAAGGAATCGTCGTCGTGTGGAATTTGGAGCCTGGAACATAGGAGATCAAGGAAAGCAATGGTGAAGTGCTGGTTTTGTGTCATTCTTGCTTGGGAGGCCATTCTTGCTTGGGAGGCCGATCTTTCTTCTCTTCCTTCAACCCTTCAACTTACTATTTTTAATCCAGACAACCAAAACACAATCTCACATTAGGAAAGGACAACATTCTTCGACCAAAGTTTACACATGTGCATGTTCGTTTGTTGTTTTTTATTGTTTTGGTCATAGAGGTTGAACTCTGCCTCAGTGTTTTCCCTAGACTCTTCAGCTCAAAGTGAGCACTCTACCATTTGAGCTACAACACCACTTCCAGGTTTCTGGTGGTTGAGGATAAGGACCTCATGAACTTTCCTGCTGGGGCTGGCTTCGAACTGCCATCCTTAGATCTCAGCCTCCTGAGTAGCTAGGATTATAGACATGCCTGGGTATACATGCCAATCTTACCCTATAGTACTGTCTACATTGGCAGTCTGAAATTTATGGCCAGGTAATAAAACTTCCCTGGTCCTCTATACTGATTGCTACATACACATTTTATTTCTTCTTTTTCCTTTTAATTTCAAAATACACTTAATTGCTGGGCGCCACTGGCTCATGCCTGTAATCCTAGCTATTCAGGAGGCTGAGATCTGAGGATCATGGTTCAAAGCCACTCCGGGCAGGACAGTCCATGAGGCTCTTATCTCCAATAAGCCACAAAAAAAATGGAAGTGGCACTGTGGCTCAAATAGTAGTGAGCTAGCCTTGAGATGAGGGACAGTGCCCAGGCCAAGAGTTCAAGCCCCACAACTGAAAAAAAATACACTTAATAAATGCTCATTTTATGTTAGAAACAGGAGAATATGGAGACACACTTCAAACTTCTCAGGTTGGAATTCTTCCCAGTTTTCTACTTAGAATCACTGTTGAAAAGAAAAATTTTACTTAGCTACCAAGAATAATCTTATCAAAAAATAGTTAATTCTGCGTTTTTTTTTTTTTTTAAATTCCAGTATTGGAGATTAAACTCTTGGCCTCAAGCTCTTGCTTAGCATCTTTTCGTCTTTTTTAAAAACCTAATTTCATTGTCAAGGTGATATACACAGAGGTTACAGTTACATATCTAAGGTAATGAGTACATTTCTTGTTGAACATTGTTACCCCCTCCCTCATTTCTTTCCTACTTTCCCTTTCCACCAACTCTCCCCTTCCCAAGTTGTGAAGCTCATTTCCAACAGATCCTCTTGTGAGTATTGCTATTCTATTGGTTCACCTTCTTGTCCTTTGTCTCACCATTTTGTTGTTAACCTTCCCTTCCCTAATTCAGATAAAATGTATAAACAAGTAACAGGGTATCAAAATCAGATACAGTGATAACAGGGATAACCCAAAGGAAAAAAATGAAAGAAAAAGAAATAACTTTACTCGGTACATTAAAAACAACAATAACAAAGAAAAAGCTCTTGTTTCCATATCTTGGTGTTCATTTATGGTCATTTGTACATAGCTGTTGATCTATTGTGATCCTCTTCTAAGACTATCCTAGACATTTACTAATTATTACAAATGAGGGAAACCATGGAGCCTGTGTTTTTTTGGGTCTGACTTACTTCCCTTAATATGATTTCTTTCTAAGTCTATCCATTGCTTTATGAATGGGGTGATGACATTCTTTTTGATGGAAGCATAAAATTCCATTGTATATATATACACACACAATACACTTCCTCTTGCTTGGCTTTTTACACAAGACTGGTGCTATACCTGTGCTTGAGCCATACTTGTGCTTCTGAATTTTTCATATTATAACTGGAGATAAGAGTCTCATGGACTGTTCTTCCTGGGTTAGCTTTGAAATGAAACCTTTAGATCTCAGCCTCCTGAGTAGCTTTGATTATAGGTGTTAGCCACCGGTGCTCAGCACTACTTTAAGTGTTTAAAATTAATTTTGAAGTTCTTTATATCTTTTTAAGCTGTTATATTTTAAGCTCCTTCACTTTTCAATTGTACATTTGCATTTTAATTAAAATTATACTTGCTGAATCTCATCTATCCAGGAGGCAGATGTTGAGAGGATTGAAGTTTTATGAGGGTAGCCCAGGCAAGATGTTAATGAGAGGCAATCTCAACAAATAAGTGGTGGCTCGTATCTGTAATCCTAGAAATGCAGGAGACATAGTTAACATAAGCAAGGCTAGCCCAAAAGTGAGAACTTATCTGAACAGCAAACTTAAAAAAAAATAGCAGGAAATATGGCTCAAATACCAAGCAAGTACTGAATCAGGGACTGAATCAATCCTCTCCACATAAAAACCCATCAGACTTACGTATTTTATCATGTATGTTCAAACACACATTTATAAATTTGTCTTGAATTTCTTTTCTTTCTCTTTTCACATATTTTGCTACCAGTGAGAAAAAGAATATACTCCCAATAACAAACTAATTTACTGCCATATGTGAACTATGACAAATATAAATGGTATCAGAGGGCTTATTGACTCCATGACTCTGCCTCATTGCAAAAGCTCTAAATTCTGGGGTTTAGCACATATGTGGAACAAATAGTTCACATGCTAACATAGAGACATTATAAAATCCATGAAAGTTAATTCAGTTCAGCCTTGTGTCCGTTAATGGTTAACTACAGTGTCTTCAACAGAGAAGACATAGTGCTATTTGATTTTTTTTATTCAAGTATCACAATGTTTATTGATAGACACAAGTATATAAAATCAGGGCATGAACATGACTTGATAAATTAAGTAGTCTTAATTTCAATACTATAATAAGAGGGACCAATTCAAATTCTCACCATTTGTTTCACACCCACAAAAACTACCAAGGGCATTAACGATCTCTCAAAACTGATCAGCTTTGTGCAAGTAAACCATGTTTCTTTTAAAAAGACTTGTGCACTTGCCCAGGCTCAAGGATATTAAAATCTAGCACATAAAGCCCATTACTAGAGGTAGAAATACAGGCAATATACTATTACAGTAACAACCATCAATTACAGTTAAGAATTTTTCTGTAACAACCAAATGGATAATCAAAAAAGGCATTGCTTATAGGGTAATATATTTACAGAAAAACAGTTTGTGTGCATTGTCAAATTTTCTAATGACACAGTAAAATATTCATTTTATCTTTTCACTTCAAACCTTTTAATTTCTTGGTGTTTCCAAGATCAAACATTTCTTTTCAGGTTTTAACAAGGGATGACCAACAAAGCTGAGCAACCTGAGTCTATTCAGATTATTTCTCTTATTTAGTCAAGTCTCCAGATTACATAATTTTATGGGGTTATAAATATGATGTTGTTTGAGTAATTGACAGAATTGACTACCATATGAAATATTAGAAAATTCATAAAAATCTAAGCTCTGGTCCTGTGTTTATTTAATAGGTTATCATACATTACATTCCTAATCTACATTCTGTTGGTGTTTTCAAAACACTGATTTTGTAACTTTTTCTCTAAAATAAGGGAGCTGTTGAGTTAATTGGTTGTAGAGTTGAATTTGAATTCAGCACTTCTGATTGTTGATTTGAGAGTCAGTTAGTTAACACTGTCACTTCTAAGAATAGATAGCACCTTTTATTAACCTCATAACAAAGCAAAATTTTAATTCAACTTGGCTAAAGTCAAAGATCTTGAGATCCAGAAACTTCTCAAAGCCACCTGTGTGCATTTTCCTGGCAAATAATTAGCTTGATGAAAATGTAGTTCCTTTAGAGATGACAGAGTGATCAGTTTAGAATAAAACCAGAAGATTTTGCCTCCTATAAGTGGTGCTACAATAAATGTAATTAGGAGATAATTCAGGATGCTTAGCATCTCTGTGCAAATACTCAAAACACAGCAGAAGGAAAGAAATAGTATCACAACTTGGAAGGACCAAGAGAGCCATTAAAACATCTACCTGACCCCAAAGCCACACATCAAGTGTAATCTGTGAATGGATTCACATATTGAGCATCATGGAAGTAAATTAGGTACCATATCCCCTTGCATTCAAAAGATCAAAGAATTAATGGAGTTGATAGATTTTATGGAAGCATTTTCTAGTAGTCAGGGCTAACCTTGTAATTGCAGAATAATGAACAAAGTCTAAGGCAGGGATGATAATGTCCATGAATGGCAGTAACATTATCAGCTAAGAAGGGATTTTCTAAAGCTGATTGATCCAAAGATGATGATTCAGCTAAAGGTGCACATATTTTCCTATTATAAAGTCTGATAATATCAATGGAAGATAGGAAGAAAGAGGAAATGAACAATAAGATGAAATAAAATGCCAAATTGCATTCTACAGCTCAGATTACTTACATAGCATATTCAGTTATGGAATAAATCAAAGATGGTTATCTTTCTTTATATATTATTATCTCAAGGTTTAACTTTTCAAAGAAAGAAGAAAGAGAAACTATTCTCTAAGAATTTAACATTTTCAACATTTAAAATAATTAGGATGGAAATTAGGTACTATCATTGTAGACATGAAGAGACTTTTAGTCACTGATAAACTTTCCCAAATTCTGGATCAGACTGGAAGCCTTAGAAATACAAGGTACATGTCCTATTAACATAGATAGATAGATAGATAGATAGATAGATAGATAGATAGATAGATAGATAGATAGATAGATAGATAGATAGATAGACTCAGTAGAACAGGGGTCACTCTAGAAATCTGTAAAATCTCTTCTGATGATTCTACCTGTCATTTTAGAATAGTCTGGTGGATCATGGGAACTCATAAATAATTTGGTAAACAATATATTTTCTGGCTTTTGTTTAAAACCTCTCATGCAAAGGAATTAACCTCTAAGTCATACTTTTGTAATAAAAATCTTTACTGCTTATCCACAATATCCGGACTCCTGAAATGAATTTGTCTACACATATTTGTCTCAGCTACATTTGTGTATCTTGTCACTAAATTCAAGAATATAAAGATGAATGCAATTTAGTCCCTTTTACTCATCTCTTCATTTTTACCATTCCCAACCCATTGAATGCAGTAAACTATAATAGTTATTGTTGAAGAAGAAGAAGCTGTCTTCTTGCATTCAAGTGCCAAGATAGAGTCAAGTTTGACATAAATACAGTACCACTACATCAACTCTCACGGAACATCAAATTAAATCATGTTTGTTCTTTCCTTCAAAATGAACATATTTTGTGTTTGAGAATAAAGGCCTCATATATTTTGTCTACAAAAAAAATTTCATTCATCTTTTTTACTAGGAACTTGAAAACACAAATATCAGAAATAATCACATTTAAATTTAAACTAGTAAAATCTATACTAATTTAAAAGTTGTATGTATGAAAGTATATTTGAGTTGGGGCTAGGAAGGTGGCTCAGTGGTAGAGCGCTTGCCTTGTATGCCTGAGGCCCGGGGTTCAATTCCTCAGCACCACATAAGCAAAAAGAAAAAAGCCGGAAGTGGCTCTATGGCTCAAATGGTAGAAAGCTAGCCTTGAGCTGAAGAGCTGAGGGACAGCATGCAGGCCCAGAGTTCAGGCCCCACGACCGGACCGTCCTCCCCCAAAATCAAAGAAAGTATATTTGAGTATACTGAATCAATAAAGTGGTTGCTATGGGATTAGGTAGGTATTTCCATGGGACTTCTTTTCTTTTATTGTCAGTCATGGGGCCTGAATTCTGGGCTTGGACACTGTCCCTCAGCATTTCAGCTCAAGGCTACCACTTAAGCCACAGCACCACTTCTGGCTTTTTCTGCTTATGTGGTGCTTAGGTATCGAACCCAAGGCCTCATGCATGAAGGCAAGCATTCTACCACTGAGCCATGGTCCCAGCCCTCCATAGGACTTGTTTAGTTAAGTAAAATATTGGAATTAATCTATGTGAAAGTAATTACACTTTGATATTCAATCTGTCACACTCGAATATTTACTTGGTTATTTTAAAAGAGAAGATAAATACCATAATATGAAAATCCCATTAAAATACATTAATTATACAAGAGGGCTTCATTGTGGTAGCTCCAAACCAACATATATTAATATTTGATCAAATTGTTTTCATTTGACACCTGGTAATCTGTATATCTATAATTAAAGAATTAACAGAAAAGGTTACCTTGTGAATAGCAGCGTCATACTTTTGTTGATTTCATAAATTTCTACAAGATACGTTTTCTGTGACAAAAAAAATATGAACAAAAAAATTGTTGACCACTACTTTCTTGGTTTGAAAAAGACACTGACAGAGATAATAGAAAGACCAGCAATGTTAATCTCTAGGTGGAGTCCAAACTAGACAGACCTCTACAAAACTATAAAAGGCTTTTCATATTCTAATTGTGTTTTTTTGTTTTTTGTTTTGTCAGTTGTGTGGCTTGAATGTGGGGTTTGAAATCTGGGCTTGGGCGTTGTCCCTGAGCTCTTCAGCTCAAGGCCAGCACTCTACCTCTTGAACCACAGGGTCACTTCCGGTTTTCTAGTGGTTTATTGGAGATAATAGTCTCATGGACTTTTCTGCCTGGGCTGGCTTTGAACCATGTTCCTCAGATCTCAGACTCCTGAGTAGCTAGGATTACAGGTGTGAGTCACCAGCACCCAGCTTCTAATTGTGTGTTATTATATGTAAATGTTATCCTTCTTCTTCTAATCCTCCCTTTTTAGAAGCTATAATGGTAAACAACCTTTTCACTCTAGTCTAATTGATTGAAAAAATACTAGATATCTTTAAAAGCTATTTGCATTTTAATAAGAAGTTCATTGCTCTAACTAGATTGCATTTTAATTATGGAATTTCAAGGCTGTAAGTGTTCACTAACCCATCATTCCCTTTCTACCTGAAGTACCAGGACTTCGTCCAGAATTAATGTTACAAGAATAAATAATGCTTAGTGTGCCTGGCACTGAGGTATCACATTCATGTGTGAGTGGCAGGTAAGCAATCCTTAACTGCACAAAATGGAGCTAATCCAGGTTGCTCTTAGAGTAGAGAGGATAATTAACTAGAAAGTATGTTTATTTGTGTATATGAAAGGATGAGTTGGCAGGATTTTGTTTTACTTAACAAAAAGCTGTGATAGTCTCGAGAACAATGATTTTCTAGGTGAATTTGACTGATAGATCATGCATTAAAAAAATCAAGACAGCAAATTTCAGGTGAGAAATGTTACACAGACCCAGATGAAATGGGTAAGAAGAATGTGCTTGAGGGGTAATGTAACATTGAATGGTATAAGAAATGGGGGGAGGGGGGGGGGAAGGGAGCCAGGAGGGAGAATCAGGTCCATA
Organism: Dipodomys spectabilis; assembly: GCF_019054845.1. Taxonomy (NCBI): domain Eukaryota; kingdom Metazoa; phylum Chordata; class Mammalia; order Rodentia; family Heteromyidae; genus Dipodomys; species Dipodomys spectabilis. The sequence continues at coordinate 3,459,877 of NW_024870814.1, forward strand.
CCTAAAACAGTGGTTTCAGCTTGTGAAAGAAGACATTAAAATTGTGTCACTTTACAAGTCACAGACATATTTTGCTTGGCTTTCTTGATAAGCTGGCTTTCTCCTATTGAGCTATGCCTCTAGCTGGCTTTTCATTTGGAGGACTCCCATGTTTTTTTTCTGCCTGAGATACTTTTGAACTGTAATCCTTAGCAGTTCTACCTCTTGAGTAGCTAGGATTACAACTATGAACCACAGGTACAAGGCTACAATTTTTTGTTTTAACCTTTGCCTTTGAGTTACCAAGAACTGTAAACAATGTATTCTTCCCTTAACTAAGAAACAGACCAAATTATGATAAAGGACAAGATATTCGGAGCAGGGGTGATGACTACTAAGTCCTTCATGTAATTTATAATTGCTTCATTAAAGTGTGAATTAGATTTGCAATAAGAGTGATCAGATTCTGATGTCTGAGTTAGAACTTCTCTTGTTTTAGGTATTACCAAAGAGTATATTAATTTAATTTGCTCTCAAAACTTCCCTCTAGGTACATTTGTTGTCCTATTCCATTCATCCCGGGAAATGGACTGAATTATTATATTTTAAACAACCATTTATTCTCCAAAGAACAAAAATATTTTCATGTTATCTTCATTGGTTCACAGTTGATACACTATTGCCTTATTGTCTAAAACAAGAGTCTCAGGCTGGGAAGGTGGCTCAGTGGTAGAGCGTTTGCCTTGCATACCTGAGGCCCCGGGTTCGATTCCTTAGCACCACATAAGCAAAAAGAAAAAAGCCGGAAGTAGCGCTGTGGCTCAAGTAGTAGAGTGCTAGCCTTGAGCTGAAGACCTGAGGGACAGTGCCCAGGCCCAGAGTTCAGCCCCCACGACACCCCCCCAAAAAAAAAAGAGTCCCTTAGATTTTCAAGTGATTTCCTACTTATTCCCATGTCTTTGTTCATTAATAAGAAAAAGTTATTTTAGTACATATTTCTCTTGAGTTTGATCTGTTTCTCTTACCCCTATAAATATTTCATAGAATTTTCACTTTCTTTTTCATATTCTCACATTTTAAAAGATCTTAATATGCTACAACTTTCATTTAGGATATTAATGAGTTATTAATATGTTGGATGGAAACTTTGATTCACTTTTTATTTTTATTGATTATATAAAATAAAGAGGTTTAAATATACTATATTTATAGTTATTATTGATTTTGATATCATTTACAAATCCATTCTTTTCTTGTCCCTTCTCTCCTCTGACTGGTTTCTTCTTATCCAAGAGTGTCCCTTTTCCTTCATATCTTTGAAAAAAACAAATCTAGAGTCTATAGTCTAAGTTGTGTCACCTAATATAATGATAACCAGTAACATGCATTTTTCTGAAAAAGATATTGTTTTTAAGGCTGAATAATGTGTATTTTGGGTCTCTTTTTCTGTTATATGATGTACTGTATTATGCTTATTGAGTTGTGGGTGTTAAGCCATTCTTTATTCCAGGAATGAAAACAACCTGATTATGGTTTATGAATTTTGTATGGTATATGCTTTTTACTGAGCATTTAACTTTGTTTTGTAAGCACTGCACTGAGATTTTTTTCATCTGTGTTCATCAAGAAAAATTGTTTATAATTATCTTTTATTCTTTGGTACGATTTTCAGTTTTGATATCAGTGTAATACTAGCTTCTTGGAGTGAGATTGGTGAAATTTCTTTACATTTCTAATCTCTGGAGTGGCTTGAAGAATATTAGTGGTGGTTTTTCTTTAAAGACTGGTAGAGCTCAGCAATAAAATTGTCTGCTTGTGACATTTCTTTACTGGACTCCCCTATTTCTTATTCACTTTCGCTGGTCATTGTAGAACTATTTAAGATGTTTATATCTTTTGGATTTGTTAGTTATGTGCATTTAGATATTTATTCTACACTTGTCCATTTTATTAAAATATATTTTGAAACATTCTTAATTTCTTTTTGAGGCTTCTACTCAAGGCCTGAGCTCTTTTGTTCAAGGCTAACACTTGACCACTTTGAGTTATAGCACCACTTCTGGTTTTATGGTGGTTAATTGGAAATCAGCATGTCATGGAATTCTCCTGCCCCTGCTGGGTTTGAACCATGAACTTCAAGATCTCAGCCTCCTGAATAGCTGGGATCCTAGGCATGAGCCACTGGTGCATGGCAACATTCTTAATACCTCAATCTCAATTTCATTCTTCAGCTATACTGGGGTTTGAGCTCAAGGATTTATGCTTTATTCTAATACTTGAACTATGCCTCAACCTTTTTTTTTTTTTTTAATTTTCAGGGGAATTCTTGAACATATTGCAAGGGCAGGTCGTGGATAATGATCTTTCTATCTACACTTCCCATGTATTTATGGATATGTGAGGCTTTTTTCATTCAGACAGGATCTCTTTAAATTTTGTTTGGTGTGAACTTGCCTCAACCCATGATTATCCTATCTCTCCCTCTAGATTAGTTGGCAATATAAACATATTATTGAGTCACTATACCTGTCTACTGGTATATGGTTTCCTGTCCTTTTTTCACTTCTAATTTTGTTCATTTGGGTATTCTTGTTTGGTTATTTTGTCTATGAGTTTGTCAGTCTTGTTACTTTTCAAATAACCAACATTTTACTTCATTTGTTCTTCATGTCTTTCTTTTAGTTTCAATTTCATTAAATCTGCTATTATTTTATTTTTTGAAATCTCTTACATTTTAATGTAGTTGCTCTTAGATAAAAATATTCTTCTTGGCACTGTCTTCCTAAAACCACTGTCAAGTGATTTTAAGAATTTTTAAATTTCCTTTCTGATTTCTTCAATAACCCATTGAATATTGTTCAATCTTCAGGTGTTTAAGTATTTTCTGTAAAGTTTCCTTGTAAAGTTTATATTTCATTTCATTCTTAAATATTAAAAATTAAGAAGTTGCCAATGTTTTGTATTTAGGACTTAATTTATGCCCTAAAATGTGGTCTCTTTTGTAAATAATTCGGTTGGTTTCATTCTCCATTGCATCCCTACACTCAAGCACTGTAATTAAAATTTTACAAAATTCAAGTTGAATATATTTTCTCACCCTTCATTTCTCCATTAATTATTTTATGGACTCTTTACCTTTTCTCATTTTCTCTTGAGACATATTATGTCAGATATGAACTTAAATTCTGAAGTTAAAATTATTACAACCATAAATGCTTATAATTAAGTTACAAAAATGGGGCATGTATAAAAGAGAAAGAAAAAAAACAGGGTGGAAAGATGAAAGCTAAGGGGTTAAATTATAAGAAACAATTGTGAGGGTGAATACAGTAAGTACAGAGAAAGACAAAGCAGCAACGATAAAGAAGGTTGAATTTCATATTTTATTCCCTTTTTCCCCCCTGCAAGGTTATTTTCTCAAGTACCTTGTGTACAGGGCATATGGGTCTCTTTACCTCAGAGTTCCTCTTCAGACCCCAATGTGCTTGTCCACAGAGTTGCTCTTCTGTGGTACAGCTTCTCCATTCCTTGGTTCCCCTCTGTAGTGCAATGGCTTTTTTTCAGGGTCCTGTTTGGCAAGTGCCTAGTAGTTTTGTGTATTGAATTTGAGTCCAAATTCCAATCTGTTTCCTGCATCCACACTGGTTCTCATAGCAGTTGCCCACCCAGCCAATAGGAGGAGAAGAAGTCGCTAAATTCTTGTTATACAAAGTGAAGGCCACAAAGCCATATGAGCAGTTAGTGAGTTAAGAAGTTAGGAGTCCATTAGGAATCTATTTTTGGCACCTCCTTGGTATGTAGGACATAGAACTCTAGTCTTAAAACTTACTTCTTCTGGGTGCCAGTTTATACACCTAAGTGCCTTCTGAGGGATCTTTTCAAATATTAATTTGCTTTTGACTCCACTGAGGAGATATCCCCCTTTCCTACTATTTTGTTTAGTAGCCATGTTTTTCCTGTGCCTTAGTCCTGATAGTTTGTTTCACAGTCATGGAAATACCAGGGCTACTTGTATCATCTTCAATTCTCCATCTGCTGAAATGTCTCTTTGGGTTTTACTGAGATAGATAGGCTATCCCAAATTAGCCTTAAATTTACAAACCTCCTGCTTCAGCATTTTAAGTGCACATACTGCGAATCCTGGCTATATTTTTATTATATATTATTACATATTTATTTGAAAATTGTGTACCCGTACTACTTTCTATCTTTTCTTTTCCTAATATGCCTATAATCTCTAGTAGTTGGTCCTCCAGGGATTAATCTTTTAATGATCATTTTTCCTTTTTCTATGATCTTGTAGAAAGTATTCTTGATTTTATATCAAATCTCCTTATCTTTCTTCTTATTTTTGTTCCCCATTTTCTTTGAATAACTACTAAAGAATGGAGGCATTGCTGAAAAGGTAGAGCATTTGTAGAGCTAATTCAAACAAAATTGTAACTGTTTAGAACTGTAAAATATAAAATAAACTTCAGTAGCATCTCTCCATAATGAATGTGATAGACGTGTGGTATGAAATATATGTGTAATTTGTTTGTAATGTCTGTGTTAATAATGTTATTGAGTGTATATATAATTCTATACGTATATGAGTATTCATAGAATTTGTCTTTTTGCTAATGTTATTGAATTTCAATTTTTTTAACTGTGAAAATACTGTACAGAGGGGTTACAATTGCATGGGCAAGATAATGAGTACATTTCTTATCAAGCATTGTAGCCTCCTCCTTTGTTTCCCCTTCCTATCCCTTCCCATCCTCCCCCTGCCCTCCCATCCAATCCTCTCCCTGCCACCTCAAAGTTGTAAAGTTCGTTTTCAACTTTTAAAATCCTCCACATATTTCATAATCATTTCTTGTTTATAATTAAAGATAAGGCAGTAGGCAGTTGGTGGTGAGCTCAAGTTACCTAATAAAAGGTGCAGACCGTAGACCTTCAATGTTAGATGATTGAGTGAGGGGCTGGTTTTTGAAGAAGTCTCAATAAGTTATTAGTTCAGACTTTTATTTAGGCCAAATGAAAAGTTAATGCAATTTTCCCATTACATTGAGTACTTCTGGTACCTATCTTCTGATGGCCACTTTAGTCATAATATAGAATATGGAATAGCAGGTGCATGACACCTTGTTATATAATTTTAACTTCCAAACTGTTTCCTATTTCACTTATTCTTTCCCCTACTCTCCTTTTATTGTGTCTGGAAACCTAAGGACTGTCAAAATATTTTAAAAGGAACCTTTCTTTCCACAAATTGGTGGATTTGTTCTAAAAGTAGGAGATGACTATCACATGAATTTCACGAGTTTTTTTTTTTGTTGTTGTTGTTGTTTTGTGACTGTTAGTACTCTGAAGACAGGATTTAAACCAATCTCTTTGGCTTTGAATTGAGATCATTTCCTGTATTTTTTGGTAGTCCGTGTCATCAGCCCCAGGTTTTGAACCTTGGGTTCTGTGAATGTGTGTTTTATCATTTCTACCCCCTTTTGTAGGCCTGAGTCTGGACCAGCTAAGTCTGTTACTAACCTTCTATGTGCTTCTCTCTTCTAAGACTTTGTTGGACTATTGACCCCACTACTTGCTAAATTTTCATTTTCTCAGTCTTTATTGGCTGATATCTCCTCCCTTTTCTTGTTAACATGAAGAACGCTTCAGAGAACTACATTTCTGCCTTAAATTCATTAGGATTAACTGCTAGTTGATTCAGGATTTTTCTCTCTGCATTTTGAGATGGATTAAAGCACCCCTGAACTAACTAGTAATTAAGATGCCCTTTTCAACTTAAAAAATTCTTCCTTCTGAAAGCAGTATTAAGTAACTGAAAGAAATCCATTTCTATGATTTTAGTACAACATAATTTCTTTCAGCTTTGTAGCATTTCATGGGTTGTTAGAATACCTAAAATGCCAGAAATTTCTGAAGGCAAAAATATGTTACAGAAGAAAAGACCCTAGGAATTCTGCCTAGCATAATAGGTGTTAATTTCTTTCCCACTGACTAGAGGGGGGTAATCATTTTGAGAACTGACTAATGCATATTGTTTTTTTATCAAAAGCCCATTTATGCCATCATTAAGTGACATTGTAATGAGACATTTATGCATGTACAAAATCAAAGACAAAAACAACAATATAAGACAAATTGCATCTCATTAAATAGAGCTTTAATCCTTTCTAGAACAAAATTTCAAGTATTTCAGGTACATATTTTACTATTAGATTATTTCAAAAAATGTTTGCCCTTCTCATTTTCTATCTTATCTTCAAGACTTTGGTGTACAGAATACTTTCCTATCAAGTGTTTGGAGGTTCAGCTGTTAGTCAACATTTAGTTCACACCTTGCTTTCTTAGTTCAAGGAAAGAAAGAATTACTTGTGCAACAATGATATTCCATGAGGTTATGTAAAGTACTATTGGTTAGAAACCTGCTGACAAGTCCCCACTTCTTAGTATGAATCCCAATAGCCCCATTTGTAAATGTACCAAGATAAATTATGACCTATAGTTTATATTATGCCAGAAATTAATGTAGGAAAATGAGATAACAGTCTTTCCAAGCCTACCTCTTTGCTCTAATCATCTACATTGCAAGAGAATTATTATTCACTTGAAATCAATTTGCAAATATATGGATCCTACCTTTACCTATTTGGAAGAGATTTCTGTAGCTTACAGGAAAGACTTTGATCTGGCCACTTATGAAAACTAGGACTGTTAAAGAAATTCCTAAAAAAAATCTATAATTAAGTTAATCTGACAAAGATATTATTAGTTTTGCAATTGATACCACAAGTAACCTCCCAGAGTTGATCACTTTATTTAAATATCTAGGCCTTCCTCCTACGAATGTCAAAATACTTCAAAATTTGAGATTGACTTCCTAGTTGACAATGAGGAATTGTAGAGATGGAATATAGCAATGGTCTAGGTTACACACATTCCTTTAATTCAGCCTAAGCAAAACTGAAAAGTCACACATACTCCCTAGTCACATTAAAGTCAATGAACAGGCATAACTCTGTTTTGAAAACAGAGTTAGTGTCAATGTAGCCCTCCCCTATAAGACAGACATTACTTAATCCTCAATTCATTTTTATTTAGTGTTTAAATTTTAAGGGAAAATGAAGTGAGAGTTACAAGCATGAACTTGCTATGGTCAATAGGAAAGTTTCATTTCTTGTTAGATCCAGACTCAGATGTGACTTTGATGGTCCTAATTAAGACTACTAAATCTGAATACAGAATAACTATGGGCACAGAAGTATCACCTGATTCGATTCAAGGATTCAGAGCCAACTGGACTAGACCTAGACAAGGATTCAGAAACTTAGATCCATGCAGAGAAAATAGCCACTCTCTTCGTTATTGACCAATCAAGGGCAAAGTAAGGAGTTACTTTTGTTAATCTTTTCTTTTCTAGATCTGAGAACAGGACTCAAACTCTGTATGTGAGGTACCCCTTATGCTCACTGACTCTTGCTCTATCAACTGAGTTATGCCTCCAACCCCTGCTGTTGTTAATCTTAGGGCAAAATGAGGAGTCAATAAATTTCAAGGTGAGAGATATGTGGTAGCCTGCCTTTTGTATGGAGCAACTGGAAAACTCTAACTTTTGTTCTCTGAAATCTAGCAACTTTAGACTGACAATCAATCAATCAATAAATAAAAGCATTTATAGACAATAAAGAAACAAGATTCTGGGAAAGTTGATAAAAGCAAGATAGTTTTTGAATATGTTCCTGATCAAATATGCATGCATTTATTTTTCATTTTTCTGTACCTCTGTGATAGATTACCGTAAAATGTATAAAAAATAAACCTATCCAATTCTCTTATAATTTTAAGGCACAATTTCCTTTTTTTCTTCTTCTTTTTGGTGCTAATACTGGGGTTTGAACACAGTGCCTAGGCTATCCCTGAGATTTTTTGGCTCAAGGTTAATGCTTTACAACTTGATCCACAGGTTCACTTCTGGCTTAATTGACAGTTAATTCTAGATCAAAATCTCATGGACTTTCATGCTTAGGCTGACTTTGAGCTGTGATCCTCAGATCTCAGCCTTCGAGTAGCTAGGATAACAGAAATGAGCTAGGGGTGCCTGGCTACAAATTCTTTTTCCTTTCTTATTCTGTTTTTATTTTCCATTTTCTCATCATTGAACGATTTATACTAGTGTACAGAATGCTGGGATATAACTTGATTCTTATTTTTGTTATAAATGATTTCCGTGCAAATCTTAAGCTACGGTTGTATAGTTTATCATTTTTATGGTTCAACTTTTATATCTGAAAGTGTAAGAGGCTTCTATCTATCTCTTTGCACATTTGTGATGATTAATCTTGCACATCATCTTTATTGGACTGACACCCGCACAGGAGAGTAGTAAAGTATATCTGTAAGTATATCTGTAAGGTTATTTCCTAAGACAATTAGATCTGAGGGTGCTGAGATAATACATGGCTTAATCCAGTGATAAGTTGTAAATCTGAATAGACTAGAGAGGTAGTGAAACTACCTCTATAGTTTTTCCCTGGTCCTCTCATTTTTCTGCTTTCTGTCTGCCAAGAAGTAAAGCACAAACTTTGCCACATGCTTTTATTGCCAGGATGTCTTGACTCACCAAAACACAGAGCCAACTGACCATGGACGGAGTCCTCTAAGGCCATGAGAATAAATAAGCCATCCTTTCTTTCAACTGCTTTTCTCAGTTCAGTCACAGTGATGCAAAAGCTTACTCATATAGTATGTCTGCACTGACTTTCGTCTTTAAAATATCTCACTTTAAAGACAGGAAAAAAATAAGAAACCTTTTTTTAAAATTGTTTCACAGATTTCCATGTCAAGCTGAATGGTCCACTATTATAAGTTCTGAAGTACTCACAGGATGTCTGGCTTCAGTATGGTTTTGCTAGTGACAAATTGCTTGACAGTAAGCAATTCATTTCACCTCTCTATGCTTTAATTTCATCTTTTTCTTATTTGGTAAAATGAGAGATTACTAAAGTAAATGATCTTAAAGTTTCCTTTCAGCTCTGATACTCAACCACTTTTGTGAAGTGTTGAAAGGTGCCCCAGGTTATCATATAAGCTAGCAATGGAACAGAAAATAAAGCCCCCCAGGATATGTCTTTAGCTACAGTAAGATGACCTTTGTGAAAGTGATGTATTTTATAAAGTGAAAGTAGAAGAATAAGTGACTAAAACAGATGAAATGTAAGGATAAAGGAGAAAATGAATAGAGAAGATTGTTACAAATAGCAAAGTGCAACAGAAAGGAACGCTGGGACATGATTATACCTTTCCCCCCTAGAAACCTGTATAGTCACAAAATCCATAAAGTTCAGTTCTGTCCTTTTTATAACCCTCCAATTACATGCTCCTCTACTGTCTTTCAAATTGTAAATCTCTGCTGTTAAGAACTCAGTGTTTCCTTTATGGCCAACATGCTCCCAAATCAAACTTCTGTCAACAACTTCTTGAAACACACCACATGACAGTGCACTACAGCATCTCTGTCGCCTTGGTTCCAAAACCTTGGCTGTGCCCTGAATTTAGAAGAAACAATTGCAATTGTAGCCATGTAACAGAATATCTTTGGGATTAAATACTGTCTTGTCTCCTGATGGTGGTCTACAAGGGATTTTATGAAGACAACGGAGCAATAGGATTTTCAAAACACCATCTGGATGTGACTAAATGAAGTAAGATGATAAGGTGGTAATCCAGGAAATGAAAAGGATATAGCAATATTAATGAAATAAGTTTCCTAGAACTTATTTTCAATACTAATATGATAGAATGCTTTCACATAAGTTCTTCTGCCAACTTTCCTTTTCTTCTTTTGGGAACAAAATCAGTTATCTTATTTTTTCACCTCATGGATAATGACTGGAAACCTATTTTTTTCCTATTCCAGGTAAATATATTTCATCAAAGGAGAGAGAAGGGGCAGTTTGGAGAGTCCTATCAGTCCAACTGATGTGCTTTGCTTAATGTTCAGTTATCTATATTTATGTTTAGACACTTTTTTTTCTACTTTCTGCATCCAACTATTTTAGCTCAGGGTACTGTAATCTTATAAACATCTCCTTGCCCACTGTATCAACTATACATGTTTCTATCACTATTTTGTGTATTTTCTTAGACCAAAATCTTTCACAGACACTTTTTCCTTCAGGAAAAAAAATGGAAATGATTTCCTATGGGTAATACAGCCCTTCAAGTACAATTCCAAAGATCTTAGCTAATTTTCAAATGTTTTCAAAAAAAATAATTATTGTTCAAACCAAAGCACATTAAAGACACTACATATTCTAAGGGTAAATACTTAAATAGATACTTATAAATACTTATGTGTGATAGTAAGGGATGTAGCAGAGGGGAAAAAGTGAAAAGGGCAGACTCCCTTGTGTTTGTTTGTATCTAACCCAAAACCTCTAAGTGGGAAGTCATTAAAAAATACTTCTACACACTAATAATCAGTGGAAGTACTCAACCAACAGCCATCTCTTGGCCAACAGTTATTACAGTGACATTGCAATGATATATGGGCAAATAATAATGGAAAAATATTGGTAAATTGTGTTAAAATATAAAGTTTTACATGAACATATTTTTACCACTCACAAAATGCAGCAAAGTTGATATTGCATACCCATGCAAACACACAACAACAACAAAAAGAAAGATAAGAAAAACAAAATCAACAGATCTTGTATCCAAAATATATGGGCTATGGATCAGTCATACAGACTCTTCAGACATATACCAAAATCCCAGGTATTTTTCCACAGCAGTAATTGGTCACATAGATGAGAGTTAAAAGCTTGATGTGGTAGTACATAGCTGTAAATAAAGAGGTAGAGGAAGATGGATCAGGAATTCAAGGCCAGTCCTCTCCTAAATTTAAGCAAGCCTTATCTCAAAAAAAAAAAAAAAAAGAAACCATAAAAGGGCTGAGGTATGGCTAAAGTGAAAAAGACCATTTGCTTAGCATACAAAAAAGTGTTGATTTAAAGCCCCAGTTTAAAAAATGAAAAAAAAATAATAATTAACTTACTTCATTAGTTATTATATTAGACCTGTGATCCAAAATACAAAATGCTTTTGATAATACTCTAAATTAAACAAAAAGAAATGCTTTGGCATACCAATATCTTGATTCAGTTCTCTTATAGATATGGTAGGGCTTTTATAGTGATCAAACTGCTTTTAGGCATTCAGGTAAAGAGTGGAACAGAACATGGAATGTTCTTTATGCTCTCTTATGCAATTAAATTTGTCACAGCTAACACAGATAGAATAACAACTTCAGCAAGAGTAAGCAGAAGTGCCTAAATTCAAGGCAGACTAAACAACTGCTTTAGGGAGAGTAAGCAAAAATGTATACATTGTACTAAAATCTAATTGCCCCTTCATATTGCTTCCGATAAGGAAAGGGTAAAATCTAGATAGCTATTGAAGTTCACCTCTACCTCAGTGGAAATGTATGGAAGATATTGATTTTCAGCAAAATAGGAATAGTCTTTTTAAAAGTAGGACTTTGCCCCATTTTTCTTGTGCTTTCAATGTATTATTCCTTCTTAGAAAAATATAGGTTTGTTTGTTCACATCTATGTGTTCTTAACAAGATGATTGAAAACAACCTAGCTGACTGCTTGATTCCATTACTGTCAATATAACACACACACACACACACACACACACACACACACACACACACACACAAAATGACCTTGAAGAACATTTAATAACATGAAGTTTGCTCTTCATGAGCAAACAAAACCCCCCATACTTTTATTTTCGATAAATACAATTATATTAGACTTTTCAAAAACCTATTTTCACAGGAATTCACATTTCATCAATGTGTGGTCTATGAGAAGTTCTGTAATGTCAGTTGAACTGTTTATAAATAGAAGAGATTTTTTAAAAAAAAATCTACCTATGTAAGAGAGGTAGTGAATCAGGATGGTTTTGATTAATCTTGAAGTGTCTGAGAAGTCTTGGTCTTCAAGAAATTCTAACCATTAATAGCATAGCTGGATAAGTTGGGAAAGGGCTGGATACTTTTGCAGTTTCTTGAACATAACTCAGATGGCACTCTCTATAAGATGGACCCATTCCACTAAATATTTGCATCATTTTACTGGAGGATGGAGAAGGTCACAGTCAGAGGCAGCAGGTATAAATAGACCTGGGATTATTTTGAGATGGAATTCTCATTGAGTTTTATAAGTAGGAAACTAGGATACAGTCACATGTGGCAGACAAAAGACCTACTCTCTCACACAAAACATTTAGGAAAAAAACAACAGTATTACAATTTTGATTATTTCTATAAAATGAAGTATCACTTTGCTTTATATGTGATATATATTACTAATATATATTTATTGAATATGGGTAAACCCATATTCAATAAATGGAAGGTAGGTTTAGCTGATGCATGCATAAATAAAACATGTTGGGTAGTATGGAAGTTTATACAGATATATTAACTGAAATATGGTAGATTCAAGGAGATCTCCAATAGTATAATTCCTTAGAAAGGCAAAGTCCAGATTCAACAAAATAAACACAAGGAAGTGGATACTCAAAAAGGTGTGATTGGTGCCAAAGGAAAGTGGTACATAAATGAATAGGAGGAGATGGGGGGAAATATAGTCAAGAATCCAATGCAGATCCCATAAAATTAAGAAGAGTAAGGGAAAGAGAGGCATGGATGAGAATGTTGAAATGGGTGACACTGTGATATATGGATAGATAGATAGATAGACAGACAGACAGACAGATAGATATAGATAAATATATATATATATATGCATATACATTTCATAAGTTACATTGTTAAATGGCAATTCCTTTATACAAATACTTAAAGACAAAAACTTTATTAAAATAATTATACAATGCCTCAAATGAATAAATCCAAAAACAGTGGGAAAATGGTAACACATTTTATCTACAGAAGCAAGTTGGACAAAATAGTGGAAGTGAATGTATGAGGTCTCGCGGAAAGTTCTTGGAAATAGCCTAATGTGCTGGCAGGGTTCCTCTTTCTCTATTAAATTTCTGACAAGAAGGCTATTGCCACAGACTCTATCACTACAACAGCCCCCACCCCACTCCCTACCCAACCTGGCCCTGTCACAATGTGAGCCTTGGGTTTGACATAGAAATAAAAACTGACTCCAATACCTTGCTGTTTAGGTTTCTAATTACAAATCATCTCACCCTGCATCAGATCTCAGACTCTTTCTCAGTAATCCCTTCTCTCCATATTTCAGAAGGGAATTAAGTCATCCAGGAATTGGACGCAAACCAAGAGCTGCATGAGTCAGGTACTGTGGGGGTTTGAAGGAGACTGAAGTTATTTATTCCATCTAGGTACATTCTAGGGAGTTGGTTGTTACATTTGTTTTTTTTTTTCTTTTTTCATATTTTCTTTTTTTGTGTGAAAATACTGTACAGAGGGGTTACAATTACATGGGCAAAATAATAAGTACATTTCTTATCAAGCATTGTAGCCTGCTCCTTTGTTTCCCCTTCCCATCCCATCCTCCCCCCGCCCCCCCCTCACACAACCCTTCTACCCACCCTCCTACCAAAGTTGTTAAGTTCATTTTCGACATAACAACTTGTACATCTCCTTGTTGAAATGGGTCCACCTGTATCCCTATTTAAATGATTTGTTTTTTTCCCCTCCACAAATTATAATAACATCAAATACAGTGAAAACAGGGGTTATACCATGGGGGAGGGACATACAAAGCAACAAAAATTAATCTTATAAATGTGTTAGAAGCAATCGCATGAAAGAAAAAAAAGCATTTGAATACATATCTTAGGGTTCATTTCCCTAACATCACCTTATCTGACTTTTTCTTCTTGACTCAGACATATACTAGTTATTGCAAATAAGGGAAACCATGGGACCTGTTTCTTTGGGCCTGGCTTACTTCACTTAATATAATTTTTTCCAAGTCTTTTATTTGTTGTTTTAAAATTATAACTTCATTATAACAACCACCACTTTGTGTTCTTACTGTTTTAATACCTAGGAAAACATATAATGAGTTTTTTTGACATTGGGGTATGAACTCAGGTCATTGCACTTCCTAGGCACCTACTTGAGCTACATCCCTACCCACTTTGCCTTCATTATTTTTTGAGTAGGGTATTGTTTGTGCTGGGGCCAAAGACTATATAGCCCTTATTTCTGCTTTCTGTGGAAGTGGAACAAGAGGTACATGCCACCAGATCCAGGATTTTATTAGTTGAAATGTGGTGTCTTCAACATTTTCTCCTAGCCTTGCCTGGAACAATTCTCCCCATCTCTCTCAAGCAGGTAGATAGGACTACAAGTTTTAGCCTCCCTACTCAAAACTCATTTAAAAGACATTTTTTAAGGGTATAAATGGAAAATTACATGGTGTGTGTGTGTGTGTGTGTGTGTGTGTGTGTGTGCGTGCGCGCGTGTGTATGTGTATGTGTGTGCTACTGGATTTGGAGTTTGAACTGAGGGCCTGGGTGCTTAACTTATGTTTCTTCTCTCAAGGGTAGTGCTCTGCCACTTGAGCTGCAGCTCCACTTCTGCCTTTTTCTGTTTATGTGATATTGAGGAATTGAATGCAGGGCTTCATGCATGCTAGGAAAGCTCTCTAAGCCACAATCCCAGCCTTCTTTGGTTCTTTATCAAAGATAAGTCTTAAAGACTTTCCTGCCTGGGCTGGCTTTGAACAACAGTTTTCAGATCTCAGCCTCCAGAATAACTATGATTATAGACATCCCACCTGTGCCTGGCTATACAGCTTAGTTATAGCATATCTCCTTACACCCTATAACTTCAGATCCCTTGTAGGCTGGTCCCAGTCTTCCGTCTTGCCCTGTCCTGTGGTTGCATGACACACTATTCTTGAGGATCAGTGTCCTCTACATGGCCACACAGCTTTTACCACTGTGGAGCCAGACATGTCATATGTTGTTTTTTTTTTTTTTCCTAATCTGGCTAGAATGATCATACAAGACTTTTTTCAGTAAGTGATATTTCTATTTGGTTTCACTTTAGTTTCCTTCTGTGTCTTTTTATTGTACTCGAGTAGAGATAAAAACTAGGACAGATCCCAAATAGCTACTTAATTCATGGGAGCCTTGTTTACTGTTTGCTTCATCAATGATTTATATTTCCTCCAGAGAATAGAAGAGCTTAGGCGGCAACAGAGCTGACAGATTCTCCCTTTGGAAGATATACTCACGTAAAATAGTTATTTCCCTGAAATGTTTTTTTTTTTTTCAAGTTTAATCACACTATGATACTCTTATCTGAAAATTAAATTTCCTTATTTTGCTGAATTGGACTCTATAGCCAGTTAAAGCAACTTTTTGGTTTGAGTTGCAACCTAGTAAGTTTTTTGTCGTGGTTGTTTATTGTGAAAATACTGTACACAGGGGTTACAGTTACATGAGCAAGATAATGAGTATATTTCCTATCAAGCATTGTTGCCTCCTCCTTTGTTTCCCCTTCCCATCCCCTCCCAACTCCCCCATTCACTGCTTCCTTCCCCCCCCCCACGCATTCCCCCTTCCCCCCTCCCCTCCCTACCAAAGTTGTAAAGTTCGTTTTTTGACATAACATCTTGTACAACGTCTTGTACATCTCACTGTTGCAATGGGTCTACCTCTATCCCTATTTAAACAATTTATTTTTTCCCTTCCCTTCCACAAAGTATGACAACAGCAAATACAGTGAAAGGATGGGTTATATCATGGGGGAGGGACATACAATGCAACAAACAAATATCTTATAAATATGTTAGAAACAATAGCAAGAAAGCAAAAACATTTGAATCCTTATATTGGGGTTCATTTCACCTAACATCAATTTACCTGACCATTTCTGCTTGTCTCAGACATATACTAGTTATTGCAAATGAGGGAAACCATGGGCTTATGTTTCTTTGGGCCTGGCTTACTTCACTTAATATAATTTTTACCAAGCCTTCCCATTTACTAACAAATGGGGCAATGTCATTCTTTCTAATGGAGGCATAGAATTCCAGTGTGTGTGTGTGTATATATATATATATATATATGTGTGTGTGTGTGTGTGTGTGTGTGTGTGTGTGTATATATGTATATATATGTGTATATATATAGATATCACATTTTCTTGATCCATTCATCTACTGAGGGGCATCTGGGTTGGTTCCATATCTTAGCTATGGTAAATAATGCTGCAATAAACATAGTCGTGCTGGTAGCTTTAGTGTGGTCTTGTTTGTGATCATTTGGGTAAATGCCCAAAAGTGGGATTGCGGGGTCATAGGGGAGCTGTATGTGGAGTCTTTTGAGGAACCTCCATACTGCTTTCCAAAGTGGTTGAACAAGTTTACACTCCCACCAACACTGCAGTAAGGTTCCCTTCTGTCCACACCCCCTCCAGCATCTGTTGTTATTAGAGTTCTTGATTATAACCATTCTAACTGTGTGGGGTGGTATCTCAATGTTGTTTTGATTTGCATTTCTTTTATGGCTAGAGAAATTGAACATTTCTTCATGTATCTATTGGCCATTCTTTTGCCCTCTTCAGAGAAGTCTTTCTTTAAGTCTTTAGCCCACTTATTTATCGGGTAGTTGTTTCTTTGAGGATTTGTTGTTCGGGAATTGAGTTTTTGAGTTCCAAGTATATTTTAGATATGAGACCCTTGTCTATTGCATGGCTAATGAAGATCTTCTCCCAATCCATGGACTTTCTATTAATCTTGCCATGCAGAAACTCTTTGCCATGCAGAAACTCTGCAGTTTCATGCAACCTCATTTGTCCAACCTTTCTTTGATTTATTGTGTTCCTGGGTCTTTATTAAGAAAATTTCTGCCTGTGCCAAGGAGCCCTAGAGTTTCTCCACTTCTTTCCTGTAATGTTTTCAGAATGTCTGCTTTGACTTTGAGGTCTTTTATCCATTTGGAGTTGATTCTGGTGCAGGATGATATATAATGATCTAGGTTATTTTTCTACTGGTGTTTTACCAGTTCTGCCAGCACCATTTACTGAAGAGTCTGTCTTTCTTCCACTTTATTTTTTTAGCTCCCTTATCAATGATTAGGTGGCTACAAGTCTATGGGTTCATTTATAGATATTCACTTGTATTCCATTGGTCTTCACCTCTGTTCTTGTGACAACACCAAGCTGATTTGATTACTATGGTTTTGTAGTAGAGTTTGAAATTTGAAATTCCACTCCTTTTCATAGGTAATAATGAGATGAAATATTTAGTTCACCTTCATTCTTACAAGCTAATAGGCAGATGTTGGAATAATTTTAAGTTTTAGATGTACATATTTTACTTTATATATATTTTATTATATAAACATATATATATTAGACATGTTAGATATTTTATTGATCATGTAATGAAAATTACCAAATGTTAGAGATACATCTGGAAATTTGGTGAATAAATATTTGTTTGTGGTACAGATTCTATCAGTAATAATGAGTAGTGATGATTAGTACTCATTTATGTTTTCTGTTCATTCACTTGTAAGATTATTTATTTAGTTTAGTTTAATGTATCTTACAAGTTATTAAGGAGTTTTAATAATAAATCTGATTCTTAAAGAATTCTGTTTATTCAAAAAGGATCATTTGCTTGTCAGTTTTATTAATGTAATAAAATTGTCTGAATTAATATGAACTGTATGACTAGGTAGGCAAATGAGGCTTTCTTATGAAATTCTGATATTGGGGGAAAAATAGCAATTTTCCCTCTACTCTTTGGAGCTAAGTTAATGGGAACATCTAAATTGAATTGCTTTAATGCAGATTAACAGAATAAAAAAAGCAAATTTAATTAGATATATATCAAGTTCCACTAAAAATGTTCCAGGGATTAGAGTTGGAAGTTCTGTACCACCTCAATTGGGGATAGGAAGAAGTTATAGGACCTTGTTTGATGATAAATGACTTCTGAAATGGAGATTTGGTGCAGTTGGAATGGCACACAACTGTAATTCCAACACTCAGGCCAACATAAGACAATCTTGTGTTCTAGTCCAGCTTGGAATATATACCTTGTCTAAAAGAAAAGTGGGATCAAATGAATTTTTAGAAAGATATGAGGCTTTGAAAGTACTTTTGGAAGACATGATAATGTATTTCTACTCATGTACTTTTTGTGGGCTGTGGGGCTTGAACTCTGGGCTTGGGCACTGTACCTCAGTTCTTCAGCTCAAGACTGGGACCACAGCACCACTTCCAGTTTTCTGGTGATTTATTAAAGATAAGAGTCTTATGTACTTTCCAGCCGAGGCTGGCTTTGAAATGTGATGTCTCTTTGAGAGATATGCCAGATTTTGTCTGTGAGAATGGACTGTTAGAGTCCCAGGGAGAGTTTTATCACAGTCAAGTTATGTCGAATGCTTTGCCTTTCAGCATATACACATTTCCACAAGCTTAAATTCCTTTAGCCAAAAAGTAACACCTATATTAATGGTAGCTTACCCTTTGTTACCTTGAAGAATAGAGACTTACAAGTTAAATTCAGAAGTAGAGTATATTATCCATGTTAGTTTTATCAACCAATGGGAAAAGAATGAGTACAATAAGTATTTGAGTTGGGCAGTATGGTCCTAAATCAGATTTTATCCAAGAACCATTGCAAACTGAGAAACAGCTCTCAACATAAAATTAAGCTCAATTCAGAGTACTGGGACTAATAGCTAAAATGAGTGGATATAACATTTCTAAGTAAAAACATTGGAAATAAATGAGGGTTACTAAACTCATCTAATAGTATATTTATTATTGGAACTAAGGTCCAACTTCCCATTGGTCAATAACCAATATTTGAGAAAGAGTGGTTGGTAGAAAGGAATCAGTTTTACTCAAAAACTAACAATCTTGAGAAGAAAAAATAACTGTAGCTTTGAAGCTCTGTTTGGGGGAACTAAGGGTCAAAAATTGTCAGGGGAGATGAATGGCAGGTTCCTGGCCTTGTCAAAAAAAACAAAAAAAACAAAAAAAACACTTCAGGGACAGATGCAGGGAGGAGTTTTGATCAGAGTACGTTTCTTTAAGCAAAAAATGGTACTTATTTCAAAATGATAGTAGCATTATGAAATTGTTATCAAATGATCAAGTATACTGCATGTCTGGAGAACTTTTTCAGACAGGGATTACTGATTATGATAAAATGTAACATAATTATGTATATTTCTTTTAAAAAGGGAAGGAATTTTCCAAGAAGATAATAGAGTTGTTTACCCAATAAAGTGTCCTCCTATCAAAGAAGTTAACCAGCAGCTCTAATATTTGGATGGGGCACTTTGATAAACTCTACAGTTGGTAAAGCTTGTGTTTGTATCATTGGCAATAATTCCAACTATAGCTTCAATTGTAGTTAAAACCATTTATGGTTACCTGTTATAAAGGACAATGTTAGAGCAGGATGGTTTGCAAAATATATTAGGAAAAGATACTGATGGAAATTTGCTTTGTTCTCATAACTCCATGTTGCTCCATGGCCCACTGATCACCCTAGGAGGACCCCCTCCTGGTTCTCATGAAACTTCACCCCAGACCTTATCTGAAAGTGCAGCACCAGGTACCCTTACTATAAAACCCTAAATCATAGTGTTTGTATCATCAACAGGGGATTTTGGATAAAATCCCCAACAGGACAGGTTAAAGAATTTCCAAACTGCTCAACCTCTTTTCTAGTCTCTTCTTCCAGCTCAAACTTTTTATCTATCCAAAGATCCTATGTGAAGGACTTATTTTCTCGTTTTGATTCAACCTTTTTTTTTTTCTTTTTCTTTTTTTTTTTGGTCTGGTCGTGGGGCCTGAACTCTGGGCCGGGGCACTGTCCCTCAGCTCTTCAGCTCAAGGCTAGTGCTCTACCACTTTGAGCCACAGCACCACTTCTGGCTTTTTTCTTTTTGCTTACGTGGTGCTGAGGGATCCAACCCAGGGCCTGAGGCATGCAAGGCAAGCGTTCTACCACTGAGCCACCTTCCCAGCCCTGACTCAACCTTTTTATGTATTTAAAGATGGAATATGAAGGATCGATCCCCACTATTACACCAGATGTGTGCAGACTGCTTGACACAGGCATGACAATTCACCTATGCCTGGACATCAATATTTCATTGTGGGCCTAACAGAAAGTCCCCCTGCCCCCAGCTCTAATAGCCTTTTCAATGACCTCTGTCTCCTTTCTCAGACCCCATAAAAGCCTATCTTCTTTTATCAGATACTGCCTCTGTTTCTCTTCTTCTTTTCCATTATTGTGCATTTTTATCCTGACTTTCTTTATCAAAAGGAAAGGGAAAGGAGAAGTTAGACAGAAATGCTACGTGCTTTCAGGGTCTTTAGTCATGCAGAGTGTGTGTCTCCTTGTTCTTTTTCTATGGAACATTGTAGTGAATCTCTCCAACTTTGGGGGGCACCTCCTGTAGTTTATTGTTGGTGGACATACTCATAAAACTAAAGAGTATCTGGGTACTGGTGGCTCACACCTGTAATCCTAGCTACTCTGGAGACTGAGATCTGAGGATTGTGGCCAAAGCCAGCCTGGGCAGCCACCCCTGAGACTTTTATCTCCAATTAACCACCAGAAAACTGGAAATGGTTCTGTGGCTCAAGTGGTAGAGTGCTCACCTTGAGCTGAAGAGCACAGGGACAGTACCCAGGCCCAGAGTTCAAGCCTCAAGACTGACCAATAAATAAATAAATAAATACCAATGAAAACCTTAAAGAGTAAAGGGCATTACAAAGGTCATCAGATATTCCACACTCTGGATTTCAAAGAAAAATTTAGCACTCAACATCTGAAACACTTACGAGGACTTCTCCTCAGCAGGAGAATTAGGGAAGCTTAGCCATATTGCTCAACTCTGCCAAAGACAACTTTTCAATTGAGCTGCCCTGCATCAGATTTCTTGCTAAGGCAAGTGAAGTGATCAGGTATCAAGGGCATGGGATGGAGAATTTGATGAGACACTAAATGGAAATCAAGTACAGAGGACTGAACAATCTCTTTTAATTTGGTTTAGCAGGATGAATAAGGAAGTCCAAGGTGAATGCTTTGTATGGTGGGAGTTAGTAGAAGAGCAGTCACGGAATCATAGCCTGTAGAACTTGCAGATGGATGGAAAAAGACATAAACCAAAACCTGTCTGACAATGAACTGGAGGAGGGATCTACAAAGCAATGAGGAAGTAAGAATAAAAAAAGGAGGAAAGAACAACCAACACTAAATCTTTGGCCTTTGGTGCTACAGTGTTACAGGAAACAGAAAGGACAACCACCAGTCACAAACTTCATTATCTCAAAACCCATCTCTGTAGCACATTCTGGTGTTCAGGTGTCTGCAATAGGCTAGAGTGTTCCTCCTGGACGCATAGATAAAACAACTCCAGTTTCTCCACCATGTTTCTTTTCTAAGCAGAAAAGGTCAAAATCTATGTACATATGACCATATAAAATGATGTTAAGTGAAATGAACCCCAAGATAGGGACACAAGTGATCTTTCTTTTCTTTCTTTCTTTCTTTCTTTCTTTCTTTCTTTCTTTCTTTCTTTCTTTCTTTCTTTCTTTCTTTCTTTCTTTCTTGCTATTGTTTTTAATGTTTAAAATGTACTATATGATTTTTTGTTTCTCTTGTATGTTCTTCCCCCATGGTATGACCCCTGTTTTCACTGTATTTGATGTCAGTGCCCTGAATCTTGCATATACATTTTTCTAATTTGGGGAGGAAAAGGGAAATAACAACATGCTGAAATAAGGATACAGATTGACCCCTTGTAGCAATGAGATGCATAAGACATTATGATGAAAACAAACTTTATGACTTGGGGAGGGGCAGAGGAGTTGGGGAGGTGGGGAGGGAAGGGATGGTAGGGGAAAAACAAAGGAGGAGGTAACAATGCTCAATAGGAAATGTACTCATTACCTTACTGGTGTAACTGTTGAAAAGATCCATCTCAGGGGACCACATGAAAGCAGGCAGGCACAGGAGAAAGATTATTACAAAGTTTATTAGAGGAGCCGTATTTTCCCCAGAGAGAGAGCATATGGCAGCTTCCACTATCTAGGTAGAAGCAGGGTCTGGGGTTAGAAAGTGAGGTAGATGGGAGTTCAGGTGGGTCTGGGAGGAAAGATGGAAGGGCCAGCTGTATGGCAGGAACTCCAGGGCAGGTAGACCTTAGTTTTGGGTGGAGCTGAGGACCAAAGACGGGCATAATGTTTACATTCCCTGCTCTGTTGTTTAATAAAAATAGGGGGTACCAGGCCAGGGGGTATGGGTGGAAGTCATTTCTTTTGGAGCTACTTCCTGCTGTAAAGGGGCGAAGTAGTCAGGAGTCCCTGTTTCATTGCTTGCCCAGGTACCACCTAAGAAGCATCTGCTTGAGAATAGTTGGTAAAGGTACTCCTTTTTCTATGGCAATAGTTACCTTAATTCAAGGAACAATTAATAAAAGGCAAAAAAATTGTTGTTAGTACCCCAAGAGAGGAATATGCTGTGGAGGAATTGATTCCCAGAAGGGGCTATCAAATACCTGAAATTGCCTTTTTTTTTTTTTTTTTTGTCTCAGATTGGAGATATAGCATGGTACCTGATTCCCAGCATCCTGGAGGAGGAGGAATAAGACTTTTCCTGCTTTAGGATCACAGTAACCTGAGGTAGCAGAGATACCCGAGTCAACTGGTGTCATGGGCTCTTTTGGCTACTTCCTGCTGGCTTGGGGGAACCCAGGAATCCCTGGAGCTGGGGTCTTTAGGGTGCTGGTCTGTGCTGGGCAAGGCAGGGCAGTGTAAGTGATGTCTCCGGTTGTTTCCAGGTGGTATCCTGGGTGGGGGATGTTATCATGTTGAAAGAGACTCTTGGAAAGATCAGGCAAAAAGCTGACAAGGTGACAAGGTCAGCTAACATGAATGACATAGGAAAACACACATTGGCCTTGGGCCAGAAAAGTTCCGTTTGGGAGTATATGCCCAGTTGCAGCCCATTACAGGAAGGGAGAAATAACTGGACTGGGGGTGAGGAAGGCAGGAAGCGGGTGTTGGGGTCTTTTGGGTAACTGGGTAGGGGAGAGCATAATGTACTGGTTGGGAGTCTAGTCAGAGGCTACCATAAATACAAATAACAGGTGACATAGGTAAGACTGTTAACTTTCTGTCCAGTTAGAAGGTAGACTAGTATATGTCTGAGTCAAGCAGAAAAGTAACATAAGGTGATGCTAGGGAAATGAACCCTAAGATATGTATTCAAATGTTTTTTTTCTTTCATGCGATTGTTTCTAACACATTTATAAGATTATTTCTTTGTTGCTTTGTATGTCCCTCCCCCACAGTATAACCCCTGCTTTCACTGTATTTGATGTCGGTATAATTTGTGGAGGGGAAGGGGAAAAACAAGTCGTTTAAATAAGGTGGACACCTTGCAACAATGAGAAGTACAAGTCATTATGTCGAAAACAAATTTTACAACTTTGGTGGGGGGGTGGGGAAGATTGGGGGGGGGCGGGGGGGAGGATGGGAAGGGATGGGAAGGGGAAACAAAGGAGGAGGCTACAATGCTTGATAAGAAATGGACTCATTATCTTGCCCATGTAATTGTAACCCCGCTGTACAGTATTTTCACAATAAAAAATAAATAAAAATTAAAAAAAAATTAAAAAATAGAAACAATTAAAAAAAAGAAGGTAAACAGATATGGACATTATGTGGGCAAACTATTTCTCTTGATCTCCCGGTTCTGATTAATTTGAAAGAGCACGCATAAAGTGACTCCATTTAGGATGTCATCTCCTTCTTACTCCTCTACATGGTTTTTCATTGTCAGGATGTTGTCCTGGGGGTTTCTCAGTGTACATTTCTATTATAGCTTGTCCCAGTTGGCATTTACAGGGTTTAGACTCAAGGCCTGGGCACTGTCTCTGAGTACTTTTTCTTGAGGCTAGTGCTCTACTTCTTAGAGTCAAAATGTCACTTTTAGCCTTCCACTGGGTACTTAGAGGTGAATTTCAAGTCATGCATCCAGCCTGGCTCTGTGCCTACTAGTCGGGAGATGGAGTTTTAGAGGGATTCTTTGTGCCCAGGATGGCTTTGAACTGTGGCAAAAGGAGTCTTTGTTACAAAAGCCCTTTTTATTTCCACTTAAAGCAATAAGGAGATCAATGAGATAGAGGTTACTGATAACCTGTTAAAAATCAACTAACAATTACTTGTCAGAGTTTTCCTGCCATAATTTTTTTTTTTTTTTAATAAAACCCAGTAGATGTTTTTTAAACTGGGACTGATTGGCACTCAAAGTACCTCCCATTGTCTCTGGGCAGCCTGTTTAAAGTGGTTTATATTGTGGGCTACAGCAGGGTAGACTGTATATCACTAATTTATAAAAGCATTTTTTCTGGCTGGCTGAGGATTTAGACAGATCTCAATAGGGACATAATCTCAGGTCTACAAAATTTTTTACTTAACATGAATTTATTAAACAATCATTCTGGTAGTCCTAATTTATAATTTTTGGACTTTAAAGAAACCTTTAAGAAAATTTTAATTTTAAAATGTGTCTTGGAGGCCAGCCACTGCCCACAACTTCCTAAATTTTCACAAAGGGGAAGCCATTTTTAATCCCTTTTGTAAAAGTTATTTTAATCACATTAATCTGCATTGAAATGCTTCATTGAAACACTTGGCTCTACCTTTTACCACTTGACCAAAGGTTCAAACTTGCTACATTTTTCCACAGTCTGAGTTACCTTTAGGAAAATAGCAATTTTCTTTTTAATTATTTCTTTTTTTTATTGTGAAAATACAGTACAGAGGGGTTACAATTACATGGGCAAGATAATGAGAACATTTCTTATCAAGCATTGTAGCCTCCTCCTTTGTTTCCCCTTCCTACCCCTTCCCATCCTCCTCCCTACCATATCCTCCTTCCCCCACCCCTCCCCACCAAAGTTGTGAAGTTTGTTTTTCAACATAAGGACTTATACATCTCATTGTTACAATGGGTCCGCCTGTATCCCTGTTTTAATGATTTGTTTTTTTCTCTTCCCCTCCACAAATTATACCAACACTATATACAGTGAAAGCAAGGGTTATACCGTGGGGGAGGGACATACAAAGCAACAAAGAAATAATCTTATAAATATGTTAGAAACAATCCCATGAAAGAAAAAAAAACATTTGAATACATATCTTAGGGTTCATTTCCCTAACATCAACTTATCTGACCTTTTCTACTTAACTCAGACATATACTAGTTGTGGCAAATAAGGGAAACTCTGGGACCTATGTTTCTTTGGGCCTGGCTTACTTCACTTAATATAATTTTTTCCAAGTCTTTCCATTTCCTAACAAATGGGGCAATGGCATTTTTTCTTATGGAAGCATAGAATCCCATTGTGTATATATACCACATTTTCTTGATCCATTCATATACTGAGGGGCATCTGGGTTGGTTCCACATCTTAGCTATGGTCAATAATGCTGCAATAAGCATAGTCATGCTAGTAGCTTTAGTGTGGTCTTGTTCGTGAACATTTGGGTAAATGCCCAAAAGTGGGATTGCTGGGTCATAGGGGAGCTCTATGTGGAGTCTTTTGAGGAACCTCCATACTACTTTCCAAAGTGGTTGAACAAGTGTACACTCCCACCAACAATGCAGTAAGGTTCTCTTCTGTCCACATCCCCACCAGCTTCTGTTGTTATTACAGCTCCTGATTATAGCCATTCTAACTGAGGTGAGGTAGTATCTCAATGTTGTTTTGATTTACATTTCTTGTATGGCTAGGGAGGTTGAGCATTTCTTCATGTGTCTATTGGCCATCCTTCTAAACAAAAAAGGGGATCCAAATAGGGAAAGAAGAAGTAAAACTCTCCTCTTTGCAGATGACATGATCTGTATTTAAAGACTCCCATAGAACCCACTTCCAAATTACTCAAGCTGATTCAAAACTTTGGCAAAGAAGCAGGGTATAAAATTAACCCTCAAAAATCAATGGCTTTTCTGTATGCCAAAAATGAGAAAAGTGTGGCTGAAATTAGGAAAGCAACTCCATTCGTAATAGCCCCACAAAAAATGAAATGCCTTGGAATTAAGTTAACCAAAGAAATGAAGGACCTCTATGATGAAAACTTTAAAAATCTGAAAAAGGAAATCAAAACAGAACTTAGAAAGTGGTGAAAACTCCCATGTTCCTGGACTGGAAGGATCAACTTCGTGAAAATGGCAATACTTCCCAAGGCTATCTACAAATTCAATGAGATACCTATAAATATTCCAACCTCATTCTTCAAGGAAATAGAAGAGGAAATACAAAAATTCATATGGAACAATAAAAGACCCCAAATAGCAAAAATGCTCCTCAACAGAAAGAACAGTGCTGGAGGAATATCAACACCAAATTTCAAACTCTACTACAAAGCCATAGTAATCAAAACAGCTTGGTATGGCACAACAACAGACCTCAAGACCAGTGGAATAGAATTGAAAACCCAGAAATGAACCTACAGACTTATAGCCATCTAATCTTCTATAAGGGAGCTAAAAACATAGAATGGAAGAAAGACAGCCTCTTCAGTAAATGGTGCTGGCAAAATTGGTTAATCACTTGTAGAAAACTAAATCTAGATCCTTATACATCACCCTGCAGCAGAATCAGCTCCAAATGGATCAAAGACCTTGGAGTCAAAGCAGACACTCTGAAAACATTACAGGATGAAATAGGAGAAACCCTAGGTCTCCTTGCCACAGGCCAAAATTTTCTTAATAGAGACCCAGAAACACAATCAAAGAAAGGTTGGACAAATGGGATTGCATGAAATTGCAGAGTTTCTGCATGGCAAAGAACATAGCTAGCAAGATTAATAGAAAGCCCACGGATTGGGAGAAGATCTTCACTAGCCATACAATGGACAAGGGTCTCATATCTGAAATATACCTGGAACTCAAAAAATTAAATTCCCCAACAACAAATCTTCAAAGAAACAACTGCCCAATAAATAAGTGAGCTAAAGACTTAAAGAGAAACTTCTCTGAAGAGGAAAGAAGGATGGCCAATAGATACATGAAGCAATTTTCTTAATGTACTAGCACTGTAGCATCTCTTTTCCTTTAGAAATGCATTCAATTGTAAAATAGCATAGAAGTCAACTAATATCCTTTGCTCATACACCTCTATGGTCTAACTTGTGTGGATTAACATTACAGAAACAAATATCTGAGGTGGCTATGTTTTACCCCAAATTAGCAGGCTTTTGGTCATGTGTGATGGATGGAGCAAGGCTGGAGTCTGGAGCTATGACACCTGTCGCTCCTCCCGCTGGTTACCTGCAAACATTTCTACATGTATTGGTTAAAGACCTGGTTCACACTGGCTTTTGCAGGCAGGCTGGTGCCACTAGTTTCACTCTGGTCCCTTGATCTTAAAGGGAGCTGATCAGTGCACAGAGGAGAAAATGGAGAATTAAAATCCTAGCCTTAGTTTACTAGCCATGGTCAGAGGTACAATATTTAACTCTTAGCATAGATGGACATCGGAATGACATAAATCACAGCCAACTTAATTACCAACTTCATTTACTTTGCAAAGGAAACCATCTTTTCTAACTCCTTTCCCAAGGCTTTTTAAAATTGCCTGGTTTTCTTTTTTTCCCTTTGGCTTATAATCAGGTCACAACATTTTATTATTAAGCAATGTAGATTAAATCACAGGTTCCATTGACAAAGATTTTTAGTAAGCAGAGTACTTGGTAACCTTGAAATCATAATCATTTACATATAGACAAATAGACATGCTTGTGCACAGATTATAGAATGCGCTTAGATTTTAAAATCAGCCATTTAAGGTTTTTTGGAATTACGTTGCCTATTTATGATGGAACCACGTGTTCAGTTTAAAATACAAAACTTTTCCAACAACAAGAAACTTTTAGTAAACAGGAGACAAGAGGCAAACAGACAATGGTGCCGCTGGTCAAGTGGCAGTGGGGGGGGGGGGGGGAGGGAGAGCGTGTCACAGATTCAAGTTGACCTGGCAAGAAATCAAGTTGGTGCTGAATAGCAGCTGAGCTCCCAGGATGCCAAGATGGTGCATCCACCACATGGTCAATGCTAGAGAGAGCTCAAAATTTAGACAGTGAGGATACATTGCTTCTGGAACACATAGAGCTTTAGGTTTCCCCCCACACACACAAAAGCAGAGGAGGGATCCCACAGGGGAATGAGGGCCTTGAGAGGAGGGGAGTCTTGCAGGGGAGGCTGCAGAGGAAGGGGGGGGGCCTCGCAGAGTGGGGGGGGCTTATAGGGGATGCTGCAGAGGAGGGAATGCCTGGGGGGGGGGCTCTCAGGGGAGGCCACAGAGGAGGAGGTATCACACAGAAGCAGGGGGGAGGGGCTCACAGAGGAGGGATCTCTCAGAGTAGGAGTTTAAACTTAAACTCATCCATACTTTTACCTTCAGTTGGAAGGGAGAGGTAGAGAGAGAGAGAGAGAGAGAGAGAGAGAGAGAGAGAGTTTACCTGCTTGAACACTCACATGAGTGGAGTTTTAAATTTGGGGCCAAATTTGATTGCAAGGAAATTTAGTTGTGTGTCCTTTTCCATGGTAAGTAATGGTGGAACCAAAATCTGACTGCGAGTGTCCCTGGCAGTGAATTTGGCTCAAAAGTGGGAAACAACCAGTGGTAAATGTCGTCACATTTCTCCACAGAGTCCCTTGGTCACAGAGGCACTCAGCTAGATATGTGGCCAAGTCTTTTTGGGGGGTCCCTGAGGCCCCTCGACTGAGGCTTGGAGCCTGCACAGTGATATCTAAGACTCTTCACTTAATTAGCCAGTGTTGGGCAGCGGGTAGAGCGCTGGGTTAGAAGAAAATTACCTTGTTAGTTCTCTGGTGAAAGGAGTATAGGATCTCAGCTAGGTCTGTGGGAAGCTGGTTGGACCCCCATCCAAAGTGGCTGGGGAGGGGTAAATCCACTGGTGACCCAATCCCTGTAAAGCCACCAATGAAAGGATCCATCACATCCATGCCAGGGGACCACGCAGAGCCAGGCATGCACAGCAGAAAGATTATTACAAGGTTTATTAGAGGAGCCATATTTCTCCCAGAGAGAGAGCATATGGCAGTCTCCACTATCTACATATCAGCATGGTCTTGGGGTTTGGAAGTGAGGTAGATGGGATCTCAGGTGGGTCTGGGCAGAGAGAGGGAGGGGCCAGCTGTACGGCAGGAACTCCAGGGCAAGGAGAAGCTCAGATTTGGGTGGAGCTGAGGACCAATGGTGGGAATAATGCTTACAACTGTAACCCCTCTGTACAATATTTTTACAATAAAAATACATTTAAAAAAAACTTTTCTGTCACCTCCATTGTGTTTGTGCCTTGCCTCAATCCATTTCTTTCCAAATGCAATGACTAAACTCAATTTAGTCATCCTAAATTTCTAGTAGCATACTTAGTGTTTGGCCAGAGGTGTGGAATTAAGTGTTTCTGCACTGACTTGGACTCATTGGAAAACACAGTAAAGAAAGAGGGTGCAGGGGAACATGATTAAAATTTAGTCAAGGAGAATATCTCAAAATCATGAATTGGAGAGAAATGCAGTATAATAAGTAGCAAATGAAAGTATGATGAACTGGAGGTTTTTCTTTTTTTCTTTTTTTTTCTGTCGGTCATGGGCCTGAACTCTGGGCCTGGGCACTGTCCCTCAGCTCTTCAGCTCAAGATTAGGGCTCTACCACTTGCGCCACAGTGCCACTTGCGGCTTTTTCTGCATATGTGATGCTGAGGAATGGAACCCAGGGCTTCATGCATGCAAGGCAAGCACTCTACCACTGAGCCACCTTCCCAGCCCCGGGGTTTTATTTATAAAAATACATTCCTTCTGTTTCTTTCTTTTTCTTAACATTTCGAGATTAAAATTAACTATCCATTGTTTGGCTATGTTCATATTAACATATACTTTCAGAGATGCTAGGCCTATACTTTTCAGTAGCAAATCTTTCAAAATTCAGATAAATGTTTGGGAGAAAGTTGTGAAACCATCAGGGTTAACTACTGTGATGAGGTCAGAGCCACAGTGGAGAACAATATCGATCATTAAAAGAAAGCTTCTCTGTGGTTGATCTTGAATGGACTAAATTGCTCAGGGAGAAGATTTTCTATTGAAAAGAAATTGTCAGAGTTTTTGAAATTCTTCTTTCCTAATTAAGCCTTTGAATTTGAATTATAATTCCACACCAAAAAATGGGGAGGGTAGTGAAATTCTGGTGTGAAGAATAAAAGGATAATTTTAAAACCTTAATGAAAACAGAAAATAACAGCAATTTAGGGAGCTCATTGACACCATTTTACTGTTGCTAATTGGTTGACAATTAGCTGCAATTGTTCCATCTTTGTGGGTTTTCAGAAAGTTTTTTTTCTTTCATTTTTTTTTTTTTACCACACACAGGCAAATTCTTGACTTTTTTTCCTCCCAATTCCACACTGTTGACATCTTTCATAGTTCTTATTTTCATCCTTTTCATCGTATATCTATAGAAAGTGGGTACATTTTTAAAAATAAACATTGCTAGGCTGCTCAAAGGCACAGTGTCTTTGTGACATTTTGTCTGGAAACAATTTGACTGTTACTTCTTAATGTAGTAATAGTATCAGTGATTTTTTTTTTACTTTAAAGGGGATGAAAAAAAATTTTCAGTTGATGCCTGAAAATCCTATCATTAAAGATTAATTGATCAACACCTAGTAAAAAGCCTCCAAAGCTTTTAAATATCTCTCTAGACATTAAACAAACTGAACTTCGAATCGATTTTTCTCTTTATTTTCACAATAAATATGATCCTCAGATTCTTTCTCCTACCATAATATATTTCTTTTAGTGCAACTAAAGCATACATTTATACCAAAGTTAAGACACACCAAATGTATGTCTGCTCAGTATCAAGTCGTAGATCTATTATCCAGATATATATAGGGCAATCATGATTGAAGTTATTGCAGACTCTTAGTAGTACTGATAATAGAATAAACAGAATTACAGAATAAAAAGAATACAGATTATAGCCATTTTCTATAGTCATTTTTACACATATACCTTCTAATTTAGAGAGTTGTTACCATTGACAAGCTTGAGATTTCTCCCTTAGACAATCCTTCAAAGTATAATCCATTGCCTTGTATGTCAGTTTGGGAGCAACAAATTAGATTATTTGCCCATTCAACTTGGATACTTCTCATGAAATTTATACCTGTCAATGGCAGTAGATTAAATCTCAAAATGTATCTGAGTTTATATCTCAGACTTACAAAATTATTTGACTCAGGCAGCAAAGCATTAGCAAACTGGTTTTCTACTATTTCAATTAAAGGTATTTATAATGGAATCCCTACCTTTTAAAGACATTTGGTGTTCAATATGATATATTTTGGAGAACTGGAGGAGAAAATCTTGTTTTGAAAATGCTTTCAAAAAAGAGTAGGTTGTTTTAGAAATGAAGGTAGCTATAAGTTAAGGTAAATGAAAGGGAGCTGGCTGTTTGAATCTGATTACTGCTTTTTTGTTGATAATTCTGATGCCAACAATGTCTTCATTGAAAATCCTGAGGATATAAACTGAGGCTTTGCAAGTTTTTCAGAGACCTAAATTCAAGCTCACTTATCTATAACTGTGAAAACTTTACTCTTTTTAACTGGCCATGTGATGGCTAAGTGTAACAACCTGGCAAGGGAATGGTGTACTGCTTATCAAGCAGTAGATGTCAAGCCTATTTATGCTGCATTTCTGTTGATTGTTTTGCATCCTGCCAAAGGAATATTGCTGAGAAGTCAGACATGGAAAACCATACATTACATGGCTCTACTTGCATTAAACAAAGAGAAATAAGAGTTCCATAAGTTGTTGACTTAGGTAGGATGTCCGATGGGAAACTGCCAGCAAAAAAAAACAAAAAAAAAACAACAAAAAAAAATTGGCAAAAGAATTGTTTCTTTGGAGTTAGGGTAATGTTTTAAAATATGTTAGGGTAATACTTCAGAATTAAAAAAAAAGTTTCTACAAAGCATGGAATTGTACATCTCACATTATATACGTCATACCTCATGAAGCTGTTAAAAAAAATTTTTTTTTCATAAAATATATAAGAAATTGCCCAGGCAAACAAATTGTAGGGTTTATTTTGAGAAGTTATAGTGTCACATCATCATTGTTACTTAGTAAGGACAAATTTTGTCAGTTTATAGTACTTTCTTAACATTTTACTTGAAGTTTATAAAAATTTCTTTTAATTAACTTATGCCTCAACTGTTAAAATATATTACAATATGTACTACTGTGATAGAGTACAGATGTATACCAGTAGTGAAAATTAAATAATTTCTTTTAATTTTTTTTAAGAATCTCCAGGTCGAAAGGTACAAGTATAATTCTAAAATACTAGAACAGGAAAAATGTACATATCTTAGAATTTATGATCTTAAAAAAAGAGCAGAATTAAAAGGAAATTAAAAGTAATATCCGAGACATAAATCAATCATATGGATAAGGAAAGAAAAGGATGGTGCTTTATGTAAGAGAAACTTAAATGACGCTAGATAAATCCGGTAGGAAAGCCCAGGCAAGCACAAAGGGCTGCCCATCCATATTATACCAGGAACTGAAAGCCAAACCAACACCCATGATCACTTAGCCACCATTATTTATCTAATCTTCCATCACATGTCATTGCTAGGAAAGAACCATTCAAATAGGGTAACATCACAGTCAGTATCTAACAGCATACCCCACAGAGTAATTCTCAATGTGACTACTTACTCCTCAAGGGTTACTGAGCTTAATGGGAACTGGTATGTGCCTTCTACTTCAGAATATTTGTGAAGCCAATCTTTCCTAACATATTATATAGAGTCTTTGCTTAGCAGGAAGATGATTATTATCAGAAAGTAGAGACCCATTCAGAAAGGAGGAAATAGAATCAAATGCTTACCACATCTCTACTCCTCACTGTTGTTTTAACAAAAAGATACAATTAGATACAAGAGATTAAATGCACTATAAAGAAAGGAGTATGATTTGGAGGTAAGGAGGTCAAATAGTCTATGTTACCTTTGACATTAGATGTTTAATCTTGTAGAGTTATTTTGACTTCTTTTTTTTTTTGGGGGGGGTCCGGTCATGGGGCCTGAACTCTGGGCCTGGGAACTGTCCCTCAGCTCTTCACCTCAAGGCTAGCGCTCTACCACTTGAGCCACAGCGCCACTTTCGGCTTTTTTCTTTTTGCTTATGTGGTGCTGAGGAATCGAACCCAGGGGCTCAGGCATGCAAGGCAAGCGCTCTACCACTGAACCACATTCCCAGCCCTTATTTTGACTTCTTACTATTTAGAGTTATTCCTAAATTAGAGACAATAATAGCCATCTGTTTTATATTTTTGTAAGAGTTAAGTACTAATGAGTAGATATAGTACATAATAAAGTGTTACAAGGACAATAATATCTCAGTAAACCTCTTTATTTTGATCAACATTATTATCATCATTTAAATCACTATAATAATTTTATTACTACTACTATGATTTCTTTTATCACTACAGGCATAACTGTGTGAGGAAGACAGCATTGTCTTGTAGACTGTCCTTAAATAACTTTAAAATAATCAGTTGAAATACAAATATTAGCTTAAATAAAATTACTGGAAGTGGGAAATTTTCTGTTCTTGCCAAAATCTTTTTTTTTGTGTGAACTATATAAGTGTAAAATAACAGCTTCAGAGACTTTGAAAGATTTCACATTCTATGTTTCCTTTAAGGCTATTACTGTAATATTAATATAAAAATTTTTGAAATTTGACTAAAAAAATCACAAACATCCACTTGTAATTCCTGATATATAATGTATTTTAATTTCATTTCTCCTTGTATTTAAAATACTTTCAGCCTATTATAGTTTCAGCAACTTTAAATATGGTGCCAATATTTATGTGGTCCATCAATTAATCCAAAGTGAATTTTATGCAGCACTTGTTGCAATTATTATTATTTTTTTGGCCTACCATGATTCTACAAATATGGGTGAGATAATGTTTTTTCCTTTGCAAGGCTACTTCCAATAAATCCTTTCCAGGAATTTAGTCCAGTGTAACTCTTACCAAATTTAGACTGAAGTGTGAGTGACAATTTGAAGAGTTAATGCTCAGTTAAGAATTTCTAGGTAGTTAATGTGATTAGAAGATGAGGGAGTTTTGTTGCAAGGATAGTCTAGATACAGTAAAGCAATTCTCAGAGTATATAGATTTCACAAACAGTCCAGTCATTATGGTTCTGTTAGTCATTTTATTTCAGAAAATATCCTAAGCATTTTACCACATTATTGTATGTTAATTATTGTAGTCAAATAACTTAAATTGTTATATACCATAAAATCATTATAAACCATAATAATAAAACTTCATTACAGAATAAGTTGATTTGATTTTAATTTTAGCAAATCAAGTCAGAATATAAATAGCAAATCATATTAAAAATCAAATACACAATCATGAACTAACTAGTTAAAAGGAGTTTATGGTTTCCATTAATAGAAATAGCTGTGGCAATTTTTAAAATGATATAGAAAACTTTAATAGATAATAATACTTTTTATTTCACATTCAACTATTTTCTTCTCAGTGTTTTTCTTGTTATAGAAACATACAAATGTTATATTAAAAAATTAAAAAATGAGAGGAAAATGAACTTGAAAATAGGAAAGATCATCATAAAATTCTTGCAGGTACCATAAAAAGGAATGATTACATCAAACATGGCCATTTCTAGTATATGGTTTTAGTCTTCTAAAATTGAAAGGAAAATCACACCGGAAAAATTGCTTCTCAATGTGGAGGATGAGGGTGTTTGGATATGAGATGCATGCACATGCATGTGTAAGTACTCATGTTGGTGTGAATTTGAGAGTGCTAGAATCCATGAAATTTGTGGTTTTGTTTGCTCAGTTCACTTGAAGTTTTTAACTAGCACAAATTATATGTAAATGATTATGGAGTATAATGGTATACCTTGATATATGTGTACTATAGTGACATAATCAGTTGTTAGCATTACTATCTCTTTAAATATTTATCTTTCTTCATGGGAGCAAGGGACCTCAAACTGTTCTCTTCTAGTTCTTTACAAAGTAAACAAAGAATTGCGAACTAATGACATCATATATAGCTATAGGACCTTTATATCTGTGTAGAATACAAGAACTGACTCTTAGGCGGGGAAGTTGGCTCAGTGCATGCCTTGCATGCATGAAGTCCTGGGTTGGATTCCTCAGCACCACATAAGCAGGGGAAAAAAAAGCCAGAAGCGGCACTGTGGATCAAGTGGTAGGGTGTTAGCCTTGATATAAAGAACTGAGGGACAGTGCCCAGGCCCAGAGTTCAGCCCCCATGACCGACAAAAAAACAAACAAAAAAAACAACAAAAAAAACCTGACTCTTCACGTCTAACTCATTATGGTAGATATTGTTCCATCATCCATTCTCCTCTCTCTGTTTCATTTTCTTGCTTCATTTTATGACAATTATATCCACTTCTGAGAGATCAAGATCTTTATATTCCACAGTTTCTTTCTCTTCCTGGCTCAATTTTTTTTTAAAGATAATATCCTCCAGTTTCATACATGTTGCCAAAATGATGGAGCTCATAAAAATTTTTATAGCTGAATAGTTTTCCATTGTATATAGAATTATTATCCATTTGTCCATTGTTACATATGTGAATAGTGCTTCAATAAAAACAGGAGTTCAAGTATTATTTGATATATTGAGTTCCTTTCCTTTGGGTACATATTAAGTAGTGGGATATCCAAATACCATGATAATTTCATTTTTAGTGGTGTTTCAAGGAAATTCCATACTGTTTCCTCTAATGAGTCAACTAATTTACCTCCCCACTTGTATTTTTTATCTTTAGTATTATGACCAGTTGAATTAGATAATATCTCAGTGTGGTTTTTACTTCTAGCTCTCTGATGATTAGTGATGTTGAATATTTTTTCATATATGTGGTGGTCATTTATATGGTTAGTTTTCATCATGTCCATGGGAAGTGCTAGGAGATTCCTGCTTACACTTCACTCACCAAGCAAAGTCCCTCTTGCTTCACAGTTGATATTACTGGATGACAGGCTGACAGACACTCTCCACTTTATTCCCTATGTATTAAGACCACCTGTGTCCAAGCTCCATGGCTGGTTGGCCATGTCACATCACACTGCACCCTGGAACTTTTCCTTAAATACTTCAAATAGCATTTTGTTTCTTGACAGACCCTCTTTAAGAGTGGTTAACAATGTTCAACAAGAACTGTGCTGATTATCTAACCTATGTAACTGTAACCCCTCTGTACAGCATCTTTACAATAAAATAAAATTAAAAAGCAAAAATGAATAACAGATTAGATAATCTAGTTACACATCTTCTGGTCTTCACTCTGTGATTTAGAGCTTTATATCTACTTACCTATTTGCAATTTCTTATACTTTACTTTCACTATAGATAGTTAATAAATGTGACATGAAAGTATGTGTCAATAAAACATAACATTTTTGTATTAAAAAAATCTCATCTACAACTCAATCTAAATCTTCATTTTCTAATCACCTGAGACTAGCTTTCAGTTAGATATTTGTTAAAGAGACAAACAGAGGAACAATCCAGTAAGTATATTTTACATGGCATCTAATCTATTATATAGATTTGTTTTAGCAACATATTACTGATACTGAGTTTAAAATTAAAAAAATAACTTATTCTTCTTTAAAAGAATCAAGATGTTTCACAAGGACCCTCTCCTTACTAAGTTCTCTATTACAGCAGAAGATGGCTCTGCTACATCTTAGGTAAGACTTTTTTCCTTTCTAGCTCTAGTATTTGAATTTGGAAGATATGATAATAATGCTTAATTCAAGACTATAAGGATTAAATAAAAGGTTGACAACAGAGGCTTAGTTCCACACCACACACAGAATCAGTAGAACTATGACAGGTTTCAAGTATGTGAAGTATAAAAATACTAAAACACACTATCTTATTCAATATCCTGTTACTAGGATGGTGTCACACTGGCTTGATGTCTTGATAGATACGGGTGAATATATAGGTACACATTACACAAGTAAATCAAATGGCTTTTGTTATACTATTTCAAAGTTGGTTATACACAATGAGATTTTAAACCCCAATACTCCATCCTACATCACCTTATATATCTTATGTAGATATGTAAGGTGAGGATATATATTATTTTATGAAATCAGTAGCTTTCATGATTAAGTTTGAGCCAAACATCAGTGAAAAGTGGGGCTAGGAAGGTGGCTCAGTGGTAGAGTGCTTGCCTTGCATGCATGAGGCCCTGGGTTGGATTCCTAAGCACCACATAAGCAGAAAAAGCTGGACGTGGTACTGTGGCTCAAGTGATAGAGCACTAGACTTGAGCTGAAGAGCAGTGGGACAGTGTCCAGGACCAGAGTTCAGGCCCACAAATGACAAAAAACAACAACAACAACAAAAACAAAAAACAAAAAAAAGATACAAAATAAAAAAAAAACAAAAATCAGTGAAAAAAATATATGTTTGTGAATCACTTTCCTCATGGGCTGACCACTTCTTTTTATTTATTTAATTTATTTTATTTATTTTATTTATTTATTTTTTGGGTCCGGTCGTGGGGCCTGAACTGTGGGCCTGGGCGCTGTCCCTCAGCTCTTCAGCTCAAGGCTAGCGCTCTACCACTTGAGCCACAGCACCACTTCCGGCTTTTTTCTTTTCGCTTATGTGGTGCTGAGGAATCGAACCCAGGGGCTCAGGCATGCAAGGCAAGCGCTCTACCACTGAGCCACCTCCCCAGCCCGTTCTTTTTAAAAGCCCTATATATCCACTGCCTCATTGCTTCAACCCTCTTTTGTGCCAGCTCTGGGACTTGAACTTAGGGTCTAGGGCATCATCCCTGAGCTTTTTGCTCAAGGCTAGCCCTTTACTACCTGAGCCACCACTCCATTTCCAAATTTTTGGTAGTTAATACAAGATAAGTGTCTCACAGACTTTCCTTCCCTCCTGATTTCAAACCAAGATTCTCAGATCTCAGCCTCCAAGTAGCCAAGATTACAGGCATGAGCCACTGACTCCAGATTGGTGCTTCAGTCTTAATATTGTGATGTATCAGGGTGCTTCAGTCTTAATATTGTGATGTATCAGGGATCAAAAGTCAACGGTATGCTTTCAATATTTGGAGTAGTAATACAGAAACTTAGACACACAAAAAAAGATTAAGTGTATTATTAGAAACAAGCAGTAAAGTCCAAAAATCTAGCTTTATAAATATGATTACTCAATTCTCCATGTGAATAAAAGAAAATATTTAAATTTACGAAAAGTTGCAAATGTTTAGAATCAGTATTACGTTTATTTAATATCTACTAAGTAGTGTTGGCTATCCACCATAAATATTACAACCCCTGCTTCTTTTAAGAAAAGACTGGTTACTCAGAGAAAAAAATGTAGCAAATTTAATCAAAATTTTCTGAGTCATAGAAGGCTTTAGAAAGAATGGCTTGAATACACTAGGAAACCTGTCTATTTTTAAATTTGGAGAGAATGGACACTTATATAGGAATGCCACTGAAGTATGATCTGATGGCAATACTTAGGGAGAAAACTAAGAAAGGAAACTCTGTGCAGACTCTTTTTGGCTTTGCTGTGTAACATTCCTTCTCTATAGGTATGCCTGTCATAACAAGCATTCATTAGTGTATTCATTTCTGAAGGAGTCATCTTCTTCCATTTACAGATGATGATCCAGAAATGCAGAAGAAATAGTTCTACCCTCAAGGCAAGAGAAAGTGGCAGAAATAAGCACGACTAGAGTTTATTCTTCTACACTCTGAAACCGCATTAGTTCTACCATCAAGCATTCTATTGCTGAGCTACACCCTTAGATCTTTTTCCTCTTGTTTAATAAAATTGCTTTTCAGACAAGAGTTTTGAGCTTTCACCAGGAGTGGCCTGAGACTGAGGCCTTCCTTAACTCTGTTCCAGACAAGTTGACACCACCATCATGCACCATCATCCTGGACTACCTTTGGCTAGGGTTGCTTATTTTGAAATCTTTTGCGAATAAAGCAAATTCAGAAGAAATCCCTTGTTCGAATCTCATTTAGAGTTTTGTGAGTTTTTCTTTTTTCTGAATACCAGATGTTTTATTGTTCTTTGTATGGTGTTTACATCCTCTTGATAATACCTTGATACTATAATTTTAACTTATACTCCCAGAATATGGTTGGTGTATGTTGGAAATCTCCAGTTTGTCAAAATGTCTATCACATTTTAAACTTTATCCTGCATGGGAAGAGTGTGTATTTAGGTCACAGGAGATAATTGATAAGGCAATCTCTTATAGACTATCAACTCACACAATGCAAATGGTAATTATAAAGTAATTAGCTAGATTGCTATAGGATATTTCAGGAATACCCTTGAAACACTTGTTTTATGTTTCTTCTTATGAAATTTTTAATCAGGGTGAGAAGAAACAAAACATAAGTCTTTAGCACTGCGTCTAGTCTGTCCATTTCCTCCATCTTTCTGTCCATCTTTCTTCCCTATTTATATTTTACAGTTGTGATGAAGCCCTAGATTTCTTTTCTAGCTCAGTACAATATTTCATCTTAGGCATGATCTGACTTAAGCGTTTTTACTTTTGCTTGTGAATATAACTATAGCAACATTATTAGTGCTATATTCATTTTTATATAATATTTCACCTTATATGAGTTATACATTTTATATTCCAAACTTATAAAACATTCACTGAAATTGTGGTATAAAAATCATTGTTCTCATATTAAAAATTCCTGGCACCAGCAAGGAAATCTGGGCATGTAAGTAGTTCTTAAAAATTGTAAAGTAACACCTCACAAAGTTGCCACTTAACTATGTTTAATGGTAGGTCAAGGTAAGATGGCTGTCCTCTCATGTAACTTGAAAAGTCTGAATTATGTGTATCTGAAAGAAATTACATTCCATCAAGCCTACTCTCTATAAGAAGAAAATACAATGTAAAATACTGTCTGTTTATTGGATATGGATATTTGAAAGATTTATCTCCTCTGATCTCTAAAGCATTTACTTGTCAAATCTACCTCCTGGAACTTATAAGGCTTACCTTGTCCTTTGTCTTTAACTGAGCATACCTTTCTCAGTACTTGTGTGTGTGTGTGTGTGTGTGTGTGTGTGTGTGTGTGTGTGTGTGTGAATTTGCCAAATGATTAATAGTATTAATATAGGGGGAACAGAAATGAAGGAAGGAAGAGTGAAAAAATTCAGTAATGATATTCGGTGTACATTATGTAAAAATTGAACAGCATAGCTTGTGGATGAGAAGCAGAAGGATGGGGGAGAACAAAGGACAGGAAGACACTGCCCAATAAGCCCTGTACTCATGACCTTTCGTATGGAATTGTAACCCCTTTGTAACTGCTTAATAATAATAGAATATAAATGTAAATAAATCAAAGAAATGGGTGGTTAAAGCAAATACATGGCTAAGACCAGTATGGCTACCTTATGATAATGATTATATCACTTTCCTGGAAACTCTGCTTAATGTTCTAAATACACTCAAAAATTGGATGCCATTTTTATTTTACTTTGCCTCCAAAGTTTCCCACCTGGCTTTGTGCAGCAAATATAGCCAAGACAGCTAAAGATCTAATCTGTGAATTCAAAGGATAATGAAACTCTAGTCGTTAAATGGGTGTTTTATTAATATCACCATATGCTCTTAAAGTACCTTTGCTCAGCACTCCATAAATTTCTTTTCAAGTAAAAAAAGAAAAATGTCACTCACTTGCACTAACCTGACATGTAGATAACAGATGGTTGTGGGGAATTTTTTAGAGTTGAAAAGCATGAGGGATGAGGCAGATTACCTATTATGCTGCTTTGCCCTCTTTATCACTTTCAATTGAAACAGAAATGTGATTGATTATGGGAAAATGGCCCGTTTGGTAACATTTCTGATGTGGCTACAGCAATTTCAGAACCAGTGTGGTTCATTTTCTGAAATGAATGAGATACATTTTCACATTTCCTGATTTCCATGTTTGGAAATGAATCCTGCAGAAATTCATCAAGCTGTTGCATAAATTCTAAATATCAGAAGTTACTCTATGTTAGTGATAAAAAGCATGCTGAGAGTCACCTGAGCATACAAAAATTAGGTAATTATTTTCTATGTTTTGCTAATAGTAAAGATTAAAAAAAAGAAAGCTGGACATCTCTTATATGGAGCTGACCTTGTCTTTATGGTAGAATTTTAGAGTACCCGTGAAGACACATTTCCAAACTTATGGCCACCAGACTTCTTTAATGAAAATTTACTTTCCTCTCTCAGTTTTATAGCAATTTCTGTTAGCTTTACAGAGTCATATAGAGCTGGGAGCATTTCTGTATTTATATTACAAGTTATCCCCAGCATTAAAAATCAATGGAGGCACAAGAAGATTAATAAATCGATTTCAAATATATTTAATAAAGTATAAATTGAAACTGGAATGTAGAAGAACTAAATGAGTAATCTCTTTGGTTTTCAGATAAAAATGGCCCTTTATAGAAATAGCCAATTGTAACAACTGAGAAACAACAATTGCCAAAAATAATAACTTTGACAAAGATTCCTACTTTCTGAATACGATAGTAGAAGCAAATAGATTATCTTTATTTGTAAAGGAAACCTCCTATTTTTAGTCAACTTATAAACTCAGAGAGCAATGTTACACCTCTGATCGCAGAATAAAATTGTAATGGGCAGGAAGAAAGTAAGACAGCAGTGTTTAATTTCTCTGTTCTAAATTCATTGAGGAGTGCGCTTCAGCGGAAGAGCTCCTCCAACCCACTGCTTCAAGCCAAGTGCTGTAGCTTGGCATTGTTGAAACAGGGGAAATAACCTACAGCTATGATATTATTGGCTTTCTATTTTAATGCATTTATTATTGTTAGTGTAAAGGTGGTATACAGAGGATTAGGTAAAGAGTGTATTTAATGATATAAGACACATGTTGGAAATGTACTTTACAACTTAAAGGGTGCGGGGTGGGAGTGAGGGAGGTGGGGAGGGAATGATAATAGGAGAAAAACAGGAGCGAGCATAACAATATTCGACATTACCTTACTCATGTAATAACTGTAACCCCTCTGTTCAGCACCTTTCTAATAAAAATCTAAAATAAAAAAAGCACATTTCTTTTTGAACAGTGTCACCCATTTCCTCACCATCTTGCAGCTTTTCTCTCCTGTCCCCACAAATGAATTATATAGTTAATTTTCAACATAGTGTCTGCAGTTTTTCACCCTTTGTCCCGTTATTTCTGTGCTCCTCATTACCTCCCCCCCAGAAACAGTTAAAGGAAAAAGTGACACAAAGGAAAAGAAAACAAAAACAGCAACAACATCAACAACAACAAAAACTTCTTGTAATACAGATCACTGCTGATTTTCCTGTTAGCTTTTTATTATTTACCTCATATAGCAAAGGCATATATAAAGTGTTAGATGAACAAATATTGACATTATATATATTATTATATAATATATTACATATATTTATTTATTTTGTTTTGTTTTATTTATTTATTTTTTGTTGGTCATGGGTCTTGAACTCTGTGCCTGAGCACTGTCCCTCAGCTCTTCAGCTCAAGGCTAGTCTTCTACCACTTGAGCCACAGTGCCACTTCTGGTTTTTTGGTGGTTTATTGGAGATAAGAGTTTCACAGACTTTCCTGCCAGGGCTGGCTTTGAACCATGATCCTCAAATGTCTGCCTCCTGAGTAGCTAGGATTATAGGCATGAGCCACCTGCACCCAGCTATATTACATATATTATATAATGATATCACTAGAGTGGCTGGTGGAATGTTTCAGTAAGAATTAAAGTGTTTACCTTGGGGGAGGAGAGGGATTGGGAGATGAAAAACTGGGAGAAAGTAAGGGGTGACATTGTTCATTAAAAAAGTACTCATTTCCTGCCTTTTTAACTATAGCCACTCTGTACACAACCTTTACAACACAATGTCCATGCATACCCAATGCTGGCATGATTCTGTGAACAGAATATTTAAAAAATCATAAATATTTGCTTAAACAACATTTTCTACTTTATTCTAGTTATGCAGGTAACCTTATATTGAGGTCATTATGAAATTAAGTACTACAATTTCAAAGGTGGCATGTTATGATCATTTCTCCATTTACAGTTGAAATATAAACCAGACCTGAGTAACCTTAGGCCCACAGCTGACACCCACAGGGGAGAAGACTAATTCTGCCATCTGATATTTCAACTATTAAGGACAAATTCAGCTATTAAGGACAAATGCTGAACTGTCAGATTTAAACCGAGTTTAAAGAGAGAGAGTGTGTCAAACACAGGCATACACCAGGGACATGAACATTCTACATTCTCAAGTAGAAAAAGATGCACAAACATTCTTCATGCTCTAAAACCAAGAATTAGTTTGGGTCAGGAGAAAAACAAACTCTGATCTAAGAACATTTAAACATAGCTTTGCTATGAATTATGCATCCTAAAGGAGGGACTCATCAGTTCCTTTAACTGCTTTTATTATTAAACAGATATGTACAAATTCTTGTGTACACATGTCTGTATATGTGTTTTTGTGTGACTACCAATCTAGGGTATCCCCTAGGTCTGTTTTTCTCTAATAATAAATAAAAATTATTTTCCTTCCCAGTTATTCGACTCACATTTCTGACTGTTCTTTTGTATGTTATGTATCATTATGTCTGTCTTGTGCTCATGTCTTATTAAAAGCTGGTACTTAATGGAATAGAAAAAGTGCATTTATAAATTGCTCTAATCTG
This sequence comes from Dipodomys spectabilis, assembly GCF_019054845.1. Lineage (NCBI taxonomy): Eukaryota > Metazoa > Chordata > Mammalia > Rodentia > Heteromyidae > Dipodomys > Dipodomys spectabilis. Next base: position 3,503,783 of record NW_024870814.1, read on the forward strand.
GAAAAGATGGGCAATCCGCATGTCACTTGCATAATTATTCAATTGAATGTGATACTACAAAATCATTAGTTGAATAAAACAATCAGGTGAATAAGCAATTTCATCATGAAAATTTGGTTCAGCACCAGCCAGTGATATTGCTCACTGATATGCTCTTCTGGTATGCTTGCTATATGTTCTCTGAATTATAAGTCCTGAAAGAAAAAATGTAATTTAATGTTGAGCATCTAACATACATAACAGAGTCATTTATCATATGTGTCTCTGTTGCTGGATATGAAAAGGAAAAAAGTAAATTCATGAGGAGAAACAATGTTCTGATACTGCTTGTCATTTTCAATTCAGCAAGTCAGCTTAGCTGTGGATATTAGCATTCTAACTGACTACATTTTCCAAAGGACTGAGGTTGTATTCTCTGCCACAAGGGCTTAAAGAAATCACATGAAATTTCAGCATAATTATCTTCTTCCTGGAGTTTAGGTTGATTTATAATCTCTAAAGAGGCCATGCAGTAGTGAGCTCACCAGTTTTTCTTTCTTTTTCTCTTTGTCTTCCTTCCTTCCTTCCTTCCTTCCTTCCTTCCTTCCTTCCTTCCTTCCTTCTTTCCTTCCTTCCTTCCTTCCTTTCTTCCTTTCCTTCTTTCTTTCTCTCTTTCCTTTCTCTCTTCCCTTTCTCTCTTCCTTTCTCTCTTTCTTTCTCTCTTTCTTTCTTTCATTCTTGTCAATCATGGGGCCCGAATTCATGGTCTGGGTACTGTTCTTCAGCTCTTGGGCTGAAGACTTGCCTCTACCACTTTGAGCCACAGCTCCACTTCTGATTTTCTGGTGGCTAATTAATTGTAGATAAGACTCAAAGACTTTCCTGCCCAGCCTGGCTTTTGACTGTGATCTTCAGATTCAGTCTCCTGATTAGCTAGGATTACAGGTGTGAGCCACCTTCACCAGGCTTTCACCATTTCTTAATGTATACAAGAAGTGGAGTAAATGTCTGACCTAAGATAGTGCGCCTTTACCAGGTGAAAAGCTTCAAAGGAACTTGCAAGTTGAGAGCTCCCACAGTGAGACATTTATCGTAATGACTTAGGAGGGTTCTAGCAGATTTATTATCTAAACTTCAGCTTTTTAGTTTGGATAGATTTTCGTAGACACACAAATTCATAGAAGAAAAATACTAATTAATATTAACTGTAAAATAGAAGGAATATGCCTGGATGTAAAGATATATTTATTAATCCTCTTTGTTAATAATATTTAACCAGAAGCATATATACATGCATAGACAAATGCATATAATATATATAAACAATATGTCATGGCATTTGTTCCTATATGTTTATATATGAAAACATTATTGTGTAAATATCACATGTAGAAGAGTTTGCATGTATTCCATTCAATCTTAGGTTGAAAGCATCTTTGAGGTTCCTTGAATAGCTTCACCTCCAAGCAAGTTTTTAATGCAGTTAATTTTTGGGGGTATTATTTTCTTCTTTCTATTACATTATTGTTAATGTTATATTGAAGTTGGAAAATACTTGTTACAGTGAAGTTTTAAAATATTTGCCTTTAAGTGTATCACATTTTATGGTTTTAATTTCAGGAATATAGAAGCAATTTTACTGTATTTAGAGCAGAAAGACAGTGTTGGAAATACTTTGAGAACCACTGGTATTTCCCAAAATTTTTCACTATTTTCATAAAGGAATAAGTTCCAGAAAATAAATGATTGTCTGTTATCACAGGAAAAAGGTGAGGATACAGTTCCCAAGTTGATGGTGAGTATCTTGATTCAATGACTTTTGCTATTAGCTTCTCTCAACAAGGGAACATAGAGAGTTTAAGCAACTTTCCTAACTTGTCTGGAGAAAATGAAACAATTTACAAATAACTAATATGTATTGTTTCACACCATTATTGAAACATATTAGATTGGATAGTCTATTTTTGTTTGTTCTTCCCATTAACGTGAATGGATTGCAGTCAAACCTATTTTAGACTTCTCACCATAACTAAGATGACAGGCACTTTCCCAGCTTCTTCCATTGGGAATAAGTCATATCCAGTTTTCTCTGAGGGTTGCCCTAGACCTGTAATTTTTCCAATCACAGCCTCTCAAACAGCTAGAATTATAAGACACTGGCACCAATTTTATTATATCTATTAGAAGACACACACATATAAAGTTACTGTAGTGAGAAAATTAGCATACACATCTCGTAGCTATCTAATTTTCCCATTGTGGCAAAGCAGCTCTTATTTACTTTTCAACATTCTTGAATACAACACATTATTTTAATCCATACTCATCTTGATAGAATTACATTATTCAATCTGATCATCTCATACATTTGCTATTTTGTGTATTCTGGGCCAAAGTCCATATGTCTTTCCCAAGTACTGATGTTGAAAATCACCTCTTGATTCTCTGCTTTAATATGTATACATTTATTAAAATTACATGTATTAATTCCTGTGATAGTATTTTTAAGTTATTTGATGTCTTTATTTCTAAAAGTTAAGCAATATTTTACCATACATTGATACACACAATCTCTTTAAACAGTCGCTTATATGGGGACATGTATGTTGCTTCTACACCTTGGCTATTGTGAATAATGCTTCAACAAAGATGTCAATGCAAAAGGCCTTACAAGTTGATGCTTTCCTTTCCTTTGAGAATATAGACAAAAGGATTGTTACCTCCTGTGTAACTTCTGCTTTTAATTTTTTAGGAGCTGCTGTACAGTCTTTCAGAATGGCTGCAATAAGATACATTCTCATCAGTATTGACAAGGGTTCTGTTTTTGTCATATACTTGTCAATACTAGTTAGAAGTATCAGATGGTATCTTACAGTGGTTTTAGTTTGCATTTCATTGATGTCAAAGTTGAGCATCCTGCTAGTTATTGTTATATAATCTGTGGTGATTTATCTGTAGGAACTATTTTTCATTTCTAAATTGGGTTATTTGTTTCTTGCTGTTGGTGTGAGTACTTTATAAATCTTGGATATATTAAACTCTTATCTGATACAGACATTTCAAATATTATTTTCCCAACCTATAAGCCTTTTCATTTTGTTGGCTGTTTCTTTTTCTGTGAAGACGCTGACTTTTTATTAAAATTTGATGAAGTCCAATTTATTTATGCTTACCCTAATAAGCTGAGTATTTAGAATTATACCCCAGAAGTCATTGACAACAATAATTACCTGGAGTTTTTTCTTCTATGCTTTCTTCTGTGAGTTTCATGGTTCAGATCTTGTGTTTCTATCATATATTTCAAGATGAATTTTCTATATTCTGTTAGGTAATTAATTAATTAATCATTAATTTTCATGCAAAAATCAAGTTCTCTCTTCCCCATATATTAAGTAATTCTCCTTATGTTTGTGTTGTCCTTGCTTAAAATTAGTTGTGATTAGATTTATACTTGGGCTCTTTATTAATTAATTCCTCTAGTCTCTGTGTTTGTTTATGTGCTAGCACGCCACCTTTTTGATTGTGAGACCTTTTCTTTATATTATTATTTTGAATGGGGGAATGTGGAACTTCCAATTATTTTTTAAAATTGCTTTGGTTATTTAAGATCTTCTCTAATTCCATATTGATTGATTGCATTTTTAAATTCAAAAGATCTGGCTTTATTAGAGATGCGTTTGTTAAACTAGCATTCTATTTATAGCAGGGTACGGCTAGCAAACATTTATAACTTACCAACTTTATTAGCCTACCAAAACCAGAGTCCAATACCTCATGTGTTTTTCTGAACAGGGAGTTTATAGTGGACATTTCATATTTAACTTGTTTACATACTTGACACATATGGACTTTCCAGAATGAATAAACAGGATTATCAGGAGATCCACAGCTTATAACTGAAAATTCTGCTATTTTGCAGAACACCTTCTGAAACCACAGATGTCTGGTGCATACTGGTCATCAATGGTAATCAATACGTAAGACTCAAGTCTGATGGGTACCTGGAGGACATAAAGCTTATCATTTAATTTTTCCAAACCATAAAGCATTTGTGCCAAGATAGTTATGTGTGTCAACAACATAAAAATCCCCTTCTGGGACCAAGATTGTCTCTTAACACAATAAATGAAAGACATATTCTCTCACATGGATCTAGCTTCACAGACTTACTTTTGCTATATCTAAAAATATTTAACATCAGAGCTATTCTGTTGATAAAATTCTAAGTGTATAATATACAACTCTTAACTATACAGTAAAGGTTGTAAGCAGATGCCTAGAATTTTTTTTATCTCAAATTTTATTCCTTTTGATTAATGGCTTCCATTTACCCTTCATATAATCCTTTGGAAGACATAATTTCATTTTGATTCCATAAATCTGGACTATTTTAGGTGTCATACATAAGCAAAATCATGCCATATTTGTCTTTTTGTGATGTGGCATCATATATCAATGTTCATACATGATGCATCATTGTTATTTTTTGTAAATGATTACAATAATACCAAACACCAATTTTTAGGACATATTTAACAAAATACTTGAGTGACTAGTGTAAAGAAAATGACATATTATACATAGAGTTTCTAAAACACAAAATTACACGAATAATTTGGAAATGCCAAAAGGATTGAAACTCAGCATGTTCCCATGGATGAAAGATTTTACAAAAGTCCGTAGTACCAATAGTGAACTACAGATTAAATATGATCCCTGTCAAAGTCCCAATGGTGCCAGACACCATGTAACTGTCTATAAACACACACACAAGTTACTTACCAACACAAAGGACCAAAAATAGGCAGAAATTAATCTTAAGAAAGAGCTGATTCTAAGGCATTTTCTTCATTTCAAAATGTAGTTAGTAGTCTAGTAAAGAACCAAGCTATAATTGCTCACCTCTGTAGTCCTAAATACGCAGGAAACTCAGATCTGAGAAATACAGATTGAAGCTAGCCCAGGCAAGAAAGTCTATGAGATTTTATTTTTGGTCAGTCATGGGGGCTGAACTCTGGGCCTGGGCACTGTCCCTCAGCTCTTCAGATCAAGGCTAGCGCCCTACCACTTGAGCCACAGCGCCACTTCTGGCTTTTTCTGCTTATGTGGTGCTGAGGAATCGAACCCAGAGCCTCAGGCATGGCAGGCAAGCACTCTAACACTGAGCCACCTTGCTAGCTCTCTATGAGATCCTTAACTCCAATTCACCATCGAAATATTAAAAGTGGAGCTGTGGCATAAGTGGTAGAGTGACACCCTTCACTCTAGCAGAAAAGCTGAGATACAGCCCTAGACCTTGAGTTCAAGCCTTAGAACTGGCGAGTGCACCACTCATACGTAAACACACACATGTAAACACTATAATACTGTCATAATAACATATATAGAAAAATTGAAGAATGAGAAATAAAAAAAATTGAGACTATAAAGACAACTAATTTTCCACAATAGAAGCAAATATAGAACAAAAAACAAATTGATTTACTACGAGGATGATCTGGGATTTAGAATGACAAAGGCATAAATATAATTCTAAAACTACAAACATTCTAGAGTAAAACATAGAGGAAATGCTCAATGACATTTCACATATAAATGATGTTAGGAATTTGATTCCAAATTCATAAACAACAGAAGCTAAGGCAGAAATGTAGGATGTGGGAAACTTTCAGAAGTAAACACAAAGGTTACCTAAGAATATCACACACCAATTATTTGATAAGCAGTTTGTTTTCAAAATATATAATGAATACACACCACTTACAAAACACCTCAATAATTTGATTTCCACTAGGCTAAATATTTAAATGGATGTTTCTACAAAGATTAGCAAATTGCAATATCATATAGATTTTCAATGTATTTAAACATAAGGACAATGTTAATCAAAAGTACAATGAGATATCACATTATAGTTGTTAGTATGGCTATTAGAAAATTGACAAGGAAATTATATGATTAATATATATAAATACAATATGATTACAATTATACCTTATAATAGTTTTGGAATGGGCAAGGTGAGTACAGTGAGGGTGAAGAGTATGAATGGACTTTATATATATGTAATCATAACCTCTGGCAATAGATTTTTTAAACGGTTATAGGAACTTCAGGAGGAAAATTAGGTAACTATAAAGTATCTACAGTAAAAGTATCTTAAAGTGCAAAATTATTTCCAATAATATTTAAAGAGAAATCTCAAAATATTAGAGCACAGTATTAGGATTTTTTTATATCACATTACAAATGAGTGTATTCTAATATTAATAATATGTAATCCAGTTTATTCTTGAGATATTAATTCATTTAAATTTTTATATAGGAAAATATTATATAACATGGAGAAAGGTATTTTGTCCTATATTTGTTTATATATTATTTCATAGAATTATGAATAAAATAAACTTCAAAAGTGTAAAATTAATGGCAGAATTAGATTTAACTTTTCTAAACTGTACAAAATTCTAAGTGATTGCTCTACTTTGTTATCTATGTTCAATTTAAATAAAACAGAATTTGCCACATGTAAGCCTAGCTACTCAGGAGGCTGAGATCTGAGGATCGTGGTTCAAAGCCAGCCAGGGCAGGAAAGTAATATCTCAAGTTAACCACTGGAAAGCCAGAAGAGGCGCTCTAGCTCAAGTAGTAGAGCACTAGCCTTGAGCTGAAGAGTGCAAAGAGAGTGTCCAGGCCCAGAGTTCAAGACCCAGGCTCAATAAATAAATAAATAAAATAAAATTAACCCTACATATCCATGATAAATATTGAGGAATTTAAGAAACAAAATAGTCAGGCTTACAACATTTTATGTCAGTGGTATAACCTCAGCAAAAATTCAAAAAGGCACTGTTCATTGAAAGAATTAAAGACGTGAAAGACTTTAAATATACTCTAACTAACAATAAAGACTAGGAAAGAATGAATTTGTATTTTGGTGGCTTAAACACTTGCCACAAATTTCTAGTACTCTAAGTTTTTTTCTCCTTGAAAATGAAATAATCCCAGCCTATAGTTTTGGTTTGTAGATATGATTATTCTCCATAGAAATTCTCACATTTGGCAAAATTTCAAACTTGCTTTCCTTCCTCTAACTATATATATAAGCTCTATAATGATCTGTTTTTATTTTTCATACATTTTAATATGATGAGATGACCATTTGGGTTTTTCTTTTCTCCTGATTTTCAGTAATTTTCTTGTTTCAAATCCAAAATTCTGGTTAATATATTTTCTGTAAAAAATTATTTATAATCTTGGTAACTATATCTGTTAACTTTCTATGGATTTTTCAAGTCCTCATTTTGCAAGTCAACATTTAGTCTGAATAGCACCATGACAATACTTGTCTATCTCTAGGGCTACATTTGGCCTAGACTTCTTTGTCTCACATTGTACTAGTGATAGTCTTTAACTTCGTGATATTAATCTGCCAGTTGACTTAAAATAACTTTTGTACCCCACATGAATATCAATTCATGATTCTAAAATGATCGTAAGAAAGGAAAATGTGTTTATGATTTACAGTGGTTTGTCATATATATAAATGTAAGTATTTATACATACTATCCTGTTTTGAGTGTTTCTCTCTGTGCCTGATAAAGCAAAGCCCACTGAGTTTTTCCCACTGAAATGAGAAGTTTCTAAATAGTATTTGGTTTTAAATTTATCCTAAGGATTACTCAAGCTTTCCTTTAGAAGTTATAAGAAAATAAGACAATACAAAAGAGAATAATAATTTAATGTTACAAAGACAAAAAGGTGCAAACCCTACAAACATAACCATTTTAGGGTTGATCCCTTTCTTTAAAAAATATTGTAAAGGTGATATACAGAGGAGTTTACAGTTACATCAGTCAGGTAATGAGTACATTTCTTTTTGAGCAGTGTTACTCCTTCCCTCATTTTCTCTGTTTTTCTCCTACTGACTCCCCTACCCCTCCTCCAAGTTGTATAGTTCATTTGCAACATAATATTTAGTGAGTATCACTGCTGAATTGGTTTATTCTTTGTTCCACTTTTTCTATGCTTCCCCTTCTCTTCCTCAAATCAGATAGACTTATTTATATATAAGACAAAGGATTCAGAAATCAAAATCAGCCACAAAAGGGAATAAATCAAATTTAAAAAAAAAAACAAAAAGAAACTCAGTGCAATAGAAAACATCTTGTTTCCATTTCTTGGAATTCATTTTGAAAGAAATATTTTACATGAACCTATGTACATAGCTATTGAGCACTTGTGATCCTCTCCTAAGAATATACTCTTTTGTTTTCACTGTGCTATTTCATTAATCATGCCCAAAGTGTAATTATTTGTCTTTTACTATTTATTGAGTTAATAGAAACATTATATTTATAACAAATGAGGGAAACCCTGAAGCTTACATTTCTTTGGGCCTGGCTTACTTCACTTTGAAAACTTTCTTTATTGTAAAGAAAATAAGTGAACATGCATAAAAAATAGGCACAACTCAAAAAACACTACATGATAGGATGAGCATGAAGACTGAAGAAACAGTGAGAGCCACTGTCTCTGCATTTAAGCCTCTGTGACATTGTGTAACTCTTTAACCTTTTGTTCACAAAGTACAAAATCAAGTATCTACTGGACACTCATTTGGTTACCAGTTAACACTTCACTCACAATGTATAGTAGAGTGCATGAGATGCATAAATGTTGGTGAAATTTTTTCAACATTGGGGAAAACACTTTATTATTAGACAGGTTTGTGTGCATGGTGCTATGCTATCTACCCTAGAAATGCTGTATTGCCTATTTCTTTTTATAATAAGTTTTTTATTGTGAAAATACCATACAGAGGGGTTACAATTACATGAGCAAGGTAATGAATACATATCTTATCAAGCATTGTTGCCTCCTCCTTTGTTTTTCACCTACCATGCCTGCACTCCCATCTCCATAACTACCCTCCTTCCCCCAACCCGCATCTCATTGTTGCAATGGGTCTACCTGTATCTCTATTTAAACAATTTGCTTTTTCCCTTCCCCTCCCCAGATTATACCAACATCAAATACAGTGAAAACGAGGGTTATATTGAGGGGAGGGATATACAAAGCAACAAAAAGATCACCTTATAAATACATTAGAAACAATAGCAAGAAAGAAAAAAAAAACATTTGAATACTTATCTTGGGGTTCATTTCACCTAACATCAACTTATCTGACCTTTTCTGCTTGTCTCAGATATATACCAGTTATTGCAAATAAGGGAAACCAAGGGACCTATGTTTCTTTGGGCCTGACTTACTTCACTTAATATAATTTTTTCCAAGTCTTTCCATTTCCTAACAAATGGGGCAATGTCATTCTTTCTGATGGATGCATAGAATTCCATTGTGTATATATACCACATTTTCTTGATCCATTCATCTACTGAGGGACATCTGGGTTGGTTCCATATCTTAGCTATGGTAAATAAACATAGTTGTGCTGGTAGTTTTAGTAGTCTTCTTTATGATCATTTGGGTAAATGTCCAGAAGTGGGATTGCTGGGTCATAGGGGAGCTGTATGTGGAGTCTTTTGAGGAACCCCAGTACTACTTTCCAAAGTGGTTGAACAAGGTTACACTCCCACCAACAATGCAGTAAGGTTCCCTTCTGTCCACATCCCCTCCAGCATCTGTTGTTATTAGAGTTCTTGATTATAGCCATTCTAACTGGGGTGAGGTGGTATCTCAATGTGGTTTTGATTTGCATTTCTTTTATGGCTAGGGAGGTTGAGCATTTCTTCATGTTGTCTATTGGCCATCTTCTTTCCTCGTCAGAGAAGTTTCTCTTTAAGTCTTTACCCACTTATTTATTGGGCAGATGTTTCTTTGAGGATTTGTTGTTGGGGGATTTAATTTTTTGAGTTTCAGGTATATTTTAGATATGAGACCCTTGTCTGTTGTATGGATAGTGAAGATCTTCTCCCAATCCATGGACTTTCTTTTCTTTTTTTTGGGGGGGGGTCCGGTTGTGGGGCCTGAACTCGGCCTGGGCACTGTCCCTCAGCTCTTCAGCTCAAGGCTAGCACTCTACCACTTGAGCCACAGCGCCACTTCTGGCTTTCTTCTTTTTTCTTATGTGGTGCTGACGAATCGAACCCAGGGCCTTAGGCATGCAAGGCAAGCGCTCTACCACTGAGCCACCTTCTCAGCCCAATCCATGGACTTTCTATTGATCTTGCTAGCTATGTCCTTTGCCATGCAGAAGCTCTGCAACTTCATGCAATACCATTTGTCCAACCTTTCTTTGATTTGTTGTGTCTCTGGGTCTCTACTAAAAAATTCAGCTTGTGCCAAGGAGACCTAGGGTTTCTCCTATTCCATCCTGTAAAGTTTTCAGGCTGTCTGCTTTGACTTCGAGGTCTTTGATCCATTTGGAGTTGATTCTGGTGCAGGGTGATACATAAAGATCTAGCTTTAGTTTTCTATAAGTGATTAATCAATTTTGTCAGCACCATATTTCTTTAAGAAGCTCACAAGGTAGATTTACAGATGGTACTGTTCATTCAAATGTTATGAACAAAAAATGATATTTCACTACAAAAAATAACATGTCAGACTCTAATGTCACATGATTTCTTCACACAAATAAGTACAAATTATATACTATTTATTAGAAAACATCAGTGTTATAAATATTCAAGAAATAGGTCTTCACTGGCTGTGGAAACTGAGCTGTAATGCTATATCTAACTTGAATAGGTCAGGAGCAAGAGTATGTAAGTTTGTGTGCACACTGGAATATGAAAATCACATTGTGGAATTAAACTGAGGACAGTTAGGTTTATTTATAGGAATCACAAGGAGTATTCTTAGAGATGATGAACTTGTAATTTTCTAAGATATATGTTTCCGTGGCCCTCTGTTTCTTAATGTTGTGAAATAAGGGAACGGATACATAACCAGTAACATTAATCAATGTCTCAGTATTTTCTCCCAGTATTTTTGTAATCCTTTACATGTGAAATGACAGAATTATCCTATATTTAGGATTTTGAAATATATAGCTGGCATTATATGACCATCTGTTATTTTAGTAATCATTTGGTTTTCATTTTTACACTATCACAGGGCTGGTTTGTTGCTCTGCAGTAAAGGCTTGCTTAGGATGTGGGAGACCCTGGGTTCAAAACCTTCAGCAATAACAACAAAATAATGACAGTCATATATTATTTGAATTCTTAAATATGAAATAAACTTCTATCATAGTTAATGTTTTCAACAGTACATCTAAATTTTAATTCAAAATTACAGAATGCCTTTCTCTAAAAACTGTGCAGATGAGTGTTGGGTGCTCTGTGTTATTTTAGCTGTAGCTCAGATACAGTATTGCCCAAGATTTTATCATTTAGCTTCAACATATATCAATTTTTGAACATGAAACAAACTTCTATCATAATTAATATATTTTCAGGAGTACATCTAAATTCTAGTTTACAATCTCAGAATGCTTTACTTCAGAATCCATGTAGATGAATCTTGAGCTGGTAGTCATTTCAACTGTAGCTCAGACAGAACAACTTTGCCACTGTTCTGATCATTTAGCTTCAACTGCTCTCAGAAGAAGGCATTTTTCCAATGGGAGTGGATTTCTTAATTATAAAATTCATCTCTGCCATGCAGAAGCTCTGCAATTTCACCCAATCCCATTTGTCGAACAATTTTTGATTTGTTGTGCTTCTGGGTCTCTACTAAGAAAATCTCGGCCTGTGTCAAGGAGACCTAAGGTTTCTCCTATTCCATCCTGTAATGTTTTCAGAGTGTCTGCTTTGACTCCGAGGTCTTTGATCCATTTGTAGTAGATTCTGGTGCAGGGTGATATATAGGGATCTAGCTTTAGTTTTCTACAAGTGATTAACCAATTTTGCCAGCACCATTTACTGAAGAGGCTGTCTTTCTTCCATTCTATTTTTTTAGCTCCCTTATCGAAGATTAGATGGATATAGGTCTGTAGGTTCATTTCTGGGTTTACAATTCTGTTCCATTGGTCCTGAGGTCTGTTCTTGTGCCAGTATCAAGCTGTTTTGATTACTATGGCTTTGTAGTAGAGTTTGAAATTTGGTATTGATATTCCTCCAGCAGTGTTCTTTCTGTTGAGGAGCATTTTTGCTATTCGGGGTCTTTTATTGTTCCATATGAATTTTTGGATTGCCTCTTCTATTTCCTTGAAGAATGAGATTGGAATATTGATAGGTATCTCATTGAATTTGTAGATATTCTTGGGAAGTATTGCCATTTTCACGATGTTGATCCTTCCAATCCAGGATCATGGGAGTTTTCGCCACTTTCTAAGTTCTGTTTTGATTTCCTTTTTCAGGTTTTTAAAGTTTTTATCATAGAGGTCCTTCACTTCTTTGGTTAAGTTAATTCCTAGGTATTTTATTTTTTGTTGGGCTATTATGAATGGAGTTACTTTTCTAATTTCAACCACACTTTTCTCATTGTTGGCATACAGAAAAGCCATTGATTTTTGAGGGTTAACTTTATACCCTGCTACTTTGCCAAAGTTTTGAATCACTTGGAGTAATTTGGAAGTGGAGTCCGTGGGATTCTTTAAATACAAGATCATGTCATCTACAAAGAGGGAGAGTTTTACTTCTTCTTTCCATATTTGGATCCCCTCTATGTTTGCATCTTGTCTTATTGCTGTAGCTAGGCATTCGATAGAAAGCCCACTGATTGGGAGAAGATCTTTACTAGCCATACAACAAACAAGGGTCTCATATCTAAAATATACCTGAAACTCAAATAATTAAATCCCCCAACAACAAGTCTTCAAAGAAAATAAACAATTGTTTCATATCTAAAATATACCTGAAACTCAAAAAATTAAATCCCCCAACAACAAGTCTTCAAAGAAACCACTGCCCAATAAATAAGTGGGTAAAGACTTAAAGAGAAACTTCTCTGAAGAGGAAAGAAGGATGGCCAATAGACACATGAAGAAATGCTCAACCTCTCTAGCCATAAAAGAAATGCAAATCAAAACCACATTGAGATACCACCTCACCCCAGTTAGAATGGCTATAATCAAGAACTCTAATAACAACAGATGCTGGAGGGGATGTGGACAGAAGGGAACCTTACTGCATTGTTGGTGGGAGTGTAAACTTGTTCAACCACTTTGGAAAGTAGTATTGGGGTTCCTCAAAAGACTCCACATACAGCTCCCCTATGACCCAGCAATCCCACTTTTGGGCATTTACTCAAATGTTCACAAACAAGACTACACTAAAGCTACCAGCACGATTATGCTTATTGCAGCCTTATTTACCATAGCTAAGATATGGAACCAACCCAGATGCCCCTCAGTAGATAAATGGATCAAGAAAATGTGGTATATACACAGAGTGGAATTTTATGCCTCCATCAGAAAGAATGACATTACCCCATTTGTTAGGAAATGCAAATACCTGGAAAAAATTATATTAAGTGAAATAAGCCAGGCCCAAAGAAACATAGTCCCATGGTTTCCCTTATTTGCAATAACGAGTATATGTCTGAGTCAAGCTGAAAAGGTCAGATAAGTTCATGTTAGGGAAATGATCCCTAAAATATGTATTCAAATGTTTATTTTTCATGCATTGTTTCTAGCACATTTATAAGATTATTTCTTTGTTGCTTTGTATGTCCCTCCCCCATGGTATAACCACTGCTTTCACTGATGTTGTTATATTTGATGTTGTTATAATTTGTGGAGGGGAATGGAAAAAACAAATCGTTTAAATAGAGATACAGGTGGACCCATTGCAACAATGAGACTAGTATTCGTTATGTTGAAAACGAACTTTACAACTTTGTTGTGGGGGCGAGGAGGGTTGTGTTGGTGGGCGGGAGGAGGATAGGATGGGAAGGGGAAACAAAGGAGGAGGCGGCAATGCTTGATAGGAAATGTACTCATTATCTTGCCCATGTAATTGTAACCCCTCTGTACAGTATTTTCACAATAAAAAAATAAAATAAAATAAAATAAAATAAAATTCATCTCTTCAAGCAATGTCCAACAAGAAGAGTTGGCAGCACCTGGAAGGATTGTGTTCATGGAGCTATGGATGAAGGACAAGTGGTATCTCTGTTGTTTTTTTGGTTCTACATCCTGCCAAGTGCTTTCTTGGGGGTGTGGTAGGAAGAACCTTGATTTCAAGCAAGTTTCCACTGTTTCCCTATGTGAAAGCGTGATGAATACATATTTCTTTTTAAGTTTCTTCAAAATACTTCCACAGGAACAATTTGAGAGTGTAAAATGTTTGTTGTGAGGTCCTCATTTTTGTTTAGTGAATGTCTGACTCACAATTCTCCTATAAGACAGAAGTCTGACATAGATTAGATTTTTTTGTTTTTTTCATTTAAGAGAATAAAATATTTTTTGCAAATATATTTATAGAGATAATATATGCATTTCCATATGACACACACACACACACACATTGTGTTTTCCTTTCTGACCCTTAATTCTTGGGCCCAATATCAGGTTCCTTCCTCAGACTTTCCTGGTAGAAGTCCCTTCCCAGAGAGATCATAGAAATTAAAATTTCTTTGGCCACATCCCTTCCAGCATCTGTTGTTATTAGATTACTTGATTATATAGCTTTTTAAACTGGAATGAGGTGGAATTCAAAGTTGTTTTGATTTGCATTTCTTTTATGGCCAGAGAAATTGTTGAGCATTTCTTCATGTGTCTATTGGACATTCTTATTTCCTCTTCAGAGAAGTCTCTCTTTAAGTCTTTAGTCCACTTATTAATGGGGCGGTTGTTTCTTTGAGGGTTTGTTTTCAGGGGGATTTAATTTTTTGAGTTCTAAGTATATTTTAATATGAGGCCCTTGTCTATTATATAGCTAGTGAAGACCTTCTTCCAATATGTGGGCTTTCTATTGATACTGTTGATGGGAGTATAAACTTGTTTAACCACTCTGGAAAGCAATATGGAGGTTCCTCAAAAGACTACACATATAACTGCCCTATAACCCAGCAATCCCTCTTCTGAGCATTTACTCGAATGATCATACAAAATGGCCATACTAAAACTACCAGCACAACTATGTTTATCACAGAATTATTAACCATAGCTAAGACATGGAACTAACACAGATATCCATCAGTAGATGAAAGGATCAAGAAAATGTGATATATATATATATATATATACACATATATACTCACATATATATATACATATATACATATATATATATATATATATATATATATATCAGAATTCTATGCTGCCATCAGAAAGAATGGCACCACCCATTTGTTAGGAAATGGAAAGTCTTGGAAAAAACATATTAAGTGAAGTAAGCCAGACCCAAAGAAATATAGGTCCCATGGTTTCTCTTATTAGCAATAATTAGTATACGTCTAGGATAAACTTATCAGATAAAAGCTTAAAAGCTATGCACATATGACCATGTATGATTATTCTAAGTGAAATGAACCCTAAGATATGTACACAAGAGGCTTTTCTTTGTTTTTTTTTAATGTCCTAAATGATTTTTTTGTGTGTGTATTCTTCCTCCTATGATACATCCCTATTTGATTTTGGTACCTTGCATCTTGTATATACATTTATCTAATTTGGGGAGTGGAAGGGGAATGACAAAATGCTGAAAAACAGACACAGGATGACCCTTTGCAACAATGAAACTCATAAGACAGTATGTTGGAAATGAACTTTACAACTTCGGCAGGGTGTACGTGGGTTGGAGTGGGGGAAGTGGGAGAGCGAAGGGATCGTAGGAGAAAACAAAGGAGGGGTTAACAATGCTGGACAAGAAATGTTCTCATTATCTTACTCATGTAACTATAACCCCACTCGACAGCATCTTTATACTAAAATAAAATTAAAAAAAAAGAAAGTAGAATTTCTCAAAGTAAATCATAGAAAAGCTAATCTCTCTCTTCCAGTTTGGAATTGGCCATAAAGAATTAGGACAACACCTAGTTAGAAAGGCAATCTGCCAGTACCTGAGATGTAGGATTTCTGCATAGAGACCAAGAAGAACCCAAACAGTCTTTGCAGAGTCCACTCAGTAGTATTTTAACAATAGACAGTGCTCTGCTGTGCCATTACAGTGGAACATGTTTTTCTGTACTTCACTATGCCCTTCGCAATGAACTATGATATGTCCAGGTTAAGATTTTGAGAGCTTTTAGAAACAGGATCTGTAGCAGTTTCCAGTAGGTGCTGCATGGTCAGAGGACATACAAGCTCTACATGTCATCCCTCAACCCCCCTCCTTTTGTTTTTCCTCATACATATTCTTTGTAAGATAGTGTATAACAAACTAGTGAACTTGATTTCTACATTGTATGAATACTAAAGCAAGTTGATTGAAACCAAGAAGGATATCATGGGACCTTAATTTACTACTGATTGGTTCTAAGCACAAATAAATAACTTAGCACTTAAAATTGTTATTTGAACTGGGAAAAGGTTCCTGCTTATCTTGGGGAGCAGGGTGTTGCGGAGGGCTGAATCTTCAGGAATCTGGTGTTAACCCGGAGGAGGTTTTGTCAAAATTGAATTAAATTAGGAAAGCTTAGCTGATATCTACTGCATAATGCAATGCTCACTTATTATGTGGTGGCACACACATCTGATATCAGAAGGGATCTGTTGTACAAGAATAGAGCTGGAGAAATGGAATCAGAGTAGAATTTTTCTCCCCGGCACCCAAAGGTAATTATGCACCTAGAATTATGCACCTAGAAAGTAAAAGAAACTAATTAAAGTCATATCTCATATTTGCTAAGTGGAGTAAATTCCAATGCAATCAGTTCTCTTAACCAGATATGGCTCACCTGAGGATACACATACAGGATAGCAAGCAGTTTTATTTAAGAGAATCAAGAATACTGTATAGGACAGTAACATTAGAGTTGAATGTTTAAAGATGTGTGAGAGATGAAGTGGTCATTAAATACAAAATAAATGGAAACCAGAAAGATAAAATCTATTTTTTTAAAGCTTGGGACCATCGGGTAGCATACTAAGATAGCTTTTATAATGACCAAGTGAATTTTGTATAATTATATATTTTCCTGTGCAATGAATGTGGTTCAGTGTAATATTTCTATATGAGTGTACATGGTAAACTGATCAAATCCTGCCTCCTTTAGTAAATTTCTTAATGCTTGGCAACTTGTAGCAATTTCATTTTATATTCAGATTGACTTTTCTAAGCATGAGAAGGAACAAATGATACTTGCTAATCTGTCAGCCCCTATTCAATTAAAATGATGTATCATTAACAGACAAAGAAGAAAGAAAAGAAATTTAAAGGCTATAAATAATCTCCTAAGACAGTCCAAGGGTTCTGAATATATATTATATATAGTTATTGTATATGTTTTTAGTATATGAAGTAGTGTTATAATTTATGAATGCAAGATATTTGGCATATTTGACTCAAATGTACTTGTTACTTCACTTATGTAATTGCAACCCGTTTCTCTTCTGTACATCACCTTTGCAATTAAAACTAAAATTAAAAAGAAAAATCAGGACTTAGAATGAGTGTTCAATGGGACTATAGTCACAATTCTATGTAAAGTGACTAATGCACCAACAAAAAATGTGGGATATTCCTGTCTTGATGATTTTATGCCTTTTGCTTACCTGTTTATCTCCCTATAAATCTATATATATTATTCAACTCTCAGATTCAAGGGGTTTAACTGCTTTAGATTGAACATGTAAAACTGACTTATTTAACTTAGCATGATGTTCTCCAATTGTATACTTATTGTCACCAAATTAAGTGGCACTATGGTTCAAAGTGGTAGAGTACTAGCCTTGAGCTAAAATCTTCAGGAATATCACCCAGGCCCTGAGATCAATGCCAATGTCTGACAAAAAAAATAGATTGCTTTTTAAGGACAAACTATTATTCTCTTATTGCATATACTGAACTTCCTTGAGCCATTGTGAATGGGATGATTTTGTATCCTGGCCATTATGATGAGCATTCAATGAAAATTGGAATACTGTCATTCATATTTTTGATAACTATCCAGAAATGATTGTATAAGGTGATAATTTGACTTTTAGCATTTAAAAAAAAATCTCCACACTTCTACAAAGGCTGTACTTAAAATTCTTACAATTACTTAAAATTACTTACAATCCCACTGTACAAGGGTCTTCATCCTTGCCAATGCAAATCTCTCATTTTATTAATAATCGTTGGATAAGAAGGGAATTTTAACTTTCATTTTTCTTATTTTTGATGTTGAGTATTTTAAAATGTATTTCTTATCCCTTTGTATGTCCCATTTTGAAAATATGCCTCCATGTTACTTGTCATTTAAATTTTTTATTTATTTGAGTTGGTTATTCAATTATTTGAGCTCCTTGCATATTCTGAATTTTAGCATCTTTTCAGATGTATGCCTTGCAAGTATTTTCTCAAAATTTGAAGTATTCAGTGTGTACCATCAATTATAGTCTTTGCTGTAAAAGCATTCCTCTTTAGATATACTATTATGTAAAAGCATTGCTCTTTCAATATACTATTATGTGCCAATTTTATTACTCTTTTTAATTTTTTTAGGTCAAATCCAATATATCATTCCCTAGAACAATGTTGTGTAGTTTTTCTTTTAGTAGTTTTACAGTTTTCAGTCTTATATTGATGTGCTAAATGTAACTCAGTCTTGGAGTATGGTATGAGGACTAAAATTCTTTTCTGTGCACTTGGACACACTATTCTCTGATCACAATCTATTGATGAGAATGTAATTTTTTAAAAAACTATTACATCTTTACATCATTGTACAAATTAGGTACCGTTTCACAAAACAGTTTGTGAATATACTGCATCTTGATCAATGTCACACCCTTCAACATTCTTACCTTCCTTCAACCTACCCTTTCTCTTACTTTTTTTTTTTTTAAATTTTGTGGTATATACAATGAGTTCTTGACCGCATTCTCATTCCCTTTCCCCCTTCATTTATCTGTGCTTCTCTGCTTGCTCTCCACTTTGTATATACGCATTTCCTGGTGCCGATTTTGATGGGCTTTGATCTAGTCTTTCTAAAAAGTCATAGTGTTTAAGCTCTCAGTTGAGTCTACTATACTTCTGTTAATTCATTTTAATTCTCTTGCAAACTACAGAATGTGTTTAATTATAGCTTTATAGGTACATTGTATCTACCACAGATGACAGAAATCAAGTAATTTTTATTTCTCTGGATCTAGCTTACTTCACTAAATATATATATATTCACATCTTTCATTTTCTTTATAAATGGTACAATTCTATCTAATTGACGAGTAAGATTCTATTGTGAGTATATTATTGACACCTTTATCAAATCAAGTAACTGCATGTGCTATTATATTTATATTCATTTCTGGAATACAGTTAATGTGTCCTTCCTTATCCAGTATCATACTCTTTAATTTTTAAAGTTTTGCAACATCATTAAAATCAGGTGATACGAAAACTTGCAGCTTATATTATTGCTCATCATCCAATCATCAGGTGGATTTTTAAAATATTATGTAATGTTTCAATTGTTAATTATTAAGTAAAATATTAGTTCTTGTACACAGCCTTCTCTGTACTGCCTACATTACACTGCTGTTTCTTTCTTTATTTTTTTATGTCTTTTATTGTAAACATAGTACACAGAGTTACAGTTATATGAGTAAGGTAATGAGTACATTTCCTAACGAGCAACAATGCCTGGTAAGAAATATACTTATTACCTTGCTCATGTAACTGTAACCCCTCTGCACGATATTTTCACAATAAAAAACATTTAAAAATTTAAAAAATTTAAAAAATGACCTTAAAAAGTCAGTAGCTTTTCTGTATGCCAACAATGAGAAGAGTGAGGCTAAAATTAAAAACCAAAAAACAACTCTTTTTGTAATAGCCTCTAAAAAAAAATACCAGGATTAAATTTAATCAAACAGGTCAAGGACCTGTATTATGATGAAAACATTAAAAACTTAAAAAAGGAAATTAAAGCAGATTTAAAGACATGGAAATAAGCAATAGCAAGAAAGAAAAACCATTTGTGTCCTTATCTTGGGGTTCATTTTGCCTAACATCAACTTACCTGACCGTTTCTGTTTGACTCAGACATATACTAGTTATTGCAAATAAGGGAAACCATGGGACCTATGTTTCTTTGGGCCTGACTTACTTCACTTAATATAATTTTTTCTTTGTTGCTTTGTATGTCTCTGATATAACCCCTGTTTTCACTGTATTTGATGTTGATATAATTTGTGGAGGGGTAGGGAAAAAACAAATTGTTTAAATAGGGATACAGGTGGACCCATTGCAACAATAAGATGTACAAGATGTTATGTCAAAAAATGAACTTTATTACTTTTGGGGGAGAGAGGGCATGAGAAAGGATGAGAAGGGGAAGAAAAGGAGAAGGCAACAATGTTTGATAAGAAATGTACTCATTACCTTGCCCATGTAATTGTAACCATTCTGCACTGTATTTTCACAATAAAAAAGAAAGAAAGAAAGAAATGGAAAAATCTTCCATGCTCCTGGATTGAGAGAATTAACATTGTGAAAATGGCAATACTGCACAAAGCTATCTACAAATTCAATGCAATACCTATCAATAGCCCAACAACATTCTTTAATGAAATAGAAGAAGCAATTCAGAAGTTCATATGAAACAATCAAAGACCCCGAATAGTAAAAACAATCCTTAGTAGGAAGAACCATGCTGGAGGAATATCAATACCAAACTTTAAACCATAGTAAAAATCTGTAGTGCGGGTGCTGGTGGCTCATGCCTGTAATCCTAGCTACTCAGGAGGCTGAGATCTGAGGATCACCATTCAAAGCCAACCTGGGCAGGAAAGTCCTTGAGACTCTTATCTCCAAGAAACCACTAGAAAACCGGAAGTGGCATTGTGGCTTAAGCAATAGAGCGCTCTCCTTGAGCTGAAGAGCACAGAGACAGCACCCAAGCCCAGAATTCAAGCCCCACGACCGACCAAAAAAAAAAAATAAAATGAATAGGCTTGAGAACCAATGGAATAGAACTGAACACCAGATATGATCCCAAAGACCTATGGCTACCTAAGCTTTGATAAGGGAGTCAAAATTATCACATGGAAGAAAGACAGTCTCTTCAACAAATGGTGTGTAGCAGAATTGGATACACACACGTAGAAAATTGAAGTTAGATCCTTATATATCACCCTTCACCAAAATCAACTCCAAATGGATAAAAGACCTCAAGGTAAAAGCAGAGACCCTGAAAATATTACAGAAAGGGATAGGGGCTAAACTAAGGCTCCTAGGCACAGGTGGAAAATTGCTAAATAAAGATCCAGAAACACAACAAATCAAAGAAAGTCTGGATAAATGGGATCGCATTAAACTGCTGAGCTTCTTCATGGCAAAGGACACAGCTAACAATATAAATAGCCCACAGATTTGGAGAAGATCTTCACTAGCTGTACAACTGACAAGGGTATCATATCTACAATATATCTAGAGCTCAAAAAATTAACCTGCCCAATAACAAATCCCTAGAGAAACAACCACCCCATTAATAAGTGGGCTAAAGAATTAAAAAGAGTTTTCTCTAGAGAGGAAGTAAGAATGGCCAATAGACACATGAAGAAATGCTGAGTTGGACACAAAAGAAATGCAAATCATTGAGATTCTACCTCATTCCAGTTAGAATGACCATTATCAAGAAAACAATAATAGATGAAGGTGGGGGTGTGGCCAAAGGGAACACTACTACATTGTGGGTGGGAATGTAAGCTGGTCCAACCACTCTGGAAGACAGTATGGAGGTTCCTCAAAAGACTAAACAGAACTCCCTTCTCCCCCATGATTCAACAATCCCACTCCTGGGCATTTATCCAAATGATCTCAAGCTGGGACACACTGAAGCTACCAACACAACTATGTTCATTACACCATTATTTACTTTATCTAAGATACGGAGCCAAACCAGATGTCCGTCAACAGATGAATAGATCAAGAAAATGTGGTATATTTACACAATGGAATTTTATGCTTTTATCAGAAGAATGACATCACCTCTTTCATAAGGAAATAGAAAGACTTGGAAAAAATCATATTAAGTGAAGTATGTGAGACCCAAAGAAATATAGGTTCTATGGTTTCCCTCATTTGTAATAATTAGTATATGTCTAGGTTAGCCCTGAAAGAGAATCATAATAGCCCAAGAGCTATGTATATATTACCATAGAAAAATGATGCTAATTGAACTCCAAGATATGGAAACAACAGATCTTTATTTTCAATTTTCAGCCTTAATGTCACAACTGTACCATATCTATTTCTTCTTATTTTATTCCATTATTTTTGCCCATTGGTTTATCCCTGGCAATCTCTGTCTTTGATCTGGTACCCTCCTTTTGTTCATGCATTTATCTGTTTGGGGGACGCAAAGGGAAATAACAAAAGGCTGAAAGAAGTACAGAAGATGACCCATTGCAACCATGATACTTACAGGACACTATGTAGAAAATGAAGTTTACAACTTCATGTGGGGGAGTGGGAGGAGGGAATGGTTAGTGGGAGAACAACAATGGAGTAGGTAACAATGTTCAACAAGAAATGTACCTTACTCATTTAAATGTAACTTCTCTGTACAGATCTTTACAATAAAATAATTTTTAAAAGATGCCAGTTGTTATAAATATGATAGAAACAATTGCATGAAAGGAAAAAAAACAAAAAAAGAACATTTGAATACTTATCTTGGGGCTCATTCCACTAACATCAACTTATCTGAACTTTTCTGCTTGACTCAGACATATACTAGTTATTGCAAATAAGGGAAACCATGGGACCTATATTTCTTTGGGCCTGGCTTACTTCACTTAATATAATTTTTTCCAAGGCTTTCCATTTCCTAACAAATGAACTTAACAACTTTGGTGAGGGGTGGGGGGAGGATCGGGTAGGGGGAGGAGAGGAGAATGGGAAGGGATGGGAAGGGGAAACAACTAGGAGGCAACAATGCTTGATAAGAAATGTATTTGTTATCTTGCCCATGTTATTGTAACTCCTCTGTACGGTATTCTCACAACAACAAAAAAATAGATGCCAATTGTTATAATCTAAATATTGAAATCTACAAATGTACAAAATTTTACTATAATCCCACATCAAAATTACAAATGTTGGAATCCTTAGAAACACTATGAAAGCTCCCATTTCTGTTTGAGTGGCTAATAAGCTGAAGTATGAAGAAGCAATTAGGGCATTTTCTGTTGAACCTGAGATAATTATATCATGGAAACCTAGAAAAGTATTATTAAATAATTTAATACCTCTGTTCTGTCACCAGGACTGGCTTCAAAAAAAAAAAAAAAGAAAAAGAAAAAAGAAAAAAAAAATTCTTTTACCAGAAAATAAAAACAATTCAACAAACTTAGTAACCTCTAATTTAACATCTAATATAAACACATTAAATTATGCGTTGTTCTTTATTAAAGAATTTCACTATTGGAAAATTTAATAAATCTAACCTAAAAAACTTTGGTTTATGCATAACACTTTCAAAATGTGCCTACCAATTCTTACTAAGTATATAAAATTCATGCACCTGTTGGATCCAAATCTTCTAGAATGTGGCCACTGATTTAACTGTTATTAACTTGACAAAGTGAAATAGATTATAAGTGCTTACTTGAAGATTTCATGGACTTTGCAGACAAAAAGGGCTTAAGTTATATCTTTATATGCCCTAAGAACAATGACAGGTTTAGAATTAGTTTCAATCAAAGCTTCTAAAAGTGAAGTTCAAGATATTATTAGTGACATTTTTTTCCATTTTGCCAAATGCACTGGGAAGAGAATTCAAATGAGTGTACAGGCCACAGCAGTGGAAACTATTTTAAAAAACCAACAAAAATTAAGTTATTTGTGTTTGGCATTCATTTTTGAGCATTTTAATAGATTTCAGCTACATTTTCATGAAGACAATAGTGATATAACTCACCAATTAAAATATAATTATATGTAGAACATGGTAAAAAGGATAATCATTGTTTCTGTCAAGCCTTAGTTTATGATTAATGGAAGAATGGATTTCCACATATCCAATAAAATACAGACCCATGACACTGAATATGGGAAATTTTAGTATGGAATTTTCATGTTTTCATGTACATATAAGATCACAAAGAATTTCAAAAAGCAGCACCACATAGAAAATGAATTTAAATAGATTCACCAAGGATAATCATGCCCTGAAGGCAAAATAATGTATCTATTCATGATCACTGAAATCTTCAAATAATATTTATTATCATGGAATTTGGCAGACATATGAACATATTCTATCACTGCAATACTTTTTTACATGTTGAATTTTAGTTTTTTCCTTAGTTACTTAAAATAAGATTATATTTTAAAATATACTATTTTATTTCATCTTTACTGCACTACTAACTCTAGATTCACTCCTTAAATAGAAACTTTAAGAGTGCTCATGTCACATGAATTTTCTTGCCTAGACTAGCTTCAAACCATGATGCTTAGATCTCAGCCTCATGAGTAGCTAGGATTGCAGGTGTGAGCAGCCAATGCTTGGCCTGTACATGTTCCTTTTTGATGTGTGTGTGTGTGTGTGTGTGCATGTGCATGTGTGCAATTAAGCTTTTCAACCCTATTATATACCTGCTGATATTAGTGGACTTAGATTTTTAGCTTACAAAGCCATGTATATTAGTACTATGTATTTTTGTTTAACATATCTATGTGACTTATCAAGAGTTCTGTCATGTTTTTGTTTCTTCAATAATCAAGGCATATGTAATTTAAGGAATATTTTTCCTTAAATACGGGAGCATTTTGATATGTTGAAATTTACATTTTAGGATTTTTAAATTGTTAAGATTGTGATGTTTTGGACTTTCAAATTTCGAAAATACTGCATTTAGTTTTCAGAATTATGGCTCAAATTTATCCAGTGGATGACTGAAACTAATACCATTTATAAAGTAAACACACATGGTAGTCTCAAGTGCATTAGACTAGATATGAGTATATGCTTTCAGAAAACTTCTGCAATGAACAATTATTAGCTCTGACCTCTTGGAGAGAGTGTATCTACAGAAGATCTAGAACATGCTGGTTGTGTAGCAAAGCCCCCAGTGTCTATGTGAATCCTAACCTAATGTGAAACTGGAATAACCATTATTTCAACTGCTTTCTACATAACAATGAATCTCAGAACTAGTAAAAATAAGTGCCAAACTAAAATAATGGGTTATTAAATACCTAGGATAAAATTTCCCTTTAAAATAATGTTTTAGGAAATGTACATGCAGTTTTGTGCAGAAATGGGAGTTTTTAACCAAGGAGAATGCTAGTTGAAATATTAATGAATAATAGTACTTCTGTGTTTTAAGTTTCTTTATTCCATTAGGCTTCATTTCATTAGGCTTCATTATTCCATTTTTACACACATTTGTAAAACACTTTGACTCTCATTCTTTATTATCAGTTTGCTCACTCCATATCCAATTCATGAAAGGAATGTAAAAACAGGTGCTGTCTGGGAAGAAGATGTCTGTCAGTTTAGTTTTGATTTGTATTTTCCTTATGGTTAGGGATCTTGAACATTTCTGGATGCATATATTGGCCATTTGTACTTCCTGTGGAAGTGTTTTTGTTTGTTCATTTGTCAACTGTAATATTCTCTCCAAGTTCAATTTTTAGAGCTCTTTTAATAATTATGGATATTAATTCTTTAACTAATAAATAGCTGGAGAAGATTTCTCTGTACTCCTCATCATGTGTGGGAACGGATATAAACCAGCACACGATAGAGACAACCTACATGTTTATAGTAGTATAATTCAACAGTGTGGTACATGCACACTATGGAGTATTTGCTGGAAAATAGACAGAATTATCTCTCAGGTTAAAAGATAAGTGTAGCATGTTTTTTAACCTTGCAGAATCTAGAGCAAAAAACAAAAATATATATTCCTTTAAAATGAGGCTTCTCTCAGAGTAGGAACCAGAAAGAGGAGAGAGGAAAAGGATAGGATGAACAAGGTTATAAACATAAGATACACATTTGAAAATAGAATAATGAAACCTACTAAATGTTGGGAATTATAAAGGGATTATATATGTACATATACATATATGTATATTATTTATACATACTATACATAATACATTATACATGCATATACACATACATACAATAGCACTCCAACGTGGAGCAGTAAATGGTGCAAATAAATCAATGAATCATCTGTGTTCTTAGAGGAAATGGAAAAATCATTAGACGTATTGAGTTTCATGAAACTGAAATTTGGAAAAAGGAAAAAAATATTTTTCTTTCACTAAAATATTCAGGAGAAATGATGAAAAAATTCAGAATTTTCATCCATCAGGGACCTCAGTCTGACCAAACATGGGTGCTGAATTTGGCCAAAACTAAAAACAAAACAAACAAACAAAAAGAACCTTGGGCAGAGCTTTCACTCAAAAGCCACTATGTATTTTTACTGTGGCTTTTTAAAACTCTTACTAGACTTACTAGAGAACACTCATTCTCTTGACATATAAGACTGAGGCATGAAAATGTATGTAGAATTAAGAGACCCAATTTATGATGATTTTGTTACTCAGCAAGCGGAAATCTGTTCAGGCATACCACTTCCATAAACTGGCAAAAACATACTTGTGATTATGAAAACAATGTGTACATATAAATGCAATGTATCTGAACTGTTTAAATCCTATTTCTCAAAAATACAATAAACATCTATTTATTCAGTGGAATACTGCTGCAATGAGTCCATTTATAGTTGTGATTAGAAAAATAAGGACATGTAATATGTAATGTGAGTTTATTCACATAAAGCTGAAGAAATGAAAAACCCAGGTAGATTTTTAGAAACTTTGCATAGGTTTTTATATTATAAATAAGGAAATGACAGAAACAAAAACACATGTGGTTATATTATATTTCTGATGTTAAATAAGTAGTTAAAGAATAAATACAAAATGCAAAATTGCAACTAAGGCAAAATATTTAAAAGAAATTAAAACAGTAGCACTGAATACTACAGTTAGACTTAAAGTTCACTCTCTCTCTATATGTAATGTATATTATATAGATAGATAATATTCCTGCCTACAACTCTTAAATACTAGTAATTGAAATTCAGTCACCATATAATTTTTCTCTGATTTAGAATGAGAATACTTCTAAACACCAAATAATAAATGCATCGTTCTAGCTTGAGAGTAACCTAATAGATCCCCTCTTTGTAGTTTCAACAGTAAAACCATACAAACAAAATACTTAGTAGATGTTGAATACTATAATGAGATACTGAGATCAGATTGAGAAATACATGCAGAGGGAACTTCACCCTAATGCTCTCTGAGCACATGGAAGCAGCAGCATCTCAAGCTGTATGGCAAGCATTATTTGCACCATATCCAATTTGGGATTCTCCCCTCTAATTCCTCAATGCAGTCTGAATTTGGCCCAGCAATGCTACTAAACTTATATAAGAAATGATGGACTAAAAAATAGTAAAATTAGCAAATGACTATGAGGTAACATACAAATACCTTTCAAAAATGAAAACACTTCAATATATTATAAAACATTGCAGAAAACTTCAGGAACTCAGGACATTTGAGGGAATACTGAAGAAAATATCACTAACATCCTTAGTAGGTTGAATGGATTTGTCTTACTGTCTCAGGGTTCACACATGTCAATTTTAAATTTAGTCTTACTTCTCTCTGCCAGTAAAATCCTGCCAAAGAGAAGTAACAGCAAATAATAATAAAAGTATTTCATGGTTAGAGAAAACTGAGCTGAGACTGCTCAACAAACGTTGAAATCCCAGTGTGAATAACCAGTCTTTACAATAATCAACTATACAATTAATTTCACCATGTTTGAAATGACATTTGTCTTTGAAATTTTGCTCCAAAATTTAGAATTCCTATAACTTTCTCTCTACTTGCAAATCCCTCAAGTAATTATATAAAACAAGTATTATATAAAACAAATAATATCTGTCTCAATTAATTATTGGTTAAACTTTACTTCCTTACTTTGGTAGCACTAGGGATTGAACCCAGGGTCCTGCAGTTTCTGAATATATGCTTTTTCACTTGAGCAACAGCCCTCAACTGGCATTGATCCACTAATAAGCTAATTAGCCAGGTTTGGCTAACTAGAACAATAGGTTTGCAATTTTAAATTCTGTGACTCTTAAAAGGAAGAGAAGAGAGTTTAGTATATAAGCAGATAAATAGTCTTGCCACGTTCAGCTGATACAGTAGAGAATGTTCAGGTAAGTTTGACTTGTAAATAAACAACTTTTTTGAGATTAAGTATGTCCCCAAAATTGCATGGGCCATACTTCATTACCTAACATTAAATTTTATTTTTCTGCAATTTAAATGGAAGTTGATGGCCTGCCATTTTTTAAATCTAGCAACTTTCCATATAAGATATGGAAAAATTTATAGAACTATGGATCTGCATTTAGATTTTTATTCTTACAGATCCATTTAAAAACAGGATGAGTAGAAATTGCTTTTTAAATATAGTGGATGGAGATGAGGAGAAGGTGCACCCTGAAAATATCACACTGATTGAAATCATCTTATACTCATGATGGGAAGCTTCAAATTCTATAACTAATAGCACATTTATTTGTTGCTTTTTTAAAACCCAGAATTCCTTTTAAAATATAAAGCATGGTGTTTATCAGTCATTGAGTTTCTGATGGGATGGAATCTAACAAATGAAATTCTCTCTGAATCAATTTCAGCTGAGTTGCAGTTATATCAAAATGAAATGAATACATACACCATTGTTAAGGTGTTCACTATCTATGTAGGCTTTGTAAAGCACTTAGCCTAAAACAGTAATATTAAATACTGCTTAGCCTAATCTCTCCTTTCAAAACACATGATACTGAAGCTGGGAGAGGATTGTTTGGAAGTGTTCTTTGTGTGCAGATGTTTTTCCCTCTCAGCAACTCTAGTGAGAAGATATGCAATATTTCTGGATTACAAAGTGTTTCCAGAGAATGGATTGCTTACCCTCGGATTTCTATATGTAAGAATAGCTATGTACATATGACAATATATGATGATGCTAAGCAAAATGGACTCCAAGACATGGACACAAGAGGCTTCCTTTTGTTATTGTTGTATTTAATGTACTATGTGATCTCTTTTTACTTTCATTTTTTTCTCCCACCCCCGTTTTATTGCTTGTTGTCATTGTATTAGATTTTGGTAACCTGAGTACTGTATATATGTTTATCTGAATTAGGGAAGGGAAAGGGAACAAGAAAATGGTGAGACAAAGTACAAAGGGCAAACCAATGCAACAGTGATACTCACAAGACTATAGGTTGGAAATGAACTGTACAACTTGGCGGGGGGGGGGGGGGGGGTTCCTCGGGGGAAAGGGAAAATGGGAGAAAAATGAGGGGGGAGTAAAATATTTGACAAGAAATGTACTCATTACCTTACGTATGTAACTGTAATCCTTCTTTACATCACCTTGACAATAAAAGTAAAACAAAAGAAAGGATGCAGAAGTAAGTCTAGTATTACTTAAACTATTGTTTTGTGACTCAGGATCATTTAAACTGAATCTCTTTTGCAGTTTCTTTGGATAACTGAAAAATCTATTCCTGGACACTTCCAACATGAGCTACCTACAAACAGTACCAGACACTTTAAAAACTCTTAAATCTTGTGAAACTAACTCTGGCCAGTACTCCTTTCTTACTTGGTACCCTACTGACATGCTTCCAGTCAGAGTGAAATTCTCAGTCAAATATAATCTTACAACTTGAATCCACAAACAAAATACAGTCAGCTTTGCCTAGATACATAATTTTCTCTGATTCCTTCCTTCCTTCCTTCCTTCCTTCCTTCCTTCCTTCCTTCCTTCCTTCCTTCTTTCCTTCCTTCCTTCCTTCGTTCCTTCCTTCCTTCCTTCCTTCCGGCCTTCCTGCCTTCCTGCCTTTTTTCCTTCCTTCCTAATTGTGTGTGTGTGTGTGTGTTTCTGGGGATTAAACACACAAGACTTGATACAGTCTAGGCTTGTATTCCCCATTGAGCCACAATCCAAATGAATTATTATTACTAAAATGACCAGAAATGCTGCAACTACTCCAACACATACCATGAAGTATGGTGATGCTGATATAGTTACTTTCAATGGGAGCAGACATTTATAATTGACCTGTCAAGAGTCAGCCAACTTTTCCTAGAGAAGTTGGTAAGTATTTTAGATGATGGGGGGTGAGTCAGACAGTCAAGACACAATTGTGACACACATGTTTAAAACTGCATAGATTCACAAAGCATTAATAAATTCAAAATAATAATAACTGAAAAATATTTTTAAGGAGGGGTAATGCAGGTCTGTCAAAAATTGAGGAGAGTGAAATTCCTATTGAGTGGCTAAGTTTTCATATAATATAATTCAAGTAATAAATATATTATTAATTTGATTGTAAATGTTCATCTGTAATATCATTGTTTATGTTTTTAAATTATTCTTAAGTAGTGGTATAAAGAGGTTTCAACTCAACATGCGATTTTCTGAGTAAAGTGCATCTTTATTGCCACCTGTCTCATTTTCCTCATAATATCACGTTTAATTCCCCAGCTGTGAGACAGATTTGACTTACAAACATTTACTCACCCCTGCTCTAAAATCTCAAATACTCATGACAAAATAGCAACCATTGCATGTATGTGATGACCTGAGGTTTCCTTGGATGGGGGTGCGGGGTGGGGGAGGTGGGATGGGTCTGAATACAAAGGAAGCTTCTAGGTTCCAGAGTGCCAATGAGACAGATGAAAGACAAGAGGAGGAAAGCAGCCCTCTGGGAGAAATGAAGGGAGGGGCTGAGAATGAGAGCCATCAGTTGCCCTCCTAGTGATAAGTGCCTGCAATAGTGACCTGTTTGCATTATCACCTGCTAAAACGATCAACTGACAGCAAAATCGATCAAAGGAAAAAAGCAAATTCCAGGCCAGGCGGGATGGTAAGAATCACAGAGATGATGGTAAGAATCACAGAGATGACCCTTTCAATATAAGAAAGCAGACACACCACTTGTTCTATAGATTTTTCTTTTTCCCGTTCTCTCTTTCTTTAAAAGAATTAGTCAAGTTAAATTGATGCCATTTGTAAGGATATAGACATACGTAAATGAAAAACCTAGCAATAGATTTGATCAATGGCTATAATTCTGTTAATTTTTCTTTGAAATAGAGATGAGATTTCTTCAACATAAAATCCATTACTTCATAAAATATTGCATTTAGAACTGTGATAGTTTAGCATTTTCAATACTTTGGTATGGAGCTAGGTGCCCAAGATTAAAAGTCCTACTTCTAGTGAGGTAGTCATTTGCTTGAAAGAATTGTATTATTGTTTTCTCTAGTAAAAAATGAGCAAAGAAGAACACAGCATAAACTCAGTTGGCGCTTGAAGAAATGCTGGCACATGTTTATCAGCCATCATGTGAGACAGAAAGCAATATGCAACCGTGAAATCTTGTCTAAATTCCTTCGTGTTGACTGAGAAGTTATTCGGCTTTTATTCATTTTTTATTCCAGTATGTATGGAAATAGATTTAATAGAGAAAGCATCATCTGGTTCCTTGTAAACAAAGAGCAAATAAATGACCGGGGAATCATGTCATTTTACTTTGGGGGAAAGTACATATGATGCTCAGTACCATTTAATTGACATGGTTAAGAAAAGACCCTCCCCCTCAACCCTATTCCCACTCCTGGTGACAGCTCTTAATATTTCCGGAGGTTTCTCAGATTTCCTTAGCCCTTTTAAAAAT
This sequence comes from Dipodomys spectabilis, assembly GCF_019054845.1. Taxonomy (NCBI): domain Eukaryota; kingdom Metazoa; phylum Chordata; class Mammalia; order Rodentia; family Heteromyidae; genus Dipodomys; species Dipodomys spectabilis. The sequence continues at coordinate 3,535,632 of NW_024870814.1, forward strand.
GGGATACTAATAACTCAATTAGATGTTAATTGGGACCCAAGTTGCTAGGGGCAACTGATCACAAAATAGAAAGAACTAGTTTTTTGTGTCACCTTTCTGGCTTGAAGGCAGATAAAAAATATTTATAAACCTATATCAACTTCTAGCAGACCAAAGGATAACCTTTGTTTTTCAAATTTATAAGCTACATAGTTCTTATTTAATATGTAAACTAACAGTTAAATGGAATAAAAAGGAGGGAGACAGGGAGGGTGGGAAAGAGGGAAAGAAAGGGACAAAGTTACCTTTTAAGTTTATTTTTTAAGGAGTAGAATAATAAGACTTGGTGGTGATGTGTTCGTAGTGAAAGAAATTAAATACAAATTAATCAGAAGTACATTTATGATTATTTTCCATTTTGAAAGTGATTTTGAAATGCTGTTTACTGTTTAATATATGAAAAGCCAAGTAAGTCATAGATAGCAGGAGTCAAACAGGAACCTTGGAAATCATCTGAACCAATATTGCTGAGACCTTTGGGAACTAAATGTGGCACCCTCCAGGCACACACAGGACACAACCTGCACCCACATCTATTGCTCATTTTATAGATGACAGTAAAAACTAAAGGCATCTATAAAAGCTGCATGGTACAGTTTATAAAATTTTAGTACCTAGAATTAGACTGACTCAAATACTGGCTCTGTTGAGAGTTAGCAGTCTAACTAACTCAAATACTAGTTCTGACATGAAACCTTGAAAGTTGTTTTTTCATTAATCAGTATCGCTTTTCTTAAATAGAAATTAAAAAGCACCTAGCCATGTCTGCTACCTACAGGTATTATGGGGCCAATAGCTGTACACTTGCCTCTTGAAGATGTTATTATTATTGGTGAAATTTGCAGTTAATATTAGAATTTCATAAATAATGTTGGAATTCTTAACCTCCATATTTCTTTTTTTAATTTTATTGTAAAGATGCTGTACAGAAGGGTTGCAGTTACATAAGTAAGGTAATGAGTATATTTCTTGTTGAACATTGTTACCCATTCCTTTGTTGTTCTGAATCACAGAAATATGTTTTTTGTGATTAAGAATTTTGGATACTATGCTTCAAGTTCTTCCTGCTGCTCATTCTTAAACAATAATTTCTATTTGTTCCAAGATTTTGGAAACTCTGAAAAGATTTCAAAAACTGACGTTCTATAATGAAAGAGTTATTTTTGAATTCTCCATGCATAATAGAGTAATAATAGTATTTGTTCCAAGATACACATTTTGTGAAATTATATTCCCCAATATACATACAAAATTTCTCATGGCATCTCCAAACAATTCCACATGATACACTTTCTTTGTTATTTGTTTTACTCAAACCTGAACAGTATTGTTGTATAGTATATGCAGGGGTGAATTTCCACAATGTAACTTTCTTGAATATTTAACCAACAGTTCAAACAATACAAATACCAAGAAGATAAAAATCTATTTTGTTAGAGGGGGAATGGATGAATGTAGAGATGAATATTGTTTGAATAGTCATAGTAGTCGAGGCTGAGATCTGAGGAGCGTGGTTCAAAGCCAGCCAGGCAGAAAAGGCCCCATGAGACTCTACAATTAACTAAAACAAACAAACAAACAAAAAAACACAAAAACTCCCAGAAGTGGAGCTGTGGCTCAAAGTGGCAGAGTTCTAGCCTTGAGTGAAAAATCTCATGGACCAAGCCCAGGACCAAAACTGACCAAGAGAGAGAAAGAAAGAAAGAAAGAAAGGGAAAGAGAGAGAGAGAGAGAGGGAGGGAGGGAGGGAGAGAGAGAGAAAGAAAGAAAGAAAGAGAGAGAGAGACAAAGAAAGAAAGAGAGAGAAGGAAAGAGAGAAAGAAAGAAAGAAGGAAAGAGAGAGAGAAAGAAAGACAGAAAAGAAAGAAAGAAAGAAAGGAAGGAAGGAAGGAAGAAAAAAGAAAGAAAGAAAAAAGAAAGAAAGAATAATGGAAAACATCAGTTTTTAATAATTACCCAAATAAAATAGGAATACTTCCAAACTATCATAAAGTCAATGTTAACCTAACACCAAAACCAAATGAATATGTTAAAAGAAAAACTACAGATTCTACAAGTCACAGGTGTAAACATTCCAAAAAATATAATTGCAGTAAATTCAACAATATACAAACTGTGCATTGGCCTCAAGAATATAAGGCTGGTTCATGTTTTGAGAATACAGAAAATAATGCAATTTACTACTTTAGCATGCTAAAGAAGAAAAATCATATCAATTGAAATTGAAAAGCACTTAACAAAATCTAGCATCCTTTAAAATAAAACAAAATTCTCAGTAATCCAAGAACTAGAGAAATGTCTCAAATTTAATAAATATACCCAAAAATTCTGTAGACATTGTCACATTTATTGGAGAGACTGTACTCTTTCTTCTGCCCCTAGTAATAAAGCTGGGATATTTTCTTTTGCAATACTTATACCAACTTCATTGAGAAATTCCAGGTAATGAAATGAGAAAAGAAAAATTAGTTTAAAAACACATATATTTGGAAGGAAGTGATAATATTATCTTAATCTGCAAAAAGAATGGTGATGGTGTATATTTAAAAAAGAAAGATGAAAGCTTTGTGGAATACATCAGGACTCCAGAAAAATAATAAAACATACAGTTAATATACATTTGAATGCCTTCTTATTTGGCAATAACAACAAATATCTATGATATAAAACTAATGAAGCATGTATAAGTTGTGTATGCAAAAACTGCAAAACTGATAAAATAAATCAAACATGATCTAGAAAGTAAAAAGCTCTTACATGTGCAGAGATGAAAACTCAACATTCAAGAGCGACCTATACATTTAACACAGTCTCAATATTTTAGCAAGCTAATTTGTAGATACTGATATACTCACTTTTAACTTTACATAAAAAGCCAATAAACAAACTCCGGAAGTGAATAGTTGACCTAATGCCAGTGAAAATAATAGCCTCCCAAGAATGACTATCTGAGGTGAAGAATCTTTGGAATGTTCCAGTAGACTGGACAGAATGGAAATGTGGAAAGTATAGTTACGTCTGGCAATGAAATAGAATAATGAGTACTGTACATAACCAAACCCAGAAATACAACAAAGACAAAAATACAAATGTGTAACTGTAAAACCTCTAGGGAAACAAAAGAGAAAAATTTCTGACATCCAGTTGGCTTTGCAGATTAGTTTTAAAATACAGGGAATAGTCAGGTGCCAATGTAGCTATTTCTAATGTTGAGAACCTTGAGATTTGCTGTTCAAAGCTATCCCAGTCAAAAAAAAAAAAATCTCTTAATAGCAGGGTAACACCAAAACAAACCAAGAGTCATTCAAAGCTCTTCCAATTGCCAAATCTAAGAAACATTTGAAAACGTGTGGGGGACATAGTAGTATAATGTCAGCTCTATAGAACAACAAAATGGCTACTCTAGGGTTTCTGTTCTAAAATTATACTATGGGTTTTAATGACAGTTTTGTATGAGTGATTCTTTAACACTCATCTGCATGAGAAGCAATGTAAAAGTTTTTTTAAAAAGTAAACTCCTGGAAATTCCTAAAGCTTTCTTTCTTTCTTTTTCTTTTTCTTTCTTTTTTTTTTTTTTTTTATTGGTGGTGGGTCTTGAACTCTGGGCCTGGGTAATGTCCTTCAGCTCTTCAGCTCAAGGCTAGCACTCCACTTGAGCTACAACACCACTTCCGGTTTTCTGGTGGGTAATTGGAGATAAGAGTCTCACAGACTTTCCTGCCTGGGCTGGCTTTGAACTTTGATCCTCAGATCTCAGTCTCCTGAGTAGCTAGGATTACAGGCATGAGCCACTGGTGCCCAGCTAACTCAAGCTTTCTTGAATAAACATTTTCCAGGGTTCTCTTTCAAACAATGAGATACAGCCCTAAGGAATTCATAAACTACAAAGATTTTAAAGTTGTCATACATGGCACCCAACTTAATGTCTGACTTAATTCTTCTGTAATATGAATTATTTTTATAAATCTACAGAGGTGACAGTAACTCGGAGATATGGTTAAGAATCATGTCTGTCTGTTTGCTGTTTTTCATGTCAGTTTTCTAGTATGTAATTTGACAAACGCAACTGTTAACCATTTGTTACCTTGTCTTTCCTGTGCCAAGTGAAGATCCATCTTTGAGATTGTGATTCCCAAAACCTATGCTAACTTCCTGAATTTATTTATCATTTTTGGAATCTAGAGGATTGAGTATAACCAAATATGTTTTTCATGTTTAGTATATTGTTTCAATTCTCTAAAAGTTCTATCACTTAATACATTTTATTACAACATAAATTGTTCCCCTATTGGCTTTTTGCTGCTTTCTAGTTCTATATTCTTCCATTGAAATTTTTGCTATGATGTTGACATCTCAGTTATTGCTTTCTGGATTTTCCATTTGTGCTCCAGTCTGGATTCCATTTAGCTGGAGTTCTTTTTGTTCAGGTAAACAATTAAAGCTGTGTGTGTGTGTGTGTGTGTGTGTGTGTGTGTGTGTGTGCGCGCGCGCGCTCGCTCGCAGGCTCGTGTCTTGTAATCACACAACACAACATTCTTTCCCCTATCTCCTTACTGTTAGGACATGAGTTTAGAAAAAGATGTGTGGGTAATTTGCAACTTAATAAATGTAGGTCACAGTTAACTTACTCTTCTGAAAAACAAACATTTTTTAGCATGAGCTCATAGTATGGAATGAAGGACTTCCTAAAGATTAAGCAACAATGTAAATTTTGGGAAAGAATATTCTGGTATTCAGGAAATTTGAATTTTTGAGAAGTCTCTATTGTTTGATACTCTCAGTTGTAGTGACTTTCTGTCTCTGTATCTCTATGAAACCAGTGCTAAAAGTATTAGGAAGCCAGAGTACACCAACGAGACCATAATGAGGCTTGTGCATTGAATGATGACTCTTCCACACTCAGGATCAATCCAAGCAGTTGTGTGAATGAACAAACTAAAAACAATCTACTCAATGAGTAGCCACTTAGTTGATTTTTTTAATGTTTTACTTGTGAAAATACTGTACAGAGGGGTTACAATCAATCACATAAGCAAGGTAGTGAACACATTGTTTATTAAGCATTGTTGCCTCCTCCTTTGTTTTTCCTCTATAATCCCTTCCCTCCCACGTCCACAACTACACTCCCTCCCGTGGCTCCACCAAAATTGTAAAGTTCCTTTTTTTCAACATAGTGTCTTATATATCTCATTGTTGCAATGGGTCAACCTGTATCCCTGGTTAAACATTTTGTTTATTCCTTCCCCTCCCTAATTTATACCAACATCAAATACAGTGACAACAGGTGTTATACTGTGGGGGAGGGACATACAAAGCAACAAAAAAAATCACATGGTATCTTATAAATAGGTTAGAAACTATAGCAAGAAAGAAAAGACCACTTGTGTCCCACTTAGTTGATTTATCACCATATATAATACACTATTTCTTTTGTACTGTATTTTCTTTTGTACAAAAATAATAAAATAGAATCCACAGATCAAATTACAATAATTAAGAGTTGTATATGGATCTAATTCTGTCATCCCAGCTTCTTTGATTCTTAATACACATGTGTGCGTGTGCGCACGCACACACACACACACACAAGCACATTTATAAATACTACATGAAGTCATGGATATGTTAACTACCTCAATTGTTATTGTACAGAGTTTTATTTGTCTAATATACTTCAATAAATTTGGAAATAAAAAGGAAACCATTCTTTTGGCATAGGAACATTATTATCTAGGTGAATAAATATTTCAATTATTAATACCTCTTACCATTCACAAGCAAAACTTGAGGTTCTTTGTACTTAAATGAAAACAGTACTTTTGGGTCCTAACATATCGAGTTATTTGGGGCTTTGGCATTTTTAAGATTGTTACATAATTTTTCTCAGCCCCCAAGCAATATAAGGTAAATATTATTTCCTTGTTATTTTATAAAGAAGGCAATCAAACTATGGAAAGGCAGATTTTCATAGCATAGGGAAAGTAGAATTAGACCCAATGCTGCTTGATTCTGAATTCTATGTTTGCATCACAGGACATCCATGCTCAATCATGTTCTTCACTACTCTTGATTTTATTACAACTTTTTTTGATTATGTAACATTTACCACACCTTTTGCACATAAATATGTGCTAATATTTTGGTATTTCCTTAGTATGTATTATATTGAGCTTTGAAACAAATTAGCTTCCAAAGAGACTATATGAGTAAAAAAATTGTGAATGCATAAAAGAGACGGTCACCAACTTGTAATTAGAAAAAAAATACCGAATTTGCTTATCTGCCAGTGGAGTCTTGGCTACTTGTCCTTTATTTAATGTGATATACTCTAAGTGTGTGCTTTACTTTCCAAGTTACAAAGCATGCTTCACTTTCTTTACTTCTTCCTGTAGTATTTCAGTTCACAATGGCCATGATTTTCAAGCTTTTGCCTATGAATCGAACTGCAGAATGAAAGGATATTGTATCATGTATCTATCTGATAAAATTAATTTTATTGAATTTATACCATAAAGGCACTATACAAATTTCCATCCATGTTATCAATTTTGCCAAACCTAATATGAAAATGCAGGATAACAAATACCAATAGAATTTGCAAAGCTATTAGCCAAGTCAAGGCATTGTGCTTTACCTCCTCTTCTTTATGCATTCATTTATTCATGGAACATTTAACCATTTCAAAGTAGGAACATCAAGGTGACATTATCCAAGGTACTTTTTGAAAGAATAAAAGCTAGTATGGCAGATAGCTGACATGTACGCTTTATTCAACAGGAAACAGGTAATCATTTAACATGATTAAACATCTGATTTGTACACTGAAAACTACACTTTAATCTGTCATCTCCTAGGACAGACTTTTCACAAAGAAAAAATATATACATTTATGTACACATATATCTATATACACACACATATATATACACATATATACATACCTATATTTGTAAATATACATATATACTTTTATACACACACACACACACACACACACACACACACACACACACACACACAAACATATAAGTATATATAGGGCCTGGAACTGAGATCCTTCCAATCTCAGCCTCCAATGCAGCTGTAATCACAGGCATGAACCATTATACAGTGCTTAAGAAGGGATCTTGTTTGTGCCTTGACTGGGCTTGAACTATAATCCTTCCAAACTCAGTTTTCCAAGTAGCATTCACCACCCGCACTCATCACATTATGTAAGTTTTTAAAAAGCTCCTTTTCCCCCTAAAATCTTTGCCTACTTTTCCAAAAATAGTACATAATCTAAGGCTCAGCATCACCATCCAGGTTAACCTGCCGCAGTTAACATTGTTGCCTTACAGGGGCCAAAGCAGAATGATTGATTATGTACTTACTGATCCAAGAGGTAAATAGAGGTTGCAATCAATCTATAGCTTTCAGCATACTTCAGAATATTAAAATATATCTCTAAAGGGAATTCTCTTCACACAAAATTATTAAATAACCTATGTAGAATTACATATAGAAAAATATACAAGGAAAAGATGGGTAATTATACGGATACATTTGTTCCAGTGATGATAGCTGCAAATATTTATGTTTATGGATATATGTGGGATAAAAAAAATATAGCACAGAGGAATTGACTTTAGTACCTGAAAAAGAATTTCATGATCCATACCTATAGAAGGGGGAAGTATGTACTGCATTTCCAAATGTCCTCAAGTTTTAATATTCTCTTCCACTCATGTTTACACAGTCATAGATTTACATTGAGAATATATATATATATATATATATATATATATATATATATATATATATGGAGAGAGAGAGGAGAGAAAATTTACAGGAAAGATTGTAATAGTACTCATTATTTTTACCAGATTAAATTTTACCAGATTAAATCTCTTGTATTATGCCATGAATTTATGCTTTTTCCAATTCTTTTTGGATATATGAAAATACATCAATTATTTTAGCTCTCCTTTTTCTATACTTTATATTGGCTTCCATTTTAAATGTATTCTGACTTCTTTTAAACTTAATAAGTTCTATCTTATGGAGGAGGTAAGGATCATAATTAATCATAATGCAGGGCATTAAATGTGAGTTTTTAAAGAATACCAAACTCAGTACTGTTTGTGGGGAAACAAAGCCTGAAATTGATATGTGTAAAGGAATCTTATCCTGAGAGTGATACTATACAAATCTGGAGAGTCAGATAGAGGAGTATACTAAATGGAAATGGAAAATAAATATCACCTAAGAATAATACCATGAAGTGGTGTTAACAAATGAGATTAAATCAGAAGCTTGGGTCCCAACAGTTGCCTCTAAGAGAATAAACAAAATATATCTGTAATGCCCTTCAAGGCAATGTATTTCATTTCATGATATAGGTGTCAAAAATGCTGATGATCTCAGTAAAATGCACATTCTGAATTATGTATGAACTAATATTCATATAACAATTTCCTAAGCCAATGACTCTGCAGAACTCTAAACAAGTAGGTCCTAGGTAACAGAGCTAAAAATAAATTAAAAATTCTTTTCAGGGACTGGTTAAATAATATATTTGAAGTTAAGGTCAAAGAATCACCTCTTGAACTTTTAAAAATAATTACAAAGATGGGTGCCAGTAGCTCACATCTTCAATCCTACCCACTCAGAAGGCTGAGATATAAAGATTGTGGTTCTACCTAGCCTGCACAGGAAAAATCCAAGAGACTCTTATCTCCAATTAACCAACAAAAGCTGGGACTGGAGGTATAGCTCAAGTGATAGAGCACTATGATTTTTTTTTTAATGTGCTAGATAAACACAATGGAATTCTTTCTGATGGAAGAAAGAATGGCATTGCCCCAAACATTGCTTTAAACATTCACACAGTGAGAACAAAGGAAGATATTCTTAGGAGAGGATCATAAGCACTCAAAAATTATGTGTATAAGATGATATAAAATGACATTCATTGAAATGGTACTGAGGTTTTTTTTTATTGCACTGTTGTGTTCTTTTTTTTTTCTTTCCTCTTTTCTTTGATTTCTTCCCTTCTGTCTCTGTGATTTCTGTACCTTTGTCTTGTATATGTAAGTCCATCTGATTTGGGGAAGGGAAGGGGAAGCCCAGAAATAATGTGATAAAGGATGAACCAATTTAACTGTGAAACTTACAAGGCACTATGTTAGAAATAAACTTTACAACTTGAGTGGGGGACGAAAAGTGTGAGAAAATGAAGGAAGGTGATACTGTGACTTAGTAACTTTAACCCCTCCTTTACAATAAAATTTAAAAAAAAAAATCTAAAAAAGAAAGGAAAAGGAAAAGAAGATGCAAACCCATGCAAATATTTAGTTCTTTTCAATGTATTTAATAACATGCTGCATTAATGTGTATAGGCTATTAGGGGCTGTAAACATGTCCCCTTTCTAATAAAATATATATAATGACAATAAGAGGGTTTATTTATTTTACTAATGGGACACATGGGCAGCAAAGATGGCCGCTGAGAGGAAATTGAGTGGGCAGAGCCCGAGTTGTTTATGTTAAAATCTGACTGGATACCACAACCAGGCAAAGTGACATCAGTGCATGAACAGCTCCCAGACAGCAGGGAAAGTATAGAAAGCTTAGGTACATGATAGTGATTGGTTGGTTCCTTTTCCTTCCCTTCCATGCCACGCAGTTCTTTTGCTTTAAAAAGTGCTTGCTGTGTGGTAATAAACAAGTTCCTGCTTGATTTGACTCCCTGCTGCATCTGTCTCAGAGGCTAAGGGAGGCTGGGGAAAGGTAGAGCAGCACACTTACCTTTCCTCGAACCCCGTCTGTCTTCCGCAAACGGTGGAAGACCCAACACTAATGTAATTTTACTAACAATGCCATGACTTAGTCCCTTAAATCATGACTGTGATGATATTCCAGTAACTACTGAGAGACTTAATGGCAGATGAAAAGCTGATTACCCATATGAGGAAAACTGATGCCTTTGAGTCTTCACAAGAACTAAGTCACATATGACATCAGACTATTAGGGAGGGTAGTAATATTCCAGATTTTTATTCTGAGCCTGTTAAATGTTGTTGTACATTTCAAGAGTAGACCTTGAGAGCCTGAAATTATTTCCCTTTAAGATGCATTTGCTCCAAGTCTTTCCATTTCCTAACAAATGGGGAGATGTCATTCTTTCTGATGGAGGCATAGAATTCCACATATATATATATGTACATATATACAACATTTTCTTGATCCATTCATCTACTGAGAGGCATCTGGGTTGGTTCCATATCTTAGCTATGGCAAATAATGCTGCAATAAACATAGTTGTGCTGGTAGCTTTAGTGTGGTCTTGTTTGTGATCATTCAAGTAAATGCCCAGAAGTGGGATTGCTGGGTCATAGGGGAGCTCTATGTGGAATCTTTTGAGGAACCTCCATACTACTTTCCAAAGTGGTTGAACAAGTTTACACTCCCACCAACAATGAAGTAGCTTTCCCTTCTGTCCACATCCCCTCCAGTATCTGTTGCTATTAGAGTTCTTGAGCATAGCCATTCTAACTAAGTGAAGTAAGCCAGGCCCAAAGAAATATAGGTCCCATGGTTTCCTTATTTGCAATAACTAGTATATGTCTGGAACAATTAGAAAAGGTCAAAAGCTATGTACATAAGACCAGATAAGATTAAGTTAAGTGAAATGAACCCCAAGATAGGGACACAAATGGTGTTTTCTTTCTTGCTGTTGTTTCTAACGTATTTATAAGGTACCATGTGATTTTTTTTGTTGCTTTGTATGTTCCTCTCCCATGGTATAATCCCTGTTTTCACTGTATTTGATGTCAGCATAATTTGGGGAGGGGAAGGAAAAAAAACAAAATGTTTAAATGGGGATACAGGTTGACCCATTATAACAATGAGAGGTACAAGACACTATGTTGAAAAATGAACTTTACAATTTGCAGGAGGTGGGGGAGTGTAGTTGTGTAGTTGTGGAGGTGGGATGGAAGGGATGGAAGTGGAAAAACAAAGGAGGAGGCAACAATGCTTGATAAGAAATATACTCATTACCTTGCTCATGTAATTGTAACCCCTCTGTTCAGTATTTTTACAATAAAAACTTATTTTTTAAAAAAATGCATTTCTTCAAATCATGACCTTCCTCTCCTCCATGCACACATTTTTGTTTAATGTAATAAATGCATGAACTAAGAACCATAAGTTGTGTTTTGTGCATTAACCATTTTATGCATTTATCACAAGCCATGATTAAGTCATCAGGGCCTTTCTTTAACGCTGCTAATATCCTCTCTCCTGGAAAATTATCCCATCTGTCTACAAGCACTTTTTTTCCATTTTTATCACCTTGGCCATTAGAACTCAGATATTATTTCACTTCCTTCAGGAAGCCATTACTAATTTTCTACTAAATTGGGTCATAAAAATAGCCCTACATGTTTTTTCTTATAATGAAGACATTGATATTTTAACAAATTTACTAACAAAAACTCAGATTGAAGCTGATACTGTTATTAGTATTTTAATTTCTTTTACTACATCCTCTTTAATATAAAAACAGCACTCAGAACTGAGGTGATAAACTAGACATCTATGGTATTATGTATCCTGAAAGCTTAATGAATAGGGAATTTGTAAAATGTTAATGTGTGAAACTTGTTGTCAGCTTCATAAATGAGTACTGTAAATAAAAATAAAAATAGTCATAAAATACATGGCTCATTTATTGAATACTATTTTTTAATATTGAAACTTTAACCCAGGGTAGAAAGGATATAGTGCTACTCAAGTGCTCTTATCATTTGAGTTTCATTGCTAATTCTTTTTCCTTGAATTTTGATTTTAAGATAGGGCTTCAAACTTTGCAATGGCTGGTTTCGAAGTCAAGTACCTCCTTCTGCTTCACACTTAATATTGTAGGCTTGGATTATGACACCCAGCAGAAAATGGCACATTTAGGGTTCTTCAAGTTTAGACTCACTCATCTTCCAGAGCTTGATCAGATTAATAATCACCTTTCTTTCAATACAACTGGAAGTATTTTCTTAAGATTATGACCTATACAGATACTTTTAAAGGAAAACATCTAGCCTTATGAACAAACCTAACACCTTGGGAGAAATAACAAGGTAAATTTCATCATAGAAATTCCACCCACAGATTTAAAATTGAGCATTTGAAGACTAGGCATGAAAGCATTATTTATGTTTTTTCTCCTTAACTGAATGCTTAATTAATTTCACTTCAAAAAATCTATTCTGAGCGGCTGCTGATAATGTAAGAAAAATTCTACATAAAATAAATGGAGGATAACTTGAAAATGGATCAAAGGTAATTAAATTATTAGCCAAAATTGTAAGACTTCAATTGGGAAAGAAATTATTGTCCTAGCTCCCTAATTAAGGTGGAAATTAAATGTGCCATCAGTAAAATATCTGAATGGAACTTTCTAATTGTTCTTTATTCAGCTCTAATTTTGTGATGGTGTGTTTGCCAAGTGTCTGTGAAATTCTAGGCTTGGTGAACATCATGTGTGGAGTTGGGGCTGTACAGTTGTGTGAGTGAAATGAACAAAAATCATTATTGAAAGGAAAAAAGAAAAAAAGCTTTATACATAGAGAATTGTGCGACTTTTAGAAAATATTGGCATTTATTTTTATGTGCAAAATCCTCAAGAAATGATGGAAAGCAACAAGGAAATCTGTAAGACCTATGCTTCTTTATCACCTGTTAGAATAATATTCCCAGCCTCTTTCTAGAATATTCAAGCTCTTTGGGCTGGCCCTTACTGAAATTATCCTACAAAAGACAATCTAAGGTTCCCATCATTGCCAATTATTCAATGATAATTCATTTTCCAGCTTGTCCACTCTTTCCATTTTGGTGTTATCACTGTTGAGTAAAGTGTCTTAAAGCAGCTATCTGACATTCCCAGAAGAAGACAATTCAACTCTCCTAGACATTTACAGGGAATAGCTGTAGCACTCAGGCAAGTGTAATTTGCAAATTGACATCCGGGGATCCAGAAATCCTTCATTCACATTTTATGATAAGCCATTTTTCTGAAAGTAGTTATGTCATCATTATATTGTGGCAGAAGCCCAAAAGAGGTTGTTTCAGCTAGTGAAGGTCTCTTGGCAAGCTTGTTCAGAGATCCTGGTCCAGTTACCAAGTCAGTCTTTATTTGGCACAATGAAGACATCAAATTCTGCTGGCTATGATATATTAAAACAATCAAATTCTCTATATGAAATTCTACAGTAAGGCCAAAACTTGACTTTTTCAATATCCAAATAAGTTATCATGGGATGCCTTATAAATGTTTAGTGAATAATTGACCATTAAATCATTTATGCTTTAAAGCCAACTTATAGTGTGTCATTGCATTGTATGTGATATAAAGAGAGAAGGGTAATCAATTAGTAATAAGGGTTGCTTTATTTGCTTGTCTGAAATAACTGAAACTTTGAAAGAACATTTAGGAAGAAATACAAAATAATTTCTATGGGACTAGTGAACTATAGGTCAAAGATGTCCCACAGTCTAGGATTTTTAAAGATAATGCTCAAAGGGAGTCTGGGAGAATCAAGTTAAAAGTTAGAAATGGTGACAAAGACTGTTGGAACAGTTAGGATATGGAGAAAGAGAAAAAGAATACCACGTTTTTAGGTACAAATCTCCAATTCTAGTTGATGCTATCAACAATCTATATAAAAGTAGTAGAAAAAATATCACTTGATTGGAAGCTAGAGAAATCATGACAAGTCTGGACTACTGACCATTTGAGAAAAGCCATTTCACCTCCATAAATTTCAGGTTCCTTGTCAGAAAGTGATACAGTGATATGAAGAATGGATAAGAAAAACCCTAAATGTCCATTTCTGTGTCCATAATAGGTCCCAGACAAACATTAGGACCCTTCTCAATTTCCCCTAATGCTGAGGGATTGTTATTACCTCATTCTGAGACAAAAATAACCATGAAGACTGCCAAAAGGTTTCTATTAGTTTTGCTCCTAGAAACCAAATGGTATATAGAATTCTAAGCTGATCTCACCATGGGAATACTTTTCATCCTTCTACCTTAATAACAACTTCCAAATGTACTTTTATGAATCCTGACTCTTCTATTTCTTGTGTTTGGAGAGATCAGTGACATAAGGAGACATACTGGAGCCTGGAGCAAAAGGAAAAAATCAATGATGTAGGTCTCCACTTGAAAGTTTGATTTATTATTTACCATAGGATTTTTGGATTTTCATTTTAAAATATTTGTGTCAAATAATACTTGTCTTGATTAGTGATCCTTTTGACACTTTCTTAAACTCTGTACCTGAGGCAGGCATTTCACCTGCCTTTTCCTAATCTCTGTTGTTGCAGATGTTTTCATTTAGAGATTAAGAGATTTGTTTCTGTGTCACTTGACAACGAATTTCAGGGTAAAGTTCATTAAAGAATATTCTATCAAGACAGAAACAAATATTTGGATGAAAATAATTATTTATCTTCTCTCTAAACATGAAGAATAGATCTGAAATCTTTGTTTCTCCTGTCATCATTTCTAATGTGGCTGTCCATTGGCTTGCATCTTAGGGCTGTTTTGAATTGTATAATATAAAGTCAGTATCACAGGAAGTCGAGCCACCACTTTCATTGTTAGTAATACTATGCTCTTTCATGTATCTCTGATGATCAGTTATGATTCATGGAGCATTTATAGCAGACCATGCATTTGAATACCTGTTTGGTGAATTAAACAAAGTAGATAAACAAATTCAATTTAGTAATTGCTATTGTTTTCCAGATGAGAAATTTGAACCTCACAAATATCAGTCAAACTGTTAGAATTACATACTTTGGTTTTAGTCTTAAATATGGCAGACTTTCTCAAGAGAAAAGGGAAAGAATGAGACAAATAGCATTTGAGAATACTCTGGAAATGTATAGGACAGTTGACTACAGATGGCCATGTCCATAATTGGAAGATTTTTTACCATGTACTTAACACATGAAACAACATCCAGTCATGTATCACTGGAAATAGAGCAACAATATCATCATATACAAAATAAATCAGCAAAGAAACAACTCAAAAAATCCTCAAAGAAACAACTGCCCAATAAATAAGTGGGCGAAAGACTTAAAGAGAAACTTCTCTGAAGAGGAAAGAAGGATGGCCAATAGACACATGAAGAAATGCTCAACCTCCCTAGCCATAAAAGAAATGCAAACCAAAACAACATTAAGATACCACCTCACCCCAGTTAGAATGGCAAAAATCAAGAACTCTAACAACAACAAATGCTGGAGGGGATGTGGACAGAAGGGAACCTTACTGCATTGTTGGTGGGAGTGTAAACTGGTTCAACCACTTTGGAAAGTAGTATGGAGTTTCCTCAAAAGACTCCACATAGATCTCCCCTATGACCCAGCAGTCCCACTTCTGGGCATTTACCCAAATGTTTACAAACAAGACCACACTAAAGCTACCAGCACAACTATGTTTATTGCAGCATTATTTACTATAGCTAAGATATGGAACCAACCCAGATGCCCCTCAGTAGATGAATGGATCAAGAAAATGTGGTATATATACACAATGGAATTCTATGCCTCCATCAGAAAGAATGACATTGCTCCATTTGTTAGGAAATGGAAAGACTTGGAAAAAATTATATTAAGTGAAGTAAGCCAAGCCCAAAGAAACATAGGTCCCATGGTTTCCCTTATTTGTAATATTTAGTATATGTATGAGTCAAGCAGAAAAGGTCAGATAAGGTGATGTTAGGGAAATGAACCCTAAGATATGTATTTTAATGTTTTTTTTTTCTTTCATGCATTTGTTTCTAACGCATTTATCAGATTATTTCTTTGTTGCTTTGTATGTCCCTCCCCCACAGTATAACTCCTGCTTTCACTGTATTTGATGTCGGTATAATTTGTGGAGGGGAAGGGGAAAAACAAGTCGTTTAAATAAGTATACAGGTCGACCCGTTACAACAATGAGAAGTACAAGTCGTTATGTCGAAAATGAACTTTACAACTTTGGTGGGGGGGGGGGGGGAGAATTGGGTGGTGGGGGAAGCTGGGAAGGAAAGGGAAAGGGAAACAAAGGAGGAGGCTACAATGCTTGATAAGAAATGTACTCATTATCTTGCCCATGTAATTGTAACCCCTCTGTACAGTATTTTCACAATAAAAAAAAACAATATCATCATATACAAAAGAAATCAGCATTTCCTTATCAAGAAGTAAGTGAAAAACTCTCCTTGTTTATTTTCCAATATGGTTAATCCTGGCACAAAACCTGGAAAATCCCAAGAAAAATTTAAGTAAGTAAGGACTATTAGTTACTGCAACCAGACCAGGAAGCAGTAATAGTTACTGAAGAGTGTATTACAAGTTCAATTTTTATTTATTTGTTTGTTTGCTTATTTTATTTTTTTTTGGTCTGGTCGTGGGGCCTGAACTCTGGGCCTGGGCGCTGTCCCTCAGCTATTCAGCTCAAGGCTAGCTCTCTATCACTTGAGCCACAGCACCACTTCTGGCTTTTTTTTCTGCTTATGTGGTGCTGAAGAATCGAACCCAGGGCCTCAGGCATGCAAGGCAAGCACTCTACCACTGAGCCACCTTCCTAGCCCTGCAAGTTCAATTTTCATAACAAGTACTCAGAAACAGAAAACATAAAATCATGGGATGAATGTGCTAGATTCAGAAATGGAAAGGGATCGAATCAGATGGTACGTTGGTCTAAATCAGAGACAGAAGCCTAAGAGGAGAGAGTTTAAGGTCTCAAACATTCAAAAAAGCAAGCAATAATAAATTCCATGACAGAAATAGAGCAGATGTTAAAAGAGATTCAGAGAGGGCTCAGAATTGCTCAATCCAGTGAAATGAGAGATTTGGTATTAAAGCTTTACTCTTATTGGACTCTCTTGAAGCAGATTTGGAATAAACAAGATATAATAACAGGTAGCATAGGCATATATAGAGTACCAATAGGATTGGGTAGAGATGCACCTCAGTTGAGTACAACTTCAAGATAAAATGGAACTGCAGAAGACAACATCTGGAATTAATGTTGGGACTGGTCTTTAAAGTCAATATGAACATTTAATTTTTCATTCACTAGTACCAGGAAGCAATGATTTAAAAGGTAAGATAAATGTTTCCTGAAAGCTGAACTATGCTTTAAAGGAATTGTGTGGACATTGATGGATTTCTTTGGCACAGATGATAACTGGATCTAGGATGTTTTAGGAGGTATTATTGATAACTGTATACAAATAAGAGAAGGCAAAGCCTGGAGAAATTAGTAGGGTAGAGAAATTCAAATAGAAGAAAGATGAGAGCCTAAAGAACTGTGTCAAAATGACATAAGTGAGGAGTATCAAGATTGGATAATATCAGCAAATTTTCCTGATCATGGGTTGACTAGCAATCTGGCTTCAGGAAGAAATTTCAATCTTCTCAAGCTTTATACTTCAATTGCAAAATGAAGATAGCATTCTCACATTACAACCTAACTATAAAATATCAAATGGGACAAATTATAGATTACAATACCAATCACCTAGATCTTTAGTGAATGATGACTATGATACTATAAATTCATAAAAATTTGGCTGTAGGAAGAGGATAGAAAAATATACAAAATGGAATTCAATGCCTCCATCAGAAAGAATGACATTGCCCCATTTGTTAGGAAATGAAAAGACTTGGAAAAAATTATATTAAGTGAAATAAGCCAGGCCCAAGGAAACATAGATCCCATGGTTGCCCTTATTTGCAATAACTAGTATATGTCTGAGATAAGCAGAAAAGGTCACATTAGTTGGTGTTAGGTGAAATGAACCCCAAGATAAGGACTCAAATGGTTTTTCTTTCTTGCGATTGTTGCTAACATATTTATAAGATGATTTCTTTGTTGCTTTCTATGTTCGTCCCCCAAGGCATAACACCTGCTCTCATGGTATTTGATGTTTGCATAATTTGTGGAGGGGAAGGGCAAAAACAAATCGTTTAAATAGGGAGACAGGTAGACCCATTGCAACAATGAGGTGTGCAAGTCGTTATGTCAAAAAACAAACTTTACAATTTTGGTGGTGGGGGGGTGGGGAGGATGGGATGGGAAGGGGAAACAAAGGAGGAGACAATACTTGATAAGAAACGTACTCATTACCTTGCCCATGTAATTGTAACCCCTCTGTACGGTATTTTCACAATAAAATTTTTTTAAGAAAAAAAAATGTCAAAAATATCATCTTGATTTTATTAGAGTTACACATGGATTAAAAAAATCTTAGTACAGCCATGGGGGTTCCAATTTTGAGGGTATACATTTATTTCCTTGCTGAATCTCTTTAAACTTGGAAATTCACCTCATTATTCTGTTGAGTATATTTGGGACAAAGTTACTGTGTTAAGACACACACTTCCTTGAAAAATAGCCTATAGAATGCTCATCTTCTTAAGTATTTCTTAGACTAGATTTTAGTGTTGGATATTCTGAAAAGAAGAAATTATGAGAAATTGACTCTCAATTATTTTTTACATGAAACGATAATGTCTGAGTGGAGTCAGTATAATCCAGGAGATGCTGAGACAAGAGGGATTGTATTGAGCAAAGGCTCTTTGTATTGACAAGTTCATCTGGTTACATGGCTTGAACAACAATGCATAATAAGGTTATTTCCATGGGCATGCAAGTATTTTGGTCTATGTAGAAACCCTCTGGAGTCTCACCTATTTCCAGATTAGTGAACTGATCCTTTCTGCCACTTGGAAATCCTGATGATTAGGCCTTACATGTGAAAGTGTAAAATGGGACAGGGGAAGCTACCTGGCACCAAGTTTTAAAATTGTCTTAAATGATGGCAACTTAAAAGATTTAATGATCCATTCTAAATAGAAAATAAGCCTAAAAAGAAGACAGAATCATTTCTTGAAAAGGAGCTCATTTTGTATGCCACATTGGTTCTCTCTGAAGATTGATTTTAAAAAAGGGCAAACTGAGAGCATTCTAAGCTCCCCATGCAGCCCATAATACAATTTGAGAATACCAATGGTCACATTGAAATTTCCATAATGACTGGAGAATATATGTCCATATGGCTTGGGAATGCCCCTCAGCCAATAACTCTTAGAAGGAAATTATAAGACCACTAAGGGCCATCATTAACAATGATATTCTTTTAACCTTACAGCAATGTATTTCAGTTTATGCAAGTTATACCGACATTTACAGACCTTTGGGGAAAGCACTGAATGTGCACTTAGTTATCCTGGTTAGATGTGTGAATGTCCAGGCTGGCGGAACTACTTTTGAAACCAGATTTCTTCTCTCAGGTTTCACAGGTATTGGACAAAGACATGTCTGACATAGTCCTGCCTCATACACATATATCTATTGAGAGAAAAAAAAGGAAAGGATCTGTTATATGAAATAATTATCAGTATGAGTATAAAAAAAGACTAAATTGTTGGTTGCTAGAATAAAATCAATCTTTCTTTGTTAGGGAAAGCTCAATCCACAAAACAATCGTGAGACCATTCACTGGACTGTAGGCACTTATTGGTTTGAACAGCTGGAGCTAATGCAGGTTTTTTTAGAGGTGGATATGATCCAATCATTTACTGGTAAGTAACATTGCTCTCCTTCCCTGTGTGTGTAAAGCAATTCCCTTAGCAACACAGGAGCCCAGATGACTCATATCATACATAATTTTTTCTCTCTTCTGCTTTTCTTTGTTCTTCAATATGAAACTAAGAAGAAGAAAATGAGGAGACCTTCAAAATGCATTAGAGGAGGCAAAGAATTATGTTGTGCATATATATCACATTTTCTTGATCCATTCACCTACTGAGGGGCATCTGATTTGGTTCCATATCTTAGCTATGGTTAATAATGCTGCAATAAATATAGTTGTGCTGGTAGCTTTAGTGTGGTCTTGTTTGTGATCATTCAGGTAAATGCCTAGAAGTGGGATTGCTGGGTCATAAGCCTCCATCAGAAAAACTGACATTGCCCCATTTGTTAGGAAATGGAAAGACTTGGAAAAAAATATATTAACTGAAGTAAGCCAGGCCCAAAGAAACATGATTTCCCATGATTTCCCTTATTTGCAATAACTAGTATATGTCTGAGACAAGCAGAAATGGTCAGATAAGTTGATGTTAGGTGAAATGAACCCGAAGATAAGGACTCAAATGGTTTTTCTTTCTTGCTATTGTTTCTAACATATTTATAAGATGATTTCTTTTTTGCTTTGTATGTCCCTTCCCCATACTGTATTTGATGTTGGTATAATTTGTGGACGGGAAGGAAAAAACAAATTGTTTAAATAGGGATACAGGTGGACTCATTGCAACAATGAGATGTACAAGACGGTATGTCCAAAAACAAACTTTACAACTTTGGCCCGGGGAAGGGTGTGGGGGGAGGCGCAGCTGCCGTGGGGGGTGGGGGTTGATGGGAAGGGATGAGAACAGGAAACAAAGGAGGAGGCAACAATGTTTGATAAGACACGTACTCATTACCTTGCTCATCTCATGTAATTGTAACCCCTCTGTACGGTATTTTCACAATAAAAAATGCATTAGGGGACATTGATCAAGAAAGGACTATTAGAAAAATGGGTGTTTTGAATGTGTTCTTTCTGTTTGTGAGGTTTGGTCTTTGTAGGGAAGGTACTGAATGTTGGACATTGAGAATTACCTATTTAAACCCTGGGTCCTGTTGCTGTAAAGAAAGTTCCTTTCTTGTGTGATGGGATAGAAAGATTTTGGCTAGTATATTGCAAATACTTCTCAATCCGTTATGAAGTATCCATACTGTAGTACTTTAAATACTGTAGTACTAGTTCAACAGTTGTTGTTATAATCGAACATAGTGTTAGAAACATATAAAGTATTCAGAAAGCTAATGGCCTCTCACATACTAAGTGCTCAAATTCTGTTAATATCATTTGTTTGTTTTTCCTATTAAAATGAATAAGAAAGTAGATTTCAGAATCAACATTCTCAGTCATTTAACGTCTGAATTGCTGAGCTTTCAAAACATGCTTTACTTTTGGTTGATTTCGTGGATGTTTAAAGCAGATTTTTCTTTATACATACAGTATATTGTTTCATAATGAAATTGATGCAAGTAAACAAAGAAGTCAATTTTAGGATAATATATTGTATTTTGTTTATGCATAAATACATATTCTTTGAAGGAGGTTAGGTGGATGGCTTCAAATTATGACTGTTTTCCAGGAGTGAGTGGCTCATGCCTGAAATCCTACTCAGTAGGCTGAGATCTGATGATCCTATTAAAAATCCACCCTCATAGACAAATCTGACAGACATTTATCTCTGTTTAACCAATAAAAGCCAGAAGTTAAGCTGTGGCTCACGTAGTGGAGTGCCAGCCACAAGTGAAAAAAGCCAGATGAGAGCTTGAGGGGAAAAGGTATATACAGACTGGTAAAGAAGCAATATTCCTGGGCTGGGAAGGTGGCTCTGTGGTAGAGCGCTTGCCTTGCATGCATGAGGCCCTGGGTTCGATTCCTCAGCACCACATAAGCAAAAAGAAGCAATATTCCTATAACCGCATATCCCCTGATTGTTACATAATGGCCTCAAGTACCATAGTCCTACCTCTAATAATTATGTTGGTCTTCTGCCACCCTTTCAACTTTGTTCATTTTCTCCAAGTTACCATCTCCCCCCCCTCCCTGCCTCCCTTTTCCCACTCCCACCCCCACCCCACTGTGCCAAAGTTGTAAAGTTCGTTTTTCGACATAATGTCTTGTCCATCTCATTGTTGCAATGGGTCCACCTGTATCCCTATTTAAACAATTTGTTTTTTCCCTTACCCTCCACAAAGCGGCACCACTTTTTCTACTATTTAAGTATCACATTTTACTAAAACATTCCTCTTTGCTTTGCTGGTATTTATTTCTCCTTTTTCCCCAAATTAAAGGATGAAAACCAGATAATGTCAAAGGGAACAGACATCTATAAGTGTGAGAATTAGGACATAGAACCAGTATATTTTAATCTTACTGATGTTTTATCATATAGGAACTATCACTTGAAGTTCCTCATAGTTTCTAGTTACTTAAAATATTAAAATGAATGAATTAATAAAATAGAGTGTCACGTACCACATCAGAGGAGACGTGTTTTATTCTGTCTCCTACTTCTAAAAAGAATATCTTTTCCTTTAGAAGTCAGGTACAGTGAATTTAAGTTTCAGTCATGTTATATACTAGCCTCATACTTACTTGATGCTAAATCTAGTGTGGATTTTTGTCTTCTCCTCAAATCAACATTTTCATTCAGTCATGACAATTGGCTCATAAGCACCACTGTATTTTTAAAGACATATGACAGTAACTTCTATTTAATCTGCGTGAAGAGTATTGTGCCATAGCACTTTTTGCTTATTTATGGTTTATGAACTTCTTAAAGGACACATCCGTACTGTTGTTTTCTATTAGATTCATGTTTACTGATTTGCAAACTTCTTTTTAGCCATGTAGTCTTAAAGTTATTTTCTGTTCTGCAAGAAAGACACGTTTAGGCTGCCTCCAGTTCCTTGCTAGATGAGGAACCACACCATTCTCTTCATTGGTCCTCCAATATTTATAAGACCCTTCTCCCAGAAACACACTTAGGATTTATATGACTTTTGGCATGATATCATTCAGAATTATTCTAGAAAGTTATTGCCATCAGTTATACAAAGGGGTTCCTCTTCTCCAAATTTTGCCCAGTAGTTGAGTGTTTGTTTCAAATAGACATAAATCATTTCTTTAATAGTAAATTATATCAATATTTTACTTTCTCCAAGCTAGAGAAAATCAAAGTTAACATATTATGATAGTGTAATACTATTTTCCATTTTCTGAATTCTCAATTTATACTCTTCTTACTAATAACTTTATCCTAGTAGCAAAGGGGTTTGAATTCAAGACTTGTGCTTATAAAGCAGGGATTCTACATTTAAGCTATACCAACAGGTCTTTTTCCTCTGGTCGTTTTTGAGATGGGAGGTCTTCTTTTTCTTTTGGGCCAAACCACCCCACAATCTTGTCTACTCTTCCTCCTAATCCTCTCAGTTTTTACTCTTTTTTTTTCTTTCAGTCGGTCATGGGGCTTGAACTCGGGGCCTGGGCGCTGTCCTTCACTCTTCAGCTCAAGGCGAGCACTCTACCACTTGAGCTACAGAGCCACTTCCGATTTTCTGGTGGTTTATTAGAGATAAGAGTCTCACAGTCTTTCCTGCCGGGGCTGGCTTTGAACCGCAATCCTCAGATGTCAGCCTCCTGAATAGATAGGATTACAGGGGTGAGCCACCGGCATTCAGCTCAGTTTTTACTCTTAAGAAGGAATTTCACAAACTTTTTCTTGTCTGTATTGGCATGGAAATGTGTGGTTCTCTCAATCTTGGTTTCCTATGTAGCTAAAATTATAGGCTTGGGCCACTATTCTTGAATATACATGAATATTCATATTTCATTGTGATTTTAGGAATTTGTTAGTATTGTGGATGCTAATTGCGTGTAGGTTTGGCACATCTTTAGTAGTCACATAATAGTGAAACATATTCAGAGGTATAAGGTTTTCATTTGATCCTGCCATTCAATGTGGAATTACAAGTGGAAGGTAATTAGTATCTGTCTCTCCTCAGATGTCTGTCACTTATTTGTATAGCGGCTTTGAGTTTGTTTTTTCTTCTAGTTATTTCGAAATATATTACAAGTAATTATAAATGTTTATTTACAATCCTTTTACAATTTATTTACAAGTTACAATTGTGTTTTAAAACATTAGACTATATTTTGGTTCCAATTATTGATCTTTCTGTCATTTCTCCCCTCCTGACCATTCTTACACTTCGGTGACCAGAAGTCTGTTTACTTCCCTAACATCAAGTGCTTTGTTTCAAAAAATATAATTTTTAATTTGAGGAAGTCCAATGAACGTTTTTATTTCACCAGTTTGGCTATAATTTCTCCATAAAATAGTACCCCATATTTCATTGTTCAAGCCCAATCAACGTTCCAACCTGCCATTTTCCATTGAAATATAACACTTCATTTCTGTTTTTATTAATTTATTTTTATTTTTATTGATATTGTAGAATTGATATATGGAGGAGTTACAATTTCATGAATCAGATGAATACAATTCTTTTTTAGCCCTGTCTCCCCTTCCTTTGCTCTTTCCGTCCTGTCCACATCCACGAGATGTATAATTCACTTTCTGTGTAGTGTCTAGTGAATACCACTGTTGTATTTGTTCACCCTCTGTTTCACCTTTTCTGTGCCCCTCCACACCAACTACGGTTTCCTTCATTTGTGGTAAATACAGTGTGGCTACAAATCTAAACTGAATTATACACACACACACACACACATGCATGCACACATATATTGGGAGATGATAAATTATATAGGACTGCAGACATTCACACACTGAGGCCAAAGGTAGAGATGCATAGGAGTAGTTGACAAAGGCTCAATAGCTATGCACATATGATCATATAAAATGACATATTATGAAATGAACTCCAAGAAAAGGAAACAAGAGACACTTCACTTTTTTATATGTTCCATAGAAATTGACTTACCTAATGAATAACTAGTGAAATCTGATAAGCTAAGGAATATATCGTGGAGAATTTCAAGAACTCAGAGCTGGTACAAACAAGATCCAGACTTTTCTAAATTGTGAATTCTTTCTCATTAGTGTATATTAATTGTACAAGGGGGGCTGAAATATTACCAAAGTGCATATAAACATGGATGGAATGACAATTATGAATTCCATATATGAATGAGAAAATAAAGTGTGTGTCTTTTTGTTTATGTCTTATTTCACTTTGCACAGTTCACTTAGGTAGCTGTTTATGGTTTTAGGCATTGAAAATTATGTCTTTCTGTTTTTCTTGTAGTCTGTATGTTTTCTTTTCATGTGTTGGAGAAATCTCAGTTTACTAGTAGTATTAATACATTTTTAACCAAATGGAATATAATTTCAAAGGTTATTGCCACCATCTTTCTTTGCCAGTTTGAAGCATGACCTGCAAATAATGAGAAGACAACATTAAGAATCTAGGTAAGAGGGGGCAAGGATTAGTTTTGTTTGTTTTCCTCATTAATTGGTTGAGTTGTTGGCATTTATCCATCTCATTTTTTTCCTCTTGTTCTAAAATTGTTAATAATCACTGCTTGTTAGTTAATTAGGCTATAAGTCATAAAAAGCAGCTGAAGAGTAATCAAACATATGAAATTCATTGTGAAAGATTTTGAGATACCAAAAGGTGATCAAAGCAAAAACAGATATTTTACAACTAGTTGTTTTTCTCAGTAAATATAATTAAAGCATTTCAATTTTTATCACTCATGGCTTCTTTGTCTTGTAAACAAAATTATATCTTTTAACTTTCTAATCACAAAGTTTTTCAACTGTAAAATTTAAAAAAATCTTTGAAAATTCAAATTCATCAAATCATTTAATGATACCACAGTGTGAAAAGCTGCACAAACAATTTAAAAGTCTTTGCAGCCTGTGATGTTTTCTGCTAGGTAGGAGTTCTGAAACAGAAAACATTCTCATTCCAAGAACCAATGGGATTGTGGCCACATGATGTCAAAATAATACATGGATTTGGTCAGCTTGGATGAAGAGTTTACCAACTTGGAATTTAGGATTATATTCCACACAGGGTCATATTAATCTCATTTGTCACACTTCATGGGAAACATCTCAGTTCCACTGATGATTGGAAATATCTATGAGAAGAAGGATTTGTTCTGAATTATCTGAGAGGCGTACTAGAGAAAGAAAAATTTCAGCTTTATTGCAACATTGTTCCCCCACAGGTAATGTAGTTCAAACAATTAATGTGGACTGACCCCAAAGACAGGGAGGTGATTCTGAAAGTCAGCCTGACTTTTGAATTTTAGCATTGGAATATAGACAGTAATAAAGGAACACGGTGATTGAAAAAAAAACTGAAGAAAATATTAGATAATTTTACCACGAATAGTTCAACTTTTAAAGATGCCAGGAGGCTAGAGGAATTAAATTTTTTTTGAATACTGCTATTCACATTTTCCCACCTCCCCCTTGCTGCACTTTCTTTAAAATACTAAGATACTAAATTCACATTGATTTATTCTTATCTTCTCAATTTCATTAAACTTTGTGCTCATAAAAGTATCTGCTATTAAAGTTTAAATATTTGCATTTTAACAAAGATTAAACTATGACATGAAGTTAAGATAATGTAATGCTGAACTTTCTATCATTGTTCATTGAGCTTGAAACTGTTAAACAAGGCCAAAAACCCAGAAGTGAAACTTACATCATGGTAATTATTAAAACGTAGTTACAACTTTACAAATTTATCCATAATGAAAATATATGTATTTATGATGGCATACCTGGACACTCAGTCTTTGACATACCTACCACATCATGCACACATAAAATTTATATTCTTCTTAAGAAACACATAATTTCTATGGGACAAAAGGGTGAACAGATTCAACAGAAATCTTCACTAGACTCTGTACTAGAAATTAACTTTACAACTTGGGGAGAGGAAGGCAGCTGTGGGAGAAATGGAAGAAAATGAGGAACAGAATAACATTGCTTAAATAGATGTATTTATTACCTTCCTTATATAACTGTAAACCCTTGCCTTTTTAATAAAATTTAAGTTTTAAAAAATCAATCAATAAATAATAAAAGAAAAAGAGAAAAGGAAGAATTTAAAAAAACTTATATAGAAATATCTGTTCAAACTTACAAATTTGATGGGTTCTTTAGGGAGTCAATATATAACCTTGTTCTAGGTCTCACTTTAGTAAAGTTTGAATCATGTCATGAATCTTATGTAAACAAATTGAAGAGTTGTTTTTATCTTCAAATATTGTTGTTTGAGGGAATCTTTCAATCTAAAGATTTATTTCCTCTGGTTCCATTGATAGTTACACTTAGCATGATTTTCTTTACAATAAGTGTAAACTTGAGTATCAAGGCAATGGCATTAAAAACAACTGCATTTCTGTGCAGTTTTTAGATCTTCTTTATCTTTGTTTTCCTATGTTAACTCCTGACAGTACAGTTTTTTGTCAATGGGCTTCAGAAGAACCTAAACGACATGGAAATCAAACTGGACAGGAAAGGAACTGAAGGGAGCCTGGGGGCAGATGAAGCAGCTCTACAATTTGCCTCTGTATCTGCGAGTTCTACCAACTTTGAATAGAAAAAATTATTCAGAAAAAAACAATTGCATTTATATCGAATGTTCATACTTTTCCCCCCAACACTATTTCTTGAATCAAATAATATAGTGGCAGTTACATATCCTTTACTTGGTTGTTGATATCATAGGTAATTGATAGGTACTGTGAACTTTATAAAGGAAAAGCAAACGTTATGAAAATGCTGTAACATTTTATTTAAAATGTGTGCATTGATTGAAGTGTTTATGGGGAATCCTGGAACTGATCCTCAATGGATGCTCAGAGGGAATAATTTTACTATGTCCATAAATAACGTATGCCTAGTAAAAGTTTTAAACACAGTAGACATTTTTTTCTAAGGGCAAGGCAAAAATCATCTTTTGGAATTCCAAAAGTTGATGGGATTATCAAGATTTAACTCAGGAAATATTCTTAGAAAACTAAAGATCAACATAACCAATCAATAGCCTGATACACAGAAAATAATCTCCTGGGATGAGTTCAGAGAAAATTACATTTTCATTTAGTTGTGTATAGAGAACATCCAGAAAGCAAAAAAAAAAAAAACCCTCCAAGGGCTTCAAATCAGGTTTTTGCACGAAAGGAATATTTGGATGGTTCTCTAGCAGACATTTCTTGAAATTTAATTTAATACCCTGAGGAATTTTTAATCAAATATTACCTTTCAATAGGTTATGTATTATTCCTGATCCTGGAATGGAAAGATAACCTAAAGGCACCAAAGTGATCACTAAACAAGGCAGATAGATATGTCCCAAAGCAAGAATTTATGTTCTCCTTGTAATAACTTTATACAGACATTTTTCATCATTCTTGGGAACCCATTTATTTTCATATCTGTTAGTATAAAGCACCTTTCTTTTTCTATGTAAAATGAAAGTAATTGTAAAATAATTGATCAATTAATTGTAGAATTAATTGATCAAATCATATGTAGCATTTGCCAACCACTTCTATAATCTATCTGGAAGAAAACTTAAGCTTTGTTGGTGAAACTTTGACTGTGTTCAACAGGTCTATGAGCTGGGAAACAAGTTGGTTAACATGGCTTCCTTTCCTTGCTACTTGATGGCTTAGTATCTTTTGGTTTTTCTACTTGTCTCATTTGATTTCCTTATGCAATTTTATGAAAAACTATAATGAAAAATTTGTATTATGAATTATTGCCATTCAAAAGCAGTTTGTATATGTTACTTAGCTATTTGTAATATGCAGAGCAATTTTCTCCCTGTAGTATATTTTGTCTACAGAATAGACAATGTTTATTATGACATTTTCATACAGGCATGTGATATACTTTTATCCTGGCCACCCCATCTGTCACCTTGGATTATATCTCTTTCTTCACATTTCTAATAGACTCTTTTTTCTTCCATGTCCTTTTTCTATCCCAAGTTCTATAAAAGAGAAGCAAATGTGATACATGTGTTTGTTACTCTACATTATTTTGCTTAACAGGATTATCCTCTGCTTCATTAAATTTTTAATTAATCACAAAATCAACATAAATTTCATAATGTTTCCTCAAAACTGTAAAGAATGTTGCCATGGAAACTAGCTTTCAATGCATTGTCTAAAATATTATCTATTCAAAACAAGTTATGATCAGAAGTGTATAACTTGTATTTTTTAAGGTATGTTAATTTTTAAAAAAAAACATCTTTAAAAAGAAACATTTTAGAACTGGAAATGATATGCCTGAGGATGTAATGCATTAGAAATGGATAATTAGAAAGAAAAAGAAATAAAAAATATTTTGTATAAAACACTATTTGCAAAATAAGACACCTAACCATTCAATTTCCATTTGTTTCTTTTTTTTTTACTTTCCCTAAATTTAATTGTTTTATTGTGATGTACAGAGGGGTTACAGTTACATAAGTAAGGTAATAAGTCTATTTCTTGTCAAACTTGTTACCCTTCCTTCATTTTTCTCTTACTTTCCTTCTCCCCTCAACCCCACCTCCACCAAGTTGTACAGATCATTCCCAACACATGGTCTTGTACATATCACTGTTTCATTGGTTATCCCTGTCCTTTGTCTTACCATTCAGTTGTTCCTTTTGACTTTGACTCCAATACAATCAGTCAGACTGCGTTTGCTGGTTTGTTATCAGTCTGTGTTCTTAACTCAGGTGAGTTTGAGCACCATATTGACAATAAGTAAACTTGGAAGAAAAATGATAAAAGGCAGAATCCATGTAATCATTTCTGTATCTTGTATTGTTAGTTGTTCTGCCAAGAGAGGACCTAAGGAGTAGGAATCATTGTGGACCTCATGCCTATTAATGATGGCTCTCTCCCTTCATTCGAATCAATATTGCAAAGTCACCTTATTACCCCTTATGCTTTCTTCTCCTTATACCAGGAAGTTGTATTTTTTGTTTTACATCTGTCTTTTATATGCATGTTCTTTCCCCCTACACATGACCAATAGAATAATAATGCCATCATATAAATAATTAACAATTATTGAATACTTGTTAAGTGTCAGGTGCCTTGTTAAGAATTTAATGTATATTGTCTTGATGAATTACCACAAATGCAAGGGAAGCATGTATCTTCTCTCTTTTAGCAATAAGAAAAACAAATCTCAGAACAGCTACATCAAATGGTACAAATCATACCAAATATACGTTCACTTAGAATTTGAAATAAGAAAAACTTGAATTGTTTTTAGAACCGTATCCCATGCTTTCTTTCTAGGCTACACCGCAAGACACTTACTAGTCTATATTCCCTTCACAATTGTTGCATAACTAATTTTTTTTAATGTGCATCTCCAGTAATATCAGTCCTCTTCTCAAAGATCATTCCCATTTATTGAAGATGACAAAGTGGTTTGGACTGATGGCTTTACAACTGAGTTTATGGATTTGAAACCTGTCTAAGTACATCAAAGCCTCCATTGGCCCATTTGATGGCTTTACAACTGACTTATGAATTTGAAACATGTCTGAATACATCAAATCCTCCACTGGCCCATGTGTAAATTTGTAAATGCCTTTAGAGAAAGACAAACCTAAATGATCAAGAACAGAGTTTTGCCTTAGAGATGGACCACCTTTCAAATTTCTAGATACTGAGGAACCCAACAATATCAGGATAACTTACCTCTTTCATCAAAAATATATGAAAAATTACTTCCCAAGACAAAAATGTGTTAACTTCAAGGATACATGATAATCCTGGTAATCTTGCAAATACTGAAATAATGTTAATTGGCAAGGATGGTTAAGAACATATACAGAGAAAAAGTAGTCTTTGCATACAGAGTACTGATAATTGACTGATTTACCTAAAGTCCCTTACCACCATTTATAATCTGTGAAATGTAAAAAATATTCTTTGTTGCTCCCTCTGTAATGTGGAAGAAGAAACAGCACTCATAAAATATAACTGCTCTGAAGAATTAGGATGTGCAAATTGTAAGCAATGGCTCTAAACACATAAGAAGTGTTCAATGGAAAAATAAATATTAGATATATTTGCAATTGTAATTATGATATGATTCTAGGCTTTGCCTATACTTAGATTAAGTTATTGCTTCTAAGAGGGGTTTGAAAGCTATGAGTAAGCTCTTTGTCTCCTATAAGT
This sequence comes from Dipodomys spectabilis, assembly GCF_019054845.1. Classification (NCBI taxonomy): domain Eukaryota; kingdom Metazoa; phylum Chordata; class Mammalia; order Rodentia; family Heteromyidae; genus Dipodomys; species Dipodomys spectabilis. The sequence continues at coordinate 3,566,527 of NW_024870814.1, forward strand.
AATGCTAACATAACACATAGGCTATTTTTATTTTATTTTTAATATTTTTTATTGTGAAAATACCATACAGAGGGGTTACAATTACAGGAGCAAGGTAATGAGTACATTTCATATCAATCATTGTCTCCTCCTTTGTTTCCCCTTACCAGCCCTGCCCTCCCCATATCCCCCCCCCCCCGCAATGTTGTAAAGTTCAATTTTCGACATCTCATTGTTGCAATGGGTCCACCTGTATCCTTATATAAACAATTTGTTTTTTCCCTTCCCCTCCACAAATTATACCAACATTAAATACAGTGTGAGGGAGGGACATATAAAGCAACAAAGAAATCATCTTATAAATATGTTAGAAACAATAGTAAGAAACAAAACCAGTTCAGTCCTTATCTTGGGGTTCATTTCACCTAAAATCAAGTTATCTGACTGTTTCTGCTTGTCTTGGACATATACTAGTTATTGCAAATAAGGGAAACCATGGGAACAATTTACTGTATGTTCTTATAGCAGTAATGTACAAAGGGATTACAATTACATGAGTCAGGTAATGAGTACATTTTCTTTTGTACAGTATTTTCTGTTCCCTCATTCTTTCCCAGTCTCTCCCTCCCATCTCCACCCACAAATTGTATAGTCCAATTTCATCAGTGGCCAGTGCTCCACAATGAGATGACTGTCATAACATATGTAAATACAAGAGGTGCAAGAATGAAGTGCATAATACTTTCAAGGAAATCGAGAAATTATAAAAGAAAGGTGATATTGACCATGTAAGCCAGTACTTAAGAGGCACTTTTCAGGCACACTGAAGGACAGCTTGTGCAGAGACAATGGGAATAAAGACAAGAAGTCTCTGAAGATTTAAAAGTAGTTTGGTGTTAGTAATTTATAATATATGGTGACTGGAATCCAAGGGCTATAGCTGAAGGAAAGACTAGAATGAGATCCTGGTATTTATTATTAGAGATTTTATATATGAATCAGTCCATTATTAATTCTGCCTGTGGACTGTAATCAGGGGGTTGATATTAGCAGAGTACAGAATCTATCACAGCAAAGTAAAAGAATATGAGTGGCAGAAAATCCAGCGAGGAAGTCTCAGTGCCAGCAGTATTAACAGAACTTGCTGGATTTGTTAGAAATACGAATTCTAAGTCAGAAAGTGAGGTGGGACACAAGCACAGTTGTTCAAACAAGCATTCTGGGAAACTAAGATTTTCCTTAGCATATGAGATCTATGCTTAGTCCTATATAAAGGTATTTTTAGCCTTTCTTCATAGGATGTATTCCAACAGAGATAGTAAAAATAGAGAGAAATGACAGTTTGGTAAATAGTCTTGAGTTTAGAATGGCATGTTAGAATTAGCAGGTATGGACAATTTGTGATAGGTTATTCTGAGAACCACTGGTTAGACAATCAAGTCTATAAGCCTAAAAGCAGATGAAGTATATAGGATAATGCAATAGGAAGTTTGAAGGGAAATAAGAGGTGCTAGAGACCAGCAGTAGCAAAATATCACAAAACTAAAACCAACTGAGATATGGAACATTTGATTACAAATACTTTAGTTAAGTGTATAAAAAAATAAGGCATTATTTAGGGTAGCCCTGCATATGGTGTAATTGCGACTATGCTTTTCATGAGCTACTGAAGTTCATGAAGCTTTTGCCTTAGTCTTCCTAAATAATAATCTTGCTTTATAATAGGGGGCAGGGCAATCTTGATATGAAGTAAATGCAGCTTACTTCCCTTCCTACAAATCCACTGCTTAAAAAAAATCTGAATCCTATTCTCTGCCAGTTTACAAAAGTTCTAGTATGTGTGAGCACTTCAGACCATAGCTCATTACTATTTTTGTTACTGGTCCTGGTCAAATCTCAGTTTGAGAGTATATTTTGTATTTGAACCAGATTTATATGTGGAATTTCATGAGGTATTTCATCAAACTCTTTGTTTCAACCCAAGTATTTGCCATCTACTTCATGCACTTAGCCATTCATTTTATGATTTTCTCAGTGGGTTCTATAGGCTTGATAATATACACTCTTCCATCTCTACTTAAAATCACTGTGAACTCATAGACAAGAACAGTGAGGCAATTGGATGGGGAGAAGAAAAATAGATAAATATTTGTGAAGAAGAGCAGCAGCCAAAACAAGCAATGCTAATGAAGGATTATACAGCATAGAGAAGACAGGAAAAGTAGGGCATTGTTTCCACAAGGTGGAATGCCAAGGATTGTAATGTTTTTATATGGCTATTCCTAGTAATTATAGTAAAAAGTAGGTTCTGTGTTTTCAATGATCTCATTTAAACCAAAAATGCAAGTGATATTTTGTATTCTTCACCATTGTACGCTGAACAAGCACTGTAAACCTTAAGAAAAATAAGAACTTTAAACATTTATTGCAATTTGAGAATGAACTCACCTATATTTATTTCCTTCTGTATCCCCCTTTATTCTCAGTATTTTATCTGATATCTATAACAACACTATGATGGCTATATGACCTTCTAGATACATTCAACCACCATTTCACGTCAGTCTTGGAAGCTTCATATTTATTTATTTATTTATTTATTTTTTGGGTCCGGTCGCAGGGCCTGAACTCTGGACCTGGGCGCTGTCCCTCAGCTCTTCAGCTCAAGGCTAGTGCTCTACCACTTGAGCCACAGCGCCACTTCAGGCTTTTTTCTTTTTGCTTATGTGGTGCTGAGGAATTGAACCCTGGGCCTCAGGCATGCAAGGCAAGCGCTCTACCACTGAGCCAACTTCCCAGCCCCGGAAGCTTCATATTTAAAAGAGGACACTGTTCATTGTTTCTGATGTTTACATTTAGCTACATTCAATTGGCTTAAAAGACAATAATATTAGCCATATGATACCACGAGCAAAAAATTTTTTTAAAGGGTAATAATTTCAGATAAAAATTTTATTCATGTTCCAATGTCTATTAAAAGTACTAAGTTCAGCCGGGGCCCTGGTGGTACATGCCTGTAATCCTATCTACCCAGGAGGCTGAGATCTCAGGATCACGGTTCAAAGCCAACCCAGGGAAGAAAGTCCATGAGACTCTTTATCTCCAATAAAGCACCAGAAAAAAACTGGAAGTGGTGCTGTGGCTCAAGTGGTAGAGCACTAGCCTTGAGCTGAAGAGCTGAGGGACAGTGCCGAGGCCAAGAGTTCAAGACCCATGACTGACAAAAAATGTGTAAATAAATGAAAGTATCTATGTCTGAATAAAACTTTATTTACTAAAACAAATGGTAGACTGGACTGGCTCCTAAGTCTATAGTCTCTAAACTCTAAGAATAGATGTTTTTTTCTTTTCCTATATACTTAAACAGTACTAGGAATGTAGAGTGATGTACTATCAAAATATCGATATCCATTTTGCCTTTTGATTTCATACTAATTTATTTATTTTTATTATTATCTTTAAGTACTTATACAAAACAGTTGCCATTTAACAAATCAGGTTCTGTAAACAATATATCTTTTTTTGGTTTCTTTGGGGTTTTTTTCCCCATCTTCCCCCTCCCACCATTCCCCTGCCTCCTGGCTTGCCAAAGTTGTAAAGTTTGTTTTCAACATAACATCTTGTACATCTCATTGTTGCAATAGGACCACCTGTACCCCTATTTAAACAATTTGATTTTCCCCTTCCATTCCACAAATTATACCAACATCAAATACAATGAAAGGAGGGTAATACTGTGGGGGAGGGACATACAAAGCAAGAAATAAATTATCTTATAAATACATTAGAAACAATAGCAAGAAAGAAAAACCATTTGAGTTCTTATCTTGCTGTCTCCTTTCTCTTCTCTGACTGGCAGTGGGAATTGTGACCTAGAGATTTTTTTCTCACTAAGATGCCAATAAAACATTAAAACAGATAGTAATCCACAAAATAGTTACCTAAGAGTGATGATATCTGCACACCAAAAGTATTCTTGAAGTCTCATGTTTATTGAAGCACTATTAACAATGCCAATCAAGTGACAAATGAATGAAGAAAATGTAGCATACATGCAAAATAAAATATTGTTAAGCCATAAAAATAACAAAATTCTGTTTTTTGTAGCAACATATATAGAACTAACCAATGGTTGTTATGTTCAGTAAAACAAGATAGGTATAGAAACACAACCACCCTATGCTCTCTTTCATGTATGAAACTAAAAATTTGATCTCATAAATGAAACTAGAGAAGAAAAGTATTCACTGGAGACTAGAAATAGAAGGAGAAAAGAGTTATGTGAAGGGTAAACAAAGGAGGAGGCTGCAATGCTTGATAAGAAATGTACTCATTATCTTGCCCATGTAATTGTAACCACTCTGTACAGTATGTTCACAAAAAATAAAAAAAAGAATGTAAAAGGAACACTAAAATGCAATGCAGGAAGAGGAGCTTCTGTTTGTTTCATAGTATAGTAGAATACATACTGATGGAAACAGTCCATGACATATTTCAAAATGGCTCTTTACAGAAGAAATTCTCATCACAAAAATTTATTAATATTTCAAGCTGATTTTCATGTTTGGTATTATGTTTAAATGTATTAAATTACCATTACATACTCTGTAGACAGGTTGAAATCTCATTTTCTTAAATACACACACACACACACACACATGTATGTGTGTGTGTGTGTGTGTGTATTTATATGTATATATGACTGTGATTGTCACAGTGAACACAAAGGCAGGAAAGATTCCCGAGAAAGTGAAGCTGAAGATTGGTTTGGTCAGCTTTCAATAGCTTGCCATTGATTTATGTGTTCTGTAACTAATACAATGTTTGTCAATCATTAAATAATGCCACCAATATTAGGTAAGTGTTTTTGTAGTTTTGGGAGGCAGAGGAATGTGTTTGCCTTCTTATTTGACAAGTACCAGTATGTTGAATGTATTCAAGTTCTAGTATACCGAGTGATGAAGATACCAATTTGTTCATTTGGAACAATTTTCTGGGAGCATTGTGCTGTCTTTGTAAAAATGATCAATACAGACAGAAGAATCTTCTGCTCCAACATCTGCTTCCATGGGTTTTAAGACACACTACTGTGTAAATTCAGAAAAAAATGTTAATGGTTCATGAATGAGACAAACAAAATTCGTGACTCACTAGTGACAATACAAACTTCATATGTACTCTTTGCTCCCTACATCCCAAATTACTTCCCTGATCTTCCTAAGCATCTCTTGACACATATTACTTTTATACAGATTTTTGGAAATTGAATAACACCTTTCATTGTGTGCACGGTCATAACAACTGAAATAAATTTAGACATAGCTACTAATTTGTCCCCATATGAAGTTAACACTGCATGTAACAGATCTGATAGAATCTGTGTAAAAGGATTTACTCATACATGAAAGAAAAACAATTTTATCTACATAATTCCGTATTAAAACTTTTTTCAAGAGTTTTATGTAATCATTAACCATTAAAGTTAGTAGCTGTTTTTCCCCTTAAAAAAACTATGAAACAAAAAGCAAACCCAAAAAGCAGACTACATATCTCTTGTTTTTCAGATTAATCTATGCTATTCTACATATCTAACTTATGTACTTATTTTAATTTCAGATATTTCTAGTCTCCATTCCATTTGATTCATGCAATCTAAGGATGTAAATGCTCAAGACCATTTTACATGTATAAAACTTCATGCTGGGGAGTGAACTCAGGGCCTGGGTATTGTCCCTGTGCCTCTTGGTGCTCAAGGCTAGCATCTTACCACTTGAGCCACAGCACCACTTCTTGCATTTTCTGAGTACTCTGTAGGAGATAAGAGGAAAAATGTTTCAAAAAGAATTGTAGTGATTGTACCTGATTCATGTAACTGTAAGCCCTCTGTATATCAACTATACAAAAACAATTTAAAAAAAAAGAGATAAAAGGAACGTTTGATAGGAATCAACTCTATTTGTACATTGATTTCACACTTCTACCTTACAAAATTATGATGAAGTACATTTATGATGTTTTATGCCAAAAAAGAAGAGTCTCAGGGGCTTTTCTGCTCAGGCTGACTTCAAATTGAGATCCTCAGATCTCAGCATTCTGAATAGCAAGGATTTGTAGGCATAAGCTTTTAATGCCTACAACAGTACTTTCTTTTTGGACAATGTCACCCATTCCCTAACACTCTCCAAGCTTTTCTCTCCTATTTCTATCTGCAAGTTGCATAGTTTATTTTCAACATAGTGTCTAGTGCATACCACTGCTGCATAGAGTTTTAATGATGGCCATTCTGACTGGGGTGAAGTTGGCTGTCAATGTTACTTTAATTTTCATTTCCTTTTTAGCCAGAGATGTTGGGCATTTATAATGTGTATGCTGGTGATTTCTGCTTCTGAGAATTTTCTATTTAATTTATTAGCTCATTTATTCATTGAGTAATTGATTATTTGAGGGTTTAGCTTCACACCAGGAAACAAATAATATATTGAAAAGAAGACTAAGGGTATACTCACTTGGAGAGCATTTCTGGAGGTGTAGCAAAGTACAAATAAACAAGCACAACTGGAATATTAATGACAAAAAGTGTATATTAGTCCTACATTTAGAAGTATATGGAAATATACAAGTATGTGGAATTTGACAATATACTGCCAAATATTCCAAAGCAAAAATGGAAAAAATAGAAATAATTTGAGATAAATAAAATATACTAAATTTATGGATACAACTATAGGTAATTTTCAAATATTTGTGTTAGAAGAAGATCTTATCAGGGATCTCATATTCCACTTCTAAAAATTTCAAAAAGAACAAACTAATGAAAAAGTATGCAGAAAAAAGTGGATATATGACTAGGAAATAATCCAAAAGTGAAAATAAGAAAGCAATTTTATGTAGATAGTTTCAAGTAATAAAATACTTGGCATTACATTTAAGAAATACAAATTATAGGTAGATTTAAATCTGTAAAATATTGGGGAAAAACTAATAAAGAATTGGTTATGAATCCAAACTCTTAGTTTTAGTACATGTAAAGATATTAAAAATTATTCATTCTGTAAAAAGTCCTAGTTACCTACTAAAAATTTCTGTAAATATCCAGCAACACAGGGCAATGTGAAAGCAGTCTTGAGAAGAGCAAAGTTGGAATTCATTCATTCCCCAATTTTAAAATGGAAGCAATATGTTTAAAACAACATGTGGTTCTGACATAAAAATAACATAAAGACCTAAACAATACAATTGTATGTCCAGATATAAGCACATAAATCCTTGGTCAGTTGATTTCACATAAGGTTTCCTATACAATTTAATAGGGAAGCAACCATCTTTTCAATAAATACTGGAGTAGAAAGCTAAACTACCTACATCAACTCTCAAAGTCTAATTACATTTTTCCTTACCAAGACAGCTGTGAAAATTACTGAGTAGTCAGAATTTGTCAAAGCTTTGCATGCTCACTGAATTTTAAGATTAGATTAGAGCACAATTAGGCAGGTATTCATTTCTAATAATTTCTATAATTATCTTCTATAAGAGAATAAAGTGATGATATGAAATTATCAGAGGTTGAGATCTCAAAGATCTTATGGAAAACTGTAACACAGGCTATGGAAGGTTAGAAAGGAAATATTCTGTATAAAGGTAATGACACATATCGAGAGTAAATAGAAATGATTTCAGTGGGGATTCTCAATTTTTAGTTTAAATAATTTATGTCAGCAATGGGGGTGGGGAGGATTAAAATGCCATTGTTTAGCCCTAACTCAAGTTTTAGTGTACTGGGTGTCAGTTGTTCACATTTATTATACTAGCTACTCAGGAGATTGAGATGTGGAAGATTGTGATTCAAGGCTAGGATTGACAGAATGTTTTCTAGACTCTATCTCCAAAATATCCATTCTCCAGGCCTGGAGATAGAGCTCTCATGGAGGAATGTCAGTCAAGGAGAGGCCCTGAGTTAAAAGTCATGTAACACACACATACACACACACACACACACACACACACACACACACACACACACACACACACAATAATACACATGTGGAACAGAGAGAAAGAGAGAAAGTGATGAGGGACAGAGAGGCAGAGGCATATAAGTTCTAAGTGGGAGGATCCAGGAAATTTATTTTCTGGAAGTGTTTTTGAGCTGATTCTACAGTTCAGTAATTTCTTTCTATTACTGCAGTTTCTTGTATAAGGAAATCTTACACATTTGTCCAGTAGAGTTTTCCAATGGAATAGAGCTGAAGCTCTCACCATACTTCATATAGTTGTCTCTATGTAATGTTACTAATTTTCTCATATTTTATCCATTGCTACCTAATTGTACTAAAGCATTACCCTTTAATATTTGGTTTGCTCAATTAGTGGTTCCATTAAAAAATTCCCTATAAGCCTATGTAATAACTCAAAATTGTTTCAGATAAACTCTTTTATAGCATCTTTTTGTCCACATTGAGTCAAAGCTTTCATATACCTTATTAATTCTGCTAGTTTCCATATATCAGTAGGAGGCATTTTATGAGAACTTGTCATTAACAGTGTAAAACTAATTGCAAGTTGCACAGTACATTAATTTTTCCCATAAACAAACATCTGAGAAGTTAAACATATGCTAATAAAGAACTGATAATTTTCTCCATATACCTGACAAGACAGATGGAAGTTACCTCAGACACAGAATTTTGATAAGCAAAAAATTGCAAGCCCAAGCACTCATATGTCTCAACAACTTTCATGTGATCCATTTACTAGTATATTTACACCTGCATGTGGCATTTACCTGTACTAGCATTCATTTATTTGTATTTATATTGTATTTTCTGATTAAATATGGAGTAATAAGCTATGGACCAGCATATGTGATGACTATACTACAAATTAAACATATGGCTTTGAATCTTGAACCCTTGAGTTAATATTTATCTAAAAATGTCACACGGTCTTTCCTCCTGGCTTTACACTGATAGATGCTAGATCAACAGACAGATGGCCCTGTTGTGTCTTCAGTTAGTTAACTATACTTTCATCAGTGTTTTAAGGATTCTCTAGGGATGTCTCGTATGTAATCTGATTCACAAAAAGAGGTTTTTGACAAGTGAACTTTATATACCTATTTTCTAGCTTATGTTAGAGCAAACAAAAATAAATCTGCTCTCAGTTGATAGAAAAAGAGAGTTGTAATTAGTCATTGCCTCTTTCCCCTTTTTAACTATTAGAAAACAGGATAATTGTATACTAAGTCTAAACAGATTTTTACATAGAAACGTCATTGTGTGCTAGGTCTGGGCAGTGTCCCTTAATTTTTTTTTCCAATCAAAGTTGATGGTCTTACCAGCTTTTTTGCTATTTAATTGAAGATAAGAATTTCATGGATCTCAGCCTCTTGATTTGATAGGAATAATGGGCAGGAACTACCACTGTCCAGCTAATGTTTTTCAAATAAATACTGAAAGTTTCTATCATAGTTTCACAAATAATAGTATTTATATATGGTCTACAGACGAGTGACAAATTACAAACATTTTTTTACCTGTTCAAAATTAGAAAAATACAGAAATTTTAAGGTTGTGGAAATTATTGTAGAAAATAAAGATTTCTTTGATAACCGAGTGTGTTGTATTTCACTGGTTTGTTGTATTTTATTCTTTTACATAATTCCATAACAAATTTGAGGAAAAAGTAAACTTGGTATATTAGGAATTTGGAAATAAAATGCATGAATGAATGAGTGAAATGTCACTATTATTCACAGAGAGTTAACTAGATTGACCATGACCTTAAATGAGATTAAGCATTTTTGGTAATTCTTGGGGGGCGGGGTCAGGTCGTGGGGCCTGAACTCTGGGTTTGGCTGCTGTCCCTCAGCTCTTCAGCTCAAGGCTAGCACTCTACCACTTGAGCCACTTCTGGATTTTTTCTTTTTGGTTATGTGGTGCTGAGGAATCGAACCCAGGGCCTAATGCATGCAAAGCAAGCGGTCTACCACTGAACCACCTTCCCAGCCCCTTGGTAAATATTATAGGTACACATTTTAAATATGTTAAACTTACATTAAAATGTTTATATTTATATAATGTAAGGAACACACTGGAAAAGCACAGTAAGGAAATTCATTGTAATTTCATTATTAACATTTTGATGATTTGGAAATATCTAATTATAAGGACAAATGTATGATCTTTTATCTTGTTGAATTAGAATCATCAAATTTATAACATAAGCCTTCTCACCTGAATATATACTATGGATAAATCTACATGAAAATAATAGCATTCTACTCATCAAATTGATAATTATCTAATATGTGATTGTAGAAGCATACCACAGCTAGTTTTCCTGTCCCCTACTACTTCAAATATCATTTGTCTTTCATCAAATGTCATCATAATAAATATCCATAAACATAATATAAAGATACATACTCATATATGCACACACATGCACACATTGATTTCTTGATCTCCAGCGGGCATTTTCCCTTATGTAAAATTGCACAGTGTTTACATACAGCCTACAGACATCCTCTGGATTAGTAAAAATACATAATGCAATATAAATGTTATGTAAATAGTTGTAATACTTGACTGTTCAGGGAATTATAAGAACAAATTTACATCTTAAAAGTTACATCTGTCAAAGCAGACACTCTGAAAACATTACCCTAGGTCTCCTTGGCACAGGCCGAAATTTTCTTAATAGAGACCCAGAAACACAACAAATCAAAGAAAGGTTAGACAAATGGCATTGCATGAAGTTGCAGAGCTTCTGCATGGCAAGGGACATTGCTAGAAAGATCAGTAGAAAGCCCATGAATTGGGAGAACATCGTCACTAGCCATACAACAGACAAGGGTCTCATATCTAAAATATACCTGGAACTCAAAAAATTAAATCCCCCAACAACAAATACTCAAAGAAACAACTGCCTGATAAATAAATGGGCTAAAGACGCAGAGGAACTTCTCTGAAGAGGAAAGAAGGATGGCCAATAGACACATGAAGAAATGCTCAACCTCCCTAGCCATAAAAGAAATGCAAATAAAAACAACATTGAGATACCACCTCACTCCAGTTAGAATGGCTATAATCAAGAACTCTAATAACAGATGCTAAAGGGGATGTGGACAGAAGGGAAACCTACTGCATTGTTGGTGGGAGTGTAAACTTGTTCAACCACTTTGGAAAGTAGTATGGAGATTCCTCAAAATAGAGCTCCCCTATGACCCAGCAATCCCACTTGTGGGCATTTACCAAAATGATTGCAAAAAAGACCATACTATAGCTCCCAGCACAACTATGTTTATTGTAGCACTATTTACCATAGCTAAGATATGGAGCCAACCCTGATGCTCCTCATTAGATGAATGGATCAAGAAAATGTGGTATATATACACAATGGAATTCTATGCCTCCATCAGAACGAATGATATTGCCCCATTTGTTAGGGAATGGAAAGACTTGGAAAAAATTATATTAAGTGAAGTAGGCAAGGCCCAAATGAACATAGGTCCCAAGGTTTCCCTTATTTGTAGTAACTAGTGTATGTCTGAGACAAGCAGAAACGGTCATATAAGTTGATGTTAGGTGAAATGAACCCCAAGATAAGAATTCAAATGTTTTTTCTTGCTTGCTATTGTTTCTAACATATTTATAAAATATTTCTTTGCTGCTTTATATGTCCCTCCCCAATGGTATAATCTCTGTTTTCACTGTATTTCATGTTGATACAATTTGTGGAGGGGAAAGTGGACCCTTTGCAACAATGAGATGTACAAGACATTATGTCGAACAACAAACTTTACAAATTTGGCACAGGGTGGGGTGAGTGGATGGAGTGGTGGGGAGGGGAAGGAGGGCAGCACGGGGGGGGGGGGGGAGGCGGGAAGGAGAAGGGATTGGAAGGGGAAACAAAGGAGGAGGCAACAGTGCTTTATAAGAAATGTACTCATTACCTTGCCCATGTAATTGTAACCCCGCTGTACAGTATTTTCACAATAATAAATAAATAAATAAAAAAGTTACATCTGTACAGAACATTTTTATCTCTCATTGGTTGAATCTGTGAATGGGAAATGTACAGGTGTTGAGGGCTGACTATCTGAACAGGTAAATGATCTACCTTAGGGTGGTTTTTGAGACACTGAGTGGCTAATGCAATACATAAGCCTCTATCACAGAGTATTGAATTTATGGGTCTTTGAATAAGGTCAAAAGAAAACCATTTCTTCAAGCTAAGAAATTCTTTAATATTCCTTATATCTTGTATATTAGAGATATATCTTCTTTATGCAGCCATTGAAATAATATGGTTCTCATTACATGCATAAATGTGATATCTAGTGATCATTATTGTAATTTCCAATTGTGTTATTGAGAGCAAACCAAGGACATATGAATCTGGTCATCATGGCCTATAGAACATTTTCTTGGATGGTGATATGTGTGTGGATCAGACAGAGTTGGTTTTGTATTTTTCCCATGGCCAGTAGATGTGAAAGGATGAAACTGAAATTTCCTTGGAGAGGCCATACTTTTATGAACCACCTATTCAAGTTTGAGAGATTGAAGTAGGTAGCATTTTTCAGGCTCTGTCAGGGCCTACGGAAAACCAACTAAAAATGTGATTGAAATATTTTTAAGAGCCTATTATTAATATTTTATAATACAGTTAAGATATTACATTCACCTTGATGTGAAAAATAGATGTTATGAAAGTGAATTTTAAGTGAAGTTTTGATGACTCATTTCTATTATCCTAACAATTTAGGAATCTGAAATCAGAGTATCTAGGTTCAAAGCCAGACTGGCATAAAAGTCTGGAGATTCTTTCTCCAAAATAATCAGAAAAACATAGGAGACATGTCTCAATTGGTAAAGCACAAGTAAAGCACATTTCAGGCCTTGAGTTCAAACTCCAGTACTCACAAAAACAAAACAATGATCCAAGATATAAAAAAACAAAACAAAAACTATTTTTAAACAAAATGTTATCATCCTGCATATGATTTTTTAAAAATATTTTATTGTTATTGTAGAGGTGATGTGCAGAGGGATTACAATTAAATCAGGTAACGAGTATATTTCTTTTTTAATGATGTTATCCACTCTCTCATTTTCTCCCAGTTTTCCCCTTTTGTCCCTACCCATAAGTTGTAGAGTTCATTTTCTCATAGTATCAAATGAGTATCACTGCTGTATTTGTTCACCCTTTGTCCCACCTTTCTGTGCCCCCCCACTTACCCTCCTAAAGAAAAATAAGCTAACAAATAAGACAAAAGGAAAAGAAAACATAAAACAGCAACAAAACAACAAAAGTCTCTTGTTTCCATTCCTTGAAGTTAATTTAGAAAAAGAAAGTTTTATATGATCATATGCACATAGCTTTTGAGCCTTTGTGATCTGCTTCTATGAATATCCTTCTTTGGTCTCACTGGGTGAATGTGTACAGACCTGTAAAATATATCATGTCCCAGTGTTTGTTTATTTGTTTTTTAACCACTCAGTGTGTTAATTGCAGATTTATAGGCAGATTCTAATTATTAGAAATGAAAGAAACCATATAACCTAGGTTTCCTTGGGTCTGGCTTACTTCAGTTACTATAATTTTTTCCAGGTCAAGATATGGAATCAATCTAGATGCCCCTCAGTGGATGAATGGATCAAGACAATGTATATATACACAATGTAATTTTATTCTTCCCTCAGAATGTATGATGTACATATAAATCTTTTAAATTGAAATTTTGAATTTTATAACAGTAAGATTTTATATAAGCTACGGCAATCTAAGAGCAAATTCTTAGAATGATACGTTATTATTTTTATTTTCTTTGTAATTATTTTTTTAAGTTGCACAATAGGTAAGGTGGTACTCCAGATTTTTCTTTTCAGTTTCAAGGATGTATCTATATCCTCTTTCACTCTCTCAATTCCATTTCTATTGATATCTGGAAAGGCCCTTAAAACAGGCATGATTTAAAAAATACCAGGAACAGAAAGTTTATCCTAATAGGAAGGAAGGATTTAATGCCTCAGATATCACTGTATGTGGCTTTAGTATCTACATGTGTCAGAAAAGCTGAGGTTAAATCACTGACAGAAGATCAAAGAGACATGCAAATTATACTAGGCTGGAGATAAACCTGGTGGGAGAAAACCTGCAGAAATGTCCCTTCCTGGAAGATGGATTTCCAGAGTTCCAGAGAAAGGGTAAGATTTAATGGCCTGCTATGAAGACAATGATAATGTGAAGAATGTTTTTGAAGGAAGGAAAGAGGTTCCTCTGATGAAGGCTCTAATTTCTAGCCAAAAATCATGTGGGATTATGTCCCACATTCAGAGATAAAATTTAGTCTGAGTGCACTATTGGACAGTGTGGTAATAAGATAAATAACATCTTGTCAGAAGTGAATATTTTGAGCATGAAATATGCAATGAGGATAAATTAATTGACATGTTGAACTGGGACGCTTTACATAATAATTTAAAGATAATGGAAAGTAAATTTAACTAAAAATATTCGCCTAAAAAACACAGTCAATGTTTAAATAGAAATAAAATTATTAGCAAAAAGGGCTTTGGTTGTTTGGCCCTTTTTGTTAATAATTTTATTTCTATTTATATATATATTTATATGTATATTTGTGAAATAACATTATTCACACTAGAGGTAGATTTTGGGGATTTCAGAGGCTAGAAAATTTTGTTTTGTTTTGTTTTTTAAGAGACATAATTAAGTTAACACTGTGATTTAAGGCAAATGTTATACTAAATTGATAATGTATCAGCAGAAGTTTAAAGAAAATATTCACGTACAATGGGAATTTTAGGATACCACTACGTGATCCTTACCAGTAGATGTAAGTGTGGAAGTGGCAGGTATGAGACATTGGGAAATAAGTACAAAAGTACATAGCTTTCACTTGAGGAACAATATGGTTATAGAAATTTTAAAATAATTGCTAATCTACCCAGTCAATTTAAATTTTACAATACCATCCAAAACTGGCTTCTTGATAAATTTTAAGTATGTAATTGCTTGTTGGTAAGGCATGAAATTAAGTAAAACCTATGTCTTTAAAAATTAAGAGCTGCACATTTCTTTCTCTGACTTCCATATTTTTGTTAATAATTTTCCCCAGAATATGTAGGAACAAGTTTTCAGTCTTTTCTAAGAAAAAAATATTTCATAAGTCATCAAAATAACTTTACTCTTTTCTATTTTTATGTGTTTCCCTCACATCTTTGTTAGCATCTGTTACTTAGGGGGTCACACTCACACACACACACACACACACACACACACACACACACACTCACACATTGTGACTCAGATCCTCTATAACTCACTTTCATCTTTCCTCCCCACATTGCAAAGCAATTATAATAAGTTATATTATTGTAATCTCACGTTTTACATATTTTCATGTCTCTTTTGAATTTATAACCATCAATTATTTGTCCAATATAGTTTCATTGAGACATTTCCATACATAAATACAATGCAGACCTTTCAAACTTACTTTCTTGATCACTCCCTTATAACTTTTCCATTTCTTAAATAATTTCATCAAGTTTCACTATTCTCTTCTCAAGTATTCAACTAAACTACTTTGACAGTATTAATTTTCATCCATCCTCTCCCTTAGCCTTCTCCCCAATATCTATCTCCTCACATCATAGCCTGTTTTACATATGGGATATTCATTTTTATTGTGTAATAATGACATCAAGGAGTCTTTCTTTCTCTCTTTCTTTCCTTCTTTCTTTCTTTCTTTCTTTTTTTTGTCGGTCGGTAATGGGCTTGAACACTGGGCTCGGGCACTGTCCCCCAGCTTTTCAGCTCAAGGCAAGCACTCTACCACTTGACCCATAGCAACACTTCCATTTTTTTATTGTTTGGTGGTTGTGTGAACTCTGGGCCTGGGCGCTGTCCCTCAGCTCTTCAGCTCAAGGCTAGTCCTCTATCACTTGAGCCACAACGTAACATCTGGCATTTTCTACCTATGTGGTGCTGAGGAGTCGTCGAACCTAGGGCCTCATGCATGCAAGGCAAGAACTCTACCACTGAGCCACCTTCCCATCCCCAGTACATTTGTTTTCAGTCATTGTTATCCCATCCCTCTTTATCTCACACTTACCCCTCCCCTCCCTAGCTCCCTCATTTGTAATATTTATTTCCAACATCATGTCAACTGAGTATCAATGTTGCTGTGGTTCATTCATTGTTCTTCTGTTTCTGTAATTCCCTTTCCCTTTCACATATTGCATTGTCTATTATGCAAAACACGAGGTACAGTAAGAGGCCTGAGGAACACGGCAGAAGAGAAGCTGGGAGCTAAACAAGCTATAGCACATAAACCAGTTTTATTGTTACATGGGAAAATCTAAGGTAGAGAGTCAAACTAAGTATACCATCATAGTTCAGAGAGTTTGTCCAGAGTGGAAAAACTCAGACAGATTGGGTAAGGACACAGATTCGAGCATTCCCAGTCCAAGACTTCTGCCAAAGCAGTGGCTGCTACCACAGCTGCCATGTGAACAGAGAGAGCCTGGGGCAAAGACACCAGAGGCAGTGTGCAAGCAGATTCTACTCATGACCAGCTTTGATAAGGAGCAAAAATTTTCATCCTGATGACCATACACAGTCAGAGACAGTGGGTGTGGACAGCCCAGATATCAAAGGAAAGGTGTGAGTATGCCCAAGACATACTCACTCATCACAGAGCAGCGGTTGGAAGGTAGCCCCCACAACCACCAGTGAAGAACACCATCTTTGATACTGACAAAGAATGGGCCAACGGAACTAACAGGTAACTCAGGCCTTGGAAGAAGAAAATAAGAGCCATTCCTCAGATCAAATCAAAGAATCTGACCAGTGGCAGGGCTCATCTCTACCCCTGGAGAAAGTTGTCCTATCCAAGAAGAGGCAGCTCCCCATGGACTTGGCAGACTCTACTTAGTGGGTAAACAGAGCCAGAGGCTACCCTACCCAGCTGCTGCACAGGCAGCAACCCTAGAGCAATTGCAAACTTGTTACATATGAATCTGAGATTGGCTCCAGCCTGGGCTGGTTGAGTCCTTCAGGAGCTAGCCCATCGAGGTAAAGCTACTGATTGCTGACAAGCCATAGCCTTATCTACAACCTTGCTCCCTCACAGCAACTCCAAGCTAGAGGAAATAGCCATCTTGCTCTTTTGTGATACTCAAAGTAGATTGCCTTTCCACTGAACTAGCCTGGTCCCAGGTAAGGCAGAGCTTCCTTCAGCCGGCTCATACAAACTGACTTAAGAAACCAGCCAAGCCAGATGACAACCAAACACCACAAGCAAGCCAGAGACTCCACCAAGAGACTGGTTATAGACACAGGGGAGACAAAAGATTCACCCCCTCCCCCCAAAAAAAAAATTCGAAGAACTCTTTTTCCTAGTTAATTTAATTTTTTTAACTGTTGTCTATTTTTATCATTTTTATTTTAGGTTATCTTGTTGTTTCTTTTTTCTTTTTTCATTTTTCTATTCTCTTTATACTCTTTTCCTTTTGACCCTTTTTGGGTTTTGTTGTCCCCAGTCTTTGATTTTTAGACCTTATGTTTCATTGTGTGAATACTTAATTCAGATATTGATTTCTCAATTCACAAGCTCCCAGACTTGACTCCTATAATTGTGGAATTATTTCTTTATACTTATAATTTTTAAGTTTTATTTTAAATTATTTTTTTTTCCTTTTTCTTTTTCTCTCTTCCCCTTTCTAGCCCTTTCCTCTCTGTGAATCACTCTCTCACTTTCCCTCTGTACATTCCTCCAATCTTATTTTCTCCTCACAATTCTCCTTAAAGTTATTAATTTGTGGTCTGCTGCCTCTTTCTTTGATTTTTCTTAGTCCATTGATCTCTAGTTGTTTGTTGTTGAACTAGATTGTGTCTGTTGAACTAGATTGTATCTGTACTTATTTTAACTGGGACAAAAACTCTGTGCAACCTCAGGGCCCTGTAGTTTAAGACTCTGCCTTAAAATAGTGTTCTAGCTTGGAATTGGTTTGGCTATCTTAACCAAATGGGGAGAAAAAGCAGAAACACAAGAAAAAATGGCAAGTCTGGGTATTTCAACTGACTCTCATGGTAATCAGGCAACAGAGAAATTAATGAATAAAATCTAGAGGCAAGTACCCAAAATGCTCTACAAATACTACTGGTATACATGCTGAATGAGAAGTCTGAAAGCCTGCAAAGTACTCAATGTGAGCATGATAGGTAAATGCCTGAGCAGGAAATGCACAAGCAGGAAATACATGAGCAGGATTGGGCTAGATAAGACTAACCAACCAAAGATTAATGCAGGAATACTACAGGCATGATGACGCTAATCATAGATTAAAAGAAAAATTATGTGAGCAGGAATCCATAAACAGACAGCTGGAGGAATCCAGGGAGGCCACAAAGAGAAAGCTAAATGAAACACAAAAGAAATAAAGGGAGTGCAATAAACCATAAACAATGAACTAAGGGATTTGAGAATCAATAATGAAAAGCAAGTTTAGGAAGTAATGAAGTCCATACAAGACCTAAAACAAAGCTCCAACAAAGAATTTGAAGCCATCAATGTGCACCAATTAGAAGAAAAGTAAATAAAAAAAAGAAAATATAAATAAAGTAGAAAGTCTTGACAGTAGGTTAGACCATGCAAAAAATGTAATCTCTGGGATTGAAGATAACCTAGATATTATAGAGAAGAACAGACAACTACTCAAGACAAATCCAAGAAATATGATAGAACTATTCAACATTTAGAAGACACCATCAAAAAGCCTAATTTGACAGTAATGGGTGTAAAGGAGCACCTAGAGACAGAAGTTAATGGTCTAGGAAATTTATTTAACAGGATTCTAGCAGAGAACTTCCCAAACATGCAAAAAGATAGGCCTATTCAAATACAAGAGGCCTTTAGAACCCCAAATAGACCAGACATTACACCGTCAGATTGTAATCCAAAGAGGATCAATTCAGACCAAGGAAAGGATCCATAAAGATGTCAGGGAGAAAAGATCAATCACTTATAAATGGAAAACAATCAGAATAATTTCAGACTTCTCAGCAGAGACAAGAATAGTTTGGAATGATGTATGCCATGCCCTAAAGACAAACAACTATCAACCATTAATACAGTACCCAGGAAAACTCTCCTTCATAAAGTAAGGCCAAATAAAAACCTTACATAGCAAAGAAAAATTGAAACAATCTATCTCCACCAAACCATCCCTACAAAAGATACTTAAAGATGTCCTAAACTTAGAGCACAATAAAGAGCTCCGTAAAGGCCAAGAAACATCCCCCAAACAGAGAATTCAAGAATCATAGGAAGAACCCAGTTGGCACAGCCGCCAAGAAGGTGGATAACATGGCAGGAACTACCAAACACCTCTCAGTCCTAACAATATTAAGGGACTTAACTCTCCAATTAAGCAACATAGCCTGTCCAATTGGATCAAAGAGCAATATCCTTTTATCTGCTGCCTTCTAGAGGCACACCTTGCCCACACAAACAAATATATTCTGTAAATGAAAGGCTGGAATAAAATCTACCAAGCAAAAGGCCCCCATAAACAGGCAGGAGTTGCAATGTTAAAATTAGATAAAGGAGACTTCAAATTAAAATTAATAAGAAGAGATAAAGAAGGTCATTATATATTAATTAAGGGGTTCTCCTTCAGGAGGATATTACAATTCTAAATATCTTTCACCAAACACCGGGACAATCAAATTATGCAAGAAACACAACTTTCCCTAAAATCACACATAGATTGAAAGACACTAATTGTTGGGGACTTTAACACATTAAAATCCCCACTGGATAGAGCATCCCAGGAAAAACTTAACAGAGAATCTTCAGACCTAAACAACCAGACTTAACAGACATCTACTGAATATTTCACCCAGCAGCATCAGAATACACGTTCTTCTCAGCAGCACATGAAACATGCTCAAAATAGAACACATTTTAGGTCACAAAGCAAATTTGTTCAAATTCATAAATATTGCAATTATGCTCTGCATTCTCTCATACCACAAGGGAATAAAATTAAAATTCAACACCAAAAGCCACCAGAGGAAAATCATGTAAAACGTGGAGGCTGAACAACACACTGTTGAACCACAAGTGTGTTATAGAAGACATTAGAAAGGAAATTCAAATGTTCATGATATTTAACAAAAATAAACACACAAATCACCAGCTTTTCTGGGACACAGCAAAGGTAGTACTCAGAGGCAAGTTTATAGCTCTCAGTTCCTACATCAACAAATTGGAGAGCTCTGAAACCAACAATTTAATGAGACAGGTAAGGCTTCTTGGAAAAGACCATCAAACTAAACCCCAATTCAGTAGATGATAACAAATAATTAAAATTAAATCAGAATTGAATGAATTAGAGTAAAAAAAATAGAAAGAATTAACAAAATAAAGAGTTGGTTCTTCAAAAGAAATTAACAAAATTGACACTCTTAGCAAATCTTACTTGAAAAAGCAGAGAACACACCCAAATAAACAAACACAGATATGAGAATGGTAACATCACCACAGAAACAACCAAGATTCAGAACATTATAAGGGTATACTTCTCAATCCTTTATGCTAATAATCTTGAGAATCTGGAAGAAATGGACAAATTTTTAGCAAATATTGACATGCTGAAACTAAACCAAGATGAGTTAAACCAAATTATCAGCTCTATATCAAATATCGAAATCGAAACAGAAATAAGTACCCTCCCATCCAAGAAAAGACCAGGAATGAGTGGATTTACAGCTGAATTCTACAAGGCTTTCAAAGCAGAACTCACACCAATACTCCTCCAACACTTCAATGACATTGAAAGTGAAAGTTCACTACCGTACTTTTTCTATGAAACCATCATAACCATCATCCTGAAACCAGGAAGGGATTCATCAAAGAAAGATAATTATAGACCCATTTCTTTGATGAACATCAATGCAACACTTTTCAACAAAATATTGGTTAATCAAATTTATCAACTTATCCAAAAAAATCATACATCATGATCAAAGGAGATTCATTTCAGGGATGCAAAGCTGGTTGAAGATATGCAAATCAATTAATATAATTCATCACATCAAGGATAAGAACCACATGATTATCTCAAGAGATGCATAAAAAGTATTCAACAAAATCCAACACCCCTTTATTATGAAAGCTCTGGAAAAACTAGGAATTCATGGAACTTTACAATATAGTAAAGGTTGTGTATGACAAATCTACAGCCAGAATTATACTTAATGGTAAAAAGCTAAAACCATTGCCTCTAAACTAAGGCATGGGACTAGGCTGTCCACTCTCCACATCTCTTCAATTTAGTATTAGAATGGCTAGCTAGAGCAATAAGACAAGATGCAACCATAAAAGGGATCCAAAAAGGGAAAGATGAAGTAAAACTCTCCCTCTTTGCAGATGACATGATCTTGTATTGAAAGTACCCTATGGACTCCACTCCCAGGTGACTTGAGCTGATCTGAAAATTTGGCAAAGTAGCAGGGTATAAAATTAACCCTCAAATATGAATGGCTTTGCTGTATGGCAATAAAGAGAAGAGTGACGCTGATATCAGGAAAACAACTCTTTGTGTAATAGTTGCACAAAAAACAAAATACCTAGGAATTAACTAAAGATGTAAAGGAACTCTAGGATGAAAATTTTAAAATCCTGAAAATGGAAATTAAAGCATAATTAAGGAAGTGAAAAAACCTCCTATGGTCCTGGATTGGGAGGACTAACATCGTGGAAATGGCAATTCTGGAAAAGGTTATCTACTAATTCAATGCAATACTTATCAATATACCAAACTGATTCTTCAAGGAAATAGAAGCAGTAATCCGAATATTCAAATGGAAGAATAAAAGATCCCAATAGCAAAAACAATGCTTACCTGAAAGAACAGTACTGGAGGAATAACAATTCCAAACTTCAAACTCTACTATAAAGCCATAGTAATCAAAACAGCTTTGGACTGGCACAAGAACAGACCTCAGGACCAATGGAATAGAACTGAAAACCCAGAAATGAAACCATCGACCTATAGCCACCTAATCTTCCAGAGGGGAGCAAAAAAGATAAATGAAAGGAAGACAACCTCTTCAGTATATGGTGCTAGCAAAATTAGTTAAACACCTTTAGAAAACTAAAGCTCATCTATCACCCTGCATCAGAATCAACTCCAAATTGATCAAAGACATCGAAGTCAAAGCAGACACCCAGAAAACATTACAGGACGGAATAGGAATAACTCTAGTGCTCCTTGGCATGGGCTAAAATTTTCTTAATAAAGACCCAGAAACACAACAAATCAAAGAAAGGTTGGACAGATTGGATTGAATGAAACTGCAGAGCTTCTGCATGGCAGAGAATATAGCAAGCAGGCTCAATAGAAAGCCCATTAACTGGGAGAAGATCTTCACTAGCCATACAATGGACAAGGTTCTAATATCTAAAATATACTTAGAACTCAAAAAAGTAAATCCCCCAACAACAAATCCTAAAAGAAACAACAACCAATTAATAAATGGGGCAAATACTTAGAGATTTCTCTGAAGGGGAAAAAAGAATGGCCAATAGACACATGAAGAAATGCTCAACTTCTCTAGCCATAAAAGAAATGCAAATCAAAACCACACTGAGATTCTACCTCACCCCTGTTAGAATGGCTATAAACAAGAAATGTTATAACATTAGATGCTGGAGTGGATATGGCCAAAAGGGAACCCTACTGCATTGTTGGTGGGAATGCAAACTTGTTCAACCACTTTGGAAAGCAGTATAGAGGTTCCTCAAAAGACTACACATAAAGGCCCCTATGACCCAGCAATCCCACTTTTAGGCATTTACCCAAACAATCACAAACAAGGCCATACTAAGGCTACCAGCACAATTATGTTTATCACAGCATTATTAACTATAGCTAAGATATGGAATCAACCTAGATGCCCCACAGTAGATGAATGTATCAAGAAAATGTCATCTCTCTCTCTCACTCTCTATCTCTCTCTATATATATACATATAAATATATACGTGTATATATATCTATATATATATAGATATATATACATATTTACAATGGAAATCTGTCTCCATCGGAAAAATGACACTGCCCCATTTGGTAGGAAATGGAAAGACATAGAAAAAATTATATTAAGTGCAGTAAGCCAGACCCAAAGAAACATAAGTTCCATAGTTTCCCTTCTCTGCAATAACTAGCATACATATAGGACAAGCAGAAGAAGTCAAAAGCTATGTATAAAAGCTGATAACCTCTGTTCTCACCTTATTTGATTCCAGGGTCATGCATCTTGTATATACATTTTTTTCTAATTTTGGGAGGGGAAGGGAAATAACAAAATGCTGAAATAAGGATATGGGATTACCCATTGTAACAATGAGATGTACAAGACACTATGTTGAAAACAAACTTTACAAGTTTGCAGGGGGGTGGGAGGAGTGGGGAGGTGGGGATGAAAGGGATGGTAGGAGAAAAATAAAGGTAACAATGCTTGATAGGAAATGGACTCATTACCTTCCTTGTGTAACTGTAACCCCTCTGTACAATATCTTTACAACAAATATATAAATATATATATATATAAAACAAAGCAAAGCAGGGGATGAAAAGAATAGCAATTAAGTAAGACAAAAAAGCACCAAAAGAGAAAAGAGTATAAATAAAGGAAAAAACAAAAACAACCATAAGAAAAAACCAAAAAACTAAAATACAAACCTAAAATAAAAATGAAAAAAAAAATAGACAACAGTTAAAAAATGGTAGGAAAAAGAGTTCTTCAATTCTTTTTTTTTTTGGGGGGGGGCGGACCTTTTGTCACCCCTGTGTCTGTACCAGTCTCTTGGTGGAGTCTCTGGTTTTATTATGGTGTTTTGTTGTCCTGTGGCTTGATTGGTTTCTTAAATCAGTTTGAGCAGGCTGAGGGAAGCCTTATCCAGGAGTTTATGTCCCTCTTCCCTGGCAAGCTCAGTGGAGGGAGATCTACTTTGAATATCACAAAAGAGTGAGGTGTCTGTTTCCTCTACCTTGGAGTTGCTGTTTGGGGTGCTAGGTTGTAGATAGGGCTGTGGCCTTTCAGCAATCAGTAGCTTTACCCTGATAGGGTAGCTTCTCAGAGACTCAAGCCGCCCAGCCTGGAGCCAATCTCAGATTCATGTGTAACGAGTTTCCAATTGCTCTAGGGCTGGGGTTGCTGCCTATGCAGCAGCTGGGTAGGGTAGCCTCTGGCTCTGTTTATCCACTAAGGAGAGTCTGCTCAACCTTGGGGAGCTGCCTCTGCTTGGGAGGGGTAACTTTCCTCAGGGGTGGAACTGAGCCCTGCTGCAGGTCAGATCCCTTTGACTTGTGGAATGGCTCCTATGTCTTCTTCCAAAACTTGAGTTAGGTGCTAGCTTGGCTAGCTGGGTCTGTGTCAATATCAATGATGGAGTTTTTCTCCGGTGGTGGGGGAGGGGCTAACTTCCCACAGCTGCTCCTTGAGAAATAGTGAGGATGTCTTGGGCATACTCACACCTTTCCTTTGGTTTCTGGGTCATCCACGTCCATGGTCTGCAGCTGTGGTCATCAGGATGAAGATTTCTGTTCCCTGTCAGTTCTTTCTGGCGGTGAGTAGAATCTGCTTGTGCACCACCTTTGATACCTTTGTCCTGGGCTCTCTCTGTTGATCTGGTGGCCAGTGGTATCAGCTGCTGCGGCTGCTGCTGCCTGGAACCAGGGGTACTCGAATCTGTGTCCTTACCTAAGCTGCCTGAGTTTATCCTCTCTGGCCAAAATCTCTGTATTATGATGACACACTTGGTGTGACTCTTATAGCCTTAGATTTTCCACTGGAATACTAAAACTTGTTTCTATGTGAGAGCTTACTTAACCCCCATCTTCTTCTTCGCCATCTTCCTGCTCCTTATAACATTTGTTTAGGCACATGGATTTTAAATATAAATAAAAGGTAGTTTAGAAGAGTACTTAGAATACCAAAACAAAAAACAAAAAAACAAAAACCCAAACATGTTAAGTAATGTCCTCAGGTCCAAAGAGGCATAGGACATATATGTTTTCTGATATGTGGAAACTAGAACTAATTTATAAATGTACTAGTAAATACTACAGAGCTATATGCAAATGTACATGAAGATATGAACTAAAATGTGGTGTTTTCAGTCAAGAAATCAAATGATATCATTTCTTAGAAAGGCTAACTCACAGAACAACAAAATAAACAATAGGGAATGGAAAGAATATAGTCATATAAAATTTAATGCATATTATGCAAAATTAAGAAAATTGAGTAGAGGGGTAGGTTTGGGAGGGATATTGAAGAATGATAAAAGAGAATATTCATCAAGATGTATTGTATTCAACATCAAAAACAGTGAAAGTATGGGTTATTCTGTGGGGGAGGGACATACAAAGCAACATAGAAATCATCTTACAAATATAATAAAACAATTGCATGAAAGGAATAAAAAACAAAAAACATTTCAATACTTATCTTGGGGTTCATTACCCTAACATCAACTTATCTGACCTTTTCTGCTTGACTCAGACATACACTAGTTATTGCAAATAAGGGAAACCATAGGACCTATGTTTCTATGGGCTTGGCTTACTTCACTTAATATAATTTTTTCCAAGTCTTTCCATTTCCTAACAAATGGGGCAATGCCATTCTTTCTGATGGAGGCATAGAATTCCATTGTGTATATATACTACGTTTTCTTAATCCATTCATCTACTGAGGGGCATCTGGGTTGGTTCCATATCTTAGCTATGATAAATAAGGCTGCAATAAACATAGTCGTGCTCGTAACTTTAGTGTAGTCTTGTTTGTGATCATTTGGGTAAATGTCCAAAAGTGGGATTGCTGGTCATAGGGGAGCTGTATGTGGAGTCTTTTGAGGAACCTCCATACTGCTTTCCAAAGTGGTTGAACAAGTTTACACTCCCACCAACAATGCTGTAAGTTTCCCTTCTGTCCACATCCCCTCCAGCATCTGTTGTTATTAGAGTTCTTGATTATAGCCATTCTAACTGGGGTGAGATGGTATCTCAATGTTGTTTTGATTTGCATTTCTTTTATGGCTAGAGAGGTTGAGCATTTCTCTCCCCCACAGTATAACCCCTGCTTTCACTGTATTTGATGTTGGTATAATTTGTGGCGGGGAAGGGAAAAAAAAAATCATTTAATTAGGGATATAGGCAGACCCATTGCAACAATGAGATGTACAATTCGTTATGTGGAAAAACGAACTTAACAACGTTGGTGGGGGGTGGGGAGAGGATCCGGTGGGGGTAGGATCGGGTTGGGGGAGGGGAGGAGTATGGGAAGGGATTGGAAGGGGAAACAATGAGGAGGCAACAATGCTTGATAAGAAATGTACTCCTTGAGCTGGGAAGGTGGCTCAGTGGTAGAGCTCTTGCCTTGCATGCATGAGGCCCTGGGTTGGATTCCTCAGCACCACATAAGCAAAAAGAAAAAAGCCGGAAGTGGTGCTGTGGCTCAAGTGGTAGAGCACTAGCCTTGAGCTGAAGAGCTGAGGGACAGTGCCCAGGCCCAGAGTTCAGGCCCCACGACCGGACACCCCCCCCCCAAAAAAAAATGTACTTGTTATCTTCCCCATGTAATTGTCACTCCTCTGTATGGTATTCTCACAATTAAAAAAAAAAAGATGTATTATATTTATAAACTGATGTGATGGGTGGTAACTCCTTTGTGCCACTACCAAAGATAATAAAAAATACCAAATTAAATAGAATTGAAACCAACTTAAATCTTTGTTCCAAATGTTATTTCATGTTTATACAGATAAAACTTAGTCTAGTATTTTCTTCATTAAGCATTGCAATGTAGTTCTTACTGCAAAAGGAGAATCAGGAAACCACTATATATGTTATATAGCAATTAATTTTTTTGAGAAAATAGGAACCGAATGAGTGAGTAGGCTAGAATGAGGTCATTTCTGAGGAACAGGAATTTCCATTTCTTCACTATGCTTGATCCCTCATGCTCCAGAAGTAAAGCCATACATTGACAGTAAGATAACTGATCTATATATGGACCTGTATGTATACTTTTCATAAAGAATGCAAACCAGGTATGAAGTGGTGTGGTATCACAGTGATATTGTAACTAATTGTCATATTGACATAGGATTCTGAAGACCATATATGCTTCTTATAACTGAACCTCTCATTCTTTTCCATTCCTTTGAGCATCAGGAGGTTTTAATTTTATGAAATCTAGCTTGTCAATGTTTTGATGGATATTTTCTCTGTTATATCTAAAAGTATTTGACAACCTCAATATCACTTAGAATAGTTCCTATTTTTTTTATAGAAATTGGATAGATTTGCATTTTAAATTTAGATAAATGACCTAGTATTGATATATTAGACCTAATATATTATCAAATATTTTATGAAAGTTATATATTCTCCCTGACTCTCTGAAACTTGAGAAATCCAAGCATTGTGGCTATAATCTCAGCAATTTCAGGCAGGGGAGGAAGTATTAGAAGTTCCATACTAGCTTCTGTTACTATATGAGAGCCTGTCAGGTTTATAACACTGAATTAAACATTATGTAGAGTTATAGGGAAATGATTCATTTTTTTATCATTTAACACCTTGCTTTAACCTTGATAAATTTGTTTTAGAATATACTTTGCAGGAAATTAATGTAATTAATAAGTATTTCTTTTTTATTTACATTTAGCGAGGTAAACTCTAAACCTTAAGTGAAACATACTTGTTTATTATTGAAGTGGATTTCAGGTAGACAACATATACTAAACTTAAATATATGTACTCTGTTAGTTTTTTATATGTACATCAATAACATTCACATTGAAAGTGATTATTGATATAATTATGGTGCTATGTATCACATTTGTAAAAATTATTTTTATTTGTTGTCTTGGTTATTTCTCTTTGCTTCCTGATTTTGTTTTTTTTTTGTGTGATTAAAAAAATTTTGGGGGGTCTTTTTTATTGTGAAAATACTGTACAGAGGGGTTACAATTACATGGGCAAGATAATGAGTACATTTCTTATCAAGCATTGTAGCCTCCTCCTTTCTTTCCCCTTCCACTCCCTTCCCATCCTCCCCCCCTCTCCCCCCCCTCCCCCAATCCTCCCGGATCCCAACCCACCACCAAAGTTGTAAAGTTCGTTTTGGACATAACAACTTATATGTCTCATTGTTGCAATGGGTCCACCTGTATCCCTATTTAAACGATTTGTCTTTCCCCTTCCCCTCACAAATTGTACCGAAATCAAATACAGTGAAAGCAAGGGTTATATTGTGGGGGAAGGACATACAAAGCAACAAAGAAATCATCTTATAAATGTGTTATAAATGTGTTAGAAACAAGCGCATGAAAGAAAAAATAAATTGAATGCATAGCTTAGGGTTTATTCCTCTAACATCACCTTATCTGACCTTTTCTGCTTGACTCAGGCATATACTAGTCATTGCAAATAGGGGAAACCATGGGACCTATGTTTCTTTGGGCCTGGCTTACTTATAATTTTTTCCAAGCCTTTCCATTTCCTAACAAATGGGCAATGCCATTCTTTCTGATGGAGGCATGGAATTCCATTGTGTATATATATACCACATTTTCTTGATCCATTCATCTACTGAGGGGCATGTGGGCTGGTTCCATATCTTAGCTATGCTAAATAAGGCTGCAATAAACATAGTCGTGCTGGTAGCTTTAGTGTGTTCTTCTTTGTGAACGTTTGGGTAAATGCCCAAAAGTGGGATTGTTGGGTTATAGGGGAGCTGTATGTGGAATCTTTTGAGGAACCTCCATATTGCTTTCCAAAGTGGTTGAACAAGTTTACACTCCCACCAACAATGCAGTAAGGTTCCCTTCTGTCCACATCCCCTCCAGAATGTGTTGTTTTTAGAGTTCTTGATTTTTGCCATTCTACCTGGAGTGAGGTGGTATCTCAATGTTGTTTTGATTTGCATTTCTTTTATGGCTAGGGAGGTTGAGCATTTCTTCATATGTCTATTGGCCATCCTTCTTTCCTCTTCAGAGAAGTTTCTCTTTAAGTCTTTAGCCTACTTATTTATTGGGCAGTTGTTTCTTTGAGGATTTGTTGTTGGGGGATTTAATTTTTTGAATTCCAAGTATATTATAGATATGAGACCCTTGTCCTTTATATGGCTAGTGAAGATATTCTCCCAATCCGTAGGCTTTCTATTGCTCTTGCTAGGAATGTCTTTTGCCATGCAGAAGCTCTGCAGCTTCATATAATCCCATTTGTCCAACCTTTTTTTGATTTGTTGTGTTTCTGGGTCTCTATTAAGAAAATTTCGGGCTCTGCCAAGGAGACCTAGGCTTTTTCCTATTCCATCCTGTAATGTTTTCAAAGTGTCTGCTTTGACTCCGAGGTCTTTGATCCATTTGGAGTTGATTCTGGTGCAGGGTGATATATAAGGATCTAGCTTTAGTTTTCTACAAGTAGTTTACCAATTTTGCTAGCACCATTTACTGAAGAGGCTTTCTTCCATTCTATTTTTAGCTCCCTTATCGAATATTAGATGGCTATAGGTCTATAGGTTCATTTCTGGGTTTTCAATTCTATTCCATTGGTCCTGAGGTCTGTTCTTGTGTCAGTACCAAGCTGTTTTGATTTCTGTGGCTTTATAACTGCTTTCATTAGGAATTATACTTTGATCCAGGCATCAGTGGTTGAAGAATGTAATCCTAGGAAGCTGTGACATAGACATAAGGGTTCAATGGCAGCGTGGGCAAAATATTTTGCAAGATTCTATCTCCAATTAACTATTAATGTTAATGAGTAAGAAAGCCAAACAAGTATGGCCCGTGTTTAAGCTCTACTATTTTTTATAATTTATTTTATTTTCTCTCATGATGGTAATATACACATCTAACTATCTCATACCTATTTTTAACCAAAACTATACTATTTCATAATTGTGAATTCACCTTACAAATGAGTGTCTGCAATTCATCTCTCATATCACATATTTGTTGTACAGGTCACTTAAGCATAAACTATAAGCATCCCATGCTTTATGGTTATAATATTTTGACTGTTATCTGTCATAGCAAGGAAGAATAAGAAAAATGAAATGATTTTATTTTGTCTATATTTATTCCTTCTCAATAAATAAATGCTGCCAAATTGAGTTAAATCATTTTGCTGTATATGTATCCTAACAATTTAAGGAAAAATATCTCATAAAGTCTAAAATGAAACCTAATACTTCAACCTAAATCTAAAATTTATATAGAAATGAATTCCTGAAATTCTAATACAATTTAATTTCAAAAATTATCAAGTGGCAGTAATTTAGAAACCATATAGAATCAGCATAAATGTTGACAAATACATCAACAATACAGAAACAAGATCACAGAAATGGATTCACACTGTAATGACAGTTTCTTTATAAAATGGTAGGTGGTAAATCATCAACAAAGGACAATTTTAAACAAATGGAAATGAGAATATTAAATGAATATAACTAAATAAATTCAATTTGTTTAGTAATGTAAAATACAAATGTAAAATTCAAATCAAATAGCTTATAGACATAATTTATATGCATGACACATATGTCCTTTATCAAAGAAAAACCAAGGTATTATATAATTAAAAAGAATCATTGCCTCATGTCTATAAACAATTCTTAATTCAGTGCCCTAAAATGAGCAGGGTCTCATTTAGAACACAACCTAGGCCTGGAACTTTCAATCCTCCTACACTGGCCTCAAAACGCTATTAGACTTGGAAAAAATGTTTTAAGTGAAGTAATACAGACCCAGAGAAACATAGGTTGCACAGTTTCTCTCAGTTGTGGTACCTAGATTGTGCCTATATATCCACAAGTAAACATCCTCGGTGGTAAGCAACTGTTCGAAAATGAATTAACTGAAGTAGACTAGGGACAGTAAAATGTAATGCTTTAAAAAAGATAAGTCAAAGCCCAACAAAGTAAGTAGTCTCAAGAGAGTAGGGTATGTCCAAGGAAAGAGGGAAAGAAGAATGAAAGGGGAAAGGAAGGAAATGTAAGCAAGAAGAATTCATTGAATACCACATAACTGAAAAGATGAGGAAAGGGGTGGGTGGAAGGAGGCCTGAAGATGCTGAATTGATAACACAGTTCAAGATGCATAATAAACATAAACTGCTTTGTTAAAAAGCAAATAATTGTAAATAAATAACGAAAAATTAAGATAAGTAAGGGAAGGGGCATGTTGGGAGGTGTGGATGAGAATGTTGAAAGGGATAACAATGATCAAGATATAATGTATCCATAAACTGCTTTGGTGAAGGCAACTCCTTTGAAAAAATACTTAAAGATAGTAAAAATGATTTAAAGATTACTATACAAAATTACCATAATTAGACAAATAATTACATATATTCAATTAGGTAAAGTGTGAATTTTATTAAAAATAAATATTTTGTTTTTTAGGATACAATTGAATGAACATATATATATATATATATATATATCCAACATAAAAAAATAACATTCAAAGCTTACGTATAAAGGAGAAAACCCCATTTTGGATTTTCTTTATTTTTAAAAATCAAGCACATGTTCTCTATTATACATTCTACTCTGGGAAATTTACCCAAGATATATAACATGTCTCTATAAAAACTTGTACTCCAAAATTATAACAGCTTCAGGAATAGCAAAAAGGGAAAATCATTCAAATTCCCAGCTGTGTAAACAAGTAGTGGAGAGCAATATGGGAAAAGCTACTCTGAAATTAGTAATGAATACTGATATTTGCACAAATAGATATTTCTAAATAATGAGGCTGCAAGAAGTCACTGACCCCAAAAGTATACTGTATTTGATTTAATCTTTCCAAAGTTCTACATAATGCAAAATAATCTATAAATTAGAAAACAAGTTCTAGGTTGCTTAGAGAAGGCTAAGGAAGAGAAGAAATTCCAAAGGGGTAAGGAGAATTCATTAAGGTGATTAGCACTTCTATGTTCTGCTTTGTAGTGATGATTTCAAAGTATAAACATATGCACAAATAAAAACCTTTCTCTTCAACTATATATAGCATGCTCTAACCTATATGTCATACGTGAATAAATTCATTTTGCAAAGGCAAATCTCTCTTAATGAAAGTAACAAAAATTTCTTCTCTACACATGCACATCAAATACTCTTCTGGATAGCTTTTACCATTACCTTCTTTATTATGGCACTTAGCTAATGTTAATATTTGCTAGAGGTTAAGATTTTTGTATACTTAACTTTATTCTATTTAAGAAGACAACAAAATCCTTAAATGTGTAAAAATCTTAACAGAAAGATGAAACTGGTTATAATGATGGTTTTCAGATAATCATTTGTGTTGGAGAAAAGCTACTCAATCTGTCTTATCCAAGTCAGAGCAGAACATATGGACTCATGTAATGCTTTTGCCAGCTCCATCACTCTTTCTGGCATTTGTCACTGACCCATTGATGGACATGTACTCATATTAGGTATCTCATCTGTCAGACTGGGGTGACACTTCAAATTTGTCACTTGTAAATGACTAAGAGTCTGACAGATTCACACGCGAGTTTCAATTTGAATGTATGGCAGCGACCAAAAGATCAAACAATGAATGTAACCCCACGTATTTGCAGAGAAATTTAATACTAAATGCTTTCCTCTTAAGATAAAAATGCTTTATCTAGTCTCTTTATGTTCATACAATTAAAAGAAACTGTGACTTGAAATCTTAAAGCAATTTGTTAACCTACCAGTTGAATTCAACCAATATATGTCACCTCATTTAAACTGCTTTTCTAGAAAAAGAGATTAGCATTTTAGCATTTAGAGGTTTAATTTAGAGTGGAAATAGATGACAGGATAGTTTTAGAAGCTAGAAAATAAAGAAGGCTGAGTACTGATCAATTTGAGATTCATTTGGAAATCTTCCTGACACACAAAACAAGGGCTCCAACTGACACATTTAACAAGGGCTCCAACAAACACTCCACCCAGCCTAAACTAAGGCAGTGATTTGGAAAAACCATCTGAATGTCAGGTGTTTCTGCTCTCTATTTACCAATGTTCTGTGTAAATCATGAGCAAATGCCCCACACTGGGGAAAGGATGCTTATGATCCTGAACTCCATAGACCCTTTTGCTCTGATTCCTGACCTGCCACACCAGCAGCATACATAAACCTGGAAGATGATGGTCTAAAAGTTCCAACTATTTAGTCTCAGTGGATAGCACAGAATAAAGAATCAGTTGTCTCCAACAACAATGGTAACTTCTCAATGAAGGTTTATTGCCTGAGAAATAAATAGCTAATCACACATAATATCCTGACAAGACATATTTATTTATATTTAAATCTATGAGTTACATCTGCATTGTTTTTTGTCAGTTGTGGAGCTTGAACTCAGGACCTACCTGCTGTCTCTGAGCCTTTTTTGCTCAAGGCTAGAGCTCTACCACTTCAGCCACAATACCTCTAAAACTCTTGAGAATGTCTGGTATTTGCTGTACTGTTCTCCCATTTCACTGACTTATAAATCTGTATTCTCATAAATACTGTATTCTTTAGTAGATGTAATGATCAGTTTGTTCCATTTACTATACACAGATAGCTTTCTTTTCTGCCTTGTTTGTGTAGAAATTACAATGGATAATCTTAAGTAACTTAGTACTTACCAGAACCTCAGCCATATGTTGCCTGCATAGGTTATACAAGAGTTTAAATCATTGAACTTAAAAAAAACCCCTCATTTAATTTATTGTTTTCACTCTAGTTTCTAGACTTTCAAAAACCTTTCTGCCTGGACTAAAGAGGACTGAATCAGCAATCACAGAATAAGCATGAATGAGTAAAGTTTGATAAGGTCACATACATCAAGCACTGCCATCCCTTGAACTTGTATGTAAGTGTTTGGGTATTCAGGTCTTTGAACATAATTAGAATCCTATACTGGTGGAAAGTTCCTAACAATCTTAGCATCTTAATTAAGTAATTAGATTCACTTTTCCTTTCTCTTAAAGTCAAGCGTATACCAGTTAAGCAGATATGCAGTTGGGGTTGGGAGCGTGGATTGTAAGAACACTAATCTAGTATGAAAAGGAGGGAGGGAACAAGAAAAAAGGCAGAAGGGAGAAAGCGAAGGTATGGAAGGAATTTGGAGAAAAGAAAGAAACTTTTTGTTCATTTAACAAGATTTCCTTTTCAATTTAATAGCATTCTATGTACTCTTCAATAAATTATTGAGTGCTTAAATGTATGTCGTTTGGGATATACTACAATGAGAGAATAAATGAAGTCACTGCCATCACGGTAATTATACTCTCTATATATACTCTCTCTGTATACACTCTGTATATATCACTGCCATCACGGTAATTATACTCTCTATATATACTCTCTCTGTATACACTCTGTATATATCATACATTCAAAATGTAATAACCAGGCATGATGCATTGATTTTTTTTCTGAAACAACCCAGTTGTATAAGAATGGAGTACATCTGGCTTGGGAGGGTATGCCACTCTAAGATTTATGAGTCAATGAAATGGGAAAACAGTATGGCAAATGCCATATGTCTGCAAGAGTTAGAACCAAGATCTCTGAAGCATGTGCAGAAATATAAAATTTAGAATTGTAGTTATTCATGGATATTTGTTCATTTATTCAATCATTTAATAACCGTGATGACTCATTTCTCCATATATCAACAGTTATTTGCAAGGAAGTCTAACAAATCCAGTGATCTAAAAATGTTTTTTCTTGATACTAAACATATTGACTATGAGATAAAAGTAGAAGTGGCAGTTATAGATGGCACACAGATGTTAAAAATATCTTAGCTACTTAAGATGTTAAGTCCTGGAGTATTACAAAATCCAACTTTCCAATAAGATCCTGGCCTAGAAGTGTGGGTCAATGGTAGAGAGCAAGCAGAAAAAGCAAGCCAACAAGCAGGAGTCCTTGATCACAAGTCCTGGCATCACTAAATAAATAAAAAAAGAAAGAAAAGCAAAAGAAAAACTGGTACTGTTCATCTTTCACTTAGAACAAAAATGTTGTGGATGGATGGAAGAAAGGACCTAAAGTAAGCATTCAGTGCTGCTCACCAAAGAAGTTGAATGAATTCTGAAGGATAACAGATCCCATCCAGCATAGATGAGACTTCTAATCAAACTTAGTTGAATATGGAAATCTACAATTGAAGCATAGGTTTCAGAGGCAAGGTCAAACTTACAGTTTAAAAAGAAGTGAAGGTAGAGCACTCACCTTGAGCTGAAGAGCTGAGGGACAGCGCCCAGGCCAATTGTTCAAGCCCCATGACCGAACAAAGAAAAAAAAAACTGACTAAAAAAGAAGTGAAGTATTAGAACAATTGCCATTTCTCATATAAAATTAAGCATGACACATCTCCCACCAATTTTCCAAAATGTATGACAGTATCCTCCTTAAACTTTGTTCCTTTCATGTCATAAAATCATAATTTAAGATTAGAAAGTTAAAGTGATCTTATTCTGTCTCTAAATATTAAAAGCATGTTGTCCCATATTAATTATTTCCTCTCCTCTGATTAGACTTTGACTGTATGGGTTCCATGTTCCAGGAATCAGATCCAAATAAGAGAGAAAAGCAAGAGATATGCTGGGAAAATGCTTGTGATGAGTAAAGGAAGGAAACATGATGATCATAAATTATGTTGGATCCCTTCATGAAAGAGGAGGAAAGAAGGTTGAAGTTCATTTCTAGGGAAGGTTTATTCAGAGCGATTGGGAATCTATGAGCCACTGTTTTCCATTAGAGGAATTCTGTACTTTGGTATAGGCTGAAACTCAGTGTAATCTGTGCTGTTTTTCCTGGTAGCTACTGAGTGAGGTGGATGGAAAACAGTGTTTGATCAAGAATGCAGCAGCTCGGGCTGTCAGTCAACTATGATACCCTTGGAAGGTAGTTTTAGCAGTAAAATTTTGTGTTGGGCATAGCGATTGAGAATAATACATTTAAATTTTACAAGATAAGTTTTATAGTAAGCACGGTAAAAGTAATGACATTACCATCCTTCTGGGATGGTAAAGATCAATGAGTTAATTCACATAAAACACCCAACTAGTATCTCTCATATGGGAATTACATTTTCTCTGTAAATTTAGTGCTATCTGCCTTTTGTTAGAAAAGGTTATGAAATTTGGTTCTGTTTTAGGTGATAGACAAGGATTTGAGGAAACAAGTCTGTTCACGAGCTTAGGAACTGATGCAACTGGGAATGATTGGGCCTAACATGGAGGGTCATGCCTTTAACCCAAGTTACTTAAGAGGCAGAAATAGAAAATCTGTTTGAGACCAATCTAGGCCAATTAAAATCTCTCTCTCTCTCTCTCTCTCTCCCCCCTCTCTCTTACACACACACACACACACACACACACACACACACACACACACACACACACACACAGAGTCCCTAAGGGACAAATTATTTTTAAAAAGAGAAAAGGTAAAGATAAATGGGTAGATGTGGATTAAGTGGTAGAACATTTCCATAGTAAGAGGGAGTCCTTAATTTCAAGTGGCAGTACTGGAAAACAAATGAAAATTATTCAAGAGGCTGGGAAAGTGGCTCAGTGGTAGAGTGCTTGCCTTGCAAGCACTCAATTCCTCAGCATCACATAAGTGGAAAAAGCCGGAAATGGTGCTGTGGCTCAAGTGGTAGAGCACTAGCCTTGAACTGAAGAGGTGAGGGACAGCGCCCAGACCCAGAGTTCAGACCCCACAACCAACAAAAAAGGAAAAAAAAAAAGAAAATGATTCGACCATTGTGTGAGTCAACGTTATACTAAGGAACAGTAGAAATAAGGCATAATTGATAAAGGAGAAGCAATTGTCTGGATTAGTTAGGCACAAGAGGTGTGTAGTAAATGTTTTAGTTTGGACCATGCTTAATTTGGACCACGTTCACTTACAATACTGGCTTCTTTGCTTGGTGTTAACCCATCTTAAGCACAGAGTTAGCTTGGCTGATCCTGGTCTGTTTGTTCAGTTTCAAAAGTGCCATCCTGTTCAGGCTAAGCTATCCCCTAGCAGTACTGAACATTAGCAGCATTGAGCATTAGATTTGACAGAAAGCCAAGACACTCTTCCAAGGAAATGAAATTAGGAAGGTTCCTGTGCATAGACCAAAACAAGAAACACAAACTAACTGGGAAATCTTCAGAGACCAAGCAGATTCAGATTTACCACACAAGACATTCCATGTTTTTAGTGGGTTTCAGTTTGTAAATTACTAAGAATCATACTTATAAGGTCTCCTTCTAGATTTATTAGTGGGTTGGATGATATGGTGATTACCTGAACTTTTGAATGATATACTTACTTTGTAATAGTAATCAAAGCAGACATTTGGATGGAAGAAAAATGTAGTACATGCAGATACATAGTCATACAACTTCATTCTGGATCTCCATGACTTCCAATATCTAAAATTCTTGGAAACAAAATATGTAGATGACAGGTTAAGCATCGGTTTATCCAAGTCTTTCCATTTCCTAACAAATGGAGTGGTTAACACCATTTGAGTTAACCATCTTTCTGATGGAAGAATAGAATTCCATTCTATATATGTATATATATATATATATATATATATATATATATATATATCTTTTTTTTTCTTGATCCATTTATCTACTGAGGGACGTCTGGGTTGGTTCCATATCTTACCTATGATAAATAATGCTGTAATTAACATAGTTGTGCTGGTAGCTTTAGTATTGTCTTGTTTGTGGTCATTTGCATGAAAGCCCAAAAGTAGGATTGCTGGGTCATAGGGGAGCTCTACGTGGAGTCTTTTGAAGAACCTCCTCACTAGTTTCCAGAGTGGTTGATCAAGTTCACACTCCCACCAACAATGCAGTTCGGTTCCCTTCTGACCACATCCCCTCCTGCATCTGTTGTTTTCAGATTTCTTGATTATAGCCATTCTAACTGGGTGAGGTGGTATCTCAATGTTGTTTTGATATGCATTTCTTTTATGACCAGAGAAATTGAGCATTTCTTCATGTGTCTATTGACCATTCTTATTTCCTCTTCACAGAAGTCTTTCTTTGTCTTTAACCCACTTATTAATGGGGCAGTTGTTTCTTGGAGGATTCGTTTTGGGGGAATTTAATTTTTTGAGTTCCAAAAGTCATATTAAGTGAAATAAGCCAGACCCTAAGAAATACAGGTCCTATGGTTTCTTATCAGATGAGCAGAAAAGCTCAAATGCTATGTATATGGACCATATAAGATGATGCTAAGAGAAATGAACCCCAAGATATGGATACAGGAGGTTTTTTGTTGTTTTATTAAATATACTGTGTGATTTTCTTTTTTTTTTTTTTTTTTTTTTGGTATGTTCTTCCCCCTATGGTATACCCTTTGTTGTCACTGTATTTGATTTTGGGACCCTGCATCTTGTATATACATTTATCTAATTTGGGGAAGGAAGGGAAATAACAAAATGCTGAAACAAGGACTCAGGATTACCCATTGCAACAATGAGACTCACAAGACAATTTGTTGAAAATGAACTTTATAACTTTGGGGTGGGAAGGAGGAGTGAGGGAGTTGGGCGAGGGAAGGAATAGTAGGAGAAAAACAAAGAAAGGGGTAACATATCTTGACAAAAAATGTACTCATTATCCTACTCATGTAACTATAACCCCTTTCTACAGCATCTTTACAATAAAATAAAAATTTAAAAAACAACATCAGGGGGCTGGGAAGGTGGCTCAGTGGTAGAGCGCTTGCCTTGCATGCATGAGGCCCTGGGTTCGATTCCTCAGCATCACATAAGCAGAAAAAGTTGGAAGTGACACTGTGGCTTAAGTGTAGAGCACTAACCTTGAGCTGAAGAGCTGAGGGACAGTGCCCAGGCCCAGAATTCAGGCCCCACGACGGCCAAAACAAAAAAACAAAAAAACAAAAAAACATCAGTTTATCAGTTGTTATTGGATCTACATCTGAATACAGTTTAGTTCTCCCAGAAGTTATGGAACT
Source organism: Dipodomys spectabilis (assembly GCF_019054845.1). Classification (NCBI taxonomy): domain Eukaryota; kingdom Metazoa; phylum Chordata; class Mammalia; order Rodentia; family Heteromyidae; genus Dipodomys; species Dipodomys spectabilis. The sequence goes on from NW_024870814.1 coordinate 3,605,608, forward strand.
TTTTTGAAAGCCTAATGTAAATCACACTTGAAACAAATTAGTATACTCTTCATTATTGGCCCTCTAAAAGAATAAAAGCTTAATACATTGGCTGATATTTCCTGATTTTATAAGCATTTGGCAGCTAATTCAAAATGTAATCTGTGTCTATTATGCTGTGCTAAATCCATTCACACCCTTCAAAATGTCATACCTACTCAAATAGTTTCCCTGGCTTCTAGAGACCAAGAACTTCATACCAGGTCAGTTTCTTCAGTCATGGGTCCTGTACAGTCAAGCACATAAAAAGGATTTTGTATAACACTTTCAAAATTTCCAAACCAAAGCAAAGGAACTATCAGACAAATAAAGAAAACATTTTATTCCATATGGTTTGCAACCTCATACACTCTCCTTTCTTTTACACCCAATTAACACCCAAGGTTTTTTGAGTATTTTCAGTAACACTTCAACATCTACTGAGTCAACCATGGTATCTATGTATATTCATTCTTTAATAGAATGCAGTAAATGACAAATGATAATAAGATGGTCTCAACAGAGAAAAAGCATGCATGTTCAGATGTGGTTTAAAATGCATTTTCGAGTACCACTAAACTTCATACTTCAGTTTTCCAGTCCTTTTAGCTGTTAACAGGTCTGAAAAGAAAATTTTAAATATTCAGATCTATTGGTCACGAGATAAAAATTCCATTCATGTCATATTCTTTATTACTGTCACTATAGCCACAAATCATACTTTTTGTAATTGCAGTTGAATTAGGCAATTGGTTAAATATAAGAGGCTCTAACATGGGGCTTTAAAGAAGATTTTGAAGATCAATCTCTGTCTCTTCACTACTTTAATCTGCTCTCATCCAGAAATGACACAATAAATCCATTGTTTCTCCCATTACCTTCTATTATTCAGATATTTAAGGTTATTAAATTGCTTAAAACCTATACTTTTATCTCAAACCTACCACAAAAAGGCAACTAGTACTTGTGCAAGGACAAAATAAATGCTGAATTATTAAGAAATATCAATTCCGAATTGAAAAAAAGTAATCCTGATAACTGATTGTGAGAATGAATATATAGTTTAAAGTTTGTGCCTAAAACAATGTAGATGGTAGCAAATGAGGGATTAAAGATATATGTTTGGCCAAAGGACATTTTAATTGGCAAGGAGAAGAAAAAAATCACTGTGGAGATACAGAATAGTCACATTGAATTGAAGGCATTGGGAACGATCTCAGTGAACAGCTGACATGTCAACTGAACTTTCAAAGATGAATAAAATTGTAATAGGTAGGCAAAAATACCAGATGGGATGAGTTTTCTCTGCTCTTTGGGTTTCTTATTCCTCAACTCTTCTAATCTAAATGTTCTACCCTCCCTTGGACTCAGGATAATCAATAGAAATCTTATATGATTTAAAGAGAAAAAGCCCGCAGATGGGCCCATAATGTTTGATTATAAAAGGCATTTATAAGTCCAAGTTTATAGGTAAGAAACAGAACAGGAAATAAATTCCACCAGGGAGAAATGTGTGTGATAAATAGAAAAGAGAGGATTCCTTTTGTCTTAATAATTTTAGATGGAAGAATAGCATACATGTGTGTATTAAGATTAGGTTTGTGCATAGAATGAGAAGACTAAGTAAAAGTTAGCCTACCTTTCTGTTTTGTCTTTATCTCTTCTTCCCTTTCTTTAGATTCCTTTTAAGTTATCTGAATAATTTATTCTAATCTACTTTTTTGACGTCATCTTTTCACAATTAAGTTAAATTTTGCTGTTGTTTTGCATTAATCTTGAGAGTAGGATTAATCCATTCATACCAGCATCACGCAGTAATCACCTGGAGGCCTCCTGGTGAATTGGTGTAGCAGGAAGGAATAAAGAATCGTTCCCTCTGATATCATTCTTAGGAGTAAGAAGGATTTGCCTGGGTCTGCATTATTTTCTTTAACTCATTTACTCATTGTGAGTAAATATTGTGAGGCTAGCTTGTTCCTCTTCTTTTAATAATTCAGAGTATTTCAGCCTCCACTTGTCCTTAATAACTTTTTGTAAGCTTAATTTAAGGAAAAGAGCGACAAATTCATTAGAACTGAAATCTAACCATTAGTAAGAAAGTGAAGAGTGAACCCCTTTAGTGTAATGTTTAGTTCCTAACAAAAAAAAAGATTCACTAATTGGGAAGATTTTACAATGATAAAATCTCATGTATAAGTAAGGTCAGATGGAAACAAGGTTCTGCAGATAGAGATCTCATTGAAATTCATATGACTTTATGTACAAGATAATGATCACTTAAAGGAAGCAAAAAGCAAAATAAATTTCTGAGAAATTCTGTGGGAATTAATTTATTAATAATATATATTTATGTATTGCTAATATTTTATTATGTCTCAAAAAAGATAAATTTCACTATATTGAAAATGAATTATACAACTTGGAGGAGAGGGAGGAAGTAAAGGAAAAATTGGGAGAAAATAATGGAAGAAGTGATACTTGAAAAAGAAATATATTAATACCTGCCTTTGTAAGAAAATGAGGGAGGGGGTAACAGTGTTTAAAAAGAAATTTTCTCATTGCCTTACTTATGTAACTGTAACCACCCTGTTCATCACCTTTATGATACATTAAAAAATTAATAAAGAATGCAACTTCTAAATATTTTGTTTTTATTGTAACAGTTAACAAAGGTTTGTACTAGATTGTTAATAATGTGCTCTTTTTTAAACATTTCTTAATTATTTTTAAGTAGTTGTACAAAAGGGTTTCAATTGTAGATGTCAATTTATACTTACCTGGTATCTTTTTTTATTTATTATATTTTATTTTTATTGTGAAAATACTGTACAGAGGGGTTACAATTACATGGGCAAGATAATGAGTACATTTCTTATCAAGCATTGTAGCCTCCTCCTTTGTTTCCCCTTCCCATCCCTTCCCATCCTCCTCCCCCCCCCACCCAATCCTCCGTACCCCCCCAACCCCTTCACCAAAGTTGTAAAGTTTGTTTTGGACATAACAACTTGTACATCTCATTGTTGCCATGAGTCCACCTGTAACCGATTTAAAAGATTTGTTTTTCCCCTTCCCCTCCACTAATACAGTGGACATCAAATGCAGTGAAAGCAGGGGTTATACTGTGGGGGAGGGACATACAAAGCAACAAAGAAATAATCTTATAAATGTGTTAGAAACAATCGCATGAAAGGAAAAAAAAATTTGAATACATATCTTAGGGTTCATTTCCCTAACATCAACTTATCTGACCTTTTCTGCTTAATTGAGACATATACTAGATATTGCAAATAAGGGAAACCATGGGACCCATGTTTCTTTGGGCCTGGCTTACTTCACTTAATATAATTTTTTTCCAAGCATTTCCATTTCCTAACAAATGGGGCAATGTCATTCTTTCTGATGGAGGCCTAGAATTCCATTGTGTATATATACTACATTTTCTTGATCCATTCATCTACTGAGGGGCATCTGGGTTGTTTCCATATCTTAGCTATAGTAAATAATGCTGCAATAAACATAGTTGTGCTGGTAGCTTTAGTGTGGTCTTGTTTGTAAACATTTGGGTAAATGTCCAAAAGTGGGATTGCTAGGTCATAGCAGAGCTCTATGTGAAGTCTTTTGAGGAACCTCCATAACCTCCATACTGCTTTCCAAAGTGGTTGAACAAGGTTACACTCCCACCAACAATGCAGTAAGGTTCCCTTCTGTCCACATCCCCTCCAGCATCTGTTCTTATTAGAGTTCTTGATTTTAGCCATTCTAACTGGAGTGAGGTGGTATCTCAATGTTGTTTTAATTTGCATTTTTTTATGGCTAGGGAGGTTGAATATTTCTTCATGTATCTATTGGCCATCCTTCTTTCCTCTTGAGAGAAGTTTCTCTTTACATCTTTAGCCCACTTATTAATTGGGCAGTTGTTGTTGGTCACCTTGTATCTTGATCAATGTCACTCTTAAATTGTTCCTCCATTTCTCACATCCATGCCTATTCCCTCAAATTTTAATTTTCAAATTTTAAGAGAAATATTAAGTGAAATTTCATCTTGATTGCTCTGGGGACAAATATTCTTATAAAAGTAATAATTTTACTTATAAACCAAATATGTTATCTATTTATTTTGTCAACACAATATATTTATTTGGTGTTAGAAGCATCTCTGGATAGCTTTATGTATTTTATTAACTGTAAAATTGTTAGTAGCAATAATGAATACAAAAATATTACTAGTTAATATATGTTAGGATTTTCAGAAAATTTCCATGCCTTTTTAAAAACTTGTATTTTTGTCAAAACAACCCAATTGTTAGAAAACTTAAGGCAAAAAATAAAATATCTAATGGCTTTAGTAGAGGTAAGCTTCTGTGTTCCATGTCATTATGTGCTTAATGTGTATCCATTTATACGACTAGTTGGGCTTCAAATCATCATGAATTTCAATGTACTTAGAAAAGTGAAATATTAATCAGAAATCTAAATAAATAAGTTTAGAGATTTTATTTCCCCATATGGGAAATCACAGCTCCAAATTGTTAAACAACAGAGTTTTGGCCATGGCAATGGTAGGAACTGTGGTCAGGCTGGCTTTCTTCTCAGAGCTGACTTCCCAAGTCATTGGACTTGAAGGATCATTCTTCCTCCTAGGAACTGATCACATGTGACATATTCTGTTCTGTTTCCTAACTACTGGGGCTTATATACCTACCTCTGAATCATGGTCTATATAGTATATATCTCTATATAGTAGAGATGAGATGTTTAATTGGTTTAACAAATCAAGATTCTTGAAGAATCAGGTGGGTGTTAATATTAGGATATTATGTAAGCATGTGATATAGTTGGTATAGGATAGAAAATTCCAAGATCATTGAACATTGTGCTGACCCCTGCAGATGACAGTTAAAGAAGGTAAGAAGAAATTGAAACAAAAGGAAGGAATCCTTAAACTTGGTTCCAGGACTAGAGTGCAGAAATTATTGAATGTCTTTTGAGTTTCAAGTAGATTACTTTTAAGTTTGCTTATGACTAGATTCATTTGCCAGTAAAAGCCATGATCAGCTTGAGGAAATCAATCTGTGTTGGAAAGACAATTCTGAGTATTAGCAGAACTCATCACTGTGTTTTTAATAGGTGTACTTCATTGGAAAACAAAGACTCTAGTAAACAAAAACCAATAAAAGGTTATTCAACAGTAAGTGGGTTTAATTTTGAAATAACACTAACTTGAAAAAATTATCATAATAATTATAAGGTTTTATAGCAATAAAAATAACTTGTGGTTATTTTGTTAACATAAATCAACATTGATACTTTACAGTGTTTTTGTTGTTGTTGTTGTTTTGTAAGTTGTGGGGCTTGAACTCAGGGCCTGGATGCTGTCCCTGAGCCTCTTTGTACTTAAGGCTAGCACTCTACCATTTGAGCCATCACATCACTTCTAATTTTTGAGTTGTTAATTGGAGATAAGTGTCTTATAGGGACTTATTTGCTAGGGCTGACTTCAAACTGTGACCCTCAGATTTCAGCCTCTTGAGTAGCTAGGATTATAGGCGTGAGCCACCAGTGCTCAACTTCTGTTATTTATATATTTATTTATTTTATGCATCATCTTTTTTCTCTATAGTGATCAAGGTTGAACCTAGAGCTTTGTACTCACTGGATAAGCACTCTTCTGTTTGAACCATTGCCCCTAGCTCTGTTTAAAATTCTGTCTTTGACACAATGTGTCATCATGTACTTTACTGAGGCTGGCCTCAATTACAATCCTTCTTGCCTTGGCATGAAACAGCATACCTGAATGCATTATCTTTCTTAACTCATCTGACAAAGTAAGTCCCCTTGAAAGTCTCCTCACCATTTTCTCAGGTATTTTGAAGTTCATTTAAGTCACATTTAATTGTGTATAATTATATGACTGTTGACAAATGCCAAAAGTCTGGTTATCACGGTTTATTCAGCTATTACTAAAAGACAAAAATCATAGCTATTATCATCATACACTGCTCTAAAAGATCTATCAAGTCCTTCTAAATTAAACTCCGTTTCCTCATTCATAGGTCTCAGTAACAACTGATTTGTCTTGCATTCATATGCATTTGCCTTTTCTATAAAACAATATAAAAGGAACCATCCAACATACAGCCTTTATTTGTGTCATTTCTTTTTCCTTTTGAATTATTCATTTGAGATTCATCCATGCTATTGCAAATATCCATGGATATTTCAGCATTTTTGTCTGTTTATTTTACTGTTGAATAACATGGAATAAATGCAAGAGAGTCTGTTTAGAAGTTAATGAACATTTGAGTATTGATTGGTAATTATGAATGAATTGTGATTACAACTAAAACCACTGTAGTAATATTTGTTGTTTTATTTGTATAGACACAAATTGATTGAATTATGCTTTTATGTCTCTCCGAATCTGTAAGTGGATAACTGGACTGACCAACGGATAAATGCTTTGTTTAGGAGTGAGGAAACTATGCTATCAGTAGGGGATATTGCTGACCAAATTTCACAAAGTAGATAAAAGCAATCTAGCTTCTCATGTTTCAATAACATGGTCTATTAATCCAATAATGATTAGGACAAATAGGATAATGTTTTGGCTAATTTGTTTTCCATGTGATGAAATACCACTCTTGTGTCTATATAAAAGAAAATCAGTAGAGATCAGGATTTAGTTTTTGTTTTGCTTTAATATCTTAAAAAAATTATTGTTAAGGTATTGTACTGAGGGATAACCGTTGCATAAGTAGGGTAATAAGTACATTTCTTGTTGAACTTGTTACACTTTCCCTCATTTTTCTCCTCTTCCCCCTATCCTCCACTAAGTAGTATGGATCATTTCCAACATATTGTCTTGTGAACATTGCTGTTACATTGGTTCTTCCCTTGTCCTTTCTTTTGCCATTCCATTGTTCCCTTTTAATTCCCTAATTCATATATACATACACACACACACACACACACACACACACACACACATCAAATACAGTAACAACAGGGGATAAACCATAGGGGGAAGAACACACAAAAGAAACAAGAAACCACATAAAACACTAAAAACAACAACTTGAGGTTTCTTTCTTTCTTTCTTTCTTTCCTTCTTTCCTTCTTTCTTTCTTTCCTTCTTTCTTTCTTTCTTTCTTTCTTTCTTTCTTTCTTTCTTTCTTTCTTTCTTTCTTTCTTTCTTTCTTTCTTTCTTTTTCTTTTTTTCTTTCTTTCTTTCTTCTCCAATCAATAACTTTAAACTATAAGGACATTTTCCAACCATTATCCCAATATCTGGATAAAGATGTCATTTGTTTACAATATCAATATCAATATATTCTGAAGGGCAAAACAATCCCCACTCCACCCCATGACACATACACTTCTCTGTTAAATATGCTGTGAATTTGGCTGCTTTAAGTGTGGCAAACCTCACCCTGGTAACAATTTATAAACACAAAAATAGTTCTATTACTTGAAGTCTAATCTCTGCATTACAAATGAGAAAATGAGTTACTTTTACAAAGTTACTTAGTAGAATATAAAAGTGAGTTTTTTCACATCTCTAGATTAATTACTTTTATGGAGATTCATTTACTTATTAAATTCAAGGGGAAATTTACTATTGTATACTAACATAGTAGTTTGGGGTTATTTTGAAAAGCATTCACTCACTACTATACTATCATCTCCTGAAAACTTTGAGTCAGTAACAATCTATGAACACCTAAATACCCTTTTCTCAAACTGGTCATTCCTGAAAGGAAATTTATATCTTCTAGTAATTTCCTAATGCTGTGGAATTTCTAAGTTATCATCTTTATTCTTTGATCACATTATCTGAACCTAAATAATTATATAATAATTGGGTCATTTGTGTGTTAGATGTCAGCTGATATCTTTTTTCAATAGGTAAAATTTCTGTCTGATTTTTTTTATCTCATTGGGAAATATTTCAGAAAGCCATAGATCTTATTATCAGTCTTCAAGCTTTTCTTCCAATGTATTATTCCCATTTTTATTATGCCTGTCCCAGATCTTATCTATTATTCCAGTAACAAACTTTTGGCTCATAGAAGCCACTGGGAAAATAAAAGTCAATCATGTTTTATCCAATAAAAACTTTATCATTACCAGTTTGTCCACTCAAATAAGATTTGTATATTATCCAGAATCTTTAACTGAGGACTAGACATAAAATTCTCTAAAGTATTAAAAACTAAATTAAATTTGAAAGTCAATTATGGGAAGGCTTGGCAAATATTCCCTGAGTAGAAATTCTCACATTATAAAGTGACTTGACTTTTATGACTAGTTTTCTTTTGTTCACTTTGGTTGTCTACCAATTATGAAAGATTCCCAGAAGAATTTACAGTTCTTTTGTTCGTTATTTATGTAGAGCATCCTGTACTGTCTTCTTCCCCATAATTTTGCATTTGTATCACTGAATCAGATACAGTTTTTCTTGAATAAATTAGCAAGTACATGCTTGATTTAAAATATTTAGTATGGGCCTGGGAAGGTGGCTCAATGGTAGAGTGCTTGCCTTGCATGCATGAGGCCCTGGGTTGGATTCCTCAGCACCACATAAGCAGAAAAAGCCGGAAGTGGCACTTTGACTCAAGTGGTAGAGTGCTAGCCTTGAGCTGAAGAGCTCAGAGACAGTGCCCAGGCCCAGAGTTCAGACCCTATGACCCACAAAATAAATAAATTAATTAATATATATTTAGTACTATTTTTAATTGTTATTTTAGAGTTGATATACAGAGGAGTTACAGTTACATGAATCAAGTAATTAGAATGTGCCTATAAATCTACAAGTAAATACACAGAATGACATATAATATATAATATGTACATATAAAAATATCTTATATATAAATATATACATATATATTTAGTTTTTTCTCCATTTTTTTTTTGCCCAATCCTGAGTTCAAACTGATAATCGCAAAGTACAGCAAATTATTAGTAGGTTTTGGATTTGAGTTCACTGGTTAGGTCAGTGGAAGTTTCCACTAACTCCCAAAACACTTTTAACACCTTTTGAGACCTTAATGCCCTGACTAGACAAGGCTTATGTTTCTCTCTGGCTTTTTGTTTATCTGGGGTGACATTTTCTCAGTTTACTTCTCATACAGGGGTCAAAGTAGTTCATGTAAATTGATGGCAGATGGCAAATGTCTTCAGGAAATTAAGGCTGTTATCTCACTTGAGAGCATGATTTGCTGTTGGTGTTTTCCTGGACTTCATTAACTTTTCCATCTGTAATGGACTTCAGATTTCTTAACAAAGGATACTGGGTTCACCATAACTTTCTGTTCACCTCAATTACTAAATTACTATCAATCATTTTATGATTGTAAAATACTACATAAAAGAAATGCCTTACTATATTACTATGGCTTCACAGCTAACATGGAAAATTAAAAAAAAATGTATCATGTATTTTTATGAACAATAATCCTTTACATAAAGCATACTCATCTACAATGACAGAACACTGAAAGCATTTGCAGAACTACTGTACATACTACTACTTGAAACAATTAGGATATGATTATGTGATCTGTGTGTCCATCTTTCTAGGTATCACATCAAGCTAAATGATTTATTAGTATTCCCCCACTTTGCCACAACTTCAGAAAGCTAGTACTTATATAATATTTGCATAATATAATTATATTTTCTCCATGTTGTACACTGGAATTTTTGTGTGCCCTACTCACAATGTTCAGGTTGAAGCTTTAACTAACATTGTGATAGTTTTCAGAATAGGACCTTGGGAATAACTACATGCAGGTGATGTTCAGAAGATGTTACTTCGTGTTAAGGATTAAAGTCTTTATAAGAAAAAATTTCCATTGCAACAATGAGGTGCACAAGACGTTATGTCAAAAAATGAACTTTACAATTTTGGCGAGGAGGGGAGGGTAGAGGGGTGGAGGCGCGAGGGACCCGAGAGGTAGGAAACGATGGAAAGGGAAAACAAAGGAAGAGGCAACAATGCTTGATAAGAAATGTACTCATAACCTTGCTCATGTAATTGTAACCCCTCTGTATGGTATTTTCACAATTAATTTTTTTCTATGATTAAAATTATCCTACCTTCGTGGGGGCGGGGGTAGGTGGGAGAGCGGTGGGTAGATCTGGGGAGGTGGGGAGGAAAGGGATGGTAGAAATAAGGGTGTAACAATGTTCCGTAGGAAATGGACGCATTACCTTGCTTCATGTAACTGTAACCCTCTGTACAGTATCTTTACAATAAAAAAGTACCGTGGGGGAGGGACATACAAAGCAACAAAGAAATAATCTTATAAATGTGTTAGAAACAATCGCATGAAAGAAAAAAAAAAACATTTGAATACATATCTTAGGGTTCTTTCCTTAACATTATCTGACCTTTTCTGCTTGACTCAGACATATACTAGTTATTGCAAATAAGGGAAACCATGGGACCTATGTTTCTTTGGGCCTGGCTTACTTCACTTAATATAATTTTTTTCCAAGTCTTTCCATTTCCTAACAAATGGGGCAATGTCATTCTTTCTGATGGAGGCATAGAATTCCATTGTATATATATACCACATTTTCTTGATCCATTCATCTACTGAGGGGCATCTGGGTTGATTCCATATCTTAGCTATGGTAAATAGTGCTACAATAAACCTAGTCGTGATGGTAGCTTTAGTGATATAACCCCTGATTTCACTGTATTTGATGTTGTTATAATTTGTGGAGGGGAAGGGAAAAAAACAAATCGTTTAAATAGGGATACAGGTGTACCCATCGCAACAATGAGATGTATAAGTCATTACATCGAAAACAAACTTTACAACTTTGTTGGGGGGGGGAGGATGGGATGGGAAGGGGAAACAAAGGAGGAGGCTACAATGCTTGATAACAAATGTACTCATTATCTTGCCCATGTAATTGTAACCCCTCTGTACAGTAGTTTCACAATTAAAAAAATAAATATACAAAAAGCGTATTAAAATTAAAATGAATAAATAAATTTTATATATGAGGAAACAGGCTAGCAAAGTTTTAAAATTCATATAGATAGCAAAATTTTCAGTAGAGATATCATGGCAGGTTTGGTGTTTTTGTTTTTTGGTCGGTCAAAGGGCTTGAACTCTGGGCCTGGGCGCTGTCCCTCAGCTCTTCAGCTCAAGGATAGGCTCTACCACTTGAGCCACAGCACCACCTCCGGTTTTCTGGTAGTAAATTGGAGATAAGAGTTTCATGGACTTTCTTGCCCAGGCTGGCTTTGAACCTCGATCCTCAGATCTCAGCCTCCTGAGTAGCTAGGATTATAGGCATGAACCACTGGCACTCGGCTGCATGGTAGTTTTGAGCAATCAAAGAACATTAAATTTTGGCCAGGGATGGTTCTTTACACCTGTAAATCCTTACAACATGGAAGGTGAATATCAAGGAGATTGACGTTTGAAGATATTCCAGGCGTAAAGCTAGTGAGAAACCATCTTAAAGTAGGCATGCTGTTAAAATATGTATGTAATTCTTACCTGAAGACATAAATCAGAGGATTGTAGTTCCAGGTTGACTTGAAGCAATGGCATGATACACACTACTTGGGAAAAAAAGCAACTAAATAAAAATAGGGCTGAGTATTCCAGTGGTAGTATGCCAGCTTCGCAAAAGCAAGGGTAGATTGTTTCTTTGAGGATTTGTTTTTGGAGGATTTGAGTTCTAAGTATATTTTAGATAGGAGTCCCTTGTCTGTTGTATAACGAGTAATGATCATCTTCCAGTCCATGGGCTTTCTATTGATCTTGCTAGCTATGTCCTTTGCCATGCAGAAGCTCTGCAGTTTCATTCAGTCAAATTTGTCCAATCTTTCTTTGATTTGTTGTGCTTCTTGTTCTTTATTAAGAAAATTTTGGCCTATGCCAAGGAGCCCTAGAGTTTCTACTATTTCTTCCTGTAATGTTTTCAGGGTGTCTGCTTTTGCTTTGAGGTCTTTGATCCATTTGGAGTTGATTCTGATGCAGGGTGATATGTAAGGATCCAATTTTAGTTTTCTACAAGTGTTTAACCAAGTTTGGCAGCACCATTTACTGAGAGGCTGTCAATTGCCCTGTTAACAAGTGAGCTAAAGACTTAAAGAGAGAGTTCTCTGCAGAAGAAATAAGAATGGCAAATAGACACATGAAGAATTGTTCAACTTCTCTAGCCATAAAAGAAATGTAAATCAAAACAACACTGAGATTCCACCTCATCCCAGGTAGAATGGCTATAATCAAGAACTCTAATAACAAAAGATGCTGGAGGGATGTGGCCAAAAAGGACTGCATTGTTGGTGGGAGTGTAAACTTGTTCAACCACTTTAGAAAGCAGTATGGAGGTTCCTCAATGGACTCCACAAAGATCTCCCCTATGACCCAGCAATCCCACTTCTGGGCATTTACCCTAACAATCACAAACAAGGCTATACTAAAGCTACCGGTACAACTATGTTTATCACAGCATTATTCACCATAGCTAAGATATGGAACCAACCCAGATGTCCCTTGGTAGATGAATGGATGAAGAAAATATTCTATGCCTCCATCAGAAAGAATGACATGGCCCCATTTGTTAGGAAATGGAAAGACCTTGAAAAAATCATATTAAGTGAAGTAAGCCATACCCAAAGAAATATAGGTCCCATGGTTTCCCTCATTTGCAATAACTAGTGTACTTTTAGTATAATTTTGTCAGATGAGCAGAAAAAGCTCAAAAGCTATGTACGTATGACTATATAAGGTGATGCTAAATGGAATGAACCCCAGGAAATGGATAAAGAGGCCTTTCCTTGTTGGTGTCATTTTAAATGTACTACGTGATTTTTTTTCTTTCCTTTTGTATGTTCTTCCCTCTATGGTATATCCCCTGCTACCACTGTACTTGATTTTGGTACCCCGCAGCTTGTATATACAATTGTATAACTTGGAGAGGGGAAGGGGAATAACAAAACACTGAAACAAGGACACAGGATGACCCAACAATGATACCCACAAGTCAGTATATTGGAATTCAGCTTTACAGCTTTGGCGGAGGAGGTGAAGGAGGGAAGAGATAGTGGTAGGACAACAAGGGAAGGGGTATCAATACTCGACAAGATATGTTCCCTTACTCATGAAACTGCAACCCCTCTGTATAGTATCTTTATAATTCATACAAGTTTTTAAAAAGCAAGGGTAGATTTCACATCCCAACATTGTGCTTCCAGCTAAAACAGGATTTTTTTTAAAGCATAGATACAACCATATTAAAGGAAATATGTCAACCCAACAGTTGCTTTCCTAAACTTGCCTTCCTGCTGTGGAACTTTACTGTGTGTGTTTATTCACTTACTTTTTGTCCCACATCAAAAGACCTCCTAATGGGATAAACATATATCTAATACTTAAATATGAAGATTCAAGCAGTGAAGAGGTACCATAGGATTCTGGGAAATCTACATTTGTTTGATCCTAAAACTTCTGCCATAGAACTTAAATAGTTCTATGTAACACTACACTGTTGTCAATATTCTTGTTTTAAGTTTCATATAATTTACAGGTGGGACACATATTTAATGTTTGTCTTTTAGGGCAAAGCAATCCCTTCCCCTTGAGGGCAACTGTAGATTGTTGTCTACCTACACTTTGCTCTTGGGACAGCACTTTCATGTTCTGTTGTTCAAATTCCTGGGTTTCGAAAGCATGTGGGAGTAGGAATAAATGATTCATGAACTTGAAGTTAAGAGTGTAGAAATTATGAAGTCTAAGAAAGAGAATGAAGTGGAGGGAGGATAAGAAATGAAAATGACGGTTTGGAATGGTAGGGGAGGGAATGGAAGGAAAGAATGAGGAGGGAGTGGAGGAGGATGATTAAGACAAGAGTGGAGACAAGGAGAGGGAGAAGAGACAAAAGAGGAGAAAGATGAGCAGAACAAAAGTGAGAACACAGTAAACACACCATATATGTGCTGCAGAACCCCAAAAGTAGAAGAACAAAAAACAGGAATGCAGATTTTATTTTAATATTTGAGCAATGTGACCTCAGAAACCCACAAATATACTTAGTCTTCTGAAAGACAAAGAATAGATTTTACAAAGAGCAAGACAAAAGAGAGTCATGACTTTCAATAGGGTTATGGTTGTGGCTGGGAAGGTCTCTCGGTGGTAGACTGCTTGCCTTGTATGCATGAGGCCCTCAGTTCGATTCCTCATCACCCTATAAGCAGAAAAAGCCAGAAGTAGGGCTGAGGCTCAAGTGGTAGAGTGCTAGTCTACAGCTGAAGAGCTGAGGGACAGTGCCCAGGCCCAGAACTCAGGCCCCATGACTGACAAAAAGAAAAGATTATGGTGTATCTCATTAGAAATTTTGGAGGACAGAAGATATTGCACCAATATGTTTAGTGTGCTAAAATAAAACTATCATGGAAAAATTCTACACTGCAAAACTGTAGCTCCAGAGTAAAGGAGGAAGTAAATGATGCCCAGATGAACTTACAGTTCAGGGAGTTGTTACTTCCAGATCATCAGGAAGCAGGCAATGAAATTGTGCAGGCAGCAATGCCTGGAGAATAGGCAGAAATTTGAGTCTATATGATGGAATAACAATCTCAATGCTCTTGTAAATACGACTACACTAACAGTAGTTACTTTTTCTTACCTGATTTGAGAGAATAATATGTTTCAGAAAATTATTCTAAAAGGTCTATCTTAAGTTTAGTTTGTAATTTCACATTTTCTTATTTACATAATTTTGAAACTTTCATTTAAAAGAATTACTATGTTCAGAGTTGCTATACACACACATCCAAAAGAGGTGAAGATGTAGATGTAGCTATAAAAGATCTAAAATCTAAAATGCTATTCATGGTAAAATGATATGAATTCAATATAGTGTTTTGAAACTTCAGAATGGTAAATGTAATCACCATGGTAACAATAGAGAGAGTGCAATAGAATATAAAAAGCAAGCAATGGGCAGGGACTTCAAACATTTTACCACATAATTGATTGAACAGAGACAGAAATGCAGGAAATGAAAAATCAAACGTCAGGTTTATATAACACATATAGCAAATGGAAGAAGTATTCTGTACCAGTAGTTACTTTAGCTTTCTTTCATTGTTTTAAGACAGAGCTTCTCTACCCATCCCAGACTAGACAAGAACTTACTACATAGTCCAGGATGATCTTAAACCTGAGATCCCTAAACTCTGCCTTAACCTTTAGAGAGCCAGGATTACAAGTGTTCATCTCCTTTCCTGAGTTATATCAGCAATTGCTGGTTAACTATGTAACCAAAAAACATTGATTTGCAAAACGAACAAAAATAAAGAACAATTCTCATGTTGCATAGTAGCCATCTACTTTGGATCCACAGGAACAATTACATTGAAAATAAACTGATGGGAAATGATTCTTCATTCCCATGGTAACTAAAAGAGAGTGGAGAAGCTTTACTATTATCAGCAAATAGACCTAATGAAGCAAAGGGGGATACTATATCATATCAAAATGTACAAATGGTTAATACTGTAAGGAGAAGGTTGACATAAAGTTGCTTGAACTTATTTTACAAGATAACTTGATGTACTTAAAATAGCTGGTTCTATACTAGTTTTAGACTCCAGGAGTCTAAATAATAATGGGCAAAGAACCAAATAAAATGAAAGAGGATTTAAAGTAAACAGTAAACAAAACTGATATAAAGAATGCATTCAGAGAACCTCAATTTCATGAGACAATGTATAGATTAGGCCACTGCTTCAACTACAAATTAAATTTCAAAGGATTATCAGATCATATGATGTATCTTTTCTGACTTTAAGAGATTGTAATTAAAAATCAACAGAAATGTAATTGTAATGTTCATAAATTTGTTTTTGAAACACACTTTTAAACAACCAATGGATTCAAGGATAAATCATAAGGAAAATTGAACAATATTAAAATCTCAGGGTTTTGTACCAGTTAGAAAGATAGTTTACAATTTGAGCTCTTTTTTTGTTATTATTAACTCGTCAGATAGGGTCTTGTGCTTTTTTTCAGGACCGAATTCAGATTTCATCCTTTCTACTTATGCTTCCGATGTAGCTGGGACCTCAGGTACACACCATTATGACATCACACCCAGATTATTAGTTGAAATGGAAGCACCCAAACTTTGCTGTCCTGTAGACTGACCTCAAACTTCAAACCTCAGAATCTTTACCTTCAGTTTAACCTGGATTACAAGCATAAGACACTGTATCTGACTAGATTAGGACTTTTGTCTGACGACTGCTTTATCATTATCCTTTCTTTTTTTGTTGTGGTATAGCCTGTCTGAGTATTGTACCAACTAATCATGGTGACATATAATGAATTAATGAATCAGGGAGCATACTCTCAGCAACAATTTTTCTTTTTTAATGTTGTGAAAGATACCCTTTAATGTGAATTCAGCTGATCATTAATAATATCCAACTCTTTAGTTTTCTTTTGGGAATATTTCAAATTGCCAATTAAATTTGTTTTATCAATATGACTGCTCAAGTTTAACATCTGTGTTATGTTGGACAAATTTTATTTGAAAAATATATGTAATTTAGTTAGTTTCAGATTAATTAGGAAAACTTTTATGAAATATTTCTATTTAGATAAATTTTATTATATTCATGAAATATACAATATTATTTGCATATAAATTAACGACTTAAATGATTAGTAAAAGGGGTTAAATTAATTCTATGTGCAATTTATATGTCTATCACAAATAAATTCAATTTCTATAATCAATTCATGCTAACAAAACTTTTAAGATAAATCTGATAAATATAAATAAATAAATAACAGTACCATGGTTAAATTCTTGCATATTCTGTTTATTTTCTACATTTTATTAATTTCTTGTGACTATTTTCCATCAAAAAACCATTGCATCACTGATTAATATTTTTGAAAATTGCCTGGTGTGGGTGGCTCACACCTGTAATCCTAGCTACTGAGGTGGCTGAGATCTGATGATCGCAGTTCAAAGCCAGCCCAGGCAGGGAAGTCCATGAAACTCTTATTTCCAATAAACCACCAGAAAACAGGAAGTGGCACTGTGGCTCAAGTGGTAGCATGCTAGCCTTGAGCTGAAGACCTGATGGACAGCACTCAGGCCCAGAGTGCAGGCCCCATGACTGAGAAAAAAAAAAAAAAAAAAAGAAAATTATAACAAATTTTTATAAAGTATTGCCCTTTATTTGACTTAACACTGTGGGTGAAAATACATTAAATAGATGATTTAAAATAATAAAACCAGTATAATGTTCTTATATGTGAAAAAAACAAGCCTGAAAGTATTTTATATGGGCAGTAATTAGGGAAAATGGGATGGGCAGGTGGTAGCAATGGTCAGAATTTGTGATTTTTATTTATTTTTTTACCCATGATCCAGCTGACATACTTACATTGTGAAATAATTAAATCAAACTAATGAACATACTCACTGCCCCATGCACTTATTATTTTAGTGAGGAATATATTTAAGATCTACTATTTTAGAATTTGTGAATATACAATTCATTGCCAATTTTTGAGAAACATTATTCTTGTCTTCTACAATGGCTGCACCATTTTTGTAACAATAGTGCATAAATGTTTCTGCCATATTCATGGAAAGTCTATTATTTCAGCATTTTAATAACAGACATTTTAGCAAGATAGGGAGTATTTTGTCACTATATTTTAATTTATATATCCTTAATGATTATAGGAATGAGATGTTGAACTTTTTTCCATATACTGATTTATCATTTGTGTGTTTTATCTGTTCAAGCACTTTGCTGATTATTGTTAGCTTTCTTTAAAAAGTTGGTTAAAGTTGTTATGTATTTGTAATGTTAATCCCTGGTCAGAAGTATGCTTTACAAATATTTTCTCACATTTGAAAGGATTTTATCTTCAATATTCAGAAATATTTCAGTTTGATGTAATTCAACTTAACTCTTGCGTTTATTGCCTATGCCTTTGAAGTTAAAGTAAAAATTTATTGTGAAGACTAATATTGCAAAGCTTAGTCCATAAAATGACCTTGAGATTCATTCTCCTTTTAGTTTTCTTGAAGACTTTATAAAGTACTGCTATTAATATTTCTTTCAATGCTGGGAACTCTACCGTTGGAAAATTCACCAGGGAAATAATCTGAACTTAGAAAATCTTTGTTGGGAAGTTTTTTATTTCTGATTAAGTTTCATTACTAGTCATTGGTTCATTTATATTTTCTACTTTTGCTAATTCATTGTTATTTGAATCTATGGTTCTATGAATGCAATCATTTCTCTTTTGTTATCAAGTACATTTTTTCAGTCACATGATTCTTCAAAGTTTTGTAGTATTGAATAATATCACACTCATTTATAATTTTTTTCTATCTGAATTTTTAAATTTTCCTTGTTAACAACTGAAGAGTTACCAATTTACCTTTTCAAAAAGTCCAACTATAAATTTTACATTTTTAAGCTTTTTTTTCAATCTCGGTTATTGGTTCTGCTGACTTTGGACTTAATTTAAACTTTATGAAATATCTTGTTATTGAATTAATTTAGATTTCTTCAAGTAATTCTTTTTCTCCTAATGTAGGAATTTATGATTGAGCATTTTCCTTTTAGAACTGTTTTGGTAAAGAAAAATTACATTTTGTTTTGTAATTAAGAAATTCTCTCTGATACCTTGTTCAGGAATGTATTAATTTCATATGTTTGATAATTTCCTAGTTTTTCCTCTGATTACTGATTTCAAGTGGCACAATATTATGATTCGAAAAGATACAAATATTGTTGTCTCTTAAGTTTTATTTTGTGGCTTGGCAAATTATATATTCTTGAGAATATTCTCTGTGCAATTGAAAAAAAAGGTATATTTGTTTCTTAATAGAATATTTTATCTTCATTTATTTATTGTGTCTCACACATCTTGCACTCATTTTTTGTACTTTCTCTCTGATAATTATTTAAAGTAGGGTATTGAACTAGTATTGTTGTATTCCTATACAGTTCTTCTTTGATATCTGTAATATTTTCTCTTGGTCCTAAAATTACTCTGGTAAATGTTTTAATAATCACTTTTTAACATGTATAATAGACTATCAATAGACAGACTCTTAAGACATTAAAATAGACTTGGTAAACAAGCACAAGACAACAAATTCCATTTAGAATGAAAATGACAAAAATATACTCTATAGATAATAAAGAAAGATTATTAAAATAGTAAGACTTAATTTAAAAAGTATCTCATTCCAGTAGAATAATGATGCCACATAATTATTTACACAACAGGGAAATACAAAAAGTTGTACATCAATATTGGTAAGAAAATAACATATTACTAGTTATGTAGATGCTCATACACAAAATGTGAAAGACGAATAACATTTTGTACTTGAGTGGTGAGAATTGTGTTGATATGAGAAGCAAAGCACCATTCAAATTGGAAAATCAGAAATGAATATGAAACACTACAAAATGCTGTAGAAACACATGACTGAAATTCATTCTGCAAGAACAATGAGTCTATTAATGTGCATGAAGAATTCATTAAGGGAAAAAATAGTTAGAAAGATCAATTAAGAACTCACAGGGGAAGGTTCATTAGGCCGAATAATAGCCATTATTTATCTTTGGGGAAAAATGTGTTGGGAATTCAGTAAGAAATACACTAGAAGTCAGTAGGAATAACCATTATACACAGTGATATGAAGTGAGTAAATTGTCTTAGAAAGATGAGATTTTAAGATGAAAACATGTGTTTATTATGTCATGAAGGATGAGGTGATAGCTGGACTTCAGTACAGGTCAGCTTCAGCATTCTAGGATCCAACTTTGGAGAGCAGTTTAACCAAACACAACCAACTCGATTTCCTAAGCCAATGCCATATCAATCCCTAGATATTATGGAAATTGTTATGGAATAATCTTTTATCTAGAAATGCAACAATACTATGTGTATTAGGTCCCTCATGTGCATGTTCCTTTTATAGACCAGTCACTGAGGGAACAATGAGTCCCTTCTCTGATACCATCTCTTCCTTTGAAATCCAGCAGCTCTATAGGCTGGGGACTCATTATCACCATATTTTGCTTCAGAATACTGTTTTCTGAAGTCCCTTGAGATATTGAGGGCTTAATATCAGCTTTGTATTCCTGTTTGAGAAAATGTGAACATGTATAATCATTTTAAAAACTTTTTTTCAAGTGACTTTTTTGTACAGTAAGAGTATAACATTATGGGAAATCTGGTGACTAATGTTTTCTCTTTGTTAAGTCATTAAAACATTTTTCAAATGTCACTTCAAAAAAAGTCACATGTATTTTTGGATAATGTTTATCGGTTTTCAACCTCTCCCATATGCCTGGAATTTTCACATAAAAATAATTGGAGAATTTTGAGAATTTGTTAGAGTTTATCATTTATTTTTAACAATCATAATACCAAGATCTAAGAATTTTCACATTTTTTTTAACCTTCAGGTCCTTCCATAGTTAAGATTTTGAACCCTTTAATATTTCCATCAGGCCAATATTAAGACGATGTGAGACTAGATCACCAAAAAGTATATGGCAGGTCCTATGTATGCTTAATCTTTTGGTATTTTGTTCACTCTGGATTTTGTACAGTAATTCAGAATTCTACAGTATTAGTTGAAAATAATATTTAATCATAATTTTCATTACTTCTTTTAAAACATTCTAATCCCAAACAAGAAAATATATTGAAAATATGTGTAAAACTAACTTTAGTACCAAGCTATGCTTTATAAAACTTCAAGCATGATCAATATCTTCTCGCAAGTAGTGAGGAGATTCACTTGCTGACTCTTACCTACAGAGTCCCCCCATTTTTATATGTCTGTCAGTCATTTAGCTTTAAGTGTAGATTCTGTCTATAAAATGGAATATGTAATATTGTCCTTCTCAATCTCACTTCTTTCCCTTAATATCACAATTTCTAGTGTCAGGGAACATGATCTTTACACATATATAGAGGAGAGAAGAGGAAAAATGTTAAATATCAACACTGATCATCCCAATAATCATTTCCCTCTAAAGATGGAGTAGTTTAAGTGCCATGATTGACTATAATAAATAATGTCTCCTAATTTGTTAAAATTTAAACCAGTTATAAACTTTTGAAATTAGCAAGGCAGTCCTGAAAGATCCAAACAAAATATCTATTTGTCTATTTTAGCATAATGCATCCTGGAGTTTTCTTTTAGACTGGCAATGAGAACACAGTGGGATACGGTAAGTACTGATTTTAAAGAGCTCTATTTGTCTGAGTGTGATTGCTTCAAGGTCTGTTGCATTTAGAAATATTGGCTGTTACTTGAATCTTTTATACCTTTTATATTTAGATATTTTGATAGTAATATATACCTATATATATGTATATATATACATATATACATATAATTTATTACTCTGGAGTTAAAATAATTGTGCTCATTCTTATGGAAGAATAGTTAAGGAAATTCGCTTACATCTGAACACTTTAGGAAGTCTAAAAAAATAACCAATAAATTACAGATAAGATTCTTCTACATATTTTCTTTACATTTGTTCTTGCAAAATCAATTTATTTGTTTCCATTTTATTCTGCTTTGTATTTAATGAAATTAGAAAAGTCATGACTCTGCAACTGACAATGTATTCTTGGCATTATTTCTGCTACTTGATGTAACCTCATTAATTTAGACAACACTGATGAAAAACCTGAGCTAACATAGGGAAAATAATCTCATGTAGATAAACTTTAGAACTGACTTCAATAATTTACTAATCTTACTCATTTTATGTCTACTTTCATTCACAATACTCAAAGCAAATTGTGAACCTACAGTTACCCACAAAGTGCCTGAAATTAATGCTATTGACTTATCAATATGAAAATTAATCCCTCAAAGTGACTGTTTCTCCTCCTACAGGGAGAAGATCTGTTCTATTTGAAGATTTTTAAAAAGAAGCAAATTCAAAAGGTATCTATTTTTGTTCCTGTTTTCCTGGAAGACAGTGAAATTTTGCTCAGGAAAGGTCTCTACCCCTGCAATCTGGTCTATTCAGATATTTTAGATACTCTTTCAAAATTGAGTTTCAAGTTACAGTTGTTTTTCTTATTTTTATTTTTTGTCTATCTTTGTAGTAAATTGTCTGAGATAAAATAATATTTTTGCTGTCTTTCCTTAATGTATATTTTTAGATACTAGAAAGGACTATCTTGACCTAACACTTGTGAGAAAATTTTTCCCTAGTCCTGGGGCTTGAACTCAGGACCTGGGAACTGTCCCTGAGCTTCTTTTGCTCAAGTCTAACACTCTACTAACTTGAACCACAGCATCACTTCCAGCTTTTTCTGTGTATGTGGTATTGAGGACTCAAACCCAGGGCTTCATGCATGCTAGGCAATCACTATGCCACTAAGCCACATTCCCAGCCCATGAGAAGCTTTTCAAGCATATATCTATTAATTCTGCTAAAAGTTTTCTAGCTTCTATGGAAGTTTCCTTATTTTTCTTTCAGCTTTTGCTCATCTATTACAGCAATCAATAGTGACTAGGCAGGACAGAGCCTCTGTGCTGATCCTTTCCTTCAGAAACTCCTTACATTGCCTATTCTATTTCTGACTGACTGATTCACTCAAATACTGAGCTGAAAATAATACAGTCCAGAATTACAAGTGGAGCTCAGTGGCAGTGTATATGCTTAGCATTCCAGAGTCTCAATACCTGAACACTAAAAAGGAAATTAAAATTTTAATTCTTCCTTCAATATTTTAGTTATTATTACCAATGCTTTTGATTAAATTCCCATCTTGTTATGAGTATTCAAATAATGACTTTCAAAAATCACAAGAAAATCTATCTTCTCTTTCTTCCCCATTTCATATATAGACTATTTCTTTCACAAAGGTATCCTACTCCATTTCTTCAGAGTTTTATCAAGTCAGGATCATTTAGATTATGTTTATGTTCAAACACACTTAAAAGAAAACTACTTACATATAGTTAGAAATAATGAGGTTAATAAAAGCAAAAATATTAACAGGGCAAAGTACAACTTAATAAAGAGTTTCTTAATGTCAATACTACGAACATTGTTATCATTTGTAATGGAAGACTCATCTATATATTACAAGATAAGTAGGAAAACACTGCTTTCTATTTTTAAATTCCAGTAACATTGTCCAAGTTATAAAATGAAAACAAAGAATATTTCCAGATAATGGAAATATTCTGAGGAAGAGGGAACTGATTGAGAGATAGCGAATCTGTGATATTCTCTTTTTCATCTCACTAAACAATTTATACTTAAAAGATACTATATTTTTTTATCTTATTTGAATACAAAACCACTCATAATATTTCTACCCCTGTAATAATGCAATAAAATTGCACTAGCAAATCATACAGCATATGGGAGGAGGTAAGCCATCATTGAGTGCTTGCATATGGATGAAAAAATTAATTGAACCTGCAGTAGTGTGTCATTAAAATCTCTCTAACAAGTGAAAGCACTGAGGCTGTTTCGAGGAAAGGTAAATGTAAGATGGCTCTGCTAATTCTTTGAATTGAAATGCAGTGCTTATAGACTTGTGCTGATCCTTTCTGCTTTAGATTGTTTTCCAAGAGCTCATGAAACACCATGATATTAAACACCATGTTATTTGAAGTATATTTTTTTATTTTTATAATCAACCTGTTCATCTGAAAATCTGTCATGATCAGAACCAGAGTAAATTTCTGGTGATCCTCTTGCTTTCCCATGTATTTCTTGCAGATTTATCACATCTATGATTTGTGAAGCAAAAAATTAAGGCTCAGAAATGAAATAACTACATATGAAAATATTTAGACATTATACAAACTCAGAAAATGTGTAGCCATTTTAGTGACAGCAGCAGAGAAATTAATTTAGAGACACTCTAAGTGCATCTGCTATTAAATAGACTCATTAAACAGGCGTGAGTAGGAAGGCATGTGGCAATAGTTGGAAACCAGGATCTCACCTCCCCTGACCAAGCCTTCATTATTGAAGAATTGCTTGGCCTGAGCTCATGTTGATGTTATTTTTTGAGGACTATTGAGCATAAAGGAGGCATGCTGAGAAGAGCTAACAAGGATAAGAAACCATATTTTTCAGTAATCATGACCCTAAATCTAAGTATTAACAACGTTTGACAATTTATAAGACACCATTAAAGGTTTACAATATTCGCTTCAGTATTAAAATGAATATTGCATGCAATTCAGTTTTATATTCTGTATTCAGTTCTTAGAACGTCAAAAATCTTAGCATATGAGAATTTTTCTCTTTTTTATTATTTTTATAATTTGTACAGTGAGATTTCATTGTGATTTTTCATAAACACATATAATATACTTTAATCAATTTCTCCTACTCCATAATTATTATTCCTCATCACCATTTTAAAACATATTTTAAGAGGATTCACTATTTCATATCATACATCTGTATGAATTAGATCAACTATCTAACTCCACTTCATCTTCTTACCTTCCCTTCTCCTGGTCCCACTCCCAGAGAGTTCCTCCATGTTTATACTCATGTCTGTCATTGTGTTGTAGGTATATGTTTTGCATATGAGAGAACATGAACTCTTTCCCTCAACAACTTTATGGCTGTAATAAAAATATATATGTATATATGTATCTATATGCATATATATGTCTATATATGTATATTGAAGAAATGTAAGTCTACATTAGAGTCCATATACAGTAGAGATACCATATATTTATGTATCAATACTAATCACAATAGCCAAGCTACAGAATCAGCCTGTGTCCAGAACTGGTGAATAGACAGTAATTATTGATCATTTTCAGATGTAGATGACAATAAGTGAAGGCAATACTGGGTAGATTGCACAATAATTACTCGGTATGGGGAAAGGATGCAAACTCAGGGAACACAGCTTGGATGGTACTCCTGGGATAGGATGATGCATTTGATGCAGCGGCACATTCTTACCTCTAAGACCTTATAAAACATAATTTTGCAGTTATTGACCAATTATGAGATTATGCTTTCATACTTTAAGACTTAAGTCAGAACTTGCTACACCTAAAGGTAGTGGCAAGTTTGTTGGGAAGAAAGTGAAGACATTAGGTGAAAATCAACATCAATAAGATTTCCAAAGTAAGTATTTTGTGATATCTTTGTTTAATGCGTTCATTCACATATTACTGTAATTATACATGTATTTTAGGATTATAGAAATAGAGTTTTAACTTCTTATGGTATTTTACACTCCATAATGCAATCACGCATGTATAATCATGAAGTTTACTCCAACTTCATACATAGGGTACTTGTTTTAAAATTAAAACTAAGTGATCCATTACTGAAGAATAATATAATTCTTTAGAAAGACTAAGTCAAAGCTTAACAAAACGAGTGCCAGGAAATGGGTATTTCCCAGGGTCAGGGAGTCAAGAGGAGCGGAATAAAAGAAAGAATGGAAGAAAAGAGTAGAATGCAGTCAACAATACATTGTACATGTCACAGACAGAGAAAAATAAGGGAAGGAGTGGGATGGACAGGGGTTAAAGATGTTGAAGGCATGCCACAGATCAAACTACATTGTATACATAAACTTATTTCTTAAATGGCAAAAATTAAATACATAGCTGAAAAATTAAGAAAAGCGAGGGGAATGGTAGGATAAGAGGGGTAGGTGACAACGTTAAAATGGTATGACATTTCTCAAGAAAGTGTATATTCATAAACTGTTCTATTGAATGGCAACTCATATAACTACCTAAAAATAAATGTTTATTAAAAAGCAAAAAAAGTGAGACTCATACATTGTTAACAAGACTGTTACACTCCTAAAATTCTAACATGAACTGTAATAATGAATGCAATTCTATTATTTAGTGCCAGATTTGTCCCTTGATTTTCCTAAAATTGCCTGTATCCCCACACACAAACACATAAGCAGCATGCTATCTTATTTCCCTATACATATACACACATGCACACATATACACAAACACTTCTTTACAAACATGCACACACACATTTTCTTGCCTACATAGCACACATACACACATACAAATTTCCTTCTTGGATCCCACAATGCATGCGCTATGGGTATTATTCAAACAACAAAAAGCTCATTTGGTAGCCTATGGTATTTGAGTATTTCTTGTTTAGGCTTGCTACAAAGCCTATGCAAAGGAATCATTGCAAGTATATGTCTAATTAATAGTTTTTATTAGTGTATCTAGGCAAAATTTTAAGATATGTCCAATAATCTTGAACTCTGTAGTTCTAAGTATCTTGATAGTTTCAATATATTTATCTATCTTTCTCCTTGAATGCCTTTCTGGGGAAGAAAGGGTATATTTATACAAGGAAATTCTATGCCTCCATCAAAAAGAATGACATTGCCCCATTTGTTAGGAGATGAAAAGACTTGAAAAAATTATATTAAGTGAAGTAAGCCAGGACCATAGAAACATAGGTCCCATGGTTTCCCTTATTTGCTATAAATAGTACAGGTCTAGGACAAGCATAAAAGGCCAAAAGCTATGTACATATGACCATAAAAGATGATGTTAAGTGTAAAGAACCTCAAGATAGGGACACGACCATTTTTGTCTTTCTTGCTATTGTTTTTAACATATTCAGAATGTATTATGTGATGTTTTTTGTTTCTTTTGTATGGTATTCCCTCATGAGGTAGTCCTTGTTTTCACTGTATTTGATTGCTGTGCCCTTCATCTTTTATTATACATTTTTCTAATTTTGGGAGGAGAAGGGAAATAACAAAGTACTGAAATAAGGATACAGATTTACCCATTGTAACAATGAGATGTACAAGACACTATGTTGAAAAGGAACTTTACAACTTGTTGGGGGTGGGGAGAGGGAGGAGTTGGGGAAGTGGAAAGGGAAGGGATAGTAGGGGAAAAACAAAGGAGGAGGTAACAATGCTCAATAAAAAATGTACTCATTACCTTACTCATGTAACTGTAACTCCTTTGTGTGCAGTATTTTTACAATAAAAACATATTAAAAAACATTAAGTACTGGTATAGCCAATTACAATGCTAAGAATTAACCTGTTACTGATGCTATCACTGCTACAAACCATCACCATCAACAAACTACTTTTTTTTTTCTTTTCCGGCTTTTGGCTGTATTAGAGGTTGAACTCAAGGCCAAGAGCTTGCTATGTAGGTTAGGATTTTTCTAGTCCTTTTCAATTGGTTATTATTAAGGAAAGGATATTTTTATGCCCAGGTTGCTCTGGACTGCAATTCTTCTGTCTTGTTTTCCCATCTGGCTGGCATGACAGACACATGTCACCGTGCCTAGTCATCAGCTGTGATGATGTTTCACAAACTTTATTTTTTTAATTTTTTTTCAAACCTAGAATAACAATCTTTCCTTAGCTATGGTAAATAATGCTGCAATAAACATAGTTGTGCTGGCAGCTTTAGTATGGTCTTGTTTGTGATCATTTGGGTGAATGCCCAAAAGTGGGATTGCTGGATCATAGGCCAGCTCTATGTGGAGTCTTTTGAGGAACCTCCATACTGCTCTCCAAAGTGGTTGAACAAGTTTACAATCCCACCAACAATAAAGTAAGGTTCCCTTCTGTCCATATCCCCTCCAGAATCTGTTATTAAAATTCTTGATTATAGCCATTGTAACTGGGATGTGGTGGTATCTCAGTGTTGTTTGATTTGCATTTCTTTTATGACTAGAGAGTTTGAGCATGTTTTCATGTGTCTGTTGGCCATCCTTCTTTCTTCTTCAGAGAAGTTTCTCTGTAAGTCTTTAGCCCACTTATTAGCCAGTTGTTTCTTTGAGGATTTGTTGTTGGGTGATAGCTAAGATATGGAACCAACCCAGATGTCCCTCAGTAGATGAATGGATCAAGAAAATGTGGTACATCTACACAATGGAATTCTATGCTCCAATCAGAAAGAATGAAATTGCCCCAATTGTTAGGGAATGGAAAGACATGGAAAAAAATTATATTAAGTGAAGTAAGGCAGGCCCAAAGAAACATAGGTCCCATGGTTTTCCTTATTTGCAATAACTAGTATATGTCTGAGACAAGCAGAAAAGGTCAGATAAGATGATGTTAGGTGAAATGAACTTCAAGATAAGGACTTAAATGGTTTCTCTTTCTTGCTATTTTTTCTAACATATTTATAAGGTGATTTTTTTGTTGCTTTGTATGTATATTCCCCATGGTATAGCCCCTGTTTTCACTGTATTTGATGTTGGTATAATTTGGGGAGGGGAAGGGAAAAAACAAATTGTTTAAATAGGGATTCAGATGGACCCATTGCAACAATGAGATGTACAAGATCATTGTGCAAGATGCTATGTCTAAAAATGAACTTTACAATCGTGCGAGCGAGGGGTGGGGGCCGAGGAGAGAGTGTAGTTGTGGAGGTTGGAAGGCAGGGATGGTAGGAGAAAAACAAAGGAGGAGGCAATAATGCTTGATAAGAAATGTACTCATTACTTTGTTCATGTAATTGTAACCAATCTGTACGGTATTTTCCCAATAAAAAAACTTATTAAAGAAAAAAGAGTAACAATCTTCATGATTTCACATCTGAAGTAACTAGGATGGCAAACTTGGGCCACTGTAGCTGTCCCTCACCATTTTTTTTTTGACATGTGAAACAGCAGTTTATGTGAGGAAACTTCAATCTGTGAAGCTTCATAAAGTGAAGATGTCTCTATTAGGATCAGGTCAGGAAAAAAATAGTAGAGGGGTAAAACTTTCAAGCAGATTTTTAAGATATCTACAATGATTTCAAAACACAGAGGCTCTCATCTCTTATTGGTAACTGTATAATAAAAAATGCTGGGATCACTGCTATAGCTCTTATTAGTATTGCCATTATTATAGTGTGATGTTTATTGGAAAATGATATCTTTTCCTTGCAATAGAAATTAAGTCTGAGGATATATGAAAAATGATTAGAGGTGAATTGTAGCATTTTTAAAATCAATTTTTTTTCTTTTTTCTTTACCATGTAAAAATATATTTCATCTCTCTTGACTATTCAGTGTTCCTCAATAATATACATATCACAGATCACATATCAGATGGCTTAACTAAAATGTTATTAGGCTGTTTCCTCTTACATCACAACTTCTCTTTTGCCCTAAGGAAACTGGTCCATATTGGTTGCTTCTAGGCAGCTAAAGCTCCAAGCAGGTGAGACTATTTCCTGGCACATTCTTTGTCCTACTCACAGCTGGAGAGGTGGCACCATGCCAGTACCATTGGTTCCCCACATCTTTAGATTGTTCATACTGAACTTCATTTTTGTACCTCAGGATTGGATATGTTCTGAAAGTCAGGAAAAAAAACAGATATAGGTGCCCCAGGATAGACTTAGAGAAGGAGAGCCATTTCACAAATTTAGTAGGCTCTGGAAAATGCATTAGAAAGAGACCTTATATCATACTTATCATGTATTTTATTTTTGTAAGTAATTTATGTTAAGTAATTAACATTTGATAAGTACAGGAAAATTAAATGAAGTTGTCTAGGCTTCTCAAAAATATCCTATTAGTTGGGTACCCATTGCTGTATAACTGTATAACTACCTATTCAGGAGTATGAGCTCTAGTTTGAAGCCAGCTGGGGCAGAGAAGTTCCTGAAATGCTTAACTCTAATTAACTACCTTCCAAAAGCCAGAAATGGACCTGTGGCTCAAGTGAGAGGGTGCCAGTTCTGAGGAACAGTCTATGCCCAGGCCCAGAGTAAAAGTTCCAGTGCTGGTAACAAAAGACAGTAAGACATGTTAGATCAGAAATCTGAAATACAGAAAGATAATAGACTCTGAAACAATGACAGAACATGTAAGGCTGCATTTGTAAGAATATCAAAGACTTGTTCTGGGGAATAAGACAGAGTTCTGAATCATTCAGATCTGGGGTTGAAGGATGACAGCAAAATAATTATAAGACTGGAGGATTTCCATTGGACATGTCAATGCACTTTCAGGTTCTTTCACACAGAGATTTACCACTTGAGATTGTCTTCACCGTATATAACTTAAGTGTGGTTCCTCAATTTTCTACCCCATATCCTTCAAGCAAGTGGTGATAGTCAATTGAAAATAATTATGAGTATTTTTGTTTTACCAAATTAACTTAAAAATATAATTCCCTGAATCTGACTTGTGCAAAAATAAAAACAAAATAACCTGGGAAGAATTTTATCTGATATTCCATCCCCAATTTCATAATTTCCAAAGTATTCCACAATATTACCAAAATACTTTAAGAGCTCAGACTGGTATATATGACTTCTCAAAGCTTGATGATTTTGTATAATCACATAAGTTGGAAACTTATTTGGTAATATACGTTTTTGTTTTATTTTCTTGATGTTGAAGGCTTGGCTAGGCCTGCAGTATATACTTTCTAATTTTATTACTATTATTAAAGTGTATTTGTTTTTAGAATATTACAGATACTTTGAAATTTTTTATCCTTCTTTATAATGTTCAAAAATATTTTTTATTTTTTTGTTTAGCTCTACTGAAGTTCTGATCTTTTTTTTCCTTTCTTTCTCATTCTTTTCACCTTTTCTTCTCTTTCGTTTTTCTTTGTGTGACTTAATTGCTGTTCTGCACAGCCACAGATATACTCATGTCGATTATTAGACCTTATCCCCCATTGTGTACACACTTAATCCACAAATTCATTACTCAATTCAAAACTTCTTAGACTTAAATTCCTTAATAGCAGTACTATGTCTTTATAATATTTTAAGTATTTTTATTTTTAAGTTTTTCATGTCTCCTTTAAATCCTTCCCCTTCTCTCATTATATCCACGTTCTTCTCTGAATATTTCGTTTTCAATTCTGCATAATTTTTAAGTATTGCACTTTTTAATTTTAATTTTTGCTTTTCTACTTTTTCTTGTCTCTTTTTTTCTCTTTCTCTTTCTTCTTTTTTTCTCTCTCTAATTTCATCCTATCCAACCTATTTCCCGCTTTGAGATTAAGACTTAGTTAAGTTAACTCTCCCTGTGCCTTCCCACATCTCTCTATTCCTATTTTTACCCACATCTCTCCCTAAACCTAATAATTTCTGGTTTGCCAAATTCTTCTTTGTGGTTAGTAGCCCATTAATATATAGTTATTTGATGTTGAATAGACATATCTGTTGAACTAGATTGTATCTGCAGACTTTTCACTGTGCAACTACAGACTTTGGTTGATGCTTCCCTTAAGATAGTGTTCTAGCAAAACTGTGTTACTTACATCCCAAATGAGCAGAGTAAGCCAGAAAAACACAAGAAAAAATGGCAAGTCCGAGTATCTCAACTCCCACTCGATAATCAGGGGACAGAACAGATAATGAATAATCCAGAGGAGAGTTCCCAAATAGTTCTACAAACACTGCTGATAAACATGGTAAATGAAAAGATTGAAAACATACAAAGGACTCTGTATGAGCATGATGGGGAAAGAGAGGAGGCAAACCAAAGGTTAATACAGGAAAAGATTGAAAACCTACAAAGGACTCTGTATGAGCGTGATAGAGAAAGAGAGGAGGCAAACCAAAGGTTAATACAGGAATATCCTAAGCATGAGGAAGCTACTCAAAAACTGATACAGGACTTGGGTGAGCAGCTTGAGCTCACTCAAAGAGAACGGCAGGAATGGTGTAAGCAGGTTGAGAACACTCAAAGAGAACTACAGGAATGGCATGAATGTGAGGAAGCTAATCAAAGAGTAATACAGGAATTGAGAGAGCAGGAAGAGAATACACAAAGATCACTAACGACATTCATGTAATCCATTAACAAAGAGCTGAAGGAAGTCAGGGAGACCACAAAGAGAATGCTGAATGGAACCCAACAGAAGGAATGGGAGTCCAAGGAAACCATAACCAATCAACTAAGTGATTTGAGAATAAATGCTGAACACCAAATGAAGGAAGTAAAGAAGTTCATACAAAATCTAAAACAAAGCTTCAACAAAGAATTTGAAGCCATCAAAGCTGACCAATTAAAAGGAAAAGAAATAAAAAGCAAAGTAGAAATTCTTGACAGCAGGTTAGACCATGCAGAAGATCGAATCTCAGGGATTGAAGACAGCCTAGATATTATAGAGAAAGAACATACAACCCCAAATGGAATTCTATGCCTCCATCAGAAAGAATGACATTGCCCCATTTGTTAGGAAATGGAAAGACTTGGAAAACCTTATATTAAGTGAAGTAAGCCAGGCCCAAAGAAACATAGGTCCCATGGTTTCCCTTATTTGCAATATGTAGTATATGTCTGAGTCAAGCAGAAAAGTTCAGATAAGGTGATGTTAGGGAAATGAACCCTAAGATATGTATTTAAATGTTTTTTAATTCTTTCATGTGATTGTTTCTAACACATTTTTAAGATTATTTCTTTGTTGCTTTGTATGTCCCTCCCCCACAGTATAACTCCTGCTTTCACTGTATTTGATGTTGTTATAATTTGTGGAGGGGAAGGTGAAAAACAAATTGTTTAAATAGGGATACAGGTGGACCCATTGCAACAATGAGAAGTACAAGTCCTTATGTGAAAAATGAACTGTACAACTTTGGACGGGGGGGTGGGGGGGCGGCTAGGATTCGGTAGGGGTCGGGGGGAATGTGGGAAGGGATGAGAAGGGGAAACAATGGAGGAGGCTACAATGCTTGATAAGAAATGTACTCATTATCTTGCCCATGTAATTGTAACCCCTCTGTACAGTATTTTCACAATAAAAATTAAATAAATAACTCTCCCCACCCAAAAAAATAATTTTCAAAAATAGTTTCTCAAGCATTTCAGTACTAATATTGTAAAACTTATGCACACAAGGATTACAGTTACGTAATTCCAGTATTGAGAAATTTCTTTTTCAACAATGTCAGTCCCTTCCCTCACTATCACAAAGTTTATTTTCCTTCCAATTCCCAGTGACAGTTGTATGGTTCATTTATTTTATTTGTTTATATGTTTATTTTTATGGTTCATTTATTTTATTTATTTATATATTTATTTTTGGTTGGTCGTGGGATTTGAACCCTGGGCCTGGCACTGTCTCTGAGCATTTCAGCTCAAGGCAAGTGCTGTACCACTGGATCCACAGCGTCACTTCTGATTTTCTGGAGGTTAATTGGCAATAAGAGTCTCACAGACTTTCTTGCCTGGGCTGGCTTTGAACCACAATCCTCATATCTCAACCTTTGAGTAGCTAGTATTACAGGGATGAGCCACCACCACAATTCTTCCTTTCTTCCTTCCTTCCTTCCTTCCTTCCTCTTCTTCTTCTTCTTCCTTCTTTCTTTCTTCCTTTCTTTCTTTCTTCCTTTCTTTCCTTCTTTCTTATGGTCTGAGTATGGAGTTTTTCATGCTAGGCAAGCACTTTTCCATTGAGTTATGCTTCAGCTCTGTAGGGTTCATTTTAAATATAGTGTCTAGTGAGAATCACTGCTGCATTTGTTCACCCTTTATCTCAGTCTTTCTGTGCTCTCCCTTTATCCTCCCCTAAACAGATAAACTTTCACAATAAAAGGGTATAGAAAACAAAAACAGCAACAAAGATTAAAAAGCCTCTTGTGTCCATTTCTTGAAATTCATTTCAATAAATATTATTTTATATGATCATAAGAACATAGCTATTGAGATTTTGTGATCCACTGCTAAAAAACATCCTCCTTTCGTCTCACCGTGTGAATGTCTGGGACCTGTACAATTCATCATGTCCTAGTGAGTTTTATTGTCTTTTACCATCCAGTGTTTTCACTTGTAGATTTATAGGCACGTTCTAGTTACCATAATGAAGCTCATTCACAATATTCTGACCAGCAGCTTGATTCTTCCCATACATTTCTTAAGGATTCTCATAACTTGGAATCAGTTTACTCAATCATGCAAGACACCAAGTAAAAAGCTGCTAGGCCTTTATTAACCTAGAGCTAGATGTTACACATTTTCATTTTGCCATATTCTATACCCATTGCTAGTTCTCATTCAGTGTAAAATAGACCTGTAGATAGTATTGTTTAGGAGCTGGGAAAATCCTTATTGGCCATCTTGGAGAATGATTACTTCAAGTCTACAATGTGGGAAAAATATTTATGTTGTCATTCAATGAACTTGTTAACCATGCTTAAACTTCTACTCTTTATGGTAGGTAACAGGTATGCCTTCTAAAACAAAACAATATTTTACTCTTTTCCACTCATTTTCAAGGCTTTCACTCCTCAAAGCATTTTTAAAAGTTTCTATTACTATGAGTTGAATACTTCCCTACTCAAAATTCATGCTGAAATTTAATCCTCTGAACCCCACAATATTGTGAGATGTGGTCTTTAGGGGCTGATTAAGTAAAGAGAGAAGAGTTCTAGTGAACAGAATCAGGGGAGATAGTTTTTCTCACTAGCTCTTTCATATTCTACCATATAACAACACAGTGTTTCTCTCTCCAGAGAGTAATTTTCAAGATACAATCTGGGTACATTTAACTTTTGTCTATACACTCTCTTCTTCATTATTTCAAGAAGTAGTTCTAATTATTTTTCTCTGGAAAAAAATTAACTCCTATTTCTACTCCTCTGTGCTTTTCTATAATTCTATACCTGAACATCTTATGCTTTTATAATACTTTTACATTTTACTCAGTACCTTTGAAAATATTCATGGATACATCTCATATTGAATTTTAAGGCAATCTGAAATAAATTTACATTTTACCTGTTTTAATGCCTACAGTTTTCAAGGTCACTATTAAATAACACATACTCAATAAATACTTGAAGTTAATTTCTGAAAGGTCTAATTGGAGAAAGTTTTACTATGAAGAAATCAATATATTTTATTTATATATCTTTAATAAGTACTACAAAAATAAAAATAATATTAATGGATATTTGATTAACTACCTTATGTAAGGTATAGAACATCATAATTTTAGTTTTCTACAAATCTGTGAGGAATACCAAATTTCCTTTCAATTATTAGGTAATAAATTAGAGGTGCAAGAGTTAATATGTGGCAAATTAAAAATAAAACCTAGATTTAATATTTATAACATTGATACCAGGATGGTATCTCATAAAATCTGTGCCTGCCAGAAAGTTAAATCTCACTATTCTCACACCACTCAGAAAATAAAGGAAATTAGAAAGTGCAAACATAGAGTGATACTAATTAACTAGGAAGTCACATTAGAGTTTTTTCTAAAAACAAATGGATCTAGATCAAATTCTATTGTTTTGACTGTCAAATAGCCTTTTCCAATGATTTTTCCACATATGCCTCCAAATATAAGCTAAAATAATCCTAATACTTCCCTATTACAATAATAAAAACAATAAAATGGTCTTCATGCCAAGAAACCTGTTTCTCACGTAAAAGTGATACTGTACATTTTCCATTCTAGTCTCTGCTATGCTGACCTGCATCACCACTCTATGTGCCACTGGCAAATGATGATGCCTCATTTGGACCTTGCCATTTGGATGCAAGGTCATTTGGACCTTGCTTGCAGATGCAACCAGATGTGACTTCATTGTTTCACCTTGCAGGAGGGACATGTATGGCATGCTATCCTCATGGTTCTGTGATAAAGGTTTAATACTATGCAAACTGAAAAACTGACATTAGCAATGCAACAAGAAGTCAATGGTAGAATGGTGGCTCATAGATTGATCAGAAAGGCAGCCTCCGAACAGTCTTTCTGGATATACTATGAAGTTGTACAGAAAAGGAAGAGATTTCCTTTGAAAAAAACCCAACAACAATACACACACACAAAAAAAAACCCCACTTGTTTGCTGATTTGGGTTGTCACTGTTGAGGTCATGTTCTTTAAGTTATTAGTACTAAACTTCACTTACTTAAGCAAAAATAGTTTGAGATTAGTACTTTTGGTATGTTAGATTTGGAAATGTGATGGTAAAAAGCAAAAGAAGAAGAAAAATTGTTGAAATAATCAATCCGGGAACTAATTCCCAAGCAGGTACTTCATAGCAATAAAATAAGACATATTACTGATAAGGTATAACACTGGAGTTCATGAAAGAATCATGTTATTTCCTAAAATATGATTTCCAAAAGCATATGCCTTAAAATATAAACCTAATTTAATTTGATTGACATAAAATTGTATAAAAAATTAGGGACTCTTAAATGGAAAAATAGATACTCTACTAATTGTTTCAAAGTGCAGCTTGAGCTGGGTGCAATGAGACTCATGCCTATAATCTGAGCTACTTCTGAGGTTCACATCTGAGGACCTCACTTCTAAGCTAAGCCAGGGTGGACAAGAAGGAACCTTATAACCAGTTAACCACCAGAAGGCAAGAAATGGCACTGTGACTCAAATGGTTAGAGCACTAGCCTTAAGCAAAAATATGTAGGGACAGCTCTTAAGCCCTAAGTTCAAACCTCCAGGCACCAAAACATAATAAAGCTGTTTTTTTGGTATTTGCTGTTATCCTTTGCTAGTGCTATCTGCTCTATGAATGCTCCTTCTTTCCAAGGTCAGAGAGAAAGTGGAAGAAAATATCTCCCTTAACTCTCAGACAAGAATACTTTTCTTTATTCTTGTGGACCAAAGACAGGTATTCTTGCTTCAGTTCATCCAGTGGGCAAGGTGTCCTCCTCCTCTGTGTAAACACATTGTCCCTAAGCATTTCACTTGGCAACTTCTATTCCCTTGGTTTGGAAATGTGAAACACAACATCCTTCTCTTGGGAAAGGAGAAAAGGCAAAATAAAATTTACTACTACAAATTCTGCTCAAAGCAGTTTTCTCTTCAGTGCTTAGAGTGAAAATATACCTGGGGATATAATAGTCTAGCCATAAATTGAGGCTTTTTATTATGTCCCATGAGATGTGTTTATGGTTTAAAGTTTGTTTGCATGTTTTAACTTTGAAATTTGAACTTGGAATCATGTGTAAAGTCCTGTCATTCTCATTTGAAACAATCCACTCATAGTCTAATATCTTCATTTACTTGAAGAGTTCTGCTTCTGCATGATTGAAAATTACCCCAATTAAGACGATTTTAGTATTCAGAGTCTTTTACAAGCAGTCATCAATTACAGTTACACATGTAGTCAGGTAATGAATTGGGATCTCAGGGGCTTCCTGATTTAGGTTTCAAAGACATGATGATAACAATCTTTCTACTTCAATATAGAAGGTGACTCTTACCTAAATAGGTTAGAAATAATCTAACTGGAGTTTAAAGTAGATAGTTTGAGATTTTAGCAATGAACAAGGTTTCCTGTATGATTTGAGAGCATCAAAATGAGAACAAAAACTATCTATAATTCTCTTCACCTAGAGTCAGCAATTGTCAAGACAGAGAGAATTAAGATGTCCCTAGAAACAATTGATTTTGCATCCAAATATTTCCTAATACTGTACTTACTATATCAGAAAAATTGACCACTTTGAATCATGACTGGTTGGGAAAATAATTGGAATATCTATTCACCTTAACATTGAGAAGGCTTATATGATACTCTGGGTTTGTCTAAAGCAGAACACAGATCATTGATAATCCTACATCAGATAATTTTTTAGTAAGTCTATCAATAATTGTAATCAAAAATATTATTGTTAGCACTGAAAAGTCAAGACTCTCCACCAACTGAATGGAAAATCCTGTGGGCTATGCCAAAAAGGAGGGCAGCCAAATATTTATGTAAATCACTCTAAATCACTCATGAACATTATAGAGCATTTCTATTCAAATTGTAACTCACATCTATTATAAAATGATAAAGGAATTTAGTCATTAGTTTTACACTTAGATTGGGGTATTTTGAATCTATGAAAGCTTTCTACATTGTGTGAATGACATTAAGATACAGGAATACATTAGCTATCCTTTTCCCCAGACCATGAAAATACATTCTTAGTCCTATTCATCTAGATTTCCTAACCTTGAATTGTAAATTTGTTCATCTGAATCATATCACTTTACTAAAAAGAATAATTTCAAATATGAGACAGTATCCAGGAAATAGGTATGAGGTCAAACCCTACCATTTTAGTAAATATATTGTTTTATTATTCAAAGCAGATTGTTCAAAACTACCCCCCATACCAATTAAATATATGTAATCTTTAAAAGGTGAATAGACATTTGTTTAAACCTTAATATCATTTTGTATAGAATTATAATAATGTCTGTCTTAATGATTTGTGGAGATGAATATTTGAATAAATATTTGAGGCTGTCAGCAACATGGTAGAATATGATGTTCATGATTTTCCTTCTAGCAACACTTAGCCCAAATACTAACTATTCATGGATAAGTTGTATTTAGGTAAGAGTCTGAAATATGATGAGACTATCTGACCCATTTTCCAATTATAGAGCAAACATTCTCATCTATCCAATCAACAAACTAATACACACTCAAGCTTAGTCCTCACCTAGTGCACTTCCTATAAAATCAAGAAGTCTCCAATACCCAGGTACTTTGTAATATGTAAGTAGAGTTCTTCCCATATAGAAAACCAACATTTTCTGTGTTTGGTTCTTGACAAACTCTTGAAGCAGAAAATATTGGGCATATATATATATATATATATATATATATATATATATATATATATATATATGTTTCCATGTGGTTTTATATGGGCAGACAGGGACATCTTTGAGCTGCATCCTCAGTACAGATTACAGATTTATCCATGCTTAACAAGAGAAGAAGAGGGCTGAGAATGTGGCTTTGTGGTAGAGTGCTTGCCTTACATGCATAAAGCCCTGGGTTCAATTCCTCAGTACCACATAAACAAAAAAAGCCAGAAGTGGTGTTGTGGCTTAAGTGATGCAGTGCTAGACCTGAGCAAAAGAAGCTCAGGGACAGTGCCCAGGCCCAAAGTTCAAGCCCCAGGATTAGCAAAAGAGAGTAAGAGTGAGAGAGAGAGCAAGAGCGAGCGAGAGAGAGAGAGACAGAGAGACAGAGAGACAGAGAGAGAGAGAGAGAGAGCAAGAAGAAGTAGAAGAGAAGAAGAAGCTTAAAAAATTCAGCTGTTTCTCACCAGAAGGAGTTTGCACTGTTCTTGGAGAGGTCTGGTTTCTAACTAATTTCCATAGCTAATTCAATGGGGCCAGAAAATAGTAGGGTTTTAGCAGCCTGAATAGAAACTAGGCACTTCCTGAACTTTTATTTTGGCTCACTCAATTGATAAACTCTGGTCAGTCTGTTATTCCTGTAAAATGTTTGTCCATGCACTAAATGTAACAACTTCAATAATGTTAATTCAAGGGAATATCTCTATAATGACAGCTGAGAGAGGGTTGGACTTTTCATTCCTGAGTACCTGTAACCACCAAAAATGAAATAGCAGACACTTAATACAAATTACAGAATCATACTTCCTAGGATCACAAGATATATGAATTATAACACAGAAATTTGCCAGAGACAAAGCTGAGATAACCAGAGATAAAGACCATATTCATCTTTATTATGAAGATAGAAAACAAAATAATCAGCTTTGTATTTACCAGATTGAGTTTCTACCTCACTTTTCTTGGTATACTGACCAACTTTTACACATCTTAATTTTCAGATACCATCAAAAACAGACACAGAAATTCTACATATATAAGGATTAGAGAAACATCTTAAACATTTCTGGATGGGAGCTAGGCACTGTTGGCTCAGACATGTAATCCTAGCTACTCAAGAGGCTGAGCCCTGAGTATAAGAGTTTGAAGCCAACCTAGGCAGGAAAGTCTATGAGACTCATCTCCAATTAACCACAAAAAAGCTGTAAATTGAGTTGTTATTCAAGTAACAGAGTGCTAGCCTTGAACACAAAAAGTTGAGGCAAGCACCTATGCCCTTAGTTCAAGCCCTAGGATTGGCGCGCGCGCGCGCACACACACACACACACACACACACACACACACACACACACACAAAATTTCTGAATGGATATATTAATAAGATCATTCACCTTCACAAAGCCAGTCTAACAAGTATAGCAGTTGTCTAACTTAATGGAAATCAACACAGACTGTCAAGAAAATAGAAGACCCTGAGAAATACATTCAAATACATAATTATTCAGAAACTAACTCCACTTAAATGAAGATAAGTGACTTACCTGAAAGGGAATTCAAAATAGTGGTGAAAGAGATAATCACTAAGTTCAGTAGGAACTGTGCAAGGAAAGACTAATAATTTCAACAAAGAAAAAGTAAGAAAAAACTCCAGCTAGACATGACACAGCTAAAATAGTTTGAAGTAAAAATTTCAGTAGGGGATCTCCACTGCATAAGGGAACATCTGTGAATTTGAAGACAGCTCATAGCACTTTATTCACTCTAAGGAGCACAATGCAAAATGAATGAAAAAAATAATGAAGGCAAGAACTTTATCGTTAATTACAAATACTCCATTGATTTATAAAAAACAAGGTATCAAGCTCAAAATTTTCTTCAATATAATTCTATTAACAAATTTATCCACTCATTTGTTGTCACATATATTTCCCTCTTAGGTTGTTTAAAACCTTCTTTTATACATATTGATTTTCTTCTCTTATTTGTCTACATTTGTAAACATGCTTAATATTATACACAAAAGGACACTGGAGTAATCCATTTTCCTTCTTCCTTTCTATGTTCAGATTTTCATTCCAAGTGGCTATTTTATTCATGGTACCACTAATAGGAGGACAAAATACAAGAGGATTTTCAATTTTATCCGGAAAGATGATCTTAATTTTGAAAGCTCAGTAGAAGTGCTTATGATATTTCAGGTGGTAATGTCTAACTGACACATTTAAGTATATTTAAAATGAAGATTGAAAGTTATTGCTGAAATCCAAATTCATTATTATACAACATCCTACAATAAAACAGAAAACAGAAATTAGTGGAAGAAAATAGGCATATCCAAGGCCAGTTGTATTTATGTCTCAAATTACCATCTTCCTGGACCTAAACAGAGCAGAGGACATTTTATGGAATACAATGGGTTTCAGTGAGACCATTATGGGAAATCATGCTAGGCATAGTGAAATCTTCCGATTCAGCAACTTCATCTTGTTTCCAGAATAACACATTATTTTCTACATTTCAGCTTATTTGAGCTGAGGAGAAGAGGCATTACAGATGTCTTTCTTATCTATTTTACTTTTAACAAGCATACATTAATATCATGAGGTATGTTCATTTTGAACATTTTTCATTGCTCATTTTTGTTTTACTTTTTAAAATTTTTATTATTTATTGTTAATTCTTTTACTCTTACTGTTATTGTAAAGGTGATGTACCAAGGGGTTTCAGTTATATGTCATGAATATATTTCTATTTGATTTGTGTGTATACACACTTCAATATTCTTCCCGATATCCTTTCCTTTCTCCAATCTTGCTGCTGAAGTCCTATACAGAGACACCCCCCATGTTAACATTTATGTTTCATTACTATTATCTCCATCATCATTATTAGCAGCAGCAGCAGCAGCAGCAGCATCTCATCATTATCATTTTAGGTCTAGATTCCACAAATGAGCAAGTTATGTGCATGAGATAGGTAATATAAAGATTAGGTAAAAGATAAAGGAGTGAAAGCAAAAGTAACAGTGTTTACCTTCTCCATTATAAAGTGAGTTAAGCTTTATCCAGTCCTTAGAAACACAGTTAAGATATTCCCTGCCCTTTGTGTTTCATTAAATGGCTTAAAAGACAAAACTGTCCTTCTCAAATGACTTAGATCAGACTCATATATGTCCCCATCTTTTTTAATGAAAATAGCTGCTCTAAATGCTCTCTTCCATTGAGAAATAATTAGAACATTTTACCGTTTTGATCAGTCATGACATAATGCTCATTATTCAAACTGTGAAAATGATTCTTACTTGACCCTTCCCAGATACCTTAGATTTGATTCACTCTATGTCAATTTCAACCCAGTAGAACTCTCCTGAAAATTCCCTGGCCTTAAAATAAAGTGTGCTGACATTTTGTCTATCCTGACACACACTTTCAGCTTCTTTCACTAGCATTTACCAGCCTTGTGTACTCATTCATATTAAAGCAACAACACACATACACACACACTCTCTCTCTCTCTCTCTCTGACACACACACACACACACACACACACACACACACACACACACACACACACTTATTTTGCCTAACTCATGAGCAACTCATATATTTATGGCCCAGCCATTCCTGTTACTATAATTTCCAACAAATTGGTCCCTTCCCTGTTGGAGAAAGTCTCTTTTACTCAGCCCAATTATACACACATAGAATCTTTATAAAGAAAAGGAATTTATCCAAATATATATCCCTGAAAATCATTAATATTTATGAAAATAATAATATATCCAAGAACAGTTTACAAAAACATCCACCTTAAAAAAACACAGTAAAAACAGGGAAAGTTTGCAAGAAAATATTACAAAAGCTTTTAGTACTTACCAAATATAAACCAAATATAAAACTTCTTACCCTTCCCTCATTTTCCTCCCTCTTTTCCTTCCCACCAATGCTCTGACAAGACATTCAGATCATTTCCAACATACTGTCTTGTGAATATTGCTGTTCCATGGGTTCCCCCTTGTCCTTTGTGTTACAATTTTGTTGTTCCCCTTCCCTTCCCTACTTCAGATAAATGTATACATAATACCAAGGGTACCAAAATTGAATGCAGTGACAACAGGGGATAAACCATAGGAGGGAAAACACAAAAGAAAAAAAAAGAAATCATGTAGTACATTGAGAACAACAATAACAAAGAAAAACCTCTTGTGTCCATGTCTTGGAGTTCATTTTGCTTAGCATCACCTTAGATGGTCATATGAACATATCTATTGAGCTATTTTGCTGGAGATTAAATAATAACATAGTGTTTTGCTCTTAAGATTTAATATTGAGAGAAAATACCTTTAGATCTTGATAAAATTGCAAATAGTTTGTGCCTTGATTCCTGGCAGAGAAATTCCTTATCACCTCTCTTTATCCTAACATACCTCAATTGTGATTAGAAGTTATTAATTCCTCTAATTACTATTGCATTTCCCTAGTTGATTCAGCAATTTATTCTCACAAGAACAAACACTAGAACAAAAATAGATAGTCATGGGCATTGAAGGCTAATAAAGCTGCATGTAAATGTAGCTATGTTGCTTAGATACTGACATCTGTCTTTTTGAAAAAAACTGATGATGATTATAATGATGATTAAACAGCTATTTTCTGCTAGGACTAAAACAAAGACTACACACTACATCATTTAATATCATTATATTTATATGATACAGCTACATTCAATACCCACTTTTTCTATAAAGACACTGTGTTACAAATGTTCAATCTCATATGACAAATCTAGGATTAAACCCAGGAACTCTGCCCTATCATTTAGCTGCCAGATAGTGTTAACATATCTAAGTTAACCTGGTTAATTTGGCTTCAGTATTTTTTTTTTTTTTTTTGCTAAGAATGTATATCCCCAAATCCTGGGGCAGAAGGAAGGAGAAAATGAAGTAATAATGTTATTATCATAAAGCCCAACACAAAGTAAGACCTCAATTAATTTTAGCTCTTGATATTTTATAAGTGTGAATAGTAAGTTACAGAAAGAAAAGG
Organism: Dipodomys spectabilis; assembly: GCF_019054845.1. Taxonomy (NCBI): domain Eukaryota; kingdom Metazoa; phylum Chordata; class Mammalia; order Rodentia; family Heteromyidae; genus Dipodomys; species Dipodomys spectabilis. Next base: position 3,649,280 of record NW_024870814.1, read on the forward strand.
AAATGTCCTCAAGGTCACATCAGGAGCAAGTAAAATAATTAGGTTTCAAAGCCATGTCTTCTTAACATGAACTCTGTTCTTCTGTACCACAGCTTACCAACCCAAATGAGTAAGATAAATTGAATCTTGATTAATAAATGAAACAGTTCCTTTGATTTTTATCCTTCAGCTGTTTGGGGGATGTATTTTCAACTAGTTTTCTTGTGGGAAGGGCTGTAAGACCAACAGGACCTTATGTCTTCATGATTGCTTCTCCATCTGTCATGACTGAGAAAGGAGGTTAGACATGGGAGGGGGAATCATTTCACACTCAGCTGTTGTCTTTCTTTGCTCCTTACCAGTGTTTTACAACATCTGCTTCTGCTGTTTCTTGTGCATCCACGGCTCTTAATCATCTTTTTTTCCAGTTTAAAATGACACTGTTCTCTAGGGGTGTCCTCCTTACTCATTGCTAAATAATGCAGTACATGAAATTCCATCAGTTCTGCTTCTGTCCCTGGTGAGTGGACAAAAGCAGAACATATGGACACACTGTGAGACAGAGATGTCAGAAGCTCTACAGAATTGCCTCCAGTGAAGGCTTGAATTGCTCCGGACCTTTTATGGAATGAGGTTTAATAAGGGCAACAGGAGTAAGTGTTGTTACACCTTGGAACTGATTGGATGTCAGTTTTCTTTGGATGACTAAAGAACAGAAAGAATTCCAAAAGGGCCCTTTTAATCAACAACATGCCATGTAAGGCTAGATAGAATTTTTAAATGAAAGAATAAGAAAGAAAATATTTACAACTTGACAGCATAGAACACAGAGCAGTCAATGGAACTTGAAAGATGATTGTGCCTTTCCAATTTTGTGATTATATTGGAACATTATAAGTTGAAAATCTATCACATGTATGTGTAGCAGAAAAAGTAGAATATGTCATTAGACTTAGATTAATATTTATATTGCTCATTAGACTACGAATTACCCCCCATGTGGAGGCATTTTCAACTTGCCTTGATTACTTCCATTTTTCCAGGAGCAGCAAGATGTCTAGTATTTTGCCTACAACACCATAGGTGATGAATAAATGTTTACTGTATAAATAAATAAACAGATGACTAAAGCCATGAACATAAAGAAAGAAAATGTGAATCTGTACGAAAATCAGTAGACAATTGAGAGATGGAGGAAAACAGATTGAAAAGGAAGCTGTGTTTAAAAATGAATGATTTACCCATTGGCTCTTTCAGATTTGATACATGTTTGTTTTCTTTACAGGACCTTAGAAAAAGTGAAGCACACCAGAAATGAAAGCAACACCTTTACCTTTGACCTGACCTCAGACAGAACACATGGAGATCTGAACCTTGATGTGCTTCAATTATAGTAACATGTTACTGCATTTACTTACTATGTCTTTCTCTGTAATTAGACTTCTGGAAGCTTCCAGAAGGAAAGATGCTATAAAATTGTCCCTTGAAATGAAGAGATTGAGTCCAGGGCCCCTTACCAGCCTTAAGATCTGTGGATGCTGAACTCATTTATACAGAAATATGTAGTATTTTATATAGTCTATGCAATTTTATATACTTTAAACCTTTCTCAGACTGCTGATAAAGCCTCATACATTCCAAATGTTATGTAAATAGTTGTTATATGTATTCTTTAGAGACTAATGACAAGAACAATGTCTGTACATGCTCAAAACAATATAATTTATTTTGAGTACTTTTGCTCCCAGATGGTTGTTTCCATCTGTTAAAGCAAACCTAGAAAAATCTGCATTATTTGTCTTAGAAATTTGTCAGTCTATCAAATTTATATATTGAATCAATGAATGGAGTGAAATGAATAAATGAATAAATGTGAAACAAACCAAACTATCAATTTTACTCTGTTTTGGTCCAAAACATTTTTTTCCAAAATATTTGGGGAAGTTGGCAGAGCAGTAACTTCCAGGAATGGGTCAGTACAAGTAGGCAAGGTGTATACAGATAGAATCTCTGAGTATTTTGAAAAACTGAAGAATGTATGAGGGTTCTAACTTTCAGGGAAAGATTGTATGGTAATACACCACAAAATTCTGTTGAATTCCAAGTCATAATTTATTCCCCTACCTTAGTTCCATAACAAGCATCTCTGTTCATACATGGAAAAATCTCTTCTGTGTTTTTCAGGAGCCAGGGTGAATAGTAAGTACTCTATCCTCCAAATACCAGGGGCCTGTGCCTTGGGCAATAATCACTGCTTCTTAATGAAGAAGTTTATGGAGACAAGTGGAAAGACAGTGTTGAAACTCTTCCAAATCCCGTCATTATTCACAAAACCAAGAAGTAAAAGCAATTCGATTTGGACAGATGAACGGATAATCCATATTCTGTGTACATTCAAAATCTCATATTAGCTTTCTGTTATTAAAACAAGCACATGGGGCTAAGGTGGCTCAGTGGTAGAGTGATTGCCTTGCATTCATGAAGCCCTGGGTTGGATTTCTCACCATCACATAAGCAGAAAAAGCCAGAAGTGTCCCTGTGGCTCAAGTGGTAGAATGCTAGCCTTGAGCTGAAGAGCTGGGGGACAGCGCCCAGGCCCAGAATTTAAAAAAAAAACAAACAAAAAACAAAAAACAAAAGAACAAAAAAAACAAGCACCTGGCATAAGTCAATAATGAGAAGAGGTTTGTTTTGCCTCATAGTAATGGAGCTTTCAGAATATCAACAGGTAGACATATCACTTGAATCCTTTAGTGGTTCTAGGCAAGAGCAAACCATAACAGAATCACTGAGCACAGCAAAACCATTCATTTCAATGCTTGAATGCAAAGTAAAGAAAAAGAAGGGGTAAAGTTCCACTATCCTTCTTGAAGGTATGCTCTAATAGCCTGAGGTTTCTTGTAGGCTACATCTTCAAAGGTTTCACATAGCTAGCAAGATGAAAAGAAATCCGATGGACTGGGAGAAGATTTTCACTAGCCATGTGAGACCAAGAACTCATATCTAAAATATACTTAGAACTCAAAAAAAAATCACATCCCCCAACAACAAATCCTCAAAGAAACAACTGCCTGATAAATAAGTGGGCTAAAGACTTAAAGAGAATCTTCTCTGAGTAGGAAAAGAATGGCTAATAGACACATGAAGAAATCCTCAACTTCTCTAGCCATAAAAGAAATGCAAATCAAAACAACATTGTAATTCCACCTCACCCCAGTTAGAATGGCTATACTCAAGAAATTTAATAACACATCCCTGCTGGAAGAGATGTGGTCAAAAGGGAAGCCTACTGCATTGTTAGAGGGAGTGTAAACTTGTTCAACCACTTTGGAAAATAGTATGGATTTTACTCAAAAGACTCCATATAGAGCTCCCCTATGACCCAGCAATCCCACTTTTGGGCATTTACCCAAACGATTACAAACAAGGCCATACTCAAGCTAACAGCACAACTATTGTTTATCGCAGCATTATTTACCATAGCTAAGATATGGAACCTACCCAGATGCCCCTCAGTAGATGAATGGGTCAAGAAAATGTGGTATATTTATAGAATGGCATTCTATACCTCCATCAGAAAGAATGACATTGCCCCATTTGTTAGGGAATGGAAAGACTTAGAAAAATTATATTAAGTCAAGTAAGCCAGGCCCAAAGAAACATAGGTCCCATGGTTTCCCTTATTTGCAATAACTAGTCAAAGTCTAGGACGAGCAGAAAATGTCAAAGCTATATACATATGATGATATAAGATGATGTTAAGTGAAATGAACCCCAAGATAGGGACACAAGTAGTTTTTTTCTTTCTTGCTATTGTTTTTTTTTTTTTTAACATATTTAAAATATACCATGTGATTTTTCTTAATTGTGAAAATACCATACAGCGGGGTTACAATTACATGGGCAAGATAATGAGTACATTTCTTATAAAGCATTGTTGCCTCCTCCTTTGTTTCCCCTTCTCATTCTCTTGTATGTTCTTCCCCCACAGTATAACCCCCTGTTTTTATTGTATTTGATGTTGGTGCGCTGCATCTTATATGCACATTTTTCTAATTTGGGGAGGAGAAGGGAAATAACAAAATGCTGAAATAGGATACAGGTTGGCCCATTGTAACAATGAGATGTACAAGACACTATGTTGAAAGGGAACTTTAAACCTGGGTGCGGTGGCGGGGGGAGGGGAGGGAATAGTTGGGGAGGTAGGGAGGGAAGGGATGGTAGGGGACAAACAAAGGAAGAGTTAACATTGCTGGTTAGGAAAGGTGCTCATTACCTTACTCATGTAACTGTAACCCCTCTGTACAGTGTTTTTACAATAAAAACATATAAAAAAAAGTTTCATAGCCTTCTAATAGTGTCATGCTGAAAAATAAGCTTTAACAAATAGGCCTGTGGGGGCATTCTGGATCCAACCTCAGCAAATGGAATATTATGTAATCTCAAATAGGAAGAAAATTCTGACACATGCTCTAAAATGGAAATACTTGGGAACAAAATTCTTGGTGATTATAATTAAAATACAAATACTATACGATTCTACTCCATCTTACAGCTGAATTAATAGGCACAAAACAGGAGGATGACTATGAGAACCTGGGCAAAGAGATCATGTTTACTCTGTAATGCATGTATAGAGAGCATAAGGTGTGCATGTTGGAAAGTCCTCCAGAAACAGAAATGGCAATTGTGCATGGAAATGAATGGACTTACTACTATAAACTATATGATTAAAATGAGTAAATATGGTAAATGTTATATCAGTTATACTTTCTAATATTTAAGAATGTTGCTGAACAAAACTTAAACACATGGAGATATTAAAATTTTCATCATGAAGATAACCAATTATGGGCTGGGAAGGTGGCTCAGTGGTAGCATGCTTGCCTTGCATGTATGAGGCCCTGGGTTCAATTCCTCAGCACCACATAAGCAAAAAGAAAAAAGCCAGAAGTGACACTGTTTCTTAAGTAGTAGAGTGTTAGCCTTGAGCTGAAGAGCTGAGGGACAGCGCCCAGGCCCAGAGTTCAGGCCCCACGATCAGACCCCCCCCCAAAAAAAAGATAACCAATTATATTTCTACAAAACTCAATCAATAGCAGGATATTAGATTATACTGTAATATATCTATACATATTCTATACTTGGTATATGTTTTTATTGGGTAACAGAACTGCTGTCTTATAGATAAATGTCACAGGACTAAACATTTACTCAATGAAGGTCATGATGCCGAGGAAGCAGTCAGAACACCAACCACTTCCTTCTCTAATAGAAATAAAGCTTCATCATAAATCATGCCACTAAATTAGTTCAAAATTGTATTTATATATCATACACTTGCCTTTAACTTGCCACCACTTTGTAAAAAAAGAACTTAATCATGAGAAAAAGTGAAAGAAATAATGTACCATATTCAAAGTAAACAATAAAATTATCAGCTTCTCCAAAAGAAGTAACACAATAAATTATAATAATAACTTCCATTATTTTTCATAACAAAACTAGACACAATTTTTTATTTGGAGTGTTGGCCAAACACCTGCAACAACCCCTTATGATCTGGCAAATTTGAACAGTGAACTCTCTGGCTATGTGTCTCTGCATTAAGGCAAAACCAAAAAAAGGGTCATGAGAAAACAACATTTACTGTGTTTGAATTTTTTCCTCTCTAGGCTATGTCGCTGAGTCTTAGTGCAAGAACTGACACTTTATTTTGTTCATTCTGTCATACATAAATAAGGCCTTAAGATTCTAGCCATCTCAGAATCTTACAGAGGAAATACTAATGATTGAGATATATTCTATTTCTCCAAAGAATATTTTCTGAAAATTGAAATACTAAATAATCAGAATAAACTAGTTATCTTTTACTTCAACAAATATATAGGACAAATTAGAGAAATACATTTTTGCCTGAAGTAAATTTCTTATTAACAAAATGAGAGCTAACTGAACATTTTCCATGTATTTGTAATTTGAAGGGAGGAGTCAATTAGTTTTAATTGGCATATGATAATTGTACATATTTGTTAAGTAAAGAATGATACTTTGATATAGGCAAACATATTTGATTATATAATTGAAGCTCTTAGCATAATATCACATCTCACATGATAATCTCTAGTGTATTTTCCATCCAGGATACTTGTTATACAGAAGACTTCACCCATTGCAATGTGAGTGCTTTACTCCAAGAGCCAGAGTTTCCTGAAAACAAAATTAACTTTTCTAACAGTAGTACTTGCCCCTAATCATAAAGATAATAAAAGTTTATTTTTAAACAAATGAACTACTCTAAGAAATAGTAACACATCCAACTAGGTGTCTTCTAAAATAATTTGACTTTTTCCATGAAATCTATGTATAATTAAATCATTTCATTTAATTTATAGCTCTCAAAAAACAGCAGAGTAATCACTTTCTAAGACTGTGTCTACATTCTAGTACAGTTTTCATCCCCAAAATTATTCTCATTAATCTCTAAAAAATAAATGTATTTTCTTATTCGTCTGTGTGTGAAAAAGTATCATCCTGAGATGGATGATCTGTTTTCCATAGCTATTTTGTATTTCTTCTTTTTTTTTAAAATATTTTATTTTTCTCTTAGGTTCTTTAGCCAGAGTTAGTGTGTTATTCCTACTGATTTTTCTATTCACATTTTATTTAAAGTTTACATTGCCCTTAAAAAATTATTGTGAAGATACAGTACAAAGGGGTTAAAATTACATGAGTAAGGTAATGAGTACATTTCCTATCGAGCATTGTTATCCCCTCCTTTATTTTCCCCTTCTATCCCTTCCCTCTCCACCTCTCCAATTCCTCCCTCACCCCCACCCCATCTCTGCCCCACCCCCGAAGTTGTAGTTCTTTCTCAAGGTAGTGTCTTGTAGGTCTCATTGTTACAATTGGTCAGCCTGTATCTTTGTTTCAGCATTTTGTTATTTCCCTTTCTCTCCCCAAATTAGAAAAATGTATATAAAATATGCAGGGCATCAGAATCAAATACAATGACAACAGGGGTTATACCATAGGGGGAAGAACATACAAAAGAAACAAAAATATATCACATAGTATATTAAAAACAACATGTCCATATTTGAGGCTCATTTCATTTAGCATTATCTTATATGGCCATATGTACATAGCTTTTGACCTTTTCTGCTTGTCTGGTAAGATTATCCTAGATATATACTAGTTATTGCAAATAAGGTAAAACATGGGACCTATATTTCTTCGGATCTGGCTTACTTCACTTAATATATATATTTTCCCCTGAATCTGGTTTAATATATACAAAGTTATGTAAACTACACAACCAGTGTCCTTTAGGATTTCTTCAACTTCATTTGTCCCTTGCTCTTCCCTGGGATTCCAACTATACAGTGTTGAGACTTTTGAAAAGGTGTTTCAATTACCTCTTATAATTATGATTCAATTATGTATTACTATTTTTTCTGAAGTATTTTTCACTTTCTTACTTTTTCTTGTACCTGTCTTAGGGCCTGAACTCAGAGCCTGAGCTTTTGTTGCTCAAAGCTACCGCTCTACCCACTGAGCCACAGTTTGGCTTTTGGCTTTTTTTTTTTTTGAAGATAACTTTCTCATGGACTTTCCTGCCTGGCTTGTGTTCAGCCTATGATCCTCAGATTTCAGCCTTACAGTATATAAAACTAGTTGTAAGCCACTAGAAATAGACTTACTTTTGTCTTAAGTCACTTATTATTTTTCTGTCTTCTACTTTCTAATTATGCTTTAGAAAACTAGATATATATTTGATCCTTCCCTATCATTATCCCATTTTCCAATGAAATTTTCCACTTTGTTTTCTATTTCCTACTCATTCTTTTTCTTTATTTTTATCTAGGTCTGATATTAGTTTCTCTTATACGCTATGGCTAGCTACTCAACTTAAATTTATGGACTACTACCTGCATTATGAAAATTTATACAAAAAAATACCCAATTTAAAGAATATCATAAACCCAAAATACGTTGTCTCTATTGCCACTTTTAGTATTTGTAGCCATTTTCTGAAAAGACACAGAAGTTGAGATAACTATAGATTTCTTTGACACAAACTTGGCAGTAGATTTGTGCTCAGGGGAAATCTCTAATGCTTTCAAACAAGTGTTTAATTTTTTTTAATTTTTAAATATTTTTGGTTTAATTTTTGTAGTGGTTCTCTCTAGAAAATTTGGTCAAGTGAAACCAATTTGTTCCTATCAGAAATGGAATTTCCCTGTATGATCTGAAGAATTTATCTATGGGTAAGAGTTATCCCCAAACATGAAATCAAGTGATTGTTCACATCCATTTCAAAACAGAGAAAAGAATGGTAGTACTGTTAGGAGAAAAAAAATTAAAAACAGAAATATATTTTAAAATCCTAATTGTAACTTTCTACATATTACATTTTTCACTTTTCATTTTTTTTTAAATTTACTTTTTATTTCTTGAGCAACAGCATCCTGGTTTTTCTAAATTTTTATTTATTTATTTTTTTGGTCGGTCGTGGGGCTTGAACTCTGGGCCTGGGCGCTGTCCCTCAGCTCTTCAGCTCAAGGCTAGCGCTCTACCACTTCAGCCGAAGCTCCACTTCCTTTGTTTTCTTTTCTTTTTTTAATAAGACATTTGCAACTTAAATTTGGAAGCTAATTCAGAAAAAGATTTAAGCAAAGCTAAAATAAAGTTATGACATCAGTTCTAACTTATAATAGCAAATACAAATCTACAAGTATGGATTACGAGATTGCTAAGATAAGAGGAAATTATAAAAACCTGACACCTAATTTTGCAAGTGAGTTTATTATACAATTGTTTTGCTATCTATGGACTGATAGCTTTGACTATTGGTTTAAATACTTTTAATGAAACAAAAGTAAACTTTTTTACTTCATCTTCATTTTACTACATCTCCACATGATATGTTACATTTTTGAATGGTAAATGGTAAAGTTCATAGATACATAACTGTATGTACACATGCATTTAAAATTTCCAGAGTAAAGGATTATATAAACCCTAAATATTTTACTGGATCAAATTAATAGCCTAATTGGATGACTAATTTTATATCCCATATTTACAATCTGAAAGAGATATTTTGGTGAATCAATATTATCAATTACTGTCTTTTTTTTGGGGGGGGGGTCCGGCCATGGGGCCTGAACTCTGTGCCTGGGCGCTGTCCTTCAGCTCTTCAGCTCAAGGCTAGTGCTCTATCACTTGAGTCACAGTGCCACTTCCGGCTTTTTTTTTTCTGCTTATGTGGTGCTGAGGAATTGAACCCAGGGCTTCATGCATGCAAGGCAAGCAGTCTACACTGAGGCACTTTCCCAGACCTTATCAATTACCTTCTGAGGAAAAGCTGAAACTGAGAGAAATTAAAGAACTTTTAAAGGTATACCAGCAGCAATCAGTGATTCATTACATCATTAGAATCTATGAATGACTCAGAATATTTTTAATGCAAATATTAAAGACTCTGTCTAAAAGAATGGTTTTGAGTGTGTCATTGCAATGGGAGACATTGTATTTTCAGAAGATAATTACAAACTCATCTTCCCCACTGCTTGTCTTTCTGCATCATGACCTACTATTTCCCATGGAAGGCAAAGTCTAAGAGTCTAAAGTCTAAGAGACCAATAGAATAAAGGAGAACTAATGCCATGACAATCCTGTATACATCTCTCAACTGGCTTATAATTGTGTTTCCTTCATTTGAAAACCCTTCAGCAAAGTGACATAACACATAGCTTGTGGTTCCATTGTGAAACAGCTATTGATGAAATGTTAGTGTTTTAGGTCATTTTAGAATAATATTGTATGCAGCCAGAGATACCTAATTCAGATTTCACATTTTCTTATGTTTAAAATAAAAAGTAAATCAGTGCTACCAAAGTGGGTTTTTGGTGAAAATGTGTGTGTGTGTGTGTGTGTGTGTGTGTGTGTGTGTGTGTGTGTATTTGAGACTGTGTAGGTATGATAATAATATGTGCATGAGTTAGTGACTGTGTTTCTATATGTGTTTGTGTGTGCTATTTACTGCTTGCTTAGCAATCAAAATAAATTTTAAAGAAATTAGACCTGACCTTTCTTTTAAAAAAATATGGCTTATCAGGCACCTGTGGCTTACGCCTGTAATCCTAGCTACTCAAGAGGCTGAGATCTGAGGATCACAGTTCAAAGCCAGCCCAGGCAAGAAAGTACATGAGACTCTTATCTCCAATAAACCACTAGAAAACCAAGAGTGGCACTGTGGCTCAAGTGGTAGAGTGCTCGCCTTGCGATGAAGAGCATAAGGACAGTGCCCAAGCCCAGAGTTCAAGCCACACGACCAACCAAAAATAAACAAATAAATAAATAAAAATAAAAAAATATGGTTTATTTATATGAATTAAAACTTATGTCCAGTTATTACTTTCTCCTATTAACACATATTCCATAAATGATATTTGAATATCTATTGTATATATTCAACATTTTTGATTGTGAAATTCTAACATTTAGATCTCAAAAGAAAAGAAAAAAACAACTAGTAAGTATTTATATTGCACTTGTTAGTTCTGATTCTATATCAGGGTGATTAGAAATCACCTCAATTTTATTCATATTATCTTATAGTGTAATTATTTGGGATTCTTCTTCTTTTTTTTTTTTTTAGTGGGGCTTGAACTCTGAGCTTGGGCACTGTCCTTGCGCTCTTCAGCTCAAGGCGAGTGCTCTACTGATTGAGCCACAGTGCCACTTCCGGTTTTCTAGTGATTTATTGGAGATAAATGTCTCATGGACTTTCCTGCTCGGGCTGGCTTTGAACCACGATCTTCAGATCTCAGCCTCTTGGGTAGCTAGGATTACAGACATGAGCCACAGGAGCCCAGCTTTCTTTTTTCTTATGTAGTGTACATTCTACTCTAGTGTACTGGATAGGAACGAGGGGTTTCACTGTTTCTTTTTCTCCTGGTGCAGAAACTCCTTCGCTCTATTTCACAGCAAATAAACTTCTCTGGGGCTTCCTGTGATCCCAAGTATCAGCCTATGCCTACAATGAAGTGATTAATTTCCTGGTTTCATGGCATAATAAAATTAGTAGACTATGAATGGGAATGTCTGAAAGACCTTGAACACGGACTATTTCCTTAAAAGTAGGTATATAAGAAAGACCTTAGTACTGCTCTTAATTGTAGTAGTAGCAGTTAAAGAAATGTTTAATTAAGAGAAGATTAACTTAATACATTGGAATTGGGATGGTGAGGGTGACTTCAAAAGGGAAACAAAAATTATAAATTAAGTTTACAGGAAATCCCTTAAAAATATTGTTCCATAAAAGACCAAATGAGAATAATAGCAGAACATTGAGCAAAAGCACGAGAATTAACTTATAAAGTTAATCAGTACTGACTGGTTTGGAAGACTTCAATAGCTCAAGTTTCCCTTATATAAATCGAAAAGCAAGATCAAATATCCAACTTTGTGCACAAGGAAGCAAAATACTAGAAGGACTAGGTGATGCAAGTTCCTACAACTACAAAGTGAATGAATTTCTAGAAACAGTTTCTTTCTAGATTTTTGCTTTATGTGAATGTATCTTGAAGAATTCAGGAAACCAGATTTACAAAGACTGTTAGAGTTAGCACAGCAAAACTTTAGAGGAGGTTACTCCTCAAGTTGCAAGTTGGCACTAATTTTATTTAGGTTTTCATACAAGAAGCCATTATTTCATCTTCATTTTGTATATCACTCTCTTTGGTTCTTTAGTTAACCCATGTCTATATTCATCTTCCAATTTCTTTAAGTTAGTCATGACATCACTGATGTAAATCTCATATTTCTTCAATCAGTTTCTCAGCACTTTTCAACATCAGTCTGTCCTTAGCTTTTTTTGTAAGACTTTGTGTATTACCAAATGAAAAAGAAAGATTTCTCCATTTTTTAAGGCAAACAAGTTAGCAAAAATACTGCAATGTAGCATGGTAAAGTCTGAAATTGCTGAAGAAATGAGTAAGATTTCTGGGTCGCAGTGTGGCTGCATGCCTTATACTTTAGAGACCGTGGGACATAAAATGCATTCAGGAAGCTGGGCGCTGGAGGCTCACCCCTGTAATCCTGGCTACTCAGAAGGCTGAGATCTGAGGATAATGGTTCAAAGCCAGACCGGGCAGGAAAATCCAGGAGACTCTTATATCCAATAAACCACCGGAAAACTGATAGTGGCACTGGTTCAAGTGGTAGAACTCTGGCCTTCAGCTGGAGAGCTGAGGGACAGCATCCAGGCCCACCCCATGACTGACCAAAAAAAAAAAAAATACATTTAGTAATTTTAAAAAGAAATTTTTAAAAAGTAGAAAGTTTTGCATAACTTTACATCACTATAAGAACATTAAGAGAATATGTTTCTACAATTCATTCATGATTCAGAGTTCTGCTTCCTTCTTTTATCACATTTGGCTTTTTAATATTCGATTACTTACCTTTTTTTTTTTTTTTTGGAAGTACTCAAGTTTCAACTCAAAACCACAGCTTGGCTAGGCAGGGCTTCACCATTTGAGATGGCTCTTAGTCCTTTTATGCTTTACATAACTTTTCAGACAGCTGCTAGTATGTTTTGCTAAGACTGACCTCAGACCAAGATCCCTCCTACTTATATCTCCCATAATACTACATCAGGCTTGTTTGCTGAGGGAGGGTCTGAATAAAAATTTGCCTAGGCTGGCCTCCAAACACAATACTCCAGATCTCTAGATTCATAGTTGTTAGGATTGCGAGTTTGAGTCACCATACCCAACCTTCATTTCTTTTTTTTGTGTGTGAAAATACCGAACAGAGAGGTTACAATTACATGAGCAAGGTAATGAGTACATTTCTTATCAAGCATTGTTGCCTCCTTTGTTTCCCCTTCCCATCCCTTCCCATCTACTCCTCCTCCCCGCCCTCCCCAGTCCCCACCCCCACCCCTGCCCTTCCCGGCCAAAGTTGTAAAGTTCGTTTTCTCATTTTCATACATTACTTTGTCCAGTTTCATGTGTTTTTAGCTTTTTTTAAATTTCTGCTAAGAAACTATGTCTATGATTCTTTATGCATTCTATTTCTTTTTAGTTTTATTGTTATATAGTCTCAAGTAAAAGTCCTTTCTGTACATTAAAAAAAGAGAAAGAAAGTAAGAAGAACTCAAGATTTAATTCAAACTCACACAATCAGGGACGACTTTGGGCAAAATTAGGACTGCGCTGAATTCTACTAAGCAAAAATGATAAGAAATATACCCTTAAGGCATTCAGCTGGTGAAAGATGTATGTATTTAACAATGACTTAGTATCTACTCTGCTTTTTATCTACTTATCTATCCATCCATGCATCCAGCCATTATTTATTTGTGATATACAGAAAATGAGATTAGGTGTATAGATCTGTGGCTCTCTAGTGGAATTAATATTACCCCCCTTATCCTGTAAATTTTTGCAATATTTGAAGACATTGCTTGACTAGGATCGAGAAGGTTTGGGATACTGAGTGAGGAAAGGCCAAGGGTGTCATGAAAATTCTTTCAATATATAGGAGTGAACGAGGCAATGAAAAAAAATTCTCTGGCTCCAAATAGGTATAGTGCCGAGGTTTCAAAATTTTGCCTCAATGCTTAAAAAAGTTTGAAGACTCTGAAACAAAAGGTATGGCAGACTCTGTAGCAAGAGATCACCATGGCAAAACTTCCCCTCTCCTCATTGCCCCTGGCCATCCTGAACATTGCCGTAGCAACAGTAGATGTTGCATGCTCCTCTGCTAAGCTTGCCATTTTTACAAAGTGCCTTGAGTTTGCTCTTACCTTTCTGCCTGAAAGAGAACCTTGCATCCTTCATTCTTTTGGATTCTATTATTGTTAAATCTAGAAAAATGTGTTTCTCAGTTAAGAGAATGATCAAGTATATCTTCTTCCTAAATGCATGGTTCTCTTGACTAGATTGCTCACTCACTTGTTAATGATCCCAGAGGAAATGTGCGTTTCTCATATCGTCAGCATTTTATATTCACTCATTTAAATGGAGATAATTATTTATCGGCATAATCTTTAGTTTTTAACAAAACTACACATTTCTAGGTATATTCTGAACTTTGGTATCATTTTATTTTCCTCCAGTTTTCCATCCACTGTGGATCTTTATTTATCCTAATTTAAAATACTCAAACATAGCCACATATTGTAACCATACTACACCTACCTAATCAAGGTCTCTAATTTGTGTGCCTTAAATTTGATTAAACTTTATATTGAATTTTTCTATTTACTTTACTTAACTTGTAGTTTATACTCCCTAGACATAATTATTTTAAATTATAATTCATTTTGGGTGTACATGCTTGTATAAGCATATATTCATTATTGTATATCATTTTGTTTTATTTAATTTCGTGGTGTAAATAATTAACTCATAGTAAAAAGGAACATAAAGTTTAAAAAGAGAGTTTAAATAAGACAGCCAGGTACCCATGGCTCACACCTGAATCCTAGCTTCATAGGAGAATGAAATCTGAGCATCACGGTTCAAAGCCACATGGGGCAGAAAGTCCATGAGACATTTACTTCCAATTAGCCACCTGAAAACCAGAAGTGGTGCTGTGGCTCAAGCAGTAGAGCCCTTGCCTTGAGCTGAAGAGCTCAGGGACAGCTCCCAAGCCCAGAGTTCAAGCCCATGACCAACAAAAAAATGAAAAAAACAATAAGAGAAGGCTGTATTTCTAGAAGCTACTGGCACTTTTACATATATAGCTAGCACATCTTTGTTTCCATTAGTATGAAAGCAAATCTTTCTGATGAAGATCTAATTAATGTTTCCATGTTTTAAATCCTCTACTAACTTGAGCCGCCTTCTAACTAAGGCTCAGTTCCTCAACAGGAAAAGAATGCAGCAATTAAATAGTGAAGTCTATTGTAGAATCCAGTGATGAAGAGTTGTGAAGTCTATGTAACCCTATCATATGAGTGGGCATGAGTTATACAGGAAGGGATTATCAATTCTTATTCAATACAGGGTGTGAGCTCTTAGCCTGTGAACTAAGGTAAGATAAAACAAATACAAATTGGAAAAAAACTCAAATTATGCTTATTTGCAAAACACATGATCCTATATTTAAAAGAGACTAAAGAATTGACCAGAAAATTCTTCTGAGATTTGAAAAGTACTTGCAGCAAAGAAGTAGGATATCAAGTCAGCATACAAAATTCTGTAACTTTTGTATATACCAATAACAAATTTTCTGAGAAAAAACTCGGGAAGTCAATTCCATTTACAATTGCGTGAAAAACGATGATATTCACAGTAATAAATCGAAGCAAGGAGATGAAAGATACAATAAAACCTGTAAAACAATGAAAAACATGAAGATACTAACAAATAGAAGGTACTCATGTCTAATTCTGCTGATTGGTGGATCATTAAAATGAATATTGTGAAAATGGTAACATTAATCAAATCAATATGTAAACTCAATGAATCCCTATCAAAATTCTCATGCATTATTAAGAATAATAGTAAACAAGTATAAAATTTATATAGATGCACAAAATATTTTAAGTAGCCAAAGCAACTGTAAGAATATTAATGATGATTTATTATGATATCTTATTCAATTTATAATGCATATTCCAATACAAACATTCTGTTTCTAGCACAAAAACAAATATGTAGACCATGTCCTGATAGAACAGTGTCTTACCTACCTGCTTGTTAACAAGTGTTGCAATAATATACTTTGAAGAAAAGAAAGCCTTTCCAGCAAATTGTACTAGAAAAATAGATATCTGCATACTAACGCTACCAGCACAACTATGTTTATTACAGCATTATTTACCATAGCTAAGATAAGGAACCAACCCAGAAGCCCCTCAGTAGATGAATGGATCAAGAAAATGTGGTATGGCCAGAAGCTGGTGGCTCACGCCTGTAATCCTAGCTAATCAAGAGGCTGAGATCTGAGGATCACAGTTCAAAGGCAGCCTGGGCAGGAAAGTCCATGAGACTCTTATCTCCAATAAACCACTAGAAAACCCAAAGTGGAGTTGCTGCTCAAGCGGTAGAGCACTCTTCCTTAGTGCCAATCAACAGATAATGAATAAAGGTAACTTAAGAATGCAAATGGAGCTGTGTTCAGCCATAAATGAAAATATAATCATATTATTTGTAGAACAATAGATGGCACTGAAGATTATCATACAAAGTGAAATAATTTATTCTCAGAAATACAAATACTCTATTCTTCTCATTATTAGAATCTAGATTTTTTTTTGCAAAAGACATATAAGTAGAAGAGGGAATTTTGGAAGAGATAAAGAATAAGCAAATATGGAGAAGGAAGAACAAAAAGTTTATAGAAGGGTGAATATTTGGTCAGTAAATTATATACAAGTATGTAAATGTAAAAAAAATTAAGCAATAAAATGTTAGCAAAAATAGTACACAAACCTACCTAAATTAAGGGATCAATCCTGCAGGAGGATATTACAATTCTAAATATATATATTCACCAGATAAGAGAGCACCTAAATTTATCCAAGAAACACTACTTTCCCTAAAATCTCACATAGATCCAAAGACAATTAATTGTTGGGTACTTTAACACACCACTATCCCCACTGGATAGATCAACCAGGCAAAAACTCAAGACAGAAACCTCAGACCTAAACAACTGCATAGATCAACTATATTTAACAGACATCTGTAGATGTCTATAGAATATTTCACCCAGCAGCATCAGAATACATGTTCTTCTAAGCAGCAAATGGAGCATTCTAAAATATAGTCTACATTTTAGATCAAAAAGCAAATTTGTCCAATTTCAGAAACATTGAAATTGTGCCCTGCATTCTCTCAGAGCACAAGGGAATAAAATTAGAACTCAACACCAAAAGCCACCAAAGAAAATTTTGTAGCAAATAAAAGTTGAACAACACACTGTTGAACCACCAGTGTGTCAAAGAAGACATTAGAAAGGAAATTCAAATGTTTGTGATATTTAACAAAAATGAATGCACAACTTGCCAGCTCCTCTGGGACACAGCAATGGCAGTAATCAGAGGCAATTTTATAGCTCTGAGTTCCTACATCAACAAATTGGAAAGATCTGAAACCAACAACTTAACTAGGCACCTGAAACCCCTTCAAAAAACCCAATCCAATAGACAGAAACAAATAATTAAAATTAACTCAGAATTAAATGACTTAGAATCCAAAAAAACCATAGAAAGAATCAACAAAACAAAGAGTTGGTTATTTGAAAAAATTAACAAAATTGACTGACCCTTAGCAAATCTTATCAGTAAAAGAAAGCACAACCAAATAAATTCAGAGAAACAACCAAGATTCAGAACATTGTAAGTGAATACTTCTCAAACCTTTATGCTAATCAGTTTGAGAATCTGGAAGAAATGGACGAATTTCTAGCAAACACTGACATGCCCAAACTAAACCAAGATGAGTTAAACCAACTTAACAGACCCATATCAAACATGGAAGAGAAACAGCAATTAAGTATCCTCCCATCCAAGAAAAGCCCAGGACCAGATGGATTTAGAGTTGAATTCTACAAGGCCTTCAAAGCAGAATTCATGCCAATACTCCTCCAACTCTTCAATTAAATTGATAGTGAAAGTTCACTACCAAACTTTTTCTATAAAGCAATTATAACCTTCATCCTGAAACCAGGCAGCAACTCATCAAAGAAAGAGAATTATAGACTCATTTCTTTGAGGAACATCAATGAAAAACAAAATATTGGCCAATCAACTTCAACAATTCTTCAAAAAAATCAAACACCATGACCAAAAAGGAGTAATTTCAGGGATGCAAAACTGGTTCAATATGTGCAAATCAATTAATATAATTCATCGCATCAACAAGAGCAAGGCTAAGAACCACATGATTATCTCAATAGATGCATAAAAAGCATTTGACAAGATCCAACACTCCTTTATTATGAAAGCTCTGGAAAAACTAAGAATCCGTGGAACATTCCTTAGTATAATAATGTCTGTGTATGGCATTATACTTAATGTTGAAAACTAAAGCCATTTCCTCTAAATTCAGGAATGAGACAAGATGTCCACTCTCTCCACTTCTCTTCAATTTAGTATTAGAATGCCTACCTACAGCAATAAGACAAGATGCAAACATAAAGGGGATCCAAATAGGGAAAGATGAAGTAAAACTCTGCCTCTTCGCAGATGAAATGATATTGTATTTAAAGAATCCCATGGACTCCACTCCTGAGTTACTTGAGGTGATTCGAAACTTTAGCAAAGTAGTAGGGTATAAAATTAACCCTCAAAAATCAATGGCTTTTCTATATGCCAATAACAAGAAGAGTGTGGCAGAAATCAGGAAAGCAACTCCTTTTGTAATAGCCTCACAGAACAATAAAATACCTAGGAGTTAACTAAAGAAGTGAAGGAACTCTATGATTAAAACTTTAAAAACCTGAAAAAGGAAATTAAAGCAGAACTAAAGAAATGAATAAACCTCCCTTCTGAATTGGGAGGATTAATATCATGAAAATGTCAACACTGACAAAGGCTATCTACAAATTAAATGTAATATCTATCAATATTCCAACCTAATTCTTCAATGAAATAGAAGAAGCAATGCAAAAAATCATATGGAACAAAAAAAGACCCCAAATAGCAAAACCAATCCCTAGTAGAACAGTGCTGGAGGAATATCAATAACAATTTTCAAACTCTACTACAAAGCTATAGAAATCAAAACAGCTTGGTATTGGCACAAGAACAGACCTGAGGACCAATGGAATAGAACTGAAGATCCAGAAATGAACCCACAGGCCTATAGTCACCTAATCTTTGACAAGGGAACTAAAAATAGAGTGGAATAAAGACAGCCTCTTCAGTAAATGGTGCTGGCAAAATTGGTTAAACACCTGTAGAAAACTAAAGTTTGATCCTTATGTATCACCCTGCACCAGAATCAACTCCAAATAGATCAAAGACCTTGAAGTCAAAGCAGACACCTTGAAAACATTACAGGAAGGAGTAGGAGAAAAAATGTGGCTCCTTGGCACAGGCCAAAATTTTCTTAACAAAGACCCAGAAATCCAACAAATCAAAGCAAGTTTGGACAAATGGGATTGCATAAAACTATAGAGCTTCAGCATGGCAAAGGACATAGTAAGCAAGATCAGTAGAAAGCCCACAGACAGGGAGAAGATTTTTACTAGCCATACAATGGACAAGGGTCTCATATCTAAAATATACTTAGAACTCAAAAAACTAAACCCTCAATAACAAATCCTCAAAGAAACAAGCGCCAGATTCATATGTGGGCTAAAAGCTTATAGAGAGACTTCTCTGAAGAGGAAATGAGAATGGCTAATAGACACATAAAGAAATGCTCAACTTCTCTAGCCATAAAAGAAATGCAAATCAAGACAATGTTGAGATTCCACCTCACCGCAGTTAGAATGGCTATAATCAAAAAATCCAATAACAACAGATGCTGGAGGGGATGTGGCCAAAAGGGAGGCCTAGTGTATTGTTGGTGGGAGTGTAAACTTGCTCAGCCACTCTGGAAAGCAGTATGGAGGTTCCTCAAGAGACTACACATAGAGCTTTCCTGTGACACAGCAATGCCACTTTTGGGTATTTACCCAAACAATGACAAACAAGGCCGTAGAAAAGCTACCAGCACAACAATGTTTATTGCAGCATTATTCAGCACATCTTAGATATGGAACCAACCCAGATGCCCCTCAGTAGAAAATGTGGTATATACATATACCATGGATTTCTATGTCTCCATCAGAATGACATCGCCCCGTTTGTTAGGAAATGGGAAGACTTGGAAAAAAATGTATTAAGTGAAGTAAGCCAGGCTCAAAGAAATATAGGTCCCATGGTTTCCCTTATTTACAATAACTAGTATATGTCTAGGACAAACAAAAAAGATCAAATGCTATGTACACAGGACCTAAAATGGGATTAAACAAAATGAACTCCAAGATAGGGATCCAAGAAGTTCTATCTTTGTTGCTTTTGTTTTTAATGTACTTATAAAGTACTGTGTGATTTTTTTTGTTTGTTTTGTATATTCTTTCCCCATGGTATAACCCCTGTTTTCCTTATATTTGGTTCTCGTGCCCTGCACTGTTTATATGAATTGTTCTAATTTGGGGAAGGGAAGGGAAAAAAAAACAAAATGCTGAAACAAGGAAACAGGTTGACCCATTGTAACAGTGATATGTACAATACACTATGTTGAAAAGGAACTTTACAACTTTAGGTGGGAGGGCAGAGTTGGGAAGATGGGGAAAGGGATGGTAGGGGAAAAACCAAGGATGTGGTAACAATGCTTGATAGGAAATGGACTAATTACCTTACTCATGTAACTGTAACACCTCTGTACAGTATCTTTACAATAAAAAATATTAAAAATACTATGCAAAATAACATATATGTTACTAAATCTACTGCCCATTTAATTATAAAGTCTAGCCTTAATTCATGACTGTGACAAAGTAAGTTTCACATCAGAAGGGCATGATGAAGCCACCTCATTGCTGAGAATCAAGTCAAAGAAGAGTCTAGGGCCAGGTGCTGGTGGCTGACTTCTGCTATCTGAGCTACTCAGGAGTTTGTTCAAAGCCAGTCAAGTCAGAGAAGTCCTGGAGACTCACTGGAGACTCGATTTAGGAGCATAAAGACTGTAATGGATTATGTAATACAAATAGCATATGAGGTCCTGAGTTCAAGCCCCAGTAAAACAAACATTAGTACATGCTCACAGACACAGACACAGACACATATACACTCAAAAGTGTTGAGAGACAATACAGTCTTCAAAACATGACACCAATGAGCTACACGTATTCCAATAAGACCCCATTCTATGCACAACTCAAATCCACGTAAAACAGAAGTTGGTATAGACCAATGGGACAGGAGCAGAAACTAAGCTTACACATCTATTGCTGATTCTCAACAAAAGTATCAAAATATGTGTTAAACAAGTGACATGCTCTTTAACAAATGGTAATGGAAAACTAGATTTCCAAATGAGGAACATTGAAATTTGACTGTCTCTCACCATGTTAAGGGATCAAAGCTCTAAGTGTCACACTGAAACTACAACATTCTGAAACTATTAGAAGAAAATACAAGGGAATCATATTTTAAGACATTGATACATTCAATTATTTTCTGAACAGAAACTCTAAGCCACAGGAAAAATAAGTAAAAGTAAACAAATGATTTGTAGCAAATCAACTGTCTACAGCTCAGCAATGGAAATAGAGTAAGAAGACAACTTTCAGAATGAGAGACAATATTTTTCCAGTTATTCATCTGACAGAGAGTTAGTCATATGTATATATATATATATATATATATATATATATATACACATCTATCTATATACATATATATGTAGATGTGTGTATATATATATATATACACATCTATCTATATACATATATATGTAGATGTGTATATATATATATATATATATATATATATGATTTTGTACCATAAAATTAGATATATATGATTTTGTACAATAAAATTAGACATTATATATATTCACATATCTAAAATATTAAAGTACAACACATTTAAAATAGACAAATGCTTCCTCTGAAGCGAAGAAATATAAGTGGCCAATAAATGTAGAAAAAAATATGTCCAATAAACTGTGTCAGATAAATACCAAAAGTTCATTGAACTTCAACTTGAACCTAATTAGGATGGCTTATGTCAAATTATATAAATTAGCCAGGTGCCAGAAGGCTGAGATCTGAGGATTGCGGTTCAAAGCCAGCCCAGGCAGGAAAGTCTGTGAGACTCTTATCTCCATAAACCACCAGAAAACCGGAAGTGGTGCTGTGGCTCAAGTGGTAGAGAGCTTGCCTTAAAGTGAAGAGCTGAGGGACACTGCCCAGGCCCAGAGTTCAAGTGATATATATATATATAAAATAAATGAATTTACAAATAAATAAGAAATCTTGGTGACTTATTTGAAAAGTAATTTATGTACAGTAAATTGGAAAACATAAATTACCATTACTTTGGAGAACCCCATGTGTGGTTTCATCATAAAATTAAAACAAAACAAAAATTCCATATACCCATCTTTCCTACACTTGGCTGTATGAATCAAAGCAAATGCATTTAGCATACAAAAAGAATTGACATGCTCATGTTTAATGCAGAGCTATTCACAGTCTGGGTTCTCATCAACTGATGAAGAGATAAAGAAAATACACATGCATATACACATTTTGCATCTGCATATACATAAACATATATACACACATATGTGTACACGTACATACAGAACTGTTAACCACACATAAAAAAGAACAAAACTCTCACTGGCAACATGGAACTGGAGGACTTTATATTAAATGAAGTAAAGAAAAATAAATACTACTTGTTCTATCTCATGTACAAAAAAATTAAAAAAGAAGTTCAAGAGTAGAAGAGCAATTACTATGGACTATAAGAAACACTATTTGGTGTTGGTATAATTTGTGGAGTGGACGGGAAAAAATTGTTTAAACAGAGATACAGGTGGACCCATTGCAACAATCAATGAGATGTACAAGACGTTATGTCAAAAAACAAACTTTACAACTTTGGTGGAGGAGGGGGAGGAGATGGGAGGCAGGGATGGGAAGGGGAAACAAAGGAGGAGGCTACAATGATTGATCAGAAATGTACTCATTATCTTGCTCATGTAATTGTAACCCCTCTGTATGGTATTTTCACAATAAAAATACTTAATAATAATAATAATAATAAAGAAATCAAGGTTTGGGTTGTGGGGGAAGTGAGGGGAGAAGACAGGTGTTTGGATAGGATGAATGTATTGCTATGTGTGAAAAATTTCTGAATCTCATTTATAGTACACAAGTCACAATAAAATATAAAAAATATAGCAAATACATTTTTACACCTCAAGACTTTTCAATTTTTCCTTGTTTATTAAGACTTAATTGTACTTATGTCTTATATATAGGTAAATTATATATATATATATGGGATAGGTCTCTTATATGCAGTAAAACATGTCATGTATCTATCACATATTCTTATCTATTTCTAATATACATTATAAATTTATATATCACAGTAGCCTTCTGTTGCATTAAATTTTTGTTGATATATTTAGAGCATCTGTCCTTTCCACCTATAGATGGTATCATTGTCTGACCTGTGATAGACAATTCTATTACATGCATCACAAAATAAATGCGATAGAGGTTCATCTACTTGTGCATATTTTTTTCTTGAATTCTGCACAAACATGCTTTAAACAAAATATGGGTTACAACCACTTCTCCAATAACAAATATTTGCTCTTCTTCTCAAATGAGTATTTGCCTGCTGTTTCCAGCCTTTTTTTTTTTTCTTTCTTTTTCCTTTTTTTTTTTTTTTTGGTCAGTCGTGGGGTTTGAACTCTGGGCTTGGGCACTGTCCCTGCACTCTTCAGCTCAAGGCAAGAGCTCTATTACTTGAGCCACAGTGCCACTTCCTCTAGCCTTCTTGCATAATCAAGAACATTTAATTGTAAGATCAGTGCAGCCTTTATGATGACACTGCATATATCAATTACACTTAAAGTGTGTAGTAATAGTGAAGCGCTCAGTTACTTCGTGCATGTGATTGTATAAAATGATGCTTATTGACATGCACTCCAAGAAATGGAAACAAGTGGGTTTTTTAATTTTAATTTCCTTTTTGGGCCCCCACCTTTGTTATTGTTTTTTTATTTTTGCACCTTTTGTTAAGTTTTTCAGTTTGGGGAAGGGTAAGAAGGAGCACAGAAATGATGAGACAAAGGCTGAACAAATGCAGTAGTGATGCTCACTAAACACTGTGTGGAAAATGAACTATATAATTTGTTGGGAAGGGGACTTGGGAGGGAAAAAGTTGGGAGAAAAGAAGGGAAGAGATGACACTGTTCAAAAAGAAATGTATTCATCACATGACTTATGTAACTGTAACCCCTCTGTATATCATTTTTACAATAAAAATTTGAAGTAATGAAAGTTGACCCCCCCTAAAAAAAGAAAATGGCATTAACTAGTCTACCTATGTGTGGGCAATGATA
The DNA here is from genome assembly GCF_019054845.1 of Dipodomys spectabilis. Taxonomy (NCBI): domain Eukaryota; kingdom Metazoa; phylum Chordata; class Mammalia; order Rodentia; family Heteromyidae; genus Dipodomys; species Dipodomys spectabilis. The sequence goes on from NW_024870814.1 coordinate 3,673,369, forward strand.
ACTTCATGTCTCTTGATTGGCTCACAGAGATAGTAAGACATTATTGATGATAATAATATAAAAGTCAGTTTTATGTGTGCTACTTGTAAGACAATGAACCACCGAAAATCAATGAAATACAGCATATGATTTCTTTTTTTAAATAAGTTTTTTATTGTGAAGATTCTGTACAGAGGCAGAGGAGTTACAGTTACATGAGCAAGGTAATGAGTACATTTCTTATAAAGCATTGTTGCCTCCTTCTTTTTTCCCCCCTACCATGCCTTCCTTCCCACCTCCTCAACTACACTCACCCCCACTCTCCCCCTCCGGCCTAAATTGTAAAGTTTGTTTTCCAACATAGTGTCTTGTATATCTCATTGTTGTACTGGGTCAACGTATATCCCTATTTAAGCATTTTGTTTTTTCCCTTCCCCTCCCCAAATTATACCAACATAAAATACAGTGAAAACAGGGGTTATACTGTGGGGGAGGGACATGCAAAGCAACAAAAAATCAATGATACCTTATAAATACATTAGAAACAATAGCAAGAAACACAAAAATAACATGTGTGTCCCTATCTTGGGGTTCATTTTCGCTTAACAACATCTTATCTGACCTTTTCTGCTTGTACCAGACATATACTAGTTATTGAAAATAAGGGAAACCAATTTCTTTCTACCCTACTGCAATCTTCAGGATTTACTCCTTCCAGACAAATAAGATAGTCCATAAAAAGAGATGGGAGGAAGGAAGAATGTATTTGTGCTGTCTCTTGCTCAAATATTTTATATGAATGCAGTTCAAGTAAGTGTATGTCCTTTTGTGGAAAGAGTGACAGGGCTCTTCCCTAGTTAAATACTGACTCACAACCTCTTGGACATCTTTTTCATGCAGTGTGATAGAGGGAAATTTCTATAAGCATTGCAGCCTTTTTCTCTGCACCTGTAAAGAGAACTATGCATGATATTTAATCGTAATATTCTAAATGTTTGGACAAAGCAAAATAAGATTTTGTGAAGCAAAAAAATACTCACAAAATTAAAACATTAGTTTTCATGAATGAAATTTTATTGAATCAAATTCCTTTCCACTCAATGGTTTATCCTATTGTGGCTGCTTTCGCGGTACAATATCAAGAGTGGTGTTTGTAACCATCAACAACATATAGCTGACACAACTTGAAACAATCTCCAGTTACTGGACATCTGCTGCGTGTCAGTTTTTCATGACTTTTTTTGATTTGGTGCAAATTAGATTGCATCTCGATGATAGCTGAGAATTCTGGTAATTTTCTGTTTTTAAATTAATGAAAACACATTTCCTTCAAAATTTTACTTGTGCTCAATTTAGTTCTTTTCAGTATTCTGAAATACACCACTGTGCGCTTTATCCTCTCTGTAGAGCTTGAATTTTCTAAATAGACTTAAATTACCATAATAATTTCCTCTTTGACCTATGAGCTATTTAAAAGAGCTTTCCCATTCTAAATATTTCAGATGGCTTATTATTTTTTTCTGGCTTTCTTTTTTCCCATTATTATTAGCACGTTAGTTGTACAAAGGTTTTTTATTTTGCTGTTTCCATATGCGAATACAATGTGCCCCCATAAAACCCATCCCACTCACATACTCTGCCTGATTCTCCATCCCTTTGTTTTGAACAAATTTAACATCTTTTTTGGAATTTCATACATGTATATAGAATAATTTGAACATAATTGTCCTTTTCATCCCTTTTCTCCCCCCCCTTCTCCTGCTGGTACCCACAAACAGGTCCTGGAGTATATTCCGGTCATTCACTGTTAAGGACAAGATTCTATATGTGAGAGAGAAATACCACATTTGATGTTCTCAGGTTGTCTAATTTCATTTAACTTGAACATCCATTTACCTGTAAATGATATATCATTCTTCTATATGACTGAATAATACTCCATTCTATCTATCTATCTATCTATCTATCTATCTATCTATCTATCTATCTATCTATCTATCTGTCTGTCTGTCTGTCTGTCTGTCTGTCTGTCTGTCTGTCTGTCTGTCTGTCTGTCTGTCTGTCTACCTATCTATCCATCATTTTCTTAGCCAATTCATCAGTTGATGTTCAACTAGGTAGATTTTATATTGCCTCTGTGAACAGGTGCTCCTGTAAACATGACTATTCAGGTACTTAAACTTACATGTTGACTTAAAAAATTCCTTCTGATACATGATCAACAATGCAATAGCAGGATTGTATTGTTGTTTTACTTTTTTTTAAAGGAGCCTCCATAGTAATTTTCAAAATGATTTCCATACGGCTTAACACTAATTCACATTCTTACCAACAATATATAATGATCACTTTCCCACATAATCTCACAAGCATTTGTTAATAATTGTTTCAAGTTTAATTTTATTTTCAGGTGGTCCTGGGTTTGAACTCAGGGCTTATTGATGAACAATGCCTCCAGGACTTTTCTAATCTATAAGATATATCTGGATGGTATACAGCAATCTTACATTTCTTGCTGTATCTGTGATATAAGGAGCCTTACACAATACCCCAGTCAATGGTGTATAACAGATTTTCTGCCAAAGATAGCCTAGCACTGTGATTCTCATGTTCTTAGCCTCCAGTGAATCTAGGTAGTGAATTTTTTTATCAATAGATTGAGTCGCTACTCAATTTATGAACTTTTCTGCCTAGGCTGACCTCCAACTGCTATTCTGAATTCTGAGTCTCCAAGTACCTAGGAACAAAGGCATGACACAAAACTTCTGCTTGATGATCATCACTATGAGTAGAGTATGATGGAATCCCAATTTTGTTTTGATTTACATTTTCCTTATAGTTGTGAATTGGTTTTACCTTTAATTTCACATATTTGTGCTGAATTCAGATGGTATACATAATTTCTAATTTTATAAAGGTAATATATGATTCTTATCTCAAGTGACTGTACAAATTAGAAAAGGAGATGCACTTTCCATGATGTACAAGGTTGTAACTTATAGCCATTTATAAATAACCAAAGCAGTTAAATATTCATTAGGTACTATCTGTATTTATTATGTTGAAGAATAAATCATCTAATTTTGTTTCATTCTATGTCAAAAGTGAAGGATACTGTCTTAACACTTATAAATTGGTTTTAATAAGAGGATTAGATTGATCAATGATTTAAAAAATTAATTCAGCAATTATTTCAAAATTACAAATATCAAAACTCTTATGATAAAAAGACCATCGAAAAACCAAAAGCAAGGCAAAATATTCAAAACTCCTCTATCTACTTATACTTTTAATCAATTATCATTTATATCATGAAGAAAAATATGAGGGTATAGACATACAATTCAAGTATCTATCTGGAAAGCCTGTGTTTTAAAGTGATATTTAATATAAGTTTTTCTTTTGTATTTTTATTTAAGTTTTATTGCAAAGTTGATGTACAAAGGAGTTACAGTTACATAAGTCAGGTAATGAGTACATGTCTCTTGAACAGTGTCACCCCCTCCTTCATTTTCTCCCAGGCCCCCATACCCCTAGTTTGTATAGCTCACTTCCAACATAGTGTCTAGTGAGTATCATTCCTGAATTGGTTCACCTTTGTCCCACCATTTCTGTGCTTCCCCTTCCCCTCCCTAAATAAGATAAACTTATATAAAAGACAAAAGAAATTAAAAAAAAATGACAAAAGGGAATAAATTGAGAAAAATAACTGGAAAGAGTACATTTTGATAAGTTCATTTTATATATTCATAGGCACATAGCTATGAGCCCTTGTGATCCTATCCCATCCTCCTTTGTTCTCTGTGTGTTTAGAATGTGGTTTAATCAATCATGGCCAAGTATAATTATTTGTCTTTTTATTATCCATTAGATTTACTTATAGATTCATAGACACATTCTAGTTATTAAAAATATTACAAAACCATGCAATCTATGTTCTTTGTGGCTGGCTTACTTCACTTAGTATTTCTATTTTTTTCCAAGTCTTTCCATTTCCTTACAAATGGGACATTCTTTCTTATGGAAGGAAGCACAGAATTCCATTGTAATATATGGTTTTCGATGAAGTCTCTGTGCTAGAGATAGAGAGGGGGAGCACAGTGTAAATTTCAGGCAAAGGAAAAAAAGGCAAAATAAGATCTAATGAGGAAAAACAGGATGTATGTGCAAGTGTGTTCTTAATTCTTGAACAGAGAGAAAGACAAAAGATGGATATTGCTTCCTAAAATGAAGATGATACTTCTAAGAATTGTACAGTATGATTTGTTTTTTTCACAATTCAAATGAATATTTTCTATAATGGAGTATAGTTGGGGTAAGGGTCAAAACCCTTCAGTTTTTATTTCCTCATCAGGAAATATAATATTAGGAAACTATAGTCACTTTATGTAGTCAGCTATTGACCAAATAGAAATATATGGCACTAATGTGTTGCTGTATATAATTTGCAGTGATCTATTTTCTTTCTTTGATCTACTCATGGACAACCAGGGAAGCATCATATCTTTTCCAAATCACAGATAATATTCGTCACCGTGATCATTCTTGTTTTTTATTAGAGCTGTGTGAGATTTTCTTTATAATATGTACACATTTAAAATGTGAGGTTTTCTACAATATGTATCCATATCCTAATTGAAATCTAATAATCTATATGCATATCAGCTTCTTGCTTGCTCTTGTCTGTCTCCAGGAGGAATATCTGGTAGAGTTTAGTATCACAGCTCACTAACACTGCAAGTTATTGTTTTCCAGTTTTTAATATATGTGATTAACAGGTAACTTTTAAAAATTAGAAAATTTTCAACTTAGCAACATTTTGAAGAGAAAAATTGACTTCCTTCAGAAAATCTTTTGCTTTCATTACTTTTCATTATTTTGCTGAAATGCTTGAATCAAAATCTTAATATGATTGTTTCCTGTCACTTGCTTTGAAAAGAAAATTACCTTATTTTTAGAAGCTGGAAGTAGTATAGATGATCACTGGACCTTGGAAGTCAAAAAAGTCACTGGGGTAAAAATTGAAAATGCTACCTAGACCATACCACCTCTTTCTGATGGTGCCTCTTTGTCTCCTTCTTTTACACATTCAAGCATTTGTCAATTAGGAGATAGGTGTCTTTGGAAGCTCACTATTATGCCAGAGACTTGTAGGTATATTCCATCAATGATTTGTCTTCCATATTTAAGGATATTTTATTATGTAAGCTACAAGATCAGCAGCCTTTTTTTTTCAATGTTTTCATTTTGAATCGGTATCTGAACACATTCTTCTCACTCCACTTGGTTATGTCATTTAAATATGTTTTAAATTTAATTTTTTCATGCAATTTATTTCTTGACAATATCTAATTCATTATTTGGCAGAATATATCATACTCTGAATTTATTCTACTGTACTTTCATTGCTTATTTTTTTCTCATTGTATAGCCCAGGCTGATCTCTATTGCAGCATCGCTTTCCCTTATTGTAGAGTGCATACGTTTGCTACCATGCCCAGACCCTCCTATTCACACTTACCATGAGTTCTGTGTTTGTTTTATATTTTAACCTCAATATACACTTCAAGAGCAAGAGAGATTTAAGCTTAACATATATGTGCAAAATACTTTTCATAATGAATCATATGATGAGGCTTTGTTATATTAAAGTAAGTTTTTATTGTGTTTTCAGATCCAATTTGCCCATTAATAGCAATCATTTTATTATCTCTACCTAGTTATGATTTTACTCACATATCATCTAATAGGTGTTTTTATTCTTAACACAAGTTAAGTCTCTCCTCTTTTTAATTTATTTCAGCCACACTAGATTTCTGAAAGGTTTGTTTGAAATTTGTCCTTGGTAAATGGCGTCCTTGCTGCTTCCAAGGGCTGATACAGAATCCCATATACACTAATAATATTTGCATGTACTTTACATTTGTCTTTCAAAGAGATCCTCGATAGGATAAGTTGGGTATAAGTCTTTTTTCCTCTCCATAATATTATTTGTAGAGACACAGATGACAGAATTTGCCATTATACTAGCTACTGATTAACACAGAATACAAAGATAAGGTACGATTTTAGGAACTATTGAAGATGTGTGAATCTCAAATATCATTCATATGCCTTTTAAGAACAGCAATTTATGTGCATATTAAAAAGACATTTAGATACTCTAATCATGTTTGATACTGCATAGATTCATGAACTCCTTACTACAAATAATGACTTCTCTTTGGAAGACTGTAGACTTTAGTGCAGAAAAATGTGGCTGGAATATATATATATATATAACTTCCAATTTAGAATTTCAATAGGACTAATTATGATTATACAAACTAATTCCTAATCTTTAGGCTATTGAAATACAATTGAAAATTCAGACTTCACTGCTTAAGTGATTCATAAAATGATAATAAAACCAAGAAGGTGTCTAAAATATTTACCACAGCTTACTATATTATCAATAAGCGAGTATACGCAAAAATCATATTATTCAATAAACCATATTATTCAAAAATATAATATTCAATAAATATTTGTCTTTTTTACTTGATCAGCAAAAACAGATATTATATTAATCAGCATAATATAAAGACAATTTTGAGATTAAAGGCAATTCTGAATTTAAAGATAACTTTACTGAGAGCATGTTTATTAGCTGAATCACATTATCATTAATTATGAACTCTAATTAAGCCATGGTGTAAAGAAGAAGATAAGAAGAGTTTATTGTATTATTAGTCCAGTTGCTGGACTGATTTCCACATAACTTAAAAAGTTCAACCAGAGAGAAAGAGAACATGTGTTTGGTCAAAGGAGATTTAACAGAATTTAGGTATTGTATAATTATGGAAAGAAATAGTAAGTAAGCATTTGAGAGCAAATAGAGAAAAGTCATTGAATTTTTACTAAGCTGTTGGTTTGGGAAGTAAAGCAAGTGTAGAGTCTGAACTGAGGTAACAAAGAAAATATTTGTGGTTGGATCTGTGGATAGTTATCTCTGTTTGCTCCCTATTGGTCTACTGACAAGTTTCTGAGACAGCTTAAGCTGGTGTTAGCTCAATGAGTTTAACATTTGTTCAATTTATATAAACCTTACAGAGAAGATGCTTCTTAGAAAATAAGTCCATGTAGCACAAACCAGGAGAAGTAAAATGGCCAGGCAGAGATGCAAAATAAAAAGTAACAGTAGACTGTCAATATAGGTTCAATATTATACAAGAACTTATAGAAAGGAGATTGTCATTTTGAAAGAAATCCAAAAAAGAGTGCTAAATATATAGGTAAAATGTAGATAAGGAAACAATACTGTGATAATATATACATATATATGCATATATATATATATATATATATATATATATATATATTTGCTTGGTTGGTCGTGGGGCTTGAACTCTGGGCCTGGGTGCTATCCCTCAGCTCTTCAGCTCAAGGTGAGCCCTCTGCCGCTTGAGCCACAGTGCCACTTCCAGTTTTCTAGTCGTTTATTGGAGCTAAGAGTCTCACTGACTTTTCTGCCTGGGGTTGGTTTTGAACTGTGATACTCAGATCTCGGCCTCCTGAGTAGTTAGGATTACAGGTGTGAGCCACCGGTGCCCAGCTTGTGATAATATTTTAATGTATATGATTAATCAATTTATAGGTTGCTTTTTCTCTTTTATTTTCTTTTACATTATTAAAATATGTTGATTCTAGTACTATTTTTGCTTTCTTTAGCTACTTTTGTCTCCAGATGTGCTTAGAGAATGAGCAATGATGTGTGTATTAGGCAGTAATAGAGTTTGTGATTTTAACACATTTGGCAAGTATTCTAAGGAAAATTACTTTGTTTCTATTCAGACAGATACCATTTTTTCTCCCTAGATAAAATGCTTATAACCAAGTCATTTTTGCATGAGAGAGATGATCAGTAGTGAAGAGGAAATAAACACTGCTAGTGTTCATTAAAATAGTGGATAATCTGGGAAAAGACACGTGTGAGCACAATATTTCCCTGATAGCTAGGCTAAAGTTTGCATGCAGAGAACCTATTGACCATATTCTTATCTGTCCAAGGATTCCACATCATTAAGAAAATGCCTATGGCTCCTAGCAGAAGAGGCATGGGAGCTTGCAGTCCTAAAATAAAACAGGGAATGCCATTTAAAGAAAATACCCTGCAATAAAGACTTCTTCTTTCCCATAGCCAAGTAGCAGTATGTCATAATTCACTATGAGATAGAAATAAAATCTACACCATTTTTATCTGTGAATATTAGGAAACATAAAATTTCAACATGATTACTTTCTGTGCAAGAAACTTTGAACTGTGCCAGAATATCTTCTTCCTTTCCTGCGTTTAGACTCTGAGATTAAATAACCCAGCATGTATCTGCCTCAAGATTATATTTTCAGTGTCCTTTACAGCTTGATGTGTCACTCCATTATATTCTGCTCACAAAAGGAGAACTGACAAAATTTGGGCAATTAGTTTGTGTGCTTCAAAGAAGAAATATGTGTACTTCCCTTTATTTTACTTTAAGGCCAGATGCAAATGCAGATATAGGAAACCAAAATGTTATGTTTTGGATAGTCATTAATTATGTAGCTGATCACAGAGAAAGAAGCTTAGGTTCCTGAAGTATGTAAGCAAAAAAAAGATTACTGCTACAACACTTAATACTTGACCTGATTGGACTTACAGCTTTCTTTAGCCAAGAAATTGGAACAGAAGGACTTTGTAACCCCCAATGTTAAACTCGAAATTACTGGCAGTTTTTTTTTCAAGTTCCTTCTTAGATGTTAGCTGTCACATAAAAGTCTTATTACCTTGAGATCTCACTTCTTTCAGAAGTAATTTCTTGCAAGACAATCATGTTAGAGACTACACAGAAAGAGATTTGGCCTGATAATGACTAAATTTTTGAGCTATTTACATGAGGCACACAGATGCAAGTGTGGAAGACATTTGAGACATTCTCTATCTAGCATGCATAAGGAGGAATAGCTAACCCAACCAAATGAACCTACTTCAGATTAAATAATTTGGGGACAGAATAAAATGAATTTTGCCTTAAGCCATTAAATGCTGGGATTAATTGCTATTCTGTGTAGATAGCAAAAATAATCAGTGTGTGTTGCAGATTTATCAGAAGTAAATGAAATGTTGCTTCTTTAGAAAGCATTTTGGGACAGGTCTGCCTGAGTCAGAAAGTTGACTTCTCTGGATTTTACCTGCTGAGCTGGGAATATCTATTTCATCACAGCTGATGATTGCAAACTATTTTTTTCTCTTTCCTAACTTCAGGTATTATATATCTTCTTCTTGAGAAACATTTATTGATAGAAAAACTCTTAAATTTAGTCTTCAGTCCCTATTTGTGATAATGATTCCTTACAAGGAAAATATAAGTAGGCATATTGCTAAATTTAGTGGCTTGAGATTTTAGATTTAATTTGAAGATATTTTAGAGAGTGCATTGGGAATTTAAATTGGTATTTTAACTGACAATGTTTTCAAGATTTTTATTACTTACTTTTCCAATTAATAAGTAAAGCCCAAACATAGAACACACAAACTCTTTCAGTGGTGGCAACATACAATATAGTTACGTTTTAAATACCATATTTGCTGAATCTCCAAGTGTGATTTAAATGCACTTTATCTACATTGTAGGTGAATAAAATCCTCCAAGTATTATCATTGCTGTCGGTATGTGTTTATTCTTACACTTTTCTTCATCTTACAAACTTTCTTGTGCTTTTTTGATTTTTCTGATGTCTCAATAATTCTGCCCTATTTTAAGCACAGTCTCTCCACCCTATGGTGGATTTTCCTTCACTCCATGAAGAAAAATATTGAATTAACAGGGATTCTTTTCCTAACTCCATGGGAGATATGAAAACATCACTGAGAAAGAAGTGAACTATTTACTAAGTTGAAGCTCAGAAACTTAGCTCAGTATCCATGTTCTTCATATGAATAATGTCTACCTTTTTAAAAAAATGTGATTTACCATATAAGGTCAAATCCTTTGAAAAGTATTTGATTATCTATGCTCTTCCACAACTTCTCTGGGATACAAAATATCTACCCAGCAATTTACAAAGGTGATATTTAAAATTCAGCCATTATCTGAGACTTTTCCTATTTAACGTTACCAGATATTTTTCCTATTTGTAAATATGAAAGTGTAGGAATTCAGACATTGACAGGGACTATATTTATAGATTATCTTTACAAACTCCTTGATTGATAGCTCCAAATATTTTAAAGTCTCATTTTTAAGTGTAATCTTTATATCCATACCTCCTCCCCCATATACGACTTCCACTTTATCTACACAGTGCACTAGAATCTTATCTTCTAATTTATTGAAACACTGTATTTTATTTCATATCCTTTTAAATGCATCTTTATAGTATCTTAGTTACCATATATTCTCACCATAAAAATTATAAGATTACCTTCTGCAAATCTCTCTTCTAGGTAGTTGTATGATAACAAATGTACCTACCATACAGGATGCCCTGAATATATGATTTGTTGCATTGTTGCATTGTATTAAACTTATATTTTCATTTTGACTTTCAACCTCTTTCTATAGATAGAATTACTAAGCCATGTGTATTTTCCATCCCAGGATCCAAACCATTCATAAACACTCCCAGGTATGTTACTCTCTTTCTAAATTGTGGAAAGTATAGATTTCAGATAAATAAAATATGGACAGTTAACTTGGAGACAAAATCAATCAGCCTTGAAAAACATCCATTTCTAATATGAACATTTTAGATCATATTACTGAACACATACTCTATCTAAATTCTTTACTAAGTACATGTGATTTTTCTTCTGTTACTTAAAGATTTGTTTGCTTGCTTACTTGAAATAAATTAACCTGGAATCTAGCTGTTTGGAATTCATAAAATGGATTTTAAGTTCTCAGGTGGGAAGCAATTATATTTCGTTTGGTTAATAAAAGTCTCTGATAATACAGTGGATAATGCCCTAAAATAAATGGGAAAATATGAAAATTTTGGAAAGCAAACCAAGCAATAATTGTTCTACTCAGATTATGATGTTAGACTTACATACATTTCTCTCAATCTTTGCTTGCTGTGTGCTCTCTGAGCACCAAGTGAAAATATAATTTATGTTTAACTTCTTTGTCTCAGAGCCAACATATTCTTAAGTCTTGCCAGGAAGGCCTCATTTACAAGTACTGGTTTCTTCATCTTTGATTCTTGGCTTCCGTGTCTCATAATCAAATTCTTAAAAGTTATTTTAATATAACTTTATGTCATGCTATTTGCTTCCTTATAATCCACTTTGGTTCCCCAACAGTCAGCACTTCTGCAACCTTAGGCAATATATTGTTTTTAAAAAGAGCACAATAGCAAACATTTCTAGCCCTTTTGTGGATTCTTCAGGACTATAAATTCATTATAATAGAGTAAGTGAACTCCAACATCTCCTGGCCATATAGACCCCACTGAAATATAGATGTGCTGATTAACACATAATACAAGTGCTTTGTATTCTAAATAGCTACCTAGAGGAAAGAATGTGCATTTGATTTTATTGCTCATCCTTATGCAAGATGAAAGGGGCTTGTGTGTATAATTAAAAAGCCGCAAATATCACTGACTCCTCTGGTCAGGAGGCTAGCTTAAAAAATCCAGGTGATTGTTTATGTGGTGACCTTGTCTACCTGCCAAAAGAGAGGAACTTAAATGGGAGAACTGCTGAGCTGGGAATAGAAGACAAATCTTAGCAGTAATTTCATCCTGGCATTGAAAGATCAATGCAGTAAAAAAAAAATTAAGGGTATAGAATGCCTCATGTTCCAATTTTGCCTATTTTTCTGTCTATATTACTTCTTGAGAGATTTCCTATTCAGAGAAAAATTCTGAACATGGGGTCCTTTGACAGTAAGACTTCAATATGCTGAGAGTACAGATATAAGGACCTATCCTGTCTAGACTAAAATTTCAACTCTCCTACTTCATATTTGTGTTACCTTGGGAAGATGTATAACTACTTTGTATTTCATCTCCCCATGTAAAATAAAGGTCATAATGACACACTTATTCCAATGATTATTTTGAAAATGAAATAATAGACTATCACAAACTGTTGGGGAAAGAAAGGAATGTTTTATAAAATAGGAATTTAGCTAGATATGTTTCAAGTGTGTAATACTGGCTATTTGGTAGGGAAAGTCAACAGAATTTCAGTTGAAGGCCAGCCCAGGAAAAAGTTCAGAAGTCTCCATCTCTCAGTTTTGCTTAGCCTGACAAAAGGGCACAGGTCTGCCACACCCACATCAGAGGTTAACACAAACAGAAGGATCATGACAGTCTAGACTAGCCTGAGCATAAAGTGAAATGTTATCTGGAAAATAACAAAAAAAAAAGAGCATGGAGAATGTCATAAGTACAAAAGCACCCAATTTACAAATGTGAGGCCCTGCGTACCAACTCCAGTATATTACAATAAATAAATAGATCTATGGATAATAAATAGATGGATGGATAGATAGATAGTGTTTATGTGATTATGTGATTATATTTATGTGATTAAGTCATTTGTCCATGGTAGTTTTCTTGGTTTATGAAGCTATAATTTACAAAATATAGAAATTTAATGAACAATAGCCCTTTAATATTGACCCTTCAAGTGAGGGGAAATTATGAACATGTACAGTTCCATTGACTAAAACTACTCAGGTTTATATCTGTCTTGAACAGTCTCAACACTTGAAACAACATGAAATAGGCTATGATCATATCACAGAATTAGTGCTGAACATTAATATTGATCAAAAATTACATCTTATTTCATGTGTATTATCTCAAATACTGTGTATTCTTGTTTCATTATTTTCTCATAAATTCTCCCAATTTCCACTAAAAACATGCCACTGTTCAACATATCTCATTTAAATTAAGAGGTTTGGGGAACACCATTTGCTTTGAGGAGGCATATTTTGACACAATAATAATCACAAAGATAATAATACAGGACTGATTGGTGTAATGTGCAGCATAGTAATTATGGTTGATTTCTTTTGAATTTTCATTTTTGTTAGCTTCATTTATCCAAAGTCAGATATAATAGATGTGCAAATTAGACAAACACTACATACACATATATACATACTCACTTGCAAATATTTATATAGGCAAATATTTCATATTGTACATATATAGATACAACACACAATTAAATACAGTTATGTATGAATATGTAAGTATATTTATATATGTGATTATAAATATATAAACATACACATGACTACATGCATATGTATATACAAATGAAAATGTGTGCATGTGTACATTTAATGCATTTATGCACATTTAAATATATATGTATGTGCACTTAAATATATTGGACATATACAAATATATATTCACATGTAAGTTAACATATTTCATTAATATAAAATGCATACTCACTTGCCAATATGTTTACATATGCATATAAATATTTTGCATATACTCACATGCATATGCATGTATACATGTACACATGTATACTTGGTGTGCATACACAAGAGCAATATATTTATATACACACATTTGAACATATGAATATATTTGCATTATTTAAAAATATGCAGGTGCAATAAATTTGCATATGCACATAAATATATACTCAGGGACATACACATGTGTGATGATTACAATTAAACTACTCATCAAATTAATTATTTCCCAAACTTACACTTTTCTGCTTTGCATCTTGCAAATACACAATACATTATGATGAGCTATAGTTACTATACCTGACATAAGAATTCCATAACATATACAGCTTAAAACAGATTCTTTGTTTTTGGAATTTAAAAGAGAAATTAGTTCTTTCAGTTTTTTCAATGTAAAAGGATTTGCATTGATTAAATACATAAATATTTTTAAAAAGAAAGCATGTATTTGGTGTGGTTGTAAAGTGGTAGATGTTCCTGAGTTTAAGGCCAGCCTAAACAACATAGCAAATCTCTGATTCAATTTAAAAGTCTTCTAGTGAAAACATAAAACAATATAGTTCAGCTCAAAGAAATGAATTATTCAGTTATCTCATCAAATCAATACTTTATTAATAAAATATTTAAAACAAATTTTAGTAGATCATATGCTCATTTGTATTTAGACATTTTAAAATAGTATGCTTATATGCCTTATTCTATACTTTTAAATAGTATGCCTGTATTCCCATCTATTGTGTTATTCCATACAAAGTCTAATTTTTAGAGTATATTGTCTCTTTAATTCTTTGCTCATTGTACTGTTAACTCCTTTTCTATACTTGTAATCTCAGTTAAATCATATTTACACACATGTAACAAATATGTTATTTATAAGTATATATCATATATGCATATAGGTCTCCATCTCATATACATGTGTATATATGTCATATGTGTATATATATCTATATCATATATAGTTGAAATTGTACTTATCTATCAGGAAGAACGATATTATGTCATGAACAATATTATGAACAGACTTAGAAAATTATGTTATAGGAAGTTACTCAGGCTCAGAGAGATAAACAGCATATTTTCACTCATTTGTAGATGTTATATCTAAAATTCTTAATGATATAAAATCACATACACAGGCTAACGGATGGTGTACTCAGTGGAGAATTCTAATGCTGTAACAAATTGAACAACTAAACAAAAGTTTAACCAAATAATACTTGGAAGTTGAAATGTGTTTGGTCAGGTAGAGGTGGAGGGAAACAGATGAACAGAGAGAGAAAGGGTTGGGAAAACAATATGCATTTGAAAAAAATAAAACTTTATAACTTGAGGTTATGTATGTGTTTGGGAATCAGAAGGGTGGAAGAGGTAACATTGATCAAGATGGGTTTTACTCATAACCTGACTTGTTGAAATAAAACTCTTTTGTACAACTATTAAAATATTGTATTGTATTTAAGTAGTTGTGAAAATGAGTTGCAATTTCACCAATCAGTTTATGGATACAATGCACCTTGATCAGTGTTACCTCTTTCAAAATAATTACCCATCCCTCCCCAACCCACCCCTTCACTCACTCTTCTTAATTTTGTAGGATATATGTTAAATTTTTTAAAAAATTTATTGTGAAAATATCATACAGAGGGGTTACAATTACATGGGCAAAGTAATGAGTGCATTTCTTATCAAGCATTTTAGCCTCCTCCTTTGTTTCCCCTTGCCATCCCTTCCCATCTCCCCCCCTTGTTTTTTGACATAACGACTTGTACATCTCATTGTTGCAATGGGTCCACCTGTATCCCTATTTAAGCGATGTTTTTTGCCGTTCCCCTCCACAACTTATACCGACATCAACTACAGTGAAAGCAGGGGTTATACCGTGGGGGAGGGACATACAAAGCAACAAAGAAACCATCTTATAAATATGTTAGAAACAATAAAAGAAAGAAAAACCATTTGGGTCCTTATCTTGGGGTTCATTTCACCTAACATCAACTTATCTGACAGTTTCTGCTTGTCTCAGACATATACTACTCATTGCAAAGAAGGGAAACCATGGGACCTATGTTTCTTTGAGCCTGGCTTACTTCACTTAATATAATTTTTTCCAAGTCTTTCCATTTCCTAACAAATGGGGAAATGTCATTTTTTTTTCTGATGGAGGCCTAGAATTCCTTAACTTCATTCTCTTTCTTCATTTGTCTACCCCATCCTTTCTGCCCCACCCCATCCCTTTCAAGTACGTGTTTCCTGGTGTTTATTTTGTTGATCTTTGACATTGCCTTTCTAATAACTTACACTAATTGAGCTGTCTCTTATCTTCACCATATTTTCTACTACAGTTGTATGACTTGCATACCACCCAGTTTACTTATTATAGTTTCAGAAGCTAAATCTTGCTTCCATATCGTTTGTCTTTGTAGGCCTGATACATACATACATACATATACATATACATATACATATACATGTATATATATATAAAATCTCCCTAGTCTCCTCTCTAAAATTTCTCTCCTGGACACCAGAATTCTAAAAGCACAACCTGGGAAACAGCCTAGGAGCACTGAGTGTTGTTCAGAATACCAAACAATCACACAGCTGTCCTATTTAGACAGCACACCTTGGTTGGACTGAGGCTCAGACACTTGCGTTCAGAACCCTTCCACTTTAAATTCTTTGGGAATGAGCTGTCTTTCCTCATGGCTGACTTTAGGTAAAAAATATGTACCTTTGTTGCCAGGTATAACAGTTCTGAGTGACTGAGCCTTCTACCCCTCAGACATTTTGGGGTTCTACTCCTAAAATTATTAGCATGTTTCTCTGCTGTTGAATCATCCTCATTTTTCTGATTCCAGCCCTCAAGAAGTTATTAAGATGCTTGAATATGCAAATGTCCTTCCCATTTGTTTAGCCTTCATTGAGTCTATTTTAATGAGCTGTGAAAAGAAAAGATAGAAATTTAAATCTTACACTACTATGAAAAATCTTTGATATTTTCCTAGGCACAAAACAAATCTGTGAAAATGTATGATCTGCATAGTTTTGTTTATAAAGTGGACCGTTTGTAAATTTTAAAATTTGCCAAGAATTATTTTTCTGTGGGTGTGCAGATTCTGGGGCTTGCTTTCAGGGTATGGGCATTGTCACTAGCTTTTTTTTGCTCAAGGCTATTGCACTATCACTTGAGTTACAGTTCCATCCTTGGCTTTCTTGGTTGTTAACTAGAGATAATGAATCTCAAGGTCTTTCCTGCCCAGTCTGGCTTTGAACCCCAGACCTCTGATGTATGCCTCTTAAGTAACTAGGAATATAGGCATTAGACACCTGTGCAGAGTCAACAATAATTTTTAGATGTAAGTAGAAATAATTATTAAGAGGAAAAAGTGTTGTCAATGTTGATTATGTACATAATTGAAAATAATAGATAATCTAACAGTAGAAAATTAGGCAAGTATATAAGACAGTGGTGAATGTTAAAAAAAAACTGGTTCTTTAGTACATGAATGATGATCAGATAATTAGAAGCAAAAATATAGAATAGGACTCTAAGTTTATCCAGTTAGCACATTGACTAAAAAGAAAACCCTCTGATATAAATGACTTTAGGAAACAATAACCCCCAAGAGAGTTCCTTTGCCACTAGCAGCAGCACTCGAGCTATTATAGAAGTATAAATGACTCAATGTATATATGGAGTCCTGTTAAACCTATAAAAATCTAAAATACTAAGCTAGAAGCTGGTGTATTCCATATGAAATCCTCAGGAGGGTAGGACCTAGAAGATTACAAAATGAAAGATTTTCTTACAAATATATAGGTAATCAAAGTGAAGGTACAGTCCTGATTTAAGCTTTGCCGTAGTGACAAAAACAACTGCATGCTACACACGATTATGTGTAGCCTAGATGGCATATTTATACCATCTATTACATATATAAAATTTCTCATTGAAAATTAGCTCTTTCTGTTTAATTACAATAATCTAAAATTTTAATGTGAAAGTAATATTGTAAATAGAATGCCCTGATTTGTTCACATAAAAGATGATGAATTTACATACATGAGCATATATTTAAAGCTGCTGGGATTATCAAAGGGTCTTATGTAAATTGATGCAGGATAAACTGGAAGATGTTAGATGTGGAAGTAAATATTTCTCTTTATCATTAAAGTTTTTGAATGTGATAACATGATCTAGTAAAATGTGCATACAATACACATTTAAATCATGAAAATGTGCAATCGTGTGTTACATTTATCAAATAGAAAACTTATATGTTTTATTTTTTAAAGAAATGGAAAGACCTGGAAAAAAATCAGGTTAAGCGGAGTAAGTCAGACCCAGAATGACAAAGGTTGCAGGTTTCCTTCCTAGGTGAAAGCTATAACTAGCTTATAAATTTGTAAGTAAATGTGTTGGTTGGTATGCAAGCATATACAAATGTATTAAGTGAAATATGTTAGATTCAAGGGAGAACTCAAATAGTGTGAGGAAGGCAAACTCAAAGATCAGCAAAAGAAATACCAGGAAGTGGGTACTTAAAAAAGGTGGTGTGGGGTCAAGAGGATTGGGGTAGACCAATGAAGAGGAGAAGAGGGGGAGAATGTAGTCAAGAATTCAATTTATATCCTACAGAATTAAGAGAAGTGAAGGAAGGGGTCTGTAGGGGAAGGATTGGCGAGAATGTTGAAAGAGTTGACATAAATAAAAATATATTGGAAAACAATTTGCTTTGTTAAATGGCAACTCTTCTGTACACCTACTTAAAAGAGAATATTTAAAGAATAAAATAGGAATTCATACTTATTTAAAAATTCTTTAAACCTATGCATATCTAACAGTAGTACAAACTTGGTAAGCATATGGATAAATATAAATATACAGAGATAAATATAACAGAAAGTGTTCATTCAGAGCTGGTGTGGTAATGCATACCTGTAATTCCAGCCACTTCTCTCATCTATGAACGCTTCAAATTTCCAAATTCCTGTGTATGGCAGATGTAAAATGACAAAAGTGCCAGCAATGACTCCCTATGAAGCTCATTTTCCACTCCACATCCTAAGGTGCTTCTCAGGACTCCTGGTGATGGTTCAAAATGCTGAGCGCTGCCTTTGTCTATTGGTGCTGTGGCCTGGATTGCTGCCCATATTCAGTCTTCTGTTTACAGCTATTAAGGGAAATAAATCTTTCCTTTTCAAACTCTGCAAAATTCTTCCCATTTTCTACCTTCTATATCAGTTCGCTTCCTGACCAGTCACTGTCTCACAATGACATGAATTTTAAATGGTCGTTGACACCTGCTTTTTCGCCCCTACAGATCTTGAAATCAATCTTCTTGAAAGTTCAGTGTATGATTACTTCTCATTTTATTTAAATATTTTTACCACACTTTAAAAATCTTTGTAGATATTAACACATTTAATAGACTAGTGTTTAATGGCCATTTATTATCTCAGAGAAAGCCATTACCTCAGTCTTCTGTCCAAATTTTCTTATTCTTCTTTAGAGAAGTTAATTTGCATAATGGTGATATTTCAAGCTGTATGGCATATCCAATCCAAACAATCTGATTATAAAAAAATGCAATATAATCTTACAGCCAGAGTTTACTAAAATGCTACAATGGTCTCTGATCATTTTTTAAACTAAATAATGGAGTATTTTAAAGTGTTTTACATACAATATGGAATTAAGTGTAAAATATTATATCCTGTCCATTTGGGAGAGAAAAGCATTACATAGAATTTCTGTGCATCCCACCAGGCACTTCCTCAATACATGACAGAGAGACTAGTACACAAAATATGCTAAGAATGAGACTCTACTATTATATAAGCAGCAGGAAAACTACAAAAATCAAGCCAAGAACAGTGCATGGCAGAACTACAAAGCATTGTTTGTGAGGCAATTCTAGTTGGCAACCTTACTAATCCTGTGTGTCCAAGCACACCTCACACTTGGAAACAAAAGGTAAAGACATGCAAAGCAACAACAACAACAAAAAATTTCATGTCGGTGCCCTACATCTTCTATATACACTTATCTAATTTGAGGAGGGGAAGGGAAAAGACTAAATGCCTAAATAATGATACAGGTTGACCCACTGTAACAATGAGATGTACAAAACACTATGTTGAAAACGAACTTTACAACTTCGGGGACGGGGGTAATTGTGGAAGTGGGAGGGAAGGGATGGTAGGGGAAAAAAAAGGAGGAGACAACAATGCTCAGTAGGAAATGTACTCATTACCTTGCTCATGTAACTGTAACTCCTCTGTACAGCATCTTTACAATAAAAAACATACAAAAAAAAGAGGTAAAGACAGAAATGGTCTTTCCCTGTCAACAATTAGAAGTAGATCCAATTGCAAGCTGAAGAGAGAAACATTATTATTTCCGACAAAAATAATCTCACTGTACAATCAATCCTTTCCTTGACCACAATGGGTTTCAGTAGTGTTAGAATCATTCATCGGCATGGATTCAAAGCATGGATTCAGATAGAATAAAATGAGGCAATTCTAACACTCCTGATATGGGAAAAAGCTTCAAAGGTCATCTTGAATAACTTTTCTGGCCAGTAGTATGCTGGCTCTTAATACAAATGAGCAATGAATCCTTCCCCAAGGCTCTAGGATGATTATTCTGAATTGCTAAGAATGTACAAACCCCAACTGGTTTGGAATCTTAGATTTGACTAATAAACAAATAATTCTTATTACAAAATTGACAAAGTAGGAGGCAGATATTTTTATATCATCCTCATTTAAATATCCATTTTCCCTTGTAAAAATTATCCCTTAGAAGATGGTTTAATAATCATGATTATGTGTCTCATATCTATTTCCAAAATTATGAGATTCTTAGCAATAGATAATAATTAGCTATCTAAATTACAGATGACAAATATTTTGTGATCATTTAGGATGCTGTGTAGAGGTTCTACTTGCAGTAAAAGTGGTGGCAAAAAAATGGCTCATTAAGATGAGCTCCAATGCTTATACAATGGTATCTTTTTCAAAACATGTGTTTATATCAGTTATTACTGTTTGAACAACATCACATGTCAATTTTTACATATCAGTTTATAGGCACTGGAAGTAAACAAAGTAAAATGTTTGCTGCAAGCTCTTATTTCCAGATCACATACAAAACACAGGAACCTTATGTTCACAAATTTTGAGTCCTATACAGATGATACCCAAGTTATACACAGACAAGTCATATATTTGTATTGCCTTTGTGTACTTAAAACTCCATATGCCAGTGTACAGAAATTGAGCATCAGATATGAAATAGGACAAGAAAAATAATAGTGCAGCAAAGAAGAGAGGTGATCACATTTAAGTAAAATTTCATCAAATAATACAACTATTGTAAAAAAAGTAGCTGTGGGGCTGGGAAGGTGGCTCAGTGGTAGAGCGCTTGCCTTGCATGCATGAGGCCCTGGGTTTGATTCCTCAGCACCACATAAGCAGGGGGAAAAAAGCAGGAAGTGGTGCTGTGGCTCATTGTGGTAGAGTGCTAGCCTTGAGCTGAAGAGCTGAGGGACAGCGCCCAGGCCCAGAGTTCAGGCCCCACTACCAGACCCCCCCCCCCCCAAATAAAGTAGCTGTGTATGAAGACCTTGACATTGATTTTACTGTGAAAACTGTGGCTACACAGGCAGAATTTAGAACAGATGAGCTTAAATGCAGTGATGTGTGTTTGAGTATGACAAACACAATAAAGATGTCACCAAATTGGTGCTGAATTGGGCTGCTGAATAGTCACTCTTAGCAGGATTTATTTTAGTGTAACAAAGTTAAAAGTCAGGAGAAATGGAAGAAAGAGAGAAAGATCTAACGTTCCCCAGTGAAAGAAAAGGGAGTTAGAGACTTAAAATGTCACTTCCTATCTGAGGATTTAATCCTTTTTGAGATGCCATCCTAATCCTTAGACAATCCTTAGACCCACCTCCAAACCCAGGTAACTGTCAGGACTTCCTTTTGCCAGACTTGCTCACAAGAAACAAAAATCAAGACAAAGCCTTTCAATTTTCATATTAAAAGAAATCTTGAAGACAGTTCTCGATAAGGGAAGCATGCAAGATAAAATGTCAGAAGCTGATCCAGCCTTTGAAAGAAGCATCAGACCATGGCATGAAATTGGTGTTGGCTCTACATCTGACATTTCATGAAAAGATAAAAGTAATCATGATTAAGGAGCTAGCGGAAGGTGGCTCAGTGGTAGAGTGCTTGCCTTGCACGCATGAGGCCCTGGGTTCAATTCCTCAGCACCACATACTCAGAAAAAGCCGGAAGTGGTGGTGTGGCTCTAGTGTTAGAGTTTTAGCCTTGAGCTGAATAGCTCAGGGACAGCGCCCAGACCCAGAGTTCAGTCCCCACAACCAAAAAAAAAAAAAGAAAAAAAAAACTAATCATGATTGAAACAGATTCTAGAATACTTTGGAGGAAGAATTATAACATTTTCTTTTAATGGTTTGTTATACTTTGGAAGCTAGAGTATGCTAATTATAGGTAACTTTAAAATCTTGTCATTTTTTTAGTCTGACAGTTTTAATGTTTTTGAACATTATTTAAATTGGTCATGGAGCAATTATTGTTTTGACCTGCTTTGGTTCACAGTTTATATTTCTCTGCATGGTTACTTTTATGAGCTAACACTATTCTAGATATGAGAAATACTTGCAACTCATATGTTGTTATCACGCTTTAGACCAAACACATGAAAATTTTACACTGTATCATAAAATCAATAGTTTTAATGAAATATTATAATATTGGAAAAACAATTTTACATGTCAAGTGACATTTCTGCTCAAAGTAACTGCAAAACAAAAAAGTAATTCCTTTAATAGTATTTTTGATGAAAATATAATTACTTTCAATTTACTTGACCATGAAATTGGTTCAGAGATCCATCATGTCATTGTGATCTGGATTGATGCAGTAAGTTCCTGGATGTCTGGGCAGTTACATTATTTTCTAGCAGCTACTTAACACAATGTTATGGTCTGAATTGTTCCAAGTTTTCACAGTCTTCTAATCTCTCTCTCTTCCATATTGGTTCTCCATAATTTGAAACATTGTTCCCACCTTCTCCACACTCATGCTCTCCAGACAAAATCCATGTTCACCTCAGGGAGATCAAGATCTACTTTCTCTCTCATCCTTTCCACATAACTCCCAAGGCAGTTTCAGTTGATAGAAGTTACAGAAGCCTTTTCATCTACACTTTCTTATTTTTATAATGATTACAAAGACATATATGTATATGTATGTGTGTGTATTTCTATATAGAGATATCTATCTACATAGATATCTATATCTATATCTGTATCTATATATAGAGTATATATATATAGAGAGAGAGAGGTGGGAGAGAGAAGAGAGAAAGTAAGAATGGTAATTCTTTCCAACGCATAAGTAATCAAGCACTTGGGATGAAGTTAATTTATGAAGATTATTTAATCTTTTTTTTTTTTTTTGTCAGTCGTCGGGCCTGAACTCTGAGCTTGGGCGCTGTTCCTCAGCACTTTAGCAATAAACTAGTGCTCCACCACTTGAGCCTCAGCCCCACTTACGGTTTTTTCTGCTTTTGTGGTGCTGAGGAATCAAACTCAGGGCCTCATGCATGCAAGGCAAGCACTCTACCACTAAGCAACCTTCCCAGCCCCTGTTTAATCAATTTTGTTTACCACTGTGAAATACTTAAGAAAATCAACTAAGGGAGGAAAGATTCATTTTGTCTATAAGTTGGTGAGGCTGGTAGCAGGAAGGTGTAGCAAAGGAATGGTGGTTATCTCATTGTGATAAGAAGCAGATACAGAAAAGAACCAGGTTTACATTATACCGATCAAAGGCATAGTTTTAGTGACCAATGCCTAACAGTCCATTGCATATAGATACATCATACAAACCTTTAATGAGATTTCCTTTCTCTCAAAATCTCCTCCAGTAGGATACTAAGCACTCAACAACACACAAGGCTTTTAGGGGAACGGTTTATGTTCAAACCATAATAATATTTAAAATTGTCTAGACAAGCATTATGTTATATTAAGAGTCAAGTTCAAGCAAAGAAAATGAAAATAGTCTAAACTCAAGCAAACATTCCAGTTTAAAGAGGAAAAAAGATGTCAGTCACATTTAGCTCTGTTGAATATTAATACCAATATTAATGATAAAGAAATAACAGCAATAATAATAAATAATAGCAATAATAAATGAGAGCTTAACAATATTTCTAGAAGCATTCAAAGTTAACTGATGGTTTATATTCAAAATTGTCCCAACTATTAGTAGCTCAGATAAAAATGAAGAAACATAGTGTATGGTGAATATGACTGTTGGATTGGTTCACTCTTTGTCCTACCATTTCTGTGATTCCCCTTCCCTTCCCCAAATTAGATAAACATATATACAAGACAAAGGGTACAGGAATAAAAGACAGTAGCAACTGGGAATAAACTGAAGAAATCAAAAAAAGAGAAAGAAGGAAAGATAGAAAGAGCTGCAAACACTACACAAAAAAGAAAAAAATCCTCTTGTTTCCATTTCTTGGAGTTCATCCTTTCATATAGTTATATAGCTATTGAGCTCTTGTGATTTTCTGTTAAGAATTTCCTAGACATTCTAGTTATTACAAATGAGGGAAACCATGAAGCCTGTGTTTCTTTGTGTCTGGCTTGCTTCACTTAATAATTTTTCCAAGTCTGAATAAATGGGGCAGTGTCACTCTCTCTGATGGGAGTATAGAATTCATTGTGTATATACGTGACATTCTCTCATCCATTCATCTGCTGAGGGGCATCTGAGTTGATTGCATATCTTAGCAAGGGTAAATAATGTTTGATATGAACTTTACAAATTGGGGCAAAGGACAGTTGTGGGTTTGGAATGTGAAAATAAGGGAGGGGACAATACTGCTCAAAAACAAAGGTACTCATGATCTTACCTATGTAACTGTAATCCCTCTGTACATTACCTTTATAATACTTATCATTTTTTTAATTCAGTAAACTTCTCACACCTTTGGGAGAGTGACTATGCCCCACAGCCAGGTTCTGGGAACGAGGAGCCATAATAATACTCCTGAGCTATTTTTTCTTATAGTCACTTTGCAGCCAATCTTAGAATCCAAAACGGATCAGAACACCCACCAGCTATTAATCATTTTTTTAATTTAATTTAAATTTTTTTATTGTGAAAATACTGTACAGAGGGGTTACAATTACATGGGCAAGATAGTGAGTACATTTCTTATCAAGCATTGTAGCCTCCTCCTTTGTTTACCCTTCCCATCCCTTCCCATCCTCCCACCCCCCCACCCAATCTTCCCCGCCCCCCACGTTGTAAAGTTCGTTTTCGACATGACAACTTGTACTTCTCATTGTTGCAACAGGTCCACCTGTATCCTTAATTAAACGACTTGTTTTTCCCTTGCCCTCCACAAATTATACCGATATCAAATACAGTGAAAGCAGGGGTTATACTGTGGGGGAGGGACATACAAAGCAACAAAGAAATAATCTTATAATTGCTAGAAACAAATGCATGAAAGAAAAAAAACATTTAAAATACATATCTTAGGGTTCATTTTCCTAACATCACCTTATCTGACCTTTTCTGCTTGGAAAGTAGTATGGAGGTTCCTCAAAAGACTCCACGTAGAGCTCCCCTATGACCCAGCAGTCCCATTTTTGGGCATTTACTCAAATGTTTACAAACAAGACCACACTAAAGCTACCAGCACAACTATGTTTATTGCAGCATTATTTACCATAGCTAAGATCTGGAACCAATCCAGATGCCCCTCAGTAGATGAATGGATCAAGAAAATGTGGTATATATACACAATGGAATTCTATGCCTCCATCAGAAAGAATGACATTGCCCCATTTGTTAGGAAATGGAAAGGCTTGGAAAAAAATTATATTAAGTGAAGTAAGCCAAGCCCAAAGAAACATAGGTCCCATGATTTCCCTTATTTGCAATATCTAGTATATATTAATCATTTTTATTGAAACAAGGCCTTGCCTAACCAATCCTGAGACAATGGACTAGGAGATTTTCCTGAGGTCACTTCTAAACTTGCATATGACTGCAACTGTTTTAGCTATGCATACATTCTTTCTACCCACTCCAAATTCTTCCTTCTAAACCAGAGATCTTTGTCTATAACCCTGAATATGGACAGGATGATTGAAATGCCATGATGGATAAAGATGCCACTTTTTCCATTGACATCCCTTTTTCTCCCATACTTTTTCCTACTAACGCTTCTTATCACTTAAAAAAGAAGAAGAAACATAAAAATAAGAATATTCCCCAAATTGATGCAGTTAGAAAATACTAGAGTCAGATTATAGAATGAAAGACTTTCTCTCCAGAGTACTTCTTCAGTAATTATTATATTATACATTACATACAAATAAGAAATGGATTAAAATCCTTAAAGTATAACTGCTCTGTTAGGAAGTTTTTTGTTTCTGTTTTGTTTTATTTATTTTTTTAATTTTCTTGTAAAGATGCTTTCTATGCTTCCATCAGAAAGAATGACACTGCTCCATTTGTTAGGAAATGGAAAGACTTGGAAAATTTCATATTAAATAAAGTAAAACAGACCCAAAGAAATACAGGTCCCATGGTTTCCCTTATTTGCAATAATTAGTATATGTCAAAGATAATCTTATCAGATGAGCAGAAAAAGCTCAAAAGTTATATACTTATGATCATATAATATGATGCTGAGCGAAATGAACTCCAAGGTTTATCTTTGTTGTTCTTTTTAATGTACTATGTGATTTTTTTATTTTTTTAATTTGTTTGTATATTCTTTCCCCTATGGTATATCCCCTCTTGTCACCGTATGTGATTTTGGTACCATGCATCCCCTTGGGGAGGGGAAGGGAAATAACAAAATGCTGAAAGAAGGAAACAGGATGAGCCATTGCAACAACGATACTCACAAGACACTATGTTGTAAATGAACTTAAAACTTGGGTTGGGGGGAGTGGGGATGGTAGGAGAGGGAAGGGATATTAGGAGGAAAACAAAGGAGAGAGTTACAATGTAAGGTACAATGTAAGGTACAATGTACCTTACTCATGTAAATGTAACCCCTCTGTACAGGAAGTTTTTCATAACTGTGACTAAATACCAGTGCAGACAACTTAAAGCAGGGCAGATTTTTGTCCTATGCCTCCCAAAGTTTCAGTCCATGAATGGCTGGATCAATGCTTGGGGTGAGGTAAGCAGAATGTTTTGGCAAAAGATCGTATGGCTGGATTTCCTATCTCATGACAGCTAGAAATCATGAGCAACAGAGAAAGACAGTGAGAGAAAAGATAAGGAAGGATGAAAAGGGACAGGGGGGGAGAGTGGAGAGAAAGACAGTCTCGAGAGAGAGGAGAGGAAGAGAGACCGAGGAAGGAGAAGAAAGAAGAAGAAAGAATACCGACTGAGAAAATGAACAGATGCCTATGTTAGCTGATTTCCACCACTACCACCACCATATGCGAGAAGAATTTGTGGTCATTTCATTGCATCGACTTCAAGGTCTATGTTTTCCCAGTTCTGCCCACATAACTCCCATGGCACATAAGCTTGCTTCAAAGCTGAAAAATATACCAGGTATCTTCCTTTTTAAAAGTAATTTCCAGGGGCTCCTTAATCCAGTCAAGTTGAAAATCAAGGTTAACTCTAACAGTTACTTCCATATTACTACCAGAGATTCTAAAAGAAAAAATACATGATAAGATGCATGCATGTTGCATAAACAAATGAGTAATAAATGGCAGACCAGATATTTCAAGCCATTGTTACAGACTCTAAATTATTGAAGTATTTTAATCATTCTGGATGATACAGATATGAGTTTTATATTCCAAATAAACCCACACATAATCCATGATCTTTATTCTCCTTCTTGAATCTAAAAACAGAATGTGCAAAAACAGTAGTGATTATAGAGTACATGGCACATGAGATTTGGTTCCACTGTAGTTGATCGAAGACATAAATATTTCAATTGAATAGTATCAAAGTAAGTGCTTGAGATTTGGCCCTGAAGATCTTTTTTTTTGTTTGTTTGTTTTAAATAAATCTTCAAGTCCAGACAATTTGATATAGCTGAATGTTAAGATGTTACAGATTCCTTTTATACATTTATTTTCCTTTCAGCCCCCAAACTATAGAATTTTGAGTGAAGAATCACTTTGAGTATCAAATTCTGTTCTCTGGACACTGGGCCGAAAGTCTTTATTATATGGACAGTTTGTTAAATAAGTAATCAAGATTGGTGCAATTTTGAGGGGAAAATGGAACAATTATTGTCACTTTCGTTGCTTAGAAATCATCAGAGTTAACCTGTCCAGAAACTTCACAAAATGTCTTATTCTTGTGTAAATTGAAACAGCATGTACAAAAGTAGTTTTCATGTTACGTGAATGTGAAGGTCAATGGATAAATAGTCACTGAGGGGAAAAATAGATTTTGTTTACTTCCGTGTCTTCACTCTGAAAAGCCTTTGCATCTGTTCAAATTAGTTTATTCTGAAGCTTTAACTTGCGAGGAAAGTATAATTCTAGGAACAGCAAAAGAACATTCTGCACTCTCCTTGAACTCCTTTGACCCAATCTACATGGATTTTCATTTTGTCCTCAGTCTTTTGTGATTGCTTTTGAAGAATAATATGGGCTCCCTCTGGTGACTAATTTCACACCTAAACATTCCCATGACAGTTAATTAAGAAGCTGCAATCTCTGGATTCAGTTCTTTCCTCATGTAGAAAAACATATGAGGTTACAGGCCTATGGGGAAAGATTTCTTCCTTTTCCTTTTTAAAGGATATATATATATATATATATATATATATATATATATGTATATGTATATCCCCTTAGAGTTTAGCATTGGTTTTTCCATTTAATGCACAGAGAGACTTTCTAACTCTTTTCTAACTTCATTCTATTAAATTTCTTTTTTTTTGGGGGGGGGGGGGTCCGGTCGTGGGACCTGAACTCTGGGGCTGGGCACTGTCCTTCAGCTCTTCAGCTCAAGGCTAGCACTCTACAGCTTGAGCCACAGTGCCACTTCCAGCTTTTTCCTTTTTGCTTATGTGGTGCTGAGGAATCAAACCCAGGGCCTCATGCATGCAAGGCAAGCACTCTACCACTGAGCCACCTTCCCAGCCCTCTATTAAATTCTTAACTCTGAGCCATTATCTCGATCCCAAGCGGGGGATTCCCCGCTTGGGATAGAGATAGTGGCTATCTGGTAACCTCTTCCCCAGGGCCAGGATCAGAGATAGTGGCCATTTGGCAACCACTTCCCCTAAGTCATCCTAGAAGTACTGTCCAATTATTTTAGAGCACAACAGTCCTTAGTCCGACCAAATATTAGCCCCAGCCCTTTTCCCCGCTTTGTGTTGCGCCAATCATCCGCTAGAATTATGATTTAAATTTCCCGCATGGTGTATTGATTTGCTGTCAATACATACTGAGCCCTTACCCCTACCAAAGAACATATAAAAAGTGTTGTAACCCTGTGCTGGGGACCTTTTGTCAGCACTCGGACATCAGTGCACAGAGAGGTCAGTGCACAGAGAGGTCCGTGCTCAGAGAGGTCCATGCTCGAGCTCCTCAATAAAAGACTCATTGCAGCTTGCATTGATCTTTGGTCCCTGATGGTCTTTTCTGGCGCTCCAAGTCTCCGGGCATTATACTACAATTCCTTTTTAGGGTAGGTACTATTATTTTAGAACAAGAATACCTTAACATTTTAGGCAAAATATTTTGAGACAGTTAAAATATTCATGAATAATATGATTAGTATGAATGTGTTTCAATATGTTTTGTACAAGTCCTATATTAAGGCCATTGATGGAGTATGTCTCCTATCCAGCCTCTCCAACAAGAGCAGCTTT
The DNA here is from genome assembly GCF_019054845.1 of Dipodomys spectabilis. NCBI lineage: Eukaryota > Metazoa > Chordata > Mammalia > Rodentia > Heteromyidae > Dipodomys > Dipodomys spectabilis. Next base: position 3,702,754 of record NW_024870814.1, read on the forward strand.
TTAATAGTTTGATAGGTGCAGTCTCCTTCCAAATATTTTGCATCAGATCTCTTGCTCCTCCATTCCACACTACTATCACCTGGGTATGGTCTGCATGCCCTGCTCTGCGAAGCTTTCACCTGTTGAAATTTAATCTTACCCTGTCAAGATTTAAACAGCAAGATGGAAACTTATTCTATGATATTTAGAGGTAGAATCTTTGGAAAGTTATTACAATTAGATAAATTCACTATCCTGAAACCTTGGTGATAGCATTCTTTTGACTTTTTTTTTTTTTTTGGTCGGTCATGGGGCTTGAACTCTGGGCTTGGGCGCTGTCCCTCAGCTCTTCAGCTCAAGGTGAGCGCTCTACCACTTGAGCTACAGCGCCACTTCTGGTTTTCTAGTGGTTTATTGGAGATAGGAGTCTCACGGTCTTTCCTGCCCGGGCTGGCTTTGAACCGCGATTCTCAGATCTCAGCCTCCTGAGTAGCTAGGATTACAGGCGTGAGCCACCGACGCCTGGCTCTTTTGACTTTTTAAAGAAGAATACCAAACACACCTACATATACACAGACCTGTCTTGCCTTTTGATGGTATGCACAGCCACAGCAAACTTCAGTGAAAAGAGCTTTTAGATGAGGCCTTTAGAAGTTTTGGCGATGTCAGATGACCCAAAACAAATCTCTTTCTAGAATCATTTGCCTCACATTTTTTAGTATTGAAAAATTAGCTGACCATTCCTCTTTCCTTCTGTCCTATTTTCCCTACTTCAATTAATAAACAGTATCCAAGAAATACAATTAAAGCTATAAGCCATGTTTTAGTCCTATATTTCTTTTCTTTTTTGGGGGGGTTACAGTCGTGGGGCCTGAACTCTGGGTTGGGGCGCTATCCCTCAGCTCTTCAGCTCAGGGCTAGTGCTCTGCCACTTGAGCAATAGCACCACTTCCAGATTTTTTCTGTTTGCTTATGTGGTGCTGAGGAATCGAACCCAGGGCCTCATGCATGCAAGGCAAGCGCTCTACCACTGAGCCACCTTACCAGCCCAGGCCTATATTTCTTCTCTTCTAATCATAGACACTTAAAAATTAACACAAAGTACTGATGCAGTGGGCTTTTTTGTGTGTTATGTACCACATGCATAAAATGTGCTTTACCATATTCAGTCTTTATATTACTCTCTGGTCATTGTAAAGTTTCTCTGTGACATATCATTATCAGCTACATAGTTACTACTCAGGGGCATCTACACAAACCATTTTGGAAGTGATTAAAGTACAACAACTTATCTATGTTTGTATGATATGTACATATCTTCCTGTTATTCATATATTCTCAGAGCTTCATTTTTGTTGCATTCATGCTCTTAATATGCTTTTAACTATATTACTAACTACATTCATTAATAACTAACTTTCAGTTTACTTTTCATTTTTTAGTAATCTTAAGGATTCAGAATTTATTTGTTTGGTACCACTACTGGGGCTTAAACTCAGTTGCCTAGGTACTGTCTCTGGTCTGTTTTTGCTCTAACAATTGAGCTACCACTCCATTTCTGGCTTTTTGGCCATTAATTGGCAAGAAGAGTCTGACAGACTTTCTTGTTATGGCATGACCTACCAGTGCCTGGCTCAGAATATCTGAGGGCCTGTTATTCACAAATAGGAAGATTTTTCATAAATATAAACTTTTAATCTTATGAACTGAAAGAAGTATTCTCTGTAGTGATCGTTACCATTTAATTTATTGTCTAATTCTTATTTATGATGTTCTTTTGCATAGTGGGTAAAAGTTTTTACACTAATTTCTGTCATTACATATAATAATTTTAAATTGGTTTTCAAAAATGGGTATTTAATGACAATCTAATATTATCCAAATATTTTTCTTAATCACTCATTTTCTTAAATGCAAAGGGCCAACTTTTTAAAAATTCTTAAACATAAACTTATGTGAAAGGAAGGTGGAAGGACATAGAGATTTGTAACCCTGCTACTTCCAGAAAAGTATTTGTATCCAATTAGGATGTCCATTCTTCTTTTCAGGTCAATATCTTCAGGATACACCATTAAACTCCTTGTCTTTTCATCTAACTTCAGGGCATTTTACTTTCTTTTGAGACATATTTCATCATGGCCATTTGGTTTTCTACCCTGGAATTTCTCTGGTAGGTGCCTTGGAAACAATCAATAATGAATAGCTATGATTTCAATGAGTTCTACCAGAGTGCCTGAGTAATCTTCATACATCATTTTTCTTGAAAACATGTCTGTTATCTCAGATACATGCTTTATTCTTTTAAGTGTAAATAGTTTTAAGCCAGACAAACAAAATAAAACTGACATCAGTATACTTTGATATAGAAGATAAGACAAGAACCTCTACATTCAACAAAACCGGTGAAAAATAAAATAGTAGAGTAAACAAATTTAAGTCTTACATTCAGTGGGACTCTCAAAATGGTGCAGACTATTCTTATTTATTTTGCCACTCACTTTTCCTGTATCAATAGTAATTCACACTGTTCTCAACCTATCACACTAATATCTCTGTCCAACTCTTTTATTTTTTAATTGTGAAAAAACCATACAGAGGGGTTACAATTACATGAGCAAGGTAATGAGTACATTTCTTATCAAGCACTGTTGCCTCCTCCTTTGTTTCCCCTTACCATCCCTTCCCATCTCCCCCACCCCTCATACCTTCCCTACCCCCTGCCAAAGTTGTAAAGTTCATTTTTCGACATAACGTCTTGTACAACTCATTGTTGCAATGGGTCCACCTGTGTCCCTATTTAAACAATTTGTTTTTTTTCCCCTTCCCCTCCACAAATTATACCAAAATCAAATACAGTGAAAATGGGGGTTATACTGTGGGGGAGGGACGTACAAAGCAACAAAGAAATATAAATATGCTAGACACAATCGCAAGAAAGAAAAAAATCATTTGAGTCCTTATCTTGGATTTCATTTTGCTTAACCTCAACTTATCTGACCATTTCTGTTTGTCTCAGACATATACTACTTATTGCAAATAAGGGAAACCATGGAACCTATGTTTCTTTAGGCCAGGCTTACTTCACTTAATATAATTTTTTCCAGTTCTTTCCATTTCCTAACAAATGGGGCAATGTCATTCTTTGACATTTCATGAATAGCCATGCCATTCCAGTGGTGGAAAAAAAAATCATTGGTAAAAATAATTAACTTCCATGTACTCTCAAATCCACATCTACCATTTTTGTTCTACCCATGCAGAGGGCTTTCCCTCCTAGTGGAAATAGGTCCTTTCCACTGATCCCTTAGATAAACCTCTCTTCTAGCATAGAGTTTCCTATCACTCCCAGCTATGACTTCTGCAATGGTCCCATATCCTATCTACATTGCCAACTGTATTATCTACATTATATTCTATAATATTATCATGCCAGCAGGCTGAAATATTCTTCCTGAAAACCCATAAAATATTTGGTTTCTTTGCTTCTATTTGTAACAAAACTCATTGAAGGAATTATTACTTTGTGTGTGTGTGTGTGTGTGTGTGTGTGTGTGTGTGTGTGTGTGTGTGTTCTGGGGTATCAACACTGATATCACTGACTCTTTACTACATGAGCTACCACCTACAACTTGTTTCCAAAATTAATTTTGATTTTTTAGCTTCTTTTATCTTCAACTATTAGCAATATTTGTCTTCTTTGATCACTTTTTTCTTTTTGAAATAATTTCCTATCTATGCCCTAGCCACCATGTTCCTTTTATCCTTTTAGAATATTCCAAATCTTTAAAAGTGAAGAGTTGGGCTAAACATGTGGGTTAGTGATAAAGTGCTTGGCCAGCATGTATTAAGACCTGGGTTCAATTCCTCAGCACCACATAAACCGAAAAAGCCAGAGTGCCGCTGTAGCTGAAGCGGTAGATTGCTAGCCTTAAGCAAAAGAAGTTCAGGGACATTGCCCCAGCCATGAGTTCAAACCCCAGGACTGGTAAAAAAAACACATAGTAAGTGAAAGATTTTAGATTGTAATCCATGAAACTCATGCTTAGCTATCTTACTGTCACTCATTTTAATATTATCTCTTCCAGAACAATGTCTTTATTATTTATCAACCAATCTATCTTCTATCATTTAGCTAGCTAGCTAGTTATTCATCCTTCCATCCTTTATTTTATTTACTATACTTGAGTATGTAGGCATTTTCTCTTTTTTTTCATTTTATTTTATTTTATTTTATTGTGAACATACTGTACAGGGGGGTTACAATTACACGGGCAGGATAATGCATACATTTCTTATTAAGCATTGCAGCCTCCTCCTTTGTTTACCCTTCTCATCCCTTCCCAGCCTCCCCCCACACACCCCCACCCAATCCTCCCCCCCACCAACGTTGTAAAGCTCGTTTTTCGACATGACAACTTGTACTTCTCATTGTTGCAACAGGTGCACCTGAATCCTTAAACGACTTGTTTTTCCCCTTCTCCTCCACAAGTTATACTGACATCAAATATAGTGAAAGCAGGGGTTATACTGTGGGGGAGGGACATACAAAGCAACAAAGAAATAATCTTATAAATGCGTTAGAAACAAATGCATGAAAACAAAAACATTAAAATACATATCTGAGGGTTCATTTTCCTAACATCACATTATCTGACCTTTTCCGCTTGACTCATACATATACTAGATATTGCAGATAAGGGAAACCATGGGACCTATGTTTCTTTGGGCCTGGCTTACTTCACGTAATATAATTTTTTCCAAGTTTTTCCATTTCCTAACAAATGGGGGCAATATCATTCTTTCTGATGGAGGCATAGAATTCCACTGTGTATATATACCACATTTTCTTGATCCATTCATCTACTGAGAGGCATCTGGGTTGGTTCCATATCTTAGCTGTCGTAAATAATACTGCAATAAACATAGTCGTGCTGGTAGCTTTAGTGTGGTCTTGTTTGTGAACATTTGGGTAAATGCCCAAACGTGGGATTGCTGCGTCATAGGGGAGCTCTATGTGAAGTCTTTTGAGGAACCTCTATACTGCTTTCCAAAGTGGTTGAACAAGTTTACATTCCCACCAACAATGAAGTAAGGTTCCCTTCTGTCCACATCCCCTCCAGCATCTGTTGTTGTTAGAGTTCTTGATTTTTTCCATTCTAACTGGAGTGAGGTGGTATCTCAATGTTGTTTTGATTTGCATTTCTTTTATGGCTAGGGATGTTGAGCATTTCTTCATGTGTCTATTGCCAATCCTTCTTTCCTCTTCAGAGAAGTTTCTCTTTACTCTTTAGCCCACTTATTTATTGGGAGTTGTTTCTGTGAGGATTTGTTGTTGGGGGATTTAATTTTCTGAGTTCCAAGTATATTTTAGATATGAGACCCTTTTCTGTTGTATAGCTAGTGAAGATCTTCTCCCAGTCCGTGGGCTTTCTATTGATCTTGCTAGCTATGTCCTTTGTCATGCAGAAGCTCTGCAACTTCATGCAATCCCATTTGTCCAACCTTTCTTTGATTTGTTGTGTTTCCGGGTCTCTATTCAGAAAATTTGGGCTTGAGCCAAGGAGACCTAGGGTTTCTCCTATTCCATCCTGTAGTATTTTCAGAGTGTCTGCTTTGACTTCGAGGTCTTTGATCCATTTGGAGTTGATTCTGGTGCAGGGTGATATATAAGGATCTAGCTTTAGTTTTCTACAAGTAGTTAACCAATTTTGCCAGCACCATTTACTGAAGAGGCTGTCTTTCTTCCATTCTATTGTTTTAGCTCCCTTATCGAAGATTAGATGGCTATAGGTCTGTAGGTTCATTTCTGGGTTTTCAATTCTATTCCATCGGTCCTGAGGTCTGTTCTTATGCCAATACCAAGCTGTTTTGATTACTATGGCTATAGTAGAGTTTGAAATTTGGTATTGATATTCCTCCAGCAGTGTTCTTTCCGTTGAGGAGCATTTTTGCTGTTTGGGGTCTTATTGTTCCATATGAATTTTTGGATTGCCTCTTCTATTTCCTTGAAGAATGAGGTTGGAATTTTGATAGGTATCGCGTTGAATTTGTAGATAGCCTTGGGAAGTGTTAGTCATTTTCTTACTTGAGCGATGCCTTTAGTCTGTATTAAGGAAAGAAAAGCTAAAAGATATGACTTCACACATTTTTGCAAAGAGCCAGTGTTAGACCAAAATTCCCTTACCTGTACCAAGTGAGTAGATAAAATCACAGGAATTAAACACACATCCATTCAGAATATGTCTTAAAATTGCATCTTTATTAAACTGCCCAGGAAATCCACCTTCCCATTATATTCCCAAGTGTGAGTACAACAGTGTGAGCTACAATGAAAATCACAATGACCAAAACTCATTTTTCCCTCTTTTCTTCAATTCCTTAGATAGTGACTGCATTACTCCTAAATTTAGAGATATTGCAGATATATATCTTTTATTCCTCATCTTACATTTTTTTACAAATAAACCCACAGGCCAATTGTCTTTCCCTTTAACCCATCACTGTAAGCTTTGCTAGCCAATATCTCACACTTAAGAGGTCTTCCTGATTCCCTACATGTAACTATCAGTATATTTCACACTGGAGCCTATTCTCCTATCATTAATCTTGCAATAGCTCTATTTTTTTCCATATACCTCAAAACACAAAATTACAACAATGCCTCTATTCTCTAGAACATGGCTTCATTTCTTATGTCATATCCACCACAGATATTTAATTAACTGGTGCAGCGCAAGCAAACTAAGCTTTCCTTTCTAAAAGCTACTTCACCGAAATGTTTATTTTTCCTTCCATTTTTGAATTACAGGGTATGAATTTGATTATTTCCTAACCAACTGCATTCATGAGCACTCAGGATTATGGTTATGTTTCCCTCCACAATTTATATTTTTATTAAAATTAAATTTTATTGTAAAGGTAATATGCAGAGGGGTTATAGTTACAGAAATAACTATGAGTTACACTTCTTTTTGAACAGTGTCAACCTTTCTTTCATTTTCTCACATTCCTCCCCCCAGAACCCCAAATGCTTTCCCATCCCAAGTTGTAAAATTTATTTTATCACTGTTGAGTTGGTTCACACTTTTCCCCACAATTTGTGTGATTTCCTTTCCTTTCCCCAAATCAGATAAACTGATATACAAGACAAAGGGTACAGAAATTAAAAAAAAAAACACTGACAACAAAGAATAAATCAATGGTAAAGAGAAAGAAAAAAATGTAAATAGTCCAATAATAAAGCTCTTGTTTCCATTTCTTGGAGTTCATTCCAATAAGCATCTTATTTTAAATTATATATTTTATAATACTGTACAGAGGGATTATAGTTACATGAGTAAGGTCATGAATGTATTCCTATCAAGCATTGTTACCCCCTCTTTGTTTTTCCCCTACCTTCCTCCCCTCCCACCTCCAAACTACATTCCCCCCACCCCTGCCCCACCTAAATTTTAAAGTTCATTTTTCAACATAGTGTCTTGTACATTTCATTGTTACGATGGGTCAACCTGTATCCTATTTAAGCATTTTGTTTTTTCCCTTCCCCTCCCTGAATTAGAGAAGTATATACACAAGAGATGAAGGGCACCAGCATCAAATACAGTGAAAACAGGGGTTATACCATGGGGGAGGAACTTACAAAGAAACAAAAAATCATGTGGTACATTATAAATACACTAGAAACAATAGCAAGAAAGAAAAAACCACTTGTGTCCCTATCCTGAGGTTCATTTTGCTTAACATGATCTTATCTGGTCATATGTACATAGCTTTTGACCTTTTCTGCTTGTCCCAGACATATACTAGTTATTACAAATAAGGGAAATCATAGGACCTATGTTTCTTTGGGCCTGGCTTACTTCACTTACTACAATTTTTTCCAGTATTTCCATTTCCTAACAAATGGGGTGATGTCATTCTTTCTAATGGAGGCGTAGAATTCCATTGCATATATATATATGTACCACATTTTCTTGATCAATTCATCTACTGAGGGACATCTTGGTTGGTTCCATATCTTAGCTATGGTAAATAATGCTGCATTAATCATAGTTGCACTGGTAGCTTTAGTGTGCTCTTGTTTGTGATCCTTGGGGTAAATGCCCAAAAGTTGGATTGCTTGGTCATAGGGGAACTCTACGTGCAGTCTTTTGAGGAACCTCCATACTACTATCCAAAGTGGTTGAACAAGTTTACACTCCCACCAACAATCCTGTAGGGTTCCCTTCTGGCCACATCCCCTCCAGCATCTGTTGTTATTAGATTTCTCAATTATAGCAATTCTAACTGGGATGAGGTGGAACCTCAATGTTGTTTTGATTTGCATTTATTTTATGGCTAGAGAGGTTGAACATTTCTTCATGTGTCTATTGGCAATCCTTCTTTCCTCTTCAGAGAAGTTTCTCTTTAAGTCTTTAGCCCACTTATTTATCGGGCAGTTGTTTTTTTTAGGATTTGTTGTTGGGGGATTTAATTTTTTGAGTTCCAGGTATATTTTCAATATGAGACCCATGTCCTTTGTGAATATCTTCTCCCAATCCATGGGTTTTCTATTGATCTTGCTAGCTATGTCCTTTGCCTTGCAGAAGCTCTACAATTTCATGCAATCTCATTTGCCTAGACTATCTTTGATTTGTTGTGTTTCAGCGTCTCTATTTAAAAAAAATGCAGCCTTTGCCTAGGTGACCTGGAGTTTCTCCTATTTCTTCCTGTAATGTTTTCAGGGTGTCTGCTTTGACTTCGAGGTCTTTGATCCATTTAGAGTTTATTCTGGAGCAAGGTGATATATAAGGATCTAACTTTAGTTTTCTACAGGTATTTAACCAATTTTGTCAGCACCATTAACTGAAGAGACTGTCTTTCGTCCATTCTATATTTTTAGCTCCCTTATCAAAGACTAGGTGGCTATAGGTCTGTGGTTGAATTCTGGGTTTTCAAATCTATTCCATTGGTCCTCAGGTCTGTTCTCATACCAGTACCAAGCTGTTCTGATTACTATGGCTTTGTAGTAGAGATTGACATTTGGTATTGATATTCCTCTAGCACTATTCTTTCTGTTAAGGATCATTTTTTCTATTTGGGATATTTTATTGTTCCATATGAACTTTTGGATTGCTTCTTCTATTTCATTGAAGAATGAGGTTGGAATATTGATCGGTATCACATTGAAGTTTTGGATAGCCTTGGGAAGTATTGTCATTTTCATGATGTTGATCCTTCAGAACCAGGAGTATGGGAAGTTTTTCCTCTTCCTAAGTTCTGAAAAAGCATCCTTTAATATAGTGTTATGCACATAAATATTGAGCCATTATGATCCTCCCCTAAGAATGTCCTCCTTTGTTTTCACTGTGTGATATTTAGAGTACTATTTAATTAATCACATCCAAGTATAAGTACTTGTCTTTCCTATACATTAGATTGACTTGCAGATTTATAGAAACATTCTAATTAATACAAATGAGTGAAACCTTGCTGGCTATCTTTCTTTGGGTCCGGCTTACTTCATTTAATATATTTTCCCAAAGTCTTTCCATTTTTCTTACAAATGGGACAATGACATTCTTTCTGATGGAAGCATAGAATTCCGTTGTGCATATGTGTGTGTGTGTGTATGTATGTGTATCTCTCTCTCTCTCTCTCTCTCTCTCTCTTTATATATATATATATATATATATATATATATATATATATGGAACATTTTTTAATCTGTTCATTCACTGAGAGGCCCCATCACTAATTTCATATCTTAGCTATGATATATAATCCTGCAATGAACATGGTGGTGCTGCTGGAATTAGTATGGATTGGTTTTTTTCATTTGGCTAAATACTCAGGAGTTAGATTATTGGATAATAGGGGAGCAATATGTTTGCTCTCTTTAGGAACTGCCACAATGGTTGAACAAGTTTCCATTCCCAACAACAGTGTAGCAGTGTTCCTTTTTGGCCACATCTGGGCCAGCATCTGTAATTGTTAGTTTTCTTGATAATCGCCATTCTAACTGGGGTGAGGTGGAATCTCAATATGGTTTGGTTTGCATTTCCTTTATGGCCAGAGATATTGAACTTTTTCATGTATCTATTGGCCATTCTTATTTCTTCTTCACAGAAGTCTCTTTTTAAGCATTTAGCTCACTCATTGATGGGGTTGTTGTTTCAATGAGGATTTGTTTTATGGGGAGGTTAATTTTTGAACCCTAGGAATATTTTAGATATGAAGCCTTTGTCTGATGTGCAGCTAGTAAAGATCTTCTCTCAATCCATATGCTTTCTATTTATCTTGGTAGCTATGTCATTTGCCATGAAGAAATTTTTCTGTTTAATACAATCTCATTTATCCAGTCTTTTTATGATTTGTTGTGTTTCTGGATCTTTACTGAGGAAATTTCAACCTGTGCCAAGAATGGCTAATGCTTCTTCTGTTTCTTCCTGTAATGTTGTCAGAGTATCTGGTCTTACATTGTGGTCTTTGATCCATTTGGAGTTCATTCTAGTACAGGGTGATATATCAGGATCTGACTTCACTTTTCTACATGTGTATAGTCAATTCCATCACCACCATTTTTTGAAGACGTTGTCTTTCTTCCATCCTGTGGTTTTGGCCCCCTTATCAAAGATTAGATGGCTACATGTCTGTGGGTTCACTTCTGGGTCTTTGATTCTATTCCACTGGTCCTTAAATCTGTTCATGTGCCAGTATCAAGCTGTTTTTACAACTATGGCTAAGTAATAAACAGAGTTTCAAGTTTGGTATTGATATCCTCTGGCACTGTTCTTCCTGCTAAGGACTGTTTTTGCCATTCAGGGTCTTCTATTATTTCATACAAATTTTTGAACTGCTTGTTTGATATTGAATAATGTTGTTGGGAATGTGATGGGTATTTCAGTGAATTTGTATGTAGCTTTGGGCAGTAGTACCTATTTTCATGATGTTAATCCTCCCTAGAGCATGCGAGGTTTTACTACGTCCTTAAGTCTACTTTAATGGGTTTTTCATAGAGGTCCTTCTCATTTTGGTTAAGTTAATACCTAGTTGTTGTTGTTGTTGTTGTTTTTCAGTCAATTGCTAAAGGAGTTGCTTTCTTGATTTCAGCCTCATTCTTCTCATTGATAGTATACATAAAAGTTATTGACTTTTTTGTGTGTGAATAAATTTTGTATCCTACTACTGTTTTGCCAAAATTACGTATCTTGGGAGAAAAATCTAAGTGGATCTTTGTGTGTGTGTGTGTGTGTGTGTGTGTGTGTGTGTGTGAGACCGATTGTGGGGCCTGAACTCTGGAACTGGGTGCTGTCCCTCAGCTCTTCAGCTCAAAGCTAGCGTTCTACCATTTGAGCCACAGCACCACTTCTGGCTTTTTTTTTTTCTTATGTGGTACTGAGGAATCGAACCCAGGGCCTCATGCATGCAAGGCAAGTGCTCTACCACTGAGCCACTTTCCCAGCCCCTAAGTGGATCTTTAAGTACAGGATCATGTCTTCTGAAAAGAGGGAGGGTTTTGTTTCTACTTTCCCTATTTGGATCCCCTTTATGTTTGTCTCTTGCCTTATTGCTCTAGCTAGGAATTCCAATCTTATATTGAAGAGTAGAGTAAACATATTGTTTCATTCCTTATTTTAGAGAAAATGTTTTTGTAACTTTTCACCATTCAGTATAATGCTTTCTAATCTTGGTTCTTCAATATTTTTTGAATAAATTCAACTGTTCCAAAGGAAATGTTTGAATTTCCTTGTTCAGACTGAAATATTGAACAAAATATGCTTGAGATCTCAACTCTAAGACAAACTTTCTTATCTACTCTTCATGAATTTTTATTTTTATTTTTCCCAAGCACAAAACTTTTCAATTATTTTTTCACTTTCAATTCCCAACTTCAACTTTATCAATAATCAAGTACTTTCCCATTACATCACTGAGCAAATTTAATCAGCCTCATATAAAGCCCCTATTTTCTTCTCTTATCTATGCAAAATAATGGAAATTAACTCTTGTATGATTTTTCTTATGATTCAAAGATAAATTTTATCATATTCTTATTACAATAAATTTATAATGGTATACCTAGCTAAAATATATTTCTCTGGGGAGCAAGTATATTCAGAACCAACAGCAAAATTAGGTAGTATTTTTTTTCTCACATAGAGACCTAACATAGTTTTTAGTCCCTTTTCTGGCTTTAATAAATATCTAGTTGTTTTTAATATATGGTTTGAGTTAAAAATGAAGTTAAAAATTAGATCTTAGATCTTTTATTCATTACCTAATTTCAGATTATAAGTATTTAAAATACTCAAAGTTTCAATACTACAGTTTGTTCCCTTTGGTGTTTTGGTTTTATCTGAAAATAAATCCAGAAGTGAACTTAATTTCAAGTGTATGTATGCTGTAATTCTAATGATATGATTTAATTGATTTGAATGTTTCACAAATCTTTCTCACTTCTTTGTAGTTTTCAGTAGTCATACACTTCTACTAACATGTCCTGTAGGGAATAGAGTTCTATATTATTGGTACTTTCATGAATGAGAAGTAATAAGAATATTTAGATTAAGACACAGAGCAATTTAATAACACAGCCATGTGCCAAAATATTACAGTCCATCTTTGACTTAATTTTGAGTAAAATTTAAATTATTGACCTTTTCATAGTTGCTAGTCTAATCAATTTTCTTCTCATATTGAGCATTTTAAGGACAGCAATGTTTGTTATAGACTGGTAGAGAGATTAATGTTGGAAATCACTAGTGTCTATAGAAATTCAGCTTTGTCTATTTAATTGGTTTCTAAGAAATAATCTGATTAAATGTTCAGAATAATTAAGATTCTATTTATATTGATCAGAATGAGCTTAGGTTTAGCATTTTCTAACTACTGTCTAATGCAAAGATCAAAATGAAATTTATAAAAAGAAATCACTTTTAACTGCTTAATTCTTAGTTTTCTGCAAGATATATTTTAGTGAATTGATTTATGATATATATTGACCAAATAATCTATATGTGTTATATGTACATATATTTATTAACACGTATACATATGTAAGTAAAAATTTATTGTAAATTATAACTTACCTTTAGAAGTTTGAGTATATTATATATATATATATATATATATATATATATATATATATAAATATAGTATGTCCAGGTATGGGTCTTGAACTCAGAACTTAGGTGTTATGCCTAGGCATTTTTGCTCAAGTCTAATGTTTTACCACTTGAACAATACCTTCAATTACATTTTTTGGTGGTTAATTGTAGATAAGTGTTTCATAGACTTTCCTGATCAGGCTAGCTTAGAACTAGTATCCTCAGATCTAAGTATCCCAAAGAGCTAGAATTAGAGGTCTAAACCACTAATGCCACCTCTCAGTTGTCATATTTAACTAATTTTTCACACACATTCTTCAGATGGAAAACACTACATTATAATTTTTAAAATAAATACATTTTATGACAATTCTGAATTGTTCTCCCTATGTATTAAAATAGTCTTGATAAATATAAAATATTAGAAATTCTCCTATCACAGATATGAGGGAAAAATGATTCACCATTTTACAATTAACATGCATCTAAAAGTTCTACTCCATTATAAATGGAATGAAACATTATCTTTAATAGTGTACTCAGAAACCAAATAATGTCAATCACATGGTAGCTTAATGATAATTTTATCACTTTTCCTTAAAATAGTTATATATCATTGTTTTGTGTTTCTGAACATATCTGTAATTGGCCAGATTTTTTTATGGTGCTACTTAGGCAAAAATATGAGCTAAATTTTAAAAGAACACTAAATTCTTAACCTGAAACTCCCAATTTTAACCATTTATACACAAATTTCAGAAAGTTACATATAATATTCCTTTTTGATGGAAAATTATTAAAAAGTAATCATTTTGTTAAATTTTTCAGACCTTTCCCTTACCCTCAAATGATTGGTCTGCTTACTACTTTAAGCTCTGGTAGGAAAGAAGAGTAACTTCTACACAACAATATTACATTATTCGCCATAGTAAAGGCCTTCTGTTCAAATAGATAAACAAATTATGGAATCTTGTTACAGAGTCATGGGAAAGTGAATGCTCCTCACTCATTCCCAACAGTCATCCTTTCTCAAGCTGGGAGATGAAATGGGAAAGGGAGGCTAAGTAAGAAGAAATCATTATAAAGAGCAAGAAAAATACAGAACAAAGCAAAGACAGACTTACTTTCAAGATTTAAGAAGATTTCTACTCCTCATTATACTAATATCACATTAATAATGGGGGAATTATTTTTTATTTTAGTGTAAAGATGCTGTACATAGGGGTTACAGTTACATGAGTGAAGTAATGAGTATATTTCATGTCAAGCATTGTTACCCTCTCCTTTGTAGTTCTCCCACTATCCCATCCTCCCTTCTCTCCCCCACTTCCTACCCTCTCCCTTCCAAGGATGTAAAGTTCATTTCCAATATATGTCTTGTGGGTGTCATTGTTGCAATGGATCATAATGCATTATAGCTGAAGAACTGCAAGATAGGAGAACTTACAGAAGTTAAGGGTAAAATTTTAAAAATTAACTTTCACAAATATAGTCAGCTGATCTTTAATGGAAAAGAAAGAAAAATGAAATACCTAGGATTTAACTTAACCAAAGAAGTAAAGGATCTCTATGATGAAAACTTTAAAAACCTAAAAAAGGAAATCAAAACAGAACTTAGAAAGTGGAAAAACCTCCCATGCTCCTGGATTGGAAGGATCGACATCCAGAAAATGGCAATAATTCCCAAGGCTATCTACAACTTCAGTGCGATACCTATCAATATTCCAACCTCATTCTTCAAGGAAATAGAAGAGGAAATGCAAAAATTCATATGGAACAATAAAAGATCCAGAATAGCAAAAACTATCCTTAACAGAAAGAACACTGCTGGAGGAATATCAATACCAAGTTTCAAGCTCTACTACAAAGCCATAATAATCAAAACAGCTTGGTACTGGCACAAGAACAGCCCTCAGGATCAATGAAATAGAAACTTGTAGAAACTAAAGCTAGATCCTTATATATCACCCCGAACCAGAATCAACCCGAAATGGGTCAAAGATCTCAGAGTCAAAGCAGACACTCTGAAAACATTACAGGATGGAATAGGAGAAACCCTAGGTCTCCTTGGCACAGGCTGAAATTTTCTTAACAGAGACCTAGACACACAACAAATCAAAGAAAGGTTGGACAAATGGGATTGCATGAAATTGCAAATCTTCTGCATGGCAAAGGATATAGCTAGCAAGATCAACAGAAAGCCCACAGATTGGAAAACCTTCACTAGCCATACAATGGACAAGGGTCTCAAATCTAAAATATACCTGGAACTCAAAAAAGTAAATCCCCCAACAACAAATCCTCAAACAACTGCCCAATAAATAAGTGGGCTAAAGACTTACAGAGAAACTTCTCTGAAGAGGAAAGAAGGATGGCCAATAGACACATGAAGAAATGCTGAATCTACCTAGCCATAAAATAAATGCAAATCAAACAACACTGAGATACCACCTCAGCCCAGTTAGAATGGCTATAATCTAGAATTCAAATAGCAACAGATGCTGGTGGGGATGTGGACAGAAGGAAACTTTACTCTATTGTTGGTGGGAGTGTAAACTTGTTCAACCATTTTAGAAAGTAGTATGGAGGTTCCTCAAAAGACTCCACATAGAGCTCCCCTATGACCCAGCAACCCCACTTTTGGGCATTTACCCAAATGACCATACCAAAGCTACCAGCACAACTATGCTTATTGCAGCATTATTTACCATAGCTAAGATATGGAGCCAACCTAGATGCCCCTCAGTAGATGAATGGATCAAGAAAATGTGGAATATATACACAATGGAATTCTATGCCTGCACCAGAAAGAATGACATCGTCCCATTTGTTAGGAAATGGAAAGGCTTGGAAAAAATTATATTAAGTGAAGTAAGCCAGGCCCAAAGTAACATAGGTCCATGGTTTCCCTTATTTGCAATAACTAGTATATGTCTGAGACAAACAGAAACTGTGAGACAAGTTGATGTTAGGCGAAATGAACCCCAAGATAAGGATTGAAAATTTTTTTTCTTTCTTGAGGTTGTTTCCAACATATTTATAAGATGATTTCTTTGTTACTTTGTATGTACCTCCCCCAGGGTATAAGCCCTGCTTTCACTGTATTTGATGTTGATATAATTTGTGAAGAGGAAGGGAAAAACAAACTAGGGGGGTGTGCAGGGTGGTGGTGGTGGTGGTAGGGGGGTGGTGGTGGAGATGGGAAGGGTTGGTCTGGGGAAACACAGGAAGAGGCAACAATGCTTGATAAGAAATGTACTCACTATCATGCCCATGTAATTTTAACCCCTCTGTATGGTATTTTCACAATTATAATTTTAAAAAAGAAAAGAAAGAACAACTGATACTGGAAAAACTGGAACTGTGCAAATAAATGACCTTAGACACAGACTTTGTGTTTTGTATGAAACTTAGCTTGAAAAATAAAGAAATTAAATGTAAAAAACAAAATTAAAGGACTTGTTGAACTGAGGAGAAAAATCTACATGATCTTTGGCTCATTAATACATTTTTTTCATAAAATATTATTAATGTGGTACATAAAAGAGAATATTAGTATATTGGATATCATAAAAATTTAAACATACTGTATAACAGACCAATAGGATAATAAAAAAATTCAGAGAAAACATTTGCAAAATATCTGCTCAAAATTTTATTTTTAAAATATTCAAAACAACATTTAAAAATTACTACTAAAACAATAAGATAGCACAAAAGATCAATCAGAATGGCTTTAATACAAAATCCAGACATATGTATGTACTGGTTGTAGATAAAGATAGAAAACTGAAAAGAACATTATCACTTTAAAGGATTGTTTGGCCCTTGTTTACAAAGCTACATGTACTCTTAGCTTATGATCCACCAAGCAAGCCACTAAGTATTTACCCAATTGTATTAGAAAGTAATGTCCACATTAAAAAATATCCTCTAAATGTGAAAGTTGATAGTGATTTTGCTTACAATGGCCAAAACTGAAAATAATCAAAATGCCCTTTGATAGTTCAACAAGCTATAGAATATTCATACAGGGTAAGACTGCCTGTTAACAAAAAATGAGCTACCAAGGAAAAAAAATAGAGGAATCTTAAATAATTTCTATGCAAAAGAAGTATAAAATCCTATACACTGTGTAATTCCAATCATATGTCATCCTATAAATAAATTCAAAATTATATAAACATGTATAATAGTTAATAGGAGTTTGTCAGTGATTGAAGTTAAAAGGACGGAAAAGAACATTGCACAGGGAACTTTTAAGATGATGTAGTTATCTTGTATGGTACTACAATGATCAGATAAAGACATTCATTATCTACCAAAATTCACAAAACAGTAAATCCTAATGCATGCATGAAATATACATATTGTGTTGGTGAGGATAAAAGAAATATAAAATAAGTAAACAACCTAAGTACATTACTAATATAAATAGCACCTCAAACTGAATGGTTTAAGATAACAAGGTAATAAGCATAACAGTCTAGGACAAAGGGAAATGTTATTTTACAGAACATGATGCTGTAGTTCAGGGATAGAGAAGGTCCAACTCATGGCTTATATGGACCTAGACATCACTTGATATATGATAGGACAGACACATTCGCTTTTCTTCAGATGCTTGAGACTTCTCTACTTATGTTGGTAATTTAAATAGCCCTTGAATGATGTTATAAATATTTAATAATTGTTGACAGGGAAAAGTTCCCCAATCCTGCCTAGTTGATAAGGCTTTTTCTTGTTTTCCTGTCCCTTGAAAGCAACAAGGAAACAATTCTAAAAGTTTATATGTATAGATGCTTTAATGAATAATACATTAGGAAGAATAAACATATTTATCTTATAGAATGGCAAATATATTGGGAAGATATTTAACCCTCAACAGGCATATTCCAATCCTAATAGTAACAACAAAAAAGAGAATTGGGAAGCATAACTTCTAACTTTTCACTACACACAATGACATACTTCCCAAGAAGAATGTATTTAGAGACTTTATAAACACAACGTTAAGCCAGGTGATTAAGTTTAATTTCAACATAACTGTTAATTGACAGCATGCACCCTTGGTATGCTGTAATGAGAAGGACATTTATGACTGTTGTCTTCTTCACAAAAATACATTGTCAGAATTAACCATAAGGAACTCATCAGATAAATCTCTCTTGAGTGGCATTGTAAAAAATACTTTACCAGTACTACTCAAAACTACCAAGATCTTCAAAAAGAAGAACATCTGAAATTCCATCAGTCCCAGAGATGAAAAGAATATTAGAGTAAAAATACAGCATCATTAGAAAGAATGATAATTGCATACTTTGCAAAGAAATAGAAAGACCTAGAAAAGGTATGTTGAGTGAAGTAAGTCAAGCCCAGGGAGACAAAGCTTGTATGTTTTCTTTCATATATAGAAGGTAGAATTAATTTATAAATATATAAATAAATACCTTGGCTGATGTGCATGTGTACACCATGTATTGATTGAAATAACTCAAACAGTAATTTCTTAGAAAGGCAAAATGACAGTTCAACAAAATAAACACGAGGAAATAGGTACTTGAAAGGGCTGGGGTGGGGGGAAGTAGGAGGTAGATGAATGAAGAGAAGAAGAGGAGAGTTCACTCAAAAATTAATGTATGGAGTTCCGGGAAGATGGCGGAGGAGAAGCTGGAATCTGAACAAGCTCTTGCATAGAAAACAGTTTCAGAGTTCCAGTGAACAGTCCCAAGCCAGAGAATCACACCAAGTGTGCCATCACAGGACAGAGAGTTAGTCAAGAGAGGGGAAGCCAAGCAGACACATCTGAGCGCCTGCCAGCAGCTGCTGCTGCGGCGGCAGAGTCACGGCAGCGACCACCGCCGCGGGGGCACACCTGAGACACAGTCCGGGACGAAGGAGCCAGATGCAGCGGACGAGCGGATTCTACTCAACACCAGCAAGAACCGACAAGGAGCGGACAACTTCATCCTGCACTTTGCAGACCAGAGACGACCCGGGATCCAAGACTCGGCGTGAGTAGAAGCCCGACTTCCTCACTCCTTCTCTGGGAGCAGAGGAGGGAAGGCCACCCCTTCCCCCCCAGCACCGGTGATCTCCATCTTGGATACCGACAAAGCTCGGAGGAGCGGCTAGCTCCAGCTCAGGCCTTGGAATAAAACGAGTCATTTAGCAGGTCACAAGAACTTAACGGCGAAGTGACCTCACAGACTCAGTTCCATCCAGGGAAAAGTCACCCAGCTCAGGCGCCAGCCATTGGAGCGGCTCTCCTCACCGGGTAACCAGAGCCAGAGGCTGCCCCTCCCTCTAGCAGCCTCCACAATCAATTGAAAAACAGAAACCCTGAGAATGGCTCCAGGCTGGGTGCTGTGAGTTTTTTTCACAAAATAGCCCCAGGGAAAAGCTACTGTTTGTTGAAAGGCCTCAACTCTACCCAGAACCTAGCCTCATCACTGCATCCCCCTCTTTTGTGATTCTCAAAGCAGATCACCCTCCCAGTAAACTAACCTGGGAGGGGGATCTCAAATCTTGGGTAAAGCAGAGCATTTTTCTGCCTGTTCCAACAAACTGACTTAAGAAACCAATCAAGCCACAGGACCTCAAGCTGACCAGAGACTCCAACCAGACTCTGGTTACAGACAGAAGGGAGATATAGGACTCTTCCCACCCCTCCCCAAAAAAAAAAAAAAAATCAAAGAACTTTTTTTTTTCTTCTTCTTTTCTTTTTTCTTTTTTTGTTTTGTTTTTTTTTTCGTTTTTTGTTACCTTATATATATAAAAAAAATTTTTTTTGCTTTTCTAAAACTTTTATTAATCTTTAATTTTTGCCTCTTCTGAAAAAATAATTGTTTTCCATTAACTTTTTTTTTTTCTTTCTCCTCTTATAATTTTTATTTTAGGAATACGTGAATGTGTGTTTTCCTTTCTTTTCTTGTCTTCTTTCTCTTTTTCTTTCATTCTTAATTATCTTTTTGTTTTTTGTCTAGCTCTACTGAATTTCTGATCTTTTCTTCTCACTTTCCTATCCTTTCCATCTTTTCTTTATGTAACTTAACTCTTGTCCTGCACATCCTCAGATAAACCCGTAGTTAACCAGTAGACCCTATCCCCCATTGTGTACACACTTAATCCACAAACTTATTACTCAATTCAAAATCTCTGAGACTTAAATTCATTAATAGCAGTACTAACTCTTTATACATATATAATATTTTAAGCATTTTTTTTAAAGTTTTTCACATCTCCTCTATGTCCCTCCCTTTCTCTCAACATATTCATATTCCTCTATAAATAGATGGTCTTTTAATCTCTAAAATAACATTAATTTTTACGTTTCAATTTTTTTTTCTGGTCTCTTTTCATTCCCCTTTCCCTTTCTTCTTTTTCTCTCTCTCTGTACTTGCATCCTACCCAACCTATTTCCTGCATTGTGATTAGGACATAGTTAACTCTCCCTGTGCCTCCTCACACCAATCTATTCCTATTTTTTACCCACATCTCTCCCTGACCCTAATAATTTCTGGTTTTCCAAATTCTTCTCTGCGGTTCGAAGCCCTTTAACATATAGTTGTTTGATGTCGAATAGATGTATCTGTTGAACTAGATTGTATCTGTAGACTATTGACTGTACAAATGCAAACTTTGGTTGATGGTTGCCTTAAGATAGTGTTCTAGCACAAAACTGGTGCTATCTTCATCTCAAATGGACAGAGTAAGCCGGAAAAACACAAGAAAAATGGCAAATTCGGGTATCTCAATTCCCAATCTTGATAATCAGGGGTTAGAAGAGATAATGAATAATCCAGAGGAGAGTTCCCAAACAGCTCTACAAACACTGGTGGCAAACATGATAAATGAAAAGTTTGACAACGTACAAAGGACTCTGTATGAGCGAGATAGGGAGAGAGAGGAGGCATCCCAGAAGTTTATACAGGAATATCATAAGCGTGAGGAAGCTACTCAAAAACTGATACAGGATTTGCGTGAACAACTTGAGAATACTCAAAGAGAAAGGGAGGAATGGCGTGAGCAGGCTGAGAACACTAAAAGAGATCTGCAGGAATCCCACGAACGGGAGGAAGCTAATCAGAGTAATACAGGAATTGAGAGACCAGGTAGAGAACACACAAAGATCACTAAAGGCATTCATGGAATCCATTCACAAAGAGCTGAAGGAAGTCAGGGAGACCACAAAGGGAATGCTGAATGGAACCCAACAGAAGGAATGGGAGCCCAAAGAAACCATAACCAATCAACTAAGCGATTTGAGGACAAACACTGAACACCAAATTAAGGAAGTAAAGAAATTCATACAAGACCTAAAACAGAGCTTCAACAAAGAACTTGAAGCCATCAAAGCTGACCAACTAGAAGGAAAAGAGATAAAAAACAAAGTAGAGAGTCTTGACAGCAGGTTAGACCATGCAGAAGATCGAATCTCAGGGATTGAAGACAGCCTAGATATTATAGAGAAAGAACATACAACCATCCAAGACAAGTCCAAGAAGTATGATAGATCTATCCAACACCTGGAAGACACCATCAGAAGGCCTAATCTAAGGATAATGGGTGTAGAGGAGCACCTAGAAACAGAAGTTAATGGTCTAGGAAATTTGTTTAACAGGATCCTAGCAGAGAACTTCCCAAACATGCAAAAAGATAGGCCTGTCCAGATACAAGAAGCCTTTAGAACCCCAAATAGACCAGACCAGAATAGGACATCCCACCGCCACATTATAATCCACACAGGATCAACTCAGAACAAGGAAAAGATCCTTAAAGCTGTCAGAGAGAAAAGGGTAATCACTTATAAAGGGAAACCAATTAGAATTACCTCAGATTTCTCAGCAGAGACAATCAAAGCAAGAAGAGCCTGGAATGATGTATGCCATGCCCTAAAAACAAACAACTATCAACCAAGAATACTGTACCCAGCTAAACTCTCCTTCATAACTGAAGGCCAAATAAAAACCTTCCATAGCAAAGAAAAATTGAAACAATACATCTCCACCAAACCAGCCCTACAAAAGATTCTTAAAGATGTCCTACACATAGAAAACCAACAAGACCGCAACAAAGGCCAAGAAACTGCACCCAAACTGAGAATCCAAGAACCATAGGAAGAACCCAGTTTTCGCAGCCCCCAAGAAGGTAGATAACATGGCAGGAACTCCCAAATACCTCTCAGTCCTATCTCTTAATGTTAACGGACTGAACTCTCCAATTAAGCGACATAGACTGTCTAGTTGGATTAAAAAACAAGACCCTTCTATCTGCTGCCTGCAGGAGTCACATCTTGCCTGTAAAAACAAACACATTTTCAATGTTAAAGGATGGAACAAAATCTACCAAGCAAACGGACCGCATAAACAGGCGGGAGTTGCAATCCTAATATCAGATAAAATAGACTTCAAATTAAAATTCGTGAGAAGAGATAAAGAAGGTCGCTACATACTAATTAAAGGATCTCTCCTTCAGGAGGATATTACAATTCTAAATATCTATTCGCCAAACAATGGAGCACCCAAATTTATCAAAGAAACACTACTTTCCCTCAAATCCCATATAGATCCAAAGACATTAATTGTTGGGGATTTCAACACACCACTCTCCCCACTAGATAGATCAACTCGGCAAAAACTCAACAGAGAAACCGCAGATCTATACAGCTGCATAGATCAACTAGACTTAACAGACATCTACCGAACATTTCACCCAGCAGCATCAGAATACACGTTTTTCTCAGCAGCACATGGAACGTTTTCTAAAATAGACCACATTTTAGGCCACAAAGCAAACTTGTCTAAATTCAGAAACATTGAAGTTATACCTTGCATTCTCTCTGACCACAAGGGAATAAAATTAGAACTCAACCCCAAAAGCCACCAAAGAAAGTCCGGTATCACATGGAGGCTGAACAACACACTGCTGAATCATGAGTGGATCATGGAAGAGATTAGAAAGGAAATTCAAATGTTCATGCTATTCAACAAAAATGAACACACAAAATACCAGCTCCTCTGGGACACAGCAAAGGCAGTACTCAGAGGCAAGTTTATAGCTCTGAGCTCCTACATCAACAAATTGGAGAGATCTGAAACTAACAATTTAATGACACATCTAAACCTCCTTGAAAAAGAGCAGCAAGATAAACCCCAATCCAGTAGATGGAAAGAAATAATCAAAATTAAATCAGAATTAAATGAATTAGAATCCAAAAAAAACTATAGAAAGAATCAACAAAACAAAGAGTTGGTTCTTCGAAAAACTTAACAAAATTGACAGACCCTTAGCAAATCTTATCAAAAAAAGAAGAGAACACACTCAAATTAATAAACTCAGAGATGAGAATGGAAACATCACCACGGAAACAACCAAGATTCAGAACATTATAAGGGAATACTTCTCAAAACTTTATGCTAATAAGTTTGAGAACTTGACAGAAATGGAGCTCTTCCTAGCAAATATTGACATGCAAAAACTAAACCAAGATGAGCTAAACTATCTTAACAGGCCCATATCAAGCATTGAAATAGAAACAGCAATAAGAGACCTCCCAGATAAGAAAAGTCCAGGACCAGATGGTTTTACAGCGGAATTTTACAAGGCCTTCAAAGCAGAGCTCACACCAATTCTCCTCCAACTCTTCAATGAAATTGAAAGAGAAAGCTCACTACCGAACACATTCTATGAAGCCATCATAACCCTCATCCCAAAACCAGGCAGGGACTAATCAAAGAAAGAGAACTATAGACCCATTTCTTTGATGAACATTGATGCAAAACTTCTCAACAAAATTTTGGCCAACCGACTTCAACAATTCATCCAAAAAATCATACACCGCGATCAAACAGGATTCATTTCAGGGATGCAAAGCTGGTTCAATATACGCAAATCAACTAATATTATTCATCACATCAACAGGAGCAAGAATAAGAACCACATGGTTATCTCAATAGACGCAGAAAAAGCATTCGACAAGATCCAACACCCCTTTATGATGAAGGTTTTGGAAAAATTAAGAATCCATTGAACATTCCTCAATACAATAAAGGCTGTATATGACAAACCTACAGCCAGCATTATACTCAATGGTGAAAAACTAAAGCCATTTCCTCTTAACTCAGGAACAAGACAAGGATGCCCACTCTCTCCACTTCTCTTCAATCTAGTATTAGAATGCCTAGCTACAGCAATAAGACAAGATGCAGACATAAAGGGGATCCAAATAGGGAAAGAAGAAATAAAACTCTCCCTCTTTGCAGATGACATGATCTTGTATTTAAAGAATCCTATAGACTCCACTCCCAAATTACTCAAGCTGATTCAAAACTTTGGCAAAGTAGCAGGTTATAAAATTAACCCCCAAAAATCAATGGCTTTTCTGTATGCCAACAATGAGAAAAGTGTGGCTGAAATTAGGAAAGCAACTCAAAGAAACAACTGCCCAATAAGTAAGTGGGCGAAAGACGTAAAGAGAAACTTCTCTGAAGAAGAAAGAAGGATGGCCAATAGACACATGAAGAAATGTTCAACATCCCTAGCCATAAAAGAAATGCAAATCAAAACAACATTGAGATATCACCTCACTCCAGTTAGAACAGCAAAAATCAAGAACACTAACAACAACAGATGCTGGAGGGGATGTGGACAGAAAGGAACCTTACTTCATTGTTGGTGGGAATGTAAACTTGTTCAACCACTTTGGAAAGCAGTATGGAGGTTCCTCAAAAGACTTCACATAGAGCTCCCCTATGACCCAGCAATCCCACTTTTGGGCATTTACCCTAATGTTTACAAACAAAACCACACTAAAGCTACCAGCACAACTATGTTTATTGCAGCATTATTTACCATAGCTAAGATATGGAACCAACCCAGATGCCCTCAGTAGATGAATGGATCAAGAAAATGTGGTATATATACACAATGGAATTCTATGCCTCCATCAGAAAGAATGACATTGCCCCATTTGTTAGGAAATGGAAAAACTTGGAAAAAATTATATTAAGTGATATAATATTAATTATATTAAGCCAGGCCCAAAGAAACGTAGGTCCCATGGTTTCCATTATTTGTAATATCTAGTATATGTATGAGTCAAGCGGAAAAGGTCAGATAATGTGATGTCAGGAAAATGAACCCTTAGATGTGTATTTTAATGTTTTTTTCTTTCATGCATGTGTTTCTAACACATTTATAAGATTATCTCTTTGTTGCTTTGTATGTCCTTCCCCCACAGTATAACCCCTGCTTTCACTATATTTGATGTCACTATAACTTGTGGAGGAGATGGGGAAAAACCAGTTGTTTAAGGATACATGTGGACCTGTTGCAACAATGAGAAGTACAAGTTGTCATGTCCAAAACGAGCTTTACAACGTTGGTGCGGGGGGGGGGGGGGGGAAGGAGAAGGATTGGGATTAGGGGGGGAGGGGGGAGGCTGGGAAGGGATGTGAAGGGTAAACAAAGGAGGAGGCTGCAATGCTTGGTAAGAAATGTACGCATTATCCTGCCCATGTAACTGTAACTCCTCTGTACAGTATGTTCACAAATAAAATTATTTAAAGAATCCCATAGATTCCACTTCGAAATTACTCAAGCTGATTCAAACCTTGTCAAAGTAGCAGGTTATAAAATTAACCCCCAAAAATCAATGGCTTTTCTGTATGCCAACAATGAGAAAAGTGTGACTGAAATTAGGAAAGCAACTCCATTTGTAATAGCCTCACAAAAAATAAAATACCTAGGAATTAACTTAACTAAAGAAGTGAAGGACCTCTATGATGAAAACTTTAAAATCTTGAAAAAGGAAATCAACACAGAACTTAAAAAATGGCAAAACCTCCCATCCTCCTGGTTTGGAAAGATTAACATCGTGAAAATGGCAATACTTCCCAAGGCTATCTACAAATTCAACGCAATACCTATCAAAATTTCACCCTCATTCTTCAAGGAAATAGAAGAGGCAATCCAAAAATTCATATGGAACAATAAAAGACCCCGAATAGCAAAAACGCTCCTCAACGGAAAGAACACTGCTGGAGGAATATCAATACCAAATTTCAAACTCTACTATAAAGCCATAGTAATCAAAACAGCTTGGTATTGGCATAAGAACAGACCTCAGGACCAATGGAATAGAATTGAAAACCCAGAAATGAACCTACAGACCTATAGCCATCTAATCTTCGATAAGGGAGCTAAAACAATAGAATGGAAGACAGACAACCTCTTCAGTAAATGGTGCTGGCAAAACTGGTTAACTACATGTAGAAAACTAAAGCTATATCCTTATATATCACCCTGCACCAGAATCAACTCCAAATGGATCAAAGACCTTGAACTCAAAGCAGACACTCTGAAAACATTACAGGATGGAATAGGAGAAACCCTGGGTCTCCTTGGCTCAGGCCGAAATTTTCTGAATAAAGACCCGGAAACACAACAAATCAAAGAAAGGTTGGACAAATGGGATTGTATAAGGTTGCAGAGCTTCTGCAGGGCAAATGACATAGCTAGCAAGATCAATAGAAAGCCCACGGACTGGGAGAAGATCTTTACTAGCCATACAACGGACAAGAGTCTCATATCTAAAATATACTTGGAACTCAAAAAATTAAACCAACCAACAACAAATCCTCAAAGAAACAACTGCCCAATAAGTAATTGGGCGAAAGACTTAAAGAGAAGCTTCTCTGAAGAAGAAAGAAGGATGGCCAATAGACACATGAAGAAATGTTCAACATCCCTAGCCATAAAAGAAATGCAAATCAAAACAACATTGAGATATCACCTCACTCCAGTTAGAACAGCAAAAATGAAGAACTCTAACAACAACAGATGCTGGAGGGGATGTGGACAGAAAGGAACCTTACTTCATTGTTGGTGGGAATGTAAACTTGTTCAACCACTTTGGAAAGCAGTATGGAGGTTCCTCAAAAGACTCCACATAGAGCTCCCCAATGACCCAGTAATCCCACTTTTGGGCATTTACCCAAATGATCACAAACAAGGCCACACTAAAGCTACCAGCAAAACTATGTTTATTGCAGCATTATTTACCATAGCTAAGATATGGAACCAACCCAGATGCCCCTCAGTAGATGAATGGATCAAGAAGATGTGGTATATATACACAATGGAATTCTATGCCTCCATCAGAAAGAATGACATTGCCCCATTTGGTAGGAAATTAAAAGGCTTGGAAAAAATTATATTAAGTGAAGTAAGCCAGGCCCAAAGAAACATAGGTCCCATGGTTTCCCTTATTTGCAATATCTAGTATAGGTATGAGTCAAGCGGAAAAAGTCAGAGAATGTGATGTTAGGAAAACGAACCCTCAAATATGTATTTTAATGTTTTTGTTTCTTTCATGAATGTGTTTCAAACGCATTTATAAGATTATTTCTTTGTTGCTTTGTATGTCCCTCCCCCACAGTGTAACACCCCCCCCCCCCCTTTCACTATATTTGATGTCAGTATAACATGTGGAGGAGACGGGGACAAACAAGTCGTTTAAGGATTCAGGTGGACCTGTTGCAACAATGAGAAGTACAAAATGTCATCTCAAAACCAGCTTTACAATGTCGGTGGGGGGGGGAGGGGGGGTATGATTGGGTGGGGGGGAGGGGGGAGGCTGGGAAGGGAGGTGAAGGGTAAACAAAGGAGGAGGCTGCAATGCTTGGTAAGAAATGTATGCATTATCCTGCCCATGTAATTGTAACCCCTCTGTACAGTATGTTCTCAAATAAAATAAAAAAAAAAAAAAAAAAAAACAAAAACAAAAAAAGATGATGTTAAGCAAAATGAACCCCAAGATAAGAACTCAAGTAGTTTTTTTCCTTCCTTGCTATTGTTGCTAACGTATTTATAAGGAACCATGTGATGTTTTTGTTGCTTTGTGTGTCCCTCTCCCACGGTATAACCCCTGTTTTCACTGTATTTGATGTTGGTATAATTTGAGGAGGGGAAGGGAAAAAACAAATTGTTTAAATAGGGATACAGGTGGACCCATTGCAACAATGAGATGTACAAGACACTATGTCGAAAAATGAACTTTACAATTTAAGTGGGGGAGGGGGAACCTGGGGGGGGGGGTAGTTGTGGAGGTGGGAGGGAAGCGATGGTAGGGGAAAAACAAAGGAGGAGGCAACAATGCTGGATAAGAAATGTACTCATTACCTTGCTCATGTAACTGTAACCCCTCTGTACAGTATTTTCACAATAAAAAACTTAATTACAAAAAAAAAAAAATTAATGTATATCCTACAAAATTAAGAAAAGTAAAAGAAAGGGTAGATTTGGAGGGATGGGTAAGAATGCTGAAAGCAAGGACATTGATCAAGACTTTATAAAATCTTGAATGGTAAATTCTTTTTTTTTGGGGGGGGGGGAGTCCGGTCGTGGGGCCTGAACTCTGAGCCTGGGCTCTATCCCTCAGCTTTTCAGCTCAAGGCTAGCACTCTACCACTTGAACCACAGCACCACTTCCGGCTTTTTTTTTTTTTCGCTTATGTGGTGCTGAAGAATCAAACCCAGGGCCTCAGGCATGCAAGGCAAGCGCTCTACCACTGAGCCACCTTGCCAGCCCCTTGAATGGTAAATTCTTTATAAAATTACTTGAACATAATAAAAATATTTTTTAAAAACAAAGCATCTGAATGACACACAGAATATATTAACTACAGGCTTCTAAAATCACACAGTAATTGTTAAAACATACAAAGGTGCTAATACCATAATTCAGCTGTGATGCATATAGAAATTTTTTCAACTACTTTTGAATAATTCTGTCTATCCAAAATTAACTTAAAGATTAAAAAGTCATTAGTTTCTATTAGTTGAGAAAATGTATCCATATAGCCAATCTGCCAGATAAATTCCCTTAGTAACTGCAATTTTTAGGGTATGGAAAAATCTAAGCAAGTACTACTATAACTTGAATACATTATAAAAACTATAGGAGTTATTGAAGTATTTCCAAAACCATGTTTTTAAATCAGCATATTCATTGTGCTTTCAATTTTCATAATAAAGAAAATCTTTATTTATTTATTTATTTACTTATGTCAGTTTTGGGGCCTGAACTCTGGGCCTGGGTGCTGTCCCTCAGCTCTTCAGCTCAAGGCTAGCACTCCATCGCTTGAGCCACAGTGACACTTCTGGCTTTTTCTGCTTATGTGGTGCTGAGGAATCCAACCTAGGCCGTCGTGCATGTAAGGCAAGCACTCTACTACTGAGCCCCCTTCCTGGCCGCAAACATGATACAAGTGAACCAATCACAAAGGGAAGATTTCATTTTTCTTTAAATAATTTAATTTTATTGTAAAGATGATGTACAGAGTGGTTACAGTTACATAAGTAAGGTAATGAGTACATTTCTTGTTGAACAGGGTTTTCTCCCTCATTTTCTCCCACTTTCCATTCCCATAAGTTGCAAAGTTAAATTACAACACAGAGTCTTGTGAATGTCACTGTTATAATGGTTTACCCTTTTCTTTTGTCTCACCATTTTGTGATTCCTAAGGGAAAATTTCTGAGGTGTTTGAGAAAGTATATCATTAGTATTAAGGCAGGATTTCGATTTGTCCCCTCATATAAAAGAGCCCTGAGAAGCAAACTCTTCCAATGCTTTTACCCAACTACTCTCATTTCACAAGAATTTCTCAATATTATTATGCTACATCATATTGAACCAATTTCTTAGAAATAGGTTCATGGTTAATTGTATGCACTTATATGATAGTTCTCAAGAAAATGAAGAAATAAATTATTAAAACAAAATCAATGGATGCACTCAATTCTCCTTATGGGAAGTGATACAGAAAGAACATCAATCTTCCTAAACTACAATCTTGCATTCAGGTGGTAAGGAGCAGCAGAGTGAGCTCCAGAGAGACTGAATATCAAGCCTTCTCATTACTTTCATACCCAACGACATGAGCAAAGGCCTATCAGTGAAAACATTCCATTCTATATGTCTACATTTGAATATTCATCTGTGTTTAAATTATGGCAATACAAAACATTGATATAGTAGTGGCTGTTGTGACTTTCACTATTCTATTGGTTGCTTTGCTCGTATGTTTTTATTGATGTTCTTCAGATGAGCTTTTTGAAAGCAGAAAATTCCAAGATATTATCTTAGCCTTCAAACTTCCTATTCATATATTTGGTGATTATTCAGATAAGCTGAGTAATCAGGCAATTTCAGATTTTCTGAATTTTAATGACTTTGTTCCTGAAAGAAGTTCAGTGATGTCAAGACCCAATGACTAATTCTCAAAGTTCCTTTTTCATCACACTTGATAATGTCCCTTTGATCATCAAAGTAAACTATATAGCAAAGCAAAGAACAAATATAGAAGTCAATCACATGAATTTCTGAAAACCAGAAGCCAGGGACTATAGGGAACTATCAATTTCATTTCCTTTTATAATTATGATTTTGCAATAAACATAAAATTCTAACAAACAAAATTTAAATTATTTTTACTTGGGTGATGGAGTGTGTACATGGGAAATAGGGCTCAGGTAAGAATCTTTTATTTAAGCTAAGGTTATGGGTATCTAGGAATTGTGTTCTGAGGTTTGTGGATTACTTTAATAGGCTAAAATAATATCTTTAGATTTATTTTATTAACAACTGATTTTTGCAGAAGAAATTGGGTTCCTGAGTATACTTTGCTAATGTGGTTGTTCCGGATCTTCTCCAACACAATAAATACACATACACATGTCTGCTTTTGAAATTAAATTCAGAAAAATACTATTAAAATTTTTATTAAATCTTTTATAATTCTGCCTCTAGGACGTATTTTCCCAGTTTCTTCTTCATCATCATCATCATCAAAACTGTACATTTGTTAGGAGCTGTTGACCATAATCCTAGCTATACAGGAGGCTGAGATCTGAGGATCATAGTTCAAATCCAGCCAAGCAGGAATGTCAGTGAGACCCAAATGTCCAATTAACTACAAAGAAGCTAGAAGTGGGGATGTGGTTCAAGGGGTTGAGTGATAGCTTTGAACAAAATTGCTCAGGGACAGTGATCAGCCCCTGAGTTCAAGACCCAGGATTAGCAAAACAAACAAACAAACCAAAAATCTGTGGCATTTAAAATAATTGAATGGCTTTTATATTTCATTGTTAATTGGTATATTGGAGAGATTATAGCTATATTCATAATTTCAATGAGAAAATTGAGGCACATAGAAAAAGAAAGTGAATTTCATACTTACAGGGGTTCAGGTTAGGTGAAGACTTGCAGTATGTAAGTAGAATCCTCGATTTAAATTCTTCCATAGTGTTAAAGGTGAGATGTAGAGAGATTTTGGTTGTTGGAAGAGGGGGTAGTGGGGCTTTTTCTGTTTTCTTTTTTCTTTTTCAGGTCTAGGAATCAGTTTTAATTTTAACACAAAATAATTAAACAAAATTAAATAAACCTGATAAAAATACAAATTCTCAGGTTTAAATATCATCATAGTGATATTTTATGTATTTAGTATAGTTAAAATTATATTTTACCACATTGCTTTCTCTCTTTGAAGACAACACTGATATCCTACATTTTTGTAAGCTAGTTATAAGTGAGGTATGATCACATACAATAGAATTAGCCATTCAAAAGCAATAAAAAGAACAAAGAAAATAGTTGTGTTTAGATATGCAGCACCGAAGGAAGCAATATATAAATTCATTGCAAAGGAAGAGAAGAGAAGAATTGAAGTAGTTAGAGAGGACTTGATGGAAAATATGACACTGGAACTTGGCCTTAAATCTATTACATTCACTTGTTTGGGTGCCGGTGTCCTCAAATGAGTTCACATTCATTCACCCTATAATGACTTTTCCGACATGAAGTCCATTATCAATCACATCTCAACCATGAAGGCTTGATCCTTTGGCTTCATTGATTAGTTTTCACACTGATATGCTATACATTATATCACTTCACCTTACTTTCCTTCCTCTCCATTTCACAAGAGCCACACGGTGCCTCTCAGAGGTCTAAGTACCCATTGCTAGCTTATTTAGATTCTTGTATCAAAAACATCTGATTCTTTATGATAAGCCCTTATGTTGGAGAAAAGGTACTCTCCAAAATAAGTGCTACTACTCTAAGCACCTCAGGTGAAAGAACAATTGTGAAATTTAATAAAGAAGAAATGAAATGTTCAATTGGAGACCAAAATTGCTTTACAGCAGAACAATAAAATCAAACACCAGCCAGTTGCCCTCAGCACCAGGCTATTATTCACACACAGCAAAAAAGGAAGTAGTCCTCAGGGTTGCTTGACCAGAATGTATTAGTGATGAGTTTTCTTTCTTTGCTATTAACCTTGGAGGAAAAGTGGGGGTGGATATGGTGTCTCATACACAAGCAAAAGGTGAAAATACTTACATCATATTTTACCATCTTTTTCATATATTATACTGATAAGTTGGTTCCACTTTGAACCAAATATAGGTCCTATTTACTGTCTCTCTAGCTCTCCATTCCCTGCTCTCCCACCTTTGGGTATATACTGGATCTTGGATTAATGTCTTGTGCTCAAGCTTTTTCACTCAAGTCTGGCATTCTTCCACCTGAGCTCTAGTTCTGCTCCTGATTTTTTGGTGAGTAAGTGATTAGTCACATGAACCTTCTTGCCCTTGCTTTGAACCCCCATCCTCAAATCTCAGCCTTCTCATTTACATGGGTTACAGGCATGAGTCACTGGTACCCAGCATCCTATTTGGTCTTTTAGCTACTGCTACTAGTGAAGTATACAAATGTTCACTCTCAATAAGAAAACACATTCAAGTGCTATAATAATTCTAGGATATTAGTACTTTACAGAGCAAATGAGATCATTTACCTCTTAAACCCCCATCTGATGCCTAGTGTACTATCAGGCCCATAATAATACTCAATATCCTGTGTTGATTAAATAGACAGGAAATATTTATGTGCAGAGATGAAAATCAGGGCAATTGTGGAAAATTTTTCCTGAAGCATAGTGTCCAAGGTGAGCCACAGATTTTATTCAAATGTTGCATTCATCAAGATGGGCTAGGAAGAAAACTGGTATGAAGTAAATCCTGTTCTGTCTACTCAATATTTTGTTTATTTCTTCAACTTTAATGTACCATTTCCCTACCTTAGGTATGTTCTTTGTGAATTGCCAGAAAGGGAGAGGAGAATAAGCTGATAGGGAAAATAAAAGAACTACAACTGACTCTTCATAGCTCATATTTATTAACATCAAGAAATCACATGTGCACTCTCAGTGGGCTTATTTGTATAATAATTACCATTATTCTTTTTATGCATACAGAAAAGGTCAAAGTATATAACAACTTTTTCAGACCTTATTATCAATCATAACTTGTTGTAGACTAGCTATTTTTTTCTTTAATCTCTGTCTGCCATGAAGTCTCATATTCTTTTGAGATGACACAACAGTCTCATATTGTAAATTTCCTCTTTGCTCAAGCCCCTAGGCTAGCATATTACAAATGAAACAGACAAATCAATAAAACTTTATTTTAGAGGCAGAAAATCTCACACAGTCTTTGTGACATATGCACACTTAACTATATTGAACATGTTTCGTTCTCATTATTATTTCCTGAACAAAGAAACTATGTCATGCAGCAAATAAACTATCAGGTATTTCCATTATATTAGACAATTTAGAAATTAGTAGCCAAGAAATTATTTAAAATATATATGAGAACCATACATTTATTATATTATATACAAATTATATTAATTATATACAAATAACACACCATTTAGTAAATCACTTGACATCTGCTTATTTTCCTATTTGGGTTTTGGCTTCAAGGATTGATGTAATATATATTTATTAATAAAATAAAAAGAAGTATAAGTGGAAGTAGATCCTGGTGGAGCATTTGCATAGCATGTACCTTGATTCTCTAAATATGAGACAAAAATAATAAATAACAATACAGAAAACCTATGTTTCTTTGGGTAGGTCTTACTTCACTTAATATAATTTTTTCAAAGCTTTCTATTTTCTTATGAATATATGCAAACACACTGAGACAGGATAAATTATATAGGATTCAAGACATTCAAACGCTGAGGTCAAAGGAGGATATGCATAGGAGTGATTGACAAAGACTCAATAGCTATGTGCATATGATCATATAAAATAATATTCTATGAAATGAATTACAAGAAAAGGAAACAAGAGGAATTTTTAGTTGCCATTCTTTCTGTTTGTTTGTATTGGGGAGGGTAGGAGAGGACACAGAAAAGGTGGAACAATGATACTCATTAGACACTATGTGGAAAATGAACTTTACATCTCATGGGTAGAGATGGGAGAGAAAAACCTGGAGAAAGTGATGGAAGGGGAGACATGGTTGAAACCTGAATCTCTGAAACTACTGCAGGATACAGTAGGAGAGACATTTGAACTAATAGGCACAGGAAGGAACTTCCTGAACAGAGTCCCAGGGTCACAACAAATTGGAGAGAGACTCGACAAATGGGACTACCTTAAAATAAAATGCTTCAGCTAAATCTATCACAACCAAGCTAGAAAGACAACCAAGTAATTGGGAAAAAATATTTACCAGCAATATATCAGACAAGGGGTTAACATCCAGTATATACAGGGAACTCAAGAAACTAATCCCTCCCAAACCTAACAAACCAATTACTAAATGGGCAAGGAAATGAAAGAGGAACTTCTCAGATGAAGAAATAAAAATGGCAAAGAAACACATGAGGAAATGTTCACCATCCTGGTGGTGAAGGAAATGCAATAAAGACAATCCTGAGATACCACCTTACCCCACTCAGAATGTCCCACATCCACAAATCAGCCAACGACAAATGCTAGAGGGGATGTGGAGAAAGAGGAACCCTATTATACTGCTGGTGGGAATGTACACTTATACAACCACTTTGGAAAGCAGTCTGGAGGGTCCTTAGAAAGCTAAAGATTGACTGCCCTTATGACCCAGTCATACCATTTCTAGGCATCTACCCTGAACAACAGGAACCAATATACAAGGACACGTGCACCTCCATATTTATTGCAGCACTGTTCACAATAGCTAGGATATGGAAACAACCCAGATGCCCCACCACAGATGAATGGATTCAAAAATTGTGGTATCTATACACAATAGAATATTATACAGCCATTAGAAATGACAAAATAATGGCATTTGAAGGGAAATGAATGGAGCTAGAAAGAATCATGTTGAGCGAGGTAAGCTAAGAGCAAAGAGACAAATGGTACATGGTCTCCCTAATAAGTCGATGCTAAATCCAAAATGTTAGGTGATAAGACAAAATTAACAGGACTTAAGAAACAAAGAACTCCCACTCATCTGGTCGAACCACTACTAAATATCCCCATGCTGCTGATCACATGTATGGTGTATACGTGTACAACATTATATGTTATAGACTGTGATAGACAATTTGCTCCAGGAAAGTTAGAATGAACTTGTGACTTTAAATGAGCATCATTATTCCACAATAGTATGAAATGTGGGAAATTATGTAATCACTTAATCACGATTTAAAAAAAAAAGAACCTTGGGGAAGGTACGGAGGGAAGGGATGGTAGGGGGAAAACAATGGAGGGGGTAACAATGCTCAATAGGAAGTGTACTCATTACCTTGCTCATGTAACTGTAACCCTCTGTATAGTATCTTTACAATAAAAAATTTTAAAAAAAAGGAAAGGCATTTTACTCAATACTCATTACCCGATCCATGCAACTGTTACCTCTCTGTATAACAACTACAATAGCAATAATAAAAACTTGCCTTTCCCTTTTGATATATACCTGTACTCTTAGAAATCAGAGGTCTGAGAAAGAAGCTAGTTCCAGCTTGTGCTGGAAAGACTAAATTAAAACAATAAAAAAGAAAAAGAAAAGAAATATTGCTCAGTGATAGAATACTTGTTTATGATATGCAAAACCCCAGGTTTGATATTTTGTATTTAAAATACCTCTCCCTCTCTCTCTCTCTCTCTCTCTCTCTCTCTCTCTCTCTCACACACACACACACACACACACACACACACACACAAATGCATACACAAAGAAAGAGCAAACATGAAAGAAATTCATTAAAGTATCCCTGGATTCTCTGGAGGTTACAGAGTTAGAGAGTGTAAGGGTCAATGAAAAGAGGATAGAACAAATATGAAGACCAACCTTCCATTCTCATTTTTAAGATTTCATGACTGGTAATTGGTAAAAGATTCAAAGAACTTCTGCTTTGCCACTAAAATGGAAGTTTGAATCTCTAATATGGAATAAATCCATGTTAATCCTATTTGAAGGGGTGACAATTAAAATTGTAGCATTCTCTATGGCTTTACCTTTACTAATTTTTATAAGTATATTTATTTTGAAATTTTGATCATTTTCATCATATATTAAACTAAATTTAAAATTCTTTCAGCATATTTTAAAAGGGAAAAATAAGATAAATAACACTCCTTTTATTCCAAAGAGAATAGTTAAGGGCTAACATATGTGAATGAATGAGAAATTCAAGAAAATTTCTATCCTGTCCCTCAACATAATGTTCCTTCACACTAATAATTTGAATTTTTCTTTTAAATGGCTTTCACCTAAAAAGAAAAACATTTGTATTCAGATTGAAAAGAATTTCTAAAATATAAGAAAGCATCGATAAAAGGTTGGTCATTTAATCTCTTTAACCTATGACCAATGCTCCTGGGATAGGAATAATACTGATGGGTTCTAATATATCCATCCTTTATTAATGAAGTATTACTTGATGTAGTATTAGGATCAGGGAGGGGTAGTGCAGTTCTTAGAATATGACCTGCCATGTAGAAGCTAAATTCGTGGCTACCTGGAACCTGGAGACCCATAGGAATGGGATGGTAGACCTTAACAAACAGACATGACTTGGTTGCCATGGGAGAGACAAACTGTAAATTTACTATATACCAGTGACTACAATTTCCAGCTAGAATGAGCTACATATTGGAAAGAACATCTAGCTTCACATAATTCTGGGGTATCACCCCCAGAAGACAGATAAGCAAAGAGGTCAGAGAATTGTATAGGATGCTGCAGATACTGAGTGCCAGATGTCAGAGCTCTTCACAACTCTGACCTCAGATTCCAAAACACAGTAGTGCTGAGTAATAGTAATTGCAGCCTGTGAGCCCCAGGAACTACACACAGTCAGAGGATGGACACTGAGGTGTGCTAGAAATCCTCGGGGACTTGTCTAGTCTTTGCATATGCTTGATGACTAAACAACTTCTTCTCACTACCAAGGATACTTTATAATGCAACAAAATTGCCAGCAAAATCATTGTATTTGCTTTTAATCTTTGTCTCTGGTAATAGTTTTTTGGAAACAAAAGAATAAAGGAATTTTCTCCAATTAAAAATGAAGACACATAAGCCATGAAAATGTCACAAAATGGCTATGACAATAAATGTGGTTCCTAATGCTCCTGGAAATCATCAGTGAAGAAAAGTCTCTAAGTATTTTTTTTTAATTTGCACATAGAATTTAGAAAGGCATTTTCATTCACTTAAGAAAAAAGAAAGCTATCTATTTTTTATGACTACCTCAATTCATAATTAACAGTTAATAACCTCAATTTTGCTACTAAGAGTTCAGAGGTCAAGGTCCACATAAAACATTTCCCAGGAAATAGAGGATTTGTTTTTCAAACTTAGAATTGCATTGTATAATTTTGGGATTATCCTAACAGACTATTTAGTTATCATTATATTACTCCTCAGGGAATGATAACTTGGCAACATGTAAATGGGCCTCCCATCTTCTTTATGAAGATGCCATATACACATGTCCTATTTTATGATGAAATGGGATTTGTGCACATGGGATGAGTGTTCAACTGTATTAAAAAATCCTCAACTGGATGCATATGTAATAATCTCCTGTACTTTATTGTGCAAATACATAGAAAAGCAGAAGGTAAGGGTGAGAAGTCTAAGATAATAAAATTTAAGTTATATAATATGCAATCCATTTAAAACAAAGATGAAACATTCTAAAATGAGAGTTTCTTGTTTCTGGTAAAATGGGGAAGTTCAATCAACAATTGATTTTTTTTCTCTGAAATATATAATATATAAAATACACTAATTGGGTCTGGGAATGTGGTTTACAAGTAGGATGGTATCCTAGCATACTTGAGGTCCTGAATTCTATTCCTTGGTACCAATAAATAATAATAATAATAACAACAGCAACAATATTTTAGGTATAAATATACTGCCTGGAAAATATATTTGGCCTTCTGCCACCCAAGCTCTTTATCTATCATATCCTTTAAGTTAAATAAAGTTCCATAATATTTCCAAAGATTCATTTTTTTATTTTTGGTGTCAGATATTTAATTCAGAAATATAACTTATTTTTGTTTCCTTCTCTCTATTAGAATGTCATCCTAACATGAGCAGGGATTACCCCTCCCCATACTCTTTCTTAAGGTGGCATTGAAAACATAATTGTTGTGAACTATTTGATTTTTTTTTTTTTTTTTTTGTCGGTCGTGGGGCTTGAACTCTGGGACTGGGCACTGTCCCTCAGCTCTTCAGCTCAAGGCAAGTGCTCTACCACTTGAGCTACAGCGCCACTGGTGGTTTATTGGAGATAGGAGTCTCACAGTCTCTCCTGCCCGGGCTGGCTTTGAACTGAGATCCTCAGATCTCAGCCTCCTGAGTAGCTAAGATTACAGGCTTGAGCCACCAGCGCCCAGCTTGATGTTTTATTTATTGGTGGTAGAATAAATAAACTAAACCTAACCTTGAGTATCTTAAGTAGTCTTAAAAACTATCTTAAATCTGAAACAGATTCTGTACTTCATTTTCCATATACTACCACAAGTTTATTCTTGGCCACTTTGGTATCTTGACTGCCTAGTCTTACTACTGATTTATGTTTACTCCCATTTATGGATGTGTCAGTCATCCAGAGGAAAGGAAAGGTGATAATTGACAATCCAAAAACTTTCCTTTTTCTATTATAAATTACTGGATAAATACAGCTGATTGATTACTAGATTGTCATGCCACTAGAAGGAACAACATGTCAGGCAATAGTAGATTTTTTGGGGGGAGGGGGCCCGGTCCTGAGGCCTGAACTCTGGGCCTGGGCGCTGTCCTTCAGCTCTTCAGCTCAAGGCTAGTGCTCTACCACTTGAGCCACAGCGCCACTTCCTGCTTTTTTCTTTTTGCTTATGTGGTGCTGAGGAATCCAACCCAGGGCCTCAGGCATGCA
Organism: Dipodomys spectabilis; assembly: GCF_019054845.1. Lineage (NCBI taxonomy): Eukaryota > Metazoa > Chordata > Mammalia > Rodentia > Heteromyidae > Dipodomys > Dipodomys spectabilis. Next base: position 3,742,105 of record NW_024870814.1, read on the forward strand.
AGGCAAGAGCTCTACCACTGAGCCACCTCCCCAGCACATAGTAGATCTTTAAGAGTAAGACTTATTGGGGAAATAAACACAAATAAAGTTCACCATTCTTTTGTTCATATTGGTTTAACATTGAAAGCAAATTCAAAGTGAGAATTATATATTTGTCTTAAGAAAAACATTCATATGTTTAGATTTGACTTCTGGAAATATGAACTTGTTTCCCACATAGATTTTGGGTATTTTCTCTCTTTTATTCACTGGTTGGACATGAGAGAGCTTTACTTGTTTTCTCACTAAAATAAATCTTCTGGTCAAAAGGCACTCAGAAATCTTTGTGCTGTAGGCATTCTCTTGTTTTTCTGTTAAAGTTTTTCTTTTGGATACTAGGAAGAAATTTTATTGCAAGTGAATTTGAAAGCAGCTTCCTAAGGAACTCTCTCTTGCTGTGGTGATACATATATTTGTATGTACAGATATTTTTTTCAGTTGATCACTTTACTGCAAATAGCCTTTGTGCATATGCAAAGCAATTTGCTTTCCTGACTCAATTACTCCACTAATTCCTTTCCTTCCCTCCCCTTTCCATGTCCCTTTCCCTTTCCTTTCCCTTTTATGAGCCATGATAATCTTCCTGCCTCAGCCCACTGATTTAGCTGTTAATATTATCCAATATATATATATACCACTCTTGGGGCTTGAATTCAGGGCCTGGGCATTGTCCTTAAGCTTTTTTGCTCAAGTCTAGCACTCTACCACTTGAGCCACAATGTCACTTCTGGCTTTTTTAGTAGTTTATTGGAGATAAGAGTTCACAAGGACTTTTCTGTCTGGGTTGGCTTCAAACTGTGATCCTCAGATCTCAGCCTCTTGAGTAGCTAGGATTATAGGCATGAGCCACCAGTGCTCAGTGAGAATAATTTTTTAACCAAATATTTGGATACTTAGCCCAACCTATTTGATACACAAAATTAACCATCATAAATCTATTGCTTCCTAACTAGGCATATATAGGCACCATATTTAAACATACTTCTTCTCTTCAAATGAAGACAATGACTAGGTCATGCTTTGACAAATATGATACACCTATTTAATGTTTTTAATTAAAAAAACACTATGTCTCAGGAAAAAATACAAAGTCCTTGAGATATGCTGAAAAATTTCATTGCTATTCTCTAATTTAAACAATATAATGTAAGTATAATTTTCATGTTACGTTGTGAAGGTTTAAGAAGAGAACAAAGACATATACATGTGTACACACATGCATATTCATTATAAAATAAGAAAAATATTCATGATCATTTTAGTTATGAGTTTGCCTTTATAATTTTCTTCCTCTAGTGACATGATAGTCTACCTCAACCAAGTACCACATCCAGCTTTGGTTTTATTTGATGAGCAGAAATAAAGGTTCATGTTAAAAAGTATGGACTCTTGGTTATTCGGTCTGGATTAGGTTATCACATTGTTTCTTGATGTTAATCAGAGGTTAACAGGCATCCTGGGGGATCTCTGAATTGTAAACCTATTCCTACTTCTGTCATAGAATAGTACTTCCCTTTACCCCTGATATTCAGAATCAGTTACCCCAGTTAGCAGGGTAACTGTGATGAGCCAATAATAAACTGAAAACAACACTTCCTTTGGAATAAAGACAACTAAGCCAGAACAATAAAGTCACAGGGAAAAGAAGAAAAAAAATTGATATGTATCACCAGAGATAGTTATGAAGTGTCACTCTCTATTAACTTTGGATTCCTGAACCTGTTTTTTATGAGCATGAATGAACAACATCATGCATCAAATGCTGATTCAGAACGTAAGATACTACCCGGAGACCTTGTTCCAATCCTACTAAATAATGCCACCCAGTTGGTAATGTAACTAAACCTTCAAAAGGCCATTTCACTATTATCTAAAGCCAGGAATTTGGGAATGACAGGGATCTTAATAATGATTTCTGTGACCTTGACCATTGCTGACCTTTGTTTTCTCAGTTCCTGTTTTAGAAACATTGCCTTGAAGCATAATGGTTGGTAAGATGTATGAAATACATAGATAACTCTGTCTTAAGCACGCAATCTGAAGTGGCAAATCCTCATTTAGAATGTCTAATAAGAATAGAGCACAACTCTTTCCAAGGCACAAGTAATCCAATGTAGCAAAGTTGTCATCATGTAATTTAGCCATCATCCCCAAGAATGATGCTATGTCAGAAACCTTGTCAGTTTCTATTGATAGCTAATTGACCAATGCTAGATCAACCAGACTGGCCTTGGTGAGTGGAAGACAATGTTGCTGAGACCATTAATAATGTCTACCATTATCATTGTGACTATTTTGTTAATAAGCCCAGTGAAAAATGACAGTGATGCCTGGAAAAGAGTAAAAATAGAATCTACAGCAATGTTTGTTCTATTTACTGAATTATCATAGTTCTCCTCTGTTAAGGTCACTCTTTGATAGATATTCACAGGGAACATAAATAATTTCACTTGTCCATTCAAAGATCTAGCCTAAATCTCTTCTCTAGAATTCTTTTACACCAATTTGTCTTATTTCATTCAATTTGTTTCTGATTGACAACTGAACAAACCTGTTTCACTTCAGTTTATAGGTGCATAAGGCATCTTGATTGGTCATTCTTTCCATAATTCTCTCTTGCCATCTACATTGTCTGTATCCATCCCTTCAAGTTTCTTAATCCCATTTTCACATTTGTACATCGAGTCTATGATTGTTCACCCACCACTTCTCAATTCTTTCATCTACATCTCTTCTTATGTCCTATCTCCCACAGAGATGAAATGTTTTAGCTTCTTCCAATTTTGTAGTTAGGTTCTTTCTAAGTCCCTCAACATCCAGCCAAGCAGTTGGGCACTGGCTTGTAGAATAGATATATGATCAAACACTAGGACATTTTGTCTTCTTAGAAAATTGAGCAGATATACAGCTCAGACTATAGAAGTCATCCAGATCACAGAGATGTTACCGTCAGTTCTCCTTTTCAATCATTATTGACCAACCAGTACTAATCATATAGCTTAAAAACATTTTTTGGGGGGGAGGGGGGATTTCGCGGGGCTTGAACTCTGGTCTTAGGCACTGTCCCTGCGCTCTTCAGCTCAAGATGAGCGCTCTACTGCTTGAGCCTGAAGCGCCACTTCCGGTTTTTAAGTGGTTTATTGGAGATAAGAGTCTCACGGAGTTTCCTGCCTGGGCTGGCTTTGAACCTCAGATCTCAGCCTCCTGAGTAGCTAGAATTAAAGGCTGAGCCACTGGCAGCCGGCTCTATATCGTTTTTAAAAATATTTTCAATTCAATGTAAAACTTAACAACGTACCCTTGAACAAATGGCTTGGCATCCTGGATTCCAATTGATCAATGCATTATTATGGTTGATAGGTTTGGATATTGGTTTTAATATAAGAATAATGTCGTGGAAATCTTATTTGTCTTTAATGTTGCACCATTTATAAATCAAAGCTATACTATCTGCTGAAGAGATTAATGTCAGTGTTCATTTGTAATATTACTTCATTGTTCAACATTTCAAAATTTGAAGAATAAAGAATTCATAAACAGTGCAATAATGAGAATGTCACCTGTAAAGTTTCAGTACTTATTCACTTCAGAGAGAATAAACACTGGAGAAGACATTGTGGATTGATTTTCATAGAGCTAAGTTAAGATTTTTCTTTGTATTATTTAAACATTGTGTTAATTAGATAAAGTAAATGAATAATAGATAATTACAATAAAAGATTGTGAATAATACTAAGTCAAATTTCATAACATTCATAGAAAGAAAGCAATATTTGTTCTAATTACAATATTGTATTATTAGTATGCAGAAGAAGAAAAAGGTTAATGTGACTTGCTTTACTAGCATTCTCTCACCCCACCCTCTACCCTCCACCCCTTTGGTCCTAAATCATGCTATGCACTCCATGCTGGCCTTAAACCTGAATTCTACTGTCTCAGCCTCAGATGTATGTGAGTATAAGCCAAAACGTGTGCCACCATGCTTTGCCCTATCCATTTCTTTCCTTTGCATCTTCAATTTAAATATCATAAACAAATGGAACATGCTATCTCTATGCCTCTGAACCTTCAAATAATAAATATTGAACAAAGATCTGCTTTTGTTTAGATTACTAGAAATGACTATTATGAGCAATACAGAAGTTATCCACATTTCAAATATGATCAAATAAAATATATCAACCCAGAGAGTTAGAGTAAGTCATTGAAATTATAGAATTAGCCGGGCGCGGGTGGCTCACGCTTGTAATCCTAGCTACTCAGGAGGCTGAGATCTGAGGATCATGGTTCAAAGCCAGCCCAGGCAGGAAAGTCTGTGAGACTATTATCTCCAATAAACCACTTGAAAACTGGAAGTGGTGCTGTAGCTCAAGCGGTAGAGTGCTTACCTTGAGATGAAGAGCTGAGGGACAGTGCCCAAGCCCAAAGTTCAAGCCTTGTGACCTATCCCCCGAAAAAAAAGAAATAATGCAACCTACCCCCCCCCAAAAGAAATAATGATATCTTATCTTTAATACAAATGAGGCATAAATTTATAAGAACATAACAATATACATGTATTCATGGAATACCTAAGAACACTGAATTCTTTGTTTTCATGTAGATTTCCCTGTTCAGTCCTTCATTATATTGGTTGTTGTTTTTCTCACCATTGTAAATATTATTCAAAAACCTCAAAATTTTACTTTTTGTTTAGCTTGAAATTATGTACTTCACAGTTGCTGTGTACATGGAAAACATACAAATTTACATATCTATCATAACTTTTTCATATATATTTTAGTTTAGTATAATTATGTTTTATGAGTTGAACTTTATACAAAAAGCTTTCAAAAATGAAATTATGTTCACTCATATTTGTAAATATTCTCTCCACTATTTCTTCCAAATATTTTTATTTTGTTATTGTTCTCATTTAGGTCTTTGAATTTTTTAAATTCTTTTCTTTTCTTTGGTATTAAATAGAAAACCATATTTTATTTTAGTTTGCCCACATGAGTTAATGGCAAATAGGTATGCTCAGAAGCTATTTATTTATTCATTTAATTATATATGCATGTATCAATGTAGTATGCATGTATCAGTGTAGTATGCATGTATGTGGCTATATATGTTATTCATAACTGAAAGAAATAAAACTTTCTATGATGAACAAAAACTGAATTTATGACCATTAAACATGTACTGTAAAAGATGCTCAAAGAAATCATACACACAGGAAAATAAATACTATGAAAATATAGAAGAAAAAAAACATCTTCCCAGATTAATTAAAAGCAAATAAAGAGAAGGAAAAAATCAAACACTACAATCACTGAAGTGGTACAAATTACTAGATGCTTTTCTGTAATCACTCTGAACATTAATTATTTTAAATGTCCAATCAGAAATAAAGAGAGGTAGTCTGGATTTCATGTGTATACCTGTGGGAAGTGGGGGGAGGGCACAGAATCTGAGCGAAAGCAGTAAAAATGCGCAGCAGTGGAGAGCACTGGTCATTGATGAAAGTGAGCTATACAACTCCTGGGTGGAGATGGGAGGGAGGGAATGGGAGCGAATGAAGGAACAGTTGACACTGTATGAAAGGAAATGTACTCATTTCCTGACACATGTAAATGTAACCCCTCTGTATATCATCTCTATTGTAAAAATAAATTCTAAGAAAAAGAAAACAAGTAAAAATCAAGCTTCGCCCATACTTTGGCTACAAGAAAGCCCTTCATGTTCAATGAGAAATACAAAACTTAAAGGAAAAAAAAACATAAGAAAATACTTTTAAGCAAATGGAGCTAAAAGGGAAACAGACGAGTTTAAAATTGACACTTACTATTAAGTCAAAAAGTCATCAGGAGGAGCCGGGTGCCAGTGGCTCATGCCTGTAATCCTAGCTATTCAGGAGGCTGAGATCTGAGGATCACGGTTCAAAGCCAGCCCATGAAATTCTTATCTCCAATAAACCACCAGAAAACTGGAACTGGGGTTGTAGCTCAAGTGGTAGAGTTGAAGAGCTGAGGGACAGTGCTCAGGCCCAGAGTTCAAGCCCTGACTGCCAAAAAAATAAAATCATCATCATGAGGAATTAACTATTGTAAACACACAAACCAAATATACTGAAAAAGTTTATATCACAATGGAGAACATTAGTATGTAGCTATAAAAAGGAGCATTCTTTATAAAATAGGCATATTTTTCTTTATAAAATAGGCATTTTTTTTGCCTTTTACGTGCAGTTTTCTGTGCTTTTACCCATTTATGCTGAACTTTTTAAGAAAAAGAGGCCCCATGTGCCAGTGGTTACACTTGGAATCCTCTTAGCTACTCAGAAAAACCAGAAGTGGCACTGTGGTTCAAACAGCAGAGCGCTAGCTCAGGGAGAATTCAAGACCCAAAACCTGAAAAAAAAAAAAACAACAAAAAGACTATGTTTAGCAATGCAATAATTAACCCTCACAAAAATTGATATTTATTAAAATAAAAATAAACAGAGTTAAGAATTTTATATCAGATGGATTTGAAGACAATTATGCACACAGAAATTATGAAGATGGAAATGTAGGAAAGACTAGATGAATGGCCACTTAAACTTTTTTATTTACTAAGGGGCAAATAGAGAGGGTGGATGGTGGTGAATACTGTCAGAACACTTAAAGTATATGTGTGAAAATGAAACAATTATGCTTGTTGAGATAGCTTTGGAAAATGGGGCATGGGGAAAGGTAATGGGTGGCTTGATTGGATTATGGCACTTTATGTGCATATAAGGACATGCCAAACAAAACCCTTTTGAATTCATAGTAAAAATGTGGAAAACATATTTTTATTGTGACTTAAAATGATAGTGTTATTTGATATAAGATGAATAATGGCTTAAAATTTTAACTTCCTGAAATCTCTTTCAGTTGATGGAGGCTAGGCTAGCATCTTGCTGGCACAGATGATCAGCAGACCATAATAGGAATGAATGTGAGTAATTTAGCCACTAACAGGAATAGTGTTTTATGGGAAACACATTACAACTTGGAAATTTTTTAATTTTAAATAGTGGTACTCAAGGATCTTCACACAAGATAGCAAAAAACTCATTTGGACTTCCTTATTTCTTACTTTGATTTCTCACCCATCAAAGCAATTGTTAAAATTGTGTATGTGCATGTGTGTGCATATCAAAACTTCAAAATTTAAATACTGGCTGTAAATTTCTACACACTCAATTTTAGCAAATATTAAAGCTGATGTAAATGTGGTTATCACATTTAAATGTGCCTTTTTTTATGTTCCAGTGAGCCATACTTAGTTGGAAGTTAAGAGGGTATTCTTTTCAATGTTTCCAATAGTAAAAATATTTCCATTGTTCAATTTCTTTCTAAATTGCATTTATATAGCCTCTAGTTTTACAAAGGACTCAACGTGGGTTAGTAACTAAAATTCTTAATTCGTAAGCCTATAATGGTCTTGAAATCTCAATAGTGACATCTGATTTTCATACAGACTGAATATTTGGAATATTTTCTGCAAAGGTTGGTTTCTTTTGTGATAACCAAAGAATTAGAGACACTATTTGGTGGATATTTGACAATTTCCTCAGCAAAAGAAAATGTTTTGTCAACAGGATTTTTTCTCAAAGAGAAATCACAATAATCCATTGCTGATTTCCCTTCAAGAAGAAGAATTAATGCTAGATAATCCATTTGCCTTCTGCAGAGAAATTCCATTATGAGTTATATCTTTTCTTCCACTCTTATGTCATCCGGACTCAAGAATGTAAAACTAATAAAGCAGTGTAGAAAGAAACTTAACTATCCTATAAGTTTTCCCCTGAATCTTACATCCCTGGAAAGAGATTTATCAATCATAATTTGTTCATTCCTCACATGCTTTCTTCTCTTCCATCTTCTTGCCTTTAAAGAAAAATACTCCTCTCTGTGTTTCTTTCATTTAAAACTCATGAATTCTTATACATGGCATATAATGTTATTATATACACAGAAGACAACACAATTTGTAAGATAAACAAGATTGGAGAGACATTAAAATAATATAAATATGCATACATATACTGAAAATCATCAACATTCTAGGACTCATAAATGTTAAGCTGTGATTTTGTGCCAAAGTAAATTTGAAAAACATTAGAATTGCAGAGTAAATGGGATTAATTGTTTATAAATATCCAATAGGGTGCATTCAAAATAGGACACATGATAACATAATAGAATTTAAATCAATTTTCCAAACAGTGTAGGGAAAATAATTCATTCTTCAAACAAACACAATAGGTCATTCTAAATTACCCAAATTGTCATTCCATGTTGATCAGCCTAATTAAATTTCAAATGAAACAGATGAGTTTTTATTTTTTTGTGTGACCTAGATGACCAGAAATAGGTAGCAAAGTAGAAATAATTTTAACTGTAAATTCAAATAGTATTACTGTTCATTTATATGTTCTTCAAATAAATCATATCTTACATATAAATAAGTGAAAAGTAATACATGCTTAAAATTCATATACTCATTCAGAATTTCATGAAAAAATGTATGAGCAAGAAAAGATTGCTGCTTTTAATTATTATAGTCCGCAAAATGATGACATTGATTACAGACATCAATCTCCAAATTTGCAAAGTTGTTCATTTAAATAAAACTTGTGAAATTTGTGATGTTTTATAGCTCTACACAGAGAAGTGCATATAAACTCCTTTCAATTGCTCAAGACTTGGAAATTCTAGTACAGAATTTCTTATTAGTTTACTCCAGACCTCCTGAGACTTTGTGACATTTAACAAAGGGCGGAAAAATATTTATGCATTTTAATTTTTAATCTTTTTTCAGAGCTTAGTCTGTTCAGTACTTTTCTTATTTCATCTTATGCTACCTTAGAGAAAAAGGAATTTTATTAGAATCATATCAATTCCATCTGTTTGTACAAAAACAATAGCAGTAATGGTAGAAATACTTTGCTTTTAAATGTACACAAACAAAACCTGGATTTTAAAACGAAATTAAGCAAATTTCATTCCATAATAATGTATCTTTTGCTAGCACACTGTAGATTGTATTAGTTTACATCTTTATTCCATGAGCATTCTGATATCTTTGGTACTTAATGTGCTCAATATATTTTTAGTAAAGTAAATAAATCATGATAAAGAGACTTTTGAAGATAACAGTTGTATTAGTCATGAGATGCTTTCTGAGGGAGAAAAGGCAAGTATTTGGCCCACTAAAATATAATGAATTGCCTTCGTAATTTGCAATTTATCTCAAGACGTGTAAGTTTATTTACTAAAAATATAGAAAGGAAGAATTTTGGAGTGTAACAAAAACAGATTAGGATGGAAGAAATATGTTGTTTATAGTGCGTTCTCATTAATTGTAGGTAGACTTTTGGAATCTGTTTTTGTAAGTCCCTATAACAGATACTGAATGCTTGCACCTTAAATCCATAATTTGGAATATGTATAATATATATTATCACTTATAGATAAGGAAAACGATGGTTTCCTTTCCCTTATTTGCAATAACTAGTATATGACTAGGATAATCTTACCTAGGAGAAAAGGTCAAAAGCTGTGGATATATGACCATATAAGATGAGGCTAAAAAGAATGAACCCCAAGATAGGTACACAAGACGTTTAAACTTTGTCACTCTTGTTTTAATCCACTATGTGATTTTTTTTTTTGTTTCTTTTGTATGTTCTTCCCCCATGGTATAACCCCTGTTTTCACTCTATTTGATTCCGGTGCCCTGCATCTTGTACATACATTTTTCTTTTTTTTTATTGTGAAAATACTATACAGAGGGGTTACAATTACGTGGGCAAGATAATGAGTACATTTCTTATCAAGCATTGTAGCCTCCTCCTTTGTTTCCCCTTCCCATCCCTTTCCATCCTCCCTCCGACCCCCCAATTCTCCCCGCCCCCACCCCGTACCATAGTTGTAAAGTTCATTTTCGACATAACGACTTGTACATCTCATTGTTGCAATGGGTCCACCTGTATCCCTATTTAAACGATTTGTTTTTCCCCATCCCTTCCACAAATTATACCGACCTAAAATACAGTGAAAGCAGGGGTTATACTGTGGATGAGGGACATACAAAGCAACAATGAAATAATCTTATGTGTTAGAAACAATCACATGAAAGAAAAAAAAACATTGAGTACATATCTTAGGGTTCACTTCCCTAACATCACCTTATCTGACCCAGGCCCAGAGTTCAAGCCCCACGACCGACAATAAAGAAAGAAAGAAAGAAAGAAACGATCACTTGAAATTTGTCAAACTATATAAGAAACAGAAATGAAATCAAGTACATATCTGAGAGGGTTCATGGGTTTATATTTTTCTGAGATATTGGATTTAATTTAAATAGGATGGAGGAAACACTGTGGAAATCATAACAGGATAATAACAATGAGATGTATGAACTTTACAATTAAGGGGGATGAGTGTAGTCTAGTTGTGGAGATGGGAGGGAAGGGATAGGTTGGGGAAAACAATGGAGGACACAACAATGATTGATAAGAAATGTACTCATTACCTTGCTCATGTAACTCTAACACTTCTGTAGAGTATTTTCACAATAAAAAAAACTTATAAAAATTAAAAAAAAATGAATCCCAGAGCTTAAATATTGTCTTTAAACCAAATAATGGAATGAGGCATAAAGTAAAAAAGGAGATTTACAATATTCTTATTCTAAGATGGAAAAGATAGAATAATTGTCTATTATTGTTATCAGAAAACTAAGGCTATCAAAACAGAAAAATATTTTTATTCTATATACATGTATAGAGATAGATATATAGGTAAATAGATGATAGATGATAGATAGATAGATTTAATAAAATGATCAGGTAATTGACAAATTCCAATGAGAGAAATGGAATTTAAAGGATAAGATATCATAAATGTACTATTACCTTACTCATGTAACTGTAACCCTCTGTACAGTATCTTTACAATAAAAATATATTTAATATTAAAAAAGAAACTCACATAGAGTGTCTTTGTGCATCTCTCTTGATATTTCTTTATGATTTTATTATCAATTTTAATTCAGCTGCAATAGTATTTGTACTTGGTTTTTCTTGACATTTTTAGTGGCTGAAGAATCAATAATAGTGTAAATTATAATTAGCCAACATACTTTAACAGTTAAATTTTCTTTGCCAAATTTTCTCTTTCACACCTAAATAGAAAATTGATTTCATAAAATGTTTTTTCTTTCTCTCTGTCTCTGTCTCCTCTCTCCCTCTCCATTCCCCACAGAAATGCATCAATGCACATGTATTTTTAGTACTTATCCAAGTTAAACTGATCCAAGTACCAGTTAGTTTTACATTAAAGAGAAAAATGTATGAAAAATGTATCAAAACATATCCATGGTCCTGGAAAATTTTAGCATACATTAGGAAGAAATTGATGTCAGTGCAGAAAAAAAATAGAATTAAGTTGAGGCAAAAACTATCTAATCCATGGAGAGAACACTACCTGTAACCATACCTAATATTTTTTTGATTAAATAAGCAAATTTGAGCCTTCAATCTATTTCAAGTCTCAAGATATCTGCACTATAAACCATTGCACATTTGCATGGCATATTTTGTAGAATTATAAGAACTCTCCAACATTCCTTTTACTTTTTTTCACTGAAAATTCTAAATAAACCTGAGATATGTGGAGTTTAGAATTTAAACATGTATTGTATAAGACACATTTGAAGACCTCAGTACAAGAGAAAATCCATGAATGACTAGATTGGAGGATACTATAATATCAACTATAGAAACACATTGGAAACCAGCTATATCACTAGAGTGGCAGGAGGGAATTATAGTATTTCCTTAATAAAATTAATAGATGAAGAACACCAATTGGAGCACAGAAAGCATACCAAGTAAAGGTAATTGTTGGCATGATCAAATATTGAGGCAATGTTTTCCCTAAGATTATGATAAAAAAAATCTTCATCTTTTCTAATTTTTATAAGTCATTTTCTCACTGCTGTGATAAATACCTGACATAAACAACTAAGGGAGAATTTATATATTTGGACACACAGCTTCAAAGGCTTCAGTCCATCATGCTTGCCTCTGTTACTTCTGGGCCTGTGGTTCAGCAGACCATAATAGTAGCAGAAGCAAGTGTCAAGGATGGTCAACTCATGGAAGATAGAAAGCAGAAAGAATAGATGTCTGAGCCAATGGGCTCTCTGCTTTTTGTCTCTTTATTCCATTTAGATCTCAGTCTAGGGCCTTCAGAGTTGGACTTTTTTCATTAGTCAACCTCCTTACCCAGGCCATTTTGCATACATCCAGAAGTATCTAATGTCGTAGGCATTTTTCAATCCAATAAACCTATAATGAAGATTAACCATTCTAATCCATGTTTCCTCAAAGGAATACCAAATGCCTCTCACCCAAAATCACGTGTTCCTCTTACAATGCAAAATACATTAAATTCATCTCAAAAGAGTATCCATAGTTATAACAATTCTAACACTCATGTAGTTCAATTTAAGTGTCACTGGAGACTGAAACAGCTTAGCTGTATATACATGTAAATAAAAAAATATGATATACTTCCAATACATAGTAGCAGTAGCATGGAGTAAACATTTTCAGCAACAAATGGAGGAATCAGGGGCAAAAAGAAAGGAGATATGGTATCATCAAGATCAAATTCTAGCAGGGCAAACATTAAATCCTGTGGTTCTGTGTGTAACATTTGGAGTCATTATGGTTCAGATATATGGGCCCCAGAGGACTTGGAAAACCCTAACCTCTATGTCCTTATCATTTGTAATTTACATGGGCTCTCTCTTAGATCAGTTCTGCTCATTGCCTGTAGTATTTCTTGGAAGATGGTACATGTTTCTGGCATTTCTATAACTTCTAAGGGTCTGCACTACATATTCAGCCTCATGTTCACGAAATCACACATCCATTTTTCAGGGATTCCTGCAGAGATCTTAACATTGGTACACATTACATGGCATTACAAGCCTTCCTGTGAAACCCAGATGGACTCCTCCATAAGTCTTCAACCCTTGCATTGTTTACATGTAAACAAGGCTTTTCAGATATATACTGCCCATCTATAACACCAACTCAAGCACTGGCTGCCTCTGTTGCATCAAGGCAGTAGTAACATCTGATTGCTTGGATGGGTTAAACCCCAAGAAGAACTTCCCCAACAAGCCTTTGTGGACAGGGCACACTAGATCATCTTTTCAAAGCAAAAATTTTCAAATGTGTGAAAACCTTTACAGCCTTGGGCCATGATGGATGATGGAATGAGGTCTCCAATTTTCCAGATGTCCTCAAGGCACCTTACTTGTGGGAACAATGCAAAACACCTGGCTCAGTTTACATGGCACCAATCTGTTTGGCAGCCACATTCTTTTCTTGGCCATAAATTTATAACTTCTTCTTTCAATGGCAAAATTCAAGTTTGAAAAACCATTCTGTTCTGCTTTGGGCTCACAATTCCCACTATAAACTTGTTAATAAAAAAAGCCAGTAATGGGGCTGGGAAGGTGGCTCAGTGGTAGAGTGCTTGCCTTGCGTGCCTGAGGCCCTGGGTTCGATTCCTTAGCACCACATAAGCAAAAAGAAAAAAGCCGGAAGTGGTGCTGTGGCTCAAGTGGTAGAGTGCTGGCCTTGAGCTGAAGAGCTGAGGGACAGCGCCTAGGTCCAGAGTTCAGGCCCTACGAACGAACCCCCCCCCCCCCAAAAAAAAACCCCAGTAATATCTATGCTACAGCCAGAATGCTGCCTTGTAATGTTCTCTACCAAATTAATTTGTCCATCAATTTCAAATTTAGCCTGTGTGAAGTCTCAGGACACAGACAAAATGCAGACAAGGTCTTTGTTAAGAAATACGAATTTGAAGTAATCATGATTTTAAAACGAAATATTGGGCTGGGAAGGTGGCTCAGTGGTAGAGCGCTTGCCTTGCATGCCTGAGGCCCTGGGTTCGATTCCTCAGCACCACATAAGCAAAAAGACAAAAGCCGCAAGTGGTGCTGTGGCTCAAGTGGTAGAGCACTAGCCTTGAACTGAGAGCTGAAGGACAGCGCCCAGGCCCAGAGTTCAGGCCTCACAACTGGACCCAAAAAAATAATAATAAAATAAATAAAAACTTGAAATATTCTGAGATGGAACAATAGGCTGGGCTTCTCTGAGTCATTCTTAACTCTGGTTTCCTCTGGACTGGCTCAAAGAAAACCTAAATCCAGCTGGAGGTTCTACAGAGGCTGATAGAATAATTTGATATATGTTGTTGGTATAAAATATATCATAGTAGGGTGTATTTTATGATGTACATTTTTCTTATCATGTGATACCAATTTTCCCATATTAAAGATTTATGTTCTCTCTCCTTGAAACTAATAGGTCTATCCAAGATCAAGAAATTACAAAGTTAGGTTAAACAAAGACTATAAGGTTTTTATTTGGCTTGGTTTATTTTTCGTTTCCTGCTTGCTTTGTTTTTAATTTTATTTTTGGTTATCTTTAAGTAGTTGCACAAAGCAGTTGTCATTTAACAAAATGGTTTATGAGTACAATGCATCTTGATCAGTGTCACCCTTTCAACCTTCTCACCTAACCTTTTTCCAACTCCTCTTAATTTTGTAGGATAAGCATTGAATTGACTACACACTCTCCTTTACCTTCTCTTCATTTATCTGTCCTTTTCCTCTTAACCCCCCCCCCATCCCTTTTAAGTGTCTACTTACTGGTTCATTTTTTGTTTGTTTTTTAATTGTATTTTTTTGTCTTTTCCTTTTTGGTACTGGGGATCGAACCCAGGATGTTGCACTTGCTAGGCAACCGCTTTGCCACTGAGCTACATCCCAGCTTTTGAACTTTGCCTTTCTAAGGAAATATATATACTATTTGAGTTCTCCCTTGAACCTGCCATAGTTCAGTTAATATATTTGAACGCACTTTTGTATCCTCCTACATATTTACTTATAAATTTGTAAGGTAAACCTGGTTTTCACATTTAAAGGAAAACATGTCTCCTTTGTCTCTCTGGGCCTGACTTCACTTACAATATTATACATAGGTATATGTATATATCCATAGATACCACATTTTCTTGATCCCTTAATCCAACTGCGGCATTGGGATTGATTCTATAACCACTTGGTTGCTTGAGAGTCTAATTGGTCATACGAAGAGGAGGTCCAAACTGACTCCCACAGAGAAATCACATGAAGAGAAGACTGACATGCCAATCTACAGTTTCTCTCGTGCAAAATCTATGTAAGGCCTCAGATTATTTTCCCCTGTAGTCTATAAACTCTTCCTACTGTGAAGTGAAGCAGAGTTGGGCTATCCCCCCTGCCAAGCCTTTCCCTAATACTATATTCTAGAGAAAAGAAAAGGCTGTTGTAAGCTGCTGAAATTTGGAGTGTTTTATACAGCATGAGGTGACTGAAATAGAGGGCTTTGTTCTTCATTCTGGCTATTGATAGAGAGCTTTAATCCGATTTAAATAGTTTCTCAGTATAAAGGCTAACTCAGGCTCATTCATTTTTTCATGTTTGTGTTTTTAATCACAGAGAAAAAAAGTGTAAGCCTTAAAGCACAGTCAGTTTTTAAGCCATAGCTAATTTCACACTAATATTACAGTGATAGCACAACCCATGTATTACCTGAACCACAACTAAATATCTTGGTCTGAAAGGTACAATGTGCAGTGTCAGAGCATGTGCCTTTGGGCACACAACAGATGGGACACAATTGTTAAACATGAAGTTTCCTTTCAGAGTAATATAACAAATTTCCTGGGACCTAGGACCTATGTGTAGTTGAGAATATAAACAGTTTCAGAACATCTAAACAGTGATGGCAGCTTATGTGTTATATGGAATAAAGATCAGATATATTTAGGAGATAATCAGGTCAAAAACACTACTAAACTATGTCAGAATGATTCCTACCAAAAGCACTAACTGGGTGATACCTTTGCACATTCTCAATCTTATATATTTGTGATATAACCCAAAGAAAGACACTATGAATGTTAATCTAAGACTGCATCTTTGAGACAGATTGATACTTCCCTTTTTAATATTATCACAATTAGAAATCTGGAAATCTACCAACAACTTACTTTAAAAGTGGCATGCATGACTCCTTTTGAAGGTCAAAAGGTATGAGTCAAGATGTTGCTCTATGGATTTCTCCACAGAGTAACAGACTTTATATAAAGCTAGGTAGTGGGAAGTACAGTCTTTGAAATGTAATTCCTCAGTTATAAAATGTATCTAACAAGAGCTCGGATGGTATGCTTTTAATTTTAATATTTTTGGTTATTTGAAAGTGTAAACAAAAACTATGTATGTATACATAGACATGTATATATGTATATATCAGTATATGTATACATACATATATAAACTAAAATATAATGATTTGATAAACATATCTATTGTAGAATGATCAAATGAGATCAATCCTTTTATAAGAGCTTTTAAAACTGTGAGCTGAGATTGATCAGAGTGAGGGAGAGGATATGCATGAGACTATTTATCATGAGTGATACAGTGAATTAGCATTCCATCAGCTGGGATGGGGAGATAGTAGCTCAGATATGGAAAAGGTAAAATTAATAAATGCTCTAGAAGTGAGCACAAGCATAGAGAATGTTAGAAAATACTATAACAACATGTTGAGAGACCCAAAGCTTACAGAAAGGATAATATTACAAGGAACCACATAAAATTATCACATTTGTTGAATAAACCTTCATAGTTATTAAATTTTTCTTAATATTTTGAAAGATCATAACTTAATATTTATGAAAAATCATTATCAAAGAAATTAGTATAAAACATTTCTTATATTAATATTATATAAAATATTTTATCCACCCAGTATGTGAAACTGCATTGTTTCTTTTTAGTGATGCTGATCCACGTGTATGTGTTGCTAGACAGACCCTGGGGTATCTGTGTATAATATATATAATTACATCATAATCCCTCCTAGGTTAAGCCAACTGTACATTTTCCATTCAGTAACAAGGATATTATTTAAAGAATCAATCCTGACAGCTTTCAATTTTTAGACATGTTTTGCAGAGTAACTGGCATATTGCTGAGAAGTAGATGTAGGTCTTAGCATTACATTAGTTGAAGAAACACAGGGTTTCTTTTTTTAATTCCATATAAAATTTCATTTTTCTAATCAGTAAAAGGAATACTTTTATTTATGTTTGTACTTTTTTGAGGATTGGAGTATGTTTTATTGTCTTATTGTTTCCCACATTACTATTAGTGTCCCTTAGTTTTACTGTGGGTGTTCATCTTATCATGCGTAGGACCTATGGAGAGCGAGACAATCCATCGAAGTACAGACAGTGAGAGGTGGACAAAACAAGTTTATCTACACTATTTACACCAGAAAGGGGTTTTGAGACTACCTTGTCCTGAGCTCCAAGAGCAGCCTCGACCACCAAACCTCCAAGCCTCCAATAGGCAGTCCTGACCCCCCCGACCTTTATTAGCTGATCTGCAAACCTCCAACCCCAGACCTCCAAACCTCCAAACCTCCAAAGGGGAAGGCTTTTCCTTTTCTTCCCTTCCTCCTCCTCTGCAGGCCTCTCCACTCTCCACAGGACTGCTCTGATCCAGGAGGCCTCTTGGGCCTCTCTAGAGGAAGGCCCCAAATGACCTCCAGAGGAGGCCCTGAAGAGCTTCCTTGAGAAGCCCCAAATGACTTCCCAAGGCTTGCCCTGTCCTCCACAGGCCTGCCCTGCTCTGACAGGCTTTCCCCTCCGGCCATCTCTCCCTCCACTCCTACTTCTCCCCTTCCTCCGTGCTAACTCTGTACTAACCCCCTAATGGTTTCCTCCTACTGCTCCTTCTAAAGGTTTTCCCCTAATGGTTTTCCAACTGCCATTTATGCTCCTCCCCCAAGCTGCCCACTGTCCAATCACTTCCTGACAGCTCACCATGTGGGGCTTGACGCTCCACCCCTCCAGTAGCATGCCACACCCCTTTCAGCGGCTTGCCCCACTCCTTCCCAGGGATGCCCGCCCTCTGGTGGTGCCTGCTCCAACAGGGAGCAGTGAATCTGGCCTCTTGATGCCCCGCCCCCTCCAGCAGGCCCGGCCACGTGCCACACAGTGGGCCCCGATGATTATCCGGGCCCCATGGGTTATTACATCATGTTCCTAAAGCATACAATTTGCTTAATTAGACTCAACTACTCACCTTCTCCTTCCTCTCTTCTTTCCAAACCAGCTCTGACAAGCTGCATTGTTCCTCTGTGTGTGTGTGTGTGTGTGTGTGTGTGTGTGTGTGTGTGTGTGTGTGTGTGTGTGTGTGTGTGATCCTATGCTGGTTCTGGAGATTGAACTCAAGAGTCTGGGCCCTCTCACTGAGCACTTTTTGTCTAAGGTTAGTAGTTTACCACTGGAGTCACAGCTCCAATTCTGGCTATTTTTCAGGGAGGGGGGTTAGTTTAATGGAGATAAGAGATAAGAAGCCTACCCTGATTGACTTGGAACCACAATCCTCAGTCTCAGACTCTTGAATAGCTAAGGTTGGAGACATGAGCAACTTGTTCCTGAACATTGTTCCATTTTCACAGACACACACACATAATATATAAAACATAATATATTCATAATGTATTCTTGCCTTGAACTGAAGAGCTCAGGAATATAATATATATAATATATTTAATATATTATGTATTATATTAGATTATACACAGATATATGTGTATATATATGTATATATGTGTGTGTATACACACATACACATGTTTTTTGGTAGTTTATTTGAGATAAAGATTATCATGAATTTTTGTAACTGGGCTGGTTTTGAACTGCAATCCTCATATCTCAGCCTCCTGTGTAGCTAGAATTATAGGTGTGAGCCATAACTACCTAGCTAAAGATTTTCTTTTCTTCTGATTATATGGAAATTAATATAAATGTTTATATTGGGCAAGAAGTATTATTAATGTAAATATCAATTGCACTTAAAAATTATGATCTTCATGTCCTGAAGTCCTCTCATTTTGGGGGTCTCTTTAGAAATGAGAGATTTTCAAATGTGGCTGTCATAGAAATAAGAAAACTGTGCTTTCTGCTGTTCTGTCTACTGATATTATAATAATTGGGCCATGTCACAGACTTTGATTTTTTCCATTAGTTAAAGGTATACTTAAGGAAGATGCTATAACAGAAAGAGAAATTGCCTAAATCTCAAGATAGAATACACCTACATGATAAAGGCACCATTTTTAATTACTAATAGAGACTGTGAACTGTTACTTGTATTTCAAGTAATACGAGATATAGACACACAAAACACTGAAATATATAAATGCTAAACCTCCAATATAACTTCTGAACTTGTTTGCAAAAAACAAAAACAAAAAACTCCCAAATGACCATGTCAGGACATTTTCCATTTTCAATTATAGATTACAAATTGCTGGATGTTTTTCAAAATTCTATGTTAGTTTTACTCAGACTCCTCAAAACTCAACATATATATATATATATATATATATATATATATATTTTTTTTTTTTTTTGTCAGTCCTGGGACTTGAACTCTGGGCGTGGGCACTATCCCTGGGCTCTTCAGCTTAAGGCAATCACTCTACCACTTGAGCCATGTGCCATGTCCAGTTTTCTGGTGGTTAACTGGAGAAAAGAGTCTCATGGTCCTGCATGGGCTGGCTTTGAACCACGATCCTCAGATCTCAGCCTCCTGAGTAGCTAGGATTATAGACATGAGCCACCAGCACCCAGCTATCAACACATTTTTTATCAACATTTGTGAGACACTTGTAGAATCCATCAAGAGTTCTCCATCTAGTGGCAATTCCAAATTTGTATATGACCAAATCTAATTCAAGTATGAATTCAATAAGTACCTGAAGAATCAACATAAACGACTGCCACATGAAAGAAGCTGAATATTGAGACAACTTTTTATCAAGAGGCCCTTTGTTTAGTTAAAAAAGAGAAATGGAGTGTTAACAGTAAGTTAGAAGGGGAGGACCTTGAAAAAAACATAATTCAGTGAACCCCAAGATAGGGACACAAGTGGTTTGGTTTTTTTTCTTTCTTGTTATTGTTTCTAACGTATTTATAATGTGCCATGTGAATTTTGTTTCTTTGTATTTTCCTCCCCCCAGTATAACCCCTGTTTTCACTGTATTTGATGTTGGTGTCCTGCGTCTTGTATATACACTTCTCTAATTTGGGGAGGGGAAGGAAAAATATGTTTAAATAGGGATACAGGTTGACGCATTGTAACAATGAGATTTACAAGACACTATGTTCAAAAAAGAATTTTACAATTTAGACTGTGTGTGTGTGGGGAGGAGGCAACAATGCTTGATAGCAAATGCACTCATTTGCACTTATTACCTTGCTCATGTAACTGTAACTCCTCTTTACAGTATTTTTACAGTAAAATAACTTATTAAAAATGTAATTCAAGTTGTGTGATAATGGTAGAAAATAAATGAACGTATTTATACTAAAACAAATCGACTTCTTTGGAAATGTCATTTGTATATTTTATACTTTGCTTTTTCTCAAGGAAGCAAATCCTGAGAATTTTCTGTTTAGTACAAAAAGTAGACTTTTCCATTATGCTAAACTACTTTTGAGTAGTTTCACTTTTCAAATATGGATACCTGGTGTTCACAAAATGAAATTTCCAGAGAAAATTCCTCCATTCCCTTTTTTCTGTCATAATTTAATAAAGTTTCTTTTTGTCCTGAGTCACTTTTGTCCAAGAATAAAAGTTCTTTTATACTCTTTTCCTATTCTCTTTTCTGCCATATCACTCTCCTATTTCCTCCTGTACCATATTTTGCATATGTATCATCAGGCCAAATCAAGTGATCCCTCTCTAAAACAAATAAGTGAGCAAAGTAAGTGTGTTGCTTGTAGTTGGCATTGTATACAGGCAATGAATCTTTGTTAGGCAATGACTCTTTGTTGAATTCAAGCAACATAATTCATATAGCAAAGACACAAAAATTCAAGTAATATTATCTCCTGTAATGAGTGCAAGACTTGCAAAAACAATGTTTCTAGTAATATTCAGGATTATCTATATTGTGAAACAAGCTTTTGTCTATAATTATTCCTGCTAAAATGCACAATAATACTAGAATCTCATAAGGCAAGTGGACCAGTATTCCTAGTTTATGTTATTCCTAGTTTATGGGCTTATTAGTCTCCCAGTCCATTTGCTGTGCAAAATCTCTCACTAAAATTTCTCTACTTGTGTTTCCTCCTTTGCATCTCACCTTTCCTTGTAGTTCTAGTATAGCAGTTTGTTAGTCAGCTTTCTGTTCCCATAAAAGAATACCCAAGACAATCAATTTATAAAGAGAAAAGGCTCAATTTGGCTCACAGTGTTGAAGATTCTAGTGTATGATCCCATGGCCTCATTGCTTTTGCTTGTTGTTCTGTCAGTCATCATGATGAGAGAGCATAGCAAAGCAAAACCACATCTATCATGAGCCAGGGAATAAAGAGAAAGTGGAGAAGTCAAGGTCCTACAATCACCCTTGGAGGAATTACTAGTCTACTCTCCACTATGAAATCAAAATTTCTCACTTCAGTTTCTTCTCCTTGAGTCATTACATGATCTCTGTATTTTATATATCCAGATGGATAGATGACTTTCCATGACACAATTGTGTAACGACTTTTTTAGACTGATGAATACCTCTTACAATATAGATTGTTTCCTGAGCAATATCTATTATAGGGTTTTCCTACACCTAACACAGTTGTGTAATATATGCTTCTTAGGTACACTTATTTCTTTAGGCATCCGTGTTGGCTCTTAGCTTTTTAGGCCACTTGAGTTCATTGCTCAACAAAGGAGGGGGTAACAATGTTCAACAAGAAATGTACACATTGCCTTACTCATGTAACTGTAACCCCTCTGTACAGCATCTTTGCATTATTTTTTTTTTAAAAAGAGGAAAATAAAAGAAGAAATAGAAACAGAATATTTCTGGAGTCAAAGTGTTTAGGTAGCTATGGTTGCTTCTGACATTTAGATGAACACCACAATTTTTTTGTTAATAAAAGAGCTTAATGAAATAATTAAAGAGCAAAATAATTAATGGGTGAGAAATGTTAATTTTCCCTAAGTGGTATCAATTTGGAAAAGAACTTCCAAAAGGGAATTACTCAGAGAAGTGAAGCAAATATGTATGAGTCATAGTAAAAGTCTCTGGAGATTAAACAGCTATGATTCTATGTGATTCAAAACTCTGCACTGTTACCCTGGCAGTCAGTCACCTGTTCCCATTGTCACACCCTTCATAGATTTAGAAAAGTGCTAATTGGAAAATGATAAACCTGTTAGCAAATTAAGGTAAAAGCATAATTCCATAATGACTTATACTCAAAACTTCATAATTATGCTTTTGGATTGGAAATCTACATTCTTTCATTGAACAATTCCATAGACACACATAATTGAGAATTAATCATTTATATTACAGAGGTATTAAAAAATTCACAAGCCAGCCTATCAGAAACTAATGATGAATTAGTCTTCAGATGGATACCAAAAACAATGAACACTAAGATTTTTGTTTTAAATTAGAGGTGTTGGTGGTACCATGAGCAATATCAGAAAGTGGAACAATTACCAAGTCTTTGAGAGTTTTGTTATTTGGATTCACTGTGGTCTGTTTGTATTTGATTCTTAGATAATTGGTTCATTGAATTTTTCCTGTATGATTGGCCAAAGGGCAATTTTCTATTTTTAGGCTTTATTATTTTTATTATATTTTTATTACCGTATATTTTTACAAATATATAATATTGATATTTATTTTTCAAATCTTACCAGTGTAATTTTTGATCAACTTTGAAAATAGGGCAGTTTCATCTGCTGTTTTTATAGTGTGTCAAGTGTTTATGGTGTTATAACCCTGACTTTTAGTGTAAGAGAAGATACAATTTTTTTTTTCTGGACAGCTATGGCATGTTTTTATACATTTATAGATACCTTAGGAAAATTATCCATCCTAACATAAGCTGCATGTAAAAGGAAAAAAATCAAAATAATAAATAAATACCAATTAAGTCACATTTAACCTTTAGTATTTTTATAGTTTAAATATGTTAATACTTAAATCAACTTACGTTGTTGTTATTTAGAGAAAATGATTGAAACTACAAAGTTTTGCAATAACTGCTTTTTAAAGACAGTCGAAATATACTTCTTAGTCTTTTAAATTGTTATTGTAAAGGTGCTATACCGGGGGGTTACAGTTACATATGCCATATAATCAGTACATTTCTTTTTGTACAATGTCATTCATCTCCTTGCTTCTACTTCTGTTTGTATGATTAACGTATAGGACATTGGCTAAATTTAGGGCTTAGTTTCATATTCCAGCTCTATCATTTCTTAGGTGTTTGAATTTCATCAAATCATAAAACCTCAAGTTTCATGTTCCCTTTATATTTGTAAAATAAGTATCCTATATTAATTTTTGTATAATCCTCTATTAATTTTGTATAACTAATGTTGTATAAACCAAACCAGGTTAGTTTCAAAATATTTTATTACACTAAATGATTACTTTATTACACAAGCTCAACAAATTATTTCTGTTATCACTATTATTATTCTGTTATTTCTGTTCTTACTAATTAATACTGCTTCACTTAAGTACATAGTATCCTTATTATATTCAGAATTACTAGATTTTGAAACTTTCTTTATGATGTTATCCAGTATAGCAATTGTCTCCTTCCATTATTTTACTTTATTTCCTATTGTCATATATAATTTTTAATGTCTTTCAGCTTTAAAAATGTCATAGTTCTTGGTATAATAACTCATACTTTTAAACATAAACAATGGAGTTCCTTTGTAAATGTTGCATTTCTGACAGAAAAATGTCCCTGTATTATAATTTGTTGAATTGACCGCCAATAATCTTTAAACATGTAAACAGTAACAAATGAGAAGACCCATCAAATGAATTAAAATTTTCTTAGAATAAAAGCTGAGTTACATTTTTCCAGATTTTGTTTTTATCTACTGTCATAATTGTAAACTGTAAAAAAATTTACAAATGAAATAGTCAAAATATCTGTCATGGTTTCATAGAGTCTTAATATGAGCTACTCAGGAGGAAGAATCCGGGATTGAAACTGAAGGGCAAGTCAGGCAAAAGTTAGGACTAAATAAGCTGATGAAGTTGTGGACACCTATAATCTCAACTCTGGCATAGGATTGAAGCTGGAGGCCCAGGGCAAAATTGTGAGACAATCCAAAACAATAACTGAGGAAAAAAAAGGGCTGAGAGGATAAAACAAATAGAATCCAACCACCAAAGCAAGCATAAAGTACTTCCTTAGTTTGAAAGCAGTCTAACAACAACAACAAAAGGCAGAAAAGAAAGATACATATTTGAGCACATTATTTGCTTATTACCACACTAATAACTTTTTTTGTTTACCTCTAGAGTTTTTTCGTGGAATTAGCTAAAAGTCAAAATTGCACTCTAGAATGAGGATCTCTATATTTTCAAATTTTAGTAAATTCAATTTTCAAAGTTTCTACTATAAAGTTCAAAATGATTTACTTGTCACAAAGAATGATGTGAAGTAACATAGTAGTTAAAGTCATGGCATTTAGTTCAATCACAGTGTAGAGTAAATTAAGAAAAATAGTATAACAGAGATTAAAGTGGACACTGGGGATACTGGCATTTAGAGATTGTGGAACAAAGAGGCAACTGTGAATAAATCAAATGGTTAATCTTAAATGATGTCACAGAATATTTTGAGAATATTTTTTAAATGCCAACAGAAATCCCAGGAAAAACTTGTATTGAGAAGTAAGTCATTTCCGATTACCAAGATAATTCACTAAGAGTTGAGATCAAACTTTGGTGGAAATTAAAGTTGAATGACTATCAATCACAAACATTGACATTTGGTAGTGTTGAGAAGAGAAAACTTCGTGGCCTTCTTGAAATTAAAGAGAGTTTTACTGTGATGTGTGTGTGTTTGTGTGTGTGTTTGTGTGTGTGTTTGTGTGTGTGTGTGTGTACGCGTGTGCATCATAGAGTTCTCCAATGTTTAGTCTTGTGCTGAGGAAAATAAATGAATAGTACTGAAATTTGGAACAGAATAAAAGTTACCAGATGGAGCCAAATGAAAATTACTCAGGTTACCACTCATATTTCTATTTTACTTGGTTGTAGCAGTTTATTGGTTTTATAAATATTTTATTATTTTGCATGGTATAGATAATACATGATACTTCTTTTAAATCATGCAGTTCAACAGTACATCTACCTTCCCCATTGTCTCCCCTGAAGCCTGTACTTCACTCTACAGAAATAGCATTGTTTGTCTTTGCATTGAGGCTCCAAACTAGATCATGACAAATATTTCCTATAGCAAATAAATAAAAAAATAAGGATTAACAAGCAAGCAAGAAAAAGAAAACATGAAGGTACATATATGAATTCTATATACAGTGAAGTCATTTGTAACCATTTTATGAAAATAAACATGTCAGGCCTGCAAACAGACACTTCCAATGGGTTACAAGTCTTACCTAAAATAACCACTCAACACTCAATGAGAAATTTGAAGTAAGAAGAGGTTGATTGAAGTCAGCCAGTATTATTTTTTATTAAAGTATATAAATTACTTCTGCTATCATTATATGATCCTGGTTCCCTTTAATATAACAATAATAAATTGCATTCCTGTTTTAGTTCTGTAAACTGCTTTTGAGATTGTACCTATTATTTTAAAAACCACATAAAGTAATTTTTATTATGGAAAAAAATCACATATACTGTTACTGGATTAATTACCCAGTGTCATTTCTTCTCATTTCCCCCAAAAGATTGTACTGCCTGTCTAAATCACCACACACTGTTCTGTGGAAATTGAAAAAATTAAATAATTTATTATTCATTTTGATATGCTCAAATTAGATACATTTTATCTGTTATTTATTAATTATAAATTTTAGGTGGAAATATATTTAATCTTTTTTTACTGTTTATTAGTGGAAGAGGAAAAGATATAAACACAAACTAAAGCATTTTGGTAGATATAAAAAGGCTCAAAGAAAGAAAAAACTTAAAATCCAATAATATAATCAATAAATTGATTAATTTCAATTCAGAATAGGAATATGAGACATATGACACATTGGAATTTTCTCATATGTCATGTGATCAGAACATCAGTAAAAATATAATGTATGTACAGAGGATAGAAATTCATTAGAACCCTGTTTTCAGCAATTAAACACACTACATAAAGTTCTACAGGAAAAAAAATGGATGGAGAAGGAATGTTTCCACATCCAAGAAAATTTACATGTTAAAGTAACCAAAACTACTCATACCAGTTGTGGTAATGCATAATTGTAGTCTGAGCTACTTAAAAGTTGAAATGGGAGCACTGTAGTTCAAAGCTGGCTCAGGCAACGCCATGAGACCCTAGCTGAAAACACAAAGAGTTTCATGTCATGGCTCAACTGGTAAAGCAGTACAGTACATAAACCAAAGATCTATAGACTGAGTGAATATGATCAAAGTATACTACATTTGTTTGTTGAAATATTGTAAGGAACCCCCCTCTTATATTATACGTTAATTATATGATTTAGAAATATTTTGGAAATTTGATGGGAACAGATCTCCATCCTAGCAAGCATAATATCCTGCTATGAAAGAAGGAAGGAAGGAGGGAAGGAAGGAAGGGGGAATAAAGAAGGAAGAAAGGGAGGGAGGGAGAGAGGCAGAGAGGGAAAGGAAAGGAAAGAAGAAAGGAAGGGAAGGAAGGAAGGAAGGAAGGAAGGAAGGAAGGAAGGAAGGAAGGAAGGAAGGAAGGAAGGAAAGGAGTGAGGGAGGGAAGGAAGGAAGGAAGGAAGGAAGGAAGGAAGGAGGGAGAGAGGGAAGGAAAAGAAGGAAGGATGTATAGAAAGAATAAAGAAAAAAAGAGAAAGGGTTCATTAGTATTGTACTCCTAATTTTCATAATTCTCAAAACCCTTAATAATTTTATTACAAAGTTTATATTTACATTAGTTTATTCTTTAATTGCTTTGTTGTATTATGATTTATGTATTTCTTAGGTATGTGTGTACATGAGTATTTTTTATTTTTATTTGTGAGATGGAATCTGTTATGTAACCAAGACTCACCTCAATTTCACTACATAACCTAGATTTACCTAGAACTTGCCATCCTTCCGCATCAGTGTCTTCAGTGCTGTAATTATACATGTGGACCAGGCTACTGTATATATTGTTTCTGGATTACAGTGAAGTGGATAACCAAGTTACAGTCTCTGGTTCAAGATCAGATGGGAATTTATCTCTTTCTACAATACACTCTGTAATGTTTTCTCAGTTATCAAATAGAGCAATGGAGGCTATTTTGTATGTCTGCTGAGATGTTGAGTGAGCATTTAAGAACTTTTGTTTTCTAATACTTTCTAATTTAATTGCCCTAAATTGTATTGAGGCCTAAAAAAAATGTTTAAGAAATCCTGTTTTAAAACTCTATTGTAAAACCAGGAAATGTTTTATTTTTTATTTTTTCATTAACTTTAGTTAATGAAACTATTAAAACTATTCTATCACTGAGGCCACCCAATGCAAATTCAGCCTTAGACAAATATTTATATATAATCTGATATGTACTCATAAAGTTAAGAATAATTGTTCATAATAGGCATATATTATTGGAAAATCTTGATATATGATAGTTTTACATTATTAGTTATGGGCTTCATTGTGTTTCATTAGTAAATGAAACAAAATTTCTTGTCTGCTCAATGTTGTTTTGATTTGCATTTCTTTTATGGCTAGGGAGGTTGAGCATTTCTTCATGTGTCTATTGGCCATCCTTCTTTCTTCTTCAGAGAAGTTTCTCTTTAAGTCTTTAGCCCACTTATTTATTGGGCAGTTGTTTCTTTGAGGATTTGTTTTGGGGGATTTAATTTTTGAGTTCCAAGTATATTTTAGATATGAGACCCTTGTCCATTGTATGGCTGGTGAAGATCTCCTAATCCGTGGGCTTTCTATTGATCTTGCTAGCTATGTCCTTTGCCATGCAGAAGCTCTGCAACTTCATGCAATCCCATTTGTCCAACCTTTCTTTGATTTGTTGTGTTTACGGGTCTCTATTCAGAAAATTTCGGCCTGAGCCAAGGAGACCTAGGGTTTCTATTATTCCATCCTGTAATGTTTTCAGAGTGTCTGCTTTGACTACGAGGTCTTTGATTCATTTGGAGTTGATTCTGGTGAAGGGTGAAAAATAAGGATCTAGTTTTAGTTTTCTCCAAGTAGTTAACCAATTTTGCCAGCACTATTTACTGAAGCGGCTGTC
The DNA here is from genome assembly GCF_019054845.1 of Dipodomys spectabilis. Taxonomy (NCBI): domain Eukaryota; kingdom Metazoa; phylum Chordata; class Mammalia; order Rodentia; family Heteromyidae; genus Dipodomys; species Dipodomys spectabilis. The sequence continues at coordinate 3,770,554 of NW_024870814.1, forward strand.
TTTCTTGAGATACCACCTCACCCCAGTTAGAATGGCAAAAATCAAGAACTCTAATAACAACAGATGCTAGAGGGGATGTGGACATAAGGGAACCTTACTTCATTGTTGGTGGGAGTGTAAACTTGTTCAACCACTTTGGAAAGCATTATGGAGGTTCCTCAAAAGACTTCACATAGAGCTCCCCTATGACCCAGCAATCCCACTTTTGGGATTGTAAACAAATGTTTACAAACAAGACCACACTAAAGATACCAGCACAATTATGTTTATTGCAGCCTTATTTACCATAGCTAAGATATGGAACCAACCCAGATGCCCCTCAGTAGATGAATGGATCAAGAAAATGTGGTATATATACACAATGGAATTCTATGCCTCCACCAGAAACAATGACATTGCCCCATTTGTTAGGAAATGGAAAGGCTTGGAAAAAATTACATTAAGTGAAGTAAGCCAAGCCCAAAGAAACATAGGTCCCATTGTTTCCCTTATTTGCAATATCTAGTATATGTCTGAGTCAAGCAGAAAAGGTCAGATAATGTGATGTCAGGAAAATGAACCCTTAGATATGTATTTAAATGTTTTTTTTTCTTTCATGCATTAGCTTCTAACGCATTTATAGGATTATTTCTTTGTTGCTTTGTATGTCTCTCCCCTACACTACAACCTCTGCTTTCACTATATTTGATGTCGGTACAATTTGTGGAGAAGGGGAAAAACAAGTCGTTTAAAGATAACTATGGACCTGTTACAACAATGAGAAGTACAAGTTGTCATGTCGAAAACGAACTTTACAACTTTGGGGGGGGGAGGATGGGGTGAGGGTTGGGGGGGGGAGGCTGGCAAGGGATGTGAAGGGTAAACAAAGGAGGAGGCTTCAATGCTTGACAAGAAATGTACTCATTATCTTGCCCATGTAATTGTAACCTCTCTGTACAGTATGTTCACAATAAAAAATAAAAATTAAAAAAATTTCTTGTCTTAGAATGTTAGATAAGATTGTTCAATTAGTAAAGTAGAAAGATTTGTCACACCTTTTTAAAGACCTGTATTCATTGTATTTAATGTCGGTGTCCTGCATCTGGCATAGACACTTCTCTAGCTTGGGGAGGGGAAGGGAAAAAAATAAAATGATTAAATAGGGATACAGGTTGGCCACTGGGATACCTGGTTGCGAGCATTAGTATGTAAATGCAAAAAATATACAAAAGCTTTTTTCTAGAACAATCTTCAATAATAAATGTGCTAGTTACAAATTCTGTATAATTGGACCAGAGTAAAGTAGGTTCTGAGTTTTTAATTTCCACTGTTACTGACATTACCATCATTAATAGAATGTACTCAGAGCTGTATGTTGTAGGGTTAAAAGGAGTCTGTAAAACATGAACTAAATATTTTATATTTCCAGCAATATCCAATTTGCCATTTCCATGCCAAATGTGTATCTTGGAGAAAGAGGAGAATATATCTTATAATCCAAAACGAATATGATTTGGTAGATTAACACAAAGCTCAAAGAAAGAAAACCTTTTCAAATCTACTAATATAATTAGTAACTTGATTAGTTTCAATTCAAAATAAGAATATAAGACATTACACATTGGTACTTTCTTATAAACAGAATGTCAGTAAAAACGTACTTTTTCTTTTCTTTTCTTTTTTTTAAAATCTGGTGGTAATGGGATTTGGACTCAGGGCTTCCTGTTTGGTAAGCTGGTGTAATACTTGTAAGTCACATTTCCCACATATTTTTCAGATTATTTTTAGACAGAATCTTGCTTTTCATTCTGGCATGTTACTGAGATACCTACTTCTAGGCTTCTTCTTAATGCTGGGATCAAAGGCACTCATGAATCTGGGTTCCCTTTACAGAGATAGAACCTCAAAGACTTTTCTTCCAAGGTTGACACCCCATATAATTTGGAATGACAGGTATACAGCACTCAGCCCAGGTATGGTTTGAGAAAATGGTGCACTGGCTAGATTCAAATCAATCTATTCCTGTTGTCAACCTCCTAAGCAAGTCCAATTGAAGGCATGAGCCTCCAGTGCCTGACTCCTCTTTTGTATTGTTTTATTTTGCTTTTGAGAATACCAATGCAAACAGGTGTGAGGTGATATCTTGGTGCATTTTTTATTTGCATTTCTCTGAGGATTAGCAATAATGTGCATATTTTTATATATACTGCTATTTTTAGCCTTCTTTCTTGAAATGTCCATTTAAATTCTTTGCACATTTTAAACCATGGTATTTTGTTGGTTTCATGGGAGTTCTTGGGATATTCTGAATATTAATTGCTTATATGATCAATAATAACCTTCTTTAGCAAAGGCATAAAAACAGCAATATGAGAATGTTATTTGTTTAAATGAGATGAATAAAGAAAAATAAATGGAAAATATTCCAAGACTATTAAAATACTGTTATTTTTGTATGCTGATTTGCTGATTTTTAAGATAATAATCTATTTCAAGTTGAGATATAACAATGGGCAGTACCAGTACTGGTTGGAATTCTATACTACTACAAATACACATGAGCACATTTATAAGAGGAATGACATTGAAGCAGGAATTCTGATTTGAAAGTTTTATTCTCAGCGAAGTAGAATGCTGAAAAATACTGCATTGTTATATATGGGCATTTATTTAAGTTTTATTTCTCATGTACAGAATAGGAAATAATTTAGATGTTTCATGAATCAGGATTTACATGATTATTGATACAGCCATAGCTGGAACATAGTTAAGACAAAAGGAATAAATTTATATGAATGGAGAAGATTGTAAGATTATGTTGAATTTGCTTTTTAGAATAAACCACAATAAAATGTACTCACATTTATTCAATCAAGTAGGATAGAAATACAATTTATTTGCATGTATATAGGGTTAGTAGTGAGATTTGGATTATGGATTGCTGTATTCTACCTGTAAATAAAAAGAAAATCAATTAAATTGACATTAATATAAAATTTAGTGAAGAAAACATTTAACTAAAGATCCCAAGATGTTTATTATTAACCCTTTGATTGATCATAAATTTTGATGTCCCAGTTACTGAAACCTTCAAAGTAGGTTGAATTTTATAAGACATGTCTTATGGAGAGTAAAATATCCCCACACAAAATAAAAAGAGCTGCTAATAGAAATTCTATACCAAATTAATCTTTCTAAAAATTTATTACCACAACAAATGAAGAACAGCCTCTCCGCCATTGACTTTGTACTCTTAGAAATATTTACAGCTGCAACATTTAATTTTGCTAAATGAAGCTAATGGTAATCATCATCCCATAACTCATATGACTGTAATATTTCAATGATTGCAGGTGAACAAAGGATTTACTATCTTTACTCTCACAAAAACTCCTGTCAGAATGATCAAGTTAGAAATATCATTCCACTTTCCAGATAAAGCAAATGATGTATGCAATAATTAATTGATATTTTATAATGAATAGGCTCTTTCCATTTTCCTGGCCCTGATTCTGTTAATCAGGCATATTTAAGAAAGAAGAATACACACACACACACACACACACACACACACACACACACACACACACATATAACTGTCATTTTTTGCCATGTAAACAAATAAATAAGTGAAAAAATATTATCCACATGTGCATGTTTATATGTTTAGGTATATCTAGGTAGGGTGCTATTACATATTTGTTAGGTCACTTTATTCCATTTCATAAAATTTAATGAGCATTGTACCATTTGGGGATGACATTATATGGAGGAATCTATTCAGAAATACCAAGATGAAGTTTCTTCTACTTTGTTCAAATATTGGATCACTGGCATTTATTGACTCTATTTGTCAATCTTTAATCAACCTAGTAAGAGTTATTAGTATATGGTGGCTTTTTCACCCATCACAGGCAGGATTTGCATTATCTACCTACTTTGACACTGTTACATGTACAATGCAAGGGAATGCAGTTTACATATCGGCATTAGAATTCATTCACTCTATGTTTGTTCTTTGAATAATCACAAGTAAGCTAATTTCTGAGTTGCATTCCCCTTAGCAACCAATGCAAGCCATCAATGCATAGACTCCTGATTCTTCACTTTTCCTTTTTGTTCCTGCTAACAACCACCTTCCAATGGACTTTTTTTATAAGGTTGCATCACACCATACAGGATCTCTGTGGATCAATAACACTATCACTGCCTAAAATTCCAACCTTTTCATGATACATATTGAGACATAGCTAGACACAGAGGAACATCAAATACAAGTCATCTATCTGACCATTCTTAGGATATTAAATGCGCTACATATGACCAATATTTATAATAACCATAACAACTGATCTAACCTTTCTCTTAATGTGCTTAGTGTATTATTCATAGCCTGAAGAGCTAAGCTGTATTTTTCAGACTCATTTTTACCTCAAGTTCTCAATGATATTCAAGGACTAGTAATCATAGCTTCCATTTAACATGAATTTAGAGCCAAAATTGTAAGGTTTTGGGAAAGGAAATCCCCAGGTGGTTCAGGCAGAAAAAAGTTTACTGTGGGGGCAGTGGGGGGAGAGAGAGCAAACTGCCCATGGACTAGAGATGGAGGCCAGTGGAGAGAGAAGGGAAGGTAAAGGGCGTGTGCTGAGCAAGATCACATAGGGAAAGGTGGGAGGTGGGACCACAGTGTATGTGGATGTGAACTCAGAACCTGGGGAACCTCTCACTCTCCCAGGGAGGCATGACAGGGGGTGGTTCAGGAAGTGACCTCATTGCCTGGGGTCCTTTGCTGTCTCACAGCCAGGTGGTTGTTAGGTGATTAAGGGTTTCAGGCTGGTGAAGAGGAAGTGGGGAGGAGCTCTTCTCCTGGGAAGACCTAACACAAATCAGCAGATAGAGAAGATACTGCAGCAGTATTTATTTTGTGCTGCAGACTTGGCAGTAGTGATCGAGTTGCTATGAGTGCTATGTGTAGCTTCCCATACCAAATCAGCCAGGACCTGAAAACTGTGGCTGTAATTATCTGAGTTCCATGTAATAGATGAAACTGTATCATATTTGAAACATTGGTTTTGGTAACAACTGAAGTGTATTAAATACAGTAATATCCTTGTGGACAAACATGTTTGGTTCTTTCCTACAGTTTTAATCTGAATTCAGTTCCTGTGACCTTACAAATAATTATGCTAGAACCTAATTCCTTGTAGCTTATTATCAACTGTTGCTGAAACACTGCCATGTAACTATTAAACATCCTTAACAGCATTTTACAAGTATGAATTCAGTTTTCACATGGCCTTGGGCCAAGTTCTGGTTTTGGCTGGGATCCAGGCAACTCACAAACTCTTGGGAGCAGTTATCTTACATTCTATTCATAAAAATGATAGACAGGCCAGTGAAAGGCCAAGCCTAATCACAAAAACAGAAATCAAACCAATGGCTAATTATAATGGTTCATATCCCATTGGCCAACTTTAAGTAACATTGTAAGACCAAGAAGATAGACAGAAGAATTCCTGAAATAAGGACCATTACAAAGGATCACATTATACAATTCCATTATGAAGCAGAGACTGAAATGCTGAGATTATAATCCAGCCAATCATACTATGCATATAATTTCATTAATTAGGTAGCATGGTTTTAGGTCATCTACAAAGGAACATTGAGTAATAAAGAATACTGATGTGTTTTTTTTAAATAATAAATTCAATATATACTTGATTTTTTCTATAACAACTCCAGTCTTAATTGTTCTATAACACAGTGTGATTAGTAAGATATAGAAGTAGGGATTTAGCATGAAGAGAGGTGACTTAGTTGGGGGACACATCTTACTTGTGGAATACATTTGGGAGCCCCTCAAGGGGCCCCCTGTGGTAACTAATGCAAGCAAGAACAGCTTAACTCCTATGATTCCTTGCTTGACAAATTGAACAATTAACCATTGACAGCACTATAATATTGAACTACAAAATTCATTCTCTCCAGTCTAAATAATCCCCTCTAGGTTGGTCTGTTTCTAGCCTTTTTACTGGAATTCCCCAGCATACCACACAGTCAGGAACACACTGATTAAGGCATGCTGATTGAATAGTAAAACATCAAAGGCCGTTTAAATATTAGGGATTTTTCCTCTTTTTCTTTTTAGGAGTTGAGGACTGCCAGTGCTCACTCAATGTCCTGTGTGTCAGAGTTCAAACAGAAGGCAAGAGCAATGATTACTAGGGACAATGGTACGGTCTTTCCTTGATGGCACTGTCTATCTAAAAGATGAGTGGAGTGACAGAGGGAAAAAAATACAAAGTGGTATACTCCACATAAAATACAAGGAGATTGCTTGTGTTTTGTTATCTAGAAGTACACAGAGATGACATTCATTACCATACTCTGTTTTATCTTTCTTTCTAAGCCTTTCCTTTTCCAGACATGGTACAGAATGATAAAGGCTGCCAACCATCAAGAAACATAAATCTCAACTGGTGCCAATCCTTTAGGTCTCTGTTATGTTTGGCAAATAGTTTTGGTGAAAGAAGAACCAGAAGTTTTTATATGAATATTGGTGTCTGAAATTGTTTAATCATTTAGGATATTTAAGTTCAGCATTTGTGTTCTTCACTACGGGTCTTTTAAGAATGGCTATATACATATTATTTTTATTTTTGTTTCTTTTTTTTCCCTCCGGTCTTGGAGCTTGAACTCAGAGCCTGGGCTCTGTCGCTGAGCCTCTTTGTGCCCAGGGCTAATGCTCCACCACTTGAACCACAGAGCCACTTCCAGCTTTATCTGAGTAGTTTATTGGAGATATGATCTCATAGACTTCCCTGCCCAGGCTAGTTTTGAACCATGATCCTCAGGTCTTGAATAGCTAGGTGTAAGGCACTGGTACCCAGCTATATTATTACAAACTTAGAAGTTTAGGGATATTTTTCTTCAGAAATATTCTTACTGTTTCTTTTCCATGTTCTTCTTCAACTTTACTTTCATGTTTGCTTACAGAGATAAAATGAAAATCCCAAGATATGCTTCTGTTTCTTATGTAAGTATAACAATTCAATGGTTTTCAGACTAACAATGTTCTAGGTAGTGTGTTCTATGTACAGATAAGTCTTCACCCCTAAGTGTCTAAAAAGTAAGTATTTTCCACTTTGGCACTGATGGTTTTGTTTGTTTCTTTCTTCTGAGACCAGATCTTCTGATATAGTAAGAGTGAATGCCAACTCACAATATTCCTGTTTCCATCTCTTGAGTGTTGGAATTACTAGTGTGAGGTGGGTTACTGACAGTTGTCATCTGTTATCTAGTGACTTAGGAAGCTGAGATCTAAGGATCTCACTTTGAAGTCAACTTGAGAGGGAAAGTCAGAGAAACTTATTTAACTGTAAAACATGAAAAAAGCACAAAGTGTAGGAGTGTCTCAAGTGGTAGAGTGCCAACTTTGAATGAAAAAGTCAAATAAGAACATCAGTCTCAGAGTTCAAGCCCTAGTGCCAACACACACACACACACACACACACACACACACACACACACACACACACACACACAATTACAAGTGTATCATGACATTCATCCAGGTGAAATACATCCAGGTGCCAGTGGCTTATGCCTGTAATCTTAACTACTCAGGAGTCTGAGATCTGAAGATCCAGGTTTGAATTCAGCAGAAAGCCTGGGCAGGAAAGTCCATGATTAATCTGATTAATCACAGAAAAAGCCAGAAGTGGCACTGTGGATCAAGAGGTAGAGTGCTAGCCTTAAGCAAAAGGAGATCAGGAACAACACCCAGTCCCATAGTTCAAGCCCCAGGACTGGAAAAAGAAGAAGAAAAACTAACACTCAAAATTCAAACTATATTATTATTTTTAAAGAAAAATCTAAAATATTAAGCTGACAAGCCTTATGAATTTAGACATACAAATTCCAATTTAGAAAAGCAATTGAGAAAATTTAGCTAACATAACAAAAACTCATAATAAATTTGTTGATGCTATTATGCCTAAAAAGCCATGGACAATTATTACTGCTTAATTTTAACATAAAATGTTAGATACACATCAAAGTAATTATCAACTAAAATAGTTACTACTACCTTTTTGCCTATTAGTGTTTTTCTCTTTGTGATACATTTTTAAGGAGGTGAGGCAGAAATTGGTGTAATAAATAATAGTTCTTCATAATTAATTCACAAAGTTTCCCATAAATAATTTGCATTCCCTATTTAGTTTAGTTTTCTGTACAAATGTTTCTGTAAGGATACCTTTATATGTGAAGAAACTGTCAGAGTTTGTCTTATATAAGTATGTTTAAGGATGTGTGTGTGTGGGTGGAGAGTGAAAAATATGCTGAATTGTCCAGTTCTGGCACTTCTAACGAGACCCTTAACATGAGCTGTCTGTGAAGATTTTCATTCACATCTCTGTCCATAACTGTCAAGGCCAAGTGAAGGATCATATGACCTTGAACATAATGAATCTTATGGGTAGTTTCATCCAAGTATAGGTCCTCAATTTTTTTAATTTTATTTTTTTAATTGAAAAGGTGATGAGCTGGGGTGTTACACTTACATAGGTAAGGCAACAAATACATAATTATCCCATCCCTCTTTATCTACCACTTACCCTTCTTTCTCCCCCACCCCCACTAAGTCATAATGTCCATATCCAACATAGTGTCAAGGAAGTATCAACATTGCTGTGGTTCATCAGTTGTTATGCTGTCTCTGTGATACCCTTTCCCTCTCATATACTGCATTTTCTATTATGCAAAACACAAGGTATAAACAACTAAGAGAAATGAAGAAAGAAAAAAACAATAGAGATAAAAGAATGAACTATATACAGTTAGACCCTCAATTATATTTTAAAGCTTCTTCTATCATGAAGGGTGATACTCTAGCCCTAGATCCAAGTTTTTTGATTCTATGATTCCATCAACATTGCGAATGTTCATCAGGAATAGAGCAAAAACTCAGAATGAAGGTAGTAGCTACTATAGGGTTGGAATGCTGAATAATTTGAATAACTGCCAGTATTTGAGCCAATACTGTGCTAGATAGCATACCCACAATATCCTCACGTAATTGTAATGGCTAGTGTAAAACCTGCACTTCACAAATGAAGAAAGAAATGCTCAGTTGATTCATACAGCTAGGAAAGCTAGAAATCCAAGACACTTAATCCCAAACATATACCCTTAACCACTCTATTTCTCCTTAGGTTGCAGTTCCTCAGCAGTTAGCATAAAATGTCTGTACTTATCCTTAATTCACAGTCATCATCTGATATTCTCTCTAACACAGTCTCTCTGATTGAACCACAGGCAGGCAAACATATCTTTGAGTCTTCATTATACACAGGAACATCTTTTCTGTTTTCTTAGAGCAGGAAGGAGAAGTCAATATTTTCCTTAGCACAACACTTTAGGAAGGAATGTTATTTCTCCTTAGGTTTTAATTATCCACACGTTTTTTTAACAAGGCAAACCTAGGGGAAAGAATTAATAAATGGAAAGAGGTTATGGTTTGCCTAATTAAAATCCCACTCTGGTACTAAGAAAGCTTTATAGCAAATATGCAGGGTCATTAGATCACTGTAAGCTCTGCACTAGCTGAACTAATAAACTGTATTTTATCCTGTCAGTTCAGCTTCAGGCATAGGGGCCAACATATTCTACTCAGACCCTTCCATGATCTCATAAAAATGCCTGTCCTCTTCTCTAAGAACTTAACTAACCAGAGAGTGAACTTTCTCTTTCCCTGCTGGGATCATGGCTTGCAAATCAGTTTTCTCTTTTTAAAAGCAATCACCTAAGCCAGTGGTTATGCGAGATGAGGGTAAAAGGAAATAGCCATAAAAATTAATGAGCCTGTCTGATGCGCAGGTTTTCAAACCGTAATTCTGGGCCTGGGCAAATTGTCCTGCTTGGCACTTGCTCACGTGGGTATAGATTTGAATGTTCACTAGTGGTTTGAAGGCTTCTGCTGCAAATGGGCTACTTTTGAAAAACACTCTACATCTTCCTGTAACTCTGAATGTTTCACCAAGGCAAAAAGAAAATACACTATTAGCAGAGTTAATGGTATATTAGTGAGGAATCTTTTTGGATATAAGTAATACAAAACCTTCATAAGCTAGCTCAGGATATAAACTTTGCTTATGTAACTGAAAGATCTAGGTATAGCAGTTCCTGTGAGATTTAATTTCAAGCTCATGATGCCATTTCTCTCTTCTTCTCCCCTCCTCCACTTTCCCTCACCTCACTTACCCTCATGCTCATTCTCCCCCTCACCTTCATACTTTCTTAGACTCTTCTCTCTGATTTCCACAGTGCCTTCTTTGCCAGAACACAGCCTGAATGGCCTTGGGTGATGTCTGTCAACAAATGGGAAAGCTACAAGCTAACCTGCTTCTTCCCAGCAGTCTTTTCTGAATCACAAAGGAAAATCTTCAAAGGCCAACACTAAATGTTTGTGAATACCTTATGGGTAAGTCATGTATGCCTTGAACCAATCAAATGGCTGTGTTTATAGGACAACTACTATCCTGCACAAAACAAAATGTGGATTAGGTAGTCAGGTTGTCTTAATAATAGTAGAAGGAACCAGAAAAAAGGAGCAATTATTGCTATGTAGACAAAATAGGGATGGATAAAAAGTAGCCCAGTATTTACCAGAAATTTGGGAGAAAGGTTGAGCCATTGTAACAATGAGATGTCTAAGACACAATGTTGAAAACGAATTTTCCAACTTCTGGGGGAGGGGAGGAGATGGAAGGAGTAGGGGAGATGGGAAAGAAGGGATGGTAGGGGAAAAACAAAAGAGGAGCAACAATGCTTGATAGGAAATGTACTCATTACCTTGCTTGTAACTGTAACCACTCTGTACACTATCTTTACTATTTATATATATGTATATATAATTTATATATACGTTGTATATATATATACATGTGTATTATATATACACATGTATACATATATATATATATATATATATACATTGTATCAATTATGATTTTCTTGGTTGCAAATGGCAGAAACCCCTTTGGGCCACTATGTTCCTTTCTCTTGAAAATTGAGAGACTAATCATTGTTCCTTGAGTGTTTACTGTTGTGTTTTAATCCATAAAATAAAATTTCAAGCAGATAATTTTGTATGCCTGAAATTGAGTTAAGGGATTAGAAAAGTGTACAATTTTTTAATGTGAGTAGTCTTTCCATTATCTAGAGTTATTTTAATATGCAGGTATCAATTATCATCTCTTAAAATATCTCAGCCAGGCGCCTGTGGCTTGCTCCTGTAATCCTAGCTACTCAAGAGGCTGAGATCTGAGGATGGCAGTTCAAAGCCAGTCCGGGCAGGAAAGTCCCTGAGACTCTTATCTCCAATTAACCACTAAAAAATGGAAGTGGTGCTGTGGTTCAAGAGGTTAAGTGCTAGCCTTGAGCCAAAGAGCTGAGCGGCAGCACCCAGGCCAAGAGTTCAAGCCCCACAACTGACAAATACATAGATATATCTACAAATGTGCATCTCAGGAAGAGCAAAGATGTCCCAAATCTGATTAAAAACTTCCATTAGTCTCTATGTAGATGGTGTGGGTCTCACAATGGAACCTCACCTGATTATCTTATTTATTCAGATGTTGCATTCTTGGCATTCTTACAGGAAAAAGTATTTTGCACTTAGCAATTTTAGGTCAGAGTCACTTGAAAGAGAGACATGATTTTCACTTTGCAAGATAACCAAAGACAAAAAAAAATCTACAGACCAATCAACAACAAAATGGCTAGAACATATACTTGGATGGCTTACATGTATCACGTAGTATTCGATTTAACATGTAAATGAAATACAAGGCACTAGACACATGTGTTTGTTTCTCTTCTAGAATTTTAGAAAGTTTTACTTTGGATATTATTTTCTGCCTGCTAGTTCATTCCTAAAACTGGAATTGGCAGATTTATGGGAATTTTCTTTACTATTAAAAAGTAATGGTAGGATATAAAGCTGGTTCTAAGATAATTTGAACACAGGGTGTTCTAGATCCCACATTAGAATTTCAGACCAGATTCTACTATGAAATTCCTGAAATAGTTTGACCAAATATGCATACACAAACATAAATACACATTCATACACTCACACATCAGAAGTTTGGCAATGATTTGCAACATCTGTCCAAAGCCTACAGACAATGCTAATAAAATTAAAGCCTGGAACTGTGTGTCATTGGAGTAACTAACAGTAGTGAAGTTTATGTTCATTTGTGATTTGAGACAAAACTTTTCTAAGTTACCCTGTGGATCAGATATGTAGTTCAGAGACATATAACCTTCTAGGGTTCAATGTTATTCTGAAGTCTTATTCTACAGCATATCAACCTAGATAGCATCTTGACAACACTTTTCTCCCTGGAGAATGCCCTCTGACACCTCTCTTCCTTTTTTCAGAAGCTGAAAAATAACTTAATCTCCTGGGAACTAATCTCAAGAGTAGAAGCACTTTGAAGTATTTGAAGATTTGACTGCCCATATTGAAGTTTTATTGGAAAAAATCACCGATCTATTCTTTTCTTAGTAGAAAACATTATTGCATAAGGATTACTAAAATTAATCCTGCAGATTTAATACTGTAGGATTTCTGCAGATTTAATACTGAAATTCTATTCTTGATTATGTCACCAAGGACATTGCCTCTCTTTGGTTAAATGCACTTGTACATGGGATACATTAAAGCTCATTAAATCTTGCTTTAATTTTTAGATAATGTCAATTCCTGTCAAATATTATCAAGCTGATATCCTTCTTTAAAGACTTCCATGGTTTCCAATAGCTTTCAAGAAAAAGGAAAGAGATTGCCTGAAAAATTTTTGGTTAAAATGAAGAATATTGACTTAATTCTATTTTCTGAAATCTTGACAACTCTTTCTGCTTCTTCTTCCTTTGAAGAAGGCATACAGGATGTATGCCTGGGGATGTTTTCCATGTATATGTCTTTGAACATAATTTTGTTTGAGCCTGCAATAAATTTTTATGCTTTTATTCCTCATAAACATCAAGTCATTCTTCAAATCCCTTTTCAAATTACCCAACTGATGAATCAATATATATATATGTAAAATATATGTGTATATAATATATACTAATTATATATAATACACGTACTATTAAGTATAATATACACATAGTAGTAGCAAATAGAGTATACAATATTGAACATATATATCATATATATATATATATATATATATATACTGCATTCTGTATATAGAGAATAGACCCTATAGATATAGTATACACTAGTGTATAGATGCTAAATATATAGTACATACAATATACACTAGTGTATAGCATATATATGTATAGCATTCATATATGTATAATATATATATATATACATGCTATAATACCCACATAATTATATATAGTGTAAAGCTTATATATGGTATATGTAGACTTACTATATACAGTATATACAGTATATACTAGGTAGATGGCATATGTATTGCATACATACATTATGTATACTATATACAATACTATATAGCATACACTATGTATATTATATGTGCATGTGCATGTACATAATATAAGTAATATTTATTGTGTATATTAAATATATATTTAAATTATACAAATATTTGATGTAAACTATTAATATATTAAATTATTACACATTTGCTTCAATATTCTGCAATATTATAGCATTTTACTTCTCCATTTGCATCCATCAGGTCCTTTACTTACAGAAGCATAGTAAGTAATATATGAATTTGCTGTTCACTCTTTTTTTTCTTTTGTCGGTCGTGAGGCTTGAACTCTGGGCATGGGCACTGTCCTTACGCTCTTCAGCTCAAGGCAAGCACTCTACCCTTTGACCTCCAGCGCCACTTCTGGTTTTCTAGTGGTTTATTGGAGATAGAGTCTCATGAACTTTTCTGCCTGGGCTGGCTTTGAACTGTGATCCTCAGATCTCAGACTCCTGAGTAGCTAGTATTACAAGTGTGAGCCACTGGCACCCGGCTGTTCACTCTTCTTTAGTAACCATAAACCCTCCAAAAAGATTTTACCATTCTACCTACTATTTTAAATCTAAATGTAGCAAAATGCTATGGTATAATAGTCTCCATTGAAATATTTTAATATCAATTACCTGCAAGAATTTTATTATTTAATTAGGTTTAATTATTAAAACTATTCTCCACTAAAAAGATCAGTTTCTGTAGAAACTGGATATCAGAAAGATGAATGTATGGTAGCAAATATGGAACTGCATGAGTTCTCCAATGAAAACCTGATCAAGTCTATAATTTTCTTGGAAAAATATGCTGAATCAGTATTTGTTGGATATAGAGCAGTTTTGGCTATGTTGAGCCTAAAGAGGAGGAAATTAAAGACACTAAATGCAGTAACTTACGTAGTTCAAAATTTATCTCATAAAATAACTAAAATATCCCCAATAAACAGAGATTATAACAATATTTATACATAAGGAATAAAATTTTATAGGTCAATTTTATATAGCCTCCAATTAAAAATGCCATTCACTGTGTGCAAAATGAGCTCTGCAATTTTTGGTCAGGAACAGGAAGGAGGAATTGGGGGAAAGTAAAGCAAGAGGCAACATTGTCCAAAAAATAAATATACTCATTACCTGACTTATGAAATGGTAACTCCTATATACAACACCTTAGCAATAACAATAAAATTATATTTAAATCTAAAAATATCATTGTAATGCTGCATTTGTTCACTCTTTGTCCCACCATTTCCGTGTCCCCTTTACCTTCCCAAAGCCAAATAAATAAACAAGAGTAAAAGAAAACAAAAACAAGCCGGGCCCCTTGGCTTATGCCTGTAATCCTACCTACTCAGGAGGCTGAGATCTGAGGATCACAGTTCAAAGGCAGCTTGGGGAAGGAAAGTCTGTAAGACTGTTACCTCCAATAAACCACCAGAAAATTGGAAGTGGAGCTATAGCTCATGTGGTAGCGTGTTAACCTTGAGCTGAAGACTGAAGGACAGCGCTCAGGCCCAGAGGTCAAGCCCCACAAGGAAAACAAAAACAGCAAAAAAAAAGTGTCTAGGGGTACTCACTAGACAGTATTTTGATAATGAACTATGTAACTTGGGTGGGATTGGGAGGGAAAACCTGGTAAAGAATATGCAAAGGGGTGATATTACTCAAAAATAAATATACTCTTTATCTGACTTATATAAGTGTAACCCTTATGTACATCAACTTTATAAAAACAATAAAAAGTTTATGAAGAAAAAAATATCATTGCAATTGATGTAGTAATTTCTACTTGGTACTAGGATTAACAGCTCCACATGTTGACATTAATTGAAAGCAGAGCTCCTATGCTATTTGTTTGGTAGATTTGGCCTTGCATGTGCTAGGCAAGTACTCAGTCACTTGCCTTTTGCCCCTATCTGATCCTCTGTGCTGATTCATTGGGCCTCACACTCTATCTTGGCTTATTTGTTTAGGTGCACACTTATCATCTAAGCTGTGTCTCCATCCCTCTTTTTGATGCACAACTTGATATGAAACCTCCAAGACTTCTGTTGGCTTTGAACTGCTATCCTACAGGTGTTTGCCTCTTGAGTAGCTAGGATTATAGGCATAAGTCACCAGCACTAAGCTTCACTAAATTTTTGAAAGAGGGTCTGACATTGCCTGGACTGGCCTCAAACTCAAGACCCTCCTACCAATGTGTGCTGACTATTTAGGATTACATGAGAAAATTATGATTCACATGAATTTTTATAGCAACAGCATTTGTACTCACATGATATATATTTTAAGTAGAGACCATTGTCCCTGACTCTGTATATACTTCAAATACTACCTTGTATTCTCTTCTACTGTACTGTAATTCTCCTATCAGCAAGAATAGTAGGACTCCACTAATTTGAAATAATGGCTCTGAACGCCTGTATTGAACAAGAAAAATAAGTTCATTTTCCTGAGATGACTGGTGCTCCTAGTTTGTTATGTGGGTCCATGTGATGTATTCTAGCAGCAACTCTAGACATAGGCATGTACCAAGTCATTCTTCCACCATGGTAAAGAAAATACAATTACTCAACTTTTATTGCTAAAATTAAATTATACATATTTTATCATGAAAAATGTAGGTGAAAACTGGAATATTACAATTAATATGAGAAAAGGATAGCTTTGTTTTACTGTCCTTGTCCTGTATGATTATGGCCACAAGCCGCTGATATTACTTTATACTTAGTCTTAATATTTAAAAATGACTCATTTAAAAGAATACTTGTAAATTATGAATAAGGTTATCTCTTATATTCTTTAGAACTTTAGTAAAATGGGCATAGAAGGCAATGCTAGTAAATACCTAGTTATGAGTTTTATAATAACAATGAATGTAAATGTTTACTTCTTGCAACATACAGGCTGGCTTGTCCAGCCTAACTTACATCATTTGGAGTCATACGAAGGAAAGAAAAAAGGACCTAGAAAGGCTCCATAATTTGCAATATCTAATTTTTTTTCTGTTAGAATCCTTAATAATTAGTTACAGATTCTGTAATGTCACCAGGCAGATCATACTAAGACCTTGAACTTTGGGATCTTGTACAGAAGTAGCTAGGTGGTGGAATTCCTTAAACTGGAAACCTTAAACTCCTCAGTCAAATTCTTTTATAAGCTTGACAAATAGTACTGAGAGTAGTTCAGGGCACCAGCCAGAGAGGAGCTGTTTGAATTAAAACAGTCTCCATGCTGTCTTAGCCTGTCATTGTTCCACATGCCAAGAATGCTTTATTTTATGATCAACCATTTAGTGCATATTTTCATGGTCAATTTCATTGACAGGTATACAATATGATAATAAATAGCCAAGAAAACTAGGAAACCAATCCAAACTACCCCCACCTTTTTTATATTGTAGAAGGAAGGGTATAAAAAGTGAGAGCATCACAAATAAAATAAAGACAGATTATAAAGGAAAACATCAACATTGATTAAATGATCTGGCTTTCAAGTAATCCTATATCACTTTATAATATTTTGTCATCATTGAGAAAAGTTCACAAATCAGGAAATCTTTTGCTAGTTTGAGTACTCTCTAGGAAAAGAATACTACACTGTTCTTAGAGCCTAGAAAAGTGCAAAGCATTTGGAAAGAATATAAAGTAAGCAGAATTACTCCAATATTAAAATGCAAAATATTGCACATCTCTTCAATGAAATACCTCTAATACTTAGAATACAAGGACAAGGCAATCTTCTAATCTAGTAAACTTTTTTTTCATTCTCTGAGGATGAACATGAATGAGATACCTTATTACAAAATATTTCTTATAAATAATTATTTTAAAAATTCCCTTTGCAATAATGCTACTACACTGTTGTTAGCAATGTAAACTTGTTCAATCACTCTGGAAACCAGTATGGAGGTTCCTCAAAAATCTAAACATTGAGCTTCCCAATGACCCAGCAATCTCACTACTGGACATTTACCTAAATGACCACAAACCAGCCTGCACAAATGCCACTAGCACAACCAAGTTAATTGCTGCATTTTTTTACCATAGCTGAGAAATGGAATCAACCCAATGCCTCTCACTGAATGAATGGATCAAAAAAATGTGATCATTCTCTCTCTCTCTCTCTCTCTCTCTCATGTCTCTCTCTACACACACACACACACACACACACACACACACATATTAATTCTATACTTCCATCATAAGGAATGACATTGTCCCATTCATATGGAAATGGAAAGACTTGAAAAAAAAATCACATTAACTGAAGTAAGGCAGACCCAAAGAAACATACATTCCATGGTTTTCCTCATTTTTAATAATTAGTATTATGTCTAGAATTGTCCTAGAACATGAACAGAATATATCAATAGCTATGTACATATGACCATATAAAATGATGCTAATCAAAATGAACTCCAAGATATGGAAACGAGGTTTTCTATGTTGTTGTTGCATATACTGTGTGGAGTTATTTCTTCTTTCTTTCATTTTTTTTCCTTTTGGTTTAACCCCTGTTGTTACTGAATTTGATTTTGGTACCCTGTGTCTTGTGTATGCATTTATCTGAACGGGGGAAGTGAAGGGGAACAACAAAATGGTGAGACAAAGGACAAAGGGCAAACCAAAGCAACAGCAACAGTCTCAAGACAATATGCAGTAAATGAACTTTAAAACTGCGGTGGGGGTGGGGACGAGGAGTAGGAGAACAAGGGAGGAGGTACCTTACATATGTAACTATAACCCATCTGTACATATCTTTGGTATTAAAATTAAATTTAAAAAATTAACAGCATGTCAGGGTGTCAGTGGCTCACCCCTGTAATCCTAGCTATTCAGGATTGCAGCTTAAAGCCAGCACAGGCAGGAAAGTCTATGAGACTCTTAACTACATTTAACCAACAGAAAACCGGAAGTGGCGCAGAGCCTCAAGTGGTAGAGTGCTCACCTTGAGCCGAAGAATGCAGGTACCTTGCCCAAGCCCAGAATTCAAGCCATATGACTGACAAAAACAAAAACAGTATGAGGCTAACTTCATCTTATCTGATCATATGTACATAGCTTTGGACCTTTTCTACTTGTTCCAGACATATACTAGTTTTTGCAAATAAGGGAAACCATCTTTGTGCCTGGCTTACTTCATTTAATATAATTTTTTTCAAGTCTTTCCATTTCCTAACAAATGTGGTGATGTCATTCTTTCTTATGGAGACATAGAATTCATATATATACATATATATATATATATATATATATATATATATGACATATTCTTGATCCATTCATCTACTGAGGGGCATCTGGGTTGGTTCTATATCTTAGCTATGGTAAATAATGCTGCCATAATCATAATTGTGTTGGTAGCTTTAGTATGGTCTTGTTTGTGATCATTTGGGTAAATGCCCAAAAGTGAGATTGCTGGGTCATAGGGGAGCTCTATGTGGAGTCTTTTGAGAAACCTCCATACTACTTTCCAAAGTGGTTGAACAAGTTTAAACTCCCACCAACAATGTACTAGGCTTTCCTTCTGTCCACATCCCCTCCAGCATCTGTTGTTATTAGAGTTCTTGTTTATAGCCATTCTAATTGGAGTGAGGTGGTATCTCAATGTTGTTTTGATTTGCATTTCTTTTATGGCTAGAGAAGTTGAGCATTTCTTCATGTGTCTATTGGCCATCCTTCTTTCCTCTTCAGAGAAGTTTCTCTTTTTTTTGTCGGTCGTGGGGCTTGAACTCTGGGCCTGAGTGCTGTCCCTCAGCTCTTCAGCTCAAGGGGAGCGCTCTACCACTTGAGCTATGGCGCCACTTCCGGTTTTCTGGTGTTTTTTGGAGATAAGAGTTTCATGGACTTTTCTGCCCGGGTTGGCTTTGAACTGCGATCCTCAGATCTCAGCCTCCTGAGTAGCTAGGATTACAGGCATGAACCACTGGCGCCTGGCTTCAGAGAAGTTTCTCTTTAAGTCTTTAGCCCACTTATGTATTGGGCAGTGAACCCCAAGAGAAGAACACAAGTGTTTTTTTTTTTTTTCTTGCTATGGTTTCTAACGTATTTATAAGGTACCATATGATTTTTTTTGTTGCTTTGTATGTTCTTCCCCCACGGTATAACCCCTGTTTTCACTGTATTTGATTTCGATATAATTTGGGGAGAGGAAGGGAAAAAACAAAATGTTTAAATAGGGATACAGGTTGACCCATTGTAACAATGAGATGTACAAGACACTATGTTGAAAAACTAACTTTACAATTTAGGTGGGGGCGGGTGAGGAAGGTGGGAGGGGGTAACTGTAGTTGTGGAGGTGGGAGGGAAGGGATGGTAGGGGAAATACAAAGGAGGAGGCCACAATGCTTGATAAAAAATGTATTCATTACCTTGCTCATGTAACTTTAACCCCTCTGTACAGTATTTTCACAATAAAATCTTATTAAAAATAGTATGAGCCATCTAATATTAATTTGGAGTATTTTTTTCCAAGTGTGTGTGATGGATAAATGTCTACAATTCCATATCCAATTCCTTTGGTACATAGAGTTCAGTGTCTTTCTGTGTCTCTGTTTGTCTCTCTTCAGTTTTCTGTTGATAGATGGTAGAAAAATACTAAATAAATATATCCAATTAGTTTTTTCTGATTGACTTCACATTTGCCAATTTAGTAGGCAAAAATATGATCCTACATTGATGCAATAATTTGAACTTTTTCTTTAATACTAAGTTTAATTAAATATATTTATTATCTTTTAAAAATAATTAAATGTTTATTATCTTTTAAAATTTTCCCCTTTAATGAGTGTTTTAGCCTTAGAGATTGGTATAAAAATAGCACGAATAGTTCTTACCTTTTTTTTTTTAGAGTTCTTATCTTGATTACAGATACGTTCTATTCTAAAGAGGCTTCTGTTTCAAAATTTGTAATTACTTTGATAGTCATAGTATAAAGCAAATGTGTGTGGGGGGGCGGGGTGGTAGTAGTATTCCCCAGTATTATAGGAAACTTCACCTCTTGTAATTCAACCTTCTGATGGTTGAAATTCCTTACTATGTATAACAATACACAGGGATACCAAATCTTTATTTTTCTAAAAACAACAGCTAATATTTACTAAAATAGTATGTGCTATATGTTTTATAGCCCTACTAGATTTACTCTATACCCAATTTTTGGCTCCTTTTACAGAGAAGTATATAAATTCAGTCCTAATCTCAGTCATAAAACATACAAATTCCAAGATCACAATTCAGAACTACTTTTTCAAACCTGAGTTTCTGTGCTATGCAACTTCACCAATACTGTGTGCTTACTCAGCTTTCTGTCTGGTTAGAATGCCTTGTTAGAAAACTCAGCTGGGGCTTTTCCATCATTGAGTAGCATCCATTTGGTAAATATTATTTCAATTCAAAGTGAAATGCAATATACTTCGTAACCTTTCTCAATCTCTCACACACATATTTCTGTGTGTTTTGTGTGAGACAACACCAGTAACATAAAAGTTTCAGTCTTCCAAAACAGTAGCAGCTTAGAGCAATCCTTGCTACCTTCCCCAATTCTCCAGAGAATCACAATGAAGATGCACATGTGAATTTATTTCTATAGCCTGTTCTTCCTTCCATGTTCATATAACCACATATATTATATTGTCTACTAATATAGACAGTTTCATCTTGGACTGTCACATAAGGAGATAGAAGCATGGAAAATACTTAGTGAAACGTGTATTTGAAATGTGAATAATTAAAAAAAATTCCTCCTTCCAGATTACAGTGGAAGTCTATGAGGAGAGACGTGAATGGAAGTTGTTGCAGAAGGCCTATGGTGGGATTCATATCAACCAACATGGACTTGTCTGATGCTGGCCACCAAGTGTGGGACTATATGGATCTCTATCTGGTTAGAATCTTTTCACGTCAGCTACTAGTATTGGCTTCTTTTGGCAGCTAATACTGATACTGCTGAATGAAACAGGCCTCAAATGATGGGTACTAGTTGTAAGATCTGCCTGGGGCCATCCAGGCTCTGGCCTCCTGACCTCTTCGCTCTTTGCTCAGTACCTATGTCATCTAGGTAATGGACACACCTGGAGGCAGTCACCTTCACCTGTGAGGTCACATCCTGCCCCCTCATTGCGCCTCACATTGGACCGAGGGAGGGTCCCAAGCCCTGAAGTTACATCCAGATCCAGTGTGGCCACACCTTTCCCCAACCTGGCCACACCCCTTCCTGTACCTGACCTACATAGGTCCTGGCCTGGGTGGGATGCCCCTTTAGCTATGCTACTCCACCATGCAAGGAGGGGCAGCAGTTCGGTAAATAAACTTCCCTTCCTGACTGAATACCATGTGGTGCTCTCTTTCCTCTGGTGCTGATTTAATTGACCTAACATTAGTCAGAAATCTAAGGTTTATAGAAGGGAAGACTCAAATAAATATATGTGTATTTTTTTATACTGTTCAACTTTCTCTCCAAAGTGCTACGTTGCAAAAATAAAACCTTCTTTCACTGTGTTTAAAATTGATAGAGGAGATGGTGAATAGACAACCAACTGAGTGGATCTCTTCGCTAAGTATTTTGACTCAAGTGTTGTTATACTTGGAGTGGCATTATGTATGAATGTTAGGGCTTATGGGAAGTGAGAGTCATTATCCTATAACACTATTCTGTTCAATGCTCTCTGACATTTGTTTTACAAGGAAGAATGTGTGTATGTGTGTGAGAGAGAGAGAGTGAGAGAGAAGACAGTAAGAGACAGAGAGAGACAAAAAAAGGCAGAGAGAGACAAAAAGAGAAGACAATAAGAGGCAGAGAGAGACAAAGTAGTTATAATACAGAATTGGCAGGAAGTCTATCTTGTTTCCAAATTGCTAATAATATGATCTTATATATACTTATACTTAAGTCCAATCATTGCCTGAAGCCTTAAATTCTCCTTCAGCCAATGAGACCAGATAATCTTAGGAATTTCTTTAGCAGGAACTTTCTCACTGTGAGTATAATTGTATAACGTCTCTAAAACCAGGGCCTCTGACTATGCAAAGTAGAAAGAGATAAGGAAGGTTTCAGGCTGTGCTCAGGTTTTGATACCAAAAAATGAGGCTTCTGTTGAGAGCAAAGTAGACAGAGAACTTCTCGGTAATCAGATAAATAACATTATAACACAATATGTTAAATATTAAATAGAAGAAGTCACCACAATACATAAAGTGATGTTGTAAATTTAGAGTAGTCAAATGGATTTGACAGATGGAAATATAAGACATGCATGTAAATTTAAATTTAAATGTAAATTTATTAGAGAGTAAAAGTGCTTGGGGTTTGTTTTATAAATATTTGGATTTTAGATAAACTTTTTCCTAAACCATATGTATAATACAAATGATCAGTTAGTCATTTAAAAGCCAAATTAAACTGCTTCTCTTATATGTTGTGTGGCAACCCTAAGTGAAATTTTAGCCATCATGATTATAGATCCCCTGACAGTCCCTTAACTTTTGCTTGGGAAGACAATATTTATGACCTCTCATTTCCAACCACAAAATACTCTCCATGAAACAGCTAAGAAAGGGGTTACAAAATAAGGACTCTTTAAGAGCAAGCAACAGTGCAAACAACATCTAAATACTTGCCTAAAGGTAAGTTTCACTTATTTTCCAGTTGGGAAATAGGTAAACTGCCATAAGCAGTTGATTGAGGTGAATATTTTGATCTGACAAAGCAGTATTTTAAGAAACACAAAGGTATGAAGAAGTTTAAAAATAGCCGGGAATCTATGGTTCACACCCATAATCCTACCTAACTCAAGAGACTGAGATCTGAGAATCATAGTTCAATGCCAGCTTGGGCAGGAAAGTCCTCCGTGAGATTTTTATCTCCAATTAACCAATTGCCCATGCCCTGAGTTCAAACCCCACAGCCAACCATCCTCCCCCCAAAAAAAGAAAGAAAAAAGAAATTTAAAGGTAATTTGTTTTTCCGCCTTGGACATTAAACAAGCCATTTTTTACCTCATTTTTATCTGACATCATATTGAGCAACTGAAATATTAATCCTTCCAATTATTAATAAACATGCCTACTAACATTGATTTCACTCTGAGTGGAGTCATCAGTGTGATTATCAATCTTTTATATGTAAAGTGCTTTCAGCAAATGGAAAAAAAAAACAAACAAAAATATTTGAAATTCCAAGATGATCACTTATAAGGAGAAATACTTATTTACATATGTATATTTCTTTTTTTTTTAAAGTAATTTCTCCTCTTACTTCTGGGCAAAACATATGCCACGAGTCACTTTCTGAGAGTGAAAATATATGCTGTGAACATTGTTAATTGAACAGCATTAAAGGAGCCATCTGCAAATGGCTCACAGAAAATATCATCAGCTGATCATTTAGCCATAAGCTGTAAGGAGAATGGGTGTTAAAATGGGGGAAAAAATCATTATAGATACCCAGTTACTTCTCTGGTAACTATGAAAAATGAATGCAGGAGGTGCATGGAAGGCAATAGCTGCATTACATCTTCTTAAAACGAGTAAAAGCAGATGCATAAAAGATGATTATTCATTTCACAGTTATTTAATGGGAAGAGTAAATCTCAATGGAAGCATCTGGGGAAGTCCATATACCAGATTATCGATTTAGGAAAGCATACATATGTGTCTCTTTCACACACACACACACACACACACACACACTCACACACACACACACACACACACACACACACACACACACACACACGAAAGACAATGAGATGGAGAGAAAGAAAAAGAGAAATACAGACACAAAGGCAGAAAAAGTGGTAACAATAAAACAATACAATAAAATAACACTATAACAGTAAAATTGGCAAGAACTAAATTTTATCACCCTCAACAAAAAGTCACCTCCTGAGGTCAGATATAAAAGAACAGTCAACATATTACTCACAAGAAACAAAAACAAAACAAATAATCACTTACCTCTTTATTTTACATAGTTACTGTGAGTTGAGTTGGATAATTACCACAAATTCCTTGTCTTAATTAGAAATTTTGTATTCACACAGGTAATTACTTCAAGGTATTGAGATACCTCCAAAGGAATGACTGGTAGTCTATTTTTAAGAGGTGGACAGGACATAGGAAGACAGAGGCACAGGTGGCCTAGATGGAAGTAACAAATGCAGTGCCCCCCAAGATTGACAAGCATTACCAGAAAACATTAGCAACCTTAAGAAAAATGTGGTATGACTTTTCTTTCAGAGCCTGGAGAACACAGCTTTACAGAAACTTGGTTTTGGACTGTTGCCCTCTTGCCCCGTGAGAGAATCAATTTCTGGTATTCTAAGTCAGAGTTTGTAGTAATTCGTTATAATCATCATAGGGAATATATACTGCTGCCGATCAACAAGCACCCTTTAGGCAGCATTTACAAAGGACTGCTTGTTTTAAGGTGGTGCTTTAAGTAATTCACCTGAGAATGGATCACACTTTTGCATATGATTCCCTAGGTATTGGAGGTTCTGAGAGGGCAGATGGTTAACAATACGTCAGTTGACTCCTATTTAAGGGTTTCTAGAAAAAGATCTTATACACCAAGCTTGTAATGGGTGAGAAGGAAAAAGCTTACCATTTAGGTAGAAAGAAAATTCAAACCATTGAAAACATGTAATCATCAAAGATCAAAAAGAACAAATGTTAAGGGAGTTTCAAAAATCATGTTCTATAAAATGGAGAGCATATTTGACACTCAGGACAATCCCAATAAGCAAATCCAGGACACACTGTAGAATGATTATGAAAAGGAGCAAAGAGTTGTGTTATAGCACCCTTATTGTTTGAAACATTCCACTGGATAGACATTTGTACTAACAAAAAAATTAATGAAAATGGGACTGTTTGCAAATAGTACTCAGATATAAATTCTCTTACAATTTTCAACATTAGAAAAGTAACATTATAACCTTCTCTAAATAGAATTATTATTGCCATACAAAAATATCCAAGTAATGTAAAAAACCATATATTTGTTGGGTAGGGATAGCATGAATGGCTTATTCTTATTTATTTTTAGCTATTATTTTTATGATTCTCAATGTTATTTCAATTGCTGCAGCCTTGGATTCTTGTAATGGAATAAAGAATACAGATGCTGGTTTAGTATATAGGTTCACAGGGGATTTTTCTAAATATTAAAACACTTATATAGAATGCAAATGATACTTTCAATGCATCTCAAGGGATACATTTAGAAAAATAGTCACAAAATCTCTATACTTATTAATGAAATCTTTCATAATCTTTTACATTTTCTTTTCTCATAGCAATTTCTGGCAAATGGCAGAGTATTATCTGAAGAGGTGGGAGAACAACTTTAATTTTAACTTTGTTTTGAAGTTTGTGTGTGTGTCTGTTGGCAGCCTATGTTAAATTAGCATTATCTATGAGACTTGAACAGATTTCTGATGGTGTCACTGGACAGAGGTGAGGATTAGTGAAGCTCCCCTTTAAATATAGGAATTCTTCACTTAGGGTACTTGACTTAAATCTCAGAATAAGAATTTCTGGACAAGTCACACTGGTAAGAAAACTTGCCAGAGCTTTAGTAAGTAAACAAGCAAGGAAACAGACAGACAAAAAAGCAGACAAACAGAAGGGCAGGGGCACATTCTAGCAGAGTATGGGTGCTCTCACAGGGACTCAAAGACACAGACACAGACACACACACTCAGAGACACACAGCTCCTTGGGTTGTTGGGTATTTATAGGGTAAAGTATCACCTGGCCTCTATCCTCATTCTATCTATTGGCCTGGAGGACATCATGTATATGACATATGTAATCTTCCAACAAATGTATCCAACAAGTCTTCAGTGATACTGTTCAAAAAATTTTTTTGGCTAAATTCAGAGGTACAATAAAATGGCTTTAAAAATCCTAAGGAGGAACCTGCACAATTATAAAGGTTAAATGTTATATATTTGTTCCAAACAACTCAATGTCTCCTCATCCTTTCAGGATGTACACGGTCAGATTAATGCTATGTCTGACCCTGTTTTTAGCTTTAATGAGCTCCTCACTGGTTCTCTGGAGCTGCTTGGTGAAAAAAACAAACAAAAAACTTGTTTATCTTGAAGACATTACTATGCTGGGAAGTATTAATCTGCTGTACCTTATATTGTTTCTATGGCTTATTATCCTCCCCAATTTCTTGTCTGGCTTCCTTTCCAGTTCAAAATCAGAGGATGCTCCTAATGACGTCTGATCCCAGCAGTCCAATAAATGATCCTCACATGTCTCCCCTTAATATGATAGGGATGACTTCAGGTCCTGGCTAGGCAGGGCCAACGCCCCTACTCAGCTGGAAGCAGTTACTGAAGATGGATCTTCACTCATCAACTTCACTTAAGATAAAGGGACTGAAGTCATTTAGGGGAAAATGAAGCAGGATAGCCTGGGGAAAATGAGGTATGGTAAATGGATGCCAGGGAATCTAAGATTCAAACTTAAAGTTTGTCCATCTACTTCCCTTAGGATTAAGGGAACAAAGTCATTTTGGGGGAAATGAAGCCAGATAGACTAGGAAAATTGAGTTATGGTCAGCTAATAGCAAATACAGGAGATATTCCTTCATGTACTTCCCTTAAGATTAAGGGAGCAAAAATCATTTTGGGGGAAATGAAGGGGGAAATGATAACTCACAGAAATGGAAACAGAGGCCTGGTGTAAGCAACCAAGACATATGGTATCTAAAAACTTTGAAATTCTATCTTTGCTTCAAAGAGAGATAACTGAATGAATTCTTTCTGAAGGGATACATTTCTCACCTAAGAATTCACAACTGCCTGACAAGATGCCCCAAAATGGAGATAGCAGGATGTCTCCTCCTTTCAAGGATAAGGATCTGTTTTATGGCAGGATGCATTCTTACCTGGAAACTCTGAGAATAACAGCAGGTGTAGTTAAAGCAAAGACAAAGCACCTAGCTATGCATAACTTAAACCCAGAGCCCCTGCCTTTACCCTATAAATACCCAACAGCCCAAGGAGCTGTGTGTGTCTCTCGGTGTTTCCTTGTGTGTCTCTGTGTGTGTCTATGTCTTTGTGTCCCTATGAGAGTACCCACAGTCTGCTAGAATGTGCCCCTGCCCTACTGTTTTTCTGCTTTTTTGTCTGTCTGTTTCCCTGCTTGTTTACTTACTAAAGCTCTGCCAAGTTTTCTTACCAGTGTGACTTGTCCAGAAATTTTTATTCTGCGAATGAAGTTAAGTACCCTAAGTGAAGAATTCCTATATTTAAAGGGGAGCTTCACTAATCTTCACCTCTGTCCGGTGACAATGGTACTGAGAATTAATCCTCATAGTAATTAGCACCAAATATACATCCACACATCAAATAGGTGACCACATAAGACATGTTGGATATAAAATTTATATCAGATATGTCACTCATAAAAATACATTTTAGCCAAGTATTGGTGCCTGTAACCCTAGCTACCCAGTCTGTTGAGATCTGAGGAGCCCTATTCAAAGCCAGCCTGAGCAGAAAAGTTTGTGAGATTAATATCTTAAATTAACCACCACAAGTCAGAAGTGAAGGTGTGGCTTGAGCAGTAACTAGCCTTGATAAAAAAGCTAAAGGAGTTCAAAAACTAAAGCCATAAGTTCAAACTGCAGTACTGGTACACACACACACACACACACACACACACACACACACACACACACACACACACACAAAATATATATAAGCAATCAAACACAGCACATGGGATGCTGGCAATAATATCTAGAAAAAAAACATGAATATATCACTCTTCATCCTTTTCATTAAAGATACTCAGCATATATCAATTCTGTTTTTCTTTGGGAAGTAATATTGGTGTTTAAATTTAATCTCTCAGGCATGTTTTATCACTTAAGCCATACCTTGTTTATGCTGCCCAAATGAAACGGGATTTCATTTTGTCACTGTTTAAGAGCAAATACTAGATTTCTAGATCATAGTGTCCTGAAACATTCTTTGTCCTACACAAATGAACAAACCTGGTATAGGTTTATGCAAATATCTCAAATCTAGTTACTGAAAAAGACCAATTTTTTAAATAGGTAAAAGAAGGCTGTTTCGGAAATTACAAAATTCTACCGGCATAAACTAAATTGACATTAAAAAACAAAACGGATTTGTTGGGGTTGGGAAGGTGGCTCAGTGTTAGAGCCCTTGCCTTGCATGCATGAGGCCCTGGGTTCGATTCCTCAGCACCACATAAGCAAAAAAGAAAAAAGCCGGAAGTGGCATTGTGGCTCAAGTGGTAGAGCACTAGCCTTGAGCTGAAGAGCTGAGGGACAGCACCCAGGTCCAGAGGTCAGGCACTACAACTGGATGCCCCCCCCCCAAAAAAAAAAGGATTTGCAAGCTTTGAAGTTAGCTAAGCCCTGGGTTTGATTCTTCAGTACCAGAAAATGCTGGTAGTGGTACTGTGGCTCAAGTGGTAGAGTGCGAGCCTTGAGCAAAAGAAGCTCAAGGAGACTGCCCAGGCCTTGAGTTCAAGCCCCAGGCTGGCAAAAAAAAAAAAAAAAAGCCAGAAGAGGAGTTGCAGCTTAAAATGGTAAAGCACTGAGCTTCTGCAAAGGAGCACCAAGACCCTGAGTTCAAGTCCCACAATTAGAAAATAAAACCCAAAATAAAAGTATCATTTTAATATCTTGGGCAGAATTTGTTTACCACTGTTCTGGTATTCTCTCCCTTTCAGAAAGTGCCCGAGAAACTGCACTGAAGTTAATGGGAGCAGTAACACATTAAAGTCCTTGTGATCATGGGCATCACAGAATAAATCAGTGTCCAGGTAGAAAGCCTAGATCTTTATTAGCTCCTCATCTAAAGGAGGGGCTTTATTTACAAAGCCAGTCTTTTTGAGAAAATTGTATTGTCAAAGGGAGAATATTTATCACATGACTTTCAAAATTATAGGTAAGAAAATATATAGAAATTGTGCAATGCAAAATGAAATTTGCTGTAATTCACATATATGTTATATAATTGACTTACTGATAAATTTATTTTTTCCTTTTATTAGAATTCAACAATGTTTTCTTCCTTTTCTCATATCAATAATAAATCAAGCAGTATCAGTTGATATTAATGTATAATGTGCACAATGTGCCACGCACAGGTGGCTCATGCCCACAATCCTACCTACTAAAGAGGCTGAGATCTGAGGATCACGGTTCAAAGCCAGCCTGAGCAGGAAAGTCCATGAGACTCTTATCTCCAATAAACCAACAGAAAATTGGAAGTGGTGCTGTAGCTCAAGTGGTAGATTGCTAGCCTTGAGCTGAAGAGCTGAGGGACAGTGCTCAGGTCCAGAGTTCAAGCCCTATGACTGACAAAAAAAAAAAAAAAAAGTTCACAATGTTGAAAAATGGAATATTTTTAATTGTATCCAATATATTATTGGGTTCTAGGATGCATTGTTTATGCTGCTCATATAAAATGTTGTTTCTCCCTTTTATACATTCCTCATGCATACCAAAACCTTTGCTTCTGACCACTCCATACTTCTTCATCCTCTGTAAGGTCCTAGAGTACATGATCAATCTTTTGGAATTTTGTCTATTACCTGTTCATGAATTAATAAAGCTCTTCAGATTGCTCATAACTCTGACGAGAAATGATGCCAGATGAGCATGTTTACTGAAGGCCAATTGCATACTCAGGAGAGCAAGTCCATGTACAATATTGAAAGGAGAAATGTTGGTATCATTTATTTTTTTGAAAATTTTAATTTTATTGTAATGATGTTGTACAGAGGAGTTACAGTTACAAAAATAAGGTAATGAGTACATTTCTTTTTGAACATTGTTCCCCCTCTCTCATTTTCTCCCATTTTCCTTGTCACCCCACTCCCCCACCCAAGTTGTAAAGTTAATTTCCAACCTAGTGTCTCGTGATTACTGCTGTTGCATTGGTACACTCTTTTACCTTTGTCTCTCCATTTTGTTATTCCCCTACTTTTCTCCAGATCAGATAAAGGTATTTACAAGACATAGGTGATAAACCAAAGGAAAAGATAAAAGGAAAAAAAAATAAGAAAAAGAAATAGCTTCACACAGTACATTAAAAACAACAATAAAACAAAATCCTCTTTTCCATATCTTGGAGTTCATTTCAATTAGCATCATTTAATATAGTCATTTGCACATAGCTGTTGAGCTACTGTGATCCTCTGCTAGGACTGTTCTAGACATATACTAATTATTACAAATGAGTGAAACCATGGAGCCCATGTTTCTTTGGATTTGGCTTACTTCACTTAATATGATTGTTTCCAAGTCTTTCCATTTTCTTACAAATGGGTGATGTCATTCTTTCTGATTGAAGCCGAGAATTTCACTGTGTATATATACCACATTTTCTTGATTCATTCATTCATTGAGGGGCATAGAGATTGGTTCCATATCATAGATATGGTAAATAATGCTGCAATGAGCATAGTTGTGCTGGTAGCTTTAGGGTGGCCGTGTTTGTATTTGTTTGGGTAAATGTCCAGAAGTGGTATTGTTGGATCATAGGGTAGTTCCCTTTTTAGTCTTCTGAGAAAACCTTCATACTGCTTTCCAGAGTGTTTGAACCAGTTTACATTCCCATCAACAATGTAGTTGTATTCCTTTTTGGCCACATCCCTGACAGCATGTTTTCTTGATAATGGCCATTCTAACTGGTGTGAGGAGGAATCTCAGTGTGGTTTTGATTTGCATTTCTTTTATGGCCAGAGATGTTAAACGTTCTTCATGTGTCTATTTCCTTGTCAGAGAAGTCTCTTTTTAATTATTTAGCCACTTTTTAATGGGGTGGTTGTTTCTTTGAGGATTTTTTATTGGGTGGGTTAATTTTTTGAGCTCTAGGCAATACTGTCCAAAGTTATCTACAAATTCAATGCAATACCCATCAATACCCAGCAACATCCTTTAATGAAATAGAGGAAGCAGTCCAAACATTCATATGGAATAATAGAAGACCTGAATAGCAAAAACAATCCTTAGGAAAAAAAGTGTGAGAGGAATATCAATACCAAACTTCAAACTCTATTATAAAGTTGTAGTTATGAAAACAGCTTGGTACTGACACATAAACATGCCTGAGGACCAATGGCATAGAATTGAAGACTGAGACACAATTCCACTTATCTATGGCCACCTATTCTTGGGTAAGGGAGACAAAATTATCAGATGGGAGAAAGACAACCTCTTCAACAAATGGTCGTGGCAGAATTGACTATACACACTTAGAAAACTGGAGTTATATCATTATGTGTTCACCCAGCGTCAGAATCAACTCCAAAAGGATCAAAGACTGAGGTAAAGGCAGATACCCTGAAAACATTACAGGAAGGGATAGGGAATACACTAGGGCTTCTTGGCACAAAGTGAAACTTCCTAAATAAGGATCCAAAAACCAAAAACTCAAAGAAAGACTGGAAAAGAAGGATAGCATTAAACTTCAGAGCTTTTGCTTGGCAAAGGAATAGCTAGCAAGACATATAGAAAGCCCATAGATTGGGAAGTCTTCACTAGCTATACAACAGCCAAGGGCCTCATATAAAAAAGTATCCTATTCTTGACTGAATTAACTATACTCAAATTTGTCTACCAAAGGGCTGCATCATTCTCTGCTTCTAGGCATGCAGTTTTGACAATTTCCTAATGGAAGTTTGTCATTACCTAGCATTGAAATGCAAGTTAATATAATGGGGCAGGTTAATCATCCAAAAATCAAGAAATATATAATCCGAAATATTCTAACATTCAAAAATATTTCAGCATGACCCCACAAGTGGAAAATTCTATAATTGACTTCATATGTTAGATCACAGTATAAACACAGACTTTAAGTTGTGAAATTATATCCCATTTTGCTTAAAGAATAATTACTCAGTCACGCATGAGTACTATAATTCATTCATATATTAGCCTTTTGGGAATCCAACTCTATTATTATCTTAACTTTTATTTGTATACTTCACTTTGATTACTATTACAGTTTGGTAGATATGATGTAGAAGATATCATCATTTATGTTTGATTTTTCTTTAGATATGAATTCTACATTGGGTTTAGATTTTTCAAATGACTACTTCCTCTATGAATAGCATGTTTACTTTGTTCAGCATTTCATCTGTTTAGCAGAGTACTTTTTTTTTGATCAAATATTTGTAATTTTATTTTAATTCTATTTGACGTCTCCATTTCTTTGAGATATTTCCTTTTGTTACTATTATACTAGAGATTTCAACACAATTCTGGGCTGATTAGTGCTACTCTAAATAAAAATTCTTTTGGTCACTCCTTTTCATCAATGAAAAGATTGCATATACAAACCCTAATCTATGTTTAGCATGAGAAGTATAGCATAATTAATTCCACCTGCATTTTCAAGCATATTTAATGTAAGCATATAACATTGTTATTGTAATATAGAAAATTAGTTCTTCAGATTACCTCATATATTCTAGCAGAGTACTTTTTATCAAATAATTTTTTTTGCATATCTTTCATGATTTTAAGTGCCTGCTTGAGAAGCCTTTATCTCATCATATATTACTATGCCTTGAATAATACTATTGTTATGGAGATCTTTTCCTGTATTTTAAAATTATTATCATTACTTATATGAGGGATTTCATTTTTTACCTGTCCATGCATTTTATAATAGTCACGTTTAACCCATAAGTCACTGTCCCTCATTCCCCTCTCTCCCTTTCCAAATTGTCTCAATAAGCTTCATTGTTCAATTTTCACATATGTATATAAAATATTTTGACCATATTGTCCCTCCAATTTATACTCACACCAACTCTTCCTTGTATTCATATCTCTGAAAGGTACTGTTTGATATTCTTATGTACGTTTTAGTTAAAGTTATTTATAACTCTTGTTGTTATGTTTAATGGAGTTTTATATATGTTTGTTTTGTTACTGTCAGTTCAAAATGAATTTACTAATTTTACCTTTCATGGGGAAATTTCAAATTAATCTCTTCAGGAAAGTCTAGTTCCTGCACATTAAGTAATGTACTTAGCCTTAAGCTGCAGCTTCACTTTAGAAAATAAACAAAGTACATTCCTAGGAACTTGTCTGAATATTTAATTTATTATTAATTTTAACACTACTAGTGCTATATTCACATTGATATATAAACATACATATTTCACATGATATAATCCACCCACTTAAAATATACAACTCAAGATGGGCACCGGTGCCTCATGCGTGTAATCCTAGCTAATCAGGAGGCTGAGATCTGAGGATCGTGGTTCAAAGCCAGCCCGGGCAGGAAAGTCCATGAGACTCTTGTCTCCAATAAACCATCAGAAAACCAGAAGTGGTGCTGTGGCTCAAGTGGTAGAGTGCTAGCCTTGAGCTGAAGAGCTGAGGGACAGGCCCTAAGTTCAAACCCCATGACAAACTAAAAAAAAAAAGTATACAACTCAATTTATAATTACATGTAATAAATATATAATATAAATACTATATATAAATATTACATATCTATGAATATTACATATATAAATATATAAATATTATACCTGTATAAATAATGTGCAAATGTTATATGTTTAAAAGTAATAAATGTATAATTAAATGCAATACTCATCAAAATCCCAACAACATTCTTCCAGGAGAAAAAACAATCCAAAAATTCATATGGGATAATAAAAGAGCCCAAACAGCAAAAACAATCCTTAGTAGAAAAAAGTGCTGGAGGAATATTAATACCAAACTTCAAACTCTATGATAAAGCCATACTAATAAAAACAACTTGGTACTGGCCCAACGACAGGCCTGAAGACCAATGGAATAGACTAGGAGACCTAGCAATGAACCCACAAACATATAGCTACCTAATATTTGGATAAGGGAGACAAAAGCATAGGTTGGAAGAAAGCTGGCCTCTTCAACAAATAGTGCTGGCAAAATTGGCTATAAACATGTAGAAAACTAAAACCTTCCATATCATTCTGCACCAAAATCTGATAGATATAAGGCATCAATGTAAATCCAGATACCATGAAAATATTACAGGAAGGGGTAGAGGAAACACTAGTGTTCCTAGACATAGGTTGAGACTTCCAAGTAAAGATCCAGAATCACAACAAATCAAAGAAAGACAAAATAAATGGGAACGCATCAAACTGAAATGTTTCTTCATGGCAAAGGACATAGCTACCAAAATAAGTAGAAAGTCCACAGAATGGGAGAGAATCTTTACTAGCTATTTATTAGACAAGGGCCTCATCCCTAAAATGTACTTAGAGCTCACAAAATTACACCCCCCTCCAAAATAAACACTCAAAGAAACAAGAGCCCCATTAATAAATGTTCTAATGACTTAGAGAGAATTCCTAAGAAGAAAAAATAAGAATGTCCAATGAATACATGAAGAAATATTTAGCATCTTTGGCCATAAAAGGCATGTAAATCAAAACAACATTGCCTCGCCTCAGAATGGCTATTATCAAGAAAACTTACAATAACAGATGCTGGTATGGATATGGCCAAAAAGGAGCTCTACTATACTGTTGATGGGAATGTAAACTTGTTAAACTACTCTGGAAAGCAGTGTAAGGTTGCTCAAAAGGCTAAATGTAGGGCTTCCCCATGACCCAGCAATTTGACTCCTGGGCACCTATGCAATGGAACACAAATAAGGCCACACTATAGCTACCAGCACCACCATGTTCACTGCAGCATTGTTTATCATAGCCAAAATATGGAATCAATCCAGATGCCCCCTCAGTAGATCAATGGATCAAGAAAATGTGGTATACATACACAACAGAGTTCTACTATTTTATGAGAAAGAATGATATTGTACCACTCCTAAGGTAAAGACAGTCATAAAACTTATACCAAGTGAAGTAAGCCAAACCCAAAGGGATATAGATTCCATGTTTTCCCTCATTTGTGGAAACCAGAATATGCCTATAAATACAAAAGTAACACACTATATGGTAAAAGACAAAGGAATACACTGGTACATAAAAGTTATACAGGTCTCTAGATATTTACTCAATGGGACCAAAGGAGGATATTCAAAGACTTAAGAGCTAAGTGCATATAATCATACAAACTACTATGCTTTTTAAAAAATGAACACGAAGAAATGGAAAAGTAGTGTCCTTTTTGTTGATGTTTTTGTTTTCTTTACCCCTTGATTGTTAGTTTATCTTTCTTTGAGTGGCTAACGGGGGCACAGAAAGGGTGGGATAAGCGGTGAACAAATGCAACAGAGATACTAAACACTATGTTGAAAATGAACTATACAAATTGTAGGTGGGGATAGGAATGGAAAACTGGGAGAGAGGGAGGAAAGTGTTGACATTGTTCAAAAGAAATATACTCATTACCTGACTTAAGTAACTGTGTCCCCTTTGTATGTCCCTTTACAATAACAATAAAATATATATTAAAAGTAAATGAAATAGAATTACCACTAAACTGTATATACATAAATATATACATAAAACGAAATATATTAAGTTGTCTAAACTTCTGAATAAAACAATTGATTTTAAAAATGTATACTGCCTCAAGACAAACTCCTTCCTTATGAGCCAGTATTCTCCATTTATCTCTCTACATCTCAAATGGTAGGCATTTATTTTTTGTCTCTTTGTATTTGACTGTTTTGAACATTTCATGTAATTTCTCATCAATATGCTATTGACTATGTGCTTTATTTTGATGTCTTTAATTGTTAAATTGTCTTAAGGTTTATATATGTTGAAACCTATAAATGTTAATATTCTATTCCTTTTCATAAGCTTTCTATGGATATTTGTATGGATATTTCTTTCCAATTTTCCTGGACAAATCACTAAAACTATAATGGTTGAGTCATATGGTAATTCTAAATTTGAGGAACTGTCAGACTGTAAATTTCACTAGCAATACATAAAAGGTTAACACTCTTCTTTGAATACCACTTGTTAGTTTTTTTAATGAGAGGAGCTCTGCTGTGGGATATAATTGTACTTTTTATTTTCACTGCACTGAGATTTGAGGGTGTTGAGCCTCTTTAAGTCTCATGTAAAAAATCTATTTGTTGTGTAAGAAGGGTCTGTTTGGACTATCATATCTACTTATTGATCTTTAGGTCCCTCTTAAGGTCTTTGTCAGGGCCATGCAACCTTGATTACTCTAGTATTGTATTACGATACTAATATTGTATCAGGAAAAGGAAATCCTTCAACTTTGTTCTCTTTATGTGAAATTATAGATCTCTTGCATTTTCATATGAATGTTAGAATCAATTTATCCATACAAAACCCTGTCTTGTTTTTTGAGAAATATTACTTAATAGAGAAATAAATGTATACTATACAATAATTATAGCAATACATTTTTCAACCTATAGTATATTAATCTATGTTTTCATTTTTTAGAGATGTTTTGTAGCTGAGCTTGGTAGTGCATATTGTAATCCCAGTTTTCAGGAGACTGGAGTTGGATGACTTTGAGTTTGAGGCTGGCTTAACCTATATAGCGAGTCTTTGTACATTTCAACATAAAAGAATAGGCAAAAAGGAAAGCAATATCATGTTGTTTTGTACTTCTTTTCTTGTATTGAGTTCTAACAACCACCTTTTAGGCTACTGCAAAGATTTTTTTCTTAAATTCATTTGATATTCTGTATAAGTAGCATACAGAAAGAATTTGTTTTATGTATTTATTATAAACCTTGAGCACATTTGTTAAATTTCTTTATCATTGTAATAATTTGTTTTGTTGATATCTTTGGATTTTCTATTTTCAAGAATATGTCATTTGCCAATAGAGATAATTTTATTCTATCCAATCCATATACCTGCTGTTTTCTTTTCTTTCTTAATTCCCCTGAAAAACCTTTCAATATATTAATGAGTAGAAATATCAAAAAAATAATAAAATAAAATTAAAAGCAAACAAAAAATTATATATCAAAAGAA
Source organism: Dipodomys spectabilis (assembly GCF_019054845.1). Taxonomy (NCBI): domain Eukaryota; kingdom Metazoa; phylum Chordata; class Mammalia; order Rodentia; family Heteromyidae; genus Dipodomys; species Dipodomys spectabilis. The sequence goes on from NW_024870814.1 coordinate 3,808,015, forward strand.
AATGTCCTTTCCTTGATACTTTTAAGGGAAAGAACAACTTGCCATTTCTCATTAGAATACATTGAACAAAGGGGTTTCATGGTGATATTTACATGTATGCAAAGATGAATTTCCCATACTTTAATCAAATACATCCTGCCTGTCACTTTTTCTCCTTTCTCCTACACGCAGGTTTTTGTAGCTTTTGCTGGATTTCATTATTATTTTCATGCACATGCCTCATGTCCTTTAACCTGACTCATTTACCAGCATCTTTTACTTTCTTTTGCTTCCACTTTCTGGTTTCCCAAACAAACTAGTGCATATTCTTTGTAGATCCTTCTATCATGTTAAGAAAACCTCTTTAATCCTTTAATGTTGAATGAGTATTGATGATCAAACAATGTTGAATTACAGTGTCAGAAATTTCATTGTTGCTCATGTTTTTTCTTTTCATTTAATGGCTTAATTTCTATGTTTATTTATGGTTCATTGATTCATTACTCTCTGCATTAAATTTGAATATTGTGTTGGTGGTTATTGTGAGTTTGGATATAAATTGCTTCATAGGTCATTCAATTAAAAGATGAAGGTGTCTGTTTTCAGACTTATCCAATCCCTTTGTTCTCTGTAAAATAACAGACCTATTAGCTTTTTATTTAATTTCATTTTATTGTAAAGAAGCTGTACAGAGGGGTTACAGTTACATGAGTAAGGCGATGAGGACATTACTTGTCGATCATTGTTTCCCCTTCCCTTGTTGTTGTCCCACTACTCCTTCCTTCCCCCATCTCCCACACTCCCCACGCCCCAGACCCGCCTGAAGTTGTAAAGTTCATTTCCAATATACTTCTCTGTGGGTATCATTCTTGTCATGGGTCATCCTGTGTCCTTATTTCATCATTTTGTTATTCCCCTTCCCTTCCTCAGGTTAGACAATGTATATACAAGATGCAGGGTACCAAAATCAAGTGCAGTGACAACAGGGGATATGCCATAGGAGGAATATCATATAAAGGAAACAAAAAAAATCACATAGTACATTTAAAACAACAACAACAGAGACAGATCTCTGTGTCCTTATCTTGGGGCTCATTTCACTTAGCATCATCTTACACGATCATATGTACATAGCGTTTGAACTTTTCAGTTCATCTGGTAAGATTATCCTATACATATACTAATCTTTACAAATAAGGAAAACCCGTTTCTTTGGGCCTGGCTTACTTCACTTAATATGATAGTGACTTTTCTCTCTGGTACTTGCTTTTAACCTCCAAAAGTTAATTGCATAAAAATAATCTAGCAAGACAAAACATACAAGCATGGGAATTTTTCCACTATCTCATATTAATTAGCTTCACTTATTCATTGAATCTTATAATAAGCCTCACAATTCTCCTCTTTGTTAGAACTGATAGGATTGCTTGTAAATGTACTTGGAACACTTATAACGATTTTTATTTTCTCTTTCAAGTCACTAATAATCACTTTATTCATCCTCCACTAAATTTAGTCTTACCTAAAAAAGATTGTAGTCTCTTTTGTGTTTTATAAAATGTTTTTAGTTTTGGTTTTGTTATTATGTTGTCATCCTTAGCTCAGCGAACAATGTCTAGTATACAAAAAATTCACTAAATATTGAAATAAATATGAAAAATGAGGAAAACAAGTTCTTTGAACTAGCTCCAGATTTGCTTTAGAGCTGTAAAACATAGTGAAGTAATATTTATTACTATTTTCAAAGCCTGTTTCACTAGCCTATAATATCAGCCTCTAAATTCATTCAAAGGAGAGAGAGAAAAAGAGAGAGAGAGACAGTAACATAGCCAGAGAGAGGGTAGGGAGAGAAAATTAAAGGAATTAGATACTCAGCAAGAACTTTGCTTTTTTTTCTGAGATGTAAAACACAGCATACTTACCTGAATAGAATCATAACTAGACTTTCTAAATTTGATTATTTTTTTCAAAGTTTGCTTTTGTTTTCTGGCTTAAGATGTGTCATTATCTGTCATCTTCAACCTAAGAATGGAAGGTTCTCCTTGTGGGATTGCTAGACAACTTGAGGGACAGGGTGAAAGTCAAGACAAAGTTTTCTCTGCTTGTGCAGTTCTGTATCTATAATCTCTCAGTGGATTATTAAAAATATGTAATATAATTTTAAATTATGTTAGCTACAAAGATCCCAAATGTCTAAAATATCATGGTATTGTCCATCTACAATGATGATTAAAAGCAGTGGTGCACCATACATAAATTCATGTTAGAGCCAGGTGTGCATACCTACAAGCCTAGCCACTCAGAAACCTGAAATACTGGGATTGAGATTAGACACCAGTCTGAGCAGAATACTCCAATTAGTTAAGCCAAAGATATAGCTCAAGTGGTTATATATCATGAGAATGTGAGTTCCTAAGTTCTGGTCACATTACTGGTTACTCAAGAGGCTGAGATCTGAGGATCAAGATTTGAAGCTGGATATGACAGAAGTATCTGTGAGACTGTTAGCTACAATCAACCATCCAAAAGCCAAAGTGGAGGTTTGAATCAAGTGCTAGAGTACCAGTCTGCAGTAAGAAAAGCAATGAGAACACCCATACCCTGAGTTCAAGCCATAGTACCCTCAAAAAAAGGAAGAATAAAGAAAGAGAGAAAGAAATACAGACACAGAGAGAAAAGTCTGTGCAAGGTAACCTAACTAGGTGAGAAAATAGGTGCTTTGGCATTATTTACCATAGCTAAGATATGGAACCAACCCAGATGCCCCTCAGTAGATGAATGGATCAAGAAGATGTGGTATATATACACAATGGAATTCTATGCCTCCATCAGAAAGAATGACATTGCCCCATTTGTTAGGAAATGGAAAGGCTTGGAAAAAATTATATTAAGTGAAGTAAGCCAGGCCCAAAGAAACATAGGTCCCATGGTTTCCCTTATTTGCAATATCTAGTATAGGTATGAGTCAAGCGGAAAAAGTCAGAGAATGTGATGTTAGGAAAACGAACCCTCAAATATGTATTTTAATGTTTTTGTTTCATTCATGCATGTGTTTCTAACGCATTTATAATATTATTTCTTTGTTGCTTTGTATGTCCCTCCCCCACAGTGTAACCCCCGCTTTCACTATATTTGATGTCAGTATAACATGTGGAGGAGACGGGGACAAACAAGTCGTTTAAGGATTCAGGTGGACCTGTTGCAACAATGAGAAGTACAAAATGTCATGTCAAAACCAGCTTTACAATGTCGGTGGGGGGGAGGGAGGGGGGGTATGATTGGGTGGGGGGGAGGGGGGAGGCTGGGAAGGGAGGTGAAGGGTAAACAAAGGAGGAGGCTGCAATGCTTGGTAAGAAATGTATGCATTTTCCTGCCCATGTAATTGTAACCCCTCTGTACAGTATGTTTTCAAATAAAATAAAATAAAATAAAATAAAATAAAAAAAGAAAATAGGTGCTTTGAGGTTTGTTTTCATAAAGCAATGTTTACTTTTAAAATTTATTTCAATACATGTTACTTGCTCAGTAATTTAAGTTTTGTTTTTTACTTATGTATCTAGTTATTCGTTATGTATCATAGTTGTTGACTGTTTTGCTTTGTCTTATCTTGCTTTCTTTCTGTAATTGCCTCAAACTATCTTCTAGGATTTGCTTAAATAAGGATTTCTCTTTTTTTTTTGCACACCTCCCCAACACACACACATACTACAACTTGTTTTGACTGATAGAGATTTTAGAGTGAGGAGTGTGATCTATTATTTTATAGGAAGTAGGTTTTATTAATGCAAAATTGCTAGATATTATCTCTTTGAAAAGAACAGAAAATCAATAGAGATGAGAAATATGGTACTGGCCTCTGAATTTTTATGCTGTGATTCTGTCTCTCCAATTAAGAAAATCACACTGAAGAATAGAATAAAAATTAACCAGCCACTTGTTATTTCTTCATCTGAATTATAGCCCTTTTCAGTTTTATTTTCTTAGAAGACAATCATTTGTACTTTCTACAAAAGGTCTTTTTGTTAGAAAAAGAAGGGAATTGATTTTTCTTTCATTCCCAATGAAATAGTGGCACACAGAATAAAAGTACAATTATAATGAGTACAATCTTGAATTCTTTCAGAATTATCATAGCACCTGAAATGAGCATGATTCAAGGACAAAGTGTATTGAGATGTCTTGAGAGTTTTAGTGTCTCAAACTTAGAAATAAAAACCTATCAAATCAGAACATATTAATTCCTGATGGAGATAAATCACACAATTATAGGTTGTCTCTGAAAAGCTCAGGGCTGTTGGTGTGTTAACTTACTATCCATAATCAATACAAAGTGTCATATCAGTAGACAAAAATATGTTGTATCAAATATGTAGTATTAATGAGAAATTAAGCAGTATTCATTCCCTACACTTTTCAGTGACTATGAATTTACTAACTAAACTAAATAGGATATATTATCACCAGTTCTTCATTTCCTTGCATTTATAGAAATGGGTTGAGAAATATCTATCTCTAAAGAATTAATAAGTTTGGAGTGATAGTGTAATTACCATTGGTATATTTCCAGTCTTTGAAACCTATCAAAGATACTGTCTTGCATAGTGCATATATAAAACACAAATTTATCAAAGTATGAAACATAGTCAAAATAATTCAGCATAAGTAACCATGCCATGTTTAATAACATGTTCATGAGTAAAAATAACAAGGTCATGTTTAAAAAGTTGCAGTTTTTATTGGCTTATATCAGTTAGACAGGGAGATTTCATTGTTACATCTCTATGGGTGTCAACACCATTACAATCTACTTCTCCTTCCCCAACACACTCACTGTACCATTCCTTGTATGAAAGTGTCTCCAAAAGTCGTTCTTGTTCCATTCTCCTATTTTGAGTACTTATTTCCACAATATACAAACCTTTTCCTCCACTTAGCACCCTCCTTACTAATTCCCCAGATAGCTTATTTGTCTTCTCTCCCATTCTCTTATTGATCGTCAGCTTTTTTGAGATTCTTCATGCTGCTCTCATATATACTTGCATTGATCTTCTTTCTGTTTCCATGCTTTCTTTTGCTTTTCCTGAGTAAGAGATTGATGGTCTATGTTTAACTCTGTAAGTAATTATGTATATTCACACTTTCATCCACGGTTATGAACTTCTTTCAGGTCGTACTTCCAGATAAAAGTGAAAGCATAAATGATCTTTAGAAAAAATAGAAGGCCTTACTGTCTTTTTACATATGTCATTTAAGAATATCATGTGTAAAAAACTGCATTTTACCAGTAGAGTTGGTCTATCTTCTGATGGGAATCATTCAGGGACTTTCTAAACATTTAGATTTGCAAACAGCCTTGAAACTGGAATTTGATTCTGTTTTATCAAACTATCAATTTACAGTTTCAGATTAGAAGCTCACTTGAATATCTGGTTCCAAGCTGACAACATAAACCTATTTCCTCCAGCACTGAGCTGTTTATAAACTTTGAAGAAGAGTTGTGGATATAGATCAAAGGGAAAGTGATGGATTAGAAAACAGAAATTATTGTTTTCAGAAGAAATGTGAGCTTGCTTCTGTTTTAATTCTTGGTTCCTCATTACTGTCAGTTTTGGGAGGTGATGGACATGTTAGGGTGTGTTCAAGCTGCAGGAAGGAAGTCATTGAGACATACTTTGGAGAAATATATCTTGTCATTTTCGTGTTCTGTCCCTATTCTCCCAGTGATCATCAGGTGAAAAGCTCTGCTCTATCATGCTATTGCCTCCATGATATTCTGCTTTACGTCAAACCTCAAGTAATAGAAACAGACAACCATAAAAATGAAATCATTGAAAGAAAAAGAGGTTCAAACTTATTTGAAACTCTTTACATATTGCAAAGAGATCTAACATGTCTGGGCAGAGATAGAACAAGAGAATCTGCTACAGAAATCCAGGTATAGGGAATCTCTTCTTACTTATTGGTCTAATCTTTCTGCCTTGCACTTAATCACTAGGTAAAGCTGACAGAAGTACAAAAAAAGTAATTAATCATTGGTTGATTTGAGAACATGAGTAGAATTACACAAGTATCATAGGTGGTCCTCTCCTGGGAAGCTGATATGAATCATGGTGTAGGTACGCCAGACAGTCAAGTGTATTTCCTGAAGAGAACTGATTTGGGAGTCTCTACTGCATCACTACTTCACCTCTAGTCACCTGCTCCTAGAAAACTTCTACACCAATCAAAATACAAGCCAAGAAAGTCCATCTTCAATAATAACAGTTTATAAAGAGTACCCCAGTGCTGGCAAAAAAAAGAATTAAAATTGTATGGTCCTATCAATTGGTATGGGAACACTACTTGAACAGAATCATACATTCATAAAGAGTAAATATTAGAAATCTAAGATTAGATGAGAATTTCCCCAGTTCTATCGAGAGGATCAAAACTAAGCAAGACCAATCAAAACACATCAGATGGCATCTTACCTAACACTAAATGTTTTCCTACTATGAGCAGGAACAAGGCCAGAATGTCTATACTCATCCATTTTTATTTAACACAGTATTCTCAATTGAAGCCATTGCAATAACTAAAAAAGAAAAAGAAAATAAGTTCATATTTGAAAGCTAAAACAAACAGGCCCTATTCACAGATAACTTGACTGCATAGAAAATGTCCAGGAACTATATGAGCAAAGTCACAGTTCTGGTAAATAAGTCCAGTAATGAAGCAGGGTGTAGAATTGACACATAAAAGCACCAAAATTTCTAAAATTGCAACAAAATGAAAATTTAATAGTAAGTACTATTTATAATTGCTCCAAAACAAAATACTTTCATAAGCATATAATAATTTTCAGATACCAGCAAGGTATGCATAGTGACTGATTTTATATGTAAATATTTAAAATGATAATGGAAAAAAGCAAGATTGATATAAATAAAGGCAGAGACATAATGTGCTAATGGATTAGAAGACTCACTACTGTGGATCTCGAAAGTGTTCCACAGTTGATCTATATTGCTGCAGAAATTACTATAAAACACCACATTTTCCTATCCATACATATGCTTATCTTCAAAAGTGTATGAAAAAACAAGCCTCTTGATGGGCACTGGTGGCTCATGCCTATAATCCTAGCTACTCAGGAGGCTGAGATCTGTGGTTCACGGTTCAAAGCCAGGCAGGAAAGTCTGTGAGACTCTTATCTCCAATAAACCACTAGAACACCGGAGTGGTCCTGTAGCTCAAGTGGTGGAGCACTCATCTTGAGCTGAAGAGTGCAGAGACAGCTCCCAGGCCCAGAGTTCAAGCCCCAGGACGGACAAAAAAAAAAATAAGTAAAAACAAACCCTAACAAGAATAGTTAAAATAATCTTGACAAGAAAGAATGACATTAATGAATCAATCTACCCAATTTGAGGCTTACTAGATATATTCAACAATCCTAAGACTATAGTATCAGTGAGAAGGTAGATGTAGATCAATGGTACAAGGGTTAGATAGGTTTTACTCTGTGAAATACCATGTGAGAGAATGAAGACATAAAAAAACAAAGGAGGAGGCAACTATGCTTGATAGGAAATATACTCATTACCTTGCTCATTTAACTGTAACCCCTCTGTTCAGTATTTTTACAATAAAAACACACAAAAAACTAGGGTAAAAATACATTCAGACTCCACAATATTTAACAAACTTTCAAAACTCAGCAGCAGAAAGACTTCTAGCCAGCTGTAGGTTGCCCATACTTATAATCCTAACTACTCAGGAGGCTTAAATATGAGGATCATAGTTTGAAGCTATCCCTGGAAGGGAAGTTTGTGAGACTCTTCATTTAAGCACGTAGGAAAAGCTGCAAGTGGAGCTATGGATCAAGTGGTAGAGCACTATAGCCTTGAGTAAAAAAGCCCAGGGGCAATACCCAGGCCCTGAGTTCAAGTCCCAGAACTGGTAGACATAAAACTAATAATTCTAATTAGAATCAATGAAATGTTAGGAAAGAAAACAAAATTAGACATTTCCCTCATAAAAATGTACAAATGACAAGTGTATGTAATAATGTCTTGTACCTCTCTTTATCCACCAATGCTAATGGGGAAGCAGAGAGACTGAAGAATTCATGTAATGCTTGTGGGGATTTAAATTAAGTCTTTAATGTGCTCAGGCTATCATGCCTTATTGTGCGCAGTTATTTCTGAAGGTAACACACTGCGTGACATTCCTACGTAGGTGTACTTTGTTCAGTCGTATATGTAAGAAACAGTATGCTTAAATACTAGGCATAATTGCTACTTTCTAGTGATGACATACAGGAATATGAACACTTTGTGATACATGTGCAGCCTTTTGCGTGATAGCTTAATTAAGCAATGTTTCATATTTCTGGGTGGCAAATATTGTGAACAGTTAAATATTACTAAGGTAGTGGTTAGTGCTTAATTTACAGTTTCAGGCTAGATTTTAGCAACCATATCAAGAATTATCTGAGTTAGAGCTAAGAGTTAGTATCGGAAAAGACATTATGATCTCATTGTTTAAATGGAGGTGGGGGTTAGGGATAGTGTTAGGGCTACTTCTATAGAATTGAATTTGTATAGACTATTTACATAATAATAATTATTATTAGATAAGCATTTTTAGTATTGCTTAAAACAGTGAAGTTGCTTATATATCAGAAAAGGTGCAGTATATAAACAGTGATGTTACTATATATTTACTAATGTATTCACTTCTTATTGTATAGAGTATATATGTGCAAACTATTTTGTTTACCTGTGTGTGTTCCACAGACAATTTTAATTAGCCATTTCTGTATGAAATTTTATGTATTGTACTACTCGACATGAATTCTACTATGTAAGTGAAATACACTAGATTAGGATATGGTAACAAAATTCTTGGTTTAGTTACGATCAGTTAGTTTAGATTTACAGTTAATATTAAATGTAGGGTCAGAGACATAAAGAGCTCTCTACCTCATTACTGGAAATAGGTCCAAAGAAACATAGGTCCCATGGTTTCCCTTATTTGCAATAACTAGTATATGTCTGAGTAAGGCAGAAAAGGTCGGAGAAGTTGATGTTAGGGGAGTGAACCCCAAGATAAGTATTCAAATGTTGTTTTCTTTCATGCAATTGTTTCTAACATATTTATAAGATGATTCTATGTTGCTTTGTATGTCCCTCTCCCATGGTATAACCCCTGCTTTCACTGTATTTGATGTTGGTATAATTTGTGGAGGGAAAGGGCAAAAACAAATCGTTTAACTAGGGATACAGGTGAACCCATTGCAACAATGAGATGTGCAAGTCGAAAATGAAACTTTACAATTTTTTTTGGGGGGGGGAGGTTCGGGTGGGGGGAGTTAGGGGGAGGATGGGAAGGGATGGGAAGGGGAAACAAAGAGGAGGCAACCATGATTGATAAGAAATGTACTTGTTATCTTGACCATGTAATTGTAACTCCTCTGTAGGGTATTCTCACAATAAAATAAAATTAAAAAAAGAAAACTATTTGGATCTTGGCAGAAAATGTCAGTATTTACATTTCATCAGATCAAATCTGTCAATCACATTTCACACAAAATTGGGTTGATTCACAAATACCTAGGATCAAGGGGAAAATCATTATCCTCTCAATCGAACCTGTCAGTGTATACTCCAGGAGAAAATGGACAGTATAATAACCAGTCAAATATGCCTAATTACTAGTGGCTGCTGAGGCAGAAGTCTGGTGATCTTGATCTTGAAAGGACACCTACCAATAGTGATTTAAATGAAAGATGACATTTCTAAATTTTAATTACAATACCAGTTAAAACCAAAGGACAGCAAGTAAAGCTAGAGCAACCCTTGGGCAATTAAAGATTGCCTCCCAATTTATTAAATTTAGCTAATAAATTAGACAAATCGTTTTATTTTCTTGTCTTTTTCATTATTCACAGCTCATGTTAGAAAGGTAAGTGTGAATTAATGCCTGCAACATCCACTGTGATCATGTCAGCAAAGCAAGAGAGGATTGAGAACCAGGTTCTGTGATTTTTCAAAAGACTATTAGGAAGTCTATACACATTCATCAAAGATTATTAATACTCTTACCATTAAATATGGAACCCAATATAATCTAGTTCTATGTCTAATTAATTTGTTAAACCAATATGTTTAGCTTATGCAAATTTCTATCATTTTATGAATATTTAGTTGATTTTAAATATTTATTAATGATAGATAAGCTTTTGTTAATGAAGTTATGATTAAGCAGAGTACTTTTTATATATTTCACATATTCCATATTTTAATCCATTATTATGAAAATAGTAAATTAAAAAAAATTAAAGCAGAGATCAACTTTGAAGAATGATTTACCATCATGAAACTATTAAACTAGGAAATTTCATTAATTTGCGTTGTATTTGTTACAATTGCTGAAGTTTCCTGGAGAATGTATGACACAATCAGTAGATTAACTTTTCAGTCAACACCTTGTATTTTATTTTATTTAAAGGAGCTTACCATAAAGAACACTGTTTAAATTATGCTCTCATTGATTTTTTGTTATTAAGTATAAGAGTTGTGTCCTGAATTATACTTGCATAAATTGAGTAAATGGAATAAAGAACAAAAGTTTAATATTGGAAGGATTGGAATCATTCAAAGTACACTATTTGCATCTGTAGAATTATTGCAATGATCTTCCTGGTATTATTTATATGTGCCAATCAAAATAAAATAAAATTAATAAATTAAGGCTCCTCCACAAATTAGGTTTTCTATTTTATCTAAAAATTCGAGAAAGAATGATAAATTGATTAGGTGGTCTTCCTTTGTACTGCAATTATCAAAAAGTACAAGAGATACCTAGCATTCAGATTGAAAATAGATGTTAAATATTTATAAAGTTGCCCGGATGTGCATAAATACTTTTCCCCAAAGAAATCAACAATTACTTTTCAAAATTCAATTCAGCAGAAATTCACTGGTTACATTTACATTGTGTCAGTTGCCATATAAAATACAATAATAGTGAAAGATGAGATTTTTGCCCTTAAATAACTTACAATAAAATGTGCATATGTTATATATACACTTGGATAAGCTACTCACCCAAAGCAGTATCTGATTAAATACCATATCAGATGACACCACACATAGGGTTTAGTAAAGAAATGATAGAGTAGTAATATCATTTGAATTGAAGAAGGAGCAATTCAGAGGAAGTGTCCCTGCTTAGAAGCAACATCACAGAAAACTAAAATGACCTGCTCTAGATCAGTCTCTCTAATTACAGGGTGGTTGACAGTAGTCATTGCACCTCACAATTTCATCACATGAAAGTTGAATGTAATTTATTATACAGCAAAGTTATGAGAAAAATAGAAAATAATGTAGATAAATGACTTAGCATTGTTGAAGCTACTAAGAGATTTTTCAATGTTCAATTACTCTTCTAGAAATGAGCTATAAATTTTACCTGATAAAACATTCTATTTTTTTAAAGTAACAATTGCCAAGATTCTTCAGGTTTTTTATTCCTTTATTTCATATCTCTGAACAAAACAGAGACTGAAACATACCCAGAAATTCAGGTGAATTGAGAAGTAAAGAATGGACTAATGATTTTTTTTTGAGAAGATTATACTGTATCGTACAAGGATGAAACTTTGCTGTTCCAAGAAAGTAGTGGCTAAGTACAGAGTTCTGGCCTATGGCACAACACTTGTCTTTAATTTTCATTTTCTTTCTTTCTTTCTTTCTTCTTTCTTTCTTTCTTTCTTTCTTTCTTTCTTTCTTTCTTTCTTTCTTTCTTTCTTTCTTTCTTTCTTTCTTTCTTTCTTTCTTTCTTTCTTTCTTTCTTTCTTTCTTTCTTCTAGGATTGCAGGTTGAAATCAGGGTCTTCTGTCTTGTGATTTACAACTTCTTCTATACTATCTAACCTTTTGATTTTCTGTTTGTTAGGCCTCCTAACTTTGTGTGCACTAACCTGAAAATTTGAATTCTCTTATGTAGCTGAGATTACAGGTGTGGGTCAGCATGCCTACTAGTGATAGATTTGTCTTAACGCAAAATAAGATATTCTAAGGAATTGTATTAAAACATCTAAGACACCATGAATTCTGAAAATTGTCCATTGTATTGTGGTGTTCTAACCATTGGGTTGAGTTCTAATGATAGAAATCAAATTTCTGGAATATGCAATAAAAAGGAGAACTTTAATTTTATACTGATTCTTTGCTGTAACTTCAATAAAACAATGCTAACTTGCACATATATAAGTATATATGTTAAAAATATGCTTCTCTAATATTTTTCAATATTATAGAAACTGAAATATTGGGTATATATGTGTATATATATATGCATATATATACACATATATGTATATATACATATATATGCTTCAAGGCAACCACTGTATAAGTAAGCATATAGGAAAATTTATAAAGTTCACATTAAAAATAAAGCCACATTCAGATTTGTAGTCACCATTATTTTATTTTATTTTATTAGTGTGAGTATGGAGCTTTAACTCTGGGCCTGACAATAACTCAGCTTTTGTTCCCTTGGCCTGGGCACTGTCCCTGTAGTCTTCAGCTCCAGGTGATAGCTCTATCGCTTGAGCCACAAAGCCACTTCCGGTTTTCTGTTGGTTAATTGGAGATATGTCTCATGGACTTTCCTGCCCGGGCTGGCTTTGAACCATGATCCTCAGATCTCAGCCTCTTGAGTAGCAAGGATTACACGAGTGAGCTACCAGCACCTGGCTCTGACTCAGCTTTTTTACTCATGCTCTACTATTTGAGCCACAGCTCTCTTTCCTGCAATTTGGTGGTTAATCGGAGTTTAGAGTCCCATGGACTTTCGTTCTGGAGCTGACTTCAAACTATGACCCTGAGATCTCAGCTACCTACATAGGGTAGTTTCTCATTTGTGACCCACAATGCACAGCTATAATCATATTTCAGTTCTTGTCTTCTATTGATATTGTGTTTTTCAAGACTCTTAGGGGGACTTACCACTGATCATGAATTTACAATGACTTGATGCCACAGAAAGTTTATTTGTGGCACTCCTAAGTTTTGCTTGATCACTGCCTGGCTTTGGGTGGAGCTGAGTTTGTGAGCTAATTTCTTAACACAGATCAGCCTAAATGCCCAGTAACTGATTTTTGGAAAGACGCATGTCAACAGAAATGATTATAGAAAGTGGTTTCACACAATTATGATATTTAACATGCAAATATATATAACAGATTGTTTCTGTTTTAATGGAGTATTAAAATTTAGTAATTCTCCTTTAAAAATAGAGTGATTTAAGATTAACAAAACAAAATTAGCATTGTAGAATAGGAGGCCTTATAATCACTTTGAGACAGAACTTGATGTGCGTGTATTTCCCTGCTTTCATCTATACAAAAATATGCTTGCCTATATAAAAACAAACATAAAACTTTCATGCATAAAGAATGACTTTCTTTTTTATTTGCAGCAGAGATGGATCACTTTAATAGTTAATAGCTCCCTTTTCTCGTTCTAATTTTTAAAAGTCTCATACATAGGGACTATGAATGATGGTCTTTAGCAATATTGGTTTAAAATCCTGCAGCTCTCTCATAGTTAGCATGACAAAGTCATTTGGGAAACAAACTATATATTTTGTAACACAGAGAGCCAAAATGTTTAAGATAACCACTCAAAATCAAGGAATATGAAGCAAGAAAGGAGCATGAAGAAAATGAAGTGGTTGTTCTTAGCTTGACAATATATTTTTTTGGGGGGGGGTTCGGTCGTGGAGCCTGAACTCTGGGCCTGGGCGCTGTCCCTCAGCTCTTCAGCTCAAAGCTAGCGCCCTACCACTTGAGCCACAGCGCCACTTCCAGGTTTTTTTTCTTTTTTTGGTGCTGAGGAATTGAACCCAGGGCCTCGAGCATGCAAGGCAAGTGCTCTACCACTGAGCCACTTTCCCAGCCCAGCTTGACAATATTCTTGCAGACTTATGGTATTTTCAAGCTGTATTTAAATCCTAAGAATGATTTCCTAGAACTCGATAGACTTAACCTTTGGACAATTATCTGAAAATTGCAACAATTTACTCCTGTGTGACAAGGAATAGAAAAGGAAGTTCTATATATTCTTATGTTTTGCTTTACTCTTTTGGTTAGACACTTTAGTATTTAACATTGCAAAACAAATTGAATAAATAATAAGGTTTATTTGGATATGTGAGGAACTTGGGTGTAGGTAAAAACTAAAAATTATTATATGACATAATTTTTAAAATATCACTAAATTGTGCCTTTGGATTTAAAAGAAGATGCTCTCTAGTCCTTCAATTTGGGCATTGGATTCTGATTGAGGATAAGGAAAACACTTTGAGCATGATTCGATTAAAATTGTATATTTGACTTTGCAAAACAATAGCTTTCAACTGCATAAAGTCTCTGAATTCATAGAAAAAAATATCATCACATTGATACATTTCCTCTAGTTTCTATTGTCATTTATTTAACCTGTATTTTTTTGTCTTTTACTTTTTTGTCCTGGGGATCGAACCCAGAACATTGTACTTGCTGGATAAGTGCTTTGTTACTGAACTAATCACAGCTCTCTCTTTCCATCTTTAAATGTAGCCTAATGTTGAGTATTTGTTTCAGAAAATAACTTAGAAAAATAAATACAAATAAGAGGACCACAGTTTAGGCTGGCCCTAGAAAAACCTAACAAGTATTCAAAGAAAAGGTAAAGCAAGAACTGAGGCCTGGATCAAGGTGGAGGGTGCTGCCCATCAATCACAATGCCTGGAGTTCACATTCCAACATTGTCAAAAGAATGACAGCTTTATGTTAAATTTTTATGTTATAAACCTCTGTATGCTTCAGTTATTTAATTATTTTGAACAATAGCCAGTGTGAATTGGAAGAGATAGATCTTGTTAATGTTTTGTTCCCTGAAATATTATGATTATTGCAAATTATGTAAAATGCACAAAATATGGAATGTATTTCCATATCTTAGAATTGCCTTATGATATTCCTACATATGGTAACGTGCGAATATATTATGTGTTAGTTAAATGTTTATTATTTTGATGATTCTATAGAATCAATCTGGGAAAATAGGTTTTTCAAACAGTGATGATTTTTTCTTTCCTTTCCTTTCTTTTTTTTCTTTTCTTTATTTTTTGGCCCATCCTGAGACCAACTCAGGTCCTGGCTGCTGTCCTTGAGCTTCTTTTGCTTAAGGCTAGCCCTCTGCCACTTGAGCCACAGCATCATTTCTGTTTTTTTCTGTTTAAATGGCACTAAGGAATCAAATCCAGAGCTTCATGCATGCTACACAAGCACTCTACCATTAAGCCATATTCCTAGCCAACAATGGTGATTTTTTCCATGACAATAATATCTCTTGAAATAATGTTATTTTATTTCTCTCTACAATATATTCTACATTCAATGTAGATTTTTTATGTATGTATTCGTTAAATATGTTGATAACTTACATTGCATTGTTGTGGGTTTTAGTTTTCCAAAGGTTTGGTGCTATTGCACATGAATATATATTATATATATATTTCCTACTTAGTTTTTATTTCCTCTTACGTATTCATTGCATTTTCATTATAAAATTAATGTCTTATGTCTTTACTGGGTGATACCATTTTGACAGGGATAAGATGGAATCACAATATAATTTGGATTTACATTTCCTTGTTGTCTAAGGATGTTGCATGTTCATTCCTGTATTTATTGGCCATTTGAACTTTGTTTGAAAAGTGACTGCTCAGTTCATTTGTTCATTTGTTGATGAGTTGATTTATTCCTTTGTTGTTCAGCTTTATGTGTTCTTTGTGTATATTATTACCTACCAACTGAATAGCTTGCAAAGATTTTCTCTCATCCTGCAGGCTGTGTTTTCAGTTGTTTCCTTTGTTAGAATTTTGGTTTGATTCATTTCTACCGACCAAATCTTGCTCCTGAGTTCATCCTAGTTCTATTCAGAATATTCTTGCCTATGTCTACATATTGATAAGCTTCCCTTATGATTTTCTCTAGTGGTTTAAAATTTACTAAGAATTCCATTAACATCTTCAAATGATTAAGTCAATTTATATCAGATGATGGATAGTTGTCTGTCTTGAGTCTTATATATTGGGTTGGTAATCCAGTATTGCCAGCCCTTATTTACTTATTTATTTTTGGTCAGTTGTGGGGCTTGAACTCTGGGTCTGGGCACTGTCCCTCAGGTCTTTAACTCAGGCTAGCACTCCAGCACTTGAGCCACAGCACCACTTCCAGTTTTCTGATGATTTATTGGAGGTAAGAATCACACAGTCTTTCCTGCCTGGGCTGGCTTTGAACTGTGATCCTCAGATTTCAGCCTCCTGAGTAGCTAGGATTACAGGCATGAGCCACTGGCACCTGGACTGCCACCTTTTCTATTGTTTCATCTTGGATGTACTGCTAGTCCCAACTAATAAACTATCTTCATGCAACTGCTTGACTGGGAGTCATTTCTCTTCCTCAGAAATTATGAACAAAAATATATATTTTGCAATTGCTCTTTCTCTATATATTGTACTCTCTTCCAGTCTGTTCATTGAACACTGTCTTATCTGTCTTATAAAATATTTTAATACTAGAATTACAATTTTTCCTTTTCTGAAAATTCTTCTACTTTTGTAATTGCCTTTTAAAGTATGGATTTCTCTGGGTATGTTTTTGTAGCTTGACTTCTTTGCTTTTTTTCTTTCTTTCTATGCATATCAATGAGTATCAATTGTCTTTGGCATTATACATACTTTGGCATAAAGAAAGCTGTTTTAAATATTATTTTTATGTAATATGTATGTATATTTTATTATTTTCCCTTCAGTCCACCTTCTCTTTCTACATCTTCTTCTTTTCCTCCTGCTATACCTTTTCTTCTACTTTCCTCTCCTCTTCCTTTCTCTTCTTTCTTTCTGGTGTGTGTGTGTGTGTGTGTGTGTGTGTGTGTGTGTGTGTGTTTAAGTGAGAGACAGAAGGAGAGAGAGGAAGAGACAGAGAAAGAGAGAAGGAAGAGAGAGACTGTGGTTCAAACTTGGTATCTGAAGCTTTATGCTCATTAGCAGGCACACAACCAACTGAACCATCCCTCTGTCTTCCTATCTTCTTTTCCTCTATCTTTTATTCTACTTGTCTTCTATGTCTCCTTCACTCAAAAATTTTGATTATATTTTCTGTTTAAGATTTATTGGTGTTACTCAATGTGATTAGAAGAGTATAAATCCTGGTATTTGAGACAGGTATGATAGTTCATTCTTGTAATCCCATGTAATCATGAGGCATATACAGGGAAGATTATGTTCCAGGTCAACTCAGCAGATAGTCAGCAAGACCTCATCTGAATAAATAAATCTAGCTACATGGTGAGAGGCAAAGGTAGGGAGATTATAACCTAACGCAGGCCACTGACAAAAGAGAGCCATTCTGAAAAGAAATGAGGCAAAGCAGACTGAGGGTACAGCTCACATTGTACAGTACCTGCCTAATAAGTAGGTAACCCTGAGTTTAAATCCCAACAGTACAAAAAATAAACAAATCATATTAGTTTACTTTCTTCATATTTCTGTTCCATCTGTTTTTCACTTTATAACTAAATTATGATCTAGAAGTCACTGAGTCTGTGTTTCTTTCCAGATTTATATCTCCTCTAATTTAGATTATTCTTGACCTGATTTCTAGTTCACTGATTTTTCTTTGTTGTATTTTCCAGTCAGTTATTTCACAATAAGGATTTCTTCCACCCAGGTTTTCTGCTAGCCTTATCAAAAGACCTAATTCTGACTTGATCTCAGTAGAAGCTACAGGCTTTTACATCATGGCACCTTTTACCAGAAAACAGAAACATCCCTTAATAGTTTTAATTGTTACATATATTATGCCAAACCCAGCTTCTAACAGCTAAATGAACAATTGTGAAAATAGTCTTTCCCCAGATCAGCCTGGAAATGGCAGTGACCCCAGCTGACCTCTGGAAGGTTATCTAGGTGCAATATTGAGACTCTCAGTGAAGTGGTACTCCAGCTACTGACCTACCAAA
The DNA here is from genome assembly GCF_019054845.1 of Dipodomys spectabilis. Classification (NCBI taxonomy): domain Eukaryota; kingdom Metazoa; phylum Chordata; class Mammalia; order Rodentia; family Heteromyidae; genus Dipodomys; species Dipodomys spectabilis. Next base: position 3,826,058 of record NW_024870814.1, read on the forward strand.
CTCTGAAATATGTGTTGTTTCCAGCTGCTAAGCTGTGGGTAATTTGCTTCCTGCAAACACATGACTAATACACACTCTAATTTAAAACTGTAACTTGAACCAGTTTTGTTGTGTTTTGGAACACAAAATTTAAACCAAAGAATAAAAAAAAAAATGTTTCAAGGTTCATGAGCAGCTGAATCTTGGATGATAGCAAACTTCATGAATGTTCCAGTAATTTTTGAGAAAGAAATTGCTGACACTCCAGTCTTGTTCTTCATCGTCTTACTGCAAATCATGGTATTTCTCACATTTGTTTTTCCCCTAGGAAAGTTTATAATCAAACTGAAAAGTCTGTGATGTATATTCTCTGATTCTTTCTGAAAGGAATGAAGCAAATTTATGAATTATTAGGGAGAATACCAATATCTTTAAAATGTATATTACTACTTGTGAAAATAAAATGTCAGCTTCTGTGTTAAAGTGCACCTATGAAAATATACAGATGTTTTCCAGAGAGCTTTCATGATTGTAATTACAACTATCTCAATTATTCCTATTACTTTATGACTCCATAGATACACAAAGAGACCTAGATCCTGTGCCTTTATTTGACCCAGAATAGAAACTTTCTCTTACAGCATTTCCACCATAGGATAATGACTACTGAATCAAAATAAATAATTTTATTTATTTTCAGAGACAGTTGGCCCATGTAACACACATTGAGAGGTCATAATCTAATATGGTTCTAAGTTATAAATATATTGAGACATATTATTGAACTTTTAACTAAGGAAATTGTATGGTATAATTCATATAATTGCACAAAGAAAAATATTCTCTATAATGATAGAAATATATCTCTAACCATAGGCATTTCCCCATGCTAGATAAAGTTGGAATTTTTAACTCTTTAAAAAATGAATCAAAATATTTTTAAGATTGAGAGAAAGCAGTGGAAAAATAAGGGGGGCTCTTTTTCACCTCTTTTGAAGCTCCTCCACAAGCTCCACCCTCTGCCCCCTGTCATTTTGTTTCTCCATGAGTTAGTTTGTCCAGACAACCTTATTTCCTACAAGGAAAGTGTGTATGGTAGAATGTATGTAAAGGTTGGGTGGTATACTGTATGTACAGGCTGGAGGTCTGCAGCGTGGGTGGGTCAGACCATCCTTAGTAATTCAAATAGGCAGAATTGAGGAAAGTTGGCGGTGCTGTGCACACTTATAATTTGAGGCATGGGGAAGAAGGAAAGTTAAGAATTTGAGATCAGATATGCCTTGGGACCTGATTTTCAGAAATAAACCAAATGAAAGGGAGCAGAGAGTGGAGGAAAGACTTGTGATAATTTCTCAACATCAAATAGACAAGTATTCAAATGTCTTTGTATTCATGAGACATTTTCTCCTGAATTTTACTGTAAATGTGATGTACAGAGGGTTTATGGTTGCATTAGTCAGGTAAGAAGTACATTTCTTTTTAAGCAGTGCCACTCACTCCCTCATTTTACCCTAGTTTTTCTTCTCCCAATCTCCCTTACCTGATGTTGTATAGCTCATTTCCAACATAGTGTCTAGTGGATATCACTGCTGAATTAGTTCATGATTTGTCTCACCATTTCATTCACATGTCATGTGACGTATTTTATGAATGCCAATTTTAAGAAATTATAATGTAGATTTGTTAATGAAAATTTTATTACATCATTGAATAGATTTTGATGTAACATGTATGCATACATATTTATATACACACATATATCTATACCTATGTATAGACATATAATTTTACCCAAGTTAATTGTCTACATGTGCTTAATATTTTATGCTTTGTGAGCCATAAAGTTTCAGTGATGACTTCTTAATTGTTAAAATAATTTTGACAAGACTTATTTCTGGTGAGAATGACTTTCATCTTTTAAAGTTATATCTATAAGTTCTCTCAATTGTAAAATTAGCATTTGTCCCTTTAATGAAATCATATTGTTGAAAGACATTTTGACTAACTATGCATATATATATGTATATATATATATGCCCAGTATTTTTACCCATTAGATAATGTGAGTTTTGCCCAGAGGAGTTATTTGTGTTATTAGTGTAATGAATTGTTCATATTTTCTTCATTTTGTATGCTTATTAATTGTGAATATCTAGTCATTCAACTTCATTCTACATGATTGTTTTTCAAATTTAAGTGTGTTTCTGAAAGGATTTGTTAATGCTCATTTCATTCAAAGATTTCAGTCTTATCTTTATTGTTTAATTCTCACATTGTTGTATTTTTGGTCAATTAAACATCTTGTGAATTTTCTGCTTTGTTTGGTTTACTCTTCTTATATTTTCCACTGCTTTTTTGCTTTCTAATCAATTAAAGTAGTTTAGAATTATTTTATATTTTTCCTAACACAATTCTTCAATGTATCTCAGTCTTATAGTCTTTTTAATCTGAAAAATGCATGGAGACATGCAATACACATTCACCTATTTATGTGGATATATCTGCTTAACTACATATACACACACAAAATACTCATGTGTAAAAACATATATGTAGGCATTATTTACACGTTTAGACATACAGTCATTTATATGTGAATAAGTTATATGAATATATTAAATATATGTAATTATCTTTATGTAGATATACATAAAACACATAAACATATTCACGTAGCATTCAAATATGTGTACACTAATATTACACATGCACACATCTATATTCATTTATGTAGACAGTCTCAAATTTTAATTGCTCATCTTTCTTTTCTTAAGTTACTTTGCTATGGTATAGAAGGAATATGCTCTGAATAGAAACTCTATTACAAATTTTAAATGTTGATCTTTTCTTAGTCTACTAATAGGCTGTGTGATACTCTTTTGTAGTGTGAAGTAATAGCAGAAAGTCATGGGTCGAAGTGAGGCATGTGACCTTGAGAGTAAACCTGTAATTATCTACGGGGTATTGTGTTACTAAGTTATGTTGTATATTAAGCTAAGTGCATTAAATACATTTAGGATTTACAATATTTTCAACTGAGGATGAGTTTACTGGGACATCACCATAAGAAAATGGAAAAAATGCATATTAAAACTACAAATTCATATTAATATCTCTGATTTAATATAAAGCCACAGGTTTGATTCTAGCCTTTCCTTTTAATTCTCTGTACCTATTTTTCCCACTAATGTGAGAAATGTGTCTCCCATTCCAATAGGCTTATTTTTTCAGTGTTACTAAACATATAAATTAGTCTCAGAATTGCTATATAACACCTCTGGGAGAAACAATTTACTACTTAAGTGCAGAAATTGTTATAGCTGATTTTGTTTTTACCCTTACATCATAGAGTCAAGTCATACAGTGCAACTGGCTTCAGTTTTGTATTTTATTCTCCATTCACTGCAGTGTAATTGTGTTATTCATACAGTGAAGAATCATTTGTTAGAGCCTGCATTCTATTTTGAATGTCCATCTGTTTTGATTAATTAGAATTGATCATTTTTATTTTCAATAACTGGAATAATTCTACAATGATTCCAAGAGTCAATGCCATCTAAAGGAATTTTCATAAAGAACTGTTTATTCGTTCACATGAATTTTCTCAATCCTCATTCCCATTCTTCCTCTTCTTCTTTTTTTTTTCTTTGTCTGTCATGGGGCTTGAACTCTAGGCCTGGGTGCTGTCCCTCAGCTCAAGGCAGGCGTACTACCTCTTGAGCTACAGCACCACTTCTGGTTTTCTGGTGGTTTATTGGAGATAAGAGTTTCACACAGTTTCTTTCCCAGGTTGACTTTGAACCGTGATCCTCAGATCTCAGCCTTCTGAGTAGCTCAAATTACAAGCATTAGCCACCAGAGATGAACCCCATTCTTCTTTTTATTCTCCCTCTCTCCTCATCATTACCTTCAATTAATCAAGTTTAGCATTCCTATAATTGTCATTTTCCTTTCAATGTCTTGGAATAATTTATATATCATTGGGATTGACTGTTGGAGACTTTATGGACTATAACAATATAGGCCTATAAACTGAAGATGCCATAATAAATTTCTATATTTTCTACTATTTTTTCTACATATCAAACTTGATCTATTTTATATGTATATTGTTCAATGTAATCTCTCCAACTCGCATGAATTCAAGTCTGAAGATCTGCAATTCTCTGATCGAGTATCTCTCTCAAATAGAATTTCCCATTTTTTCCTCATAAATGTGTTCCAATTTGTCTTTTATTAGAAATATTTGTTTCTGTTATTTTTTCATTGTTATCTTCATCTTGTATATTGGTGATTTTGCATTTTTCTTTGGTTTTTGTTAAAAACAGCTAGTGCTTATTCATAGAAAATACAATTTAATTTTCACATTTTATAGTTATATTTTCTACCTTCTTAAGTTCTGCTTTCCTCTTCTTTGTTCTTTTGTTTCTATTTTAATTTATTTTGCTGGATTTTCCCCTAGTTTTCTTTTTTTTTTTTTTTTTGTCGGTCGTGGGGCTTGAACTCTGGGCCTGGGCGCTGTCCCTCAGCTCTTCAGCTCAAGGCGAGCGCTCTACCACTTGAGCTACAGCGCCACTTCCGGTTTTCTGGTGGTTTATTGGAGATAGGACTCTCACGGTCTTTCCTGCCCGGGCTGGCTTTGAACCGCGATCCTCAGATCTCAGCCTCCTGAGTAGCTAGGATTACAGGCGTGAGCCACCAGTGCCCGGCTCTCCCCTAGTTTTCTAAAGCATAAATTTAAATAATATATTTTTCACTTACTCTTTACAACTTTGAGGGGGTGGAGGGAGGAGGATGGAGGGAAGGGATGGTAGGGGGAAACAAAGGAAGAGGTAAAATACTCAATAGGAAATGTACTCATCACCTTACTCATGGAATTGTAGTCCTCCTTTTCATTGGCTTTATAATTAAAAAATATATATTTAATTTAAAGAAAGAAAAAAGAACAAGTTGAAAATCTGTGAGACTCTTGTCTATAATTAACCAAGAAAATGTTGGAATTGGAGCTATGGCTCAAATAGTGGAGAGCTGGCCTTCATTAGGGAAGCTAAGTGACAGTGTCCAGTTCAAGCTTCAGTGTGAGTACAAAACAAACAACAAACAAATAAATTAGGTATAGTCTGTTCTTATTTTCTTGGAAATTTTCATACTAGAATACTGAATATTCCCAAACACTAGCAATGTCATTTTGCATTTATAGTGTCTTCTAAATTCATTCATGTTGATATACCAGTAGTTCAAGTTTAAGAACTCTGTAATAGAGTTTAAGAACTCTGTAATAGTATTCTGTGCATGTATACCACATTTCTTTTGATATTAATTTATTGAAGAACATATAGGTAATTTTTATATCTTAGCCATTGAGAATAATTCTACAATCAACAAGGGAGTATAGCTATCGCATTAGCACATAATTTCATTTCTTTTGGATTAATGACAAATAGTGATGCTGCCAATCATAAGGTACTTCTACTTTTATTATTTTGAGGGCCCCTACACTATTTTCTACTATGGCTCTACTAATTTACAATCCCACTCTGTATTTCAGTGATTTTTTACAAATCCTTGCCACTATTTTTTTTAATCTTCCATCTTTTCTGAAAAGATTTTTTTCTAAGAAGGCAGTGTTGATATCTAATTATGGCTTATTTTCCTGATAGAGATAATGAGCATATTTGCATATCTTTGATGGAAATTTGTATATCCTCCATTGAGAATGGGCTATTCAAATATCGTGTCCATCTTTAAAGAGACTTATTGATAATATAAGTTCCTAGTGCATTTGGAGTAGTTTTGTTATGGAGAAACTTGATCCAAAAGAATAAATATTCTTATCCCTCCTATAAAGGTTTCCACTGGACATTTAATAAGTTTTTAGATTGCTTTGGTATAGTTAAGGTTTGTATTTTACCCTTTATATTTAAAATTATAAATAACTTTAGATGTCTCCTTCTTTACCACTATACATAAAGATCATTTATTTGTTTATTTACACTATTTCCACTTTTTTTTTTTTTTTACAGGATATAGCTACAATGGTCATTAGTCTTCTCCCATCTTTGGGTAAGTATTACATGTTCACTTTCTATAGAAAAAGTAATCCTCAGTCCAGGTACTGAAGGTTTCACAGTTCTTAATACAACGTATAAAGCTTTGGGTTTAAAATTCTGTCTATCTGTCTGTCTTTCTCTCCTCTCTATTTCTCTCTCTCTCTCTGTTTCTTTCTTTCTTTCTTTCTCTTTCTCTCTGTCTCTGCCTCTCTGTCTCTCTCTCTGTCTCTGTCTCTGTCTTTATCTCTCTTTCTCCACTATATAGTTTTGTATTTGAGGAAGCTAGAATGTCTTATAAACACATTCACCATTATATTTCAATTGTTTGTCCTCAAGTGGAATTCAACATATCCCCCTCTCCTCTTTCCTGTCAACTGAGTTTCAATCACTGATTTATCAGATTCAGGTCCACTTAAAAATGCTGGACAAACTTTATATATGATGAAACACAAGTGATGATCAGCTTGAACATAGAATTCATAATACAGTTGTGTGCTAATCAATTAATGAGGTTATTTGTTTTTGTGTAATGAATGAGCAAGCAAATTCTATAAAGATCTGATTTTATGGCTATTACTGATTACTTATTTTGTCCCAAGCACATGCTTCTGTCTCACTTAATTTAATCAGAACGTCAAAGCATGCTAACTTTTAAAGTTTAAATATTATATTTTAGAATTTAAATAGCTGATCCCAAATAAATGAGATGATGGAATGGGACCTAGAATTTAAACCCAAATGATTTGTACTAGAAGCCACATACAGTTTTCTACAATTAATATTTTAGTATTTTCATAGCACATGTAAAAATACTTTTTCTAACTCTTCAGGATGTAGAATTTAGAAAGAAAATTTAGAAAGAAAAGAAAATTAAATTTTCACATGAGAAACAATTTTGTTCTTTCCTACATGTTGTAATTACAGGAACTTTCCTCTAAATAATAGGGCTCCCTCCCATTAGACATTATGTTTTGGAATAAGCCAGCCCAATAGGATTCAGATGAGAATCAAGTTAGACTTTAGTAAACTTTATGGTGAAATAGATAAAACAATTATTTGAAATAAAAAGATGATAATCATTTGATTGAAGTGCAAGCCCAGTCAACAGAGGTAGAATACATCATTCCTTGACAAGAACTTAACAATGGAAAGACATGACTAGGGATCAAATCAAAGGAGAAAGTTACTTTTTGATTTTATACAGGGAGTAATGAGGGATAATAAACTAACAAGAAGTCTCACTGCACCAAATATCATTAGGTTCTGTCATGGTCACTGCAAATGAGAGTTCCCACTCAATGGCTTCAGACGATGGAGAAACCTAAAAACATGAATTAGTATCAAAAATTGCTGTGTCTTATTATTTGCTTAAAGAAATGTTCTTACCAATGGATGAGAATATCACTAATTCATGTGAGTAACCTGCCCATTGAGAAAGCTCTTTACTTCAGAATAATATACTAGGAATCAAGATGTGGTTGAGAGTCCAATATTCAAGAGTTCAAATATGGGCTTGGTAGTACATATTTATATATCAATTGAAACTATATGAAATTTAAGAAATAGTTAAATATTGTACAAAATTTAAAGGATCTTTCCTGCATTCACATATTCTAAAAATCACATTTTAGAAGGAGGAGGCAACAATGCTTGATAAGAAATGTACTCATTTCCTTGCCCATATAATTGTAACCCTTCCGTAAGGTATTTTGACAATAATAATTTTAAAAAAAGAAAAAAAATATTCTAAAACTAATTGAATTCATTGAAGAAATTATTTTAAATAAAATTTTAAAACGTAGATCTTGCTGAATTCTAGAAAAGCTGATTTGTTCCCCTGGAAAACAGGGGCTATTTTCTCTGAGGATTTTAAGAGGTATTTTTCTTGCTTTTTTTCTCCCCTGAAACAACAAAGTGTGTTTATCATGCTGATTGAAAAGAGAGCTGTGCTTTGTTCCTAATAAAATGTGTGGTAAATTTTTAGGTCTTCTAAAAATTTATTGTCAATATATACCAAGAGTTTAGTGACTTAGAGAAGAAAAAGTAGGTACTATAAAGAAATAAAAGAATTATTTTCAGAGAAACTTGTTGGTTTCTTTCTGCATCACTTGAAAAACCAGTGCAAGAAATTCTTTTTAAATTTTTATCCTGTGGGACAAATGATTATCTTTTCCAGGTGCATAAATGAAATGAAAATGAGGATTCAACATAGTTCCCAAATTTTCAAGATGATATGCTCTAGGAGAATTCGCTTCAAATGAGATCAGCTGCAGCCAGACTGAAATAGCCTTTTGCAAGAATTGCTTCATGGGTGAAGTTTGCTTTCCATTCCATGGTGTTAAGAGGTAGTAGGAACTTTTAATATTCGGGGCACAGTGGACGCACACTAGGTCATGGAAAATGTGCCTTTGAAGAAATATTGGAAATCTCTTCTATCGTTGCTCTCCCTATCCTTGCTGCTCACATGATGACAGCAGCATCTTCTGCCATGTGTGCCCATGTGACTCACCCAGACCCAAAAGCAATTGCCTATCTACAATGAGATGAATGAGCCAAAGTAAGCCTTCTCTCTTTAGGGATACTGTTACACAAGCAATTGGCTGGCTAGTAATATATGTGTGTGTGTGTATATATACATATATATCATATGTGTGTATATATGTTATATATTATATGTAATGTTTCAGTGCCTATACACGTGTTTCAATACATTTACAAATTATATAATGTTTAAATCAGGCTAAAACATAAATCGCCTCAAAGTTTTATCATTTCTTCAGGATTAAATGTTTCAAAATCTTTTTATAAAGCTTTAGAAAATACATATACAATACTTCGTTAATATTCGTTCTACATTGTCAAAGCCCATGGAAACTTTACTCGTATTTAATATTTTCTTATTTTTAACTTGTGATGGTTTTGGGAATTGAACTCAGGGTCTCACACTTATAAAGGCAAGCATTCTTCTAGCTCTGTGTTGGCTGATTTCAGGGTATGGTTTTGTTTCATGCTCATCCAATCTTGGCTGCAATCTTCCTACCTGTGCTTCTTTTACTCATTGTCATGGCTGGTGTGCACCACTAGGCCCAGCCATCCTGTTTCCCTTAAAGCTATGATAGTAAGCAAATGGCATCTTGCTCAGACATTGCTTGAGATGGAATCTCCCGAACATGCAGGCCAGGCTGGCTCCAATCTCTGCCTCCCAAGAAGAAAGATTGTAGGTTTGAGATATAATGGTGGCTCTAATGAATCTTAGTACTTATTGAACAATATAGCTTTATTACCCCCTTCAATTCCAAATACACAAACACTCTGGTAAAAGTCTATTTATTCCCTATGACGAATTATTCTTTTTTGATTCTTCTTTGCTGGATTTCACATAGGAGGGAAAATTAGTGTGACTAGACATTCTGAGCCTGGTTTCCTTCATCTAATCTATTGATCTCTCCAATTATATCCACATTTTTAAGTGAGAGGAAAAAGTATATATGAAAAGTATTTTATTGTGTATATGGACCACATGTCCTTTATCCACTAGCCGTTGGTAGGTACACAGGTTTGTCTTCTTTTCTTGGCTATTGAAATAGTGAAACAAAGAATTTGAGAGTGCAGGTGTAACTCCAGTCATCAGGTAGAGGTTATTGATTTCATTTCCATTTGAAAAAGACACAAATGTTAGATTGCTTTGTAGTTTGTTTCCAATTTTTTGGAGTACTATATGTTTTTATGTGTGAGTAATGGACTTGAACTCAGAGCATCATAACCTTGCTTGAAGCTTTTGCTCAGGTCTGGAACTCCATTACTTGAGCTACATCTCAACTTTCATTATTTTGCTGGTTACGTTTAGATAAGGATTTCATGGACTTTTTTGTATAAACTGGCTTTGAACTACAATCCTCAGATCTCAGCATTCCAACAGGCTAGGATTATAAGCATAATCCACAGCTACTAGTGCCAGGTCTCCATATACTTTCTGTATAATAATTGAATGAATTTGCACCCCTGTCAACATTGTGCTAGCATTACTTTTCCTCCAGATTTTCTCTAGCATTTATTATTTTTTGCCTCTTTAATAATCACTATTTTTATTGAAGTGAAGGATCTCTCAAGATTATTTTATTTACTTGTATTGGTGAATAATGACATGGAATATTTCTTCACATAACTCTTGTCCACTTAGAGTCTTTTTTTTTAGTTTTTCTTTTTTCTTTTTCTTTTTTGTTTTTAAATACCATACAGAGGGGTTATAATTACATGGGCAAGGTAATGAGTACATTTCTTATCAAGCGTTGTTGCCTCCTCCTTTGTTTCCCCTTCCCATCCTTTCCCAGTCCCCCCCAGCCCCCACCCCCAGAGATACCACTTTGAGTCTTCTTTTGAGAAATGTTTACTTATGTTTATTGTTCATTGCTTAATTGGTTATATTTTTGGGTTATCTGTTTTTTATCCTGATGTTTTTGTTGTTGTTTTAAACTTGGAGTTCTTTTTAAATTTTCTAGGTCTATAGTATTGAGATAGTTTCTCTTATTCTATATATTGTTTTATCCCCCTTGTTAGAATAAAAAAAGGTTTTAAATATGATGTAAGACTATTCATCTAGTTTTGATTTTGCTCCAGTATTTTACTGATCTTTTCCAAAGTAGTCTCTTACTTTTCTAATATCCTGAAGTGTCCATGCTATATTTCTTTTAGCTTATATTAGAAGAGAGGTTTCTTTTAGTTAGAAAATAAAATTGAAAATCTTTTCAATATCAAATATTTTGCTTTTCACATGTTTTGTTTGTAACTTTTCCTCTCCTTTCTCATCACTAGTCTAGTCATCAGCTATGTGACTTGTATTCTCACATATTGCTCATTCAGGCATTGCTTTGATTCTCCTAAACTCTGAATTTTAGAAAAATTTCTATTAATTATAACTGAATATAGGTTACTTAGTAAATAAACATGTAACACAGGCTAATTCCAATTGCTAAATCTGTATTTCTTGGCTATTGAAAGTCTAGTGTCATTCCTTTTTAAAATTCTTATTGTAAAGGTGGTGTACAGTATTGTGTACATTTAATTTTGGACATTGTCATACTCTTCTCTCATTTTAGTGTTATTCTTGTATGCAGACTATATTATAAAGACATTCTTGTTTTCTTCTGTTCTTTGTCTTCATAGTAGTTCTCTCTCTCTTAGTATCTCAGTATTGATATAAATATCACAAAAGAGTAGACAACTGAAGAGAAGTGTGAGAGAATATAGTCAATATATCTCATAAAATTAAGAAGAGTGAAGGAGCAGATGGGGAGGGGAGAGTTCAGTGAGAATATTGAAAGTGGTCAAGATACATTGTATTGATAAACTGCTTTGTGACATTGCAAATCCTTTATACAACTACTTAAGGATAATTTTTAAAGATATGTTGAAATTACAGAAATTTAAGTGTCTTTATTGTTAATATAAATATTTTGCCACCAATGATCTTATTTTGAGTTTTACATTTTACTCCTCTTTCATTTGCTAGATATTCCTAAACATTGTTTCATTTTCTCCAGTTTTAGATTTTTTAACTATAAAATAATGGCAGACTTTATGCTTAGAACATATCAAGGTATCATTATGTAGGCTCACATCTCTTTTTCTTTTATCTCCCTTCCTCTCTCTCCCCCTGAATTTGCCTGCCTCCCTCCCTCTCTCCCTCCCTCCCTTCCTTCCTCCCTCCGTTCCTTCCTCCCTCCCTCCCTTTCTCCCTTCCTTCCTTCCTCCCTTCCTTCCTTTTTCCTTTCCTCATTCCTTTCAGACTTTCACGTCTGTGAAGGAAAAGTCTTGACACCAATTTAATTGCACATTTTAGTTCTTACGCTCTTTAGTATTTTTGATGTAATGTGGTTTGAACTCAAATCCTCTCACTTGCTAGGCAGGAGGTCATATCCACATGGTCATATCTTCATCCCTATTTTGTGCTGGTTGTTTTTAGGATAGGGACTTGCTTCCAGGCTGGGAATGTGCTTATATTAAGTTGGCTATCATTGCTAGGAAACAGTTATGTACCTGTGAACAGCTTCTTTCTGGTGAGTTGGAGTCCCCAGAATTTTTTTTATATCTGTAATCTTCCTGGTCTCTAACATAATTTACGATGACAGTAATATTACGTAGTACCTACCTATGAGTTGAATAGAGGTATAGTCACCTTTTGTATCTAGTTTAGCCTTGAACTGTAATTTTCATATTTTTAGATTCCCAAATAAGTAGGACTCTACATTTTCACTCTTTTTAGGTCAGATCTTGTGGCCTTCACACCTATTTAAGTTTGTATTTTAAATGAATTATTTCATATATTAACATGAATCTACTAATAGGATGGTAGACATAATTTACTAATAGGATGGTAGACATAATTTAACCTATTTTTGGTATTAACATAATCAAATGACCACTTAACATCTGTATCACATACTGCAAATTGTATTTTCAATGTGTCCAATTATCATATATTAGCCTCAAGAAACGGTATGAAGCAAGAAAGATAGTTATCTACCTTCATTTCATTTTATTGACTAAAAAAACACTGAGATTCAGATATGTACACTGAAATTCTGCCAATCAAGATTCAGTAGACATAGCTTGGGCTTGAAAGTTGCACTTGTTTTCCTATGATTTTTATTGTTATAAAATGCACCCACTGGTGCATTATCAGCAATGCATTTTTCTGAAAACTCTGACTATTCTACACTCTAGTCTAGCTCATATAACTCTGGCTTGGATTTCTGTAAATGAGGAAAAGAATTGAAAACTAAAATAATAGGTTCAACCTGAATTCATAGGCAGAGATGCAGGCATTCAAAAATTCATACTCCTGGCTGTAGATTTGAGAATCTTTAAAAATGTTATTGGCTTCAATTTCTTAATGAAAACCAAACAAATGAATTAAACTTCATTATAATGCAAATTGCTTTTTAATAACAACATATATGTTGATGAACCCCTATGCAAATTTTATATTCCTTGTCAGGTAATCTGAGAGGGATATTTAAGGTTGAATAAATTAATTAAAATTATGCATTGTGATGCATTTTCTATATAACAAACTGCAAGCTGCAGGTTCAAAATTAATTCATTAATGATATACTATATTAGGAATTATTTAATGATACTGCACATAATCTAGAGAAGTGTATCTGTATTAGTGTCTGTATAGATGTGTGTGTGAGAAAGAAAGAGATAAACACAGAGAGAAACAGAGACAGACAAAGACAGAGAAGCAGTTACAATCTTTAGTCTTGAAATCAAGGGCATTATAATGTAGCTGGTAAATACTGAAGAAACAGGAATATTCTTTTAAGATTGGTCATCCTGACATTCATATTACACTTATGATGCAACCAAGAATCACAGAAACACTATTGCTAGAAATATATTCAGAAAATACTTCTGATTTTCTTTTTTCTTGCTTTTTCTGTTTTCTTTGTCTTTTTACATTTTTTTTATTTTTCTTCTTCTTTTGCTGTTTCTTGCTTTTTCTGCAATATCAGCAGCCTGTTCATGTGAAGTCAGAAACATTTCCAAAAGCAATTGAAGAAACACTACTGCTAATCTATCGAACCCATTGTATGGATGAATCCAAAAGTTATTTATCAAGTTCTGTTGAAGTAGAGGAATGACACTCAAATAACAAGAAACAAAAGCTATTTATCCACATTTTGCTCCTACACAGAAGTCAGAAATGATCACTTTTCATATTGGAAGAGACTCAAAGACTGGCAAAGGAATGAAATAGCCTCTGAGTAGAAAAATAGGAAACTCTGTCTATAATTGGCAGCTGTTGAAATGGAGAAACTACAGACAGGCAGTCTGAAAGTAAGACATCCTTTCACAATGGTTAGAAGCACATATTGCTTTTCTCCAATAGACCCTAAAGTGGAAGTGGGCCAAATATTTGGAAATACGTCAGTCAAAACAAGTTCACAGGCCTCAAATCCAGCAGGAGGAGGCAGGTAGAGGCTACAGCTGTAATCCTGCTTATATAAAAACATAAAATTTTCTTTAACAATTTTGCATATGTCAGCAGAATACTTGACTGGCAGATTGTTAAGGAAAATTCCAGCATTCTTAGCAAAAGTAGATGCCAAATATAATGAAGAGAGCAGAAGTATATTCAGGACGAGCACAATTTGATTATGAATAAAGGTATCCCCTGCAACATTACGATATTGTCTCTGGGATATGAAGTCAATATTCTAATTGTATTTTTGAAGTCTTTCTTTATTAAATTTGGAAGTGTGGTATTTTAGATTGAGTTTTAGTTAAAGACTCGAGAACAATGGTTAAAGAAGAACAGGGAGATGGAAAAACATGTAGATTAAGCCAATGGTAGGTTAATTTTAAGAAGAGATTGAACAAACCCAGAATTTACTATGATTTGAGAAGTACCTGTATCTATCAGACATAGATGGACTTTTTGCATCTAAGCTTGTTGTATTCTTGCTGGGATGTAGTAACTGAGGGTCAGCTCAAGCATCTAACAGGCCTGGTTGCCCCAGAAACCATCTGTTGGACTTTTTCCTGCTAAGAGTATACTTTCACTTTTGCGAAAACAAAAATGGGGTTTCACATTTAGATGTTTTATTTGGGGATCAAAATAAAACATTCTGGTAGTGGTCACTGTTTTCCTAACTCTTAAGTTTGATCTTAGCTATCCAGGTCATGGTTTGAAGGTGTTCAATGTTTGGCTTGTGAAATACATTCTTAAATTGCCTGTAATTACTAATGTCTTGGACTGAGGGAAACATCATAATATGAAGGAATGCAAGGAATATCTGTTCACTTAAGTTCCTTGGTTTTGTTTAGTTTCTTTGTATATTTTTTTATTGTAAAGATACTATACAGAGGGGTTAGTTACATGAGTAAGGTAGTGAGTACATTTCCTATCAAGCATTTTTATCTCCTCCTTTGTTTTACCCCTACCATCCTTTCTCTCCCACCTCCCCAGCTCCTCCCCTGCTCCAAAGTTGCAAAGTTCATTTTCAATATAGTGTCTTATACATCTCATTGTTACAATGGGTCAATGTGTATCCTTACTTCAGCTTTCTGTTATTACCCTTTCCCTCCTCAAATTAGAAAAATGTATAGACAAGATGCAGGACAATGGAATCAAATACACCGACAATAAGGGTTTTACCATGGGAGAAGAACTTATAAAAGAAACAAAAAGATCACATAGTCATTATAAACATAGTACACTAAAAAAATAGCAACAAAGTTAAAACCTCTTGTGTCCCTATCTTGGGGTTCATTTTGGTTAACATCATTTTATATGGTCATATGTATATAGCTTTTGAACTTTTCTGCTTGTCCTACATGTAAACTAGTTGTTGCAGATAAGGGAAACCATAGGAACCATGATTCTTTGGGCCTGGCTTACTTCACTTAATATAATTTTTTTTCCAAGTTTTTCCATTTCCTAACAAATGGGGCAGTGTCATTCTTTCTGATGTAGGCATAGAATTCACTCACTCACACACACACACACACACACACACACACACACACACATTTTCTTGATCCATTCATTTATTGAGGGGCATCTGGGTTGGTTTCATAGCTTAGCTATAGTGAATAATGATGAGATAAACGTAGTTGTGCTGGTAGATTTAGTATGGCCTTGTTTGTGCTCACTTGGGTAAATACCTAAAAGTGGGATTGGTGGGTCATAGGGGAGCTCTATGTAAAGTTGTTGAACAAGTTTGCATCCCCACCAACAATGCAGTAGGGTTCCCTTTGGGCCACATCCTGTCCAGCAACTGTTATTAGATTTTTGATTATAGCCATTCTAACTAGGGTGAAATGGCATCTCAATATTGTCGTGATTTTCATTTCTTTTATGGCTAGAGAAGTTGAGCATTTCTTCATGTGTCTATTGGCCATTCTTATTTCCTCTTCAGAGAAGTCACTCTTTAAATCTTTAGCACACTTACTTATCAGGTGTTGTTTCTTTGAGAATATGGAACAATAAAAGACCCCGAATAGCACAAACAATCCTTAACAGAAAAAAAAGTGCTGGAGGAATATCCATACCAAACTTCAAACTCTACTACAAAGCCATAGTAATCAAAACAGCTTGGTACTGGCACAAGAACAGACCTGAGGACCAATGGAATAAACTGAAGCCCCAGAAATGAACCCACAGACCTATAGCCACCTAATTTTCGATAACGGAGCTAAAAAAATAGAATCGAAGAAAGATAGCCTTCCTTCAGTGATGGAAAATTTGGTTACACCTGTAGAAAATTAAAGTTAGATCCTTATATATCACCCTGCACCAGAATCAACTCCAAATGGATCAAAGAACTCAAAGTCAAAGCAGACACCCTGAAAACATTACAGGAAGGATTAGGAGAAACTCTATGGTTTCTTGGCACAGGCCAAAATTTTCTTATTAAAGATCCAGAAACACAACATATAAAAGAAAGGTTGTTTAGTTTCTTAGAACCAGTTTGGAAAGAAAAGTTATTTAAGTATTTATTTCTCACTACCACATCTAATGTCTGATAGAGTGGGAAAATTTAATTTGATTCCCACACAACATATTGAATTTCAGTCTCCAGAATGAGGTAACTTTCAGCTACTTCCTGAAATAAAAGTATTTTTCTGTATTTTGTTTTTGTTTTATTTTTCAGTCAAGAGGAGAAATCACCTGAAAATAGGCCCCGAAGACAACCTGCCAATCCAATTGTTTGGATGCCTTCGTTTGTTCCAAATACACTCTTGTTTGTAGGAGACTTCAACTGATCACTATGAAATAGTTTATTCTTTACTCTTCATTTACTTTGATTCTTACAAATTAATATTTTGGTTTGATTTTTGTGAATAAATTTAAGATAAATCTTAGACTATAATTATAATGTTAATATGTAGTTTTTTTAGTTCTCTATTTTGAGTTTGAGCAATCCTTTTCCTTATAAGTGTAATTCAGCTAGTTATGGCTAAAATGCAAACATCTAAGAGTTAGCTTCCAAAATCATTGGTGACTGAGAACAGGGAAAACAAAGGAGAAAAAAAATCTATTAAAACCAGGCTACTGATTGGGCACTTGTGTCTCATTCCTTTAATCTTAGCTACATTTGAAGTAGAGATCATAAGCCAGTCAAACCAAAAATTTTCAAGATCATTTTTCATTCAATAGCTATATGCATAATGTATTCATATCATCCCAATTACACAAGAGACTTAGATTGGGAGGTCAGGCCAGACTGGGAAAAAAGTTGTTAGGATACCGAACACAAATAAAAGCTGAATATACTTAATATAATGTCTGTCATCCCAGCTCCACAGGAAATATACATAAGAGAAAATATGAGAATGACAGTTCATCCAGTCTACACATAAACACAATATCTTACTCAGAAAAAAATAAACTAATAAAAGAAAAAATTATATTAAGTGAAGTAAGCCGGGCCCAAAGAAACTTAGGTCCCATGGTTTCCCTTATTTGCAATATCTAGTATATGTCTGAGTCAAGCAGAAAAGGTCCGATAATTTGACGTTAGGGAAATGAGTCCTAAGATATGTATTCAAATGTTTTTTTTTCTTTCATGCGATTGTTTCTAACACATTTATAAGATTATTTCTTTGTTGCTTTGTATGTCCCTCCCCCACGGTATAACACCTGCTTTCACTGTATTTTATGTGGTTATAATTTGTGGAGGGGAAGGGAAAAAACAAATAGGAATACAGGTGGACCCATTGTAACAATGAGATGTACAAGTCGTTATGGCAAAAACTAACTTTACAACTTTGGTAGGGGGTGAAGGATTGGGTGGGGGTAGAGGAGGGAAGATGGGAAGGGATGGGAAGGGGAAACAAAGGAGGAGGCAACAATGCTTGATAAGAAATGTACTCATTATCTTGCCCATGTAATTGTAACCTCTCTGTAAAATATTTTCACAATAAAAATTTAAAAAAGCAAAAATGTTTGAGACTTGACTCAAGGGGTAGAGTGCTGGCCTAGCAAATGCAGAGACTTGAGCTTAAAACAAAACAGAAACAAAAATAACAAGAAAAGCAACAGAAACCTGGGCTACTCTGAGACTCGTTTCTTTATCTCACAGCCTACATAAAACCTGCACATAATGTGCTTAAGGTTTAGCTATATGAACAGGTAACTTAATTCAACTCTTCCAGTAAAATAAATATTTTTAAATAATTCTAGCATTGCTTCCTGTCACTGCTATGATAACCACTGTGACAGCCATTGCTAGCAAATTGGTAGTCTATGAATTATGACTCTACTATCACTATCGTGTTCTGGATGTTTTCCTGATTAGGAAACCTTGGCAACTTTTGATAATCCATAGGTAAAAGCTGTAGCTTCTCCCTTATATTTCCTTTAAAGAAATAAAATATTTTACAATTGTTCTTTAAAAATTACTCCTAGTATGACTTTTTTCCTCCATATTTTTATTTGTATCAACTATTGTACAAGGGGGTTTAATTTAATTTGCCCTGATACATATAAATATACCTCTACCTGACTCAGATCCTCCATTTCTTCCTTAACCTCCTTGTCCAGTCCATACCACTACATCTTTGTACTGATTTCTTGGAAACTAAAAGCACTCATTTCTTTCTCTCTTGAAGGTAAAAACTTTAACTCCTAGATAAAGCACTACAGTTGGGGCTGGAAAACTCACATTTAGACTTCTATAATGAGCTACAGATGAGAAGCCCTCCCTTAAAAAAATTTCTTTCTAGAAGGACTAGAAACAGTAATAAAGTGGAAAAGGAAGAAAAAGCTTTGGGAATCACTAAAGAAACTTTCTCAGTACTCTCTCAGGTTGGGTGAACATAGAGTTCTTCAAGAAAAATGTGCTTCAAGACCTCCAAGCCCAAGTCAGTAATCTGACTAGGAAACAAGCCATGTTAGAAGTATTTGTACATTTAAAGATGTAAATTAAATGAGTAATATAGGAAAATATTTAAAATTTCAAATGGAGCAAAAATGTGTGCAAAACTAGCAAATGATGCATCTAAATGAAATTTGTAACTTTTTGTATTTTTTGTACTTATTTCAAATCTATGTTTATATACATACACATATATATATATATACATATACATTTAGTGTCTTATATATAATATCTATATGGTTCAAAATTAATGTACAAATGAAGGAATGCTTGTAAATTGAATTATAAATGCTTTTAAATCATGTAAATTCAATATTATCTCAAGTAAGACATACTTAATATTGCTTTAACAAAGAAGTTTGGTTTTCTGACCAAGAAATTCCTCACATTATTAATCTTTTCCAGCTTCTGCTTAGGTAAAGACCACCTAATCTCTCACATGTTATAACAAGGAAAAACTTGAGTTGATAGCTTGCTTGTTCAATTCCTCAAAACAATTCAGATCACTGGTGTGAGAAAAGGGCTCAAGGTTTATAAAAGGATTTACAGAAAAAAAGGATATATTTTAGGAAAAAAATATGAACAAAACTAAGGGTTTGGAGAAATTGAAAAATGGTTAGAAAGGTTATAAAGTGGCTTTTGAAAGCAGAGGATTTTGTGGAAGATTTAATGTGAGATCAACTTGGCAAAATTTATTTATAGGTTTTTCTAAGGCTGAGTTTTGATATAAAAGATATTCGCACAAAACTCAAGCTTAATTTCCTATGTCTAATGAAAGGCTTTTTCCTGAAATATAGATCTGCTTTTAGTGGAAACTGATAAAGCATTTCCCTTTATTTTTGGTAATTTTCCAGAAAATTATGTTACTTTTCTTTTATGTTGAGTCTTGAAAACATTTGCATTGATTTGTTTTGTCACCTTGGTTTTATCTCATAATGATAAACTCTTGATACTTTTGACAAATCCAGAAATCTGGGTCAAGATTAAATCTAGGATTTTTAGGTAGGCCTTGAAAGTCCAAAAGATATATAACTGGGATTATATTAAAGCATTGTTTAATTTATTTGTTCTAAAATTGTATGAAGTTGTCATAAATGTTAGCATTCATATTTTTAATAGATCTTCAGCCATACCTTTGGAAATTAGGATTCTCTTATATTGACTTTTTTTGGTGAACTTTGTTCTAATAGAATATTTCTGGTCTTGTGCTTTGAGTTGACATGCACACAGCCTAAGGAACTGACAGAATTGAACTTAATAATGCCCCCCAGGATAGCTCAACCTGAGAAGCACTCTTAAACCCTCTCTGCTGCACAAATACAGGTAAACCTGTTTTGACATTCACTCTCAAACATCAATTACTTCCACTCCCATGCAGAGCCAGATCAGATGAAGAAGCAGACATTCCTAACCAGAAATGAGTGGCAGTCCTCATCTGATGACAGGATGATCAATTAGTTATGTTCAAATTGGAAAAAAAAGGTACCAGAAATGTACAGAATCACAACACTGTCCATTAAGTACAACCATGATGATTAAATAAATCAAGAAAATAGAAATTCAGGGTTCTAGCAACTATCACCAGAGGTATCAGAATCTCAGGACTATGTAGAAGCTACTGAAACTTTAATAGCTTTCTTTCTTTTTTCATGTAGTCCCTCATATCTGAACTTCTTTTGGTTATTGGCATGCAAAACAGGGAGAAACATGCACAAACCTCATATTGCTTTGATGTAAGCATAGAAACAGCTCAGAAAGAATAAAGGTCTCCTGACTAGGGTTATTTAGGAGGGGTGTGGTTATAGGATATAAAAATACATTTGTATCTGGATACTTTCTAATTTTACTCTTTTTCACACTGCCTTCTTTTTTTTTTTTAATTTAATTTTATTTTATTTGAGAACATACTGTACAGAGGGGTTACAATTACATGGGCAGGATAATGCATACATTTCTTACCAAGCATTGCAGCCTCCTCCTTTGTTTACCCTTCACCTCCCTTCCCAGCCTCCTCCCTCCCCCCCACCCAATCATACCCCCCCCCCCACACCGACATTGTAAAGCTGGTTTTGACATGACATTTTGTACTTCTCATTGTTGCAACAGGTCCACCTGAATCCTTAAACGACTTGTTTGTCCCCATCTCCTCCACATGTTATACTGACATCAAATATAGTGAAAGCGGGGGTTACACTGTGGGGGAGGGACATACAAAGCAACAAAGAAATAACCTTATAAATGCGTTAGAAACACATGCATGAAAGAAACAAAAACATTAAAATACATATTTGAGGGTTCGTTTTCCTAACATCCCATTCTCTGACTTTTTCCGCTTGACTCATACCTATACTAGATATTGCAAATAAGGGAAACCATGGGACCTATGTTTCTTTGGGCCTGGCTTACTTCACTTAATATAATTTTTTCCAAGCCTTTCCATTTCCTAACAAATGGGGAAATGTCATTCTTTCTGATGGAGGCATAGAATTCCATTGTGTATATATACCACATCTTCTTGATCCATTCATCTACTGAGGGGCATCTGGGTTGGTTCCATATCTTAGCTATGGTAAATAATGCTGCAATAAACATAGTTGTGCTGGTAGCTTTAGTGTGGCCTTGTTTGTGATCGCTTGGGTAAATGCCCAAAAGTGGGATTGCTGGGTCATTGGGGAGCTCTATGTGGAGTCTTTTGAGGAACCTCCATACTGCTTTCCAGAGTGGTTGAACAAGTTTACATTCCCACCAACAATGAAGTAAGGTTCCTTTCTGTCCACATCCCCTCCAGCATCTGTTGTTGTTAGAGTTCTTGATTTTTGCTGTTCTAACTGGAGTGAGGTGATATCTCAATGTTGTTTTGATTTGCATTTCTTTTATGGCTAGGGATGTTGAACATTTCTTCATGTCACACTGCCTTCTTAAGGCTCTTTTTCTCAGTTTTTTTTTAAAGTTATATTTACTTATCAAGTAGTTGAACAAAAGAGTTTCAATCCACAAGTCAGAATATGCATACAATGCGTCTAGATCAATGCCACTGCTGCCATCATTCCCACCCTACTCTCAAGTAACATAGCTCAACTTTTACATAATGGGTTGTATTTGTTCACTCTCTTGGCTGTTCTTCAGATAGTACTTTTATGCTGGTTATTAAGTTCCTGATTTACTCTTGATTTGCTCTTCCCATGTAACATTTTGAAAACTTAATCACTAAGATATACAAGAACTATTCCATAGTTCTTCTTTCCATCAAATTCTGGCCTTAAAATATGACAAAGGAAATTTGTTCCCTAATCATTACTTCTACTGGTAATTTCACTGTTAATTGAATCATCTGTTTTGTTTCCATAAATGGTGGTCATCAAATATTAGATGTAAATCCAGTCACAGAGCTATATTTTATTTTTTATCCTGATTTGTTTTCCATTATAGCAAGAAATTTCCAGATATTCATTGCTTGGAGTTCCTTGAGAATAAGAAGTGAAAAGTGATAAGAGAATCAAAAACTGAGAAAAGAATCTTAATAAACCCTCTGGACTTAACCTATTTCACCAAACTTCATTCTTGAACAAAAATGCTTCAACAAGTTCCACCTGTTTCTAGTACCTGAATAAATTGTGCAGGCCTAGAGATCATAATCTGATACCAGTCACCTTTCTCCACACCTGAGTACATAATTAACTCTAAGCTCTAGACTCTTAGTTAAGATCTGAAAGACTAGAGACTTATCTGTTTACATTTACTCTTTGTAAAACACTGACTAGCATGCTGTGTCCTGAGTAAAAATGAGTCTGTTTCCTTAATACAGAGTACCATAAATCCTACCAAAACTTTCAGCAATTACACAAATGGTAGCTCTAGATTAAAAGGGAAGCTGAGCCAGGGGTAGAGGCCCAAAACCATAAATAAAACTGAAAGCCTCTCTCCCAGAAGATTCCATAATCTTCCTCTCTCATAGAACAAAATGTTGTCTTTACTTTCTATGAGTTTTACTTTTCATTAATAGTTGTGTATTTTCAGCAAAATAATGCATTCTTTTATACACAGTCATTTTTTATGATGTACTAGGGACCTAGCACTGGGCATTAAATATGCTGGACTAGTGTGCCACCACAAAGTTAGCACTCACACTATTATAGTTTTAAACCTACTCTTGTTGTACTTTTGGGATATGATGATCCCTTTTAACTCAATGGTTCATTGAAAGGATTTCCCTACACAATCAGTCTTCAATTAAAGACTTTTATGCCTGGCATGGGTGGTGCCTATAATCCAAGTACTCAGGAAACTAAGATATGAGGATTAGGGTTTGAAGTTAGTCTGGGCAGAAAAATCAATGAGACTCATCTCTAATCAGCCAGCAAAAAGCTGGAAATGGAGCAGTGGCTCAAGTGGTAGAAGGCTAGCTTGTGAGGGAGAGTTCAAGCCCCACTATCAACACACACACACACACACACACACACACACACACACACACACACACACACACACACATTCACACATGCAAAATATCATTAGAATCTCACAGAGCAAAATACTCTGGTTAATATATTTGAGAATCAAAGACATTGAAAGAACTGTATCAGTCAAGGTTTCTTGACCCCCATTTGATGTGTCCTAAGATAAACACAAGCCAGCTTGCCTCCTCAAGAAACTATGGTAAGTTTAAAAATCAAAATAAATGTTACTACTTACTAATACAAGAGCTACTTACTACTGCTCTACTGTACAGAACAACAACACAACATTGAGACTATTTTCTTATTGAGTTAGACAGTGAATAAGGCTACACTGTCCCAGCAGTACTGAGGCCACTATGGTAAATATTAAACTTTAGTCTAATTCAGTTATCTTTCTCAATTTACAGAGTAAATATTAAGATGATACATAGATTTATACAATTAACTTGTTTTTATTATCATTTTCAACCTTGAGTCCCTCAGGTAGGAAGCCACATAATATCCCATTATTGCAAGGACTAAATATGAGTAAAGTGGAGGAAGGGGACCATGGGTAGAAAATTAGGAATGTTTTCTCCAGAAGAAACCACATGGGAGTTACTTGAAAACACATATTTAAGAGTAGCAGAAAGGGGCATTAGCTATTCAGGGAATTAACATCTTGAGGATTACAATTACAAGTCATCTCTGCAGGAAAGTCTCTGAGATTCTTCTCTCCGCTTAATCACCAAAAAGCCTGAATGCAGCTCAATGGTTAAGGAGTAGAGTTCTAGGTTGGACCACAGAAGTTCAGGGTTTGAACTCAAGCCCTATGTTCAAGCTCCAGGACTGGCACAAAAAAGGAAGAAAAATAAATCAACAAGTAGGAAATAAATCAACAAGTAGGAACGATATGGGAAGGTATGATGGTATGAAGACATGTTCTTGTAGCTAAATAGAAAGTCATTCCTGACGGCCCAACGATGTGAAGGGAAAATGGACAAAAGGAAGAAATGATATAATACCTAGTATTACTATATAAACCAAGACAAAATCTTATTATTTTTTTGGGTCCGGTCGTGGGGCCTGAACTTTGGGCCTGGGCGCTGTCCCTCAGCTCTTTTAGCTCAAGGATAGCGCTCTACCACTTAAGCCACAGTGCCACTTCTGGCTTTTTTCTTTTTGCTTATGTGGTGCTGGGGAATCAAACCCAGGGCCTCATGCATGCAAGGCAAGTGCTCTACCACTGAGCCACCTCTCAAGCCCCCCAAGACAAAATCTTAATAGGACAAACCACCCAAGTATTTTTTGGTTTCTTAGAGTTGCTGTGAGTTAACAATTCAGGAGAAGCTCCAATGGGTGGTTCTGGCTTAGGCTCTCTCAAGTAATTATAATCAGATAGTAGTAGGATACAGAACAGCAAATTGGGAGAGCTTGGAATAGCTGGCATCTCTCCCAATGTGATTCTCTCCCTAAGGTCTGTATATATAGATAGATTACTTGTTCATCCTGGCAGCATGGTAGGCTCAGGGCAGTAATACTTCTTTCACAATAGCTAACGGGTCTACTGTAGGATAGAGGCAATCAGGTAAAATCTGTACTACCATATTGACCCAGCCTGAAAGATAACATAGTATGACTTGTACCATAGTTTAAAAGCCAACTAGTTACTGTTTAGAGCAGTATCAAAGGGAAGGACTGGAGAATGTACCTCTTCATGGCCATATAGCCAAGGAATTTCTAGAAATGTTACTTTTAATTGCCACTACCTATGCAGATGGCATAATTTTTAGTCTGTACAATAATTATTCTGGTAAGAACATTCTCCTTTCCTTTTACTTCCTTGTTGGTTTTGCTCACTCTTTTGTAATCTTCTTTCAATGTCTACAAATTAAATTTCAGCTTGAAATATTCTGTTTGATTCTTATGTATTCTATAGATGGACACTTCTTACCTGAGGAACAAATACTTCTTGCTGATCTGTTCTACTCTGCCTTCTACCTCTTTTGGCCAATGGGAGTAGATTCTGTGCTTTCAGATTTCAATTTTTTCAGTTTTTAGAATATTTATGCATACATATTATAGCATCTTAGGGTAGAACCCAAGACTGAACACGATACTCATTTGTATGTCACACACACACATCGTATATATAGTTTGCTAATCAGCTGAATATAAACAAGTCCCTTTTGCTCTACCTAGATGATAAACATACATAGCCAAAGACAAATCTAAGATTTTTGAGTGCCAAGTTCCAAAAAGCTGGAGCTTCAGACCCAAAGCTTATAGGTCCAGAGCCAAAAAGCAAGGTGCTTAGTCTCTAGAATCCAGAGGCTAATAGTCTATGCATTAATGTTGGGGGTTTAGTCTCTGTCTCTTATCTTTGGTGTCTGCACTCTAGACAGCTATTGTAATCCTCAGTTTCCACCAGACAGACAGAAGCAGCAAGAGCTGGAATTGGATAGTATTACAGTTCTCAAAAAGGCTTCAAATGTTAATGATCCTCAGATTCATTGCACTAAGTACTAAATATTTTGGGAGGCTATTATTAAATTATCAGGTCTAAAACTTGGTGATTCAGATTTTGACATTTGCTGGTATTATGTTCTTGAGCCTGAAGTGTCTGGGAGCATTTACCCTTAAGGCTTTGAAACACCCTCAAACATATCTAGTGACCATGGCCTGCTCCCTGTTCTTCCTGGCAACTCCCTTCAGTTTCCTTCTCGTCACTCCTGTAGCTCCTATGTTTCCCGTCAGTCTTATCTTTGCAGTACCAGCTCAGCTTACTCTACTGAGAATGCTGGAGGTCACCTAAATGCAGTATCACCTAAAGTTTGCTGATGCCTAGGATGGCAAATGTCCAGGTAGGTTATCACTACTTGCTTTTAAGGAAATAAATCTTTGCTCTGTCTTAATTTTCAGAATCCTTGAAAAATATTCAATTATCTTCAACTTTAAATTTGTTATAGACTTTTGCTTGACTTGGGAACATCCCATGATCATGGCATGTCTACAGAGACACATTTATTTTTGCCCTTATGATTCAGAGGAATGTGGACTTGTGTTAGCCTGGCTACTTTTTCATAGGGGCATGAAATGAACTGTGTTGAATACCTGCATTTGGACTCCATAGGGGCATGAAATGAACTGTGTTGAATACCTGCATTTGGACTGTGTGACCAATCACATGAGAATGGCAATTGTACCAAGTGAAATTTTGAAACCAAAGGATGTAAAGGGAAATATTTTTTTAATTCTTTCTATAAAACCTTACTGTTTTTTTGCATTTTTGTTATTGTAAAGGTGATGTTACATACGTTAGGTAAAAAAGTATATTTATATTGAACAATGTCACCGCTTCCCTTGTTTACTTACCAGTGTTTCCCTTCTGTCTCCACCTGGAAATTGTATAGTTCATTTTCAACATACTGTCTAGTGAACACCACTTCTGTGTTTGTTAACCCTTTGTTCCACTACACCTGTGATTTCCCGACCCAAGGGGGATGAACAGATGAACAAAGTAGAAAAGGAAAAGAAAACAAACACAGCAACAAAGGGAAAAATGCCTCATTTCCATATCTTCAAGTTCATTTTGATAAATATTATTTTTTAGGATCAGATGTGTGTAGCTACTGCACCTTTCCAATCCTCTCCTAAGAATATGCTTCTTTGGTCTCACTCTGTGTTAATTCCTACACACCTCTGTAATTTATCTTATCCCAGTGATTTTTTTTTGTCAGTCATGTGGCTTGAACTCTGGGCTTGGGTGTTATCCCTCAGCTCTTCAGCTCAAGGCGAGTACTCTACTGCTTGAGCCACAACATCACTTCCAGTTTTCTAGTGGTTTATTGGAGATAAGAGTCTCACCGACTTTTCTGCCTGGGCTGGCTTTGAGCTGAGATCCTCAGATCTCAGCCTCCTAAGTAACTAGGATTACAGATGTGAGCCACTGGTGCCCAACCCCAGTGTGTTTAATTGTAGATCTACAGACACATACTAATTACCACCAATGAGGGAAATGATGTAACCTACGTTTCTTTGAGTCTTTGGGTCTCGCTCACTTTGCTTAGTATAATTTTCCATCTCTTTCTATTTCCTTATAAATGGTATAGTACCATTCTTTCTGATGGAAGAATAAAGTTCCATTTTTCATATACACCATATTTTCTTGATCCATTTATCCACCAAGGGGCATCTGGGTTGATTCCATACCTTGGTTATGGTAAACAATGCAGCAATGAACATGGTTGTGGTGTAGCTTTAGTGTGACCTTGTTTGTGTTCTATTGGAAAAATACCAAGAATAGATAAATGGAATTTCATCAAATTGAAGAGTTTCTACATGGCAAAAGACATAACTAAAAAGAAAACCCACAGAATGGGAGAAGATTTTTTTTACCAGCTATGCATCAGCCAAGAATCTCATATCTAACATATATGTAGAGCTCAAAAAAATTGACCCTCAAAATAAATCATCAAAGACTTAAGGACAGACTTTTCAAAAGAAGAAGTAAAAAGAGCCAATAGAAATATAAAGAAATGTTCAATATCTCTGACCATAAAAGAAATGCAAATAAATATAACAATGAAATTCTATCTCATGCCTATTACAATGGCCATTATCAAGAAAACTAACAATAACTA
The DNA here is from genome assembly GCF_019054845.1 of Dipodomys spectabilis. NCBI lineage: Eukaryota > Metazoa > Chordata > Mammalia > Rodentia > Heteromyidae > Dipodomys > Dipodomys spectabilis. Next base: position 3,854,056 of record NW_024870814.1, read on the forward strand.
TGAGTAATTACACTCCTAAGCATTTATCCAATAGACTATAATAAATAAGGCCACACTAAACCTATCAGCACAACCATGTCCATTGCAGCATTGTTTACCATAACCAAAATATGAAGTCAAACAAGATGTCCTTCAACAGATGAACGGATCAAGAAAATTTTGTATATGCAAAACGGAATTAGATTCTTCCATCAGAAAGCATGATATTGTACCATGGAGAAGGAAATGTAAAAACTTGGAAAAATTATATCAAATGAAGTAAGTCAGACCCAAAGAAAGATAGCTTACATGCCTGCTCTCATTTTTGGTAGCTACAATATGCCTATAAATCTACAAGTAAACACATTGGATGACAAAAAAATACACTGGGACCTTGTAAATTATACATGTTTCTAGACATTCACATAGTGAGACCAAAGGAAGATATTTATAAGAGGGGATCACAAAGGTACAATAGTTATATGCTTATGATCATATAAAATAATATTTATCAAAATGAATTGTTTGAAATGAAAACAAGAGTTGTTGTTGTTGTTGTTGTTGTTACTGCTGTTTTTTTTTCCTTCTCCTTCTGTCTCATCTGTCCATCTATTTGTCTTTGGAAGTCACAGAAATGGTGGGACAAAGAGTGGACAAATATAGCGATAGTACTCATAGACATTATGCAGTAAATGATGTATTCAACTTGTGGGTATGGAGAGGAGGAAAACACTAGGGGAAAGGGAGGAAATGGGTGACATTGTTCAAAAAGAAATATACCCATTACTTGACTTTTGTAACTATTATCCCACTATACATTCACCTTTGCAATAACAATAATAAATGTTTAAAAATATAAAAAAATGCTAGTGGGGTTGTGGTCAATAGGAAACCCTTTTACACTGTTGGTCAGAATGTAAAATTTGTCAACCACTCTGGAAAGCATTATGAAGGTTCCTCAATAGACTAAATATTTTAATGTTGCTGGATTCATTTGTTTGCCTTAATATAACAAGATTTTGCAAGCGATTATTTCATTTATTGTTTAATATACTAAGTAAAGAGGTAGAATGTATAGAAGATTGGAAAGAATAAAATTTCAAACCATAACAAAAGATATGTAACTTTATTAGTTAACAAATTCTGGTTTGTTTTAATGAATTTTGATAACTTTTGTAATTTGTCTTTTACCTTTTTCTCCAAAAAAAATGAAAACTAAATTATTACTGGTGTTGTTCTGCCAAGTGTAATTTATGACATTTGGGGGAGTGCTTTAAAAGATTTCCTCCTTTGTTCTAGTGTTGGTTTTGGAGAAAAAGTCTTGTTCTTTGGACAGCCAAGCCACAGACATGTGATCCTACTGTTTCAGCATTGTAGGATTGCTGGTTGTTCCATAATGCCCAGCCAGTTCTCCAATTTCTAGTGCACTGTTACTTAACACCTGTATTTTCTTCATGCTGTCATTCAGTGAAGTGTCATTGCAAACATAAACATAAGACCCATGATGGAAGATGGAAGTTATATATTCCACCTACTTCACTGTACATTTCAATTTTTTCATAGATTATTTTTCTCAGCTAGAATGACTACAAGGGATTACCTATGAACCTCAACTTATTGTGTCAAACCTCTAATTTCATACTAATTTCTTTGTATTATTAGCTTTACAGAACTAAATGCACACTTGCCTCACTGACATTAAAGGGAGGCATCAATAACGTCACTCTGGAATTAAGGAAAAAAGAAATAATTCCCTTGTGTGGCAGCACACACCTTGCTAGAGACTAGTAGATCCAATGCTTGGACCTATCTTTAGATTATAGGGCTTGCATTTTCCAGAAAGTATTACAAAGCTTTGATTGAATCCTATAATCATACAAAGCCATTTTCTAAATTAACTAAACATCTAACTAGAGAAAAATAGTCCATTTATCAAAATGTACAATTCAAAGACAAACATAATTAAACTGAATTATCGACAAACAATAATGAGTTAAAGATGATGTCCATTAGAAGAAAAAGATTATAATGAAAAAGTTTTTGTAAAGTTCAGACTTCAGCTGAACTGTAAAAGATGCAGGGGATTTGACTGCAAGTGAAGGAAAAGATGAGATTCTAAGAAAAAGTGCAAGATTAATAACAGCAGTAAATTGCATGCGTTTTTGTAGGGTTGTGTGGAAGAATAGCTGACTATAGCAGAACCACAATTTAGAAAAAGTTATTTTCAAACACTTATTACAATTCAGGCGCCCATACTTTCTGGTGTTATGAGGCATCAGTCATCACAATTTTTCACTGGATATGCTTCTAAGTAGCTGAAGCTGCATAAGGAGAGTGGACTGAGAATACTCAGGACCTTCTCCCAGATAATATGTATTTGTTTATCATTGGTCATAGATGTCATTTATCTTACCAAAGAGGATTACAAATATAATTTAAATGAACTATATAGAAACAATAGCATAAGGTTCCTTAATCATAAGCAAAGAAGATAATAGAACAGTTTGTGTAAGTTTGAAGCAAGTGTGGATATTTGTCAAGCCTGAGAAACTATACCAATAGAAGAATCCAATTAGTTCAATCCTCTTTTCGTGTTGGACACCTCAGAATGATTAAGGTACAAACATTTCTGGGATTATAAGAGCAAATATATGCAAAATAAACAGTTTAGTCAACTGCAATAACAAATAGTTACATATGAAATCCCTTCTGAAAAAAATCTCTTTTCCTTACACTAGAGACTTCTTAAATTTACTTGAAAAATTTACATTTATCGTGGATATATTTGTCAATGAAATAAATACAAGTCGATTTTCATGACACTCATGTAGGTCTACGATTTAGTATTTCTCCTATCTGGTTCCCTGTTACTTAAAAATAGAGTAAAATAGAATCCAATTAAATATGTATTTGTAAGCAACAAACTCATATCTGTTTTATACAAAAATCCCCATAACCCGTTCTTTTCAATAGAAATCTAAATTAGAAGAGGATGGAATAGCAGAACATTTTGTGTATGTGACCTTTAGTAAACATGTTCCATGAAATTATATTTCCAGAAGTTAATTTGAAAGAGCTTAGATTAGACCGTGCTGTTGAAAGGAAGAAAAGGGTTTGACAAGCTGCAGAAAAGACTAGAGGGCAATGAATAAATCAATCACCACCACAAAATGTCAAAGAATCTGAGACAGAATTAGTGTTTCTAGAGTTTCTATGAACTTAGGTTATATTTAGTGTCTACATTAAAGCTGTACAGAAGGAATCTGACAGCAATGCATATTTGAATTGGTTGTTCTGCACAATGTTATATACCTAACAAAAATATTTTGATTTATGAATACTTTCAAAAGTAAAAAATCTTAGCACACCTACTTTATAAGATATAATTTTAAGCAAAATGGCACATAATTATCACATTTTCCACTTGATGTCAAAATTTCTATTTGTTGAAATTTCTAAAGCTACTAAAAGCAATTCAAAGGTGGGGATCTGCACTATTCAAATCTATGCTACTTGTTAGTATACAGAGGATAATGTAATGCATACCTGTCTGTTTCATTTAAACTTCAATATATTATTTCTCTCCACACACATTTGTTTTCTATACTTATATGTATATGTATATATATATATATATGTATATATATATATATATATATATAGCTATTTTGACTCACAGGAAGTATGAGAAATGATGAAATTATATAAAAACTATTGCCAGTGAACACTCAGGTTTACATTAAAAAATCAGAACCACCAAAATAAAGTTGTTCATCAAAGCATTCCACTGGATATCTATGGGTTTGAAATCAACTATTTCTTTGTCCAGTAATGCTGCTAAGATTACAAATAATTAAGACATGCTTTACTTAGATGTTTAAAACAACAACAAGAAGAAGAACTAGTGCAGACCATTAGGTAATGAGTTGGAAGCTTTAAGGGGAGGAAAAGTGTACTCTTGACATTTTTTTCCTCACTTGTGTTCCTTCCATTTATTTACATTTTGAGTCACATAGGATCCTTCTGGAATATTAAACTTACTCTCATCTTCTTGTGTTCTTGGAAAAAATATCCTCCTACAGTATTACCAAAGACCCATCTACAATCTGAGTTTCTATTCTAGCCGTGGAGAATACCATCTTAAATGTGAATAAAGTGAACCATCTACTCAGATTGGACCAAAGTGTGTCTTTACTATACAGAGGAAAATTTACATAAAGTTTAATCAGTAACAGCTACATACATATGCATTCTACTAGTGATAACTTAACACTAAAACTACATTATTTTTAATAGTTTCTATATGTAAGAAAGGTTATAGAAGTGATTTGGTTGTTATCCTAAAGGATACTTCTTATCTCTCTCAATTTCTTTGTCTCAATTCTTTTTTCTCTAATTTTCTTTCTCTGTGTATCTGTATCTCTCTGTCTCCCTCCCTCCTATATACACACACATAGGAAAAAGACATATATAAGTCTGAACATCAGAATTTGAGATACAGTTTTCACAACATTATAATTATTTTTGCACGTTCTATTATGGAACACATTAGGCCAAAGCAAGTCTCCCGCAGTTTCAGAGCAATTGTTTAAAATGTTTTGCCTTTGAAGTAATATTTTTAGAAAACTAAAATAGATAATTTTTTTCAATTACATAAGTGATTCAAGTTAATGATTGTAGAACTTCAGGGAGTAAGGCAAAGTAGATAAGGAAGATATTCAAAGTTTACTGAAAATCCTTGTACTCAGAGATAAATATTAATGTGCTATTTTAAAATTATCATTCTTTAATGATAATCTATAAGTGTAGATTCCTAGTTATGTATATAACTTTGAGTAAATGAGATCCTGGTGTGAATATTGCATTTATCATTTCCAGAACTATTTTATTTAATATTGATTTGTTAGTGCCTCATTTTCTTTTCCTATCTCAGGAATGTCAACATTCACTGAATTCCTCATGCCCAAAATTAAAACATGATTCTTCACGATATTATTCTCATTTTTAGTACTGTCAGATATTACATGCTCCTGTTTCCTATGCTTATATGTTATACTATAAATTATTTTAGGCTTTTATTTTTATTTGGTATATATATAGTTATTATTGGGTATGGTACAATTTACAGAGTAGAATGGTGTCTTTATTATTCATTTACATCCACACTCATTATAACTGCCCCTTTAAAATAATGATGCAATCTACATTCTTTTTTAAAATTTTTTTGGCTAGTCCTGGTCTTGAACTCAAGGTCAGGGCACTGTCTCTGAGCTTTTTTGTGCTCAAGGCTAGTGCTCTACCACTTGAACCACAGCACTTGCTTTTCTGCTCTGGCTCGCTTTAACCCGTGTTCCTCAGATCTCAGCCCTGAGTAACTAGCATTACAGATATAAGCCACTGGCACCAAGCTGCAATCTACACATTAATATTCTTAATTAATATTAATATTATTAATATTAACAATAATATAAATATTATTAATATTATTAATATTTCTGGAGAAGTAGTTTTTAACGTGACATTATTTTAATAATTATGGGATAAGGTCATCTAAAGGTTTGTCTAAACTGTTTTAAATAGCATGCATCCCACTAGCAATGAATGGGAAACATATGTTTTCCTTCTGGATATCCAGAAATAATGTTTCTACAAGTATTTTTTATTAAATAACAAAATAGTGTCTATTTTTCTTCATTCAATTTGTATATTCCTGGTTTCTAGTAAAAGCTCACAACTTTCAATATTTATTTCTCTTTTCATTTCCATGTTTGCATGGATATGATTTGTGTGCGTGTGTTTGTGTGTGTGTGTGTGTGTGTGTGTGTGTGTGTGTGTTTGTGCTTGCCATTTCTAGGCTTGAACTCAGGGTGTGTTTTCTCTATCACTACCACAGCTCCACTTCCAGGTTTTGGTTTAGTTTGGTTTGGGTTTGGTTTGGGTTTGTGCGTGTGCTTGTGTGTGTGTGTGTTTGTAGTTAATTGGAGATAACAGTCTCACAAACTTTCCTGTTTCAGCTGGCTTTGACTTGCAGCCCTCATTTCTCAGCAAGCCCCCAGTGCCTAGCTCTGATGACTACTTTTACACCATTGTTTCTGTTGTATGTTTTGCCCTTTCTTCCTAATTTTTAAGAATCCCTTTAGAGACGCACTGAGCCTAAGCAGCCGGTGGTGGCAGCCATGGTGGTGGCGGGTGCAGCGGGGGCCTGGCCATGAGGCGATGAGGGAGGCAGGAAGGTTTTTACACAGCACCTGACTTCCCGAGACAGGGAAGCTGAAGACATGGCTGGAGTGTTTTGACCTAGACCTGGACCAGCCAGAGGACGCAGGCTCTGAGGATGAGCTGGAAGAAGAAGGGTCAGTTAAATGAAAGTATGGACCATGGGGAATTGGACCATATGAACTCAATATGGAACATTGTGAGAAATTTGAAATCTCAGAAACTAGCGTGAACAGAGGACAGGAAAAGATCAGACCAGAATGTTTTGAACTACTTTGGGTACTTGGTTAAGGGAGCTATGGACAGGTTTTCAAGTAAGAAAAGTAACAGGAGCAAATACTGGAAAAAATATTTGCCATGAAGCTGCTTAAAAAGGCAATGATAGTAAGAAATGCTAAAGATACAGCTCATACAAAAGCAGAATAGAATATTCTGGAGGAAGTAAAGCATCCCTTCATTGTGGATTTAATTTATGCCTTTCAGACAGGTGGAAAACTCTACCTTATCCTTGAGTATCTGAGTGAAGAACTATTTATGCAGTTAGAAAGAGAGGGAATATTTATGGAAGACACAGCCTGCTTTTACTTGGAAGAAATCTCCATGGCTTTGGGGCAATTACATCAAAAAGAGATCATCTAGAGACCTGAAGCCGGAGAACATCATGCTTAATCACCAAGGTCATGTGAAACTAACAGACTTTGGACTATGCAAAGAATCTATTCATGATGGAACAGTCGCACACACATTTTGTGGAATAATAGAATACATGGCCCTAGAAATTTTGATGAGAAGTGGCCACAATCGTGCTGTGGATTGGTGGAGTTTGCAAGCATTAACGTATGACATGCTGACTGAAGCACCTTCTTTCATTGGGGAGAATAGAAAACCATTGACAAAATCCTCAAATGTAAACTTAATTTGCCTCCCTACCTCACACAAGAAGCTAGAGATCTACTTAAAAAGCTGCTGACAAGGAATGCTGCTTCTCATCTTGGAGCTGGTCCGGGGAAGGTTGGAGAAGTTCAAGCTCACCCATTTTTCAGACACATTAACTGGGAAGAACTTCTAGCTCGGAAGGTGGAGCCCCCTTTTTACGCCTGTGTTGCAATCTGAAGAGGATGTGAGTCAATTTGATTCAAAGTTTACAGTCAGACACCTGTTGACAGCCCAGATGACGCAACTCTTAGTGAAAGTGCCAACAAGGTCATTCTGGGTTTTACATATGTGGCTCCATCTGTACTTGAAAGTGTAAAAGAAAAGTTTTCCTTTGAACCAAAAATTCGATCCCCTCAAAGACTTATTGGTGGTCCACGAACACCTGTTCAGTTCTTCTTGTCTTAAAGCCCAGTCAAATTTTCTCCTGGGAATTTTTGGGGAAGAGGTGCTTCAGCCAGCACGGCAACTCCTCAGAGACCTGTGGAATACCCAATGGAAACAAGCGGAATAGAGCAGATGGACGTGACAATGACTGGCGAAGCATCAGCTCCTCTGCCAATATGACAGCCCAACTCCGGACCATACAAAAAGCAAGCTTTCCCCATGATCTCCAAATGGCCAGAGCACCTGCGAATGAATCTATGACAAAGAAATGTATAATTTGTGGAGGGGAAGGGGCAAAACAAATCGTTTAAATAGGGACTCAGGTGGACCCATTGCAGCAATGAGATGTACAAGTCGTTATGTTGAAAACGAACTTTACAACTTTGGTGCAGGGGGGGGGGGGGGAGGACTGGGTGGGGGTGGGGAGAGGACAGGAAGGGATGGGAAGGGGAAACAAAGGAGGAGGCTACAATGCTTGATAAGAAATGCACTCATTATCTTGCCCATGTAATTGTAACCCCTCTGTAAAGTTTTTTTTCACAATAAAAGAAAGAAATGCTTTTAATGAACTTGAAGCAAAAAAAAATAAATAAATAAAAAAGAAAGAAAGAAAAAGGAAGAAAGAACAAAAGTAGAAGTGATATCTGGCAAGATAAAACCAGAAGAAACAAAATGATAAGTCTCAGAGTCAGTGTCTTTACCTAGAACACTTTGGATGGAGTAAAAATAAACATGGATTTAAAAAAATCAATAAATGGTGCAAAAAAAAACACAAGCAAAATAGTATTGTGGAACTCTTAGGCACATCAGTTAACCGATTCCTAATGACATCTTTCAACCTTATCAAGAATTTTCATGTTGATGGCTCCAAACTGATAGTATTAAGGATAACATGTTGCTTCTGAATCATTAAGAGTTCTGATTGAATTGAAGAAGAGTTATCCTCTCATTAGACAAAGTATGAAATTGCCTATAATACTTGCAACTAAAGACAAATTAGCATGTAAGCTTAGTCAAACTATTTCCAGAAACATGGAATCAAAGACAAAAGAAACTTACCAATTGATGTTTTATGTGCAAACAATCTGAATCAATTTATATAAATTTATATTTTTCAAATAGATTTTTGATTCAGCTCATTATGGAAAACATCCCAAAACTTTATAATGTGAAATTGGTTGGTGTTAAGAATCCCAGACTGCTTCTGTTTCTTCTCTCTTGATGAAATAAAATGCAAATTAATCATTGTTAAAAATCCCTTTAAAATTAAGTTATAATTTATTAATTTACAAAATGCAAAGTATTTTATTTTACCTGTACATGTATTTTCACAGTGGTAAACTTTGTACATCAACAGTGTAAATATTAATGCTCAATGATTAGCTAATCAATATGATTAGCTTCCTGAAGCAACAGAAAGCATTCTTATATGTGCAGATACTTAAGGAAGCAAACAGCAACTATGAAGTTTTGATAGAACTGCACAAAAGCAATAAATGAGAAACTAGAGCAGAGCAGAATGGAGTCACCTTTGATGGTGTTTGAGATTGTCTTGTATAGGCAGTTTGCCTTGTAATAGGCAGTTGAGTAAATTTTGAAGAATTCTTAAATTTAGAAGGACCAAGAACTTGCATTGTAAAATTAAAAGTAGCTCTAAAATATTTAATCTACACCATTTCTACTCAGAAATCACATATTTATTTCTCCATAAATATTGAAAGCCTCATTTGCCATTTTTGTCATACATATGTCAGATATGTTTTGTAAATAATTGATTTGTAAAATAAACCATTTTCTTTTCATGCTTCATTCATTGTTAAACTGTGATTATAAGCACATGATTCTTTAAGGAAGTCACTGCTATGATTGTTCTCATTCCTGTAACAGCAGAGATAAACATACTTTCACTACATAAAAGATAGGTTGTGCAATCAAATATTGTCTGTGAAATAATTCTTTCCAATTTTAAAATTTTCCATAAAATAATAATGGACCTTGTGCAATTTGTGGACTGGATAGCTGTCATTCTGTGTTAAGCAAATATGTGAAATTTTAATGTAGCCATAATCACAAATGACCTTTTAAGCCAACACAAGGGGTTTACACATTTAAAGGATTATGAACCAGTGAAAAATGCTGAGGGCAAAATTATTTGAGTGCATACCACCCAAGCAATCTAATGTCTATTTTACTAAGTAGCTCACAGCCAAAATGAATTATTTCCAAAAGTGAAATCTAAGTCAGTCTAATTGCAAAGCATCATGCATTTGATTCCATGGTGTTCTTTCTACATTGGGAAATGATTGCTTGCTTTAGGACAATATTAAAACTGACTTCCACCATAACATTTTGAGTCACAAAGTGATCGTAGTGTTTCTAATAATGACTTTTTAATTTTGACTATATTTGTAGTTATTAACTTTTTCTATTTTTTAAAAAACTACTTTATTGTTACTACAGAGGTGATCTACAGAGGGATTACATTTATGAGTCAGTTAATGAGCACATTTTCTTTTGTACAACATCTTCTGTTCTCTCCGTATCTCCCAGTCCTTCCCTCCCATTTTGACCCACCAGTTGTATAGTTCACTTTCATCAATGTCCAGTCAACTCCATTGCTGCAATTTTTAGCTGTTTTTTATTCCTCAAGTCTATGCTACCTCAGCCTGAAGATATACTTGTGAATAGACCATACATAAGGTAAAGAACATAGAATCATTAAAAACTAAAAAACAATTAAAACTGTGTTTTTTCCCATATCTTAGAGTATATTTCAGTATGCATATTTTTATATAAATATGAAGAGAAACTTGGGTATCATACTTTTGTTTTTCTCTCCTACGAATAACCTCTTTTGGTCTCACCATATGTGAATATCTAGAATCTTGTATAAGTTTTCATATATCAGTGCATTTTAAATCTAACTTCCACATATCAGAGAAAACATGGGCCTTTTTTTTTCATCTGATCTTGGTTTACACCACTTAACATGATTTGTTCTAGTTCCATCCATTTGTCTACAAATGATACTATTTTATTATTTCTAATGGGTGTGTAAAATTCCATCATGTATAGGTACCACATTTTTTGGATCGACTCATCTACTATGGGGCATCTGGACCATTTCCATATCTTGACTGTTGAGAATAATATGGCAATGAGCATGGATGTTAAGGTGCTTTTATTATAGCCTAGCTCATGGTGTTGAAGTTGGCTGGTTGTAAGGAAGGCCAGTGTTTTTTGAGGAATTCCAAACTGCTGTCTAGGGTGGTTGTACTAGTACACATTCCCACCAACAGTGTAGTAGGTGTCCTTTTTCCCTACATCTCTGCCAAAAATTTATTATTGTCTGATTCCAAAATGTGAGCCAATCTTACTGGAGTGAGATGAAATCACAGAGTTGTTTTGATTTGCATTTCCTTTATGACCAGGGATGGTGAGCATTTCTTCATTTGCTTCTTTGCAGTTTTTACCTCTCTTTTCTGAAAAGTCTCTCAGCTCCCTTGCCCAATTACTGATTGGTTTATTAAGACTGGGATGGGCTAGTTTCTTGAGCTCTTTGTATATATTAGATATCAGGCCTGTGCCTTATATATTGCTGATAAAGACCATTTCCCAGTTGGTTGGCTGTCTTTCTAAATTTAAAAGATGCTACTAAAGTAAAAATATTTCAATTTGAATGGTCATTACTAGAAACCATATTTCATAAAAATTGTTCAAATGGTACAATTTGGAATTTGTATCCTTATGGATGATATGCAATTAACTACTCAAATTAATTTCATTAATTAATATTTTAAAATATTTTAACATTTTTATTTGATATAATTATTATTGAACTAGACTGCTAGAAAATATGGTAATATATATACACATACACACATGCATACACACAGACACAAAAGTTTGAAATTAAACAATTATCAGAATCAGAATAATTATTTTTTCAAAGAGGTGTTGAACCATCTCAGGTGTTATTAATGTTCTCTGTCAGGACATTATTATGTATATGACAGGTGGCTAAAATAGAGACAGTCCCTAGACCAATTTACTACAATACTGTTAAGACAGTAAATAAATTATTAGAATTTAGAATATTGAAGGCTTTAAGAGTTATTTAACCAAACCCTAAGATATGTATTTGAATTTTTTTCTTTCATGCATTTGTTTCTAACGCATTTATAAGATTATTTCTTAGTTGCTTTGTATGTCCCTCCCCCACAGTATAACCCCTGCTTTCACTATATTTGATGTCGGTATAATTTGTGGAGGGGAAGGGGAAAAACAAGTCGTTTAAATAAGGATACAGGTGGACCCATTGCAACAATGAGAAGTACATGTTGTCATGTTGAAAATGAACTTTACAACTTTGGTGGGGGGGTGGAGAAAGGCTGGGAAGGGATGGGAAGGGGAAACAAAGGAGGAGGCTACAATGCTTGATAAGAAATGTACTCATTATCTTGCCCATGTAATTGTAACCCCTCTGTACAGTATTTTCACAATAAAAAATAAATTAAAAAAATTCTAGATCTTCGTACAATGATCTCTAATGCATGATATTTTCATTATACATTTTTCAGTGTTTGTCAAATCATTGCATTCAAAACTGTCCCCTTACAATAAAAGAGATATTTTAAGTAGACAAAAAAAAAGTTATTTAACCAGTAGTTCAAAGTAGAGGCTCTAAATGAAATATTTATAAAAACAAAAAAAAAGTCAGTAAGAGTGATTAAATTTGAGAATATTATTTAAAATTTTCCAAAGTCATTTGTCATAAGGAAATACATTTTATGGTACCAAAACTGTTGACACTGATCTTAATACCTTCAGGAAATCAGACAGGTAATTACACAAGGACATTCAGGGACATATAGAAAATTATATAAATGGTCATGTCGTGGATGTCTACTTTTAATGCTTTAGTTTCTATTATTGAGTTAACTTGCTGAATCCTGATGTCATCATTAAAATGTATTGGGATACATTGTTACTATATTTTGAGCTATAGTTTTGACTTTCACATTTGAAAATTTTTATTTTTAAAATAGAAATTAACTATCCTCAATGTTTTCACTTTCAAAGAACACTGGTTTAGGCACTATCTTCATTTTACCTTTCTGTAGGAAAACATATTTACAAAATGAGGTAATTAAATTCAGATAGATAGCACCTACACTCTAAGGGGACTCAGTCTGAAACATAACTCCAAACTGCCAAATACTGAAGCCTAGACTATCAACATTATTTAGTTCTTTCAATATCAGAAGAGCAGAGGTCCAGATTAAGAAAAAATGTATGTGATTTATAAAGGATTTGTGGACACATTAGTATAGACATGAGAAATCAATTTTACAAGTTGTGAGATTTGAGGGGGAAAGATGCTTCCACAAAAACATCATGATGTGGTATTAGATTATGTGTGGTATTAGATATGAGCCTAGAAACAAATATTTGCATTATTTTTTCATTTGTCTAGTTTCCTCTTCACTGGACTCTCAAAATAAATAAGTTAAACCCTTGCTTCGATACATGATTCTAAGCATACAATTCAAATTACAAATACATATTCTGAAGAAAATCAGGATGACCAAGTTATGTTGAACATCTACTCCATTTCCTGCTTTCATGAGACAATTTTCTGTTTTATAACCTGGAGAATCATATTTGCAAATGATATTCAGAAAGCAAAATGATTGACCACCCTAACTGAAAGAACAATATCCAGTTATAGAATGTGGAAATCAACTTCTAAATGGAAAACAAGTGGGAAAGAGGTTCCTATATTTTACAAATGGCTCATGGCCATTCATAAATAATGAGAAATAACTGTGACTTAACTTACTCTACAATGAAGGATATAAATAAAAGCACTGGATTAAATATTTTACTCTGAACTACCAAAAACATCTTGTATGTATCAAAAAGCAAATTTCTACCTGGTCACAACATAAAACTATATTTGGGATACGATACTTTGTCATAAGCACCTGAAATTTAAAGGATTTTCGTGTTTGTTAAAATATGAACACTTCTAATACTCAGAATACTAAGACCTCAACATTTTCTTTTCTGTGAAGCTGTTGGAATTTTTATTGATGGCAGTAAAACAAAAAGAAAAACCACTAAAGGTTTTCCCACTTTCTAGCTCTGTTTTGATTTCCTTTTTCAGGTTTTTAAAGTTTTCAACAGAGAGATCCTTCACTTCTTTGGTTAAGTTAATTCCTAGGTATTTTACTTTTGGTGGGGCTATGACAAATGGAGTTGCTTTTCTGATTTCAGCCATGCTTTTCTCATTGTTGGGATTCTGCAAAGAGGGAGAGTTTTACTTCATCTTTCCCTATTTGGATCCCTTTTATGTTTGCATCAACATCGTGAAAATGACAATACTTCCCAAGGCTATCTACAACTTCAATGCGATTCTTATCAATATTCCAATCTCATTCCTTAAGGAAATAGAAGAGGCAATCCAAAAATTCATATGGAACATTAAAGGATCCCGAATAGTACAAACCATCCTTAACAGAAAGAAGAGTGCTGGAGGAATATCAATACCAAATTTCAAACTCTACTACAAAGCCATAGTAATCAAAACAGCTTGGTACTGGAACAAGAGCAGACCTGAGGACCAATGGAATAGAATTGAAAACCCAGAATGAACCCACAGACCTATAGCCATCTAATCTTCGATAAGGGAGCTTAAAAAAATAGAATGGAAGAAAGACAGCCTTTTCAGCAAATGATGCTGGCAAAATTTCTACTTGTAGAAAACGAAAGCTAGATCCTTATATATCACCCTGCACCAGAATCAACTCCAAATGGATCAAAGACCTCGGCGTTAAAACAGACACCCTGAAAGCATTACAGGATGGAATAGGAGAAACCCTAGGTCTCCTTGGCACAAGTCAAAATTTTCTGAATAGAGACCCAGAAACACAACAAATCAAAGAAAGGTTGGACAAATGGGATTGCATGAAGTTGCAGAGCTTCTGCATGGCAAAGGACATAGCTAGCAAGATCAATAGAAAGCCCACGGATTGGAAGAAGATCTTCACTAGCCATACAAAGGACAAGGGTCTCCTATCTAAAATAAACCTGGAACTCAAAAAATTAAATCCCCCAACAACAAATCCTCAAAGAAACAACTGCCCAATAAATAACTGGGCTAAAGACTTAAAGAGAAACTTCTCTGAAGAAGAAAGGATGGCCAATACGCACACGAAGAAATGCTCAACCTCCCTAGCCGTAAAAGAAATGCAAATCAAAACAACATTGAGATACCACCTCACTCCAGTTAGATTGGCTATAATCAAGAACTGTAATAACAACAGATGCTGGAGGGGATGTGGACAGAAGGGAACTTAGTGCATTGTTGGTGGGAGTGTAAACTTGTTCAACCACTTTGGAAAGCAGTATGGAGGTTTCTCAAAAGACTCCACATAGAGCTCCCCAATGATCCAGCAATCCCACTTTTGGGCATTTACCCAAATGTTCACAAATAAGACCACACTAAACCGACCAGCACAACTATGCTTATTGCAGCATTATTTACCATAGCTAAGATATGGAACCAGCCAAGATGCCCCTCAGTAGATGAATGGATAAAGAAAATATGGTATATATACACAATGGAATTCTATGCCTCCATCAGAAAGAATAACATTGCCCCATTTGTTAGGAAATGGAAAGCCTTGGAAAAAATTATATTAAGTGAAGGATGCCAGGCCCAAAGAAACATAGGTCCCATGGTTTCCCTTATTTGGAAGAACTAGTATATGTCTGAGTCAAGAAGAAAAGGTCAGATAAGTTGATGTTAGGTGAAATCAACCCCAAGATAAGTATTCAAATTTTTTTCTTTTATGTGATTGTTTCTAACATATTTATAAGATGATTTCTTTGTTGCTTTGTACCTCCCTCCTCCACAGTATAACCTCCTGCTTTCATTGTATTTGATGTTGGTATAATTGGAGGAGGAGAAGGGAAAAAACAAATCGTTTAAATAAGGATACAGATGGACCCATTGCAACGATGAGATGTACAAGTCGTTATGTGGAAAAACGAACTTTACAGCTTTGGCGGGAGGTGGGGGGTGGGGCAATGGAGATGTGGAAGGGGGGGGTGGGAGATGGGAAGGAATGGGAAGGGGAAACAAAGCAGGAGGCAACAATGCTTGATAAGAAATGTACTCATTATTTTGCCCATGTAATTTTAACCCCTCTCTATGGTATTTTCATAATTAAGAAACAAAAAAACAACCACTAAAGGGGATTTGTTATGCACCAGGTTTATAAAGGAGAAGCAGCAAAAAGGAAACATCACTAAGGAAGTTGTTTCAAGGTAATGATAAAATTTGAAAAATATTTGTTTATTATTATGCACAATATTTAAAGATCTACAGACAGTGAAATCTTATGCACTAATTTAAAATCAACAAAAGAAGATAAAGGCCACAACAAAACATCATTATTATTCTATATTTTCCTTGTCCCTTTATTGACTTGGAGATCAAGGAAGTATTAAATGATTCATTCTCAGTAAAAGCCCTAATCCTTATATACAGAAGAAATTTCATTGTAGAAACAGATGCATACTATAATTACTGGAAGTCTTCTGAGATCTAAGAGAACAGATAAGACTCTCATAGGTTTCTATATCCTTTAAAATTAACATCATTAAGAACTCATACAAAGTAGTTTCAATTAATAATACACTGCATCTTGATCAACGTCACCTGTTCTTGCATCCTTTTACCAGGTAAATAATTGAATTTTCAAATGAAGTTGTCTATTTATTTTGCAGCCATAATTTTTTATTTATTTTATTTATTAGATTTTGTGCCCTGTTGGACATTAATTCCAGGGGTCTTATATATTTCAAGCTAACTGCCAAATACTAAGCTCTACCCTTTTCTGTCTACAGAAATCTTTGAAAATTTCTGTCATCTCAGAAGGCTGAAGTGACTGAATGCATTTAAATATACATATTTTGACGTACATTTTATTTACTATTATTCATTGGATATATTTTAAACCCAATAAAACTTAGAAAAACAAAAATTAAATTGACTCATATCAACAATGACACATTAACTAATTAGATAAGTTTGCTTCATACCTTCTTCATTTAGCAACATTGCAAAGTATTTTCCTCCGGCCAAATAAAGTATTGATATAGATGATAAATAGATGGGTAGATACTGATATGTGTGTATGTATATATACATGTTAGGTAACTGCTAGCATTAAAGAGTCACCCATAACATATGGTCTTGAACTAATACAGCTTGTATTTTTTTCATGAAATATAAAAATTCCTAAATTCAATCATGGTTATAATTTTGGCAAGAAGTTTGAATAACTGAAGAGGAGAGGGAGAGCACAAGAGAGGTATAGACCTAAAAAATGAAAGTACAAGAGTACTAACTTTTTTGTGTGTCGGTCATGGTATTTAAACTCAGGGCCTAGGAGCTGTCCTATTAAACCACAGCCTATCTTCTGATTTTCTGATGGTTAATTGAAGATAAGAGTTTCATAGACTTTCTTGCTTGGGTGGGCTTTGAACTACAATCCTCCCATGTCAGCCTCTTGAGTAGCTAGGATTACAGGCACCTGCCACCAACACCCAGCTTGGGGTACTAACACTTTAAGTTGTGTTTATCGGTGAATAAAGAATAAACTGAAGACAGCAAGAATGACAAGGGCTTGAAGCTCACGTAAAGCCATGAATCCTAGAGAGGGAACGCTAAGAAAAAAAAGATGCTAGTCACAGAATAAGACTCATAAAATTAGTGTTGAGGAATAGATTAGTAATATTTATAATAACAAATACAAACCATGTATAAGGTAGTGTAAAGGATACATTTGTCTGATAAATTCAACTATCTGACAACCACTGGAAGAACATCCTTAGTGTAAATTAGAATCTCAAGGAATTAAATTGAATGAGAATAATATTTGTGAGTTTTTGAATATGCTCTTCAATGAAGCCTAACATCCTATGGTTCATTACCTCATTACAAAGTTGAAGATGATATGGTTTGTTTCCTAGAGGAACATATTTACTCTGGAAAATATGTTTTGACAGATTTATACTTTATGAAATGGTTCAGTGGCACTAATTAATGTATATATTATCCCACATATTAGTTTTCATTGTGAGAATACTTAAAAATCTATTATTCCAGCAATTTTCAAGAATAAAATGCATTGTTAACTTTAGTCATGATGTTGAGCAATTATTCTTTTCATTCAAAGACTTAATTAATAATTTTATTATATATAACATCTGTATCAATTGAATTCAGATGGGTACCAGAATTTCATTCCTGAAACCTACCTACTCAGGAGACTAAGACAAGGACAATTGTGGCTAAAGCCTGCCAGGACAGGAAAAATACCCAGTAAAATGTCAGACTGAAAGTGGGGCTCAAGTGGTAGAGTACTGTGCTATGAACAAGAAAGCCATCCAAGAGTGTGGAGCCCAGAGATCAAGCACAAAATAAATGAAAAACAAAAAGGCAAGTAAGGAAGAATGCAAAACTAGGCATGCCTATAACCTTAGCTACTTAGGAGGCTGAGATCTGAGGATCACAGTTCAGAGATAAGAAAGAAAGAAAGAGAGAGAGATAGAAAGAAAGAAAGAAAGAAAGAAAGAGAGAGAGAGAGAAAGAGAGAAAGAAAGAAAGAAAGAGAGAAAGAAAGGAAGGAAGGAAGGAAGAAAGAAAGAAAACAAAAGTAAGAAAGAATGAGAAAACAGGCAACAGGCCTGTAACCCTAGATACTTCAGAGCCTGAGATCTGAGGATTACAGTCCAAAGTCAATTTGGTCAGGAAAGTAAATGAGGATCTTATCTCCAATTAACTTCAAAAAAGGATACCAAAAATCTTGAAATGGAGTTTGGTTCAAGTGGCAGAGTACTAACACAATGCTCAGTCTCTGAGTTCAAACCTCAGAAACAGCACCAAAAAAGAGACAGACAGACACAGAGAGAGAGAGAGAGAGAGAGAGAGAGAGAGAGAGAGAGAGAGAGAAAGAAAGAAAGAAAGAAACAAAGGAAGGAAGGAAGGAAGGAAGGAAGGAAGGAAGGAAGGAAGGAAGGAAGGAAGGAGAAAAAGAAGAAAAAGAGGAAGAGACAAAGAGAGGAGAGAGAAAAAGAAATAAAAAATATTTTTTTAAAAAGATGGACTTACCGTATAATTTGTGGAGGGGAAGGGGAAAAACTAATCGTTTAAATAGGGATACAGGTGGAACCAATGCAACAATGAGAAGTACAAGTTGTCATGTCGAAAACGAACTTTACAACTTTGGTGGGGGGGAGAGGATTAGATGGGGGGGGCGGGGGGAGGCTGGGAAGGGATGGGGAAGGTAAACAAAGGAGGAGGCTACAATGCTTGATAAGAAATGTACTCACTATCTTGCCAATGTAATGGTAACCCCTCTGTACAGTATTTTCACAATAAAAAAAAGAGAAAAAAGATGGACATACACATAAAAAGTATAATTGTAGATATCAAGAATGTCAGATTAAAGGGAAAATAGCAGACCCTCAAAGTCCCAACAATCTAATTAATAAATGAGCTAATGAGCTGAAAGGAGACTTCTCAGAAGATGTAAAGATGGCCAATAGCCACATAATGAAGTGCTCAGCATAACTGGCCATAAAGGACATGTAAGCCAAACAATACTGAGATTTCAACTCAACCTAGTTAGATTGGCTATTATCAAGAAAATAAACAACACATATCCTGACAATGATGTGGCCACAAGGGAACCCTAATGCACTGTTTGTGAAAATGTAAACGTTTTCAACTACTCTAGAAAACACTATGGAGGTTCCTCAAAAACCTAAACATAGAACTACCCTTTGACTCAGCAATTCCACTCCTGGGCATTTATCCAAGGGATCACAAACATGGACAGTAAAGCCACCAATGCAATCATGTTCATTGCAGCACTGTTCACCATAACCTTGGTATAAAATAATTCCAGATATCCCTCAATGAATGAGTGAATCAAGAAAATATGATTAGATATACATATATACTTACATATATTATATATGACATTTTACTTTCAAGTGGAAAGAATTACATTCTAATGTTTGCAAAGAAATGAAAAAGCTCAAAAATTTATATTAAGTGAAGAGTCAGGCCCACAGAGACAAAGAATGAATAATTTCCTCCATATTTGGAAGGTAGAACTAGCCTATAAACCTGTGAGCAAATAAATTGAGAGATATACAAGTGTTTACCAATGTACTACCTGAAATATATAAGATTCAGGGGAAAACTCAAATAGTGCAATTCCTTAGACTCACAAAGGCAAAGCCCAATAAGCCCCAGGTAACCTGTACTTGCAAGGGATTGTGTGGGTCCTAGAGAAGAGGCGGCATGAATGAAGTTGAGAATGGGGAGATTCCATTCAAGAATTTAATGTATATAATACAGAATTAATAAAAGTAAGGGAAGAAGTGGTTCTGTAGGGATGAATGTGAATGTTGAAAAAGATGATGACATGGATCAAGATGCACTGTATTCATGAACTGCTTTGTTAAATGGCAATTCCTTGGTCTAACTAATTAAAAGTAATGAAAATTTTTAAAAAAGAGATACTGCTCCGAGGAGCATAGCCTTTTAGATTTTATAAATGGAGTCACCATGATTCTGATAATTTGATTGAACAATTTCAAGAGCATCCATCAAATGAAAAAACAGTGTTAGAATCAGTCTTTTCTCTCTAACAGCCCTTCCTCTTCCCTAAGCAATGTAATTTTTTAAACTTTTGGATTGAATGAAGATTTGCTAAGTGTATAGAAGATAATATGTAAGCAACCTAGTGACAATGAGTGATAATCTCAGTGAGCACTGAGGATTAATGAAGCAGAGAATATCACAAATATAAGTCATGAAAATACACCCCATCAACTGTGCCTGTGTATGTCTTAAATCCACTTACAGGCCTTCATCAGTGATATCTGTCACCAAAACTTAAGGAAATAACACAACCAGAACAGGAAGAAGATCAAGAACGTCACTTAAATGAAGACCAAAAGTTCTAAAACAGTGTGTAACAGGTGGACCAGAGACACACAACACAAAACAGAGGGTCAAAGCTTTGCAAACAAAAATGTATCTTCAGTATAAGAACTATTAGGAAAGTCATAAGGAAAGAGAACCAACTTTCTTTGCATAGCTACACTTTTATTGTTTGCTTAATAAATAGTGCTTTACAATTAGCATAGTACTTAATACAATAAAAGAGGCAGACAGCCTGGGTTTAGATAACAACCTCATTTTCCAGGTGTGTAGCATTAGGCAAGATATTACATTACTTAATAAATCTTCCTTTATCTGCAATATATGAATGACAGAGGTAACTGCCTCCTAAGTTTGTGAGACTAAGTTAGGCAATTTTAAAAGCTCCTATATAAGAAGCCGATGCATACATAATCTGGAAGTTTTGCTTAAGTAGTTCAATCGTGATGTCCAAGAATAAAAATACAGAGCACTATACATATGAGCTGCGCAATATAATGAACTTCTGCATTATGATTTTCTTTTTCAGAGAAAATGCATTGTTTATTTAACTTACATTAGAATAAAAAAGGGTTG
Organism: Dipodomys spectabilis; assembly: GCF_019054845.1. Lineage (NCBI taxonomy): Eukaryota > Metazoa > Chordata > Mammalia > Rodentia > Heteromyidae > Dipodomys > Dipodomys spectabilis. Next base: position 3,875,177 of record NW_024870814.1, read on the forward strand.
TAGTTAATTAATGGTATCCTCCCCCAACAAAAATTATGTGATGCTGGCAACTAGAAAACATTGAAACAGTTTCTGAGGATGTAAAATGTCTAATGAAAAGTGTCTCTCAAGAAGGACTCAAGTGGTTGAAAAACCAAAGGAAAAAAAGATCTTGCTTTGAACTTACAGAGATGTGACAATAATAGCAGTTCAATTTTCGAATGTTCTTGTTATTACCATCCTTTAAATCTCTGCACATGTTATGAATAAGAAAGCAAAAGGGACTGAGGATTGATAAATAGAGGCTATGTCCATGCATGTAAGGTTTTCATTCTTCAAATTAGAATGGAATAATGCAAAGCTAATTGTATTAGGAGACAAAAAGCTTTAAACTGGAGCTATTAAGATCTAGATAAAGGCGTAGTGCATAAGTGGGAAGTGAATGAACACATACAACATTTTCAATAAAGGAGGGAAGAATAAAGTGACCATTTTCGCATAGGAAATTGTCTGATTACAAGCTTAACCAACCATATCATAGTAACACCCATCCTTGCATGAGAGATAATGATGCCAAATTAGACACTACACAGAAGCCACCGAGAGGGTCTGATATGCTTTTCCCCAAAGTCAGCATTCTTGAATTTATATGTTCATTATTGTTGCAGACCTTTATCTGACCTCGTTTTTCAGCTTCCAGGCTTGCTATCTGATTCAGTGCATATTTATATTGCTAGACCAGAACTTACTTTATGTCCAAAATGTAAATTTCATCTGATGAGAGGATAGTTCCTGCCTACTAGAGTTGATTTTTTTCATATTCAAGCAGGAAGCAGTATCAGTGCATTTCATAAAGTTCATATTTTCATTGATAAGCTTGACCAGTGCAGTGTTATCACCCAGCCTATTCAACAAATGTAATAATAGGACAGATGAGTTAAGGGAAGATAGATGAAAGAGATACATAAGTAAGGTAGCCGAGTGAATCAACTCATTTATAACGATAGTTCTCCTACCTCGCATTTCCCAAAATTATTTGTATGTGGCCCGTGAGTATAACACAATAACAACTCTAGAGTAACAAACTTGGAAAGTATTTCATAAACCTTACAAGGAGGCACAACTTTTGTTAAATAAGACTAAAAGGGAAAGGAAGATAAATTGGAAATATTTAACATAATGTCATTAACAGAAAAGAAAAAACACAGGATAGAATATATATATATATATATGAATATATGTGGATACATATATACAATACATATATGTGGATATGTCTAATATAGAAAGAAAATTGTACCCTTAATATACAATAGGAACAATATTAAACACATATACAGATTCAGCCCCTTAAAATATTTGTCAGAGATCTGTGAATAAAGTCTCAGTACAACTGCATGATCTATTTATTCAAATAACAAACAAAATGAAAAAAGGTGACTCTATGTATTTGAAATTTTAGAGCAAAAGAATCAACTATACTCTCTGAGAAAATATTTGCTACAATCCCTATGGAAATTGTTCAGTACTTTCTTTAAAATTGAATATTATTGCTTCATGCGTAATTTGTACAGAAAAGTATACAAGTATTTATAAAAAAGCATGTGCATCCAGAATTCGTGGCTCACATCTATAATCCAAGCTACTCAGGAGGCTGAGTTCTGAGGATCACAGTTCAAAGCCAGACTGGGCAGGAAAGTCGATGAGACTCTTTACCTCCAATTAATTCACCTGAAAGCAGGAAGTAGAACAGTGTCTCAAAGTTGTAGGGCACAAACCTTGAGCAAAAGAGTTCAGGAACAAGCTCCCAGGTCCTACAGCAGCAGCAGCAGCAGCAGCAGCAGCAAGAGGAGGAGGAGGAGGAGGAGGGAGAGGAGGGGAAGGAGGGGGAGGAGGAGGAGAAGAAATGTGCAAAATGTATATGATATTGCTTTTAAGTACTCAGAAGATAGATATCATCAGTTAGGTAAAAAGCTATGTGTTAATATAGTTTTGAAAGAATAGGCCACAATGATATAAATGAACAAGTTACTTCAATAGTTAAGAACATAATTGTATCACATAAATATTGAGCAAAAACAGATAGACATAAAAAATGTTCTGATTTCATTATATTTACAGACCGTTTTATAGAAGAAAATAGCTATGATAAAAGGCATAGCTTTAGCTTGCTTTGGAAGGAAGAGAGGGGATGAGAATCTTAAAGGTGATGGAAGTATTTTATTTTTGATCAATTATGTGGTCTGGAAGGTAGTAACTACAGTTGGGTTTTTTTTTTTTTACATTATAGAAAGGACTGAGTTTTCCACTTACAAGTTTTGTGTGTTCTTCTATCAAAGCAAGGGGAGAGAGAGTGAGAGAGAGAGAGAGAGAGAGAGAGAGAGAGAGAGAGAGAGAGAGAGAGAGAGAGAGAGAGAGAGAGAGAGAGAGAGAGAGGCAGAGGCAGAGACACCGAGAGAGAGAGAGACAGAGACACAGAAAGAGAAAGACAGAGAGACAGAGAGAGAGAGAGAGAGAGGAAACCATTTCATGCTCCCCATTCAGGAAAGAGTATACTGCAGGAAACAAAAGGTAAATACTCTTCCTGTATATCTTAATAAAGAAAATTTACTGTCAGAAAACTATGAATCAAGAATCTCTAAGAATAAAAAATAATGACTAAATCTCACATATTAAAGTTAGTGTTCCACTGAAACTGTTATCAGTTTGCCTTGGCCATTTCATGTCAATGATGCTTTGGGTGAGTTTCAATCACATTTTTTTTCTAGCCATGGCTGTTCATTAATTCATCATAATTAATGGACCAAATGATATGAACCTTGTCACAGATTAAGATATCAATTCTTCAATTTTTAAAATAAAAATTTGAACCAGATAAATATCAGTATAATTTAATAGGAATCAGAAGAATACAACCAGTACCCTGTCATTCAAATCCCTGTTTGCTTATTTACATTGCTGTAAGTTATGTAAATTTTCTATGCCTCACTCTCTTTATATTTAATAAGAGACTGCCTTTGGAATGGATTTTTCAATTTGCTGCACAGATTGCATTAAAGGAAAGTAAATCTACATGATTGAGTCAAAAATTGAATATTCAATTTACTTTATAAGTCCTTACAAGTTTTTAAATACGGAATATTACTATTGAAATTTGTTGAGAACATTGAAAGATACAGTACATTATTATATTCCTCATTTTAATGGTATCTGACATTTTCTCACAATTTAGATTAAGGTGTAAATTCCAAGGGGTATGATATATATCTTCAGAGTAATCTAAGATCATATATTAAGTTTTGAACCTCTTCGATGATTTCACTTTTGTCTGTTTATATACACTTGTTTTTATTTCATGCTTGTTCGTCTTTTCCTAACAATCAGTCTGTAGAATGACAAGTATAGCAAATGGAATAAGCTAAGCAATTTTATTGTTCTGTGTCATTTAATAATTCTCATGTTCACAGTAATCATGACTCTAGTAAAATTTTAGCCCTGAATTGTGATTCATTCACTAATGCTTATTTTATTCTTGCTAGGATTGCTAATGGAATTAAGGGCCTTATGTGATTTCATATGCCTTTTTGGACTGTCTTCTCTATCTCAGTATTATAGTGAATTTGTACTTCCTTTAGTGCAATGGCCATTTTATGATATTAATTTTGCCATTCCAGAAACATGGCAGGGCTTTTCACTTCCAATTTCTTTCTTCTAGGTTTTGTAGTGGTCCTTCACTTTCTTGAAGTTGACTCCTAGGTATTTATTTTAGATTTGCTCAACGATAGCTCTCTACCAATTGAGCCACAATGCCACTTCCAGTTTTCTGGCTGTTTATTGGAGAAAAGAGTCTCACAGACATTCCTGCCCAGGCTAGCTTTAAATCACAATCCTCAGATCTCAGCCTCTTGATAGCTAGGGTTACAGGCATGAGCCACCCGTGCCTGGCTATTTTAGATTATTTTAAATAACATTGTGTTCCTGATTTCCATCTGTCTTCTCACAGTTGGTAATTAGAAAAGCCTGTGATATTCTTGTGTTGATTGATCTTATACACACACATACACATATATATATATATGTATGTATGTATATATATATATTTATATATATATATAAATATATATATATAGGTACTGGGGGCTTAGGCTCTGGACCTGGACACTGTCCCTAAGCCTCTTTGTATTCAAGGCTATCGCTCCCACTACTTGACCATTTGAGCCACAGTTCCACTTCAAGCTTTTTCTGAGTAATTTATTGGAGATGAGAGTCTCACAGCCTTTCTTGCTTGGGTTGTCTTTGAATCACAATCCTCAGATCTCAGCCTCCTGAGTAGGTAGGATTACAGGCATGAGCCACTAGCACCCACCTGACTTTATATCCTTTTTCCAAAATTATTTATTAGCTCCAGGGCATTGGGAGTGAAGTATTTAGGAGCTATATATCATTTTCAAATAGAGGTTATTTCACTTATTTCCTTCCTAGTGAGAAACCACTTATGTCTTTCTCTTGCCTATTGCCCTGGCTAGAAATTCCCTGGAAAGAGAACTGATGAATGAAGAGAAGAGGGTAGAATGCAGTCATAACATTCAATGTTAAATGCGAAAGGAACATGGAAAATTGAAGGGATTGGTAGCATTGGGAAAAATATGGGAGAAAAATAAAGGAGTGGCATTTTATCAAAATACATTGCACACATAAACTGATATTTTTAAATGGTAACCTCTTTTTACAACTACTTACAGACAATAAAAGTAGAGCGTTTTTTGTTTTTGTTTTTGTTTTTTTAAAGAAGATAAGTTCCAAAAGTCAGAATCAGCTTGGTACAGACAACCTTAATGTATGACCCAGAATGCACATCTAAGGGTTTTTCATATCACTGTCAAGATGATTATACTAGAAAGACATTCAGTAACGTTTACGTCATGGGAGTAAAACTTTTTATAAATTCCATTATGGCACTTGTAAAAGTGTCTCAAGGGAAACCTTAAGTCCCTTTTGTCAATGAGGATATATAGTAAGAGACAGTTTAGTAAGAAGTGAATCATTCTGTGATATTAAACCTGTAAGCAGCTCAGTCTTGATTTCAGCCTCCAGAAACATGGGAAATAAATTTCTGTTATTCATAAGCCATCTCTGGTATTTTGTTATGAGCACCCAAAAGCATGAATTCAACATGCCTACATGATTAAATTTGAGGATCAAATTATGTTAGTTTTTACATAAAATCCCAAATGTAGCTAATGTAAACATGTAAATAGTGTTATTGTAGCTTAAATTGGAATTTCAATTTCTGAAAAGATGTTCCTAATAAATAATTAATTACATTACAAAGTAGATGAAAACTCATCTGAATTAGGATCTCAAAAAAAAGATTCTCTACATCCCTATGATGATTACATTTGAACCTGCAATTTTGTACCACAATGTTCCATTATCTCTCAAATGTTTAACAATGAACTTCAAGATTAATTGAATTAATATGCTATATTAGAAGATATACTATGTTTAATTAAATAATTGACCTATTTGAGATAAAAAAGGTACACATATTAGATTTCTGAATTCTACAAATTGTAGCTATTGAGCAAAGGACAAATATAAATGAATGTTGCAATCCATCTATTAAATCTGTGGAATTTTTTCCATTTTCAAAACTCAGATTTACGTTTAGATTAAGTGTATACATCCATATTTGGCTATCAAAAATATAAATATAATATAAAAATAAAAATATAAAACTATAAATAAAAAGTATACTAAAATTGAAAGACCCTATGATCAAGGTACATGTTCACTTGTTTTAAATTTGACCTTGTTGATTGATACTTGGTTACAAAGTATATGAGTGTGGTCTTATCAAAATGTACAGAAAAGATTGTGTTCACTTTAATTGAAGTCCATCTAGTCTATGTCTCTCCTGAAAGCATCCATTACAATAGACCAAGCAGAGACAGTAGCCCAAAGGAAAAGAAGTTTTATTGCCAACCCCTCCACCATGGGAGAGTGAGAAATGGTGCCTCTCTATACCACTGGGCTAGAGGCTGGAAGTATTCCGCTGTGTATCTGAAAACAGCTTAAGCAGGGAGGAGTTTAGGTCTGGGCAGAGAGGGGAGTCCTGGGGAGAAGAATTCTCTTTTCTTTGAGAAGGAATTCCTGTCTGAGTGGAGGGCTTTTGGCAGATGCAGAACAGGGCTAGAGATACATGCTACTAACATTCCTAGATTCCCTCTTTTGTTTCCTTCCTTCTTCCCTTGCTTCCACCCTTCTTTTCCTACCTCTCCTTCCTTTGTTTTTTCCTCCATTCCTCCTTCCCTTCCCTCCCTCCCCTCCCTCCCTCCCCTCCCTCCCTCTCTCCCTTTTGAAAGATGATGTATAATGTTAAAATCAATGTATATAATGTTAATATATTTACTCTTAACTTTTAAAATACAATCTTAAAATTTATACTTTTTTGCAAAGGTCAATAACATAGGCAGAAGCTGAAATTTTGTTCATGTTCATTGAGTAAGTCCAAATAGCTGTAAATAATTGTGAGGTTGTCTTTTATGGAATTAATCTTTTAATTTTCTAATCAAGTATTGGAGACAGTAATATTAACGAAGGGTTTTGTTGAATAAAATACAATATAGCTAAGAAGAATTTCATGTAAATCTAGCAACAAAACCAAAGTAAAAGTTGTCCAAAATACATTTTTCAAAATATTCTACCATACTGATCCCCCTAGAATGCAAATCTTCCAAAGCATTATAGTTTGTTCTACTTGAACATAGAAAAAGGTTCCCTTGTTATTTTTAACAAAAGACACTTTTAAGTAACAAGTATAACTTGTACACACAAAGGATTTTATTTTCATATTATGTTGACTCCACTTCTTTTTCCTCATGAAAGCCACTACAAGGTTTGAAGATGCCATTGTAGTGACAATTTTTTACTCTCCCACATACTCCTGTACCTATTACCATTGAAACTCTTCTGTTTTGATATCCCTCCTGCTCCTGCTTTTGAATAATAAGCTCTTTGTACTAATGAATAGCAAGTTTGTGACCCAGCTCTTAAAACCAAGGTCTTATGTACAGTAGGTATTCAGGAAACATTTGCTTAAAAGAGAGATTAATGAATATACCCTATAATTAAATCTTTTTTTTTGGGGGGGGGGGGGGTTCCGGTCGTGGGGCTTGAACTCGGGCCTGGGCGCTCCCTCAGCTCTTCAGCTCAAGGCTAGTGCTCTACCACTGGAGCCACAGCGCCACTTTCCGGCTTTTTTCTGTATGCTTATGTGGTGCTGAGGAATCGAACCCAGGGCCTCATGCATGCAAGGCAAGCGCTGTACCACTGAGCCATGTTCCCAGCCCAAGCCCATAAATGTTTAACCAGTTAATATTTAATAAGGGAGCCAAAAACAGTTTGAAAGGAAGACTGCCTCTTCAACAAATTGTGCTGGCAATTTGGCTATCCACATGCAGAAAACTGAATCCAGAGTCAATTCTAAGAGGATCAGGCATCAGTGTAAAGCCAGATACTGTGAAAATATTAAGGAAGGGATAGAGGTGTGTTTACCCCCTAAGTAAAGATCCTGAATCACAACAAATCAAAGAAAGACTAGATAAATGGGATTGCATCAAACTGAATAGCCTCTGCATAACAAAGGTCATAGCTAGAAATATAAGTAGAAAGCCCACAGAATGGAAGATCTTTATTTGCTATGTATCAGACAAGGGCTTCATACCTAAAATATAATGAAAGCTCAAAATTACTTCCCCCAACTAAACCCTCAAATATCTCAACAACTCAATCAATAAATGGGCTAAGATTTAAAGAGAGACTTTTCAGAGGAAGAAATAAGAAAGGCAAATAAACACACATAAAGAAATGTGCAACATCTCTGACCATAAAAAACTTCAAATGAAAACATTGAGCTTCTACCTCACCCCAGTTAGAAAGGCCACGATCAAGAAAACTAATAACAACACATGCTGCTAGGGATGTCACCAAAACGGAACATTGCTATATTGTAGGAATGTAAACTAGTCCAACTATTCTGGAAAGCAGTGTGTAAGTGTCTCAAAAGATTAAACACTCCTTGGGCTGGGAATGTGGCTCAATGGTAGAATGTTTGCCTTGCATGCATGAGGCCCTAGGTTCAGTTCCTTAGGATCACATAAGCAGAAGAAGCTGGAAGTGGAGCTGTGGCTCAAGTGGTAGAGCACTGGCCTTGAGCTGAAGAGCTGAAGAACAGCACCTAAACCCATAATTCAGGCCCCATGGCTGACCAAAAAAAAAAAAAAAAAAAAAGAAAGAAAACAAAAGATTAAACACTCCTGGGCATTTATACAATAGATCACAAACAACACCATGATAACTGCCAGCACAACCATGTTCATTGCAGCCTTGTTTATCATAGCCAAAACATGGATTCAACCTAGATGACCCACAATAAACGAATGGATCAAGAAAATGTGGAATTCTATGCTTCTATCAGTGAGAATGGCATTGCCCCATTCATAAGAAAATGGAAAAAAATTATATTAAGCAAAGTAAGCCAAAGCCAAAGAAATAGGTTGCATGGTTTCCTCATTTATGATAACTAGAAAGTGCCTAAAATTTATACAAGTAAACACACTGAATGTTTATATATGCATATATAATGAATGTATAATATATATGTATATATGTTTATATATACACTGGAACATGATAAATTATGATCAAAGGATGATATGCATAGGAGTGGTTGACAAAGGTTCAATAGCTATGTGAATATGATCATATAAAATAATATTTTATAAAATTAATGCCAAGTAAAGGAACCAAAAACAGTTTTTAGTTGTCACTGTTGCTATTTTTGCTTTGTTTCCCTTCTGTCTTATGTGTTAGTTTATATTTGGGAGGGAAAAAGAAACAGTGGAACAAAGAGTGAACAAATATAAGAGTGGTACTTACTAGACACTATGTTGAAAATGGACTCTACATCTTGTGAGTAGGGATGTGAGGGAAAATCTGAGAGATAGAGGGAAGGGGAGACATGGTTAAAAAAGAATTGTCTCACAATTACGTGCTTCATATAACTGCAAGCCCTCTGTATATCAACTCCGCAGCAACAATAAAAATTAAATAGAAAATAAATAAAATAAAGAGTAGAGTGGATAAGGATTAAGCAAGTAGGAAAAAGCATGAAAAACAACTTGTTTAAATAGGGATACAGTTGGACCCATTGCAACAATGAGATGTACAAGACGTTATGTTGAAAATGAACTTTACAACTTTGACAGAGGAAAGGGGGGAAGTGGCGGGGGGGGGGGGGGGGGAGTAGGGGGGAAGTTGGGAAGGTATGGGAAGGGGAAACAAAGGAGGAGGCAACAATGCTTGATAAGAAATGTGCTCATTTAAAAAAATAAAGTATAAAAAATCAGCAAATGGAGGAATGAGGAAATAGTTATTAAGTGAGAAAAAAATATGGGCCATGATCCCTATCTGAATGAGATCTACACACTAATGATATCAAAATTATTTATTTACTATCAATTACATTTTATGTTCTCATTAACTACCAATAAAAATTCAAGAACTACATAAAATTTACTTGGACACCTGCTGTATTTGTAAGAACATCTCAAACCAAATTTTTCTCCATTCAAAGGCTTACATAATGTATTCCATATCACTATTAAATGTATTTGAAGCTTAGGAGAGCAGGGAATTTGGGGGCTTGACACTGAAATGACAATAGTTTTTTATAAAAGTGGAAAGGCATAGATGACTTAATATAGCGTCTTTTAGTTATGTAACATATTTGTAGGTTGAAAATGATTGAAATTCTACATAAACTCTCAGAGTGAGAGGCAATACTTTTGATAAAAATTATAGTAATTGTCAAGAACTTTCCTCAAATCCATCTTGTATGTCTAACTTCCTAGAAAACTAATAATTCTAATAATTCAGAATACTCAGTTAATAACGAAATCTTGCTGCTTGTTCTTTCATTTTTGTATCTTAGTAGATTTCTCTTTATTTCTTTTTATAGGCCTGCAGACCATCATATGACACAATAGTATAATAGAGTCATAAATCTAACTCTGAAAACAAAGGCAGTCTTGACACACATTCATCCAATTAATAAAAAGTTAAGGCCAGAGTCTTTGTAGCCAATCACCTTCTAAAGATTCTAACTCAATCTGACTTCAGGGGTTGTGTTCAGTACACAATTGCTAAGACATAAATACTCAAATTGTAGCATTTTATATTTTCCAATTTCACTTCTATTTGAGCAGTGCTTCAAGCTTTCTGTCCCAAGCAGACTCATATCTAGGTAATGTAAAACTTATGCAAATATATTAATATTTATGTCTAATATTTCCTCATATTGTATTGTTTTATCTAGCTTGAATTTTTATTTTCCTTACCACAATGGAAGGAGTTGCTGTCTATAAGTATGATATGTTTCACATAAAAATTTAGGCAGCTCATAGGTGTCAACCAGATCTACTATTTCTACAGGAAGTTCATTTTATACAGCTCCTTAAGTTTGCAAATGGGAAAACACCAAATAATCCATTGTAGGGCATATATTTCTATGGTAAATCCATGCTTAAACTGTGTGCTTCACATTGTGGACAAGACTGTTTTCTTTCTCTTGTGGGTGTGAAAGTGAGAGTTTGAACACTGTCTACACAGCACAGCAATGAGAGGTGCAAGGTTGATCTCTTGTCTGTGTATCCATTCTTCAGTTATAAGTTTGACAAAACTGAGCAGAAAAAAATGTGACCAATGGCTCCAATTCTATTCTCCAGCAATGAAGCCTCACTCTCCTTCTCTGATTTTCTTTTCCTAGTAATGTCTGTGGCTCATCTGAAATGCTGGCCTGATAGTGCTTCAGGATGTTTAAGTATAAGGAAGTGCATATTCAGGTGCATCTTTAGTACTTTAGAGGAAATAATATTTTCCTAGCCATATTGTTTTCTCATGTGAAGCTGAGTATTTGTTTCTGGGAAAATATTCTCTGATGGGAAGGAAGCAATATGCTGGCTCTTTTGAAAATGATAATGACCTCTTACTGTTCCTTAGTCAAACCTTAACTTACTGAAACACCATTTGTCTTATCTAGGTAAATTTGTGAGACAGATTATTAAAGGTAAGTATCAGAGAAGCACTAGTGGTTCCTACCTGTATTCTTCTGAGTACAGAAGGCTGAGAGCCAATGATCGCTGTTCCAAGCCAGCTCAAGCAGGAAAGTCCTTGAGTTATCTCCAATGAACTACCAGAGAACTGGAAGTGGTGCTGCAATTCAAAGTGGTAGACTGCTAGCCTTGAACAAAAAAGCTCAGGGGCAGCACCCAGGACCTGAATTCAAGCACCAAAGCCCACAATAAAATAAAATAAAACGTGAATATCACATGTATAATTTAAATACTTTCATTTTGTTGACTGCATCTTACAAAGCACAAAAAGTAAGTAAACTATGTTCTAAGACAAAATTTCTCCTTACTTTTTCTGACTGAGAACATATTTTCATTGGAAGTTCTATATATTTTCCTTCATTGTCTTGTATTATCATTTATAGCCTGAATGATAGAGGTTGCAAAGATTTGGAGAGTCTCTGACCTTGAATGATGATGAAGGGGATTGTGGCTTCTCAGGAGACAAACTCTTTTCACCCAGAGCAGTAGGTTTTACTGTTAGTCATTTTGGGAGCAGGGTAAGAAGTGAAGGATCACTGAATTTTCTAGCTGGTATAAGAGAATAAGAGGGATGGAAAACTGGCCTGAGTTTCTATACATGCATTTATATGTCAGTGTGTCATTTAAAACACCAGTATTGAGGACAAAGCACTGTGCAAAAGGACTGCAGATATATAGCAGAACAACCTCTATTGAAGGAGGTTCTGATTTTTTGTAATTTACAAGATATTGTTAACACAATGAAAGCATTTAAATTATTCATGTAATATTTCTAGCTGATTCATATGAATACCATGAGAATTAAAATCTTGACTGAGACAACTTTCACCCAGACCAATTGTTAGATCATGATCTCAAACTCTATGAGCCCAGACACATAATAAATAAAGAGAATTAGATTGGTTTTAGTTTATTTATTTATTTGCTCTTGTTTATACTTATTTATTTTTATTTATATGTTGATTATGTTTAGTTTTATTTAAATGTGTATTTTATGCTTCGTTGTTTTTATTTTATTTATATGTTTATGTTTATTTTTACAAGACTGGGGCTCAAACCTAGGACAACCCACAAATTATGAGAGTCCACAATTGAGAGATCTGGATTGTGTGTACCAATTGTGCACTAATGTGTGTACCAAGTTCTATAGAGTAAGCATAACACATCCAGTGTAGTTGGATACAAACTTGTATTCATCATTTGACTCTGTTAAGTTATAACATAACAGGAACAATATTGAGAATTACATCACTTCTTACATGTTAGAGTTTTTGTAACTGAATAGTATAGTAAATCATATAACAAACCATTTCCTAATCAAAATAATCTTCTGGAGTAGTTACTATTTTAATTATTCCCAGGAAAATGGAAAAACTATCAAGAACTAAGTAATTATGGGAGGTCACATAGTCTGATTTGAAATTTGACTCAAAACACAAGGCTCTAGAAAATCTGCTTTTGTTCACTATCTTGCAGTCATAGTATGCCAATCACTGACTGCCCAGATAAGCATTAAGTATTTGCAACATAGGTCTCTTTCCCTGTGTTTATTCAGCTCAAGACTTTTCATCATTTATGGCAGTATCTTTCCAAAAGTATCTTCCAAATATTTGCTACCCTTTGCTCTGCTTTTGTTGTCCCATGTGCTTCATTCTTTCACAAAGATAGAAAGATGCACAGAACTCCACCTTCGATGTCATGTGACAGGTGCATTGTTACAGATGCCATTTTTTTATTTTTTATTTTGGCTGAAAAACATCAACTTTTTCTATGGGCTCTTACTTAACCAGGAGTAGAAGTAAAGCTTGCCTGCCTGGATACCATTCTGATTCTGTCTTTGCTCTAAGTCCTTCATTCTGCTGTCACTTTACAGTCACATTGAGTTCAAGACAGACATGAATTACTGAGAGCCTACTGATAAAGGAGGAATAAAGGAAACTTTCCCCAAAGGAAGAGCACAGCAGATTCTCCTCAGGACCAAGATAACAAATTCTCTAGAACTGTTCCTAAATCAAGAACTGAGATAATTATCAACTATACCACCCTATGACTAGGGCTGTGAAAATATACATACCTTTCTCCTCCCACACACAAGTCTTCTATATTTAAACCAATACAGAGCTCATGTCAATACCTTGAAGATGAACTAAAGTACTGTCTTCTTGTGGCATTCCAATTCCAGGTATTCAATAACCATTTTCTGCCATTTATTGAATCACTTTAATAGCATATAGAAATAAGTGGCTATACTTGACATATAGAAAGCTGGGATTTGGGGTCCTGTCTCTAAAACTCCAGTTTCAAGGTCACAGTCACCTCTGGAAGTGGATGAAAACAATTTCACCAGATGATAATTGTTTTCTAATCTTTTAAAATTATCTTTATGTTGTTGTACAAATTGGTTTCCATTCATCATGACAATTTATTAATATAATGCATCTTGATCAATGTCAACCCTTCTAACATTCTCTTACATATTTCCCCAATGTGTATGGGAGGGGATTATGATGGTAGGTTATTTAGCATGCATCATTGATGATTGAACCTGAAATTAAAATTTGGCCACCCACTCTGGGTCAATAATCAGTTGGAAAGGATACATAGAAGCAACCTTGTAGGACAGAAAGTACAAAGCAGAAGTAAGAGTTACATAATTCCAGGCAGATGGTAGAATCATTAAAAATGATGGAGTGATCCACCGGATGGTAAGAGCACCACTATAGATTTTGTATACCTAAAGGAATGTCTATAGTGTAATCTCTAAAAGAAATAAACTTATGAGGTGAAAAATATGAATGAACAGATTAGTCAAAGGTAAAATATGATAGGTGTTGAAAGAATCCAGGTGAATACTTTTATGTCCTTAAAAGTAAAGTTAGAGAGTAAAAAGTTTATCTTGTGCTAACATCAATCAAATCATTTGACAGAAAACCAAACCAGTCACTTTCCCAATATCACTGCCTTGTTATTTATGATAGCACAAGCTATTTATCTTCAAGTTTCTGTGCTCTTCAAGACATTGGATAATATTTATTAAAAATTTACTGTCAGATTGCCTATAGTAAATCCATGGTTCTTTAATAGAGAATATCCATTCAAAGAAGAGATAGAAATAAGTGAAAGATGAATTATATTATATCAAGGTTATTTATCAAATCTTAATAAACCTAAGGGAAAAACACAGTGCAAAGTACATATGGACTCATCATTTGATGATATATTTGGGTAACTAATGGCATTAGCATGACATCAAAAAATCACAACTAATCAGTGATTAACTTGGAATATTTAAACACAAAATTCAAGAACTGTTGGATTTCACTCATATATATACATATATATATATACATATACATATACATATATATATATGCATATATATATACTATATATACATATAGTCTATATTGGGCCGAGGGATTTGAAGCTTGCTGAACATATGATCATACTGCAGTGACACAGGCATTGATCATTGTCACTAAAAGGAGTTTAGAAGGGACCTGTCTGAAGATTAAGGAAGAACATTTCAAGGTGATAACTTTAGATTGCAGCAGTAGGTAATACCTGGCAGTAAGTCAATGAGGTAACATAGTTAAGGGCCAAAACATACATTTTGAGAATCTTAAAGGACCTATAATTGCAATATCACATGGAAAATAGATATATGGTAAATAATATTTCCTTTTCCATTGTATGTTTTTAAATAGAAAATTTAGGCACAGGTAAGATTTTAAAATTTCTGTTGTCCTTTTGTTTTATCTATTCTTTTATTAGAACATTTGTAAACTAAAACATGAACACACAAAATAATTATTACTAATACTATTTTCTTTCTCACAAAGAATGAATTTGAATAGTCACAATGATTCACTTGTTTAGTTGTCAAAGAAAAACTGGTAACAAACCCATTATTATTATAATAGACTATTTTTATAATAGACTATTCCATAATAGTCTATTTTACCTTTTAAGAAACTGTTTCCTGACCTGGCCATGGCAATAGCTATTTTCTCCTTCTCAACCAGAAAAATAAAAAGTAAGAAGACAGGCTTATAGGGCTTGCTATCTCTTCCATTGATGAAGTTTTCCTTATTAGTATTTTGTGAATCTTCTCAGTATCAACCTTGCATAGTTGGCTTAGGAACAAAAAATAAGTAAAACAATGCAAAGATAATGAATAGAATTCATGCATCAGATATGTGAACATTTAACTCAGTGCAATTGAGCTTTTAGTTCACCTTGCTTAAACAGATCTTTCTTATTTACAAATAAATGCTTACATTGACCCAATTTAGTGGGCATGAGAACAAAATGAAAGTTTGTCTACAAAGGACAAAGGGTGAACCAAAGCAACAGAGATATTCACTAGACAATATGTTGGAAATGAACTTTACAACTTGGGGACTCATGGAAGTGGGGAGGAAAGTGGGAGAAAATGAGGGAGGGGGTAAAAGTTTAAAAAGAAATGTACTCACTACTTTACGCATGTAACTGTAAGCCCTCTGTACATCACCTTGACAATCAAATTAAAAAATTGAAGTTCAACATAAGTCAACCTATCTGTCCATTTCTACCTGTCTTTTCAAAAGCAGCCAGGGTTTGGCTGCTTTAGAGAATCTATGATTTTTAAGGCAATTTGTTGTTTGATCTTAGGCATAAATTGAAATCTAAAAATAAATAATATTTTTATTTAGTGAAATTGCTTATGTTTCAGGATGTGTGTGGGTTACTTTCTACTTCATATGTAGTAGCAAATGCATTGAATAATTAGATGTTAATAAATATGAACATGCATTAATAATATATGAAATAGTGGAATTATTTAGGCCTGATAAAAAGTAATGTTTGATTATATGGTTCTAAAAGAGGTATTGTTATGATAACTTTTAATAACAGCTTGGGTATATTATATATTTATCATATTAATAATAAGAATATAAAAGACAGATACATTTTACATCTTACAATAATGCTGACAAAATTTACACATCTGGGACAGGAGATTTTTGCAAACAGGTAATTAATAAGAAATTTAGGGTAAGATTCGTGTGTGTGTGTGTGTGTGTGTGTGTGTGTGTGTGTGTGTGTGTGTGACTAGAAACAAGAGATTTTCTGTATTACAAAATTTTCCTCCAATAAGCCTACTTATATTATTATAAACACAGTAACATATCTTCAGTTTCTGATGCATATTTTATTTGACCTTTTAACTGAGGCTTTGACTACAATCAGATGAAAATAATAGGCATTTTATAATTTCTGAATTAAGGAATACAGTGGATTTCCTACAAACATAATGAATGCCAGCTTTCATGTTTTAAATTGGAAGAAGATATAAAGATATAGAGGGGGGATAGATTAGAGATAGATTATAGCTAGATGAGAGGTAGATATAAATATAGAAGAAAAGTTCTTTGTGATTTTATCTTATTGGTGTTGAAATCAAACACTTGCATCAAAATGATTGCTAATTAAGAATTCTATTATTCAGTCTTCCACTGTGACACAAACCCACACATCTTTTTTTGTAGTGAGTGTTCTCTTGCAAACATTGCCTGTGGCAAGTTATAATAGCAATCACTTATTGAATATTGAGCTTATTTCAAGGTTTTCGTGGTTATCTCTAATTTTCTTAAGTCAATGACTAATATATTTTAAAAAGCACGTCCTTCTTCCATCCCACTTCTTTCTTTCCTTTTCCGTAACAAAACATGTCCTGTTAAATTATCATTCTTCAGCATCTCAGACTACTACTATTCTTTAAATTCCATCATCAGAGACCTCAACTGTCCACACACCATAATCTTGACATGTTAATATACACAGGGTAATTTATAACATTTTTATGCTTTTTAATTAAGACAGCCTTCTTTTCAGATACTGTTACATAATTTTGAAATTTTGTTCTGTTGTGGTTTCACTTTGAAAATCCTTATTTTATTATTTATTTGGTATAATTCTATGAAGACTTTTAAGTGGCATACAAACTTTAAGATTACATTTATATGTATTACTATATTTCACCTTCAAAATAAACTCATGAATTCATTTTGAATGTCTATTATTTCAATTTGGAAGGCATAAAAAGTATATTGAAAGATTAACTAGACCCATCTAGAAGGGTTTGGACTAAGAGCCGTGAGTGTTGTTATATCAAGACCTTTGATAAAAGGGGTTTACATTTTAGCCTGGAATGTATTTGAATTTACATGTAATTTTTGCTTTTTCTGTCAGCAAATTTATAAAGGCTATACAAAGACTACTAGTTCCCTTCTTGTAATTGTGAAGAATATTATTAAAATACAAATAATGATATAAGTTATAAGGACCATTATTACTGTTAGGTAAATAAATCAGCAGCTGAGGAAAGAGAGCACCACCAAATATTCAGGCAGGGTGAAAGATTTATTTTCTGATATGCTGGCTGACCGCTGGTAAAGGTCAAAGCCCATGCAACCAGAAAAAAGTCGGATCAACCCCTGGCCAGGACTTATCAAGGCCAGGGGCTGGGAGATGCTGTCTCCACCTTGGATGTAGAAGTTACCTTAAGGAGGGAGGAAGTGACTGCCTCCAGATGTGCCAGTTACATAGGTGACACAGATACTGGGCAGAGACTTAGACAAAAGGAGGGAGGAATCTGCTCTGCCTTACCATGGTGAACTTTACAACTACCTCTTCCAGCAATACTGGTGTTTGAACTTAGGGCTTCAAATGTGCTAGGCATGTGCTGTATCTACAAATCCAAACTCTTTTGCTTCTTAGCTATCCTTGAAGTAGAATCTTGTACTTATGCCCAGGCCTGCCTGAACTACTATCCTCCTACTTATACATCTCATGTAGCTGGAATGACAGGCACATTCTAACATACCTGGCTTTTATTGCTTAAGATGGTATGTTGCATACTTTTTGCCTAAGCTGGTCTGCAGATCTTAGCCTCCAAAGTATATAAAACCACAAGCATGATTTTCTAGATTTTCTACACCAGCTTCAGTTCCATTATTTATCAATTCATGCTAAGATTCTCTCCATGGACAGAACTATTATGAACCAAAATAAGTTTCTTTGGAAAACCTACATTTTTTACTTTCTGCATTTAAAGTTATTATTCAGCAGTGAGGTTGCTGAGGGCAATTAGATGTTACTAATTCCAAGCGAATTATGACACAAATACTGGAGGTTAGAGGCTATGGCTGGGTAAAGCTTTGCAGTATTTTAGCACTGAAGACACTGTTCTGCGATTTTCAAATAGATGTATCTTAAATGTGTGCATGAATTGATTCATTTGTATCACAAACTTAGGCCAATGGCCTATTTTACTAAAAGTATTGTTTTATTCTTAAGGAAAAGTCCTTTGAGATTTTTATGGGTCCAATTTATACTTTATTAAATTATTTACCTCTTTCTATTTTCATGTACCATTTAAGCAAGGTGAATTCATATTTAGAGAGAGGTCATAGACATTATGAAGAGAAAGGAGATTTGCACAGTAGGCTGTCAGAGTCTGTCCTCCTGAGTAAATCAGGTAACCATATTAAGTTACCCTTCCCCAAAACTGACAAAGTAATGCATTCATGCTACCGAACAATAAATATTTATTAATAATTGTCTATTATAAGTCATGAGTTGGGCTAATGGAGCATAATAATGCTGTGCCTTTCATGAGGTCGTTTTGAGAATCAAATGACAATGTACATGAAAGTACCTAATAAAATTTAATAGGCTACAAATATAAGAAACATTTCTAATGCTCTGTAAGATTTTAAATTGCTTTCTGAAATAGAGAAGATGAAATTATATTCAGCAGAGCTTTAATATTCAGGAAATTTTATTGAATTATAATTCTTGAAAATTGCTTTATATTGTAGCTTTCTTTAAAATGCAATATGCATTTTATCACAATACCAGATTCCCTAACACATTAGGTAATAAAGAAATTCTCAATTAAAAGTTTTCTATATTCCTGTGTGTGGGGGAGAGACTACACATGTCTTGTGGGTGTTCCAGCAATCTATGTAACTTCTGTTAAAACAAATTTTATTTTAGAGCTTGCTATTTTTCTCTCTAAATATACATATTTTTACATTGTCGTTACTATTCAATATCCTTTCTTATCCTCCAGATGAAAATTATTATCCTTCATATAGTTATTTGGTGCTTTATAGATGTATTTGACCTGCATGTGGACTGGTAGCAATTTCTACAGAAGATAGAAATGAAGCAAATGTTTGCTTTCAGATAGCCATATTTTTCTTATTTTTATGCAATATAAAGATACCACAGACTTATTTCTAGGACAAGTTTACAGGATTGTCAAAGGATTAACTATCTGATGAGAATTTATTGAATTCACTTTTTTTTTTTTTTTTTTTGTCATGGGGCTTGAACGCTATTCCTGGGCCCTGTCACTGAGCTCTTCAGTAAAAGGCAAGCAATCTACCACTTGAGACATAGAGCCACTTCTGGTTTTCTGGTGGTTAATTGGAGGTTAGAGTCTCACACAGACTTTCCTGTCCTGGCTGTCTTTTAACTGTGATCCTCAGATCTCAGCCTCCAGAGTAGCTAGGATTACAGGTGTGAGCCACAGGTGCCCAGCTTGAATTCATGTTTTTGTGTAGAACTATTTTAAGTGCCCTTGTAATAACAAAACTAAGAATGACTTAATCTTTTCTTTGATGAGAACATAAAAACCTTCACTATAGTTAGACAGTCACAAGTGGAAGAGTCTGTCATGTGTGGAACAGTCAGTATATGGTTAGGCAAGACATACTGCCTTTTTTGTTCATGGGGAAGTCTAGAACTGAATTGTTCAGTAAGATATTAGGGTTATAACTAGGGCAAGCTTCACATTTGCTTTGCACAAGTTAGCTGCAGCACCTTGGGTTATGATTATAATTGCTTGCTTCACTGTCGCTAGGTGCTGGTGTTAGTTATTCTCTGAATAATGGAATATGACACAGAAAATACTTTTAGGGAACTGTCCATGAGCACTCACCACTCACTCACTCACTGCTTCCCTTCTGTTCATTAGTGGGGCAAACAAAAAGAAGTTTCTTCTGGACTTTAATGTCCTCATCAATCCGAACTTTTCTTTGAACAAAGTATAAACACAGAGCTGACCATGTGGTGCATATAATGTGGGCAAGAAATACACATTTGTTATTGTTAACCATGGAAAGCTTAAGGTCATGGATGATTGTGGCATACCAAGATGATTGAGCTATACCAAGAAATAAAAATTTGTGGGGCTTTCAATTGAATTTCTCTCTTCTCTTGTCTAGTACTGATTCAAAGGTGGTGTTCACTTCCTGATGAATGTTAAAAAGTTCCCATTGATTTAAATGTAATACCTCACTTCTTTTTGAATAAATTAAAAAGTTCTCACTGATTGTAAGTGCAGGCAGGTTAAAATCATTGTGTGGGTAGGTTTGTGTCCCTTCCTCTAGCCTTCAGTGTACAATTCCCTTCTGTCTTGTCTTTTTCAGCTTTTAAAGTTTGTCTGTATTTCTCCTATAATGTCCTCTCTTTTGCAATACAGCAACAAGCAGGTCAAATCTTCCACATTGTGTCACTTTAACCTTTCTTTGGATCCCTTGTCCTCCTTAAAAATCCCTGGTGATTATATTTAGCCCATCCAGGTGATTGAAGACTTTTACCTTACATTGCTATCAACTTATTACTAGCCTATATTCTATTTATACATACACATTGAAGGATTTAGTCACTGAAATATTTGGGAGAAGATATGATTCTGATCACAATTGTACTATGAAATTCATTTAATTGATAAACAGGATTTATACATCTTTTATTAAATAATTTTATTGAGATTGATTACATAAATTTCACAGTATTATAAGATAGTGATACTTCAGTCAGAAATGCATTTTAACCTTCACAAGGTAAATTGTCAATATCTTGGACTATAAAGTTTGTGAATTCTATAAGCTTTGACAATACACCTCTTTCTACCACTTTGGGTGAAACGTACATTTCTTTCCTTTTGCTTAGTGTTAGCTATTCTCTCTTTCCCTCTCATTCCTTCCCTCCCATGCTGCCCTTGAATTGCTTAGTTCATTTTCATCAATGTCCAGTGCAGCTGATGGGCCCTTCTGTTGTATTTTCCCTGTTTCTCTCTGATTCTGTGCCCTCCTCCTAGTTTCTCTCTCTCTCTCTCTCTCTCTCTCTCTCTCTCTCTCTCTCACACACACACACACACACACACACACACACACACACACACACACACACACACACACACACCATATATAAAGCCAAGAACATGGAGTCATTTAGAAATTATATGGCAAACTAAGTAGATTTCCTTTGTTTCTTGAGTCCTGTTTACTTTGTCATATCTCCTTGCATTTTGGATTTAACATCCATATATCAGAGAGACTATGTGCCATTTGTCTCTCTGATCTTGGCTTAAAAATGATTTACTCTAGTTACATCCATTTCCCTGCGAATGTCATTATTTTCTCCTTTCTAATGGCTGTGTAATATTCAATTGTATATGTGTACCACAATTTTTGGATCTATTCAACTGTAGTGGGGCATCTGGGTTGTTTCCATATCTTGGCTATTGTGAATAGTGCAGCAATGAACATAGAAGCTCATGTGTCCTGTTGCTCAGGGTAGATGCCTAGGAGAATGGCTGGGCCATAGGGTAGGTCTATATTTATCTTTCGGAGGTACCTCCAGACTACTTTCCAAGGTGAATGTGTTAGTGTAAATTCCTACCAGCAGTGCAATAAGGTTCTTCTTTCTCTGTATCCCCTCCAGCATTGGTCATTGGCTGAATTTAGGATATGGGCCATTCTGACTGGGGTAAGGTGGTATCTCACGGTTGTTTTTATTTGCATTTCCTTTATGGCCAGGGATGATGAAGATTTCCTCATGTGTTTCCTTGCCATTTTTATCTCTTCTTCTGAGAAGTCACTCTTTAACTCTCTTGCCCATTTAATGATTGGATTGTTAGATTTGGGAGGGATTCATTTCTTTAGTTCCCTGTATATAATGTCTCATATGGTGCTGATAAATATTTTTTTCTCAGTTGGTTGATTGTCTTTCTAGTTTGGTAGCTATATCTTTAGCTGCACAGAAACTTTTTATTTTTAGGTAGTCCCATTTCTCTCTCTCTCTCTCTCTCTCTCTCCAATTTGTTGTGACCCTGGGACTCTGTTCAGGAAGTTCCTGCTTAGGCCTATAAGTTCAAGTGTCTCTCTTACTCTGTCTTGCAGTAGTTTCCAAGTTTCAGGTCTGATATTAAGGTCGTTAAGGTCTTTAATCCATTTTGAGTTGATGTTAGTACATGGTGATAACCTGGGGTCCACTTTTAGTTTTCTGCATGTGGCTGCCCAGTTTTCCCACCACTAATAGTTGAAGAATCTATGTTTCTTCCATTGTATGTCTTTGGTCCCTTTGTCAAATATGAGCTGACTGTAGGTATGTAATTTTAATTCTGGATCTTCTAATCTATTCCATTAGTCTTTGCATCTGTTATTTTGCCAGTACCAAGCTGTCTTTGTTATTACAGCTCTATAGTAGAGCTTGAAATCTGGTATCGTGATCCCTCCTGTGTTGTTTCTATATTTGCTTTGGCTATTCTGTGGGATTTATACATCTTAAACACAAAAATAATCCCCTCAAATTTCAGACAGCATTGGGTCAGATCATTGCCTGAGGGCAGTCCAGGCATTCTCTCTTGTTGCTCAATTGAGAACATCTGAGAAAGTACATTCAAGTCTGTGATTAGAGCACCAAAACATTTCTTATTTAGATCTTGGAGAGGAATTGAAATCTAAACCTAGAACTAAATTTGCAATTAACATTCCTTAATAACCTATGAATCAGAATTGTTCATTTTGTTTGAAATTGATTACAATAGTATCTAGTAACATTTGGCCTAAACCTGCCCATGGATGGTAAATTGTAGCCTATTTTGAAATTGTAAGTAATAATAACATATATGAATACTTCATCAGTTTATCCATGCAAATATACCCGAATTAGTCATAAAATCAGAATCAATGGCCAAACAAGACAAAGGCTGGAGCTTCCAAAATATGAGTATCAAAGGCAAAGCTTAAACTGTAGCTACTCAAATAGTTTGTATATTTTACTACCTTTAATTTAATCTGTGCCTATGTTGAGATGGGATGTTTTGAAACAACTTCTGGTCAAAAAGATGTCTGATTCTAATAAGTTTACTTCAGATAAAATGATTTCCAATGAACACCACCCTTTTGTTGTTTCATTAAGCATTTTGTTCCTTGAATTTTATCTTATATATAGAGACATTTGTTGCATTTCTAGGGTAGTGCATGTAATAAATAAATTGGAGTGTTAGAACCGACTCAAATACTTTCTTGTCTTGTCAAGTCCTAGGTTATATCAAGTTTCTGGAAAAAAAAAGATATCCATAAGGTATGACTATAATATTTTTCAGGATCTTAATAGTATTTGTGAGGCTTTCTTGAAGTAATAACTTTGGTGAAGAGAACTTTTTCCAGATTACCTGGATCAAACAGGATTCATTTCAGGCATGCAAAGCTGGTTCAATATATGCAAATCAATAAAGATAATTCATCATCAACAAGAGCAAGGATAGGAACCACAAGATTATCTCTATAGATGCAGAAAAAAACATATGACAAGGTCCAACACCCCTTTATGATGAAGGCTCTGGAAAAAAGGAATCCATGGAACATACAATAAAGGCTGTATATGACAAAACTACAGTCAGCATTATACTTAATGGTGAAAAAGTAAAGCCAGTTCCTCTAAACTCAGGAATGAGACAAAGATGTTCACTCTCTCCACTTCTCCTCAATTTAGCATTAGAATGTCTAGCTACAGCAATGAGATAAGGGACCCAAATAGGGAAGGATGAAGTAAAATTCTCCCTCTTTGCAGATGATATGATCTTATATTTAAAGAATCCCATGGAATCCACTCCGAAATTACTCAATCTGATTCAAAACTTTCGCAAAGTAGCAGGGTATAAAATTAATCCTCAAATACTAGTTACTGCAAATAAGGGAAACCATGGGAATTATGTTTCTTTGGACCTTGTTTACTACACTGAATATAATTTTTTCCAAGGCTTTCCATTTTGTAACAAATGGGGCAATGTCATCCTTTCTGATGGAGGCATAGAATTCTATTGTGTATATATACCACATTTTCTTGATCCATTCATCTACTGAGGGGCATCTGCGTTGGTTCCATATCTTAGCTATGGTAAATGATGCTGCAATAAACAGCATTGTGCTGGTAGCATCTGAGACAAGCAGAAACAGTCAGATAAGTTGATGTGAGGGGAAATGAACCCCAAGATGAGGACTCAAATGGTTTTTCTTTCGCACTATTGTTTCTAACATATTTATAAGATGATTCCTTTGTTGCTTTGAATGTCTCTTCCCCACGCTATAACTCCTGTTTTCACTGTATTTGATGTTGGTATAATTTTGGGGGGGAGGAAGAGAAAAATCAAATTGTTTAAATAAGAGTACAGGTGGACCCACTGCAACAATGAGATGTACAAGACATTATGTTGAAAAATAAACTTCACAAATTTGGCGGGGGGTAGGGGGGATTGTAGGGCATGGATGGTAAGGGGAAATAAAGGAGGAGGCAACAATGCTTGATAAGAACTGCACTCAATACCTTGTTTGTAACCCTTCTGTACAATATTTTCACAATTAAAAAAAAGAAATATACTCATTACCTTGCTCATGTAACTGCAACTCCTTTGTACAGTATTTTCACAATAAAAAAATTTATTAAAAATAAAAAATGTTAGTCCTCAAAATACAATGGCTTTTCTGTATGCCAACAATGAGAAGAGCATGGCTGAAATTAGGAAAGCATTTACATTCGTAAAAATCCCACAAAAAATAAAATACCTAGGAATTAACTTAACCAAAGAAGTCAAGGACCTCTACAATGAAAACTTTAAAAACCTGAAAGAGGAAATCAAAACAGAACTTAGAAAGTGGAAAAACCTCCCATGCTCATGGATTGGAAGGATCAACATCGTGAAAATGGCAATACTTGCCAAGACTATCTTCAAATTCAATGTGATACCTATCAATATTCCAACCTCATTTTTCAAGCAAATAGAAGAGGCAATCCAAAAATGCATATGGAACAAAAAAACTCTGAATAGCAAAAACAATCCTTAATAGAAAGAACAGTGCTGAAGGAATATCAATACCAAATTTCAAATCTTACTACAAAGCCTTATTAAACAAAACAGCTTGGCATTGCACAAAAAGAGACTTCAGGATGAATGCAATAGAATTGAAAACCCAGAAATGAAATTGGTTACTTGTAGAAAACTAAAGCTAGATCCTCATATATCACCCTGCACCAGAATCAACTCCAAATGGATCAAAGACCTCAGAATCAAAGCAAACACCCTGAAAACATTACAGAAAGGAATAAGAGAAACACTAGGTTTCCTTGGCACAGGCCGAAATTTTCTTAATAGATACCCAGAAACACAACAAATCAAAGAAAAGTTGGACAAATGGGATTGAATGAAGTTGCAGAGCTTCTGCATGGCAAAGAACATAGCTAGCAAGATCAATAGAAAGTCCACAGATTGGGAGAAGATCTTCACTAGCCATACAATGGACAAAGGTCTCAAATCTAAAATATACCTGGAATTCAAAAAATTAAATCCCTGAACAACAAATCTGCAAAGAAACAACTCTCCAATCAATAAGTAGGCTAAAGACTTAAAGAGAAACTTCTCTGAAGCAGAAATAAGAAGGGCCAATAGACACATAAAGGAATGCTCAACCATGCTAGCCATAAAAGAAATGCAAATCAAAACCACATTGAGATACCACCTCATCCCAATTAGAATGGCTATAATCAAGAATTCTAATAACAACAGATGCTGGAAGGGCTGTGTACAGAAGGGAACCTTACTGCATTGTTGGTGGGAGTGTAAACTTGTCCAACCACTTTGGAAAGCAATATGGAGGTTCCTCAAAAGACTCAACATAGAGCTCCCCTATGACCCAGCAATCCCACTTTGGGGCATTTACCCAAATGATCACAAACAAGACCATACTAAAGCTACCAGCACAACTATGTTTATTGCAGCCTTATTTACCTTAGCTAAGATATGGAACCAACCCAGATGTCCCTCAGTAGACGAATGGATCAAGAAAATATGGTATATATACACAATGGAATTTTATACCTCCATCAGAAAGAATGACATTGCCCTATTTGTTAGGAAATGGAGAGACTTGGAAAAATTATATTAAGTGACGTAAACCAGTCCCAAAAAAACATAGGTCCCATTGTGTCCCTTATTTGCAATAACTAGTATATGTCTGAGACAAGCAGAAAAGATCAGATAAGATGATGCTAAGCCAAATGAACCCTAAGATAAGGACACAAGTGTTTTTTTTTTCTTGCTTGCTATTTTTTCTAATGTATTTTATGGTATCACATGATTTTTCTTTGCTTTTTATGTTCCTCCCCCATGGTATAACCCCTGTTTTCACCTTATCTGATGTTGGTATAATTTGTGGAGGGGAAGGGAAAAAACAAATTGTTTAAATAGGGATACAGGTGGACCCATTGCAACAATGAGATGTACAAGATGTACAATATGCTATTGGGGAGGGGGAGAGTGTAGTTGTGGACATTGGAGGGAAGGGATGGTAGGGGAAAATCAAAGGATGGGGCCACAATGCTTGATAAGAAATGTACTCTTTACCTTATTCATGCAATTGGAACCCCTTTGTATTTTCACAAAAAAATCTTATTTTAAAAAAAGTTACATCCCACACTGTTTATGCTTGATACTTATACATCCAAGTAAGCAGTAAAATTAAAATGTCTAGTATTATAATTTAAAAACTGAGATCAGCAATAGAATTATTATTCTATATTATAGATCACTTCAGTAACCAAAATATGAGTTGCTCTGAAGTACATGCATGTAGTGTTGAGGTACTTAAGAAAGATATTATAAAGTACTTAGAGCCCAGTGAGAGCTGAGGGATCTTTAGATCTAGGGACTTTAGAGTCTGACATAAAACTGGACATTCTGTAATTTTGTGGCTAACAATTTTTATCTGGTTGCTTATGTTTTACTTATGTCTATCACAATAAACATGACTTCAATGAAAGAAGCTATCATATAATACACATGATCATGTTTTTTATTTTCCTCATTTAAATAATCAAAGGTTTGATTTTTGTCATAATTTTGACCATCTCCTATTTTGTCACTGAGAACAGTGAGTGTAAAATCAAGAAAATGAATGTAAAATTTATTCATTTACTTTTTTGGGGGGTGGAGGCGGTTGTGGGACCTGAAATCTGGCCCTGAGCACTGTCCCTCAGCTCTTCAGCTCAAGGCTAGTGCTCTACCTCTTGAGCCACAAAGCCACTTCTGGTTTTTTCTTCTTATATGGTGCTGAGGCATCAAACCCAGGGCCTCATGCATGCAAGGCAAGCACTCTACCACTGAGTCACCTTCCCAGTTCCTCATTTACTAAAGTTAAAGATTTAAATAATATACTTTGAAAGCTTGTGCAATCAAATGCACATATGAATGTGTGTATATATATGCATATAAAAATATATGGTAAAATGTGTACATGCGCCTATATTTGTGTAAGTATGCGCATACATGTATAAATATGTATATTTATGTATGCATATATACATACATATATTTGTGGAGATCTATGTGTGTGAATATCTATGTATACATGCATCCATGTATGTATGTTACAGAGATGTATGTATATATAGATACAGAGTTGCACACATTTAACTATTTTTGCCAGTCCTGGGCTTGAACTCAGGACCTGAGCTTCTTTTGCTCAAGGCAAGTCCTCTATCACTTGAGCCACAGCACCACTTCTGGATTTTTCTGATTATGTTGTACTAAGGAATCAATTGCAGGACTTCATGCGTGCTAGGCAAGCTCTCTACTGTTAGGTTCTTAAAGAAGAGAACAAGTAAGAACAACACCATGCACATGGTATTCAGATAAAGGGTGAGTTTATTTGTCGTTCTGGCTGGCAACAACCATGTTGGCACTCCACACAGCTGTGAAAAAGAGAGTCTGGCCCTGGGCCAGGCCTTATCTAGGGGGGGGGCGGGGGACGGGATTGGGAGGCAGTGTGGCCACATGGAATCCAGATGTAACTTCAGCGGATGCAGATGTGACCTCTTCCAGGTATGCCAGTTGCCTAGGTAATGAGGTACTAGACAGAGACATTGCTGTGAGGAGGGTGGAGTCGGTGAGCCATCCAAGAGTGGACCTTACATCTACCACTAAGCCACTTTCTCAGCCCTTACACACATTTTGAAGGAGAACTTTGGAGAAAGTTGAGAAAGAATCATGAATGAAAAGCTACAGTAATATTATATGCATTAATCAATACTATATGCTTAGACCAATTATTTCAAACTCATTAAAAGAAATGTTGGGCACTACCTCTAGATCTTATTTAGCAGAAGGTGGCAAGGCTGAAGATTTACATATCTAACCAGGTTTTATGTGATACAAATAAAACATCCAACAATCCTTAGAGTTTAAAATACACTAAACTAAAGTTAAGGAGCAAACAGTAAATGTAACATGTATGATAATTATTAACGTCTAGTGAAAACATAATTTCTCTATCAATAATCTGTGGATGCTGTGTACAGGTAACATACCTGAAATCCTACCTACTTTCAAGGTGGAGGTCAGTAGGAATTTGTGAATACAAGGGTCATATCAGGAATCAGGTTGGCTTGGGCACAAAGCCAAATCCTCTCCCAAAGACAGTAGAGTTATAACTCTAGTGTCACAGATCCTACCCAGCAATTACAATCTTAGAGTACAAACTAAGCATTGAAAAAAATCACATATAAATGTGATTTCTTTCTTTTATCCAGGTATCTAAATAGGCACTGTGTGTGGCATCATCAGTAAATGTGGCTTGAAGACAAACAGATGACCTAAAATGGAAGGCCAGTATGAGTTTGAAAATGAATGGGGTTTTTGATGGGTTGAATGTATTGTACTGCAGCAGATTTACTGGTAAACCAGTATATTCATCTGCTGCTAATGAAACCCCTAAATTCCCTTCCAAGTCTCTTTTTGGATTGTCATTCCTGATGTAATTGAGATGTCAATATCCTGAATATGCCAAAAGGACATGGTAGCTGAATTTTCTTACCAGCAGTGAATTGCTCAGTTATGGAATATCTCAACTGACAGGTGCTAGGAAGAAAGTTCTTGTGTTCAGAAGAATTTGAGGTTGTTATTATAAAGAGTTATATGTGAAGTTATGATGCTAATGGAAATGATCTCCACAACATGGACATGAGCTTTTATTGGTGTGTGGGATTTTTTTAGTGTACTATTTGCAGTTAGTTCTTTTGTTTTTCATTTGTTTCTCTGGCTTATTCCCCTTGTTTTTGACTTGGTACCCTTTGTTTTATACATAAGTTTGTATCGATTAAGGAAATCACAGAAATGTAACAAAGGTGAACCAATGCAACAGTGATACTCACAAGACACTAAGATGGAAACTAACTTTACATCTTTGCAGGAGGGGATAAGATTCAGGGTGAGGGGAGGGAAAGCGGGAGGAAATGAGTGAGGGGCTTTAATTGTTCTGAATGAAATGTACTCATTACCTTACATATGTAACTGTAAGCCTTCTGTACATCAGTTTTACAATAAAATTAAATAAACTAAAAAATCAAAAAGAAATACAATTTTGTAATTGAAAATAAGTCTCAGTCTCCATGTTCTGGCATTAAGGAACTTAAAACACGTATAGTAACTTTCATAAAAGTAGTTGACACTTGTGGATAAAATATTTAAATTAAATCTCAGTAATGTCTTATTTCAATATGTAAAATTAATTTCAATAATAGTATCTGAATCACTACAGCTCCATAGCTTGAAATAATTGAGCAGTTAGGGCTGGGAAGGTGGCTCAATGGTAGAGCACTTTCCTTGCATGCATGAGGCCCTGGGTCCGATTCCCCAGCACCACATAAGCAAAAAGAAAAAAAAGCCGGAAGTGGTGCTGTGGCTCAAGTGGTAGAGTGCTAGCCTTGAGCTGAAGAACTGAGGGACAGTTCCCAGGCCCAGAGTTCAGGCCCCACAATGGGACCAAAAAAATAATAATAATTGAGCAGTTAGTAGAGGTCCCATGAAAATTAGAATTCTGAGGATGCTTCAAGTTTTGGTAAAGAAAGTGTGAAATTCTGTTATAAGGAAGGTTCTTTAAAAATCACTAATGGACAGTTCTGTAAGCACATTACATGATAACTATGTGTCCTACAGTTCACTGAAATGCTGTTCATTGAATTCAGTAAGTATAAATATGGATATTATATATATATGTATATATATATATATTTCTTTTAGTCTGTGTTTCGTTTTTGATAATGCCTATTACTGTACAAATTCAATTCTGCAGGGTATTGTATAAAATTCCATGTAACTCTTTTACATCTCTTTTGCTTTTCCTATTGCTTTCTTGACTTTCAATTTACTTCCTCTAATTTTTTTTACTTCTTGTTAGAACATGCCTGTAGTTTTCTATTTACAGGTGGCTTTATATGAGGAATGGCTAGAATATATTTTCCTTGTACTTGTCTAATGATTCTATATCATTATTATATCTGAGGTTGTCACTTTAAATTTGTTATTACTTATGACAAATCATATTTTACTTCTTCATATGTTTGAAACAGTTGCATGCCAGATATTATGAATTTTATCATATTTTGTGCTATCTATTTGTAAGTTCTATAAATATTTCTGAGCTTAGTTTTGGAACCCAATTAGTTGACTGGTGGCTGTTTGACATTCAAAATCTTACTCCCCAGCTTTTTCTTCATCAGCCATATGTCCAGAGCTATATTTTTTTCCATGTTAGAATCAAAACTTAGTTTTGAGTATCCCATCTTGTGTTCCATCTACTATCAGCTTTTTTTTCTATTTTGACAGCCAGAAATGTATATTCTTTGTGAGCTCTGAGGGAAGTTTGAGAATCTTGCTACTTGTTCTCTTCTTTTGAGATGTATTTGAGGTTTACAAATTATTCTCATGCTTTATGGATGTGTTTGTGTCTGTGTGTGTGTCTGTGTGTGTGTCTGTGTGTGTGTCTGTGTGTGTGTATGTGTGGGTTTATAAGTGTCGTATGAAGTGATTTGATGTGCATATCAACATGCTATTGCTGATGTTGGATCTGAAATATTCTTGAAAGATTTGTTTGTTACAATTTTGAGCTTATGGAGCCAGAGGGATAAGGTAGGAACTCTCAGAACTGAGGCCTAAAGGGAGGGTTAAGTTCATTAGGATTGTTATTTCAAAGGGGATTTGTGACATCATTTTTCCTTCCTCTGTCTTCAAAACTGGCCTACAGGTAGATGGATTGCTCTATCACTTTCTCCTTGTCATGATGCTCAGACTCGACCAAGTCCAAAGAACGAACGACCAACTGATGTTGGAATGAATCTTCTAAATCCATGAGCCAAAATTAAACTTTCTTCTTTACATTCACTTATCTACTTTAAGTTACAAGAATGGAAAATGACTAATACTCTCATCTTCTCAGATAGTTTGGGTTTTTATTTCTAATTTTATTTTTATGATTATTTCCTGAGCCAGTGGTAGGCTTTTCAAACATAGATATTTTTTACAGTAGTAATTTGAAGATATGAGGGTAATCTATGGTTTACTTTATGCAGCAGTTTGTCTAATCTATCTTATAAATTCCAGCTGGCCTCCCAGGTTCTCTGTTATGACTCAGAACAGTACTAGAGGGGACTCTCATGTACTGTGGTTTAAGAAGTCTTCATAAATGAGAACACATAATTAAAGGATCATTTTGTTTGGTTGTTGTTACATGTTGTCTAGTTCTTAAAAACTACATTTTGTCTGGGTCATTACCTAAGACAAGAGTGCAAATTCAGTTTATTTAACTATCTTGGTAAGAAGCTAAGGAAAGAATAGATCAAAAGAGACATATACTACTTATTACAAATAAGGGAAACCAGGGGACCTATTTTTTTTGGGCCTGGCTTACTTCACTTAATATAATTTTTTCCAAGTCTTTCCATTTCCTAACATATGGGGCAATGACAGATAAGTTGATGTTAGGCGAAATGAACCCCAAGATAAGGATTCAAATGTTTTTTTTCTTTCTTGCGATTGTTTCTAACATACTTTTAAGATGATTTCTTTGTTGCTTTGTATGTCCCTCCATGTATAACCCCTCCCTGTATAAACCCTGTTTTCACTGTATTTGATGTTGATATATTTTTTGGAGGGAAAGGGAAAAAACAATTGTTTAAATAGGGATACAGGTGGACCCATTGCAACAATGAGAGATGTACAAGACGTTATGTCGAAAAACGAACTTTACAAATTTGGCAGGGGCCGGGGTAGGGAGCGGGGGAGATGGGAAGGAATGGGAAAGGGAAACAAAAAAAAGACAAATAATAACAAATAGTTGCAAAAAAAGAGAAGATAAAAGGATATCTAAAAATGGATCAAAAAAGAAAATAAAAGGACTTTTAAAAAGGAATAAAATATGCTTTATTAAAAAGAGAATTTTAATGAAAATAATTAAATTCCTTTGAGTTACTAAGTTATTTTGTATGAATTTTTCTGAAACAGAGTTGTATAATATAAACTGTGCTTCAGCCTCAGTTCTATGTTTTTTATAGGGAAATCTAATTATTAATGACTTCTTGACAATTTTACAAAAAAAAATACACTTTGGCAGTAAGAATAATGACAAAAGCTCAAAGAAAACTTTGGGAACATATTACTTTCATCTTGACATTTTAGTTTGTTTTTTGAAAATATCATGAAAGGAATGAACACATGCTAAAAATATAACAAAATGTCAGTGAGAAAATGCTCTGAATAGTGAAATGGAAACTAATATTTGCATTGAACATAAAACAATGATTTCCTTTTGTAGTAATTCCACAATCTTCGGTGTAGAAGATGAATATTTAAGAAGTATCTGCGTTTTAAAATTTCGTTTCTAGGAAAACTTTCTTTGATTAAATGGCTACTTTAATCCATATCAGTAATGTAATTTGTTCTAAAACTTCAAAGTTTAATGAAGGGCATTTCTTACCTTGAGACTCATAAAAAGATAACATACTTTAAATACACATTAATTTGTAATTGAGAATCTATAAAAAATGAAAAAATAGAAAGTATTTGAATGAATACTTTCTGAGAAATTTAGGAAGACTTACTTGAAAGTACCTTAGAATGTGTAGCATGTTCCAGTTCATAATTTTAATATCACCAGTTCTAAATTGCAAAGCTAATTATTTACTTTACATATGTTCAAACATGCTTTTAATGAAATATATTTGGTTTTTTCTTTTTTTTTTTGTCGGTTGTGGGGCTTGAACTCTGGGCCTGGGCGCTGTCCCTCAGCTCTTCAGCTCAAGGCTAGCGCTCTACCACTTGAGCCACAGCGCCACATCCAATGAAATATATTTGGAATGCTAAAAATGTGTATCTAATCTCTCTTAAAATAATTTTTATGACTTGATTTCCCAAATCACATCAACAAAGCTTCATTCAATACGGGGTCTGATAGATCATATTTTAGGCTCACAATAGGACTGCTAATCCCTTGCCTGCATTGTTATACCCTTCTCCATTCTCTACATCCTCTGGAGTGTTCCAAGAAGCTCCTATATTCAGTCTTCTCTGCATTGAGGAAGCATCGGCTTTTTATTTTTTCTTCTTTAATAGTTCCAGGGAGATTCCTAAACTTCTAAAGGTATCAAAAATAGAAGAGATATTCCAGAAGAAATGTTAGAACTGTGTGCTGGGAGAGGAAGAGAATATTTACATATACTCAATAGGTACATTGATTTTGTCTCTTTCACTAATGTAGGTCTCTTCTATATTCTTAACATGTTATAACCACAACTCAAGAAAGGAAAATAATACTCTTCAAAAAAGTGATTCAATAGTTTGTTACATTGCCATTCTGTGTATTTTCCAAATATCGTGCAAAGGTTTAGACCTTTTTATATTTAGCATCCCAAAAATTATAAAGTAACTGATGGTAAGTATGCTTTTAAATTAGTTACCTAAATGAGGCTAATTGTTTAAGTCACATATGGCTGTCCAATATCTCTCATTTATTGCTCCGGAAATTTTGTACTATAATTTTTTTCTCTGAAAATTGTTTACAATTATGCAAAAATTTCCAGTTTTCCAATAAAGTAAAGATAGATATTAGATAGACAAAGCATAATTGAAAATGTGTCACCCTGGAAATGCATAAAAAATTTAAAAACCTCAAAATCCTTTGGTTTGCCTAATATTATGAATTTGTGTAATTCATCTACTCAGTATGTATAATTAGGATATTTTAATCAAATTAAATTATCCCTTTTTCTTAAAAACAGAGCCTTTCTGATTTTTCAGCCAGGTGCTGTTGGCTCCAATCTGTCATCCTGATTCTTTTGGAGGCTAAGAATTGAAGATCACAAGTTCCAAGCCAGTCTAGACATAAAAATCGTGAAATGTTTATCTTCAATAAACCACTAAAGTTGTAAAGTTCATTTTTTGACATAACGTCTTGTACATCTCATTGTTGCAATGGATCCACCTGTATCCCTATTTAAACAATTTGTTTTTTCCCTACCCCTCCAAAAAGTATACCAACATCAAAAAGCTGGAAGTGGAGCTGTAGCTCAAGTGAGAGAGTCTTGAGCAAAAGAACTCAGGCACAGTTGTTAGGCCCCAACTTTAAGCCTGAGGACCAGGAAGAAAGAAAATAAAACGAACAGACATTTTTTTGTTGTGGTATATGACAAATATTTAGTTGTGATTCTTGAGTGGTTACTTAATTAGCATATTTTCATTCCTGATACACTACATTTGATTTGTGCTAATATTGGTTACTAAAAGAAAATATACCACTGAAATTAAATTACACATAACACCACATCAGTAATCTCATCTAAGAATTTCTTACAGATGTATGTTACAGAAGCCATTTTTTGTACCCAATAAAAAAAAAAGGAGGAAGTGGTACTGTGGCTCAAGTGGTAGAGCGCTTGCCTTAAGCTGAAGAGTCCAAGCCGAGTTCAAGTCCTACAACTGACAAAAAAAAAAAAGAAAAAAAGGAGAAATGGATGGTAAAAAAGTAAAAGTACAAGCAAATAAACAAGAAGATAAATATTCAAGATATAAATAAATATGTTCAAAATATGAAACATATATGTTCAATACAGATTTATATATAAATACATAGTCAAGTAACACATTTATATACATATGTGCATACATATGTATATATATATATTTTATATATGCATTTTTCAAGAGCTGACAGTTCCTTCTGACATTTTGTGTTACTTTTCATATCTATTTAAATCTTCTTTCCCAAAAATTTTTTCCAAGACTTACTCAGTTTCCTAGTGTCTTTCAGTTTTGCCAGCAGAGAGAAAATAATCACGGTATCTAGATTCTTATTTATAGTCATCAAAAGAAATATGGATCTTGGGCTGGGAAGGTAGCTCAGTGGTAGAGTGCTTGTCTCGCATGCATGAAATCCTGGGTTCTATTCCTCAGCACCACATAAACATAAAAAGCTGGAAGTGGCACTGTGGCTCAAATGGTAGAGTGCATGCCTTGAGCTAAAGGGCTAAAGAACTGAGGGACAGCGCCCAGGCCCAGAGTTCAAGCCCCATGACCAACCAAAAGAAAAAAAGAAAAAAAAATCTGGATCTTGTATCCACCACTAGTTCATACAACAAGACTGAAGAAATCTAAGCAGTACTTCCCAAATATGTTTTCTGACACAGGAATATCACTGAAGGTAAGATATTTCAAACTTTAAAAGTTATACAAAATTCTATGCACATCTTCACAATAAAAAGGGAAATGCATAACAAAATTAGTAATAATGGATCTTACTCTCATTATACCAGGGTAAAAATCCTCTGCTCAGTTCTGTATTTTGGCTACTTTTTCTTTTAGTCTTTCTGTTTTCCCCAAACATCACTTTTTACTCTCTTGTTCACAGTCTACTTTTCATTTGACATAGTTGTAAAGCTATTAGTTTTCCATGCACTGTTTCATTATATATTACTGGTTCATTATATATTATTACATTTATGTTGTGATATTATTATTATTATTATCTTCCTCATAATGTCTCATTTCTCTACTTTTACTTCAGAGGAGAGATGATAGAACATAGAATACTATGTTATTTTTATTGCCTAAAAACGCTCAAATAGAGCAGAGGTATCTTATAAACTGGTTTTGAGCTTAATTAAGACACACATAATAGAATAGTGCATTACATTTCCCTATATCAAAGAAGACATAACAAACATAATGAAGTCCTGGTGTCAGCAAGTATGAGAAGTTTTCTGATTTCTTGCCTTTATCTTTTACATTTCTAAGTTCATAAAGGTATAGAATGTGAAAGAATAAAATTTACTTTTGCAAAGTCAATTTGATTAAAGTTATACTTAATTCAATTAAGGTTAACATTTGCAATAAAAAAGTATGAATTTTTAATTTTACCTTGAAATCACTCCTTTTTTTTTGATCAAAGTCAAACAACACACTTTGAATTACACATGATTTCTTTCCTTTTGTACCAAATTCAAATACAAAGTCATTCCTAATTTTAGTTAATAATTTATGCATACATGTGTTTAGAAAATTTTCAATTATTTCCAAGCCAATAAATTAAATTGGAAATGTAATATTAAACCGTACTTGGTCACCTTTTTAAAATGAAGAACATAAGAACTTCAATAGCATTTACCATACTTGATTTTTGTAAGGAAATTCTTTCTTATTTTTATTGTAATATAAGACCAAAATCTGGTTGATGTGTTTTATCAAATTCTTCCCCGATCATAAGTTTCCATTGCAGAGCCGTTTGCTGACAACCAAATATGACTGATATGTAACACTCTAGAGTTATCACACAGTTAAGGGTTAGTCCACATGACATATTGGACATTTCCGTAGACTCTATTCTGCCCTTAAAATTCATTTTTCAAATATGACTTTATTTGAAGAAGGGTTGCTACATGGGTAAATGTTTGCGTACTCATTTATTAAGATCAATAGCCTTATAACATGTAAAGGAACAAGATATTACTCCTGGTTCAAGAATATATGCAGAAGGCATCCTTTTATAATTTAGTAGCTACATTGTCTTCTAGGATCTTTATTCTTATTTCTTATGACAATATTACATATGTGTATTAATATTTATTTCATATCTTTTCTACTGTGAACATCACCACATGGAACCAAGGCACTGATTTCAATTCTTTTAGATAAATGTTCAGAAACAGAATTACTGGATTGTTTCTAATTTATATTTTGTTGAGGAATCTCAATTTGATTTCCTTGGAGGCTATATAATTGTGCATTCCCACCAACATTACAAGAATTTAATATTATTCATACAATTTCCAACATGATAAATTTGTATTTGTTTTAGAAAGACATCTTTACAAACTGAAATGATAAAAATAATTAATGTTAAAAAAGTCATCATTAGAATTGTTATGTATTCTTTCATTGTGCTTTTGATTAAAAATTACCTCATAATTAGTGATGCTGTAAAATGTAGAGATAAACCACACATTCACAGCTTTTGTATCCTTTCAATCTGAACCTCATAGACATTTTTTATACCACCATATAGTTATTCCTTCATAGGACAACAGATGGGCTTCTCTGGTCAAATCAGTCTCATAGTTTGGATCTTTTGCTACAATTACTTAGAGAAACCCTGCACCTTTAGGGGCAAAAATAGGTGGATGGGCAT
The DNA here is from genome assembly GCF_019054845.1 of Dipodomys spectabilis. Classification (NCBI taxonomy): domain Eukaryota; kingdom Metazoa; phylum Chordata; class Mammalia; order Rodentia; family Heteromyidae; genus Dipodomys; species Dipodomys spectabilis. The sequence goes on from NW_024870814.1 coordinate 3,913,176, forward strand.
AACCCAACATGATCATCTGACAATGTTATTTTAACTGTTGCTGCAATGTATTTTAAGCATCTGACTCACAATCATGAAAGTAACACTAGTAAGCAAAGGAGTTGAGGATTGTATTAAAATTCTCAGACTTAGGAACTAATCCTTCCTTAGAATATTTATTTTCAATATTTATAATTATTTGTATATCTAATTATTTAGTATATCCATAAGTAATAATTTCCATTAAAATGATTCATGAGATTACATTCTTAGCAATGATACATATGATTGCTTATATATGTGTGTGTGTGTCATCTACATTAATCAGTTCTGAAAAGTGTCTTCAGATTTTTATGTATCTGAATTAAACTATTACAGCCATACATTGAATAATGACTCATTTACTGGAAATAATTAATTAAGTATGCTGAAATTCAATGGTGAAATGTATACGTTTCACCTCAACCTGATCCCAGGATTCAGGACACAATACATGAGATGATAAACTCATGAGAGGTGATGAAACCATCAATAAAAGAGTTAATTTTTTAATGATATGATTGCATAAGATAATTATTATTTTTCAGATCAATCGATATGTATCATATTTTACTATAATGTGGCAATCTTTAAATAAGTTAGAGTAAATGTCTTCAGAAAAGGTCTTTTTTGGGGGGGTCCGGTCGTGTTGCCTGAACTCTTGGCCTGGGCACTGTCCCTCAGCTCTTCAGCTCAAGGCTAGCACTCTACCTCTTGAGCCACAGCGCCACTTCCAGCTTTTTTTCTTTTTGCTTATGTAGTGCTGAGGAATTGAACCCAGGGCCTCATGCATGCAAGGCTAGGGCTCTACCACTGAGCCACCTTCCCAGCCCCAGAAAAAGTCTTTTTAGAAGGAAATTGTACCTAGTGTTTGGGTAAGAGTTGATTTATAACATTTGAAGGGTATGAATGATCAAGACACCTTCAGATCTTCAGAACAGAAAATAGCAAAGGAAACATATTTATTTGATCTTCAGAACAGAAAATAGCAAAGGAAACATATTTATTTCAATACTAGGAAGAAGTTTTTATGTTTTGAGAAGGCTATGTTATTTGTCAGAGGAAATAACTAAACTACTTGATTTACTTAAAACAGGATATGAAAATATATAGTAGAGAATATTTCTTTAATATACAAGCAATTCTCATGTCTACATTAAGAGTGTATACACTGACACCTATCAAAAACAAACATAATGTTTAGCTTTGATTGACATCTTTCTTGTTGTGTTTCTTTATGTAATATTTATATTTGTACTAGAAAAAAATAGTGTCATACTTTAAAAGCAACATAATAGTACATCTTCCCTTTGCTTGGTCAATAACAATTTGGATAGGAAAGAAAAGAAATTTTGCTTTGAATTTAGTTAAAAATTATACAGCCTGTCAGTACCAATTTCTCAAGATTTTGTTTTCTAAACACTTGAAGGAATACAAAACTTCTTGTAGACATCAATAATGAAAAATCTGTACAAAGAGTTCTGTAGTAATATGGTAATCATTCTCCATCAGATTCTGTGAGTGAGAAGGATCTGGGTAAAATAATGAAGGTGATATTTGTAAGAGAAAAAAAAAGGAGAAATACCCTGAGAATAGAAAAGGACAAGACTGATATAAAACCTAGTGAAACAGAATGGTGACAGAGAATTTTCTATTCTAGCAAAGGTACTTGTAGCTTCACCCATATTTCCCCTGGGTATGGAGAAGCTGAATCTATCTTAAGATAATCTGGGCAAACTCTGTGACAACAGGTAGAACTAGAATTGAGAAAAACCCACATTATCCACAAGCCTTCAACCCCAGGAAAGTGACCTCTCCATTGTGACAGGCCAAATATCTCAGAGCACTATGGTGTATCTGATACCTTTATGTTGGTTGTATGGACTTGCTGCCAAGAAATTCTGAAAGCTATGATCACAAGGCATGCTTACCCATTATTCCACAGACTCCTTTCCCTGTACAAGGCAATAAATTGCCTGATAAGATTCGAAAAACTGAGATCTGCAGAGCATTTCCACCAGTGCAGAACTCAATGTTTGGTTTGTTTTCCCCACTATTAGGAACATTTGGGTGATATCCCAAGAAATAGATATGTACTGCTCCATGGGTTAAAAAGTAGGAGACACATGCAGCCTAGACTAATCTATAGATGTAAAAGCTCTGTAAATTTAGTACAGCTTCAAAGAATTTGTTAATAATTTTATTGTGAAAATACCATACAGAGGGGTTACAATTACATGAGCAAGGTAATGAGTACATTTCTTATCAAGCATTGTTGCCTCTTCCTTTGTTTTCCCCTACCATCCCTGCCCTCCCATCTCCACAACTTCCCACCACCCTCTGCCAAATTTGTTATGTTCATTTTTCAACATAGCATCTTGTACATCTCATTGTTGCAATGGGTCCACCTGCATCCCTATTTAAACAATTTGTTTTTTTCCCCTTCCCCGCCTCAAATTATACCAACATCAAATACAGTGAAAATAGGGGTTATAGCGTGGGGGAGGGACATACAAAGCAACAAAAAAAACACCTTATAAATATGTTGGAAACAATAGCTTCAAAGAATTTATAAGTTGAAAGTGACATAAAAGTAGACAACTGATCATTTACTTGCCCCACTTTCAATCAACATATAAATCCACCATAAAACAGGAAACTACAAGACACTCCAGGTACTATGTCTGTGTCTGAGTTATGCGATAAACCAGGCCTGGTGCCAGGAATGCATGGAGCACCAAAATATGAGCTAGTCTAGGGGTGAAAAACTGCACTGCAATGCTCCTATTACATAGTAATGCCTGAACACAGTGAGCACTTTGACTACAGGTGATTGAATATTCCAATTACTTGACTCAGAAGCATAAATTTCAATGCAGAAATGAAGGAATATGACTAAAACATGACAACTTTGAAAAATATGACATCTCCAAAAGTCAACAAACCTACAGCTTCAGACAGGACAAGAATGAGGAAGGAAGTCCACAGAAAGAATCTAAAAGAATGATTATAAGAATGATTAATGATGCCAGGTGCCCGTGGCCTCACACCTGTAAGCCTAGCTACTCAGGCTGAAATCAGAGGATTGCCATTCAAAACCAGCTTGGGCAAAAGTCCATGAGACTTTTATCTCCAATAAAGCACTACGCAACAGGAAGTGGTTCTTTGGCTCAAGTGGTAGAGTGCCTGCCTTGAGCTAAATGTCTGGGGAACAGCACCCAGGCCCAGAGTTCAAGCCCCACGACCAACAAAAAAAAGAAAAGAAAAAAAAGAAATTTGGCTTATATTAAGAAACTGAGTAAATTCAAAGAGTATAGAAATAAGTTGCTGAAAGACATAAAAAGGATACAAATTAACCACCAATCAAGTAAAAGAAACAAGGCAAGGTATAAAATAGGCAAGGTATAAAATAACAATTCAATAAACATGCAGAAATTCTGAAAAAATTAAACTGAATTTCTTGATAAGGAGAGCTCAATAACCTAAGCAAAATCTCAGTGGAATGTTTCACTAGTACAGTGGACTGTTGATCTCTGACAGAGCAAGAAGTAAGAGAAAAGAAGCGGGGAGGAGAATACAAACAGAAAAGAAAGCATTCACATTATTCTTATGTGCTGAAAATATTATCACATCCTTCAGAAAATTTAAAGACTGTAACAAAATAACTGTCTTATCTGATAAACCCTTTCGGAAAGTGAACAGACACAAAATCATTGCACTGAAATCAATCCTTTTTTAGAGTTTCCATATTTAGAATAATGTTGGCTGAAGGCTTTTCAAATGGATAGCCTTTATTCTACTGATGTATATACTACTTCTGGAATTATGACTGGAGGACTAGGTAGAGAGACCCTGGAGGTGATTTCTAAGACAGGAAAATATTGGCTACGCAAAACAAAGAAAGAGACAGTAAAATGAAATGATGCTACCTGTGACTCAGTCGCCACCTAAACTCTGAGGTGTGATCCATCCACCCTGATTTTGAGGAAGGAGCCAGGATCACTTGGTGACTACACTTCTGTGATCAAGACCAGGGTTTTGAACAGACTCTGGTATCATTTAAGGACATCAAACTGGAGCAAGTTCCTCATTTTTCCTCCCATGTGGGTGTGGGTGGAGGGGGAGAGACTTCAGGAGAAACTCTCATTGTGTCTACACTCAGTACATCCAGGTCACAAGGGTCTTGCCATGCCCTTTCTATCATTTTTCTCACTGGCCAAAAGCATGCAAGAATTGAGGCCATGCCCACATTCCATGCTGCCTAGAACCACTAGTGTTCCACTGGCTCACAGACTTGCCAGTTGCAGGAGGTAGAGATGCTTTCTGGTGAGTGAGAGAATTGAGATGGCTTCCAAGATCCTGTAGGAAGTAGACATAGTCGGTGGTGATTGCCGGATTAGAGGTAATTTCAAAGAATCTGTTAATTTCCCTTCCCCTTCCCCCCACTTCCCAGATCTGGGATGTCCTAAGAAATATGATGCAATAAATCAGCTTCAGGTAAGAAAATCCTGGAAGGAAATACCTGCAGAGGAAATGTCCTGGTAGACCCCTAGAAGACAAATAAGAAAAGAAAAAGGCAACAATCCCCAAAGAAACACCACTGGGGAATGTAAATCAACCAAGGGTATGACCAAAGATTTTTCTGAGCCTGGGCTTCCCCCTGTTTTGTACACTGTCTTACCTACTAGTGTCCCTTCCTCTGACAAGTAACAACATGATATAAGTCCTACTGCTTCAGCTTTCTAGGGGGTCTCCATGTCCAGAGATTAACCAAATACATGCACTAGTGGAGTGGGCATGGATGGGGAGAGAGCTACAGAACAAAGAGGAGCTGTTGATAAAATTAAAGAGAGACAACTTTGCAGAGGATTTGCAGGTGTAAAGGAAGGAGGAGGTCCAGCAACTCTCAGGGCAGATAAGCCAACTGAGAGAGGAGAAAGAGCAAGAGGGTAGGGAGCCTTTTGAATCTGAGATCCACCTGGTGGAATTGAGGATGCAGTTGGCAGATATTCTCAGGCCAAGCAGTAGATGCAAGTAGAAGCCAAATAGTTGCAGAAGGTGCTAGAGAAACTGCAAGAATTTTACATCTGTATGCAGGCAAACCAGAAGGTCATACTCCAGAACCTGGAGCAGTAGGAGTGGCTGTGATTAATGGGGCAAGGGACCAAAATATGAAATCAACATGCTAAGAATAGGTAGAATACCCTTGACACAAGGAAATAGGATCATGAGATCATTAGATGCACCCTCTTGCACAACTGAGAGCTCAAAGATCAGCTGGTCTAGCTACAGGATGCTTTCCACAGGATGAGCAGCAAGAAGAAATAGCTTATCAGCTCCTTGTACTTAGAGCAACAGGTGAAGAATAATCCAGAGAAGAAGCTGGGCCACCTAGATGAGAAGTTAGAAAAACTCAGACAGCTGACTCAAAAGGCCAAGTGGCTCCTAATCTGTAGGAGCAGCATGACCAATACCTGGCCAAGCTGCAGCAGCTCAAAGCCACCTGTGAACAGCACATGTGAATCAGCAGCTGACTTCAGAGAAGGAGGTCCAGCAGCAGCACCTGCTGAGGCTGACCTAGCTGCTGGACGAACTGAAGCAGGAACAGGTGTAAAGCAAGTTGGAGGCCTGGATGGATGGTCAATCAAAGTCTACAGGAACCAACTCTATTAGCCCTGAGGAACAGTGTATCGGGTACTTTAAGAGGAAGATCGTGTCATCAGAAAAAAGGGAATTTTATTTCTTCCTATTTTGATCTCCTTTATGGTTTTTTCTCTTGCTAGGAAATCCAGTACTATTTGAAGAAGAATAGAGAGAGTAGACATCCTTAACTTGTACCTGATTTTTGAGGAAAGAGTTTCAGTTTTGCAACATTAAGTACACCGTTGGCTCATTATTTTGTCATACACAGCCATTACTATTATACACCACCAATATTGGAGAAGCTACTGTAATCTGTCAGGAACATGTTAATCCTGGATGAACTATATCAGGGAAAGGAGGAATGTGTCAGCAAGCTGGCCCAGTACAAAATGGAGAAGCAGGAGCTGCTATTGCCCCTTGCAGGTGAGGGTTTGAAGTCCCAGGATAAGATGCTGGGCAGCTGCCCAAACCCTGCTGTTGAAGACACCTCAAACCTCTACCACATCAGGAACATGGAAGTCATAGAGGAGGAGCAAGGTTTTGAAGAAAGGAAGCAGAAAATGTGGAGCCTATCCAAGGAGAGGCTGAAATGCCTTGGTCCCTCGAGAACCCCACTACAGAGCAGATCATGCTGCTACTGCTCAATATCTAGCATCAAGAATAGCTTGGACAATGATCCTTGCTCCTTATTGTTCTACAAGGCTGGTTCAAATGATGATTTGGAGAAAATATCTAAATATCTGGTAACCACTTCTTCTTATGTGTACTTTGGGGCACTACAGCTGGGTTGAATTCTCTTGGGCCTTATTATAATAGGGAAGAGGTAGCTATAGGCTAGAGAAGCTGATGTAGAAGCTGATGGGAGTTTGCCAAAACTTTAACATCTAATTGTCCATTTGTCAGGGAATGGCCCAGGAAAGGGTACTACGAACAGTACATTTTTTACAAGATAGAGAATGATGACCTAATAGTATATTACTATTTTATAGTAGTTATAATTATTTTATAGGATAGTTTAATAATACTATATTATCTTACTTTTCTAGTAATACATTGTCCTAATTTTTATATAATGCTTTTATATTTCTGTATTACATAGTTATATTAATGATTTCAATTTATATGTTGGCATAGTCATGGTACAGTCAGTGGTATTTTTCAAATTGTATTGAACTCTGTACCAGCAATAGTGAATTTTCTTGTTTTTATGTTAAAATGCCACAAGGGGGACATTGAAATGAGAAAACAATAAAAGATGTGGAAAACAAGAAAAGGTTATTAATGCTGAAAGTTGTGGGGGAAAATATGAGTAGAACAATTGGAAATGTGCTATAATTGAAAAACATGCAACAACAGAAAAATGTATGGAAAAATCAGAATATAGAATTGTAGAATATCTATGGCATTCTACATATTTCAGTCATTTTTTCAGTGAAAGATGCTGCAATAATGTATGTTGAATACTATTTGTTGCATAAAATTTATGTGTGATGATTTTTATTACTGATTGAAGCTTTTAGAAATTCATATCTTCTGTTTGTTTTACTTTACTGATAGAAGGTAATAGAAAACTAAAACTTACATATGAAATATCTTTTTGTGACATATGGTTTTGGATAGTATTCTCAATATAAACTTGTCAATAGTTTTTTTAAAGAGTTGGATTAAAATTAGACTTATTACAGAATGAAACTTATAAAACTTATGTGTTTAGCCATTTTACAAGCTTCCAATTAGACAATTGTAGCAGCCTGCTTTAAGTTGTTTAAAATAACGACACCCCCTGTTTTTCTGAGCAGAGGAATCTGGAAAGATAATCACTGAATCTGTATTTTAGTTGGACTTGATTGAAATAATAAATTAGGAAAACCAGTATACATTTCTTGTGTGTGTGTGTGTGTGTGTGTGTGTGTGTGTGTGTGTGTGTGATAGCACTGGAGCTTGAACTCAGAGTCTTGATGGTTTTCACAGGGCTTTTTTGGTTATCATTGTTATTGTACTATTTGAACCTTGCTTTTACTTCAAAATTTTTTTTGCTGGGTAATTGGAAATAAGAATCTTTGGATTTGTCTACCACAGCTGGTTTTGAACTGAGTTCCACATATCTCAACTCTCTGAATTGATAGGATTACAGTAGTAAACCATTGTTTACCAGAGGAAAATTTGTATTCCTAGAAATAACAAACCAATCTTCCTCTATGCTATTTTATGATTAAGAATCATTTAAAAATAAATATAGTCATTGCCTGACATATAAATTTATCTCCTCTGTATATCACTATTGTAATAACAATAAAAATAAAAGGATCATAAAGATATATAAAGATATATATGAAAATAAACTCAGTATTAGGTACAAATTTTATTGGTCAGGTTTCTTTTTAGGAATTTAAGAAGTAAATTGAGTTGTATCTTATGCTATTTTTTTGTTGTTTGCATTTTGGGTCTAATTTAGTGAACTCTGGGCCTGGCCACAGCTGTCCCTCAGGTCTTCAGCTCAAGGCCAGTGCTCTACCACTTGAGCCACAGCACTATTTCCAACTTTTTCTGTTTATGTGGTGCTGAGGAATTGAACCCAGGGCTTCATGCATGCAAGGCAAACACTCTACCACTAAGCCACTGTCCAGCCCTAATTTGGTAAAGTTTTTAACTAAGTGGCTGAAGAAGGAGCTCACATATACCTAAAGACTGATGTTGTCACCTAGAATTTTAGCCTTCATTAAGCCAGTCACTATAGACACACAATAATAGACACAGACAAAATGACACAAAACATTTACATCAAGCTAGAGTCCACTCTTACACAAACTATCCTTTTGATAGTACTTTTAAAAATGTTTATGTTTTTGCTTTATAGTAAACTACTCAGATAGAACCGTTCCTAGGAAACAAGATAGATGACATAATGCTTTGATTCTTAAGCAAATTTTAAATGATTTCTCTCAAAATACTTCATCCTCATACTTGACATCTCTAAGTTTCTCTCTCACAAGGGCAAATTTCACTCATTGTTATATCATTGCTTCAAATTTCCTGGTCTAGAAAGAAATACTTTAATTTTATGTAGAAAGAGCTCAGGAAAAAGACTTTACTCTCACAGGATTTCAAATTTTCTTGTCAAAACAAAACTCTACTCAGATGACAAGAATACAAGGTCCAGTTGTGCACTGTTAAGATGGATTTTAGATTTAAATGAGCATTTCACTGAATGGTGGACAAAAGCATCTGATAAAGGCTGAAGTAAAACAAATAAAAACAAAAACAAGACAATGTCCCTAGACAAAGAATTATTCCAGCAGCTGCAGAAAAAACAATTCATTTTTCCTCTCTCAATCAAGGATTAACTAACTGCAAGTGCTTAACTTCTAAAGGGCAAAATTTTTCCTCCTTGGCTCACCAAGTCTAATAGTAGGTGTTTAGACTCCAGATCTAAAGTCCAACAGTTTCATGTAAGAGCTAGCCATTATTCCAAATATGCCCCACATGCCAAATAAAGAGAAGTTGTAAAGGAAAATGATTTATTACTTGGCAACATAGGCTCAGTACATTTCAGCCATCTGTGCAGGTCCAGACATTTGCTGCAGGTTAAATGTGAAGAATTCATCCTAAGAGTCTCAAATCATAACTATTGCCCGGTTGACCAATATCTAAAGCTTTGTTTCTAGAGGCCTAGTAGATGTTCTGCAGATCTGGGCTTTGTTTCCCCTTAAGATGGCAAGAAGAAGGTGCTGCCTAACTGAAGGGTAGTTTCTCTTTTGTCACAAAGATTCTTAATGGTTATTTCTATTTTCCCTGGAGCCCAAGATGATTCTAAAGTGATGGTTCATGGCCTGTCTAAAATCAAAAAAAGCACAGATGCAAAGGAAGGGCCTGCACACTCATCTTTTAGCTAACTCAGAGGCCCAGCAAAAGCATCTTACAGGCTGCCTCTTACAAATGCTTTCCATATCATGTGAGATTCAACCCTGGTTCAGGTTGCACAATTTTTACCTCAGTTTCCAAGGTTCCATCTAAAAGCATAAGTCTCTCAGTTTTGGTTATGGAAAACAATTCAGGGTATCGCACAAATAGGTGAGCTCACACAATAAGTTGTGGCAACTGTTTAGTAAAACAAGATTGACATGGAAAAAGTAAGAATGAGAAAAATTTCCAACTCGCCTTGTAGGAAATGAGAAAGACTCATCATGGCAACTGTTATCTGCTGCCTTTTTTTCCTCTCTGAGCAGGGAGAATACACAGGACCAGGGCTCTAGAATCCCAACCATTAGACACTAGTTCTAGGTAGCAAGGAGAGCTGCTGCTCATTACTCTGAAAAGGGAGTTGTCCCTGGCCTTCCTGATACACAAGGAGTATAAATGAACTTAAGACCTTTTCTCTTCCCTGGTATGTTAACCATCTTTCTGTCTATATGGAACTGTGGAATGAATTTCACCACTTCAAAGGAGAGGGCATATTTAGACAGCTCAGGTTCAGCCTTCCAGTCTTGGTATCTTAGTATCTTAAGGAGCTACAGTAGAAGAGAATTATGACTGCATTTGATATTCAAGTCTGGCCTTTTTGGCGTTTTTAGTGTATTTTTCTTATCTCATTGTCTGTCATACAGTAGTTTTGTAATCATCTAAGACAGAAAATACCTCCTGGACATGCCTTGCTTTTGAGTTAACCAGTTATATTCAATGTGGGGTGACAATATTTAAAAGGTGGCAATATTACAAATTTTACAAGAAAAGCTTGGTATGCAAAACAAGTTTGCATTATTTGTTGAAATTACTGCTTTTTTCACTTTTTGCCATACTGGGATGAGATTTTTGTTATTGGATTGGTATTAATTTATGTATTCCATTTCTGTATATAAGGAAACAACTGTGAAGTAGATAAGAAGATAAAATGGCTTTTATTTACTAGCTAAAATTCTTTAACATTAAAAATAAATAGAAATGGATAATGATGTTCACTCTTATTGACCCAGCTTATTTAATAAGTAACCCAAAAGTTGCACCTAACATAATACTTGGCACATGGAAATCATGAATATAAGTGAGTAATGAAAAGAGCTTATTATTGTAATTCTGAATGGAGAATGGTCATTAGTGTTATAAGATTAAAGAGCAAAACAACCAGATAGAATTAACATATGTATTAGGATTATTAAATTTGTTTGTTATTAGAAAAATAAGGTCAAATGAAATATTGAGATTCATAAATCCATAACTAATCATGAACTTATACTATGTCAGAAATTTTAATAATTTTAAATTTGTTTTTATCTCACGACCTTGTCTTATTAGTCACGAGTAGTTGGAATGATGAAAGTTGGTTTATAGTGTTTGAAAGATTTTATGATAAAGATTTTATGCCCAATCCTGAGTAAGAGGATGAAATTTGGAGACTGGCTGTTTGTTCTAGGTTTACCATTTAATGAATGGGATGTTTGTGGGTAGATCACTCAACAAATCTGTACCTAGATTTCTTCCTCTGGGAAAAATATCATGGAGTAAAACTCATCTTTTCCACTTGGGAATGTTGTGGCCCTTAAAATCACCATTGATTGAAACATGATATTATACAAATATGTATTATTACTAATGGGTACACTGGAGCTAAAGTGGAGTTTGAGAAAACTGTATTTCAAATTATATCCACATCAATGGATGAAATATCATGTCATTCTACAACACAAACCAATCCTTGGAATTATTGGGCAACTATTTCCTCATAGTATCTAGAATCATTTGGCCAAAATTAGTTATGAAATTAACTGAAAATTGTTGCCAATCTTCAATGGGTCATAGAATATGAAAGGTATTTGTTTGCTAGGAAACCTAAGAAGCATCTGACTTTATTTTCTTATATGGCTGGAAGAAATTGAAATCTGAAGTGAAACACAGACACATCATTCAGAGGCCAAGAAATGAATTTTGATATTGATTTTAGCACTTACTACCAAAATTAGACTTAAAATTATCTCTCTTGTCTGTTTACTAACATAATTAGTGAAAATCACTTAATATGTAAAGATGTGGAACAAAAATGAGAATGTGCAAAATCATTTCCCGAACTGGCTTTCAAATACTGACAATCTCTTTTTCTTGCAAATGTGAATTCAATCTGCTCAAAGCACAAATCTGTTGTATTTTCATAACAGAAATAAATTATTAGGAATGCTGAGATAGTGAGTTGATAAAATTACATTTTGTGGCTTTAACTAGAAAGTTCAACAGATTTTCAGGATAAAGTTGAATAGAATTCATTGAGAAGATCTCATTAAGAAGCCAGTGATGACACAAGAAGGAACAAACCTGTGGTTTGCCGAATGAACTTTGATGAGAGTTATTTCAATACCTGATAGTCAATTAACATATCTTCAATATCCAGAACCCTTATCAGATACAATTGTGTATTTTAAAAACTTTCTAGGTACCGCACTGAATTGACTGATTTGCTGTTACATTATGTCAGAGAAGGTTAAACATGCAGAACTCAGGTTTAATTCAAACTCCACTGGTCAGAGGCTTCCCATTAAAATGCGAGAAATTCTAGGGTAAAAATATCAGTTAAGGGTTGGGATGGTGGCTCAGTGGTAGAGCGCTTTCCTTGCATGCATGAGGCCCTGGGTTCGATTCTTCAGCACCACATAAGCAAAAAGAAAAAAAGCCAGAAGTGGCGCTGTGGCTCAAGTGGTAGAGTGCTAGCCTTAAGCTGAAGAGCTGAGGGACAGCACCCAGGCCCAGAGTTCAGGCCCGGATCCCCCAAAAAATCAGTTAATACATAAGATCCAACCACCATAATCAGAATCATACAAATTCACCTCTAATCCCCCTAACACTGTCTATCTCAACTCTACTTTTCTGCTCCTTAGTCAACATTCAAGCATTTGAAGGAATCTCATTAGAATTACATTAATTGAGCAACAACGAGATGTACAAGTCCTTATGTCAAAAAATGAACTTTACAACTTTGGTGGGGTGGGGAGGAGGATTGAGTAGGGGGATGGGGGGAAGGATGGGAAGGGATGGGAAGGGGAAACAAAGGAGGAGGCTACAATGCTTGATAAGAAATGTACTCATTATCTTGCCCATGTAATTGTAACCCCTCTGTACAGTATTTTCACAATAAAAAAATTCATATGTTTTTTTAACTTAATATACTGCAGTCCAATTTACAAACAGAAAACCTCCATTCTCCATTCTAAACAGTGAAGAGGATTACTCACTTCTTTCACTTAATTTCTCATTCTTTATATGTTTCTCCCCAAACTATTATATAAATAAAAAATAAGGGGCTGCTTGTGTGGCATGGGTGTGGATTGTGTTGATGTTTTCATCAGATATCTTCAGCTCCAAACACATCAATTATGCACATTAAAATATGAAGCTCTTTGTATGTCAATCATATTTCAAAAAAAATGACAGAAAGGGATGAATTCAAGAAACAATAACAACAGCTTATAGTATCACAGTGTTACCATAATACCTTCTGCTGCTTCCATAGCAGAGAGGTACAGAATTTGGAGGTTATTGGAAGAGGTCAGACCAAAAGTCACACAGAGGTCATAGGATTTAGAAGCCACTACAACCTCTACCTCAAACTTGTCTGCTCAATTATGATGACAGTTATTAAATATGTAAAAACAGGAGTTAACAAACATTTAATTTTACATATGGAATTGCTCAAACAGTGCAGTTAATTTTGGTAAGAAAACTCTCATCTTCCTCTCACATATATCACATAACTAAACCAAGGACACTGATTTCCAGGATTACTCTTAGTATCTGGGTAGATAAAAAATAGTGACTTTCTTTTCTAAATCATACCTAATCTCCAGGCCAGAAAGAGCTTTTAGGAAGTTCTGAATGGATGCACAGTTGCAATCTTCTATCATTCTCAATTTTGCTTTTAACAATGCATATATTTTCTCTATATATTTAATATTCAAACAATATGCTTCCATGTTACAGAACCTCAGAATTCAAGCAAAAATGCTTGCTCATTCATTGTACATGGCATTCAGCTTTAAATGATTCCATTCCTCTGAGAATTTATTTCCAATTCCACTTAATTCAAGAAAAAATATATTTTCAACTATGAAAAACAACTGTTAAAAAATGGAAAGGGAAATAGTTGAATGAATGATTGTATTTTGTTGTTTAAGACACACTCCAGTTTACCTACTTCCTTCAACTAACCCATACATTCTAATAGCCCATTTAACTATGAATTAAATCAATTAATACATTGATGAAATTCCATCACCAGGATCCAATCACCTCTCAAAAGCACCAACAGCTGGGGATACATCTACAAAACATGAGCCATTAAATAGCTCATATTTTTGCATCCAATCTAACAATAGTAAAACCAGGAATTAAAATGGGTTTACATAAATTTTACCAGGATCAACTCAGTAGCTAATAATGCAGGCATATCTAAAAATATACATTGTATACAGCTGTCACTTTTACCACCCTCCCCGCTATTGAAGCTATTTAATGCTTTTTCTCTCAGAATATTCACTTCAGAATATTTGGTTCTTTGCCTGGTAGGAAACCCCAAATGTTCACACATAAACATTTCATTGAAAGGTCTCTTCTTTGGCATATTTTGCTAATATTTGTTTGGACTTGTATTTTTTGAACTTGTACAATTTAATATTACAGAAATTTTTTTTAAAAAATTTACCAAGATGAATAGAAACATAATGGATTGGGAGATCTTCACTAACCATACAACGGACAAGGGTCTCATACCTAAAATATACCTGGAACTTAAAAAATTAAATCCCCCAACAACAAATCTGCAAAGAAACAACTGCCCAATAAATAAGTGGGCTAAAGACTTAAAGAGAAACTTCTCTGAAGAGTAATTAAGACTGGCCAATAGACACATGAAGAAATGCTCAACCTCTCTAGCCATAAAAGAAATGCAAAGCAAAACAACTTTGAGATTCCACCTCAACCCAGTTACAATGGCTATAATCAAGAAATCAACAACAGATGCTGGAGAAAATGTGGACAGAAGGGAACCCTACTGCATTGTGGGTGGGAGTGCAAACTTGTTCAACCACTTTGTGAAGTAGTATGCAGGTTCCTCAAAAGACTCCATATAGAGCTCCCCTATGACCCAGCAATTTACCCAAATGATCACAAACAAGACCACACTAAAGCTACCAGCACGACTATGTTTATTGCAGCATTATTTACCATAGCTAAGATATGGAACCAACCCAGATGTCCCTCAGTAGATGAGTGGATCAAGAAAACGGGGTGTACACACACACACACACACACACACACACATGCACATGCACAATGGAATTCTATGCCCTCCATCAGAAAGAATGACATTGCTCCTTTTGTTAGGAAATGGAACGACTTGGAAAAAAATTATATTAATGAAGTAAGCCAGACCCAAAGAAACATAGGTCCTATGGTTTTTCTTATTTGCAATAACTAGTCCATGTCTGGGACAAGTAGAAAATGTCAAAAGCTATGTACATATGACCAGATAAGATGAAGTTAAGTGAAAAATGAACCCCAAGATAGGGACACAAGGCTTTTTTTCTTGCTTGCTATTGCTCCTAACGTATTTATAATGTACCATGTAATTATTGTGTTGATTTGTATGTTCTCCCCTCATAGTATAACACCTATTTTAAGTATATTTGATGTCAGTGCCCTGGATCTTGTATATACACTTCTGTAGCTTGGGGAGAGGAAGGGAAAAAACAAAATGCTGAAACAGGGATACAGGTTGACCCATTGTAACAATGAGATGTACAAGGCACTATGTTGAAAAACGAACTCTACAATTTAGCCGGGAGTAGGTGGCGAGGGGGGAGAGGGGGGCCGGGGGGGGGAGGGGGGGGGTTTGGAATGGGAGAAGGCGGGAGTTTAGCTGTGGAGGTGGGAGGGAAGGGAGTCAGGGGAAAAACAAAGGAGGAGATAACAATGCTTGATAGGAAATGTACTCATGACCTTGCTCATGTAACTGTAACCCTTCTGTACAGTATTTTTACAATAAAAAGTATTTTAAAAATTTAACAGAGAATATGAAGAAACTCAATAGGAGTTGAAAAAATGCCAAGATCACGAAACAATAAAATGGTTCACCATATTACAGCAAAAAAATTAGTTTCTATATATTATTTGTCCGTGCAACCTCCTTTTACAGCTCAAGTTTCCATTATTTGAAAAATGAGATAGGAGGGCAGGGATAGTAAGGAGAAACAAAGGAGGAGGCAACAATGCTTGATAAGAAATGTACTCATTACCTTGTTCATGTAATTGTTACCCCCTGTATGGTATTTTCACAATAAAAAACATTAATAACAAATAAATAAATAAATAGAACTCACACATCATTACAAGTTTTAAAATATTATTTTCTTGTGAATTCTCAAATTATTCAAAAACTGAGTTCAACACATTTGAAAATTTCTGTAATTTTGCCATTCACAAAAGATAATTAGCTGTAATGATTTCTAAGTGCATCACCATGCAGTGCATCTTCTAACAAACATAATCTTAATGAATTTTACATGACTCTGTAAAATTACAAAATATGTATTTACATCATTCTGAGTCCAAATGCTTTCAATTACCAGAAGGCAAAATACTTTGCTTCCTTAAAAGGATAAGGGAAATATGTACAGCCTGCAAATGTTGTTTCTAGTTCTAAGTGTTGCAGAACAAAACAGCCATTCTCTTGAAAAATTATGTGTCCCTCATGTCTGGTTCCACAGAGAAAGAGGTAATCAGCACTTACTATTCCTCAGTCCTCTGGTCCACTTAACTCCATGAGTCACTTGGAGCTGCTAACAAGTTAACAGGACCTCATAAACCGAAAACGAACAAATCACAGGCTCTCTTTTACAAGAACTATAATTTTATAATAGCAATTATGGGCCAAACAAATATGAATTATTTGTGGTTAATTTAATAATTTTACAATGTTTTTCATCTATTAATCTGAAATCAACTTTGCATCTCACATTTACACACTGAATCATATTGGAGATAGAAAGAGGGCAAGGTGCATGGCTTTGATCTGGAGCATTGTACTTATAACTTGACTTATAGAATTGGAACCTCTTTGTACAACTACTTAGTTGTAATAGTCACGAAAATAAAAAGATCATGCGTTTGGACATTTCAATCTAGAATGTATGACTTAAGGAAGTTGTTTGACTGATTTGTTATTTCAGCTTCATGTGAGAAATGAGGATTCCAGTTGTACAAACATACCAATTGCATTGCCTCTCACACTGTTAGCTCTTTTGTTGGATATTACCAGAATTTCATAAGGTTTTAATTTGTACTCTATATCCACAATGAGAACAATGGACTCTATTATCCATCCACAAATGATTTATGTTGTATCAAGTTACAGAAAATTATATATACTATTTATCCTTTTTCAAATATATTTTTCAAGAATATTGTATTCTTATTCTTTAAATATTCATTGAGTATGATAAGTAGATCTTTTGATGAACAGTTTTTGATGAGCAAAACATTAAATTTTAAAGTCATAAAATTTAAATTTTAAAATTATAAAAACCCATTTTTTTTCTTTTTTTTTGGTACTTTTTTATTGTAAAAATGCTGTACAGAAGGGTTACAGTTACACGAACAAAGTAATGAATAGATTTCCTATTGAGCATTGTTGCCTCCTCCTTTGTTTACCACCTACCATCCCTTCCTTCCCACCTCTACAACTACCCCCCCCCCACCGAAATTGTAAAGTACATTTTGTACATCTCATTGTTACAGTGGGTCAACCTGAATCCTTATTTAATCATTTTGTTTTTTCCCCTCCCCTCCCCAAATTAGAGTATATATACAAGATGCAGGGCACTGACATCAAATACAGTGAAAATAGGGAAAAACCCATTTTTTAAATTTTATTGTCAATGTGATATACAGAGGAGTACAGTTACATACATAAAATAATCAGTACATTTCTTGTCAAACATTGTTACCCCCTCCTTGTTTTTCTCCCACTTTCCTCTCCCCCTCAAACCTCCCACCCCGAAGTTGCAAAGTTCATTTCCAACGTACAGTCTTGTATCTCTGTTGCATTGGTTTGTCCTTTGCCCTTTGTCTTGCCATTTTATTGTTCCCCTTTCCTTCCCCATTCACATAAATTTCTGAAATTTGTTACAACCTTTATTTTGTGTATTGACACTTATGCTAGTATTATACTTTCCTGAAATTAGGTATAGTAGTTCTCACAATTTCATCTATCTATGTGTCTGTCTTTGTTCTCTCTCTCTGTCTTTCTGTCTCTCTCTTATCAGTATTGGGGCTTAATGTCAGAGTCTGGTCCTTGTCAGCTTCTTTGCTCAGGGATGCTGCTCTAACTGTTTAATCAATACTTCCGGTTCTGTGTTTTGTTTTGTTTTTCTGATTAGTTGAAGATTTAGTCCCAAGGACATCACTATTTAGGCTGACTTCTTTTTTTTTTTTTGGTGTCTGAAGTTCTTTTTATTTATTTATTTTTATTGTGAAAATACTGTACAGAGGGGTTACAATTACATGGGCAAGATAGTGAGTACAGTTCTTATCAAGCATTGTAGCCTCCTCCTTTGTGATATTCAGATCTTAATCTCCTGAGTAGTTAACATTAACAGGATGTGTGATCAACATCTAGTTCAGTGTCTTTCATTCTCTAAGATGCTTAATTCAATTTCTATATTTCATTAAATTTTGGAAATTTCATGCATTAATGTTTTGTTCTGTTACAATCTCACCCTCCCTTGCAGCTGTAACTCCAATTTCACTGCTGTCACAACCTTTGATAATATTGTCCAAATTATTAAGTAACTATTCCTAATAATTTTTTCCAAATGTATGGACCCTGTGTCTCATCAAAATGCAGTAATGTATAGAAATCTGAGGATGCATCAACTACTATTATAGAAATAAGAAAAATATAAATAATATTCAATGTATACAGCTTGTATTATGTTTTTTTCAATTTGAGTTTGAGATTGCTGTTGCTTTCCTTGTTGCTCTGTCAATATTCTGATTTTTAAAAACATTCTAGACAGAACAGATATTGTTATTGTTATGTTATTGACATTGTTTCAACTTCATATTTTGTTAGTTCAATTTTATATTTCATAGTTACTTCAACTTCGTATTTCATATGGCTATTTCAACTTCGTATTTTCAAGTAAACTTCACTCACATCTTTAAAATGTTTGAACTACTTTTATACATAAAATAATCACTAAAATGGATTCAGCCATTATCAATTTTAAAGCTAGAATTGAATAGAAATAATCTATCATTTTGGGCTTATTTTCATACAAATAATTCAAGTGGACTCGTGCTGCTATATCATATTCAAATGAACATAAGTTCTTTTGTAACAGCTTATGCAGCACTTTCAGGATATTAAATTGTTCTGGAAGCAGTATTTCCATATTGTATTTTAGCTTGTGCATGAGATGAATGTCAACTTTTTCATTAAAATTATGTTATGCATGAAAATGTACTTCTTAATGAATGGTGTTCCTATCTGTAGGAAGCAAGCATGAAGAGGTGTTTGCTCTTTTTGAGGAAAAACACCATATTCAATTGGTAAAAGTGTACACAGCTGTGTTTGGGTGCATCAAGCACCTCACAATAAACAATTGAGATTTGCTACATTTCCATATGTGTTTTGCCACTTGCATTTACCCTTCTTTATAAGTATGAAGAGAGTTTCAAAAGTTGCCATTTTATCTCTTTATCAAAACAGAAACATAAATAGGTTTTTCCTGTCAATAAGTCATTTTGAATGGGTTTATGGCTTATGTTTTCTATTTTATATCATATTACAAGATAGCTCAGAAGTAAACAATCCAAGGACAAAACCACCCTAACATGATTTCCAAGAATTTCTTATATTGTATAGTAATGTGCTTTGACTTGCTAAATGCTGACAACTTTATTCGGGCTCCAAATCAAATTAGTGTCCAAGTTGTATTACAGCTCCTCGCTACTTGGATTATGAATGATTTAATCAAAATTTCCAGAAAGAAAACTGGATGTTCCTAGAAGCCTATTTGCTAAAATATGAATCTGAAATTTGATGAGTCATTGATATAATATTTTACCTAATTTTACCATGATCATTAATATAATTGATATCAGAAATATTACTCTTCAAATGTATTATTTGAATATTCCTTTAAATAGTTTTAAACTTTGATGTAGAGTTATCCCACTAAGAATTCAGATATTGCATTTTTGGTTGTTTGTTTCAATTCCTGTTCTTCTTGTTCTTGTTCTTCACCTTTTATATGCCTGTCCTGGGACTTGAAATCAGGTCCTAAGCACTGTAATTGGTCTTTTGCTAGTTGTCTACCACTTGAGCCACAGCTCTACTCCCTGTTTCTTAGGTAATACATTGAAGATTAAGAATCTTAAGGACTTTTCTGCCTAGGCTGGCCTCAAACCATGGTGCATAGATCTCAGCCTTGTGATAGCTGGTGCTGGCTGCTGCTTCTTCCTTCTTCCTTTCTTTTATTTCTGACAGTCTTCCTATGTAGGTCAGGATGGCCTAGGATTTACTACTTGCTACAGGCCCATCAAATCCTCTCCTTCAGTCTCCAGAGTGTGTGGTTCACAGGTATGTATTACAATTTAGATGTCTAGTTGACTAAATTGTGGGATGTTAAATTATGAAGGGTCATTTTTTTAAGTAAAAACCACCCTTATTGTTTTATATGTGACTTTTTTCTTATATTTAATTTACTTAGTTCCTCATTTGCAATATAGTAATAAAAGAAATCATTTCTTCATAATTTTATAAGAATCACCGGAGCTAATATACATAAACTGCATGAGTTGATAAGAACTGAGAATGTGACAATGCTAACATCTAAGCTTTTTCTGAAAATGTAAAATAATATAATAAGAAAATAACTTCAAATGGACCAGTAAAAGTGAGAATGCTGAGAGTTAATAGGAAGTATTAGTTTAGAATTATAGAAATACATAGGACAAAGGAAAGATGATCAATGTCACAAATGGATGGCTATTCCTACTAAAAAAGTGCCTTGTCTTTCATTGTCAGAACAAGATTCACACATTTCCAGAAATGCTTTTAATTTATCACAGACCATATTTCATTACTGCTTAATTCTGTGTTAACTAAGAACTTAAGCTAAAAATGAAAACATAATGGACTGCAGCCAAATCCTGAATTATAGAGAAAACTAAATGATCATTGCATTAATTAAAAAGATATATTAAACAAATCTAACAATCTACCAAATATCCTATATCAGAAATAAGTAAAAAAATCAATGTACATATAATTATAAAAATTTCAGCCTAATTCACACAGAGTGAGACAAAAGGAGGATATTCTTAGACGAGGATCACAAAGGCACAATAGTTACATGTATCTGATCATATAAAAAAGCCTGCATTGAAGTGAACTCCAGGAAATGGATATGAGCAGTTTTTTTCTTTGTTGCTGTTTTTATATTATTTTTGTCTTGTTTTTAACAGTCTCTGGGATGACAAGGGAGGAACACAGAAATGAAGGGGCAAAGGGTGAACGAATGCAACAGTGATATTCACTAGATATGTTGAAAATGAACAATATAACTTTTGGTGTGGATGGCAGGGAAAATCTGGGAGAGAGCAAGGGAAAGGTTGACGATGTTCAAAAAGAAATGTATTCTTAATCTAATTTATGTCACCTTACAATAAGAAATATACTCTTTATCTGACTTCTATCACCTTTACAATTACAAGAAATAAATTTTAAAAACTTCAGTTTAAATTTCATGCATTAAATGAGTTAGAAAAAAATACCTCCAATTTAATAATATCCAGAAAAATAAAATGTTTGAAGAAAGCAAGTTATAAAAGTAATTGTTTGAAAGCTGAAAGCAGATCTATCTACAGATCTTTTCAAATCTAAATTCTTTCTAACCTTAGAGAAAATGATACTTCCTAAGCAATTAAGCTATATCAGAATTTTGGGGGGAAAGGGGATTGCTTTGCAGCCTATTTCATTCACTGAAACTAAAAATGTGACATGGAACCAACAAAAATGTGTGAAGAACAACTTCACTTTCAATTTAGATAGCACAATTGTGAATAGACTATTGATAAACAATGTGATAAGACCACCACTCATTAAGAATACCATTACAAATTAAGATCTGGTTGACTATTGAGAACTGTATTATTATAACATAAAATGTTAACAGGTTGTAAAACTGTAAGCATCATCAGGAATCTGATAGAAAACTACATTCATCATCAAGAAGAAATTTTTATGAAAATAAAAAAGATTTCTGTCAGTAGAAAGATACAAACTAAAATAATATTTCAATATTAGAATACCTAACAAATTCAGTATAAGGAGATAAATTGTATAATTTAAAATAAAATTACTATCCATATTATCTGCCACATATTAGAAATCTTAAATAATAAAGAGAAAAATTATAGACTCATTCAAATGATCCAAATATAGGTAAATTAAAATGCACCTATGTATAAAATTAGTGTTTTCTAGAAGGAAAAACAATCTTCAAATACAAATGTAAATATAAAAGTAAGCATTGAAGCCAGATGAGTTGATATACATATGCAATCCCAACTTTTTAGTCACTTTGATTTTTTAAAATTTTTTTATTTAAGTAATATTTGTACAAAACAGTTGCCATTTAACAAAGCATTTTATGAGTAAAATGCATCTTGTTCAGTGTCACCTCTTCAACATTCTCATTCCCTTTATCTTTTATTTTCTGGTATATACTATGAATTATTTACTTCATTATCCCTTCCTTCTCCCCTTTCTTTTTTCCACCCCTCTCTCCTTAGCCTCATCCACCCCAATGCATGATCCCTTTCCTGGTGCTTATTTTGTTAAGCTTTGACCTAGTCTTTCTAAAAAATAATACTTTCCAAAGACCGTCTATTATACTTAAGCTAATGCATTTGTAACTGTTTTCATATCACCCAAAATGTTTAGAGATTTACAGACACATTCTGAGATTTACAGACAAATTCTATCTACCACAAATGAGGGAAAACATGCAAATATGTTTCTCTGGTTCTGGTTTGCTTAATATTTTTCCAAAGTCCTTCCATTTCTTTACAGATGATGCAATATCATTCTTTCTACTGGATGAGTAAAATTCTATTGTGTGCATATACCACTTTGCTTGATCCATTAATCCTTTCAGGGTCATCTGGGTTGATTCAATGTCTTGATGAATAGTGCTACAATGAAAAACTTTCAAGAATTAAAACCTCAAGGAAACAACATAATTAATAAATGGTTAGTGAAAGGAAACATCTCAGAAGAAGTGAAAATAGCTAATAAACATGAAAAAAACTTCAACATCTCTGGTCAGAAGAGAAATGCAAATCAAAACAACACTGAGATTCCACCTCAATGAAGTAAGAATGACCATTATCAAGAAAACCATCAACAAATGCTAGCAGGGATGTGGTGTAAAGGGAACTCTAACATACTGTGGTAAGAATATTAGCTGTTCAACTTCTCTGGAAAGCAGTACAGAGAGTCCTCATAAAACTAAACAGCACTGCCCTATATCTGAGCAATTCCACTACTGGGAATTTATCCACTAGAACACAAGGTTACTGTAAGATCAACAGTATATTGAATTCCTGACTGTATTCTTCCATCTTTCTCCTCTTTATTCATCTACCTTTCCTTTAGGTCTCACCTCTTGCAAGTACCCATTTCCTGGTGCTTATGTTGTGGAATTTTGAATTTGCCTTTCCAGGAGTCTATTTGAGTCTAGCATATTTCAGTTAATACATTTATATACACTTTTACACCACCCAATGTGTTACTTGCAGGTTTATAGGCTAATTGTAGGTCATATATATGAAAGAAAACCTGCAACCTTTATTTCTCTGGGCCTGACTTACTTCACTTAATATAATTTTTCCAAATCTTCCAATTTCTTTACAAATTACACTATCATTCTAATTGATAAGCAAAATTCTATTATATAATATGTATATATATTATATATCTGCTACACTTTCTTGATCCATTTGTCCACTGAGGGACATGTGGGTTGATTGCATACCTCAGCTATGGTGAGTCATGCTGTAATGAGCTGGTTGTGCTGGTGGCTTTTCTGTAACCTGATTTGTGATCTTTTGCATTAATACCAGGAATGAAATTGCAAGATTATTGGGTAGTTCTATTAAATTTTCTGAGGAGCCTTCATAGTTATTTTGAGAGAGACGAGAAAGCCATTTGAGGCTGGCAAACATAAAGCATTGGCTCTATCTGGAACAAACAAACCAACAAAAATCAGAAAGCATGAAAGAACTGAGGGCATAGCTTGAATAGTAAAGAACTTGCCTAGGAAGCACAAGGCCTTTAGTTCAAAGATCCCCAAAAAGAAGAACAAAAACAAAAAAAGAAAACAAACAATGTAAAATCAAACAGTCAAATTAAGAAAATTATGCAGGTATAGAATCGTAGTTTAGATGCCCTATGTTAGTTTCAGTACTTTAACAAAAATACAAGAAGAAAGTATATTCCTGCGAAGAAAACAAGATTAAGAAATGTATTTGACATATTCCAAGTATCAAATTATTATATTTTTAATTAATAATTTGAAAGGACTGGAAATTTAATATGTAAATAATGGAGAGAAAATATGTACTTTTACAGCTTTGTATTGAAACAAAACTAAAAAATTTAAAAATGAATATCCTCTCCCTGTTGTTAAAATGGATATTTAAGTTTTTTCATTAAAAGTAGTTACAATGATATATGACATTAATTTTGACATTCCACATTAAAAATATTGTCC
Organism: Dipodomys spectabilis; assembly: GCF_019054845.1. Taxonomy (NCBI): domain Eukaryota; kingdom Metazoa; phylum Chordata; class Mammalia; order Rodentia; family Heteromyidae; genus Dipodomys; species Dipodomys spectabilis. Next base: position 3,937,655 of record NW_024870814.1, read on the forward strand.
TCCTGTCTAAAGCCATGTAAATCACAATTCCATAAAGTTCTGAAGCCAACAACAGCAATGAAAAAATAAATGAGCATATATAATTACTTTAAATACCTCTTTCTAGATGTTTATCTACTTTTTAGCATTGGGGACTTAACTATATGGATCACACGAGTGACCCATGCAACTTTGCAATTTTCCCAATTAAATATATTACCATGTTGAAAGCTTACTAATGATTGATATGCTATTTAGTACAAAAAAACATAGGAATATTAAAAATTGTTCTATAATAGCAACTACATATTTGCTTTCAAATTCTTCGAAGACAAATGATAAATATCACAAAAATCATTAGGGGAGAAAAATAATATTTCAAAAGATATATCTGAGTTTAATTCTATACACATAGAAAATTTTAAAAGAAATCCACATGTGTATTTATTGGTAATAAACTACAATTGTGTGAACTTATGTATTAGAAAAGGAACATTTTAAATGGAAAAGAATGCTTCCTCATAACTTTGATGTTCACAAAAGTTTTAGTGATAAAACCTAGCCATGTAAATTTCAAATCTTTGAATTTTTATGGCATGTTATGTAACAGCATAACAGTAGTGGAAAAATAAAGCAGTGTCTCAAATTATCTTTTAGATATATTTCAAAATACAGCAGAGCCCGACCTTCTACATCGTGATTCTACAGTTTTTCTACAACAAATGTCTCAAAATACCAAGAGATAACTGTAGCTTATAGATGGAAAATCTTTAAATTTAATTTTATTGTCAAGGTGATGTACAAGGAGTTACAATTACATACAAAAGGTAATGAGTATATTTCTTGTCGAACTTGTTATACCCTACCTATTTTTCTCCCATTTTCCCTTCCCCCTAGAAGTTTCCCTCCCCAAGTTTTACAATTCATTTCCAATATATTGTCTTGTGAGTATCGCTGTTGCATTGATTCACCGTTAGACATTTGTTTCAATATTTTATTGTTCTCCTTCTCTTCCCTAATTCAGATAAATGTATATATAATACCCTGGGTACCAAAAACAAATACAGTGACAACAGAGGATAAATCATAGGGGTGAAACCCACAAAAGAAAAAAGAAGTAACATAGTCCATTAAAAACAACAACAAAGGAAAACCTCTTGTTTCCCTATCTTGGTGTTCATTTTGTTTAACATCATCTTATATGGTCATTAAGTACACAGCTATTGAGCTATTCTGTTCATCTGCTAGGACTCTTAGACATATACTAATTATTAGAAATGAGGGAAACCATGGGATCTATGTTTCTTTGGATCTGGCTTACTTCACGTAATATGATTTTGTTCCAAGTCTTTCCATTTCCTCATGAATGGGGCAATGTCATTCTTCCTCATGGAAGCATAGATTTCCATTGTATATGTATGAAGCAGAAATAAGAATGGCCAATAGACACATGAAGAATGCTCAACATCTGTAAAGTAAATGCTAATCCAAACAATACTGAGATTCCACCAAACTTCAGTTAGAATGGCCATTATGAAATCTCATAACAAATTCTAGAGGGGATGTGGCCAAAAGGGAATGTTACTACACTGTTAATGAGAGTGTAAAGTTGTTCAACCACTCTGCAAAGCAGAGACTGCACATAGAACTCCCCTATGACCCAGCAATCCTACTCTCTGGCATTTACCCAACTAACCACAAACAAGGCCATAATAAAGCTACCAACATAATGTTTATTGCAACATTATTTACTAAAGCTAAGATATGGGACCAAACCAGATGTCCCTCAGTAAAAGAATGATCAATAAAATGTGGTATAGATGGAAATTTAAATGAATTAGAACATTCTATTGAATATCTTCATACTTTTCCAGATATATAGCTTCTATTTTTTAAACCTGAATCCTTATAATATAAAGGGTCATAGTGTGTTTAGCAAAATACCTAATTAAGCAAAACATTATAGATACATTTTATGACTGCTTCATTTTATGAATAACAGACAAATGACAAGAAAAATACAGTATTAATTGCAGATTTTCAAAAATACACAGTGTAAGATTTACTGGATATTTAGCTTAAGTTGTAACCCTGAATCCTGTATTCTACATTGTTGGCCATGAGATGACAGTCCTTCCACTATCTAAAAGGTGACAATAAGTATGCTGAAGAGAGATGACCAAAAGCAAAAACAATCATCTCTAAAGTCTTAAAACAATGAATAGTGAGTAGTTTTCAAACTACATATCATAAAACATATTAATGGATTTTGTAAAGTTAGCTCCACTGACAAGGTCATTTTAAGAATGCTTCAATGAGTTCATGGATGGATGAATACAGAAAAAAGAAAAGAAATAGATTAAAGTAGAAAAGATATCTCCAGCATAGAGCATAGGCAAAATAGTTTTATAAAAACATTTTATGTATTTTAATTTACATTCAAGACTATGTGCATTGTTTACCATATTTTTCAAACAAGTTCAGAAAATATTGACTAAATTCAAAAGTATATTTTCCAGTTAATCTTGCAGTCAATCAGAATGAGCCATCACTAAAAGACTTCTTCATTTCGTGGTTATGTCAAAAAACAAACTTTACAATTTTGGCCGGGGGGGGGGGGGGGGGGGGAGGCTGAGGGAGTTGGGAGATGGGAAAGAATGGGAAGGGAAACAAAGGAGGAGGCAACAATGCTTGATAAGAAGTGTAGTCATTATACTGCCCATCTAATTGTAACCTCTCTATACAGTATTTTCACAATAAAAAAATTAAAAATCCATCTCAATTTAATGGCCTCTCAACTAATTATATTAAAACTGTGTTTGCTGAAGCAAGACAGATGTATGTTCTGTTATTTTATTTAAGAATCTTCCATCCTAAATATGGACCATGGTTAAAGGGCCTACTGGGATGGTAAAATATTCCACAAGTTGAAAAGTATCAGTCTGTAAAAAGGCAAATCTTATGGCTATATTGGTTAAGGTGGCATAGGCAAAATCATTTTTACATTGCTGTTACCAATATAGACAGAAGATATGAATTTCCAGGAAACAAGAAAAATGCAGACCTAAGCTCTATTCATTTGCCATATTCTACTCTGGTTCTGTGTCAAAATGACTTTCTCTCAAGTAATTGTTGAGATGGTAATATATGGACCTGAACAGTTACCTTAGGTACTTAGTGACAAATAGAATTGAGTTTAGAGTAACATTTCTGGATAATGTTTCTGGAGTTTGTAAGCTAAGTCTAACTTTCACATATAAGGGAAAGTATGCACTATGCTTTAAATTGCAAAACTGGGCTGGACCAAACCAAATTCATATGTGACCAATACAGAACTAATTTACACAAATACAGAATGTAAAAGAGAATGATCCTTCACAGGAAAAGAGGCCTTTCCCTTACTGAATAATGGAGAAATAGATTATTTACTTATGTCCACAAAAGAGCTTAGTTTATCTTTCTGTGCTCATCATAAGTCTGATATATGTTGAGATCCCATTATGGAAGATTGTTACATCTAAGTACTAGTTAGTATTAGAAAAATAAAATATCTTCCTTTATGACCAGACTTATAAGGTGTCTTAGACAGCAGTTTATATAAAAATTGTCAAAACTTTGTACTAAATTTTGGCTTGAGAGACAATTCATTGTCCTTCAGAGAAAGGGCATTTTTAGAATTTTAAGGTGATTACAGTAAACAATGGGTCTTACCAAAAGAATTATATTCCAAAAATGAGTGGCATAAAGGTGTGAATCATAGATGATGTTAAATAGTGCTTACTAGAGTCTGATAAGGATAGCAAGGAAGGGTAAATCAAGGTGGATTAGACAACACATTAATTAGACAAATTAATGTCTGGTATTTGAGTGTAGAGTGAGATAGATACAGTTCACAATAGTGTACTCTATATTTTATGAGCATATAAAGAGAGGAGCTTAAAAATTTCAGACATGAAGAAATGACCATGACATTGAGCTATCTTAATGTAATCACTTTATGCTATATTTGTGCATGTGTTTAAAAACAATTCTAAACTTGATCATGCTCAGTAACACTTGCTAACAAAGAATAACATAGAAAAATTAAATTGATTAAATAGCATTTATATTTATATCCATAGATAAAATATTAAGTATATAAAGTTTTATTTTAATGCTGATAAAGTGGATTCTTGGGTCCGCTAATGAATAAGGCTGTGTGAAATGGTGTAAATAGTTAAATAGAGTAAATGGGTTAGATAGTGTGAGCATTTGTGAAAAACTGAGCCAACATATTTCCTTGAAACAGCTTAATTGGTATAAATGCATTGATAGATTCCAAAGGTATAGTATGGATTTTGTTTCTGATTACCAATGACTTACCAATGAACATATTCCAACAACAAATACTAACAATTATCTTGATGATGAATATATGTTTATTTGTTTTAGTAGTAGTGGTAATCATTGTCATTGTAGTAGTAGTAATATTTTGTCATCTTTGGGGATTGAATTTAGTCCATGTTGTCAGTGAGCTCTTTTGCTCAATGTTAGTGCTCTACCAGTTTGAGCTGCAGCTCCATTTCCAGTTTTTGAGGGGTTAGTTGTAAGTAAGAGTCTTACAGGTTCTTTTCTGCTGTGGCTGGTTTCAAAATACTGTCCTCAGATTTCAGCCTCCTGAGTAGCTAGGATTACAGAATGAGCCACCTGTGTTGGCTTGATAACAGGTATTTAAATACTAAAGTGAAAAACTGTGCTAAGAACTTTACATAATCCTAATTTTCACAAATGTACTATGAGCCAAGTGACTTGTTTACCAATGAAGACATTGAATCTTAACATATTAGGTGACATAATTCCTAAGCAGATAAATGTCAAGGCAGTCTCTATTCTGTCTGATTCTAGTAGTGAAGGTGATGCTTTCAGTTTGTCAAATGTTTAGGTAGGAGAAAGATGGCAGAAATTGATTTAAAAAAATAGGCATCATGAGCAAACTGAAGTTTTGGAATAAAAAGCTGTAGCATAAATTGAATGAAAAAGAGGATTCTCCCATTTACTAGATTAGATAATTTTATATTATCTTAATTCCATCATACATCAAAATGTAAAACATTTCAGGTAGCTATAAATAACAATATGAATAATTTGAAATGCTACAATTTTGAAGTTTGGTTTATTCATAAATTGCCTGAAGGGAAACATTTTATTTCAAATACCGAGGAAAGCTACAACACTTTATTGTTTCCTGATTCCCCACCTACTTTATTGAATTTAGTGCTGAACATTACATTTTAAACAGTGACATTGACAGATTGGGATGTATCCAGAGAGAAGAATCAGCATAGGAAAGAAATCAATAAACATACACATGAAAAAAATTCATTGATTAAAGAAGATTTATGAGTAAATTTATTTTTACATTACCTAAATTTTATCATTTGGAAAAAAGATTTACCTTAATGTATATCACTCTAGAGTATTTTGGCCAATAGTTTAAAGATAAAAGGAAGGATATTAATTTTGTTACAACAAAGACATGTCTAGAATTCAAGACTTCTAAATAAAAGATGAAGCACCCTAGGATATAAGGAGATTCCTTTCCTTGAGATTTCTAATCAGAGAAAATATGTTCTCTTGTAGGAAAACTTGCATAGAGATTTGAACATTGGAAAATATTTCAACACTTTATTCTTTATCTTAAGTTTTTCAAGAATTACTGGTGATCCAAAATTAAGTAAGAAAGATCTGAGGAGTGCGATTGGAAGCCAGGCCGGGCTGGCTTTCATCTCCATGAATTACTCAGAAAAAGCCCAAAGTGACTCAAGTGGTAGAGCACTAGCCTTGAGCATAAACAGTCTGAGTTCAAGCCCCAGGGCCTGGCAGGAAAAAGAAAAATACATTCCAAGTGTAACCCTCACAGTCTTCTGCCCTTAAACTAGACTGTGTAAACCTTAGGGGAATAATTGTGAACAGAATGGAAGCAAGAGATGAGAGCTACATTTCATTTCCCTTCACACTCAAACAAAGCTAATGTGTGAAGATTTGGAGGCGGGAGCTCCAATTTCTGAATTCTCAACTGAAAATGCCTGCTTTTTGTATTCTTTGGAAACTGATGTCTATTGTAGCACTTTGACCTAGTCATTCATTGTGAGTACTTTAATTAGTATTGAGTAGACGTGGCCTGGCAGGAACCTAAGTATCTCTAATTCCCGTGCTCCAGTGCCTGTTTAAGGACAATATCAACTTGAAGTTTCTTCTAAGTTTTCTACTTTGCCACTTGCTAGGATAATGTTTTTCATATCCTGTTATCTTAAATCTTGTTTCTCACATGACAAGTCTTTTATATTGTCTTGAATAGAAAACTTTTTTCTAAAATCATTTATAATTTGTCTAAGAAAATGCAATTTATTCTCAAAACATCTGACTTTTATTAGCATTACACTACAATTCTGATTTATTATTATATTTGTGTTCCTTTAATGAAGCTTTTAACTTTGGTTCCAAAAATTTCTTTTTTGCTCTCTGGAGAATATAAGACAATGAATTAAATGAATTTGAAATTAACATTGCTGGAGTGCTCCTCTACAGCCAAATATCATTTCCCCTCAACACTGCCTTTATGGGAATGATCTGCAATGCTGTGAGATGTAATTCTTTAACCACAGCCTAATAAAAAGAATATCATTATATGAATGCACAGTTGGCTTTCCTTTCAATAAAATATTATGTTTTGAAATTGACTTACGAGTCAAAAATGTGTACCTTGATTTGTGTGTTGAAATGAGGACAGGGCACCGGGTGCAGCATCTATTTTTCAAAACATAACCTAGCCACCTAATGAGTTGTTCAGAGGAACATCAATCTTTGTAGCTGCCAGACGTCCTTACTTTCCTTCAGATGAACTGGCATAATGCTGACTTGGCTTTTGTGCAGACACAAATGTTGTCTTTCCTTGGGGAAAAAGTTTATTGGCATTTGCTTGTAGCAGGTTGAAGAATAACTCTTGTCTGAAAGATAGCCCTTTTTCTCACCCATTCAAAAGCCATCCTGGTCCCTGTTGTTCCCTCTGAGGGTGATGGAACGAAAAGCAGATCATATTTTCAGGGAAGATAAAGCACAGAAAAATTTCTGTAAATCTCAGTGAAAAAGACAGCTTAAATTGTTTCTAAGGGATGATTTTAAGGAAATTTGTTGTGATGTATATTATTTCTTTCAACTTTGCATACATATTTTGCAAATCCATGTCTGGATAATTCAGGAGCCTACTCTTGCCTACTTTTGTCTTCAAACTTCTGTCTTCAACACTCAGTTCCAGAAAGCACATAAAAATGTGTCTCATTATCATGCCTGGCCATTACAATAAATTTTATTCATGTTAGGTTTAAGATATACAACACTTTCCTTTCGGCACAAGCTATCACACAAAATTAGCTCCATCTATCTTCAAAAATTCTGTCATCCAGAGAATGTGAACAAAGGGACCAATAAATAGAAACCTCTACCTTTAAAGGATTGAAAATATACCAAAGAAGTAAACATGAACACTTAAGCAGTACAAAGCTGTATTGTTTTAATTGTGTTACAATTGTGGCTCTGTAATTGATTAACTGCTTTTTCTGTGTTTGTTTAACTTTCACATACTTTCGGTTTTTAACCTGTGAATAGACCTAATGAAACTTATTCCCATAGCCTGGTTGTGTAACACATATGGTAATTTTTCAAGTGTATTTCATAAAATACTTTAGAAACTATTATAACCTAATGAGTGTTTCATGATAATAAAATAAAAGATTACAAGGACACAAGGAAGAAAACCCAAAAGAGTTATCTACTTGTATTTCCTGAAGGGTTATAGAAAAAAGTCTACACAGAAGGCTACATTGCAACTTGTTCTCCAAGACAATATAGAGAAAGAAATGAGTGCCTCTAAATAGAGATACAGGTGGACCCATTGCAACAATGAGATGTACAAGTCGTTATGTCAAAAACAAACTTTATAACTTTGGTGCGGGGTGGGGGGGGATGCGGGGGGAGAATGGGAAGGGATGAGAAGGGGAAACAAAGGAGGAGGCTACAATGCTTGATAAGAAATGTACTCATTATCTTGCCCATGTAATTATAACCCCTCTGCACAGTATTTTTACAATAAAAAATATTTAAAAAAGGCTAGCATTCTCAATAAAAAGAAGGAAGTCAAATGGTGTCTGAAAAAACAGTTAATGATTCTGAGAGACAGGATGACCATTATATTGACAAAGAATGAATAAAACACTATAGTTCTTCCAAAGTCTACATTCCCAGTGACCTTCAGGAAGTCTTGTTTCCTCTTAACATATCAGTAGTGCTCCATGAACACATAATTACAAAATAAAAGAAATAAAACTAAGGTGATAAATATTTGGCAACTGATTTGCAAAAAGTAACATAAGGAATCCTTAGGATCACAATGTTAAGCAGAAAGAATTCAGAATAAATTCACTGTTTGCTTTAATGTTCAAATAAGAAAAATTTATGAACAAATAAAACTGGCTAAATGGACTTGCTCTTTCCTGTGATACCTGGGTGTGAATATTACAGTGTTATTGTTTCCCAGAAATTATGGGTATCTGTTCCTTCTCTTATATTTCCCTTTAATACTTAGAAGGATCTGGAGAGTAACATCCTGAACAAACAATCATACTTAGTTGAACGAGATGATTTTTTGATTCATGTCATGATCATGTCTTGATCTCACAGTATATTCTAGAAAAGGTTATCTGTAAACAGACTGATTGAAGTTATAGTAGGATCTGAGAGCACTGGACTACCATTTTCAAATTAGCACTAACTCAAACAGAGGAGAATACCCTGAAGTGAGAGCTGTAAAATGTCCATTCTGAGTATTAGCTCTTTGAACGTCAGCAGTTCTCAAGAAAATTTAAGAACACAATTTCCCCAGGTAGCGCTTAGGAAAACCAATTTTAGTCTGTGAATCAGTGTACTTACCAAAAGATTTATAAATATAAACGTTTCAAATATAGAAACCACTTTTTATATTGTGTTTTCTGTTCAAGCCATATTATTAATACTCCATTTTCTTATAACTATCTCCCTTTAGATTGTCAATTCAAAATGTGTTCTTTGACAAATACATGACATGTTTAGGGAAGGCTTATTTTACCTGAGCACCAAGACATACACTTTATTGATTCTTCAACAAATGGTGTTAGGTAAACCAACCTCAGAAAAACAAATGATACATATTTTCTCTCATATGTGGAAGTTCGATCTAAAACAACTGGGCATAACATCTTATGCAGGTTTCTACTTACACACAAACATACTGACTAAAGGAGTTTACACTTAGGGGATGAACCCACAGGAATTACTCCTCTGATTTCCTAAAATACTACCTACCAAAACAAATTCCAGAAAATGGAAAAATGGTTTTGTTTTTGTTGTTGTTATTGTAACTTTTGGGTTTTTTCCTGTTATTGATGATCACTTTATTTATTTTATTTTATTTTTTTGGTAGTCATGGGGCTTGAACGCTGGGCCTGAGCACTATCCCTCAGCTCTTCAGTTCAAGTCTAGAGCTCTACCACTTGAAGCACAGCACTACTTCTGGTTTTCTGATGGTTTACTAGTGAAAAGAGTTTCATGGATTTTCCTGCTTGGGCTGGATTTGATCTGCAATCCTCAGCCTCCTGTGTAGCTTGGATTACAGGCATAAACCACTGGCACTTGGCTTGTTGATCACTTTTTTAAAATCTTTTTCCTTTATTTTGTTTTGAGGAAAGGGAGACACAGGAATAGAGGGTCCAAGGAAGGGTGAATTAAAGAAGTCATAGTATTCAATATACAATATGTAAAAAAATGAATTAAGGAATTTAAAGACAGGGACAGAAGTGGGAAATGTCGACAATGATGAAAGAGGTGTCATTGTCCCAGAAGCATTTACACTTCGTCCTTGACTAATGGAATAATTATCCCTCTGTACAACCCTTGCACAATAACAAGAATGTGGTAAATATTGAAAATACCAGTATGAGAATGAAGTGAAATGGATTTTGTGGTCTGAACATTAAAGGAAAAAAACACTAATAGAAAACTTGATATCTGGTGTTTGTAAACATCATATATTTGAAGTTGGCAACACTACCCCAAATGTAGAACCTAATGTTCTCTTTTCAATTGATATGTTTAAACAAAGCAAAAAAATTATGAAATTATTATTTTCCAATTTTCTTGTTAACATGACCAGACACAATTCTTACCTTTCCATGAGTCTTACACTTTAGCATTATTTGAACTTAACAAACTTGTTTACAAGTTTCCTCACATTGCAGATGTGTTCTAATTGTCCTTTCAGTCCAGATGAGACCAGTTTAGTACTCCAGTATTGATGCCTATATCTGCATCAAATTCTTGTAATTTTTTAATTGATCATGTTTTAATTATGGGCTAAAAATGTCTAAGACAGTAAGCCTGAATTAGAAAAATTAAGATTCCAAATACATTGCTAGAGAATTGCACAATGGAGGGATGAGGGAGTTAATGAAAATTTTTCTCTACATACAACATGATCATTAGCAAACTAGTAAATCTTAATTGGAAAGATAAGGCAAAAATAGTAAAACCACACTTCTCCTATAAAAAAGTTACAGACTATCTTCTGGTAAGGAGAGCTATCATACATAAAAAAGAAAGAAGATGTGATCACTCTGTTGCACACCCAGGAGATCTAGGAAATTGAATCTTAGAATGATTTAGTCATCTTCTTCTTCTCCATCATCCTCAGCATCTTGTTTTCTCTTCTTTCCATAAAAGTTGTCTTCTTCCTCCTCTTCTTCCCCTTCTTCAACATAGTCATCATTATCTTCTTCATCCTGAATTTCTTTTTTCATTAAGTATGGAAGGCCCACTTCCTCTTCTTCCTCTCCCAATTATGAATCTGCTTCGTCTTCATCTTCCTCTTCTTCCTCCTCCTCCTCATATCCTTCACATAGACCAGTTTCATCTTCATCTTCATCTTCATCCTCATCATCTTCCTCTTCCGAGTCTGGTGCTTCCTTCACCTCCTGATCAAATCCATCTAAGTATGTGATTTGCTGCAACAGCTCAAAAATACTTTCTCTGTAATCTTCCAGGTTTGTGATCTCACAGTTGAACAAGTCAAGACTTTTCAAATTTTTAAGATTTTTCAGAGCTTCTACAGTACTGAGGTCTTTGATTTTGTTTCCACTCAGATTGAGGTAAGTAAGATTTGGACATTTCTCTGCCAGGACTTCCAAACCTACAGAAATTATATTGTCACCAAGTTCCAACTTTAAAGTTTATTCAAGCTAGGGAGCCGGGCCAGTGAACTTAATTTCACATTAGCCATACTCAGAAACTCTAGTTCCTTAAAAGTGTCATTCAGGCCTTCAATTTCCCCATTGACACACAGGCAATTATCAAGGACTAACTCTGTTACCTCCTCCGGGGCTCTGTTCCATAATTCTAGACTAATCCTCTTCTTCATCTCCATGTCCTCCTGCTTTTCTGCTGCTACTCTTCTCCTTCATCCCCTTTTCCAGTACCCCCAAACCTAAAAAAAATTATTTTTAAGATTTAGAAATGAATGAAAAGAAAAGCAGATACAAACGCCCACAACCACCAAATAGGTGTAGAGGAGAAAGAAAAGAATAGTAAATGGAGTCCAAGGAGTTAGGACTCTTAACTTGGCTGCCCCCACCTCCTTGTCCACACACCCGTGCCCGCGCGCACACACGTGCACGCACTCACACACAACACACACCCTTGTAAATTTTTTTTATTTTCTGGATTTAAATAAGCTTTGCTTTCTACTCAACAACCTCATTAACCATTTCCACTTTTAAAAAATTTATTGTCAAGGTGTACAGTTACACAGGTAAGGTAGTGAGTACATTTCTTCGAATTTGTTACCCCTCCCTCATTTTTCTCCCGTTTTCCATCCCTCTAACCCCCACCAAGTTGTAAAGATCATTTCCAACATAGTGTCTTATGAGTATCACTGTTGCATCGGTTTGCCCCTTGTCCTTTGTCTCACCTTTGTTTTGTTCCCCTTCCCTTCCCTAATCCAGATATACAATACCCAAGGTACCAAAAACAAATACAGTGACAACAGGGGATAAAGAATAGGGAGAAAAAACACACACAAAAATTACCTAATACATTAAAAATAACAACAAAATTAAAAATCTTGTGTCCATATCTTGGAGTTCATTTTAATTATCATAATCTAATATGGTCAAATGCACATAGCTATTGAGCTGTTCTGCTCATCTGCTAGTATTATTCCAGAAATTCACTAATTATTACAATTTTCAACATCTATTGTCACTGTCTCAATATTATTTATAGAATGCTAACTACTTTATCTTCAGCACTTTCAGATAAAGGAATAGGAGCAGGTAAATTTTTAGTCCTATTGTCAGTCCATTTAAACATATCCTTAGTTTGATAAAAAGTATTTCTGAAAAGAAGTAAAAGGTAATAGTCTCAGAAACTTTGGTAATCCCATAGTTTCATAAATTGTTCTACAAGGAATGCTTTAGGAATTTTTTGTACTTATAAACTTGCTTGGAGTTATTTGAAAATATTTTTTATAAATTAGTGAAATGACAATTTTTAAATTTATTTATTGTGAAAATACAGTACAGAAGGGTTATAATTACATGGACAAGGTAATGAGTACATTTCTTATCAAGCATTGTTGCCTCCTCCTTTGTTTCCCCTTCCCATCTCCCCCCTCCCCCTTCTCCCCTCTCTCTCCACCCAAAAGCTGTAAAGTTCATTTTTTTTTTTTTTGGTCTGGTTGTGGGGCTTGAACTCTGGGCCTGAGCATTGTCCCTCAGCTCTTCAGCTCAAGACTAGCGCTCTACCTCTTGAGCCATAGCACCACTTCCGGATTTTTTCTTTTTGTTTATGTGGTGCTGAGGAATCGAAGCCAGGGGCCTCAGGCATTCAAGGCAAGCGCTCTACCACTGAGCCACCTTCCCAGCCCCTAAAGTTCATTTTTCGACATAGCAACTTGTACATCACATTGTTGCAATGTGTCCACTTGTGTCCCTATTTAAACAATTTGTTCTTTCTCTTCCCCTCCACAAATTATACCAACATCATATACAGTGAAAGCAGGGGTAATACCGTGGGGGAGGGACATACAAAGCAACAAAGAAATCATCTTATAAATATGTTAGAAACAATCTCAAGAAAGAAAAAAATTGGAGTCCATATCTTGGGTTTCATTTCACCTAACAACAACTTACCTGACCGTTTATGCTTGTCTCAGACATATACTAGTAATTGCAAATAAGAGAAACCAAGGGATATATGTTTCTTTGGGCCTGGCTTACTTCACTTAATATAATTTTTTCCAAGTCTTTACATTTCCTAACAAATGGGGCAATGGCATTCTTTCAGATGGAGGCATAGAATTCCATTGTGTATATATACCACAATTTCTTGATATATTCATCTACTGAGGGGCATGTGGGTTGGTTTCATATCTTAGCTATGGTAAATAATGCTGCAATAAACATAGTTGTGCTGGTAGCTTTAGTGTGGTCTTGTTTGTAAACATTTGGGTAAATGCCCAAAAGTGGGACTGCTGGGTCATAGGGGAGCTCTATGAAGACTTTTGAGGAACCTCCATACTACTTTCCGAAGTGGTTAAACAAGTTTACATTCCCAGCAACAATGAAGTAAGGTTCCCTTCTGTCCACATCCCCTCCAGCATCTGTTGTTATCAGATTTCTTGATTTTTGCCATTCTAACTGCGGTGAGGTGGTATCTCAATGTTGTTTTGATTTGTATTTCTTCTATGGCTAGGGAGGTTGAGCATTTCTTCATGTGTCTATTGGCCATCCTTCTTTCTTCTTCAGAGAAGTTTCTCTTTAGGTCATTAGCCCACTTATTTATTGGGCAGTTGTTTCTTTGAGGATTTGTTGTTGGAGGATTTAATTTTTTGAGTTCCAAGTATATTTTAGACATAAGACCCTTGTCCATTGTGTGGCTAGTGAAGATCTTCTCCCAATCCATGGGCTTTCTATTGATCTTGCTAGCTATGTCCTTTGCCATGCAGAAGCTCTGCAACTTCATGCAATCCCATTTGTCCAACCTTTCTTTGATTTGTTGTGTTTCCGGGTCTCTATTAAGAAAATTTCGGCCCGTACCAAGGAAACCTAGGGTTTCTCCTATTCCATCCTGTAATGTTTTCAGAGTGTCTGCTTTGACTCCGAGGTCTTTGATCCGTTTGGAGATGATTCTGGTGCAGGGTAATATATAAGGATCTAGCTTTAGTTTTCTACATGTAGTTAACCAATTTTGCCAGCACCATTTACTGAAGAGGCTGTCTTTCTTCCATTCTATGTTTTTAGCTCCCTTATCGAAGATTAGATGGCTATAGGTCTGTGGGTTCATTTCTGGATTTTCAATTCTATTCTTGAGGTCTGTTCTTGTACCAGTACCAAGCTGTTTTGATTACTATGGCTTTATAGTAGAGTTTGAAATTTGGTATTGATATTCCTCCAGCGGTGTTCTTTCCATTGAGGAGCGTTTTTGCTATTCGGGGTCTTTTATTGTTCCATATGAATTTTTGGATTGCCTCTTCTATTTCCTTGAAAAATGAGGTTGGACTTTTGATAGGTATGGAATTGAATTTGTAGATAGCCTTGGGAAGTATTGCCATTTTCACGATGTTAATCTTTCCAATCCAGGAGCATGGGAGTTTTTCCCATTTTCTAAGTTCTGTTTTGATTTCCTTTTTCAAGTTTTTAAAGTTTTCATCATAGAGGTCCTTCACTTCTTTGGTTAAGTTAATTCCTAGGTATTTTATTTTTTGTGGGGCTATTACAAATGGAGTTGCTTTCCTAATTTCAGCCCCACTTTTCTCATTGTTGCCGTACAGAAAAGCCATTGATTTGGGGGAGTTAATTTTATACCCTGCTACTTTGCCAAAGTTTTGAATCAGCTTGAGTAATTTGGAAGTGGAGTCTATGGGATTCTTTAAGTACAAGATCATGTCATCTGCAAAGAGGGAGAGTTTTATTTCTTCTTTCCCTATTTGGATCCCCTTTATGTCTGCATCTTGTCTTATTTGCAACACTTTCTTGTCTAGGCTGGATTTGAACAACAATCCTCAGATCTCCCCCTCTTTAGTAGGTAAGATTACTGGTGTGAGCCATAGGCACCTGAGATAATTTTATATCTTTCCACTTTGCCAAGTTTTGGATCAGCTCATATAACTTGGGTGAGAAATTTGTAGGGTACATTAAATACATGATCCTATCATTTGCAAAAAGGGATAGTCCTCCCCCTATTTTGTTCCCCTTTAAGTTTCTCTCTTGTCTTATTGTTCTTCTTAGGAATTCCAGTACCTTATTGAAGAGAAGTGGAGAGAGTCAACATCCCTATCTTATTCCTGATTTTACATGAAATGCTTTAAACTTTTCCCCATTAAGTATATTGCTGACTTTAAGTTTGTCATTGCAGCCTGTATTATATTGAGGGAAGTTCCATGGATTCCTAGCTTCTCCAGGCCTTTTATCATAAAGGGGTATTGAATCTTCTCAAATACTTTCTCTGCATCACTTGTGATAACCATGTTGTTCTTGTTCTTGCTTCTGTTGATGTATTGAATAACACTCACTGGCTAACATATAGTGACCCATATTTGCATCCTTGAAATGAATCTCATTTGATGAGATGATTTTTATACAAATGTTTTTTTAAAGGAAGGACTATAGAAATGTTTATTAGAAAAGAAAAATTACAAAGAGCACATGGCAACAAGGGTTCAGCCTATCTCTGCAACTTGGCTGTCTTCTTTCATATCTATTAATGAGACTTTTTTCAAGTTAGTTTCAGTAAGAAGTATAAAAGTGTCAAGGAAAAAAGATACCCAAATTTTCATCATTACCCAAGCAGATATTCCCATCTGACTATATAAATTACATTAACATTGTCAACTATCTTTCCAAGACATACTAATAGAAAAATTGTTTTCATAGATTGAATTAAAATTCTATACTAAAACTTATGAAATCAAGTGTGTTCGTGTGCATGTGCACACAAACATGTACACATACCATATACATGGTTAAAGTCAATTAAAAATTTACATTAGAGAAGTCTTCAGAGTATTTTTTTGAAACAATTCTTCTATTTTTCTCCCTCTTAATTCCAATAAAGCTCATAAAATTTTGAAGTGCTATTTTTTAAATACTAAAATAATTATAAACCTTACTTTGCTCACATGCTATTATCAGGATCAAATAGAATAATAAATTTATCAATTCTCCATTGATTGAAATATTTTATGACCTGTTATTAACAGTACCATGAAAGATGTGCTGCTTGTGTCCAAATGTTGTTCAAAAATATGACTAATATTAGTTCTCCATACCCCTTTGTGAATTTATGCTTTTACTTTCTTTACTTTCAGTTGTCAGTAATGTGTTCTGGTTTTCAAATTCCAATGTTATCTTGACTCTAACGTGAAGAGTATAGTAATTTGCTTAAACATTGGCTATTGTGAATTTGACATTTTTGCATTGCCAATATACTTTCACATAAGTTGATTCCTTATTATTAGTTCTTCTTAATATATGAAATAAGAAGCAGGTCCAGAATTAAATGAAGAGGTATACCAAAACTAAGTTAATATCACCACTTTCTCAAGCTGTAGAACATATACATTTCTCTGTGTTTGCTTTGTTTTGTCTCCTTTCCTTAAAGAGCTTGATTCCTTGCTGTGAAGTGCTCCAGATGGGTTTCAGTTACAAATACTAAAAATATATTCTGGGGGGCACTCTGAGTACATTATCCAAGGTCACAATTACACTGTAACATTTTACTAATTGCTATTAAATTAATCTTAAAGACAAGATGCTGACTCCCAAGTTCCAGAGCTGACATTTTCATAGCATACTAGTTGGAAAGATTCCTTCCTTTCTCCAGGAACCTCATATTTAGTATCTTTAAATAACCTACAGAAGCATTTAACAGTTTTACAACACACAGCAGTCACTTCCACTTTGTCTAATCCCTAGATCATATTACATTTATCACTTAGTTTGAAGCATTCAATGCTATCAGGCTTCTTTCTTAATCAATGGTAATCATCTCAAATGGATTTTAATGGATAATCCAATTGTAAGATCTTCAGGATTCTGCAATATTTATCAGTAAAACAGCTTAAAAAATTTTAAAAGATAAAAGGGCCTAGAAAGAGCTAGAGTTAAAGAAAAAGTGGATATAGGAAACTTTTCCTTATGAATTTTATATGAAGATTTGATTGAGTTACTCAAATGTTTACTTCATAGTGGTTTTAGCTTTCATTTTCTCTCAGAATTCAAATCTACAATTTTTCTGTCATCAATAAAGAAAACATGCCAGGTACTGACTGGTAGCTTATGGCTGTAATTTTAGATATTTAGGAGGCTAAGATCTGAGGATTGCAGTTCCTCAGATCCTGCTTGGGAAAATCCATGAGACATTTATCTCCAATAAACTACTCAGAAAAAGCCAGTAGTGGTGTTATGGTTCAAGTGGAAGAACATAGCTTGAGCATAGGTTCAGAGGCAGCACCCATACCCTGAGTTCAAGCCCTAGTACCAGCAAAAAAAATTCCTAGACATTTAGATCTTCAAAATGAATCATCAGTTTAAATATTAATTTAGTAAATGTTTCAAAGATTATGTTCATCACTGCATAATGTACTAATGCATATCCAAGTGTACTTTTTTAAATGAGTTTTTTATTGTGAAAATACTGTACAGAGGGGTTACAGTTAAATGAACAAGGTAATGAGTACATTTCTTATTAAGCATTGTTGCCTCCTCCTTTGATTTTCCCCTAGCATTCCTTCCTTCCCACCTCCTCAACTACACTCCCTCCCCACCCCCCTCCACCTGCCTAAATTGTAGTTTTTCAACATAGTGTCTTGTACATCTCATTGTTACAATGAGTCAGCCTGTATCCTTATTTAAACATTTTGTTTTTTTCCTTCCCCTCACCAAATTATACCAACATCAAATACAATGAAAACAGGGGTTATACTGTGGGGAAGGAACATACAAAGCAACAAAAACAAATCACATGATACCTTGTAAATATAATAGAAACAATATCAAGAAAGAAAAAAAACCCTACTTGTATCTGTTGTTACTACTAGGGCACTAGGGCTTATTGTAACATGTTTAAATTAGGTAAGATTATTCATAATATAAATATACTAAAACAGCAGTCTTACATACCACATCAATAGTTAATACAGTGGGAGAACTACAATATTTATCTGCTGTTACAGTAAGTTATGGCAAACTTGGTTTATCATCACATCAATTGATTTAACAGTTATTGTGGAACAGGTGTTGTGGGATGAATTATCTCATTATGAAGTTTCAGGTCTCTCACAAGTCTTCAGAAATCATAGTGTTATCTGGGGCATAATGACATCTGATGGCTTTGTTGGGAAGAAAGACATACTTCCAAACACACTAATGTGATAACTAGTAACATATTTTTCAACTCTCATGATCCATATGAATCAGAAATTGCATCTAAATTTGACCAGAATTTGTGCCTTTTGCAGTTTCTCATCACTGTTCCATTGGGCAGCTGTCAACATGATATGCTGATTTCTTAGAACAAACATGAAGGATGGGGATGGGAGACAGAGAAAGTGTGTGAAAGAGAGAAAGCAAAAGATGGAATAAACAGACAAATGAAAGTACTATGAAGAAATAACTTCACATTCTTACTTAATCTTGGAACAACATCCTGTATATTTGCCATATTTTATTAGTAGGTATGGCTAATATCCAAAGGATTGCACAGGTCTAGGATACCAGAGTTTATTTCAGAAACACCTCTTATCAAAATTAAAGAAATTTAATTTTACACATTTTATGTAGTTGCAATTTCAAATGCTTTACTATCAAATGTTTTGGCCATATGATTGTGTCTTACTAATGTACATCTATGTTCTCTTGCAAACTTAATTTTGGCAAATATGGTTTCATGTCATAACATTATGTAACAATAAGTTAGATTGACTATTCCATTGGAAAAGAATATATTTTATGTATCATTCTGATAATAAATACTACTGGAGAGAAAAATGTGAATTAAGCTATGTAGGTGAGTGTTTTAATTCCTCTGCCCCTCTTCTAGCACGGGTACCACTGCTCTACCGTGCCAGTGCCCATTTTACCAGCTTTGTACCAGTCACCATGTCACTCTAGTATGGATTAATTTGGTGACAGTGGTCATAGCTATGTAGCTTGGTATGTTTTACTTCAATGTCTTGAATGTCTTTTTTTTGTATTATTTCCTGACAATGTATACAATGCCAGAACTTCACATTTTATATACTAGTATATGGCTATTAGTATCTTATAGAACCGTAGTTCTTGATGAACACATGTGTGCACACACACACAGATTTTGTTACTTTTTGTAAACTAAGTGCTGTTCCAACATTACAATCCATTTTAGTGTATTGTAAGCAATGTGAATCCTTTGAATCTGTTCTGAGTATATAGAGTTTGCTTTGTGAAAGTATGCATTGCATATATTCTGAATAGTTACACTGTACTGAAATATCTGCTTGTTCAATATAAGGAAAATATGTATTGAGTATCTTTTTGCTAGCCTGATTATGTGATCTTTTTTAAAAAACTGTCAAAGTGATGTACACAGGGGTTACAGTTACATAAGTAAGGTAGTGAGTACATTTCTTGTGGAACTTATTAACCCTTCCCTCATTTTTTCTCCCACTTTCCCTCCCCCATCACCCATGTTGTACAGATCATTTCTAACATGTTGTCTTTTGAGTATCACTGTTGTATTGGTTCCCCATTTGTCCTTTGTCTGATCATTTTGTTGTTCCCCTTCCCTTCCCTAATTCAAATAAATGTATATGCAATACTCAGAGTACCAAAATCAAATACAGTGACAACAGAGGGTAAATGATAGGGGAGAAATAAAAAGAGAAATAAGAAATCACATAGTACCCTAAAAACAAAAACAGAATAAACTTCTTGTATCCAGGTCTTGGATGAATGTGAGAAAATGTGGAGAAAAATGTGAGAATGTGTGTGTGTGTGTGTGTGTGTGTGTGTGAATTCTATGCTCCCATCAGAAAGAATGGCACCACCAGATTTGTAAGGAAATGGAAAGACTTGGAAAAAATCACAGTAAGTAAAGTAAGCCAGGCCCAAAGAAATATAGATCCCATGGTTTTCCTCATTTGTAGTAATTAGTATATGTCTAGGATAATCCTAGCAGATGAGCAGAATAGCTCAATAACTATGTACATACGACCAAATAAGATGACAAAACAAAATAATTGTATAATTTTTTTAAAAAGTTTGTACTTTTTTTAAGTCTTTAAAATGGCCTTTGTTAAATGGTCACAAAATGACAATTAGAAGGAATGAACAGGAAAAAAATGGTTTTCAGTGTATGGATGAGAATAAGATTTGTTTCTTTTACTCATTAATATATGTTATTAAAGTTTTATGAAAAATACAAAATACACATTCAGTTCCCTTCTGTGTTTGACTTTATATGAATACTCATTCAATACCCTTTTATCTTTGACTTTATATATATATTATTGCTATTGTAATGGTGATGTACAGAGGGGTTATAGTTATGTAAGTCAAGGAATGAGCACCTTTTTTTTTGAACAGTGTCACCCTTTCCCTTGATCTCTCCAAGTTTTCTCTCCTGTCCTCACCCACAAGTTGTATAGTTCATTTTCAATAGTGTCCAGTCAATATGGGAGGGTAAGGGTTGGCCCAGGAAGGATGGGACAAAGGCTGATCAAATGCAGCAGGACTCTTTCTTCTTAAGCACTAACAAAGCCCCAAATTTTGATTTTGCTTGGCAATTGTAACAAATTTAAATAAATGAAGGTTGTGAAAATAAATAAAGCCATGTGTCTGAGTTCTTCAGCTAGCTAATTCTAAAAGTCAGGCTAGAATAGCCTCATTTAATTCCCACTTTTTGACCATTCCCAAACTGCATATTATTATCAGTTCTTAGGAACTATATACTGTAACTAAAGGAGTGAAAGTTTCGTAGAGCATTTACTAGTTTTTTTTTCCTTCTTGTGTCATTGAGAGCTTGATACATGAGATTGGGAAGAGATAATTTTAAAGAAATGAGGGGAAGAAACCATTCTAAATACGCTTGGCTCTAAACAAAAGCATATAATTAAAAGAAACACATCAAAGTCACAAGTATACTTAATTCAATAATTAAGTGTCCAAATGAAAGGTGGAAAAGAATTGTTCCAATTACTAACAAAATAGGAAATGTTCTCTATTTTCTTTTTTTTTTTAATTTAATTTTATTTTATTTGTGAACATACTGTACAGAGGGGTTACAATTACATGGGCAGGATAATGTGTACATTTCTTACCAAGGATTGCAGCCTCCTCCTTTGTTTACACTTCACATCCCTTCCCAGCCTCCCCCCTCCCCCCAATCCCAATTCTTCTCCTTCCTCCCCCTTCCCTCCCCCCCCCCCCCCCCCCCGCACCAACATTGTAAAGCTCGTTTTGGACATGACAACTTGTACTTCTCATTGTTGCAACAGGTCCACCTGTATCCTTAAACAACTGGTTTTTCCCCATCTCCTCCACAAGTTATACTGACATCAAATATAGAGAAAGCAGGGGTTATACTGTGGGGGAGGGACATACAAAGCAACAAAGAGATAATCTTATAAATGCATTAAAAACACATGCATGAAAGAAAAAAACATTAAAATACATATCTAAGGGTTCATTTTCCTGACATCACATTATCTGACCTTTTCTGCTTGACTCATACATATACTAGATATTGCAAATAAGGGAAACCATGGGACCTATGTTTCTTTGGGCCTGGCTTACTTCACTTAATATAATTTTTTCCAAGTTTTTCCATTTCCTAACAAATGGGGCAATGTCATTCTTTCTGATGGAGGCAAACTTCTCATCAAACTTCTCATTTATCATGTTTGCCAGCAGTGTTTGTAGAGCTATTTGGGAACTCTCCTCCGGATTATTCATTATCTGTTCTGACCCCTGATTATCAAGATTGGGAATTGAGATACCTGGATTTGCCATTTTTCTAGTTTTTTTTCCGGCTTACTCTGCCCATTTGAGATGAAAATAGCACCAGTTTTGTGCTAGAACACTATCTTAAGGCAACCATCAACCAAAGTTTGCATTTGTACAGTCAATAGTCTACAGATACAATCTAGTTCAACAGATACATCTATTCAACATCAAACAACTATATGTTAATGGGCTTCGAACCGCAGAGAAGAATTTGGAAAACCAGAAATTATTAGGGTTAGGGAGAGATGTGGGTAAAAAATAGGAATAGATTGGTGTGGGGAGGCACAGGGAGAGTTAAAAATGTCCTAATCTCAATGCAGGAAATAGGTTGGATAGGATGCAAGTAGAGAGAGAGAGAAAAAGAAGAAAGGGAAAGGGAAATGAAAAGAAACCAGAAAAAAGATAGAAACGTAAAAATTATTTGGAGATTAAAAGACCATCTATTTAGAGAGGAATGTGAATATATTTAGAGAAGGGGAGGGACATAGAGGAGATGTGAAAAACTTTAAAAAATGCTTAAAATATTATATAGGTATAAAGAGGTAGTACTGCTATTAAGGAATTTAAGTCTCAGAGGTTTTGAATTGAGTAATAAATTTGTGGATTAAGTGTGTACACAATGGGGGATAGGGTCTACTAGTTAACTACAGGTTTATCTGAGGATGTGCAGGACAAGAGTTGAGTCACATAAAGAAGAACAAAAGAGAGGAAAAGGTGAAAAGGATAAGAAAGGGAGAAAAAAAGATCAGAAGTTCAGTAGAGCTAGACAAAAAACAAAAAGACAATTAAGAAAGAAAGAAAAAGAGAGGGAAACGCACATTCACGTATTCCTAAAATAAAAATTATAAGAGAAAAAAAAAGTTACTGGAAAACAATTATTTTTTCAAAAAAGGCAAAAATTAAAGATTAATAAAAGTTTTAGAAAAGGAAAAAAATTTTATATATATATATAAGGTACCAAAAAAAAAAAAGAAAAGAAAAGAAAAGAAGAAGAAAAAAAAAGTTCTTTGATCTTTTTTTTTTTTATTTTTTTTGGGAGGGGTGGGAAGAATCCTGTATCTCCCTTTTGTCTGTAACCAGCCTCTTGTTGGAATCTCTGGTCAGCTTGAGGTCCTGTGGCTTGATTGGTTTCTTAAGTCAGTTTGTTCGAACAGGCAGAAAAATGCTCTGCTTTACCCAAGATTTTGAGATCCCCCTCCCAGGTTAGTTTAATGGGAGGGTGATCTGCTTTGAGAATCACAAAAGAGGGAAATGCAGTGATGAGGCTAGGTTCTGGGTAGAGTTGAGGCCTTTCAACAAACAGTAGCTTTTCCTTGGGGCTATTTTGTGAAAAACTCACAGAGCCCAGCCTGGAGCCATTCTCAGGGTTTCTGTTTTTCAATTGATTGTGGAGGCTGCTAGAGGGAGGGGCAGCCTCTGCCTCTGGTTACCCAGTGAGGAGAGCCACTCCAATGGCTGGTGCCTGAGCTGGGTGACTTTTTCCTGGATGGAGCTGAGTCTGGCAGGTCACTTCGCTGTTAAGTTCTTGTGACCTGCTAAATGACTCGTTTTATTCCAAGGCCTGAGTTGGAGCTGGCAGCTCCTCCGAGCTTTGTCGGTATCCAAGATGGAGATCACCGGTGCTGGTGGGGGAGGGGTGGCCTTCCCTCCTCTGCTCCCTGAGAAGGAGTGAGGATGTCGGGCTTCTACTCATGCCGAATCTTGGATCCTGGGTCGTCTCTGGTCTGCAAACTGTAGGCTGAAGATGTCTGCTCCTTATCGGTTCCTGCTGGTGTTGAGTAGAATCCGCTCACCCACGGCCTCTGGCTCCTTCGTCCTGGACTCTCTGTGGCTCAGGTTTGGCCGCAGCTGTGGTCGCCGCCGCGATCCTGCCGCTGCCGCGGAGGTTGCTGGCAAGCGCTCAGATGTGTCTCCTTGTCTTGGCTTCCCCTCTCTTGCTTAACTCTCTGTCCTGTGATGGCACACTTGGTGTGATTCTCTGGCTTAGGACTGTTCACTGGAACTCTAAAACTGCTTTCTATGCGAGAGCTTGTTCAGATTCCAGCTTCTCCTCCGCCATCTTCCTGGAACCCCCATGTTCTCTATTTTCTAAAGTTATCTGGACCTATCTTTATCAAAGATATATTCTTTTCATCCGAAACACATTCACAGGGTAAGGAGTTCTAGGAGGGTTTATGAGATACATGAATTGATACAGAAAGGATTATTTTATCGTGAATCAACTATGTGTGTAGAAAAAGATTGTGAAACTAAAACATTTTCCTCACTCATATTTACTTCACGTTTGTGGGAGATTTTTACCTTACTTTACTGATGAGATATGTTATGAAATTTGATAACATCTGTGGACATACCAGTTAGTTCAGGACATACACTGAATTCCTTTGGCCTCTGAAGTCAATGTTTTAACATTTTCCACACTTAATAACAAAGAAAATCTTTCTTGAGAAGGAAAATCATAATGTTGTAAACAATTACACCACTGTTTGGAACAACAGCTCATAACCACCTACATTAAAACCATGAGGACTGTCAAACAGATCTGATTAAAGCTGCATATTTCTCTTTTATTACTTAGAAGTAGTAGTGGACTATTATTTATAGTAGTAACAGTACTATACTCGTAGTGTAACCTGAGAAGCTTATGACAGAAACAGATTTTGTATCTGGCAATGGATGTTGAGTCAGACTTGACACTTGTTAAAATCCTTATGACCAGGGGAATCCAGAAAGCCATAATAATATAACACACATCTCAATGGTTGGAAAATCAAAAGAGCAAAAATGTCAATGAAGCATGTAAAAAAACTCTGCACAAAGGAAAAATGTCTACCTTCTCTATATGGAAGATCCCTGTTGCTACTATTAAAAGAAAACTCAGAATGGATTAATGTTTATATAAATATTTATATAATTTAATATAAGATCACACTCTAAATAAGAGAATTACAAGAATACCTTCAGTAAGAATCTCACCACACAATGATACCTACGAAAAGTATGCCTCAGTTACCATCACCACCAGTAAAAGGCTGCATAACCTATTTATTATTTTCTCTAACTTAATCTGACAGAGTTAAATTATTTTATTGTAAGCTGACTTGAGGAGCGATCTGCATGTTACACAGCCAAGTATGGCTCCAGAGTGAACAAGAGAACCTCAGTTCAACAATTCACAACCAATTGAATCCTACTAACAAAAAAATGAGCTTCTTCCTCATTATATGACTAGGCAGAGGCCCAGAGATAAATATATCTGGATTCCTGATCTATAGAGCTTATGAGATAAAACTGTACACAAACAACGCAAATTGGAATATATCTCTATTAAAATTAGAATATAAAGAGTAGTCATGAAAATTCTAAGACATAATTTGTCACTATTGAAGCAGAACATTGACAATCATGATTAGGAAATTTAACAAAGAGCTCCATTAGCACAACACAATCAATTGGTTTATTTTATTCTAAAAAATCTTGCTTCTATACTCTTTATAATGGAACTGAAGTGAGTTCACATTTCTCACAGAGTAAGCAATAGATATTTATGAATAGAATAATTCACAAATGTCAGCTACCCAAATCTAGTTATTATGACTGGACAACTATAAGCTTCTTTTAAATTTCACTTAGATTTAATAGGATTTATCAACACTCTCCTATTGATCCATAAAGCTTACTTATTACTATCTAAATTAGACAAAGGCATACCACTAGTAGGTTTTTATGTAATAAGCTTATTGAATACTTGCTCCTACCATAGAATATTATGTTAAGTTGTATTCTTATTTTTATGAGTCCACACATTCTAGATGGGCAAGTTATTAATATATTTCAATTAAATTGCATCCATCCAGTTCATTCTCAAGAAAAGAATTGTTCCATTCAAGGATTAGTTGAATACTTGCAATTGCAAAAACTCCAATTATTAAATTTTAGTAAAGTACTATTGAGAAAGCTGAAAACATAGGGAATTACGTATATTAAGAATACTTTGGCAAAGCGATAATTATCGCTTTGCTATTTTATTAGCTGTGTAAGACAAGGAAATTTACATAGACTAGTATAATTCAAATTTCTCATAAAACAAATGCAAAAGTATTATTACTTAGGATGACACTAAGAATCAACTAAGACTTTCCATTTCCTAACAAATGGGGCGATGTCATTCTTTCAGATGGAGGCATAGAATTCCATTGTGTATATATACATTTTCTTAATCCATTCATCTACTGAGAGGCATCTGGGTTGGTTCCATATCTTAGTTGTGCTAGCCCGAAGAAACATAGGTCCCATGGTTTCCCTTATTTTCAATAACTAGTATATGTCTGGGACAAGCAGAAAAAGTCAGATAAGATGATGTTAAGCC
This sequence comes from Dipodomys spectabilis, assembly GCF_019054845.1. NCBI lineage: Eukaryota > Metazoa > Chordata > Mammalia > Rodentia > Heteromyidae > Dipodomys > Dipodomys spectabilis. The sequence continues at coordinate 3,964,106 of NW_024870814.1, forward strand.
AAATGAGCCCCACGATAGGGACACAAGGTTTTTTTTCTTGTTATTGTTTCTAAAGTATTTATAAGGTAACATGTGATTTTATTGTTTGTCCCTCCTTTGTGTCTTCCTCCCCATGGTATAATCCTGTTTTCACTGTATTTGAGGTTGGTATAATTTGGGGAGGGGAAGGGGAAAAACCAAATGTTTAAGTAGGGATACATATTGAACCACTGTGACAATGAGATGTACAAGACACTATGTTGAGAAAAGAACTTTACAATTTTGGTGGGGGGTGGGGTGGGGGTGACTCAGGTGGGAGGGGAGGGCATGGAGGGTGAATGTAGTTGCATGGGGAGGAGTGCAGTTGAGGAGGTGGGAGGGAAGGGATGGTAGGGAAAAACAAAGGAGGAGGCGACAATGCTTGATAAGAAATGTACTCATTATCTTGTTCATGTAACTGTAACCCTTCTGTGCAGCATTTTCACAATAAAAAAACATTAACAAATAAAAAAATCAATAACAATGAAGTAAGGTTCTCTTCTGTCCACAGCCCCTCCAGCATCTGTTGTTGTTAGAGTTCTTGATTTTTGCCATTCTAACTGGAGTGAGGTGGTATCTCAATGTTGTTTTGATTTGCATTTCTTTTATGGCTAGGGATGTTGAACATTTCTTCATGTGTCTATTGACCATCCTTCTTTCTTCTTCAGAGAAGTTTCTCTTTAAGTCTTTAGCCCACTTATTTATTGGGCAGTTGTTTCTTTGAGGATTTGTTGTTGGGGGATTTAATTTTTTGAGTTCCAAGGATATTTTAGATATGAGACCCTTGTCTGTTGTATGGCTTGTCCAACCACTTTGGAAAGCAGTATGGAGGTTCCTCAAAAGACTTCACATAGAACTCCCCTTTGATCCAGCAATCCCACTTTTGGGCATTTACCCAAATGTTTACAAACAAGACCACACTAAAGCTACCAGCCCAACTATGTTTATTGCATTATTATTTACCATAGCTAAGATATGGAACCAACCCAGATGCCCCTCAGTAGATGAATATATCAAGAAATTGTGGTATATATGCACAATGGAATTCTATACCTCCATCAGAAAGAATGACATTGCCCCATTTGTTAGGAAATAGAAAAACTTGGAAAAAATCATATTAAGTGAAGTAAGCCAGGCCCAAAGAAACATAGGTCCCATGGTTTCCCTTATTTGCAATATCTAGTATATGTATGAGTCAAGCAGAAAAGGTCAGATAATGTGATGTTAGGAAAATGAACCCGTAGATATATATTTTAATGTTTTTTTTCTTTCATGCGTTTGTTTCTAATGCATTTATAAGATTATTTCTTTGTTGCTTTGTATGTCCCTCCCCACAGTATAACCCCTGCTTTCACTATATTTGATGTCAGTATAACTTGTGGAGGAGATGGGGACAAACAAGTCGTTTAAGGATACAGGTGGACCTGTTACAACAATGAGAAGTACAAGTTGTCATGTTGAAAACGAGTTTTACAACGTTCCTGGGTGTGTGTGTGTGTGTGTGTGTGTGTGTGTGTGTGTGTGTGTGTAGAATTGGGTGGGCGCGTGGGGGTGAGGCTGGCAAGGGATGTGAAGGGTAAACAAAGGAGGAGGCTGTAATGCTTGATAAGAAATGTACGCATTATCCTGCCCATGTAATTGTAACCCCTCTGTACAGTATGTTCACAAAAAATAAAATAAAATAATATATAAAAATTAAAAAAATCAATAAACACAATGTTACTTCCTTTGTTAAAAAAAGAATATTTTGCCCTGGTATCAGTAACTCACATATATAATCATAGCTACTGAGATGTCTGCTATCTGAGGATCACAGTTCAAAGAAATCCTGGCAGGAAAGTCTATGACTCTTTTATTTCTTAGTGGTAAATAAAGCTGGATGTGGAGGCATGGTTCAAGTGGTAGATTGCTAACCTTTAGCAGATGCTCAGGGATAATTCTAGGCCCTGTGTTCAAGCCTCAGAGTCATTACAAAAAAATAAAACTAGAGAGAGAAAGAGAGGAAGGAAGGAAGGAAGGAAAGAAGGAGGAAAAAAGGAAGGAAGGAAGGAGGAAAGAAGGAAGGAAGGAAAGAAGGAAGGAAGGAAAAAAGAAGAAAGGAAGGAAGGAAGAAGGAAGAAAAAAGGAAAGAAAGGAATGAAAACAAACATAAAAGAAAGAATGGAGTATATTATATCAAGTGAAGGAAGCCAGACCCAAAGAAATATAGGCTCCATGGTTTCACTCATTTTTAATAATTAGTATATGGCTAGGATAGTCCAAGCAGAGGTTCACAATAGTTCAATAGCTATATACATATGACCATATAAAATGATGCTAATTGAAATGAATTCCAAGATATGTAAACAAGAGGTTTGTTGTTGTAGATGTGGGGGTAACTGTTGTGGTATGATGCTTTTATAAATATTTTTGTAAAGATATTGTACAGCGAGGTTACAGTTACATGAGTAAGGTAGTGAGTACATTTCCTATCGAGCACTGTTACCCCCTCCTTTGTTTTTCACCTACTATCCCTTCCCTCCCCACCTGTCCAACTCCTCCCTGCCCACCTTGAAGTTGTAAAGTTCATTTTCAGTATAATGTCTTGTACATCTCATTGTTACAATGGGACAACCTATATCCTTATTTCAGCATTTTGTCATTTCCCTTCCCCTCCCCAAATTAGAAAAATGTGTACACAAGATGCAGGATACCAGAATCAAATACAGTGACAACAGAGGTTATTCCATGGGGGAAGAAAGTACATACTATAATTACCAGCACAAATATGTTTATTACAGCATTATTCACCACAGCTTTATTCACCCCCCCCACCCACCCACCCACACACACACACACAAAATGGAATTATATGCCTACATTGGAAAGAATGACACCACCATATTTTTTATAAAATGGAAAGACTTGGAAAAAGTGAAGTAAGCCAGAACCAAAGAAACATAGGTCCCATGGTTTCCTTTATTTTCAATAACTAGTATATGTTTAGGATAATCTTACCAGACAATCAAAAAAGGTCAAAAGCTATGCACATTTGACCATCTAAGATGATGCTAATGAACCCCAAGATAGGGACATAAGAATTTTTGTTGTTGTTGTTTTTAAGGTAGTTATGGCTTTTAATGTACTGTATGAAGTTATTTATTTGTTCTTTTGTTATTTCCCTTTGGTTAATCACATGTTGTCACTGTTTTTTTATTCTGGTACCCCCTGTATCTTGTATATAGCTTTGCCTGATTTGTTTCACACTGGTGAAACAAAAGACAAAGTGTGAACCAATGCAACAGGGTGAACCAATGCAACAGTGATGCTCACAAGATACTGTGTTGGAAATGAACTTCTACAATTGGGAGAACAGGGAGAGGGAAAGTGGCAGAAAATTGAGGGAGGGGATAACATGTTCTATAATAAATATACTCGTTACTTTACTAATGTAACTCTAACCCTTCTATACATAACATTTACAACAAAATGAAATTAAAATTAAAAAAAGGAAAGATGATTTTGCCATCACTTTTCCTCTGTCTCCATTTTTAAATAGTCAATGAAAGACTATATAATGTATTGCTAGATGTGGTTTATTTTTCAATGAAGGGGATTTCTGACTAGTGAACTTTTATTTAAACCCAATAACTTTACCCTGCATCAAAAGACAGGTCATTGGATATGTGTGTAAGTGTGTGTGTGTGTTTGTGTGTGTGTGTGTGTGTGTGTGTGTGTGTGTGTGAATAGGTGCGCACCTGAAAGTTTTGAATAAATTCTTTTCAAAAATATTTTCTTCTTAAAAATATGTTAGACATATGTATTTAAATATTTTTTTCTTTCATGCATTTGTTTCTAATGCATTTATAAGATGATTTCTTTGTTGCTTTGTATGCCCTTCCGCCACAGTATAACCACTGCTTTCATTGTATTTGATGTCAGTATAATTTGTGGAGGGGAAGGGGAAAAACAGGTCGTTTAAATAAGGATACAGGTGGACTTGTTGCAACAATGAGAAGTACAAGTTGTCATGTCTAAAAAGAACTTTACAACTTTGGTGGGGGGGGGGGGGATTGGGTGGGGGAGGGGAGGAGGCTGGGAAGGGAGGGAAAGGGGAAACAAAGGAGGAAGCTGCAATGCTTGATAAGAAATGTACTCATTATCTTGCCCATGTAATTGTAACCCCTCTGAGCACTATTTTCACAATAAAAATTAAATAAATTAAAAAATATGTTAGAAACTATAGCAATAAAGAAAAAATATTTGAGTCCTTATCTTGGGGTTCATTTTGCTTAACATTGATTTATCTGATATTTTCTGCTTGTCTCAGACATTTACTAGTTACTGCAAATAAGGGAAACCATGGGACATATGTTTCTTCGGGCCTGGCTTACTTCACTTAATATAATTTTTTCCAAGTCTCTCCATTTCCTAACAAATGGGGCAATGTCATTCTTTCTGATGGAGGCATAGAATTCCATTCCACACTTTCTTGATCCATTCATCTTCTCAGCAGCATCTGGGTTGGTTCCTTATCTTAGCTATGGTAAATAATGCTGCAATAAACATAGTTGTGCTGGTAGCTTTAGTAAGGTCTTGTTTGTGATCATTTGGGTAAATGCCCAAAAGTGGGACTGCTGGGTCATAGGAGAACTCTACATGGAGTCTCTTGAGGAAACTCCATACTTCTTTCCAAAGTGGTTGAACAAGTTTACACTCCCACCAACAATGCATTAAGGTTCCCTTCTGTCCACATCCCCTCCAGCATCTGTTGTTATTAGAGTTCTTGATTATAGCCATTTTAACTAGGGTGAGTTGGTTTCTCAATGTTGTTTTTTTATTTTTTAATTTTTTTATTGTGAAAAAACTATACAGAGGGGTTACAATTACATGGGCAAGATAATGAGTACATTTCTTATCAAGCATTGTAGCCTACTCCTTTGTTTCCCCTTCCCATCCCTTCCAAGCCTCTCCCTCCACCAAATCCTCCCCCTCCCCCCCACCTACCTTGTAAAGTTCATTTCAACATGACAACTTGTACTTCTCATTGTTGCAACAGGTCCACCTGTATCCTTATTTAAACGACTTGTTTTTTCCCTTCCCCTCCACAAATTATACCGACATCAAATACAGTGAAAGCAGGGGTTATACTGTGGGGGAGGGACATACAAAGCAAGAAAATAATCATATAAATGCGTTAGAAACAAATGCATGAAAGAAAAATAAACATTTAAATACATATCTTAGGGTTCATTTTCCTAAAATCACCTTATCTGACCTTTTCTGCTTGACTCGTACATATACTAACTATTGCAAATGAGGGAAACCTTGGGACCTATGTTTCTTTGGGCTTGGCTTACTTCACTTAATATAATTTTTTCCAAGTCTTTCCATTTCCTAACAAATGGAGCAATGTCATTCTTTCTGATGGAGGCATAGAATTCCATTGTGTATATATACCACATTTCCTTGATCCATTCATCTACTGAGGGGCATCTGGGTTGGTTCCATATCTTAGCTATAGTAAATAATGCTGCAATAAACATAGTTGGGCTGGTAGCTTTAGTGTGGTATTGTTTGTGAACGTTTGGGTAAATGCCCAAAAGTGGGATTGCTGGGTCATAGGGGAGCTCTATGTGGAGTCTTTTGAGGAAACTCCTTACTACTTTCCAAAGTGGTTGAAAAGTTTACACTCCCACCAACAATGAAGTAAGGTTCTCTTCTGTCCACATCCCCTCCAGCATCTGTTGTTATTAGAGTTCTTGATTTTTGCCATTCTATCTGGGGTGAGGTAGTATCTTAATGTTGTTTTGATTTGCATTTTTTTTATGGGTAGAGAGGCTGAGTATTTCTTCATGTGTCTATTGGCCTTCCTTCTTTCCTCTTCGGAGAAGTTTCTCTTTAAGTATTTAGCCCACTTATTTATTGGGCTGTTGTTTCTTTGAGGATTTGTTGTTGGGGGATTTAATATTTTAATTCCTGGTATATTTTAGATATGAGACCCTTGACCGTTTTATGGCTTGTGAAGATCTTCTCCCAATCCATAGGCTTTCTATTGATTTTGCTAGCTATGTCCTTTGCCATGCAGAAGCTCTGCAATTTCATGCAATCCCATTTTTCCAACCTTCCTTTGATTTGTTGTTTCTGGGTCTCTATTCAGAAAATTTCAGCTTGTGCCAAGGAGACAGAGGGTTTCTTCTATTCCATCCTGTAAGGTTTTCAGAGTGTCTGCTTTGACTCCGAGGTCTTTGATCCATTTGGAGTTGATTCTGGTGCAGGGTGATATATAAGGATCTAACTTTAGTTTTCTACAACTTTAGTTTTCTACAGCACCATTTACTGAAGAGGTTGACTTTCTTCCATTTTATTTTTTTAGCTCCTTTATCGAAGATTAGATATGTCTGTAGGTTCATTTCTAGGTTTTTAATTCTATTCCATTGGTCCTGATGTCTGTTCTGGTGTCAGTACCAAGCTGTTTTGATTACTATGGCTTTACCTTTTAAGAAGATAGTTAAAACTCCCAGTGGAATAGATATATATTCTATATCAGTTAGTGATAGGTAGAGAATGCCTAGTTATTTGGAAAGTTCATATAAAAGCAGAGATAAAATCAAACATGGTGTGAATGAAACAAGAACAAATGACAGAATAGTGTAAATATATTTTATCTCTGTTTTGTAAAATAGCAAGCTTTTCTGATTTTAGTAAGTTTCATGTTATCAAGCCTATCATCGTATTTATTTGAAAAGCATATTTCAATAATCTAAAACAATGTTTGTGCCATAGGAAAAAAAGAGTACACTTACTTTTGTCTTTCAGGTTTTCTGACATTTAACATTTGTGAAGTCCAACTATATACAAGTCAATGTGGGCTAAAAAGAGTTGAATTTGAAGTGGAGACTAGCCTTAGAAGCTGGTTAACAATGAAGATCATAAAACCAGCTTTCCCTGCCCTGGAAAGGTGAGCATTGAGACACTTTCTTTGCAGTATAAGTGAGCCCACTGGAACCATTTATACTAAGGTTTCATGACTACCTAGACTTTTACAATGCTCAGCAGTGAAATTAGCTCCCCAAATACAAATCATTAGATATGAATTTGTCCACATGCTCCACACAGACTTTTATCTTATAAAATCTTTCTGATATCTTTTTGATGAGTTAATTCACCCATACAGAATTTTGTATGATAAAGTCCTGTCCTACACTAGTCGAGGGATAACAGACACCCAAAGTTTAGATAGAACAGATGAATTTCTTTTGCCCGAAGTATGTATCATTTCAACATGAATAAAGATGAATTTCTGAAGCCCACTCTGTTACTACAGCTAAATATTCACAAATCTGCCTCTGCTAAATGCGTTCCAATCACAGAATAATCACATCGCTAACTGGACATTTCCAGATCTGGTTCTAGCTTTCATGTGTTCAATTAACTCTCAGTTAATAAACTGAGACAATCTTGATATATAAAAAGTTCTAATTCTCATGGGACTTTAAACTAGAGAATTTGATCTATTTAATAAATAGCCAAAGAAATATATTTGCCATACATAGGAAAATGTTTCATGACCAGATATGGAACTTCACAATCCATGTCATTTAAATTTCAGAACAATTAAATAATTGCTCTATGGGGAAAAAATCTGCCTTTGATTACTGATACAGAATGGTAAGAGGAGTTCAAAGCTCACACAGGAGGACTAACCAACCTGATTAAAGTGCTATCAATCACAAATCTATCTTCTTGATCATTGTTCCTGGTAAAAGATACTCTGTAATTCAAATGTATCCTGACACAAAAAATGTGAAACTCTGTGTGTGTGTGTGTGTGTGTGTGTGTGTGTGTGTGTGTGTATGTTTTAGTAGACCATGTATTGTTGGCTTTGCCATGATTTTATTTTGAAAAGAAATGAAAGTAAATACTGTAGACAAAGAGCACAACTTGGCAATGGGACAAAGAGTGAACTAACTCAGCAGTGATACTGACACAAGGTTGGAAATGAACTATACAACTTGGGGAGAAGGAAGAGTTGGAAAGGAAAAACAGGGAAAATGGCAGAGGGGGTGATACTGTTCAAAAGAAATTTAGTCAGTCACAGTCTTATCTAACTCTAATGCCCCTGTAGATCATGTTTACAATAAAATCTTTTAAAAACCACACAATTTGGAGTGATATGATTGTGTTATCTGAGATGAAGGTATCTCCCATGTTGCCAAAACTATTTTCTGCTGCTGCTTATTCATTGGGATATATAGACCCTTCAGCTGTTTCTGCTCATTTTTCTTTGCCCTAGCAGTAAGTAGGAATTCCCTTTATTCCCCAATTATTGATCTGCCTGTCTCATCTTGTGTATCTATTTGTTTATGTTTAGACTTCAGTTTGTCTCACAACATGAAATATGGAATATAACCAAAAGTAGAAGATTTGCTGAGAAAGCAAGTTACAATTACAGGAATGTACCTGCTCATGATAAGGGTACATGTATAATCCTCACACTTTGGAGGCAGTATTAGTCCAATTTCAAGTTTGAGGTGTTGCTAGCCTGGGCTATGTAGAGAAATATAATCTCAAAAAACAAAGAGAAGACTTAGAAATGTGGGAATGTGTTTATTCAAGACATCTATTACGAACCCAATTGATATTGTTGACAGTGTAACTAATTTCAGAGACTTATTTAGAAATGATTGAAATTGTGGCTTATTTTCAAGAGGTTTAAAGAGGGATGACAAAACTATGAATTCTTCATTTAAATCTGCTGCCTTACTCCCCAAATTATCTAAAAATTTACTACAAGAACTAAGATCTCATGGCTTACACTGGTAATCTAGATATTGTAATCCCAATGAAAGTTTTTCTGATGTTGAAATATGAGATGCTGATGGTCTCATGGTGAATTCTCTGCTACTGATGATTAAGATAGAAAACAAAGGGAATCTGATTTAGAGATCATATTGCACAAAAATGAATGCTACCTGAATTGAATAAAGCAGTATCTCGCTCAAGCCTATTTTCTTGCCCATTGTGCCTGCTAGAGGATATTCTGTAATTTAGATATAGGGCAAATTTACTACCTCTCTCTCTCTCTCTCTCTCTCTCTCTCTCTCTCTCTCTCTCTCTTCTTGTCTTTTCTCTCTTCTCTTTCTTTCCTTCATTCATTCTTTTTCTTTCATTTTCTCTCTTCTTTATTTTCTTTCTTTCTTTTTTCTTTCTCTTTGTCTTTCTTTCTCTTTCCTTCATTCTTTTTTTCTTTCTTCCTTCCTTTTTTCATTTAATGCCAGTCTTTCTCTTTATTGCAATTTAATGATATTTATTGCCCTCGGCTTTTAAATTTTTTTCTTTGAAATTCCGAAGCAACAGTGGCTAAAGATCACAGTTCATTTTTAGTTTTATTTTTTTCTTATTGTCAGGAATTGGCACGATAAGAGATAGGAAGAAATGGGGAGAATACTATCTTTGTTATTTGTTTAATTTTCCGGAAGTATTGCAATCAAAGTTATTTTTAACAGTAGACATAGATTTTTTTCATGCTGACAACTTTCTCAAGCTCACGGACAAAATGTTGCAATAGGGTATCAATGAAGACTTTGTGGTATAATACTAGGGTACTTTGAGGCCTATTAAGGTACTTGGCACATAGTTAAGGTATTTGGAACATTAGCTGATGTATGGCAGTGCTAAATATATACCTAAATTTAGTTCAGTATGGTTCTTTGGAGTGCTATTTAAATGACATAATTACTTAATTATGAAAAAAACAGATAAAGGAAAGATGGAAAGAATGAATGTAAAGTTTGCCCAGAGGAAAATTGTTACTTGGGGGATTTAAGTCTTTTTATAGTTATCTATACCAAAGTCTTTCCAATGAAAATAAATGAATCTTTTCTATCCCCACTCTGTATTTTAGTTTTCTGAAAATGTTCTGGTATTTTAGGACATAAACACATAACTGACTCAATACAGCTCATTTCCTGTTATTTATCTTCTAAAACATTCCTTTGATTTAAGACAGTATTAATTGCAAGTCTAGCATTGTTCTTCCCATACTAGGAAGATTGTTGACAGTTTTGCTCCATGATCTCATCCCATGTTCTCATCTGCTACAATAACTTCAAAGACTGTTACCTCATCAGTCTGGTGGAGACTATGATAAATTAAGGTATATAAATACACAGTGCAGACTATGTCTGAGGAACACAAGTATAAATGTTGAAATACTCTCTCATATTTTTTATTACTTGCCTGTTTCATTTATATTAATTAGAATCAGCATATCTTGATCATGATTATTGTTCCTAGACTTTGGCACCTGCTCTACCATTCTCTCTAGATTCATTGACAGAGATTTCTCATATCTTGTGCATTAAATATACAGTTTTTATAAAGAAGCCATTATTATCTGCATTAATGACAATATATTTTGTATCATGCATGATATTTTATTGTGACAAAGATATCATGATAAAAATTAAACTGAAACAGGATTCAGAGGCTTTGCTTATAGACCAACTTCCTACATTAATTTGCTAATGGCATTAAGAAATGGGGAATTATGTCTTAAATAGGAATGCAAGATAATGATCTGTCTCTCCCATCAATGTGAATGTTTGTGTATGTGTTATGTATATACATATGTAAACACATAAGCTAGGAATGTTAATATTATTTGAAACTATAAGTAATAAGAACATATACCAAATATATAATATTTTACATGTGAATTTTCTGTCAGTTTTCATGTGATTGGGATATCACTGGTTATGGTGATAACTTTTATATTAAGCTACCTATGTAATATATCCTATAGTTCCTCCCAGAGTTTGTTCCAAGTAGTATGGCTTGAAGGCCATTGAAATAATCAGTTATCACACTATAAATTTGTGATGAATTTACTTAATTTTGTGATTTTGTTATTTTATTTTATTTCCAGCATTTTATTATCTTTAAGTAGCTGTACAAAATAGTTGCCATTTAACAAAACTGTTTATAAATATGATATATCAGATCACTGTCACCACTTTCAACATTCTGTTGTTTTTAAAAATCATTCTTTTTTAATTAATTAATTAATTAATTAATTATTTTGTCAGTCATGGGGGCTGAACTCTGGGCCTGGGCACTGTCCCTCAGCTCTTCAGCTCAAGGCTAGAACTCTACCACTTGAGCCACAGCTCCACTTCTGGCTTTTTTCTGCTTATGTGGTGCTGAGGAATAGAACTTACCTCTTTTCTCACTCTTCTTAATTTTGTAGAATATAAACTGAATTCTAGACTCTTCATTATAAACAAAAAAAGTAAATGAAGTTAAATTTCAGCTCAGGAACTTTTGGAAAGTTTAACTTATTCAAATAAACTATAATTTTTCATCTTCATTTAAACTACTTTCAACAGCTTTTTTAAAAACATGACCTTATAAATTTAAGCTTGGTTTATGCAATGATTGTGAATGATAACATCAGTAACTCATTTATCAAGTTAACTACCAAATCAATTATCACATGGTCATTTGTGAACTGTGTACAGAGCAATTCAGCGGTTTGGGCTAATTATTTCATTCCCAAATATGAATAAGTTCTTCATATATCTTTTACCATTTTAAATTGTCATGATAATTTTAGTTACAGTTGTTACAGTTCACCTATTCCAAATTTTTATTGGGTGAGGAACAGGAAGTATATTTTTTTCCTAACTAAGCAATTATATGAGCAAACCAATTCTAACTAGAGCTATACAAGCTATTCTTCACAAATAAATCAATGATGTTGGATGAGTATTACCTAAAACATGATTCTTTGTTTACATTCTAATAAAAACCTCAACAAATGGAGGTAAACAGACAGCATTATTCCCCTAAAATGACTCCTATTTGCAGCTACAGGCAAATCAGCTCAGTTTGTTTTAACCATGAATCCCTTATCCATAGAAGCGCAAACACCAGTATGAGCCTTACTCCTCTCAAGCACTGTATCTAGAGCAGGAATTTCCTCCTATGCTGAACAGGCATTTGTGATTGTATCTTCTGCCTCAAAGGTGAATCATCTGAGCTATATAAAACTTCCTGAATGACTTTTAATATATTCTTAATTTATTGAAATGACATTTTAAAATTAATCACTTTTAAAGAAAGTATGTGGGAAATCTTCAATGGAAAGATTATGATTACTTTATGGTCTGAAAAAAAAATAAATGGGATAGAGGTTAAAATATCATTTTCTGGTCTCAAATATAAAACAGATGTGAATGCAAAGTGCACCCTTAGTGTGTGTGTGTGTGTGTGTGTGTGTGTGTGTGTGTGTGTGTGTGTTACCTAGATGTAAACTAGAGAAAAGAAAGTGATATTAATGCCGGGTACTTAGGCACAATGAAGAAACTTGGCCACATTGTTAAGCTTCCCACAGTTTGTGAGGCAAACAGTTGAAGAGAAAAAAGGGACAAAAATGAGAGGAAATAGTAAAGGTTTTCTGGGGGAGATAATGAAAGGCACTATTGTGTGGGGGCATGGGAAACCTTGTAATCGTTTTCATTTGCAAATTACAGCTAATGACTTTACTATTGGTGAAAGAGAAGTTCCAAGAACTCATTAAAAATAATTGATACATTAATGCTAATAAATGCACTTGCCAAAGAGCACAAATAGACTTGTAATTTGAGGGCATGTTTTGTGCTCACAGCAGCTTGGATGAAGCTATAATTTAAAGATCACTGTTGAAAAAAAGTGTCAAAGACCCATAGGAAGCTAAAATATAGCCTTTTACCCTTGTACTAAAATGAAGACCAAATCCTCCTTTTGATTTCACAGGTGAGTTAACAAGAGACCCAGGGTATGATTAAAGGTTTTCTCAGTCTGAATCCCTCTTGCTGTTAGCCAAGCAATACGGGTAGCATTAATTTCAGAGTAATGATGAGTAGCACACTTGATGCTCAAAGACTTTCTCAACCACTCATATACCTTTATAGCAGGCATGAAAGGAGAGCCCTACTGGACAGCAGTGCACACAAAGCACTACTAAAAAACATCCTACCGAATAAATGAAGGATTAACCAAAGGCTCAAGTAATGTTAACAACCAAGAGACTTCTGAAGACCATGTCATGGGAATTTACAACAGATGGTAGGATGATATAAAGAAAAGTTTTTCTTTTTCTTGACTCTACCATATATCAGTTAATGTGTTTGTATACATTTGCATGCCACCCATGGTATCTGCTTGTACATTTAAAATACAAATCTGGCTTCCACAGATAAAAGATATCATACCTCCTTTCTCTCTGGGCCTGAGTTTCCTGACTTGAGATATAATTTCACTGAAATATGGAAAGTTCAATGGAAATCTGAACTAGTATATTTCTTTAGAAAGGCAAAGTCAAAGTTTTACAGAATGAACACCAGCAATCAGGTATTTGAAAGATGTGGGGGTCAAGCCAGGGGAAAGAGACCCACAAATGAAGTGGGGAAGAGGGAGAAATGCAGTCAAGATTTCAATCTATATCCTACAAAATTAAGAAGAGTGAAAGAAGAGGTGAGTAGGGAGGGGTGGATGAGAATGTTGGAAGGGTAACTGAGCAAAATATATTTTATTCATAAACTACTTTGTTAAATGGCATCTCTTTTATATAACTACTTAAACATAATTTAAAAAAAAGTATTTTAGAATAGTTAAGAATTACAAACTAACTCTCGGAAGGCAAAAGACTGCCACCATCTTCCAAAGCATAAAAGCAAAAGTTCTATTTAAGGAGCAGAACACTGCATGCATAAATATAAAGCAACAGGAGAAGCCAGAGGTACAAAGCTAGCTGGTTATAGTTCAGAGAGGAGTGGGACACACTGCATATGTAATGGTTATTGTCTCCTTTCAATATTGAAACAATATTTAAGTTTTATGCACAAGGAGCTGTGGAGACATGTAATTGTTCAGTATAATGTTGAGTATGGTGTTCATAGAAGAGGTTGATATAAGAAACTTGTGTACATCACAAAATACAAACCTGTATTATATGACACATATTGATATGCACTTTACATAACATATTACATAATTATTATGAAATGTTTTAGCTCTTATCATAAGTAACAATTATAGTATGAAATAAATATCCATATTTCCAAGTACAAATTTGGTGATGTTAGAGAGGAATTAGTTGATTACAGAATTGAAATATATTTATTTATATATATCCTTTCATTTAGAACTGTTCTGGAAATTTGGGTTTTAACAAATATTTAGGAGTGGCAAGGGAATGAATTGTTTCAAAAAAGAGTACACCAAGCATTTTCTGTACTTTGATTAAAATAGTCCAAATATTAGTTAAGAAAATATTGAAATAATATGTAATATTATTTTTAAAACTCTAACAGAGTCAGGTAGAATTGTCTCAGCAAATCAAATTTAACATTAGTCTTTCCTGAAGTTACAAGCCAGAAGTGAATGGTACATATGTATTTCAGTACATTTTTGTATATATATATTAGAGATTTTCAATACACCATTATTGTATACATAGAGTAAAACTAATATTTCACACTGTTTTTTTTTGTGACAAGCAAATTCAATTTCACAAAGTTCCATGATACAAATTTTTATTCACTATATTTTCTATACTTTACAATATCAGATTTGTACATTCTCATATTACATGTCTTTTACATTCTTTTTCCTTCCAATGCATCATAATTGTTTGGAGACATAAGAAGAAAACTAGTATTTGTTAATTAAACAAGTTTGATTGAATACTTGTTCATAGCTCACTGGCAAGAACCAGTTACATGATCTCAAATGGATGGTGCAAGTGACAGGCAAGTAAATGTAGTTTCTCATTTAGGTAAGAGACTTAGGTGGTACCTAAAGGTATTTTTGACAGAATGGGTGATGGCTTTTCATATTCAGGTAACTTTTGATGCTATAATAATTTACAAATTGATGAGAATGAATTTATAAGAACATTGTATGGCAATAAGACTAGTAATTATATCATACATCAATGGCCAGAACTCTAGTCCACAGAAGAGTATCTTATCAAATGGGAAGAAGCAGTAAGTCTTCGTGATAGGTGCTCTTTCTAGGATGCTGTTAGTGTCTGTCAGGTATAGTATAGGAACACTAGAAATGTGAAAGCCTCTAAGGAGAGACTATTAAGTCAAATTTTCAGTGAACTTTGGGTGGGTTATTTTAGAATTTTAGAATTATTTGGAAAGATACAAAGAGATTTATTCAAAACAAAAAGTTCTGAGTGATATATGATATTGTTGGCTTTTTATCCAGAAATGATATATTTAGGGAAAAAATCTTGGTATTACATAACATAGTTGATACAAGTTACAAAACCTACATAAAATAATCTCTTTGAAGCTTCTGTCAAGATTTACAGAAATTTTTAACTTTTAATAATTAAGAGGCAAGAAAAAAATCTTCTAGAAAGCACTACTGAGAAAAAATACTTTCATCAAAAATACTTTTCATGTGAGTTTGATTTGCATTGGTAATTACAGGATGTTATATGTTTCTATTTATACTTTCTTTTTACTCCATATTCCTTCAACAAACTTTAAATTCATGCAATAGTAGGAAGTCATCTTACCACCTTGACAACAATCATATATCCAGAAATCAGGTACAAGAAATATAGTTTACCCAACAGTATCAAGAGAGACTACTGTTGTACTTTTCGTCATTAAAAATCAGTATGGATCTTTGTAGAATATTAAAGTATGTTCACATAAATAAGGGAAATTTTCTATTACTTTGTTATTTACTTCAAATTAATGAATCCATTTGTTCATTAAATCAGTCAGATACTCAGATTTGACAGTTGTGTGTGTGTGCGTGTGTGTATATGATGCATGGAACTGCATTGTGATACATTTGAAAGATAATAAAAATAATTTTCCTTGCCCACAAGATTTTCAGAACATTTACAAGGGACATAAAAAACACATGGCCATTTACTTTTTTAATATATATTTTTATTGTAAAGATACTGTACAGAGGGGTTATACTTACATGAGTAAGGCAATGAGTACCTTTCCTGTCCAGCATTGTTATATTTCCTTTTTTGCCCATAGCATCCCTTCCTGCCCCACATCCCCAACTCCTCTCTCTCCCCTCTCAAAGTTGTAAAATTCATTTTCA
The DNA here is from genome assembly GCF_019054845.1 of Dipodomys spectabilis. NCBI lineage: Eukaryota > Metazoa > Chordata > Mammalia > Rodentia > Heteromyidae > Dipodomys > Dipodomys spectabilis. Next base: position 3,980,231 of record NW_024870814.1, read on the forward strand.
ACATAGTATTTTGTATGTCTCATTGTTACAATGGGTCAACCTGTATCCTTGTTTCAGCATTTTGGTTTTTTCCCTTTCCCTCTCCAAATTAGAAAAATGTATATAAAAGATGCAGAGTACCAGAATCAAATACAGTAAAAACAGGGGTTCTACCCTGAGGGAAGAACACACAAAAGAAACAAAAAAAATCACATAGTACATTAAAAACAAGAGCAACAAAGTTAAAACCTCTTGTGTCCCTATCTTGGGGTTCATTTCACTTAACATCATCTTATATTGTGGCTAGCTTTTGACCTTTTCTACTTGTCTGGTAAGATTATCCTAGATATATACTAGTTATTACCAATAAGGGAAACCATAGAACTTATGTTTCTTTCAGTCTGGCTTATTTTTTTAATATGATTTTTTTCTAAGTCTTTCCATTTCCTAGCAAATGGGGCGGTGTCATTCTTTTTTATGGAGGCATTTACTTTTGATAAATCTTGGATAATTGTGGAACCAAGAACTCTTTAAAACATTCTATTGATAATAGAAGAGAGGAATCCATTGAGAGTCTGTTTGTGCTCATTATCTCAGGATCTTAATTTCAAGGAAATTTTTTCTTTTCATCAAATAAGACTGTAGGTCTTATTGAGGCCATCAAACATAGTCTATTTTTTGGACATTTTAACCCCAAATATACTCCAAGCTTTACTAGAACTTAGGTTTTCATCTTAAATTTAATTACTCTTTTTCAAATGACATTGAGTTGACTGCATACTGTTTTAATGAAGTGTAATATAATCATACTAAACTAATCAGCAAACATATCTGTCATTAGGGATGTAAATGGTATTGTTCCCATATAAAATATACACAGAATTGTGGCAGAAAGATCAAAACATTGACTGTATCTGATTTGTAGTTCTATGCTGAGACAATGAGCTTCTCAATAGTGCAGATTTTCTACAAGCAACCATTACCCTTGGTAGGAGAAAACTTAACTATTTAGACCAAATTCATGACAATTAGTGAGAGTTATAAAGAAAATGTATCTCTAGTCATTGTATTAATAAATACTAACAAAATATTTTCATCATTTAGGTTTAATATTATTTAATACAAATGGTTTAAACATTAATTTTTCTATGGCAATCTCATTATTTTAGCTCCAAGTTTCATAAAATTAGAATAATTATACTATTTTAAAATCCAAGTAAATATAATCTTTGTTCAAATTGTAAATGGAATATGTAAAGAGTAAATGTAAATGTAAAATGTAAAGAGTTGTAAGCTCACTAGCTCACATATGTAACTGTAACCCCTCTGTACATCATCTTGACAATAAAATATTTTTTAAAAGAATGTGAAAATGCCAATTTGGAAATTGTCAATGTTAACACAAATAGCTATTTACATTTCATAGTCTGTCCATCAATGTGTCTTCAGAAAGGAAAAGAAAAGCAGTTTTAAAGAGTTACCTCTTATTCAACTCCGAAGAAGAAAATAACAAACCAAAAGATAAACTAGCATTTACCTGTTCATTTTTTTTTCTCTTTTTCTTTTTCTTTCTTTGTGCTGGTTCTGGGGCTAGAACTCAGGGCCTGGGCTGGTCCCTAAGTTTGTTTTTATTGTTGTTGTTTGTTACCTTTTTGTTTTTGTTTTGTTTTCTGTTTTTATATCAAGATTAGAGCTCTAACACTTTGAGCCACAGCACCATTTCTGAATATTTTGGAAGTTAATTGGAGGTAAGAGTTTCATGGACTTTTTTGTCCAGGCTGCCTTTATACTGGGATACTCTGATATCAGCTTCCTGAATAGCCAGGATTATAGGCATAACCCACTGATGCTTGATTGTGTTCAATATATTCTCACACAATTTTGATGTATGTTTTATATTGAGAGGAAAACAGTATTGTTTCTCATTTGAATGTTTTAACATCAATTTATTAAATATTCAATATGGGAATACTTAAAATATGTTAGGGTACAATTTTTAAGAATTTTGAAGTTTACACTAATTGGAGTAAAGAATGAAATTCATTCTTTTTTTGTTTTAATTTTGTATTTTAATTATTATCTACAATATCTGAAAATACAATTATTTTCTTTCTTTAATTTTAATTTTAATTTTTTGTGAACATACTGTGCAGAGGGGTTACAATTACATGGGCAAGATAATTAGTACATTTCTTATAAGCATTGTAGCCTCCTCTTTTGTTTTCCCTTACATCCCTTCCCTGCTGAAATTCATTCTTAATCATTTGTTTCCAACGTTTAAGCAATAACCATTATACTTTATGTGTATGTATTTGTGTATGTATGTTTACGTTAGAGATGGACAGATACACAGAGTAAGCAAATCAGAGGAACACTATGCATCCTCAAATTTAGCTTCTAGTTTTCTTTCTATCCATAAGAAACTACACACACACACACACACACACACACACACACACACACACACACACACACACACGTTTCATACAGTTGCTGAAATCTCAGCTGGTTCTAAGTTAACGTACTGACTTTTTCCTGGTTTAGAGCTGAAATGTTCTTTGCAAGCTTACGCATTGCAGTCTTTGTTCACAGTACATTAAGAATTACAAATTATGATTTTGGAAAGCCATTGGATTATAATTGAAAGAATTTGATTTTGGAGATGCACCTATAGGGTTATATGCTGTCTGCAACTGCAGCCCCAAAGTGGTAGGGAATTTGTATAATTATACACAAATGAATAAAGTTATAATCCATATAGCACTTCTTCAATTCAGGTGTAAAAATATTACTAACGTTTGAAAGAAATATTGATGCATTCTCTTTATTCCAATAAACAAAATTTTTAACAAATAAGTGAGTTAGGAATATTATAGAGCTTCTAGTAAGATATATAAACAGAATCTAGAATTTGTAAAAAAAAAATACAGAAATCAACAGATTTAGTCAAAGACTTAACTCTAGCTTCCAATTTAAATAAAATGTGGAGAATTAAGTTATAACTCTAATGATGTATAAGGAACTAAGTTAAATACAGATTGGTGTCCTGATATTAAATAGAATTCTTTTTTTTTTTTTTTTTTTTTGGTCCTGGGGCTTGAACTCTTGGGTGCTGTCCCTGCACAGCTGAAGGCAAGCACTCTACTGCTTGAGCCACAGCGCCACTTCCAGTTTTCTAGTGGTTTATTGGACTTTCCTGCCTGGGCTGGCTTTGAACCTCGATCCTCAGATCTCAGCCTCCTGAGTAGCTAGGATTACAGGTATGAGCCACTGGTGCCCGGCTTAAAATAGAATTCTTATCCTTCTCAATAACTAATGAAAAAGAAAGGATGCCAGTTACTGCGTAAAGAAGAATTGAGAGACTCAACAACTAATTTCAAAGCATTAACCTTGATGTGATCTGTTGTAAAACATTAGTTACTTTCATAATATTATTAAAAGCATATTTTGAAAAATGGAGTAACATGAATGTGACTTGCACATTAAAAAGCTTTCTAGAATTTTAGTACTCATTTTGGTAAGTGAGATATAAATTTAGAGAATATTTTTAATTTAATTTTATTGTTAAGATGCTGTACAGAGGGGTTACAGTTACATGAGTAAGGCAATGAGTACATTACTTGTCGATCATGGTTACCCCTTCCCTTCCTTGTTGTTGTCCCAATATATTCCCCCGCCCCCACCATCCCTGCCACCCGAAATTTCCAATATACTTTCCTGTTGGTATTCTTGTTGCAATGGTCTGTCCGGTGTCCTTGTTTCAGAGTTTCGCTATTCCCCTTCCACTCCCCAGATTAGATATATGTATATACAAGATGCAGGGTATAAAAATCAAGTACATTGACAACAGGGCATATGCCATAGGGGAAAGAATATACAAAGGAAACAAAAACAACAACACAAAATAAAATCACATAACACATTTAAAACAATAACAATGAAGGTAGAACTCTTGTGTCCATATCTTGGGGTTTATTTAAAAGCATCATCTTATCTGGTAATTTGTCCCTGGTTTTTGAGCTTTTTGGGACATCTGATGAGATTATCCTAAATGTTTACTAATTATTGCAAACAAGGGAAACCATGGGACCTAAATTTATTTGGGATTGGGTAACTTCACTTAATAGAATTTTTTTTTCCAAGTCTTTCCATTTCCTAAAATATAGGACGGTGTCATTCTTCCTGATGGAGACATAGAATTCCATTGTATATATGTACCACATTTTCTTGATCCACTCATCTACTGAGGGGCATGTAGGTTGGTTCCATATCTTAGCTATGATGAATAATGCTGCTATAAACATAGTTGTGCTGGTAGCTTTAATATGGCCTTGTTTGTGATAGCTTGGGAAAATGCCCAGAAGTTAGATTGCTGGGTCATAGGGGAGCTCTATGTGAGTCTTTTGGGAAACCTCCATACTTCTTTCTAAAGTGGCTGAACAAGATTACATTCTCACCAACAATACAGTAGGGTTCCCTTTTGAGCACATCCCCTCCAACATCTGTCATTGTTAGTTTTTTTATTATAGCCATTCTACCTGGTAGGAGGTGGTATCTCAATCTTGTTTTGATTTGCATTTCTTTTATGGCCAGAAAAGTTGAGCATTTCTTCATGTGTCTACTGGTCATTCTTATTTCCTCTTCAGAGAAGTTTCTCTTTAAGTCTTTAGCCCACTTATGAATCCAATGGTTGTTTCCTTGAGGATTTATTTTGGGGTGACAATTTTTTGAGTTCTAAGTATATTTTATAAATGATTTTCTTGTCTGTTGTAAAACCAGTGAAGATCTTCTCCCAGTCTGTGGGTTTTCTATTGATCTTACTAGCTATGTCCTTTGCTATGCAGAACTTTGTAGTTTTATGCAATTTCATTTATCCAACCTTTCTTTGATTTGTTGTTTTTGAATCTATATTAAGAAAATGTCATCCTGTGCCAGGGAGCCCTAGCGTTTCTCCTATTCCTTGCTACAATATTTTCAGGGTGGCTGCTTTTACATCGAGGCTTGATCCATTTGGAATTGATTCTGGTGCAGGGTGATATATAAGGATGTAATTTTCATCTTCTACAGGTGTTTTACTAGTTTTACCAGCACCATTTACTGAAGAGACTATCTTCTTCCATTCTATATTTTTGCCCCCCTTATGGAAAAGTAGGTGGCTATAGGTCTGTGGATTCATTTCTGGGTCTTCAGTTATATTCCGTTGGTTGTCGGGTCTATTCTTGTGCTAGTACCAAGCTGTTTTGATTACTATGGTTTTGTAATAGAATTTGAAGTCAGTTATTATTATTCCTCTAGCACTTTTCTTTCTGCTAAGGATTTTTTTTTTGCTATTCGGAGTCTTCTATTGTTACATATGAATTTTTGGATTGCTTCTTCTATTTTATTGAAGAATGAATTGGGATATTGATAGGTATCACATTGAATTTGTAGATAGCCTTTGGCAGTATTGCCATTTTCATGATATTAAACCTCTTAATCCAGGAGCATGGGAGGTTTTTCCATTTTTTATGTTCTGCTTTAATTTCAGGATTTTAAAGTTTTTGTCATAGAGGTCCTTCACTTCTTTAGTTAACTCCCAAGTATTTTATTTTTTGTGGGACTATTACAAAGGAGTTGCTTTCCTGATTTTAGAGATTTTTTGCAAAAAAAAGTGTGCAGAAATATTTAGAGTAAAAGTAGTCAGAAGAAAATGGAGGAGGAGAGACTGGGGGCTAAGCAAGCTCTCCAGTAGAAACCAGTATTAATATTCCAGTGGAAAATCTAAAGCTAGAGAGACACACCATGTGTGTTACCATAGTACAGAGAGATTGGACAGAGAGGAAAAACTCAGGTAGTTTAGTTAAGGACACAGATTCAAGCACTCCTGGTCCAAGATGGCAGCAGTGGATGTGTCTGCTGCTGCTCAACACATGTCAACAGACAGAGCCCGGGACAAAGATTCCAGAGATGCCTACTCACTGCCAGCAAGAATCAACAAGGAGCAGAAATATTCATTTTGTCGGCCACAGACAGTAGCAGACTGTAGACATTGACATCCTGGAAACCAAAGGAAAGCTGTGAGTACACCCAAGACATCACAGGAAGCAGAGGTATGAAGGTAGCCCCTCCCCTACCACTGGATAAAAACTCCATCTTTGATATTGACACAGACCTAGCTAGAGCAGCTAGTGTAACTCATGCCTGGGAAGAAGACAATAGGAACCATTCAACAGGTCAAAGAATTTGACATGTGGCAAGGCTCAGGTCCACCCCTGGGGAGAGTTGCCCCTCCCAAGCAGAGGCAGCTCCCCAAGGGTGGGCAGACTCTCCATAGGGGGTAAACAGAGCCAGAGGCTACCTTACCTAGCTGCTGCACAGGAAACAATTCCAGCCCTACAGCAATTGGAAACTTGTTACACATGAATCTTAGATTGGGTCCAAGCTGGGCTGCTTGAGTCCCTCAGGAGCTAGCCTATCAGGATAAAGCTACTGATTGCTGACAGAGCACAGCCCTACCTACAATCTAACACCTGTCACAGCAACTCGATACTCAAAATAGATTGCCCTCCCACTGAACCAGCCTGCAAGGAAGGACATAAACTCCTGGGTAAGGCAGGGCTTCTTTCAGCCTGCTCAAATAAACTGATTTAAGAAACAAAGCAAGCCACAGGACTACCAAACATCACAAACAAACCAGAGAATCCACCACCAAGAGAATGGTTATAGACACAGGAGAGACACAAGATCGCCCCCCCAAAAAAAATTAGAAGAATTTTATTCTACCTAATTTTTTTTAAACTCTATTTTTTTCATTTTTATTTTAGGTTTGTTTTTTGTTTTTGTTGTTGTTCTTTTTTTAAAATATTTTCTTTATACTCTTTTCCCTTTTGGTCCTTTTAGTTTTTTTTTTGTTTTGTTTTGTTTTTTTTGCCTTACTTAATTGCTGTTCTGTTCATCTGCAGATATATACCTGTCTTCAATTATGAGACCTCGTCCTTCATTTTGTGCACACATAATTCAGATATTGATTACTCAATACACAAACTCCCAGCCGTAACTCCATTAATTGTAGAATTATTTCTTTATACTTATATATATTTTTTGTGTTTCATTTTAAATGCTTTATTTTTTTATGTTTTATTTTTTTCTCTCTTCTCCTTTCCTGTTCTCCCTGTCCTTTCTCTGAATCACTCTCTCACTTTCTCTCCCTACATTCCTCCAATCTTATTTTCTCCTCAAAATTCTCCCTAAACCTATTAATTAAGGGGACTGCTGGCCCCTTCCTTGATTTTTCTTGGTCCATTGATACCTGGCTGTTTGTTTTTGAACTAGATTGCATCTGTTGAACTAGATTGTATTTGTACTGGTTGATGTTTGCCTTATACCATGAAATCTGTTTGGCTATCATACCCAAATGGGCAGAACAAGCAGAAAGACAAGAAAAATGGCAAGTCCAGGTATTTCAACTGCTGCTCCTGACAATCAGGAAACAGAGCAATGAATAACTCAGAGGAGAGTTCCCAAAATGCTCTACAAATACTACTGGCAAACATGCTGAATGAAAAGATTGAAAGCCTGCAAAGGCTGTGAGTGTGATACAGGGAAATGAATGAGTGTGATGAGGCTAACCAAAGATTAATACAGGAATTTCATGAGTGTGAGGTTAATGAACAATTAATAGAGGAATTGTGTAAGCTGGAAAAGAATAGACAAAGATTAATGGAGGCACTCATAGAATCCACAACAGACAGTTAGAGGAATCCAGGGAGGCCACAAAGGGATTGCTGAATGAACCCCAACAGAAGAATAGGGAGTCTAATGAAACTATAGCCAGTCAATTAAAGATTTGAGAAAGAACACCGAAAACAAAATTAAGTGAAAGAGTCCATACAAGGTCTAAAACAAATCTCCAACAAAGAATTTGAAGCCATCAAAGCTGACCAATTAGAAGGAAAAGAAATAAAATCTAAAGTAGATAGTATTGACAGTAGGTTAGATCGTGCAGAAGATCAAATCTCTGGGATTGAAGAAAGCCTAGATATTATAGACAGGAACAGACCACTATTCAAGACAAAGCCAAGAAATATGATAGATCTATGCAATATATAGAATACACCATCAGAAGGCCTAATCTGAGGATAATGGGTGTAGAGAAGCACCTAGAGACAGAAGTTAATGGTCTAGGAAATTTATTTAACAGGATCTTAGCAGAGAACTTCACAAACATGCAAAATGATAAGCCTATTCAGATATAAGAAGCTTTTAGAACCCCAAATAGACCACCATCTCATTATATTGGGCACAGTATCAATTCAGACCAAAGAAAGGATCCTTAAAGCTATCAAGTATAAAAGAACAAACACCTATAAAGGAAAACCAATCAGAATAACCTCAGATTTCTAAGCAAAGACGATTAAAGCAAGAGGAACCTGGAATGATGTATTCTACTCCCTAAAGAAAAACAACTATCAACCAAGAATAATGTATGCATCTAAACTTTCCTTCATAATGGAAGGTCAAATAAAAACCTTCCACAGCAACGAGAAACTGAAACAATTTATCTCCAGCAAACCATCCCTACAAAAGATAATTAAAGATGCTCTACACATAGAAAACCAACAAGACCACAACAAAGACAAAGAAACAGCCCCAAACAGAGAATCCAGGAAGCATAGGAAGAGCCCAGTTGTAACAAACCCTAAGAGGGTGGATAACATGGCAGGAACTACCAAACACCTCCCAGTTCTAACACTCAATATTTTTTTTTGTTGTGAAAATACTGTACAGAGGGCTTACAATTATGGGCAAGATAATGAGTACATTTCTTATCAAGCATTGTAGCCTCCTCCTTTGTTTCCCCTTCCCATCCCTTCCCATCCTCCCCCCGCCCCCCCATCCAATCCTCCCCCCCTCTCCTCCCCGAACCAAAGTTGTAAAGTTCTTTTTCGATATAACAACTTGTACATCTCATTGTTGCAATAGGTCCACCTGTATCCCTATTTAGACGATTTGTTTTCCCCTTCCCCTCCACAAATTATACCGACATCAAATGGTCAGATAAGGTGATGTTAGGGAAATGAACCCTAAGATATGTATTCAAATGTTTTTTTCTTTCATGCGATTGTTTCTAACACATTTATGAGATTACTTCTTTGTTGCTTTGTATGTCTCTCCCCCACAGTATAACCCCTTTGCTTTCACTAACTCTCAATATTAATGGACTTAAATCTCCAAATTAAATGACAGACTGTCTAGTTGGATTAAAAAGCAAGATCCTCCTATCTGCTGCCTTCAAGAGACACACCACACACACACACACACACACACACACACACACACACACACGCACACACACACATACACACACACACAAAAACATTCTGAAAATAAAAGGCTGGAATAAAATCTATCAAGCAAACAGAACCCATAAACAGGCAATAGTTGCAATCAGATAAAATAGACAAAATAAAATTAGTGAGAAGAGATAAAGAAATCATTACATACTAATCAAGGGATCTTTTCTTCAAGAGGATATTACAATTCTAAATATATATTCACCAAATAACAGAAAACCCAAATTTACCCAAGAAACACTTTTTTCCTTAAAATCACACATTGATCAAAAGACATTACATGTTGGGGTTATTAACATACCACTACCCCTGCTGGATAGGTCAACCCAACAAAAACTCAACAGAGAAACCTTAGACATAAACAACTACATAGATCAACTAGACTTAACAGACATCTACTGAATATTTCACCCAGTAGCATCAGAATACACATTCTTCTCAGCAGCACATGGAACATTCTGCAAAATAGTCCACATTTTGGGTAACAAAGCAAACGTCCAAATTCAGAAACATTCTGAATTCTGTGTTCTCTTAGATCACAAGAGAATAAAATTAGAATTCAATACCAAAAGTGACCAAAAAAAAAATCCTGTTACCCATGGAGGCTGAACAACCTATTGTTGAACCAACAGTAGGTCATAGAAGAGATTATAAAAAAATTCAATGTTCATGATATTACAAAATAAAAAAATTTTGAGTCTAGAGGAAGATGGCGGAAGAGAAGCTGAAGGCTAAACAAGCTCTCACATAGAAAGCAGTTTCAGTGTACCAGTGAGCAGTCCTAGACTAGAGAATCACACCAAGAATGGAAAAATCCAGGCAGCTTTATTGAGACAGATCTAAGCACTTGCCAGTGTCCATGGCAGTGGATGTTGCCACTGCCGCCATATCAAAAGAGAGAGAGCCCAGGACAAAAGTGACAGATGTGGTGAGCAAGCAGATTCTACTCACCACCAGCAAGAACTGACAAGGAGCAGAAATCTTCATCATGATGATCACAGATCGTAGACAAAAGTGACAGTTGTGGTGAGCAAGCAGATTCTACTCACCACCAGCAAGAACTGAGAAGGAGCAGAAATCTTCATCATGCTGATCACAGACCATAAACAGCCAGGAAACCAAGAGGCTGGCATGAGTACACCCAAGACATCCTCACTCCTCCCAGAGCAGTGGGGGGAATGTAACCCCTCCCCACCACCAGAGAAGAACTCTATCTTTGATACTGACAAAGCGCCTGGCCCAAGCAATTAGCTCCAACTCAGTCCTTTGAAAAAAAACAACAGGAGCTATTCAACAGGCCAGGAACCTGACCTGCCTGGCTCAGCTCCACCCAGAGGAAAGTTGCCCCTCTCCAAGAGGCTTCTCTGCCCCCAGAGGAGTGACTTTCTTCACTGGGTAAACAGAACCAGAGGTTGCCCTACCCCACTGTAGGCTAGGCAGCAGACCCAGAAGCATAAGGTGTAAAAGAAATACAATTGAAACTTAGTAAACAAATCTTGAGAATGGTTCCAGGCTGGGCTCTATGAGTGTCTTAGTAGCTAGCCCCTTCAGGGAAAAGCTACTGATTGATGATACCTCAACCTTACAACTTAGCCTCATCACAGCAACTCCAACCTAGAGGAAACAGCCATCTCTCTCTTTTTTGATACTCAAAGCAGATTCCCCCTCCCACTGAACTAGCCTTGGAGCAGGATCACGAAGTCCTGGATAAGACAGAGCTTCTTTCTGCCTGCTAATATAAACTGACTTAAGAAACCAATCAAGCCACAGGAAAACCAAACACCACAAGAAAACCAGAGACTCCACCAATGGGCTGGTTACAGACACGGGGGAGATACAAGATCCTCCCAAGCCAAAAAAATAAAAAAGAAAAAAGAACTCTTTTTTTCTACCTATCTTTTTTTAATTAAAGAATTGTTTTCTATTTTTTTCTTTCATAATTTTTACTTTAGGTGTCTGTGGTGTGTGTGTGTGTGTGTGTGTGTGTGTGTGTGTGTGTGTGTGTGTGTGTGTGTGTGTGTTTAAATCTCTTTTAACCTTTTGGTCTTTTTTTGTGGGGGGTGAATTAATTGCTATTCTGTTCATCCCCAAATATATATTTTTTCAAGATTCATCATATATTAGTACTTGATAAAATTGTGAAATTCTCATTGTAGATTATTTTTCTTTGTTTTTAAGTTTTTACTGTTTTCCACCAAACATTTTGAATGGACCCATGAGTTTATTGACTGATCCCTGCTTATTTCATATTCTCAGAGGATTTAACTGTAAGGTATGCACAGGAACACATACTTACCTCTTCGCTAAGTTTCCTCCCAGTATTTGTTACCTAGGTAACTGGCAGACCTGGAAGCAGTCATCTTCCCGTCCTGCTAGCTCACATCCTGGGCCACCTCTGATCACATGCCTCCCATCTGACCTTAGGAGGATCCCAGACCCCGAGATCATATCTAGATCCAGTGGGGCCACACCTTTCGCTCACCTGGTCACACTTCTTCCTGTCCCTGGCCTAAATAAGTCCTGGCCCAGGAGTCGGTTGCCCCTTCCTTTTTCAGCCATTCCTCTCCACCACAGTGGGGGCAGCAGTTCCATAACTAAACTTTTCTCCTGCCTGAATAGCACGTGGTGTTCTCTTCATTGGCTACCTAATGAAACTTACCTTTTTAATATACCTTACATATGGTGCCGTGACTCAGATGGGGTTTTTGAGTTGGAAATATTAGACTTTCCTAACTACCCCTTTTCTGCGAGCAGAACTGCCTTGAGACACCATGCAAGACTTCACCAATATCATTGCTAACTTTTACATCCATGTCCATACTACTCCTCTACTCTGGTGAGTTAACTTACTCTCTCTACAGTTCTCTGTTGCTCAGTCTCTGTTGAGATTTAGTGCCATGCCAGAGAGCTCCTATGGCCTTTAACCAAAAGGCTGGTCATCACCAGAGCTGAGAACACTTAGTTTTGGGGGCTTGGCCATTTCCCTCTAGAGTGTTCTGGGGGAAGTTGGGACGCCCCTTCTGCCAGGTCAGCTCTCCTTTACTCACCAGACTGACTCTCCTACACATTTAATGGGGTGCTGAGAATCACATTCAAGCCATAAATCCCCTTTGAAATACTTCCTGTGGTTCCTGGAAAGCCAGAGCACCTAATTTTTATGCCATTCTCAAACTTAGACAGGTTTTGCCACTGCAATGGTAAATGGTCATAAGTCTGTTTACTTTCAGGCTCTCTTTGCTCTTCTTGCTTCTCTTAACATTTGTGTGTAATCAAGTATAAACCTAACAAAATATTTGATTATATAATTTTTGAATATTTTTCTGTCAATGATATATCACAAATGCTTAAGAGAAATATAAATTTTGAGTGCATGTGAAGCTAATAAAGATGATCATAGTTGTTAATCTTATGACCTAATTGTATGTTAATGATAAGACAACTTGTTGAATAGTATATTAATATGTAATACTCTTCCTTTACTCATATTTATTTTCCAATCTAAACGTTCATAGTAACAAAACAGGATATATGAATTTCACAAATAATAAAATATCTTAAAAATTCATAATATTACTCAAACTGGAATAATTTGGAAAGCAAAAAAGTGCTATTAATATTCATACCTGAATAGTTAGGATGCAATGGCTTTATCCTCAGACAAAAAGGATGTAGTCTTGTTCTGTCTGTGTTTCTCTGATAATTTCATTGTGTTGTTTTTTTCTAAAATTTATGTTATTGAAGAGGCTGTCTTTTTTCCACACTATTTTTTGGCTTCCTTATTAATGATTAGGTGGCCATAAGTCTGCAGATTCATTTCTAGGTCTTCAGCTCTATTCCATTGCTCCATCTGTCTGTTCTTGTGACAGTACCAAGCTGTTTTGATTACTATACCTTTGTAATAGAGTTTGAAGGTTGGTATTGATCTTCCTCCAGAACTTTTCTTTTTGCTAAGGATTGTTTTTGCTATTCAGTGTTTTTTATTGTCCATATAATTTTTTTAATTTTTTCCTCTACTTCATTAGAGAATGATGTTGGGATATTGATGGGTATTGAAATGAATGTGTAGATAGTTTTTGGCAGTATTTTCATTTTCACAATATTAATCCTCCAAATCTAGTAGCATGGGAGGTTTTTTCACTTCCTACATTCTGCTTTAATTTCCCTTTTCAGGTTTTTAAAGTTTTCATAAAAAATTAACACTAAAAATTAGATTGCCATGTGCAAGTGGTGCAAGCATGTAATCCTAGCTACTCAGGAGGCTGAGATCTGAGGATCGTGGTTCAAAGCCAGCCCAGTCAAGAAAGTCCATGAGACTCTTATCTCCTGTGGCTCAAGTGGTAGAGTGTTCACCTTGAGCTGAAGAGCACAGGGACAGTGCTAAAGACCAGAGTTCAAGCCACACGATGGATTAAAAAAAAGGCTTTCATGTATGAAAATAATGAGAATGATTGCATCTGAAATCAAGAAAGCAATTCCTTTTGTAACAGCCCCACAAAAAATAAAATACCTGGGAGTTAACTTAACAAAAAAAGTGAAAGACCTCTATGATGAAAACTTTAAAATCCTGAAAAAGGAAGTTAAAGCAGAACTTTGAAAGGGGAAAATCCTCCCATGTTCCTGGATTGGGAGGATTAACATCATGAAAATGTCAATACTGCCAAAGGCTATCTACAAATTGAATGTGATAACTACTAATATCCCAAATTCATTCCTCAAGGAAATAGAAGCAATCCAAAAATACATATGGAACAATAAAAGTCCCTGAATAGCAAAAACAATCTTTAGCAGAAAGAACAGTGCTGGAGGAATATCAATACCAAATTTCAAACTCTGCTACAAAGCTATAGAAATCAAAACAGCTTGATACTGGCACAAGAACAGACCTGAGGACCATTGAAATAGAACTGAAGATCCAGAAATGAGCCCACAGACATATAGCCACCTACTCTTAGACAAGGGATCTAAAGAAATAGAAGGGAAGAAAGACAGCCTCTTCAGTAAATGGTTCTGGCAAAATTGGTTAAACGTCTGTAGAAAACTAAAGCTAGATCCTTATATATCACGCTGCACCAGAATCAACTCCATATGGATCAAAGACCTCGAAGTCAAAGCAGATACCTGAAAACATTACAGGAAGGAATAGGAGAAAAACTTGGGCTCCTTGACACAGGAGAAAATTTTCTTAATAAAGACCCAGAAACACAATAAATCAAAGAAAGGTTGGACAAATGGGATTGCATAAATCTACAGAGCTTCTGCATGGCAAAGGACATAGCAAGGAAGATCAATAGAAAGCCTACAGATTGAAAGAAGATCTTCACTAGTCATACAATGGACAAGGGTCTCATATCTACAATATACCTGGAACCCAAACAACTAAATCTCACAACAACAAATCCTCAAAGAAAAAAGCTTTGGATTCATAAGTGGGCTAAAGGCTTATATAGAGACTTTTCTGAAGAGGAAATAAGAATGGCCAATAGACACATGAATAACTAGCTCAACTTCTTTAGCCTTAAAAAATGCAAATCAAAACAACATTGAGATTCCACCTCACCTCAAACAAAATGGCTATGATCAAGAAATATAATAACAGCAGATGCTGGAGAGGATGGGGACAAAAGGGAACCCTACTTCATTTTTTGAGGGAGTATAAACTTGTTCAACCACTTTGGAAAGTGGTATGGAGGTTCCTCAAAAGACTGCACATAGAGCTCCCCTATGACCCAACAATCCCACTTTTAGGCATTTACCCAAATGATCACAAACAAGACCATACTAAGGCTACCAGCACAACTATGATTATAGCAGCATTATTTACCATAGTTAAGATATGGAACCAACTGAGATGCCCCTCAGTAGATGAATGGATCAAGAAAATGTGATATATATATATATATATATATATATATATATATATATATATATATATATGTACACACACACACACACACACACACACACACACACAGACATAATGGAATTCTATGCCTCCATCAGAAAGAATTGCAGTGCACCATTTGTTAAGAAATGGAAAGAGTTCCAAAAAAATTATATTAAGTGAAATAATCCAGAGTCAAAGGAACACAGGTCTCATGGTTTCCCTTATCTGCAGTAACTAGTATATGTGTAGGAGAATCAGAAGTGGTCAAAAGGTATGTACATATGACCATATAAACTGATGGTAAGTGAAATGAGCCCCAAGATAGGGATACAAGAGGTTTTATCTTTTTTGCTGTTCTTTTTATGTACTTATAATGTACTATGTGATTTTTTTGTTTTTGTTTTTTGTTATTCCCCCATGGTTCAACCCCTGTTTTCACTGTATTTAATTCCAGTGTCCTGCATCCTGTATGTACATTTTTCTAATTTGGGGAGGGAAAAGGTAATAACAAAATGCCGGAATAAGGATACAGGATGACTCATTGTAACAATGAGAGGTACAAGACACTATGTTGAAAACTACCTTTACAACTTTGTGGGCAGTGGGGGAAGGGTGGGAGAGGGAAGGGAGGAGTTGGGGAGGTGGGGAGGAAAGTGATGGTAAGAAAAATAAAGGAGGGTATAGCAATGCTCAATATGAAATGGGCTCATTACCTTGCTCATCTTTACAGTATCTTTACAATACAGTATCTTTACAATAAAAACATGTATGTGAAGAAAAAAAAAGAAGTGCAAATCAAAGCAACATTGAGATTCCACCTCACCCCAGGTGGAATTGTGATTATCAAGAAAAATAATATTGACAGATGTTGGTGTGGATATGGTCAAAAAAGAGCAATACTATACTGTTGTTGGGAATGTACAGTTGTTCAACCACTCTGGAAAGCAGTATGGAGATTCATCAAAAAACTGAACATAGAGCTCCCCTGAGACCCAGCAATCCCACTCCTGGGTATTACCATAACTAAGATGCAATCAACCCCGATGCCCCTCAGTGGATGAATGAATGGATTCAGAAAATGTGGTGTATATGCACAATGGAATTGTTTCCATAAGAAAGAAAATGGCATTGCATAAGAAAATAGGAAGACTTGGAAAAAATTATAATAAGTGAATTAAGCCAAACCCAAAGAACCATAGGCTTATTACCCTTATTTGTAATAATTAGAACATGTCCAGGATATTCTTAGGAGAGGACTATAATGGCTCAATAACTATGTGTATATGAGCATATAAAATGATGCTTATCAAAATACACTCCAAGAAATGGAAAAAAATATTTAGAGCAAAAATAATATGATATCTAGAACTTGCTCTAAATAATTTAGAAAATATCAGTTGAAAGCAAAGTTTAAGAAACTATAATAGTTCACGTTTTACAATAAAGTTCAAATCATATCAACTATTTCTACATTATGAATGATAGATAACATTCACAGTTATATTTAAAATTAAAATGGAAGTAAGTAGAATTTGAGTCTATAATTCCAATATATTTTCTTTTATTGATGCTTATTTTAATTTTATTCATCTGCCTTGACATTCTCTACTTTTTATCTTCTTTTTTTACTGTTGTTTATATTTTAATGGGATATGAATAGTGAATTTCTTGTTTACTGCCTCATCTTATACTGCTGACATTTTTGATACATGGAGTAGAAAATTATAATGAATTTATCATTTAAGTTGTTTGTTTCTTCCTTATGCTCTAATTTTCCTTCAATTAGAGTTTAATTAGGGCTTCCCAATTTATCATCTTGACATATTAACCACTCCTTGTTTTATTAAACCTTTTTTTTAAACCTATTCTGGCTATTTTACCTATACAAGCTATTTCTCCCAGTAAACTAGACCTATATTCTAGCCTATATTTTTTTCAGTTATATCCAATTTGTATTTCTTCTTAGTTTCATTATTAACAATTATAGCTTTTTTAATTGTAGAGGTAACGCATTTTAATCATTTTATTTGCAAATCACTTAATTCCTTTCTCCTCTATAGATTCAATTCAATGACTTATATTGACCAATTGAGTGTTTGCCATTCTTCAATGCAATTTGGATAGAATTTTGGTTATTGTGGTTAGTATACTTTATCAGAAGATGTGCATGTTCAAAAGCAGTTTGTGGAAAACTTGGGAGACCAAGGAAAAATTCTTTCCACTAAGACTTTCATTTTTCTTCCAAATAATTGCCATCATATCAGTTTTGGATCATTTATTTAATATCCTGTTTTGAGATCTCTGAGTTAAACATGGTAAATTTGATCAGGAACTAGGAATGACAAAACAGCCTGTAGTGGGGGGAAAAGACTTATTTTCTTGCCTATCTAATAAATAGATGAGTGTGTAGTTCATTTTACCTTCTATATTTTTTGTTGGTATTTTCTCTTAAGACATTTTCCTGAAATTTTCCATGAACTCAAGTATTTTTCTGTATTATAAACATATCACATATATCATGTATATTATATCTATATATGTGAATATGTTGTGCATTTATAATACTTTATATTTAATGTAGATATGGGGGTATTCAGAATAAGTTGTTTTCTATATGATCTAAAATGTATGTCCTGATTATTTGATTTTGGAGCTCTTCCTAAGCAATAATCAAGAACTAGCAAACTCCTGCATGATCTTTCTTGACTATTGACATATTCCCGATGTGACAAGTAATGTAGGTAAATAACAAAAACATCCAGGATAAGGTTCTGACACAAAGTAGACATTTCCTTTTCTCTTGGCCTATAAATAACTGATAAAGTCACTGATAATTAAGTTTATGTTTTTACCCACAAATATAGAGAAAGGAAGTATCAATTTTTTATGAGGAAGTAAATAGGTTAACTCATGAAGAAAAATGTTTTTGGAGAGTAATGAGGAATATTAAAAATATGATAGAATCAACACTTCTGTCAAAGCATTGAAGGTTACATGAAGCAATGTTCCATTGCATAATGAGTAAAGCAGAGTTGATGAAAGTAATTGTTAATGGAAGACTGTAGGGTATGTCTCTGAAAATGGTAACTGGAAGGACAGTGCATTGGAGCCCATCCTTTCTTTTAAAAAAACAATAAAAAAAAACAAAAACAAAAACAAAACAAAACAAGAGTTATACCAAGACTAGTCTTGAAATGACAGGGAAGTACTAGTAAGTAAACTTTTTCTTCATAGCCTCCAAATGTGTACTCTGGACTCCTGGCTGTATGTACTTTTACTACTGACTTTTCACTCTTCAATTTTGTATTCCTCTAATCCTTTCCAGTTTCCTAAAATAGAAAGACCTCTTGTTCTTAGTCCTCTTTCCAGATGAGACCAAAATTGTGAAAAGTAAAATTGTGAAAAGTTTAGAATAATAAGTGAATTTCATAGACTTCTAGCAGCTATTTTGGAATTTTTATTGTCAGGATGATGTACAGAAGGTTTACAGTTACGTGAGTGAGCCAGTGATTACATTTTTTGTCTAACTTGTTATCCCTTCCCTAATTTTTCTCCCTCTTTCCCTTTTCCCAATTCCCCCCCCACCCCTGGCCAAGTTGTACAGCTCATTTCCAACCTATTGTCTGGTGAGTGTTGCTGATGCATAGGTTCCCCCTTTGACCTTCATTTCACCATTTTGTTGTTCCCCTTCCCTTCCTTAGGTCATATAAGCATATATACAAAACCCAGGGTTCCAAAATCAAATACAGTGACAATAGGGGATAAACCATAGGAGGGAGCACAGAAAAAAGAAATCAGATAGCCCATTGAGAACAACAAAGCAAGACCTCGGTGTCCTTGTATTGAAGTTCATTTCACTTAGCATCATCTTATATGGTCATAATAGTCATAATGATTGAGCTATTCTGCTCACCTGCTAAGACTTTCCTAGATGTATGCTACTTATGAACTTAATGTAACCAGTTAGATGTCTTGGCTCATGTGTTTCTTGGTTCAATTCATCCAAAGAGTTTTGTATTCATCAAATTCTTTGAATAAATAACAAGCTCAGTAATATTTAAATAAATTAATTTAAAATAAAATTACTTGATATTAGATTATTTAGTCAATATTGTTTGTGTTTCCTTTGTGAGATATAGTGCTCAGGATTTGATGTAGCTGACATTATCAAACCCTAGTCGCTTCACCCACCACAACCAAAACCTTTTCTGTTTTTAATATAAGTTTAGGTATGTTACTTAGCCTACACTTCACACAAGAAAGAATTGTGTGTGTGAGCATATGTGTGTTTTTGTGTTTACGGGTAATGTGAAAATAGATTCTAATTAAATATTACATCAAGCCAGGTGCTGGTGGCTCACACCTAGCTACTCAGGAGACTGAGATGTGCGGATTACAGTTCAAAGCCAGTCCAGGCAGGAAAATCCTTGAGACACTTATCTCCAATAAACCACTAGAAAACCAGAAGTGGTGCTATTGCTCAAGTGGTAAAGCTAGTTTTGAGCTGAAGAGCTGAGGGACAGCACTCAGGCCCAGAGTTCAAGCACCCATGACTGACCAAAAAAAAATTATATCACTGATTAATAAGGAGTTTTATATGGTTATAATGTTTTATATGGTTATAAGCATCAATATGATGATTGAATCAAGTAGAATAACACTGATTGGACTTCTCATTCTGTAAGACTTCAAATCTAGAAAAATGCTAGAAGATGGTCACTTTTATTCTTCCAGTTCATACCAATGGCACATTTTAGGCTTTCTCTTAGCAATCCTGGCATCATGGTTATGTTATTTCTTTAAATATGTCAGTTGGTTTTGCTTTAAAGTTCATTGACAGTAGTTTCCCAAAATGCCCAGTTTTTACTTTGAGGCTTCTTATATTTGCTTGGGATCATTTCAAAATAACCTGTGGCCTCTACAGCAAATGCACTGAACCCCTTGAAGGAGTCCATTAGCTATATACACTGATTTCCCTATAATATTCTATAATGACTGAAATGTTGCCAATGTATACTGTGATATTTAGATTTATTAGTTTGCAAACTGCCATCATTTAACCTTTAAAAAAATCACACTATTGAATTATCACTATATCTTTACTAAAACAATTGGTTACAGTGGTAGTCCTACAACACAAACAAAAGAGTCACCTGAACCTAGAACAAATCATGTTAAGTGTAGTAAGCCAAGAGCAGAGAGACAAATGGCCCATGTTTTCTCTCATATTTGGAAACTAGATTTAAAATATATTGGAACAGGGCTGGGATGTAGCTCAGTGGCAAAGCGCTTGCCTAGCAAGTGCAACGTCCTGGGTTCGATCCCCAGTACCAAAAAAAAATTTAAAAAAAAAAAATATATATATTGGGACATAATAATTTCCACAGTTCTCTAGGCATTCAGACACAGAACAAAATAAGGTACTCTTACAAAAACAGAAAGACCCAATGACTATGTGCATCTCACTATACAAAATTATATTTATCAAATTTTATCAAAATGAATTCTAGAAAATGGAAACAGTAAGTCTTTAATCTTTTTTTTTCTTTGCTGTTTTTGCTTTCCTTGTTGCTCTGTTTGCTGGTTTATATGTCTTTGGGAATGTAAAGGGAAGCACAGAAATGAAGGGACAAAGGATAAAACCCCCACCAATGGTACTCACAGGGCACTATGTTGAAAATAAACTATACAACTTCTGGGTAGAGGGTAGTAGAGAAAAACTGAGAGAATGAGGGAAAGGGTACTTTTTACTTACTTATGTAACTGTAATCTCTTTATATATAACTTTTAAAATAATTAAAAATGAAAAATATATAAATTAGAGTGAAATTTAAAAAATAGAGACACCTGACACAGTCCTTATAAAACAAATTATTATACAATACCTTCATTCTATAAGTTTTGTCTACTTTTTTCACCTACCATTCTTAATATTCTTCCAAAAGTTTATCCTAATTATACAGGTGAAACAAAAATTAAAATGTCCAAGTAGGATCCATTCATGTCTGCCCTGAGAAATGCAGCTTGTGTACAGAAAACTCCTCATGTCCAATAACTATTTGAAATTCTAAGTTCTATTACTGATGCTCAGTAGTATGTAATGTATATTAACAATATATCATATTGTATATTATCTATATTAATATGTTTATCATATAGGTGAACTTATCCCCCTAGTGGTTTGGAAGTTTTTCAGGACAGTAAGATCACACCTTTTCTATCACCATGTGAAATTCTGGAGATAAGAAGTACTTCTTTGTGTGAGGAACTAGGTGTTGAACTCAGGGCCTAGTGTTTGCTAGGACACAGTTTCATTTACTCATTACCTTTGGGAAAGGGTCTCG
This sequence comes from Dipodomys spectabilis, assembly GCF_019054845.1. Lineage (NCBI taxonomy): Eukaryota > Metazoa > Chordata > Mammalia > Rodentia > Heteromyidae > Dipodomys > Dipodomys spectabilis. The sequence continues at coordinate 4,001,770 of NW_024870814.1, forward strand.
CATCCTGCCTGCATATGTTCCTAGATCACAATCCACATAGTTTAGGGTTTTTTTTTTGGGGGGGGGGGGGGTTCTGGTCGTGGGGCCTGAACTCTGGGCCTGGGCGCTGTCCCTCAGCTCTTCAGCTCAAGGCTAGCACTCTACCACTTGAGCCACAGCGCCACTTCCGACTTTTTTTTCTTTTTGCTTATGTGGTGCTGAGGAATCAAACCCAGGGCCTCAGGCATGCAAGGCAAGCGCTCTACCACTGAGCCACCTTCCCAGCCCCACAGTTTAGGTTTTTAATTGTATTCAGGTGACCAGCATGCACTACCATGACAGTAGGATTACAGTCACTAGTTAAGCCAAAAGGGGTTTTCAATTGCTTTACTAATCTTCAACATTGATTCAGATGTTTCGTCAATGGAATCAAATTTACATTACGAAAACATTGTAGGTAGAATAGGTCCTATTTGAGGCTAGATCCATTTTACAAATGGTATGTTTCTCCACCATGCTCTGATGTGTTTTTAAATAAGTCACCATGATGGTGAAGATTGCAGCTAGAGTCTCAGTTTTCTTTCTGGTCTGAGTCTGATGCCAGTGATTAAATAGTTTGGTTTAATAAAGGCAAATAAGGGATCTCTGTTACCTCCCTTTTTTTGTCTTAATGGTTTGAATTGGTGCCACTTTCTGTACTTCCATATACCTAATGGTTCACCTGCTTTTATCTTCATTCCTCTTTTCAGCAGTGCAGATTATATGGTATGTGTGTATGTGTGAGTGTGTGTGTGTGTGTGTGTGTTGTGTGTGTGTGAGGCATGTGTATATTGTGGGTTAATTTTAGCTGTTAGAAGCTGCTGGCTAGCGTTAGAGAATACTAAAAAGCAATTTATGCACCAGCACAGCCTTCACAAATGAATCTCTTTACTTTCTTTTCCATTTCAGTTTATGTGGCTGGGTTATTTATTGAGAAGAGGGCTCTAAGTAAGGTTTTTATAGCACTCAGTTGGAAACTCGCCACTAATCTCCTTTGACATGATAAGCCTATGCCAGTCTCCTTGGTTTTCCATCTTCCCTTTCTATTCTCTCTTTTTTCCTCTTCACTAAATTGAGCTTCACTAAATAAAGGAACAAAACATGTTGATGAATCAAAAATGGTTCTAACTTTAATAATTTACTATGTAATTTCACAGCAAGCCTTTTAATGATGCTTAATTTTCTTAATGCTCTTAATCTTCTATAAGAAAATTGTTGATAATGCTATTTGTTATTATATTTGTGGGAGGATTGTGTTCCTGCAAGTAATTGCTTAATTACTTTAGTGGGTTGTGCACTGCTGGCTTGATATGTCTCTCCATCTGTTTTCTTTAATTTATTGAATCGATGCCATTTGACAAAAGAGCAAATGGAAGTCGCTTGAGACAGAGAAAGAATAGGTCACAAACCTCAGGCTTAGGGGAATATATGATGCTATTGAAACCTCAGTCAGCAAGTTCATGTGTAAAAACGAGGAATTCCTATGCTTGAATTTTGCCTTTTGTTATTTACTGTTAAATGAATTCAGGAAATCCTCAGTTTTGTAACTGTGAAATGGGAATGCTAATTCACACAGCTGGCATACTCTGGGTAATTTTCAAGTATAAGTGCTCTTGAATTGATAGATGAAGATAACTGTGAACATGAATGAGTCACAATTTATTCATTTCCTCTTGACTAGATTTTTCTATGTCCCCAAATCAACTTTTGAGAATCCTTGCCATGGATATTCTGACTTTACTCTTTTTTACAAACAATTTTAATAAGGTTTTTATTGTGGAAAATACTGTACAGAGGGGTTATAGTTACATGAGCAAGGTAATGATTTTCCCCTACCATCCCTTCCCTCCCACCTCCACAACTACACTCCTCCCTCCCCCGTCCCTACCCCCACCTCCAAATTGTAAAATTTGTTTTACAACATAGTATCTTGTACATTTCATTGTTACAGTGGGTCAAACTGTATCCTTATTTAAACATTTTGTTTTTTCCCTTCTTCTCCCAAATTATACCGACATCAAATAAAGTGAAATGAATCCTAAGATAGGGACACAAGTGTTTTTCTTTCTTGCTATTGATTCTAACCTATTTATAAGGTACCATGTGATTTTTTATGTTGCTTTGTATGGTCCTCTCACGTATAACCCCTGTTTTCACTGACTTTACTCTTGATCCAAATGTTGCTGTATTATTCTGCCTTCTATTGACTTCATTAGAATTTAGTGCTTTTATCTACCTTACCAAAAAAAAAAAAAAATGGAAGCCAGGCACCAGTGGCTCATGCCTGTAATCCTACCTACTCAGGAGGCTGAGATCTGAAGGTCACGGTTCAAAGCCAGCCCGAGCAGAAAAGATGGTTGAGACTCTTATCTCCAATAAACGACTAGAAAACTGGAAGTGGCACTGTGGCTCAAGTGGTAGAGAGCTTGCCTTGAGGTGAAGAGTGCAGGGATAGCACTCAGGCCCAGAGTTCAAGCCCCAAAATTGACAAAAAAAATTGGCTGTAGAATACCTAGATCTAGTGGGATGATTAACAGATTAAGGTTAGAATTGTCTTTAGATTGTATACAAACCTGAATATTCTCACTTGTGGTTTACAACCTAACAAAATCTGCAACTGAAATGATGCCCTTCCCTTATAAAATTGGTACAATGACTACTCTCAGCTTCATTTTATATAATGTTCCATGCTGGAAAATAGGCTTTACTGAGACTTGAGTAGGTTTGATAACATTTGATTAAGTTTACAGTCTTTCTGATTCTTATGTAGGCTAACAAAAGCATATATTATATATAGAGAGATAGAAGTAATTTATGTTGATTAATTTTTGTAGTTTATGGGGATCCAACTCAGGACTTCATGTTCAACCATTGAACAAATCCTAGGGTTCTAAATATATACTTTAGATTAAAACTTGATTTGCTTCATAAAATAACTCTTCTAAGAAAAAGCTGTATTTTTGGACAAGATGTTTATTAATCCCAAATTTTGCAACTATCTCTGTTATGTTAAGACAATAGTACCTGTCAAATTTGATTGTTTTGAGGACAAAGATATTATTATATATAAAATGATTCTGATATTTTATTCATAATGACTTTAGGAATAGTTGCTTATTTGAATAGATAGCTCAAATAGAATTAACATGATAATGGTATAATTTATGCACCTAAATTCTTCTCTTTATTCTTCAAGATATTCATAATTTAATTGAAGATTTAAACCTTAAAACTTTGTTAACATTGAAACGGCTCATATGCAATACAGAATGGTTACTGATTTTAAGTATATTCATAAAATTAATCCATAAAGATTTCAGAGGTACTGTGGAAAATTCTGTGATGTAGCTTGAGAATTTTCAGTTGTAGAAGGAAAAAAAAATTCAATGCTATTTGGCTAAAAGTTAACAACGGCTGTTTTACAATTAAAGAAAATAAGAATGAGGGAGAAATTGATATAAAAAGTAAAGATGTAGGGAGGAAAGGAAGATAGATAGGAAAGATGGAAAGAAGAAAGAGTAAAGGAAGACAGTAGAAAATAAGGAGAAGAAAGAAGAGAATTGACACTTGGAAGCCAGAATAAACCACCTCTAGTTTACATTGGAAGAACTCTTACCTTTGTTCTGATTCTCCAGTAGTGTCTATGACTCAAGAAAACTAAAAAACAAAAACAAAAACAAAAAAAAAACACAAAAGACAAAAAACAACTCAGTTTAGACTTTTTAGGAACCTCCATACTGCTTTCCTATAATCCAGAAATCCCACTCCTTGGCATTTTCCCAAATGATCACAACCAAGAAAGACCACATTAAAGCTACCAGCACGACTATGTTCACTGAAGCACTATTTACCATAGCTAAGATATGGAACCAATTCAAATGCCCCTCAATAGATGAATGGATCAAGAAAATGTGGTATATATACACAATAGGATTCTAGGTTTCCATGAGAAAAAAATGACATTTGGAAGGAAATGGAAAGCTTTGGGGAAAAAAAATCATATTAAGTGAAGTAAGTCAGAACCAGAAACATAGGCTCCATGGTTTCCCTCATTTGTAATAATTAGTATATGTCTACAATAGTCCTAGCAGAGGATCACAATAGATCAACAGCTGTGTACATATGACCATATAAAATGATGCTAATCAAAATGAACTCCACAATATGGAAAAAAGAGGGTTTTTTTTTGGTTGTCGTTTTTGACCTTTTTGTCATCAATATACTATATCAAGTTCTTTCTTTTTATTTTCTTTTTTCGTTTTTCCTTTGATTTATCCCTGGTAGTCACTGCTTTTGATTCTGGTACACTGCATCTTGTATATACACTTATCTAATTTGGGAAAGGGAAGGGAAATAACAAAATGGTGAAACAAGAAAAAGGGTAAACAAATGCAACAACAATACTCACAAGCTGTACAACTTGGGGTAGGGAAGAATAGAAGTGAGGAGGGATAGTGGGAGTAAAACAGAATGGGTAACAATGTTTGAAAAGAAATGTACTCATTACCTTACTTACGTAACTGTAATCCCTCTGTACCTTTACAACACAATAAAAAAATTAAAAAAAATAGCTCATCAAAATAAAATGCAATCCAAGTGCCAACGGCTCACAACTGTAGTCTTAGCTACTCAGGAGTCTGATCTCTAAGATCACACTTAGTCAGTTGGAGCAGAAACTTCTAAGGAGTTCTATCTCTAAAAAGCCAGAAAAATAATAAACAAAAAAAAGAAAACAATTGGAAGCAAAATCAAGTGGTACATTACTAGCAGTGATTGAAAAATCTCATACACAGAACCCTGTGTTAAAGACCCCATAGAGGAAATAATAAACAAATAAACAAACACAATAGGAATGTTCACTTTACATGTAAACTTACTTAAAATAGTCTCCTATCTTCATAATCTTTTACATTTCACTTTTCCTCACTTGAAAATGAAAGCTTTGACATTTGAAATTCTGTGTGTATATCATTCCAATTACTGTGAAAGATTTTCTTTGCTTCTGTCAATCTGAAATGTAACTTGTCATCCAGTCTCTTTTGTTCTTGAATCTTCTTTCAGATAACCTCAGGCATCTTTACATTTTTCTCATTTAGTAATACCACTTACCTTCGTCTCATTATTTCTTATGATATTTAATCAATTGCTGTTCCTGTCCTGATTTTTTATTGCGCATGTCTTCACAAAGAGTTGGAGAAACATTAGTCTGTGTCTTTTTAGACGTTGAAAGTTTGTACATTCTCTGTGTGCAAATTTCTGTTTTTAACAAATGTGAATTTTTAAATTACTTTTCTCAAAATTTCCAGGAAATGTTTTTTACTTTATTTGAATTAATATTCATGATCTTTTTGCTTGTAAGTTGTCACTTCTGTAGAATTTTTTATAAACAGTCCTAAGATTTAACAATTGTTAACAGTATTAACAATTATTCATAATAAATAGAGAGTTCTGTATGTTCTCTTATTCCAATGTCAGTTTTTAAATAAATGCTTTATATAAATAGATTATTTCTTTGAGGAATATTTGTCTATTTATTTTAAAGTTGTAAACAATAAAAAATTTTCTTTTCAGATTATGAAATTCAAATATGGGAATTAATTCTTGATTGTGTAGAATATGTATCCAAGATGGAATTTATATTACATCAATAAAAATGTTTGAATAAGAATAATAGTTATAAGAAGTGCTGAGAATAAAGATATAGTCTAAACACTGATAAATAAAATATTTCAATGATAGCAAAATAAATAATAAAGTGAATGATGTAAAGCATCCTTTCTTTTTTGAAATTTATTTACTTTGTCTCTTAAATCTGGAATTCTCTAAATAATTATACATGAAAATTATTTGGGTTACCTAGTCTGATTTTTATATATGTCCATTAAATTGAAGGGATGAGCATGGTTGTAAGAAATGGAGAAAAATGCTAAAAGTGGTAAAATTGACCAAAGTGCATTTTACTAATGAATTAATATATATCCTTTTGCAATTTACTCAAACTAATGATAAGTAAATAGAAATGATTCATTGAAAATTTCTAGACTGTTATGTCACAAAAAATAATTGCCATATAAAATAACAAACTACATTGCCTAGGAATAATGTCAACATAAAGGATGAGCAACCTGTTCTGTGTAGGCTGCAAACTTAACTGCTGCAAGATAAAAGATGTGATAAATTTGCAATAAACCAGATTTCTTTAGAAGAAACCTATACATTTCAGTGGTGTTTGCCTTTCATAATTAGCTAAAAATTTCTCAAATAACTATTATACTTGTACACTAATATTTTACAAAAATATACATAATCATATTAAAACTGTATTTAGCACTTATTTGATATGTAGAATTAACTTTATCAATTTTACACTATAAAATAATTTTAAAAATTAAAAATTAGGCTGTGTAATAAGGACATTTTACATCTAGCTCTTGAAAAAATGCAATTGAGATGAACAAATACTATGAAAATAAAGACAAGGGTCTATGAAGTATATTATTTATAGAAAATTGACATCTGCAAATAATAACAATATTATTTAAAGAATTAAATTTTAGGAAGTCTATAAAGAGGCATTGAGAAATTTTCCAAAAATATCCATGAAGCCTAGAAACAAAGACAACAGTAGCAAAAAATAAAACTCCACATAAAAGATTGAAATCAAATAAAAATTAAATAAGTTGGACATACCTTACTGAAAATGATATTGACTCTCAAGGCAAAATGACCAGAGACTGACTAAATGCACAAAAGAACAGAAGTTATAAAATTAGTGAGAGAACCTAATCTCCAAGGACAGAAAACCCCAAGTTCCACAGAGAAAATAACTGAACCCAAACAAATAAAGCTTTGTGATAATGCTGTCTCCTCACAGGGAAAGATAAAGTGATAAGATTCATCAGGTTAGAGTAACAGCACCCAAGAACTGGTCATAGGTAAGTCCAATGTGTGATATGACAAGGAAATCATCTACAGATAGCAAAATGAAACTTGGCAAGTTTCTCCATCATCAAGTCAATAAATCTTGTTAATACTTGGGCTTTACAGTGAATGTTTGAAGTTACATTGAAATTTTAAGTAGAATAACATTTTAAGTATTATGTAAATATTATATTTTACCATGAAAGTAACTGTACCATAATTGTACTTTCAAAAAATTGTAAAAAATAATAGATAAAAGGATTTATTGAAACATAAACTAGAATGCAGTCATTGATGATTATAAAGATCAAAGCAATCAAAAGCCTACCAAATGGATCAATGTAGTCAAGGTCAATGGTAGTATAGAAACAAATACAACTTTTCTTATAGAAACAAAACTTTTCCTTCTTTTCCAAGAAAAATTGAAGAAAATTCATATTTAGAATTATGTAGGAGACTCTGGGTGGAATCAGATTTGGCAAAGAACCTAAAATTTATTTAAGGCTTTAGGGAGAAATGTGTGAAAAATCTCCAGTAAGTAGATACTTTTCTAGGAAAATAATATATTCTAAAATTATAATTACATAACACATAAATTCTAGCTTGATTAAATGAAGAACATTACATATCTATAATATAGAAGGTAAAGGAATATTATTCCAAATCTATTTTTAAATTACAGAGACAAATAAAGTGATATTAGCATAAAATTCATATGTGTCAACCAAAGAGGAAAGCTGTATGGAAAAAAGACACATAAAAATGATCAACTAGTTTTTAACTTAGATAAGGATAGAAACTATTTAATAGACAGAAGAATGACTTTCTTTTGAATAAATAATGCTATATTGTTGGATATTCATATGTAAAACATGCATTTTGATCTATAATTCATATGATATGCAAAACTTAAAAATCAACCATACAGTGAAATATAAAACATAATGAAAGCATGTTGTAATGATATTTCTGATTTTGAATGAGGTATAATCCACAAATTAAAACAACAAAAAGATGGTGTCATCCAAATCATATTCAGCCAGGTGATGGTGGTTCATACCTGTAATCCTACCTACTGAGGACACAGAAGTCTAGAGGATCATTGTTCTTAACTAACCATGGCAAAACAGTCCTTGACACTCCATTTGCAGTTAACCACAAAGAAGGCCAAACTGGCGGGCTCCTCAAGTAGCAGAGTGCCTTTAGCCACTGAGGAAACATGCCCAGGAAAGGAGTGAGGGCTCGAGTTCAAGTCCTATAACAAATTCCCAAATAAAAGCAAGCAAAGAAAAGGCAACTAAAAATACAGACACTTACATTCAATGATGACATTAGAAGAAAATGACAAGCCATAGATTTGTACTTATTTTTCATCATGTTTTTTAAGAAACTAAAGCCAAAGATGTTTAAATAACTGATAAAACTTAAGAACAGGGCTGGGAAGGTGTCTCACTGGTAGAGTACATCCCTAGCTTCATGCATGAAGCCCTGGGTTTGATTCCTCAGTACCACATACACAGAAAGAGCCGCAAGTGGCGCTGTGGCTTAGGTGATAGAGTGCTAGCCTTGAGAAAAAGAGGCTCAGGGACAGTGCCCAGGCCCTGAGTTCAAGCCCCAGGACTGACCAAAAAATTAAAAAATAACTTAAGAACAAAGAGAGCACCCTATTCATTTGGCAATGGACTGAATATTTAATTAGAGAATGTAGCCAATAAGGTATACATGGTAAATAAGCATGTCCAAAGTGTTCATCTTTAATTTGAGGATGTTCAAATTACAATACCAATGAAATGTTACTTCACACATATGAAATGTCTTAAATTTGAAACCTTGGCAATACAAAGAGTGAACAGATCAGCAAGAAACCTGGCCCATTGTCATCACAGATGACAAAAAAATGATAAATCTGCTTCAAAAAACATTTTGGTGATTTCTGAAAATGAGATCATATATCTGCTGTTGGTATGTAGTTAAAAGTATAGACCTAGCCATTTCCAGATATCGAAGAGCCGTAACATAGTCCTTGTAATGAGTTACATGTAGATATTAACAGATATGTATTATTACATAAGCAATATCATAGTAGTGATTTAATGTGATGTTTTGAAACATTTTTGCATATGTTGTGCAATATTTAAAATTGTATGAAGCATATCTATGCTGTCAAACACAGGTGAAAATGTGCTGTCTAACTGGAGATACAGAAAGTACATATTGTATGCAATTATTCTTGTAATATTTAGAAAATACAAAACAACTCCCAGAGTTAAAGAACAAATTGACAATTGCCTGTGTTGCTGTCTGATTCTATTTCCTAGATGCCAAGATGTGCTTATGCTGAAACCTCTACAGTTGTAGGCCAGAATACATCATGCCTCTCAAGTTGTTTATGTGAGATATTTTGTCCACACTACAGAAAACAGTTACCAGAGAGGTGGGAATTCTTGCTGTGAAACATTGACCATTTGCTATGGAACTTGCTGGAGGAGTCTGGAGAGTTTAGAGATATGAGTAAGAGGAGTCCTACAATGCTATAAATGAGAACTACTGGTGGTTGGAGTAAGAGCTCAGAACACTACCACATTGGCAGTAGAAATGCAGATGGTAAAGTCTGTGCTCCCCAAGTTTCAGGTAAGAATGAGAACTCTATTGAGAAATGGATTCCCATTATGGTTTCAATACAAAGTGCTTCTACATCCTGATTTTGCATTGAAGGTTTGATTCCAAGCTGGTAGCATTATTTTTTTTTTTAATTTCTGGATAATTCAGAAGGTTTTGTCTAGTGAAGAAAGTAAGTTCTGGGAAAGCCTGACTTTGGAGGTTTGTTCTTGTTGAGCTCTGTTCTGTGCCTGTTCTCTAATTCCGGGACATAGCAGTGTTAGTAATTCTGTGTAAACTCCCTACCATGATGTAATAAAATCACTGAAATCATGAGCCTTGTCACAGCAACAAGAAATCTGACTAATGCAGCTTTGGAAACAAATGTTTCCTAGGAGAGCTTTAATGTTCTTTGAGGTGCACTGGCATCTCAAGGCTTTACCTCAAGATTGCACATGCACTAAAAACAACTATTTCATTTTCTACTTAAGTCCAAATTTCTTATTCTTATTTTTTAAATTTTTTCCTAATAATGATCACTAACTGCACATATTTATTTGATACAGTTTCATACATGTACATTATGCATACTAATTAAATGTGGCTAACTCATGTTTTCATTTTTTAGCCTATTTTGTTCTTGGTACACAAACACAAAAACAGTAGAAGTAAATAACTTGTTTTTAATTATGTTTTAGGACTCATTATCTAATCATACTACATTTTCCTCACCTAACCTCTCCCAGATACTAGGAATCCCTATTCTATATCCAGACCAAATTGCTTCTAGTGATTAAATATGAGAAAGATTGTGTGGTATATATTTGCTTTTCTGCAATTTTTTAAATTTTTTATTATTTTTACATAGTTGTACAAAGGAAGTACCATTTAACAAAGCAGTTTATGATTGCAATGTGTCAGTGTCACGCCTTTCAACATTTTCAGTCTCCTTTGACTCACCTCTTCCTTTACTTTTCTTAATTTTGTAGTATATTCAATTAATTATTGACTACTTTCTCTTCTTTCTTCATTTATCTACCTCTTTCTTCTTGTCCCAATCCCTCCTCTTACAAGTGCCCGTTTCCTGGCACTTATTTTGTTAGGCTTTGGCTTCTCCTTCCTAAAAACTTACACTACTTGAGCTCTTCATAGAGTATACTAGACTTCAGGTAATCCATTTCTTTCTTTTAAAAAAATAATTTTATATTAAGTGAAGTAAACCAGGACCAAAGAAACATAGGCTGCATAGTTTCCGTCATTTGTTGTATTTAGAATGTGCCTGTAAATCTACAAGTAAACACATTGAATTATTCAAATAAATAAATAAATAAATAGACAGGCTTTGCTTTGGCTTTAGCCTGAGATCGGGTCATCAGCATTCCCTTTCAATGTTGGAAATACAAATTATGTATCAATTAGATAATGGATATTTAAGATCTGAATAAACATTTCTTTGGCCATGATGAGCAAGTATTCTAAATATTATAATCTAGATTATAGATTCTATCATTTATGAAACATTTTATAATGAGTATGTATCTGTATGAAGAATAAAATACATAAATTTACTTAAATATCTTTGAGTTTAATATGAATTATACACAAATAAGCATATTCATTTATGAATGCATAATAAATAACCAGTGAAACTTTCAATCCAACTGGATATTTAGAGAAGATTGTTTAGAGACATGGTTGATTGAATCAAATAGGTATTTATTTAGTAATGGTAATTAATGTAAATTTAATTGTTTATATGTTCTTGATTTAATTATATAACTTCTAAAATTGAGTAAAAGATTAAAAATTCAAATCATTTATTTTTGCCAAGGACATTACTCATATTGATCAATAGTGAATAAGGAAACGTAAATAATTTGAAAAGTAGAACGGAATTTATAATAAAATGTGAAATTTATATCTAAATTATGTTGTGCTGATGAGTATATAAGAATATGTAATTTTGGTTGAAGTAGTACTTTTTAACATTACCTACAATTTTGAGGAGTTATTTTCCAACATTTAGCTTCATTGTTTTGAATATGATGATGTCAAATAAAATTCATTCTTTGTGTATGTGCGAGTATATCAAATATTATTTTGTACTGAAATACAGTTGCCTAAGATCAAGAAAAATATTTTTACAACCTCAAGGTTTATAAAATGATACTTTCTTTCTATTTCTCTTTAATTTTAGTTTCCTATTTTTACCATCATCTTTTCTCCCTATTCACCATTTTGATTAATAGGGAATTGATACTTACTTTTCCTGATCCTCTACACTGAATTTTTTCTATTGAATTAGTTCTAATACTCATCTTTATTTTCCTTCTACTTTGGATTAATTTTGCGATAATTTATTATTAAATTAATTTATATCTTCAAGCTGTCTTATGTCTTCTGTTATCACTTGTTTTAATGTGACCATGTTTTTATTTCATGCATTTTTAACACTGGTCTTGGGTCTTGTACTCAAGTCCTGGGCATTGTCCTGGAGCATGTTTTGCTTAATTTTAGTACAACTGGAGCCAAAGCAGCAATTCCACTTTTTTTGTGTGTGTGATTAATTGGAGATAAGAGTTTCATGGACTTTCTTGTCTGGACTGGTTTCAAATCATTATTGTTAGATCTCAGCCACTTAGTAGCTAGTATTACAGATGTAATCCCCTGGTGCTCAGCTTGTTTGATTTCCTTTTTAACAAGTAAATTGAGGAGTTCTTAGCTGGATAATTCTTGACCATTCTCTACAACACCAATGCAATGAAATATGTGTTTTTGGTTCCTCTACTCATTGACACTACCATTGCCTCAACTTACTCGGAATAGCAGCATCTACATTTATTTAAAGTGCTTATAATTTATCATGATATTTCATAAAAAGTTATGGATAAGAAGTATCTACAACAGTAAAGACTTCTATTGATTAATGTTTTGAATGATGCAATTGGACAGTGTAGGTGGATGTCAAAAGGAAATTATTCAATATGCTTACAGTCACAACTGGTATTGTTGGAGCCTATCTTTCATTGTATGAATGCAGAATCAAAAAGTACAACATATATGAGCATACCCAATTCAGACTACATTAGCATTTCAAAATGATATTGCTGCATAATATAATGCTTTCATTCATTGTTAGATTTATGCTAGCCTTTTCCTATACTTTTCAAATGTAGATTACCTCACATAAATATGATAAATCCTGGCATATTTCATTAATTTTTGTCAACATGTTTAATTAATTAAAATGTAATATAAAATAGTAAAGGTAACACAAATTTATGATGATTTTAATTTTCTCTCTACACCCTTGTATTCTCAAATTTATAGTCATACATTGAAGAATTTAGTTATGTTTGCATGAGGATGAGAATTTACTACCTACCTATTTACTTGTTATCAATAAAACAATTCATATATTTTCTCAGTTACAACATAAAATAGTCAAGTAATAAAATCCATCAATATTAGCATCTTTCTCTTAGCATCACTTGGGAGGGTGATAGTATATATAAAATATATCTTCCTACAAGTCCAAGGTTTCAGTAGTTCAAAATTATTTCTCCTAAAAGATGACACTGCAATTTTTCAGGGCTCAAGTTTGACAGTAGGAGTTTTGTGCAATGGAAAATGACTTTTCAGAGTTTGAATTTGATTTCTTACACTACTTTAGTCAATGCTGTGAAATCATCAAAGACACTAAAACATCAGTTATGAGTACAATATTTGACTCATGGGTGGAGGAAGGAATAAATATAAAACACATTAAATCATTTCATCATAAAAAATCAAGTATAACTTAATTGTGCTCAAGGAATCTAGAAATGTATTTGCAGAATCCAGAAAAAAGTAATTCTGCTGCTATACAATTACTGATATACAATTACTCATTTATTCTATACATCCTGTATTGTACAAATTTATACTTAATTTTAACTTTTGATGCTCATTGAATCTATCAATATTAAATTATAATTGTTGATAGTTCAAAGAAAAATGATTAGCTTATGGATATGACTATTTCATCCAGAAATTTTGCTTTAAAATCACATTATTTTGCTTTCTTGTGTGGTTAGTTGTTTGGTATTTTCAACATAGACAATCATGTCTTCTAGGAACAAAAGCAGTTTCATTTTTGCTTACAAATCGGTACTTCCTCAACAGACACACCATCACATTCAGAATGATTCATAAATACAAACATAAAATATATATTACATATAATATATATGAAAGTATAATATATAGTTATCAAAAATTCCAATTAATGTATCCATTACATTTCAAAATTATTAGTATTAAATGGTGATTAAACAGGAGAACATCAGGAATTTCATTTAGAAAACATTATAACTATATTATAGTTACCATTCTAACTGGTAAGCAATTAGATTTCAGTAAATTATTCCTACTAACTTAATCTTTCCACTCTTCCATTTACCTTTCCTTTTCTGTATGCATATACACATATCATACATATCCATATATCTATATACATATGTATACATGTGTACATACATATATGCAAATATATACCACAATTTCATTTAATCTTTTTATAGATAATTAAATTATTTCCATGCTATCAACTGAGAAATAGACATGGAAATTAAGATATATCTTGGTGATATTGATTTTGCTTTGTTGAAATGCATATGTACCTGTGATATCTAGATCAAGTGGTGCTACAATTTTCAATTTTTTATGTACTAGTTTACATTGTATCATTGGATCAAGGATTGGCTTTCTCCATATCCTTATTAGCACTTATTATATAGTTTATTTATTTATACTTACCATTCTAAAAGGTATGAGGTGAAATCTCTTTGCAGCTTTGGGTTGTATTTTCCTCATGATCAATGAAAAGGATTACATGTTTATGTATTCACTAGCCATTTTTATGGCTTTTGAACAGCCTTTATACATTTTTGGCCTGTTTTAAACAGGGTTATTTGGTTCATCTTTGTATACCTTGTGTAGTATCTCCAAATCCCTTGTGTTTTCAGATAATTCCTCTAATTCTGAAAAGTGTCCTTTTAGTGTCTTGACATTTTGTTTTACAGATTTCAAGTTTGTAATATCTCTCTTATCTAATTTTTACTTTTGTTTGTGTGTATGTGTGTGTGTAGGCGAGTTTGTCGGGGGGCTAGGTGTGTAATGCCAGTTTAGGGGCTTGAACTAAGGGTCTGAAAGCTTTTTCTGAGCTTTTTCACTCAAGACTAGTGCTCTATCACTTGAGCCTCAGCTCCACTTCTGGTTTTTGGTGGTCAATGGTTAATTGGAGGCAAGCATTTTGGGACAACCCTGCCTGGGCTGGACTTGGAACTGTGATCCTCAGATCGCAACCTCCTGAGTTACAATATATGAACTACAGGTGCCTAGAATTTTAGTTTAATTGATATGCTTTTCAGATTCTATCCAACAAATCTTTTTCAAGATGTATGATACAGTTGGCTTATTTTTTCCTGAACATTTTTGTAGTATTTTTATCTAAGTCTTCAATTCATGCTGCCATGATTTTTGTACACATTTGGACATTTGAACAATGTTTTTTCTTTTGCATATGAAACTCCAGTTTTCCTATTACCATTTATAAAATAATCACCCTTGACAGTGTGTATGTATATGGATGTCTTGTTAAAAATTATTTATGTGTGGATTTACTTTTGGAATCTCTCTGCTATTCTATTGACTCATAAATCTGTTTTCATGCTAGTACTATATTGTGTGTGTGTGTTGCTGAAAACATAATTCTTTAAGTCTCTTGTGTTTCTATATGAGTTTTAAGAAATTTTCTTATTTCTGTAGAGAGTACAACTGTAATTTTCAAAAGAAATTCAGTACTCAATAAACCACATTAAATGGTATGGACATTATCACAATGTTATTCTTTCAAATCATAAAAACAGAATGTCATTATTTTCTCTGTCTTTCTAAATATCATAATCAGTATTTATAACTGTACAACTCATTCAGTTCTTTGGTTAAACTTAATTCTAAGTATTTTATATTTGTTGCTAATGTGAATAATATTGATTTTTTATATTTCTAGATCATAATTTATAAACCTATTGAAACAGATTATTTCAAGAAGTTTCTTAAAAAGTTTTATTTAAATGCTAAATATTTTTAAATCATCTGACTTTATGTGTCTGGAGCATAGACTTCATGAAATTCTAATTGCTTTCAATGCATTAAGCTATTATTTATGCATCAGAATATAGTATATCCATAAAAACTGAAGAAAAATCATCATGCTGTTGTTGGATAAAATATATACATGCTGATAAATCCCTGTGATTAATGGTATGGTTTATTTCAACAGAATTTTCTTATTGATTTTCTGTCTCATGTATCTATAATTTTCTGAAATAAGAATGTTGAACTCTCTTGATATAACACAGTTTTTTTCCATTCAGGTTCATCAGGTTTTGCCTCATGTATTTTGATGCTCTGATATTAAAGCATGCCTGCCAAGTGTTTTTTCTGAAATGCCTCCTTTTTGATTTTAAAAACCCTGTTTTATTGCAGATAATTTCTATTACAGTGACATATATTTTGTCTGACATTAGTATAGCTATTACAGTAGTTTTCTTTGCTAGTATTAGCATATGTCTTTCTCCATTTTTCTACTTTTACTCTGTGCATTTTTATGTTTAAATTTGGAATTTTTGTAATTTAATTTTATTTTAAAGATGATGTACAGAGGGGTAACAATTACATGCACAAGGTAATGGCAAACATTCTTACTACCTCCCTTGTTTTTCTCTCACTTTCCTTCCCATCATACATCCCACCCAAGTTGTAAAGTTTATTTCCAATATAGTGTTTTGTATTGTTGTTGTATTGGTTCACCCCTTTGTCCAATATCTCAACATTTTATTGTTCCCCTTTTCTTCCCCAAATCAGATGAACATATATACAAGACATAAGGTACCTAAGTGAAAAACAGTGACAACAGAGGATAAACCAAAGGTGGGAATGAAAGAAAAAATAAATAACTTCACATAGTACATTAAAAACAACATCAAAGAAAAACCTCTTGTTTCCATATCTTGGAGTTCATTTTGAATAACATCATTTTATATGGTCATATGTACATAGCTACTGAGCTATTGTGATTCTCTGCAAGGACTGTTCTAGACATACTTTTTTTTTTCTGTTCCTGGGGCTACAACTCAGGACCTTGGCACTGACCTTGAGCCTCTTTGTGGTCAAGGCTAGCGCTCTATGACTATAGCCACAACACCGCTTCTGGATTTTTCTGAGTTTACTGGACTCTTAAGGACTTTTCTGCTGGGGCTGGCTTCAAAACATAATTCTCAGATCTCATCCTCCTGAGTAGCTAGAATTACAGGTATGAGCCATTGGCATCCAACTTAAATTGAGATTCTTATGGACATATGGCATCATCTTTCTCTGTGATTTTTATTTTCTACCTTGAGAATCTCTGTCTTTAATTTGGTTCAATGTAGTTCTGATTATAAAATTTCAATTTCCCTTCTTAAATCACATAATTGTTCTTGCATTTGTCAACTTTGTTCCATTGAAGACATGAACATATTAATTAGAGTTTGGATAAATTTCTTATTTTGTTATTTCCCTATAATTATGTGAGCTGATTCGTTATCTTTTCAAGCTGAAATTTGTTATTAATTTTGTGTTACTGGTGTTTTTTTTAATTCAGGGAGGAAAAGGAGTTTGTTTATTTTACTGAACAGCTTGCTCTCACTGTGCATGGTGGAGACCACATGGCTGAATAGGAGTGGGCTGAGGTTCAGCCTGTGTTCAAGTAGGAAGGGGTAGGGGAGAAAGTGCAGCCAGATCAGGGAAGATGTGGTCACACTAGATGCAGATGTGACCTCAGGGCTTAGGACCTTCCCTCCAATTAGATGGGACGTTTGACCTGAGGCAGCCCAGAATGAGACCTTAGGGGTGGTAGAGCCTGCCTCTAGGTATTCCAGTTACCTAGGTGACACAGCAATTGGGTGCAGACTTGGTCATGAGGAGGAAAGAGCAGGAATTTTTCTGCCCAGGCTTGCTTGAAGTGCAATCCTAAGATCCAACAAGTCTTTGCCATGAGATCCCTTTTTATTTCCACTTAAAGCAACAAGGAGACCAGCAGAAATAATGAGCTGAGCTTACCTGTAACTTGATAAGAATCGACCAACATTACTTACCCCAGTTATTTTTCTGTGTGTCTGGTTAAATACTGCAAGGAGGAATATCTGTAACAAAATTCAATGGACATGATGAGAGTTTTACTTACATTGAGACAAAATTAAATTAAATGATCTTTAGTCCAGAGAGGGGTTGGGGGGGGGAGAGAGAGAGGGAGAGAGAGAAAGAGCGAGAAAGAGAGTGAGAGAGAAAAGCGAGTGAGAGAGAGTGAGAGAGAGAGGGAGGGAGAGAGAGAGTGAGAGAGAGAGAGAGAGAACCCAGAATAGCTAGCCTATGAGAAGGAACCTAGCTAGAAGGGGGTCCTCGAGACCAAGCTTGAGTCACACTCTTGTGGAAACAAGCCAAAAGGTTGAAGAAAAATAAGAGGGAGAGAGCAAAGAAGAACCTGAAATTAAACATACTCTGACCATTACAATTGCAGTGACAAACACTGTATTACTGAGAATATTTTGACCAGGCCTCATTGAAACGGAGGGAGTCATTCAAACCGAGTGTCCCAGCTCATGTGTGACTTTCAGCACCCATTAAAAGTATGGGAGAGAGTCAGTCTGGTGAGTGAAGGAGACTGGACAGGTGCAGGATAAAACCAGAGAACCTGTAGAGTTCACTCACCAGAGTAGAGAAGTATGTGTATGTGGATATGAAGACTATCAATGCTATTGGTGGAAAGTTTTGCATAGTGTCTCAAGGCAGTTCATGGAAAAGGAATGGTCAGGAAATTCTAACATTCCTGACTCAAAAACTCTTCCTGGGAGGTAGATTTAATTAGGTAGCCAATAAGCCATGACCTATTCAGAGAGGAAAAGAAGTTTATTTTAGATATGAGAACTTGTCCATTGTATGGCTAGTGAAGATCATCTCCCAGTCCATGGGCTTTCTATTGATGTTGCTAACTATGTCTTTTGCCATGTAGAAACTCTGCAGATTCATGCAATCCCATTTGTCCAACCTTTCTTTGATTTGTTGTGCTTCTGGGTCTCTATTCAGAAAATTTCAGCCTGTGCCAAGGAGCCCTAGAGTTTCTGGTATTCCATCCTGTAATGTTTTCAGAATGTCTGCTTTGACTTCGAGGTCTTTGATCCATTTGGAGTTGATTCTGATGCAGGGTGATATATAAGGATCTAGCTTTAGTTTTCTACAAGTGACTAATCAATTTTGCCAGCACCATTTACTGAAGAGGCTCTCTTTCTTCCATTCTGTTTTTTAGCTCCCTTGTTGAAGGTTAGGTGGCCATAAGTCTGTGGGTTCATTTCTGGGTCTTCAGTTCTATTCCATTGGTCCTCAGGTCTGTTCTTGCGCCAGTTCCAAGCGGTTTTGATTACAATGGCTTTGTAGTAGAGTTTAAAATTTGGTATTGATATTCCTCCAACACTTTTCTTTTGGCTGAGGCTTGCTTTTGTTTTAAGGGGTCTTTTATAGTTCCATATGAATTTTTGAGTTGCTTCTTCTATTTCATGGAAGACTGTATTTAGAACTCAAAAAACTGCCCCAACAAGAAATCCTCAAGGCAACAACTGCCTGATAAATAAGTGGGCTAAAGGCTTAAAGAGAAACTTCTTTGATGAGGAAATAAGATTGAACAACAGACACATGAAGAAATGCTCAACTTCTCTAGCCATAAAAGAAATGCAAATTAAAACAACATTGAGATTCCACCTCAGCCCAATTAGAATGGCTATAATCAAGAACTCTAATAAACAGATGTTGGAGGGGATGTGGCCAAAAGGGAACCCTACTGCATTGTTGGTGAGAATGTAAACTTGTTCAACCACTTTGGAAAGCAGTATGGAGGTTCCTCAAAAGACTACAAATAGATTTCCCCTATGACCCAGCAATCTCACTCTTGGGCATTTATCCAAACGATTACAAAAAGGCTATAATAAAGCTACCAGCACAGCTATGTTTATCGCAGCATTATTTACCATAGCTAAGATATGAACCAACACAGATACCCCTCAGTAGATGAATGGATCAAGAAAATATATATCTTTACAATGGAATTCTATGTCTCCATCAGAAAAAATGGCATTGCCCATTTGTTAGGAAATGTAAAGATTTGGAAAAACTTATATTAAGTGAAGTAATCCAGGCTCAAAGAAATATAGGTCCCATGGTTTCCCTTATTTGCAATAACTAGTAAAAGTCTAGGACAAGCAGAGAAGATCAAAAGCAATGTGCATATGACCAGATAAGATGATAAGTAAAATGAACCCCAAGCTAGGGACACAAGTGGTTTTTCTTTCTTGTTACTGTTTTTAACATATTTAAAATGCACTATGTGATTTTTTGTTTTTCTTGTATGTTCCTCCCCCACTGTATAACCCCTGTTTTTATTGAATTTGATTCTGGTACCCTGCATCTTGCATATACATTTTTCTAAATTAGGGAGGGGAAGGGAAATAACACAATACTGAAATAAGGATACAGGTTGACCCATTGTAACAATGAGTTGTACAAGACACTATGTTGAAAATGAACTTTAGAACTTGAGGAGGGGAGGTGGAGGAGTTGAGGAGGCAGGAGGGAAGGGATCATAGGGGAAAAACAAAGGAGGAGGTAAAAATGCTTGTTAGGAAATGTACTCATTACCTTACTCATATAACTGTAATCCCACTGTACAGTATTTTTACAATAAAAAATATATTTCTTAGAAAAAAAAGTTTGTTTTACCTAACTTATTTCCCCTTCCGTGCATGGTGAAGCATGGCTGAAAAAGGGGTGGTTATCTTTTTATATATTCTATATTTTTGGTATTACTGCACTCAGCCTCTTTTGTGGTTGTTATGAAGGCAATCTTCCTCTTCAATTACATACCCAGTCTTTGGATTATACATTTTATTGAGTATTGGACATAATTTTTAAACTTCATTTTTTTCCAGTTTTCTTTTTTAATTTTCCTCAGGTATATTAGTTCTTTTGTCCCCTAAGAACTTCCTTAGATGCAGGCAGGCTTTATAGTTCCTTTATTAGTAGCCACTATTATTTAATGAACTACTCTGGATGATGAGACAATTGGTCATGGAGGTTATTTAGGATTTAAATGGGGCTCAATTTTTGGAATTTAACTAGAATTTTTCTTTCTTTGATTTTTGTTAGTTCTGCATGGCATAAGGAGATGGAATTGGCTAATTAACTTTCCCTATGTATATAAGGTATTGGACTATGTATGTTGGGAAGGGGGTTTTTGTTTAGGAAAAACTGCTGGGTCTACTATGAGAAGATTCTTCATCCATTCTAAGTGCTTGAAACAGTAAGAAAATTTTCTTGGCTTGTTACAGTGAGGACTTATGGTGTTCTTGGAAATAAAACTCACAAAATTGTGGAGTGTCACAACATTGAGGCTATCTCAAGCTAATTTACACTTAACTTCCACTCCATTTTTTAAAAAATTTGCTGGTGTTTCACACCTATAATCCTAGCTATTCAGGAGGCCAGATTTGAAGATCATACCTTGAAGCCAACCAGGCAGGAAAAGTCCATGAGACTCATTTCCATCTAACCACCAAAAAACTCAGAAGTGGAGGTGTGTCTCAAAGTGGTAGAGTACTACCCTGGATCAAAAATGCTCCAGGACAACACTCAAGCCCTGAGTTCAAGTCTTAAAACAGACAAAAAAAGGGCTCACAATGCATATAACCTCAGCAGAAGTTCCTAGGCTGAACTCAGTCGATGCTTTCTGTATTTTGTAATCTCTTTACATTTCAGGATATGGTTTTGCTCCCTCACTTTATAGTTATAAGAAAACTTGATTTTCAATGTTTTTGCAGTATCATCTCTTAAGAATAATAGTGACAATTTTATAGTCTGCCCATATCATAGCTTAAACCATCTGTCTCCCTGTTTCCCAAAGTTTTTAGTTTTTGTGAAGATTAAGGTTTATGGTTTCACTTAATGGTTAATGCTATTACATAATCATATACATGTGAAATATTCCTGTACAGCAAGGTCTTTAAAACTTAATAAATACAGAATAATAATGTTCTTTATATCCTGATGGAAAGACAATATAAGCAAATAGCAATGGTAGTCATTTGAAATTGCTTTGACCTACCCTATTAAAGTCTGTGTTTTATTTCAGCCCATTTTTCTTTAAAATATTGTATTTCATCTATGGCTTTTTTTTACAGTTACCAGAAAAAAAATACATCCTCATTTCATATAGTATTACCATTGTGACGTAAACTTTCCTACTTTTTCATTAGCTTTCTCTTTTTTTCTTTCTAAAAGCCAACACAGTTTATTTCAAAACAAAGTACAATGCACAGATATTATTTCATGCACCTTACCTTATATTTCCAGACCAGACTTGTTTTTAACCTGAAATCTCAACTTTCCTATCCTCAAAAAGTTTTTAAAAAAATAATACCTATCCTCTTCAGAGAAGTTTTGCTTTAAGTCTTTAGCCCACTTATTTATTGGGCAGTTGTTTCTTTGAGGATTTGTTGTAAGAGGATTTAATTTTTTGAGTTCCAGCTATATTTTAGATATGAGACCCTTGTCCATTGTATGGCTAGTGAAGATCTTCTCCCAATCTGTGGACTTTCTATTGATCTTGCGAGCTATGTCCTTTGCCATGCAGAAGCTCTGCAATTTCATGCAATCCCATTTGTCCAACCTTTCTTTGATTTGTTGTGTTTCCTGGTCTCTATTAAGAAAATTTTGGCCTGCGCCAAGGAGACCTAGGGTTTCTCCTATTCCATCCTGTAATGTTTTCAGAGTGTCTACTTTGACTCCGAGGTCTTTGATCCATTTGGAGTTGATTCTGGTGCAGGGTGATATATAAGGATCTAGCTTTAGTTTTCTACAAGTAGTTAACCAATTTTGCCAGCCCCATTTACTGAAGAGGCTGTCTTTCTTCCATTCTATTTTTTTAGTTCCGTTATCGAAGATTAGATGGCTATAGGTCTTTAGGTTAATTTCTGGGTTTTCAAGTCTATTCCATTGGTCCTGAGGTCTATTCCTGTGCCAGTCCCCAGCTGTTTTGATTATTATGGCTTTGTAGTAGAGTTTGAACCTTGGTATTGATATTCCTCCCGCACTGCACTTTATGTTAAGGATCATTTTTGCTATTCGGAGTCTTTTATTGTTCCATGTGAATTTTTGGATTGCCTCTTCTCTTTCCTTGAAGAATGAGGTTGGAATATTGATAGATATCTCATTGAATTTGTAGATAGTCTTGGGAAGTATTGTCATTTTCACGATGTTGATCTTTCCAATCCAGGAGCATGGGAGTTTTTGCCACTTTCCAAGTTCTGTTTTGATTTCCTTTTTTAGGTTTTTAAAGTTTTCATCATAGAGGTCCTTTACTTCTTTGGTTAAGTTAATTCCTAGGTATTTTATTTTTTGTGGGGCTATTACAACTGTAGTTACTTTCCTGATTTCAGCCATGCTCTTCTCATTGTTGGCATATAGAAAAGCCATTGGTGTTTGAAGGTTAATTTTATACCCTGCTACTTTGCCAAAGTTTTGAATCATCTTGAGTAATTTGGGAACGGAGTCCATGGGATTCTTTAAATACAAGATCATGTCATCTGCAGATAGGGGGAGTTTTACTTCTTTTTTTTCCCCTATTTGGATCCCCTTTATGTTTGCATCTTGTCTTATTGCTGTAGCTAGGCATTCTAATACTAGATTGAAGAGCAGTGGAGAGAGTGGGCATCCTTGTCTCATTCCTGAGTTTATAAGAAATGGCTTTAGTTTTTCACCATTGAGTATAATACTGGCTGTAGGTTTGTCATATACAGTCTTTATTGTATTGAGGAAGGTTCCATGGATTGCTAGTTTTTCCAAAGAACCTTCATCATAAAGGGGTGTTGGATCTTGTCAAATGCTTTTTCTGCATCTATTGAGATAATCATGTGGTTCTTATCCTTGCTCTTGTTGATGTGATGAATTATGTTTAGTGATTTGCATATATTGAAAGAAGGATGGCCAATAGACACATGAAGAAATGCTCAACCTCTCTAGCCATAAAAGAAATGCAAATCAAAACAACCCTGAGACACCAACTCAGCCCAGTTAGAATGGCTATAATCAAGAACTCTAATAACAACAGATGCTAGAGGGGATACGGACATAAGGGAACCTTACTGCATCGTGGGAGTATAAACTTTTCAACCACTTTGGAAAGCAGTATGGAGGTTCCTCAAAAGACTCCTCATAGAGCTCCCCTATGGACTGGAACTTTTTTCCATTTACCCAAATGATCACAAAGAAGACCACACTAAAGCTACCAGCAAAACTATGTTTATTGCAGCATTATTTACCATAGCTAAGATATAGAACCAACCCAGATAGACATCAGTAGATGAATTGAACAAGATAATGTGGTATATATGCACAATGGAATTCTTTGCCTCCATCAGAAAGAATGACATTGCCCAATTTGTTAGGAAATGGAAAGACTTGGAAAAAATTATATTAAGTGAAGTAAGCCAGGCCCAAAGAAACATAGATCCCATGGTTTCCCTTATTTGCAATAACTAGTATATGTCTGAGTCAAGCAGAAAAGGGCAGATAAGTTGATGTTAGTGGAATGAACCCCAAGTTAAGTATTCAAATGTTTTTTTTTGTTTTTTCCCTTTCTTTAATGCAATTGTTTCTATCATATTTATAAGATGATTTCTATGTTGCTTTGTATGTCCCTCCCCCACATTATAACCCATACTTTCAATGTATTTGATGCTGGTATAATTTGTTGAGAGGAAGGGGAAAAAAACAAATCGTTTAACTAGGGATAGAGGTGGATCCATTGCAACAATAAGATGTATAAGATATTATGTCGAAAAACGAACTTAACAACTTTGGTGGGGGCTCGGGGGAGGATCAGATGGGGGCAAGGGAGGAGTATGGGAAGGGACAGGAAGGGGACACAACGAGGAGGCAACCGTGCTTGATAAGAAATATACTCGTTATCTTGCCCATGTAATTGTAACTCCTCTGTATGGTATTCTCATGATAAAAAAAAGAAAAAAATAATACCTATCTCATGTCTGTAATTCCAGCTACTTAGGAGGCTGAAAATGAGATTGCTATTCAAATCCAATCTGTATAGAAAAGTACATGAGATTCCACCTCCAATTAAACTTAGGATCGAGTGGTAAGGCACCAATAGTTAGTGAGAGTGTAAGACTCTGAGTTTAAGTTCTAGTATACTGAAAAAAAATCATCTTAAGTTAATTTAAATTATATAATTTCACTTAAGGAGGCCTAAAAAAATAAGGGCTCCAATTTACTCAGAATCAAAACTGTCTTACAGAAATCTAAAAGTTATTATCCATTGTAAACTGATAACTTTTTCTGACTTCAGTAATTGACATAGTATGATATTATGATTCAGAATAACAGTAAAACAAGAGAAACTACTTGTTTAGGATTTTCAGTAAATTTAAATATGTAAAATATATTTAAAAGATAGTTTCCAGCTGTTCCTTATAAGGAATTCTGAATAACATTTTCAGCTGAGGGACAAACATATGGCTATAGAAGGAATACAATCAGGAATACCTAGTTTTGTATTTACTCACTAAGAGAAACAAATATAACTTAACTTTAACTGCCAAAATAAAATGTAGATCTGTTAGTCAAAAGTATATCTCTTAAATCAATCTCTTTAAATGGTGTCAATTCTTTTCCATTTGATATCAGTCATCTATATTTTGAGACAAATACCTGAAATACAGTAAAATTAAGACCTTTAACAGTATTCTTAATAAAGCATGACCAATCTGTTTGAAAATACAATTGTTTAGGCAAAAGTCTCTATGTAATACTAAATGAAAATCAACATAAAATACTTTTAAATGAAAATTTATTTAAAAACCTCCTTCAAAATTGAATGATTATTTTTCTGTAAAGGCTACAAACAAATGTTCCACTTTCTAAAGGCCAAAGTTTCTTATCAGTTGCTGTGAGAGCACTTTACCTTGCTTTGAGATTTGGTCCTTTGATCAACAAGACCAATACTATTTATTTCTTTAAAATTCGATATCTTTCTCAATTGCTTGGATTTTTTTCATTTTAAAGACTGTCTTTTTAAAAATTTAATATCACATTAATAGCATTTTCCAAGGAATGTTCATAGCAAGGAAAATTAAGAAATACTAAAGAAAGGATTTTGAGGATCCAGTATTTTTATGTGGTCTGAGATGGAAAAAGTGAATATATTCCTTTCTATAATAACATTTTTCTTAGTTTGCATATGATCTATTCCTCATAAAGAAAACTTTATTCAGAGCTATAAAAGGCCTGGAAAATGTTTAGATTTATTTGAGTTTTTAATATTGAAATCCCTAGGCTTCTTTTATAAAAGATTTGCAGTGATAATTTTCAAAATGTAAATAAAATTTGATCTAACATGGATATCCATATTATACTCATTTCTGAAGGATTAGCAAAATATTACTTTTTCTTTTACTTTGTTTAAATGCCTTTTCAGAAAAATGAAGCAGAAAACAGAAAAGGTTTCAGAAGTTATGAAAGAAACTTTTCAGATTAATTTTCATATTGCAATAGTCCCTGTAGAAGTGTGCAATACTTCGAATCTTGAAGTTCTTTATGCATCTCAGTTTGTATTCACGTCAAACCCACAACCTGACAGTTAATAATTATTCAACTTCTTTAATTATGTGTTCTGTGATGCAAACCATATCGGAATAAGTCAGGGCCCTACACTAGCACAAACAAAATAATTTCTATGTGGTCCACCTTTATCCCAAGTTTTAAATCAAAGTAGTATTAAGATAAATTTGTCTTAAATTGTGATAGCATTTTATAAGGCAAAAATGAACAATATGAAGAAATGTAAATACAAGACAATAAACACAGACTCAGATGAAAAGATAATAGTCTCAAAACTACAAAATCTGGTGATTTTTCTGATTAAAGGAATGTGGAGGAGGAATTAGTAAATGCCCTAGAATATTGCTGAGTGGTTTGATGACTTCCATTTCTCCTGGCCAGATTCTGTCCTTTCTCCTTCCTCCAACTTTTCCTCCTTATCCTCCTTTGTCCTACTTTTCCTTCTTTCCTTCTTCCTCCTTCCTCCTCCCTCTTCTTCCTCTTCCCCTCATCATACATCTCTCCTCCTCTTTCTCTGTGTTTTCCCCCTCATTTAAAAACATTCTGTCTTCTTTTCCTATTTTTCCATTCCATGAAAAACCTTGAAGAAACAGAGGAATAAATAATACATTTTTTTTCAAAAACAAGATCATGAAA
The DNA here is from genome assembly GCF_019054845.1 of Dipodomys spectabilis. Classification (NCBI taxonomy): domain Eukaryota; kingdom Metazoa; phylum Chordata; class Mammalia; order Rodentia; family Heteromyidae; genus Dipodomys; species Dipodomys spectabilis. The sequence goes on from NW_024870814.1 coordinate 4,028,704, forward strand.
AGTAAAAAGGAGAAGTCTAGAGTGATTTGAGGAGAAGCCATAGGAGTATTAGAATAATAAAGGGGTATAAATATGATCAAGACACATTGTATTCATGAATGAAATATTCTGATAAAAACATTTACTAAGGACAATCTATTACACACCAATAAAATTAATACATTAAGTTTGTATTTCTATTTTGCCACAATTAAATAAACTCTTGGTAGGAAAAATATATGTCATGCATTCCATCAATCAATAACAAAATATAAGTAACTTATTTAAAAGTAATCAAATTTAGGTAGGTAGAGACAGACAGACAGAGAGATAGATAGATAGATGATATCCTGATCTTACCACTGTATTGATGCACTTCATTTTCATGTGCAGAACTTCTCCTTGCCACAAAGCCATCTCCCAGAGTCCTTCATCATGAAACAATTCTGAAGACTCTCTTCTTCCATAAACTATAATTTAAAAGACAGAAATTACTGAAGTTGAAAATAGCTGAAGTATACCTAAGCTGTTTCCAAAGATTTTGTTCTAATCATCCAACGAGGACAGAGAGTTGACAAAAGAGAAGTTGGAAGAAAATTTTATCTAATCAAAGCAAGATATGTCAAAGTCTAAGTAAGAATTGTGCATGGTCTGGCATCAGTTACAGGGCTGCATGGCCTCTGCAATTTGGTGCAAGTGTCAACTGCTTTGATGAAGCATCTGCTCACCTGACAGCTTCTCTCAGTACATTTGCTGCTGGCTGTGAGTTTGAGTAGATAGGAAGAGAAAACCTTTTATCCTGTATTGTTATAAATGACTTTGTGCAAGTCAGTAAATCCTCAAGGTTTTAATTTTGTATTCACTCGTAATGTCTTTAATCTCCAAGGATGTTCATACATTGCCTAGCTCTAAATTAGACATAGACACTTTAACAAAGTAAAGCTTGGTCTTGAAAGTGAGCTGGTTATTATCACTCTGTTTCTAAGGGACATTCATGTGAAGAGAATCCAGGTAGTCATTTATGGCTGTTGTGTTTGAAATTGTAGATGTAATATGGAAAGATGCCTATTACACACCAGTCATAGATTCAGTTTCAACATTATTTAGACATAAGCTTTTAATTTGGTTTATCACTGCAGAAAGTTGGGTTATTATATTTATAAATAATATTAAAAGATAGAGTACTAATAATCCCAATCCCTTCTCCTTCAGGAAGCCTTAAAATGTCTCTGTAAATACCTTCTCAAATCTCAAAGCTAAGATTAAAAAGTTCCTGTGATATGGTAGCCATTTTCAAGTTACAGTTAGGTTTTATCTTATACCAGGAAGTATGAATAGATTACCAGATATTTCTAAATGTAAGAATCATACCATCAAACATTATAATAGCCATTTTAGCATGTCCCAGGTAAAGGAAGCCTGAAACCCAAACTCCAAGCTTAGCCTGTTTTTCCTTATTGTTATTGTAAAGGTGATGCACAGTGGGTCTATGGTTACATAAGCCAGATAAAGAGTACATTTCTTTTTCAACAATGTCACCCCTTCCCTTGCTCTCTACCAGTTTTACCTTCCTGTCCCCACCCACAAGTTACATAGTTCATTTTCAACATAGTGTCTAGTGAGTACCACTGCTGCATTTGTTCATACTTTATTATAGCATTTCTATGCTTAGTCTTGTTTTAACAAAATGTCATCTGTACTGTAGAGGTGGACCTTTGCTGATTTTATCTCATGCCATTACATTTTAGATTTTAATCATTCTTGCTAAAGTTTTACACTTGTAGAATTTTTTGTAAATACTGAGAGGGGAGAGATATTTTAAATTATAGATTCATTATAGGCATTTGAGTGCTTGAGTTTATGGCAAATAAAAATATTCACTTGATGTTTAAGCAAAAAATATATTTTTAAGTCTCAAGTCTGAGTGTACATAAGTAACATCATGGTAACAAACAGATGATGATGATGAAAAGTGGACAGTTTTACAGGCTGCTCATATTATGTATAATATAGAAATGTCTACATGGAAAGAAGATTACATACAATTGTCCTTTATCAGAGCACAGTAATATTTGTTTTCTTTTCCTGTCTATTATGGAGGCTGAGATCTGATAATCTTTGTTTGGCACAACCTGGGCAGACCAACCCACAGGTTCTTATCTCTAATTAACTGGCAAAATTTTCTGGGCTCTGTTTTTTGTAGAGTGCCAGCTGTGAAGAAAATAGGGTGCTAGCCATGAGCAAAATGTATAGTGCCAGCTGTGAGAAACAAAACCCAAGCTAGAGTCTTAGGCCTTGATTTCAAGCCCTAATACTTACATATACAAACATGCATGTATGCATATGCATGCACAGACACATACATGCACCATAAAAACACAAGCAGATAAATATTTTGCTGTTGATCTCATGGTTTTCATTAGTAAGGAAATTGTTCAAGAGTGAAGCTTGCAAATTCCACTAATTGGCTTCAAAATATAAATAATATCAGGGATTCATGGAGAAGAGAAAAATGACTTTATAATTTTCTTATATAAAGTGTTTCAAATATTGAAGTTACTTACAATAGTTTGTATTCATCTTTATCCATTAGTGTTCCGTTGGCAATCATTTCATCTTGGATTTTCTAAAGAATCTTAACAATATTGTGCTATGAATTTGTAGGGAATTTATCATGTTAGAAATTATTCAACAATTATAGGAAGAGATGCATGGTACAATAAGCCAATCATAGGAAACTATAAAGAGAAATAACAAACTTCATAAAAGAAAATAATGGATAATATTTAAATGTCACTTTGACTCTTTGTTCCTTTTATTGCTTTCCCTTATTAATAGAAAACAAAAAGTAAGTGAGAGTATAGGACCTGGGGCAGTGTCCTATTTTACTGGCTCATAAATAATAAAGTTTTCTTAAAACCCACTGGGTCACAGAAGTAGATAACTCAGTAATAATAAAAAATGATTTAGACAAAAAGTCTTAGAAAACTATATAAACTTTGGAGGAAAATCAGAAATATGTGGTGCCTGTATTTAAAGAAAGTAATACTATTAGCATCATAAAGAAGTTATCAAAAAGAGAGCAATGTAAGAAGAAAAATAACACAAAAGAACAAATAGCAAGAGATCTCATTTTTCTCCAGACTTAATTCTAAAATCAATGAGAATAAAATAAACAACTCAGCAGTTTTTAGCTAAATTTTCAAGTACAGTATAATAGTCTTACAAATGATTAAAAGGTGAAAGAAGATTTAAGATCTTGAGCAAAGAAGTAAAGTACTAAAATTATCCTACTAACTGTCAAAGCTTATTTTTAAGCCCAATGAAACTTTTTTCTTTATTGTGAAAATACTATACAGAGGAGTACAGTTACATGAACAAGGGAATCAATACATTACCTATCAAGCAATGTTTCCTCCTTTGTTTTTCCCCTCCCATCCCTTCCCTCCCAACTCCACAACTCCACTCCCCACCCCACAAACCCTGACACCCCCGCCCCGTCTAAATTGCAAAGTTTTTTTTCAACATAGTGTCTTGTACATCTCATTGTTACAGTGGGTCAACCTGTATCCTATTTAAGTATTTTGTTTTTTCCCATCCCCTCCCCAAATTAGAAAAGTGTATATAAAAGATGCAGGGCACCAGAATCAAATACAGTGAAAACAGGGGTTATACCATGGGGGGGAAAAGATGCAAAGAAACAAAAAATCACATGGTACATTATAAATAAATTGGCATCACGGATTGGGAGAAGATCTTCACTAGTCAAACAATGGACAATGGTCTCATATCTAAAATATACCTAGAACCCAAAAAATTAAATCCCCCAACAACAAATCCTCAAGAAACAACTGCCCAATAAATAAGTGGGCTAAAAACTTAAAGAGAAACTTCTCTAAAGAGGAAAGAAGGATGGCCAAAAGACACATGAAAAACTTCTCAATTTCTCTAACCATAAAAGAAATGCAAATCAAAACAACATTGAAACACCACCTCAGCCCAGTTAGAAAGGCTATAATCAAGAACTTTAATAACAACAGATGCTGTAGGGGATGTGGACAGAAGGGAACCCTATTGCAATGTTGGTGGAGTGTAAACGTGTTCAACCATTTTGGAGGTTCCTCAAAAGACTCCACATAGAGCTCCCCTATGACCCAGCAATCCCATTTTTGGGCGTTTACCCGAATGACCACAAATGAGACAATACTAAAGCTACCAGCAAAACTATGTTTATTGCAGCATTATTTACCATAGCTCAGATATGGAACCAACCCTGATGCCCCTCAGTAGATGAATGGATCAAGAAAATGTGGTATATATACACAATGGAATTCTATGCTTCCATCAGGAAGAATGACATTGCCACATTTGTTAGGAAATGGAAAGACTTGGAAAAAAATTATATTAAGTGAAGTAAGCCAGGCCCAAAGAAACATAGGTCCCATGGTTTCCCTTATTTGCAATAACTAGTATATGTCTGAGACGAGCAGAAAAAGTCAGATAAGTTGATGTTAACCAAAATGAACCCAAAAATAAGGATTGAAATGGTTTTTCTTTCTTGCTGTTGTTTCTAACATATTTATAAATTTATAAGATGATTTCTTTGTTGCTTTGTATGTCCCTGCCCCACGGTATAATCCCTGTTTTCACTGCATTTGATGTTGTGGAAGGGAAGGGAAAAAACAAATTGTTTAAATAGTGATACATGTGGACCCATTGCAACAATGAGATGTACAAGATGTTATGTTGAATAACGAACTTTACAACTTTGGGGGGTGGGCAGGGATGGGAAGGGGAAACAAAGGAGGAAGCAACAATGCTTGATAAGAAATGTAGTCATTACTTTGCTCATGTAATTGTAACTCCTCTGTACCAGATTTTCACAATAAAAAATATTTTAAAAAACAATAATAAATTTTCTTTTTTTATTGTGAAATTACTGTACAGAGGAGTTACAATTACTTGGGCAGAATAATGAGTACATTTCTTATCAAGCATTGTAGCCTCCTCCTTTGTTTCCCCTTCCCATCCCTTCCCATCCTCCCCCGCCTCTCCACCCAATCCTCCCCGAGGGGGGGGGGGGCCCCCACATGAAAGTTGTAAAGTTCGTTTTTGACATAAGGACTTGTACATCTCATTGTTGCAATGGGTCCAACTGTATCCCTATTTAAACGATTTTTTTAAAAAATATAGGGTTAGAAACGTGGATCAAAAAATACATTAGAATCGATAGAAAGAAAAAAAAACACTTGTGTCCCTATCTTGGGGTTCATTGTGCTTAACAGCATCTTATCTGGTCATATGTACATAGCTTTTAACCTTTTCTGCTTGTCCCAGACATATACTAGTTATTGCAAATAAGGGAAACCATGAGATCTGTGTTTCTTTGGGCCTGGCTTACTTTACTTAATATATTTTTTTCCAAGTCTTTCCATTTCCTAACAAATGGGGCAATGTCATTCTTTCTGATGGAGGCATAGAGATAGAGTTCCATTGTGTGTGTGTGTGTGTGTGTGTGTGTGTGTGTGTGTGTGTATCACATTTTCTTGATCCATTCATCTACTGAGGGGCATCAGGTTTGGTTCCATATCTTAGCTATGGTGAATAATACTGCAATAACCATTGTTGTGTTGGTTGCTTTAGTATGGTCTTTTTGTGATCATTTGGGTAAATTCCCAAAAGTGGGATTGCGGGATCATAAGGGAGCTTTATGTGGAGTCTTTTGAGGAACCTCCATACTGTTTTCCAAATGCTCAAGCTTTCTAGCCATAAAAGAAATGAAAATCAAAACAACCTTGAGATTCCACCTCACTCCAGTTAGAATGGCTATAATCAAGAAATCTAATAACAACAGTTGCTGGCGAGGATGTCCCAGAAGGGAACCATACTGCATTGTTGGTGGGAGTGCAAACTTGTTCAAGCCCAATGTAAGCACTTCTAGTAAGGAATTCACTAGGTTAGTTCCACATATGTATCTAACATGTTTGATTGAAATCACTGCTTCTATTACTCAAATATATATTTTTGAAGTGATTTATTTAATAATATACTAATAGCAGTTGAAGAGTATTTTAGTTACAAATGAGTTTTTTGTCAAATGGCATTATATGATTTTTTTTGCCTTTTAGAAAATGTAACAAAAATTGGCATGAATTGGATTCTAAGAAAAGCACATTTATCTTATTCAAATAGTAATGTCGAATAGTAATGGAATTCTTCATATCAAATATGTAAGATATTTACTTTCTAAACCTCTATTACTTTTTAATTTTCCTTTTTCTGCTTTTTTTTTCTTTCTACAGGAAAATAATTGTTAGTTTCCTTGGTTGTTGTCTTCTAGTTCAAAGAAATAAAATGATATTCCTTTGATGATCCTTGCATCTGCCAACAGATATATTTATAAAGATCCATTTTATACTATCTATACCTTTTGAACCTGAAATTTCAACTTCTGATTCTTTTCACACAGGAAAAATTAAATATATTTATGTTCATAAAAATAATATTTACTTTGGTAGAAAATACATTTTTTTACTTGTTTGTTTGAATTTGAGATAGAGACTCTGTATGTAAATAACCCAATTTAACCTGGGACTGTAGATGTTCCTGCTTCAGCTTCTTGAGGGCTGGAATTACAAGTATGCCTTTATCCTAACAAGCAAATTTCTCACTGTGTTGACTGTATCAATAATTTTTGCTAAGATTCAGTATAGTCATATTATTAAAATATTGTTGTCATCAACTTATTATAAGATTTTGTGTAAAATTTGCATAAAATTGTTACAAATCTCTCTATAAATACTATAGTATGGAACATAGGGAAGTAGATGGAATAAATCTAAAATCTAAAGGCTTACATCAAATGAGTTTAAATTTCTGCCTATATTTTTCTAATTTCTATACTGAGAATGTTTTACACATACAAATGTATATAATTTTGCATATGTTTAAATAAATGATAGATTCCAAATACTTTACAACTAACAAAATACATAACTGTTTATGAAACAATCCTGCAGAATTCTTGAATTCTGGTACATTTAGGAGCTTTCCATCACTGTATACATTTATGGTTGACCTGTTTTAGAGAGAATTCTTCAAGATACTAGAGGATTGAATAAATAGACAGTTGGGAAGATCAGGAGGTGTACTACAGTGATCCAGATGATATTTCTTTCTGTACTTACGTAGATCAAATGACTGGATCTTGTCTATGAGGGAAAAAAAAACATGCAAAAAAAAATTTACCCATCAATGGGCAGATCTTGTGGATACCTTTTGTTCATACATTGTCTAATCACCTTCTCAGTCTGCATAGATGAGAGCAATGCATTCTGAAAACATGGAATTGCAGAATAGAAGTTTGGATCGCTGAGTTATTACTTGAATGAGAATACTTTAAAAAGTTAAGGAGGCTGGGAAGGTGGCTCAGTGGTAGAGCGCTTGCCTTGCATGCCTGAGACCCTGGGTTCGATTCTTCAGCACCACATAAGCAAAAAGAAAAAAGCCGGAAGTGGCACTGTGGCTCAAGTGGTAGAGTGATAGCCTTGAGCTGAAGAACTTGGGGACAGTGCCCAGGCCCAAAGTTCAGGCCCTACGACCAGACCCCCCCTCAAAAAAAGTTGTGTTAAATGTGTGTGTGTGTGTTTGTCTGTGTGTCTGTGTGTCTGTGTCTGTGTGTCTGTGTGTGCATGTCTATGTTATATAAGGTGTACTGTAGCTAAATATCCAGTCACTTTAAATATTCAATAGCATTTATGTTCATGTATGACAGTATTGAAATAGTGACAATTTATATTTTAATTTCATAGATAGTTCCAATAACTTTTTTTCATGGTAGTTCCAATAATTTCCAGTTTTGTTCAGGAACCTGGCCAAGAAAATGTTAATAAGAGATGTTTTCACACAACCTGAGCTCTTCTCTACTAATGTCTGAAGGATTATGTTCATTTGCAAAACCAAATCAACACTATAATCTCAATTAGAGAAGGCACGTCTTAATTTTTGTTATTTTCTAAGTAGGCTTCTCTCAATATCTAAGAATAAAAGATTTTTTTAAACAAGCAAATGTAGATTAATAAACTATTGAGTAATATAGTTCTGAAAATCAAGAGAAGTATCAGTTGTAAAATAGAAATTGAGTGGTAATTAGTAAGACTATACCTAAGCAAATTAGAACCTTAAATTACAATTTGGTAATAGATATTTTAGCAAGATAATGATAAAGAATAAGGAAAATATGTGTTCCCTTTTTTCTGAGCACTATACACCATAAGCAAAATACAGAAGCATTATATTCAATTTCTCATTGTTATCTATCTCTCAAGAATCTGGAATTGGAAGCATGTTCCTCATGCCTAGCCAGTGTTTCAAGTTTGTGTTCAGTTTACTAATTCAGGTTTTTCTACTTTTTGATACTTTTATGGATGCTACTTTGTTTCACTTGAAAATGTAAGCTTAGTTAATATGTCAGTCTCTCATATCGTTTCCTGTCCAAATTTTTCTTCTGTCCTTTACTACTTAATAGTTACAATTAATGCTCTTCTTTTCTATTGTAATTAATAATATTGGTTAAAGAAACAAAGATCAAATTACCTATCTATGGCCAGTGAATGAGGAGAACCAGCGCTGTTTGCCCTCAAACAACTTATTATACCAATAGGGAATAGATTTTCATATTTTCTTTGGAATACCAGAAGAACCATGTCCAAGAAATTAGCTGTAATCTTATTATAAGAATTTAATGAGTAGCTAGCTCATCAGCTCATTAATAGGAAGAATCAGTATATGTCCCAGTACATTTAGTTCTTGACCTCACAACTAGGACTTGCTGTTCCTCAAACAATATACCATTATAGTATTATCAATCCCAAATTAAAAAAATTCAGAAACAAAATACCTTAAACTGGACTTAGATTATTAATAGCTTCTAGAGCAGAACATGATAGTTTATACTAGCAGATTGTATATTCAAAATTAGCTAAAAGCTGAGCTCTATTGTCTTGCATTTATAATCCCATTTACTCAGGAGGATGATATCTGGAAGACTAGTTCAAATCTATCCTGGAAAGTTTCAGAGACTTTATTTCCAGCTACTCAGCAAAATATCAGCCTGGAGGACTGGCTCAAGTAATACAGTGCCAGCTATGCAAGCAAGTTAAGACAAGCCTAGTAAACTCAAATCTCTGAGTTGAAACCCTAGTATAAACAATAATAGAAGAGAAAAGAAAATTTACTGGAATACAAATATTAATATAACTAAAATAATGAACTGTTTATTTTGCAAGTTATATGTCAAATCTCAAGTTGTATGCTGTATTTATTAATTACAACCCAATAAAGTTGAAAACGGAATCTTAATACATTAACTTGTCCTTTCCATAAGGAAAAACTTCAAAATCCTATGGAGACTATATTCTCTCTCCTGAGGTAAAAATAAGCCACTGTATTTCTTACATGAACGTAAGATTGGGACTAGCTGAAGAGTAAGCACATGTAACACATAGCTTTCCTTTCTCAAATACTAATTCAGGAAAGAAAAATATATTAAAGATTAAATAGACCTGGAAACACACCTTAGTAAATGGAGTCAAATTAATAAAAGTGGAAGTGAAAAAAGCTGAATTAATTCACATTAGGTTACTCATTATTTTTAAAGTACTTTCCATAAGAATCAACAGGTTATTTGAATTCAAGTATTTATCACATCAATTGTTTCAAGCATTTTCTTTTCTTCTGAAGTAACTTAGCTCAATTATCTTTTTAAGTTGAGTTATGACAAAGATTTACCGTTACCATTTTTGCAAAATATGAATAAAAAATATGCTGTTTTGCAATTTTTCTTCACAGAAGATAAAAGTAGAGAGAACAGGGTAGGTTGCAAGAAAACATTGAGAAATTTTGAACAAAATAATAGTTCTTTCCCCCAACAACAAATCCTCAAAGAAACAACTGCCCAATAAATAAGTGGGCTCAAGACTTAAAGAGAAACTTCTCTGAAGAAGACCTAAGGATGGCCAATAGACACATGAAGAAATGCTCAACCTCCCTAGCCATAAAAGAAATGCAAATCAAAACAACATTGAGATACCAACTCACCCAAGTTAGAATGACAAAAATCAAGAACTCTAATAACAACAGATGCTGGAGGGAATGTGGACTGAAGGGAATCTTACTTTATTGTTCAACCACTTTGGAAAATAGTATGGAGGTTCCTCAAAAGACTCCACGTAGAGCTCCCTATGACCCAGAAATCCCACTTTTGGGCATTTACCCAAATGTTTACAAACAAGACCACACAAAAGCTACCAGCACAACTATGTTTACTGCAGCATTATTTACTATAGCTAAGATATGGAACCAACCCAGATGCCCTTCAGTAGATGAATGGATCAAGAAAATGTGGTATATATACACAATGGAATTCTATGCCTCCATCAGAAAGAATAACATTGCCCCATTTGTTAGGAAGTGGAAAGACTTGGAAAAAATTATATTAAGTAAGCCAAGCCAAAGAAACATAGGTCCCATAGTTTCCCTTATTTGCAGTATCTAGTATATGTATGAGTCAAGCAGAAAAGGTCAAATAAGGTGATGGTAGGGAAATGAACCCTAAGATATGTAATCAAATGTTTTTTTTTTCTTTCATGCGATTGTTTCTAATGCATTTATAAGATTATGTCTTTGTTGCTTTGTATGTCCCTCCCCCCACAGTATAACCCCTGCTTTCACTGTATTTGATGTCTGTATAATTTGTGGAGGGGAAAGGGAAAAACAAGTCATTTAAATAAGGATACAGGTGGACCCGTTGCGACAATGAGAATTACAAGTTGTTATGTTGAAAATGAACTTTACAACTTTGGGGGAGGGTAGGGGGGGAGTCGGGGAGGATTGGGTGGGGGGGCAGGGGGGGGAGGATGGGAAGGGATGGGAAGGGGAAACAAAGGAAGAGGCTACAATGCTTGATAAGAAATGTACTCATTATCTTGCCCATGTAATTGTAACCCCTCTGTACAGTATTTTCACAATAAAAAATAAATAAAAATTAACAAAATAATAGTTCTTCTTTGTTGAATTCTAACAGGAAGAGTTCTGAGAGAGTAAGAGGGAGAATAGCTTAATATTGCACAAAATCATGGAATTTCGACTTGTCTGTGCTTTGTGAGGTTAGCAGTATTCCTCAGTGCTAGGAAAGTCTAAGAAATTCACCTATCACCAAATTAAATGTGGGAAAATATGTAAACACTAGGCGAGTTAAAAGAAATAAGGAAACAAGACAGAAAATGTTACACTTATTTTGTCTAATATAACACAGCTATGACAGCCTTGAACCAGTATTTTTAATGAACTCCCTAAACAGAAGAATATACTACCAAAGCAGGTAATTATCAGAAAAATAAATTCAATTAAAATGTGTAAAAATGGAGTATCACATTTCTGACAAAACTAGTTATTTTTCAGAAGCAGTGAAAAGGATTTGCAAATTGGCTGCTTAGATTTTTTTGTTGTTGAGAACGTCAGCTTTAGTGAGCTATAATTCTTACATTAAGCGTTCAATTTGATATTTTTGTATGTTCACTAAGTTATACAACCATTACCATAATGAAATTTTGAGATATTTATATCACTCTGGATGCTCTGAAGAGCACCCTAAGGAATTTCAACCTTGAAAACCAGGCAGAATGGGAGATCATCAAGAGGAATTCCTCTTCAGCTCCCAAAAAACCTTCCACCAAGAAGCTCTTGCTGGAGCAGATGAGCCATCATACAGAAATTGAATGAGAAGTTACTAAAAAGATAACAAGCTGCTGTCAGTTTTGAAAGATATATACGTTGATTCCAGAGATCCCGTGTCTTCCCTGAAGGTAAAAAATGTTCAACCAAAGCCAGTGCCAAAGGAGTTCAGAAGGCCAAAAGACCATCACTCAGAAATAAATGTCCACAGCATTCCTAAAGGCAAAATTTCCATTGTAGAAGCACTGATACTTCTCAATAATCATAAAATTTATCCACAAACGTGGACTGCTGAGAAAATAGCACAAGAATACTACTTACAATTGAGTGATGTAAATTCCATTCTCAAATATTTTGTTATTTTTGAAGTCTTCTCTCCTGAATATAAGAAAGCACTACAACCAAAATGAAGAACACCACAAAATGACTTTTCATAGCTTTGTGCTGTTTATTACTTCTGTTCAGCATACTAAATTATACCAGTCACTGTGTGTGTCATGCTCCCAAGTATGAGAACACACTATTTATTGAGTTCAGAGTTTCTAGGATTTGTTCATAGAATATATTTTGTTATAAATATTAATTTTATTTATGAACTGGTCTTATGTACACATTAGCATGGCTAATCACATCTATAAAATTACTGTAAATTAAAGAGAATTTGTCATTTTAGGCATATTGTATCAAATCAAGTAGCCAGAATTCCACATTTAAAATTCAAAGGGTTTCCTTCCAATTAAGGTGATTAATACTTTGTTGTAGAGTTTTAAAATGAGAGCTTTCTAGACTCCAGGACAGATGTAATGTTTTCTTGTTAGGGAAAGAACCTTCAACAGTGAGATAGAACAATATAACTCCCCCCACCCCCAAAAGACAGTGAGGATACTAGATAAAATCATATTTTTTTACTACTACTTGGGAAACAGAATTAACAAGGATTTCTTTTACTTTGAATTGGTTAGGAGCACGGAAGAACATTTTAAAATTAAATTGGCATTTATAAAATAAAAGCAGGGAGGTCCAAAGGAAGATGGCAAAGGAGAAGCTGGGGCACACCAAGTGTGCCCCTGTAGTACAGAGAGTTTGACCAGAGAGGAAAAATCCAGGCAGCTTGGTTAAGAAGACAGACTTGAGCACTGGCAGGTGTCTGAGGTGGCAGCAACATGGTTGCTTCAGCCACCATATCAACAGGGAGAGCCCAGGACAAAGGTGCCAGAGGTGGTATGTAAGCGGATTCTACTCACCACCAGTAAGAACTGACAAGGAGCAGAGATCTTTATCCTGCTGACCACAGACAGTTGCAGACCATGAACTGCCCGGAAACCAAGAGAAATGCATGAGTACTCCCAAGACATCCTCACTACTTCTCACAGAGCAGCAGTGGGAGAACTCCATCTTTGATACTGACAAGGACCTATCCGGAGAAGCTAGCACATAACTCAGGCCTTGAAATAAGACAATAGGAGCCATTGAACAGGACACAGGAACCTCACCTGGGTAGCTAACCTAACCCTGGAGAAATTTGCCCGTCCAAGGCAGAGAAAGTTCTACCCAGGGAAGAGTGGCTTTCTTCACAGAGCCAGAGGCTGACACTCCCCACTGGATCATAGGCAGCAGACTGAGGCAGGAGGAGTAAAATAAAAACAATTGAAACTCAGTAAACATAAATCCTGAGAATGGTTCTAGGCTGGGCTCTGTGACTGTCTCAGGAGGTAGCCCCTCATGGAAAAGCTACTGATTGCTAACAGGCCTCAACCCTACCAACAACCTAGCCCTATCACAGCAACTCCAAGCTAGAGGAAACAGACATCTCCCTCTCAAAGCAGATCTCCCTCCCACTGAAATACCTTGGAGGAGGGTCATAAATTCTCTGGTAAGGCAGAGCTACCTCTGCCTCCTAAAATTAATTTAAGAAACCAATCAAGCCACAGGAAAACCAAAAGCCACAAGCAAACTAGAAACTCAAACAAGAGACTGGTTATGGACACTGGGAAGACACAAGCCTCCCCCCCCCCCAAAAAAAATGAACACATTAAAAACTTTTTCACCAGGGCATTAATGGCTCACTCCTGTAATGCTAGCTACTCAGGAGGCTGAAATCTTGAGGATCAAGATTCAAAACAATCTAGGCACAAAAATCTGTGAGTCTCCTATCTCTAACTAAAACCAGCAAAAGCTATAGTGATAGTGCTAGCCTTAAATGAATAAGCTCAGGCCCTTAGTTGAACTTTCAGTAAAGCACTAAAAAAAGAAGAAGAAAACACACACACACAAAACACCCCAGGATAAGTGAAATCAGGTGGGTGGTCAAATAATATATTTTCTGATTTTGATTCTAGTTAGAATAATGGGCAAGTAAAGGCTTAAAATACCTTTGGAGGGTACTGGGAATTTACAGATCTTCATTCACTTAAACTGCAGATCCCAGTATAAACCCATGCTGGGACCTTGAGTTAGACTATATGAGTTTAGCTCAGTGTATTACTAACTATAAAATCTGGCTAGGTTTTCTAACCTCTTTGGGACTGAATTTCTAAGAAATGAATGTAATGCAATTTTACCTAAGGGTAGTATTACCGTGAAATTAAATCTTAAAGAATGGCAAAGGACCAAGAAAATATGAAATTTTTTGGACTGAATTAATTTCTGTAATAAATGGCCCAGAATTTAGATTTCCAAAAAAATAGATATTTATATCACTCTGAAAGGAAGTCCTCTCCATCAGCCAGTAACTCACAGACATTCCATTCCCAACATAAAATAACCAGTAGTCTACATCCACTCCATAGGTTAGCCTGTGCTGAGATTTTCATGTAAGTACTATAATCAAAATGTTCACTTTTCTACCTGGCTTACTTTTTTCCACATAGTTTCTCATCAGGTTCAGTTTGTATCATTGATCACAACTTTGTTTGTTTGTGGATAATTGATATTTCATTGTGTGGCTATGAAACATTTTATTTAAACATTCATGAGATTACACATTATTATTATTATTATTACTGTATTATACATATATTGGCAATGAAGGTTTGAATTCAGGTCCTCACACTTAGTAGGAAAGCACTTACTACTAGAGCCATGCCCCTAGTTTTTTCATCTTTTAACTTGTTTTAAGACAGTTTCACATTATTTCCAAACCTAGATTTTGACCACAATCCTTTTGTATCTACATACCAAGTAGCCGGGATGGCAGTTAGGTTCTACCATTTTTCCATAATCATGTGTTTCTCAATGAGTATAAAGAATATTTGAATACATTATTTATAAGATAAACCATTCTTCTTTTTTTGAATTATTTCTAAATGTTTCCAGTATGTAAATCTATATAGGAGAGGTTATTTTCTGCATTGTTATTATCCATTTTTCTTTATTGTGTTGCTGGAGATTCTGAATTGGACACTTAAGCCATCCCAAAGCTAATTTAGTCATAAGTAGATGTGGGGTGTGTGTGTGTGTGTGTGTGTGTGTGTGTGTGTGTGTGTGTGTGTGTTTATATGCTTTGTACAGGATAAAGGCTGGTGTATACTATTTTGCTATTGTCACACTTAAGCAAATCTTGAATGGATAATTCCTCTCTTAGCCAGTTCAGGAAGCCATAACAAATAAATCAAGATTTATTTCTTACATTTCTGGATATTGGGAAGTCTAATAAAATTTCAACATGGCTGTTATCTGGTTATGGCTTACTGTTTGATGGACAAAGTCTTTTCATTATTTGTCAGTACTACAGACTGAATTTACAGCCACTTCACACTTGCAAGTTAGGCACTCTACTGCAAACTCATTCCCCATAATTTCCAGTTGTATACAGGTTGCATTATTGATCAAACTTTCATTCTATGGACAATTACATTTCATTGTATGGATACAAAACCTTTTTAAATAGTCATCAGATGACAACTTATATATTTATTATTATTAGGGTCCTGCTTCCTGCCAGGACCTGGACCATAATCTGTTTATTTTCAGCTTCTCACACTATTGACATCACAAGATCATGCTACTTCATCAGCTATCCTATGCTGAAATGTACACTAACAGACATTTTTCCCAGGCTGGCTTGGAATTTATCTGCTGCCTTCTATGTACCTTAGGATGTGAAGTACAAGCCACTGTGTCCACTGTAGTTTGAGATTATATCTTGTGATCTTTTATGCCTGAGCTTTTCTGAAATAATAAGTCTCCCACTTTCAGCCATTTTTGAGTAGCTAAGATTTTAGGCATGAGCCATCAGTGCCTGGCTTGTAGATGGTTTTCTTCTCCTGATATTCTCATGTAGCCAATAAAATATTCCTTGTATTCTTGTGTAGACAGAAATTGTCTCTCATGTACTCTTCTTATAGGATTACAAATTCTGTATATGAGGGCTCTATTTTCATGACCTAGTCACGTTCTGAAACTTCTGTCTCCTCATTCCATCACGTTTGGAGTCAGTGTTCAATATAAAATTTTCATTTTCTTTTATTTTTAATAAGTTTTTTATTGTGAGAATACTGTACAGAGGAGAGGTTACAGTTACATGAGCAAGGTAATGAGTACATTATCAAGCATTGTTATCTCCCCCAAACATCTAGTCCATAACATCATCAATTGCTAAATAGATGACCATAGTGTCTCCGTATCTTTTTCAAATATAATTTGAGTACCTCAATTTTATGAGGAAGCACAATAAAAAACTAACAAGTATTCATGAAGAAGAAATGGCACATATTTTTATGTAAAAATGTGAATCATAAGCAAGGTGGGGAAGGTTAGACTTCCAGGGAGACTGTGTGTATTCACAAGGTAAATACACCTAGTAGACCAACCGATTTCAACATGTGAGGATGCATTATCTACATGTATTTTTAAATTTAATTTTATTGTAAAGGTGATGCACAGACTGGTTACACTTACGTAACTAAGGTAATGAGTACATTTCTTGTCAAACTTAGTTACCTTCTCTCATGTTTTCTCCCACTTTCCCTCCCTCTACCGCGACTCCCATCCCAAAGTTGTAAAGTTTATTTCAAACATAGTGTCTTTTGAGTATCACTGTTGCAGTGGTTTGCCCTTTGTCCTTTGTCTTATTGTAAGATGAATCATCCCAGAAACCACATTCTTGGTAGATGGAATATTGGAGCCTTTATTATAAAGTTAGCAGGCCAACAAACTAGGAAACAGGCTAAAGAAGAAAGAAAGAACAAAAACAATACCAACAAGAAGAAAGAAAGAACAAGAACTATACCACCAATCCAATTCAGCACCAATGGAGAGAGCTGGATTGGGATGCCAAGATGACTGGAGACTAGCCAGGAGACAGGAGGTGGTCATGGAAGCACGTGGCATGCGTAATGGCGGCTAGGCTGGTCCGGGCCTTAATAGGGTCTGGACCTAAATAGGGTCTGGGCCTATGTAGCTTCCGAGCAGGAGGCAAATCCACAGGAAATTCCCAGTCTCAAGCAATGGACTGACAGATTCAATAACTGTCATCCAAGTGCCCACCCTTGTGTCCAGTGTTCCAGCATGCCCATCACCTGGGGGCCGGTGATGGGTGTAGGTGTTTCCCTCCCCCAGCATGAAGACTAGAAGCCCGACCCAATCATCCATCATCTGGCCAATATAGCGCCGGCCACACCTGACCTCCTTAGTTACGTCTTACCATTTTGTTGCTCCCCTTCCCTTCCTCAATCAGATTATCATATATACAAGGCACGGGGTACCAAAATCAAAAACAGTGATGACAGGAGATAAACCAAAGGGGAAACACAAAGAAAGAAAAAATAAATAATGTCACACATTAAAAATAACAAAGAAAAAACTCTTGTTTCCATATCTTAGATCATTTCGATTAGCATCCTTTTACATGCTCATATGTATGTAGCTATTGAGCTATTGTGGTACTCTTCTAAGACTACCCTAGACATATATGAATTCATTTTGGGATTCAAATTACATTAAATGCATAGCAGATAAAGAATGAAAAGTCAAGAAAAATAACCACAAATAACACTGTAATAGGGACTCATTATAACAAGGGTGTTAGGAGTTAGTCCTTTTTTACTTTTTTTTGGTCGGTCGTGGGGCTTGAACTCTGGGCTTGGGTGGTGTCCCTGTGCTCTTCAGCTCAAGGTAAGCGCTCTACCGCTTGAGTCACAGAGCCACTTCCGCTTTTGAGTGGTTTATTGGCGATTAGAGTCTCACGGACTTTCCTGCCCGGGCTGGCTTGGAATCGGGATCCTCAGATCTCAACCTCCTGAGTAGCTAGGATTACAGGCGTGAGCCACCGGCACCTGGCTAGGAGTTGGTCTTTTTGTTTGTGGTTTGTTCAAAAACTCAAGGCACATAGGATTGATTGAAAATAATTATTTTTATCATTTGTTAACAAACTTAAGCATCATAAAGTTCATTGAGAACATTTGTGGGCTGGAATACTTAGTTTAAATGAGCAAGAATAAGTGAGGCCTCGAAGTATGCTATATAATTATTAATTAAAAGTGAGGGCAAATTCGCTCCTGCTGAGAGTACTGTGATTGAAACAATGGTGAGAGAAAAACATGGCACATTGTCATGTCCTAGTGGGAAGCATACATAGGAGCAACTCTCTGTCTTTAGAAGCTTTATTCTTTATGGATGTTAGATTTTTTTTCTTGTCTTAAGAGGAATGAATTTACAGAACCTCTAAATAAATTGAACATCACGTTGCCTTTGACAATTCATACAGCAGATTCTCTGAACTACTATATATCATGTCCTGTCAAATATAAATTATGTTTTGGTCTTCTATGTGATGAGTTTAATAAGCATTCTTTCCAGCCCTTTCTTCTCTTCTCTTCCTTGAACTCCTATTTTTCCCCCTGTATATTTATGCTTTGGAAATACAATGGACAAACTGTCAAAAGAGGCATGTGAACAAAGAGGAAAGCTGAGAGATCTACTTTGGGCAAAAGTAAGTCTTAATATTTGGAAATGACTTGCAAGACACAAATAGGATTAATAGTAAATATACATGTTGGGATAAAATAGCTGAGTCTTTATATGAAATGGATCTAGGAGGATTCACCTTGCTACTTTTCAAAAGTATGTAAAAATGAAGTTGGAAATATGTGTTCTATTTATCCATCCTGATATGATCTTCATTCAAAAATCTATTCAGATATTGTTATTTTTCTGCACTAGTATAGTTAAGAATACTTGTTTTTGGAAAAGAAACGTGTTTTAATTGTTTCTTAAAGTTTATTATATTAAATTATGTGAGCCACATTAGAATATTAAGTTAACTAATCATGTCACTAAATAAACAGCTTTTTCTATGAGCAGAAAGATGTGTAAAAAGCAAAAGAGGATAAATACCAAAAATATTGACCTAATCCAACTTTTATGAAGCTATACAATAAAGTGCTTTCACTTCTTTAAAATTAGTTTTCTGAATTTTGTACTCAAATTATTACATATTATATGACAATATATGAGCTCTTCTCAGAAAAAGATGTCAGTTTTAAAATGCATATTATTCATAAACTGTAATTTCCAATCCATAATTATTGACATGAGTTAGATTCCTTACACACATAAAAAGTTTTACACAGTGGAATTCTATGCCTCCATCAGAAAGAATGACATTGCCCCATTTGTTAGGAAATGGAAAGACTTGGAAGAAATTATATTAAGTGAAGTAAGCCAGGCCCCAAAAAACATAGGTCCCATGGTTTCCCTTATTTGCAATAACTAGTATATGTCTGAGACAAGCAGAAATGGTCAGATAAGTTGATGTTAGGTGAAATGAACCCCAAGATAAGTATTCAAATGTTTTTGCTTTCATGAAATTGTTTCTAACATATTTATAAGATGATTTCTTTGTTGCTTTGTATGTCCCTCTCCCACGGTATAACCCCTGCTTTTACTGTATTTGATGTCGGTATAATTTGTTGAGGGGAAGGGAAAAAAACAAATCATTTAAATAGAGACACAGGTGGACCCATTGCAACTATGAGATGTACAAGTCTTTATGTCGAAAATCGAACTTTACAACTTTGGTGTGGCAGGGGAGGATTGGGTGGGAGGGTGGGGGGAAAATGGAAAGGAATGGGAAGGGGAAACAAAGAAGGAGGCAACAATGCTTGATAAGAAATGTACTCATTACCTTGCCCATGTAATTGTAACCCCTCTGTATGGTATTTTCACACACACAAAAAAGAAACACACAAAAAAATTAAACAGTTTTAAAACAATTAAACCAGTTAAGTGTGTGTAGACTTTCTGATGTTGTCTAATATTCAAAATTACTAATTCTCCTAAATTTACTGAAAATTACTATTCACTAGAGGTCTCAATGAGAAGTTTAAACGAAGAAACATTCTTTTTTTTTTTTTAAATTGTGAGAATACCATACAGAGGAGTTACAATTACAAGGGCAAGATAACGAGTACATTTCTTGTCAAGCATTGTTGCCTCCTCTTTGTTTCCCCTTCCCATCCCTTCCCATACTCTCCCCCTCCTCCCCTCTGATCCTCCCTCCACCCCCCACCAAAGTTGTAAAGTTCGTTTTTCGACATAACGACTTGTACATCTCATTGTTGCAATGGGTCCACCTGTAAGAAACATTCTTCTCTTTTATTAAAATGTATGTGACTTGTGGGAATGTACTCAGAAAATGAAGGATTACTTTAGGGCAAGATGACAAGTACATCTGTATTACTTATTAACTTACTTACTTAGATGGTGTATGCTTTCTGTGGGCCTTTTGAAATTCTCTTTGTAAGAGCCACCTGAACTTAATATGTCAGTAGAAAGCTGTCTTCCTGTTGCAATGGGGCTCTAGGCATTAGCATTCCTCCAGGTTATTCCACAGTGGGGGTGAGAATGGACAATCTGCAGAACTCTGAAAGAAGGAGGAGGACTTCTAGTTGTATACTTCCTGGCTTTGGATTCATATTTCATATTAATTGTGACCCTGCTGTGAATATAAGGATACAGATTGCAATTTCTCTCTACCAAGTTAACTTATAATTTCATATGTATACATACACATAATATATATATACACATATATTTCCTCTTAATATAGATAAGACCATGTGTTCCATAGGTTGAAACTGGGTGCTTTTTTTTTTTTGTCAGTTGTGAAAGTTGAACTCTGGGCCTGGGCGCTGTCCCTCACCTCTTCAGCTCAAGGTTAGTGCCTACCACTTGAGCCACAGCACCACTTCCAGCTTTTTTCTGCTTATGTGGTGCTGAAGAATCGAACCCAAGGCCTTATGCATATGAGGCAAGCACTCTACCAACTTCCCAGCCCTGAAACTTGGTGCATATTTAAAAGCTACCTGATCGATAATTTTGAGAAGCAGTACTTAAGGACAATAAGTACCTGGAAATTGTTGTTTTCTCATCTAATACAGGCTTATAATTCAGAAAGAATAAACTTTAATGGAAAGAGATTTAAGGTGATTGATGGTCATGCTTGTTTGTCACTTTATAATTTCACAGAATTTGTAGGTAGTATAGGGGTAATTAATTTGATATTTGAGTCACAAAATAGGATGTATGTGTACTTGTTACTGTTTTTAACTGTTCTGATTTATAAGTATGCTGGCCCATGCTATATGTATAAATCCAGGTTTATAGGTAGACATACATGTATATCTGCATGTCTGTATGAGTCAGTGTTCATTGATTGATAGGACAGAAATATTTGTTAACCTACTTGAAATTTTGTTTGGTTGCTTAAACAGTGTGATATACACATGCTAAATGTTGCCTTAAACAAAATCCATCATATATAATTTTTAATTTATTTTATTCATTGATTTAAACCTCTTGTACCAAATTAGCAAAGCAACAATACCATAGCTAGATTAGTTAGAAAATTATTAAAAGCATGCTTGCTAAAATATTCTTCTAAAACAGATTCTAGAAAAGACTTCAATTCTACACTTTTTTTTGCTGTTAGTAAAGTGTAATAAAAAACAGGGGATATAGAAAATACATTTTAAAAAGCATAATAAATGTCAGGCCTAGTGGCAAATGCCCTGAGAATTGGTAGGATGATCGCGGTATGTACCACTCTCTGAAAAATAACTACTAAAAAGAAAAAGTTCTGGGCATGGCTTTAATTGTAGAACTTCTGCCTAGCAAGTGTAGAACATTGAGCTTAAACTGGAAGGCATTATATGAAATATCCAAAAGGAATTGATTAATGTCTTTTTTTTTCCTTTTCAGTCTTCAGGTTTAAACTCAAGGCCTGGGGGTATCCCTAAGCTCTTTGTGCTCAAGGCAAGTGCGCTACCACTTGAGCCACAGGGACACTTCTGGTCATGGACTTTCTACCCAGACTAAATTTTACACTGGAACCTCAGATCTCAGCCTCCTGAGTAGCTAAGATTATAGGCATTGAGTCACCAGTGCCTGAATAATGTCTACTTTTTATAGAGGAATATTATTAGCCAGGTTCTTGGAAAACATGTAGAAATATCTTAATATATAATTCTGAAAATAGAATAATGATTACTATATTATGTACATTTAAAAACCTTTTTATCAGATTAGTGTCATATATTGCTTTTCAAGATGTACTTTGTGCATATAATAGTTAAATATGAAACATATTCTTTGGTATCTATGGCAGTTATTGCTGTATACAATTATTTGAGTTTGTGTATTTTTAGTTAGGTGTATATATCATAAGACGATCTTTCCATGATAATATTGCAGAAAATATGAACTTTTTTGAACAATATCATATTTAGAGTTGGGTGGACTTGTAGAAAAGTGAGAGGAAGCTGTTATCATGAAGAAAGGAAAAATAGAAAGAAAACAAAATGGAAGGTTAGGTCATGGGTCTCTGAGATAAAATGTAGTAACTAAGATTTCCCAGCTGACTCACAGGTGATCTCAGCCTGCAGACTGGTCCTAAGGATAAGGATGTCCCAGCTAATCTCACTAAGTACAGAAATAGCTATTGATTTTGCCCATTTTAATTCTATAGAAACTGACTTGTAAAGAGCATGAATTTTTTGTTTTGTTTTGTTTTGTTTTACTGGGCTTATGTGAGTAAATTGAAAGTAAGGACGGCAAAAAAAGAAAAAGAAACTTGGCATCTCTGCCACCATTTTGTATTGTTTTTTACTGTAAGCCACTCTACAGTCACTTTGCATCACTTTGGGTTCTGGAAAGATAGGACTAGTCAATAACATCTTTTAAATGGGACTGAAACTAATCCTAATAAACAGCAGTGCCTTGGAGGATAAACCCTCACAAGAGAGGACAGTTACCAATAATGATAGCGCCCAGGTCATGGGGCCTGAACTCTGGGCCTGGGCACTGTCCCTCAGATCTTCAGTTCAAGACTAGTGCTCTACCACTTCAGCCATAGTTCCACTTGCGGCTTTTTCTGTTTATATGATGCTCAAGAATCGAACCCAGTGCAAGGCAAGCACTCTACCACTGAGCCACCTTCCCAGTCCTACAGCTATCTTATTACAGGAACAAGACTGTTCCTCTCAAATTATGACAGCAATAACAGCTTCTCTGGATCCCAGAAGAACCAGAATTGAAATAATGACCAACTGGGCCACTCTTATAACTTAGATTCTTACTTTTACCTCTACCCTTAATTCTTCCTATATTTATAACTTTTTCTCAGATATATAACCCAAAGTAGGCAGAAGACAAACTGAAATACCATGTTTCAGTAGCATTATACCACATAGAAAGCTCTTAGAAACACAACAAATCAAAAAAAGTTGAGCTGTAATTTTTTCCTAATAAATTTTTCCAATCACTTACACTATATTTCTTGTCTTATCTGAGTTATTCTCTTACTAGATACAAGGACTGTGGTTGATAGATATGCTGACATTTTAGTAACATAAAAAGATTTTATTGATAAATCTTATTAAGAAAATAGGTAATTGCTATTTTGCAAGTGTAAGGTAACTGATTGCTACAATATAATTTTGTTGATTGTGCAGAGGACATTCTAAATGGCTTTGTATTAATGACTTTATAAATACAGAAAAAAAATTTAAAAGTGACATTTGGGACAATCAGCCTAAGTGTAGAAAGAGTTCTGTAAGGATGCTAGGTCTTAGTCCATGTGAGAATATGAGGCTATAATTCTAATTTGAGGGATTTAAGGTAGGGTTAGTTGCAGTTGAAAAATAAAATTTCTAGTCAGCATGAATTCACAAAATTACTGGATTGCTGATGGATATTTCTTGGCATTTCATGAATGATTTCTAAGGTTAAGTATTTTATTATCTAATTTTCAGTATATGCTGATATATAAATATCTATGACATTATGAAAATATAACAAGTATTGTTTGCAGAAATCAATACTAGATTTATATTCTCTCTGTTAATTAGATTGTTGGATCAGACTTTATGTTGTGGCATTAGTACTAATAGATATTATTATGACATATGCAGTCTAATGCAACATAACTATCTACATATAGTAATCTATGCAATGTTATAATATATTGAGTCTCTGACAGTTGCAATATGCTGACAAACACAATGGACATTTTCATTCATTTTTAAAATGAATTCTTTGTACAACAGAAAATTCTTCAACCTTGTCAAATACTGTTGTGTATAAAGATTTCTGAAACAAAAGCCTTTAAAAATATGATTAACTTTACAACTTAGTGGGGAAGGAAATCAAAGGGAAGGGAAAGCAGGAAAAAACAAAGAAAAAGGTAAGAATATTCAACAATATTTGTACTCGTTTCCTTACTGATGTGACTGTAACCCCTCAGTACATCCATCACCTTAACAATAAAAATTTAAAAGTATGCAATTCTTGCATCCGTAAATGTTATTGATATATTTATTTGGAATCTATATGGTCTATATAATCTCTCTATATAAATATTTAAACAAATATTTAGAAATTATAAATTAGTCTAGTGCTATGTTTAGATATAAACTCTAAAGAGGTTATAATTACAATAAATTTAAAGACATGTTCTGAAAATTCTTCAACACAAGAAATGTAATTATATTTGGTCTTATCTTTCTTTTTACTTAAGCCTAAAAAATGGAAAGATATAGGATGTTTTTTCGAGCCACATCTATGTTTTTTTCTGATTTCTAGGATGGTATCATTTATAGCAATGCATGAATTATATAAGTTTATTTTTTGTAGCTAAAAAACTAAATTAGTTAAGAAAGTTTTACCCTACAGCAGGAGTTTTCTACAAGATAAATTCTATGATAATATATGTAGACCAACATTTATATTTCATTAACAGACAGCAAAATAAAGTTTATCCTTAACTAAAATATTTACTGTAAAAATCAACATAAATAGAAATTGAATTATTGAATTAAATTCAAGCTTCAATATAGAACTTTCTAGTTCATTTTATATAGATTGCTTGCTTCAAGTAATGATTGGTTCTGTAATATTTACTAATTTTAAGAATAAACATTTTCCTAATATCAGGGTAATTTCTTGTCTTTGTGCTGGTAGAGTTTTAATTGCTTCAGAAAAACTCTTCAGGAAGTTAATATTTATATCTCTATGTAAAAGTCAATTGAATGAAGTCTAATTTGTAATAGATGAAAAGAACTATCAATTTATAATATATATAGTACATACAAATTTTATAAAATTGAAAAGTCTCTTGACACTAATATTTTTCTCTCTATTGTGCTTATTATGCTATAAAATAATTGAAATTTGGTTGTTGATTTACTAAACTCTATACACATTTGTATAGAAATTGTAGATTATATTTGTTATGTCCTGTAAGCAAGTGAAGTACAACCTTGCTTTATTCATAAGATCTTAACATAAGATGGATGTAATCCTAGGTATTTGACAGATTTTTTAAAATTATACTCTGTGAAAAAACAAATCATATGCCAAAGTAAATTTCAGATATGATCATTTGTGTACGTGAGATCTAAACTAATAATCGGCAGTACTTAGATCATGACTCAAATTATCCAGCTAATGGTATGTACCTAAGATGCATTCTCTCAAAACATGCTTTGTCATTTAAAATTTGGCAAAAGAGATTTCATTATACATTGTCTCTAACCACCTATCACTTCCCCCTCAAACGTTGGATTGACTAAACCCTAGGACACTTATTCAAGGACCAGGACACAAAATGAAGGCCCACAGCACAAAATATTTAATTACCCATGCATTCTGAGGAAAATGTTTGTTGAGAGAAAAAAGTTCAGGAAAAAAAAATGTATGATAAGGTTAAAATGGAGTTCTTTGCATCGGTCCTACTAAAAGAAAACAACCAAAGCCAAGAAAAGTAATTGTTATAAAAAGTTTCTTCATTGAGGTTCTTCTGCCTCCAATAGTGCATGCAGAATTATTTAAATGTTCTCAAATTCTGAGGGAAAAGGAATGCTTAAATGGACTCTTCTGCAGTCCATGTCTTGTCATAGTTATAAAGCAAAAGTTTACTTTCTGGCTCAAAGAACACATTGCACAGAGGGATAACACCTTGAAGTCATAGAAGGTCCCAAGAGCTGTGGCCCCATGTAAAATCTACAACCTACAATTTTCATTAACTAGACAACTTTGCCTATACATCTAATGAGTCACCTCTAACCTGTCTGACAGTATTCCTTCAGCACCATACTTTGCAGCCAAGATTCCTGGAAGACTTTCTCTAGCTCCATTCTCACAATGAAAAACAAAGCTGGCATTGGAAATTTGTTTAGAATGAGAACGGATTTGGTATGTTAGCAGACAATTGTCTGCATTTTCTTTTACAAGAATGCTCTGATTCAGGAGCATATAAAACCTGCTTCATGATCAAACATTGCTGTAAATTTTTTTATAGATAGAATTTTTCAAAAGGAAACAAACAACAATGGCATCAAATGAAAAGAATCTACTAGGAAGGTAAAAATGAAGGAAGGATAAGAAAACATTACAGGTAATATACATATATGAAAATGTCTTGATGAAATATCTTACTATACACATATTAGCACAGGCCAATAAAAATGTAAACTTTAAAAATTTGGAGGTGTTATTATGCATATTACCTATTTTTCACTTAAGGGGAACTGTTAAGTATCTTCTCTCCTTGGCTCTTACTCATATTGTCTCCTGGTATTTCTTTTACAGAGCCACGAGAATGTGGTTTTGTCTCTACCATTCACATGCCCTTTATGGAATTTGTACATGATTTTAGCAAAAGATGACAGGGAAGCACAAGGCTCTCATGATTCTGTAATGAGTAGGAATAATGAAGAGGCAGATTATAATGGGAGCCTATGGAATGTGCTTGGAGAAATTCCATACTAGTACCAAGGATGGGCCATCTGAAAAGCTCTGAAGCCAGAGAAAGATTATCTCCATATTTATTTCTGGTATTTGTCTTGTCCTCTCTTTTGTGACAGTGCTATAAGCAAAGAGAGAAGAAAGATTGAGAAATTTCCCTCAGTTTTGACAAAAACCCTAAATAAATTCTTTTTTCCCATTCAAATGTAATTTTCCCCTAAGCAGGTGAGCCTTTTGACTTGTGTTATGGCCAACGGATCTTACCACACCATGGAGAAAAAAGTCCTTGATTTTGTTTGGTGTTTTATTTTATTTATAATCACTATTTAATATTATGCAACATACATTTTTTATTAACATTAGAATCTCTTTGTATTAATTGTTGAGATTCAAACTTTGTAGTAATATTTGCAATTTAAAGATCCCCAAATAAAAATATCATACTGAGTAAACAAAGCCAGGCCCATAAAGACAAAGGGCACATGTTTATTTTATATGTTCACCTTAGACCCCAAATACATAGTATATACATGATCAAACTGACTATAGTAAACACAGGAGTAAAACTTCATGGAGTAAACATTCCAAGTAATTAACAGGCACAAAATACCAAGCCAGGCTCAGCTGATTCACAACTATAATCCTAACTATTCAGGATGCTGAGATCTAAGGATCACATTTCAATGCCAGGCAGGAAAATCTATGAGATTTTTATTTCCAATAAACCTCCAAAAAGCCAAGAGTGGAACTGTGGTTCAAGTGGTAGAGTGTTAGACTTGAACAATAGTTCAAAGACTGTGATGAGGCCCTGAGTTCAAGACCCAGGATCAGTACACACACACTCACACACACACACACACACACACTGAATACAAGAAGGTGAAACAAGAATGAATGAATGAAAATGAACAGCTGAAAAATATAGTCAGAGTACTCAATAAACATATGTGATGAAGGATGTGGGAAATGTGACATGGGTCTGAGGAAAGGAGACAGCATATGCGGGTGACTCTGAAGAGGAACCACTGGACACTTCGATGGACATGTCAAATTGCAAGTCCCTTGTACAACCTTTCAAGGTTTAAACAAGATAGAAGATCACCAAATAAACATCATTCAAAATTCTTTGTATATTTTTATGAAATATAATAATAAAATCTGTTTAAAACACTACAGGAGAGAAAAAATTTAAAGTGGAAGTGTAAGGTGCATAACATGGAGATGTAGCAGTATTCATTATGATCATAGTCTTATTGTATGAATATATAAAAATATAATAATAATACCCATAATATAAAATTTAAACGTGTAAATAAAATATGGACATAGTATATTCCAATAACATATTTTATTTTATTCTCAAATTTTCCCTAGACCAACATGAACTGAAATACTCCTATTTATGATTTGCACATGGGTAGGAAGACAGGTATGTGCTACAAAAGCTCTCTTCTTTTTATTGGTTGACATTGGGTCTTGTGAATGTTTGCCAAGGCTGACCTCAAATTTCAGTCCCCCTGATTTTATTCTCATGAGTAAATAAAATTATAGGTATATGCTGCCACAAAAGATTAAAACCTGATGGTATTTTAATAAAGGAAATGAATTAGTGACTAATAGTATGATATTTATGCATTTATAATTTTGTTCTATGGGTGTATTTTTCATTAGTATAATGTTTAATGTTTTAAAGTAAATGTGTGTATGTGAGAGTTCTGGGTCTTGAATGCAGGGCTTGGGCACTGCTACTGAGCTTTTTTGCTCAAGGATATTGCATACTTTAGCCAAAGCTCAATTTCTAGCTCTTTGGTGGTGAGAGATGAGTGTTACTGACTTTCTAGGCTGATCTTACTTTGAACTGCAATTCTCAGATCACAGCCTCCTGAGTAGCTAGGATTACAGAAGTAAGCCACCAAAGTCCAGCTACAGTAAACACATTAGTCGAGTAAGATGTATTCTCCATATTGTAAACAACACTTCAAATCTTTTATTTATTAATAGTCATCATATTACATTGGGAACGTGATTTAATTTTGTTCGCCATAGATACTCAGATATGTGAAGCTTATTTATATTTATAAAGAAAACAAATATTAAATTTATTAAATAGAAAAGAGTGCCTAGTTGTTTACTGGTGAGTCTTTCATCTAATTCCTTCAAAACATTAGTTTATTTTATCATCAGAATAATCTCATAAAATTTTAGGAGGCTGGGAAGGTGGCTCAGTGGTAGAGTGCTTACCTTGCATGCATGAGGCCCTGGGTTTGATTCCTCAGCACCACATAAGCAGAAAAAGCCAGAAGTGGTGCTTTGGCTCAACTGGTAGAGCACTTGCCTTAAGCTGAAGAGCTCAAGGGGCTCAGAGTTCAGACCCCATGACTGACAAGAAAAGAAAAATATAGCAATCTTATTGTTGTGATTTCTGTGGTGAAGTATATAAAGGCACAGAGGAAGAATTGAGTAGTTCTCAGAAAGTAACACTGCAAGAAAACTGCCATTTATTTGAACAATTAATATGTGCTAGTAAAAAAATTAAATTAAAACAAATAAATCACATTTTCTGTAGAGGAAGAATAAAGAAGAACTATATATATTTAAATTTGCTAGGTTTTAAAACTTGGACAACTTAAAGCTTTTTGGTGCTTCATTGGAATTAAGAGTCTCATGGACATTCCTTCCTCACCTGACTTTAAACCATGGTCCTCACTTCTTAGCCTTTAGGATAGGTAAAATTTCAAAAATGTTCTACAAATGCTCAGTAATTGATATATTTTAAATGTACTTTACTCTAGATGTTGAGTAAGTTGTGTCCAGTAAAATTTCAGTACTGCAGTAAAATTACCTTTGGTAATTACAAATACTTCACAATTTTTATTCAACAAATTGACTTGAATGCTATTATTTTGCTCCAGAATAAGAATTTGATCAATAATAATAAACACAAAACAAGAACATGACTTTTTCTTTTTTGTTGTGGGGCTTGAACTCTGGGCCTGGGCGCTGTCCCTCAGCTCTTCTGCTCAAGGCGAGCCCTCTACCACTTGAGCCACAGTGCCACTTCCGGTTTTCTAATGGTTTATTGGAGATACAGTTTCATGGACTTTCCTGCCCGGGCTGGCTTTGAACCATGATCCTCAGATCTCAGCCTCCTGAATAGCTAGGATTATAGGCAGGATCCACCGGCTCTCCACCCAACAACATGATTATTAAAATGAGTATGACAAAAAACATTTGTCCCAGCTATATTTTTTTCAGGCTCCTGGAAATTATTGAGTTGAGTGGTTTAAACTTTGGTTAAAAATTTAATTGATAGCAACTCCACGGAGAACTAGCATTGTTAGAGGTTTTGGCTACTATTCTCTTCACTCCATTACTCTCTGTCCACCAGTAAATGGTCAAATTGGTGATTCTGGTTTTCACACAAAGGCCTACTGGATGGCATGAGATCCAATGTTACAGATCAATGCCTATATCAGAAAAAAGCACGGACAGGTACTGAACTTTTTCTGACAATGAAAGAAAATACTTGAGATGTATTTTTATTTATTTGGGCTGTCTTTCATGGCTAATAATATCCTAACGATATGTAAATAAGGTATGTTTATGTGTTTGTGTTTGTTTGTGTATTTGTGTGTTCCAATCTTATATGAAAAATCAATACTGAAGTACAGCATTTTAGATCACAAAAGGACTAAGAGACAAAAAACAAGTTTCTATATTCTTCAATAGAATTATCTATGAGTTTTTTTTTCTGTGTTTATTCTTTTTCTTTTACATCTCATTTGTTTGTTTATCTGGCTTTGTATTAGGGGAAGCACAGAAAGGAAAGGATAATGGGTAAACAAATATTACAGTGGTACTCACTAGACACTATATTGAAAATGAACCATACACATTGTGGGTTGGGCTGGAAGGGAAATACTGTGACACAACAAGAGAAAGTGTAACATTGTCTAAAAAGCAAAGTAGTCTTTACTGATGTAACTGTAACCCTTCTGTACATCACCTTTACAATAATAATTTGAAAATTTTTGAAAAGAAAAGAAACCCTAGAAAAACAGAATAACATGATGTTTCCTTTTATAGTCAAAACCTAGTACTCAAAGTTGGGAGAAAGATCTATCTAACTGGACTTAGACACTCTCCTATATACATTGTTGAAAGAATAAAATAATCAAGGGTTTAAAAGTATTCATATTATCTACTGGTGGTTCTGCTCTGTAACCCTAGCTACTTGGTTGAAATCTAATTGCTGCAATTCTAAACCAGGCAGGGAAGACAAATCCAGAATATTCTTATTTCCAATTAATATGTAAGAACCTAAAAGTAAACTGTGGATAAGGTGTTAGAGCACTATCCTTGAATAAAAAAGCTACGGGAAAGTGTCTAAGCCCTGAGTTCAAGTTTGACTATTAGCACAAATAAATAGACTTTATATATTGATGTAATTAAAAATTATTTTAATATTTCATATAGCTTAAGTTTGGGGTGTTACAAAAGAAATCCAAAAGGCAGAGTAAATTATTCTCATTGATGATTATTGATGCAAATTTTATAGTTTTCCCCAGAGGATATATTAAGGTATAATAATTCTAACTGCTTCAGCTCCCTCTAAGATCTTTCACTATCCCTTAGTGATTTTGCTCAAGGCAAGTGCTCAACCACTTGAGTCACAGCTCCACTTCCAGCTTTTGCTAGCTAATTGGATGCACAGACTTCCTTGCCCTGATTGGATTGAAATTGTGAGCCTCCAATTTCAGCTTTCTAGCTAGTGTTACAGGTGTGAGCCACGAGCACTTAGCTACATCTTTTGTTTCTTATCAAGGAAATGAAATACATTATCATAATCTTTGCAGAGATATTAAAGACTTAATAAAAGGACAATCAAGAATTTTCAGGTATTATTAACTTGAAGGAGACTTTGGAGAAGCCTGTAGGTGGTGAGTACCTCTGCTGATGAGTTAAGCTTTTGTTATGTCTGAGTAGTGAGATGAGAGGAAAAATTCTCTCTCTCCCAACTCTCTCTCCCTCCTCCTCTATGTCTTCCTCCTTAGATATTCCACCTTGACCTACATGCCAGAGATCTTTTAAATTGCCTGACCTAAAGGAAAATTGCATCCCAATATACCTTTTCTTACTTAATATTTACTTATCCCAAAGTTGGTGGCAGTAACTTCTTTGTGTAATGAGAACTTTCTGGAACAAGTATACTCTGTAATAAGATCAATATTGACATTTTCATGAGCTACACATTCTACTTCATTGCTTTGCCATTTACTTTAGAGTTAAGATGAAATCCCCTAGTGCAACCAGAGAATTAAGTGACCGAACTTACAGCAAAATCTTGGCACGTTGGTAATTGAAAACTGATCTTTGTGAATGTACATTAAGGTCTAGAAATAGAAGTATTGCTTGAGGCAAGTGATATCTTTTGGAATCATATTTCTACAAAAGACCCAAAAAGAGCAGATATTGGATCTATTGATCTAAGGCTAAGACAAAACATATCAGAGACATTAACTTATGACTGAAAATTAGATGAACTATTTCTAATAGTAGAATAGTTTACATGATCAGGTTGGCTTAATTCAAATCAAGGCCTATATGTAAATATGTATGTGTCTACATGTGAATGAATGTGTTACTGATGAAGCAAAAGTTATACACAACATTTAAATCTGTTTTGAAATTTTTCAATGAGCAAGGACTTCTACCATTACCTGTGACAAATCATGTGTAGGAATTTTAGTTATGCAGTACCATGGGATGTTGTCACCCAAATTAGAGAACCAGAAAAAATTTTAAAAATGTTTGATTCATTGTAAAGGGCAGGATGTATGGCCTATGCTGCTTGACACTTCAGTCACAAGGACATTAACACAATTCCAGTGACTATACAAATGAACTCTAATTTAGCTGCTTCATTCAGAGATGTGCGTGATATATGATTGTTTGAACTTCATAGTATTACTTACTTTCTCAAAGGTCAGGAAGAAAAGGAATAGCAACTAATGAGTTAGTTCCAGAAGAGCGCCATATTTTGATTATATTATATTCATGCTGCCAAGTAAAAATTACAGCATGATGCATTAGCATTTATACTGCATTTACAAAGCTTACCAAAGAGGATGGCTGATCAAAAGTGGCTAATATGCAAGCTATCTTTATGAAAAATAACATTATGAAAAACGTACAAATAATATACCTATTCAATTCTTTCTATAAAACTCTCTTTCCCAATAATTAAATCATGAATATAACAGAAAAAAAACATGTACTGAAATTATTAAAGAAACACAAATTAGCACATAGAAATGAATGATACAGACACTAAATGAAAATATTTTGCTAATACCTTGGAAACTAGATGATGTTTCTTCATTTAGGAATGTTTTATAAACTATCATCAAAACACCAGAAAGTGCCAAGAAAACCCAATTTATTTTTAAAGGACAACATGCGCATTACAGAGCTCTGGATTTAAAATTAGAGGATCCATAAGTAAATTGTGTTTAATTCTCTCTCCTCTATGCCTCTCTCTTTGTCTCTTTCTCTCCCTCTCTCCTTATCTTTTATTCTGTCATATTTTAGAAGTATTATGTAATTGCTTCCAGATGATTTAGGATAACGCTTTACTACATTCAAAAAATGGATGACAATATTTCAGAAAAAAAAAGACAAATATACCTTTTCTTTTCTTTTTCTTTTTTTTATTTTAGGGGAGGGGTCCTGTCGTGGCGCCTGAACTCTAGGTCTGGACGCTGTCCCTCAGCTCTTCAGCTCAAGGCTAGCACTCTATCACTTGAGCCACAGCACCATTTCCAGCTTTTTTCTTTTTGCTTATGTGGTGCTGAGGAATCGAACCCAGGGCCTCAGGCATGCAAGGCAAGCGCTCTACCACTGAGTCACCTTTCCAGCCCCCAAATATGCCTTTTCATATAATCTCTAGTTTGATACTACACTATGCTATCTTTCTATCTATCTACCTATCTATATTTATATGGCATATTTATCAAAAATGTAAAATATTTTACAAAATCTAATTTTATTTATTGTTAAATCAAAATCAAATTTATGCAAATATAATGTAAATACATTATTGTTTTTAACCTTTTTTAATTATTGAGACAACAACATGCTCTGTGCCATCATAAATTGTCAATATTTATATCTTAATTCTCAATACCTATGGGTATAATAAATTACTTTGTAAACTTAAAGTTAACATTGAATTGCAGATGTTAATTAGTAATTTGGAAATTATATTTGCTATGAGAATTGTCCTAATTCAAAGGAAGAATAGTGAAAGCCAGAAATTTGATAAAAGATATACAACAAAGGAAAAAATGAACAGTGAAATGAGATTTGCCCACCATGGCTGGTTTTGGAAATGGAGAAGAGGTGCCTGACCCAGAAATGGCCTCTCCGCCTCAGAATATTTCATTTGTAGTAACAACTCATGGATATCTCCTTTTATGTCTTCCAGCACATATTACAGATTGGTGTTTGCATCTTGTTTACCCTGGATCTCTATCCACATACCCAAGTTACTTGCATTGTGGCTTTGCTACACTGGTGACATGTTCAGTGCTTTTCTAATGATAGCTCTTCTTTCTTTCCCCAAGATTAGAATACAGATACTTTAAGTTCTTCCAATGGTGGGCTAATTCTTGTAAGTCAGGTATCAATGTAAATATTATTTATTTAGTTGTTGGGTACCAGTGGCTCACACTATAATACAGGCTCCTCAAGGAGCTGTGATTTGAAGACTGCAGTTCACATCCAAGTCAGGAAATACAGTTGTAGATTCTCTTATCTAGTTAAACAAGTGAAGGGCTAGAGTGAAGGCATGATTCAAATGGTAAAGTATCAGCCATGAATATGAGGAGGAGGCTCCAAGTTAAAGACACAGTATCAGTACAAAACAGACCAAGCAAACAAATAAATCAATTGATAACAAATGAACTATGTTCATTTGTATCACTGGAATTGTTTCAATCTAAATGTGTTTCTTTTCTCCTTTATTTCCTTTTTCCTCACCTAAGCTGTAAAAACCATGGTTATGGACATTTTGTCACTAATATAAGTCATTGTTATTTCAAATAAGTGTCTCATTAAAATTTTTAGTGCTCAAAAACTTTAAAAATAATTTTTGGTTCCTAGTACAAAGTTTTCCCAACAAGCCATACTAATAACTTATTATGATACTAATGTATTATTCTGTCTAGAATTTCTCACCTTCATGTTTAAATATCACTTGTTAATAGAATTTGTATTCATCTGTTGATGTTATATTAATAATTCTAAATAGAATCTCCAACTTGGAAATGTAAAAAATAGTGATGAGATTAAATCACTATTATTCACCTGTATGCATTAAAAATGAAAAAGACTTTTTTTTCTGTAGCTGTAGGTAAATATTGTGCAGAAGATTATAAACACAGTTTACTAAAAAGAGTTAATGACAGTGCAGTCAGAAAATATTTACTGGACAAGGTAATCTTCAGAGAAAGCTGGTCAAGATCCATTTAATTTATATAGACAGAAGGAAATGAGAGCTGAGCTCTACAGAATGTCAGTGGGAAAGGACAGAACAGAAGGCAGAGCTTTTAAACAGAAGGATGGATTAGCTGTGGGTTTAGATCATGATAGGATTCAACACAGGTTGATGTATCAGTGGACAAAGGAAAGAGATATACATAGATCTAAATCAAATAAGTGTAGCTAGATAAAAATCAAATTAAGTAGTTGATTCATCCAATTCATAAATACAAGTCACAATTAAAGTACCTGCAGCCTAGAAAAATTATCATTATTTCACATATCATAGAAAATAAAAATAAACCAATATATCTGTAAAATAGTTACTGCAGGTACCTTAGAGATTGTCTGTTTTGACACCAATTTGTCGAGCATATTTTCATTCTTGTAAATTTGGGATTACTTTGCCTTTATAAAAAATTATCATTATTAATTATTTAATTTCAATTATTCAAACAATGGCTGTTGTTTCAGCTTGCATATAACTTAACTGCATTTTACTAATGTGCATTATAAAACTATCACTTTTTCATCATCCTTTCTATAAATTTTCTTTAACAAGTTTATGCTTGTAAATATTTGTCCTGTTTGTTTGATGAAGTTGGGTGCTCTGGCATTTGGTGTATACATACTTAGATTTGTTATTTCCTCCTGTAGGAGAGATTCCTTTATTCTTCTTCATCTCTTCTTACTAATTTTAGTTTGAAGTCTATTTTATCTGACATGAATATTGCTATTCTATCATATTTAGGAAAGCTCTTTGCTTGAAAGATTTTATTTGAGCCTTTCACTTTCAGAATGTTTGTTCTTATCAGCAACATGTATCTTGTGAAAACAGCAGATGGATTGATTTTGTGTTTTGATCCAACTAGTCAATCTATGTCGTTTAGACAGTTAAGTCCATTAATAATGAGAGTTAGGACTGATTAGTGTTAGGTAATTCCTGCCATATTATCCACCTTCCTAAGGCTGTGACTCATCAATTCTTAGTATATTTATCTGGTTTTCTGGTGAAGGGCTGTTTCTTCATCAGTATTGTGGTCTCTATTGATCCTCTGTAGATTACAGTGTGTCAGTGGATGTTCTATTCTTTTTGGGGGGGGGGGTGGACTGTAATCAGCACTGCAAGAATTGAGATCAGATGCTACTCTTCCTTTCTTTTTCAGTGTTGATCATACTAAAATAAATTCAATTTCTATGTTACTACCATCTGTTTCTCTACTGTTGTGATTTTTTTTGTATAGGGTTTGGTGAACTGTTTTTATTTTTTATTTATATATTTACTGTTTGTGGGGTGGTGGAGGAAAGAAAGACGCTATGCTTAGGACTGTGTTTCTTTCTCCTCTTCCTCCTCCTCCTCCTCCTCCTCCTCCTCCACCCTTCTCCTTCTCCTCTTCTTCCTCTTTTGCAATAGAGCTATTTTCTTTTATAAGTTAGCTTGACAGCCTTTATGATATTCTTTTTTGTTAATTTTACTTTATTGTAAAGATGCTGTACAGAGGGATTACATTTACATGAGTAAGGTAATGAGCATATTTCTTGTCAAGCCTTGCTACCCCCTCCTTTATTGCTGATGGTTCTTTATAACTAAAAGTATGTTATTTGTGCAAATTGAATTTGAATTCTTTTATCTAAGATCAGGGATTACTATCTTTTATTTATTCAGTAAGTGTAACATACAGGTAATATATTAAAACAAGTAATATATTAAAAAGACATATATGTAGTGGAAGCATTAATTACTCCCAAAATAACCCAAACTTGAATGTTCTCTTCTTTTTCTTTTTTGGGGGGCTCCGGTAGTGGGGCCTGAACTTTGGGCCTGGGCGATGTCCCTCAGCTCTTTAGCTCAAGGCTAGCGCCCTACCACTTGAGCCACAGCACCACTTCCGGCTTTTTCTTTTTGCTTATGTGGTGCTGAGGACTTGAACCCAGGGCCTCATACATGCAAGGCAAGCGCTCTACCACAGAGCCACCTTGCCAGCCCTGAGTGTTCTATTCTTGTCTGCTCTGATTAGAATTCTAAAATAGTCTTGTATCTGAATGAGCCTATCATTTTGAATGTTCTGGAAGTTCTCTGCTGAAATTCTATTAAATATATTACTTATCCCTTTACTATTTTTCTCTTCATCTTCCTCAATACCTATCGATCTTAAATTAAGTCTTGTCATTGAGTCCTGAAGTTCACGTTAGCCACTCCCTTCTGTCTTGGATTTGTTCTGAATTATCCTTGCTTTCTCTATAATATTTAGTTAGTCTTTGATTTCAGAAAATCTGACTTCTATATCATGTAATCTGCTGTAAAAGCTTTCTACTTTTTAAAATATTTCTCTTCTGTCTTTTTTTTCTTTTTTTATTGTCAAGGTGAAGTACAGAGGGGTTACAGTTGCATAACTAAGGTAATAAATATATTTTTTCACAAAATTGTTACCCTACCCTCATTTTCTCTCACTTTCCCTCCCCTCAATCCCCCGAGAAGTTGGACAGATCATTTCCAGCAAAGTGTCTTGTGGATATATATTGAATTCTATCTTTTTTACATACTGTATTCTGTAGGTTTATAGATTACATAGTGTAAAAATGATTATTTATAGTATTCTCTTTAAAATGTATTTCATTGTATTGTTAAGATGCTCTAAATAGGGATTATAGTCACATTAGTAAGAAAATGAGTACATTACTAGCCGATCATTTTTACACTTTCCCTTGTTGTTGTCCCACTATCCCTTCCCTCCCCCAACTCTCA
The DNA here is from genome assembly GCF_019054845.1 of Dipodomys spectabilis. Lineage (NCBI taxonomy): Eukaryota > Metazoa > Chordata > Mammalia > Rodentia > Heteromyidae > Dipodomys > Dipodomys spectabilis. The sequence goes on from NW_024870814.1 coordinate 4,066,946, forward strand.
CACTTCCCCCCACCTCACCCCATCACACCCCCCTGCACCCGAAGTGTCAAAGTTCATTTCCAATATAATGTACTTTGAGTATACTTGTTGCAATAGGTCATCCTTCATCCTTATTTCACCGTTTTGTTATTCCCTTTCCCTTAACCAGATTAGACAAAGGTATATACAAGATGCAGGGTACCAAAATCAAGTACAGTGATTACAGGCAATATGCCATAGGGGAAAGAACATACACAGGAAAAAACAAAAATAACAAACATCACATGGTACATTTAAAACAATAACAATAAAGACAGACATCTTGTGTCCATATCTTGGGATTCATTTCACTCAGCATGATATTATATGGTCATATGTACATGAATTTTGAGCTCTTCAGCTCATCTGATAAGATTATCCTATATGTATACTAATTATTGCAAATAAGGGAAACCATGGGATCTAAATATTTTGGGGACTGGATTACTTAACAATATGAATTTTCTCCAAATCTTTCCATGCATGGCTCTTAAAGGCCTTGATTTGATTATTTGTGTCTTCCTTCATATTCTTGAGCTGGGTGATCATTTTTTCACTGGACTCTTTCCTCTTGTTGGATTTCATTTAATTTTCTATTTGTAGACTCCGTGAATTCCTCTACTCATTTTAGTTATATGTTGCTTAGATATCATTTCTTTTTTATATTTTTTTATTGTAAAAATTCTGTACAGAGAGGTTACAGTTACATGAGTAAGGTAATGAGTACATTTCCTATCAAGCACTGTTACCTTCTCCTTTGTTTTTTCCCTAACATCTCTTCCCTCCCCACATCCCCAACACCTCCCCACCAAGTTGTAAAGTTCATTTTCAACATAGTGTCTTATACATCTCATTGTTACAATGGGTCAACCTATATCCTTATTTCAGCATTTTATTCTGTCCCTTCCCCTCCCCAAATTAGGCAGGGCACTGACATGAAATACAGTGAATACAGGGTTATACCGTGGGGGAAGAACATGCAAGCAGAACAAAAAATATCACAGAGTACATTTTAAATATGTTGAAAACTATAGCAAAAAAGAAAAAAAAACAGGAAGTGGTGATGTGGCTCAAGCATTAGAGCTCTCGCCTTGAGCTGAAGAGCTGAGGGATAGCATCCAAGCCCAGAGTTAAGCCCCATGACTGACCAAAAAAAAAAAAAGAAAGAAAGAAATTAAGAAAAAAAAAACCCTTGTGTCCCGATCTTGAGGTTTTTCACTTAACATCATTTCATTAAACATATTTATCAGCAGTGGTTTTTTTGTTTATAGTAAGTTTTTTATTGTGAAAATACTGTACAGAGGAGTTACAATGACACAAACAAGGTAATAAGTACATTTCTTATCAAGAATTGTTGCCTCCTCCTTTGTTTTTCCCCTACCATCACTTCCCTCCCATCTCCACAACTACACTCCTCCCTCTCCCCGGCCGAAATGGTAAAGTTCAGTTTTCAACATAGCATCTTGTACATCTCATTGTTGAAATGGGTCCACCTGTATCTCTATTTAAAAAATTTGTTTTTTCCTTCCCCCTCCCCAAATTATACCAACATCAAATACAGTGAAGACAGGGGTTATATGTGGGAGAGGGACATACAAAGCAACAAAAGAATCACCTTATAAATATGTTAGAAATAATAGCAAGAAAGCAAAAACCACTTGTGTCCTTATCTTGGGATTCATTTCTCCTAACATCATATTATCTGACCTTTTCTGCTTGTCTCAGACATACACTAGTTATTGAAAATAAGGGAAATCATGGGACCTATGTTCCTTTCGGTCTGACTTACTTCTCTTAATATAATTTTTTCCAAGTTTTTCCATTTCCTAACAAAGGGGCAATGTCATGCTTTCTGATGAAGGCATAAAATTCTATTGTGTATATAAACCACATTTTCTTGATCCATTCATCTACTAAGGGGCATCTGGGTTGGTTCCATATCTTAGCTATGACAAATAATGCTGCAATATACATAGTTGTCCTGGTAGCTTTAGTATGACCTTGTTTGTGACCATTTGGGTAAATTCCCCAAAGAGGGATTGCTGGGTCATAGGGGTGTCTTTTCAGAAACCTCCATATTGCTTTCCAAAGTGGTTGAACATGTTTACTCCCACCAATAATGCAGTAGGTTTCCCTTCTGTCCACATCCCCTCCAGCATCTGTTGTTATTAAAGTTCTTGATTATAGCCATTCTAACTGGGCTGAGGTGGTATCCCAGGGTTGTTTTGATTTCTATTTCTTTTATGGTTAGAGAAGTTGAGAATTTCTTCATGTGTCTATTTGCTATTCTACTTTCCTCTTCTGAGAAGTTTTGCTTTAAGTCTTTAGCCCACTTATTTATTGGGCAGTTGTTTCTTTGAAGATATGTTGTTTGGGGATTTAATTTGTTGAGTTCCAGGTATATTTTAGATATGAGACCTTTGTCCATTGTATGGCTAGTAAAAATGTGCTCCCAATCCATGGGCTTTCTATTGATCTTGCCAGCTATGTCCTTTGCCATGTAGAAGCTCTGAAACTTCATTCCATCGCATTTGTCCAACCTTTCTTTGATTTGTTGTGTTTCTGGTTCTCTATTAAGAAAATTTTGGCCTGTGACAAGGAGACTTGGTGTTTCTCTTACTCCTTTTTGTAAAGTTTTCAGGGTGTCTGCTTTGACTCCGAGGTCTTTGATCCATTTGGAGTTGATTCTGGTGCAGGGTGATATATAAGGATCTAGCTTTAGTTTTCTACAAGTGATTAACCAATTTTGCCAACACCATTTACTGAAGAGACTATCTTTCTTCCATTCTATTTTTTTAGCTCCCTTATTGAAGATTAGATGGCTATAGGTTTGTGGGTTAATTTCTGGGTTTTCAATTCTATTCCATTGTTCCTGAGGTCTGTTCTTGTGCCAGTATCAAGCTGTTTTGATTACTATGGCTTTGTAGTAGAGTTTGAAATTTGCTATTGATATTTCTCCAGCATTGTTCTTTTGTTAAGGATCGTTTTTTCTCTTCAGGGTCTTTTATTGTTCCATATATATTTTTGGATTGCCTCTTATATTTACTTGAAAAATGAGGTTGGAATATTGATAGGTATCTCATTGAATTTGTAGATAGCCTTGGAAGTATTGCCATTTTCACGATATGGTCTGTCCAATCCAGGAGCATGGAAGGTTTTTCCATTTTCTAAGTTCTGTTTTGGTTTCCATTTTTACGTTTTCAAAGTTTTCATCATAGAGGTTCTTCACTTCTTTGATTAATTCTTAGGTATTTTATTTTGGGGGGTTATTATGAATGGAGTTGTTTTCCTGATTTCAGCGGCCCTCTTCTCATTGTTGGCATACAGAAAAGCCATTGATTTTTGAGGGATAATTTATACCCTGCTACTTTGCCAAAGTTTCAAATCAGCTCAGGGAATTTAGGAGTGGAGTCTGTGGAATTCTATCAGCAGTGTTTTTAATGCAGTTTGATAACTATCTTCTAGATCTTTCCTTGCCTGAATTACTGCCTCGTTATTTTGTATAGGTGTTTGGTTTCCTTGGCTTGTCATTTTTCTTGTGTTTCTATATTTTAGTCTTTCCATTTGAAAAAAAAAAGCATATCCAAAACCATAACAGAGCACATTGGAAGACAAACACCAACCCAGAACACAATTGCATATACTTCAAATTAGAGGTTTTAATTCACCTTACCCCTTACCCTTACCTTAGAATGGCAATTATCATGTAAGTTAACAATAATAGATGCTGGTTGGGCCCAAAGAAAATGCTACTATGCTGTTGGTAGGAATGTAAACTCATTCAACAACTTTGGAAGGCATTATGAAAGTTCCTCAAAGAATAAACATAGAGCTTCCCTATGACCTAGCAATTCTACCCACGGGAATTTATCCAACAGAAAACAAATAAGGCGGGCTGGGAAGGTGGCTCAGTGGTAGAGCACTTGCCTTGCATGCATGAGGCCCTGGGTTCGATTCCTCAGCACCACATAAGCAAAAAAGAAAAAGGCTGGAAGTGGCGCTGTGGCTCAAGTGGTATAGCCTTGAGCTGAAGAGCTGAGGGACAGCACCCAGGCCCAGAGTTCAGACCCCACGACTGGACCTCCAAAAAATAAAAAATAAAACCTTGGTTTAAAAAAAAAAAAGAAAACAAACAAGGCTACTCTAAAGCTACCACCATAACCATGTTCATTGCAGCATTGTTTCCCAAAGTTTAATACATGAAATTAATCCAGATGCCCCTCAGTGGACAAATAGATCAAGAAAATGTTCTATATACATATATACAATGAAATTATATGCTTCCATCAGAAAAAATGACATTGTCCAATTCATAAGGAAATAGACCTGGAAAATATTATATCATTGTGAAGTAACCCAGGTCCAAAATAACATAAGTTGCATTGTTTCCCTCATTTGTAATAATTAGAATGTTCCTATAAATGTATAAGTAAGCCCAGTGGATAGTAAAAGGCAAAAAAAATTAAACTTGAGCACAATAATTTTAATAGGACTCTAAATATTGACACTGTGAGATCAGAGGAGAGGATCTCAAGGGCTTAATAACTAAATGCAAATGATCATATAAATTGATGCTTATCAAAATGAACCCCCAAAAAGGGAAAGAAGAGGTTTTTTATTATACATTTTGTGATTTTTTTCTTTCTATTTTTCCCGTTTTTAAAATTTCATTACCCTTTGTCTTGTATGTAATCTTATTTTATTTAGGGAGAGGAAGGGAAAGCACAGAAATGGTGGGGAAAGGATGGACAAATTCAGCAATGACACTCACTAGATATTATGCTGGAAATGAACTTTACAGCTTGGGGAGAGGGGGGTCTGGGGAGTAAAGAGAAAATGAGAGAAGGGCACTGTTCAAAAGAAATGTACCTGACTTATGTAACTGTAGCTCTGCTGTACATGACCATTGCAATAAAAAAATCATCCTAGTTTAGTATTTGTAAGTTCATAATAATATATCACTTAGACTAAGCTTATTTTTATAACATTGTTAATCAATAATTCAACTAATTAACTGAGTTTTAAATCTAAGAAATTAGGAAAAATTAATCTTAAAATTTGTCTTTAAGGAAATCACTATATAATAGGAAAGAGAAACACATTGAAAGAGCATTGAAGATCATTAAAGCAAACACTGTCTGTGTCATACTACAACTAGTTCTTCTTTCAACACGTACAAAATATACTCTGTATAGGAAGTATGTATTGCTTATCTGGTGATGTATTCTGAGAAATATAATATTAGATATTATTAAGCAAATACTGTAAACATACTGACACAACTTAAGAGAACAAATCATCCATTGGCAATAAAATATCAGAGAAACATCATAATATGTGTGTTCAATGATCAAAGCTTCCTTATGTGGCACATGACTATATTCACTTATATATGCCCTACGTCATACAAAAAGTGTCAGGGCCAACTAACTTCATAATTCAGCTGTTAGGAATTCTCTCAGAGATGATACACAAGCTACAAAGGATAAAATGAAGGGAATGTGATGAGAGGCAGAACTGGGAAAAGACGTTTCTAGAAAAGACTAGGACATGACAGTGACATGACTCATGGCTACATCTCTATGTCACAGTAGATCTGAACATCAAGTTCATATCTTATGAGTATCCATGAAATAGACTAGAACTGTTTGTGTGTGTGTGTGTGTGTGTGTGTGTGTGTGTGTGTTATGAACTATATACATGTATTAGTAGAATTGATGTTGATCAAGAATGTTTTGTAGCCCTCAGTGGCCAGTAGGACATGTAGTTTTTGCTGGGCAAGGATACCTAGCTATATTTGATGTATAGATTTTGAGACACAAATCTTCATTTATGGGACCCCAAGATTCATTTATCTTTTATGATTACTATTATGGATTTTACTATTAAGGATTTTGCCATATCCTTTCTGCTACAACCAGCTACATGAAAGTTTCACTTCATTTGGCTTAGGGAGTATTTACTCATGATGTTCATAGTTATTACCACTAGAAGATATCTATTCATTTTGTGTGATTATCCTTAAGTAGTTGTATACAGAGGGGTTACTCAATGTATCAGTTTATGAATACAATACATCTTGGGGCTAGAGGCATGACTAAGTAATATGGAGCACCAGACTTGGAGCAAAGGTGTCAGATCTCAAGTTCAATTTCTAATCTTGAGAAAAATAAATAAATTCAAATTTTTTCAAGACAAAGTACCATTTAAAAATTAATACTTTATTCCATTAACCAGCTTTCAAGTACTCAGTAACCATACACAGCTAGTAGATAACATATAACATAGACAGCAACAGATCGTGTCCATCACAGAATGTCCTTATAAGAAGCAGATTCTCAAACTATGAAATAATTGGACCTTTTATACTCACCATAGCATTTCCAGCCCAAACAGATTCTTTCATCTCCTTTTTTTAGGGGAAGTTAAACTTAATCAAGGGAAGATTCTGATTCTTGTAAGCATCTTAAATCTCTTTGGCTGTCTCTGAATTTTAATTTCTTTTATTTAAAACCAATTGAAGTTGTCGCTGGATCATTTTATACTTTGCTAATGGCCAGACCTTCTGGAATTCTCTAATGCTGTTACATTTCAATCGATAACAATTAACTGCCATCACTTCAACTTGATCTTCTACTGGTTCCAGAATTAGCAGTTTGACACTGATTAAATCGAGAAATGCAGTGATTTCTGTAGCTTCTGAAACCAAAATTGATGTAAACTTTTAAAATGATAAGCAGACATTCAAACATGTATCCCAGCCAACAGAATCTTGCTGATATTATAAGGAATAAATAGAAACAGCAAAGCAGGCAACACCAGCCACTGATTTCTTCATTACAAACATTCTTGGCTTTCTCATTTGAATATGTTCTGAGCTCTTGATTTGCTCAGATAGTAACGGAGCAATTCTGATCTAAAGAATTAATTTTATTTTTTTCCAAATTAATATTATGCTATTATTCTCTTTATTCTCCTGAAGAAACTTACCTTGCTCTTTTACATTTTCAGAGTATCATTTATTCTCTTACATAATTATGCAAACTAAAGTGTATAGAATCTTACTGGACACTTTGTTTTTCTAGTCTGCTACCCTCCTAATCCCTGTTTATAGTGTTTTATTGTCTATGGCTTGAAGAAGCAGTAGAGAATTAAAAAAATCAAGGAAGATAGTCATCTTTATAGTTCTGTTTTATTATTACCGATGTCTATGGCATCCAGTGTCAAACTTCCCAATTTTCCATAGCAAAGCAGTAGGATCATCTTAAGTCAAAGGAAAAAAGTAGACATTTTTAACAAAATGAGGTAACTTTTGTATGTAACATTATTCAGAACCTACCTTATATATTAATTTTATCTGTGACAAATGGAGAAACGCATGTTGGGGGATGCTAAAAAATATGGATGAGGGGCTGGGAAGATGGCTCAGTGGTAGAATGCTTGCCTTGCATGCCTGAGGCCCTGGGTTCGATTCCTTAGCACCACATAAGCAAAAAGAAAAAAAAAGCCAGAAGTGGCGCTGTGGCTCAAGTGCTAGCCTTGAGCTGAAGAGCTGAGGGACAGCGCCCAGGCCTAGAGTTCAGGCCCTACGACTGGACCAAAAAAAAAAAAAATATGGATGATTCAAATGATGTTTAAAAACTACTTGTGAACAAATACGACTTTAATCAAGTCATGTATATATTTAAAAGTAGCAATATGGAGTAAAATATTACATGTAATGGCTTTATGTGTTCAAAGAATATACTTTAGTTACATACCTCTTACCGTCTTTCTTTCTTTTTGGTTTTTTAAAAATAATTTATCATTTGTAGCAATTTTACTTGTTAATTCTCAATAATTGTAGCTGGAAATTAGACTTCTATATGTAGGCATGGTCTTGGGCTAATACTAAGGCTTGATACCTTAATATTTTGAAGGATTTATATTCATCAAAATCCCTCTTATTTTCCTCTCTCATAATCTATGTTATTTAGTAGCTGTGTAAGAGAAATAATTAAAAACACAAACTACAATTGTGATGTCTCATACATATATTGATTCCTGATTTGACACTGTTATTTCAGGTCGACTATGGCCTCATCATCTTTTAAGATGGTACAAAGATTTCATCTTTGAGCAAACTCATTATTTATCTTATGGTGAGCAATACAAGTAACAAAATTAAAAATTAACAAATTTATTACTATTTATCTACCTATATAGCTATATCTACTGAAGGTTATGAATATATTTATCTTATATACTATACAATATATTATTATGTATTAGCATATATTAGTATATTATATATTAATAATGTAATAAGCATAATTTATATATTATATCATATATAATATAAATAGTGTATAATTTATTAATATAATATAATATATAAGTACTATTAATATAAATGTTATTAATATAAAGATTCACTTGCCCACAGCCAATACACTAGTCAGAGCTTACCTATTATACATTTGGAATAATAAATTTGGTATAATAAATCTAAACATCTACTTTTTAATTTTGTCCTTTACTTAAAGCATGTTAATTTTCTTTTAACTTTTTAGGATCGAAATATTTCCTTTTTCTCATTTGCTTAGCAGACTTACACAGCACGTTTTCAGTGGTCTTCATGTTATTGAAATGCTGGAAGTGAAGTATTACTTTGCTTTGAAAATTCCCAGGGCAAGAGAACCTATAAGTGGCTGAAATGTGAATGAAGTTTAAAATTTTAATGATGTGCTGATCTTGCATAGGGAGATGATGGGTTCTCAAACTTTTTTAGAATACCCATGGATATGGTGGTCAACTAATGCTTAATTTGTCTTTCACAGAAGAGATGCTCAAATATACTAAGAAAATTGTGAGAAGCAAGGTGTACCATTTAATCTTTAATCTCACTTTTTTCAGTTTATCTTTAGCATAGAAATCCATAACTAAATTCACAGAGAACCTGTCTATTTGTAAGTTGTAGCTCCCTTTTGGAAAATGGATAAAAGGCTCTTAGTGTAGACAGCAGAGGTCAAAAAGTTGTCCTTTGAATTGCATTTCATAATGGAATGTGAAGAAAAATATGGGTCCAATGTATATAGGACAAAGAAAATATAAAATTTCTCTCTTATTTTTCTTCTTCCTAATTTTAAGTTTCCTGAAATTATTCTTAAGAGGAACATGGGTCATGGAAGGAATAAAATAGAAAGCAACTGGGAGTATGAAGACACGTTAATACTAAAGTACAGTGAATTCATTTTGTTAACTAGGAAATATTCCCTTCCCTTTACATTCATCATTAGTAAACTTGCATTTTGTGTTAGTTAATGATGCTAAGAATTTTTTATGTATCTATTTTGCATGTGTATTTATTCTTTGAAAATTTTCATTTTGTTGCCATCTTTGTTTTGTTTTGTTTCTTCAATATAGAAGCTTGAACTCAGGGTCTCTTACTAGCTCTATTATTGTGGCATGCATATACCTCTTTTACCCTATTTGTTTCTCAGATATCTTGCATTTTTACCTGCTATGCATGGGCCAGGATCCTCTAACCTATGCTTTTCACCTAACTGACATCATGATGGGAATGTACTTGTGTATTTAACTTGTTCTATATATTATTGGTTAACTTTTGGCCCTGAATGATTTTAAACTGTGGTCTTTCTTTCTCTGTCTCCAGTGTGGTTGAGATTATAGGCATGGACTACCTTGGTTGGCCTAATCTATTTTATTTTATTTTATATTTTTATTTTATTGTTAAGATGTTGTACGGAGGGGTTACAGTTACATGAGTAAGGCAATTAGTGTATTACTTGCCTATCATTTTTACCCTTTCCCTTCCTTGTTGTCCCACTATTCCTTTCTTCCTCCAGCTCCAACATTCCTATCCTCCCTCCCTCCCCTCGCCGCCTGAAATTGTAAAGTTCATTTCCAATATACTGTCTACTAGGTATCTTCGTTGTAATGGGTCATCCTGTGTGCACCAGAATCAACTCGAAATCGATGAAAGAACTTGAAATAAACGCAGAAACCCTGAAAATATTACAGGAAGGAATAGGAGAAACTCTAGGGCTCCTTGGTACAGGCCCAAATTTTCTTAATAAAGACCCAGAAACTCAACAAATCTGAGAAAGGTTGGACAAATGGGAATGCATGAAACTCCAGAGCTTCTGCATGGCAAAGGACATAGCTAGCAAGATGAATAGCAAGCCCACAGGCTGGGAGAAGTTCTTCACTACCCATGCAACAGACAAGGGCCTCATACCTAAAATATACTTAGTACTCAAAAAGTTAAGTCACCCAAAAACAAATTCTCAAAGAAACAACCACCCCATTTATAAGTGGGCTAAGTGGGCTAAAGACTAAAAGAGGGACTTTCTCTGAAGAAGAAAAATAAGAATGACCGGTACATACGTAAAGAAATGCTTGCTGGGCACAGGTGGCTCACGCTTGTAATCCTAGCTACTCAGGAGGCTGAGATCTAAGGATCACGATTCAAAGCCAGCCCGGGCAGAAAAGTCTGTGAGACTCTTATCTCCAATAAAACACTAGAAAACTGGAAGTGGTGCTGTGGCTCAAGCGGTAGAGCGCTCGCTTTGAGCTGAAGAGCTGCTGGACAGCGCCCATGCCCAGAGTTCAAGCCCATGACAGACAAAAAAAAAAAGAAATGGTCAATTTCTCTGGCCATAAAAGAAATGCAAATCAAAACAACATTGAGATTCTACCTCACCCCAGTTAGAATGCCTATAATCAAGAAATCTAATAACAATGGATGCTGGAGGGTATGTAGACTAAAGGGAAACCTACTGCATTCTTGGTGGGAGTGTAAACTTGTTAAGCCACTCTGGAAAGCAATATGGAGGTTTTTCAAAAGACTCCACATAGAGCTCTCCTATAAACTAGCAATCCCACTTTTGGGCATTTACCCAAAGTATCACACAAAAGACCTTACTAAAGCTACCAGCACAACTATATTTATCGCTGTTAGACTCGAACTCGAGACCCCTAGCGCTCCCCAGAGACCACGACCAATGCAAACAGCAAAAGAGTCGTTTATTTGCAAGCTCGAGCCTGGACTCACAATCGTCACCGACACAGTGAGTCAGAGTTGTGAGCCCCGACCATGTGTTCAGTAGGGTTCTTATAAGGTTTCCAGCAAATAGGAGGGGGTTGATGGTTTGTGAACTTCTACATAATTGGTCAGCAATTGGTCAGTATTTCATGGGAAAATTTCGGGGTAAGCTCATTGGTTAGGGGCATAATCATTTCCAGTAAGGGTAGGGGCTTTCCAACTTAGTAGTTACAGGATTGGTTAAATCTTACATAGCAAGTAGATCATTGGGTGGAATGCATAAGACTAACCATAGGAATGCAGGCAACAAGATATTTTTTAACTGTTTAAGACCCTACAGATGCTTTTTCCAGGAACTTGACCAACCTGTTCATTTTCCAGTAACTGGGATCTTGTTTCTCAACCCTAATCTAACTGGGGTTGCTAGGGGTATAATTGCAGTTTCGATTGTGGGTTTTCTGAGAACTTTTTCCAAAAACTGGTTTTTCCAATAAGTGTTTTGTCCCTAAAGTTTAACCTGAGATCAGTTTTACAGGAGATGATGACTTGCTTTTAGAATGGAGTGAGCTTAGTCCTTCAATCGCACCACAACTATGTTTATTGCAGCATTATTTACCATAGCTAAGATATGGTACCAACCCAGATGCCTCTCAGTAGATGAGTGGATCAAGAAAACGTGGTAGATATACACAATGGAATTCTTTGCTTCCATCAGAAAGAACAACACCGCTCAATTTGTTAGGAAATGGAAAGACTTGGAAAAAATTATATTAAGTGAAGTTACTCAGTCCCAAGAAATTTAGGTCCCATGTTTTCGCTATTTGCAATAATTACTATCCATATAGGATAATCTCATCAGATGACCTGAAAAACCCCAAAAACATGTGCAAATGTTCATATAAATTGATGCTAAGTGACATGAACCCCAAGATATGGACATAAGAAATTTGTCATTATAGTTACTGTTTTGAATGTACCATGTAATTTTATTATTTGTTGTTCTTGTTGTTTCCTTTGTATATCCTTTCCCCTAAGGCATATCCCCTGTTGTCACTGTACTCAATTTTGATACCCTGCATCTTGTATATACATATGTCTAATCTGGGAGAGGAAAGGGAATAACAAAAGGCTTAATCTATTTAAAAATCAGTTTCTTTAGTTTGGTAATTTGTTTTTATTGCTTTTATTCATTTTGTATTAACTGAGTTTCTGATTTATTTCAGAATCAATTTCTTGTCAGATAAGATACATGTAAACAGAATAATTTTTAGGCTATGTAAACTGAAATATTCTTCACAAAAGCTCTACAGAATAATGCCAGTAATACACTATGTTTTATTTTGACACTATTTTCCATTATGATTTGTAGAATTCAGCTTTCTACAGTGTCAAATGCTTAAGGTAAGCAAATTAACAGCAGAAACATCTTTAGTTTGGGTCCAAGTTTCAGAAATTTCAGCTTGTAGTTTGGACCTTGGTGTTTTTGAGCTTGAGGAGAGGCAGAATATTAGAATGGGGAACTCATGGAGGAGTTAGCCTGTTGACTTCAACACAGTCTGAGGGGCTATTGAAACATTCAAAGGCAGGCATCCAATGATCTAAGTTTCTTCTCCAGTACTCAACTCTCAATGTTCCCACCATCTCTGGGCAGCCAACCCTTTGTAATACAGCCTGTTGAGGGACGATTTAAGAACAAACCATAACACTATTTATTGTTTTAGATATTCCTTATTCCATGAAATCAGTCTTTCAATTACTGTAGATAATACTGTTTCCCAAATCTGTGAAATACATTGCTATGATTCTTCTGTATGCCCTGCTAAACTTCTATATGCTTCCAAGTATTTGGGAAGCACTCAGCTTTGTAAAACCAACTGAAAGTATGCCTCTTCTAGGTATCTGTAGCTATGTCTGTATCACATCTATTTATCTATCTGTCTGTCTGTCTATCTATCTATCTATCTATCTATCTATCTATCTATCTATCTGTCTGTCTGTCTGTCTGTCTGTCTGTCTGTCTGTCTGTCTGTCTGTCTGTCTGTCTGTCTGTTTATCCATCCGTCTATATTCCTACATATTTTAACTCCAAACTTCAAAGTAACTTCACTTATCTCAATAATGAATATGATATTGATTCTTATTTGTTCTGTTCTTCATTTCTTGTTGGAAGTTACACATGGTCTTTAATACTACCTGAATTGCTAAATTCAGGGTTTTAGAAGTAAATGTTATTTACTAACTTTTCATTCTTAAGGGTGGTATTGAAAAAAGTCATTGACTAATAAAAAAAGATATGTTTTATTTTGAAAGATTATTTCACCTAAGACTTCTTAAAGTTTTCTTTGTCCTACTTAGAACCAATTATATCTGTAGATCAGGAATTCCCCCAACTCACTCAGCTAATCTAATTAGAAGAAACATTTGTTACTAACCTTTCTCAGAGGAATTTTAATGTCACAGATAATATTGCTGAGACATCCTGGTGTCTGTAGCCTAATGGTTAGGAATGTAAACACCTTGGAAAGATCAAATTGGTTCAGTATGCTAATTCCTTTCTCTTCCATATTGTTTTATTTTTATTATACCTAACTCGAGTTATATTTAGAATCATTTTGGAAATGTGTAGGATGAGAAGTGAAGAGGCTGGATATTTTACGCATGTTCACTTTCCACTCATCCATATACTGAATAGGGCTAAGTCCTACTAATAATGGAATTAGTAAAATGTATATCATTTTTAGAAATGTACACTTTGATTCCTCTAAGTTTAGGGAAATGATATTTTGTTGAATTGTTTTATTTAAACTTATAAAATCAAACATATAAGTTATTTGACAACATTCTTACTTTGTTCTACCAAATAGTCTGAAATTCCAAAGTGTGGAACATAGCAATTGTAGTGTATTCTCAGTAAGAAGAAAGTAAGTCTGTTGTTAGTCTCCAGTGATGCTGATTCTTGAAATATCTGTTGAAATAAAACAGTTTAAGTTTTAAAATCTAAGCTCTGTTGTACCAAGTACAACATGTATGTGACCATTTTATTTTTTCACACAAAAGCAAAATTAAATCGTACTGACAGTGGAGGTGAAGTAATTGTCTCTACCCTGTTATCCCCCAAAATACAATACTGTGAAGTAAGTGTATTAGCTTAATTATATTAACTAAAATATTACACCATCTAGATGATTAGCATACATGAATAAGCAAAAGGTTTGTGCTATGTGACAAATTAAATCTAGAAGTTAATATTTATTATTTTGCTTTTTCAACAAACAATATTGCCATAAAAATCATTAAATTAAAATGCATCTTAGGTTTGCAGTTAATCATAGTTTGTTTGTTATAATGAATTCCCTATGAATACACATAGACCTACATTTCCAATTATAGTTTAATTACACAGTCATCAGAAGCAGGAAATTACCAATGAAATCATCTTTGAAAATAGAGAATCATCTACAAAACCATTTAGATTACAACACAGTATTTTAAAACATTATTTATAAATGTTTTGACTGTTTCATAATGTATATTTTATCTTAGCTACCATTTAATTATGAAAAATACATAATATAGTTTATTGTCAACATACTTATATAAAGTTTGTAATTGTCTTAGATGTAGGAAGAAAGTGTAAAATTTCATTATTTATGTTATTTTAAAGCATAAGTATGTTCTAATACTGAATGTTCATATTGTCTTCTAGAAAATTCCTTGCAATAAAATTTAGCATCTCAAATTCTGCCCTCCTGATGTTCAATCAATAGATTCTAACTTCTATAAGTGGTGACATCTCCATATTTTCAGAGTTCATTTTACAAGAAGAATAATTAAAAGTGTGTGTGTATATAAGTGAGAATGTCAGAAAGAGATAATATCAATAAAATATTTCTGTGAGCATACACACACACACATGTATATATCAGTAACTATACTACACATTGGAACTGGTTTCAAGTATTTTCATCATTTTTGCAAAGTTTTTCAATGCATGTAAACCAAATGTGACTTGTAGGATATACTTCAGATTATCTTCTTTTATCTAAAAATGAAGGAATTATCTTAGTGTCTAATTCTAGGCTATGAAAAATATCTGCTGAGAGACAAAATGATGATAAAATGTAAATGAAGAAATTAAGGAATGACATTTGAGCATAATCAACCAGTTACATTCTTATGGACAAGATAAAATATTTTGTAATGATATTTTAGGGAAAAATAAGCTCAATTTAAGATCTGTACACCTCAAAATGGATAGCTTTCTATTTAGTGTATCCTTTATCTTATTTAAATATTTTAGTATGCTGAATTCACTCACCCATCTTCTTTTGTAGTGATATGAGATAATACACCCTCTTAGTGATGGTATGGTACAAGGTCAATATCACAGATACCAAGATACAGCATTAGGCTAATGTATTACTATGACTCACACACAAGCATTATAGTGCTACTGCAGCAGGTAATCAAGACAGCCAGCTAATAAATGACTAAAGGGAGGTAGTGTGTACAGAAAGAAATTACTGGATAAATGGAGGATGATTCTATATCACAGTGAGGTAATATAAGAAAGCTTACTTTTATCAAAATTTTCACGATGACATGCAATTTAATAATATATAAGTACTTTATTTCTAGATTTCTCTATTTAGTATATACAGACCACAGGTGGTTGGAGGTAAAAGAAATTCTTGGGAAACCCCTTATTTCTGAGGGGTTATTAATATTACTGTGCCATTTCATGTTATTAATTTGTTGTATCTTAAATACATTAATATTTAAGGAAAAATTTGTTTCTGTATTCAAAAAGTATTAATATTATCATCATATAACATAATCCAGAATTTATTTTATATTTATTATATATTATGTATTTATTAAACATGTTAATTATATATTTCTATATGCTTATTATGTATATTTATCATAATAATCTCTATAATTCAAAATATAGGTATCTGTACTAGGCCTAATAATTTAGAAGATATTTCAAAAGCCATGCTAAAGCAATATGACAATTTTCTTTAATTGAAATCAAATGTTAACAGAGTTAGCCAGGACTAACTCACCAATCTCTGGTTAAAGTCTCCTTTAGAAGCCACAAAGGAAATAATTTCTTCCTTTGAAGTTAGATGTGGGCAAATAAGTAGTTTAGGTCAACCAAAGATGAATTAAGATGACAGGTGTCCTTTTAGGTCAAGAAAAAAAATGTGGTGATGCCCAATTACCCAGGTCTTTCTACCTCAGCTCCTATAAATTTTGAAAAAAATAGTATAATTATGGTGTTATCACAAGATAGCATGGCTGAGAACAAGGGGGAAAGCTACCCCTCTTATCCACATAGACCACTGAGCTTGATGATTATTTCATTTTTTTGTTTCAAGATAAAAAGATTGCGCTGTTTGATGCTATACTATAACCTGGTCTTTTTCTGGCAGGTAAAGTCCACAAATGTCAGGAATTATCACTTGTTATTTTTCTCTACCATGAGTTGTAATGCCTAGAAACCACTACAGGTAAGGCAGAAAAAAACCAACACTCAAGTTTTCAAACAGAAAAAGAAGCAAACTTTATGGAATACAAATTCTAGTTGTCAACATAAGCTGATTATTTTATTATGCAATTAATATTATTTTAAAATGCTCCTCGGTTATTTAAATTGGAGTAGAAATTTTTTTTCTGTGTGTAAGACATTAAGAGATTAATAGATAAACCAATACAATTACACACTAATGACATTCTGTAGATTACAATGAAATTGAAAATTCTTACCACCTAATGTCATAAGTATTATCATGTTAGATCAAAATCCATTACTCTGGTGTTGATGATTGTGCTTCAAATCCTATCAGTATATATCATATATAATTATGTTTAATATGTAACACTTGACAAATGACTATGCTATTGGCTTATGAATTGTCTGTTCTATACAGCTGATCATTTTTAGAGTGGTGAATACTTTCTATTTTTAAAAGAAGTTAAAATATATGAAACATCATAAATGTTGCTCAGGAATATTCCTAAAGAAGGCATTATTTTCACCGAAGATGGCAGCTCCGTGTAGGTTATGTCACATGAAGACCTTCACTAGGATGAGATATTGAAGGAGATATTAGTGATACCAATGCACTTGTGTGAGCTTATAAATATATGTGTGTTTATGTCTTGATAGCAAGAAAAATTTCAGGGCAAAAATAAAAATCATAGACTGTAAAACTGGCGTACTACGGTTTGAATTCAGGGCTTTGTACTTGGTAAGCAAGTGCTAGGCCACTGTACTACTACCTCAGTCTGTTGTACTTCCATCTAATTTCCCAATAACATTTTGTGATTTTTATCTGAGGCCAGCTGCAGACCATGATTCATCCATCTCTGCCTAACGAATAGCTTAGATAACAGGAATATGTCATAATACCCAGTTTGATTTTGCTGTGCTCTCTTACAATCTTGCCAAGTTGTCCTCCAAGAGCCATCCTCAGCTCTCTGGCTCCCAAGTAGCTAAGATTAAAGGCTTGTGCCACCATCACTAGCATGAGCTTTCTTCCTTTCCCTTCCCCTTTTCATTCTCTTTCATTTTCCCCTTCCCATTGTCCTTCCTTCCTTCCTTCCTTCCTTCCTTCCTACCTTCCTTCCTTCTTTCCTTTCTTCCTTCCTTCCTTCTCACCTTTCTTCATCCCTCCCCAGCCCTCTCCTCTTTCCTTCTCTTTTCTTTCTTCTTTTATGGCACTAGGATATTATGTCAGGTTCATGCATTTGTTAGCAAGCTTATATCACAAGAAAATATGTTGTATGTATAACATGCATTTGTTTTATATCAAATATTATGAAATTGTCAAAAACTAAATAGGGATACAGGTGGACCCATTGCAACAATGAGATGTACATGTCATTATGTCGAAAACGAACTTTACAACTTTGGTGGGGGGGGAGGAGGATTGAGTGGGGGGGGTGGGGGGAGGATGGGAAAGGATGGGAAGGGGATACAAAGGAGGAAGCTACAATGCTTGATAAGAAATGTACTCATTATCTTGCCCATGTAATTGTAACCCCTCTGTACAGTATTTTCACAATAATAAAAAAAGAGTATCAGGTAAAAATTTGCTAAGTAAGATTAAATTATTATTAAAAGATTACCATTGTTTTTGGTCCTGGGACTTGAACTTAGGGCCTATGTGATGTCTTTTTAATTTTTTGCTCAGGGTTAGCACTCTACTACTTGAGGCACACAGCTCAACTTGTCAAGAGCAGGGGATGCTGACCCACGCCTGTAATCCTAGCTACACAGAAGCTGAGATCTGAGGCTCAAGGTTCAAAGCCACTCTGGTCTGGAAAGTTCATGAAATTCATATCTCCAATTAATCCACAAAAAATGCCAGAAAGGTGGTGTGGACCAAGTAGTATAGTACTTGCTTTAAGCGAAAAGCTAAGGGACAGCATCCAGGCCATGAATTTAATTCCCAGTATCACCCCCATTACCCCAACAATATACCCATCAAGTGTATTGTGCATGTACCCATGCAAACTAGGGTATATTAAATGAAAGATGAAATATTTACCTGAAAGAATACTAGAGAACAGGGAAATAAAATATGAATATATGTATTGCATATACTGAACTCCGGATTAGTTGATGAAACAAATTACCACATTCTTTTGTTACTAAGTAAGAATGATATGGTCTATTTCACATAGGGGAACAGTAATGAACATATCATCATATATATAACTAAAATGTTACTACTTAGCTCTCAGACACCAAGTATTTATGTATATTATTTAGGTTTTACGGTTACCATTATATGCATGTGTGAATTAAGTAGGGATCATTTCTTTTGACAAAAATCAAGATTCAGATACAAGCAGCCATGGATAGAAAAGTAACCAGGAAAGATATTTAACTTTCTGATGGAAGCATAGAATTCCATTGTGTATATATACCACATTTTCTTGATCCATTCATCTACTGAGGGGCATAAACTTGGAAAAAATTATATTAAGTGAAGTAAGCCAGGCCCAAACAAACATAGGTCCCATGGTTTCCCTTATTTGAAATAACTAGCATATGTCTGAGTCAAGTAGAAAAGGTCAGATAAGTTGATTTTAGGGGAATGAACCCCAAGATAAGAATTCAAATGATTTTTTGTTTTTTGTTTTTTTTCCTTTCATGCAATTGTTTCTAACATATTTATAAGATGATTTCTTTGTTGCTTTGTATGTCCCTCCTCCACAGTATAACCCATGCTTTCACTGTATTTGATGTTGGTATAATTTGTGGAGGGAAAGGGAAAAATCAAATCTAGGGATACAGGTGGACCCATTGCAACAATGAGATGTACAAGTCGTTATGTTGAAAAATGAACTTTACAACTTTGGGGGGTGAGGACCAGGTGGGGGGAGGGGAGGAATATGGGAAGGGTTGGGAAGGGGAAACAAAGAGGAGGCAACAATGCTTGATAAGAAATACACTCGTTATCTTGTCCATGTAATTGTAACTCCTCTGTATGATATTCTCACAATAAAAAAAATAAAAATAAAAACATTGTAAAATTATTTTGATGACTGCTATGGGAAAATTGCCTTTTAAAATTTATTTTTATATTACTAATCAATTAAACTTTGCATTATAGTTTTTATTATAATTTCAATTAATCATTCTGGTACCACATTGACCATTATGTTGTTTATTTTCTGAATTAGAAATTTGAAAAAACACTACTATTTACACAAATATATACATATATCTATAATATATTATTTTTATTCCAAGATATAGACTAGTACACTCCCTCCCCCCAAATTAAAGCAGGTGCTCATAAAACCAGGCTATCTTGTACCAGAAATGAATCTCAAAGTATTTCTAATTTTCACTAAGCCAAATATTTAAGAATAATTTGTATCTGACAAATCAACTAGATATTTTAATGGTGATAAGTGAAATAATTGAGCAGCAATGATTTCCTAATTTGGTAGTCACAGTGAAAACATCCCTCCAGAGAACTATTTGTTGAAATATTTACTTAAACCATTAGTAATTACAAGTATGCCTTGGAACAATCTTCTCTTGCCCAGAGATAATGCAAAGATAAAAAAGATTGCCACAGGGGCTGGGAAGGTGGCTCAATGGTAGAGTGCTTGCCTTGAATGCATGAGGCCTTAGGTTCGAGTCCTCAGCACCACATAAGCAAAAAAAAAAGAAAAAAAAAAGATTGCCACACTTTTTTAGGTTCATAGCAGAGCTACTGCATACATTCCTCTAAATAAAGTAGGGTTAACACATGTAGGAGATAAACCATCATTAAGTTTGGTTCATTTGTTCACACTTTGAAATTGATACACAACCTCAGGACACCAAATACTCCACATTGCTAAGTTTCTAAACACCATCAATAGTATCCCAGTAAGAGTGTGAGGGAGTAATGGAATATTTCTTTCTTCTCTACTGAGATTAATATCAATTACAGTAATACGTATTAACTTCATCCTTTCTCACCAATAAAAAGAAACAATACTATTTTATTCAAAATGAGTTTGAGGCTTACATAATAGTAATGTATAGAAAACATAAATATTTTAGTATCATAATTAGAAAAAATAAGTGAAACCTTATTTCTTATAATTACATACTTTCTGATGGAATATCGATTCAGGAGTAGCAAAATCAATGACTTCATTTATTTTATCATATTTTATACTTTTTTTGTGCTGATTCTGGTTTTAGAATTCAGGGTTTGGACACTGTACCTGAGCTCTTTTGCTCAAGGCTAGCCCTATACCACTAGAGCCATGGTTCTACTTGTGGCTTTTTGTTGTTAATTAGAGATGAGGGTTTCTCAGATTCTTCTTGCCCAGTCTGGTTTTGAACTGTGATCCTCAGATCTCAGCCATCTGAGTACCTATAATTACAGTTGTAAGCTACTGATGCCTGCCTTTGATGGCTTCAATAGATTGAATATTACAATGGTTTTATCATGCAAGATATCTTTATTTCTAGAAGGTCTAGAAATATTTTGATTACAAATCCGTGAATATCCATAGCATTCTTGAAGAGCAGGTTAAATGCTTGGCTTTGTAGACCAGACCTTGTAGGGATAATTACCACTCCTGAATAGGGAAACTTAATTGTAGTGAGAAGTGGATGATTATAGAATGCTAGGACTAAATAGTGTGAATAAGCAGTTAAAGGTGAGATAGAATTTTTGACCTTAAGTCCCAGCAGAATCCAAACAGCAATCAAAATAGTCTAGCTTGTGTGAACCTATGATGCTAGCTCAGTGACTTCCAAATACCCTAAAACAGAACAAATAAGAAGCCTACTAAATTCTTATTTGATGAAAAAAATCTAGATTGAGCAAATGTCCACCTTGAACCATAGAAACAGAAAGTCATGATCTTCAAATTTATTTCAGATTTGAATCAGTTTAAAAATCTAGAAATATTCACAAAAAGTGAAAGCTGGATGTCCTCGAGGGAGCATCATTATAAATTGTGAAAAATATACTGTATTTTTTTCAAGTTTTCTCCAAATGTACCTAGGCACATTTAACAGGTGAACTGTGCATTGGAGAAAAATGAAAATATCACCTTTGGGGCAACTATAGGACATTGGCTTTAAAATGAAACTAATTCCAGGAGACATAAAATATCGTTTTGGTATATAATTCAGAATAAGAGGGGCTTCTAGAGAGCAATTCATTAATGCATTTTCACTCTTACTCATCTCACTGAAGGTCTTCTGTGCCATTTCACTGGTTCCAGAGTGCATGACTAGATTAGATGTACCAAACAAGTAGCAGAATCTCTACATTGGTTCTATTTTTGTGGAATGAGGGCTGTTTTGATGGGAGAAACCAACTGGAAGCAATGGGAACTGAAAAGTGTAGTAAATAGTAAGGCAAACAGCACTGTACATCCTGAAGATGCTGTATGGAAATAAAGCAGGAAAAGGTCATGACCCTTGTTGAAACACCTATTTATTGGATACAGAAGAAAGATGGATTTTGGAGAATTGGGATGTTATAAGTTTAATCAAGTGACAATTCTAGTTGTAGCTCCTGTACCAAACATTGTTTCATTGTTAGCACATTGAAACATCTCCTGGTATCTAGTATGCAACTGTTGACCTGATAATTCTTTTTTTTTCTCCACTACAATTAATAAGACAAGAAGCAGGATGGATTTGAAATGACAGTATCCTTTTAATGCCTTACCATAGGAAACTAACCTATTTTCTGGTCCTAATTACTGGATCTTCATTGCCTTTTATTTTCCATAAGCTATTGTACAGTCTCCTTACATTGAGGACATTCCACTGACTGGATTTAGGAGTGAAAAATAGCAATTACTATAAACTCGTTGTTAAGACATATTCATATCAAGGGAAAAATAAGCCAATAATAATAGAATCTCCAAGACTTCTACTTTAGTAGAAGTTCTTAGAACTAATGGTATGTGGCATGATGAGACCTCTTTTATAAAGCAAGATATATTTTTACATATATCCCATATATAGAATAAAAAGAGTGGACTCACACCAGATTAACATGTTTGGATGAAGGAGTCAGAAGGTTTTGTACCTGGGTTCTACTCTAGATCATTTTACAAACTGAGGTTCAGAACAACAGAAAAAGCTCTGCTACCAGCTCTGGCTACATGGGAGCTGCTCTGCTATGTGATCTACGTGATCTAGTTGATTGAATAGTACTTGAAGTGACAGGGGAAATTAGAGATACTTCTGTGGAAACTTAGGATGCTACAGGTGAATTTTAATTCAATCCATTAAGATTTTAGAGCAAACCTTGCCCTCTTTTGCAAGCAATTACTCTCTTTATCAAGTTTATCTTATGCCTTTTAAATATACATTAGAAGATACAGGAAGCTTAAGAAAATTGACATGTCACTTTATCTACTTTTGTGTTTAACCCAACTGAAAATCTGGAATATAGAAACATCCCATTATTAGAAATAATCAGTGTATAGGGATGGGTCTTGGAAAGGGCCTAAATGTAGAATTGAATTACAAGAACAATGGGCCATAATGCCTGTAGGTTTTTTGTTTTATGTTTTTGGGTCCAGTCATGGGGCCTGAACTCTGGGCCTGGGTGCTGTCCCTCAGCTCTTCAGCTCATGGCTAGTGCTCTACCACTTGAGCCACAGCGCCACTTCCAGCTTTTTTCTGCTTATGTGGTCCTGAGGAATCGAACCCAGGAACTCATACATGCAAGGCCAGTGCTCTACCACTGAGCTACTTTCCCAGCCCTTATATTTTTTTTACTTGTTTCTTTATTGTGAAAATACTGTACAAGGGGTTACAGTTACATGAGCAAGGTAATGAGTACATTTCTTATCCAGCATTGTTGCCTCCTCCTTTGTTTTTCCCTTACTATCCCTTCCCTCCCACCTCCTCAGCTACATCCCCTCCACCCTAACCTTCCCCTTCCCTCCTCCCCCCACCCAGCCTAAATTGTAAAGTTCCTTTTTCTACAGAGCATCTTGTTCATTGTGATACAGAATGCCTGTAGTCCTGTACTTTTTATACCAGGGTCATTTCTTTCCTAGGTTGTTCAAAGAGCCTCACAAAGAGTTCCACATGTTCAGTTAAGAAGAGGGATTCCATTGATCTTAAACTACTTTGTTAAATGGCAACTCTTTTGTACAAATACTTAAGCATAATTAGAAACATAGATAATATAGTTAAAACAAATCCTAGTCTATAGAAGATTCTCTAATATATAAGCAATCAAAGATGAAGTTTCTCTAATATATAAACAATTGAAGCTAGAGAGCTAGAGCAGCATAGACCCTGAGAAGGATGTCTCTGAAGAATGATGTTGAATGAAAATCTTTCTAGTAGAAATAACTACAGCCAGCACAGATTGTTTTCCATTTTCAATAAACAAATGGCTAAATATGCAATTGTAAAATAATACATGGTTAGTAACTAACCATTTGGTTAGATGGCCAAGGATTCAGAAGACATGTATTTGAAAAATTCATAACAAGAATATTTGGTAAAGGATGTATAGATAAATCTTTGTGATTTGAAAAGTATTGAAGACATTTGTGCTTCATGCTAATGTCCAAAAAAGGATAATCTTGTCAGAAGCAGACAATAATCAAGTGAATAAGATGACCTGTTGACTATCACTCATCCTCTGTTATTACCCAATAGAAAAATGAATATAATGTCCATGGATGCGATTGTGAAGACCATTCATGGGTTCAATCTTCAAAGTGGCACCATTTTCAGGAGTGATTAGTTAGGCACCTATAGCTCGTGCATTACATTGGACTACGTGTGTCACAGAAGCTCAGATTTTGCTCTTTCTGGAAACAGTGCTTCCTGTGCATAATGTTTTTGCCAAAACTATCTGTATAGTTACAGAAATTCTTTACTTCTATCATAGTATTCCAAACAGTATTACTTCTGATCAAGGAAATCACTTTACATCAACATTAATGCAGCAATGAGGCCAGGCTCCTGAGATGAGTAGTCTTGTCATGTTTTACTTCCTAAAATCTTCTGATATGACAGAATAGTGGCTTAGTCAGAAATGGTCAGATAAGTTGATGTTAGACAAAATGAACCCCAAGATAAGGACTCCAATGTTTTTTCTTTCTTGCTATTGTTTCTAACATATTTATAAGATGATTTCTTTGTTGCTTTGTATGTCCATCCCCCATGGTATAACCCCTGTTTTCACTGTATTTGATGTTGGTATAATTTGGGGAAGGGAAGGGAAAAAACAAATGTTTAAATAGGAATACAGGTGGATCCATTGCAACAATGAGATGTACAAGACGATATGTCAGTATTTTCACAATAAAAAAAAAGAATAGTGGCTTAGTGCTTTCAAGATACAGTTATAGGACTAGGGAAGTAGCATTACATTATAGAGGCATTGTCATATTCTTCACGAGGCTGTGTATTCTCTGAATTGGAGAAACAGCATGGTGCTGTTTATCCCATGGACAGGATTCAAGAGACCAATGAAGGCCTGGGAAGGTGGCTCAGTGGTAGAGCACTTGCCTTACATGCCTGAGGCCCTGGGTTTGATTCCTCAGCACCACATAAGCAAAAACAAAAAAGCCAGAAGTGGCGCTGTGGCACAAGTGGTAGAGCACTAGCCTTGAGCTGAAGAGCTGAGAGACAGCACCCAGGCCCAGAGTTCAGGGCCCACGAACGGAACCCCCCCAAAAACAAAAAGAGACCAATGATCATGAGGAAAAACCAGGAGAAATATAGCTCATTGTTTTGTTACTTTTATGTTTCAACTGGGTCATAGACTGCTCAGATACTTAGCCAACCACTTTTCTGAGAAAACTATCAAATTTTGTAGTCTTTGAAGTAAGTATATTGCCCTGGATATGAACAGCTCATCTGTAATCAGATAAAAGCCTGTACAAAAGGAATGTCCTCCCCAAGAAAGGAGACTCATCTTCTCCAGACTTCCATCAACCTTTACCTATAACATTGGATCTTCATGATGGTGATGATCATCATCATCATCATTATCTTTTAAAAATAATTTTATTGTAAAGATACCGTACAGAGGGGTTACAATTACACGAGTAAGGTAATGAATACATTTCCTATCAAGCATTGTTACCCCCTCCTTTATCCCTTCCCTCCCCAACTCCTCAACTCCTTCCTCTCCCCACCGAAGTCATAACGTTTGTTTTCATCATAGTGTCATTTACATCTCATTGTTACAATGGGTCAACCTGTATCTTGCTTCAGCATTTTGTTATTTCCCTTCCTCTCTTAAATTAGAAAAAAAATGTATATACAAGATGCAGGGCATGGGAATCAAATACAGTTTACACCATGGGTGAAGAACATACAAAAGAAACAAAAAATCACTTGGTACATAAAAAACAACAGTTGTTGTACAAAGTAGTTGCCATCAATGAAGCAGTTTATTGTTACAATGCAGTAAATGCATTGATCAATGTAACGCTTTTCATCAATCCCCCCATCCTTCCCAGCTCACCCTCCCCTCAATTTTCTTAATTTAGTAGGATATGCATTGAAATTTATGACTGAATTACCTCCCATTATCCTATTCATTCATCTTCCTCCTCTTCTTGATTCCTCCCCACTTTTCAACACCTCTTTCCTGGTATTTACTTAGTATAATATGAGTTCACCTTTCTAAGGAATTTTATCATTTGAATTCTCTCATGAGTCTACCATATTTCTGTTAATATATTTGTATACACTTGGATACTACACTGAAGTGTTTGCTTATATATTTATAACTTAATTGCTTCTCTGGGCCTGATTTACTTCACTTAGCTTGATTTTTTTCAGGTCCTCCCATTTCCTTGCAAATGATCCACTATCATTCTTTCTAAGGCATGAGTAAAATTCTGTTGTGTATATATAACACATTTTCTTGATCATCTATTTTCCATTGAGGGCCATCTGGCTTATCCCATACCTTAGCTATTGTGAATAGTGCTGCAATAACTATGGTTGTGTTGGTGGCCTTACTGTATCATATATTGGTTTTCTTTTGGATAAAGTCTCAAGAATGGAATTGCTGTATCATAAGGCAGTTCTATATTTAGTTTTGATCATACTGGAGCACTTTCAGACTTGAACTTGGACATTGACTTTTTTAGGTATCCATCTGGGCAGTTTTGAGACTAAAACTCAGAAGGAATCTCCATTCTATAGGCTTACTCTAGAGGTTTAGAATATGTGATCCATATAACTGTGTAACAACATTAATGGGTAGGTACAAGGTAGATATATATATATATAGATATATATCTATATATATCTATATATCTATATATAGATATATATATATACAGTGATCTTATCTATCAATATTCTGATGCAAAACATCTTTTTAATAAGGTTTTTATTTTGAAAATACTGTACAGAGGGGTTACAGCAAAACATCTTTTATAATTTATCTGTGTCTATATTATTGATATGACTCTGGAGAACCATGGTTGAAACATAATTTGGGCTAGGCAGGTAATTACATATGAGTAATCGCAACTTCCTTCCAGGGAGACCATGGGAATTCTGAGGCGGTCCCAGGCTAGCTGAAACACAACTCAAAGCTAAATTCAAGTGTTCACATTAAGATAATAATGTCCTCAGACAATATTAGTGGGTAGAGCTGCTTGCCTAGCAAGTACAAGGTCCTGAATCAGGAGTGCAAACAAACTTCCCCTGATAAAAACAAAACAAAACAACATTAAAAAATTTGACTAGAACTGAAAAATGGCCAGGTGTGTTAAAACATTATATCATAGTGGTATAAAAAATGTTAATATTGCTGTGACTTTTACTGTGTATTACCTCATTTCTCTCATATAGAATTTTGAATGTTTCCATCCAGTCATATTCCTGTCAACACAAGAATTTACTCTATTCTATCCTTCTTCAATGGTATATGAATGATAAAGGTAAATTAAAGTAAGTGAAAGACCACAAGTAAACAATAAAGTTCTTAATATTGGATTCCTGATTATCAATACATTTGAAATTTTATTTCATTGCAAAATCTGCATTCATATAGGCAATAGAAAACTGTCAGAAAGTTGAAGAAAAGAGAAGTAAATATTTCCTGTCTCGTGATAGCTTAAAATAACATTGTTATTTACTTTCAGGCTCTTTAGATCAATATTTCACAAAATAAGAACTAGTGGCATGCATGTGATGTAGAATTTGATAAACAGGGCTTTGGATTCAGATAGGAACATTTGCTTGATTAAACTAGCTTATAATTAAAGTATTTATGATTGAAAGATGGAAATTAAACATTCTACCCTCTTACTATGAAAAAAATGTAAAATGTTCAAAATGAACTTGTAATTGTGGCCTATTAACCAAATTTTATAATGATAATATTCACTATCATCAACAAATATAAGTATTACAGTATGAATTTTGGTATATATGTTTTTGTTATTATAACATGTTCAATGTACCCTTATGAAATTAAATTAGTATGAGATCTTATGTTCTTATTTAATTGGCCTCATATATGGCTTGAAAAGTGCTTAGAACCCACATTCTGAGTTGTGTAGTTCACCAGAATTTCTGCTGGTTTGATGTGTTTTGGGTCTCACGATGTCAGTTTTCTATTGTTGAAATGTTAATGTGTCATAATCATTTATTTTTTATTATGTTAATGAACTTTCATATTAATTGATACAGTTAAGTGAATAATGTGTACATTTTTATTCATTGAGATTTTTTAATGGTAGATCAGGAAAAAGAAATATAGAATAAAAGATTGATTACTCTCTCTCTGTATATATATATACATACATATATATATATATATACATATACATATATATATATATATATATATGTATGTATATATATATACAAATCCAATGACCACAATTGGTGTATTCTTTCCTTGACAAGGATTATTTTGATATATTATAAGATTTTAGATAATTATTAGAATATTTATAGCCAATGTTGCTGCACAATTTCAAAACCCAATGACATCTTGCTCTCACTATAGAAAGAATTCAAGAATACACATTTAGAGGAATTTTACATAGCAAGGATTTGCCAGCAACAGCAAATGGAAATGTACTTTCAGAGGAAATTGAGGTTGAAGGACTTTATAAAGCAGTCAATTGCTTTATCTCTCAGTCTGAAAGGTTTTACATCACTGCTTAATGATAATGTTAATAAGATATGCATTACTAAGAAAAAGTAAAAAATTTTCCTTGGAAAGTGTTGGCTAGAAGGGAAACTATATTAGAAAATCTATTTATTGGAATCAAAATGGCCACTTACATACTTATACACTTACATAAAACCATAAGTTTACTTACATGTTGCTGAAGCAATTTCCTGATTTTTTTCTAGACTTTTATAAGATTTTTTGCAGAATTGGACCAAAAAGCCACAGGCACAGAGTTTACAGAACTGACACTGAGAGAATGTTCAAACTAAGGCAAGTTACCTTGAGGGCTACTAGCACTTGTCTGCCTGTTGAGATTTTACTCTTCACTGGTTAGTGGCTTCTGCTGCTGCTGGTCAGAATCCAAACTCCTTGCTAAGACACTCTCAATTAAGTGTCAATTAAATGATAATGATAATAATTTGATGCTCTTGATGACTTTTATACTACATAAAATGTTCTTTATAGAATGATCTCACTCTTGTCAATTTGTCTCAAAAAATCTTAGCAGGAAATATTAGGAATTTATGTACATGGTAGGTGGAAGTACAGCCTAACAAAGATGTCTAAAGATTTACTGCAGGAATCTGAAATATGTTGTTAACCTTGGCCAAAGGGGATTATCCAGTTAAGTTTGCTAGTCTTTAAAAGTAGAGATACTTTCCTGCCTAAATTAAGAAAAATAGATGCATTGAGAGAAGCTGGATTATTCAACAGATTCAACTTATCATTGTTTTTTTGAAAAATATGTTTTATCCACTATGTTCCACAAATTATTCAGTTGTTAATAAAATATTACAGAATTAGATGATGCTACCAGAGGTAAAAAGAATGATCATGATGCCACATCCACTTATCCATCACAGACATCATCTCCCTTGTATCCATTGGCATATGACCAACTGACTTTAGGGACATTTGTACATAAATTCAATCTCGCAAAATTTTTAGCTGTAGCTATAATGAGTGACATTAATTTAAATACTAAGTTGTGTTTGTCCTCTTATGACTTTGACTTAATAACCCTTATTTGACTGTTTTACTCCAGATTATAACTTACAGAAATCTAGAAAATAAGAGTACTCAAAATAACAAAACATAGTTTTTCTTCCCCAGTCTATCATTCTTATAGATCTAACCCCTTTCCATTTCTTTCAAATGATTCTTCCCGAATGGTCTACTTGTGGCAATAGCATTAGAAAAGAATGTACTGAAGTGAAATATTTTTGTTTGTTGTCCTAGTACTGATGTTTGAATTCAGAGACTGGAGCTCACTCTACTCCTTTGCTTAGCTTTTATGTTCTATAACTTGAGCCATGTCTCTACCCAAACTTTTTTTTATTATGAAAATACTGGACAGAGGAGTTACAATTACATGGGCAAGATAATGAGTACATTCCTTTTCAAGCATTGTTGCCTCCTCCTTTGTTTCCAAACTTTTTTGAAGGTGGTTAGTTCAGAGATTCAATCTTGATGACTTCTCTGTCCAGGTTGGTTTTAATTCTTTCTCCAAATATCAGCTTCCTGAGTAACAGGCACAAGCCACCAGATTCAGGCTTGAGTTCAATTTTAAGATATCAGTAAGAGCCATTAAAAATTCAGTATTCTGTTGATATTTTATGTATATTATTAGATAGTGCTTGATCATCTAATGATAATCACATCACATTCTAGAGCAGGTTTTTTGTTTCAAATAATGTCTATATTATGGCCTTTACTATTGTATTTTTTCCATTTTTTCTTACCTTTAAGTTTTACCTTTATTTATTTATTTTCATTTAATTTTGTTAATGTGAAATTTTATAATTATTTAATCAATGTAGATTTTAGGCATATATTTTTGTCATTAAATATTTTTGCTAAACCACTTTGATTTGAGTCACATGAGTGTATCACTAATGATAATTCTAATACACGATGGGAACTTAGATATTTTAAACAACAGCTTATTATAAGAAAGTGGTGGAGGAAATTGACCAAGACATTTTATTTTTAAACTTAATCACATTTAATTAAGAAGCTTTTTTTCCTTTAAAGATAATGACAAAATTATCCGTTGTCTTATTTCCCTTCTATATAAATGAAGATATTTTAAAACATCTACGTTTTTAGATCATTTTCATTCATTTACTCACCTGTGCTTTGTGCCCATTCTGCTATGAATATAAATTTGCTAATGTCTACATCTATCAGAAAAAAATAGCTATTGTTTTTTTCTGATTAGTAATTGACCTACTAATGCAAATGAAGACATATTTTAAAATCATTTTGTTGTGCCTTTTTAAAAATGCTGAATCTATTTGAAAAGCTCTAATGACATAAGTATCCATAAAAACAGGGCAATTGAGTTCAAGAGAAGACTTTGTGTTCAATTAGCAAGCATTTTGTCTCTTATGGTTCCAAATATCCTTATACTTGAGAATGTTTTATTAAAGGGGTTATTTTACTTTTAATGGCTGAAATATTTCTGGGCTTGGAGAGCATATTCAGTCCTTAAGAGGTCCTTAGAGAGGATGAGTGACCTTTATCGTCAAAGTACTAAATGAGAACACCATTGGCATAGCTATATTATCATAAAGCAAATTTAGAAACTAGATTTCTAAAAGGGTATGGAATTGGTATAATGGAAAAGGCCAAGTGTGAGTCCTTGTGGAATTTTCTGATGTTGTGCAGAGAATACAGATGGACTCGAGTGTGACCAATTTGTTCTTATAGAAATATACAACAAATTGAGCATAGGATTTTGAAAACAGGATCTCATTTTAGAGGCCTCCTGCCAACCGTAAGATAGGCTGTTATGATTTAAATTTCCTACAAATGATCGTTGGTCAAGGATGATTGAGTTCATCATAATCATTTCTTAATACCCACTCATGAATAATCAATGAAATAAAATATTATTTATTTTAGAAGATGAAGTTTCAATCATGTGACTATCAAGCTCTAAGTTATAGAAAAGATAATTTTTCTCCAAAAATATCATGAGCTCATTGCAATAATTTTGTCTGCCTAAAATGCATAAACATATAACATATAGGTACTTTAATAAAGAGAAGTCAACATCTTCTTTTTAAAGCCAATCTAACTGTAACATACATTCGCACAGACACACACCACACCAGACACACGCATGCGTGCACGCGCACACACGCGCACGCGTGCACACGCGCACACACACACACACACACACACACACACACCACAGTCAGAATTATAGTCAAATAAAAATGTAAATTATTTTTGGTACCTACAACAATGAAGAATGTAGAATACAATTAGAGAGGTCCAGGATTAGCTATCAGTGAGATATGTATGAATTATCAACCAATATATCTTATAATTATATCATTTATAAAACATCAGTTCTTTGAATTGTATTAGGTAGTTTAATTGAAACTTAAAATATGTCTTATATTTGTAATGTATGAAAAATGAATAAAATATTAATAGATATTGGGAATGAACAGAAATGGATACTATTTTTCATAGGTTAGTGTGCTGTTGTCCTTTCTTTTCCCTTCCTTTTCTTTGTCTATTCTTTTTATTTTATTTAGTATAAAGGTTTTATAGAGAGGAGTTACAATTACATAAGCATGGCTCTCTTTGCTCTTTTCTAGCTCTTTCCTCTCTCTTTCCCAGCTCTCTCTCATTCCCAGGCCTTTCCCAGCCACGTGGAGTGCCTACTTTGTCTGAATAAACCTACCCCTTACCTGAATACCATGTGCGAGCTGCTGTTCTTACTCAGTTACCTCTTTTTTAAAAACCTAACAGCCACACCTTTCTCCACCCATACCCTAGATAAGGCCTAGCCCAGGCCCAGATGCCCTCTCGCTGCTTTTTTCTAGGTCTTTCTCAGCTCTTTCCTTTTCTTCTCTTTCTCTGCTCTCTCTGCTCTTTTCTAGCTCTTTTCTAGCTCTTTTCTCTCTATTTCCTAAATTAAAAAAATAAATTAATTAGCAATTGCATAAGTGTGGAAATGAGAACAGTTCTTGTTGAACATCATTTTGTCCCAATTACCCTTCACCAGACTCAACACACCCAACCCCTTTGAGTTGCAATGTTAATTTCCACTATAGTGTCTTGTGAGTACTACTATCGCGTTGGTTCACTCTTCGTCCTTTGACTCACCATTTCTGTGATTCCACTTCTCATCCACAAATCAGATAAATGTATATACAAGGCAAAGGGTACTAAAAAACAAGTGACAACAGGGGGTAAACCAAAGGGGAAACAAACCTGAATTGCATGCAGGACACTAAACAACAACTCTTGTTTCCACATCTTGTAGTTCATTACATAAGCATCGTTTTATGAGGTCATGTATCTATATCTATATTTATATCCATATGTCTTTCCCATCAGACTTATGCTTTAAAAATTGTAGGAAACATGGTGATTTTGCTTCCATTAAATTTTACAACTCAATTACTAAAATCTAACTATGGTTTATAAATAATTTGATCACTTCTATTAGGTATTATCAAGGAAGGAAAACATTTTCTCTACCTTTTTATAACTTGGTCCTGAGAATCAAAGAGGTAAGAAAAATGTATTCCCAGAAGTTCAGACATGAATATTTTA
Organism: Dipodomys spectabilis; assembly: GCF_019054845.1. Lineage (NCBI taxonomy): Eukaryota > Metazoa > Chordata > Mammalia > Rodentia > Heteromyidae > Dipodomys > Dipodomys spectabilis. Next base: position 4,100,264 of record NW_024870814.1, read on the forward strand.
ATGTATTTTGTTTTAATTTTACATGTACAGTACTTCGAAGAATAAAATAAGAAAGCATACAGAATTGGTTAGGCTGCCATTTTAACAAAAGATGATAAACAATGACTACTGAGTAGCCAAGAATGGAAATTTGACTATCTAGGGTAGACCTTGCAAGAAAGTGATAGGAATCAGTTTGGGAAACTAATGGAAGATGAGTTATTATAGTAAGCCTTGTTTCCATGTACTACCTCACAGTCAGTACAAAAGCATTCACTCTTCTCATTCTGTCACAGAACAGGTGAGAAAATCACTTCACATGGGGAAATCCATGCCCTAAATTAAGGAGATACATTTGAGATTAAGAATTCCTCCTGTATCACTTATATCTTAATTACTTTCAGCTCAAAAGGTTTCTGCTGCCAATGTCATATATTTTCAGGTGACATATCCTAAAACTGTTGAGCTTGATAAACTTATATCTCTAATGGTGAGACATACTCTAATATTTGCAGGTTAGTTCTGACTTAATACTTTTTGTTGTGATTATTTGTTCATTTTATTTGGGAGAAGGGGCTTAATATCTTGAATATCTCAATACTTTTGGAATATTTTTTAATTGTACAAAGGAATTGACATTCACCAGAACAGTTTATGAATACAGTACATCTTGATCATTGCCACCATTTCAACCTTCTCACCCAACCCTCCCTATCCATCCCTTCCCTTGCTTATATTAATTTGAGGTTATGCGTTCAATTTTTTTGCCATCTTACAAAGCAGTTTTTAAGTGTAATCTGTGTCATCACTTCAATATCTTCACTCCCCTTTGACCCACCCCTTCCCATGTAATTCTCAATTCTGTGGTATATACAATGAATTCCTGCATTCTCCCCTCTTCCCTATTTCATTCTCTATCTCCCCTCTTAGCCTGACCTTCCCATCTTGCACATACCCATTTTCTGGAACTTATTTCTTTGGGCTTTGGCTTAGTCTCTTAGTCTTTTTAAAGATTTGTACTGTTTGTACTCTCTGTAGAATCTACTAAACTTCAGTTAATTCCTTTGTAACCCTTTGCATAACACCGACTGTGTTTACTTGTAGGTTTCTAGGCACATTCTAGCTACCACAAATGAGGTAATTCATGCAATCTATATTTCTCTGGGTCTGTCTTACTTCACTTAATAACTTTCATCCTAGTCTTTTCATTTCCTTATGAATGGTACAATATCATTCTTTCTAAGGGATGAGAATGAATATATATATATATATATATATATGTATATACACATATGTATGTGTATATACATATATATATATATATAATTTTCTTGATCAATTCACACATTGAGAGGCATCTGTGTTGACTTCATGTCTTGGCTATGGTAAATAATGTTGCAATGAACATGTTTGTTTTGGTAGCCTTAGTGTGGCGTTGTGTGTCATCTGCTGGGTAAAATGCTAGGAGTAAAATCAGATTGGCCAAGAATCACAAACCTCACCATCTCTTCCAAATGATTAGTTGGGATTATAATGGCAATGATCACATCCACAATTTGAATTATTCTTTTTTTATTTGTTCCCCACCTCACCCTTTGGTAATACTAGAATTTGATTCCAGGGTCTCACTATTATTAGGGATGGGTCTCTGACGCTTGAGGCATATCATCAGCTATTTTTGCTTTAGTTGTTATTCAAATAATATGTGTTCGTACCAAGGCTGGCTGCACTATGATCCTCCTATTTGTGTTTCTCAAGTAGCTGGGAAGACAGGCATTAACTGTCCCATCATCTTCCATTGGTTAAGATGGAGTCTCACCAATTTATTTCCCTATGCTGGCCAAGAATAGCATCTCTTTCACTCTCTTACAGGCAATAGTTTGGATTACAGATATGAAAAACAAATCCAAATGCTTTACTATTTAAGATTTTATTGTAAACTAAGGAAAAATGAATGTAATTTTTAAAAAATAATCATAGTGTTTTTCAGGATAGTTATGGTATATAAGAATTCATTTTCATTCACAATTTTGTATCCAGTCTTAAAACATACAAATAGCACATTATTTAAAGTACCATACAATATAAAAGTATGTCCACAGACTTTTTTGCAGGAACATATCCTAATTCCTTCTCCTCCCATGTGCTAAACTTGCTAACTCACAGTAAATATCCATTGTCAGCACAGAAAGCAAGATTTCAAAACCCTGGAAACTTTAAGCCATAGCTTGAAGCACTCTAAAGATACCTCAAACTTAGATGTACAATCATGTGCCTCAAGCTTAGCCATCCAATCAGTATGCTGACTGAAAGCTTCAGTGGGTTTTTAACATTATTACAACAATAATGTCTATATAACATATTCAAATTTCTTTATAGCAATGACTACAGACCAACTTCACCAAGTCACACAATTTCTGATATATTTCACACACTGAAAAAATAAGTAATCTATATTTGAGTTCACAATAAAGTGATAACTAAGTATATACTACCAAGTATAGAATTTAATAAATACAGGGGCTGGGAAGGTGGCTCAGTGGTAGAGGGCTTGCCTTACATGCATGAGGCCCTGGGTTCGATTCTTCAGCACCACATAAGCAAAAAGAAAAAAGCCAGAAGTGGTGCTGTGGCTCAAGTGGTAGAGTGCTAGCCTTGAGCTGAAGAGCTGAGGGACAGCACCCAGACCCAGAGTTCAGGCCCCATGACCGGATCCAAAAAAAAAAAAAAAAGAATTTAATAAATACAGTACCTCCTGTCTACTCTGGAATATTGTGAAAATATTCTATTAGATGTACAACCTGCTAAAGTTTACATTACAGTAGTTATTATCATCAATTTTATAGTAGAAATTATAATTTAAGTAAAGTTACACACATTGTAATATCAAGAGCTAATCATATTAATCTTTATTTCTTTTCTATTTAGTTTCTTTGTAATATGTATTACTGTGCTTAAATTTTTATGATCAGAGTGAATGCAAACATGTCCTAAATGAAATGCCATGTATTTATAAAATCAACTGTGCTATTTAAATTAGCATTAATAATATAAAATATACAGATAAAATATGGCTTAGAGGAATCATGCCAGTATTTAAAAGATGGAAACTTAAGAAAATTGGAGTAGATTGTCATGCTTTCAATATTTAAGAAATTTATATGCATGTACTATATATATAACATATACATTATATATGCATACATATATGTATACATAATATGTATATATACATAAGTACATATTATGTATACATATTTCCAAGAAAAGATGTGAAGTTTTTTTTGTTGAAGTGGGTTGAGGAATAAATAGTTCCAAATACAGCTTGTAATTAATTTGAAGTTATAGAAGAACAGTTATCTGAAGTCTATTAAGGTAAGAAGTTGCTTCATAATAAGAAGATGTGTGCTCAGATGTAGCATGGTTTAGATATGTACAGTTTTCTGTATTTCTTAGTGTTTCTCATGTATAAAGTTACCAACTGTAAACTTTAAGTTCAATTCAAAGTAATAACCTATTGTTTTATATTATTTTAACAATATTCCTTTTAAACAACTTAATAGCAAAAAAATTTTATAAGCATTACTTTTAGGTTTTAGGAGCTAACATATTACATTAATTCCCTATACCATGATATATTTTTCTTAGCCTTGGATCACGCACAGCTAGATATAAAATTGTAGGGTGATTAGTTGATGTCTTGGTCTCTTGTACAAGTATTGTAACCAAAATCACTTTTTTGTTTTTATTGTCTGATGGATGATTAGTCTTACCTTTTAGATATTGTGTTTTAATTCTTTCTTGGCATTTGATGTAGAAATTTCTTAGTTTTCTTGAGTTATTGTTTCATTCAGTTCATTTGAATATAGATATGTACTATTTGCCCCAAGTTTGTGCTTCTAATCTGAAGCTTTACATGTTGTAGATTGTTCTAATAGTCTCAGTAGGAATTTTTCAAATCTTTTCTTTCAATTTTTCCTTCTTTCCTTAATTCTTTCTTTTCTTTTAGAAAAAATTGTCTGTCACCCCACTAATAAGAGGTACCAAGAGACAGCAGTCTTATATTTCCTTCGTAGCTTCTGCAAAATTAAGTTCTAATCATCAGGCTTAATTTTATATTTTATTTTTTTAATTATCTTTAAGTAGTTGTACCAACAAGGTACCATTTAACGAAATAACTTATGAAGGCATTGCAGTTTGATCTTGCCATCCTGTCAACATTCGCACCTACCTTCCACCCATCTCTTCACTTACGTATTTTCTTTTCGGTTTTTATTTATTTATTTATTTTTATTGTGAAAATACCGTACAGAGGGGTTATAATTACATGGGCAGGATAATGAGTACATTTCTTACCAAGCATTGTTGCCTCCTTCTTTGATTCCCCTTCCCATCCCTTCCCATCTTTCCCCCCTCCCCCCCTCCACCTCGCCAAAGTTGTAAAGTGCATTTTTCGACAACGATTTGTACATCACACTTACATATTTTTATATTTGTTACTCAGCCACTAAAACTGTTCTTATTTCTTTATTTTCCCATTTACTTTCAAGTTATGAACATAATGATTCTTATTTTTTATCTTACATTGTAATTTTTGTCATTTATCTCAAAACTGAGAATTATTTATGTAATTAGAAAAGTTTCTAATTTTCAGTTTAAACTATGCTCACTGATTTTTTTCTTTTTTTTCTTTTTTATTGTGAAAATACCGTACAGAAGAGTTACAATTATATGGGCAAGGTAATGAGTACATTTCTTATCAAGCATTGTTGCCTCCTTTGTTTCCCCTTCCCATCTCCCACTAACTCCCCCCCCCCCCCAAGTTGTAAAGTTCGTTTTTCGACTTAACGACTTGTACCTCTCATTGTTGCAGTGGGTCCACCTGTATCTCTAGTTCAAATGCATATCTAGACCTTGGAAACATTTTGCATTTGACTCTGAATATTTCTTTTGTTTCTTTACACTGTGATTTTAAACTGTTTAGAACATAAAGTTTTCTGCAGTGTAAGCTCTTTAATTTCATTCCATCTTCATTAGAAATTCACTCTAAAGTATTTTATTGAGCTTTTGCAATTCTCTCCTAAGAATATCTTCCTTTGTTCTTACTGTGTGGATGTTTATACTACTGTTTAATTGATCATATCCAGATGTAATTATTTGTCATTTACTATTCATTGGGTTTACTTGGAGATGTATAGACACAGTCTAGTTATTGCTAATGAGGGAAACCATGCAACCTATGTTTCTTTAGCTCTAGCTTACTTTGCTTAGTATATTTACACTTTAGTATATTTACACTTCTTCACAAATGGAGCATTGATATTCTTTCAGATGAATTGTGTGTACCTACCACATTTCCTTGATCTATTATCCAATGAGGGACATCTGGGTTGATTCTATATCTTGTCCACAGTAAACAACGCTGCAATTAACAAGGTCATTCTGGTGGCTTTTGTGTAGCCTGGTTTTGTTGTTGCTTATCAAAATGAACCCCAAGAAATAGAAACCAGATGTTTTTTATTTTACTTTTTTTTTTTGTCAGTTGTGGAGCTTGAACTCTGAGCCTGGGCGCTGTCCCTCAGCTCTTCAGCTTAAGGTAAAAGCTCTACTGCTTGAGCCACAGAGCTACTTCTGGTTTTCTAGTGGCTTATTGGAGCTAAGAGTCCCATGGACTTTCCCGCCTGGGCTGGCTTTGAACCACAGTCCTCAGATCTCAGTTTCCCGAGTAGGTAAGTTTACAGGCATGATCCACCAGAGCCGGGATTATTTTACTTTTTTATGGTTCTTTATCTTTCCTTCTTTCCTTTTTCTTGAGTTTACTCCCTTCCATTGTTGTTTTTGTTTTTTGTTTGTTTTTGTTTGTTTGTTTTTATTGTTGTTTTTGTTTTTGTTGGTCATGGGGCTTAAACTCTGGGCCTGGGAGCTGTCCCTGAGCTCTTCAGCTCAAGGGAAGCACGCTACCACTTGAGTAACAGCACCATTTCCTGTTTTCTGGTGGTTTATTGGAGATAGTCTCATGGAATTTCCTGCCTAGGCTGGCTTTGAACCATGATCCTCAGAGCTCAGCCTCCTTAGTAGCTAGGATTACTGGTGAGCCACGAGTGCCCACCCTGTTTTTTATTTCTGTACCCTTTGTCTTGTATAAAATTTATCAGCTTTGGAGAGGAGAAGGGGAAGCAGAGAGATGGTGGGACAAAGCATGAATCCATTTAACAGTGAAACCAGTTAGATACTATGCTGCAAATGAACTACAAAACTTGGAGGGAGGGAAGTTGGGAGAGTAAAAACTGGGAGAGAATGAGGGAGAGGGTGACACTATTTAAAAGGAAATATACTTATTACCTGACATGTAACTGTAATTCCTGTACATTACCTTTACAGTAAAAAAAAAACAAATACATATTTTTTATTGTTTCTTTTCCAGATTTTGCTTAACAAATATGCATAAACTTTTAGTATCATGAGAAGCAAGTATTTAAGGTAACATACATTTAACATTGATATGCACATATATACATATCAAGCATACATACAACATTTTAGGCATTTTAAAACTCAGTTCTAAATTCAAAAACTTGATTTAAAAATTATGTATATTTATGGATATGAATGTGGTTGTTACTTTGAGCTACATGTTTATTTTAAAGGATATCTTTACCTATATATATAATGGATAAAACTAGATATCTTAAGTAAGTTATTGTGACAATAGTAAATAATACCAAATTGGAGAACAAAAATGATCTCACAGAGCAAAGTTTAGGCACATTGACCACAAAAAAATACCACAAAAAGATAAACATGACATGTCACAAATATGAAAATTTGCCTAACTAGAATCTAGCAACTATGTATTTTACAACTAAAACCTAAAAGTATAAAATAAATGAAAACAAATATGGGGAAATTCATAAAATAATTAGGTAATGGTAATATATTACATGAATAAAAATAAAAACAGGAAAAATCAATTAAAGTCAAACACTTATTTTCTGGAGTAAAATTAATTGGTGTAGCCTTTTTATTCTTATTTCTAAAAATTGCCAATGAACACATTATATATATATATATATATATTGCAAATATTCTAAAAGACCTTGCAATTTATAAAAGAAAATAAGTACCAGAGGTCAGGAAGATGTAAATTACATATAATTTTATAAATATAAGCCCATTGATTAAAATAATAATTGACCTAGTAAAAATATTTTTACAATCAAAATATATGTGGGAAAGATAAGTTCTGAAAAAGACAATATTTCACATTAAAGATTGAAGTATGCTCAAGGCTTTTAAATAATTTCACTTTTATCCCACAAATTCTCATTTTAAGTATGTCAAATCTACTGCTTTTTGTGGATGACAAGCAAAACAATGCTGTACATTTGTTTTACATGTATAAATCATATATTCTACATATATATGATATTATATATACATATCTTTTATATACTATATGTGAAATATGAATGCACATATATATTTACCCAAATATACACGATATATAGTCACTTCATTTTAAATGATCATTTCAACTAATACCAAATTAAAAGACTAACTTGGACTGATATGCCAGGTCATCAAGTATGTCCATTACTCACCAGCTATATTATGTATAGACTTGTTGAAAATGAAAGTAGATGTGCACTCACAACCATATTTTGTGCAATTCTCTCAAACTACAATCTATTATGATGATTAGTGCTTGAGATTATTTACATTATCCAATCTGACATATATGTGAATTAATCCATTGATTGTATCGCTTTAATACAAGATCAGTGAATGTAACAATTCATGATAAATGATTAAACTATCAACAAAAAGACTGGGCAGATGGAAAGATGGATTTTAATAGTTCAGTTATGCCATCTGCCATTCTTAACAAGTAACCAGAAACAGCCACAATTATCACCTTGTAAATTTTTTAAATCTAGCTTAAAAAGTGGGAGCTTTTGAATTTTCTAAATGTATTTCACATGTTAAAATATTACACATTGATCCAAATTTTTACATGTTTTAGAACTGAGTTGTTTAATACTAAAATTATACAATCTGTTTTTTTCCCAAATAAACACATACAAGTTGTTTGAAAATACTTTGAGACAAATTCTTTCAAAGTTGGCTATTTTGATTATACAAATCTTTGTTGTCTGTATAAATTTGGAATCATTATTTGCCATTTAAAATAAACAGAACTAATTACATAAATAATTCGTTGTTAATTTATTCTTTGTTAACTTATTTTCACATAGTATAATATGATGTTTAAAAAGGAAAGGAAGTAGGTTATTTAATTAGAAAATGGTAAAAATCCCAGTGCCTATCTGACAACACTGATCTTAGAGGAAAAGGAAAAACGAAGAGATGTTAGAGGCTGAGTTTACAGATGTTAGCGCTAAGAGGAATAATGAGACTATTGTTAATTATAAAAATCGTTAAGGGAGGGGCTGGGAAGGTGGCTCAGTGGTAGAGCACTTACCTTGCATGCATGAGGTCCTGGGTTCTATTCTTCAGCACCACATAAGCAAAAAGAAAAAAGCCAGAAGTAGCACTGTTGCCCAAGTGGTAGAGCGCTAGCCTTGAGCTAAAGAACTGAGGGACAGCGCCTAGGCCCACAGTTCAGGCCCCACGACCAGACCCCCCCTAAAAAAATGGCTAAGGGATATTTGGGTCAAAAGATCTACAGATCAGAATATTCACTATTAAATATGTATTGATAATTTCAATATGTCTTATTTTATAAATCAAAGCCATATTTAGATTAATAAAATTTTTATCTATCCATTAAAAGGAATAATTTTTAAAAATAGTAATGGAAAATTGAGTTTACATTTCCTAAAGGCTCAGTGGAACTTACTATAAATTAGTAAGGCATTACTGCATCTATTATCAACACAATGAAAACCAAGACCTCTACCACAACACCCCTATACATCTTTTCAGTTGTCAAAATATATTTTGCATCTTTATCTCAAGGATACAAAATACAAGGTTACTAAGGCATTTATTATACCAGTCACATTATTTTTGCAGTCATGGGGCTTGAAATCTGGGCCTAAGTGCTATCCCTGGGCTCTTCAACTCAAGGCGAGCACTCTACCACTTGAGCCACAGTGTCAATTCTGGTTTTCTGGTGGTTAATTGGAGTTAAGTGTCTCACAGAGCACCAGAATCAAATACAGTGAAAACAGGGGTTATACCATGGGGGAAGAACATAGAAAAGAAACAAAAATTCACATGGTACATTATAAGTACATTTAAAAACAACAGCAAGAAAGATAAAACCACTTGTGCCTCTGTCTTGGGGTCCATTTCATTTAGAGTTATCTTATATGGCCATATGTACATGGCTTTTGAGCTTTTCTGCTTGTCCTAGACATATACTAGTTATTGCAAATAAGGAAAACCATGGGACCTATATTTCTTTGGGCCTGGCTTACTTCACGTAATATAATTTTTTCTAAGTCTTTACATTTCCTAAAAAAATGGGCAGTGTCTTTCGTTCTGATGGAGGCATAAAATTCCATTGTATATATATATAGCTATGGTAAATAATCTTACTACAAATATAGTTGTGCTGGTAGCTTTAGTATGGCCTTGTTTGTGAATTAGTGGGATTGCTCTATGTGGTGTCTTTTGAGAAACTTCCATACTGCTTTCCAAAGTGGTTGAACAAGTTTACACTCCCACCAACAATGCAGCAGGGTTCCCTTCTGGCCACACCCCTTCCAGCATCTGTTGTTATTAGATTTCTTCATTATTGCCATTCCAACTGGGGTGAGGTGGAATCTCAGTGTTATTTTGATTTGCATTTCTTTTATGACTAGAGAGGTTGAGCATTTCTTCATGTGTCTATTGGCCATTCTTATTTCCTCTTCAGAGAAGTCTCTCTAAATCTTTAGTCCTCTTATCAATCCGGCAATTATTTCTTTGAGGCTTTGATTTTGGAGGATTTAATTTTTTGCGCTCTAGGTATATTTGTTAGGAAATGGAAAGACTTGGAAAAAAATCATATTAAGTGAAGTAAGCCAGGCCCAAAGAAATATAAGTCCCATGGTTTCCCTTATTTGCAATAATTAGTATACATCTAGGATAGTATTTTCACATGAACAGAAAAACTCAAAAGCTATACACATGGGATCATATGTGATGATGCTAAGTGAAATGAACCCCAAGATACAGACACAGAGGTTTTTCTCTATGATTGTTGTTTTTAATGTATTATGTGGGTTTTTTGTTTGTTTACTTACTTCTTTTGGATGTTCTTCCTATATCCCCTGTTGTCACTGTACTTGATTTTGGTAACCTGAATTTTGTACATACATTTATCTAATTAGGAAAGGGGAAGGGGAATAACAAAATGCTAAAAGAAGGACACAAGATGACCCATTGCAACAATGATACTCACAAATCACTATGTTGCAAATGAACTTTACAACTTCAGAGGGAGAGCAATAGTGGGGGAGGTGGGGAAGGGAAGGGATAGTAGGAAAAAAACAAAGGAGAGGGTAACAATGTTCAACAAGAAATGTACTCATTATCTTACTCATGTAACTTTAACCCCCATATACAGCGTATTTACAATAAAAATAAAATAAAAAAGAAGACATCTCTTTTCCCTAAATGAATGAATTACTACCTACCCCTACCAACATTTTAGCAAGTGTGTAAATCAATCATATATCCTGTTTATACAGCCTAGGATTTCTTCCCATTAATTTTAATCCATTGTGGTGGGATATTTTATTACTGCTTATGTTAAACTTTTATTTTTCTTTAAGGAATCTATTACTCAGGCTGGGTGCTGGTGGATCACACCTGTAATCCTAGCTACTCAGGAGGCTCAGATTTGAAGATCATAGTTCAACGTCCAGCCTGGGCATGAGTCTGTGAAACTCTTATCTCCAATTAAGCACCAGAATGTAGGAAATGGCTCTGTGGTCACAGTCATAGAGCACTAACCTTGAAATGAAGAGCTGAGGGACAGTGAGTGCCCAGGCACAGAGTTCAAGCCCCATGACCAACCAAAAAAAATAGAGAGAGAGAGAGAGAGAGAGAAAGAGAGAGAGAAAGAAAGAAGGAAAGAAAGAAAGTCTGTAAAAGAAAGTCTGTCTATTACTCAGGTTCATTTAGTGAAATATTTTTAAATTTAAGTTTTAGCTTATTTTATATAACAATTAAAAATTATAATAGCTTCTTTAGCTCTTAACTGTTTACTCTTTCTGATTCCATGAAAGTATTTTCTACAATTGACAGCATTTTTATTCCCTAAGACTTAAGTTTAAAAATATCCATGGTTGATTAAGATCACTTTACTTATAATCATGAACCACTCTTTGGTTCAATAGAACTTCAGTATATAAAATTTATAGTTATGAAGGTAACATAGCAAATAGTTTTCAGTTATTTTAACCATCCTAATTAGTTTAAATTTCCTTCCAAATCTGTAAAAGCATATTTTCCAAGGGTATGTAAAGATCATATGAGCAAAAAGAAGATGAAAGATAATAATATTATTTTTCAAATGATCATTTTATTGTTTCATGAATTATTTTAAATATTTGAGTTTGAACTCAGGTCTTCAGGTTGATCAACAGGCACTTTACCACTAGATTCCTGATATCAGCAGGCCAATAATCTGAATTATTTTCCTGTTAGAAATAATTTTTGGAGGATTATAGAAACTACTATCTCTTGGTACAAGTAATGCATAATTCACTTATATGTTACAAAAACATCTAGCATAGATTTGAGTTCATTTATTTCCAAGCACAGCAGCAGATAATTTTTTGTAGCTTTCCACTCTGATATATCACTATATGTAATATTCAAACAATATAAAGTCAAATATTTTGAAAAAATGTAGAATATGAACTAAAATATAAATTTGTCAAATTCATGCTAATACATGCCTTGTATGGTGTTCAATTCTGGGAAACAGAAACTAATGTTTGAAGATCATAGTTAATATTAGGCCATGACTCTTTAAGATTACATGATTCTAATAATTATAATTCAATGATAATAACATTTTATTTTTTATTTTTAGTTTATTTTTATTGTTATTGTAAATATATAGAGGGTTACAGTTATGTGACAGGTAATGAGTACATTTCTTTTGAACAGTGTCACTTAGACATTCTCCCCTAGCTTTGCCCTTCTGTAACCCCCAAAAGTTATATAGTTCATTTTCAACATAGTGTCTAGTCAGTATCGCTGCTGTGTTTGCTCACTCTTTGTTCTACCATTTCTGTAGTACTCCCTTACCCATCCCAAAACAGATACACTTACAAATAAGACAAAAGGTACAGAAAATGAAAACAGGAACAAAGAAGAAAAAACTCTTGCTTCCATTACTTGGAGTTCATTTTGATAAGTATCATTTTATATGATCATATGCACATAGCTATTGAGCTTTTGTAATCCTCTCCTAAAAATATGCTCCTAAATACATTATTTTTAATGAAATTTCTCTCCTTTCTTTTCTTCTACCATCAGATACATTTCCTGTATAGTTCAACAAAATTGAATCATGCATCATTAAATTCTGAGTACCAGGTAAGTCAGGTATAGTGGCTGCACTACAGATTTTAAAGCATACGATAAACTTGGAGTTGGATGGTAATGGTGCTTCCATCTCAGTGTGTTTTTCTTTTGTTGTATGTTTATTCATTATCAGATTATTTTTCCTATTATCTTCATCATGAAAAGGTAGCATTGGCATGATGTAAAGTTTGTTATTGTTGTTATTTTTTAACTTTGGCTTTTATTATTTTTTCAGAAGGCATAAATTCATCACATGTGGTTTTGTGGTGAATCTCAATAATACTAAAATATTAGAAAGCTAAATATAAGAAATTCTATTGACATTATGTAAAATAATAATCTTCCTATTTTTAAAAAATTCCAAATAAGATAACACATAAGTCTCCATATTTCTCTTTTTCTGTTTCAATTTTAATGTCAATAGTTCTTGCTCCCTAGATTTTCTTTCTTAGGAGAAATTTTCATTGATTATTTTAAGAACTTCAATCATGTATGCTCTTTTTGCTCTTCTTTCTCTGGCCTTACTGTCCTATTTAATCATTTTCAACTAGTGGTACATGATACAGTCAGGAGATACCCAGTTATACACTTCTAGTCTGTCCTGTAACCCAATACAACTAATTCCCCTGTGAAGGATTCAGGAAAATAAATAGTATAAAGGTTTGTGTCAAAATGTACTCATGACTTTGCCCATGTAATTCTAACCCCTCTGTCTGGTATTTTGACAATTAAAAAAACAAACAAACAAAACTGGGAGACAGCAAGGGAAAGGGTGACATTTTCCAAAAGGAAATGTACTCTTTGCCTGAATTATGTCACTGTAACTCCTTTGTTTCTTAAGCATTTTTAAATAAAAATAATAAAAAATAATATCAAAAAACAAACATATAGGAGTACAAAATAATTTCCTCCTTCCTTAGGGATTTTCAGATTCAAAAGGACAAGCCTTGGATGATGATCGCCAAATGTAACTTCTTAACTCTTCCTTTGGGAGAAAAGAACTCCACTAAGCCTCCTATTTTGAGGAAAAATAAATGACTTCAATTTTAAGAATCAGTGGCTATTTATAAATAATTTGAGTCAATTCTTCCCAACTTTTCAAAATATAGATAAATGATATTGGATGAAAACTAAAAAAGTTTCTAAAGCATGCCAAAATCATTGCTTGGATACCTTTGGCAAAGAGAAGCTTAGTTGGTTGAAAGACCTTAATAATTATCTATTATACCCATTTTAAGTGGTTTCTGTAAATCAATTAAAACTGGAAGTTAATGATATATTATCCGCTGATAGTATGTTCTGCCATATCTATGCACTATCTTTATTCTCAGATGCATCTAATATTATTGTAAGGAATTCAAACAAATATATCTCTGAATTGCTTATCCAAAAGGTAGAAATAATTATTTTAAAGAAATACATTTTGAGTAAATGTAGTAAAAATTTGCTTTAGTCCTTGGTTTTATTGTGATTATAGATAGTAGGAAAATCAGTGGATAGATAGCCTCACAAAGGTACCATTGTCTTGAAATACAGAAGGAAAATTAAATATTTCTCTTGTCCCACAGATTGAAGTATTGAAGTATCAAAAATGAAATTGCAGCTAGATGCCCATGATTCATGCTTGTAATCTTGCTACTCAAGAAGCTGAAATCTGATTATCATAGTTTGAAGCTAGCCCATGCAGAAGAATACATGAGACTCTTACCTCAAGTTAACCACCAAGAAAGCAGGAAGTGGAGCTGCAGCTCAAGTGGTAAAGTGCTAGCCTTCAGTAAAAATGCTCAAGGAAATGTCCAGGCCCTGAGTTCAAGCCCCAGGTATGGAACAAAAAAGATATGAAATCTTATGGTGACTCAATGCCTTTTTATTATTATTTGATGAAAAAAACTTTCTAGCAGCATCCCATATAGATCCAAAGACATTAATTGTTGGGGATTTTAACACACCACTCTCCCCACTAGATAGATCAACTCGGCAAAAACTCAACAGAGAAACCGCAGATCTAAACAGCTGCATAGATCAACTACACTTAACACACAGACATCTACCGAACATTTCACCCAGCAGCATCAGAATACACGTTTTTCTCAGCAGCACATGGAACGTTTTCTAAAATAGACCACATTTTAGGCCACAAAGCAAACTTGTCTAAATTCAGAAACATTGAAGTTATATGTTGCACCCTCTCTGACCACAAGGGAATAAAATTAGAACTCAACACCAAAAGCTACCAAAGAAAGTCCGGCATCACATGGAGGCTGAACAACACACTGCTGAATCATGAGTGGGTCATGGAAGAGATTAGAAAGGAAATTCAAATGTTCATGCTATTCAACAAAAATGAACACACAAATTACCAGCTCCTCTGGGACACAGCAAAGGCAGTACTCAGAGGCAAGTTTATACCTCTGAGCTCCTACATCAACAAATTGGAGAGATCTGAAACTAACAATTTAATGACACATCTAAACCTCCTTGAAAAAGAGCAGCAAGATAAACCCCAATCCAGTAGATGGAAAGAAATAATCAAAATTAAATCAGAATTAAATGAATTAGAATCCAAAAAAACTATAGAAAGAATCAACAAAACAAAGAGTTGGTTCTTCAAAAAACTTAACAAAATTGACAGACCCTTAGCAAATCTTATCAGAAAAAGAA
This sequence comes from Dipodomys spectabilis, assembly GCF_019054845.1. Classification (NCBI taxonomy): domain Eukaryota; kingdom Metazoa; phylum Chordata; class Mammalia; order Rodentia; family Heteromyidae; genus Dipodomys; species Dipodomys spectabilis. The sequence continues at coordinate 4,115,453 of NW_024870814.1, forward strand.
GAGAACACACTCAAATTAATAAACTCAGAGATGAGAATGGAAACATCACCACGGAAACAAGCAAGATTCAGAACATAATAAGGGAATACTTCTCAAAACTTTATGCTAATAAGTTTGAGAACTTGACAGAAATGGACCTCTTCCTAACAAATATTGACATGCCAAAACTAAACCAAGATGAGTTAAACTATCTTAACAGGCCCATATCAAGCACTGAAATAGAAACAGCAATAAGAGACCTCCCAGCTAAGAAAAGTCCAGGACCAGATGGTTTTACAGTGGAATTTTACAAGGCCTTCAAAGCAGAGCTCACACCAATACTCCTCCAACTCTTCAATGAAATTGAAAGAGAAAGCTCACTACCGACCACATTCTATGAAGCCATCATAACCCTCATCCCAAAACCAGGCAGGGACTCATCAAAGAAAGAGAACTATAGACCCATTTCTTTGATGAATATTGATGCAAACTTCTCAACAAAATTTTGGCCAACCGACTTCAACAATTCATCCAAAAAATCATACACCACGATCAAACAGGATTCATTTCAGGGATGCTGGTTCAATATACGCAAATCAATTAATATTATTCATCACATCAACAGAAGCAAGAATAAGAACCACATGGTTATCTCAATAGATGTAGAAAAAGCATTCGACAAGATCCAACACCCCTTCATGATGAAGGTTTTGGAAAAATTAGGAATCCATGGAACATTCCTCAATACAATAAAGGCTGTATATGACAAACCTACAGCCAGCATTATACTCAATGGTGAAAAACTAAAGCCATTTCCTCTTAACTCTGGAACAAGACAAGGATGCCCACTCTCTCCACTTCTCTTCAATCTAGTATTAGAATGCCTAGCTACAGCAATAAGACAAGATGCAGACATAAAGGGGATCCAAATAGGGAAAGAAGAAATAAAACTCTCCCTCTTTGCAGATGACATGATCTTGTATTTAAAGAATCCCATAGACTCCACTCCCAAATTACTCAAGCTGATTCAAAACTTCGGCAAAGTAGCAGGTTATAAAATTAACCCCCCAAAATCAAGGGCTTTTCTGTATGCCAACAATGAGAAAAGTGTGGCTGAAATTAGGAAAGCAACTTCATTTGTAATAGCCCCACAAAAAATAAAATACCTAGGAATTAACTTAACCAAAGAAGTGAAGGACCTCTATGATGAAAACTTTAAAATCTTGAAAAAGGAAATCAACACAGAACTAAAAAAATGGCAAAGCCTCCCATGCTCCTGGATTGGAAAGATTAACATCATGAAAATGGCAATACTTCCCAAGGCTATCTACAAATTCAACGCAATACCTATCAAAATTCCAACCTCATTCTTCAAGGAAATAGAAGAGGCAATCCAAAAATTCATATGGAACAATAAAAGACCCCGAATAGCAAAAACGCTCCTCAACGGAAAGAACACTGCTGGAGGAATATCAATACCAAATTTCAAACTCTACTATAAAGCCACAGTAATCAAAACAGCTTGGTATTGGCATAAGAACAGACCTCAGGACCAATGGAATAGAATTGAAAACCCAGAAATGAACCTACAGACCTATAGCCATCTAATCTTCGATAAGGGAGCTAAAACAATAGAATGGAAGAAAGACAGTCTCTTCAATAAATGGTGCTGGCAAAATTGGTTAACTACATGTAGAAAACTAAAGCTAGATCCTTATATATCACCCTGCACCAGAATCAACTCCAAACGGATCAAAGACCTTGAACTCAAAGCAGACACTCTGAAAACATTACAGGATGGAATAGGAGAAACCCTAGGTCTCCTTGACGCAGGCCGAAATTTTCTGATTAGAGACCCGGAAACACAACAAATCAAAGAAAGGTTGGACAAATGGGATTGCATAAAGTTGCAGAGCTTCTGCAGGGCAAATGACATAGCTAGCAAGATCAATAGAAAGCCCAAGGACTGGGAGAAGATCTTTACTAGCCATACAATGGACAAGGGTCTCATATCTAAAATATACTTGGAACTCAAAAAATTAAACCCCCCAACAACAAATCCTCAAAGAAACAACTGCCCAATAAATAAGTGGGCGAAAGACTTAAAGAGAAACTTCTCTGAAGAAGAAAGAAGGATGGCCAATAGACACATTAAGAAATGTTCAACATCCCTAGCCATAAAATTAATGCAAATCAAAACAACATTGAGATATCACCTCACCCCAGTTAGAACGGCAAAAATCATGAACTCTAACAACAACAGATGCTGGAGGGGATGTGGACAGAAAGGAACCTTACTTCATTGTTGGTGGGAATGTAAACTTGTTCAACCACTTTGGAAAGCAGTATGGAGGTTCCTCAAAAGACTTCACATAGAACTCCCCTATGACCCAGCAATCCCACTTTTGGGCATTTACCCAAATGTTTACAAACAAGACCACACTAAATCTACCAGCACAACCATGTTTATTGCAGCATTATTTACCATAGCTCAGATATGGAACCAACCCAGATGCCCCCTCAGTAGATGAATGGATCAAGAAAATGTGGTATATATACACAATGGAATTCTATTTCTCCATCAGAAAGAATGACATTGCCCCATTTGTTAGGAAATGGAAAAACTTGCAAAAAATTATATTAAGTGAAGTAAGCTAGGCCCAAAGAAACATAGGTCCCATGGTTTCCATTATTTGCAATATCTAGTATATGTATGAGTCAAGCGGAAAAGATCAGATAATGTGATGTCAGGAAAATGAACCCTTAGATATGTATTTTAATGTTTTTTTCTTTCATGCATGTGTTTCTAACGCATTTATAAAATTATCTCTTTGTTGCTTTGTATGTCCCTCCCCCACAGTATAACCCCTGCTTTCACCATATTTGATGTCAGTATAACTTGTGGAGGAGATGGGGAAAAACCAGTTGTTTAAGGATACAGGTGGACCTGTTGCAACAATGAGAAGTACAAGTTGTCATGTCCAAAATGAGCTTTACAACGTCGGTGCGGGGGGGGGGGGGGGGGGGGGGGGTGCGACGGGGGGGGGGGGGGGGGAAGGAGAAGGATTGGGATTGGGTGGGAGGGGGGAGGCTGGGAAGAGATGTGAAGGGTAAACCAAAGGAGGAGGCTGCAATGCTTGGTAAGAAATGTACGCATTATCCTGCCCATGTAATTGTAACCCCTCTGTACAGTATGTTCACAAATAAAATTAAATTAAAAAAAAAACTTTCTAGCCGCATTTAACTTAGAATTTCTGTTTAATATAGATAGGAGATGTTAGATACATTTCAACAGCTTGTGGCTGAAATTAGATTTTCTTTATTTCTGAAATGGTACTACACATCATGAAATAGTAGTTTAAATTTTTCATTAATTTCAAAAGATAAATATACTTAATTTTGGGCAAATATGTGTGTATATAAGTGTGCATGCAAATATTGTAATTTATTTCCAAAGTATTTTGTATTCCTATTATTTATGAATTATAATAAATTTTAATAACCAGTACTGTTTATATCATTATTACTTTCAGGACCAAAGTATTATGGAAGAAATAAAAATAAGATAATTAGATTTTAAGTATTTATGGTAGTGTAAAGAGACAAATAAATTCAAATAAATTATATAACTTTAAATACAAAACCACATCAGCTAGTAGAGTTAGGATCTAAGGAAACATTAGCAAAATGTAGAAAATAGAAAGTCTTCTGGCCAATGGATTCAATAGGACTAACAGTATTTATTATTACTGACTCCCATGGGGTATTTATTTCCTACATACCGTGATTTGCAAATACTATTCTATTAATACTTTTCTATTAATAGCAATAGAATATTACTATTAATCATTTTTAGTATATTTATTATGAGTTTATGAGTCTACTTTGGTTTCTGTCTAATCTCCCTAAGATCTTGGACTTCAGACTACTCATTGATACATTGTTATCATATGAGTTAGGTCCAGTTATTATTTTATTACGTATTCATTAAATATCTTGAGGTATATGTGAACAAGTACATTTGAACAATAATAAAAGAAATGGTTCTGCTACCTCAAAGTTTGATCAGAAGCTGTGGAATATATATATCCCTTTGTTTCACATGGAAATCATGCCATAGACTGTCAGAGCATAAGACACAGAAAAATACTTCCTTTGTCTGTAGCTCAAATACAACTTTGCTGCCTCTAAGAATCAGTATGGATCTCTGGCTTTGGGACTGCAGATAGTATTTTAATATGTAAATTTTCCAGCCTTTAGTCTCAGCAAACTGTATTATTAACTTCCTTGTTTCTGGGGCTTTTGAGCTTGTACTTTACCAAGCTCCAAGCATCTTTGGATGGCTTGATGGGGAACTTAAAAGCTGTGTAATCACATTTGTAAATTCCTCAATTGAAATTATAATCTATCTATTTATCTATCTTTTATCATTTATCTCCTCTTGTATACATTTCTATTGAGAACCCTAATGCATTCCATAAAAATGTACTTTGCATTTAACTATCCTATAAACTTTTCTGTAAGGTGAATAGATCCTTAATTCAAAGATAGATTATTAAACTGTGAATCCAGGAATCGCACAGATTATCTAATGTTTAAAGAAGTTCATTACTATTAGTCTTATCAATTGTGTAAATAATAATACTATTTATAGACTTATATTGATTGGTATAATAACAAATGCAACAAAGTAACAATGTAATAGATTTAACTGACAATATTTCTCAATGCATACAAACTCTGCTCACCCTAGCTAATATTTACAGACCTGCAAAAACACACAGGTATTTCTGTGTGTGATTGATCCTACTGGGAATAACAAATAAATAAGAGATTTAATGTGATTTACATACTATTCTTAAAATTAACATAGGATTAATATTTTTACTTTGTCAAAACATTTTATTTGAATAATCTAGTCTGGTAAATAAGTCTCAGTAATTATTTTTTCTCATCCTTAACCAAAACTACAGCTTTAAATTTTACAAAAAGTTCAAGGTTGCTTGTTAAACAGAGGTTGAGAAAGTAATGCAGAAGCTTCTAATTAGTGAAAAATGAATTATTTATGGATGCCTAAAATATTATTTATATAACCCTCAAGTTAACAATGTGGAAGAATTAAATTTTAATTGGACATGGTCTCAATTTTGAATTCAGTGGAGTTTGTCATAAGATCCTTGGTGAAGACAGAAATACAGAAATAATTCTATTGTCAATTTTTTTACTCCTTAAAAATACTCCCCATAACAGCTCTTATGGTACTTCCCAAAAGTGCTACATATGTGTGCACATATGTATATAACTTATAGCTAGTTATTTGTCTGTGTGTTTGTCGGCCTGCTTCGATTTCTCTAAAGTCTGTATGTCCAAATTATATGAAATGGTTCTTTGGGGTTTGGGTTTGTTTCTTTTTTTTTTTTTTTGATACTGAGCTAGGTGTCAAAAAGTTACAATATTTTCAGTACCTTCACCACCTTTTTTTCCAAAGGCCTATACATATATATATATATATATATATATATATGCATAATGTTTTTCCTTCATATTCCCTAACCAACTATAATATTTTAAAAATAGAGTTGATCCTGTATCTTACAAGCAATGCAGAGAATACAGAATCTGTTTTTCTCTTTTAAAATAAAATGAAGCCAGAATCCAATTAACCAAGGGGAAGGGGAGAGAAAAGAGCTGATAAAAATAGAGAATCCATTTTAAAATGCAAGGTGAAGATTAATGATTGGAACAAGGCCAATATCTTTAACAATTGTTCATCTATAAAAATACAAAAATACACAAAAATACAAGTCATAAATGCACACCCATTTTGTATGTGTGTGTGCATGTGTGTGCACATTTGTGTTGGAAATCTTTGGTTTAACAACATATAAATATAATCCAAATTGAAAAATATTGTAACATGTGAAATTTTAATTTATTTCCTCTTTACACATTGAAATATGACTCAAAAAAATATCCAGTTTTAGCCTGTAATCCTAGCTACTCAGGAGGCTGAGATCTGAGGATCATGGTTCAAAGCCAGCTGGGGCAGGAAAGCCCGTAGAAATCTTATTTCCAATAAACCACCAGAAAACTGGAAGTGACACTGTAGCTAAACTGGTAAAGCACTCTCCTTGAGTTGAAGAATCAAGGGACAGAGCTCAGGCCCGGAGTTCAAGACCAATGACTGACAAAAAAAATATCCAGTTTTATAGTGAAGACATGTATAATTCCACTGTAGTTATGCCCTCAATCTCAACATAATATACTTTTATGAAATTCACATTTAAAATCATATTTTGGATATGTATAATATAATTTTACTATGAGCTCAATTCTGTTCAACTTTATATAAAATCTACTCAAATACTGTTGTGTTTTATAAATGTGTAATGTTTAGCGCCGTGGCATTATATAATGCCATGTTTACCATATTTTATACTCTTTACATAGTTAAGATGAATAATTATGCATTATTTGCATAGATATGTTATTTAGTTTAAAATAATGTATGGAAGGAAGAGGAGAGGCATCATCACACCTCATAGTTCTTGGGTATGTCCCTGGGGTAATGCCTGGAAGATGATGAATGACTGTGACTCTATCATTAACATGGTTTGTATGTTCTGGCTCATGCCCCAATGGTTTCCTAACACTTGGCTTGGTGAGGGTTTCATCATGCATATGCATTATGTTTATTTATTCAAAAATCATATTGGGACAGTGTCCAAGCCCAGAGTTCAAGCTCCATGACTGACCAAAAAGATAATAATCACATATAATAATCACACTGTGTTTCCATTCGGGACACAATTCTAGTATCTTTTTATAGTAAGAAACTATGTTAATGTAGTAGTTGGAAAAGGATAAATCTTTTTCAGTTCTTTGTGTGTCAGAAACAGATTGACTTGATACTTCTTAATAAATTCTGAAAAGTGAAAGTATGGATAAAGTTTGCTATGATAATTAAATAAGTTCATAAAATGGCTGGAACACAGTCTGGCATACTTTTGTAAAAACATTATGCTACAATGCATATAATAAAAAAGTTGACCTCTACAAATGAGATGATTAGTCTTATAACAATTGATGTGAGGGCAAAGGTTAAGAAAATGGTGGTATAACTTTCCAGAGTTGTCTGAAATGTGATTGAACATTGGTTTGGATATGGATGAAACTTATGTATACAAACATCAAATACTAAGAATATCTAATACTATTTACAGTCATTTTAAACAAGCTCTGTAGCAATTTCCTCATATGCATAATGTAAATAAAGCTATTTTGCAAAATGCTTTGCAGATTGAATGAGCATATAAAGGTAAAATACAAAGCATGGGGCCTGATAATAATGAGGTAGGTTTCCATCACCACCATGATCATTAGTGTTCTTATATGTAGAAGAGTTGTAAACAAATTTCTTTTGCTTTCATTTTTGCCAATCCTGAGGCTTGAACTCAGGACTTGGACATCTCTGAGCTTCTTTTGCTCAAGGCTAGCATTCTACCACTTGAACCACAGAGCCACTTCCAAATTTTTCTGTTTATGTGCTACTGAAGAATCAAACCCAGGGCTTCATGCATGCTAGGCAAGCACTCTACCACTAAGCCACATTCCCAGCCCCTACATATATTTCTTATAATAGGATGAGGGAATGCATATTGGGCAGCAACAATACATGTATGAGATAAAATAGGAAAATGAATGTTAACCAAATAAAAAACCTACTTAACTTTTAGAAGACAAAACTACTGATACTTTTACTGTATGACTTTTTCCTTTTTTTCTCATTTTTTTAATGAGAAGACATGAAATAATAGCTAAAAATAACACACATTGGTCAGATTCTGTTTCTAAGTGGCAAATGTTTTGTGATAAAATTCTTTTATTTTTTTATTGTGAAAATACTGTACAGAGGAGTTACAATTACATGGGCAAGATGATGAGTACATTTCTTATCGAGCATTGTAGCATCTCCTTTATTTCCCCTTCCCATCCTTCCCATCCTCCCCGCCCCGCCACTGCCAATCCTCCCCGCTCCCTCCCCCACCAAAGTTATAAAGTTTGTTTTCGACATAATGACTTGTACATCTCATTGTTGCAATGGGTCCACCTGTATCCCTATGTGATAAAATTCTTGTGAACATATACTAATTCTTCATTCTTCACAAGATAGCTAGCTAGCTACTAAACTAATAATTTCTCAGATTTGTTTTAAAAATATGGTCAACAAAGAAATGTCTATAAAAAAAGGTCATATATTTATATATACATATATAGATATAATGATCTATTTACATGTATGTATATATACATGTATGTGTGTATAGATATAGTACATGTACACATATATATAGGCCTAAATAATCTTTAAAATAGTATCATACATTTTTAACTTATAATTATTTTCTCTACTTGAAGCTATTTTTCTAGTTTAATTCCTAGGACATCTAAGGCCAAATGACACTATCCCAACTTATTCAAATTAAGTGAAAAATAATCCCAAATCTTTATAATTGCAAAACCTTGTGTCTGTGGTTTTATATTAATTATAAGGACAAATTCTTTTTTTTTTTTTTTATTTTATTTTATTTGAAAACATACTGTACAGAGGGGTTACAATTACATGGGCAGGAAAATGCATACATTTCTTACCAAGCATTGCAGCCTCCTCCTTTGTTTACCCTTCACCTCCCTTCCCAGCCTCCCCCCTCCCCCCCCACCCAATCATACCCCCCCTCCCTCCCCCCCACTGACATTGTAAAGCTGGTTTTGACATGACATTTTGTACTTCTCATTGTTGCAACAGGTCCACCTGAATCCTTAAACGACTTGTTTGTCCCCGTCTCCTCCACATGTTATACTGACATCAAATATAGTGAAAGCGGGGGTTACACTGTGGGGGAGGGACATACAAAGCAACAAAGAAATAATATTATAAATGCGTTAGAAACACATGCATGAATGAAACAAAAACATTAAAATACATATTTGAGGGTTCGTTTTCCTAACATCACATTCTCTGACTTTTTCCGCTTGACTCATACCTATACTAGATATTGCAAATAAGGGAAACCATGGGACCTATGTTTCTTTGGGCCTGGCTTACTTCACTTAATATAATTTTTTCCAAGCCTTTCCATTTCCTAACAAATGGGGCAATGTCATTCTTTCTGATGGAGGCATAGAATTCCATTGTGTATATATACCACATCTTCTTGATCCATTCATCTACTGAGGGGCATCTGGGTTGGTTCCATATCTTAGCTATGGTAAATAATGCTGCAATAAACATAGTTGTGCTGGTAGCTTTAGTGTGGCCTTGTTTGTGGTCATTTGGGTAAATGCCCAAAAGTGGGATTGCTGGGTCATTGGGGAGCTCTATATGGAGTCTTTTGAGGAACCTCCATACTGCTTTCCAAAGTGGTTGAACAAGTTTACATTCCCACCAACAATGAAGTAAGGTTCCTTTCTGTCCACATCCCCTCCAGCATCTGTTGTTGTTAGAGTTCTTGATTTTTGCTGTTCTAACTGGAGTGAGGTGATATCTCAATGTTGTTTTGATTTGCATTTCTTTTATGGCTAGGGATGTTGAACATTTCTTCATGTGTCTATTGGCCATCCTTCTTTCTTCTTCAGGGAAGCTTCTCTTTAGGTCTTTCGCCCACTTACTTATTGGGCAGTTGTTTCTTTGAGGATTTGTTGTTGGGTGGTTTAATTTTTTGAGTTCCAAGTATATTTTAGATATGAGACCCTTGTCCGTTGTATGGCTAGTAAAGATCTTCTCCCAATCCGTGGGCTTTCTATTGATCTTGCTAGCTATGTCATTTGCCCTGCAGAAGCTCTGCAACCTTATACAATCCCATTTGTCCAACCTTTCTTTGATTTGTTGTGTTTTCGGGTCTCTATTCAGAAAATATCGGCCTGAGCCGAGGAGACCCAGGGTTTCTCCTATTCCATCCTGTAATGTTTTCAGAGTGTCTGCTTTGAGTTCAAGGTCTTTGATCCATTTGGAGTTGATTCTGGTGCAGGGTGATATATAAGGATCTAGCTTTAGTTTTCTACATGTAGTTAACCAGTTTTGCCAGCACCATTTACTGAAGAGGCTGTCTGTCTTCCATTCTATTGTTTTAGCTCCCTTATCGAAGATTAGATGGCTATAGGTCTGTAGGTTCATTTCTGGGTTTTCAATTCTATTCCATTGGTCCTGAGATCTGTTCTTATGCCAATACCAAGCTGTTTTGATTACTATGGCTTTATAGTAGAGTTTGAAATTTGGTATTGATATTCCTCCAGCAGTGTTCTTTCCGTTGAGGAGCGTTTTTGCTATTCGGGGTCTTTTATTGTTCCATATGAATTTTTGGATTGCCTCTTCTATTTCCTTGAAGAATGAGGGTGGAATTTTGATAGGTATTGCGTTGAATTTGTAGATAGCCTTGGGAAATATTGCCATTTTCACAATGTTAATCTTTCCAATCCAGGAGCATGGGAGGTTTTGCCATTTTTTAAGTTCTGTGTTGATTTCCTTTTTCAAGATTTTAAAGTTTTCATCATAGAGGTCCTTCACTTCTTTAGTTAAGTTAATTCCTAGGTTTTTATTTTTTGTGGGGCTATTACAAATGGAGTTGCTTTCCTAATTTCAGCCACACTTTTCTCATTGTTGGCATACAGAAAAGCCATGGATTTTTGGGGGTTAATTTTATAACCTGCTACTTTGCCAAAGTTTTGAATCAGCTTAAGTAATTTGGGAGTGGAGTCTATGGGATTCTTTAAATACAAGATCATGTCATCTGCAAAGAGGGAGAGTTTTATTTCTTCTTTCCCTATTTGGATCCCCTTTATGTCTGCATCTTGTCTTATTGCTGTAGCTAGGCATTCTAACACTAGATTGAAGAGAAGTGGAGAGAGTGGGCATCCTTGTCTTGTTCCTGAGTTAAGAGGAAATGGCTTTAGTTTTTCACCATTGAGTATAATGCTGGCTGTAGGTTTGTCATATACAGCCTTTATTGTACTGAGGAATGTTCCATGGATTCCTAATTTTTCCAAAACCTTCATCATAAAGGGGTGTTGGATCTTGTCGAATGCTTTTTCTGCATCTATTGAGATAACCATGTGGTTCTTATTCTTGCTCCTGTTGATGTGATGAATAATATTAATTGATTTGCGTATATTGAACCAGCTTTGCATCCCTGAAATGAATCCTGTTTGATCGTGGTGTATGATTTTTTGGATGAATTGTTGAAGTCGGTTGGCCAAAATTTTGTTGAGAAGTTTTGCATCAATGTTCATCAAAGAAATGGGTCTATAGTTCTCTTTCTTTGATGAGTCCCTGCCTGGTTTTGGGATGAGGGTTATGATGGCTTCATAGAATGTGGTCGGTAGTGAGCTTTCTCTTTCAATTTCATTGAAGAGTTGGAGGAGAATTGGTGTGAGCTATGCTTTGAAGGCCTTGTAAAATTCCGCTGTAAAACCATCTGGTCCTGGACTTTTCTTAGCTGGGAGGTCTCTTATTGCTGTTTCTATTTCAATGCTTGATATGGGCCTGTTAAGATAGTTTAACTCATCTTGGTTTAGTTTTGGCATGTCAATATTTGCTAGGAAGAGGTCCATTTCTGTCAAGTTCTCAAACTTATTAGCATACAGTTTTGAGAAGTATTCCCTTATAATGTTCTGAATCTTGGTTGTTTCCGTGGTGATGTTTCCATTCTCATCTCTGAGTTTATTAATTTGGGTGTGTTCTCTTCTTTTTCTGATAAGATTTGCTAAGGGTCTGTCAATTTTGTTAAGTTTTTCGAAGAACCAACTCTTTGTTTTGTTGATTCTTTCTATAGTTTTTTTGGATTCTAATTCATTTAATTCATATTTAATTTTGATTATTTCTTTCCATGTACTGAATTGGGGTTTATCTTGCTGCTCTTTTTCAAGGAGGTTTAGATGCGTCATTAAATTGCTAGTTTCAGATCTCTCCAATTTGTTGATGTAGGAGCTCAGAGCTATAAACTTGCCTCTGAGTACTGCCTTTGCTGTGTCCCAGAGGAGCTGGTAATTTGTGTGTTCATTTTTGTTGAATAGCATGAACATTTGAATTTCCTTTCTAATCTCTTCCATGACCCACTCATGATTCAGCAGTGTGTTGTTCAGCCTCCATGTGATACCGGACTTTCTTTGGTGGCTTTTGGTGTTGAGTTCTAATTTTATTCCCTTGTGGTCAGAGAGAATGCAAGGTATAACTTCAATGTTTCTGAATTTAGACAAGTTTGCTTTGTGGCCTAAAATGTGGTCTATTTTAGAAAACGTTCCATGTGCTGCTGAGAAAAACGTGTATTCTGATGCTGCTGGGTGAAATGTTTGGTAAATGTCTGTTAAGTCTAGTTGATCTATGCAGCTGTTTAGATCTGTGGTTTCTCTGTTGAGTTTTTGCCGAGTTGATCTATCTAGTGGGGAGAGTGGTGTGTTAAAATCCCCAACTATTAATGTCTTTGGATCTATATGGGATTTGAGGGAAAGTAGTGTTTCTTTGATAAATTTGGGTGCTCCATTGTTTGGTGAATAGATATTTACAATTGTAATATCCTCCTGAAGGAGAGATCCTTTAATTAGTATGTAGTGACCTTCTTTATCTCTTTTCCGAATTTTAATTTGAAGTCTATTTTATGTGATATTAGGATTGCAACTCCCGCCTGTTTATGCGGTCCGTTTGCTTGGTAGATTTTGTTCCAGCCTTTCACATTGAAAATGTGTTTGTTTTTACGGGCAATATGTGACTCCTGCAGGCAGCAGATAGAAGGTCTTGTTTTTTAATCCAACTAGACAGTTATGTCGCTTAATTGGAGAGTCCAGTCCATTAACATTAAGAGATAGGACTGAGAGGTATTTGGGAGTTCCTGCCATGTTATCTACCTTTTTGGGGGCTGCGAAAACTGGGTTCTTCCTATGGTTCTTGGATTCTCAGTTTGGGTGCAGTTTCTTGGCCTTTATTGCGGTCTTGTTGGTTTTCTATGTGTAGGACATCATTAAGAATCTTTTGTAGGGCTGGTTTGGTGGAGATGTATTGTTTCAATTTTTCTTTGCTATGGAAGGTTTTTATTTGGCCTTCGGTTATGAAGGAGAGTTTAGCTGGGTACAGTATTCTTGGTTGATAGTTGTTTGTTTTTAGGGCATGGCATACATCGTTCCAGGCTCTTCTTGCTTTGATTGTCTCTGCTGAGAAATCTGAGGTGATTCTAATTGGTTTCCCTTTATAAGTGATTACCCTTTTCTCTCTGACAGCTTTAAGGATCTTTTCCTTGTTCTGAGTTGATCCTGTGTGGATTATAATGTGGCGGTGGGATGTCCTATTCTGGTCTGGTCTATTTGGGGTTCTAAAGGCTTCTTGTATCTGGACAGGCCTATCTTTTTGCATGTTTGGGAAGTTCTCTGCTAGGATCCTGTTAAACAAATTTCCTAGACCATTAACTTCTGTTTCTAGGTGCTCCTCTACACCCATTATCCTTAGATTAGGCCTTCTGATGGTGTCTTCCAGGTGTTGGATAGATCTATCATATTTCTTGGACTTGTCTTGGATGGTTGTATGTTCTTTCTCTATAATATCTAGGCTGTCTTCAATCCCTGAGATTCGATCTTCTGCATGGTCTAACCTGCTGTCAAGACTCTCTACTTTGTTTTTTATCTCTTTTCCTTCTAGTTGGTCAGCTTTGATGGCTTCAAGTTCTTTGTTGAAGCTCTGTTTTAGGTCTTGTATGAATTTCTTTACTTCCTTAATTTGGTGTTCAGTGTTTGTCCTCAAATCACTTAGTTGATTGGTTATGGTTTCTTTGGGCTCCCATTCCTTCTGTTGGGTTCCATTCAGCATTCCCTTTGTGGTCTCCCTGACTTCCTTCAGCTCTTTGTTAATGGATTCCATGAATGCCTTTAGTGATCTTTGTGTGTTCTCTACCTGGTCTCTCAATTCCTGTATTACTCTTTGATTAGCTTCCTCCTGTTCGTGGGATTCCTGCAGATCTCTTTGAGTGTTCTCAGCCTGCTCACGCTATTCCTCCCTTTCTCTTTGAGTATTCTCTAGTTGTTCACGCAAATCCTGTATCAGTTTTTGAGTAGCTTCCTCACACTTATGATATTCCTGGATAAACTTCTGGGATGCCTCCTCTCTCTCCCTATCACGCTCATATAGAGTCCTTTGTACGTTCTCAAACTTTTCATTTATCATGTTTGCCAGCAGTGTTTGTAGAGCTGTTTGGGAACTCTCCTCTGGATTATTCATTATCTGTTCTAACCCCTGATTATCAAGATTGGGAATTGAGATACCCGAATTTGCCATTTTTCTTGTGTTTTTCCGGCTTACTCTGCCCATTTGAGATGAAGATAGCACCAGTTTTGTGCTAGAACACTATCTTAAGGCAACCATCAACCAAAGTTTGCATTTGTACAGTCAATAGTCTACAGATACAATCTAGTTCAGCAGATACATCTATTCGACATCAAACAACTATATGTTAAAGGACTTCGAACCGCAGAGAAGAATTTGGAAAAACCAGAAATTATTAGGGTTAGGGAGAGATGTGGGTAAAAAATAGGAATAGATTGGTGTGGGGAGGCACAGGGAGAGTTAACTATGTCCTAATCACAGTGCAGGAAATAGGTTGGGTAGGATGCAAGTAGAGAGAGAGAGAGAAAGAAGAAAGGGAAAGGGGAATGAAAAGAGACCAGAAAAAAAAATAGAAACGTAAAAATTAATGTTATTTTAGAGATTAAAAGACCATCTACTTATAGAGGAATATGAATATGTTGAGAGAAAGGGAGGGACATAGAGGAGATGTGGAAAACTTTAAAAAAATGCTTAAAATATTATATAGGTATAAAGAGGTAGTACTAATATTAATGAATTTAAGTCTCAGAGGTTTTGAATTGAGTAATAAGTTTGTGGGTTAAGTGTGTACACAATGGGGGGTAGGGTCTACTGGTTAACTATGGGTTTATCTGAGGATGTGCAGGACAAGAGTTAAGTCACATAAAGAAGAACAAAGAGGAAAAGATGGAAATGATAGGAAAGTGAGAAGAAAAGATCAGAAGTTCAGTAGAGCTAGACAAAAAACAAAAAGATAATTAAGAATGAAAGAAAAAGAGAAAGAAGACAAGAAAAGAAAGGAAAACACACATTCACGTATTCCTAAAATAAAAATTATAAGAGGAGAAAAGAAAAAAAAAAAAGTTAATGGAAAACAATTATTTTTTCAGAAGAGGCAAAAATTAAAGATTAATAAAAGTTTTAGAAAAGCAAAAAAATTTTTTTATATATATATAAGGTAACAAAAAACGAAGAAAAAAAAACAAAACAAAAAAAAAGAAAAGAAGAAGAAGAAAAAAAAAAAAGGTCTTTGATTTTTTTTTTGGCGGGGGGGAGGGGTGGGAAGAGTCCTGTATCTCCCTTTTGTCTGTAACCAGAGTGTGGTTGGAGTCTCTGGTCAGCTTGAGGTCCTGTGGCTTGATTGGTTTCTTAAGTCAGTTTGTTGGAACAGGCAGAAAAATGCTCTGCTTTACCCAAGATTTTGAGATTCCCCCTCCCAGGTTAGTTTACTGGGAGGGTGATCTGCTTTGAGAATCACAAAAGAGGGGTGATGAGGCTAAGTTCTGGTAGAGTTGAGGCCTTTCAACAAACAGTAGCTTTTCCCTGGGGCTATTTTGTGAAAAAAACTCACAGCACCCAGCCTGGAGCCATTCTCAGGGTTTCTGTTTTTCAATTGATTGTGGTGGCTGCTAGAGGGAGGGGCAGCCTCTGGCTCTGGTTACCTGGTGAGGAGAGCCACTCCAATGGCAGGCGCCTGAGCTGGGTGACTTTTCCCTGGATGGAACTGAGTCTGTGAGGTCACTTTGCCGTTAAGTTCTTGTGACCTGCTAAATGACTCGTTTTATTCCAAGGCCTGAGCTGGAGCTAGCCGCTCCTCCGAGCTTTGTCGGTATCCAAGATGGAGATCACCAGTGCTGGGGGGGGGGAGGGGTGGCCTTCCCTCCTCTGCTCCCTGGGAAGGAGTGAGGAAGTGGGGCTACTCACGCCGAGTCTTGGATCCTGGGTCGTCTCTGGTCTGCAAAGTGCAGGATGAAGTTGTCCGCTCCTTGTCGGTTCTTGCTGGTGTTGAGTAGAATCCGCTCGCCCGCTGCGTCTGGCTCCTTCGTCCTGGACTCTCTGTGTGAGCGCTCAGGTATGGCCGCGGCTGCGGTCTCTGCTGCGACCCTGCCGCCGCAGCAGCAGCTGCTGGCAGACGCTCAGATGTGTCTGCTTGGCTTCCCCTCTCTTGGCTAACTCTCTGTCCTTTTGATGGCACACTTGGTGTGATTCTCTGGCTTGGGACTGTTCACTGGAACTCTGAAACTGTTTTCTATGCAAGAGCTTGTTCAGATTCCAGCTTCTCCTCCGCCATCTTCCCGGAACCCTAAGGACAAATTCTTAAGCTTGATTGACATGTATTCTATTTTAACAAAATATGTGCTATAATTTCTGTGATTTAACAGAAAAAATGAATACTAATAAATTTTTAATGAAAAGATAAACTTAAGGTACTTAGTTGCAAACTAACTTGAAAGAAAATTGAATTTGAAAGAAAATTGTAGAAATCTTCAGGAAGTCTCAGAGGATCTGACTGTTAATATTATCTCTGATGAATATGAATTGGCTATATGGTACATTTGTGGTTCGTGGGTATCTTCCTTGGGATGTCAAGCACATGGGCAAATCCATGTGTGATTACAGGTGGGAGGAAAACATCAGGTTAGTTAGATCCTAGATGTTAGAAAATTATATAATGATGCTTCAAGGTGATTTAGAATGTTTATTTAATAGATATAGCCATAGGGACTGGGAAGGTGGCACAGTGGTAGAGTGCTTGCCTTGCATGCATGAGGCCCTGGGTTTAATTACTCAGTACCACATAAACAGTTGGAAGTGGTGCTGTGGCTCAAGTGGTAGAGCGCTAGCCTTGAACTGAAGAGCTGAGAGACAGTATCCAGGCCCATAGTTCAAGCCCCATGACTACCAAAAAAAAAATAGATATAGCCACAGCCAAAAATCTATCTAGAAAGGAAATATGTCCTATGGCAGAAAATATTAAGGAAATAGATATTGAATATTTTGAAGAAAAAGCTATTTCTTCTCCATTGCTACAGAAATTAACTGGTTTGAGCTTGGGATTTCTCATGGTTTCCTAGGGAAGTAGTTTTTTCCTGCTGAGTATATAGGTTATGGCTCCTTCCATGGCCAGTAGAGTTAGTAGAGTTTTCCTTAAGGACTAGAATCATATTTTCATTTTGCTGGAAATAGTGAGGAATAGCCCCCACAAGTGCTTGAGATCAAAGTCATACAGATCATCTATTTCTCCCCTTTAGAGGTGATGTGGCCTGGGCAGCGGCTAGGCCAGAACTGTGCTTTCAGCTCAACATGCCTCACCAGTCATTATAAAGAGCAATTGTGATGGGAGTACCGGCCAGGATGTAAAAGCAAAGCTCTGACTTCAGAACCATTTTCCATGATTTTTAGTTGTGAGGTGTGGAAAATAATTTCCACCCATGAATGTTAGTTAACCTCACACCATCTAAGTTGGCATTAGATGATAAATGTTTTAAATGTATAGTTTATCAATGACAGGTTCTTAGAGGTTTGTTTTATGTTTTGTATTGTTTTTGCTTTTCCTGGATGCACTAACTTCTCACATAATTAGCATTATCAACTACATCATTATTTCCCCTACAAATGACAAATTTTAGGAAGCAATTAAATTATCTTTAATCTTTTATACCAAATTATTGCTCAGAATCTTTCTTATATAAACAGAGAATGTGAATGTGAAGGCAGAGAGAAAATGTAGAATATGCACCATTTTATTAACACAGAAGTTATTTTTAGAAGATTTTTTCCTATAAAATGTTTTGTCTAACACAACCAATTTAAAAAAAGTAAGGCTCACTGGGCACTGGATAAGATTTTAGAGCCTCTTATGTAGAATTCTATCATTCCCATGACTAATATTTCAGAAAACTCTTTCTGTACTCAATGCTTCCTTTTCTCTCCTCTTTGAAAAGTAAGGGAAATTGTGTATGCTTATATTGTTATTTGCAGCTTTAGTCTGAAATCCAGCATGTAGACTTGATTTGTATGTAGTTCAGTCTATTTTACAAATTTAAACACATGAGTGTAAATGACTCAGCATGAATCAATCTCTTCTGTGAATATATTAACATTCTCCCATTACTGCTGAAAGGTGCTCACTAATGCTCACAACAATTTTGGCATCTCCATACATATTGATGGGAATGTATCAAAGTTCAATAACCCAAGTGTCACAATTCAATCCATTCAATAATATCAGGAAGGAATTAAACTCTAACAACTAGACCATAACTGTAAGGTTAATTCACTTTCTCTAATATTCAAAGCATTAAATATTTTAGAAGCACTTTTTCTTATAGGTCAAATGTACTAGAACTGGCTAATGAATATTGATTTATGAAGAGGGAACATTTATTCTGTGGCATACATCTATTCTAGTCCTAGGTGATATTGGAGTTTATGAACTGTTCTGAAATCCTCATTACCAGCTAGAAGGTACTTCGGGTTCCAGCTAGGGACCTCAGGCTTCTTTTTGTAAGAAATCTGGCAGCTTGACAAAAGGTTCTTCTCTTGAATAATTGAGGAATGGCTCTGGCAAGTCATCTCATGAATTTAGAGTTGATGTCTATGAATGAATATTCCATTCAGCTAGCTGTGCTACCTTTCTGACCATAGAACTCATTCCTAACCTTGACATGGCATCAGGAGTACTTCAGTAACAAGAATTTGGCCAAGAAAGTCCTGACATTAGAACATAAATTATTATGATATTTATAAAGAAACTGGAGTCTATGTTGAACGGGTCATATGGAAAGGAGAACATCTACATATAGCATGGGTAATATATTTCAAAGCTACATCAGAATGCCAGTGATTTAGCAAATTACACACTCTTTTCCAAATGGAAGTGCTATATATGTTTCATTTCAGAATGAACTCAAAGCTCCCAAAACATACTACATCCTAAAGAATGTATTATGCCAATGAAATAAAAATGGATGCAGATTATGTTTTGGTTCTAAAAATGCATCAAAAACTAATTTAAAAATCTCTGCAATTTAGAAATAAACTATGGCTTGATGTGGGAAAGAAATAATTCAGTCATGCTTGGTCATAATGCTTTGGCCTTAGTATAATAATTATAGTATAACTAGATGAAAATAGCTGGCCTATATCTAGATTATTTATTTATTATGAAGGCAATCATGTTTTTAAAGTGCTTGTTAACTACTTCTCAGCTCTACTGAATTTTGGGATGACTAGATTTTTTAAATATCTTTTGGTGCAGGAGTATCTCTGCTTAAAGAATAAAGATAGAAGTGTCAATGACTTTTTATTTCATTAGTCTCCTGCCCATATCATTAGAGCTGTCAGATTAGTATGAACTCCAAGAGCAATCAATCCTTTCTAATTATAGCACAACTTGGACCATAATGTACATGAAACGAATTGCCATTTTGGACTTAAAAAGTAAAGAGCACTAAATAAAAACACAAAGCAAAGCTTTAACTCTAAGTCTAGTCTAAGGAACGGGGCTAACACAAATATGTCCTGTACCTCCAGTGGTATTCCAGCATGCACTGCTCTGTTTTTCTCTATCCACAGTATTGTCTAGCAGAGATGCTTTCTATTTGTGAAGGAAAGAAAATCTAAAATTCATATGAAATTACAAAATACCATAAATACTCTAAGAACAATGATAGAAATTTCGCTGCATGATTTTGAATACTACAAAACTACAGTAAGTTAAAAAATAGAATACTAGATTGAAAACAGCAATACAAAATGAAGAACCAAGAAATAAATCCATGCATTTATAGTCAATTATTAAAAAGGCTTCAAGGAAGATAAAAATCAGAAACATACAATCTGATCAAATAAAGTTGTTCAGAGACCTAGATCCATGCATGCTGAAACATTTAATTGGATCTCGTTTTAATATACATAGCACAAATTCAACTCAAGCTAGATTGCAGATTTAACCATAATGTCTAAAATTGTAAAATAACTGAAATAAATAAGGGAAAAAGCTTCTTGACAGTGGTTTTGGCAATTCTTTGGATAGAATCCTATTTACAAAGGAAATGATTTTAGGTTTTAAAAGGCTACAATGTTGCTATATACTGTTGAGAGACATGGAAAGTTGTGAAAATGTCAATCCTGGAGGTACTGTCAAAGGAAATAAACTGGAAAGAAATATACTCTTTGTCTACATACTTTTGTCTCACAGCTTCAATGTGATTCAAGTATGAAAATGATCACTCTGATTTTAGCTAAATAAACTAATGTTAAAGTATGTTGAGTTTCCAGTTGCTTTGATTACATAATTGTGTTTTATCCACCTTTTACTCTACAAGGATAAGGTAGGTCTAAGTGCGTTTCATTGACAGAGAGCATTTGAGAATAAGAAGTAGTGCTTTGAATCTTCTTCTATCCACTGTGTGAAATTGGAAATTATATGTGTGTAAGAACTGGATAATTGCATTTGTGATCTGTGAGCAAAGAGCCCGAGTTGGAGATGCTACTTTGGTGAAGTCATATCTATAATGAAATCACTAATTGAATCTTCTCTGTATATGCCTGGGCCTCCAAGTAGAAAGAGAATATTAGAAGATTCTGACAATACTTACACTGCCTGACAATAACCAAATATGTCAAGAATATTTAAACGTAGAACAATCTATAATCAATTGTTCTTGTATTGGATAATAAGGAAATAACTTTCTTCATATATCAGTGTCTACTTAGCACTCATAAGTAAAATTTCTTTAAAAAATTTACACCAAGATTCCTAACATTTTTTCAATAATCATAGTTTTCATACAAATTTCGCAAGAGGCCTGAGGGGCAGGAACTTTAGCTATGATCATATGAGAAATAGTGTTAGGAAAGAAAGGTAAACATGAGAGTTGAGTTGACAGGAAAGAATGAATATGGAATTAAGAATTCATTATGTTTAGCAGATTACCTCCATGGAAACCCAAGACATATCTATTAGGAAAAGTCTGTGAAACCAGGCAAAACTTGTCTCACTGTTAGGTAGTCAAAAAATGATTGGCAAGGGTGTTTATTTGGAACTCTTATCCATCTTTGCTTGCTGTTACCAGTAATAATTTCTTAAATATTATATATTTTTAATATACATTTTATATATACTATATAAATGTAAAATTATTATACATAAATCATACATACCAATTATAAATATTGTATATAACATGATATACATTATCACATATAATTATAAATTATCATAAATCATATATTATTATAAATTATATGACAATATAACATTATTACATAAAATATTATGTATTATATATTTATATTATTATATAATATGGTATATAATCAAATATTATGATTTATGATTCTATAGAATATATAATAAGCTATATTATAGATATGTTTTATAATACATTTATAATATATGATATATAATGTATATTATATGTATAATATATAAATCCTATATATATATGATTTCAGATATATTGAATATAAAATTTTCTCTTTGTCAGTACTAAAGTTTTAACACAGGGCTTCATTCTTACTCAGACAGTACTCTACTACTTGAGCCATGTCCCTCAGCTCATTTAGCTTTTAGTTATTTTTCAGAAAACAAAAGGCACCAGTGGCTAACACCTGTAATCTTAGCTACTCAGAAACCTGAGGTCTGAGACCTGGAAATATGCATAAGATTCTCATTTTCAGTTGACTAGCAAAGAGCTGGAATTGAGTCTGTGGCTCAAGTGTTAAAGCACTTGAAAACCAGCTCAATGACAGTGCCTAGGCCCTGAAATCAGACCCAGGACCAGGAAAAAAAAAGTCATGTACTTTTGCTTAATTTCTTAAGATTTTGATCCTACTATCTCTGTTTTCCTAGAATTATAAAAAAGGAGCACAATGCCTACCTTTTTTTTTTTTTTGTGAACATACTGTACAGAGGGGTTACAATTACATGGGCAAGATAATGAGTACGTTTCCTATCAAGTATTGTAGTCTCCTCCTTTGTTTACCATTCCCATCCATTCCCAGCCTACCCACCGCTCTCCCACCCTATCCTCCCCCCTCCCTGCCCCCACCAAAGTTGTAAAGTTCGTTTTCGACATGACTACTTGTACTTCTCATTGCTGCAACGGGTCCACCTGTATACTTATTTAAACGACTTGTTTTTCCCCTTCCCCTCCACAAATTATACCGACATCAAATACAGTGAAAGCAGGGGTTATATTGTGGGGGAGGGACATACAAAGCAACAAAGAAATAATCTTATAAATGCTTTAGAAACAAATGCATGAAAGAAAAAAAACATTTAAATACATATCTTAGGGTTCCTTTTCCTAACATCACCTTATTTGACCTTTTCTGCTTGACTCATACATATACTAGATATTGCAAATAAGGGAAACCATGGAACCTCTGTTTCTTTGGGCTTGGCTTACTTCACTTAAAATAATTTTTTCCAAGTCTTTCCATTTCCTAACAAATGGGGCAATGTCATTCTTTCTGATGGAGGCATAGAATTCCATTGTGTATATATACCACATTTTCTTGATCCATTCATCTTCTGAGGGGCATCTGGGTTGGTTCCATATCTTAGCTATGGTAAATAATGCTGCAATAAACATAGTTGTGCTGGTAGCTTTAGTGTGGTCTTTTTTGTAAACATTTGGGTAAATGCCCAAAAGTGGGATTGCTGGGAAATAGGGGAGCTCTATGTGGTGTCTTTTGAAGAACCTCCATAATACTTTCCAAAGTGGTTGAACAAGTTTACACTCTCACCAACAATGAAGTAAGGTTCCCTTCTGTCCACATCTCTTCCAACATCTGTTTTAATTAGAGTTCTTGATTTTTGCCATTCTAACTGGGGTGAGATGGTATCTCAATGTTGTTTTGATTTGCATTTCTTCTATGGCTAGGGAGGTTGAGCATTTCTTCATGAGTCCATTTGCTACCCTTCTTTCTTCTTCAGAGAAGTTTCTCTTTAAGTCTTTAGTCCACTTATTTATTGGACAGTTGTTTCTGTGAGGATTTGTTGTTGGGGGATTTAATTTTTTGAGTTCCAAGTGTATTTTAGATATGAGACCCTTGTCTGTTGTATGGCTAGTGAAGAATTTCTCCCAATCCGTAGGCTTTCTATTGATCTTGCTAGCTATGTCCTTTGCCATGCAGAAGCTCTGCAACTTCATGCAATCCCATTTGTCTAACCTTTCTCTGATTTGTTTTGTTTCCTGGTCTCTATTAAGAAAATTTCAGCCTGCGCCAAGGAGACCTAGGGTTTCTCCTATTCCATCCTGTAATGTTTTCAGAGTGTCTGCTTTGACTCCGAGGTCTTTGATACATTTGGAGTTGATTCTGGTGCAGGGTGATATATAAGGATCTAGCTTTAGTTTTCTACAAGTAGTTAACCAATTTTGCCAGCACCTTTGCTGAAAAGGCTCTTTCTTCCATTCTAGTTTTTTAGCTCCCTTATCAAAGATTAGATGGCTATAGGTCTGTCTATAGTTCATTTCTGGGTTTTCAATTCTATTCCATTGGTCCTGAGGTCTGTTCTTGTGCCAGTACCAAGCTGTTTTGATTATAATGGCTTTATAGTAGAGTTTGAAATTTGGTATTGATATTCCTCCCGCAGCGTTCTTTCCATTGAGGAACATTTTTGCTATTTGGAGTCTTTTATTGTTCCATATGAATTTTTGGATTGCCTCTTTTATTTCCTTGATGAATGAGGTTGGAATTTTGATAGGTATCACACTGAATTTGTAGATAACCTTGGGAAGTATTGCCATTTTCACGACATTAATCTTTCCAATCCAGGAGCATGGGAGTTTTGCCATTTTCTTTTTTTTTTTTTTCCCCACCCCCCACACCAGACCAAGAGTTTTGCCATTTTCTAAGTTCTGTTTTGATTTCCTTTTTCAAGTTTTTAACGTTTTCATCATAGAGGTCCTTCGCTTCTTTGGTTAATTCCTAGGTATTTTATTTTTTGTGGGGCTATTACAAATGGAGTTGCTTTCCTAATTTCAGCCACACTTTTCTCATTGTTGGCATACAGAAAAGCCATTGATTTTGGGGGGGTTAATTTTATACCCTGCTACTTTGCCAAAGTTTTAATCAGCTTGAGTAATTTGGGAGTGGAGTCCATGGGATTCTTTAAATACAAGATCATGTCATCTGCAAAGAGGAAGAGTTTTATTTCTTCTTTCCCTATTTGGATCCCTTTTATGTTTGCATCTTGTTTTATTGCTGTAGCTAGGCATTCTAATACTAGATTGAAGAGAAGTGGAGAGAGTGGACATCCTTGTCTTGTTCCTGAGTTAGGAGGAAATGGCTTTAATTTTTCACCATTAAGTATAATGCTGGCTGTAGGTTTGTCATATACAGCCTTTATTGTATTGGGAATGTTCCATGGATTCCTATTTTTCCAAAAGCTTCATCATGAAGGGGTGTTGGATCTTGTCGAATGCTTTTTCTGCATCTGTTGAGATAACCATGTGGTTCTTATCCTTGTTCCTGTTGATATGATGAATAATATTAACTGATTTGCATATATTGAACCAGCTTTGCATTCCTGAAATGAATCCTGTTTGATAGTGGTGTATGATTTTTTGGATGAATTGTTGAAGTCGGTTGGCCAAAATTTTGTTGAGAAGTTTTGCATCAATGTTCATCAAAGATATGGGTCTATAGTTCTCTTTCTTTGATGAGTCCCTGCCTGGTTTTGGGATGAGGGCTATGATGGCTTCATAGAACGTGTTCAGTAGTGAACTTTCTCTTTCAATTTCATTGAAGAGTTGGAGGAGTATTGGTTTGAGCTCTGTTTTGAAGACCTTGTAGAATTCCGCTGTAAAACCATCTGGTCCTGGACTTTTCTTAGCTGGGAGATCTCTTATTGCTGTTTCTATTTCAATCCTTGATATGGGCCTGATAAGATGGTTTAACTTACCTTGGTTTAATATTAGCATGTCAATATTTGCTAGGAAAAGGTCCATTTCTGCCAAGTTCTCAAACTTATTAGCCTAAAATTTTGAGAAGTATTCCCTTAAAATGGTCTGAATCTTGGTCATTTCCGTAGTGATGTTTCCATTCTCATCTCTGAGTTAATTAATTTGGGTGTGTTCTCTTCTTTTTTAGATAAGATTTGCTAAGGGTCTGTCAATTTTGTTAAGTTTTTCGAAGAACCAACTCTTTGTTTTGTTGATTCTTTCTATAGTTGTTTTTGGATTCTAATTCATTTAATTCTGATTTAATTTTAATTATTTCTTTCTGTCTACTGGATAGGGGTTTATCTTGCTGCTCTTTTTCAAGGAGGTGCAGATGTCTCATTAAGTTGTTGGTTTCAGATCTCTCCCATTTGTTGATGTAGGGGCTCAGAGTTATAAACTTGCCTCTGAGTACTGCCTTTGCTGTGTCCCACAGGAGCTGGTAATTTGTGTGCTCATTTTTGTTGAACAGAATGAACATTTGAATTTCCTTTCTAATCTCTTCTATGACCCACTCATGATTCAACAGAGTGTTGTTCAACCTGCATGTGTTACTAGACTTTCTTTGGTGGCTTTTGGTGTTGAGTTCTAATTTTATTCCCTTGTGGTCAGAGAGAATGCAAGGTATAACTTCAATGTTTCTGAATTTGGACAAGTTTGCTTTGTGGCCTAAAATGTGGTCTATTTTAGAAAATGTTCCATGTGCTGCTGAGAAAAACGTGTATTCTGATGCTGCTGGGTGAAATATTCGATAGATGTCTGTTAAATCTAGTTGATCTATGCAGCTGTTTAGATCTGCGGTTTCTCTGTGGAGTTTTTGCCGAGTTGATTTATCTAGTGGTGAGAGTGGTGTGTTAAAATCCCCTACAATTAATGTCTTTGGATCTATGTGGGATTTGAGGGAAATTTGTGTTCTTGGATAAATTTGGGTGTTTCGTTGCTTGGCAAATAGATATTTAGAATTGTAATATCCTCCTGAAAGAGAGATTCCTTAATTAGTATGTAGTGACATTCTTTATCTCTTCTCACAAATTTTAATTTGAAGTCTATTTTATCTGATATTAGGATTGCAACTCCTGCCTGTTTATGGGGGCTGTTTGCTTGGTAGATTTTGCTCCAGCAAGATGTGACTCCTGAAGGCAACAGATAGAAGGATCTTGTTTTTTAATCCAACTAGACAGTCTATGTCGCTTAATTGGAGAGTTAAGTCCGTTAATGTTGAGAGATAGAACTGAGAGGTATTTGGGAGTTCCTGCCATATTATCCACCTTCTTTGGGCTGTGAAAACTGGGTTCTTCCTATGGATCTTGGATTCTCAGTTTGGGTGCAGTTTCTTGGCCTTTATTGTGATCTTGTTGGTTTTCTATGTGGAGGACATCTTTAAGTATATTTTGTAGGGCTGGTTTGGTGGAGATGTATCACTTCAAATTTTCTTTGCTATGGAAGATTTTTATTTGGCCTTCAGTTATGAAGGAGAGTTTAGCTGGGTTCAGTATTCTTGGTTGATAGTTGTTTGTTTTTAGGGCATGGGAAACATCATTCCAAGCTCTTCTTGCTTTGATTGTCTCTGCTGAGAAATCTGAGGTGATTCTAATTGGTTTTTCTTTATAGGTGATTAATCTTTTCTCCTTGACAGCTTTAAGGATCTTTTCCTTGGTCTGAATTGATCCTGTGTGGATTATAATGTGACAGTGGGATGTCTTATTCTGGTCTTGTCTATTTGGCATTCTAAAAGCTTCTTGTATCTGAATAGGCCTATCTTTTTGCATGTTTGGGAAGTTCTCTGCTAGGATCCTGTTAAACAAATATCCTAGGCCATTAACTTCTGTTTCTAGGTGCACCTCTACACCCATTTTCCTTAGATTGGGCCTTCTGATGGTGTCTTCCAAGTGTTGGATAGATCTATCATATTTCTTGGACTTGTCTTGGATGGTTGTATGTTCTTTCTCTATAATATCTAGGCTGTCTTCAATCCCTGAGATTCGATCTTCTGCATGGTCTAACCTGCTGTCAAGACTTTCTACTTTGCTTTTTATTTCTTTTCCTTCTAATTGGTCAGCTTTGGTGGCTTCAAATTCTTTGTTGAAGCTTTGTTGTAGATCTTGTATGAACTTCTTTACTTCCTTAATTTTTTGTTCAGTGTTTATTCTCAAATCACTTAGTTGATTGGTTATGGTTTTCTTGGACTCCCAATCCTTCTGTTGGGTTCCATTCAGCATTCCTTTTGTGGTCTCCCTGTCTTCCTTCAGCTCTTTGTTAATGGATCCCATGAATGCCTTTAGTGATCTTTGTGTATTCTCATCCTGCTCTCTCAATTCCTGTATTACTCTTTGCTTAGCTTCCTTCCGTTCATGCCATTCCTGTAGTTCTCTTTGAGTGTTCTCCGCCTGTTCATGCCATTCCTGCCTTTCTCTTTGAGTATTCTCAAGCTGCTCACGCAAATCCTGTATCAGTTTTTGAGTAGCTTCCTCACGCTCATGATATTCCTGTATAAACCTTTGAATTGCCTCCTCTTTCTCCCTATCATGCTCATACAGAGTCCTTTGTAGGTTTTCAATCTTTTCATTTATCATGTTTACCAGCAGTGTTTGTAGAGCTATTTGGCAACTCTCCTCTGGATTATTTATTATCTGTTCTGTCCCCTGATTATCATGAGTGGGAGTTGAGATACCCGGACTTGCCATTTTTCTTGTGTTTTTCTGGCTTACTTTGCCCATTTGGGATGAAAATAACACCAGTTTTGTGCTAGAACACTAACTTAAGGCAAGCATCAACCAAAGTCTGTATTTGCACAGTCAATAGTCTGCAGATAAAATCTAGTTCAACAGATACATCTATTCAACATCAAACAACTATATATTAATGGGCTACGAACCGCAAAGAAGAATTTGGAAAACCAGAAATTATTAGGTTTAGGGAGAGATGTGGGTAAAAAATAGGAATAGAGTGATGTGGGAAGGCACAGGGAGAGTTAACTTAACTGAGTCCTAATCTCAAAGCAGGAAATAGGTTGGATAGCATGAAAGCAGAGAGAGAGAAAATAAGAAGAAAAAGAAAGGGAAAATAAAGAGACCAGAAAAAATAGAAAACTAAAAATTAAAAATATTATGCATAACAAAAACAAAATATTTAGAGAAGAACGTGGATATAATGAAAGAAAGGGAGGGATATAAAGGAGATGTGAAAAAACTTAAAAATAAAAATACTTAATATATTATATACGTTTAAGGAGGTAGTACTGCTATTAAGGAATTTAAGTCTAAGAGGTTTTGAACTGAGTAATAAATTTGTGGATTAAGTGTGTACACAATGAGGGATAAAGTCTAATAATCGACTACGGGTTTATCTAAGGATGAGCAGAACAACAATTAAGTCACATAAAGAAGAACGAAACAGAAGAAAAGGTGAAAAGGATAAGAAAGAATGAAAAAAAGATCAGAAGTTCAGTAGAGCTAAACAAAAAACAAAAAAAAATTTTTAAAGAAAAAAAAAGAAAGAAAGGAAAATGCACACACACATGTACTCCTAAAATAAAAATTATATGTGGAAAAAAAAGTTACTAGGAAACAATTTTTTTCAAAAAAGGTAAAAATTAAAAAAAGTTTTAGAAAAGAAAAAAAATTTTTTATAAAAGGTACAAAAAAAAAGGAAGAAGAAGAAGAGATAAAAAAGTTCTTTGATTTTTTTGGGAGGGGTGGGAAAAATCCTGTATCTCCTTTGTGTCCATAACCAGCCTCTTGTTGGAGTCTCTGGTCTGCTTGTGGTCCTGTGGCTTGGTTGGTTTCTTAAGTCAGTTTGTTTGAACAGACAGAAAAATGCTCTGCTATACCTAGGATTTTTCGATCCTCTTCCCAGGTTAGTTCAATGGGAGGGAGATCTGCTTTGAGTATCACAAAAGAGGGAAATGGCTTTTTCCTCAAGTTTGGAGATGCTGTGATGAGGCTAGGTTCTGGGTAGAGTTGAGGGCTTTCAGCAAACAGTAGTTTTTCCCAGTGGCTAGTTTGTGAGAAACTAACAGAGCCCAGCCTGGAGCTCCTCTCAGGGTTTATGTTTACTGAATTTCAATTGATTGTCAAGGTTGCTAAAGGGAGGGGCAGCCTCTGGCTCTGATTACCCAGTGAAGAAAGCCACTCCTAGGGCTGGCCCCCGAACTGGGTGACTTTTCTCTGGGTGGAGCTGAGTCTGGCAGGTCAGGTTAGGTTCTTGTGACCTGCTAATTGACTCTAGTTTTCTTCCTTGGCCTGAGTTGGAGCTAGCAGTTCTGCCGAGCTTTGTGGATATCCAAGATGGAGATCTCCGGTACTGGGGGGGGAGGGGTAACCTTCCCTCCTCTGCTCCTTGAGAAGGAGTGAGGATGTCAGGCTTCTACTCACACTGAGTCTTGGTTCCTGGGTCATCTCTGGTCTGCGAATTGCAGGATGAAGATGTCTGCTCCTTGTCGGTTCATGCTGGTGTTGAGTAGAGTCCGCTCACCCACTGTGTCTGGCTCCTTTGTCCCGGACTCTCTGTGATTCAGGTATGGCAGGTTTGGCCACCGCCAACACTGCTGCCGCTGCGGCATCAGCAGCTGCTGGCAAGAGCTCAGATGTGTCTCCTTGCCTGGATTTTCCCTCTCTGGCCTAACTCTCTGTCCTGTGATGTCACACTTGGTGTGATTCTCTGGCTTAAGACTGTTCACTGGAACTCTAAAACTGCTTTCTATGCAAGAGCTTGTTTAGCTTCTCCTCCGCCATCTTCCCGGAACCCCCTACCTTTTTCTTTGAAATATATTTTCATTAACTTTTGCTCAGGTTGACCTTCTACTACAATTTTCATCTCTACCATAGAAGTAACTGAGATTACAGACATGATTCACCATGCTCAATCCGATATGATATATTTTAAATTTCATTAGTGAAAGAATTATACCAATGTCATTAGATCAATATGACAAGTAATATTTATACACCTCACCACTGAGTCTCTGTGAAATATAGTAACAATTTACCAGAAGTAGAGGCTCCTTCTTGAGAAAACAGCAACAACTACAAACTAGTCAAATGAGAGCACAGAGGCCATAAATTCAAGCCCTAGTACCAGGATTAAAAAAAAATAGCAGTGTACTATTAGGAGAAAAAAAGAAACTAATGCAATCCTGTGAGCTTTGTAGTCACATAAGAAAACTGGTATGTAAGCTTTAAGAATGTTGTTGTTATCAGTGACATAACTAAACAAAGGACTGTTTAGGATAATTTAAGCCAGTTGTGCACTATCATATTAGCAGAAACAAAACCAGGTAAGTTTTTCCTCCTATTAAATTAATACAATTACCCACAAAAATACTTGAATGATTAAAATTGTTATTAATTATCAGGTACAAATACTACTTATTTTTTCTATTATATGCAAATTCTTCACACACACACACACACACACACACACACACACACACACACTAACCTGTGACAAGAGAGAATATTCAGATATGTCCTAAATAATGACATAGATATTACTCTTAGATCTATCAGACAGCAACACTTGTAATATAATGAGTACATTAAAATAAAACAGTATGAGAAAATAAGGATTTTCCAAAGAAAGAAAGAAACATCAAAAACTGATAAAAAAAAAAATTTGTAAAATATAAATTAGGAGAGATTAGAAAATTTTAATTCCAGGGCTCTGGAATTCCTGATCCTACCTAATCATGAGGATAGGATATCAGGATCAAAGTTTGAAAGCAGTCCAGGCAGAAAAAAAAATCTGTGAGGCTCTTATCTCCAATTAAGCACCTAAAAAGCCACAAGTGGATGTGTGGCTCAAGTAGTAGAGTTTATGATTTTGAGCATAAAAGATAAAGGACAGTGCCATGGCCCTAAGTTAAAGCTGCAATACCCACCCACACCCACACACAGAAAGAGAGAGAGAGAGAGAGAGAGAGAGAGAGAGGGAGAGAATTACTTCAACAGGCATTTCAGAGTACTTGAAGTAAATGCAACAAATTTATGGTATGGCATCTTTTCATTTCTTTTACTGTAATCAGGAATGTAATTAATTCCCTAAGGAATGGCAACATTCATGAATATTTATGAAAGTTGAGAATCAAAGCACACTAATGATGAAATAGATGAAATATTAGAAAATATTTTGTCAATAGAACTTTGAAAACAAAGAGAAATTAAATTGACCATTTTCTTGAACATAATATTTTCAATTTTGTAAAAAGTTAAATATGAAAATAACTAGATATAGTTAAATTGATTGTACTGTGTCAAATGAGAACAGTGCATTCTATCATGGCCATTCCTGAAAGTGTCATGGACAAAATATAACTATTAATGTTGGTTAAAAAAATTCAACAAACACCTCTGGGAACTATTAGAGTGTTTTCTTTTAATTATGCAAAATGATTCCCTTAATTTTCCTTAATTATCCGTTAATTATGAGGTACAGATTGCTCAGAATTTTGCATATTTGGAGACTCCAAGTCATTCTGCATTTCTCTCATGCAATATAATATGCATTAGCATTAACTTGTGATTAAAAAAATAGACAGGCACTGGTAGTTCATACCTGTAATCATAGCTACTCGGGAAGCTGAGAATTTAGAATTACACTTTAAAGCCAGCATAGGTAGGAAAGTTTGTTGACTTATATTGCCAATTAAACACGAAAAAGCTGAAGGTGGAGCTACAGCTCAGGTGGTGGGGTACTAGTACTAGCTCAAGGACAGCACCTAGGCATTGAGTTCAAGGTCTAGAACTGGCACACACACACAAATAAATCATTCACAGTCTAAGGCTTTGAAGTTGAAAGAGAGGCAGAACAGACTACTTTGTGTTTTCTCTGGGCAGGCTATTATATTATAAAGTAAAACAAAGGAGGATTTTTATGCATCTATAATCTCATTGGTCGGTCAATCTTGTGTAGTTATTTTTGCTTAGAACTGTGACTTTCACTTATTCCTAAAATTCATATCTCATGCTTGCTTTTCTGTATAACAAAATATGTTGTAACTTTTATTGTCTTTGTAACGTTTATTCCCCTCCACACACACTGGCTTTAGTACAAGTGAGACCTGGAGTTAGAATTCCCACAAAAAATGTTCTTAGTCAAATGCATCATGCAGGGCACACTATTCTGACCTGCAGGAAACTAAGAATGGAGGGGAAAACAGAACAAAACCAAACCAAACCAGGTTTATAGAAAGATTTTAAATACCTGAACAAAACCTGACAAAATTATTTTCCAGAATTATTTCACACCCAGAGATCCAATTGTATTGGTAACATCTTAGTTCATAGCATACCATATCTTTGACTGTTATTTTCATGCTTATGTTAGCTTCTGTAAGCTTCTGTAATTATGAAATGCTAAATTATCATGAGTTTGTTAAAGAATATTCCATTCGTGGTTTTCTTTTGTTTTCATGAAATTATAACAAAACCCAGAATGCTGTAATGCTTATCTTCTTAAATGAGATTATTTTATGATTTTTGCTTCAATGTATTTTCAAGAAAATATTTATCAACACAGCTTGTTTTTGTTCTAAATCGTCTCACAAAGAAAACTATTTTCAGACAAAAGGATAAACTAACACCAAAGCACATGCTGAGTAGTAAAAACATTCTTAAAATTTGTCAGTAAAAGCCAGCTGCCATTGGCTCACACCTAGAATACTGCTAGTTAGGAGACTGAGATTGGAAGATCATAGTCTAGACCAACTCAAACAGAAAATGTACTAGCATGTTTGTGTGAGTCCAGAAACTACTGGAACAAAAAAAATATAGGTGAACCAGGAACATGCCCAGGTGGAAAGGAAGACCCTATGCTAAAAACAACATACAAAAATACTATCCAACTTAGCAACCTCCATAAAAGTAAATAAATAAACTTGTAGATCATATCCAACTTAAAATTTTCTGCATGGCAAAGGACATAGAAAACAAGCTAAACAGAAAAGGCTTAGAATGGGAAGAATTTTGTTTACTAGCTATACATCAGAAAAGGGCCTAATACACAAAATGTACTTAAAGCTCAAAAAAATAAACCCTCAAATTCAAATAGATACAACCCAATTAAGAAATTGGCTCATGACTTAAAGAGAGACATTTCAGAAGAGGAAATAAAAGAGGCGAATAGACAGATAAGGAGACATTCAACACATCTGGCTTTAAAGGACATAGAAACAAAAACAACCCTGAGATTCCACCTCATCTCAGTTAGAATGACCAATATCAAGAAAACCAACAACCCAAGCACTGGTGGCTCACACCTGTAATCTTAGCTACTCAGGAGGCTGAGATCTGAGGATCACCATTCAGGTAGGAAAGTCTGTGAGACTCTGATCTCCAATAAACCACCAGAAAACTGGAAGTGGAGCTGTGGTTCAAGTGGTAGAGTGCTTACCTTGAGCTGAAGAGCTCAGGGACAGCACCAAGCCCAGAGCCCAGAGTTCAAGCCCCACAACAACAAAAAAAAAAAAAAAAAGAAAAGAAAAGAAAAGAAAACCAACAATAACAAATGCTGGCATACATGTGGCCACAAGGGCAAAAGGGCACTCTATTACACTGTTGGGAATGTAAGCATGTTCAATCACTTTGGAAATCAGTAGGAAGGCTCCACAAAAGACTATACATAGAGCTTTCCAATTACTCATCAATTCCATTCCTTGGCATTTATCCAATATAGCACAAACAAGCCTAAATTAAAGTTATCACCACAACCATATTCATTGTTTACCATAGCAAACATCCGAAGTCAACTCAAATGCCCCTCAGTGGGTGAATATATCAAGAACATGTGGTGTATATATACACAATAGAATTCTACTCATTAGAAAGAATAATATTTTACCATTTTTAAAGATACAGAAACATAAGGAAAAATTATATTAAGTGAAGTAAGGCAGATCCAGAGAAAAATGGGTTGCATGATTTCCTTCATTTGTGGTAGCTAGAATGTGACTATATATCTGTAAGTAAACATACTGAGTGGTAAGCAATGAGTAACAAATGAATTAAGAGAAGTGTAATAGTATAATTCCTTAAAAAAATAAAGTCAAAACCCAAAAAGTAAATATCAGGATATGGGTACTTGCAAGTGGGGAGGATGGGTCAAGGGGAGAATGGTAGAAGAATGAAGTGAGAAATGGGGAAGAACACAGGCAAGAATTCATTGTATATGCCACAACATTAAGAAATATAAAGGAAGGAATGGGTCGAAGGTGAATGAAGGTGTTGAAGTGATGACACAGATCAATATGCATTGTACACATAAACTGCTTTGTTACATGGCAAAAAAATTCATTATGTAACCTAAAATTAAGTTAAGCAAGGGAAGGAGTGAGATGGAGAGGTAGGTGAGAATGTAAATAGGAGTGACATTGATCAAAGTGTATTGTGTTCATAAACTACTCTGTTGAATGGAAACTCCTTTGTACAACTACTTAAAGATGACAAAATATTCAAAAAATAAATAAAACCTAGAGATCATTTTACTTGAGCTAAGGTAAGAGATATCTTCTCACTCCTGTATGAGACAAGAGTTGACATAAACACTGATTACATTAGAGAAACTTATACACAGTGGATAAAATAATGTAGGTTTTAGCTTTGGCATGAATATTAAATAGATTTTAAAAAGGTTAATTTGTGGGTCATATAATAATCTAAAATTGGTGATGCTGAGGAATAGATACCCAGAAAACATTACAAGAAGGAATAGGAGAAATTCTAGGACTCCTTGAGAAATTTTCTTAATAAAGTCCCAGAAACAGAACAAATTGAAGAAAGGTTGGACAAATGGGATTGCATGAAACTGCAGAGCTACTGCATGGCAAAGGACATTGCTAGCAAGATGAATAGAAAGCCCATGGATTGGGAGAAGATATTCACTAGCGATAACAACAGAAAAGGACCTCATATTTAAATAACTCAAAAAATCAAATCCCCTCCAAACAAATCATCAAAAAAACAAATGCCACTGATTTTGGAGGGATAATTTTATACCCTGCTACTTTGCCAAATTTTCAAATCAGTACAAGTAACTTGTGAGTGGAGTCCATGGGGTTCTTTAAATACAACATCATGTCATTTTCAAAGCAGGAGAGTTTTACTTCATCTTTCCCTATTTGGATCCCTCTATGTTTGCATATTGTTTTATTGCTCTAGCTAGGCATTCTAATACTAAATTGAAGTTGAGTGGAGAGAGCAGTTGCATCCTTGTCTCATTACTGAATTTAGAAGGAATGGCTTTAGCTTTTTGCCATTCAGTATAATGCTAGCTGTATGTTTGTCATACGTGGGCTTTATTATACTGAGGAATGTTCCCTGAATTCCTAGTTTCTCAGCACTTTCAACACAGAGGTGTTTTGGATCTTGTCAAATGCTTTTTCTGCATCCATTGAGATAATCATATGGTTCTTATCCTTGTTCTTGTTGATGTGATGTATTACATTAATTGATTTGCATATATTGAACCAGCTTTGCATCCCTGCAGTAAATCCTGGATGATAATGGTATATGATATTTTTGATGGTTGTTGAAGTTGATTGGCCAGAATTTTGTTGCGAAGTTTTTCACTGATGTTCATCAAAGAAATGGGTCTATAGTTCTGTTTCTTTGATGAGTCCCTGTCTGGTTTTGGGATGAGGGTTATGCTGGTCCCATAGAACGAATTTGGTAGTGAATTTTCACTTTCAATTTTATTGAAGAGTTGGAGGAGTATTGGTGTTAGTTCTGTTTTAAAAGCCTTGTAGAATTCAGCTGTGAATCTATCTGGTCCTGGGCTTTTCTTGGATGGGATTTCTGTTATTGCTGTTTCTATTTTGATGCTTGATATGGGGTCAGCTAATTTGGCTTAAATCATCTTGGTTTAGTTTGGGCATATCAACATTTGTTGGAATTTCTTCCAGATTCTCAAATTTGTTAGCATAAAGGTTTGAGAAATATTTTTGTATAATGTTCTGAATCTTAGTTTTTTTCTTTTTCTTTTTCTTTTTTTTATTCTTATTGTGAAAATACCGTACAGAGGGGTTACAATTACATGGCCAAGATAGTGAGTACATTTCTTATCATGTATTGTTGCCTCCTCCTTTGTTTCCCTATACCATCCCTTCTCCTCTCCACCCCCTGGCCCCCACATTCCTCTACCACCACCACCACCACCATCACCACCCCCCACCAAAGTTGTAAAATTCATTTTTCAACATAACGTCTTGTACATCTCATTGTTGTAGTGGGTCCACCTGTAACCGTATTTAAACAGTTTTTTTCCCCCTTCCCCTCCACAAATTATATCAACATCAAATACAGAGAAAGCAGGGCTTAAACCCTGGAGGAAGTACATACAAAGAAATCATCTTATAAATATATTAAGTGAAGTAAGCCAGGCCCAAAGAAATATAGGTCCCATGGTTATTTACAATAACTAGTATATGTCTGAGACAAACAGAAACTGTCAGACAAGATGATGTTAGGTGAAATGAACCCCAAGATAAGGAATCAAATGTTTTTTTCTTTCTTGCAATTGTTTCCAACATATTTATAAGATGAATCTTAGATTTTTTTCTATGGTGATGTTTCCATTCTCATCTCTGAGTTTGTTTATTTGGGTATGTTCTCTTATCTTTCTGGTAAGATTTGCTAAGGGTCTGTCAATTTTGTAAATATTGAGAAGAACCAACTCTTTGTTTTGTTGGTTCTTTCTGTGTTTTTTTGGGCTCTAATGAATTCAATTCTGACTTAATTTTAATTATTTGTTTCCATCTACTGTATTGTTCTTTTTCAAGGAGCACCAGGTTCATCATTAAATTGTTGGTTTAATTGAATTCTATGTTTCCCTCAGAAAGAATGGCACCTCCCTACTTGTTAGGAAGTGGAAAGTCTTGGAAATAATGAGGTTAAGTAGGTCAAACCCAAAGAAATATCTGTCCCATGGTTTCCCTTATTTGCAATAATTAGTATACATCTAGCTTAATCTTATCAGATGATCAGAAAAGCTCCAAAAGCTATGAACATATGATCATGACCTATTGCAACAATGATACCCATAAGACACTACGTTGGAAATGAACTTTACAACTTCAGGGAGGGGAGGAGTGAGGGAGGTGGAGGAGGAAAGGGATAGTAGTAAAAAAAAAAAAAAAGGAGGGGTAACAATGCTCCACAAGAAATGTACTGATCACCTTACTCATGTAACTGTAGCCTCCTTGTACAGCATCTTAACAATAAAATAAAATTTAATAAAGTAAAGCAATAAAATGAGATACTTGGACACCAAGAGTCTGTAAATATTTAATATATCCCCTGAACCTGAAAACCCTATAAATGGAGATAACCTCCAAAATTGACTTACAAAACCAAAATAATAATTCCAAATGTTATCTTTACTATTCAAGGAAGTCAAAAATAAAATCCTCAACAAAAAATGTTTAGATTATGATTTCTAATATTCCACTCAAAATAGAGCATCTCCCATAATTTTTCCTTCCTAACAACATTTCTCATTTTATGGAACACTTACTTGTAGTCATTTATACTTTGCATTTTTCATATTTTGGGCATCTAGTCCATCACTTCAATTATTTTCTTATAGATACCAAAAAGTTTGTTTATGTCATTTACAATTTCTGGCAATCTAGATGAACCTATCTATTACTGTCTATTTGCATCACTTGGACTTTTGTGTTCTTCCTGGTCTGTTATACTGCTTTTTCAGATTTGGTTTCCTGCTTTGAGTGAATCTTAAATTTACATTGCTCAGAAAGCACCCCCTTTTTTTTCTTAATTTCCTCACAATGTTTAGTTCCAGAGTTTTCCAACATTCTTTGTTCCTCAGGTCTCTTTCTCCATAACTCCCCCAAATACAATAGGAGCAAATTATACAGAGGAAGGACATACTACATTGAAAACCGAAGACATTCTATCACAAAATTAAAATCGATATATATGGCACTCACTTCCTTCTTCCTAGCTTCTGTCTGCTTTGAGTAAGTGGGCCTCATACATTCCACTGGCCCCTCTTTTTCCCTGTGAACACCTTTGCCTGACTTTCCAATACCCACAGTATATTAATCCATATTATTTACAATCTGCATCTTCTGCTCCTGAATTGGCTCTCCACAATTATCACTCAAACAAAATAGTTTCCTTTGACTACATTATTTATTCAACATATGCTTTACAGTCTCTCCTAATCTTTTTGAAATATTGGCTGTAATTTCTGTTTTTGTATCTGAACCTCTGACTTATTTTAAAGGTCACTGAATTTTTGCATTTGGCAATTGCAAAAATGATTTGACTAATACTTTTAATTTTATGAAATATGAAGCTTAGTTTTTCAGCCCAAGCAGTTTCCTTTCAGCACAGTTCACATATCCCATTTGGAATCATTTCCTATTATTCACATTTTTCATTTTCTCTGTGCATCTCAGGATACTTCCTCTTTGACTATGCTGCTTACTTTTTTATCATTTACCTAACATTTTTTACACATAGCCTTGGATTTTTTAGTTTTCTGATGCTCTTCTAAAGTTATCTATGCATGCATAGTCAAATCTTAAATGAAAACATAGGCATCATGAACACTTGGACTTAAGTACCATTTATCCAACCTTGATGTATGCAGTACCTCTCAGATTCTTTGTTGTACCACTACTGGTTCCTTTCTCTGCAAGAACTTCACTTCCATAACTCAAAGACGAGTGGATGTATATATATACAATGTCTATACCATAATCTTTTCAAAACTTCTCCATTTCAATTTACCCCACTCACAGGCTCCTCCTTATCTGCATAGTTAACAGTCATTTATTGAGTTTTTGTACTGGCAATCTGGGTTTTGTATTTATAACTTTAAAACTCTATTTGCCTGAAAGGAAAAAAAAAACCATTTGAATCCTTATCTTGGGGTTCATTCCCCTAACAGCAACTTATCTGACCTTTTCTGGTTGACTCAGACATATACTAGTTATTGCAAATAAGGGAAACCATGTGACCTATGTTTCTTTGGGCCTGGTTTACTTCACTTAATATAACTTTTTCCAAGTCTTTCCATTTCCTAACAAATGGGGCCATATAATTGTAACTCCTCTGTACGGTATTCTCACAATAAAAAATAAAATAAAATAAAACTCCATTTGCCATTTCTCTCTTAATCCCTAAAAAAAATCCAGCACAAATCCTGATGTCATATTTCCATATGCTTCCAAACTTAAATTTATTTTTTTTATATTTGTGGCCTTTATAGTTTATCATCATTTCACCTATAGCTTTTTG
Source organism: Dipodomys spectabilis (assembly GCF_019054845.1). Classification (NCBI taxonomy): domain Eukaryota; kingdom Metazoa; phylum Chordata; class Mammalia; order Rodentia; family Heteromyidae; genus Dipodomys; species Dipodomys spectabilis. Next base: position 4,154,767 of record NW_024870814.1, read on the forward strand.
AACTCTGAACTCTAACTAAATGTCATGCAATGATTTCAGGTTTTTCATTGTGGAATTTATACATATATATGCTTCCTTTTTCTTTAATCCATCATCCTTAAAAAAGCACTCTCTTGTTTTATTTTCCCAGTCCATTTACTGCTTATTAATTTCTTCCATTCCTATGAGTATATTAAGGGGGTCATGTTTGGCATAGGTCAAAGTCTTTTAGAAAAGCCACCTCACATGGAATTTGGCATTTTATTGTAAAACATGCATCCCGGTTGTTATGAATAAGTGTATGTAGATATCAAATGAATTATTTCCTTTATATTTCAAACATAACTTTCAAGTGGTCAGTGTCCAACTGTATACTGAATATAATTCTCAAACTTATTAAATAATTCTGAAACAAAACAACATATGTGCCTTTCCTATCAAGAGATATACCAATGCTAAATTTAATTGAGAGTAAAATCAGAGGCAAAATTAAACAGTTTTGTATGACAATTTTTTGTAGCATACAATTATTACTTTACACACATTTCATGATGAATTGGCTTTTGTTGGAGAAAGACAATTCTCTTAAGGATATAGCTGTTATCTGTTAGCAAATGTCAGTAGCAGAGTAAAGAGAATGTACCTCTGGCTGAGTAGCTCTTGGTAGATCACCAACAATTTCTACTATTAAGACTATCATTAGAGTAAAATTTTGGAGAGAAAGATCCAAGTTCATTTTTACTAAACTTCATCCAATAGAAATGCCTTCTCTCTTATCTTCTCTGGGTCTTGTAAAACAGTATTTACAAGCAGTAGTGAGCTAGAGAACTAAAGGATTGGATATAGAATGGATTTGGGGAGACAACAAAGTATATTTTCCAAGCTAGAGAAATGAAAACAATTGATCACATTTTCAAACTGAGCCTGTAACAGAGAGTAATAAATACAAGAATAGTGATTTAGAGTTCACCACATACACAGTGAATAAAAATTTGGTGGTTAATATCCACTATAAAATTAATACAGTAAATTACATAAAGAACAATGAAAGAGGGAAAGGAGGTGCCTCTTGTAGTTAAAATTCATCCTTTTCATAGATAATCCTCTAGAAAACATTGTTTACTTTTCCCCATAATTAACTCTACAAAAGATAATTATCCATTTGATTGTGAATGGACATTTCCTAGCTCCAAATTCTCATGGAAAATGCTGGAGCTAAATCCATCTATTTATAAGCCTGGTACTGCTGACCACAAAGAAGACCATAGGGGAAAGGAAGAGTATAGAGGAAAGTAATTTGTCACCTACTACACCCCGTCACCATGGAATATTGACTCTCTCATTAACACCCCAGGCAAGTCCTCTATTTGCCCAAGAGGCCACATTTGTCAACAGTCCTGTGGGAAAAGCAACAGTTGTGCTATTGAATTTTGAAATTTCTAAGGTCTTTAATTACACTTAAAACAATCTACAGTGATTAATCTTCTTTACTTTCCTGAAAGCTCAACCTGCTGTAAAACAGTGCTTGTTCTGTGAAGAGTATTTTTATGAGATAAAACATTTTTTCCCTTCACTAACCAAGACAGATGGATCACAGTCCACCTGAAAGATTAAGTAAAAGGCCTTAGAAACCTAACAACCATGTTTACTCTCTCCTTTGAACTTCCTCTGATTACTTTCTACTGATTTTTATATCATCTCAAAATACATATCTATATATACTACTTTTATAATAAAGTATCATATAATTTCAACTTTTGGTGCTATTTGTTTTCTTATAGTATTTTAGCTGATTCAAATGTATAAAAGAAGCTTATAAGATTATTCTGAGGTCTGATTAGCCAAATATTTATTTTCACTGTGAGAATGGTAATGGGCTCCTTTAATTTCTCAATTATATTGGGAAGAGATGGTGTGAAAGATAGAAGGACCAAAAAAAATCAGGTTTTTGTTGGATACATCATTAAGGACTACCCTTTAACTCTGAAGCCTCAGCTTTCAGTAATACTTAAATAGGCTCCTATATGGATTTATACAAATATAAAGCAAGTTCAGATATTAAATTTCAAGATAAGGGTTGAGAAGAAAGGTCTAGGCAAAGTGAACTTCTTTTTTGATTAGCTTCAGAAGTTAACAGTGGGGCAAACATTCCTATTTCCAAGGTGTGATTTCCTTCCTGAAGAGATAGTTCCTATCCCATTCATTTACAAGCATTGTAAACTAATTGTGTTTGTATGAACATAAGTATATATTCAGTCACAAGGTAATTTTCAAGAGTCAGCTAACAAAAATGAAATCTCTCATTCTCTTAGTGGAACCTAGTACAAAATTTGAACTGTGAGAGCATGTCAACAGCCAGATGCATTTCTCTGGTGACATATTGCACAGATGGGTGTGGTGGATGCAGAAATCATGTAGATGTGTTTGTAACCCATTTCCAGAGATAATAACAAAGAAATAAAGTAAGGAGTTGCAGAAATCTCATTTCATCTTTCACTTGCACCACATCCTGTCTCCCAGCAGTGCCTCAGTGGATGAGACTGGAGAAATTTGTTCAATCTAAATAAATCAGCATTTTCTGTGTAGTGTGTGTGTGTGTGTGTGTGTGTGTGTGTGTGTGTGTGTGTGTGTGTGTGTGTGTGTGTGTGTTTCTTTCTCCCTCCTTTCACTTTTCATTTACCATATTCCCAAAGACAGGCACTGAGGGAATATCATGTTGGTACACAATGAAATCGTAAACACAGGGTCCCTGTCTAGACATCAAATTGGTATGCACCTTCTAAACCTGCAAAACTGTTAGTAGGCACACAGAGACTTAGCATTATGTTTTGGGAACTAGATCAAATGAACTTTGAAATGTTTAAGTTATAAACACACAGTTACTGGCTTGTGCCACTTCCTCATTAATACCAGAGTTTGGTATTTTAATCCATCCTCAATATATTATATGGACTCATATAGAAAAAGTTTAATGGAAGTGAACTGGGATGACAAGATTGCAGTGATCTTTGAATCATGGATCATCACCTATGTAAAGAAAGAGAAAAAAAGTAGTTTAAATGATGTAGGCTGAAAAACTGGTGTCTGAACATTTCCAAATAGAGGTTCATTTTTAGATAGGGTCTTGTCCTTTTGCTGGGTCTAGCCTCAGGCCTTGACCTTATTACATCCACTTATCAAGAAACTTGGATTAAAGACATGAGATACTATAAGCAGCCTCCTGATAAGTGCTTAAAATTATATGACCATTGAAATAAAGTACTTTTATGGTTGTATATAATGACATTTGAAGGTGTTTTAGATTCACATTTATATTATTTGAAATTAATGAAACCTAAAACTCAGTGTGGTTCATATTTTCATAATGAAAAATTAATAAACCACATTCAGAATTCTTCTATGGTTACAGAACATCTGGATTTTATGCTTTGAAGATAAACTCTTTGTGTAAAAACATGTCTAAGTAGTACTGACTTTCGGTATTTGTTAGGAGCTTGTCTTTTGGTTCTTTAAGGTACAGAATAAGAAAATATTTGTTTTTATGTTCTTACATTGCCAATGGTCCAAATGGTCAAATTATTAATGAAAAACAATATATAATCACATACATGGATACTTTTTATTGTACAGAGGGGTTACAGTTACACGAGTAAGGCAATGAGTACATTTCCTATTGAGCATTGTTATCTCCTCCTTCATTTTTCCCTACCACCCCTTCCCATTCCACCTTCCCAACTCCTCCCTCACCCACCCCCCAAGCTGTAAAGTTCATTTTCAACATAGTGTCTTGTACATCTCATTGTTACAATGGGTAAACCTGTATCCCTATTTAAGCATTTTGTTTTTTCTCTTCCCCTCCCCAAATTAGAAAAATGTATATACAAGATGCATGGCACTGGAATCAAAGACAGTGAAAAAGAAGTTATACCATGGGAGAAGAACATACAAGAGAAACAAAAAAAATCACATAGCACATTTCAATACGTTAAAAACAACAGCAAGAAAAAAAACTACTTGTGTCCCTATCTTGGGGTTCATTTTATTTAACATTATCTTATATGGTCATATTTACATAGCTTTTGAACTTTTCTACTTGTCATAGACTTACACTAGTTATTGCAAATAAGGGACACCATGGAACCTATGTTTCTTTGCGCCTGGCTTACTTCACTTAATATAATTTTTTCAAGTCTTTCCATTTCCTAGCAAATGGGGTGATGTCATTGTTTCTGTTGGAGGCATAGAATTCCACTGGATAAATATACCACATTTTCTTGATCCATTCATCTAGTGAGGGGCATCTGGCTGGTTCCATAGCTTAGCTATGGTAAATAATGCTGCAATAAATATAGTTGTGCTGGTAGCTTTAGTGTGGTCTTGTTTGTGATCATTTGGGTAAATGCCCCAAAGTGGGACTGCTGCATCACAGGGGAGCTCTATATAGATTCTTTTGAGGAACCTCCATACTGCTTTCCAGAGTGGTTAAATGAGTTTACACTCCCATGAACAATGCAGTAGATATCCCTTCTGGCCACATCCCCTCCAACATCTGTTGTTATTAGATTTCTTGATTATAGTCACTCTAACTTGGGTGAGGTGGAATCTCAATGTTTTGATTTGCACTTCTTTTATGGCTAGAGAAGTTGAGCATTTCTTCATGTGTCTATTGGCCATTTTTTTATAAATATATATAAATTGTGAAAATACTGTACAGAGGGTTATAATTTCATGAGCAACCCCTGTTTTCACTGTATTTGATTTGTGGAGGAGAAGGGAAAAAACAATTTGTTTAAATAGGGATACAGGTGGATCCATTGCAACAATGAGATATACAAGATGTTATGTTAAAAAAATGAACTTTACAACTCTACTGGCCATTCTTATTACCTCTTCAGAGAAGCATCTCTTTTACGGGGTCTTTTATTGTTCCACATGAATTTTTGAGTTGCTTCTTCTATTTCATTGAATAATGAGGTTGAGATATTGATAGGTATCACATTGAATTTGTATATAACCTTTGGAAATATTTCCATTTTCATGATGTTAATACCCTCAATTCAGGAGCTTGGGAGGTTTTTCCACTTCCTAAATTGTAAATTCATTTTTCGACATAATGTCTTGTACGTATCATTTTTGAACCTTAATTTTTTACCCTGCTACTTTGTCAAACTTTCCAATCAGCTCGAATAATTTGTGAGTGGAGTCAATGGGATTCTTTAAATACAATATCAAGTCGTCTGCAAAGAGGGAGAGTTTTACTTCATCTTTCCTTACTTGGATCCACTTTATGTTGGCATCTTTTCCTCATGGATTCTTTTTTATTTAACTCAATGCTTATTTATTTCTTCTGGCTGAGTATTATGTAAATGTCATACATTTCAAACACCTTGGCCATTTTTGGCAGATTTCTTTATCATAGATAAAACTGAATTTTACTAAGGTGACAGTAGCAAGTTCAAGTGCTGGTTAGTTTATATTTTAATCTTTCAGCATAAGAACATGCTACAAGACCATAATCATAGTCAATCAAAATGAAGTGTTATGGACTGGTCTAAAAATATAATTTCATACATGCTTTATATGTATGAGTTCAGATGTATGATATGCATTCAGATTCTCGTCTCAATACAGGCTATAAATAAGGTCATCATAGTACCTTTCTCTTTCTAGGTGAAGAAAGCTGATAAATATCTGTTCTTTCCTTTCTTTCAGATTTATGTTGAGGAGATATTTTTAGTTTAAGTGTGTATCAGCAGATGCAATGAATTTAAAACTTTGGAAACAATGTAGGATTTATAGGTGGTCCTGATATCTTTCACCTTCAGCAAAGCTGATTCTGATTTCCTTCCAAATGTATTCAAGGCCTTTGGCAGTTAATTCTGCCAGTCAACTTTGAAACCTTCTGCTGGAAACTCAGTATTCACATACAAACCTGTCTGAGACAGATGTTTTACCTATGCCATTATGAAGTTGCCTGAAGCTGACACTTGGCTAATTCTCTCATTTGTCCAAAAATACATTTTTTTCAGTTTAATCCTCACTTTAGAATGCTATTAAATTCTCTCACACAATATTGTTTTTTTTTCCTTTACTTCTGCAAATTTTAATTTGTAAAATAGGGGAGCAGTTGGGTTTATATGACAATCAATGAAAAGGCATCCATTGGAAAAGGTAAGATGAGTCATCAAATCAGTCCAGCACACTTTCAAAGAAGTTGCTTCTAGGTTTTGCGTTATCCTCATCCACATAATTCCCTGTTCTTTCTAGTTATATCACTTATTTGACTGCTAATTAGATCTCTTATTCTGTGTTCTTTCTTACACAAGAAAATACCCCATTCCAAACTTTATCACTCCCTCCCTAAATAACGATTTTTGTTCAGCTTCTGACTCTTTCTGTAGACATTAGTGTTTAAAAAATAACATAGTTAACCCATCAAAGATAAATTTGTCATCTATTTTAGGATCATTGTCCTTTCCAGAGGAAAATATAAAATTTACATTATGTAAAAAAATTAAAATTTTAGGCACTTCACATAGCAATTGAAGTTGTTAACTTGTACAAATACATATAAACACATTTCAGCAGTGATTATAATTTTTAAATTAAATCATAATTTGAAATAGCTAAATAGATTACAATACTGTTTTTTGTTAACAGCTATGTTTATTAACAAATTTTTGAATTTACTGAAAATTCATAGTTTGTCTTTAGAATGTTAAAATTTATTGACAACTGAAGGTGATATAGAAGCTGGATACATTGTCCTACACTTATAATCTCGGTTTTCAGAGGCTGAGCTATCAGGGTAATAGTTCAGAACCACTACAAGGAGACAAATCCTCGACTCTTGTCTCCAACTAACTAAGAGACAGATGGAACTGGAGGCATGGTTCAAATAGTAGAGTGTTATCCATGAACAAAAATCCCATTGTTCCAGCAACAGTACTGGTAAAGAAAAAAAATAAAAGGATATATAGGGAAAAACTTTTCAGAAGGGTTTTTATGAAATACCAAAATTATAAAATTATCTGATATAATTAGTGTTTTATGTAAGGGCTATTTAACATGCTCATAGTAAATTATGGTGGGGGAGAGGGGGGAGGCTGGGAAGGGAGGAAGGGTAAACAAAGGAGGAGGCTGCAATGCCTGGTAAGAAATGTATGCATTATCCTGCCCATGTAATTGTAACCCCTCTGTACAGTATGTTCTCAAATAAAATAAAATTAAATTAAAAAAAAAAACAAAAAAATCTCACTTGCCCACATTTCTTTGAAGAAATGAATATTTTCATTACACAATGGAGTAGAAGTTAATATATATGTATAAATGTTAAAACTGTTTAAAAAAATCTATCCATTATAAAACAATGCCTATCAAAATGAACTCTAAGAAATGGAAACATGAGATTTTATTGTACTGTTTTATTTGTTTCTTTTCTTATTTCTTTGTTTCCTTTGATTTATTCTTTTTTGTCACTGAACTTGATTTCTGTACACTTTGTCTTGTATATAAGTTTATCTGAATTGGGGAGGGGAAAAGGAATCACAGAAACTGTGGGACAACGTGAAAACCAACTCAGCAACTGGTACTCACTAGACAATATGTTGAACATGAACTTTGCAATTTGTGGGGGAGGGAGGTGTTGAGGGGAAAAAGTGGGATAAAATGAGTCAGTATATCACCTTACTTATATAATTGTAACCCTTCTATACATTACCTTTACAATACAATTTAAATTTAAAAAGACTCTCCACTGTCTTTGTTAGGCAGAGTTTGATGCAAAACTATTAATTTAAAATGACTAAATGACTAACAATGTTTGAAAAAATAATGTTTATAGATTGGTATATTGTATCATAAAGCCAGTGGGTGAGGAAAGAATAGGTAGAACTAAGGCAGACTGAGCTCAGATGCGTGATGTGGAATCTGTGGAAAGGGTGGCTGAAAATTCTGACCCTAGATTATGAATTTACACCTGGAAAAAAATTGTTACAACTTGAACTAATACATGAAGCTTGTGTAGTATGAAATATTTCTAAAATGGAAAATGTGCCTAAAACTAATTATTTGGAAGAATGATTAATATGGGCAGATATGGCGATGTTCAAGGAGATCATAGGAAGCACATATTAGAGCATACTGATAATTTGGTAATAGATTAGACACTTAACTTCTAACTACTAATTTATCCCCTCCCAAGACATCTAAGCAGAGCTCAATTTAAAAGTAATTCACATGCCGGGCGCTGGTGGCTCACGCCTGTAATCCTAGCTACTCAGGAGGCTGAGATCTGAGGATCACGGTTCAAAGCCAGCCCTGCAGGAAAAGCCATGAAACTCTTATCTCCAATAAAAATCACCAGAAAACCAGAAGTGGCGCTTTGTCTCAAGTGGTAGAGCCTTGAGCTGAAGAGCTGAGGGACAGTGCTCAGGCCCAGAGTTCAAACCCCACAACTGACCAAATATGTATATAGTAATTCCCCATAAAGTTGGTTCTTGGTGTGATGACATAGGAATATTTGTCATGTACTTAGCTATTACAAAGAACAAACTGGTAAAATGCTCAGATGAACTTTTGATTTGGGTTTAATTATTTCATATATGCCACTGTCAATCACTTATGTTCTGATTTATTGTTTATAGACATTTGGATAAATAGATACTGTAGAGTAAAACATTTAAATATAGTGAAAGATGTTATTGAAAGAGGAGAAGTCAATGAAATAAAAATCCTAGTTAATGTAAATCATTTATATATAGACAGTAAAATGAATAATTGGCACCACAGTAAATTTACAATTTTTTAAAAATATAGTTTGTTTCTGAAACTAGTAGAAGACTATGAAGTCAAATCTTTGATCTTAAATGTAACTTCCCTTATGTAAACCAACTGAATTAAACCTGTATCAATCTGTTAATAAAGTCAACAAATTAAAATTAATTTTTTTCCCGAACTCTAGGCCTGAGCTCTGTCCCTCAGCTCTTCAGCTCAAGGTTATTGCTCTACCACTTGAGCTACAGCGCCACTTCTGGGTTTCTGGTGGTTTATTGGAGATGAGTTTCAGGGACCTATGAATCGCGATCCTCAGTTTTCAGCCTCCTGAGTTGCTAGGATTACAGGCATGAGCCACCGGCACCCAGCTAAAATTAATTTTTATATAGCCTCAATCATAATCAGGTGAACAGGTTAATGAGTGGAATACTTCCATAGTTCCTTGTCCCTGCACATTTCCCAAATTTTCTACTCCTCATATCGCTGTTTTCTAATAATAACATTTACCCTAGCAGAAAAACCTTTCAATGAATATGAAGAAATAATACTTTTATTGTTGGTGTTCACACAGGGAGACCTGGGAACGCAGTACCTGGTAGGCAGAAAGTGGACCACACCATGCAGTTATGGACAAAGTTTATTGAGACATCCATCACATGCTTATACACAGCATACAGGCATAGGAGTAAATCTTCAGTCATGAGGCAGAAAGTTAATCTTAAACAGTTTTTATGGGAATATAGACAATGAGAATTAACCTTAAGTCAGTGAACACAAAAAGTTAATCCTTGTCAACAAACGTGAAGCAGTTTTATGTTATCAAAAATTAAAAAGAGTAAGCAAAATGTAGGTGGGCTTTCTTAAAGTAAGCAAAATGTAGGTGGGGTTTCTTAGACTCACAAAGAGAATCTTGTGGCATTGTTCTATAGGATTAATCTGAAGGGTATTTATGTTCTCCACCAAGGTTATGGCCAGGCATCCATAACTTTGCCCAGATAGGGAAACAGCTTCCTCCTTCCATCCTGAAGGCTGCAGCTGGATACCCTTCCTTTGCCAGGATTATGGACAGTTTTCTCCTCGTTTGCCAGCATGCATAAACCTCACAGAGCACACTAATCCTCGGGTGGGGTCACCTGAGTCTGGGCTGACACTTTACCATGCTTGTAATCCTAGCTACTCAGGAGGCTGAGATCTAAGGATCAAGGTTCAAAGCCAGCCCCATTCATTAGCCATACAACAGACAAGGGCTTCATATCGATAATATATTTAGAACTCAAAATATTAAATCCGCCAATCACAAATCCTAAAAAATATAACTGCTCCATTAATAAGTGGGCTAAAGATTTAGACAGACTTCACTGAAGAGGAAATAATGGCCTGTAGACACATGAAGAAATGCTTACATTCTCTGGCCGTAAAAGAAATGCAAATCAAAACAACATTTAGATTCCACCTCACCCTGGTTAGAATGGCTATAATCAAGAAATCTAATAACAACAGATGCTGGAGGGGATGTGGCCAGAAGGGATACCTACTGCATTGTTCATGGGAGGGTAAACTCATTCAACCATTCCAGAAAGCAGTATGGAGGTTCCTCAAAAGATACCACATAGAGCTCCCCTATGACCCAGCAGTCCCACTTTTGGACATTGACCCCAACGATCACAAGCAAGGCCATACTAAAACTATCAACACAACTATGTTTATCACAGCATAATTCACCATAGCTAAGATATGGAACCAACCCAGATGCCCTTCAGTAGATGAATGGATCAAAAAATGTGATAAGTATATATATATATATATATATATATATATATATATACATATATATATATGTATATATACACACACACACACACACACACACACACATATATATATATATATATATATATACATATAAACAAAGGAATTCTATGCCTCCATCAGAAAGAATGACATTGCTCCACTTGGTAGGAAATAGAAAGATTTGGAAAAAATTCTATTAAGTGAAGTAATCCAGGCCCAAAGGAACATAGGTCCCATGGTTTCCCTTATTTGCAGTAACTTGTGTAAGTCTATGACAAGCAGAAAAGTTCAAAAGCTATGTAAATATGACCATATAAGATGATGTTAAGTGAAATGAACCCGAAGATAGGGACAAAAGTGTTTTTGTTTTCTTCTTCACTATTGTTTTTAACATATTTAAAATGTACTATGTGTATTTTTGTTTCTCTTGTATGGTCTTCCCCCACAGTATAACCCCTGTTTTCACTGTATTTAATGTCAGTGCTCTGCATCTTATGTATACATTTTTCTAATTTGGGAAGGGGAAGGGAAATAACAAAATGCTGAAATAAGTATAGAGGTTGACTCATTGTAACAATGAGATGTACAAGACACTATGCTGAAAACGAACTTTACAAATTGGCGGCAGGGGGGTTGGGAGGAATGGAGGAGTTGGGAAGGTGGAGAGGGAAGGAATGGTAGGGAAAAACAAAGGAGGTGTTAACAATTCTCGATAGGAAATGTATTCATTACCTTACTCATGTAACTGTAACCTCTCTGTAGAATATCTTTTCAGTATATATAAATATACATGTGTAAATGTATAAATGTGTATATATATATATATATATATATATATATATATATATATATATATATATATTTAAAGCTAGCCTGTGCAGGAAGTCTGTGAGACTCTTATCTCTAACCACCAGAAAACGTGAAGTAGTGCTGTGGCTCAATGGTAGAGTCTTGACTTGAGTTGAAGAACTGAGTGACAGGCCCAGACAGAGTACAAGCCCCAGGACTGACCAAAATAAATAAATATATAAATATATAATAAATAAGATACAGACAACACAGAAATGCTAACACCCATATGATCCAATAATATGTACTGAGCTAAATCTTCTCATAGATATTATGTAAGGAAAGTTTTATAGAAAAATTTCTATACATTCACATATGACATAAATAAGCTCTCATGATCTAAAAATCTCAAAGTATGTGCATTTTCATCTTGATTTTGGGGTGACAGTATTTGTGATTAATGGTGTTAATATTTTCAGATAATAATTGCACAATGTAAAAGCCTAAAGCTCATTACACTGGCCAATGAGTAGTTCCAAGGTTAGGTTAGATTTAAACACTGATTATTATTGAGGCAAATAACAACAGATTTTTTTTTTTTGGTCATGGGGCTTGAACTCTGGCTCTGAGCACTGTCCCTCAGCTCTTCAGCTCAAGGCTAGTGCTCTACCACTTGAGCTACAGCACCACTTCCGGTTTTCTGGTGGTTTATTGGAGGTAAGAGTTTCACAGACTTTCCTGCTGGGGCTGGCTTTGAACCGGGATCCTCAGATCTCAGCCTCCTCAGTAGCTAGGATTAGAGGCATGAGCCACCAGCACCCAGTAACAGAATGTTTTTGTAAAGGAAAATTCTATAAAATATTCGTGGATTCCAGTTGGTATTCCATTATTTTCAATTATGATGAGCAATGATGAGAATTGTTCATATTTTTTACCTGCAACTAAAATTTAAAATTTGACGGTTTTAATATTGATAATTTGTACCCTAGATTAATTTGAGAATTCATTTATAATGAATGATCTAACAGGTTAAAGGTTAAATAGAATATGAATTGAATTTTGTAGTAATATTACTTTATATATTTCAATTATGCATAAATTGATAACTAGGTTACTGGACTTTGTAATAATGTTTAATATTATTGAAATATAACTGAAATAATGAAGCCTTCAAAACTGCTTTTGTCATGTGTTCAAAAACTGCACATTTGGTGGAAACAAATTGATGGAAATGAATTAGTTAAATGCCTAATTTTTTCTTATGTACCAATGGGACATTCTAGCCTATCAATATAGTAAAAATGCTCGTTTTCCATAATACTATCTGTACTGTAGTAAGAAAATGTCTCTTTTTCAGGAATTCTACATGTTTGCTATAGTGAGCTCTCTTTGAAATATGATTTCTTTGGTTCTGTTATTGTTTGTGTTTTCCATTTCATGTTGAAATCAGTCCTTACTTTGTAATTTGTTAAAACCTCCTCCTCCCCACAATCTCACTTAATTTCTCTCACTAAAATGAAAATAATGAAGCATCAAAATTTATCTTAAAATTTGTGAAGATTTGGATAGATGGCCATTTACTTTAACATGGTTGAATCTAAATTCTGCCTCATTCTTGCTCATGAAAAATATTGGATGGGCTATGCATGGTATGACTCCTGCATTCAGAGACGGAAGAAACTTAAGAACACTAATAAATTGTTTTATATAATCTTCAAGATTGCTCTAAGAAGGAAGTACTATGGGTTTCTCCATATAACATATGGAAAACCTAAATTTTCAACAAATACGTCGTCTAAGACTGCCCTATAATGGCAGGCAAATTTCAAACAAAAGTGTACTTAAATTTTGAAAATGCAATATTGCACAAGAATTATCCTAATCACTGTTTTTTTTTTGAAAATTACAAATCTCAACTTTATATAAGCTTGCAAGTAGCACAAATAAAAATATATACATAAAATATGAATAAAAAGACAGTAAAGAATAATGATGACCCTTTGAAAATTAAAGATACTGCTTGTTCCCAACAAAGCTCACCCAATACCCCAATATTCTGTGTCTGGTATGAAAAAGTCCGGTGACAATGGTACAGAAGGTTTATAGATCATTTCTGTATGTTCAATACATACTTACCTTGAGTTTAATAGCTGAAAGTTTTATATAAAATATTTTGAATGAGAATATCTCTCCTAATTCCAGCCTTACAATGTTTAACTCAATGAGTGAGGAAAAAAGTTCCCTTTGAGGGCTGGTAAGGTGGCTCAGTGATAGAGCACTTTCCTTGCATGCATGAGGCCCTGGGTTCGATTCCTCAGCACCACATGAGAAAAAAGAAAAAAGCCGGAAGTGGCGCTGTGGCTCAAGTGGTAGAGCACTAGCCTTGAGCTGAAGAGCTGAGGGACAGCGCCCAGGCCCAGAGTTCAGGCCCCACAACCAGACCCCCCTCCCAAAAAAGAAAGTTCCCTTTAACAAATATATATGCACTTGTGTACACAGAGAAGTACACAAGAAATATTTAGAATGTGTACAACACAATTATATGACATGAATGAGACTATGTTCTCTGTATTTCTTCATATTCTATATGAAGTCTTTCAAAAGTGACTATTTAATACCTGGTAATATGCTGTATGTAAAAATTTCACCTAGTCTAGCAGTTTGATATCAAACACGGTTTATATGCAGTTGAGAAGGATTCATATTCCGTAGTTGTTGGACAGGAAATTTTGTAAAGCATGTCAAGTCTAATATGTGTCAGGTTCTTATTTGATATTTGTTCAAAGTATACATCAATCAAAACATCATATTGTACCTATTTAAAATATGCAATTAGTTTATGTTTATCAGAAAATACTTGAAAAATTTTCAAATAAATATAATTTTAGTATGAGCAAAGAATTAATAGTGGAAATTTTACAAATTAATTGTTCCAAGATTTAATTTGTCCTTTTCTTGAGGAAAATGAATACCAGGAAAACATATATATATATAAAATCTTTACATTTATATATTATCTTGACACTCTATGCCACTATGACAAACTTTGATGATAAAAAGGCATATTTAAGACTCTTAACAACATAGGCACACAAAACATACATATATATACACACACAATAACTATATACTCTTTATAAGAGTTTTAAAAGAACTTTGGGAACATAGTGTTTCCTATATTTCAGGTGATTGTAGAATTCTTGCCTCACTAAAAAAAGAAAGAAAATTTATAAGACAAAGGAATTGCAAAGGCCATAGGCCACAAATATGCTCACCAAAAGCCTGAAATCTAATTGAAACATCAAAGAATGCTTATCTTCCCTCATGCCTTAACACTATATTTCAGTATAGCAAAAGTGAACTGAAAATAAAGGAATTAGAAGTATTTTCTGACAATAAGCTCAAAAAAACCCCATAGAGCTAAATCAAAGTTGTAGCTAATATTAAGGATTCTATGCCCTGTACTTATTTGTTTTCCAATAAATCAAATCAATAAGGAAAAAAAAAAGAAGTGTGAATGCAAAACACAAGAAGTAACTCAAATATAACTTGCAATGCAGATGATATAGGTTTGCTATGGATTTTGAAATGCTAATGATTAATATGTTTGGGATTCCAATGGAGAAAAAGTGAATTGCATGTAGAGAAACTGAAATTATAACATCTTATAAAAATTTTATAAATGAATGCTAAGATAGAAATAAAATGTTTCTTTACTGGAACATACCATAATCCTGTGTAACTAAACTAGAAATTAGTGAGTTTGCAGTGAGTTTGTTAAATCTCTAAATCCTCTAAAACTGAGATCAAATGACATAAAAAAAGGAAAACTAAAGTAATTTAGGAAACATGGAAAATTTTAAACAAGGTTGTTTTAATAAAATAAAAATGAACGGATTCTGACACCTTTCACCAGCTTTAATTCAAAATGGGTCACAAACGTCAATGTAAAGCTTGAAACAATGGAAGTATTACAGAAGGAGTAGGAAAAGCATTATTACTCTGGCACAGGAATGAATTTTCTGCAGAAGCACAGCAATCAAAGAAAGACTTGATGAATAGGGATGCATTAAAATAAAAATTTCTGCATAGCAAAAAAAACATATCAAAAAAGCAAAAAAGACAGCATCAGAGAGGAATTTTTCCAGCTACACATGAGACAATGGCCTAATATCCAGAATATACAGAGAATTAAAAAAAAGAATCCTAAAAGACCATCAACCTAATTAATAAATGGGCTAAAGAGCTAGAGAGACCTCTCAGAACAAGAAGTAAAAATAGCCCACATATGCACGAAGAAATTTTCAACATCTCTGACCATAAAATATGCAAATCAAATCAAAGCAACATTGAGATTCCACCTCATCCCGGTTAGAATGACCACTTTCTAGAAAATGAAAGATAACTGATGCTGGTGAGGATGGTGAGGATGTGGCCAAAAGGGAACCTTAATATGCTGTTGGTGAGAGTGTGATCTTGTTCAGCCACTGTGGAGAGCACTATGGAGGTTTCTCAAAAATTTGAACAGAGAGCTGGGCGCCGGTGTCTCATGCCTATAATCCTAGCTGCATAGGAGGTTGAGATTTGAGGATTGCAGGAAAGTGCAGGAAAGTCTGTGATGCTCTTATCTCCAATTAACCATCAGAAAACTGGAGGTAGTGCTGTGGCTCAAGTGGTAGAGCACTTGCCTTGAGCTGAAGTGCTCAGGGACAGCACCCAGGCCCAGATTTCAAGACCCATGACGAAAAAGTTAAATAAATAAATAAATAAATCTATATCTATATCTATCTATATCTATATCATAGAAATACCCTAAGATTCAACAATTCCACTTCAGGGGATTTATGAAAATCTTTATAAACCATGGAGTAAGAAACCACTATAAACATCCACATACACAGCAGCAGTAGTATAGTATCATTACAGTTCCTTCTTTTTGTTTACAGAAGAGATCTAATTGTCCTCTCTTTTAAATGGAATACCTGCACATGCTTCACTGGATGCTACTTACTTCATTGTAGTTATTTTCATGGAAATTATTTGAACTTTTTAAATT
Organism: Dipodomys spectabilis; assembly: GCF_019054845.1. NCBI lineage: Eukaryota > Metazoa > Chordata > Mammalia > Rodentia > Heteromyidae > Dipodomys > Dipodomys spectabilis. The sequence goes on from NW_024870814.1 coordinate 4,171,157, forward strand.
TAATCTTCTATTTTTTAATGGTAAATGCTTTATCAATATGATTACAGTAGTTGCAACTTATAGTACACAAGGTCTTATGATCCTAGTATTATCAATATAATAAATGTGAGATGCCTGTAGAAAAATACTAGGGTATGAAGTTCCATGTATACTAATTTATTATGCTATAGTCTTGGAGTACTGATGTTTACTTAACTTATATTTATTGTCTAAAGGTTATGTGTTTTTTGGTGAAGGTCACTAGGAAGTTAGAGGTCCTGTACCTTTGTTTACCTTAAATCCATTGTGCTAAAAGCTTATCTTGCCAAAACCTGCAGGAATTTACAGTTGATTTTGGATTGCTCTTTTCCTAGGCAGAGGCAGTTTTTACAGTTGACCTTTCCCAAAATAATGATTCTCAGTCCAGTTCTCAGGTAATCAATGTGTAGGATCTGTTAAATGTGTACATCTCAATTCTTCAATTATGGATGGGTTTGTGAACTCCCTAGATTCATTCAGTGACAAATATGAACTTGAACTCTAATGAACATGTGATTCCCATGAGCTCTGTCTGTCTGCGATAGTAGGATACATTGAGGTTTTTGTATCTTTTGAGATTTCTGTCACTTAAGAGCCAGTGTCTCATATTCTTCACAAAGTCATAACATTCTCCTATTTGTAGTGAAGAATCACTCTAGAAAATGGCCATTTTTCTATTTGGAGAAGATAAAGCTAAATACAAACAAGACAAAAAGTTGAGCCTTTCTTACATTTAATAAAAGAATAATGATTGTTGGTCTGGGTAACTCAATTAATTCTATATCTGCAACCCAATCTATAATTGTGCTGCTTGTCTATCAAGTAACAGTGAGCAGGGAACCAGAATCAACTACTGACACCATGAAGGTTTGCAAATGAGAAGACACTGCTAATTGATTTCGCTCAGCCTCCGTCACACAGCCAAGCACTGTGACTTTGAGAATTGATTTAGTGCCATCCCATTTTGTTGCGATAGAATGTAATTTTCTCTACTTTACTCGGGATACAAGTTCAAGTAGTTCTGTCTTATAAAGAAACATCACAAGAGAGGCCTCTAAGAATATGGGAGCTCTTTTCACAAATTTAAATTTTCATATTCATAATTAGAATCGTTTAACTAATCAACCATATAAATAATACTACAACCTTAATGATCATGTATACTCAGCATGTCTACCAATTTAAGTTTTTAAATGATGTTTCTACTTGAATGTGTAGTATATTTTCTTGTAGGTGATATTTCAGCCTTTGGGACCTGTCAGCTACTCCTGGAAGGAGTAGCTCCTGAAGACAAATAGGTTATTCAGTTAAAGCAGAATTCACATGTCAGACAGATTTAGAAAAAGTTTCAGCAAAATCTATAGGTTCTATGTTCCCAACTTCGTTGAGATCTTCCCATTTTTTCAATGGGGAAAGAACGTTCATTGAGATAATCTCATGTGAATTTTCAGGATCTTAATATGTCTTCAATTAGGAATAAAAGACTGTACAAGAAGTGGTAACACTGTCTAAAAAAGAAATATACTCATCACCTGGTAACTCCTCTGTACAACACCTCATAATAACAATAACATTTAATTTTTAGAAAAAAAAACACACCTGCCCTCATTTTCAGCATGGAAATGAATCAGAGGCACATGTTATGATACACAATTTATTCTATTTTTCTTTCCTTTTCCACTATCTGTTTTCATTTCATTCTTTGAGATGAAAATCTACTTTATAATAAATTTATATTTTGGGTATAACATGTTATTTTTGCACCATTTGTTCAATAGGCTGACTTAAGTGGTATGCTTAAATTACCTCCTGTTAGTTGATGAGTTTTTCCTTGGGAAATAATATGATTTTTTTTAGGTAGAATAAGACAAAAATGATAAGAAAAGAAAAAAATCAACTTAAACAAAAAGATGACACCTGTACAAAAGAGCAAATAATTTCCTCCCCATCAAAGGAAATATAATTATGTCTAATAAACCTCATAGAAAGTAACTTGCCAGACTCAGTTGAATCCAAAATAAACTTCATGGTGTCCTACTTGGCTTTGTCAGCATCCAGATTCCCATGGAAACTGAATTACATCATCATTTAAGAACAATTTAATGCTTTCAAAGTAAATAGGACTTAGTACTAAATTAGATATCCATATACTATCATATATGCTTCATTTTTGAAACTGCCTCTATGTAATTTTGAGAATATTACCACATTCAACTTTGATGAAAATATAAAATCATAAACAAAGGGGACCAAAAAGCAAGGTAAATCCTAAAAGGGTTTTTATTTATGCATTTGAAGGAAAATGAGCAGTAGAAACTCAGGCTTATTATTAATTTGTTGTTTAGATACAAATGTATGTCTATAGTGATGGTTTCCTATTATTGGTCCTTTTGACCAAAATTCCTTTCCAGACTGGTGAAGTAAATGGCTTAGTATACACACACACACACACACACACACACACACACACACACACACACACACACTCACTCACACACACACATTTTTCATTGTTTCCTACAAAACTTTATACAGGTGGTTTTACACAAATAAGGGAACATTTTAGGCTTCAAAATTCAGCTGCAGCATATGATAAACCTTTCTCCAATGTTTTGCAAAACCCCAGATGGTATTCATGTGCAATATGTTACAGTTTCATGAAGGCAGAAAGCATTTCCTCTAATTTTATGACACACGAAATTGAAACTCAAATAAATTATCTACCTTAAGTTCACAAAAATAAAATAATTACTGGCACCTACAAAGGAATAAAGTTACATAGCATGAAAATATGCAATGATTTTTATTTCTTCCCTGTTGGAGTGTAGATCAGTGATCTACACACAAAGTTACTGTGAGTCACCTAAGAAGTGAAATATGAAAATCTGCTTAAAATACAAAGTGTGATGCAAAATACTAAAACACATGCTAGTAAAGGAAAAAATACATAAAAAATATAAAATGTAAAGACCTGTCATGTCTACAAATCATAAAATTGATTTAGCATTAAAAATGATTAATATTAATTCAGTTATGTAAATTTATCGCTTCTCTTATGCATTACTTATTGAATTCAATCTAATTCAGATTTTCTTTGATATCTATGAGATAATTGGAAGCAATATGGATCTTTTGAATGAATGAGAGAAACAATGATAGTCACTGACAGGTGGTAAATTTAACTTATATTGACGTCATTAATGAGGTTGCTCATGATTTCCTAGTTCCATTACAATTTGTTACTATATTTTTTTGTAAAGTGGCTATTAATACATCTTACCTATTTTTAGTATTATATAGAGAGATAGATAGACATAATTGAATGGCTGAAGATGCTAGTTGCTAGATATATTCTCTTTTAAAAATCTTACAAAATTCTTGATAGACACAAATCTTTGATCTTATAGAACTATGTGTGTTTCCATTATTGATATCCAATTAGTAATCATCTGATTTCTTGCTATCTAATTGCATTTTGATAATAGGAAGATTTTATTACTTTCAAAGTAAAATAGTTTGTTCTCTGTTATTACTGCTTTACAGAAGATTATATGTGTTGGTGATGCAATGTTACCTTCAATAATAGGGACATTGTATTACTTGTTTTGGCTCGTGGCTCCTAGAGACTATAGGTACACAGCAAGTTCATGTGTTGTCAGTAGTCCAATAGAAAAACCCATGTGGCGAGGAAGTGATGGACCAAATTTTAATTTTTGTTCTATTCAGCCACTGTGTGGTAGTGAATATGTCGTACATGTGACATATCCTGGCAAAAACAAGAAAATTTAATTTGTGACAAATCTTTTCTTTCCTTGAGAGTTTGGAACATGTGTTGTTATACTTTAAAATGCATTATTTTATCAAAATAAATAAGGGTTCTTTGTGAATAGTTTTAGGCAGCCAATAATATATATCACTTTGTACCCTTGGCCAATTTTTTAAAATTAATTTTAATCTAAATTCTGTGATGAAGTTAATAAATCAGAGGGTTTACAGTTACATAAGTAAGGTAATAAGTACATTTCTTTTTTTTAATTTTTATTTATTTTTTATTGTGAAACTACTATACAGAGGGGTTACAATTACATGGGCAAGATAATGAGTACATTTCTTATCAAGAATTGTAGCCTCCTCCTTTGTTTCCCCTTCCCATCCCTTCCCATCCTCCCCCCACCACCCCCACCCAATCCTCCCTGCTCCCACCCACCAAAGTTGTAAAGTTCGTTTTCGACATAACAACTTGTACTTCTCATTATTGCAACGGGTCCACCTGTATCCTTATTTAAACAACTTGTTTTTCCCCTTCCCCTCCATAAATTATATCGACATCAAATACAGTGAAAGCAGGGGTTATACTGTGGGGGAGGGACATACAAAGCAACAAAGAAATAATCTAGTGTCACTCCTTTCTTAATTTTCTACCACATCGCACCCTCACTTCCCATTCATTTCAAACATAATATCTAGTGATTATCACTGTTATATCGGTTCATCTTTGGTCCCACTGTTTCTCCCCTTCCTCAAATCAGAAAAATTTCTATAGAAGAAAAAGGGTGCAGATATCAACCTTAGTGATAACAAGAATAAAGGAAGAAAAAAGGAATAACTGCAAACATTACAATAAAAAAGTCTAGTTACAATTTCTTGGAGTTCATTTCAATAAGTATCAGTTTACATGATCATATGCTCATACGTATGATTGTGATCCTCTCCTAAGTATATCCTTCTTTTTTTCTCACTGTGCAATGATTAGAGTGCTGTTTAAACATGCCAAAGCATAATTATTTGTCTTTTAATATTCATCGTATTAATTTGTAGATTTATTGAAAATTCAAATCACTGCAAAAGAGGAAAACCATGCAGCCTCTGTTTCCTTTGATCTGGTTCACTTTACTTAATATAATTTTTTCCAAGTCTTTCCATTTTCTTATGAATGGGGCAATGGTATTCTTTCTGATAGAAACCTAGAATTCCATTATGTACATAAACCACTTTTTCTTGATCCCCCCCATCCACTGAGGGGCACCTAGGTCGATTCCATAGCTCATCTATAGTAAATAATACATCAGTGAAAATGGTTGTTCTGGTGGAATTAGTGTGAGCTGGTTTGTGATCATTTGGCTAAATGCCTAGGAGTGGGATTGCTGGGTCATAGGGAAGCTCTCTGTTTAGTCTTATGAGGAAACTCCATACTGCTTTCCAGAGTGGTGAACCAGTTTACATTCCTTTTTGGCCACATCCCCTACACCATCTGTTATTAAATATTTTGATAATGATCATTCTAACTAGGGTGAGGTAGAATCTCAATGTTGTTTTGATTTACATTTCTTTTATGGCCAGAGATGTTAAACATTTCTTTTTGTGTTTATTGGCCATTCTTATTTTTTCTGCAATTAAGTCTCTAAGTCTTTAGAACATTTATTGATGAGGGTGCTATAAGATTTGTTTTTATTTAGTGGAGGGGGTCTGAATTTTTTTGAGTTCTAAGTGTAGTTTAGATATGAGGCCCTTGTCTGTTATGTGGCTAGTGAAGATCATCTCTCAATCTGTGGGCTTTCTATTTATCCTGCTAGCTCTGTCCCTTGCCATGCAACACCCCTATAGTTTAATCCAATCTAATTTATCCAAACTTTCTTTTATTTGTTGTGTTTGTGGAAATTTACTTAGGAAGTTTCAACCAAGGAGCCCTCCTGTATCCCTGTCTGCAGTATTTTCAGGGTATCTGATCTTACATTGAGGTCTTTCATCTTTTTGCAATTGATTTTTTTACAGAGTGATATATAAGGATTTAACTTAGGTTTTCTACACATATAAAGCCAATTTTCTCATAACTACTTGTTGAAGAGGTAGTCTTTCCTCTATTCTCTGCTTTTGGCTCCCTTATCAAAGATTTGTTGGCCGTGTACAACTGTGGGTTCATTTCTGGGTCCTCAGTTGTGTTCCATTGGGACTCTGGACAGATCATGAGCCTGTACCAAGCTGTTATTTTATAACTATGGTTTCTTAGTACAATTTGAAGTTTGGTATTGATATTCCTCCTGCACTGTTGTTTTTCCTGCTAAGGATTGTTTTTGAAATTTGTGGTCTTCTATGATTACATATGAAATTTTGTATTGCTTCTTCTATATCATTGAAGAATGTTGTTGGGATTTGATGGATATTACATTGAGTATGTACATAGCTTTGGGCAGTATTGCCATTTTCACTAGGTGAATTCTCTGAATACTGGGATACAGGAGCATGAGGTATTTTTCTGCTTCCTTAAATCTGCTTTAATTTTCTTTTTCAGGTTTTTGAAGTTTTCATCATAGAAATCCTTCACATAATTGGTTAGATTAATTCCTAAGTATTTTTTTGAGTCTATTACAAAAGGAATTACTTACTTCATTTCAGCCTCATTTAGGATTAAGAGGTATTTGATAGTTCCTGCCATAAATTGTTTCAAATTCTCGTTGTTGTGTAAGCTCTTTATTAGTTCTTTAGTTATGAAGGGAAGCTTAGCTGTATACGCAATTTTGGGTTGTTAATTGTTTGGCTTGAAGGCATGGAACACCTTATTACAGGTTTTCCTTGTTTTCATCATCTCTGCTGAGAAATCGGTAGTTAACATGATTGTTTTTCCTTTAAAGTAATTAAGTTTTTTTCCTCCCTGACAGCTTTAAGGTCTTTTGCTTGGTACCTATGGATCCTGTGCAGATTGCATGTGGTAGTGGATTGTCCTGTTCTGGTCTTGTCTATTTGGGGTTCTTAAAGCTTCTTGTATCTGAATGGGACTATCATTTTTGATGTTCAGGTACTTCTCTAATAGAATTCTGTTAAATATATTTTAGCAATTTTTCTTCCTAATCTTACCTTTTCTCAATGCAATAAGTATTAGGTCTTCTCATTGAGTCTTGATATTTTTGTAAAGACAAATCTTGTCTCTTGGATTTATTTTGAATTATTTTTTTTCTATAATATCTACTCTATCTTCAATTCCCAAGACTCTGATTTCAACATCATCCACTTTGTTGTCAAGACTTTCCACTTTGGTTTTTATTTCCTTGCTTTCTATTTACTCATTTTTTATTACTTCAGTCTCTTAATTGGAGCTTTGTTTTATATCTTGTATGAGCTTCTGTATTCCCTTAATTTGATTTTCACTGTCTTCTCATATCTTTTTTCATTTGTCTCCCTTTCCTTCTCTTGGAATTCATACAGCTTTCTGTTTGTGGATTCCTTCCATTCCTCTAGTAATGTCTGGCGGTCTCATCATGATCATGCATAACCTTATATAGGCTTTCTATCTTATCACTGAATATATTTATCTGAAATGTTTTTAAATCATTTTGAGAACTAGTCCCTAGATGTTTCATTGGCTGCTCTATTGCCTGTTTATTTTGAGTGGCAGTTGAGGATTTTTGACTTGCCATTTTCCTTTTGTTTCTATGGTTTGTTTTTCCCATTTGGAAACTAAAGCAAATCCAATGTCACAACTAAACACAATGTTAGTTCAAAAACCAATCTAGAGCCCTGGAATTGCACAGACATTAGAGGTTCAAAATCATAGATAGGTATTTGCCCATCAAGCTCTCCTTCATTTTATTTGAGGAGGAGTATTGTGGTTCAAGAAAGGTGATTTTATATACTTGTAGCCAGTGACCAACTCTGTTGTGATAAAACATTCTGAACCAAAACGATAACAGGATGAGCCAAGTAGGCACAGCCAAAATGGAAACAAATACAGGCTAACTCACAGACACATATTTATGGAACAAAAGACTAAAAAGGAAAATAGGTTAAAATGAAATTATAATAAATTTAGAGTTATAATGATAAATAGAAGGAGGAGAAAATAAGAGTAGAGGAATAAAGGAAAAGGAACAGAATGAAGAGAATAAGGCTTAAATATATACATATATATTAATAACAATAAAATTAAAAATACTGAGAATGATAAAGTCAAAAATTGATAAAATTGAGCAATCAAAAATATAGCCTTAATTAAACATGCTGTCACTTAATAAAGAGGCCTAACACTTACCATAGAGAATACATATACATATATATGACTAAACAGAATATAAATGAAAATTTTAAAATATATATATAATGTTCTCCAAGTGGTTTGGAAGACCTTGTTCTTCCCCAATGTCTTTTATTTAGTCTCTTGTTTGAGTCTGATTTCCTTTTGGTGGCCAGCTTTCTTTGTGGCTTAGTTGAATTCATAAGAATTCTAGATATGGGGATGTGGCTGATACTAGATTCCCACAATCAGGCCTATCTGAACCCAACTTATAACTCAAAGTGTACAGATGAATTCTCAAATCACTTTGTATTAGAGGGCAGAAAAATGTTCTGCCTTACCAACTTGGAGTCTCTGTAGGCATTTTCCCAGAATAGCTTAGTGGGAGGGGAGATTTGCATTTTGTGGTAGAACAGGAAAGTAGTAGCTATTTTCTGTTGCTTAGATATCTACAGTGAGCTTGGGTTTTGATGGTACTAATGTATCTCAGTAATTAGTGTCTTTCCTTAGATGGCCAAATCCAGAGACCCTCCTTTAAAGCCAGCTTGAAATCTTCCTCAATTTTTACAAACTGTACAGTTTTTTTATTTTAATTTTTATTTTTTGTGAACATACTGTACAGAGGGGTTACAATTACATGGTGAGTTTTAAGAGACTTTTGATTTTTGTAATTCCAAGGTTCCCATTTACCTGTTGGTTGAACATGTCTGCAAGGTCAAGCTTGTTTTTGCTCACTGCTGAGGGGCAGGGCAGCTTCCCCTGGGCAGGGCAACCACCTGGGCAGATTTTTGTTTTTTGTTTTGTTTTGTTTTGTTTCTTTTCCACCAGACAGGGGAAGTTCATGGGTATCAGATTCCTTAGTCATATTTAGAAATATGGCTGCTTATTATTTACCATAGCTAAGATATGGAACCAACCCAGATTCCCCTCAGTAGATGAATGGATCAAGAAAATGTGGTATAGCTACACAATGGAATTCTATGCCTCCATCAGAAAGAATGACATTTCCCCATTTGTTAGGAAATGGAAAGGCTTGGAAAAAATTATATTAAGCGAAGTAAGCCAGGCCCAAAGAAATATAGGTCCCATGGTTTCCCTTACTTTCAATATCTAGTATATGTATGAGTCAAGCGGAAAAAGTCAGATAATGTGATGTTAGGAAAATGAACCCTTAAATATGTATTTTAATGTGTTTTTTCTTTCATGCATGTGTTTCTAACACATTTATAAGATTATTTCTTTGTTGCTTTGTATGTCCCTCCCCCACAGTGTAACCCCCGCTTTCACTATATTTGATGTCAGTATAACTTGTGGAGGAGACGGGGAAAAACAAGTCGTTTAAGCATTCAGGTGGACCTGTTGCAACAATGAGAAGTACAAAATGTCATGTCAAAACCAGCTTTACAATGTCGGTGGGGGGGGTGAGGGGGGGTATGATTGGGTGGGGGGGAGGGGGGAGGCTGGGAAGGGAGGTGAAGGGTAAACAAAGGAGGAGGCTGCAATGCTTGGTAAGAAATGTGTGCATTATCCTGCCCATGTAATTGTAACCCCTCTGTACAGTATGTTCTCAAACAAAATAAAATTAAATTAAAAAAAAAAAAAAAGAAATATGGCTGCTTATCCTGCAACTATTACCAGCCAGGTGCTCTGGCTCTAAACCACTTTCAGAAATGGTGGTCTTGTGAGGTAGGGAGAGGGTTTCCTTACACATGCTGTTCTCTGGGAGGGAGGGGTACTCTTGATTTTCCTTGATGTTTCAGACTTTCGGTGATGTGAGGAATAGTCTATGCATCTGTCTGTGGCCGTCTGGGATGTAGACTCCAGTTCTTGCTCTTTATATTCCCATTCGAGGTGAGTGGAAAACCCTCAGGCACTCTATCTCTGCCACACCTTTGTCACTGCTCTCTGGACTGCCACCACAGCCTCAGTTGAGTGCTTAACCCTGCATTCATATGCAGGCTAATTTTCCTCCTTGGTGTAAATATCTGTTTAATTATAGCTTACTTGGTGTGACTCTCTAGACAAGGATAGTTCGGTGGTACGCTAAAACACTTCCATGAGAGCTCTGTTGGTCTCCTGTTGACTTTTTACCATCTCCAGTGTAGCCTAGTTTGACTAGTTTTAAATGATTAAAAATACATAATATTAATCTGCTTCAAAGTGAAATTGCTATATATATATATATGTCAATTTTTTTTTGCCGGGGCGGGGGATCCGGTCATGGGGCCTGAACTCTGGGCCTGGGTGCTTTCCCTCAGCTCTTCAGCTCAAGGCTAGTGCTTTACCACTTGAGCCACAGCGCCACTTCTGCTTTTTTCTTTTGCTTATGTGGTGCTGAGGAATTGAACCCAAAACCTCATGCATGCAAGGCAAGCGCTCTACCACTGAGCCACCCTTCCAGCCCCTATTTGTCAATTTTAAAATAAATAGTTTACAAATTAAGCAAAGAGTAACTTCAAAGTGTTTAAAGCTACATGTTAAATTGTGGTAGCCATGTAAATTTTTCATCAATGTTTCTTATGCTCCTAACACTGTCACAGAAGTGAGCATGTCCTTTAAAATTACAGCAGAGCCTGTAAATTTAATTTTCCCTTCCAGCCATTGATATCTTTAGTAAATAACAGAGAATTTAATTAATTAATTTATTTATTTTATGTTATTTTTTTGTTGGCCATAGGGCTTGAATTCTGGGCCTGGGTGCTGTCCCTGAGCTTTTCAGTTCAAGGAAAGTGCTCTACCACTTGAGGCACAGCACACTTTTGGTTTCCTGGTGGCTTATTGGAGATAAGTGTCTCACAGACGGACATTCCTGCCCAGGCTGGCTTTGAACCATGATCCTTAGATCTTAGTCTCCTGAGCAGTTAAGATTACAGGCATGATCCACCAGCACCCAGCTAAGAACTAAATTTTTTAATGGTATGTTGTGAAAACCACTTAAATGCATTATATCTGTACTTATCTTTGATTTATAATATGTACAACGATTATGTTAATATTGTATGAATAATCACAAAACATTTATAAAAGCATTCATAACAAAAAGATTGAACAAGAGGCTATTTGCTTGCTTTTGAAAAATAATGGTCTTAAATATGCTCTTTTGTAAGCACAAGGTGATAGAAAAAGGGAAAGAAACATAAGAAAATCTGTGTTTTAGGCAGAAATCCAAATTTTTCAGTCAGTAGATATAGCCAGCTGTCTAGTACAATCTGAAGGTTCTAAAAAAGGAAAAGATTATTCTCCAAGTTGAGTAGAGACTGGGGCACCAAGAAACTTTTTTTCCCTAAGTGAATGTATTTACTTTGCATTTACTTGATTTATTTGAATATTACACATTACTTATTCAGCCTGAAGCTTACTTTAATAATCATTGTGTTCCTTCTTGTTTGGGGAAGAGATAGTAAAGAGGTCTACTAACTACATGGCAACTGTTCTTTTCATTCTTTTGAATTGCTAGAGTCTAGAAAGATTCCCTTTTTCTGACAATCATGCAGACTGGAATATTCACATACACAGATGCTGCCAATCACTTATTTTCATATGGTATTTTAAAAATAAAATATTAGATTGTATAGGTGGTTTTTGCTATTTCAGCTGCAAAGTCATGCAAATACATCAGTGTCAGTGATGGACAAAGGTCAAAAATATTTGACAAAGAGCATCTATTGCTGTTGTAGCATTATCTATCATCTATCAATTTCTGCTGTTTTTCATTCAATTCTTTCCTAGGATTAGAAACATAATGTTTATTTCACCTTCATCACAGTTTCATATGGCTGTTATCAGGGAATAACTCTCTTCCTCTAAGAATCTCTTTCCTGTTGAAGTGCGCAGCCAGTGATGGAAGAGGGATTAAACAAATGTCCAACCAGAAGTGAATGGTGCTGAAATAGGCATCTTCCTGAATCTGCTCCATTCCTACTTGGTCATGACCTCTGCTTACTGGAAAAGCCCTCTAATTTTCTCCTGGCATTTCCTACCAGCTATACCCAGACTTGACCATTGCCATGATGATTTTCTCTATGGCCATGAATGGTAGCTCTTGCCAAATCCATCACTGAATTACGTCAGAAATGTTTGCAGTGTATTCATTATGCAATCTGCAGTGATAGTGTAGTCCTGGAGCTTGTAGCATTCAAACACCCATCTTGCCTGGGTTTCTCACCTTCCTAACTGTGGAAGACATTGCTGCATCTCCAGAAAAGATCTTTGAATTCACTAGGAGTACTTCTACAAGCTTGGCAAGTAGTTAACTCCATTATTCCTTTCCAATGATTTTAAACATATACTTCTTTGAATTACAAGAATTCTATATCTGCTTAATTACCTGTCATTATCTTGTAACTTGAATTCTCTTTTTCTTTCTTTCAAATAATTTTACTCTTAAATATTTCTTTTTTATTCCTTTGAAAGACAATGTTCGGACTGGAGAACATCTTCTCAGGTTCTTGTCTAGTTGCAATGCAATATTTTACCTCTTCCTTACAATTATTAGTGTGTTCCGTGATCTGTCTCACTGAGTGGGTTCTATCTTTTTATTTTTTAAATTACCAGCAATAATGAATGTTGTTAATCCTTAAGGAAAAATTTTTAAACATTACATTAAACAGAGACAATAGTGGTCTATTTATAAATTATGTTTTATTGGTTAATCAAGAAAATATTTTATAGATATCCAGATAACTTTTTACTATGAGAAACAAGGGCATCAAAAAGGTTATGAAGCACTCTTCCTTTTTAATATTCTTAAATGCCATACAATTTGTATTTCCCTTTTAAAAATTTGTTTGGCTGGATATTGTGTGGACACTTTTATGTTAAGTCTTGAGGATGACTTATTTTTTATTTTATAGAGATTTTGGAGATAATGTTACAATACTTACGTTGATAGAATTATTTCAAGTTCTTTCCTAGCTAATTTGAAATAATACAAGTTTTTTTTCTTTCAACAAGATTTTTTTCTTTCAATTTTCTTGCTGTTGCTTTATACACATATTTTACTACTTTTTGAAGACATCAGCCACTATTTTATTTTGAGACCATGTTATTATTTTATACTGATTTTATGTTTTGAAGGAATCAGTTGGCATTCATGTTATTTTATTTAATATAAATTTGTTCCTCATATATATATTTTTACTACAATACTTCCAGAGTGAAATTTTATGAAATATAATGAAGTCCCAATTGGCAGAATTCTAGGAATGTTGTGAGAAAAGAAAAGATAATGAAAGAAAAGAAAAATTTCCCAAGGTAGAAATGCTCTCTCCTTTTAAAGGTATTTCTTAACTCCTGAACAGAATCAGAGCTTCAACCTGTTTCTTAAATATAGAATTGCTTCTCTGATAACCTATCTGGGTTCCGATTGTTACTTGAGATGTCCTGTTTTCTAAGAGCAGTCCCATTGACTGTTGTCATATCACCAAAGGACATGGACAGCTAACAAGAAGGAAGATCCAGAGCAAGACAACTTGCTGCAGGCATGCTGCTTGCTGCTTTTGTCCAACAAAATCCAATTGCTCTGCTTCCTCTAGGTTCTCAACATTTCTAGCTCATTAGTTCATAAATATGCAACTGATACTCTAAAGCTTTGGAAAGATAAATTAATAGACACCATGCTAGGTGAGTTGGAAGCTTTCCTTGCTCACAGGGATAGTAACTTGAAGTGATTACATATTTCAAATCTACCACTCACATCTATGAAAACATCTGCAATATCTAAGAACAAAATTTTAGGAGAATATCCCAATTTTGCAGGAAGAAATTCATGGAAGACCTTCCAAAAGAAGTATCATATACATGGCAGTTAAGGTATACGTAAGGGAGGTGGGTTGGAATGTTGAAAAAAGTGGCATTGGTAAGCATATATTGTATTTTAAAATTGCTTTGATAAATGGCAACGTCTTTGTACTAGTATTTAAAGAAAATAAATAAATAAATGAATAAATAAATAAATAAATATTAGGTGAATGAACCCAAAGATAAATATTCAAATGTTTTTTTTTTTTCTTTCATGCGGTTGTTTCTAACATATTTATAAGATGATTTCTTTGTTGCTTTGTATATCCCTCCCCCACGGTATAACCCCTGCTTTCACTGTATTTGTTGTTGGTATAATTTGTGGAGGAGAAGGGAAAAAACAAATCTTTTAAATAGGGATACAGGTGAACCCATTGCAACAATGAAATATACAAGTTGTTATGTCGAAAACAAAACAAACTTTACAACTTTGGTGGCCGGGGAGGGGGGGAAGTGGGAAGGGATTGAAAGGGATAGGAAGGGGAAACAAAGGAGGAGGCAACAATGCTTGATAAGAAATGTACTCATTATCTTGCCCATGTAATTGTAACCCCTCTATATGGTTATTTTCACAATTATATAAATAAATAAATAAATAAAATGAAAATTATCCTAAGTGTGCGTGTGTATGTGTGTGTGTTTGTATTATCTGCTTAATGCCTTCTTGTCTTCAGCACACACACACACACACACACACACACACACACACATATTCTCCATGACTCCAAGATACCTCAAATATCATTTGAATGATAGTATGTTAGTTGACAGGAAGATGCCTAGATTCCTGTAGGTAGAAAAAGCCAAAAGGTAGCTCAGAGTTTCTTGGGTCCTTGCAGCCTGAAGATTTGTGTGGAATAATTCAGAAATTTGCATATAATACATAAAACCTTCAAAATAGTTTGAGGGAGGATAGGCTATGCAGTCAATATGTTTCTGAAAGAAAAAAGAAAAAAAGCCAAAAACTATAAACTCCAATGATTTATTAATTCTGTTTTCACTAAATCATTGGTAGACCTCCATGGATACTTGTCTAAAGAACAGAAAACATAAACAGACTTTTTACTCCATTACAATAAGGACACTTAAAAAATAAGACTGACATCAAAAGGCAAGTAGCCTCCTCTTTCTATTGTGCCAAGACAAAATCTTAGAAGGAAGGAAAAGAAAACTTCAAAAGTATAGTATTTGGTAATGTTGATAGCTAATACCTGTAATACAAGCTACCCTGGCTAGTGAAGATCTCCATGAAGCTGAGATATGAGGATGTTTTGAAACAAACCCTGAAAGAAAGACTGTGAGATTCTTATTTCCAATTAACCAGCAAAAGTCCAGAAGTGGAGTGATGGCTCAATGGGTAGAACACTAGCCTAGAGGACAAACTCTCATGCACAGTGTCACGGCCCAAGGACCCGTACAAAAATCGAAAACAGAAAAAAAGCATAAAATGCTAAGCTGTTGAAAATAGATTCTAAAAGCTATCTATCTATCTATCTATCTATCTATCTATCTATCTATCTATCTATCTGTATCTATCTATCATCTGTATTTATGTATATTCATAAAATCAATTAGTTGTTAAAAGATTTACTATAACATTAATACATTATGTGTGTGTAAGAGCAAAAGATATCCTGGTATCCTTCAGGAATATAATAAATATACTCCAAAACTTTGTTTTCTGGAAACACAAAGACAAATTTTGTTATAATAGAAATGAAAATGAAAGTAGCAAAAAACTTCTGAAACTTTTCTCTTAAATTGAACTTATACTGAGAATGTAATTCATGTCACATGCATATTTCTTTGATTTATAAAAGCTTTCCATATATATCATTATGTAATTTTGAATGGTCGTGTTTGACAGCCAATTACTAGATATGCAATATAATTGAATCAATCCATCTTAAAACTAAGACATCACAATTCTAGGTTTATAAAGATGAAAAAATTCTAATTGGTTTAATTTGGATGATTAAATTCACAGTAATAAATGAGTTTTGAAAGAATTTTTTGGATTTCTAAGTCCATGATCTGAAATGCTCAACTTTCCTACATTGCTTTTCCTTCTGGATGTCTAACAAGTGTTTTGTGGAATGAGAATCACCATCTCCTTCTAAAAAAAAGATTTAACTGCTACTTACAAATTTTTAAAAAAATTGCCTGAGCACATATGGATAACTATTTTGAGTCCACACTAATATCAAGGAGAAATTTCTAAGGAAAGGCAAGTCAGGGGACTTAAGCAATTGGAGTGGATCTTAATTGCCTAGTATCTGGCTTTGGTAAGATTAAGAAAGAAAGATAGTGTCCTTTAGGGTTTATAGATGAACTAGGTGCCCCTGCTCCTAGCAGGAATTCTTTTGATCTCAAATATTTGCTAGCCTGGTGAGTTTTCCTCAGAAAAAATTATTTATGTAGACAATATCATAATACATTTTAAAAACACAACAAATACATCTGGTGCAATATGAAATTTCAATTTTGATTCAACATTGTATAGTCACACAGGCTCTTTGTCCACACAAGTTTGTCCTTGACATGGATAAGGGGTGACATCTCTCATGTGAAGTAATTACTTCACTTTGTACTTGTTATCTTAAAGATATGCAAAAACATTCCACCATCATTGTTGCTTTTGGGCTGCATATCCACACTAAGACTTTTTTGGTTGGCATAAAAATTGAAACAAACAGAAAGAATATCATTTTCCCCATATTGTTCTGTTGATTTTTTTTCAGTCTAAAAGCAGAGTTAGGAATACTAAATTTCACTTGCTGGATTCTAAGCTATAAAAATACAGTGTTGATTCTAAAAGAGCATAGCCAACGATTTTATTTGAATCAAAGATCTGACTATAGTAGCACTCATGGCCTATATGGTCATATCAGTTAATATGACATGGGGAAAAGAAAACAAATGAACATTACTGAGTGCTACATAATATGGACAGAGAGTGATGAGCACATTTGAAAAAATTAGGTGACACTAACAAATATTTAAAGTCAGAGTGGATGATAAATTGTACACGATGGTTAAATGATGCCTTGGCCATCTTGATTTACAAGCTCTTCATTTGTGTTGAACAGCAAGAACATTCTTGAATGATGGTGGCTCTATTGCAGATGTGAAATGCTCACATTCCAGAAAAGGCTAGTACAGAAGAATAAAAATGTGGGAAAATTAGTTCTTTAGGAGAAAATAAGATATGCTGGTTGCATGAATAAACTAGTTCACTCTAACCATAGGTTTAGTGTACCCTTACACTCATCCCTCATATCCCATTTTGCTTACCCTCATTTTTAGGATTATCAGTAATATTTTATTCTCCCTTAGTACAAAATGGAAAACACTAATGTAAATCAAACAAAAGAAAACTGAGAGTTGCTTTATGTGATGCAAATAAGAGAGGTAGAGACCCATGGCCACTGGAAGAATTTTGATTTCTTTAAAGCACCAGAACTGGAAAACAACCAGTTTTGATCATATAGGAACATATTCCTGGCAGCTATGTGTGATTTTTCTTTTCAAAAGGAGCAGATGATTCATTTAAATTAATTCATTTTTATTTGGAAGCAAAGTGTTATTAACTAAATTCTGTGTGAATGAACATTTTATAGACTACCAAAATTGCTTTCATCTAAATCTAGCCTGCAGATAACAATTTTTCAAATTCTGCTAGACTATACAATGCCTTATCCCTTGAAAATGCAAAAGTTCAGAAAATTTTTCAGAGAAATTGTAAAGTTCATATTAGCAACAAAGTCCAAGAAGCATGTATTTTTCCCACTGCAAATTCCTGACATTATTAATTCATTATATTGGCTGGCATCCTTAAGTAAGTTTGAGACTTCTCAAAACACGACTATTCCATATGCCAAATTGGCTCCAATCCAAATACTAACTTGGAAAATGTTTGTTTTAAAGGTCAAACATTAATGCAAGTACATTAAATGACAGTTGATCCAATAATACCTTGTATCTGTTAAATATATATTGAATCATAACCACCATGGATTTAAGAAAACCCTCATCTGCCATATATCATTTCAATCTCATTTTGTATAGCTTTCAAAATAGATAAATAGAAAATTCAAATTTGATTTCAGAGCACAGATAGTCCTAGAGTTACTGCTATGCCTGTAACCAAGATTCCTTGTTAGTATTTCTTGTAATGCTTACCAGGACTATTATCATATACACAACTGTAATATGACAACAGTAAGGCCATCTTTCCACACATTCAACACATTCAGAAATGTATAAAATTTTATACATGTTAATGGATATGTTCCCACAGATTTGGACTATTTCTTGAAAAAATAACAAAGGGATGTGTCAGGTAGAAAAATGACTCAAATATAAAAATATTTCAACATTTAATAAACCAACTACTGAAATGTAATTTACATTTTCTAAATCTGGAGTTCAAAGATATTCAGAAACTTGCTTCAGGTTTAGTGATAGCAAGATTGAATCTTGTATATACATTTTTCTAATTTGGGGAAGGGAAGGGAAATAACAAAATGCTGAAATAAGGATACAGGTTGACCCATTGTAACAATGAGATATACAAGACACTATGTTGAAAACTAACTTTACAACTTGGGAGGGAGGGAGGAGTTGAGGAGGGAAGGGATGGTAGAGAAAAAGCAAAGGAGAAGGTAATAATGCTCAGTAGAAAATGAGTACATGGAAAATGCACTCAATACCTTACTCATGTAACCGTAACCCCTCTGTACAGTATTTTTACAATAAAAATATAAAAAACTGCACACAATAAGGTAATTGGAAGTTATTGGCTTACATTTTATGATGAATTTTCTTATGAAGCTTACATAAATATTTGCATTTCTATATTTGAGGCATTATAGCTGCTGCCTACATTTATAACAGTCTTAATTGATTGCATTTCTCTGAGGAGTACTTTAAACTAGTTATATGAGTCAGATGAAGAAATCAATACTATCCAGAAACTGTCTCATTCCAATGAAAATATTTATTTCTATATATAGATTATAGAAGAGACAATACACTTTAAACACTTCTAAACTAGCTACCTGTAAGATAAAAGTAACAAACCTTCCCTGCTATATCAAATCACAAAATTCATTAACCAAACATAGTTAAATTGCATTACCTGCTGGTTATCTGATGTTATTCTCAGTACTGTAGTATATCACTAATGAATTATAAACTGCTTTTCCTTTTCTCTCTTTTCTTTTCTTTCTATTTTTGTCAATCCTGTGCCTTGAACATAAGGCATTGATGTTCCTGAGCTTTGTCACTCAGGGGTAGCACTCTGACCATTTTGAGCCATAGCAACACTTCTGGATGTCTGGTGGTTAATTGAAGATAAAAGTGTCACAGACATTCCTGCCCACACTGGCTTTGAACTGTGATCCTTGGATCTTAGCCTCCTGAGTAGCAAGGGTTAGAGGTGTGAGCCACCATTTCCTGGCTGTAACCTGTTTCTTTACTCCTGAATTATTAACATGGATATTCTTGCTTAGTTTTCCCAAGTTACTTTTTCATACATATAAATAGATAGACAGATAAATAGATACATACATACATACATATCAAGATCTAGCTATGTTAATATCTATATAGATAGATATTGATATATCTATATATAGATGTATATATGTCATATAAAAGTTCTCATCATAAATTATTGTTCACTTCCATTGAACACTTCAATTTCACTAAGTATGTTTAAATTGTATACCACGAAAATTTATTCATCTTTAGAAATTTTTTCAAGCTGTGTAGACATTTACTAATAATTCTCTATTGCCTTCCTGTTCCATCCTCTGACAATTATCATTTTACTTCTATTTCTATAATATTTTTACTACATCATTTAGTCTCCCTACATAGAATCAAGGAATATTTGTCTTTGTATTCATTTAATAATTTATTAATTTTAGCACAATGTATTCATGCCATGCTCATAGGAAGGATATACCAGAATGTTTTAGAAGGCTTCCTTGAAGTAATTTCTTTTATCATTGTACTGTACTTCCACAGACTTTTCTAATTTCTTTCCTTGTGGCTTTTTATGTTCTCCTTTTCTATATTAGGCTCACACTTTGATTGGTTGATTTTTTCTTCTAGTCACTAACTCAAATTTATTTTTCATCCTTATTTTTTAATTACTATTGGAATTCTGATGAATACCTAATACTTATTCATTAATTTACATAGGTTTAATTTCAAAATATTACAAAATTTCAAAATATTACATCTTATACTTTTGTTCCTTTTCTTTTCAGTCACTGCTGTAATCTGGTCACATTTCTTCAGTCTTTTACCTTCAACTTTTAACAGTCAGAAATTTGTATTGTATTTTGAAGTTTACCCTCTATTTATTTTCCCTCCTCAAGTCTCATTTTGATATCATCTATGGACTGCTATTATGTATGATTATTTTAATTCTCCATTATAGACTTCCTTTTAAAAGATTTTTGTATGTACTGATAAACACTTTTATTATTTTAATTGATAGATTTATGGATTATGTCCATTTATTCCTTCAGTCCTTTGATCAACTTTAAACCAGATATTTTGAAGTATTCTGTTGGTTTGGTTTTTTATTTTTGTTTGCTCATTTTTTGGTCCTGGGTCTTGAAATTTGAGACTGGGCATTGTACCTGATCTCCTCTGGCTCAAAGTTAGCACTCCACTATTTGAATGATGGCACCAACTCCTGCTTTTTCTGAGTAATTTATTTGAGGTAAGAGTGTCACAGACTTTCCTGTCAAGGCTGTCATTGAAACACCATCCTCAGATCTTAGCTCCTGAGTAACTAGCGCTATAGGCATAAGCTACTGGTGCCAAGCTTGAAGAGTGTGTGTGTGTGTGTGTGTGTGTGTGTGTGTGTGTGTGTGTGTGTTTCAAATAAATCTACAGTTAGTTCTTTTTGGGAAATAGTTCTTATTTCTTTTAACTTTTGGTTTTCCCTTAAACATACTGATCACTTTAAAATTTTTGCAATATAAATAGCTACTTTCAGATATCTCAGTGCTTCAAATCTGGACCCCAAAACAAGCAAAAAGAAAACAAGAAAGGAAAAGATGATGATAATGCTTGAAATCACTGAAAAACCTTTTTTGCTAGAGAAGATGGAGTTTATAAAATGGCAGTATGTGCAACAAGCTGGATTGGTCATGTATTTATCTGCATAGCTGTGATGAGAAAGCAGATTTCAGTGGTGTAAGCACTGACATCAAAATTTAGGGGAACTACCTGTGAAGGATATTTCCCAATTCCACGCATGTGTGCCTGTCATGTGGTGGTTATGGCTGCTATTATAGCAACTTTTTTTAATAATATTTTTTTCATGTGGTTGTTTCCCTTAGTTAATTGCTGTCCAACAATCAGTCATTGATTTAACAGCTGCCTAGTAACTTCTGCACTATTAATACAATTTCTTAGAAAACTTAGAATTTTAAGAAAGCAAAAGACCCCAGGTGCTAGTGGCTCATGCCTGTAATCCTAGCTACTCAGGAGGCTGAGATCTGAGGATCGTGGTTCAAAGCCAGACTGGGCAAGAAAGTCCATGAGACTCTTGTCTCCAATAAACCACCAGAAAACCAGAAATGGCAGTGTGGATCAAGGGGTAGAGCATTAGCCTTGAGCTGAAGAGCTGAGGGACAATGCCCAGGCCCAGAGTTCAAGCCCCACAACCAACCAAAAATAAAAAAGAAAAAAGAAAAAACTACACATGCAATTATTAGGCATATTAAAGATTGTACCATATATTACAATGTATCTATTATAAGATTATAAGAAGGTGTGACATATTGTCCTTGTTGATCTACAATAATTGTATATTGAAATACAAAGAATTAAAAATATTAATTATGGGTTTGAATTTTTGTACTTTAATGGATGATAGCTGGTTCAGTTGCTCATGCCTCTAATCCTTTCAAGACTGAAATCAGGATTGTGGCTTGAAGCCAGGCTAGAATAAATTTTGGGAGGCCATCTTTCCTTAACCAATAAGAAAACTGGATACAATGGCATACTATATAGGAAATACAATAATACATATTACATATGTATTATATATTATATATGTGTTTTTCCAAGTAAAAACATCGATATTTCTAACAAAAAATTATTCCTTGTTGTTATTTTTAACCATAATCTTATATACTTCCTGTCAGTAGTAAAAGGTATTTTGTTTAATTGCCTATACATTTCTGCTCAGTAAAATATCATCACCAGAAATGAATTCAGTATACTTGTCTTTTATTCCAATATTCGACTCAATGCTTGGCATTTTGATATCTATGTCCATCTAGCTACTTTTATATTTTGAGTTTTTGCCTATTTTAAAAAATTCATTTTATTTTTTAAAAATTTCTAAGCACTTTTACAAAGAATTTCAATCCAACATGTCAGTTTCTGAGTACAATGCATCTTGCTTCTCTTTTTGATTTCTCACTTTGTAAAAGGCAAAGAAAAAAAAGTGTGTTTAATTTCCTGTAGAGATAGTAGCTTCACACTTAGTGAACATTTATTGTAAACTAAGTGTGCCTTTTTCATTATAAAGAATTAATTTTTTTCCTCTGTAGTAATATGTCAAGTATTTCCATATCACTACTTTCAAACTTCTTCAAAAGTGCCAGAATTGATTAACAGATAAATTACTGAATAATTTTGTCATTTTGTAGTGTAAAAGAAGTAATTATGAAATATACTTCAATGTAACCTCTGTTGAAAACATATGATAAAAGTATAAATCAATTGTATGCTGAAATTTAAAAATAAGTGTTGGAACAAATGTCAATGCTAAGACAATATCCTCTACCTGGTTGACTGAGCTTTCCATCTCTATGTTGTCAATATATACTTGAAGGCTACTCTGTACCAACAGAGAGCCTTAGATGATGTGTGTATGTCTTGGATTCAAATTTAGAATATTGGAGTTCTAGCACTAAGATCCATACAAGTAAAATGTTGGACCTAATCCAGTGAAAGCTGTACTCTTCCTAGAGTGAAAAAGGAAATTTTAGTCATACATTTTAACTGTACATAAATAGTACTTCTAAGTTACTATATTTTGTCTCTTTCTCAGGAAAGAATGTCTGAGAATGCAAAAAGAAACATTGAAATTATTGCAGGCAGAAACCACTGTCATTATAGCTTAAAAGACCATAGAGTGCAGGCTTGTAGATCTAAGCTACTACCATGCTGATTGGCAACACCATAGCAAGTTATTCTATTCCCTAGAATCTTGTTTCCCAAATGAAAACTTAAAGTTTGCAATAGAAATAAAAGATGCCTTTCAAACAGGAGAGCTGAAACAGTAACTATTATCCCTCTAAATATATTTTAACTGAGTTAAAATCCTTTGGATTTAGGCTCCTTTAATAACAATGTTTTCTATTTTAAAAGACATATTGTCCCCCTATGAGATTTTTGGGATATTATATCTGGACTGTTGCAGATGGAAAGGATATAATGATCATTTCACTATTTATTAAGGGTTAACCCAACTGTCATAATTTTAGCAACAAAATACTTTGTAGTATAAAAGATCCTTACCTCCTGATGAAACTGGAAACCACTGAGAAAGTGATTATTAGGGCTCTGGGTGAGTGGAAAGGTGAGATTTTTGTGGAGAATTGGTTGAAGTATGA
Source organism: Dipodomys spectabilis (assembly GCF_019054845.1). NCBI lineage: Eukaryota > Metazoa > Chordata > Mammalia > Rodentia > Heteromyidae > Dipodomys > Dipodomys spectabilis. The sequence continues at coordinate 4,194,632 of NW_024870814.1, forward strand.
CATGTTTGTGAAAGCTGGAATAATTGATGGAAAAGTACTGATCTGTCAATTCCACAGGAGAGAGGAGGAAGTAAAATTTTGTCAGTGGCCAAAATTAAGCTGTTAACCACTGGCTGGAATAAGGTCAAATTCAGTGGGAAAAATGTCCTTGATTAAAACATCAAAACTCAGACACAGTGTCAACAGGGTAAAATAATACCGGTGCTATTCTTTTTTTTTTTTTTTGTCAGTCATGGGGCTTGACCTCTGGGCTTGGATGCTATTCCTCAGCTCTTCAGCTCAAGACTAGTGCTCTGCCACTTGAGCCACAGCACCACTTCCAGTTTTTTCTAGTGGTTTTTATTGGAGATAAGAGTCTCCCGGAGTTTCCTGCCCGGGTTGGCTTTGAACCATAATTCTCAGATCCCAGCTTCCTGAGTAGCTAGGATTACAGGCGTGAGCCACCGGCTCCGAGCTAGCGCTGCTATTTTTGAAATGGCGTCTCTATGTCACAAGTTTTATGCTTCTCAGGCAAAAATCTTATCCTAGGGATCAGCCCACAGTCCAGCAGCTTTATACTTATTCAGACTAAAATATTCTTGCCATTGATAGATGGTAGGTTATCCAATTTTATCCTGTGCTTATAGAATATCCATTCATCTCAAACCAAATAGAAATTCTTAAGCACAAAACTTTTTTAATTTAAATTACAAAGTCCAAATCTCTATATTATAGTTTTAAATCTCTTCACTATATTGCATTCCAAATGTAACTACAAAAGAACTCTGCACAATCCTATCTGTTAAGTTCTTAGATCTTCTTAATTCCTCTTTCTCAAATTAAATGAGTTTATTTCATTTTAAAATGAATTATTCTCATGTTTCTCAATATCTATATATAATCATAGGAAATATCCACAAATTTATATCTTAATATCAAAAGGAACCAAAAATTCTCTAGATTTGCTAATAAAAAAATTTAAAATTCATTTCCCAAAAAATCCTCAACAAAAAAATACCTTAACATTTTACATGAAGAAATTTTACAAGAAGAAATTCAGTAAACAACTTTATCCATCTTAAAATATATTGTCAAAAGAAATTATTTACTTATTCTTGGTGGTGGTGGTGGTGGTGGTGTTAGTGGGTCTTGAACTCTGGGTCTGGGCACTGTCCCTCAGCTTTTCAAGTCAAGGTGGGCGCTCTACCACTTGAGCCACAATGCCACTTCCGGTTTTCTGAGTCATTTATTGGAGATAAAAGTCTCACAGTATTTCCTGCCCAGGCTGGCTTTGAACCACGATCCTCAGATCTCAGCCTCCTGAGTAGCTAGGATTACAGGCATGACCCACTGACGCCCAGCCTGAAAGAAATTACTATATGTTAAGAAACAAGGTTTCTTTTTTCTTGTGCTTCAATTCTGTTTTTGAAAAGCAGTTTGATACTGAATTTAATTTCTTTCTTTATGTAATCTTATTCTAAACTTCCTGAATGACAAAACCACATGGTATTATATGTATTCACCTAGCATTGGAACATGCTGATTAAGTTTAACATAATTAAGGTTAAGTAACCAGGAGATACTCTAAAAACTCTTCAAAGAAACGGTGTAGAGAGACTGCAGGGATAGAAGGCATGCAAAGTATCTGTAAGGAAATTCACCCTGCAGCACTAAAACAGGTGGTTTTTAACAGCTTTTCATGAAGTCAAGATTCTTAAAATTTAACTTAAACACACCTACTACTTATAGAAATTTCTCCAGATTGCCCTTAGAGCTCCTGTGATCACAGCAAGCAGCTAACTCAGGGTACAACTTCTTTATTCCAGAAGGTTCTTGGAGCTTCTCATGTTCCCTGTCCTCTTTACCTGTCTACATCTCATATATACATGGAAATAATTGCAGCTCTTTACCTGCAACAATAAGAAAGCTGAATATGTGTGTGTGCATGTGTGTGTGTCTTGATGCTTGAACGCAGGGCCTGTGCACTGTCCCTGAGCTTATTTGCTCAGGGCTAGAGCCCTACCACTTTGAGCCATAGTTCCACCAGTTTTCTGGTGGTTAACTGGGGATAAGAGTGTTATGGGCTTTCCTGCACTGGCTGGCTTTGAACCACAATCTTCAGATCTCAGCCTCCTGAGTAACTAAGATTATAGGCATGAGCTACCTGTACCTGGCTGATTTTTTTCTTTTCTTTCTGAAGGGTAGTACTCTATCACTTGAGCCACAGCTTCACTTCCAGCTTTTTGATAGTTTATTGTAGATAAACTTATGTGCCTGGGGTGCCTTTAAACCATGACAGATCTCAGCTTCCTGGGTAGCTAGGATTACAGATGTAAGCCACCAGTGTCCATCCTGATTCTCCTTTTCATCTAGTCTTTCTCCAGAGTGTTCCTGGACACAAAATTGAGATAAATTATCAACTCTGTTTGTAATTTTAAACAGATCATTATAATAACATTATACCAAACTTATATAAGTACTGATTAAGTAATGATTAGGTTAAATTTCAATATTTAATGTTTCCTTGCTATTGTTAACTGCCTTTTGTTTGCTGAATTTTGAGATTTTGAAAATAAATTCAATGTCTTACTAATATACACATTGTTATCTTGTTATATTTTTCTTTTTCTGTTCTCTTCTTAATATAGGACGATTTAATATGTCTCTTAGGAAATCTCAAGAAACCAATTTCCAACGTAATATACCTCTTTCATAGGAAGTTGTAAAAGCCAGAGGATGGGCAGAAACCATTAAAATCTAAAGTAGAAGGCCAGCATTGTTTCCTATAGTATCTGCTGGGCTAGATTCCAATGTAATAAGCCTGCTTTGTTTTATATTGCACCTGGTGCAGAAACCAGGAAAAATGGACCAAAGACTATGAATATTATTCACTGGTGTTTCTACAGAGCATCTGAACCTACTTCAAAAGCTATGAAAAAGTTAGAGGAACTAGAAATACAACAACCCAAGTGAGAAATTGTGTAGCTCTTAAATCTTTTAGAGATGCTTTTTCAAATAAAAGTCATATAAAGTGTTCACAGTCAGATAATACTTCAAGTTTAAATTCTTTGGAGACTGCTAAAAAATGCCCACCTCTTCACAAAATTACAACTGCTAAGCCAGTGCATCACTTACCTGGCAGGGAATGCAATAAGTGAAAACAAAGTCACACAGGAGGTTGCTAATGGCTAAGATTCTGAACTTCAAAGGCAAATTCTGGTTTGTATGGACTAAATAGCATTAACAGCAACATTCCTTGTGAGAGTTTTAAACTTCATGTGTTATTGGTTTTAGAGTCTTCCCTGAGGGAGGTATAATAGAGACACTGCAGAACTCATCACCTCTGTGACCTTTCTGAGGGGAGGCACAAGCATTCAGCAGTAATACCCTTTCCTCCTTCTGTTGACTTAGTGTGAGGTCCAGTTGGCAAGAATTGCTGGTAGTTTGCAATAAGGACTTCAAGAATAGCTCTCATTAAGCACCACACTCAAAAGAGTTCCTGTAGAAGAAAGAATGTCAAAAATCTTTGGTTCAAGGAATTCTCTTAGTGTACCTATGGCTATGCTAGGAAATGGCATCTTAAAATTCTTCCATGAAAGATGTTTGCTCAGATTTGATTGTCAGGTGCTTAACCTTTTAGAAAAAAAGAGAAAGAAAAAAAGGAGAGTAATGCTTGTTTTGGAGAACATATTATCCTGAGACTAACAAGCTAGAAGCAAATAGAAAAATTTCTTACTGTTAGTAACTAACTTGTAACTTAGGAAGTTCTTTAAACTTTCTGTAAGTTCACTCATCTCAAAATAATGAACCAATGAATATATTTTTAAATAATCAGTTTTGACATGTATATACTTAATATATATATATATATATATATATATATATATATATAACTACATTTGTGTGTGTGTGTGTGTGTGTGTGTGTGTGTGTTTCACTCAAGGCTGGAGGTCTACCACATAAGTCACAGCTGTACTTCTACCTTTTTGATGGTTAATTGAAGTGTCAGATCAACAAGTGTCACAGACTTTCCTGCCCAGCTTGACATCAAAGTACTATTCATATCTCAGCCTACTGGATTGCTAAGATTATAGGCATGAGCCACCAGCATCTGGATACATCTACATTTTTGAATGGTGGAAAATTTCTATGTCCTGAAAATGATGGATATATTTTGTTAAAACTTAATTTACAAATTTGAGCAATGGTAAGAAAGCTAGATTAGAATTTCATTTGCACATTTTACAAGAACCTCCAAGTTAATTTTCAATTATCCAGTACCACTGTTATTGCAACACTATTCACTGTAGCCAAGTTTAGGAAGAGTGTATATTGACTAACAAATGAACAAATAAAGTGCAGGATAATTATACACAATGTAATACCATTCTCTCATTAAAAAAAAAAGAAAATCATTTCATTTGTAGCAACATCAATAAATTGGAGGACATTATTTCCAGTGAACCATCAAAGTGCACAAAGACAAATAGTGCATTTTCTTGGTTAAATGCCAAATCTTCTCTCATAAAACTAAAGTAATAGAATGGCTGTCAGAGGCTAAAAAGGGAAGTGAAGAGGAAGGATATATGGAAATTGAGTAAGAGGCACAAAATACAGATAGAAGGAATATGTTCAAGTATTTTACAACAGATTGGTATTCAAAATAATTTGTATATTTAATAAAGAAATAGAGGAGAGATAGTCAGATGTTCTATTAAAAATGTTTTAAAAAGATGGAAAAGCTAACATTGCCCAGATTTTAGCATTGTGCTTTGTGTATATATATCAGTGTTTGTTTTTTTATTGTCAGTCGTGGTAATTGAACTCTGGCCTGGGTGCTGTCCCTCAGCTTTTCAGCTCAAGGCTAGCATCTTACCACTTGAGCCACAACACGACTTCTGGCTTTTTTCTGCTTATGTGGTGCTGAAGAATCAAACCCAGGGCCTCATGCATGGTAGGCAAGCACTCTACCATTGAGCCAACTTCCCAGCCCCTATGTTTACTTTTATAATATATTCTATAAATATATTTTTAATTTAAATTTAAAAAATAAGCTAACAAATTCAAAAGTATGTAAATATTTTCTTAGTGTTTTGCTATATCTTTGAAATATTTAGTTTTGTGTTAATTCTAATAATGTTCTATATTCTTAAATAAAACATAAATGATAATATAAATTGTAGACATAGATGTCTGACTCCATTTTGAGAAATGTGAATACTGACAGCTTAGAATCACTCTTTCTCCTCTCTCTCTTGTGATGCACAGTTAGGTAACCTCTTAAGATGTTTGTATCTTTCCTTGCTTGTACCAAAAATGAGAGAGATCTAAAAAATGAAGAATTTCAGAAAGGTTTTTTCTCCATAGATCTCATCATACAACATTTTTTCCATACAAAACATCTCTGGAACCTGTGCCTTGTAAGTCAATTATGCTAAACAAATATAACAGTCTATTTTTCATTCTTTGTGCCATACAGTACATACGAATGGTGCATTTAAAATGTATTGACATCTTAGAAAGTGTGAGGTCACTCATTTTTTAATCTTTGATATCAGAAGGCATAGATCAGGAAGATTGTGCTTTGTGACCAGCCTGGGCAAAAATATTGACAAGAACACATCTTAACAAATAAGATGGGTAGCATGGCAAGCATATGTTATCCTGCCATGTGGAAAGCACAAGTATAAAAATTACAATCCAGGCCAGCCTGAGTGTAAATTTGAGTATCTATTCCCAAAATGAAGAGCAAAGATGGACGGGTGTGTCTCCATTGGTAGTGCATCTGCTTGGCATGCAAAAGCTTTGAGTCTAAATTCGAATACAACTAAAAGAAAAAAGAAACATAGGAACAGCTTACTGTTAATGGAATATTAGGGCCTGTATCTACTAGTAAAGTAAAAATGTGTCTTTTAGAGAGTGTCTATTTCACTGCCAAGACAGTAAAACATAAATGTGATGGAACATGACTCAGAAAGCCTGAGCTTCTGATGTAAGAAAATTTTAGGGGAGAAATGTAGAATAATTACCAAATCTTTCCCAGGTGCTATCAATTAAACATAGGATTAGAAACCTAATTTGAAAGTAGAAACAATTTCAAAATTCATTCTTAGTTCAAAGTAGGGCTTTTCATAAAACTAAACAAGAGAAATAAGGAAACTATTCCACTGACTGAATGAATCCTACATTCAGATAATCACTTTGGAGATCCTCCCAAACTCCAGCTACTTGTCATTGCTTAATTATATAATCTAAATATCAGATTCTTTGAAAAAATAACAAAATGCCATGAAGGGGTACCAGGTTGGAGTGAGGTGGTGTCAAAAGGAAAGGAGCAGGGGAATGAAAAGGAGAAGGGAGGAAGAATTTGATTTCCTACTATGTTAGCAGTTCTTGGAATATAATATATAACATGTATGGCCATAAGACTCCTTTACCTTAGGAAATTTTCTATATTACAATAGCATGCTTTTCCTATTTTGGCTCTACTACCATCACTCAGAAAGAAAGAACCATGACTGTGAAATTACAGTTACAAGATTGACTCCAAAGTGTGTGTTCCAGTATTTTCCATGAACATTTGATGCAAGTTGCAATTGTGACACTTGATGGGAAATTATATATATATTTTTGTTGTTGTTGTTGTTTATTGTAAAGATGCTGTACAGAGGGGTTTCATAGCTGAAGTAGACAAAATAAGAATTACAATGAGAAAGATTCTAGACTCTATGAAGTTTTTTATAGCAATTTATGATTGTGATTAAGTGATTACATAAATTTCACAAATTTCACAGTATTGTGAAATAGTGATACTTAGTTAAAGTCACAAACACATCTAAACTTCATAGGGAAAATTGTTTTTATCGTGGTCTATAACGTCTATGAGTTCTATGAGCTTTGACAATACAGTTATTTCTTCCAAATGGGTGATATGGACATTTCTTTCCTTTTGCTTAGTGTCAGCTGTTCCCTCTTTCCCACTCATTCCCTCCCTCTCATTGCTGCCATTGAGTTGCTTAGTTCGTTTGATCAATGACCAGTGCAGCTGATGGGTCCTGATGTTTTATGTTTCCCCTTGTTTCCCGTGTCCTCCTACTAGTTTCCCTCCGATATGCACATGTATACTATATATGTGGTCAGCAGTATGGGGATATTTAGTAATGATTCTACCAGCTGAGTGGAGGTCCTTTGTTTTTTGAGTCTTGTTTACTTTGTTGTATCTTCTTACGTTTTAGATTTAACATCCACTTATCAGGGAGACCATGTGCCATTTTTCTCTTTGCTCTTGGCTTACCTCACTCAACATGATTTTTTCTAGTTCCATCAATTTCCCGGTGAATGCCATTTTTTGTCCTTTCTAATGGCTGCATCATATTCCATTGTATATAGGTACCACAATTTTTGGATCCATTCATCTGTAGTGGGTTATCTGGGTTGTTTCCATATCCTGGCTATTGTAAACAGTGCTGCAGGGAGCATGGAGGTTCATGTATCCTTGATTGCTGGTTACTGTTGTTCAGGATAGATGCCTAGAAGTGGTATGTCTGGGTCATAGGGGAGATCAATACTTATCTTTGTGAGGCACTGTCCAGATTGCCTTCCAAAGTGGTTGTATTAGTGTACATTCCCACCAGCAGTGTAATAGGGTTCCTCTTTCTCTGCATACCCTCCAGCATTTGTCGTTGGCTGAATTTAGGATGTGGGCCATTCTGACTGGGTAAGGTGGTATCTCAGGGATGCTTCATTTGTATTTCCTTTACAACCAGGGATTGTTGTGTTTCCTTGCCATTTTTATCTCTTTTTATGGGAAGTTTCTCTTTAGTTCTCTTGCCCATTTAGTAGTTGGTTTGTTAGGTTTGGGAGGGATTAGTTTCTTGAGTTTCCTATGTATACTGCATATTAGTCCCTTGTCTGATATATTGCTGGTAAATATTTTTTCCCAGTTAGTTGGCTATCTTTCTAGTTTGGTTGCTATAGCTTTAGCTGTGTAGAAACTTTTTATTTTAAGGTAGTACAATTTGTTGTCACCCTGGAACTCTATTCAGGAAGTTCCTGCCTGTGTCTTAAGTTCAAGTGTATCTCCTACTCTGTCCTGCAGTAGTTTCAGAATTTCAGGTTTGAGGTTAAGTTTTTTAATTCATTTTCATTTGATGTTAGTACATGGTGACAAACGTGTCCACTGTTTTTTGTGGGTTAATTTTATATCCTGCTTGTTTGCCAAAATGGTTTATAAGTTCTAACAGTGGGTGGAGTTTTGGGGATCATGCAGATATAGTATTATGTCATCTGCAAAAAGGGAAGAATTTTAACTTCTTCCTTCCCTATACAGATCCCTTTAATATCTTTGTCTTGCCTTATTGCTCTGGCTAAGGATTACAGAACTATATTGAAGAGGAGTGGTGAGAGTGGGCATCCTTGCCTTGTTCCTGATTTTAGGAGAATTGGTTATAATTTTTCCCCATTAAGCATAATATTTGGTATTGGTCTGTCATATATGGCTTTTATTGCTTTAAGGAATGTTCCTTTTTTCCTATTTTCTTCAGAGTTTTTAACATGAATGAATGTTGTATTTTATCAAAAGCCTTTCCGTGTCAATGGAGATAATCATGTGGCTCTTGACCTTGGATCTGTTGATGTGATGAATTACCTTTATTGATTTATGTATGTTAAACCATCCCTGCATCTCTGGGATAACGCCGACTTGGGCGTAGTATATTATTTTTTTATGTGTTTCTGGATTCTGTTGGCTAGAATTTTTTTAAGGATCTTTGCATCTGTGTTCATCAAGGAGATTGGTCTGTAGTTTTCTTTTTTTGTTGGGTCTTTGCCTGGTTTTGGGATGAGTGTGATACTGGCTTCATAGAATGAATTTGGGAGAGCTTCATGTGTTTCCATCTCTTGGAAAAGATTGAGGAAGATGGGTATTAGTTCCTCTTTAAAAGTCTTATATAATTCTGTAGTGAATACATCTAGTCCTGGTCTTTTCCTTGTTCAAAGACTACTGATTGCTTCCTCTATCTCATTGTAAGATATTGACTTATTTAATTGTTCTTTTTCTTCTTTGTTCATTTTGAGCAATTTGTATTTCTTTAAACATTCATCTATTTCTGATAGGTTTTCTTTCCTTATTGAGCAGAGATTCTAGAAATAATTCTTGATGATTATTTGGATATCTTCGGTATTTGTTGTAATTTTTCTCGTGGCATCCCTGATCTTATTGATTTGGGTTTCCTCTCTTCTTTTTAAATTAAACTTGTCAAATGTCCATCAATTTTATTGATTTTTTTTAAAAAAACAGCCTTTTGTTTTTATTAATTTTATTTGTAGTTTTCTTATTCTCTATCTCGTTAATTTCAGACCTCATTTTGGTTATTTTGCTCTATCTAGTAACTTTAGGTTCAATTTTTTCATGCTTTTCAAGCAGTTTAAGTTGCAACATGAGATTATTTACTTGGTCTGTCTCCGTTTTCTTGATGTGTGCAACGAGAGTGATAAATTTGGCCCTCAGGGCAGGTTACTTTGTGATGTGTATTCATTTTCTTTGAATTGTTCTTTCATTAGCTTGTTTAGGAGTCTGCTATGAGTTCCTGCCTATAATCAGGTGCTGGCAGCCTGAGCTGTCCAGTCCCTAGCCTGAGATATATAGGTTAGGCTTTGGTGGGATTTGCGCTGCTGGTTCTCCTGCCCTGGACACACAGGTATTTTGCTATCACCGGCATGATTCCAAGGGGTGTGGTTACCTGCTTTCCCCCTCTGCTGAGGCATGTGCTCAGCTTCTGACTTCAATTGGGATTGATGGGTTGTACAGCTCAGGCACCTGATCCCCAGACTTGCCCCTGGCTCCTGGTCCCTACCTGGGGCACACTGTTTGGACCTGTGTAGCTGAGTATCCTGCCCAGGGTATGCAGCCTGGGGTATGCAGTTCGGATTTCTTCCCCTGCTGGGTATTGTGGCCCTTGGGTGCTGTTCCTGGCTTGGGCATTTAAGGTCCCTCCCAGGGGCAATCTTGATCAAACCTCTCTGGCTGGATGTGCTCCATGGGCTGGTGGGGAGCTTGCACAGTTCCCAGTTTTAGTGGGACCTGTATTGCAGGTGGTAGGGGGGTCTGGGTCAAGCTCTGTGGGTTACCCACCAGCACTGGTGGCCCTTGGAGGGGGGGGAATGATACTGTCCTCTACAGGTACTCACCCTGGAGCTAGTTGGAAACTCTCTAGTGGTGCTGTGGCAGATCACTGTTTCTGTGCAATGAGGTCGCTGGTTGCCACTGCACTCTGCATTCTGTTGAGAAGCTCGGGGGCTGGGCTGGGTGGTGGCCACTCTGGGTCTGTGTTTCTCCCTGTCTCTGGCTCTGTTGATGCTCTCAGGTCAGAGCCATGAACATGTTTTGCACTGGCTGCCTGCTGCCGAGTGGTGAAGGAGTCGTCTTTAGGCAGGTTCGGAGTTCTGAAGTTTCTGTCTCTCTGCGCTCCGGGTCATGACAGGCACCTTAGGAGTCTTCTGCACTGCGGATGGACCCCTGTAGTTCTGGGTTTCCCCCCTCGGCAGTGAGGCTGTGGTTTTGGTGGGATGGGCCGGTGCCGCTCTGGTGAGGGGTGGGACAAGGCTCTTTGTGCAGGTTCTGAGCTCCACAGTTTCTCTGTTTGCAATCAGTGAGTACAGCAATGGCACCTTTGGTGTCTTCTGCGATGGTATGCTGCAGACAACCCACTGTGGCTCTGGGGTCTCTGGCAGCCCCAGCCGAGCTGGCCGGCCATAGTTTGGTCCATTGCTGCAGAGCCAGCAAGGATCGGGGGAAGGGTCTTCATGCGTTTCTGTTCTGAAATTCTTTTTTTTTTTTTCTTTCATTTTTTTTTCACCTCCTACTTTTCTCTGTGTTTTTGTCTTTTTGCTGTTGTCAATCTCTTGGGGAAATTAAGTGTTGGAACTCAAATTCTCTATTTGGTTGAAGAAAGCTGTGGTGTTTTCATACTGTCCCTTCACCATCTTGGCCCTCCCTCTCCTCTGTGATATTTAGAATGGAAAATATTTCAGCCTCATTTATAGTCTATGTGGGCAGTGCTGGACATCAGGGTGATCTCATCATATATTTTGTATACTTGCCTAAAAATACCCTCTAGGACTTTTTTTTTGGCATTTTATCATTTTACCTTTTACTTTGCCAAGTAGGTATTGATGTTTCTAAATATGTTTTATTTAGCAATGGCAAATAGAGCTATAGAAACTGTGGTTCCATCTATAGTGTAAAATTCTGCAAGTTCTAAGACCAGAATGTGCTACCATCTGAATGTGGACTAAGATTGAAAATTCATGATATCAAAATTTTAGCCAGCTCCAGTGTCTTATATAATCTCAACTACATAGGAGGTGAAGAGCAAGAAGATAGAAGTTAAAAGCCTAGTTCAAAAATTAACAAGACTTTATGTCAACAACTAACCCTGGCACAATGGGCCAAGTGGCCCTCTAATCTCTGCTACACAATAATGTGTATAGGTGAATCCAATCCAAGAGAGCCATAAGTAATAGAGATCCTAACTGAAACATTAACTAAAAGCTAAATTGGGCTGGACTCATAGTATAAGTAGCAAAATGCTTGCCTAGTAGGTACAAGGCCTGGATTCAAACCCTAGTACTTCTGCAGAAAATTTTTCGGTAATAATAAATGCTAAGTGACCTAAAAACAAGGTGATACAAAGAAGCCACTACAGGTTTTGAAATATATTACATTAGATACACAGAAATTGAGAAGGCATATAAAAGATGAAAGACTAAATCTAGCAATCTGTGATCAGTGGATCTTCAAGGAAAGTGGAAGTAAATGGAAATACTCTACAGAATAAAATAAAATTTTAAACAATATAAAATAGTTTATTTAGAGTAGATAAAGCTTACAGAGTAAGAAGTCTATTTAAGAAGACAATGTAGGAAAACTTGGTAAGTTTAAACATAAGCAGAGCCTTATGAACCACAATGAAAATTGTGGGTATTGTTAGACTTTATATGAGAGAAAACAGTAAGTAAATATTCCAGATGAGATGTAAAGTAGTTAGCATTGTAATTATAAGAGCTTAATTAAGAATCCCTGTAAATCTACAAGTAAACACATTAGATGGTTAAAGATTAAAAAATACATGAGGACAAGATAAATTATAGAGGTAGCTAGACTTTCACACACTGACACCAAAGGTGGATATTCTGAGTTGAAGACCACAGAGGCTCAAAACTATGTGTAGATAATCATATAAAATAATATTTGTTCAAATGAACTCCACGGAATTGAAACAAGAGTTGCTTTTTTTTAATTCTTTGGTTTTTTTTTCATTTATTTTTCCTTTTGTTTTGTATGTAAGTTTATCTGTTTTGAGGAAAGTAAGGGGAGGCACAGAAAAAGTTGGAGAAAGGGTGAATAAATGTCACAGTGACACTCACTATACACTATGTTGAAAATGAATTATACATTTTGTGGGTGGAGAAAGGAGGGAAAAATTGGGAGAGAGCAAATCAAGGGGTAACAGTGTTTAGAAAAAATGAACTCATTACCTCACTTATGTAACTGTAACCCTTCTGTACATCACCTTATATATATATATACATATATATATATATATGCACATATAAATTATGTCTATATATATACATATAAAGAAAGAAGCTCTCTCTCCATAGTGAATATATGTTTAAATAAAATAATTAAATTAAAATTTAAAAATAAGTAAATCATTAAATGGATTACTTGTGTTTGTGCTTGTGCTTGTGAGTAATGTGTATAGAAAAAGTACTGAGAGTTTGGTAAAACATATCAAAATGTTTATAGCTTTTTTGTTTCAATACTGGATGGATGGAGAGCTGTAGGGCATAAAGAAAAAAACATCAAGAATTTAGTGTGTCAAACTTTTAATTGGGAATTTTATAGGCATCTTTTAATAAATTCATGGAGAGCTCAGGGAAGAAAGAATAACTCATATATTAGGATCTATATAAGACCATAAAATTAATTAATTTCCTTGGTGGATGGGCATATAAAAAGGAAGAGGACTCAAGCCAAACCCAGACATACTCAAACACTTAGACACCAATTAAGAAAACAATGTTATTAAAAATGGCAGAGAAGAAATAACAACTGAAAAATGTATATTATACAATCAGGTAGAAAATAAGAATTCTAAAAAAAGCATGGTATTATTATTATTATTATTTATTGGTCATGGGACTTGAACCCCGGCCCTGGGCACTGTCCCTGGGCTCACCAGCTCAAGGCAAGTACTCTACCACTTGAGCCACACTGCCATTTCTAGCTTTCTGGATGCACAGACTTTCCTGGCTGGGCTGTCTTTGAACTACAATCCTTAGATCTCAGCCTCCTGAGTAGCTAGGATTATAGGTGTAAGCCAATTGTACCCAGCAAGAACATGTAATTAGTGACATCAAGTGTGACAACAAGGAAAATAGAACTTGGATTTGACACTATATAAATCATTGACACACTATGTAAGTGCTATTTTTTGAAACTGGAAGACAATTGACAACTGATTTGATCCAAGTCAACTTTTCTAAGAAAGTTTAAGGCTAAAAAAACATGGAGGAAATGACTATTATCACTCCCTTAAGCTATCTGCTGTTAAGTGAAGGGGTCATAATAGTAGTTGAGAGGTAAACAGGAGATCAAGTGAGAATAGTTGGAGTTTCCATTTTATTATTTTTAGTGGGAGAATTTGTAACATGTCCATTTGCTAATTAGATGATTTAAGACAGAAGAAATAGTGGGTGATTCAAAAAAATGGGGATGTGTTTTCAGGAAGAAATACTTTAGCCTGGGGAGAAAACAAAGCAATGGAATATATGTAGGAAGAGAGCGTTGCCACATTATAAAAATTTAAATGTATAGAATATAATGATGAATGAAATTAGGTTAAATATTTTATTTTATTTCAGAATATATGTTTAAAGGCTTTCATATATTCACAGATATTAATGTCACATATGAAAGACAGGATTAGGCAAAGGACAAACTATTTTTTGTTTGTCTACCAGCAGTACAACACATAATCAAGACAAATTTCTTCTTTTATATAAAGTTGTATTTTAATTTTAGCCTGGTCACAAATATTGCTTATTTCAGAAATGAGATTTGTCACTTTGCCTCTCAAAGTTTACAAGTACTTTATAAAATATAGATAATAGGTCAAACACTTCATGAGATTGTTTATAACGTTCATCATTTTCACTGTGGAATTTTAAAACTCAGAAGATTCTTTATTAAGAGGAAAAAGTGGGCTCAGGAGACTTAAAATCCATCATCACATGATCAAACAAATCAAACTATGTAAAAGAGTGCAGTGTAAATGTGAAATATAATTATATCTGTACAATTTACCTATATTTTTATTTTAAGGGATTTGAAACTTGCAGGAATAAATTTAGTCAATGAGAGATCCATTTCCTTTTAAACCTTTTTATTGGTCGGTCATGGGACTTGAACTCTGAGCCTGGGTGCTGTTCTCACAAGAGCTCTACCACTTGAGCCACGGCACCACTTTTGGTTTCCAGATTGTCAATTTGAGATAAGCGTCTCATGGATTTTCCTGGCCGGGCTGGCTTTGAACTGCAATCCTCAGATCTCAGCCTTTTTGTATCTGGGATTACATTCATGATCCACCGGTGCCTGGCTATCCCTTTTTTTCTTTTCCTTTTTCTTTTTCCTTTTCTTTTTTCCATGTAACAAATACATTGCAATTATCAATTTTCTTTCAAGTTCACACAGCAATTAAAAGTGACTTGCAGTATTCATTGTAGCCAAGATATGGTATCACTCCTGATTCCCCTCAATGGATGAATGGATCAAGAAAGTATGGTATGCATCACAATGGAATTTTACTAATCCATTAGAAAAAATGTTATGCAAGGACCTCGAAGAAAAATCATACCAAATGAAGTAAGCCAGACCCAGAGAAATTAAGGTTACTGTGTTTTCCCTCATTTGTGGTATATAGAATGTGCCTATAAATATGTGAGTAACATTTTGGTTGGTATATAATGGTTACAAATAAATTAACTGAAGGATCATGGATGCTATGGAAAGTTCAACTAGTATAATATTTTAGAAAGACTAGATCAAAGCCCAACAAAATAAGCACCAGGAAATGGGTACATCCAAGATGGGGGTGAGACAAACTAGAGAAAGCTAGATGAATAAAGCAGGGAAATGAGGGAGAACACAGTTAAGAATTGTTAGTATTACAAAATTAAGAAAGTAAGGGAAAGGGTGGTTTGAAGAAGGGTGAGACTGTTAAAGGGGTTGGTACTTATTAAGATGCATTGCATTCATAAACTGATTTGTTAAATGACACCTCTTTTGTACAATTACTTAACAATAATAAAACAAAACACACAACAACAACTAAACAAAAAAGCCTGGCCTGTGGACTTATTGCTCCCACATTCAGTAATATAGTATAAATATGTTTTACAAACTGTTGCCTTAAAACAGTGTTCAAAAAGAAATGTACTTATTACCTGATTTATGTAACTATAAACCTTCTGTACATCAACTTATAAGAAACATTAAATTAAAAAATAACAAGCTTTCTCTTGTTTTATAATAATTTCTGTTGTAGTTAACTGTGCCCCATTAGCTACACAAACCTGAGTTTCTTCACACTATCACTGCAACAGAAAAAATCATAACTTTGGACTAAACTGTTTCCTACATGGAGTTTGCTTTTTTCAAAGCAATAAGGAAAACACATGTCACAACAACTTCTGCTTTGATATACAAGATTACACATAGATTCCATATGAAATCAACTTTGGAAAATTATAATTCTGATGTAATGAAACTTTAAAATGCACACAAATGTATTAGCAGAAACGTGGTATTTGCAAGAGATAATTAAAATGATGTAATTCCTTAGAAAGTTAAACTACAGTCCAACAAAATGATGATCAGGAAATTAATTCTGAAAAGGTAGGTAGAGGAGGTCAGGTAGAAGGGATGTGTGAAATGAAGGGGTAAATGAAGGGAGAATAAAGTTATAATATTCAGTGAATATCATAACACTAAGAAAATGGAGGGGAGGGACATAGGTTGAGAGGGATGGGGAGAATGATGAAAGCTATGACATAAATACCTGAAAAACAAAATTAAAATAGATTTAAAGAAATGGGAAGGTCTTCCATATTCTTGGATTAGAAGGATTAAATCTGAAAAATGGCAATACTGCCTAAACTATGTACAAATTCAATGCAAAGCCCATCAACATCCCAACAACATTCTTCAAAGGTATAGAGAAAGTAATAAAAAATTCCTTAGGAGGAAGAACGGTGTGGGAGGAATTTCAATACCAAACTTCAAACTGTATTACAAAGCCATAGTAGTAAAAGCAGCACATCAGTATTGTAACAAGAATCAGCCTGAGGCCCAAAGGAACAGAATGGAAGACACAGAAATGAACCCAGAAATTTACAGCCACTTAATATTGATAAAGGAATCAAAAACACTGGATAGAAGAAAGACAACCTATTCAATAAATGATGCTGACATAATTGGCTATATACATGCAGAAAAATAATGCTAAATCCTTATATCACTCTGCTCCAGAAACAATTCCAAATGGATCAAAGACCCCAATGTAAGATCAGATACCATGACAATATTATAGGAAGGGATGGGGGAAATATTAGGGTTCCTAGGTACTGGTCAAAACTTCCTAAGTGAAGATCAGAATCACAAAAATTCAGAGTGGATAAAAGGAATTGCATCATACTTAATAGTTTCTGCATGGAAAAAGAACATAGCTAGTAAAATAAATAGAAAGCCACCAGAATGGGAGATTTTTACCAGCTATGCATCAGACAAGGATCTTATATCTAAAATATATATAAAGCTCAAAAATTAAAATAAAGCCAAAGAAGCCCTCAAAGAAACAACTACTCAATTAATAAATGAGCTAAAGACTTAAAGAGAGACTTCACAGAAGAATGAGTATATGTCTGAGTCAAGCAGGAAAGGTCAGATAAGTTGATGTTAGGGCAATGAACCCTAAGATAAGTATTCAATTTTTTTTTCTTTCATGCAGTTGTTTCTAATATATTTATAAGATGATTTCTATGTTGTTTTGTATGTCCCTCCCTCACGGTATAACTCCAGCTTTCACTGTATTTGATGTTGGTATAATTTGTGGAGGGAAAGGGTAAAAACAAATCGTTTAACTAGGGATACAGGTGGACCCATTGAAACAATGAGATGTACAAGTTGTTATGTCGAAAAACAAACGTTACAACTTTGGTGGTTGGTGGGGGAGGTGGAGGGAGTATGGGAAGGGATGGGAAGGGAAAACAAAGGAGGAGGCAACAATGCTTGATAAGAAATGTACCCATTATCTTGCCCATGTAATTGTAACGCCTCTGTATGGAATTCTCACAATAAACAAACAAACAATAAAAAAAGAACGGCAAACTGAATTAGGAAGAAATGTTCAACATCTCTGGCCATAAAAGAAATGCAAATCAAAACAACATCGAGATTCTATCTCACCCTAGTTACAGTGGTCATTATCAAGAAAACTAACAATAATAGATACTGCTGGGGATGTTGTCAAAAGGGAATGCTACTACATGTTGGTGGGAATATAAACTTGTCTAACCATTCTGGAAAGCAGTATGGAGGTTCCTAAAAAGACTAAACATTGAGCTTCCCTATGACCCAGCAATTCCACCCATGGGAATTTATCCAATGAGACTATAGCAAGGCTACTCTAAAGATACCAACATAACCATATTCATTGAAGCATTGTTTCCCATAGCCAGGATAGGGAATCAACCCTGATGCCCTTCAGTAGATGAATGGATCAAGAAATTGATACACACATTTACACACACACACACACACACACACACACACACACACACACACACACACACACACACACACACAATGGAATTCTATGCTTCTACCAGAAAGGACGATATTGAACAATTCATAATGAAATGGAAAGTCTTGGAATTACATTTACTGAAGTAAGCCATACACAAAGAAACATAGTGTGTATGGTTTCCCTTATTTGTGATAACAAGAATGTGTCTATAAATCTACAAGTAAATACACTTTATGACAAAGAACCAAAAATACACTTGGATATGATAAATTATATGGTACTCTAAGCATTCACATAGTGTAACCAAAGGAGAATATTCTTAGGAAAGGACCACGAAGGCTCAATAGCTATGTACACATGATCATATAAAATAATATTTTTTAAATGAACAACAAGAAATGGAAAAAAGAGGGGTTTTTGTTATTTTGTTTCTTTCCTTTTCTTTGACTTTTTAATTTCTGTATCTTCTGACTTGTATATAAATTTATCTGTTTTGGGGATGGTAAAGGGAATCACAGAAACTGTGGAACAAAGGGTAAACAGATGCAGCACTGATACTCACTAGAAACTAAGTTGAAAATTAACTATACTACTTGTGGAGGAGGGAAGTCTGGAGGAAAAAAACTGGGAGAAAACCAGGGAAGAGGTGACACTGTTCAAAAAGAAATTTATTCATTATTTGATTTATGTATATCTGTATATCATTATGTACCTCTGTATAAACCTTTATGATAAAAAAAGAAAATGGAGACAGATACAATGCATTGGACATATAAAGAGAGTTGTTGAGTGATAAGTCCTTTGTACAAATATTTAAATATAATAAAATATAATTTAAAGAATAATTACTTCAAGAAATTTAAGATAAATTATATAAAATATCAGGAGCAAGGGTTAGAAAAGTGGCTCAGGTTGTAGCATGCCAGCCAAAGAGCTAAGTCATTAGATAGACAGTTCAAGTTCAAATTTCAGGAAAATAAAATAGGAATTTAAAAAATTCTATATAATCCCAATAGAGATCAGATAACTACAGTGGAGAAGGTTAAAAGTTATTGCCTAAATTAGTATGAGGGCAAACTCTGTACCTACAATGAGATTTTGTTCTCTAAAATATCAGAGAAATTTAAGTTTCTATATTTTTCTATTAATGTTTAAACTCTGTTTACTTGACACTTTTATTCTATATTTACTGTGACAAATGTCATTAAGATGCTTCTCATTGATTAGGCTACTGTGCATTTGCCAGTTAACTCTAATTGGAAATTCTGTTCTGGTGAATCTCAAAAGATACCAGTCTGTTGACGATTGACTAACATCCCAATAGGCAAGATAGACAAAAGGTATCAATTTTTTCCAATGTTGTGGTTCACTGGTGATGAATTTTCTTACCATCTGTTTGGGTGCTTGATTAAAATACTCCATCAGCCCATCTGTTTCTAGCTGATATAGAGTTTTCTGTAAAAGATAAATGTTTGAAACTTGGCACACCTCATTTAGCAGAGTAGATAAAGGATTAGAACCTTGAGATATTGAATTTTCTAAGGAAGCCATTCATTGGTTAACATTGTCAATCAGTTCATTAACTGTTACCTATGAAAGTCATAGTATACATAGGAATGTCAGAGACTCACAGTCAAGTTTTGCACATTCAGTGAACAAACACAGCAGACATTAATACTTACAAGTCACTATACTCTCTTATTTAGGATATCTTGAATTTAAAGCAGGTTCATGAAACTTGCCTTTTCAACTTTCTCAGCATTTTAAAATATGCTTTATCAAAATAGGTTCTTCCAAGTACATTGCATACAGTAGCTTCCTGAAAGGTTTATTTCCTTTCATATGGCTGACTTTTCTTAGACCCATCTGTAGTGTTTCTTTACAGTGTTGAGGCATCTTCACTTTCTTCATTAGAAGTTTAAATAAACATTTCTGAATTCTCTCAAATTCCCATGTTTGCCATTGAATATGTTTCTCAGTACCTCAATGTTTTAATTCTTTTAGTTATAAAATGATGAATTTTCTAGATAAGTTGCAGTAATAATAAAGTTCAAACTCAGTCTGTCTTACATGTATACTGGTTTATAACTTACTCCAGAGACAGGATCTGACTGGAGCACTGGCTTTTATATAGGGTCTTTATTATTTATATGCTAATGTTTTTGAGCATAAGTCCTAACTTTGTACCAGATGGCTAGTCTCAACATAATGAGTTTTGCATTGGGCTGTAAGCAAAATCCTTTGCTATGTTTTTATGTCCGGATGCACAGAAAGTTGTGTTAGGCCTTCTGCACAGATACCTGTGTTTGTAGAAATGATATAGTACCCTTTAGCCAACAGAGTTCAGCAGTTTGGTCCACTAGTATTGGGCTAGTGGTTCACAGGACTTTGTCCAGCACTACTTTTCTCATTTATTGTGGATGTTCAAGTCTATAGCCTTCCTCCCCAATTAGTATCTGTCTTTATTGTTAGTTGGTTAGAATTAAAAGAGAGGCAATTCCAGGAATTCTTTATATTTTTCATTTTCCCACGTGTGTTCTTATTTTGTTGTACTGAAACTAGGTGCTGTGATTTCTCAGCTGATTTTCTTAGTTTATGCTAAGATAGTTTGATGATTGGCAATGTGTTCGACCAAAGTATCTGGAAGGAGATATTCACCAGATGACCTTCAGCCACCATCTTGGCTCTGCCTCTTTCATCTGAATTGTCCCTCCTACGTCTCTAGGTTTTGGAATGATGTTACACACAAAGGAATGGTTTTATAAATTTGATACATGAAATAAGAGTAAAATAATTAAGGCTGAAAGTAAAATTATTAATGAATAATAAAATAAACAAAAAGAAAAGACTAAGAAATACATAATGAAGTTAAGGCCAACAATAAGATATTATAACAGTAATATGAAGTGTGAAATTTAGAGATTTTCTGTGCAGCTCTGAAGGTACAAAAGGATTGTAAATGGAACAAAAGTTGGTATGAGCAGTGAGTTTATTATACTCAGTGTAACATCTAGAACTTTCTGAAGATGAATGCTTTGGCACCAAAAGGCTTCAGGCAATACAAAGTTCATAGCCTTTAGAAGTCTGTGACATAGTAGATATGTATTACTGAAGGATATTGAAGTTTGATCAGAACAAGAGAAAATGATACTATCATTTTGCATTATGAAATCTCATTTTTTCTGCAAGAATGGAAGTTTTCTGGTACCTTGTGAATGATTAGAGAAAATGAAGCATTAACTCAGTCTCTCCATTTCTTTTTTCATTTAAACATCAGGAAGAAAATTGGCTAGAGTAAGGGATGAATAGGAATTATCCAATTTAACCACAAAGGAGCTTGCTCTCCTGTGGTTTCTCTGAACTAAACTGAGGCAATCAGAATGAAAATTAGATCCTTTTGCACTCATAATATTTATAATTTTATTTACCTCCTCCAGATGATATACATCTACCTATTATTTTGTAAGCTAACTTAGTTAGTTGAAAATTAGTTATTTGAGATACCACAATTACCTCAAGGAAAAATAATTACTTTGTGTCAAATGGATAATCAAAGTTAAGATTTGAAATATTTAACAATACCAGACTTCAAACTCCACTACAAAGTCATAGTAATCAAAACAGTTTGGTTCTCGTACAAGAATAGACCTGAAGAACAATGGAATAGAATTGAAGATCCAGAAATGAACCCATAAACCTATAGCTACCTAATTTTAGATAAGGGAACCAAAAAAAAAGAATGGAAGAAACAGAGTCTCTTCAGTAAATGATGCGGGCAAAATTGATTAAACACTTGTAGAAAACTAAAGCTAGATCTTTATATATCATCCTGCAACAGAATTGGCTCCAAATGGATCAAAGACCTTGAAGTCAAAGTAGACACCCTGAAAACATTATAGGAAGGAATAGGAGAAACTCTACGGCTCCTTGGCACAGGCCAAAATTTTCTAAATAAGGACTCAGAAACACAACAAATCAAAGAAAGGTTGGACAAATGGAATTGCATGAAACTTCAGAGTTTCTGCATGGCAAATGATATGGCTAGCAAGATGAATAGAAAGTCTACAGATTGGGACAAGATCTTCACTAGCCATACAACAGACAAAAGCCTCATCTCTAAAATATACTTAGAACTCAAAAAATTATATCCCCCAACACAAATCCTCAAATATACAACTGCACCTTCAACAAGTGGGCTAAAGAGTTAAAGAGAAACTTCTCTGAAAAGGAAATAAGAATAGCCAATAGAGCATGAAGAAAGGCTCAACTTCTCTGGCCATAAAAGAAATACAAATCAAAACAACATTGACATTCCACCTTACCCCAGTTAGAACGGCTATAATAAAAACATCTAATAATGACATATGCTGGAGGGGTTATAGCCAAAAGGGAATCTACTGTACTGTTGGTGGGAGTGTAAGCTTGTCCAACCACTCTGGAAAGCAATATGGAGGTTCCTCAAAAGACTCCACATAGAGCTTCCCTATGACCCAGCAATCCCATATCTGGGCATTTACCCAAATGATCACAAACAAGGCCATACTAAAGCTACCAGAACACCTGCAGCATTATTCACCATAGCTAAGATATGAAACCAACCCAGATGCCCCTCAGTAGATGAGTGGATCAAGAAAATGTGACACACACACACACACACACACACACACACACACAAAATGGAATTCTATGCTTCATTAGACACCACACCATTTGTTAGGAAATGGAAAGATTTGGAAAAAAATCATATTAAGTGAAATACCCAGTCCCAAAGAAACATTAGTCCCATGGTTTCCCGTATTTGCAATAATTAATGTACATATAGGATAATCTTATCAGATGAGCTGAAAAGCTCAATAGCCATGTATAAATGGCCATATAAAATGATGCTAAATGAAATGAAACCCAGGATATGGACACAAGAGGTCTGTCTTTATTGTTATTGTTTTAAATGTGCCATGTAATTTTATTTTTTGTTGTTGTCATTGTTTCCTTAGTATGTTCTTTCCCCTATGGCATAACCCCTGTTGTCACTGGACTTGATTTTGGTACCCTGAATCTTGCATACATTTGTCTAATCCCGGGAGGGGAAGGGGATTAGCAAAATGCTGAAACAAAGACACAGGATGACCCATTGCAACAAGGATACCCCCAGGACAGTATATTGGAAACAAACTTTACAACTTCTAGAGGGTTGGGGGGCCAATGTGGTAGAGGGAGTGTGGGAGGAGGGGGAGGGAAGGAATATTGGGACAACAACAACAAGGGAAGGGATAACAATGATTGACAAGTAATGTACACATTGCCTTACTCATGTAACTGTAACCCCTCTGTATAGCATCTTTACAATAAAATAAAATAAAAAAGAATCGAAATATTTATTTACTCCTATGTACTCTTTATATTTTTGAAATTAAAAATGAAATATTAATTAAACTTTCAACATCTTATTTATAGCAAAGTTAAAAATACATAGTTACACTTCTTTGGTCCTTACCTAGGGAAGTATACTAACAAGTTCAGCCCACATCAACTATAAGTAAAGGAAAAAATATTTCAGTGCAGTATAATATTCAAGATGATTACAGATTTTAGAAGGTAAAATTGAAGTTTAACATAAAATTAGCATATAGGACATAGGTGATTCAAGGATAGAAGCTTTTTCCTAGATCCTAATTGTAAGTATCAATAGGAAGGTAAAAATATACCTATGCAATGCAGTGAGCACCAAATTAATATATGTATGAGGATACATTTTTAAGGATTGTATGGTAAAATAGAACAAAGAATGACTACAAGATATTTTGCTTTCAAAAAATTCTGAGTAAATTTTATACAAATAAAATAAAAAGACATCAGAGTAATATTTAATTTGATATATTCCATCATAAGAAAGGAAATATAAAGGTATTTTTTCTTCATGCATTGCTCATTTTCTGACTCAGAAGCCTAGTCCATGATTCTCTATCATGAACAAAAGATGGAAACATACTCAGAGAGATATAGTACATATTTGAGTAACAGTCGTTGAATTTTTATGACAAATCTGTGATCCTGTATGATATATTGACCCTTACATCCTCTTTATACAAATCTGAATTAGTCCCAATGCTTTAGATGTACCAAACATTTTCTTTCTTTTGTCATTAATATGTGTGTGTCAGCACACACACACACACACACACACACACACACACACATGCACACAAATGTGCACTTGTACACACCAGTACTGGTACTTGATCTCAGCCTTGGGCTCTCTCATAGCTTTATCACTCAAGGCTTGCACTCTACCTTAAGACACAACTCTACTTCTCTCTCTTTGCTGGTGACTTGGAGATAATAGTGTCTTGGATTTATCTTCCTGGGCTTGCTTCAACCTTTGACCCTCAAATCTCAGCCTCCTGAGTAGCCAAAACTACAGGGGTGAGCCACTAGTGCCTGGCTCACTTTGTCTTTTTAACCAAAAAGTTATCTCTTCTGCATTCCCTGTCATTCTGACTTTCCATCACTGGAAGATAAGCAGCAGAAAATAACACTTTAACAGAATAACAGGAATAAATACTTCAACAGACTATGAACAATATTCTATACTCACAATCTAGACGAAAGCATATTTCTGAATATCTGTGAAGAATGATAAACTATAGGAGGCAGAATACATGTTTGACATGCTTAACAGAAAGCAAAAACACACAGTCTTCAGAAAAGAAAGATTAAAGGCATAAAGACCAAATAAGGAGATATAAAAGGAATACAATATAAGATGTCAGAGTGATTTTTGTAAAAATAGAATTAGGAGAAATGAGCAAGGGTGGTAAATAAAAACTCTCAATACAGAGAGGTTACAGGAGAGCTGTCAATGATGTCAAGGAAGAGGCTATACATGATGAATTCACATCACTGGAACCAGCCCTTATCCAGAATATGAACGTGGAGGAAGTTCCTTGTAATCTCTAGGGTAATGTATAAGAGATATTGTACATGTCTAATATTTTTAGAGTAAAAAATCTTGCAAATAAGTCTTCTAAAAATGGTCCATTTCTGTGATAGATTTCCTGTGGGCAGTACCAGTTCTCAAGGCAAGCTCACAAGGGGAAAGGATTCATCTTTGGTGATAGTCACTTTCTACTTCACAAATTTTAAACGAGCTGCAGTATGATGTCCTCTTCAGAAATAAAGAATTCTTCAGGTATACATGAATTATCTTCTGCCCACAGTTCTTTCCTCTCTGATAACCAGTTCCTCCAAATATGTGTGACTGGGGATAATCAGAGAGGTCAAATATTCTTGATTAATTATTTTCAACTATTACAGTGTAATGTATTTTCTTTTCATATTCATAAAAATATGTATGAAAATCCCATTAATCTATTCTTCAGGACTTTCAGTGACCAGTATTCTCTCCTGATTATTACTGGCAAATGATCAGTGTGGTTGGGCATATCTTGCTAGCACAAATGTATTCAAAGCTAAGATCTACTTTATGTTTCTTGTTTTTAGTTCTATAATAATTTTACTCAATTATTTGTCCCACATATACATTTTAACAACTGAAACAACATGATTTATTTGTGCAGTTGTAGTCTTCACACCATTCCAAAGGCTCTCATAACAAATGTCATGTTTACTACTCACCTCTTACCTGTCTTGAGCTTATTGACTCAGTTCACCCTTGAAAGTCAACAGGAGACACTGACAACTCTTACAAACTCTTCTCAAGGACCAGCAGAGTGCCTTATCTACATCTTATCTCCATCATATGTAACCATACGTCCCTTCATATGTATCCACATTTCCATACTTCCATTTGTCCCCCACATCAAACATATATGCAACTCTAATATTCATTCCTGTTTCTTCATTCTCATTTTTTAGGTCTTCAAGCACATTTAGTATTTGTGTACAGGCTCTAAGTTGAGATGT
Organism: Dipodomys spectabilis; assembly: GCF_019054845.1. Classification (NCBI taxonomy): domain Eukaryota; kingdom Metazoa; phylum Chordata; class Mammalia; order Rodentia; family Heteromyidae; genus Dipodomys; species Dipodomys spectabilis. The sequence goes on from NW_024870814.1 coordinate 4,220,404, forward strand.
TGAATCAAGAGATGTTGAAGTTATTGAAAAGAGAACTGTTGAAATTATTGAAATGAGAAAGAGAGAGGTATAGCATGGGAGACATGAGCTAGATGAAGAGAAATACTTGGTTTAAATGTACATCTATGGATATACGGATGTATGGATTGTCCTGTCTACGGAACATTATAGCTAGCAACATTTGGGTAGTTGTGTGATTGATGTAATTGTTTCATACTGTGTTTCTAAAATGTTTTTCATTAAATATTGAGTGATTTCCTATTATGTACAAAAATGGTTGAATACTCTATTTTTAAATAAGATAACTGCCTTGCTGGGAGCAGGTGGCTTACGCCTGTAATCCTAGCTACTCAGGAGGCTGAGATCTGAGGATCACGGTTCAAAGCCAGCCCGGGCAGGAAAGTCCGTGAGACTCTTAATTCCAATAAACCACTCAAAAACCAGAAGTGGCGCTGTGGCTCAAGTGGTAGAGTGCTCGCCTTGAGATGAAGAGTGCAGGGACAGTGCCCAAGTCCAGAGTTCAAGCTCCGCGACCGACCAAAAAAAATAATAATAAGATAACCGCCTCTCTTTTTTATCCACAGAAAACACTCACATGTGTCTCTGAACTTTCTTGAACATAATGATCTGTGGAACTCATTTCCCCTCCTCCAGCAGAAATATTTCTTACCACAAACACTAAGAATGCACTCCCTTTTCATAATTGTCTATGCAAAACACACTTTCATTCTGGACTGACTTCAGTTTTCACAGTTCTTATATGTGTAATTACAGAAAATTTTCAAAATTCTATATTTCTTCAAAGATTTCATCATGGGTAAAAATTATATATGCATATATAAAAAGAGATGTGGGATATATTCAGTGTTGTCAGCTTTAGAATTATTCTAGCCAGATTTTATCTCCTCCTATCAGAATGTTTTAGAATCTCAGTTTCTTTTCCTTATCTGATAGCAGCTTTGAGAGGCATAGGAAACATGAAAAAAGCTAAAATCTAATTTGTATGAGTTGTAAAATCATACCACATCTTTGAATTCGAGAGATTCCATAAGGTAAATGAAGGGATATTTCCAAGATATAACATACTTACTTGTTCATATAAGTTGAAATGCCCTTTTCTTCCAATTGCAGGAGGAAAGGAATTCAAGGTATCTCTCTTTTCCAGGATCACATAGTATTTTTCTATACCATTCCACAACATCTTCTGAATATTTAAAAATTTTGTCCCTAAGGTAGCACCTTAAGTCTGAAGATTAAAGTTGCCATCTTTTAATGTATAAACAATTCAAAAATATAAAACCAGCTGGGCACTGGTGTTCATGACTGTAATCTTAGCTACTCAGAAAACTGAGATCTGAGGATCACAGTTCAAAGCAAGTCCAGGAAGGAAAGTCCGTGAGATTCTTATCTCCATTTAATCATAGAAAAAGCCAGAATTGGTACTATGGTTCAACTGGTAGAGCACTGGCTTTGAGCAAGATGTTGCTCAGGGATAGCGACAGGTCCCTGAATTCAACCCCCAGGAATGTCAAATAGATAGATAGATACATAGATACATCGACAAATAAATAAATAAATGAAAATAAGTAAATAAATGAAATATAAATGAAAATATATAAACTAATCTACATGTAATATATACTTATACAGAGAGATATGTGGCATGCAATATTTTTCCAGAGTCAGGAGCTAGTGGCTCAGAGCTGTAATCCTAGCTACTGAGGAGGCTGAGACCTAAAGATTGTGGTTCAAAGCCACCCCAGACAGGAAAGTCTGAGAAACTCTTATCTCCAGTTAACAACCAGAAAACAGAAGTGGAGTAGTTGCTCAAAGTGGTTGGCCTCTTGAGACAAAGGAGCTCAGAGACAGAACCCAGGCCCTGAATTTAAGTCCCACTACAGAATATGTGTGTGTGTGTGTGTGTGTGTGTGTGTGTGTGTGTGTGTGTGTGTGTGTGTGTGTATTTCCAAAATAAGTAACTGTAAAATGAGGAATAAAAAAGAATAGTATAACTTTGTCTCATAGAATTTCCTCCTTTTATTTTCCTTTGGAAAAAATAATGTCAAACTGGCACTAAAAATCTTATAAAAAGAATACATTAATATCTGACTACTAACATCCTAATAAATATAAACTTGTCACTAGCTTTCCTTCAGCTTAAGTTCACCCTAAAAGGTGATTTTTTTATTCTGTAACACAAATGTCCTAGAAACTTTATTGTGATAAGAATATTGGGTAGAACTTGAGAATAAAATCTGACAGGTTATCTCAAAAGTAGTTTCTTGTAAGGAAGCTTCTTTGCTTATGAAAAAATTGATGTGCTTTTTAAATTTGGCTGTTGCAGGTGGGTTTTTTTTGCATTTCTCTTTGTATAGAATTCTGATCACAGAGAAAAACTTAGGAGTCAGTCTGTATTAGATTTTGGTATGTAAAAGAAAGTATTATTTTACAGAAGAAAGTAATGTTTTCTATGCTATCTTTCCAAAGCAGAGGTGATCATTTATTTAAGAAAAAAGCATGAAATCTTATAGTTTGTACAAAGTGTTCCAGAATTACACAAATGTGTTATCATCCCAAATACTTTATAAGCAGCTGGTAGAGAAGAGATACACTTGTATTCTCAATACTAGACTCCAAATATAAAGCAAAATAGACACAGGAAATAATGCTATTTTAGTTAAAGTGGATGGAAAAGAGAGGTCTGCATTTATTTTATAATATAAAATCTCATCATACTTGCTTTTCTGTTTCTTTCATAGGATCGAATTTTCCTAATCTTACCATCTGTAAAGTAAGTTTCTCAGGACTTGAGTGAATGGATCCTGCTGTTCAGCATTTCTTCACTCTAGTACATGAACTGATAATCATTATTCTGAACAATTGCTTACACCTTTACTAGATTCTAAATTTCCTCCAGCATAATCAGAATTCAAGCCTTATTTGTGTTTGAGCATATGGTAAACTATTCATTAAAATTGATTAATCAATGCTCTCCATCTACTGGTTCTTTCAAGAAATATGATTAGATAATTTTCTTCATGGCCCTTGTATAATTAAACTTCTAGAGGATTGTTTAGAAGTGCTTTCAAATTTGTTCTCCCATCTCAATCATGTGTCATATATACTAATTCAGATATACATTGCTCAACAGTGATCAGATTATACATTTTGTCTCTTTGAAAAGCTTTTCCTACTGTGTTAGTCTCCTATATGGTGGTTTAGTTAGGTAAACAAAATGATAGTAATGAACAAACCTAAGAACATTAGCAGTACCAACAAACTCTGGTGAACAATTGTTTTCTTATCCAATAGATTGAAGGATTTCACTTTTACAAATATTAAAGAGTATTGCTTAATATATAGATAAATAGTAGGACACTGGTTAGAAATATTTGTTCTCTATTTTTCTTAAATTATGTTACTTTTAAATTGTCATACTTGATATATAAACTGCATTTAGATGTTATATGTCATTTATTTTTAAAATGGATTATGAGTCAGGAAAACAAGAAATGGACCTAACAAAGAATATTTTTAATGAGTCTGGAAGTGGCCAAATTCTTCTAAAGACTAGGAAGTGCTCTTATGTAGTATATGTAACTCAATACTAAGATGCCAAAGAAAGAGAATTGAATTTTAAATGAGATTAAGAAGGCAAACTACATTTTCTCTGAAGCTAAAGTTCTAATTGGAAAGTTTGCTCTACATTTTCCTCACAATATTTAGGCTCTTTTAAAAAACAATTTCTCTGCTTAAAAGAAATTAAAATATACTGAAGGTAACCACAACAAAGAAGGGCTTATCAAAAACCATTGGTATAGGTATAAGAAAAAAATCTTATAGATGGAGATAATGTTTGAAATGCAAGTCTGTCATAAGATAGAACTTGTGTTCCTAGCTCTAAAATCTATCTACATATTTCTCTCTAATTTGTTTAAGTTGTTGTACTGACATCCTTGTGACTTAAATTTACATAGGATGATTAAGACCAGTTCCTGAACTGTCAATCGTTTGTAGACGTTTTATGTGTGCTACAAACCTCTTAGCTTCTTCAGCTTAATACTAACAAAGGTTTTTGGTTGAACAAAACTTAATTAACATTACTACTTTTTTTGGAATATAATATTGGCTACCCCGATGGTTCCTTTAATTAATTACCCAATTGTTTTCTAACAAATAATATTTCGGGGGCTAGCCAGTATAAAATCAGATATATCTACTTTTCAAGGGTTGTGAATGATTTTAACAAAAGATTAATAGAGGAATTCATGAAATCCACACACAGAAAGCTGAATGAATTTCAAGAGAACAAGAGGAAGTCCAATGGAAAAAACAGTCACTTAACTAAATAAAGAATATGAAAGAAGACATTGAAAATCAAACTGAGAAAGTAAAGAAATCCATGCAAGATACGAACAAAGCTTCAACAAGGAAAGTAAAGCCACCAACAATGAACAATTTGAAGCAGTGAAAGAAACAAAAACCTTAGGTCTCATGTCTCTAATACCATCAGTCATAAGGCTGAGGTAAGAACCTCATTGTTCTTTAATGTGATTCATATCTTAACCACCTCTCTGTTATTAAATCCTTTTATTCTAGAATTATAGACTTTTGAGGAGACCTGTTGCCTTGATTTTTCCCAATTATTTTGTTTCTTGAGATTTCTACATTTGAGATTATGACATACATTGTAATTTTTGTATCACCAGTGTTCTTTCAATTGAAGCATTCACAATGTTTATGTAAAACTAGAAAGAAGATACATTTGAGTATTATTTTCTTACTCCATATCAGAAGCTATGTCTCAGTATTCAACAATTTTCCCACTATATTCAAGGCGCTGGGACTGGTCCCTTTGGCAATCACAGAAAAGACACCATTTCCCATTTCCAAGCAATCATAATTGATAAGCATAATTACCATGAAACAAAGCAATCTCTCATAAAAAAACAAGCATCTCTGTGCTCCAGTATCTGTTGAGAAATAAAGAAGAAAAGATAATACTTTGTGAACCAGGAAAGAATTAGTCAACAAAGATACTACTGGAAAGAAAATAAGAGGTAACAGTCTAATAAATATACAATGTATACAAGATTTATGTTCTAATAAGTTTGGAAAGGGAAATGTTAAAAACAAATGAAGGGATGTAATGACAAAAAAGAATTTGAGGCAATTGAACTCAAGTTATAGTGAGTTAGGATGGAGAAAGTATATAAAAAGCAAACTGGGAATATAATAAACTTTTGTAAATCATAACATTAAAGTAAGTATTCAAATATTTTTGCAATTGTTTCTAACATATTTATAAGATGATTTCTTTTTTGCTTTGTATGTCCCTCCACCACGATATAACCCCTGCTTTCACTGTATTCGATGTTCATATAATTTGTGGAGGGGAAGGGAAAAAAAACAAATCATTTAAATAGCAACAATGAGATATACAAGTTGTTATGTCAAAAAACAAACTTTACAACAGAAAACATTACAGGATGGAATAGGAGAAACCCTAGGTCACCTTGGCACAGGCTGAAATTTTAAGAGAGACCCAGAACCACAACAAATCAAAGAAAGGTTGGACAAATGGGATTGCTTAAAATTGCAGAGCTTCTGCCTGGCAAAGGACATAACTAGCAAGATCAATAGAAAGCCCACAGATTGGGAGAAGATCTTCATTAGCCATACAACCGACAAGGATCTCATATCTAAAATATACCTGGAACTCAAAAAATTAAATCTCCCAATAACAAATCTTCAAAGAAACAGCTGCCCAATAAATAAGTGGGCTAAAGACTTAAAGAAACTTCTCTGAAGAGGAAAGAAGGATGGCCAATAGACACGTGAAGAAAGGATCAACCTCTCTAGCCATAAAAGAAATGCAAATCAAAACAGCATTGAGATACCACGTCACCCCAGTTAGAATGGCTCTGATCAAGAACTCTATTAACAACAAATGCTGGAGGGGATGTGGACAGAAGGGAATCTTACTGCATTGTTGGTGGGAGTGTAAACTTGTTCAACCACTTTGGAAAGCAGTATGGAAGTTCCTTAAAAGTCTCCACATAGAGCTCCCTTATGAACCAGCAATCCCATTTTTGGGCACTTACCCAAATGATCACAAACAAGCCCACAATAAAACTACCAGCACAACTATATTTATTGCAGTGTTATTTACCATAGCTAAGATATGGAACCAACCCAGATGCCCCTCAGTAGATGAATGGATCAAGAAAATATGGTCTATATACACAATGGAATTCTATGCCTCCATCAGAAAGAATGACATTGCCTCATTTGTTAGGAAATGGAAAGGCTTGGAAAAAATTATATTTAGTGAAGTAAGCCAGGCCCAAAGAAATATAGGTCCCATGGTTTCCCTTATTTCAATAACGGGTGTATGTCTGAGTCAAGCAGAAAAGGTCAGATAAGTTGATGTTAGGTGAAATGAACCCCAAGATAAGAATTTAAATGTTATTTTTTCTTTCATGCAATTGTTTCTAACATATTTATAAGGTATTTCTTTGTTGCTTTGTATGTCCCTTCCCCACGGTATAACCTCTGCTTTCACTATATTCTATGTTGGTATAATTTGTGGAGGGGAAGGGAAAAAATAAATCATTTAACTAGAGATACAGGTGGACCGATTGCAACAATGAGATGTACAAGTCCTTATGATGAAAAATGAACTTTACAACTTTGGTGGGGGGGGGAGGATTGGATAGGGGTTTCGGGGGAGGGGTATGGGAAGGGGAAACAAAGGAGGAGGCAACAATGCTTGATAAGAAATGTACTTGTTAACTTGCCCATGTAATTGTAACCCCTCTGTGCGGTATTTTCACAATAATAAAAATAATAAACGAACTTTACAACTTTGGCGGCGGGGGGGGGGGGGGGGGGGGCGGGGGGAGTAGGAAGGTAACGGTGGTTGGGGAGGATAGGAGGGGGGAAAGGATTGGAAGGGGAAACAAAGGAGGAGGCAACAATGCTTGATAAGAAATGTACTGATTTTCTTCCCATGTAATTGTAACCCCTCTGTATGATATTTTCACAATTAAAAAAAACATTAAAATAGATTTATGGAAGGTTGTAGGTGCTAGGAGAGAATAGAGAATAAGAGAGAAGTAATCTATTTGTGGACAAAAAGTAAATGTTTTGGAAGTTAATATGACAGAAATTAGAAGAGATTGTTCCCATTAAGTATTTTAAAATAGCATATGAATGGGTTGGAGAATGCAGCCATAAAATGCAATTCATATCCTACAAAATTAAGAAAATTGAAGAAGGCAAAGGATTTGAAGGGCTGGGGTGGAATCATGAAAAGGGTGTGAAATTGATTAAAAGGCGTATTCATAAACGTATTTCTTCAATAGTAATTCCTTTGTACAACTACTTATAGAAAATAAATATATTTTAAAATAATGGCTCAGTTGTAAGGCCAATGAAAAGAAAATAAGAAAAACATGACAGGGAAAACAACAAAAAGAGAATAAAAATGTAAAATAAAATTGAAACAAAATCCCAAAACAACCAAAACCAACAGGCAGTATTTCCTTTAAGGTTGTGGAAGAGGTGGTGGTGCTGTCCATTCTTCAACAGTACAATATTTTTGAAATCTGAAACACTGAAGAAAATACATGCTATGTGGTTTGGAGATTAGCTCAGTGTTAGTGTAGCCACTCAGCACCTGTAAACCTTTGGGCCTGGGTCTTCAGGACACTAATAAAAATTTACAATATGTTTATTGTAAGTTCTCATGCTAGTTCCATTGGCCAGGATTATAATCTCCCAGATTCTGGTATCGTTCTCCATTTTCTCTGTTAGCTTGTCTAAATTTCCCTGCCTGCATTTTCTCCCTAACCCCAAGGCTATCATCTCCCAACTCTTACTGATGGTTTCCTGAATGGCTCACACTAGCTATGATCATACCTTTTAGATACATAGTGATAAGGATTTGATAGTCAGCAGGGCTCGGTCTTTTGACTCATGAAGATTTCCGAGATGGTTAGTAAGGCTCCATTGGTTAGAGATCCTTCTAGCAAAAGCAGTAAATCTAGACCAGCATCTCACCTGTCATGACTGCACCCATTCAGGTTCCTCTTGGTCACTGGAAGTCTCCATGCTGCTTCCCTACTAGTCATACCCATTGGTGTGTGTATGACAACATATTTATTACTGATTTTCTGACTCTACTGATAGTTCTGATTTCATTAGCTTTAGGGGGATATTTTGCTCTTCCATCGTGTGTTTTACAGAGAGCCATTGCTGGGAGATGCTATTCAGCTGCCATCTTGCTTCTCTTCAAATGTAATGGAGTTTTAGTATCAGATTTTGGATTAAATGTAAGATGGCCATTTTAAAGTAAAATGAAATTAATTTTATAATATTTTGTTATTGGATCATTGGAAAATTCACTTCAAATCAGTATTGTGTGTTAATAAATATTAAATATCAAGCCACCTATATTTATACAGTGTTAAGTAATTCTACATTTTGAAAATACAACAACTATATGGAAACATTTTTAAATTTAACTCATAAATGAAAAATAATGTTGAGAAGAATTTGTGGAACACACAGGTAGTTTTTAAAAACTGTATTGAACATAGCTTAAAACTGTAAAATGTGGGCTGGGAAGGTGGCTCAGTGGTAGAGCACTTGCCTTGTATGCATGAAGCCCTGGGTTCGATTCCTCAGCACTACATAAGCAGGAAAAAAAATCCAGAAGTGGTGCTGTGGCTCAAGTAGTAGAGCGCTAGCCTTCAGCTAAAGAGCTGAGAGGGACAGCACCTAGGCCCAGAGTTCAGGCCCCATGACCGGACCCAAAAAAAAAAAAAGGGGGGTAAAATTTGTACTTCAGTTTCATTAATTATCATTGTTATCAGAGAGCTGAACATTTGAAGTAGATATTTACCAGTCTTAGCTTCTAAATTCACTTAAATCTGTACTCAATAGAAGATCTTGGATTATTTTATATGAGTACATGACATTTTTTTAACCTAGGTAATAGCCTGTTTTAGTCCAACTACAGGAAACAATGCAATAATGCAAATTCTTTCCAAAAAAGTTTTAAGTCATTTTACCGTTTTAAGCATAAGCATGATTTTCCTTTTTCCATCCCTTCAGCATACCCAGGAATGAAAGTCATTACTCATAACTAATTCAATAAGGCCAGTGGAAAAAACATTAGTAATTTCTCATGATCAAGTTGACAAAGCCAGGTACTTTTCACTTTGCACATATAATTCTTTTCTATCATATTGTGTCATATCTGTCTTCATTTAAACATGCTAATTTTTAACTTTCCAACAACTCAAAGTATCATCAATTTAAAAATGTTCAATTACCCAAGCTAGACTTTAATTTCTTCTCTTGTAAATTCTAATTTTTTCTATTAAACAAAGAGTTCCCTGGAGATACACATGGTAAAGTATGTAATTATAAAACACAAAGGAAGCTTCCTACTCACGGAGGTTGTAAAGTTATTGAGGAAAAGATTCACATCTTTTATTTCTACGTAAACTTTCTCATTTCCAATTGCCTCTGTGAATTATCTAGTTTTAAATAGCTTATCTGTATCTAACCTCCCATTATTCATTATTTTTCATTTACTAGAATAGTGTCTTTTTCACTCTAAGTAAGTTCAGCTGGACACAAATATGTATATTGTGGAGATTACTTGTGGATAATGATATTTTTCACCTCTTGTACATTTCTTGTTTTCTCAGACCTAATTGTTCTTCAAATCCTTCCCAACAAGTCAAACTCGAATTTCACCAGAGAAGCTTTACGTATGAAAATATAATATTTTAACATGATTTTAAAAGCATTTTCTAAGTAATGATATATGAGACCATAGTTTTATACAATAATTTAAAAAACTTTTAACTTGATGTATAAAGCAGAGTTGAAGTCCTTAAGATTTATAAATTATTTTTTCCTCACAATTCTATTATGTAGCTGACATTGTTTTTGTCCCTGGATAAAGTTTGATTAAAATTGGTTGCAATGTGAGTTAATGCTCCTAAGATCATGCAGCTGCTTAGGTTTGAATTTGGAGTGTTGAACTGAGTCTGACATCAGAGCTTATGTTTCACTTAGTATTCTTTTATGAAGCTTTTATGGATAGTGATTGTTTATGTGATATTAATTAGCTAATATTTTCAAGCAAGCTCTTCAATTATACTAGAATCCTTTTATTCTTTAATACTCAAGGAGTATAATTATAAGACTTTGTTTAGTGAATGCCTAGGCTGAATTATTAAAATAACTTCCTATTGTTTTTTTTTAATTTAAGGTTTCCTTAGTAAACAATAAGAATGATAAAGTGTTTCATTTTTCTTACTATTAAAATGTTCAGAACTTTTTTTTCTGAAGCACAGATTCTATGCTTTAGTTTTTAATGTTAATTATTCATTTAACTACTAATGACAAAATCATAAACCATATCTTTGTTCCACTTACAGAAAATACATACATATCTGAAAGACTATATAAATTTAGAATCTGTTTTGTGATTATAAATTTAATATTTGTAGTTTCCTATTCTTAAGTTTATATAGGTGTTTGACATTTACAGTGGTATAAATAAATTGAGAGAAAAATCTCAAGAGGGGAAAATATTTGCAAATTATGTGTCTAAAAAAGGGTTGGTATCCAAAACTATGTAAGAAATTCAAAATTACTTTGGGATAATTTTTATCTCTCTTAACAAAATACCAGGGAAATAGATACATTACCAAGCTATCGCTCTAAAATGTTATTGAATCAAATATAAACTAAATTTCTTCTTTCTGTAAAAAAAGAAATCACAACCTTCAACATCTTAAACTGATGGACAATTTCTCTAATATAAATTCCTCTAATCTGTCTATCTGTCTGGCTATTCATTTTATCCATAAACTTTATTGAATTAAGGAATAAACAGCTGAGAAAGTACTGTTTGTAGTTATGTCTTTGAGAATGTTTCTGAAGGAAGTGCTGCCTCAGTAGATTGAGCAAGTAAAAATTTCCCCACCCAATGTAGACAGCTTCTTCCAAGTGTCTGAGGGTTGCATAGCCTGAAACACCAAAGAAAAGCCTTTTTTCTGTTTCTCTGAGCTGAAGCACTCCCATTTTGGATTTCAGACTCCATGAATTGTGCAAACAGTCTTTCAGCCTTGGACTTAGGCCTAACATAGTGATCTCCCAAGGGTTTTTGTTTGTTTTCTTTCTGACCTTATTTCTTTATTGTTATGGTAGAGTTGATAGGCAGAGAGGTTACAGTTACATGAATGAGGTAATGAGTGATGAGTACAATTCTTTTTGAACCATGTCTCCCCTTGCATCATTCCGTCTTTCCCTCCTTTTTCCACCCACAAGATATCCAGTTCATTTTCCACAGTGTCTAGGGAGTATCACTGTTGTATTGGTTCATCCTTGTTCTACCTTTTATGTGTCTGTTCTTACCCTCCCAAATAAAAAACAAACTAACAAGGCAAAAGGAAAAGAAAACAAAAACAGCAATAAAAGCAAGTAAAGAATATTTCTTGTTTCTTTTTCTTGCAGTTCATTTCATAGAATATTATTTTTGTCCTCCAATCCTATGCATAGCCTCCTTTGGTCTCTGTACATTAATGACTAGGGTCCTATAAAATTTATCATGTCCTGGTGTTATGTACTTATTTTAGTCATTCATTGTTTACTTTTAGGTTTATAGGCATATTCTAGTTATCAAAAATGAGGGAAACCATGCAACTTATGTGTCTTTGTCAATGTGGCTTACTTTGCTTAATATAATTTTTTCTGAGTCTTTCCATTTCCTTACAAATGGAACAATATTATTCTTTCTGATTATATGTATATATGTCTGTATATACATATCATATATATAGATCTATACACACACAATGCTATATATATACATACATATATCACATTTTCTTGATCCATTCTGAAACAGGATTGCATCACACTGAAAAATTTCAGCATGGCAAAGGACATAGCTAGCTAGATAAATAGCACACAGAATGGAAGAAAATCTTCACTAGCTGTACATATATACTTAGAGCTAAAATATACTTAGAGCTCAAAAAATTAAACCTCCAAAAAACAAACCCTCAAAAACTCAACACCTAGTGAATAAATGGGTTAAAGACTTAAAGTGAGACTTCTCAGAAAAAAAAATTGCCAATAGACACATGAAGAAGTCTTCAACATCACATCATGGCCATAAAAGAAATGCAAATCAAAACTACAGTGAGATTCCATCTCACTCCAGTTAGAATGGCCATGATCAGGAAATATAACCAAATGGGAACCATATTGCACTGTTGGTGAGAATGTAAACTTGTCCAACTACTCTGAAAAGCAGTATGGAGGTTCCTTAGGACACTAACCAGATCTTCCCTGTGATCCAGAAATTCCACCCCTGGGCATTTATCCAATGGACCATAAACCAGGCTACACTAAAACCACCAGCATATTCATTCATATTCAGCTCTAAGTATATTTTAGCTCTAATGCAGAATTGTTTACCATAGCCAAGATATGAATTGACCTTGGATTTGTATTGAGCCAATCTCTTGTATATTTTTGGTTCCCTAGTTCCCTACAAGGTGTGACTTAACAGCTTTGATAATAATGTAAAAAATTCATTTAATAAATTGTACTTATTTATCTACCATCTATCTACCATCTATCTAGTCAGTTATTTGTTCATTTGTCTGAAAAAAGTGATTAATTAAATGATAAGAAAAATTTATTGCAATCATTGAGTTTTGTGTCCTTGAGCAGTTTGAAATCACTTTCCTAACATATTCTAAGAAATTGTACCCTCTTAAGAAAAAAGGCTGAATGCAAAAATTTGAATTGACAAAAAATTATAAAGAGTGTGTCAGACCATGGTAAGTGTTTTGGAGTAGTAAAAAAATGTCATATTCACTTTGAATTCTAAACTGAGATTACTAGTTCATGGATGTTATGTATGGAAGAATAAGATAATAAATGTAGAAACTTCATAGCTTTAGTCAAGAAGACCTGGAAGCTGTTCACATTTACTAAACAATGAAGATGGGGTAAGGAAAGTTTGTAGTATTTAGAGTATGTAAATTCAGATACAATGAGATGTCCAAGACGCTATATCGAAAAAAAAAAAAAAAAAAATCTTTACAATTTGGGCGAGGAGTGTAATTGTGGAGGTGGGAGGGAAGGGATGGTAGGGGAAAAACAAAGGAAGAGGCAACAATGCTTGATAAGAAATTCACTTATTACCTTGCTCATGTAACTGTCACCCCTCTGTATAGTATTTTCACAATAAAGAATTATTTAACAAAAGACTTCTTCAGTTTGCAGAATAAACAGAGCATGAAAGTTTATTGAAGAAAGCAGCTCTGTGTTACATGCTGCTTCCTATGTAACTTGTCTTGGACATGAATAAATTGCTCTAATACGGTTCCAAATTAAAAGAAATAAATATATATATATATATATACATATATATATATATATAAATACATTCAAATAAAGTATTCAGCATTCAGGTATAGTGTATGATTTATCTCCTAGATACCAAAGTGGAGAGTTAAGATGAATATTTATATGAATAGCTACAGGGATGAGGACAGTGGAGGCTGGGGATATGAGTCATTACTATCTGATTGCAAAGTAAAGACATTGGAACAGTCAAAATTATCCCCACAGTGAATAAAATGAGAGAAAAGAGGCAATATGAAGTCCAATGCTACTCCAAATATTTAGCATTTCAAGAGAAAGTAGTGCAGAAAGCTGAAAGAATTGTCTAAAAATGCTTGGATAAACAAAATATTTACTAGAAAGTCACATGAGGACATCATTTCAAGAAGCAAGATGTGATCAACCGTATCAAATGCCTCTGAAAGAAAAAAGAAAGAAATGAAAATCCAGTCAGTATTTGGTGCATAATATGATCTTGAGATAAAGCATTTCAATCCTACTATGTTAGGAAAAAGATAAAAGGGAAAAAAAGAATATGCAGTAATAGAAACATAAAATATAAATAATTCTTAGTATTTTAGATGTGTGAACAGAGGCTTGGCAGATGGAATGCAAGTAAAATTAAGGAGACATCTTAAAGTGATAGTCCAGTTTTTCATCACTGTATAGATATGATAAGCTAAAGAAAAAAAAAGAGTTCAAGATGATTGATATTTTGGGCCTGGATACTTGGGGGTGGGAGATGGGAAGGGATGGGAAGGGGAAACATAGGAGGAGGCAACAATGCTTGATAAGAAATGTACTCATTATCTTGCCCATGTAATTGTAACCCCTCTGTAGGGTATTTTCATAACAAAAAAGAAAATGTTATTAATAAAATGACATGGCTATCTTCTGAACTCATTAAAATTCATAATGCAAATTGAAATTTACTTTTTATGAAAAGAAATTTTCAGTAATCTGTTGAGAAAATAAGAAGTTAAACTTCTTAATCTGTAGTCTTTCATTCTTTCAAAACAAATCAAATTCTTGTTGACATGAGTTTGCCATAGGATTATTTTTTCCTTATCTTAACTCTTTTTAATATCATTTCCAAATGTGAGAGAAAATATGTGCTAATTGTCTTCCTGAGTCTGGCTTATTTTGTTTCCAGTTACATCTGTTTTCCTGCAAATAGTATGATTTTTTTTTCCTTCTCTATGACTGAATAATGCTCCATTGTCTGTGTGTACCGTCTAGCAACTCTATTAATAGTCACTGCACAATTTGTATTTTCATAGTGTAAAAGGGTTTTTTAATCCTCATCCTTGTCAGTATTTTTTATTTTATTGTTCTTGCCATTTTTCATAGCATCATTCCTGACTGGGTTGAAATGAAATGTCAGTAGTTTTGATGTACCCCTGATGGTTAAATCCATCATCAAGTTTTGTGAGTTCTTTTGTGAATTCTAGGATGTCAATCCCAATGTTATTTATTTATTTAACCAATAATTTATTAAAATTAATTCTTTTTGTATTTTTGTGTAGTGCAAATAACTTTTATTCAATTGTCACTAAGTTAAAATTCTGTAAAGGATGCTTCCCATAGGCAAAGAAGGAATCCAAAAATGAAAAAGAAGTGTAGGTACAATGGAAATACACCATTCAATTCAATGTTCTTAGTATGATCGAAAAGATAAGACATCTTTTATGAAAGGAAAGTGTAGACTATTATAAATTACTGGAGGCTAATTAAACCACAAACTAGAAGAAATACTAAATATATCAATATTCTATTAGAAGTAAAAGTTAAAATGGAAAAACAATATAAAATGATAACATTATTTTACATGTGTTTCTAAAAAGTTGAAAAATGAAATTACTGTTTAACAATCAAATCACTTGCATATATCTGACAGTGGGTTTTATTTCTAAAATATAATTACTTGCTTAAAGAAAATTGTATTCCAGGAGGATAAATGATTCAACATTTTAAAGACACAATTTTCAAAATGATATCAAAACAGCTCCAAACTAATTCATAATAAGTTGGTATTGTAATAGAGTATTACTGTTTAGATGGAACTGTTGCTATAAATGAGCAATGAGAAAATTTTTCAAAAATATTTGAAAAATTAATATAATTCAAAATAATGATGAATACATAAATTATGTTTAACTTTAATTAGTAAAAAATATAAAACATTTTTATATATTATGTAATTCATTAAATTGGGGGGAAGAACACAAAACTAGTAGTTAGAAGTAATAGAAATTGGATTCTTATATCTAACTGATAATTTTGAACACATGTAACATAAAATTATTATTGAACAGACTTTCTTTGCCAGTCTTGGGGCTTAAACTTAGAGCCTGAGCACTGTCCCTGAGCTTCTTTTGCTCAAGGTGAGCACTTTACCATTTGAGAGCCATAGAATCACTTCCAGCTTTCTCTGTTTATATGGTACTGAGGAATCAAATCCAGGGCTTCATGCATGCTAGGCAAGCACTCTACCACTATGCAACATTCTCAGCCCTAAACAGAGTTTTATGATACTTTATTAGCAGGTTGTATTAGTACAGGTCTACAATCATACCTATGCAAGAGATGATTGGGAGGATTAAAAGTGAGGCTGAAAGTGATGCTAACTATGAAAATTTCATGAGATTCCATCTCAACCAAGAAAAAATATCTAGTCATAATGGCATCTGTTTGTTATCCTATCTATTTGAGAAGCATAAATGGAAATATTATGGTTCAGGCTGGCTTGGGCATAAATATCAAATTCTATTTGAAAAGTAAAGAAAGCAAATATATGGCTTAAGTAGTAAAGAAAATGATAGCTAGACAGACTAGCAATCCATATATTGATACCTTTATAAAAATAAAATATTCAACATTCATTTAAATACTTACACTATGATTAATAATTTTTTACATTAGTGTCCTATTACTGCTTTAATTTCTACAAACTTGGTCAGTTAATGCCAATCTATTAACTATGGTTCTGGATATCAGAATTTCTAAGCACAAGGCAGTACCATTACTTTGTGAGAATTCTACGGTGATAATTAAATGCCTTTATTTTCCAGTTACTGTCAATTATCCTCTTTCTAGCATTGCTATTCTCTTCTCTACCATTCCAACCTCTGTCCATCCTCAAATTTCTGATCTCAGTTACCTTCCTCTCTTCCTCTTATAAGAATTATTTAGGTTATATTGAATACATTCTTTAGATTGCATTTTATTATATTCATTACATTACATTATCTCTGTGGATAATGCAGGGAAATTGTCCATCTCCAGATATTTGTATTATAAAGTCACTTCTGAAAGAGTAACATGCTGATGAATATAGATATTAAGCTGTAAACATCTTTAAGCGTTATCATTTTTTAACCAACCAAAATTTACAAGATTAATGCATTGCATACAGTAGAAAGTACAAACAAAAGTGAGTTTTCCTTTTCATACATAAACTGGCATTGCCGTAACATTCTAGTCAACTGAATCTTTACCCAAAACAATTATCTATTCAACCTTGAAGATGACCCTTTAAGTAACAACAGTTAACTAAAACATGCTTATTTGGTTGATTCAAAATTAACTCAAGAAAAAAAAATTTAATATATATTTTTATTGTAAAGATACAGTACAGAGGGGTTACAGTTACATGAGTAAGGTTATGAGTCCATTTCCTATCGAGCATTGTTATCCTCTCCTTTGTTTTTCCACTAAAGTCCCTTCCCTAGCCACCTCCACAACTTCTCCCTCCCCCACTCCCCCAAGCTGTAAAGTTCGTTTTCAATGTAATGTCTTGTATATTTCATTGTTGAAATGGGTCAACCTGTATTTTTATTTTAGCATTTTGTTATTACCCTTCCCCTCCCGAAATTAGAAAAATGTATAATCAAGATACAGCTCACAGGAATCAAATACAGTGGAAACAGGGGTTTAACATGGGGGAAGGACATACAACTCATATGACCATATAACCTGATGCTAAGTGAAACAAACCCCAAGATAGGGACAAAAGCGATTTTATCTTTCTTGTTGTTCTTTTTAATGTACTTATAATGTACTAGGTGATTTTTTTTTTGTTTCTTTGTATGTTCTTCCCCCATGGTACAACCCCTGTTGTCACTGTATTTGATTCTGGTGTCCTTCATTATTTACATTTTTCTAATTTGGGGAAGGGAAGGGAAATAACAAAATGCTGAAATAAGGATACAGGATGACCCATTGTAACAATGAGATGTATAAGACACTATGTTGAAAATGAATTTTACAACTTGTGGGAGGGAGAGATGGAGGAGATGGGGAGGTGGGGTGGAAAGGGACAGTAGGGGAAAAACAAAGGAGGAGATAACAATGCTGGATAAGAAATGGACTCATTACCTTGCTCATGTAACTGTAACCCCTCTGTACAGTATCTTTACAATAAAAATATATTTTAAAAAAGAGCATACAAAAGAAACAAAAAAATCACACAGTACATTAAAAAGAATAACAAGAAAGATAAAATCTCTTTTGTCTTTATCTTGGGGTTCATTTCACTGAGCATCATTTTATAAGTTCATATGTACATAGCTTTTGACCTTTTCTGCTTTCCTTGAAATATGCTAGTTATTACAAATACAAAATCTTTAAGGTTATCTAATATGCACTCATGGATTTTATTTTTGAATGTCTGATATTATTTCAGAACACAAAGTTTATTTAGACATTTTATTCAGGGTTAGGCATTATATTTGTTCGTACCTTAAATATTATACTAAAAGCTACAATTCAAGAATTGTATATGTATATTATGTCCAATGATACTTTTAGAAATGGTTTGGATTGGTTATAAAATGGTTATAAAATCATTTCAACTAATATTAGTATACAACTCTAGCGTTTGCAACTGAGATTGGATAATTTATAAAGCTATAATTTTATTTCATATAGTCATAGAGGCTGAGAAATCATAAAATATATGCTGCAAAAGATACGAGGTCTGGTGAGGAATCTTGTTTTCCCAGAAAATTCTTCTTCTGAATCTTCTAGAGGAGGAAATGTTGTTTGTGACATGATGGAAAGGATGGAAGAAAGAGGAAACCTCATCAAAAAATTTTATAAGGGTTTTAATATTATCTATAAAGGTAAAACCCTGTGACCTAAGTACTACTCCAGGACTCCATCACTATGTACCATCACTTTGAAGTTAAGGTAAGAACATAACTGTAATAGATACACATATACAAATATAGCATCTCCTAACAGGAAATACTATTCCAGGTGAAATATGTGAGGTAATACTTCCCCCAATACCTCTTCAAACTACATATCCTATTTTGTTTCCGGAGAATCAGAAAAAATGTGAAAGTATAGGTCACTAAAGAAATTGCCTCAGAAAGGAGACATGAGAAATATTAGGCCCCATGTCAAGTGAGGCTAAAGTTTCCAACATGCCATATCAATAAAACAGGCCAGGTGTGGTGTCATACATCTGTAATCTGGCTATGAAGGAGGCCATAGGAAATCAGACCACATTCAAAGCTAGTCCTAGACAAAAAGGGAGGTCCTATCTGAAAAATAACTAAATCAAATAGGGCTACAGGTATGGCTAGAGTGGAGGAGCTCTTGCTCAGATAGGGCAAGGACTTGCATTCATAGTCCTGCAAAATAAATAAAAATAAGTCATATATCAATGTTATCTTAATCTGCTTTTTCCATTACCATGAGTATATTTCAATTTTAAATTTCTGAGAGAAAACTTGAATATATTCTCATCAATTGTTAGGGTCCTTGCCTTGATTTCAAATTTAGCTCATTGTCTACTTCCTATTAACCTGTTATTTATACCAGACCATATTTATTGTATATGGCAATAACAGAGGTAGACATTTAAAGTTAATGTTAATAAACTTTTCTTAGAATTGCTTTAGTTATAGTTCATTGAAACATCTACATTTATATTTATTCTTTATCTTCTGAATCATAAAAAGTTATTTAAAAGTAATTTCATATATTTTTTTCTTTCTTTCTTTCTTTCTTTTTTTGTCAGTGGCGGGGCTTAAACTCAGAGTGTGGGCATTGTTTCTAGAGCTTCTCTCAGCTGAAGGCTAGTGCTTTACCACTTGAGCCACAGCACCACCCTCAGTTTTTGAATGCTTAATTCGAAATTAGAGTCCCACAAAGATTTTTCTGCCCAGGATGGCTTTGAACCATGGTCCTCAGATGTCAGTCTCCTGAGTAGCTAGAATTATGGATTATATGCACGAGCTACTGACACCTGGCTTAATTTCATAGTTTAAATTATATTTGGTATTATAAAATTTAGCTATTATTTATATTTATTTGATCTTATCATTTATGAAATTAATACATAACCCTTCCTGCAATATTTTAAAATTTCCCAAATTTACAATGTAAATCTATATTATTTCTTTCTAATGATTAGATTATTTCAACGAATTAATTTCTGATTATGTTAATGCTGAATAATTAATGAACTATTCCTATATCTCATTCAAACCCTCATTGCATTTTTTGATACATTTTCTTAGTACTCTTAGAAAAGAGGCCAGGTGCCAGTGGCTCATGCCTGTAATCCTAGCTACTCAGGAGGCTGAGATCGGAGGATCAACACTCTTTTGGATGAAGATCTCTGAAGAAACTAGCAACAGGAAGAATATACATCATGTACATCACAGTATTTTGATCATTACATTTAATTTTCATTTTGATGAAATGTTTTTAGCAAAGAATTTTCTTTTTTCCAGGATTTTATTATTATTGGTAATTTTACAGCTTTTTGAGTTTTTATTTTCACTTAAGTTGTAAATTCTTTAGTTTCTAAAACAATAGATTAAGTATTTTACTGAGTGGTTATATGTTTAGTTCTAATAATTCATATTCTCTACATATATAAAACACAGTAATCATAAAATAATGCAATTGTTTGAATAGATCTACAGTGATAATTATTTCATTTTATATTTATAATATTGTAAAATCTGAATTATCTACATTACTTAAAATTGATACATTATTTAGATATCAAATGCATTTCTAGTAGTACTTTTCCTACTTCTATGGCTTCTATTTTATTCTTTGAACATACAATTATGACAGATTAATAAATCACTTATTTTAGTATAACACTTTTCTATTTATTGCTTTCCATCTTATTTGCTATTATTTCAAGCAATGGTGCTTTGTAATATGTTTTCAGTTCGTTTGCAAGTTTTTATCTTAGCTTTACAAGAAAGATAATTTTAACTAGAGAGATCTGATTATTTTGTGGTCTTCTTAATTTAAATTCTATGCCCAAAGAAAACTGCAGCTAAACTCCTTAATAAGCCCCAAAACTCATAAAGTGACAGAGTTCCCAATTACAGTCTCCAGTTTGTCCATTTTCTTAGAATCTGCTGCATTTCCCTTGCATAGAAAGGCTGAATCATTTAACTGATATAGTTTGTTAGAGATTAAAAAAAATCATTCAGGAAAGACACCTGGAGAAAATTGCCCATTATGGAATTAGATTCACAGGTAAGTGTATATCAATCTAAATTAAAATACCCTAAGAGACTACCTTGAGGGATTTGATGAAGATTAGCCTTAATAGCTATTATGACCACAATCAGTGAGGTTCTACTCCAGCCAGGATTTAAATTGGAATTAAATGGCATGATGTTACTTTCATAAATACTTTTAGTTCAAGACAATACTCAACAACAGAAGTCATGGAGGGGCAATCATTTCATCATTAAGGAAATGATTCCACTTAGGTTTCCAGAGCTTTAGATATTTCTTAATATCAATCATGGAAATGAGTTACATTTTTATTGCCTTGGATTTTCTGCTTGTGGAACAAAAAGTTATCCTAAAAGTATCGTATCTCACATCCTTATGTCCAATAGCAATCAGAATTGTCAAATTAAATTTATTGCTCGACAATTAGTGGGAATTTATCACAGAATGTGTTCTATGGCTCAAATTTAATTGAAGATAAGATTTACAAAGTAACTGAACTAAGCAATAGGTAAGAAGAGAGTTGCAAAGCAAAAGTGAACACTGCTTTGCAGCCTGGATTATGCTATTTGGAGG
Source organism: Dipodomys spectabilis (assembly GCF_019054845.1). Lineage (NCBI taxonomy): Eukaryota > Metazoa > Chordata > Mammalia > Rodentia > Heteromyidae > Dipodomys > Dipodomys spectabilis. The sequence goes on from NW_024870814.1 coordinate 4,241,923, forward strand.
TATTTGCAAGCTTCATGAGGCAGAATCTTGTTGGGGTCTTTAGGCTGTTTACAACCGCTCCTCAAGGGGACAGAGGAATCTGGATCTTTCCCCTGTTTTTGGTTGGAGCAATGAACAATATAGTAGTAGTAGTAGTAGTAGTAGCAGCAGCAGCAGCAGTAGTAGTAGTAGTTGTATTTGTTGGTTGCAGAGCTTGAACTTGGGGCCTGGGCTAGCACTCTACCACTCGAGCCATAGCATCACCTCCAGTTTTTGAGAGGATAATTGGAAATAAAGCATCTCACAGGGACTTTTCTGTCCAGGCTGGCTTTGAACCACGATCTTCAAATCTCAGCCTCCTTAGTAGCTAGGACAGGCTTGAGCCACTGGTGCCTGGTAGGATGAATAATTTTGTTTACCACCTGGTGCTTCCCAAAGACCCAAAGAAATAGTACCAAACCTTTAAGCACCAGTAGCTACAAAATGCTTAGCCAAACAATCTTTATTTTTCTTTATAGGTTAATTACCTCAGAAAATTGGTTACAGCAATGAAAGTATTCCATCACAAATATTCTTAGTCTTTATATCCTCATAGCTCAGATCCCTTAAAATATGAATTTAGAGGAAGAAAAGTGATGTTCAAGCTCTTTTGAAACCTTATTCCCAAAGCATCACTATTTGACCTGTCATGGACAAATCCACTGAGGAAGGCTTACCTTGACTGAACTGATAAGTAAGAATTTATGAAAGGCTTTGAAAGCAGTGTTCACATGGAAAACCATAAATATAAATTACACGGTAAAAAATAAGAAGAATGTCAATAAAACAAGTTAAGCTCTCACATTTAAAAAGCACGAGAAAGCCAGATGCTGCTAATTTATGACTGTATTATCAACCACTCTGGAGACTGAGAACTGCAAGTTACCTTTTGAAACAGGCTGGGTCAGAAAAGTCTTGAGGCTTAACCATTAAAAGCAGGAAATGGATGAATGGCTTAAAAGGTCTCCTGCCAAAAAAAAAAAAAAAAAAGGGTCTGGTGCCAGCTTCAGGACAAAAGAAAAAAACCAACTGAGCTAGATGCCCTGAGTTCAAGCCCAAAGATATGCAATACACCTAAAGACAAGAAAAATGGGTGGATGCAAAAGCATAGAGATGGAATTGAATAGTCTTGGAATAGTCTTTAATTTTTAAAGTATTATTTTCATAATTTAACTGTATAAATGAGTTTTATTCTGATATTTACAACATGCATGTATTTTGAACAAATTCACCCCCTCCAGTTTGCATGCATTTTCAGTCCCATGTAGAACCTCAGACTCCACCAAATTTGCGGAAAAATTTACTTTCTACCAGGCAAAAATAAGAGGATATATTTCTTTTTTATTTTAATACATTTTTATTGTAAGAAAAAAACTGTTACATATGCAACATAATGAGTACATTTCCTATCAAGCATTGTTGCCTCCTCCTTTGTGTTTCCCTTCCACCCCTTCTTTCCCACCGCCATGACTACACTCCTCCCCATCCCCGTCTAAATTGTAAAGTTCATTTTTCTACTTAGTGTCTTGTATATCTCATTGTTACAATGGGCCAACCTGTTTCCCTATTTAAGCATTTTGTTTTTTTCCTTCCCCTTCCCAAATTAGAGAAGTGTATATACAAGATACAGGGCACCATCATCAAATACAGAGAAAACAGGGGTTATACCGTGGGGGAGGAACATACAAAGAAACAAAAACAATCACATGAAGCCGGACAAAGGTGGCTCACGCCTGTAATCCTAGCTACTCATGAGGCTGAGATCTGAGGATAAAGGTTTAAAGCCAGCCTGGGCAAGAAAGTCGGTGAGAATCTTAACTCCAATAAACCACTAGAAAACCCGAAGTGGTGCTGTAGCTCAAGCAGTAGAGCGCTCACCTTGAGCTGAAGAGCACAGGGACAATGCCCAAGCCCAGAGTTCAAGCCCCACGACTGACAAGAAAAAAAAAAAAATCACATGGTACATCACGAATACGTTAAAAACAATAGGAGAAAGAAAAAAAAAAAACCACTGTGTCCCTATCTTGGAGTTCATTTAGCTTAAAATCATGTTATCTGGTCATATGTACATAGCTTTTGACCTTTTCTGCTTGTCCCAGACATATACTCGTTATTGAAAATAAGGGAAAACAAGGGACCTATGTTTATTTGGGCCTGGCTTACATCACTTAATATAATTTTTTTCCAAGTTTTTCCATTTCCAAAAAATGGGGTGATGTCATTCTTTCTGATGGAGGCACAGAATTCCATTTATATACATACATATATATCACATTTTCTTGATCCATTCATCTACTGTGGGGCATCTGGGTTGGTTCCATATCTTAGCTATAGTAAATAATGCAGCAATAAACATTGTTGTGCTGGTAGCTATAGTATGGTCTTGTTTGTGATCATTTAGGAGTAAATGCCCAAAAGTGGGATTGCTGGGTCATAGGGGCGCTCTATGTGGAGTTTTCTGAGGAACCTCCATACTGCTTTCCAAAGTGGTTGAACAAGTTTACACTCCCACCAAAAATGCAGTAGGGTTTCCTTCTGGCTACATCCCTTCAGTACCTGTTGTTATTAGATTTCTTGATTATAGCCATTCTAACTGGGGTGAGGTGGAATGTCAATGTTGTCTTCATTTGCATTTCTTTTATGGCTGGAGAATTTGAGCATTTCTTCATGTGTCAGTTGGCCGTTCTTATTTCCTGTTCAGGAAAGTCCGTCTTTAAGTGTTTAACCAACTTGTTAATCGGGCAGTTGTTTCTTTGAGGATTTGTTGTTGGGGGATTTAATTTTTTGAGTTTCAAGTATACTTAAGATATGAGACACTCATTTGTTGTATAGCTAGTGAAGATCTTCTCCCAATCCGTGGGCTTTCTATTGATTTTGCTAGCTATATCCTTTGCCATGCAGAAACTCTGCAGCTTCATGCAATCCCATCTGTCCAACCATTCTATGACTTGTTGTGTCTCTGGGTCTCTTAAGAAAATTTTGGCTTGTGCCAAGGAGACCTAGGGTCTTTCCTATTCCATCCTGTAACGTTTTCAGGGTGTCTGCTTTGATTCCGAGGTCTTTGATCCATTTGGAGTTGATTCTGGTGCAGGGTGATATGTAAGGATCTAGCTTTAGTTTTCTACAGGTGATTAGCCAATTAACCAATTTTGCCAACACCATTTATTATAGTGGCTGTCTTTCTTCCAGTCTATTTTTTTTACCTCACTTATCACAGATTAATTGGCTATAGGTCTGTGTGTTCACTTCTGGGTTTTCAGTTCTCTTCTATTGGTCCTCAGTTATGTTCTTGTGCCAGAACCAAGCTGTTTTGATTACTATGGCTTTGTAGTAGAGTTTGAAGTTTGGAATTGATATTCCTCCATCACAGTTCATTCTACTAAGAATTGTTTTTGCTGTTTGGTGTCTTTTATTGTTCCATATGAATTTTTGGATTTATTCTATGTCCTTGAAGAATGAGGTTGGAATATTGATAGGTATCACATTAATTTTATAGATAGCCTTGGAAAGTATAGCCATTTTCACAATATTGATCCTTCCGATCCAGGAGCATGGGAGGCTTTTCCACTTTCTAAGTTCTGCTTTGATTTTCTTTTGCAGGTTTTTAAAGTTTTCATCATAGAGGTCCTTCACTTCTTTAGTTGTTAATTTCTAGGTACTTATTTTTTGTGGGGCTATTATGAAAGGAGTTGCTTTCCTGATTTCAGCCATGCTCTTCTCATTGTTGGCATATAGAAAAGCCATTGATTTTTGAGGATTAATGTTATACCCTGCTACTTTGCCAAAGTTTCTAATCAACTGAAGTAATTTGGGAGTGGAGTACTTGGGATCCTTTAAATACAAGATCATGTCATCTGCAAAGCTTTCCCTATTTGAATCCCCTTTATGTTGGCATTTAGTCTTATTGCTCTAGCTAGGCATCCTAATATTAAATTGAAGAGAACTCGAGAGAGTGGACATCTTTGTTTCATTCCTGAGTTTAGAGGAAATGGCTTTAGTTTTTCACCATTAAGTATAATGCTGGCTATAGGTTTGTCATAAACAGCCTTTATTGTATTGAGGAATGTTCCATGAATTCCTAGTTTTTCCATAGCCTTCATCTTAAAGGGGTGTTAGATCTTGTCAAATGCTTTTTCTGCATTTATTGAGATAACCATGTGGTTCTTATCCTTGCTCTTGTTGATGTGATGAATTTTATTAATTGATTTGCATATACATTGATCCAGCTTTGCATCCCTGAAATGAATCCTGTTTGATCGTGGTATATGATTTTTTTTGACAAATTGTTGAATTCAATTGGCCAAAATTTTATTGAGAAGTTTTAAATTGATGTTCTTCAAAGAAATGAATCTATAGTTCTCTTTCTTTGATGAGTCCTTGCCTGCTTTTGGGATGAGGGTTACGCTGGCTTCATAGAAAGAGTTTGGTAGTGAACTTTCTCTTTCAATTTCATTGAAGATTTGGAGGAGTACTGGTGTGAGTTCTGCTTTGAAGACGTTGTAGAATTCCACTGTAAATCCATCAGGTCCTGGGCTTTTCTTAGATGGGAGGTCTCTTATTGCTGTTTCTATTTCGATGCTTGGTATGGTTTTGTTAATTTGTTTTAACTCATCTTAGTTTAGTTTTGGCATGTCGATATTTGCTAGGAAATCATCCATTTCTTCCACATTCTCAAAGTTATTAGCATAAATGTTTGATAAGTATTCCCTTATAATGTTCTGAATCTTGGTTGTTTTTCTCTCTATTGATATTGTGGCTGTGGCAACAGCCACCACTACCACCACCATGGACACTTGCAAGTGCTCAGATCTGTCTCCTTGACCCAGCTGCCTGGATTTTTCTTCCCTGGCCACACTCTCTGTACTGTGATTGCACACTTGGTGTGATTCTCTAGCCTATGACTATTCACTGGAACACTAAAACTGCTTTCTATGTGAGAGCTTGTTTAGCCTCCAGCTTCTCCTCTGCCATCTTCCTCAGGACTCCAAGAGAATTATATTTCTTGTATCAGCGAATTTAAAATGTGTAGAGAATAAATATAAATATAATTTTAATACATTCAACAAGTAGCATTTTAAAAACCTCTTCTTATACAAATCAAACTAACACATCTCTGGGTTACAAAGAAATAACCTCCCCCTTCCCCGTTTAGATGATCTTCACAGCATTGATTTCCAATGGAACTTCAAGAAGTAGCTCTTAAAAATAATTTTTAGTGTAACTTCTTCATTTAAAAATTTGAAAAGGAAAGCTAAGATTAAATGAACAGTTTAAATCTCCCAAATATTACAGAAATCAGATGTCTATGTTTCTATATATCTAATAATTTACATTATTTCTTGGATGATTTTATATACCTGAATATACAATAAATTGCATTTTTCTAATAAATACTGTTTTCAGAGACTTATTTAAGAGGAAGGGATTTTTGTTTGCAGAAGTAAGAATGAAGGCGGAGTAGAGGATCAACTGACTAAACAGAGCACATGGCTTAATTTGCAAACAAACATGGAAACTAATTCTCTTTCAGAGTTTTTCAGTAACTAATTCTTACACTTGTAGATGGAAATATGATAAGCTATTGTTCTAGTAATCATACATATTACAAATATGGAAAAAAATAGGTAAGTTCCCAGCCTTTCGCAAACTTTTCATTCTAAGGAAAAATTACACACTATTTAATACTGCATTCTTCACTAATGTGTCAACCTAAAACACTCATTTACAGTTATCTTTCTTTGCATCTAACTTCTTCCTTCAGAAATCAATTTTATTTCTTATCTAGTTAGGAAAGTTATTTTTCTTTCAGCAAACAAATAGATCATGTCTGAACTGCTGTCTGAAACTTCTCTTATTTAGATTGAAGTGATATTAAAGTGGCATATAGTGACAGAACTTGTAGAATCAGAGAATGATCAACAAACCCCACAACATTTTGTGCTAGTTCTAAACACTAAGTGTTTTTCCTGTGATTAAATTAGGGTTTTCATTTCCTTAGAAGAATATTTGTAATTCTCCTACATGAAGCTTCATAGAGATAATCAAATTTGTCTTCCATCTGTAGCCCTAACATTACTACACTTTCATGCTATATTCATCAAGATACCTGTTTAGCAACATTCCAATATAACAATCTAATATAATACAGTGTTATAGTGTTTTAAATTGCCAAATGTTACTAGATTTTAAGTTTTGTGATTGATCTGAAAAAATAATTAAGAAAATAATGACAAATTGGAATACTAAAATTCATATGAATAAACATAATTAAAATGATGAAAGACTTATATGATGAAAATTTCAAAATATTAATAAGTAAAGAAAACACAGATATACCAACCTCATATTTTCTTCCAGGATCAAAACATGTGCATGCTCTTCCAACCAAGATGGCATTTATAAACTCATATGAAACAAAAATTTCATAACTGAACATCACAAATAATAAACAGCCGGCCACCGGTGACTTATGCCTGTAATCCTAGCTACTCAGGAGCCTGAGTTCTGAGGACCGTGGTTCAAAGCCAGCAAGCGCAGGAAGTCCGTGAGACTCTTATCTCCAATTAACCATCAGAAAACCAGAAGTGGTGCTGTGGCTCAAGCGGTAGAGCACTCACTTTGAGCTGAAGAGCTCAGAGACAGCACCCAGGCCCAGAGTTCAAGCCCCACAACTTACAATAAAAAAGAAAAAAAATTAACAAACATATTGAAAAGGGACATGATGGGGGGCACAGGAATGGAGGGAGGGAGGGTTGAAAATTCAGTCAGGGAAGGAAAGACATTGATCAAAACTCATTTTACTCATAAACTGACTTATGGAATTCCATAACTAAATCATCAAGTGCTTGCCTTGCATGCCTGAGGCCCTGGGTTCAATTCCTCAGCACCACATAAGCAAAAAGAAAAAAGCCGGAAGTGGCGCTGTGGCTCAGGTGGTAGAGCGCTAGCCTTGAGCTGAAGAGCTGAGGGACAGTGCCCAGGCCAGAGTTCAGGCCCCACGACCGGACCCAAAAAAAAAAAAAAGTAGCAAACAAATTTCAATATAATAAGGCCTTATTTCTGTAGGAATACTCTCTTCTTGTTTTCTTTTTTTATTTTTATTGTAAAGATGATGAGCAGAGGGGCTGTAGTTATATAAGTCAGGTGATGATCACATTTGTTTTTGAACCATGTCACCTCTTCCCTTGTTTTCTCCCAGTTTCTCCCTCCCAACCCCTCTCCTCCACCAGTTGTATAGCTCATTTTCAACATATTGTCTAGTGATATCATTGTTGCATTTGTTCACCCTTTATGTGGCCATTTCTGTGCTCCCCTTACCCTACCCCAGACAAATAAAGTTATTTACAAGATAAAAGGTACAGAAATTAAAAAAAAAAAAAACAGTAACAAGGTGGGGAAAAGAGAAAAATAACAAAAGTATCTCTTGTTTCCATTTCTTGGAGTTTATTTCAATAAACATTATTTTATGTGTTCATGCGCCCATAGTGATCCTCTCCTTGGAATATCCTCCTTGGGACTCACTGTGTGAATATTTAGAGTCCTGGTTAATTTATCATGGTCAAGGAACATTCTTCTCTCATCTGTAAGTATGAACAGTTTCTGGTTATATGTTGGATCACATGTGCTCTCATGCTTAGGTGGGACCAGTATTTCATGTAGTAGTCTAGGGTACCCATCATACAGTTTTTAAATTTTGAATAAGATAATCTACATCTATTACTAGTCCCAAACTATTATATTGGTTGACATTTTTTTCAAGATTTATCATATATTAGTACTTGATAAAATTGTGCAATTCCCATTATAAATATTTTTCTTTTATTTTTGAGTTTATACTGTTTTCCACCATACATTTTGAAATAGATTCATGAGTTTCTTAACTGATCCCGGCTTACTTCATATTCTCAGAATGATTTAACTGTAAGGTCTGTACAGGGACACATCCCTACATCTTGGCTAAGTTTCCACCCCGTATCTGTGTTTTTTTTTTTTTTTTGCCAGTCGTGGGACTTGAATTCTGGGCCTGGGCGCTGTCCCTCAGCTCTTTAGCTTAAAACTATTGCTTTACCACTTGAGCCATAACACCACTTCTGGCTTTTTCCGCTTATGTGGTTCTGAGAAATCAAACCCAGGGCCTCATGCATGCAAGGCAACACGCTACCACTGAGCCAACTTCCCAGCCCCTCCACCCAGTATCTGTTACCTAGGTAACTGGCAGACCTGGAAGCAGTTACCTTCCCCTCCTGCTAGGTCACATCCTGGGCCATCTCTGGTCACATGCCTCCCATCTAGCCTTAGGAGAGTCCCAGACTGTGAGGTCAAGTCCAGATCCAGTGTGGCCACACCTTTACCCCACCTGGCCACACCGCTTCCTGTCTCTGGCCTAGATAAGTCCTGGCCCAGGGGTGGGTTGCCCCTTCCTTTTTCAGCCATGCCTCTCCACCATGCACTGCCGGGGTAGCAGTTCAGTAAATAACCTTTTTCTCCTGCCTGCCTGAATAGCACATGGTGTTCTCTTCATTGGCTACCTAATGAAACCTATTTAATATACCTCACATATGGTGCCATGACTCAGATGGGGTTTTTGAGTTGGAAATGTTAGACTTTCCTTACCACCCACCCCTTTTCCTCGAAGTGAACTGACTTGAAACACCATGTGAGATTTTTCATCAATACCATTGCTGGCCTTCACATCCACATCCACACCACTTCTCTACTCTGGTGAGTGAACCTAAGTACAGTTCTCTGTTGCTTAGTCTCTGTTCAGATGTGGTGCCATGTCAGAGAGCTCTCATGGCCTTTAGCCAAAAGGCTGGTCATCTCCAGAGCCGACAACGCTTGGTTTTGGGGGCTTGGCCACTTCTTTCTAGAGTGCTCTGGAAGAAGTCAGGAGGCTGCTTCTGCCCGGTCAGCTCTCCTTCACTCACCAGACTGACTCTCCTACACATTTAATGGGGTGCTGCAAGTCATGCCCGAGCCATGAAACCCCTTTGAAATGCTTCCTGTGGTTCCTGGAAAGCCAGAGCACCTAATTTTTATGCCAGTCTCAAATTTAGACAGTTTTTGCCACTGCAATGGTAAATGGTCAGAAGTCTGTTTACTTTCAGGCTCTCTTTGCTTTTCTTGCTACTCTTATTATTTGTGTGTAATCAAGTATAAACCTAACAAAATATTTGATTATAGAATTTTTGAATTTTTTTCTGTCAATGGTATATCACAAATGCTTAAGAGAAATATAAATTTTGAGTGCATGTGAAGCTAATAAAGATTCCCATATTTGTTAATCTTATGACCTAATTTTATGTTAATGACAAGACATCTTGTTGAATAGAATTTTAATGTGTAATACTCTTCCTTTACTCACATTTATTTCCCAATCTAAACGTTCATAGTAACAAAATGAGATATCTGAACTTCAAAAACAATAAAATATCTTATGAATTCATAATATTACTTAAACTGTAATAATTTTGAAAGCAAAAGAATGCTATTAATATTCATACCTGAATAATTGGTATAAAATAGCTTTATCCTCAGAAAGAAAGGATGTGGTCTTGCTCTGTCTGAGTTTCTCTGATAATTTCATTCAGTGTTATTTTGTCTAAAAATTTATGTTTTTGAAGAGTCTGTCTTTTTTACACACTTTTTTTTTGGTTCTTTATTGATGACTTGGTGGCCATAAGTCTACAGGTTCATTTCTGGGTCTTCAGCTCTATTCCATTGGTCCTTAGGTATTCTCCTGACAGTACCGAGCTGTTTTGATTACTGTAGCTTTGTAATAGAATTTGAAGTTTGGTATTGATCTTCCTCCAGAACTTTTCTTTTTGCTAAGGATTTTTTTTTTATATTCAGGGTCTTTTATTCTCCATATAAATTTTTGAATTGCTTCCTCTTTCATTAAAGAATGAGGTTGGGATATTGATGGGTATTGAAATGAATTTGTAGATACCTTTTGGCAGTATTTTCATTTTCACAATGTTAATCCACCAAATCTTGGAGCATGGGAGGGAGGTTTTTTCAGTTCCTGAGTTCTGCTTTAATTTCCTTTTTCAGGTTTTTAAAGTTTTCATCTAGAGGTCCTTCACTTCTATGGTTATGTTAATTGTCACGCATTTTATTTTTGAGGGGCTATTACAAAAGTAATTGAGACAGCCTCTTCAGTAAATGGTGCTAGTAAAATTGGTTAAACACCTGCAGAAAACTAGGTTAGATCCTTATATATCACCCTGCACCAGAATCAACTCCAAATGGATCAAAGACCATGAAGTTAAAGGAGACACCCTAAAAATATTACAGGAAGGAATAGGAAAAACTCTAGGGCTCCTTGGTACAGGCCGAAATTTTCTTAATAAGATCCAGAAACACAACAAATCAAAGAAAGGTTGGACAAATGGGATTGCATGAAATTGCAGAGCTTCTGCATGGCAAATGACATAGCTAGCAAAATCAGTAGAAAACCCATGGATTGGGAGATCTTCACTAGCCATACAACAGAGAAGGGCCTCATATCTAAAATATACTTAGAACTCAAAAAATTAAATCCCCCCAAAACAAATCCTCAAAAAAAAACCAGTCCCATGAATAAATGGGCTAATCTTAGACTTCTCTGGAGGAAACAAAAATGGCCAATGGACACATGAACAAATGCTCAACATGCTGAAGGGGATGTGACCAAAAGGGAATGCTACTGCACTGTTCTGAGTGTTAACTTCTTCAACCACTCTGGAATGAACTATGGAGATTCCTCAAAAGATTACATATAGAGCTACCCTATGACCCAGCAATCCCACTTCTGGGCATTTACCTAAATGATCAGAACCAAGGACATACTAAAGCTACCAGCACAACTATATTTATCTCAGCATTATCTTCCATAGCTAAGATATGGAACCAACCTAGATTTTCCTCAATTGATAAATGGATCAAGAAAATGTAGTATATATACACAATGGAATTCTGTACTTCCATCAGAAAGAATGGCATTGCCCCATTTGTAAGTAAATGGAAGAACTTGGAAAAAATCATATTAAGTGAAGTAAGACAGACCCAAAGAAACATAAGTCCTATGGTTTCCCTTATTTATAATAATTAGTGTATATCTAGGATTATCTTAGTAGATGAGCAGAATAGTTCAATAGCTATGTACATATGGCCATATAAGATGGTGCTAAATGAACCAAGACATGGACACTAGAAGTTTTTTTTTTGTTCTCAATGTACTGATTTTTTTCTTTTGTGTTTCCCCCTGTTGTCACTGTATTTGATTTTGGTACCCTGGGTATTGTATATGTGTTTATCTGAACTAGGGAAGGGAAGGGGAACAACAAAATGGTGAGAGAAAGGAGAACTTGGGAACCTGTGCAATATGTTGGAAATCACCTGTACAACTTGGGAGGGAGGGATTGAGAAAGGGAAGGGAAAGTGAGAGAAAAATAAGGGAATAGGTAACAAATTAGACAAGAAATGTAATCACTACCTTACTTATGTAATTGTAACCCCTCTGTATATCACCTTGACCATAAATGTTTAAAAAAGTTTATGTTAATCATTCATTACTTCCTGCCAAAATAATGATCATGTATATAGTACTCTAATTGCCACCATGATTTAAGTAACTCATCTTTTGAGTGTTGGAAAGACATCTCTATAAATAGTACAAAAATTACAGCTATTCTTCTCAGTGTAAAACATCAGGGAACATCATCTCTTTTCAAACACACGATTTAGAAATTTCATCATACAGTGGAAAGTCAGCAAATTGAAAATCAAGCCTTATCTAAAATCAGGAGCATGCAAGTGGATGTCCAACAGGATATTAATGAATATTATTTTTCATTGACTACATGAACAAGTTCTTCTTGGTCTATTATTTCTGGAATAAATCCTTGAATAGTTTTCCAACTGGAAATTTCATTACAAACCCTCAAGTGACAGCAATGAACTAACATTTATAGCTTCTCTTACAGATCCTTTTTGATCTCATAGATTATTATTCTATATTCTGTCATCTTTCCTGATAGGTATTTTTTTTCTGGATATTCCCATTAAGGCATTTAGTGCTTCTGATAGGAATGTCATGGTTTAGTGTAGTCATAAAGCTAATGTCTAGAAAATACAATGTATATTAAGTTAAAGAATGTAAACTACTAAAGTTATACAGTATGGCAGAAGAAGAATGAATGTTCTATGAGATGGATTAACATTTACAATTAACAAAAAGATGCTTCTAAAAGCTAAAGGTATTTAGGAATGCGATTATGGACAAATGAAGTGAAATCTAACAGTTTGAATTTGTTGCACTCAAATATAAAGAACTTTTTCTCACTGAGCCAATCAGTACACAAAGCAATTGAGAAGAAATATCCAGTCCCCATAAGAACGTAATCCAAATTAAATAACCATTGTTTACAGAAAATATCTTCATTAAGTAGATTAAATATCAAATATATTGATTTCTTTGTCTTTCTTTTGGGATCATATATTGTATATACTAACATTTAAACATCAATGATTGAATATATATTCATTTTAAGATAAGGTATTAAATGTTCTGTGGTTAAATTGATTTATGTATCAATAAACTCGGTCAGAGAATGCATGACTTTTCACATAGTCATATGCTGATTTCATAAAAGAGCTAAAGGGATTTCACAGCCTCTTAATAATGCTTCTCAAAGGCTTTAAAAATTTATAAAGCATGTTTCACCCCATTACACAATAGTTTTCTGCCAAAGGATATGCTACCACTGTCTGTACATCATCATCACATCATACCTGTACACTGTTTTCTGTTCACTGTAGATAGGAAACCAGGGGCTAAATTTCCCAGAATGCTTTTCTTCTCCTGATAGTGGGTGTGTGTTTGCCAATGGGAGAACCCAAGGGAAAGTTTGGCAGTTAATAAAATGTGAAAGCCATCATTCTTGAAAATTGATTTCAGGTAAACACATTGGCAACCATAAGATATACATGAATGTTGCAGAAATTTGGTAGGAAACCAGGGAAATTCATTAAACATGTATGGAATATGACAGCTAATGATAAAAACTTATTGCTGACATTTTAATATATGTAGTCTCTATATATACACTCTCTCTGAATCATGAATCAAATAAAAGTGGATGATAGGAATGAGAAGCAGAATAGCTTAATAATTCAATAACATAAGGCTGGTGGACACAGTTAATACAAATTCACAATATTATTGTCTATATTTGATATAGTGAGATAAAAATGGCATTTTTTTTCTCCATGATCTTTCTCACCAGAACATATACACTGGGTCTAACATAAGAATCAGTAAAAGTTACAGTAAGTGGCATCTTGCTAAATGCCTCAATTATGTCATAATACTCTAAAACAAGGAATTATGAGAACCATCACAATCAAGAGACAAATATCAGTAAATATGAACCAATATCGATAATGAAAGCAAAAGTAAGTTCTGGGAGATAAAATAACATCAGGTCAAAATTAAGCAAATGTAACAAACTTTTGAAAGTTAGCTATTCATTTAACTATGGCAATGTGCCTTACTAATATATGATGCTGCTCACAAACCTTTCCGTAACAAAGTATTGTTTTTAATGAAGAACAGGAAATGTCACAATTTACTGTCTCCATCTTTTTGAAGGCAGGATTAAGATCAACCTCATTAGTAGAATATGAAATTCATGAAATTAGTTACATTCTTTATATCTTTTAAGTGGCAATAGGGATTTCAACTCATGAGAAATATCAACTATGTCTGATATGTCAAAGCTGATCTGAGAACTTTTGTTCTGACTTTGTTATCACTTCTAATTAAATTTATGTGGACTGTTTCCTGATCTATAACTCCATCCAGGTCTCCATATAACATCTAAAATTAAATTTCTGAATTTTACATTCTTTTTATAGAGTTATCAGCAATTTGCAAGAAAGTGATATGCTAAGAATTTTGTAAATCCCTATATCTTCCTACAGAAATATATTTGTTTTTCCTTCTTCCTCACTTCACAGCAAAATAGAAAAGATAAAAATATGATAAACAACCTATGCCTTTCTAAATGTCTATTTTTCTATTTCAGAGTTAAAGTAAACTTACTATAGGTATCATGATTTACCCATGAAAACTTTTCAATATATATTTTTATTCTTACATCAAATTCTGCATGTTTTTTATGGCTACTGATATGTGTTCCAGATGGTTTTGGCTTCAGTAGGTTCTCAAACTTCATCATGGTCTCCTCTCCAAGGAAAACCTTCAATGACTTCCTATTTCCCAACAGAACAAAGATGAAATTTTGTTCATGAGATTGAAAACCTTTTATCTCTTGTCCCTAAATAGAAAACATATTTCTCATTTTCCATAAAGCAAATTTCCTAACCTGAAGATAAACTCTGTGTTAGCAGATGAATCTCTTGTTTACCTCTCTATCATTTTCACAAGCATATTTCCTCCAATAATATTTTCTTTCCACTGATTCTGTGGTCTCTGTATTCACCATTTTTGAATAAAATTCTAAATACCTTTCAGTATAAATACAATAATTTAGTAAAATCATATTTTCTTTTTTCTAAATGTTGCTCAGATTTGAATATCATCTTTATAAAAAGATGCTCCATTAAGTGTTTTCTTTTCAAGTGTCTGACCCACTCCAAGGAATTTGTGAAAATACAGAAACCTCAAGAGGAATAATTATGAATAAATTAACATGCATTAACATTGCAACAGGGACAGTATTGTTCTTAGCATAGTTAATAGATCTCAAAGGGAATAAAAAAATTAAAATGAGTATAGGGAAAATTTGGGGACATGTAGGGAAAGTCCATGAAAAACCCTGTATCCAGGTCATTAAGTTTATTGTTAAAGAGTTTAGCAAAAAGTATGGGTAAAGGTGCATTATTTGCCTAGAGATCCTCTTCAAACATTAAAAAGGAAAATTCAATACCTGGCCACAATTCTTCTTGTCATCCTAATTAAGTATGTCTCCTTTATTGTCAGTATTTGGGGGTCCTAGCTATCAAAGTGAGATGACAAATCAGGTCTCTCCTCTCTAAAGGTTACCCTCCCAACCTCTAAAAGACCGGAATGAGGCACCAATATGGAAAAATATAAATTAAAATTACTCTTAACTGGTGACTCTGACTCTGACTCTGTGTGTGTGTATGTGTGTGTGTGTGTGTGTGTATGTGTGAGAGAGAGAAAGACAGACAGACAGACAGACAGACAGAGACAGAGACAAAGGCAGAGACAGAGACCAAGAGAGAAAGACAGAGACTGAGAGAGAAAGACAGAGAGGGTGTTGTGAGGGGCTTGATCTCAATGTCTGGTCCTTTCCCCTGAGCTTCTATGAACATGGTTGGTGTACTACCACTTAAGCCACGGTTCCATTTCTGTTTTTCTTGGTGGTTAATTAGAGACAAAAGTCTCATGGACTTTTTTGCCTAGCCTGCCATGGGAATGCATTCCTGACATCTCATTCTCCTGAGTAAATGGTACTACAGTTGTGAATCACCAGCTGTGACTTAACTGAGTCTTGGATATTTTTTACTCAGACACCAGTAATGCAGGCATACCTAAATCACATTGGAAACTCACCTAGGATATCTTTACAAGGAGTGACATGCAAAATGGAAATTGTAATGATTCTGAATTAACAATTGTTCTCAGCTAGTATTTACTTGCTTATTCATCAAAATATATTTCACTCACAAATCTGAGTATCCTGAGATATCCTATTCTCGAAATTGCTGCTCTAAAGACTATACATTTTCCAAACTCCAATTAAGCTTACAAAGGTATTAAAAAAAAAACCCTAAAACCAGTCAGGGATGAGGATATCACTTAAATTTATCAAAATTAATTAAGAGCTTTTAATTATTATGCTACTACATTTTTATCAACTGGAAAAACATGCCATAGCTTTATTATTAGAGCTTAAAAATAGTTATTTATTAAAGATTAATTTTCTCCTATATTACATAATTCTAATTTAAATCTAGTTAAGCAGTTTTGTGGTACTTCCATAGAGAAAGGTTGATGTTCTCTGAAAAGGTTGACTGACCTTGAAAAGAATACTTTGGAAGTATTTAAGACTTTAAGTTTGTTAAAGTAAATCAATAATATAAGTAAGCAGATAGCAAGTGAGAACACCAGACATTTAGGAAGCAGTTACAGAATGCTTGAAAGCAACAGAGTGACAAGCTAAGAGAAAAGTGGTGCAGTCAACTTACTTAGTTCTTGGCAAGCTGGTGAGAACAATATATGCAAACCACAAAATTTAAATTGATTTTGAAGAGCAATTTACTGACTACTATGAAACAATGAACAGTAAAAGAAAACTGATGGTTATTGTTAATAAAATCCAAAACAAAAAGTCCAGAGTATTCTTAGTGGAAAATTATTCCCACATAAATGAATAATTAGCTCTACAAAGGAAAGGAATTCCAACAGATATAAATATACTTATATCTGTAAATATAACTCTAGATAGATATCATTCAGGTGATAACTTTTCCAGGAATTTCAACCAAACAAAAAATTCCCATTATACAGTTTGTTTTCTGCTTGCTTCTTAGGATCATCTTGCATTTCCTTGCATTGCTGGGATGATGTGCAAAAGCCATGTCTGTAGAATTTCTCTTTGTCCCCTTGTTCAAGCCAGTAACAGGCACTGGCAGGAGATAGACAGTGGGAAAAGTAAAAGACTGAATTAATTTATTCCTTGTGACTTTCCTAGCTAACATGTTAAGTCTACCAAAGGCCACATTTTCTGCCAGATAACTTTTTTTCTAAAACATCTTCTTTGGCTTATGGTAATTCTATAGGTCCACTGCTTTACCAGGTTAGTTACAACTCTCTCCAAAGGCTATTGTCAAGGTATGTGCTGTTTTGTTTTTCTTTTTCGAAGCCAGAAGCTACAAAACTTTTCATTCCCCACCCCTGTCAGGTCATGTAAATCCCATTAAATGATTTGGTACAAGCAGGCTACATATACATATGTGTGCTTCTTGCCTGCTCCCTGAGGCCTATCTGTTTGTATTGATAATTTGGTATGCCTGATGAATGATGTGATTATTATGATATGTAAATGGATCATGCCCAAAATGTGTTTCCTTACCCTTGCAAAACTTTGCCAATAAGGTCATAAGGAATCCTATAATTAAATTATCCTTATTTATCTTGAGTGTAGCATTTTTTTGCTCTTTGGGGAGTTTAATAATATCGTAGCCACTACCTCATAAAGAAAATGAAGTCAAATATAAACTTAGCCCCATCTATTTGTGAGAAAAATAATTGTCATTTAAGTATGCATTAAGTTTTCTTAGCATGTCATAAGACTTAAATGTGTAAAATTCAGTCTATAAAAGTTATTATGGAATTTGTTGACATGAAAGAGAATCTCATTTGAAGGATACAATGAAATTTTCAGTCTATTTGAAATTTATTTGTGATCCTAGGGCTGGAAAGGTCATGGTCTGTGGTAAGGTACTTGCCTAGCAGGCATGGGCCCAGGGGTTAATACTCAGCTCTACAGGGAAAAATAATCTTATTGTGATCAACTGAACTATTTCTTCTGAAATGTTATCTTAATGTTGCATAGATTTATGATGAATATTATTTTTTGTTTATCTTAAAATGTAACTTAAATGAGCCTCCCACCCCAGATCTTGTTCATAGTAACTGATGCCAAATCAGTCAAATTTTTAAGTCAAATAATTTATTGAGAAGAAATGCAGCAAGTGCCAGAAGGGCTACTGATGGTTGTTTATTCTTTAAATAAACTTAGCTTTCCCCACTTAAATTTGCACTGAGAATTCAATTAAAACCATGGCAGATATCTACTCTGTGTCTCTTGAATTTGCATGTTTCTGTAATCAATAAGGTGTTTCCTGCTTACTCTATGTTTTCCAGTTTTTCCTCATTAGTACAATAACATATGATACGCTTAACTTTTCTAGAATTCGTAATAAAATTAGAGTTCTCCTGCAACTGATCAATGTGTTTTTGAATTTTACCTTTCTTTGGCAAATTATTTACTTAGATAACAGCTTTTCTCCATATTAGCCAAGCAACGCCTGGGCTGATCATGCAAAAATGAAATGAAATACTTTGGATAAGCAATATGGGACCATGAACATAAGCTAGAACTTACCATGTAAACAATCAGTATACACAAATATAATTCAACTGCATATCTATTTCTGAAATGGATTGTGACCAATTAATTATCAATATAAATACTTATAAAATGAAAATTTGTGCTTTATTTAAACACATAAGGCTCAATTTATGATTATTTAAACAAAAGAGTCTATCCTAAATTTTCTCCTATAAATATAAATCCTTATAACCCAGATAATGATAATAGTTACTAATGACAACACTTATTTCCAAGAAAAGAGTATCCGTCCCTAAAATGAACTGGTCCCTAATAAGATCAAGCTGAGATTTATGTGAAGTTGGCTATTTGATCATTCCTTTTGTAATTTACCACTGAGAAAACTTGCCTTCTGTAAAGTTTAGCTTAGTTCTACTTATTATTTTTCCAAGTGAAGATAATGAGTGCTTACAAGAACATTTGAAGTGAAATGGAATCTATACTAAATTCTTAAATCTTATTAGATGTCATTTGCCTCATTTCTATAACCTAGGAACAAATAGTGTAAATGTTTAATGAACTCTCATTTATTAAGTTTTATTCACTTCGGAATTTTAATTTTACTAATTTTACTCATTTTACCTCATTTTCCTAATATATCGTTCCTTAAGTATTCTTCCATATTTAAAATGCTGGGAAATAGTATTTTAGAACAAGTGCTAATAGCAATATGAGGTAACGTATCCAACAAAAACTACATGTTAGGTAAGAAAAGAGATGTAAAATTTGCCTTTTTATACAACAAAACTACCACTTTTTCCATTAGTTTTAAATCTCAGACAAAACATTTTGCCATCAACTATATCTGTAGGGCCATTCAATAGATCATGCTACATGTGCCTCTTAAATACAAATAATGATTTAACAAGAGCTATATGAAGTAAAACACTAATAAAATTTTTCCTAGACAGAAGTGTGAATGTTCCTAATCTTGACAGTCCATGAGAGTAACTGGTTCCAAGTATGCATTTGCTTAGTATACACCAAAAAGATCAACTTTTCTACTTTAGCAGTGGTATCTTTATATCTTCTCCACACCTTGAATAGAAACTGTCAATACAGTACTGTTTGGAGGTAACAGATTTTTTTCAAATAGTTAATAGTATTAAAGATTCTAGCCACTGCATATTTAACTTTACTTTTTAACATGAACATTATAATGTCAGACAGTCATACTTTAAAATCTAATATTAGGCATCATCAAGTCCATGTATTTTATTTTCACTTTTTTATTCTCTAAGAATGCTCTTTAAATTGTATTTATTCAGCCAAGAAGAGTAAGAATTAGAGGATAATATGAGCCATTGTTCTATAATCAAATAAGTCATATACTTCAATCTTCTTACACGCTAACATAACCTGTCAAGACCTGACCTTTTTGTATAGTCTTACTTGATTTGGAACTAAAGAATAAATGAAATCATGATGTTCCTTCTGTCTGTTCTTTAAGAACTCCTTTGTCTTCCACCCTTATCTGTGGGACTGTGAAAAGCTAACTGTAGAGCTCGCAAGTATAGTGACAATACACACCCTTTGTACTTCCTAACTTTTTTTACCAAAGTTTTTATTCTGTTAAAAAAAAAAGTGTTGAGTATTGCATTGTTATGGATTAAATGTTTAGGCATTTAATACAAATAATAGGCAAACTCTTTGTGAGAGAATTATTTAAATTGTACTTTATTTGTCATACTTTGTCAGAGCAGTGGGTAAATGAACATGGATTTTTGCATGAAATGTGATATCACATTGTATATACATACATATATTGTGTATATATACCCTACTTATACATATATAGTATATATAGACATATATAGGCTACATATATCTATATATACATATATTTCATACACAGACACTACCAATAAAGGATGTGTGTGATCAAGTCTGTAATTGGGGAAGTTATGTATGAATAGTGAAAAAACACTTTTATTTTGTCATAGATTCAAAACAACAATTCAGACAATGAAGGAAGAGGAGGTAAAATAGTTTTTAATGAAAATGAGGAAACTGAACAAGCTGAGATCTAGAGAACTGATGTTCTAAGCAAGCTAAAACAGATATGTCAGTGGAAGTCCATCTCCAGAACAGTCAGTAAACATCTGGACTGGAGGCATGTCTTAAGTAGTAGGGTGCCCGTTATAACAGCGATGAGTACCAGCATGAGTCTCTGATTCCAAACACTAATTCTGCAGAAAAAAGAAAAGAATGCAAATTATTTTAAGGCAGATTACAAAGAAATAACGAAGTAAATGTCAGCTATGTTTTTTAAATAGCATATATAATATATATATATATATTTTTTTTTTTTTTAATCTTTCTAGGAACTTTGGAAAAACCAAGGATTCTAAACTCTCTTTTGGGGAGAGCTAATATTTGATCATGGCTTTGATTTTCATTTCCTTGATGATTAATGATTTTGAAAATGTTTTAATCCGCCCATTTGACATTTGTGTTTCTTTCTTGTGTTTAGAACCATTGACTATTTTAATTGAAATATTCATTTTTTTATTAGCCTATTATACATTTATTTCGATTGAGTTATCAGAGCATTCTATATATGGTCAGTATATTTTTAATGAGCTTTACAAGAAAAATGTCTATGTTCTTGAACCTCAAGTGGATTCTGAGAATTGCTATTAAATTCCCAGTAAAGAAGCACAATTAGAATGTGTTCATGTCCATGACCAACTCATAAGTGACGTATTTAAGCATATTTAAAGGGATGAAATATAGGTAAAGACCTTCCCTGAGTACCCATCTCACTAAATATCATATAAACTTTGTATTCATTGTATTTTGTAATATCATACAAAATAGAATATTAGGGGAATATTATGCCATGTTATTCCTGCCAATAAGAATTATAATTGAAACTTAGAGAATATGTTTTGATTATTAATTAATAGAAATTGTGCTGAATAGCAAAAGTACACAAAAATGAAAATCTGAGTGTAGATTCAATACGAGGAAATTAAATTTGTAAGTAATTAAACTGGAAGCAAAAAAAACAAACAATGTTCTATTATGATCTCTGTAATGGAGTAACTAATTACTATGTGGCTAAAAACAACAATTAGAATATTTAAAAAATTTGCATACCCATGTACCTCTGTAATAATTGCCAATGAAGTGAAGAAAAGCTTCAGTAAATATTGAATTCAATATCTGAATACCATAGAGAACAATCCTTGCTAATTGAAATGTGGTGGATAAACTGCTTGGCAAAGAAGAATTATTCTGTAATTTTCCTACAATAAATGTTTGCCGAAAAATTTGCCAAAATGTCACGTGCCTTTCAGTTTTTAATTCTTCTATTCTTGTATTTAAATTTAATATGTTTATTTGGTGAGTGTGATTATTTATAACACACAAATAGTACGTGTAACTATTAAATATAAATATGTGTTATATGTAACACAGTTACGTTTATTTGTAGCTATACAGATAGGTAGAGAGAGATTAATGTAAATATACTTATAGACTTAAGGATGATGAATGAATAAAAATGAGCAAAAATATAAGAATAAGATCTTATCTCATTTCTATTATGAAGGATACAAAACTGATTCATTCTTGTCCTGCATTCAATATCTTAGGGATATTGAACTGTTTTTTTCTTTGTTTTGTTTTCTGCTTTTGTTTTTTTTTTTTTTTCCTATATGTTTTTGTGAGTGTTAGGGGAGGCATAGGAATGGAAGGAGAAAGGGTAAAGAAATGCAACAATGGTACTCACTGGACACCATGCTGAAAAGGAACTATACTACTTGTGGGTGAGATGGGAGGGAAAATTGGGAGAAAGCCAGGTAAGGGGTGACGTTGTCCAAAAGAAAATATACTCGTTAGCTAACTTACGTAACTGCAACCCGTATGTTTAATAAAAAGTATATCTATATCTATCTATATCTATATCTCCTAAAGAGCCTCATTTTGTGAATTGACTTTTTATTAAAGCTTTGATGTATCAACCTGGGATTATCTGGCTGGCAGATATATTTTCTAAGTAAGTATAGATTTTCCCCTATTACATTATATTGATATGTTAATAGTTAATGAGTATTTCTTTCCTTTTACACATGGTTATGAGAGAAATGTTAAATAGCAGCCAGGAAATGTACCCTTTGGTTTATCCCAAATGTTGTGAGAAGCATATCATCTGAAGGATTATGTGCAAAGCATTAAGTTGTATGAAAATAGGGCAACAATGGTTTTCTGTAAGACTTTTATCAAAAATCAATCCACTGTTCCCAGTCTGTAAGGTATCTTGTGGGAGAACAGTTCCCGCCTCAACCCATAGGGGCTTTCTAAGAAGGCTCAGACCACACTTTCCTCCAGGCCCTATTTATTACCCTGGCAACTCAGAAGTAATAGTTAAAAGCAACACCTGTACAGCTGAATTATTGACATGTATCTTTTCCATGCTAGTAGGTTCACTAAGCCTAATCCACTTGCATTTGAAAGAAAAGATATAGAATTGATGTTGTGAATCGAGAGATAGATAACTGTGAACTCAATGACCTGATTCATTTTCCAATGAGAAGCGGCAGAAAATATTCAACCTTTCTAGTCTGGCTTCCAATCTGTAACTGGCTGAGGTAATAGGGTGACTATTTCATTTGGATTTCTTTCTGCAGTGAATTTACTTGCTAAGAATTCAATAAGATTCAGTCAGCCCATTCTATTTCTTCTTAGTCAGAAAAAGGAAAATGAAGAATGTGTTTTTAAGTGGGTAGTAAAAAAGTTGATCTTTGGGATTCTATATAGATATTGACCTCTCAGTGACAAACTTATTATAATTTATCCTAAGTTGAAAGGAGTATAATTCTCCCCAAATTATAAATATCTATGCACTAACATACATATGTGCACGTTCATATATGCAAATACACATACATATACACATATACATATATACACATACATACATGTATATGTGTTTGTTAATGTATAAATAAATATAAATATATATGTATTGTTTCTCTTTTATCTGTGTTATAGTCACAACATGGGAAATGAAAGCCATTGAAAACATGTTCATGCACACATATTCACACAGACACACACACACACACACACAGAAACAAACACTCATAGTGAGGTTTTACCTCCTATTTCTATTCTTACTCGGGTGGTAAAGCTTGGATTGTGAGAAGGTACATGTGTAAAAAAATAGATTTAAGAGTTTGCAAAGTGGACGGACACAGATGACCAAAAGTAATCTTCTTGTTTAATGAAGCTTACTCTATTTTCAGCATTAATGTATTATTTCCAGTTGATGTTTGTTGGTTTGCTGTATTCCATAACAAGAGAATAAAATGCACTTAAAAGTTTCCTTCTGCTGAGAGAAGTTATTTGAGCACTGTGCCACATTGAATGAAAAGAAAATCCAGGTTTCTTCAACTTTGCCCCATAATCTATTGGGAATTTTGATTAAAAAACAACATTACACATGTATTTTATATGCAAATTGATTCTTGAGTTACATATAGAAATTATCTACAAATGAGTAATGTAGGGAAAGAGGATACCATCAAGCTTCCACAAAATTCAAGTCACCCTTTTTCACTCTTATTATGATAACCAAGTGCTTCAAACTCAGAAAGAACTTTTGCCTCACAAACTTAATTTACAAAAGCACAATCTATATTCAGTTTTTAAGTGTACTTAGAGCATTTGAGTCTCCTCCCACCGCATAATACTGTCTCTCAGCTGACACTTGGCTATTTACTTCCTTTCCCTCGAATCACGACTCTGCTTTCTTTTCCCATTTTCTTTCTTTTCTGTTTCTTTTAATTTGTGTTACTGAAAGTTTTACTTAGGAATTTACCTGATAGGGAACTATTGTAATACTAAGCTTCATTATTAGCCCTACCTTAAACCTTAAAGAAACATTCTTAAAATATGCAGAAGAGAAAAACAAAGGCCTTTCTGTGTAACCCAAAGTCAGGTTCAATCAGACAGATATCTGTTTCATCTTATTCAGTTTACCCACCTCTCAAGCCCAGAAAGCACAGCATTGAGAGATACTCTTCACCTGTAGAAAGAAAGCTAAATACCTGAGTTTGCTGTGGTCTAAGCAACAGACCAGTTCAACCCATTATGAGGAACCCAGCCAAACCAAGATAGTCCTCGTGCCACACCATCTGTTTCCTTACAGATTAATGATTCTGATCTGATCTAGTGTTAGACCATACTTCATGAATTTAGACAGTGATCCCATCCCCACTAACCTAGACAATAGACTTTTTCAAATTTTAGTTACTTCTTTAAGGAGATCTCAATCCAGCTTCAGTGTAATATTTTATCCTTTGGCTCTAAGATCCAGACCTACACAAATGCACCTGTTTGACAGGTTCACCCAAGTGGAACTCACTGCAATACTGGTCACTGTAAATCCACTTTATAGGTCTGACTCCACAGATTGAAACACAAGGCTATCATCTGAAAACCAGGTTCCAGGCCATCCTGATGCCAATGCAGACCAATGGCATTGGCTGTCTTACATGTTCATCAACTGTAGCCAATGACCCAGTCAAGAATACTGGGTTGTTAAAAGACTTTCTCTGCCAAAACCAATATGTAAAGACCTCAGTAAGTGTTTATATTTTCAAATGTGCAAATACTAAATTGAACCAATAAGGATCACAGCAGGCAAAAAGAAAACAACACTGAGCAAAAGAGTGCACTAAAAAACAACTCAAAAGAAATTGAGATGAACTGATGAAAAATTCAAGCTGATTTTCTTAATGGATCTTAATGTTCACAAGTAAACACAGACAAGCAAACAAAGCCATTAAAACACATGCTGACAAAATAGGAATTGCCAAAAAGATTGAAACTGTTATGAAATGATTATGACTTGCCTGCCACCAAGTCTCATGTGTTTAGAAACTTGGTTCCCAGTTATGGTGCTCTTGAAAGGTGATTGCTCTGTGAGAACATTAACCTCATCAATGTAATATCTTTTATCTGTTCATTAACCAGGTGAAGTCTGGTTAAAGGAGGTAGGGTAGTGGTAAAAATTCTGTATCCCTACATAATTACACACACACACACACACACACACACACACACAAGACTCACATATCTGGAAAAGGAAATGAATTTCAATCCAAATACCTCAAAGAATCAAAAATAAAATAAAGAAATCTTTACACATCCAGTTAGAATTTTATTATTCAATGTCAAATTATAAAGGAAAAACAGTTAATCATATTCAAGGGAACCATTCGTGTAATGTTCCAGTAGATCTCTTAGCAGAAACATAGCAGTCCAGTGAAGAGTAGGTGATGTATTAAGAACACTGAAATAGAACACATGTTTTTTAATAATACCATGCCTAACTAGGCATTATTTAAGAAATGATAGACACACAAAGGATTTTCTAGGCATAACCTTTGGGTTCAATAGTTTGTCATCAACAGACCTGCCCCATAAAATTGGGTGATAAAAATTGTGATAAAAATTGGGTGCTTGTGGCTCACATTTGAAATCCTCAGGAAGTTGAGATTTTAGAACTACAGTTCAAAGTCAGCACAGGCAGAAAAGTCCACATAGGCACACACAGAGCCAGAAGTGGAGGTATGGCTCAAGTGGCAGAGTTCCAGCCTTGAGAGAAAAAGCTAAGAGACAGCAATCAGGCCCCGGGTTGAAGCCCTAGTATTCTCATGTGCACACATACACTTACACACACAGACACATATAAATCATAAAAATTAAAGATGAAATGAAAGAAATTAACAATGTATACATTTACCTTTATGATAAAGGTAACAATATTCAATTTGAGAATATTTTTACAATAAAATATATAAAAAAGAATAATATGCTAATGATAGTGAGTCAATAAAGTTGAAAGCTCATAACAGAGTTTAAAGAAAAATGTATTAAAATGATCTTAGAATATTTTGTCAATTTACACAAAATCTCTAAGATGTAATAACTGTGAAATTAGTAATTCAGAATGAGTGAAAGAAATTAGAAATGTAGATTTTTACATACAATGTAAACTGAATAATTTAATATCCCAAAATGTTGTTGTGACTCCAGTAGGTCTCATATGAGAGTTTTGTTACTAAATAAAATATGTATAACAAAAATAAAGAGAAAGTCATCCAAGTATAGCATAAAAATCCACCAAATCAAGAAGATATACAGAGATAAGAATAGAATTGGAAAGATCATGAACAAAAAGTGGAATAATGAAAAATGCATGCATGAATGAATAAACAAATAAATAAATGAAGCAAAGCTTTCCTACGAGAGACAAAGTTCAAGTTTAGCTTTAAAGATACATACAGGGGGCTGGGAAGGTGGCTCAGTATATACAGGGGGCTGGGAAGGTGGCTCAGTGGTAGAGCGCTTGCCTTGCATGCATGAGGCCCTGGGTTCAATTCCTCAGCACCACATAAAGCAAAAAGATTAAAGCCGGAAGTGACGCTCTGGCTCAAGTGGTAGAGCGCTAGCCTTGAGCTGAAGAGCTGAGGGAACAGCACCCAGGCCCAGAGTTCAGGCCCCACGACCGGACCCCCCCCCCCCAAAAAAAAGATATATACAAACTGAAAGTAAAGATATGGCAAAACTATATTCCATGCAAATAGTACATTTAAAAGAACAGGGTTGGACAAACCTATAACTCAGAATAGACTCTAAATAAAAACTGTTCCAAAAGATGAGAATGTCATCATATAATGTAAAGGGGTCAATTATCAAGACATTAATAGGTGTGCATCAAGTATTAGAGAACTTAAATTTAAAATAATCAAAAATAGGAGTAAGAGAACAATACAATAATAGAAAAAGATCTTCAGTACTGCCCTGTCAATACTGGAGATAGCATCCAGACAGGAAATCAATAAGTAAATGGCATCTTTCACCAATATTAAAGGTCATATAAACTTACGAGATAGAAATGCTTATGGGGGAGGGTTGGGAAGGTGACTCAGTAGTAGAGCGCTTGCTTTGCATGCATAAGGCCCTGGGTTCGATTGCTCAGCACCACATAAGCAAAAAGAAAAAAAGCCAGAAATGGTGATGTGGCTCAAGTGGTAGAGCGCTAGCCTTGAGTGGAAGAGCTGAGGGACAGCGCCTAGGCCCAGAGTTCAGACCGCACGACCGGGCCCCCCCCCCCCCAAAAAAAAGAAAAAGAAATGCTCATGGAGGAGAAGAAAGCTACATACCCTAATGCATTGTACACATTTCATTGTTTAGAATAGGACATGTGTGAATTTCAAAACAAGTTTTAAACTTTTTAAAAAATGTAAAACAAATCAAGTATTTTTATTGAACACAAATGGTATAAAATCAGAATCCAATACCAATACCAATAGACAACCTGAAAATTTTCAAACATTGTAAGTAAAATTCCCATTCTAGAAAAGTGAAGTTTCAAAAAAGAAACAAAAGAAAATTAAGTCACATCTTAAGACAAATAAGAAGTACATAATAATGAATTCCGCATTGAGGAAATAATGTGATATCGTTAGAACAAGGTAGCTTTACACATTAAATAAGTGCAGTTGCAACTGCTCATGCCTGTAGGCTGCTCATGCCTAACTACTCAGAGGCTGAGCTCTGAAGATCACGATTCAAAGCTAGGCCACGCAGGAAAGTCTGTGAGAAGCTTATCCAATTAACTATCAGAAATACAGAAGTAGGCCTGGCGCCGGTGGCTCACGCCTGTAATCCTAGCTACTCAGGAGGCTGAGATCTGAGGATCATGGTTCAAAGCCAGCCCGAGCAGGAGAGACTGTGAGACTCCTATCTCCATTAAACTACCAGAAAACTGGAAATGGCGCTGTAGCTCAAGTGGTAGAGCGCTGGCCTTGAGCTGAAGAGCTGAGGAACAGCGCCCAGGCCCAGAGGTCAAGCCCCACACCGACAAAAAAAAAAAAAAAGAAATACAAAAGTAAAGCTGTGACTTGAAGGAGTAGACTAGGAGTCTTGAGCAAAAACAGCTCAGTTTCTATGGATCTGTCTTACTTCACTTATTATGATTTTTTTCCAAGTCTTTCCATTTCTTTACAAATAATGTGGTCTCATTCTTTCTGATGGTATATAAGGTGTGTGTGTGTGTGTGTGTGTGTGTGTGTGTGTGTGTGTATACATACATATATACATATATATATATATATACATATACATACATACATACAACATTTTCTTGATCCATTCTTCTAATATGGGGCATCTGGGTTGGTTGGTTCCATATCTTAGCCATGGTAAATAATGCTACAATAAATATGGCTGTGCTGGTAGTTTTAGTATGGTCTATTTTGCGGTCATTTGGGTAAATGCCCAAAAGTGGGATTGCTGGTTCATAGGGAAACTCTTTGTGTAGTTTATACTTCCACCAAAAGCAACTTTCCTTTTGGCCACATCCCCTCCAGCGTCTGTTGTTATTAGATTTCTTGATAATGGCCATTCTAATTGAGATGAGGTGAGGTGAGGTGGAAACTCAATGTTGTTTTGATTTGCATTTCTTCTATGGCCAGAGAAATTGATCATTTTGTCATGTGTCTATAGGCCATTCTTATTTCTTCTTCAGAGAAATCTCTCTTTAAGTCTTTAGCCCACTTATTAATCATTTCCCTTATTTGTAATAATTAGTATATGTCTAGGATAGTCCTAGCAGGTGAGCAGATTAGCTCAATATCTGGGTACATATAGGATGATGCTAAGCAAAATGAACTCAAAGATATGGAAACAAGACGTTTACCTTTGTTGTTGTTTTTAATGTACTATATGTTTTCTTTTTCCTTTT
Organism: Dipodomys spectabilis; assembly: GCF_019054845.1. Lineage (NCBI taxonomy): Eukaryota > Metazoa > Chordata > Mammalia > Rodentia > Heteromyidae > Dipodomys > Dipodomys spectabilis. The sequence continues at coordinate 4,270,849 of NW_024870814.1, forward strand.
GTGTTATTTTTGTCCCTATGCTTTATCCCCTATTGTTACTATATTTGATTTTGATACCCAAGGTATTGCATATAGTTGTATCTGAATTTGGGAAGGGAAGGGGATCAACAAAATGGTGAGACAAAGGACAAATGACCTACCGATGCAACGGCAATACTCACAATACAATATGATGGAAATGCACTGTACAACTTGATGGGGGGGAGCTACAGGGGAGAAAAAGAGGAGAAAAATGAGGGAAGGGGTAATAAGTTTGACAAGTAATGTACTCACTAACTCATGTATGTAACTGTAACCCCTCTGTTCATCACCTTGACAATAAAATTAAATTTGATAACAAAACAAAACAAATAAAAAAACAACTTAGGGACAGTGCCCATGCCCTGAGTTGAATTTCAAGTCCAATGACTACCATAAAACAAAAAACAAAAAAAAAAAAAGATAAAAGAAACAAACAAACAAAAAGTATAATTGAAATGGAACCAAAAAGTCCAGAGAAGAAAGAAAATAACAATCAGGGCTGAAAGAATTAAAATGAAGAAAAAATGTCCTTGATGAAAATAGAATCCAGCAAATAGCTGATTCGTTCAGGTCAAACCAAAGGAATAATTATCAGAGAGATGATATAAATAATGGAAACTAAAACCTGCTATTAATATCTTGCATTAAGAGCAGAATACCCTCACAGGGGTTTCACATACGCAAACATCATTATTGATATTGTCTTAGGTACCTGCATAAAGTCATCCTTCCAAGTGTTCACTGTGGTAAATGACCATCCTCCTCTTCACACTGCAATTCTGCAATGAAGCTAGAATGTGAAACCTATACTGAGAGAATGATAGCTATGGTTGACTTCCTTGATGACAAAATACTACTTCTTTATTTTTCAGACCATCTGCAGATTTAAACATAATGTATATTTTTATTCATGTGCTTATTAGCATTGGTTAGTTATAGAAGGATCCTTTGACATGCCCATATATACACAGCATGTACCTTTCATAACTCTTCATCTCTCCTCCCTACTTTCCAAAATCAATCTCAACAAGCTGCATTATTAAATCTTCACATATGTGAATAAAGTATTTCAAGCATATTAAATATCTATATAACTGCATAAAATTCTGCACACAATATTGGTTCCCATTTCCACCTTTATATGCACAAATAAACCATTTAAAAAATCATGGATATTTATTTGATACTGAATTTTAAACCTGTTGTCTTGTTGTCTTTTAGTATGAGTTTTTATGCATTTGCTTACCTAAATTGTTCAAACTCTTGTATTTAGGAGGTAGTTTTCCTGTTTATTTCTGAGACCTTTTATATGCCAATTACTTCCTTTACATTTCTGTTTATTAGAATTACAGAATGTTTTGAGTTTGTATTGAATATCCTTTATCCAGAACCTCAGAACAAGCCTTTCAAAAACAATAGGCTAAGCTAAAGCCCCTGAAATTGCACTGACTTACATATCGCTTCTGAAAGGAATTAATTATTATTGAAATTCTAATAAGTCTAAATTCCTCAAACACTATCAACTTTATTTTAGCTGTGATTTAGAAAAATCTAGGTGAATTTGTATGCATTTATTTTATCTCTTGCACAGTTCATTCTCACCAATATCATTTTCCCATCTTCAATTATTTTTCTCCTTTTATTCAAGGTGCTTCCTTTCTCATACTTAATAAGAAAGGACAGAATGTGGTTTAAAGCCTTTGTACAAATGGTATCAGGAGCTCTACTTTGCTCAAGTGTTCTGTCAAAGGTATTGGCATAGTACTGCAATTTCCATACTCTAGAAATGCAAATGACTTAGTTTAAGGCATATTACATTTGCTTTTCAAATAGGTGTCCTCTATTTAAACAGAATTGAACTAGAGTATATTAGATATCTAAGAACTGCAGGCAACCCTCTTTCTACCATTTTAATATTCAATACAATTATATCAAGCAGTATGCAGAAAATGTCATCTAAATTTTCCTTCCAATCTTAAAAAATATGTATAATGACACACAGCAAATTTCTAAACTGTTATACATCAACAACAACCACATTTCTCTCCCCATAACTCACTAAGTTTTATTCCAATGAATTGGCTTTATCTCACTTCTTAATAGGAGATAAAAAGAACAGGTTGTTTAAAATTCAAAGATTCCTTTGAAGTAAGAATTTATACATATCTCACAGTCACCACTCATTTTATATCAAAATATTTATCACAAGTTTTCAATTACTAGGAGAAACACATGAGGGATGACAATTTTTCTCTGCCCAGCACTAAATTGGAAAAAAAAAGACTAATAATGCACTGTAGCTGTTACAATCTAAGTAGCATTCCTGAAGTATTACAGACTTGGTCAACTTCTCTGGAAGAAACCATTAATGAGAACCAAACTCCCCATCTCAACCCAATTATACTTTCAGAAAACAAATTCTAATATCCCAAATAATCTGATTAAAAATGACATATCTTCTATTCTTAGCATAGCATTACAATGTAGTAGTTTTACTCATATTTCTCTAAAGTATGGAAAATTGATGTACAAGGGAAGAGAATTTGCTTCTGAATTACCATTTAAAAAAATGAATGGGGCCACAAATACTGTAGGGGCAATTCACATAAAACTGAATACTAGGTGCATATCTTCATTGTTGAACATCTGTAGCAAGTTTTATCTTTCAAACCCTCTTCTCTTACCTACATATTTAATTTCCCAGATAAATTTTAAGACTTTGTGATGTTAGGAAATGTGTATCTGGAATGATTAATATATTTTTGCATTAGTGTATTGCTTTGAGATCTCTATATTTGTAATCTACCACTCTATCTTCTATCTACTGAAGGGATAGATGTAGGTATGCGTATATATTTTATTTTCCTTCAGATAAAGTATTACATATTTGAGGGAACCAATGAATACTTTACAGTAAAATAATAACTTAAGAAAGGAACCCATAAGCAAGCAAGCACTGCCACAGATTTTGGATCTACTATTGTAAGATGATATAGCTCAACAGATGGAACTAAAACGCTGTATTGGAACCACTTTCACTGCAGTACATAAGAGCCCTAAGCCCAAGAAGGCAGTTTTAATTCACAAATATGAACCTAATGATTGTCTAATATTCTGAATATAGTTTGGTATTTACAGTTAAAAAATAAAAGTGAGAGCCAAATTTCATCCAAATTCATAGACTAAGTGAAGTAGAAAAACATATAAAATGATTACTGTGAAAAACTGAAATTACACAACATGTTGTAGTGGGGCAGGGTATGAGAAAACAAAGTGGAATCTCAAAGTGGATGAAGGTTAAATATCATTTGTAAAAGGAGAGTTTTTAATTATAATTCCACCTAAAAATCACCAATTAATACAATGGAGGTAGAATGCAGTCAAGAATTCACTGTGTATCCTACAAAATTAAGAAAAGTAAGGGAAGGGAGTGTTCATAGGGATGGGTGAGAATGTTGAAAGGGGTGACATTCATCAAGATGCTCTATAAAGTGGCAACTCCTTTCTACAACTACTTAAAGCTAAGAAGATTTTTTTAAAAAAAGAAGTCATCAGTTAGAATTTTCACATTTTTTCAGCCCTATATTACCTCTCTAATACTTTTACCAAATTTTTAATACATCCTTTCACTGTAACCCCTTTATTTTGTATTTTCATTTATAAACTTTCATTACTTTTTTCTTTGTTTTGCATTGTGAGTCCTATCATTTGATCTTAAATTCACTAATTCTGGCTCCTCCATAACCAGCCTGCTTTCTCAATCCATTTGACTTTTCAGGTTTTGAATTTTTGTTACTGAATTCTGAATTTCTAGAATATATTTTCATTAGATTTTTTTTCCAGTCATGGGGCTTGAACTCAGGTCACTGTTTTTGAGCTTTTTTCTCTCAAGGCTAGAGATGTACCACGATGAGTCACAGTTCCACTTCTGTTTTTCTGGTGGTTAATTGGAGATAAGAGTCTCATGTACTTTCCTGTTTGGAATGGCTTTGAACTGTGCTTGTCAGTTCTCAGCCACCTGAGTAGTTAGGATCACAGGTGTGAGCCCCCAGTGACAAGCTTTTTCATTCTTTTTTTTTCAAATCAATTACTTCTCCTCTTAAACTTTTCTATGGAGTGAAGAAAATAATGACATCATTTATTGCTTGTCTGTGCATTCCAACATGTGATGTTCATATCAATATGCTTTCAGATTCTCATTCATAAGGCTTCATGTCACTGCAGTTTGCTGCTCACTGACTTTGACTGGAAGAACAGAAGGACCAAATCAGTGCCACAAACATGGCATAAATGAGAGCTCAAGCTGTGTATACTGAGGCTCATGACCCTATGACAATCTCTTTTGATCTTACAATATTTTAGGAACAGCTCCTTAATAGTTTCATTTAGTTTTCCGTATTTTCTTGTTTTTTAAAATTTTATCTCTCTCCTAAAGCACATCTAGATTAAATGAAATGAAACATTTTTCTTTTAGTCATTGAAAATTTAGCTTTGTGGAGAAAGTCTGTTTTTTCTTTTAATTGTGAAAATACCATACAGAGGACTTACAATTACATGGGCAAGATAATGAGTACATTTCTTATTAAGGATTGTTGCCTCCTCCTTTGTTTCCCCTTCCTATCCCTTCCCATCCCCCCTCCCCAATTACTCTCCCCCTCCTGTCAAAGTTGTAAAATTCGTTTTTCGACAAATCCACTTGTACATCTCAATGTTGCAATGGGTTCACCTGTATCCTTATTTAACAATTTGTTTTTTCCCTTCCCCTCCACAAATTATACCAACATCAAATACAGTGAAAGCAGAGGTTATACCGCGGGAGAGGGGCATACAAAGCAACAAAGTAATCATCTTATAAATATGTTAGAAACAATCGCATGAAAGAAAAAAAAAACATTTGAATACTTATCTTGGGGTTCATTTCACCTAACATCAACTTATCTGACCTTTTCTGCTTGTCTCAGACATATACTAGTTATTGCAAATAAGGGAAACCATGGAGCCTATGTTTCTTTGGGCCTGGCTTACTTCACTTAATATAATTGGACAAATGGGATTGCATGAAATTGTAGAGCTTCTGCATGGCAAAGGACATAGCTAGCAAGATCAATAGAAAGCCTACGGATTGGGAGAAGATCTTCACTAGCCATACAATGGACAAAGGTCTCATATCTAAAATATACCTGGAACTCAAAAAATTAAATCCCCTAACAACAAATCCTCAAAGAAACAACTGCCCAATAAATAAGTGGGCTAAAGTCTTAAAGAGAAACTTCTCTGAAGAGGAAAGAAGGATGACCAATAGACACATGAAGAAATACAAATCAAAACAACATTGAGTTACCACCTCATCCCAGTTAGAATGGCTATAATCAAGAACTTTAATAACAACAGATGCTGGAGGGGATGTGGCCAAAAGGGATCCCCACTGCATTGTCGGTGGGATTGTAAATTTTTCAACCACTTTGGAAAGTAGTATGGAGGTTCCTCAAAAGACTCCACATAGAGCTCCCCTATGACCCAGCAATGCCACTTTTGGGCATTTACCCAAATGATCACAAAGGAGACCAAACAAGACTAAAGCCACCAGCACAAGTATGATTGTTACAGCATTATTTACCATAGCTAAGGTATGGAACCAACCCAGAGGTCCCTCAGTAGATGAATGGATCAAGAAAATGTGGTATATATACACAATGGAATTCTATGCCTCCATCAGAAAGAATGACATTGCTCCATTAGTTAGCAAATGGAAAGACTTGGAGAAAGTTTTATGATAGTTTTTTTTAAGCTTTGTAAGACCTTTCATATTAGGTTTTAGACCACAGGAATGCAGAACTGAAACCTATGTGTGTTTCCTTCAGAATTTTATCTGTTATAATTATGTACAGAGGACAGAAATAATATTCAAGGTCAGTTTCTGAATAGTAATTATCTAGAATTCAATCTATTTTAATCCAATATTCATAATTTTGTCCACAAATTCTCAATGATATTATTCAGTCTTTCAAATAAGGCATTGAGCTACACATTCTTCTTGTCAAGTAAAATTGCCCAAATTTAGAGAAAATTTGAGTCTTTTCAATTTCCCCCCACAGAGTACCTGAAGGGAAAACAAAAAGGTCAATAGATGAGAGAGGAGAAAAAGGGAATGTAGAAAGAAGAAGAGAAAGAAGAAAAAATGTAGAAAGAACAAAGAGAGGAAAAATGAGTAAGAGGGAAAAGGGATAAGAAGAGAAATATAAGGAGAGGATGAGTGGGAGGGAAGAAGAAAATCCCTTAGTGATGAACTCATAATCTCACAGAGAGATGTTGAAAAGCTGTGGTTCACTGTACTTGATATATGATTATTTCTTCTCATGAATTTCTAGAAGATTTTTATTTCAAAAAGACTATTATTTTCCTTCCACAAAAAAGATAACCACCATTACAGTTCAGGCTCATCCTATCAATAAGTAATAAGTAATTACATTGTGAAAATAATTTAATCCTTTTGTTCAAATTCGATTAATAGCTCGACAATTAATTTTTGTATTTTCTGGGACATTATCCAAAGGAAAACCTATAATAATGTAAAATCTATGAACATAAATTTTAATGACATCTTTGATGAAAAAAATGAAAATATATACTGCCAAAGTTCAGAGAAAAATTCACCCCAATCCTTATTTTTATTCATTTAATTCTGAGAAATCAAATCCACTCTACTCTTGAGCAGAGAACTTAGTGTGATGTTCCAACCATGTTCCAATGAATTTACATCACTTTTGTAACAAATTTTAAAAGACTTTATGTAGGTAATTGCTGATGCTTTGAGATTGGTTAAAATACTTTAGAGAAAAAAAGTGCACTAATTTGACACCAGAGTGGAATTGCAGGGAGCAAACAATATGTTATGCCTTTAAAAATGTAATTGCTTAGCTGTGACTATGTACAAAGTATAGAAGAAGATTATGTGTTTTTATGAGAACTCAAAAAAAAAAAAAAAAAAGATAATGGTATCCATTTACCAGGTGGACCAGGAGAAGCCAGGATGACAGTTGGCAAGAAGCTGCTTGAAGCTAGACTCATGCCTTGTTGGATCTTCCATGCCCTCTCTCTAGCAGTAAAATATAACTCAAGAGACGTTTTTAGATATATTGGATGATCGAAAGAATAAGTTAAGGCACATTTAGTGAGTGTGCTGTAGGCTTCAATAGACAAGCTTCATACAATTTCTTTCTCATATATTACAACAATACTAATTGCTTCTGCAATGCTCTCTTTTCTGGCTCATATTCTAACAGGTAAGGAACAGATAGGTTGTAATGGTCATAAAATGTGATATATGTGAATACGTTTTCTTTTATTGGGAATTGCCAATTGCATTGGAACTTGATTCTGATCATGCAGTGGCTTGAAATGCTTGAACAATTATTCCTGGGGAATCCTCCTAGTTGGAAAAGGGGGAGATCAGGCTCAGTGTAGGAGACAATGATTTGGAGGGACCCAGAAAGTTCTTTACTAGTAAGAGCAGTATTTCAGACAGCATAATTCTTTAAGAGGGCTAAGAGCTTGCAAAGGAGAGGAATTTCAGTTATTATGTTGAGCCTCAATGAAAGTAAGTTTCCTCAATTTTTAATGCTGAAACTCCTGAGGAGGCGTGATGGAGCTGTGTTTTGAAATAAAACTGCAGGTGACTCCAGGAGATAGATTCAATGACTAATAATCCAAGCTAAGCCTCAGATGCAGTTTTTCCCTTCACACCAAACTCATAACCTCCTGAGATAAATCAGAGTTGACTGTAAAGTTGGCAAATAACAGTGCACCCTGGGAGATAAAGAGGAGATTAGCTTAGCCTTTTTATTAAGTAGCTGGAGGCAAATAGAAGTCATAGTGTTTCAGTAAGTGGCTGGCTCAATAGATGCCATTGAAGCAGTAGCCAATATTCACAGCGTATCCCCACCACACCTACATACTGTGATGCATTGTGGCATTCCATTGCTGCTCTCTTCCCACCACAAAGTCAAGATTAGAAATACTTGCCTTTGAGAAGCCTGTCCGGAAGATTGTCTTTATTAGTACTAATAAAAGTTTTCTATGAAATAGATCTAAAATCAAGTACATGCATGCTCTCAATCTGACAGTTTATTTAGATCTTGACTTGAAAAATTTGAGATTCAGCTTGGAAATTATGCTTTCAGCCAATTTCCTGGGAAAATAAATGCATTTAAAAATGTGGACAGTTTTCAACTTTCTTGTAAAGGATATCATTTTGAAAAAGGAAAACGTAATCTCTATTGCTTTTTGCTCTTTCATACATACAGAATAGTTATATATTTACTATGCATGCATAATTTTAATATATATTATTAAAACTGCAGATGTTACATACCCTACATGACACTTCATGAAATTTTGGCCTTAGTATAAACCTCTTTGTGGTCCTACACAGGAAAAAGAATGGCTGTTTATCAGCCTTGAAGGAAAAAGTAGGAAACAAGTTTAGAAAATTATAGAAAGAAGCTCTATCAAATGTTCTATAATTTTCAGAAAAGTCTACTTAAAATTTTCTTTTTCCTTTCTTTTCTTTCTTCAGGATCTCACTATGAAGCCCAGGCTCGTCAGAAATTGTGATCCTCCTACCTCTGCTTTCCAAATGTGGATTCTAGTGACACTCCTTACCCAGATATATTTTATGTTAAAAATACTTCTTTATCTCCTCCTTTCCCCTATGTCTCACCCAATAATTTACAAGTTAAACAACATCATAAAACACGTAAATTTTTTTCCTTCTATATTGTACAAAATCCATGTAATAGCTAGAAATAAATATAGCATGATATTTTCAAAAGTTATGGGGAAGAACACTTTATGTTACATTAATGTGTTTATACAAGATATATGGAGGAACCATTTCAATGTATGAAACTAATATCTATATATCTATACACATATATATTATGTCCCAGTTAAAAATCTCTAGATAGCAATTATAAAAGATCTATATAAATTCCTTTTTTTTTTGGTTGGTCGTGGGGTTTGAACTCTGGGCTTGGGCACTATCACTCAGCTCTTCAGCTCAAGGCGAGTGCTCTACCGCTTGAGCCACAGCGCCACTTCCAACAGTTCTATATAAATTAATCTAAAATGTAGTATGATCATAGCAATAATTGATTCGATATTTATAAAAATATTTGGGGAATATAATGAAGTGATGTGAATTGACAGGAGCTTACTTGTGGTTTAATATTGACATATAATGAACTACAGATATTTGGAGTAAGAAACAGGATAATATTTGCATATATTAAAATAAAATTGTCTCAGCAGTTAGAATATTAGACATATCCAGAACCAAATTAGGTGTTGTTCATTAAAGAGATGTGTGAAAATGTATATGTGTATTGTATTCATATAATTTATATACCTAGAGTGATTACTGCAATGATTCTAAATTTAATAAATATTAATTTATTATTTCTTTTTCATGGAATTAGTTTTCCTGTTTATATATACTCTGAAGCTTCTTAAAATGATTCTGTACATTTAAGAGGGCAAACCATCCCCCAAATACTCTAACTGTATCTATAGTCCCAAACCAAAAATCTACATATCCTACATGTTCCAGTGGGAAATTCAATATTCTTCTGGCATGTTGCTCAGATATGTACAAACCACATTTGGACTAAGAAAAGAAATTTAGTTAAAATATGTATATTTAAGTCCAGGCAGTCTTACAAGCATGAAGCATTTGTTTTTCATCCCAGTACTCTGGAGACTGAAACTGAGAGTCAAAGTTCAAGACTACCCTGAGCTATAGTGAATGTGAAGCTGTCATGGAATTATCTCAAATATGTACTATACTGTGTCATTTCTATATGCCCTTTTTCCTTCAAATATCATAGTGTCATTTCTTGTGACTCAATGACATATTGGGGAACAAAAACAAATTTCTTTTAGCCAAACTTTCTTCTTTCCTTCTTCTTCGATAGAAACCTTTAAGAATTCCCTTCAGAGAATGCTACTACACTGTTGGAAAACTTATTCAATCATTCTGGAAGGCATTATGGAGGTTCCTCAAAAGACTAAACATGAACCTTCACTATCACCTAGCAATCCCACTCCTGAACATTTACCCAAATGACCACAAACCAGCCACACTAAAGCCAGCTATACAACCATGTTCACTGCAGTATTATTTACCGTAGCAAAAATATGGAATCAACCCAGATGCCCTTCAGTGGATGAATGGCTCAAGAAAATGTGGTATACGTACACAATAGAATTCTGTGCTTCTTTCAAAAAGAATGACATTGCCTCATTCATAAGGAAAAGGAAAAACTAGAAAAAAATTATATTAAGCAGAGTAAGCCAGACCCAAAGAAACATAGGCTGCATGTTGTTCCTTATTTGTAATAACTAGAATGTGTCCATAAATCTACAAATTAATTCAATGGATAATAAAAGACAAATAATTACATTCGGGCATGATTAATTAAATTGCACTCTAAGCATTTGCACTGTGAGAACAAAGGAGAATATTCTTAGGAAGGGATCACAATGTTATGTTCATATGACCATATAAAATGATTATTGGAATGAACTCCAAGAAATAGAAAAAAAGTTTTATTTAATTGAACTGTTTGTAGTTATTTTTTTAATTTCCTTTGGTTTATTCTCTGTTGTCACTCTTTTTGATTTTTTTTTTTTTTTTTTTTTTTGTCGGTCGTGGGGCTTGAAACTCTGAGCCTGGGCGCTGTCCCTCAGCTCTTCAGCTCAAGGCGAGCGCTCTACCACTTGAGCTACAGCGCCACTTCCGGTTTTCTGGTGGTTTATTGGAGATAAGAGTCTCACAGTCTCTCCTGCCCGGGCTGGCTTTGAACCGCGATCCTCAGATCTCAGCCTCCTGAGTAGCTAGGATTACAGGCGTGAGCCACCAGCGCCCGGCTACTCTTTCTGATTTCTATACCCTTTGCCTTATATGTAAGTTTATCTGATTTGGGGAAGGAAAGGGGAATCAGGACAAAGTGAACCAATTCAACAGCCACATTCACTAGACACTATGTTGGAAATGAACTTTACAACTTGGGAGGAAGGAGTGGGGAGAGGGAAAAGGGGAAAAAAGGAGAGCATGACAATGTTCAAAAAGAAATGTACTCATTCCTGATTTATGAAACTCTAACTCCTCTGTACATAGCCTTTACAATAATTTAAATTAAAAAAATTCCTATCAGAGATACACATCTTATTTTTTTAAGTGCAAAGATATCCAGAAACATCAAATTCTACTTTTTCATTCACTATAGATAGGTAGACAAAACCCAAAAATATGAAACCTTCTTCCCCAAATATATATTGGAGATGAATCTTGATTACTTATCTAAAATAAAATGACGTGTTCTAATCATCAGAAGCCTGTTTTTCAATTCTATGAAAACAGCTTGCCTATAGTTTTGTGGATATGTATACATATTTAATAAGATAACAATTATCTTTGTTGTTGGCTACTGTTCATAATATTTCTGCTTATCCATGGGGCATTCTTTTAGGTAACTTACATAATCACACCATGACCAAGTTAGGCCCCATATTGGGGCTCCATATTAGCAGATGGAACATAATCCTATTTTTGTCAACTATGGTTAATATGCATAATTTACTATTTTAAATGTATGAATATGTATATTATGTAAACTTTTAAATATTACAAATGTAGCTCCTTTTATCTCCTCTTAGAATTTTAAGCCTCATACCTACATTTTGTTAATTATTTAGTATCAAATATCTAGCTTCAAATTATCTCTTAGTTTTCTATAGTCAATTTCTTCATATATTTTTTCAAATTGATTCTCTTTCCTTCTCAGTTCTGATGGTTCTATAAAGCATTGGATTTAACACAAAGCCAATTAGGGCTAGCCTAATTAGCTATGATTCTTTATATTCTGTACAGATTGCAGCTGTCTTTGAATGAAAAAGTCACCTCATGAACTCCTTTAAGCCTTCATCCTTTTGGGGCTTGTACTTCTTATGTCTGCTAGAATGTTAAAACTAATATTTTCTATTCCATTCAGATTTCTTTTGTTTGCAAAATTACAAGACTAATGGTATGGTTTTTGGCCACAGGAAGCAATGAATCAGCTTTGCAATGGAAACACAGCTCTTTCCAAACAGGTTCAAAAAATGATTTCTATGACAAATGAATAAATAACCTGTGAAATGCCCCACAATTGAATATTATTAAGTTAAACAGGCTTATTAAGATTCATAAAGCAATTAGAAGTATTAGCCTGAATTCTTTTGTCAGTTTCTTGTGCCCATCCTCACATTAAAGTCAACGGAAGCTGGATGTTTTGAGCCATGGGCAAAATGTGTCCTGTTTTGAATAAGAATAGCATCTGCAATTATAGAAGCTGAAATAAAAATTAAAAGGTCCATCAATTCTCATGCTTCAGAGCATAAGATTATTACCAGATGGTGCCAGAAAGTTTCTGCTGGGCATGACAACTCACTAATGGACAGGTGCATTATGACAATTTTCTTTTGGCCTCCCTCCTCATAATGCCTCACATACAAACAGATGTGCCAAATACAGGACATCCAAATAAATGGGACATTTGCATTTTATCAGGATGAAATCCTTCCATGAGCTAACAGTAATGTGACAAAAAATTCTAACAGGTATGGGGTATTTCAATAGTAATCTTTCAGGATTCAGGTCAAAATCAGTATTTTTGCTCTCTTAGCTGCTTTTTCTTTACTATTCTCCAATGGTTTACTTTAAACTACATTTTCAGGGCATAAACTTATGGAGAATCTGTGGTAGAGAAAAAGAATATCAAGACACTGGAGATTACAAAATCGTTCATCTACATGTGGAAAATAAAATTAAGTTATTCATATTCATTCAGCACACTAGTTTCTATATATTGTCTAGATGTGTGGAGAATACAATATAATGTCATGCCTCTCGAGATAGTTGAAATTTTTCATATTGAGATAAATATAAATTTCTATGTAAGATTACATGGTTTTGCCTATAAATCTCTATATAAGATTAAATGGTATTGTCTATAAATGTAATAGAACTCAGACAATAAGTGTGAACTGGAAAAATGAGAATTGTCTTATAAAGACATAAATACCATGTATAATAAAGTATATATAAAATAGAAGATAGATGTGTGTATTATGATACAATGATACAAATGTTTGTGCTTTGATTTGCTGATTTGAAATATCTGAAATACAGCAACATCCAAATCATTCTTGAAATAACTCATTGCTAATTAGAAGATATAATTATTTGAAAATCATCACTTGAAAAGAATCCAATTACTGATAAATTTAAATTACTAGTTCTGTGAAGCTTTCTACAAAAATACAAGAAATTTTCTTCTTGTTCTCATTTAAAATCTTTCACATCTTAACAAATAAATTTGTATATTCCAAATAATATTGATCATTAATACCTCATTTTATGATAATACTTTAAATTCAAATGCTTTCCAGAGACTGTTCCCACTGGGTTCTTCAATTCCCACTGTTCCGCCCTCTGAAAAGTAATGTGAAGTCTAACACTTGACTTCACCACTCATATTTTATAAAAACAAAGTTTTGTCGTATTAGACAATTATGGTAACTAAAATATAGCAATCATAAAGTCAAAACAACAAAATATGAGCACTGGAAATGTTTCTATCATAGGTGAAAAATACAAGGAATGTTGGAAGGACAGGGATGTTTAAAGGCATAAAATCTGTTTCTTTAACCTCATTTTTGCAAGTTCACAGAAGTCAGATAGGCTGTTCAACATGTTTAGATGAAGATTAAACATGTGGAAATGTTATGTGATAACAAGACTTCAAATCTATGTAATATGTGCATAGTAATAATAAGGTAACTAAAATATTCTAAAAATATTTGTGTTTTAACAGAAAACAGTATAATAATACTGAAATAATAATGTAAAAAAGTATTTTTTGAAAAAATAAATATAAATTAGCATAAATTGTAATTAATAATTCTTATTTTCTGAGTAATTAAATATCACATTTTCCCGTTAGAATAGTTAGTTCTTATCTGTAAAGCTTTGAATATTTGCATACTTAAACTGTACATTTATATTTCACTGATAATTTGGACTCAATACTATCATAATAATATGATCTTAAGAAAAAAATAGTATTCTAAACACATAATTTTACTAAGTCCATGTTGTTGTCCTATAGATAAAGGTTAGAGTCCTTGTGGTTTGTATGTCTCACCCCCATGGTATAACTCCTGTTTTCACTGTGTTTGATGTTTGTATAATTTGGGGAGGGGAAGGGAAAAAAGAAATTGTTTAAATAGGGATACAGGTAGATTCATTGCAACAATGAAATGTACAAGATCCTATGTCAAAAAATGAACTTTACAACTTGGGGGGGGGGGAAGGCAAGGATGGCAAGGGGAAACAAAGGAGGAGGCAACAATTCTTGATAAGAAGTGTACTCATTACCTTGCTCATGTAATTGTACCCCTCTGTAAGGTATTTTCACAATAAAAATACATTAATTTTAAAAAAACGATTAGCAATTTGAACTGGGCACTGGTTGTTTCTGGCTATAAATGAAAACACTTGAGAAACTGAGAGCTGAGAATCAAGAATCATGTTGAAAGCAAGTTAAGGCAGAAACATTCAAGAGACTAGTCTCCAATTAATCAGTAAAATACAGAAGATGAGGCTCAAGTATAAAATGTCAACAATGGACAAAACCAAGCAAGAATATGAAACCCAGACTTCAAGCCCAGTACTCACACAATACAAAGATAAGAAAATTGAGGGAAACAAAATTTTTGCTATACTGGGGTTTGATCTATGGTCGTGAAATGTTGTGAAAATCCTTTCCCATGGGAGCTACAACTCCCTCCATTTGCCTTGTTTTGTTTTCCAAATAACTCCTTGAATTTTTTATAGACCCATTTTTGCCCTAAAATTCTACTGCCTCTTCCTCCCAAATAGGTAGGATTACAGGCATGAGCTACCATGCCTGTTTGAAAATACAATATTGTTGAGAACAAAGCATTTGATTCTTGTTTTCGTAGGTTTGAAATGATTTTTCAGCAGGTTGTAATTAGTGATGAAAAAATATATTTCCAGGAGATAAAAATAAGAGAAGTATATTTAATTACATTTTAAACATGTTAAAAAATAGTACTCTTAGAAATAAACTAGTATTTTCTTTTCCTTTTTTTTTTCTGGTCCTGAGACCTGAGCTCTGGGCTTGCTCAATTCCCTGAGCTTCTTTTGCTCAAGGCCAGTGATCTACCATTTGATCTATAGTGCTACTTCCTCTGTTTTGAGTAGTTTATTGGAGATGAGAGTCTCATGAAGTTTGCTGCTCGGGCTGGCTTCAAACAGTGATCCTCAAATCTCAACCTTACAGGCATAAGCCACTGGTGCCAGGCAAACCAATATTTTAAGCAATGGAAAAAAAGTTTGTATCCATGGTATGCTTTTAACAAAACATAATTGGGCATTTTGCGCTTGTTATAAAATAAACCTGTAACTTGACTTCTGGTATGCTCCTCATAAAATATTAAGCTATACAACATGCTGAATATGATAGTTATTTTAGTATTATAACTGACTTTCTTACTTAGGCAATGCAGCCTTATTTGGGCCTTTGTTGAACTGGCTCTCTCCTTATATATGAAGAATATTATAAGAGCTCCTTCAGCAGCACAGACATATCCATGAGTAATTTATGCCTCAGCATATCTGCATTTTTGACAATATGACTACATTATATATGCTATCTCATTTATGCAAATATTACTTGATAACACAATTATCCATAATATTATTTTCTAAAAACAATGTATTGTCAATAAAACCCTGAAAGGGTTAGGTAAAATGGAATGTTAGGTGATCATTTGGTGAACTTACGAGACTCCTATTAGTTGAGCTGGACATGATTTGATTGACTCTATGCTGTAGGCTTTGCATTACTATTATGGAGAAGATCCAAATGCAAGTAGATAATGCAGCTTACCGAAAGCTATTCTGTGGCAGGAATTCAAAATCATGTGAAAAAAAGGAGTTTTTCATATAAAGATGCCACTTATTGAAAGTCAAGCAAGAAAAAGGCACATAACAAGTGGAAAAGTCTTGTGCAAACATTATGATGAGTAAGACTCTTTTGAATGAGCTTAAGTTTGACAAATATTAATATAGAATGAAATAGTCTAGCTGACAAGGACAGTTAAGATGGATTATTTTGACCAGAACAGTTCAAATATCTTCTAGCCCTATCAAAATTTTCTTCTATCTGTAATGATTTTGGAAATTTTACAATGAAGTATAAATAATATTAACTACATATTTTATATACATTTTCCATAATCTAGAAAGAGATCAAATATGCTGCAGCATAAGATATTGACATAGGATGCCTCAGATTCAATATTTACATCATTCAAATTTTTCATTCAATTACATAAATGACTTAATCAGCATATAAACAGTGTAAGATAATTTAGCCTATAAACTTAATCACAACAATACTCTAATGTCATAGCAAAATAATCTAACATACAGGATACTTCATGCAATAAAAATTCATTTAAAACTTGAAATATAAAAGATATTTATTAGTACATTTAAGTAAGTATTCTATAAGAAAGTATGCACAGTTTAGTTGCAACCATTGTTGTATTTGGTCTATATCACAAGGCCTCATTGTCCTTGAGTCTGTACATAACAAGATTTCTTCAATATCAAGTTTATGATAAGACAATCTTCCCTTGATAAGGAAAAATATCTACTTTTACTACTAGAGGATGACAGGTATTGGTTTAGAACATTACAGGACAAGTTACTATTTTCATAAAACATTTTCTGAGAGGGAGCATGGTATTTATTTAGGCTTTGCTGATCCCAACAAATTATTGTGACATCCTACCTATCATTAATGGACAAAAAACAGACAAAACTGAGACAAAAATAGCCTCTTACTTTGATCTCTCAATCATTTGTGCCACCGCTGCATGAAATTTAGCAATTCCAAAAATTTGTACCAGACAAGTACAGCCACTACTGTGACTAAACAAGATTGTGAGGTTGTTAAGACTTTCAAACTGGGTTGTGGAGGAATTTGGAATAGTTAGATCTGAAGAACTAGAGAAGATACAAGATGCTAAAAGCAGAGATTAGTGGGAGTTCAAAATACCACAATGCAGACTGTAATGCAGGGACAAGGCCAAGCTTGTGAGGTTATAGATAGAACCATGTATTTTACCTTGTAGCAAAAAAATTATTAATTCTGTGACTCTGAATGAAGACCAGTTTAAAGGTGATTGATTATTTGGTAGAAGGCTACATCTCCTAGATTCAGCATAGCATTCTGCCAGTGGCATGACTATTGCTGGATGTTTTTAGACAGATTTACAGTGAGACTTGGAAGCAAAAGCAGAGTAGAAGAACTGAATCATAGTCTTGTCAGTAAAGTTGCATATTGAAAATTGTAGAGAAGGAATATGATTTTTAAAGGAATTAGCACCTTTAAAAGGAAATCAGCAGTTTTGCTGCATGCATCCATTGGAAAAATGCTTTGAGTTTCTCGGGAATTAGCAAAATTGTACACAGCCCAGGATCCAGCGTGTTAATTTATAAACTCATTTGAAAGGAGAATGCCTCCAGAATACCCTGCTTACTCAGGGAGACTAAAGGGAGACTTTCGTATCTGGATTCTGCCATCCAGATAGTTAGGATAATTAGTATAATTCAAGGGAAACTGGCTATTGCTTGATTGCATCTGACCTTTGAATCATCCATGTAATGTTGTTTTTCAGGGTTGCAGAATGCAAGAGTTAAGGGTTCTTCATGGGGTTTCTACCAAGACTTCAAACTAGGATCTGGAGAGCCAGACACCATATGTCAGGATTCCTTCAAGGAGTCTCCTAAGCAGAAATGCCTGAAGCAATGTGAATGAATCTAAGATGCCCTGGGGACATGCTCTGATGAGACATGTCTCAGATATGGAACATTTGGCAATGAATATCGCAGGCAATAAGTACAACCAATCTAAGAGAGCAGATGCAGGCTACAAATATCAAGATACAGTATTGGGCTGCTCAAGCCCATTGGAGCTCACTTCAAAATGCCACATACTTCAGATGATAGTTATAGAACTATAGTATTTAATGGTTTTCTGGTTAAGTGACAGTCTTGAATTGTTCTGATCTTTCTTGCTATGTTTAGGTCTTTCCTTCTGGAACAAAAAGTGTTTAATCTCATAGTACATTAAACACAACAAGAACAAAGAAAAACCTCTTGTATCCATATCTTGGAGTTCACTTCCTTTAGCACCATCTTATACTGTCATATATACATAGCTTTTGAGCTTTTCTGCTCATCGGATAAGATTATCCTAGATGTATACTAATTATTGCAAATAAGGAAAACTATAGGACCTATATTTTCTTGGGTCTAGCTTACTTCACTAAATATGATTTTTTCCAAGTCTTTCCATTTCCTAACAAATGGGGTAGTGTCATTCTTTCTGAAGGAAGCACTGAATTAATATCTATCTATCTATCTATCTATCTATCTATATCTCTCTCTCTATATATATATATATCACATTTTCTTCATTCATCTACTTAGGGGCATCTGGGTTGGTTCCTTTGTTGTTGTTGTTTTTAATGTACTATGTGATTTTTTTTGTTTATTTTGTATGTTCCTCCCCCTATGGTATATGCCCTGTTGTCACTGTATTTGATTTTGTTACCCTGGATCTTATATATACATTTATCTAATTTGGAGAGGGGAAGGAGAGTAACAAAATGCTTAAACAAGGACACAGGTTGACCCATTGCAACAATGATACACACAAAATACTATGTTTGAAATGAACTTTACAACTCTGGGTGTGGGGGAGGAAATGGATAGTAAGAGAAAAACAAAGGAGGGGTAACATTATTGGACAGGAAATGTACTCATCACCTTATTTATATAATTTTAACCACTCTGTACAGCATTTTTACTATATATATATATATTTTTTTTTTTTTTTGGTCGGTCATGGAACTTGAACTCTGGCCTTGAAAGCTGTCCCATCAGCTCTTCAGCTCAAGGCGAGCACTCTACCACTTGGGACACAGCGCCACTTCCAATTTTCTGAGTAGTTTATTGGAGATAGAGTCTCATGGACTTTCCTTCCCAGCCTGTCTTTGAACCACAATCCTCAGATCTCAGCCTCGGCGCCTCTTTTTATAATAAAAATTTTTAAATTGTTTAATCTGTTCTTTTATGTTGGATGATATAAACTGCTTATTGATTTATTTTTTAAACAGAGATTCATAGGCCAGTATTATCCCAAATCTCAGTTATTAGAAAGTGGGCTTTAAAAATGTCAGCTTGTTGATATTCTAGGGATTTATGAGATGGATTGAATGCATTTAGTATCATAGCACAATACGAGCCTTTTGCAAGACCTGAGGTAGCATGGAATAATTTAAGGACACTTACCTGGCTATCATGCTTAGAAGGTGTTCACATGTGATTGCAAATCTTGATTGTCCACTTGACTGTGTGGAGTGTCTACTGTGGTAGTAAATCAGGTCCTTAGGTGTGTCTTAGGAGAGTGTTACAGGAATGGGTTAGTCATAAGTTCTGTAACCTAATGGATGGACTTAAAATATGATACCCTTATGGGGAACCAGTATAGAGTAGGAATTTGGGTCTAAGTGAAGAAAGTAGTCAATGAGGTTGTTCTTGGTGCGTTTTTTCCCCCTGATCCTTCTTGTATTCCCTTTCTCTGTTTCCAGGCCACCATGATTTCACCTGCTCTGCCCCACTGTACCCCCCTTATCAAGAAGGGTTAAAAATCTCTGAAACTGTGAGGGAAAATAAAGTTTTCTTCCCCTTCAGTTCTTCTCTAAGATATTTTGTTAGGACAATGTCAAAACAGACCGATATAGGCCCCATATTTCTACTTAGGCTGTAAGTGCCTATGTTTTTGAAGTTTTATACAAATCTCTTCCCCATTCTAGTATCATGGGGAACATTCTCTCTTTTCTTGTAGTAAATTTCACAAATTTAGACTCTATTCTGAATTGATTTTCCTTTTTCTGTTTTGGATGACATGAGTTAAGGGTTCAGTTGCATAATTCTGCAGGGCATGTCCCATTTTCTTAGAACTATTTACTGAAAATTGTCCTCTCTGCAATATTTGTTGTTGGTGTTCTTACATTTTTTAAATAAATGTCCATTGATAGATGAGTAGAAGAAGAAAACTTTGGATGAACTATAAAAATTCTGATCAAGTATAAATGAAACTCTGACATTGTGGTAAATATATGAGCCAGGCAGATGTTTATATTAAGTGAAATAAGTCAGTCACAGCTCTGACATTATCTTACTCATGTGTACCCTAGCAATATTATAGAAGACTCATCTTATAGAAGTATAAAGCTAAATAATGGTTGCTACATGGAATTGAGAAGGTGCGCAAAATGGATGGGTAGGGAGAGATTGATTAATAGATACTAAGGTGTATTTTTATAGGAAGGACAACAACAATGTTCTGTTACAGATTAAGATGATTATGATTATAATAAATTGCTCTGTATTTCAACATAGCCAGAAACAAAGAACTTATATATCTTCTCAACAAAATGATAAATATTTTAGGTGATAGATATACCAATTACACTTATAGAATAAAAACATTCATGGAAATCTCACTCTGTAATATACAAACACATATAATCAATTTCTGAAAATTATGAATAAAATAAAGCTAGAAAAATATAAATAATAGAATAGGAGTGTGTGAAGGGAACTTGCTATGAAAGATGTACCTTATAATAAAATCCAAAAAGTAAGTTCCTTTGATTTCTTGCTCAGTATCTTATAAAGAGTGTGATGTAGTGTGTCACTACCAACAACACATAAACACAGGGTGAGATTTTGGATGCAATGCAAATAGACATCTTGAAATTACCTGAGGCTGCCTAACTCTAGACATATCTTAAAGTGAAATAATATGTACATATTGATAAATCCACCTCTAATAAGACAGCATGTCACCTGAATTCACGAATTAAAATGAAATAGCTGAATTAAAAGCCACATGAAATGTGTAGAACATTGATATTAATTACTGTAAAATGTTTTTCTTAGTTTTATATGATGCAGACTTAAATTGAATATACAAAAGCAGACTCAGTATAGCTTACCATCACATCATGCATAACTTTGTTTAATAGCTATGAATTAAAAGGTTAATATGACTTTTAAAACAATAAAGTGATATGATAAATCAAAAATAACAAAACAAAAGAAGTTGTAAGTTAGGGCTAAAAGAAAAGGAGTGAGGAAGAGTCTTGTAGTTACATAGACTTAGAAGTCAAGAAGGTGAAGACATTTTCAAACTATAAATGTGTTTTGACGTTTAAAAATATGGCTTTCACTAAAATAGTTACCATTAAGAATGCTACTAAGTATTTTCATGTTCCTTTCAAAAAAATCTGATATTTCCTTCTGCTAAAATATGATCATACATTTTGTATATTATCAACTTGAAAATAAGAAAGAATGCATCATTAATGATTCACGTTAAATATATAATTGCAAATTGTACTATTGAAAAATAAATCTTATCTTTTTCTTTTTTGGCTTCAAATTCTACATTTTAAGTGTAAAGATAAGGAGCAATTGATAGTTACATCTTTTGCCATGTAGCTTTGCAATGGAAAATTAGAATATGGCTAGAGGCCTATGCTACATAACAGAATTTTTTCAATGTCCCTGCTTGGACTACAGATCCTTAAGCAAGCAGAAAAAATATTCTATTTGGGGGACTCCAGCCCACTTCTAGGAAGATGATGGAAAACTCATTTCAGGGAAAATGCTTGAACGCATTCCCAGCAGATATTGATAACAGCATAACACAGATGCAAATGTTTGCTTCCATTCTCTCTTCAATCTCGACAGTCAGTTTTATGACCTTTCTCCAAAGCTCCTTGCAGGTTTGATACATGGAAATGGGTTCATCTTTCTATGAACTGGATAAAATATGCACAATACAACCAACAAAGCTAATGTGTCTTTTAAACATTAAACTGCTTTTTGTTTGTTTTGTTATTGTTTTTTTGTTTTTGGCAGCTGTGGGGCTTGAACTCAAGGCCTGGGTGCTGTCCCTGAGTCTCTTTGTGGTCAAGGTTAACACTGTATCACTTGAGCCACAGTGCCACTTCTGGTTTTTGAATGGTTAATTGGAGATGTAAGTCTCCGAGGGACTTATTGCCCAGGCTAGCTTCAAACAACGATCATCAGATCTCAAACTCCTGGCTACTCAGGAGCCGCCAGCACCGGCTGCTCTTGGTTTATAAAGATTACCATGTACAATTCTTAGTATTAATATCATTGATATTATATTCTTCATCATTATGCCTAGTAAAACATGAATTAATACATAAGTAAAATTGTCTTATACAACTTGTTATAATTAATTATATACTAACAAATAGTATAAAAGAAGATATTATTAAACTCATTTATACATAAAGATCAATATGAACAAATTAAAATGAAGACTAGGAAGTCTAAACTGTAAAATAACAGACAGGGAGACAAAATTAGTAACTGGAAGCATTTCTACAATTACAAGCCCAGGATCACATATCATTACTGGTACATTTTACCAACAGTCAAAGACTGACATAAACACTACTTAAATTCTTACAAAAATAGCAGAATTAATACTCTCAAACTCATTTTATGAATCTATAGTCAGATTGAAACAAAAGGAGAAAAATATATAGCAGTAACGATGATCCAGATAGCCAAGGAAATCTTGAAAATGTCATAAAAATGATGGAAGCATCATACTACTTATTTTCAGAATGATCTTTATGTACAAATAAGAATCAAAATAGTAATGTATAGGTATAGACATAGACAGAATAAAGAGCTCATAAATGACACTGTTCATCCACCATTGAAGGAACGTCAATGGAGGTGCTCCAGAACTAACAGTGGGGAGAGGACAGTCTTTTCAACAAGTGGTGTTAGGACAAAAATGGCCACAATAAAAGGAATAGCAACAGGTCTTTATCGCATTGTATACACATAAATAAACTCAAAGACAGTCCTAAACTTAATTTTAAAAAAGGTATTATTATAAAACATCAAAAAGGAAACATTAGGAAAACCTTTTAAAATTTTTTATTAACCTAAATTGATTGTTCAAAGAGGTCTTTTGGTATTTCCATGCACATGTGTATTGTGCTTTGATACATTCACAATTTCTATTAATTCTTGCTTATTCCTCTCTGTCCTCCAAGTGGAAAAGCCTTCTCAACATTGGTCTTAATACATTTTTGTTTATGGCAGCAAAAGTATGGGAAACAGAAGTTAAGTTAGGCCAAAGGGATTGCATTAATATTAAAAACTTGTGATATCGAAAAAAAAAACCAACAAACTGAGTGCCAGTGCCTCAAGCCTGTAATCCTAGCTACTCAGGAGGCTGAGATGTGAGCATGGTGATTCACAGCCAATCTGGGCAGGGAAGTCTGTGAGACTGTTATCTCCAGTTAACCAGAAAACCAGAAGTGGTGCTGTGGCTCAAGTGGTATTGTGCTTGCCTTGAGCTGAAGAGCTTAGGACAGTGTCCAGGTCCAGAGTTCAAGCCCCATGAATGACCAAAAAAAAAAAAAAATCAGCAAAATGTAAAGCAGGCTAAGGACTTGCAAACTATATACCAATAAGGCCTTTTAATTGGTATGTTTAGAAACTATACTAATAATTCAATATAAAAATACAAATAACTTTATTAATGAAAAAAGATTAAGTAGATATTTTTCAAGAAACAAACTTCTGAAGGCTAAGAGGGAGATGAAAATGGCTTACTTAGCAGGCCTAATTATTGAAATACTAATCAAAATTCAATGGGACATAGCTTCATAACTGCTGGAATGAATCCTATAAAAAAAATCACAGAAGATAACAAGTGTTGGCAAGAATGTAGAGAAAAAGGAACCCTTGTACACAGCTGATGATAATGTAAATTAGGATATGGGATGTAAATTATAGGATGAAGCTTCATCAAAAGTTATAAATACAATTATTCTGTGATAAAGCCATAGAAGGGTTAAAAAAATTGGCAAACTGATACCTGAATTTTCAATTTAATATTCATTGAAAAATTTTCAGTAACATGGTTGGAATGGATGTACATTCAACATAGTGATATAAATGAGACACAGAAAGAAAAATGTTCTATGATACACATCACTCACATGTGGAATCTAAAAATAGAGATTACTAAATTTTGGAGATTTATTATAAGGCATGGTAACAGTAGTTAAAATGTATCACATACCTGTAATTTGCTTAGAGGATAGACCTTAAATTTTCTAAACATGCATATACACATGTACATAGAAAGTGATAACTATGTAGAGGTGATTAGAAAGTTTTGTTAATTAGCTAGAATGTGATTATTTCCAGATGTATAGGTACATCAATGCATTTAATTCTGTACATTAAATATGTAATATATATGGTTTCAATAATATCTCAATAAATTGCTTAAAAACAAATGATATCTTCTATCCAAATGAAACAAGAAAGCAAACTTTTATATTTCTGTGGAATCTTTGGAAAACTTTTTTTTATATTTTTATAGAATCTTTTAAAAATTTTATTGCAAATGCAAAGCAAGGGGTTATAGTCACATAAGTCAGGCATTGAGTACATTTATTTTTTTCTTGGTCATGGATCTTGAACTCTGGGTCTGGGTGCCGTCCCTCAGCTCTTCAGCTCAGGGCTAGTGCTCTACCACTTGAGCCACTGCACCACTTCCAATTTTCTGAGTGGCTTATTGGAGTTAAGAATCTCATGGACTTTCCTGCCCAGCTTTGAACCTTGATCCTTAGATCTCAGCCTCCTTAGTAGCTAGGATTACAGGTGTGAGCAATGGATGCCCGGAGAGTACATTTATTTTTGAACAGTGTCACCCCTTTCCTCGTTATGGACTCTTTATAAAACTTCATTGATAAAGCAATAAAAGTCTTGAACTAAAAATAAAATTACATTTTTACTCTGAATGCTTGAATGTTTCTATATTCTTTTAGGAATATAGATTGACACTCATCTTTCACATTCATAAACATACAAACACTAACTTAGATACATGAGCTCATTCTGTTATGTTTGAGAAAAGCTTTAGTTTAGACTGAGGGTAGAATTTTCCCCTTCCAGGTGCAAGGATTTGAAATCAACCCATATCATGAGAGAGAGAGAGAGACAGACAGACAGACAGACAGACAGCCTGCCCAACAGACTGATTGAGTGAGAGACAGAAGGAGGAGGAGGAAGAAAAAGAAGGGAAAGAAGAAAGGATAGAAAAATAAGAAACAAAGGAATGACAACGAAACAGGAAGAACCAAAGCAACAAAAGAAAAAAGATAAAAGAATGGAAGGCGAGGATACGGGAGAAGTAAGGGAAGAAGAATGAGGAGGAAGGAGGAAGGAAGAAGAGAAGAGAAAGGAGGAAGCGAGGACGGAAGGTAGGAAGGAAGGAAAGAAGGAAGGAAGGGAGGGAGGGAAGGAGGAAGGGAGGAAGGGAGGGAGGGAGGGAGGGAAACAAGGGAGGAGGAAAACAAGGGAGGAGGGAACAAAAGAAAGGCTGAAGTGAGAAAGGAAGGAAGGGAGGAAAGGAAGGAAGGAGAGAGGCAGGATGGAAGGAGGAAGGGAGGAAGGAAAGAAGGGGGAAAGGAATGGAGGGAGGGAAGAAAGAAGGGAGGGAGGGAGGGAGGAATATAAGAAAGAAGATTGGTGTCATTGAATAATTTTATTCTATAAATATTTTTTAGCATAAATGTGTGTTGCATGAGAAAGAATACTAGATTTTTGGTAGAGCAATTTTAAATTAGCTTATTAATTAAAGTGTGTTTATTGAGATATCTTCATTATTTCATCTTTCTTTTTCTGTATTTCCAGTGTGAGTTACATCGTGGTAGAATTAGATTTGCATTTTACTACCCTAATATATAAGTTTGATGGTAACAAATTGATGGATGCTTGGAATGAGTGAGTTAAGAAAGCAATCAGTGACTGAGATTAATATTTCATATCAAATGAATATCATGTATGAAGCTATAAAATCCTTTCTGATCATCCATAAAACATCGTTTATGCTCATATTTTTCACATAACTACATTTTATTTCTCCTCTTTACTGGTGATTTAAGTCTTGTCTTATTTCATGTAATTCTTTGTATTAATTAAAATGGTAATGAGCACATGAAAGTAGTTAATGTTTTTTTGGTTGACTGAATTAAAAATCTCATGGAACAATGGGATAGAAAAGTGATCAAGAGAGAAAAGATATGGTTTCCATTCCTAGGTCTAGTAGTAAGCATTATATTGTCTACTTTTTGCTTCCTTGTTTATTATTGCTATTATGTTAATGGCTTGCCTTTAAAATTCGCATGAATAATGTTGGAGATTGAGCTCAATGGTGAAGAGCTCACTTGTCTCAAGCTTCATTTCTGCTGACAAACAATTGCTCAGACATGATTCTATGTGGCCTACCTTTTCTGAAATGGATGCATGTATTTTGCTCATATCACAGTCATAAGCACATTTACAAATGTAAGTTTCTCTCTGGTGTTTGGTTTACCTATGCCCATTAGGTTTTTACTTGGTTATACTCTTCCTTTATTTATTCTGTGATGCAGCAACTCTTGAATACTGTGACATTTCCATTAATTGATGTTATAACTGCTATAACCTACACATGTCTTGTAATGAGTCATCTGGCAATATGTTGTTTTAACTATAACACAGATAAATTTAAGAGATACAATTTGAGAAGAAATGACAGAAAGTGTAATTATATCCTACTGAACAAAATGAAGTTGTCTACAAATCAAGATGCATTGTTTTATTAAATGTTAAAAAATTCACTATTTAATGTAAAATAAAGATAAGTGATAGAAATGCTGGGTGGGGAGGGGTGGATGAGAATATTGAAAGGGGTGGCATTAATTAAGATGCCCTGTATTTATAAACTGTTTTGGTGAATGGCTACTCTTTTGTACAACTACTTAAAATAATAAAAATCTTCAAAAGAAATTAAAGACAAAACACTTCTTAATTGAAAGATAATATTTGATCATAAATTGATAAGTGATATTCTATTTCTGTTTAATGTATGACTATATGCAAACATTCCCATTTATTACTAAATATGTGCACACATACAACACATAAGTATACCAGCTTTCCTTTTAAGAACAAATAATTAATTCATTCAACTTGCTAGGATAATAAAATATGGCTGGTCATTTGACCAAAATGTTGCTAAAAGCATTCAATCCCCATTATTTACCAGGGTGTTTTAAGCACTCATTTAGAAAATAGATATAGGAAAACTCATTTAGAGTAAATTCTAATTATTGTAGAGTAGTCCACAGTCCAAGTGTTCTTGAACTCTGGAATCCTTTTAGCATCATTAAAATTTCCTCCTTCATGGCTCAACATTAGCAGAGTCATCTGCTGAGTCATTAGAACAGAGTATTAAAAAATGATGAAATGTTGATGTGCTTTCAAAGTTTTCTGTTTAAAAGTGGATTTTTAAACTTTGTGTCTAATTTGTTCTCTTGAAATATATGAGCTCCTGGCCTTTTCGTGGCCTTTAGAATTTTCTCAGTCACGCACTTCAAAATTTACTACCAACTTGATAGTGGTTTTAATTTAGTGAAGCAAAGCAGTAATGTAATAGTGTCCTTACAGAAAAGCACTATCATTATTTTAAGGACATTAAACTCCTCTAATCAAATCAATTTCAATATATGTTTCTTTTGTGAGAATACATAACCTTCCTTCAGATGCAAATGCTCAGCTGCTTGGAATGATTCTATACACTTCCACTCAATGGATGCTGGCAAATGGGATAGATTAAGAAATAAAGTAGTCAAGAAAACCCAGATTTGGGGTATATGGTGATGGGGAACAATGCTTGCTTGTCAGTATGAAAAATATTACATATAGATCTTCTCGTTTCTTTTTGGAGAAATGCAAGTAATCTTCTTTATTAGGTATTAGTGGCAGAAAAAGCAAGCTTTAAGAAGAAAGCTTCTGTAGTTGCAAACCAAACTAATGAGTAAAACTATGCTCATGTGCTCTGATAGTCAATCATTTAGAGATGTTGAAGCTGTGTGTTTTTTTTAATTAAAATATCTTTTTGGCATACATTACTTGTACCAGGGAGCTTGCATGATTCTATTTCCATTCATGTATACAATGTGTCTTGATGAAACTTATCCCCTACATCATTTTTCCTTATCCTAGACCCACAATTTCAACAGCTTTCATTGTTCTATTTTAATACATAAAAGGAAAATACTCACACTGTATTCGTGCATATTTACCTTCTCTGTTGGGTTACCTTCTTTCATCCTGCTGGTCCCCTCCCCACATTCCCACAGCCTGTTTGAAGATAGGTTGTTGACTTAATGTTTCAGAGACTAAAAAATAAACTGAGTCAAACATGACTAAAAGTTATGCATTCTTATAATTTGCCATATGTGTAAGTATCAGGCACTGGGTAATGACACTGCTGCCATTAAAACAAGGAATTTTTTAATATGAAGTCCATTTTTGCTTAAATAGTCAAAAACGGTCAAAATCATGTACCTAGGTAAATTTATTTCTCCAAAACACTCAAGAGGCTATGCACAAGATGGAAGATAAACTTACATTTTACTTTCTGATACTCAAAATGTGCTTAAACATATTTTATTTCCCTCATTACTCTCTGCCTATAAATATTAGCAGAGCAAACAAGATTTCTCTCTACCAAATTGTCAAAGCAAGCTACTTGGATTTTAATGATCTGGTTGTTTCATAAACAGTGGTGATATAATTCAGCCTTGCTTTCTCTACTCTATGTTATCATATATGTCTTCTTCATGATCAGAATTATTTTGAGTTGCTAGACACAGTCTTTTCTCTCCTAGTGTTCACTTACTTCTTTCAAATAACGATTTTATTGACATTGATGGAAGACATATCAGCATTTTTGTTTTCAGTCCCTGGAGCTTGAATTCTGATCATGCATACTATCCTTGAGCTTTTGTGTTCAAGTGTTCTACCACTATAGCCTCAGCTCTATTTCAGGTTTTTTGTGGTTAACTCATGGACTATCCTGCCTGGCCTGGCTTCAAATCCTGATCCTTAGACCTCAGTGTCTAGAGTAACTAGGAATATAGGCATGAGCCATTTGACTCCTGGCCATTTAAACATTTTAAATCAAGGAGTCACATCTTCCTTCATTTTCTCCCAGTTCTTTTCCCTCCCAGCCACACCTCTCCAATAAGTTGTATGGTTCATTTTCAACATAGTGTCTACTGAGTATCACTTCTGTGTTTGTTCACCCTTTGTCCCACCACATTTATGTTCACTGTTCAAAAAGAGATGTAATCATTATCTGACTTACATAACTGTAACCCTTCTGTACATCACCTTTACAATCAAAGTAAATATAAATCACTTTTTTGGCATGTGCAGGCTCTAAACTTAAAATTTTTGACACTCTTCATACATTCATGTACATACTTCTTTGCTGACCTTACTGTGTTATTCTACTTATGTAACAGATTATCCTAGGATATCTTAAGATGTTTTCATTAATAATATGACAAGTTACCTGCTTTCTGCATAATATGTGAAGCTGAAGCAGTGGAGTAATAGGAATTTGCCCAGGGACACCATGTAAGGCATAAATAAATAAGTACATAAGTAAATGAACAGAATCAAACAAAAAATACAAGGGTTCATAGAGAGGCTCAAAACTTTCCTGAACATATTTAAAGAGGAGATAATTACTTCGTGTCACTACGTTGGCCTTGGCCATTTCTACTTATTCACACTTTCTCCTGTCTTGTGACTAGGTTAATAGTGCTTGTATTCTCATAAGAAAAACAGATGGGGACCCATATGCATGCCCTTCCAAAGAGTGCAATATGCTTTCAATAACCAGCTCAAGATCTTAGTTTTTAAAAATCAACCCTGTTACCACTTTACAACCAACCTACTGCTGATGGTTTATTCCCAAACTGTTAAGTATGTATCATTTGCCCTCAGAATTAGCAGTGAGTTTTATAATTTTTAGATGTCACCTTAAACACTCTTCAGTGCTAATTTAAAATAAAATCATTTCAATAGGGCTAAGAGTGTAACTCAGTCAGAGAGGAGGTTAGTTTGCTTAGCATGCTCAAAATCCTGGGTAAAATCCCCAAAAGACACATCCCAATCATCTCTTGAAAACAGCAATTATTAGTTAAGTATATAGAATATAGTGAGTGTCAGCTCTAGGAAAGGAGGTATTTACTTATCACCCCAAACACATCTGGGCCATTCTTATAAACCTTAAAATATGTCAGAAAAGCAAGTCATTAAGTAAGTAGTTATAAGTTGTGATGAATTTCTGAAAGAAGTATATGATTGCACTGAATTACTATAACGACATTCTGGAATAAGCTTCATATAACATGAATGAAATTTTGAAGAAGTGCTAATATTATTTGACAGTTAAATGCTAACTCTGAGAAGTTAACATAATACCAAAATACTTATAGTATTTAACAGATAAAGACAGGATAAATCATTCCAAAGCAGAAGTTATCTGATTTCAAAGAAATCATCCATGCCACTAGGTAGAAGTTAAATCAAGGAGGCTGGTGTATATAAGGATAGACATATGGTTTGAGAGATATTCAGTTAACATGATGCTGTAAGATTTGAATCAACTTTTCAGATAAAGACGTGACAACAGAGAAGTAGAAAGATGGAAGATTTGGATTATAATATGAATATAAAACATTATTACATTTTAGGTATACTCAGGATGGAAAAGCTTATTTCTATTTATGACTCAAAAACTATATTTATAGATACTCCTTGGTAAAATACAGAATTAGAAGTAGAAACTCCATGATTTAAAAAAGCAAGATTACTTTCTCAAGCCTAAAATATTTTATAGATATGCAAAAAGATAACATGAGGATATGAGAGAAGATCAGGAAATAAATTAAAAATGCTAAATTTGAAAAAGAGACAAATATAAATGCCATTCATACTTGAGAAAAATGCCTGTAGCTATTTTGAAATACAAATTTTTCACTCAGTTTTTGTAACAATTATTGCTTGGTAATATAAATGTTCTAAGTGATTTTACAGCAAAGGTAATTGCTTATTATAATTTCAATGATTCTAATTTTCCATAATTATCTTATAATTGTTTTTTCATATTAATTATACATAAGTATATTATAAATTTAAAATACAGTGTTCAAGCTCTTTCCTCTTATGATCATGTTTGTAATGTTATTTTGAATGCATTGACATAAATAAAGTTTTAGAGATTAATTTAAATGATTTTGGTGGCATTTTTGTAGCTTACAGAGTAAAAGAAATTCACAATAGTTTAGTGACACATTCCTAACAGAATCTTAATATATATTTCTCATCCTTGTTCAGGACTGTAACTGCAGTGAATAATAAAGTTGTGTCTAGCAAGTTTTTT
Source organism: Dipodomys spectabilis (assembly GCF_019054845.1). Classification (NCBI taxonomy): domain Eukaryota; kingdom Metazoa; phylum Chordata; class Mammalia; order Rodentia; family Heteromyidae; genus Dipodomys; species Dipodomys spectabilis. The sequence continues at coordinate 4,302,429 of NW_024870814.1, forward strand.
ATCTTCTTGTTTGAAGACTATTTGGTCTATATATGTTAGACATATAACTGAGACTCATTTTTAGGATATTTCCTCTTTTGTTTAAGAATATGACCTTATAGTTTTTAAAAGTTCTCTGAGTTATTCTCTCTATTGATAATATGATATTTCAGGTTTAGTAACTGAGGTATTTTTTTCTATTATCATTTACTTGTGATGAATTTCTCATTCACAATGTTCTTTTGAAAGTAACATACTTAGCTGTGGTAAATAATACTGTAATAAACATAGTTGTGCTGGTAGCTTTAGTATGGTCTTGTTTGTGATCATTTGGGGGTAAAAGCCCAAAAGTGGGATTGCCGAGTCATAGGGAAGCTCTATGTGGGGTCTTTTGAGGAACCTCCACACTACTTTCCAAAGTGGTTGAACAAGTTTACACTCCCACCAACAATGCAGTAAGGTTCCCTTCTGTCCACATCCCCTCCATCATCTGTTGTTATTGAAGTTCTTCATTATAGTCATTCTAACTGGGGTGAGGTGGAATTTCAATGTCGTTTTGATTTACATTTCTTTCATGGCTAGAGAGGTTGAGCATTTCTTCATGTGTTTATTGGCCATTCTTATTTCCTCCTGAGAGAAGTTTCTCTTTAAGTCTTTAGCCCACTTATTTATTGTGCAACAATTTCTTTGAGGATTTGTTGTTGGGGAATTTAATTTTTTGAGTTCCAAGTATATTTTCGATATGAGACCCTTATCTGTTGTATGGCTAGTGAAGATCTTCACCCAATCTGTGGGCTTTCTATTATTTACCATAGCTAAGATATGGAACCAACCCAGATGCCCCTCAGTAGATGAATGGAACAAGAAAATGTGATGGAATTCTATATATGATGGAATTCTATGCCTCCATCAGAGAGAATGACATTTGTTAGGAAATGGAAAGACCTGAAAAATTATATTTAGTGAAGTAAGCTAGGCCCAAAGAAACATAGGTTCCAGGGTTTCACTTATTTGTAATAACTAGTATATATCTAGGACAAGTAGAAAAGGTCAAAAGCTATATACATATGACCAGACAAGATGAAATTAACCAAAATGATGAACCCCAAGATAGGGACACAAGTGGTTTTTTTCTTTCTTAGTATTGTTTTAACCTATTTATAAGGTACCATGTGATTTTTTGTTTCCTTGTATGTCCCTCCCCCACGGTATAACCCCTGTTGTCACTTTATTTGATGCTGGTATAATTTGGGGAGGGGAAGGAAAAACATGCTTAAATAGGTATACAGGTTGACCATTGCAACAATGAGATGTACAAGACACTATGTTTAAAAAAGAACTTTACAATTTAGGTGTGGGGGGCGAGGGAGGAGTGTAGTTGTGGAGGTGGGAGAAAGGGATGGTAGGAGAAAAACAAAGGAGGCAACAATGCTTGATAAGAAATGTACTCACTACCTTGCTCATGTAACTGTAACCCCTCTGTACAGTATTTTCACTATAAAAATCTTATTTAAAAAAAGATAATGTCATCTGCAAACAAGAAAAAAAAGAAAATATTGTACTTCATGTAGTCATTTTTGAGACATATTTCTTTTGTTTTTTAATATTTTGTTGTAAAGGTGATGTAAAGAGGTGTTACAGTTATATAAGTCAGGTAATGAGTACAATTCTTTTGGAACGGTGTCACCCCCTTATTCATAGTCTCCCACTTCCCTCCAACCCTTTGACCTCCCCCAACTTAGTGTCTAGTGAGTATCACTGTTGCTTTGTTTTAACCTTTGTCCCACTGTTTCTGTGATTCCCCTTCCCATCTATAAATCAGATAAACTTATATATAAAACAAAAGCTACAGAAAAAGAAAACAGTAACAATAGGGAATAAATCAAAGGAGAAAAAAAAGAAGGAAAATATAGCATTTAAATAGGGATACAGGTTGACTTATTGTAACAATGAGATGGACAGACACTATGTTGAAAACAAACTTTACAACTTGGTGGGGGGGGAGGAAGGGAGGAGTTGGGGAGGCAGAGAGGGAAGGGATGATGAGGGGAAAAAAACAAAGGAGGAGGTTACAATGCTTAATAGGAAATGTACTCATTACCTTACTCATGTAACTGTAACCCCCCTGTACACTTTTTGTTTTTTGGTCGGTCGTGGGGCTTGAATTCTGGGCTTGGGCACTGTCCCTCAGCTTTTCAGCTCAAGGTGAGCACTCTACTGCTTGAACCACAGCATCATTTCCAGTTTTCTAGTGTTTAATTGGAGATAAGAGTCTCACGTACTTTCTTGCCCTGGCTGGTTTGAACCGCGATCCTCAGATCTCAGCCTCCTGAATAGCTAGGATTACAAGTGTGAGCCACCAGCTCCCAGCTTGTACACTATTTTTACAATAAAAAACTCCATTTATTGGAGATCATTTCAATAATCAACGTTTTATATGGTCATATGCATATAGCTATTGAGCCCTTTGATCATTTCCTAAGAGTATTGTCCTTTGTTCTCACCATGCAATGCTTAGAGTGTTGTTTAATCATGTCCAAGTGTAATTATTTGTCTTTTATTATTCATTACATTAATTTGTAGATTTATTGACATATTCTAGTTATTAAAAAAGAGGGAAACAATGCATCCTATGTTTCTTTGGGTCTGGTTTACTTCACTTAATATGATTTTTTCCAAGTCTCTCCATTTACTTACAAATGGGGCAACATCATTCTTTCTGATGGAAGCATAGAATTCCATTGGGTACATATACCAAATGTTCTTGATCCATTCATCTACTAAGGAGTCTCTGGGTTGATTCCATATAATAGCTATGGTAAATAAAGCTGCAATGAACATGGTTGTGCTGGGAGCTTTGGTGTTGGATTGCAGGGTCATAGACCCTAAACATAGGGTCCATGTTTAGTCTTTTGAGGAAACCCCATACTGCTTTTTAGAGTGGTTGAACCAGTTTACATTCCCACCAACAGTGTAATAGTGTTCTATTTGGTCCACATCCCCACCAGCATCTGTTATTATTAGTTGCCTTAATCATGGACATTCTAACTGGAGTGAGGTGGAATTTCAATGTTGTTTTAATTTGTGTTTTATTAAGCCCAGAGACGTTGAGCATTTCTTCATGTGTCTATGCCATTCTTATTTCTTCTTCTAAGAAATCTCTCTTGTTGTTTCTTTGAGGATATGTTACTGGGAGCTTTAAGTTTTTAAACTCTAAGAAGCCCATGTCTGGTATATGCCTAGTAAAGATCTTCTCCCATTCTCTGTCCTTTCTATTTATCTTGCTAACTATGTCCTTTGCCATGCAGAAATCTTTCAGTTGAATACACCCATTTATCCAACCTTTGTTTTGTTTTATTTCTGAATCCTAGGATGTTTTGACCTGTGCCAAAGAGCATTAGTGTTTCCCCTATCCCTTCATGTAATATTTTCAGAGTATCTGGTCTTGCATTGAGGAAACATATTTCTGATTTATGAAGGAACTACTTTGAGAAGAAATATATGTGAGATTTGAAAATTTTAATTGTCTTGTAATATTATGAATACATTTTTGTTGAAGTAAAATTTTACTTTCTCTTTTGTTTAGCTTTCCATGCCCACTCCTGTCATAAATGCATTCAAATTCTGACTTTGTATACTCAACCTAGTTTCTTTTGTGCAGAAAAGATGTTAATAACATCTTAATCCAGTACCTAAGAAAAAGAAAGTTGTGCACAGGGCCGGGATTTCTGCCATTCCCAACTTCACTATGCCAGTAAAGACAAGGTTGTCAGAGTTAGGAGTGTATATCATGTTCTCTCCAGGTTTTTTAAATACATTTTTATTGTCATAATACTGTACAGAGGGGTTACAATTACATGAGCAAGGTAATGAATATATTTCCTATCAAGCATCATTATCTCCTCCTTTGTTTTCCCTTACCCTCCCTTCCCTCCTGCCTCCACAACTACACTCCCCACTCCTCCCTCCCCCTTCCCCTCTCCCCTGCCTAAATTGTAAAGTTGTTTTTCAACATAGTGTCTTGTACATCTTCATTGTTACAATGGGTCAACCTGTATCCCTATTTAAGCATTTTGTTTTTTTCCCTTCCCCTCCCCAAGCTAAAGAAGTGTATATAAAAGATTCAGGGCATTGACATCAAACACAGTGAAAACAGGGGTTATACCATGGGGGAGGAACATACAAAGAAACAAAAAAAATCACATGGTCGATTATAAATATGTTAGAAACAATAGCAAGAAAGAAAAAAGATATTTGTGTCCCTATCTTGGGGTTCATTTTGCTTAACATCAGCTTATCTGGTCATATGTACATAGCTTTTGACCTTTTCTGCTTGTCCAGGATCAGGTAGGTTTGGCACATAGAAACTTCTGTAATGAAATGATGTTAATGAGCTATATTACACCTACTCAACAATTGTAGAAAAGATAGTGAATGCACAGATCTTATCTAATTAAATCATAAGGAATAGTGTGTCTGTTTCTTTGATCTTCTGTTGGAAGAGAACTGTAACCACATCTGCCTATTTAATACAGGGAACAAGCCTATGGATCATTGATTCCATCCTTGGTCATCCATACTAAAGTTTACAAGACAGAATACAGTAAAGATACTTTTCCATCAATGTTCACCACAGCACTATTACCATAGCCAAATATGTAAACAACTTAGATATCCTTTAGTGGATGAATAAATTAGACCAGTTATCCTTCAGTGCATTAAGGGATCAAGAATACACATACAAACACATACACATACATCACCTTTACAATAAAAGAAAAGAGAAGGAAAGAAAAAACACATTTATGAGAATATATATATATATATATATATATATGCAATGCTAGCAAAGATTCCACAAAAGAGGGAAAAAAAGCTAGCCTTCAGAAGACTTCACAAAAGTGATATGACTGTAAAAAGGAAAGAAAGGATGAAGTGATTCTAGTAAAAAGAAAGAACTAAGTAAAAGTCAGAAGACCCTAAAAAAGTGTAAGACATGGAAGAAACAATTACTAATGTATGTGTCCAGATCTTCTTCAGATCATTGCACATGATGCTGAAATAAGACCATGTAAGAATTGTCTAGAATCTCGTAGGCCACATTGACGGGAATAGAATGCTTGACCAGGTTTTCAGAAATGTCTGAAAGGATTACTTGTATTATTTGTATTTACTTACTTAGAATGTGTTGGTTATTTGTTCACATGGTTCACATTAAAATTATTAGCACTTTTCAGAGAATAGAGACTAGAAAATATCTACGACCTACTACTTGAGGATTTCTTTTCTGTACAAAAAAGTCTCCCTTGTGTGTTTTACTCTTTCTCTCTACATCATTGCACAGCCTTACCCATAAGGTGAATAAATATTCCTCAGGGTGGATATTGCATTGTCTTCTTCAGATATTCTGATTTGAAGACTTACTCAAACTTCTGGTATGTTGGTGCTTGTATACTGTCAGTCTATTTATTGAATTTATTCTTTTTTATTTTGTCTTAGACTGGAACTTGAACTTGGTAGCTGATGATTTTGCTCATTGACTCGTGCTCTACCAACTGAGCCATACCTCCAACCCGTGAATTCAATCTTAACCTGCTTCATTCTATGACAAATCCTGCTGTTTCTTTCTAATTTCACCGAATTGCTGACATTTGTGATCCATGTATAAAGAAATAAGAACTTCAAAGGAATTATGAAAAAAGCAAACTTACATCTCCACCTTTTTGCATTCATTTCTAAGCACAAGTATGTGTGATGTGTGTAATGTCAGATTCAGATTAAAACAATGGGCAGACAAGTGAGCATGACAATATTCATGCAAGGATCTTTCCAAATTTTTCTATTTATATACTATAATACTAAATTACTGTACACCTCTACTATTACTACTATTACTACTGCTATTACTATTACTTCTGACATGCCATTATTATTTTTGGCTGATGTTACAATAAAGAAATCACAATGTCTTTTGGAAAATGGCACTTTAGCAATTTATTAATACATATATAAAACTTGATAAGGCTGGCACCTGAGACTAAATCTTCTGGCTGTTTAGAAAGGTTGGTTCGCTAGGATCTGTATTTGTATAACTTATTGTGATATAGCAGTTTATATGAACTTGGCTTTCTGCCAGACAATTGTGAGATGGAAATTTAGGCTGCATTTGAATCTTAATGGTTTATTTTCAAAATGTAATACCAGCAGTATACATTGGAAAGCCCTAAGAAGGAAGTTATTTCATTTGTATCATATCAACTTCTGAAACTGATGTGGGGTAGTGAGGCACTGTCACTTTTTCAGTATAGTTAGGACACAGATGAATCATTTTTTAAAAATCAGTCAATCCAACAGATATTCTAAGTACTAAGCTTTCATAAGTCTACATATTTCCTACTTCATCACTCCATTAATTCAACTCTGCTAACAAAGACCTTTATATTATCCTTTCCTCTCTCAACCAATCATTCTAGCTACAGTAAATTCACAGTAAGGATTTCATTTTCTATTAATCTACTTTAAGACATACTCTCTAGTCATGCTTTGCATCTGAATGTGGTGATAGCCTTGCCAAAAAGTGTAAAGAAGAATTTATATTAGCTAAAGGAAGTTAGCTTTGAAATCTTATTCTTATTTCTCTTCTTACGACCCATTCTTCCAAGTTGTAATAACTAATCTTTCTTTCATCTAATAGGCTTTCTCTTGTCAAAATCGCTCCCAACACTCTGGATAATACATTCATCTTAATTTCAGCTTTGATTTCTCATTCAAACAATATTCCATTTCATGATCAGAATATACAGCATGAGTGGATGAACTGACATTTGTTCTTTGACACTCTTCATGGTGCCTTTGTCCAGATAACAGAAAATATTGTGCAAGTTCATGGGTGACTTTCTAAAAACGTATAAGAATGTACATTTTTCAAAGTTACTGCTTTCTATTATGCCATACAATAACTTGCTTGTAGAAATGGAGGATTTCATATTATTAAACTAATTATGTTTCCTCCATTAACATTAAAAAGCTTTCTTGAAAAACGTTTGGCTTTTAGACACACCAACAGATTTTTTTTATTAGATATCACAGAACATATTTGTTCCTGATGGTATTCTGGCTGGATGCAACAAGAAAGGCAAGATTGCCATCTAAAATGGAAATCTAAGAAGTAATGGGGGCTGGAGGAAGATGCAAATGTGCCTAAAGCTTTTTCAGTAACTCCAAACTGTGTACTGAAGATTGAATATTGATTTGAAAAAATATATTTGAGTCATTAGAAAGGAAATTTTTGTGCTTTCAGAGAATTATGTTGGTGTAAAGTGGGGACATTTTAAAACAAGGAACAGAGCAAAACTAAGTTATCTCAAATAGTTGTTACCCTTAGACCACATGATTCATATTTGCCCAAACACTTACAGGAAAAGATAAGAGAGGAACAAAGATGAAATTAAAATCAACAAGGTAATTCAGAATGTCTCACCTTAGTGTATGCAGAATCTTGAGTAACAGATTATTTTATTTTCTCATCTTGAAGTTATTTGAGATGCTTTCAAATAATGCACACATAGCACAAATCAATAAAATTGGCATACTCAAGGTGAAAACGTTGCCGTTTGCACACTATTTATCCAAGTACTTCATCATAAGTTGTTTCCTCGGTCATTGAATTTGTCTCAAATTTTCATGCACAAACATAATACACAAGTATTAATGCAAAACTTTTTAAAAACTTTAAGTGATAATCTACAAGGCAGTTCTAACAGCAGGCTTGAGCAAAAAATTGAAATTAAAGGTTATTTTGAGACAAAAAAAGATTATGCAAGTATACAGAAGCACTTTATTTCAACTATTTTAACTATGAATTGTCAGCATCTACAAACAATTATTTCTAATCATCTTGAAAGATTGTTGAGAAAATAATAAATATCAATTTTTTAAATTCAATTTATATTATTCCCAAGATTCTTCTCGGGATTTTGTGCTCTCTATGTAGATAGTCTATCACTGAGTCATGCCTCCAGCCCTGTTCACCCTAATTGTTTTGAAATAGGGTCGCATTTCCCATTCAGAGATAGCAGGTGTGTGCCACTGTGCCCAGACATTGGTTGAAAAGAGGGTCTCATGCACATGTTCCCCTAGCTGCCCTGGAGCAGCAATTTCAGCCTTTCAAATAGACAGGACTTTTAAAGCCACCCATCACAGACCTAAATAGAATAATATGTTTATCCTGAATGATTCCACACAATATACACAGTTTATTAACAGCAGTTTTAGTAGCAATTCATCATGCAATAGACATATGGAAACGGGGATTATACGGAGGGGGAAGAACATACAAGAGAAACAAAAAATCACAGAGTACATTTTAGATACATTAAAAACAATAGCAAGAAAGAAAAACACAAGTTGTGTAACCCCTGTTTTCACTGTATTTGATGTTGATGCCCTGCATCTTGTATATATATTTTTCTAATTTGGTGAGAGGAAGAGAAATAACAAAATGCTGAAACAAGGATACAGATTGACTGTTTGTAAAAATGAGATGTACAAGACACTAAGTAGAAAACGAACTTTACAACTTGGAAGAGAGTAGGGAGTTGGGGTGGTGGGGAGGAAAGAGATGGTAAGGGAAACACAAAATAAATAATAAATAGATAGATAGATGGAGAACTGAAAGATATGGGAAAGTTTCTTGGGAAGTATGCCATTGTGAAAGAGCTGGAAGAACAAATAGAATGAGTTAGTCATTCTCTGGTATGTTGCATCAAACCCACAGATCTTTAATGTTAGTTTTGTGGGATGCCATTTCCTCATTATACATGTGTATTTGTGTGTGTTTGTGTGTGTGTGTGTGTGTGTGTGTGTGTGTGTGTGTGTGTGTGTGTGTGTGTGTGTGTGTGCGTGCTGTGGTGGGAAAGAATGTAAGAGTCATCTTACATGAAGTGATTTAAAAATTAATCTTCCCTAAAGGAAAGCTTAGTCATAATACAATGTTATAATATATCATATCTTTGCTGTTTGGAGAATGCTAATCTACAACTTCTCTTTTGGAAAATTTAGGAGTAAGAAGGCTTTGTGTTTTTTGTTAATGTCCTTAAAGAGGACATTTCAGCCTTCATGCAAATGTGTGTGTGTGTGTGTGTGTGTGTGTGTGTGTGTGTGTGTAAAGTCAGAGCTTTAAAATATATTACTGAGATATTTAAACACTACCTGATGTTTTTCAGATTAGTGGCAAGTATTTACAAAATGTTAATCTGGTGTTGGTACAAACTCTATTGGCAAAGTAACAGAAATGGAACTAACCAGTTCCATTTACAACTGTAAATCAATTGTAAAGCTGTGCTTTGGGCAAGAGGTTGGCAAAGTGCTGCATAAATATCAGTCTAGAAATCATCTCACAAAGGAACTTCCAGCTACGTGAGTGACTTGGGAGTGTCGACACATTTTTCCTGAAGTATATACTTCATTTAATTGTCACTAATTTGTATGTTACGCAAATCTAGTTGCCATTTATATATTACAGTGTGTGCAGAAAAGCAAAATTTTATTCCTACTGGATTTTGTCCATCAGTTTTTAAGTTAGAAATGCTATGCTAGAAACTACAAATAACTTTCTTGAAATGGTGATTCATGATGATATTTAGGAAAACCTATTCTTTCAGATATTCCAATTATTTTCCCATGGTATCTGGCAGTTACATGTAAACACATAAACATATAAGTTTAAAAAAAAGAACAGATCCTACACACATCAAATCCATAAAATTATTGATCTAAGGAATGAATGTTGTATGCGTTCTATTTGATCACTCTTCAGGGTTTTTCTATAAAAACCATTAAAATAGTAAAACAGAATTAGAAACTGAAAATAGAAAAACACCTGTAAAGGCAAAAGAACCAATCATTTGGGGAAATGTCTTTGTTTTTTTACTTTTTTAAAGAATGGATCTCGCAATTCCAACAGAAAACACGTAGTCCATTCATTGTGATTAACAGCAGAAATTAATAATAGATTGAAACAGAAATATATCAAAGTCATCTGCTATAATTCATAATACCTACTGAAGTGATTATTTTATTGCATCTTCCAGAAGTGAATAATCTGGGTCACAGTGCCATGATGACACTTGTATATGTCTTCAGTGCACTCATTTACTTGTATCACAAGTAGTTATTGCCAGCTAGTACCCCAAGTACCAGATATAGAACAAAGAGAAAGATCTTTGCTCTGAAGGATCCTCTATCCTACTGTGACAGCATCTGCATGAACATATAGCCTAGTCTGCACACAACCACTTTTTCCTACTCTATCGGTGCTCACTTTCACCTACTCTCCCTTTGTCCTGCTGGATCAGTATTTACCTTCACCAACTTGATCTTTATTTTTTTTTACAGATTTACAGGAAGCACAATACACAAGCTGTAGGACTTGACTTTGAAAATACTCCACAGAGACCAGTTATTCAACCCAGCAATGTGTTTTCTATATAGCCAGTAGGAAGCAATATAGGCCCATGAACCTCTTCTATAGAAATGACTTTTTCAGTGGTGCTTTCTTCTTTCAATCCATCCTCAATCCTGTGTGCTGTTCTATATGAAATATTTCACTGCTGCTCACTCAATAGTTAGTGGGAGAGGTGACTTGCTCATACTGCATCACATCTTCTTTACTTTTCTTCTCACTCTCATCAGGAGGTGTTGATTGCACCTGTTAACATGTTACTCTTTCTTATTTGCTCTCCTCCTGTGTAGTGTGCAGTCATGAAGACAAAGGAATCTAACAATAAGATATATAACTTAGTCACTTAAAAGCTACCAAGTTATTAAGACATAGGAAACTAACTAGTAACAAATGAACACGTACTACCTATCCCCGAGATACTTTTTGTCCAGTGTTTGCAATTTATAAGTGGCCTATTCAAAAAACCCCACAACAAACAAAACATGTTTTCCATTGTACTCTGTAGGAAGAAAAAAAGATCACATAAAGGAATTTTAGATTTTCTCTACTTGAAGGATATATTTTTATAACAGATATTTAAGAACCTGAAGATGTAGGTAGGTATGTATTTTTAAAGTACAGAAGAAGAAAAATCTCAGAAGAAATTTCTGAGCTCAGAGAATATGAGTAAAAGGGAATGTGTTATCTCTTAAAATGTAATTGTTGAAATCATAATATTAACCCTTTCTCAAGTAGGGCAGGGTTGCTCATTCCTATAATCTCAGCTATAAGGGAAGCATATAGAGAGAGGATTGCAGTTTGAACACAGCCCAACTATAAAGACAGTAAGATAGCTTATCAATAAATAAGATGGCAGCATTGACTCACATCTGTAATCCCTGCTAGGAGAGAGGCTATAATTGAAGAATCATCATCTGAGCCCAACCTTGTACAAAAATGTAAGAGCCCCCTTCAAAATAACTAAATGCATAAAAGGGCTTGAAGCATGGCTCAATTATAGAACACCAGCATACCAAGCTTAAGACTTTGAATTCAAGCTCTGTTACTACAAAAATTAAAAATGAGAGCTTTTTCTGTTGGTACTTACACTTGAAACTTAAGTAATAATAAGAACCATTTCAGCACAAAGTAGTCTAGATAAAAAGACCCAAATTGAGTAGTATATTTCATCTTGCTAAGGAAGAATAATGCTTGCCATTTCTCACATGGTCTCAAGGCTTTCTTTTGTTTTTTTAATATTACAAGAGTATAGGAATGTGATATAGGTAGATGATGTCACCTAGAGCTTAATCAAATTTCTCCATAAAGTTAGAATTGTTTTCTAACATGGAGATAACCTGATGGTCCAGGGCTATGAAGGAGACTGTGCTGTTCTCAAAATGCCAAGGTCATTGCTGGGAAGACATTTGCATGCTGATGAATGATCTATAGATTGCTGAGAAAGGGATGCATCAGAATTGTCAATGCTTGAATGAATGAATGAATAAATAACAAGAATCAGAGGCAGTGATTCAGAAATAATGGAGCTTGGAGGAAAGACATAGAATAACTATGGAATTAAGCTAAGGTGAATAGAATGGAAGAAACAGAACAGTGGATGCTTGCCAAAGCCAGACTACACTTAAAAGTTTTCTTCCATTGTTAGTTTATGTTTGTCTTGACTAATTTTTGGAATGAGAGCATGATTTTCTTGTATATCAAAGGTTTGGATCCTGAATATCCATGTCCACCTTAAATGACTCTAAAAAGCTTCAAATGTTGCACCTCGTAGAAGGAAGTCAGGTTATCAAAAAGTGGCTCTGTAAAGGAAACAAGGACCTCAGTCCCTCTTCTCTTGTTTTTTAGTTTCTTGGCACCCATGAAATGAGCTAGGCCTCCTGGCTGAATATTCCACCATTATGCATTAAGCTGCTAATGGTCCAAAGCAACAAGATCAAATGAATGTGGACTGAAACCTATGAGACAATGAGTCAAAGTAAACCTCACTTTCTTTTAGCTTGATTATCTCAGTTATATTGCAAGAGTGACTGGGAGGTTACTAACATACTTAGCACGGAATTACATAGAACATTGCTTGACTTTCTTCCTTTGGTATTTTTTCTTTTTGGTCATTATCACAGTGAGTGTTTTGCATAATGCAAATCCTTTATCCACAGTGAATAACAGTAATTTAATAAGCTTTGACACAGTGTTGTATGATCAGCTATGCAGTCTGAGATCTCAGATGAAGGGTACTTGTGACTCTGGTAAAACTGGTGGGATTTGACTCCCACTCATGTGAGAAAACATATATTCACAGGTACTGAAGGTGTCAGTTGAAGGACAGATTTGACAAGTCAGCAAACCTTACAAATTTTTGACATGACTTTGAATTGAGTAACTAAATTGCAGAAAATAAGGGACATAACCTTCTTTGGATATTTTATTTTTAGCATTGATCATTGCCATAAAGAAATAATAGGTTTGAAAGAGGAAAAGATGACAAGACAAAGAACAGAGAAGAAATTCTTCAGATTGTTGCTTCTAGTAATTCTGAAACCAGTACAGATCACTGTATAACTTTGGGCAAGTATATAATACTCATTATCCCTAATTTTTCTCAACTAAGAAAATAAAATTTAATAATTGATATGCATTGAAAGCTGAGGAATTGAGTATCTGACTTTTTTATCCTCTAGTTTTGAATGTTATTAAAAAGTGGAAGATGAATTTGAAATAACATAAAAATGAGTCTGTAGCAGGATAAATATGAGGTTGCATATTTCCTTTCTCACTTTCTTATTATCAGAAAAAAATCATTTAAACTTTTTGAGATGGTATTATTCTATTAGTGAATGATCAAATTGAACAGAAAATAATAAAATACACATAAGTAAATGCCAGAGCTTAGACTAATGCATGAGGATTCTTTTTTTTTTCAAATAAATATCAATAAATTAAATTTTGCTTAGTTTTGCTACATTTGGCATACAATCATTTAGTTTTTGACTTTCTAAAAACTTTAGGTAGCACAATAATTTCAAAGCTTGCCTTGGGTCCTCTTTTGTTTATTCCTGTGTTTAAGTAGTTTTATTTTTTTTTGTTATTATACTGGTAAAATCACAGGAACATACTCGAAAGATAGCTCCTATTTGAAGAAAATATGATAGGAAGTAATAAGTCACAAGTTATTTTGATCATCCATTGTCTTTCAGGGAATAAAAATAAAACAATAAAAACAAAACAAAACAAAAACACCTCTTTGTGCCAGATGCTCATGGCGCATGCCTATAATCCTGGTTATTCCAGAGGTTGAGATTTGATGATCATAGTTCAAGGCCACTCCAGGCAGGAAAGTTCTTGAGACTCATCTCTAATTAATTACAGAAAACCTGAAGTGGCACTATGATTCAAAGTGACAGAGTGCTATCCTTGAGCAAAAAAATCTCAGTGATAGTGCCCAAGCTCTGAATTCAAGCCCCATGACCTACAAAACATCAACAACCAAAACAACAACAAACCTTCTTTATAAATCATATATTCAATTTTAAATAAATTTCTATTTTTGAGTAAGTGCTGATAATACAAAATGAATGACTCAGTTTTTTCTTCCTATTCTAATTCCAATGGGTGGATGGATGAGTGTAATTAGATATGCATGTGTATATTATATATGAAAATGTGTGCATTAGCACTTGGTCTTTTAATTTAATCAGTTATTCATTACATTACAAAATTATTAAGAAATTATTGGAAACTTCAGGATGAGGATAAGGTTAGCTCATGTTATATTTTCTTCAAATTCAATGTAGCAGTCTTTCATAAGCTTCTAATTTAATATAGGTTTGCTCTTGGCAGTCTATATTGCTCCTGATGTTCTATCCTCTGTCCAGTGCACTTCCTGGCATCATATTACACATGAAAATAAACTTTGAATACTACTATCAACACATGTCCTTAAGCACATCTTTTTCAATAGATTAGAGCTCTTTGTGTGTGGCGGGGAATATGTCTACTGGGTATCAAGATTTTAAATATAGCCTAGCCATGTGTGAGTATCATCCATGAAAGCATCAAGTCAATCCTTAAAGCAATATTTGTCTCTACTCACTGTACTTTTCATCTTCAGAGATCTCTAAAATGTTTGGCTTAAGTCTTAGCCACAGAATTTTTCAAATTATGCAGCCTCATGATTTAGAATTGTGTTCCTGGAAAGTTCCTGCAAAAGAACAATAAAAGTTGTTTCCCAATTTCTATTGTTTTTTTTCACACTATTATTTTACAAATAAGTCTGAATAAGTTTAAGAAATTTAATAACTAGGTCTTAATTCACTGTGCTTTGTTTATGTGTATGAAAACCTCAATGTGCTTTGCATCTTCAGAAAGTCAGGCATGATGATCAACTTTTCTCATTCATTCTTTCTTTCACAATGGAAGAATTATTTTTAGCTTCTTTAGAATGGAGACCTAATTTCCAAATATCCTTTGAGTTTGATACAGCCTTATGATGAAGCTCTGGTCCTTTAAATATAAATGGAGAATTTCATTGCAGCTCTTGGAAACTTTCTTTAAAAGTAAGCCAGTCAACCTGCATCGAGCTAGAGATCATATGGTATATAAATAAAAGGTAAACACTGCAAAATTTAACTTGTGTAGAATCTAAAACAGTTTATCTCATAGGATGAAAGAGTAGAATTTGTTTTTTCAGTGCTCAGGGAGAGTGTGGGGGACAAAAGTACATGGAAGTTGGTTAATGGCTACAAAGTTACAGACACATAAGAAACATAAATTAGTATTACATTAGAGAAAGAATGATTATACTTAACATTTTACTGTTTATATAAAAATAGCTGGAAGAGAGGATTTTGTGGTATTATCACTACAAAGGAATGATAATGGATAAACTAGAGATCTTGAATTGTTCAATATGTAGTATGTAAATAGACCAAAACATCCTATCCTGTACTACAAAAGTACACACTAAAATAAAAACCAGTGCATAAAAAAGAGATAAAAGCTGGGATACTGGTGGCTCATACTTGTAGTCCTAGCTAGTCAGAAGGCCAAGTTCTAAGGATAGAAATTTGAAGCCAGCCCAGGAAAGAAAGTCATGAGACTCTAATTTCCAGTTAACCAGCAGGAAATGGATCCATGGCCCAAGTGGTAGAGCACTAGCCTTGAGTGAAAATCCTTCTGGAGAGCTCCTAGGCTTGGCACCAGAACTGGCACCAAGAGTTCCCAAGCCAAGCCCCAGAACTGACACAAAAAGAGAGAAAAAGAGAAAGAGTCATTCAATCTACTTTTCCTCCATTCCTTCATTGATTCTGAAATGCAACTACTACCAACTTGGAATTGAAATGAAATCACATGTTCACATGTTGGTATTGTAGAGCAGTGAATTGGAAAGCAGAGTGCTTTCTGACAACTTTGTGGTAATGAACTTCAATTTCAAATAAAGATGTACCAATGTTTAATTTATATTAAAAGGTAAACTATGGCATATTCATTATGATACTTACTAGTTACTTTGTTGTTAATAGTGTTTATGCAATGTTTCTGTGTTGACAACTTTTATATTTTTCCACTTTATACAAATACGTATAGCTTAAAAGCAGGTCATCTTAAGCCATAGATAACATACCCATAAAATATACAGCTAAACAAATGAAAAATAAAACAATAAAATTATTAAATCATAATGCAGGTTATTTACTAAAGTACAAAATAAATCCATTAAGTAACTCCAATAATCAAATTTGAGGAGAGGGATTACTGAAAAATCTAACATTTCAAGAAACATGTTTTAATGATAACATTTTAATTGAGTCAATACATTTCTAATTCTAAAAAGTATCCCATAGAATGTATTCTTTTAATATGTTATCTAACTTTCTTATTATTAAGTGTGAATAATATGTACTTAATACTAAAAAAGTCACAGTGTCTTCAACTAATTGGCTCCTTAATAAAACAAAATCTCCATGGCAGAAAATATAAATGATGTTAATAATTTTTATTTGGACATATATTTGATTTATATTTATGTAAATGTAACTGTGCTAAAAAAGCATACTTGTTTTTACATAGTAAATATGACATTTCATGTTAAGCTTGATGGACTGTGAGAAAATCTTGGCCCAAGACCTTCTTGCGACAGGAAGAACTATAAGTGGTGCAGAGAGAATATAATTTTAAGACTATGAAATGTCCTTGGCATGGAAGAACGGTGGGGAGCAGGCAGGGGTGTGAGGATCAGAAGGAATGGGAAGGGAAAACAAAGGAGGAGACAACAATGCTTGATAAAATGTACTCATTACCATGTTCATGTTATTGTAACCCCTCTGAATGGTATTTTCACAATTAAAAAAAAAAAGAAATAAAAGTCCCCTGATCTCCATGGTTTTTCTAACTAGAAGTAATGTGCCTTTGAGGAAAAATGAGGAATTTATTTTAATGGAAATTATGACAATGTAAAAGAAGTTAAAATGAAGAATGGGATTCATGGAAGAACAGAAAAAGGAGAAAACAGAAAAAGAGTAGAAAACATTTTGGAAAAGAAAATTCAATTTTTATTTTTCACTGGGCTTCCAAAGACTATTCTGTCATGAAGCATATGTATATGTTATCTTTCCATCATGGAATTTAGTGGCATGTTATCTTATTATGAGAATCCATGTAACTGACAGTTTTCTATCAAGAAGAGACAACATTAAAGGTGATATTTTTAATTGTTTCACTTAAAATATTGTACTTTAAGGTAATTGATCCCAGATAATGAAGTAAAAGGAACTGAAAACTTTATCACAGCAAAGGTAGGCAGAAAAATAAATTGAATTTTAGACTATGAACAGTCTCTTTTGTTTGACAAAACAAGTGATGTTTCAAGGGACAGAGTTTGCCATTGTAATTCTTACAAAATATCATTTGTAAAACAGAAGTTACTTAGCATTTGTTTGTAAAGAGAATTTTGCTTTGTTTCTTGGATACATTTTATTGAGGAATAATACTACAAATGAGAATTTTTTAAATTACAGTCAAATGAGCAACATGAATAGGAACAAAGCAAAATCATTTATTTAGTTGGCACAGCATATTCAGAAGACAGCACTTTCATGCTCCTAACAAAATTATCAACCCAAGTGGAAGAAGATTCAAACCTGCATAATTTCTTCTTTATGTAGCATAGGCAGGATGGAATCTATCAGCAAATAATATATCAGAATTCTACCTTGTGTCAGTTACTACCTTTCTGTTTTTTCTTAATTCAGCCTTGCTTTCTTCTTTTTGTTTATTGGTTGTGGGACTTGAATTCAGGGCTTGGGCACAGTCCCTGACCATGTTTGCTCAAGGCTAGTGCTCTATCACTTTGAGCCACACCATCACTTCCTATTTTTAGATAGTCAATTGGAAATAAGAGTTTCATGGATTTAATCTGGCACTGGTGGCTCATGTCTGTAAATTCTAACTATTGAAGTGGCTGATATCTGAGGATTGTAATTTGAAGACAGCCTGGGCACAAAAATCTATGAGACTGTTTCCTCCAATTAACTACCAGAAAACTGCATACAGAGCTGTGCCTAAAAGTGGTAGAGCACTAGCCTTGAGCAGAAGAACTCAAGGACAGTGCCAAGGCCCTGAATTCAAGTCCCAGGAAGAGAAATGAAGCAAGAAAGCAAGGAAGGAAGGAAAGAAGGAAGGCAGGAAGGCAGGAAGGCAGGCAGGCAGGCAGGCAGGCAGGCAGGCAGGCAGGCAGGCAGGCAGGAAGGAAGGAAGAAGGGAAAAAAGTTGCACATACTTTCCTGCCTGGGTTGGCTTCAAACCACAATCGTCAAATCTCAGTCTCCTACTTAGCCTCCTGACTAGCTAGGATTACAGACATGAGCCACCAGTGCCTGCATAGTCTTGCTTTTAAAACTTCATTATTTAAAAAATCTTTTAATATTTATCTCTTGTAAGATGTCTGTAATTCTGCATAGCTAAACATAGTTTTCCATTTCATTGTACTACTTCCAGCCATCTTATTATTTCCATCCGTCTTTTCTCAGCTAAGTAAATCTGAATTTCACAAGAGCTAATCTCTTTGCTGCGATCTCTCTATCCATAGAATTGAAAAGGAAACTAGGACCTGGAATGCTTAGGTACTACATTAACTTTGAAGCAATTCTTCTACCATCAGCCAGCCATTTTATGTGATGCTTGGTACCCAAGACTCTGCTGACATTTTGTAAGACAAACTTTCCATTCTGTTCCAAACATAACTAGAATGACTTCTATCTGCAGAGTCTGCTACTCCATTTATTTTGCCAAACATTTGATCTGCTCTATATTACAGTTTTCCTACTTGTGCTTTGTTGGTTGTTTGCTTTGTGAAAAATTGGTTTCTTCTTTTTTTTTTTATAATTTTCTGTGACATCATAGTACTGAAATATGGACACTAGTTCTGATCTGGAACCATCTTGGCATCTTGGTGGATAGGTGATTGGCAGCTGAATTCCCGGAGCAGGGACTTGAACAACACAATACCAGACCTGCCAGACCCGTGCCATGAACTACTGAGACTCTGAACTCTCCTCCTGCCCCCTGTGACCCTGCCCTTTGACCATGACCCTATTTAGAACCTGACCACCTTAGCTGCCATTTGGTACCTTGTTTCTGTCTCCTGACTCTCTTTGACTCACCAAGAAGCCCCTCTTCAACTCTCCCTCTGGTTTGTTGAGATTGTTTTTCTGCTCTTTCTTTTCTCTGTTACCTTCTTGGCTCAAATTTCTAACAGTATTAAGTATGTTTGAAGTTGCAAGGTTTGGGGGGCCATAGGTCTACTCATAGTGACTGGCTTGATTCATCTTCTCAAAATGTCACTTCTCTGTATCTCGCAATTGAATTCCCATATAATAGTATTGAAGTAAGGAGGTGAGGTCTGGCTGGCGCCATATTGGACACATGGTTGAATGGTAGGGTCTGGCATCTTGTCTTCATACTGGGGGAGGAAAATGCCCCCTATCCATCACCTGCCTCCCAAGTGATCCGCGCCTGGAAGCAGGGGCCGGCACTTGGCTGATAAGTGACTAAATCTTTCAGTCCAGTGCCTGGGACTGGGACTTTCCTGTGGACCCGCCCCGTACTCAGATGCTATTTAGTCCCGGACCAGGCCAGTCACCAGAATGATATGCTATGTGTCTCTGTGATCCTGTTCTGTGTTCTGTCTCCTGGCTTGTCTCCGGTCATCATGGCGTCCCAATTTGGCTCTTCATTGGAGCTGAATTGGCTTGTAGGTATTATTTTTGTTCTTTTTATCCTGTAGCATGCTTCTTATCTGTGTTATGTGTATTTGGGGGCTGCAGGCCTTTGTAACAACGGCGCTTCCTGCAGCCTATTAACGGTGTAATAAAAGACTCCAGTATTTCATATTCCAAAATGTGGCTTCTGGGATGATTTACCTTACAAAGTATAAACTGGCATTGATGGACTTTAATCTGATCACTCACATTTTCCAACAAGAGTCAGTAATTTAGCATGTTTTCAACCATGAAAAGGAAAGACAATTCCCCTCTTGATTATTCTGACTGATTTAATTTTCATGTGAATGACCTCCGAAATTCCATATATTGAATGCTTGATCCCAAGGTGGTCACAAGGGGTCAAGAGAGAGAGACAAAGCTTCAGGAAGTGGTTAAAGTGAGAGGTCCTCAGGCCATTGGAGGTCTACTCTCAGAGAGTGTTATGGGTCTGTGGCCTTTTCTAATTTATTTTGCTCCATGTTTTATGATACAAACAATTTTGCTCTGTCATATACTCCTACATTGACCTTAAACTCAAAATAATGGGGACAGCTAATCACAGACAGAAACTTCTAAAAATGTAGAAAAAGAGAAAATAAACCTTTTCTTTTTATACATTCATAATTTAAGTATAGTGACAGAAAGTTAACAGACTGACCTAGATTGTTTATATCTCTCTGTCCCTTTCAATCGAGAATTACACCTGATTCCACATTGTCTTTGTTTCCCTTTTCAGCTCTTAAAATTGTATTAGACATATTGCTATCATCATAATAATTACCACTACCAAATTCATCCAACATCATCATTATGCTTCTATCAACAATTTTTCATTCTACTTACATTATATTACATCAGACTCACTAGGAAACATACATTGTGATAATGTCCTCATATTAGGAACTTATGGTAACAGGTGTATACAGATATTGTAAACAGCTTACACATGAGGAAACTAAAGAACGAAGCTTAAGTGAAATTTATGGTTATGTAAGAATTTGCCTTGGATATTACTTTTCTTCTGGATGCATACTTCCTATTTTGGCTAAGATAAAATTCATCAATTTGCTTCATTTATATATCTGAAGGACTGAGTCCTGCCTTATTCCCCAGATCAAGCAAAGCATCAAATGTGTGCTCATATGGTTGTCCACAGGCAGTTCATTCTGACCACAGTCCCCACACACCAGATGGAGCATTCCACTGTGGGGCTGGACAAGGACACCACCTTTGGACACCAAGAGATCATAGCCCATTGTTATTTTCTGCTTCTTGCTAAGATCTATATAAACCTTGCCCAAAATCCAGTCCCTCCAAACCCGCGGAAAAGTCTGTGTCCCCCACCGTCCCTCAGAAAACAGTCCTCACCTGTTGACAATCGAGCCTATTCCTTTTCAGTTAATTCTCCAATGTCCCCACAAATATCTATTAAAATATGTGTTTCCTTCATAAAAAAGAAGGGTTATAAGTGATCTATTTGGATCAAAGTTACCACTTAAACTCAATATCCTTCCAGAAACAATAAATAGAATGTTTTAAAAAATTGTACATTTGCCTCTAATTATACTTTTCTACATCAATAAATACATCTAAATTTGAAATTTGAAAAGTATAGCAAGTTTCCTAAGCAGTAGCTTGTTCCTTGAACTAAGGACTTAACATTTGCTACACTGGCATTCTACTATGTGAGCCATATCTCCAGGTCTAATTTTTGCTCATTATTTGGGATAGCATCTCACTGCATTTTTTTCCTGGCTAGCCTAGAGTTACAATCCTAATCCAAGCCTTCAGAATAGCTACAATTCTAGTCATGAACCACTGGCATCTGCCTCAGTAGTACTTGCAATGAGTAAATGAGTATGTGTTAAAAAGATGTTAGCATAAAGTAACTTTGATCACCACATAACAAACTTCCTATAGTGGAAATTCAATGAGATCAGTGAGTAGTTTGCTCTTTCACTGGGGATTTCTATATTCTTAAAATGTACCTGGGACTTAGCTTCTCATGACATAAGTACATGTTGTGTTAAAATCTGACTATGAACTTACCATGTGAAGCAATAGTTTAAAAGAAAAGAGATAACTGACATAAAATGCAGGAAAGGCAATAAGGTTATAGCTGGCTTCTGGTTTAAATATAATCATTAAATGATAATGATTTGCATTATGGAACTGATTATCAACTGACAGGTTGAACTGGCTGATGCATTGACAATAAAATCAAGGAGAAATAATTATTTTTTTTTCAAATCTCAGAAGAATCATCTTAGTGATAGTATCCAATGAAACCTAGGTAGTGTAGAATATATGTAGAAGAATTGAATATGTACCCACAGGGCCTCAATAAACTCTGAGATTTCCATGATGTCATTACCTCGCCCCTTCTATAGCTTGCAAGGGCGAGTTTGCATTACAAGGCTAGGGCCTTGATTTTTTCAGCCTTTATGTGTGCTGGGAAATACGAGGAGAAGACGTGATTTGAATCCACAGGGCCTGACACACTATGTTTCAGGGAATGAAAGGCTGATGTGCCCTGAATTTAAAATGGCTAACATCAGTTTAAACTCTTTTTCTGTACTAAATTCCCAGCTACTGACTGGTGCCTAGTGCATTCTCTGTAGGCAGTCTCTTCTGTTTGGCATGTGATTTCTGAATCCCAGTGTTCCTTTCTTTCAATAAGGCAGCCACAGTCAGGGATAGAAGTCCATTTGTACCGATGCGGTGGCTGTACATTAGTTTATTGTATGCTAAACCTTCCAGTTGAAATCTTAATGCACAACTTCTGCTGAATTTTAGCATTGTGGCAATGGATATCAAGGAATTTTATTTGCTCAACATTTTTTTAAAGTACGTCTTTATTACTTTTAGAAGTGACTGAAACATTCATTTAAATAAAATAATAAAGTTATTCTCAATGTAATAAAAATATTGACACTAACAGGAAAACAAACAAAGGCAATTCTCTTTCCAGGGCTCACACATTTAATTTTAGCTTCTCAGGAAGCTGAGATCTGGAGGGTCCTGGTTTACAGCCAGCCTGGGCAAAAAAGTTTATGAGACTATAATTAATTAGCTAACTGCTAGGCTGGAGACAGGCCTCAGGGGAGTGCCAGCCATGAGCAGAAAAACCAAGATGGAAGCCGTGAGTTTAAGCCTTAGTACTGGAAACAACAACAACAACAACAATAATAATAATAGCTAAAAATAGTAATAAGAATTCTTGCCACTTCTAATACAATAAAAAATATTCTGCCTTACAGAAATTAAACTGGTTGGAAATATTCAGTTATATGTTCCTCCAATAAAGGATTTCTGCCTAGAATATATATCACATGCCTCTAATATTAACATTCTTCTGTATATGCTTAGAAGGAAAAAGGATGATTGTAAGTACATTAAAAAGAACAGCAACAAAGATAAAACCTCTTGTGTCCCTATCTTGGGCTTATTTCACTTAGCATCAGGTTATATGGTCATATGTACCAGCTTTTGATTTCTGCTTGTCCTGGACATATACTAGTTATTGCAGATAAGGGAAACCATGGGACCTATGTTTCTTTGAGTCTGGCTTACTTCACTTAACATAATTTTCTCCAAGTCTGCATTTCCTAACAAATAGGGCAGTGTCATTCTTTCTGATGGAGGCATAGAATTCCATTATACATATATATATATATATATATATATATATATATATATCACATTTTGTAAATACATTTTTCTAATTTGGGGAGAGGAAGGGAAATAACAAAATACCGAAATAAGGATACAGGATGACCCATTGTAACAATGATATGTACAAGACACTATGTTAAAAACGAACTTTAAAACATTGTGGGGAAGAGGTTTGGAGGAGTTGGGGAGGTAGGGAGGGAAAGTATGGTAGGGGAAAAATAAAGGAGGGTGCAACAATGCTTGACAGGAAATGGACTCATTACCTTGTTCATGTAACTGTAATCCCTCATACAGTAGCTTTACAATAAAAAATATATATATTAAGAAAAAAACAGAAAAAAGATCATTGAAATCACACAAACCAAATAATCAATTAACTTTTGGGAGAAATAACATATAGTGTGGCTCTAAAAAAGTGTCTGGATAAAAAGCTTTACATGCATCATAGATGTAATAAAAATACTGAATTGAAATCCTTTTGTATAACCAGTTAAAGATAGTTCAGAAATATAAATAAAATATCTGACAATGACATAAAAAATGGAGCTGTTACAATAACAAAAAATGAAATGTAAAGTGTGCTATATAAGGCAATATATTCACCAATTAGAAGGCATAGATAAGAGAATAGGATAAAGATAAGCAAATTAAATAGAGAAAATAAGTTTTTTCTAAATATGTTCAAATATGAAAATTCAAGCTTGAATGACTGAAATGCAATAAAATTATAGACTTCTAAATCTTGAATGAATTCAACAGGTATGATATTAGAAGATAGTACAAACGACCTTTACAATTTACTGATGTCCAGCTCTTTATCCTAAAGTAATCCGTTCAAGCTTATGTAAGGAGAAAGGCTTCCTAAAATTATAGAAACTATTCCCTCTATCACTTTGAAATTATCCGTAGCTCCATCATTGTGTGATGGATATATACATCTATTATTTATTTATTTATTATCAAGTAGTTGTACAAATCAGTTAGCATTCAAGAAAATGGTTTATAAATACAATGCATCTTGATCAATGTCACCCCTTCATCCTTCTCATCCATCTCTCCCACTTCATCCCTCAATTTTCTTAATTTCTAGGATATGCATTGAGTTTTATGTCTGCATTCTCACCCTTTCCTCTCGTATTTGTCTACTCCCATCCCTTGATCTTAACCGTCACCCTTTCCAGTTCTGGGTTTCTGTTGTCTATTTTGTTGGACTGTAACTTAGCCTTTCTAACGAATTACACCATGTGAGTTTTCCCTAAATCTATCATGATTTGGCTTAGTATACCTATGTACATCTGGGTACAACCCCAAAGTGTTTACTTCCCAATTTATAAATTAATTATAGGCTCCACATATGAGAGAAAATATGCATCCTTGTCTCTCTGGGCTTGACTTACTTCATTTAACAAGATTTTTTTCTTATCTTTCTTCAGAACTTGTAAACCTGGAAGATTTGTGCTAGTAGCCATGGGAACAGAAATAAACCAGGTGTATGCACATAGTTGTATATGATGTTGGGGCTGAGGATAGCACGAAGGACAGGGGAGACATAGCTTTTGTATATTTACATATACCCGGATATATTCTAACATTCCTACAGAAACACTTCCATTTCTTTCTCCCTTTCCTCACCCGGTTTCTATAACAGTTCTTCTAGACCTCAGCGCACATGCACCCAATGTGATGGTTACATAGCCCTTTTGTTAGAGCTTCCAGAATAACACATCATATCCAGGATTCAAACAAGAGTGTAGAAAATTCATTGACTTTTTGGCAAGAACTAGTAGAAAGCCTCCAACACAACTCAGGGTTATTTATTTCAGGCATGCAATTATTCTGCCTGATTTTGTTGCCCTTTTTACGGAGCCAAATTTTCATTTGCATAAGTTGAGTGATTATGTGTTCAGAGCATAGACACAAGCTGAAAGATGATATCAGTGGCTGGAAGAACAGGATGCCAGTCCTCTTACACAAAATGATATGGAGCAAAGAAAGCATCTTACCTCTGATGGGTTATGATAAAATGTCAATGTCTTAATTAATTTACTTTTTTATGTTTTTTTATTGTAAAAATAGTGTACAGAGGGGTTACAGTTACATGAGTAACGTAATGGTTACATTTCCTGTTGAGAATTGTTACCTCCTCCGTTGTTTTTCCCCTACTTCCTTTCCCTCCCCACTTCCCCCACTTCTCCTCCCGCCCTGCCTCCCCCCACCCGGAAAGTTGTAAAGTTCATTTTCTACATAGTGTCTTGTACATCTCATTGTTACAATGGGTCAATCTTTATCCTTGTTTCAGCATTTTGTTATTTCCCTTTCCCTGCCCAAATTAGAAAAATGTGTATACAAGATGCAGGGCACCGATATCAAATACAGTCTTAATTTATTACCTCTGGAATTCTATTTATCAAAGTGGAAATTATTTACTTGATGCTCAAATTTGTCAATATTAACACAGTTTCCACAAATTTGTACTTATTAAAAAATGTAGGAAAAGCTTACATGACCACAGCTTCAATTCTTTACAACATAAAAAATTTAAAGTTAGGAACAAATTTTTGGATATTGAATGTGAGACTATAATGGGGGAAAGTATACTTAATGTAACAACTGCTACAGAAATGTGAATTTAAATACTTTATGTAGATTATAAACAAGCAATGAATTTTGGAGTTCAACAGAAAGGGGATTTAATTTCTTGAAATTTCATGATTTTTATAGCATTCATGCCTCATCCACCTTTGCATTTCCTCTTCTGTCAGATAATAATATTAAAATATTATACTACATAGCTATTTTATGAGAAAGGAATTATAGTATGTGTGCATGGAAAGAGGTTCACTTTTTGCATATATTTTTATTCAGTGTTTCTGATTATAAAGGACAGGCAATTATATATCTGCTTATGATTAATTTTATTACTACTTATCAATTAATTACTTATAGCTAATTGCTAATCATATGTATGATTATTACTAATTACTAACCTGATTACTAATTGTTTTACAATAGCATAAATGAGCCCTTTCATCTCATCATTAGCATGATCCTAGTCAGGCAAGTGGCACAAAGTTAACATTGAGAGCTTTTCTCCAACTACTCATCAGACGTATGGGTTTTATTCAATGAATGTGAATTTTTTACTTTTTTATATTAAAAAAATCTCATGACATTCTTAGGCAGATCATCTAATATTGGTAAGCAATTTATCTGCTAACCTAGGTTTACAAGAAAAAGCATACCAGGATCATTCAGGGAATTTCTGGAGCAAATGGTCCTAATAATTGCTTAAATTATTAACTTTTCTTTGTGCTAGAGAAGTGGAATTTTCCTGAAATTTCTATTTGTTAGACAGAAAAGACAGAAAACTTCACAACATGAAAAGAGATACAAAGTAGTTCTTCAGTTAGTTCGTTACATATTGTTGACTCAGGAGCCTGAACTATGAGGATGTAGCCATACTGGCTAGAAGAGTAGATGAGATATCTCCAATCAACCAGCAAAAAATAGATGTAGAGACATGGCTCAAGTAGTAGACTGCTTGCCTTGAGCAGAAAAAGGAAAAGTAAGAGCATGAGGCTCTGAGTTCAATCCTCAGTACCAGCAATAGTAAAGATACTTATATAAATAAATAAAGCATATTAATTTACAAATGATAAAGGATACTCTTGAATATTTAAATAGAGTTGATGTTTTTTGAATAATACCTTCTAAACTATTGAAGAATATGCTAGAGTGAAATTTACACCATTCAGAAATATCCATGAGGGGTCTGTTTACTTGTTTAATTTTTAAATAAATTTAAAAAATTAACCTTGATTTTTTTCATGATATAGAAGTCAGAGTCCAATAAAATAAAATGAAATTACTTCATTATTCAGAGACTATATTCTGAGTACATTTTTAAAAAGTTCCCTGTTTCCAGACTAAGTCTTTCTAAGGAAACCCAATTTTATCCATAAATGACATCTTAGACCAGTATCTTCAACATGGCTTCATCAGATCCTTGCTTTCTCTCTACTATCCTTCCTCTCAGAATCCAGTCAAATATTTTCTTAGTTATTTTTAATGTATTATCTATTGCTGTAGGGCACAATTTGGTCCCTCTAACTTGGAATATTGTGGGTGTTTTTCCCTAATTAACTTCAAATATTGTTTCCTAAAGGAACCATTCCTTCAACTCCCAGTCATGTCCTCAGAACATCATCAAACTCACTTCGTTTTACATTTATTTGAGTGAGTATTTGGTCATTCTTTTTTTTTCTCACTGTACTATAAAATACAGATCTTGTATTTGCATCTATTTCCCCCTTTGGGGCACTAATAGTCTGGTTTATAGAATATGGAGAAAAAAATAAGTAGTCAATATTATTTGAACCCATTCTAATACATATAACACAGAAATGATCCATGCCCCCATAGATCACATATATTATGATATGTTCAGGGAAGGAAAATCAATGCATAAAGAAGTTAGATTAATAGCTGTCTAGAGCTGAGAGTGGTAATGAGGATTAACTGTTAGCTGGAATTAGGGACCTTATGAGAATGATGGAAATGTTCTAAAACTGGAGTGTTAAATGATGCTCTACAATATAATAAATCCATGAAAAAAATCATTCAATTTCAAGTTTAAAAGGAGTGGTTTCTATAGCATGTAAATTATATTTTATATATTCACCGCAGCCTGGAATTTTTACTAGAAGTGATATAATCCTCTTTAGGAAAGCCTAGAGATTGCATGTACCCATAAAGAACCATGCTGGTATTTTTAGAAATTCCTTTTTTTTTTTTTTTTACTGAGAAAATACTGTACAGAGGGGTTACAATTACATGGGCAAGATAATGAGTACATTTCTTATCAAGTATTGTAGCCTCCTCCTTTGTTTCCCCTTCCCATCCCTTCCCATCCTCCATCCCTCCCCGTCCCCCCACCCAAACCTCCCCCCCTCCCTGCACCAAAGTTGTAAAGTTCATTTTCGACATAACGAACTGTATATCTCATTGTTGCAATGGGTCCACCTGCATCTCTATTTAAATTATTTGTTTTTCCCCTTCCCCTCCACAAATTATACCGACATCAAATACAGTGAAAGCAGGGGTTATACTGTGGTGGAGGGACATACAAAGCAACAAAGAAATAATCTTAGAAATCTGTTAGAAACAATCGCATGAAAGAAAAAAAAACATTTGAATACATATCTTAGGGTTCATTTCCCTAACATCACCTTATCTGTCCTTTTCTGCTTGACTCAGACATATACTAGATATTCCACATAGAACTCCCCTATGACCCAGCAATCCCACTTTTGGGCATTTACCCAAATGTTTACAAACAAGACCACACTAAAGCTACCAGCACAACTATGTTTATTGCAGCATTATTTACCATAGCTAAGTTATGGAACCAACCCAGATGCCCCTCAGTAGATGAATGGTTCAAGAAAATGTGGTGTATATACATAATGGAATTCTATGCCTCCATAAGAAAGAATGACATTGCCCCATTTGTTAGGAAATGGAAAGGCCTGGAAAAAAATATATTAAGTGAAGTAAGCCAGGCCCAAAGAAATATAAGTCCCATGGTTTCCCTTATTTGCAATATCTAGAAATTCCTTTAGATATTTTTTATTTATTTTTTGGACCCTTTGTGTTAGTGGTCTGCACCACTTATTTGCAACCTTGCCCTTGGAACTACTTTGCCTGTCTGATAGAGCGCCTAGTGCTCCTTCAATTCATGTTCCTTCAATTCATCTACCCTGGGTAGATCTTAGATTTAATGACAGCTGCAGGAGTATTGAGCCACACATCCTATGAACTGTAGTTCATGGTCATTCCACAGCTTGGTCTGAAATTTCCCTTTATAGCCCTGGTTATGATATTTAGTATATTCTGGTATCATTGCTTTATTAAGTTTCTGGCACATAAATCAGAATATCTAACTCTATGTTTTGGTTAGAAACTACCAATATGTCTGTCCTTCCAGGACTATTCGTTTTCAAGTATTGAAATTTCAAAAATAATAATATGGAATAATATTCTGCTCTTCCTATACAGGATATACATTTGTAAATTCCAGCAATCTTTGCATACTCTTTTAACCTCTGGAGATGATTGAATGATCTTTGTGAACTCTGTCCTTCAACACAGTACAGCTCCAAAGTAGATGTTATTTTCTCTCTGGAAGCCTCTCCCTTAAAGTTCCAGTGTGTACTGAGTAGTCCATTTTCTCACTGTTGTATCCCATGATTCCACTGTCACAGTATTTTAGTTGGCAAGAATTTCTTCTTCATTTGTTTTCTCTGCTTCTCAACTGTGTGAATCAAAAACCACAGATTTTTACCTTTTAAATCTGGTTTTCTGAAGCTTTGGCTAATGCCAAACTTATAATAAGTACATGGTAATATTGATTTAAAATAATTTGGCTATATTTCTTTTTCTTCTTTTTATAATTTAATTTTATTGTCAAGGTGATGTACAGAGGGGTTACATTTACATTTGTAAGATAGTGAGTACATTTCTTGTTAAACATTGATACCCTTCCCTCTTTTATCTCCCATTTTTCTTCTATTTCAATGCCCCTCCGCAAGTTGTAAAGTTCAATTCCAACATATTGTCTCATGAGTATTGCTATTGCATTGGTTCACATTTTGTTCTTTATTTCACCATTTTGTTGTTCCCCTTACCTTCCCTAATTCAGATAAATGTATATACATTACAAATGGTACCAAAATCAAATGGAGTGACAACAGGGGATAAACCATGGGGGGGGGGGAAGAAAAAACAAAAGAAAAAAGAAATAATTTCATGTAGTAAATCAAAAGCAACAAACAAAAACCTCTGTTTTTCTAACTGTAAATACACGTGCACACCTGTATTTTATTATATATATTATATATATTTAGTTTATACATATTATCTATTATTAGTTTATAAACATTTAACACTAGTTTATATATATTTTTATAAAATATATTGTATTAGTTTGCATATTTATATATTATCTTATTAAACTTTATTTTTATTATTAGGTTATACATAATTATTATATTGTTATATATGATTAGGTTATATATTTACTAATTTATATATATTTGATATTTATTAATTTTATTATATTTATAAGTGAAAAATGATTCTTGATATACAAACATTTTTTGTTGTAAAGCACATATATATAATTACATATAATATGCTTGTCTTTTGTATTTCTTTGAAAAATAAAAAAATTGTAATATAATTGGTATAGTTATGAATTATAATTCATATTTGAAATGCATTCAGTAATAGGAATATAAGAAAGAATACAAATAGGGTATAGAAGTATTGTCTTTATAAATTGCCAGTTGAATGGATGTTGTTCTGTTACTGATACAAATGTTGATATAGCTCTGACAGGGTTTTATTCCTTGTCATTTATATCCTGGCCCTCACTGGCTTTAAACTTAAACATAGTCATATTTTAGAGGCTATTTTTTTAGATCTTGCTCAAAATAACGTAAGAAATATGCTCTAAAATGTCTCAAATAATTTTCATGAAAGAAATTAGTTAGCATACACTGTTTACTCTCTACAATTCATGTAATAGCTTTAGAAGTGAATGTGATTTTTTATTTGTATTTGTTTTTGTTTTCTAGACTTAGTCATGGAGCTGAGTGGCCACATTTGACATGCCCTGAGAAGTGCATGTATATT
The DNA here is from genome assembly GCF_019054845.1 of Dipodomys spectabilis. Classification (NCBI taxonomy): domain Eukaryota; kingdom Metazoa; phylum Chordata; class Mammalia; order Rodentia; family Heteromyidae; genus Dipodomys; species Dipodomys spectabilis. Next base: position 4,333,497 of record NW_024870814.1, read on the forward strand.
TTTATGTATATTGCATGCATGTGTAAATATAACACTCTTATATGTGTTTATGTGTGTTATCTGCATGATTATGTGTGAGTGACACCAATATTCAGATATTTAATTCACTTTATTGGCCATCTGTAGTACCTGATTGCTATGTGAGTCATCATTATGTTGTTCTTTTTCTATTATTATGGATCATATCAATGTGGAGGAAGACAACTGAACAAATTACATAATGCTATAAAACTGAGAAGGAGAACAAATTGGCCCAGAAGTGCTAAAAGCTGAATTATGGAAAACTCTTCAAAGTTCAACTGAGCAAATAATGCTTAAAATCGTCATTTTGGAAGCACTCTCCTTCAGAATATCTCACCTGGGACAGACAGGATTTCACCATTTTAGTGTAGATTTTGGACTCTCAATTCACAAAAGTCACATTTTTTACTCACAAAACACTTAGATTCGATGATGATGACAACGACAACTACTACTAATAATAATACAAAAGATACAGAGGTAAAGGATTTGTTATTTCTAGTTGTCAGAATAAAAGATGTAGATCACAGATGGTTGGAACAGACACTGTTCCTCATGGTGTTAAACTAAAAGCATAAGCAACAAATCAGCACATCACTGAGTAGAAGTTATACTATTCTTCTTCTGCCTTTCCTGTTCTTTACCTTTCTCTTCATATGTTGTTTTTCTATCATTTCCTTTCAATCTTCCTCCTCTTGTCTGCTTTTTCCCTTGTCTTTTCTTGTCTGCCTCAACCCTGTCTCTCTTATTCCCTTCCATCTTTCTCTTCCTCATCTTTTAACTGCTTCTCTTGGGGTTCTGCTTTGTATTTCTGATCACATAGCACCAAAACTATATTACTGGGAAAACTTTTCCAGAAAGCCCACTAAGAGATGAGAAAAGATGTTTTCTAATGGGGACACATGTGCTCTAATTTAGAAATTTTAAGACAGGAAACCTTTCATTTGAGAGAAAAGGGAGGTACAGAAGATTAAACAGCAAATGACTTGTTGCTAATTGGGAAACTTTATTAGAATTCCAGTGAGTATAATTAATACAGTTCACTCAATAGGCCAATTGTTCTCTTCTCATCTATTCTCTTTTATTTAAAATTCTCCTCTCTTTTATTTAAGATTACATAAAACTATTTTGTGCCCAATCTTTTGAGTAAAAGTGAACAGAATTCCAAGGCTATGAATATTCTAAAATCTCTAGGAGTAATTATAATATGTATTTCTTATTGAAATTACAAATGTTATTTCTCTTGGGGTAAATCAAGAAGGACACATACTTTCCCCCAACATTTCATATTGATGAGTCAATAATGAGAAGTGATTTAAGCACTTTTTGAAGATAAAACTACAAAAACTAAGAAGGTTCCTTATTCTGACTTTTTGTATGTGACAATGATAAAAGAGGATTACCTCTGAGGAAGTGAACATCAGTTTATTTTTTATATACACTGTTTAACCAATTGTATCTCACCTTCAAGAAGAATATTACTCATTTGGAATATCTACTCTCTGTTAGCAATCACTTAAATGACTACATAATTGAAGCATGGACACATAAAATATTTTTTAAACCAGAATATTTAAACAAGCCCCATAAGAATATTTTTTAAAATGAAGTTTAGGCTCAACACCAGTGGTTCACCACTGTAATGGTAGCTACTCAGGAGGGTGAGTCAAAATTTGTAGCCAGCAAGGGCAGAAAACTCCAAGAGACTCCAATTAATCAGTAAAAAGTTGGGAGTAGATATGTTGTTTAAATAGTAGTACCAACTTTGAGCAAAATGCCAATCAAGAATTCAAGTTCCTGAGTTCAAGCCCCAATATAGGTACATAAAAAATTAGTAGTTTAATTTGCAATATCTAAGGTTCTACTTTTCAAATAAGTTTCTCTGTGATGTAAACCCTGGCTTATGAAACAACCATATTGTTTCTGTATTTCTTTTTGTTTTTTGTTTTTATTGTGAAAATACCGTACAGAAAGGTTACAATTACATGGGCAAGATAATGAGTACATTTCTTATCAAGCATTGTTGCCTCCTCCTTTGTCTCCCTTTCCCATCCCTTCCCAGCACCCACCCCACCCCCGCAGCCCCTCTTAGCCCCCATCCCGCCAAAGTTGTAAAGTTCGTTTTTCGACATAACGACTTGTACATCTCATTATTGCAATGGGTCCACCTGTATCCGTATTTAAACAATTTGTTTTTGCCCTTCCCCTCCACAAAGTGTACCAACATCAAATACAGTGAGAGCTTGGGGCTTGAACTGTCAGCTCTTCAATTCAAAGTGATCACTCTACCACTTGAGCCGAAACACCATTTCCTGTTTTCTGAGTGGTTTGTTGGAGATAAGAGTCTCACTGACTGTCCTGCCTGGGCTGGCTTTGAACTGCCATCCTCACATCTCATCCTCCTGAGTAGCTAGGATTACAGGTGTGACCCATCGGTACTCAGCTTAAAATACTTGAATTTTTGACAGATCATTTAGTTTGGAACAGTTATCTATGGTGTCTCACACACACACACACACACACACACACACACACACACACACACACACACATACACACACACATATAAAAGGAGAGAGAGAGGAGAAAAGTAAACAGAAAATAGGGAAGAGAAAAATAGCACAATTTCTACTTGGTATGCTGATTTCTTGCCTATGATTTAGTTTAACACCCAAGTATTCTAACCACCTGTGTTCTACATTTTTCATTCTGACAAATAGAAATGACAAATTCTTTACCTCTCTCCCTTTTCTAATATTCATATTTTCAGAGAGTAGAGAGTTCTGGGATGTTGGAGATGTGAGTTTTATGATTTGAAGCTCCAAAATCTGCGTATTAGTATTATTTAGAGATTGTGTCTGCTTAGTATCTATATCTTTGTCTATCCATCTGTCTCTATTTTTTCCTTTTAATAATTCCTGTTTAGGTCCAGGGGTTTGAACTCAGGGCCTGAGCATTGAACCTGCACTATTTTTTGCTCAAGACTAGTGCTGTACCACTTGCACAACAACTTCTCATCCATTTTTTGCTGGTGAATTCAAGATGAGAGTCTCATCAACTTTCCTGTCCAGGCTGGCTTCAGGGTATGATCTTCAAATCCCCTGCATAGCTACAATTACAGGGATGAGCAACCAGCAACTGTTATTTAAAGAATGGAAAAATAGAAGAGATCCCAGATTATTTCCCAAGATGTAGGAGTTTCAATGAAGGAGCTGATGCTGAATTGAAAAAATCTTGTTCAGAAACATGGTGTTCTTCGTCAGAAAACATAAACTACAAGATACTATAATCTAAACACATAAATTTTATATGGTAATTTGTTCACACTGCAGTGTATCTCGGATGAGCTCATATTATTAAAATAAAAATGATGTTCAAAACAAAATTAAGCTTAATTGACTTTAATTATAAAGATGTTATGTTAGATAATTCTTTTAATTTAGCAATAGAACACAAGAAGAGGAGCTTTACTAGTTTGGCAAGCCCAGTATACATAGCTACAACTTAGATGAGAGAACTGTTTGCCCATTAATACATTTCTGAGTTAAATAATAATGTATATATAGATAAGTTAGAACCAATGACTAACATCTTAGAAATAAGGCAATTTATTTTAAATGATTTTTTTTCTGCTTTTTGTATTTTCTTGTACTAAGTAGCATGCTCTCTACCACTTGATATACACCTAGGGCCTTTTCATTTTAATCTAGATTTTGGGACACTCTCTTGCTACTACTTTTGGAGGACAGGTCTCAAACTCAAGCTCTTCTTGTCTTTATCCTGTCAAAGGGAGTTACTATTATTATTATTATTATCCAGGGACTACTCATAGCAAGGGCATCAAAGATGGGCTTTATTTTATGTATAATCTTGGATCTAAATAAATGGCTTATGCCATTGATATATCTACCGCTCAGCTTTATCATGTAATAAGGCAATAATAGTTTATACTTCATAATATATTGATGTGCTTATGACTGCTTCCATCCACTTCTCCAGAAAACCTCTCACTATATCTGATGGAATAATGAAAATGAAGAAAAGCATAATAGTTTCAACTCATCACCCTGCTACTTTAAAATATACTAAAGAGTTTTTTCAGGAAGCCATAAAAAGGCAGAATAAAATGAAATCAATTTAATCTTTTAAGAATATCCGTGATAGAGACATTTTAAAATATGATAATAGTCATTTTATTTCATATCAGTTCTTTTCGTGGAAACTACAAGTGACATGCTAACAATGGCCTTTTATTAGAAATTCTGATCATTATTTGGTGGTAGAAATTGCCTGTAATATGTGACATCGAGAACATCTTATTATTCATAAAGATATTAAAAATGTGGGGTAGTGTCTATAATAAAATAACAAAGATAGTGAATTTAATCAAAGCGTATCATATTCACATATGGAAATACTACAGTGAAACCACTCTGTGGGAATAATATTTGTTCATAAAAATTAGGAGAGAAAAGAAGAAAAGCTCTCCAAAAATGATGACCTATATACTCTAGTTCACCTCAAAGAATTGCCTATATTTTTAATTTTATCTAATTATTTATCTCTATTTTTTATTTACAGGAACTCAATAAACAGGACCAAATTACATAATTCTGTGGCACCTAAATAATTTTCCAAGAGCTTACAAAAATTACTAGTATACCATTTGATTTGTTCAAATTTTTACTTCTACAATAATCGATATGGTTTGACTGAAAGCTTTATTAAAAACTTAGAACATAACTTTTTTTCCAAATGCATCACAAATATCAGTGTATGACACTAATAATTTGTTCTATGGCATTTATGAGTTTCAACAACTTCAAACAAAATAATAAGATGATACTATGACATAACACTTTAAGATTATTAGACATACACTGCTAGTTGCTATATCTTACCTTCTGTTTTAACTTTCTGCTTTGAAGGAAAGATTAATAGGGAAAACTAAATTTTAAAGTGAGGAAAAATAATAGTGTTATACTCTATGGCATCATACATTTTATTATTTTCTTTTGTTTACCTCATTTCAGATGCCCAAAATTATTTTCGGGAAATTAAGCAAAGTATCATGTCATGAGGTTTATATTTTTCATTGATATTTCCAGCCATTTCTTTATTTAATAGACATTTCACGAAATTTCTAAGCACATTTTCATAGTAGACATGCAAAATCAGGTATAACAGAATGGTAGCCCAAAAAGAGACTCCCTCTGTTCCGCCTTCTCAGATTTTGCTGATTAATGAAGGAGCCTGACAAGTTAGAAACTAACTGAATAGAAAGAATGAAAGAGCATCCTAAATAATCTGGGAGCAAAGAAAGGACCTTACAAATGGTATTCCCCAAAGAATTAAAACTTAGATGATTCTTGTAATGCTAGTATGTTTAATGGATTATTTCCTCCCATTGTTGACATGAAGAAGCTGTTAGTATTACATGGGTGGGGAAAATAAAAGAATATGTTAGAAGGCGAACAATACAATATGGAAATCTATTATATTTGTTGAGGAGGATGCCAAAAATAATTTACCAAAGGTTGTTGACATAAGAGTGTAAGGTGCAGGGAAAATGAGAATAAGCAAGTGATTAATCAAATTAAAGTATTGTATGTGCATGTGTGAATTCCATGATGAAACTCATTTGAAAAATTAGCATTCAATTAAAATAATGACAAGAATGTAAAACAGGTCATGTCTGGGTTACTGGGTGTGGGGGGGCCTCAGAGAAAGTTAAGGAGGGTGAATATGGGCAAATACTTTTCATACACAAGTGAAAATGGAATAATGAAGCTTGTTAAGATTGGTTAGGAAAAGAAAAGAATGAAGGACAGTGACTCAGGGGGTTAATGTGATGAAAGTCCATTGCATGCATACATGAACAAATCAAAGTAAAATCACTTTGTACAACTAATAAATGCTAATAAAAATGTAGGAAAAATAGAGACTAGTAAGTGAAAATATAATATTCTAAGCAAGTATCACAGCAGAAATAAATTTCACGTATTTTCTAATTTCCTTAAGTTCATCAATTATTAATAACAGTTATAATGAAATGTTAAAATTATATAGGATGTGAATTTTTTGCATTGTGTATGTATTCCCAGTTTACTGTGAAACATTTTAAGGCATTAGAACTGCTTCCAAATATTAGATATTACTTGGGAAAAGTGAGTTTAATTTCTTCTTTACATATACAAAAACTAAAACACAAATTTAAATAATTTAACCACTGTTTGCTTCCTTTAAAGTATAAGGCAATTCCCTGAAGTGTCACCATGAATGCTAGCATATCTCAGATCATACTAAAAATAATCAAGGAACTATGATATGAAATTAGGGACAGAAGCACTTATGATTTTACTATGGTCCTCACATCAAGAATAGACTGGCTATGTCTATGTGATTAAAATATATGTCTGCTCTTTGGAATAAATCAATAGATCATTCTCATTGCCTTTGTAGTTTGCTTGCTTGTTCCCACAGTAGGAAAGAAAGACCGCAACAAATAATAACCAACGTATCTTTGTCCACCTAGATAAAATCAAACCCAGTCAGGACAAGCTACTTTATAAACATGTTTCCAGATGAAACCAAAAATAAATAGTCGAAAAATGTGGAGAGAAGATGGTGGCGCTCTCACAGGTGGCCCTACTATATGTCTCTGACCAAAAGAAGATCTGGGGGCACAGCCACACTTTACTTCAAAAGATCCACTCCAATCAAACTTTAAACATGTAAACACTTTTTTCTACTATGAGGACTACCCTAGCAGCCAAACCCAGGTTGTCTCAAAAGTTACAACTATACATAATCTCAACCCTGAAGTCTCAATATCCCTCTCCAAGCAAAGAAAAAGAGAGCTAAATAGGCCACCTCCCACCTCCTCTGCTGCAGACCAGCATGGACCCCGCAGCCCACACAAGCTGGCTGCAAGAACTTCCACCTGGCTTCCCCAGCACCAGGACTCCCCAGGCTGCCACAGAGGAAACCCTTCAGCATCAGCAGAGCCACCCTCCCCACCTGCACCTGCCAACACCAAGACCCTCTGACTGAGAACCCGCCAACTCCATCCTACCTGCCACAGCATAGGCTCTGTAGTCCAGCTACACACCTCGTTGGTAACCCAATTGGGTCCACTCTGTGGGTGGCAATTCCCTGTGGGATCCCAAAGCCATCTGACCCAAGCCCCCTTCCAAAAGGGAGGGATCATAGCAGAACAGAACTCGGACATAATCTCTGTTCCTAAGGCTCCTGTGGCTACCTGAGAAAGCCTGGGAACACAGCTCCAGGCCTATGATAGCAGTCTACGAACCCAAAACACCCAAAACGCCCTGCCACCAGGCCTGAGAGTGGGACTCTAGACAGCAGGCACCCTCCCCCATCAAAAGACCATCTGCTCCCAACCAAGAAAAGTCCACAAGGAAAGTGGACTACAGCAAGGCATACAAGGTTCTATCAGGAATCTGCTCTGAGGACTACTGGAAGACTAAAGCTCCCCCAAAGAACCCAAAAAACCCATTCTTTAGTGTTCTTTTTTTTGTTTTTGTTTTGTTCTGTTAGTTTTTATCTCTGACCCTTTGTTGTTTTTATTTCTATGTGTTACTTATGTGTATTGTGATTTAGGATTTGCTATTCCTCTTAAAGCTTCTATTTTTCATTTCTATTTGTTTTTTTCTCCCACTTTCCAATTTCCTAATTTATAAGGTTTTTTTCTTTACTTCTTTCTTTTCCTCTCACTCTCCCCTTCTCCTTTCTCTCCACATTATACTACTACTCCATTGGAGCTACCCTCCCTAGTACATTACACAAAGTACGGCCTCCTTCTGTGTGTGTGTAACAATAATTATAACTTAGATTAAACAACTCTCCAATAATATCTGACTAATCTTTCACTAATCTCAGAAAGTCTCCCAAATACACTTATATAGATAAGTTCTTTTTCTTACTTTCATCTCGATCCCTAAGCTACTCCCTACATAACCTTTCTTCGAATTCTTTTCCACTTCTTACACTCAATAGCAAGGTCTTTATTCTCCTCCTACTACATATACCCTTCCTCTAAGCTGTTCTTACCCCTCTACTATCATTATACCCAAGTCCTCTTCTGAACTTGAACTCATATCTCTCCAATCCTAACCTTTCACTTCTCCATCTCCATTGATCTCTAACGATTTATATCTGACCCAACTTACAGCCAACTTACAGTTGTAGTTTGCTTGCTTGTTCCCGCAGTAGGAAAGAAAGACCCCAACAAATAATAACAACATATCTTTGTCCACCTAGATAAAATCAAATCCTGTCAGGACAAGCTACTTTATAAACATGTTACCAGATGAAACCAAAAATAAATAGTCGAAAAATGTGGAGAGAAGATGGCAGTGCTCTCACAGGTAGCTGTACTATGTGTCTCTGACCAAAAGAAGATCAAGGGGCACAGCCACATTACCTCAAGAGATCCACTCCAATCAAACTTTAAACATGTAAACACTTTTTTCTACTATGAGGACTACCCTAGCAGCCAAACCCAGGTTGTCTCAAAAGTTACAACTATATATAATCTCAACCCTGAAGTCTCAATATCCCTCTCCAAGCAAAGAAAAAGAGAACTAAATAGGAAAATACTTACATATAACTTTGAAACCCTAAGATCTATACATCTACATGTCTCCAGGTTGGGTCTGGTCCAAAAACAGTCTGTCCTACTGTTGTACCAGTATGGTTCTTGTCTCCAAATGAGTAGAACTATCTGCAGAAACACAAGAAACATGGCCAATCAACAAACACCAATATCATCTCCACATAAACAAGCTACAGAGCACTCCCAGAATAACCTAGAGGATAATGCTCAAGATAGATTAAAAGTATGGCTGGTAAACCTGCTGAATAAAAATTGGACACTCTTCATAGAGTTATCAGAGAATGCAATGAGGCCAATGAGAAGCTAAGAGATGACTTCATGGCTTCCACAAATAAAAAGATAAAGGAACTCCAGGAGAGGGAGAAAGAAGTTAATGAAAAGATAGGAACCTAGATTAAGGAGTGGAAAGAAAAGTCTAAGAACCAACTCCAGGAGGTAAGGCAATCTATTCAAGACTTAAAAGAAAACCTTAATAAGGAACTGGCAACCATCAAGAAAGACCAACAAGAAGCAAAGGTGATAGAAACCGAAGTAAAAAGCCTTCAAAGTAGAAAGGAGGAAGACAAAGAAAGAATATCAGAGGCTAAACACAGTTTAGACTCCATAGAGAAAGAGCACACAATTATTTATAACAAAACTAAGAAGCTAACAGATCACTGCAGGAAATACAGGATACATTCAGAAAGCCTAATTTGAGAATAATAGGTATGCAAGAGGGCCTGGAGAAGGAAGCCAATGGATTAGGAAATATATTCAGCAGAATCCTAGCAGAGAACTTCCCAAATATACAAAAGGACAGGCCTATCCAGATACAGGAAGCTTTTAGAACCCTAAATAGACCAGACCAGAACAGGTCATCCCACCACCACATTATAATCCGTACCAGCTCCATAGCCACTAAAGAAAGAATTCTTACAGCTCTCAGGGAGAAGAGAACAATCACATATGAAGGTAACCCAATCACAATCATCTCAGACTTCTCAGCAGACACCATAAAAGCAAGGATGGCCTGGAAAGAAGTGTGCCATTCCCTAAAGTCAAATAACTACCAACCAAGAATAATCTCCCCAGCTAAGCTCTCATTCATAGCAAAAGGACAAATGAAAACCTTCCACAGTAAGGAAAATCTGAAGCAATATATCTCTACCAAACCAGCTCTCCAAAAAATCCTCAAAGATGTTCTATATATAGAAAACCAACAAGAACAGAATAAAGTCAATGAAGCAGTCCACAAACAGAGAAATATGTAATCACAACAAGAACAGCCAAGGCACAGTTTCCCCCCAAAATATGGATAAAAATGTAGGGGCAGACAGACACCTCTCAAGTCCTAAACCTTAACATTAATGGTCTTAACTCTCCAATTAAGCAACATAGCTTGTCCAGTTGGATCAAAAAGCAAAATCCTTCTATCTGCTGTCTTCAAGAGACACGCCTTGCCCACAAAAATAAACATATTCTGAAAATGAAGGGCTGGAATAAAATATAGCAAGCATATGGCCCCCATAAACATGCAGGAGTTACCATCCTAATATCAGATTAAATAGACTTCAAATTAAAATCAATGAGAATGGATACAGAAGGTCACTACATACTATTTAAGGGATCTCTCCTTCAGGAGGATATTGTGATTCTAAATATCTACTCACCAAATAACAGAGCACGGAAATTTACCCGAGAAATACTACTTTCCCTTAAATCTCACATAGATGCAAAGACATTAATTGTGGGGGCGTTTAATACACCACTATCCCTACTAGATAGATCAACCTGGCAAAAACTCAAAGAGAAGCCTTGGATCTTAAAATCTGCATAGATCAACTAGACTTAACAGACATCTACCAAATATTTCACCCAGCAGCATCAGATTACATCTTCTTCTAAGCAGCACATGGAACATTCTCCAAAATAGACCACATTCTAGGCCACAAATCAAATCTGTCCAAGTTCAGAAACATTGACATTATACCTTGCATTCTCTCAGATCACAAGGGAATAAAATTCCAATTCAACACTAAAAGCCACCAAAAGAAATCCTGTAACACATGGAGGCTGGCAACACACTGTTGAACCACTAGTTGGTCATGGAAGAGATTAGAAAGGAAATTCAAATGTTCATGATATTCAACAAAAATGATCACACAAATTACCAGCTCCTCAGGGGCACAGCAAAGTTAGTATTCAGAGGCAAGTTTATAGCCCTGAGTTGCTACATCAACAAATTAGAAAGATCTGAAACCAACAATTTAATGAGCACCTAAAGCTCCTTGAAAAAGAACAACAAGCTAAACTATAATCCAATAAACAGAAACAAATAGTTAAAATTAAAGCTTAATTAAATGAATTAGAGTCCCCAAAAAATATAGAACAAATTAACAAAACAAATAGTTGTTTCTTCTGAAAAATTAATAAAATTGACAGACCCTTAGCAAATCTTATGAGAAAAAAAAAAACACACTCAAATAAACAAACTCAGAGATGAGAATGGAAACATCACTACAGAAACAGCCAAGATTCAGAAGATAAGGGGATACTTCTCAAACCTTTATGCTAATAAATTTGAGAATCTGAAAGATATGGACAAATTTCTAGCAAATATTGACATGCCCAAACTAAACCAAGATGATTTAAAACAACTTAACAGACCCGTATCAAGCATTGAAATAGAAGCAGCAATAAAAGACCTCCCACCCAAGAAAATTCCACCACCGTGTAGATTTACAGCCGAATTCTACAAGGCCTTCAAAGAAGAACTCACACCAATACTCCTCCATCTCTTTAATGAAATTAAAAGCAAAAGTTCACTACCACACTCTTTTTATGAAGCCAGCAAAACCCTCATCCCAAAACTAGATAGGGACTCATCAAAGAAAGAAAACTATAGATCCATTACTTTGATGAATATCAACATAAAACTTCTCAGCAAAATCTTGGCCAATTGACTTCAACAACTAATCAAAAGAATTATACACCACAATCAAACAGGATTCACTTCAGGGATGCAAAGCTGGTTCAATATTCACAAAACAATATAATTCATCACATCAACAAGAACTATGGTTATCTCAATAGATGCAGAAAAACATTTGACAAGATCCAACAGCCTTTTATGATGAAGGCTCTGGAAAAACTAGGAATCCATGGAACATTCCTCAATATAATAAAGGCTATATGACAAACCTATAGACAGCATTATAATTAATGGCGAAAAGTTAAAGCCATTTCTTGTAAATTCAGGAACCAGACAAGGGTGTCCACTCTCCCCATTCCTCTTCATCCTAGTATTAGAATGCCAAGCTACAGCAATAAGAAAAGATTCAGACATAAAGGGGATTCAAATAGGGAAGGATGAAGTAAAACTCTCCCTCTTAGAAGATGGCATGATCCTGTATTTAAAGAACCCCATGGACTCCACTCCCAAGTTACTTAAGCTGATTGGAAACTTTGGCAAAGTAGCAGGGTACAAAAGTAACCCTCAGAAATCAATGGCTATGTTTGTGATCATTTGGGTAAATGCCCAAAAGTGGGATTGCTGGATCATTGGGGAGCTCTATGTGGAGTCTTTTGAGGAACCTCCATACTGCTTTCCAAAGTGGTTGAACAAGTTTACATTCCCACCAACAATGAAGTAAGGTTCCTTTCTGTCCACATCCCCTCCAGCATCTGTTGTTGTTAGAGTTCTTGATTTTTGCTGTTCTAACTGGAGTGAGGTGATATCTCAATGTTGTTTTGATTTGCATTTCTTTTATGGCTAGGGATGTTGAACATTTCTTCATGTGTCTATTGGCCATCCTTCTTTCTTCTTCAGAGAAGCTTCTCTTTAAGTCTTTCGCCCACTTACTTATGGGGCAGTTGTTTCTTTGAGGATTTGTTGTTGGGTGGTTTAATTTTTTTGAGTTCCAAGTATATTTTAGATATGAGACCCTTGTCCGTTGTATGGCTAGTAAAGATCTTCTCCCAGTCCGTGGGCTTTCTATTGATCTTGCTAGCTATGTCATTTGCCCTGCAGAAGCTCTGCAACCTTATACAATCCCATTTGTCCAGCCTTTCTTTGATTTGTTGTGTTTCCGGGTCTTTATTCAGAAAATTTCGGCCTGTGCCAAGGAGACCCAGGGTTTCTCCTATTCCATCCTGTAATGTTTTCAGAGTGTCTGCTTTGAGTTCAAGGTCTTTGATCCATTTGGAGTTGATTCTGGTGCAGGGTGATATATAAGGATCTAGCTTTAGTTTTCTACATGTAGTTAACCAGTTTTGCCAGCACCATTTACTGAAGAGGCTGTCTGTCTTCCATTCTATTGTTTTAGCTCCCTTATCGAAGATTAGATGGCTATAGGTCTGTAGGTTCATTTCTGGGTTTTCAATTCTATTCCATTGGTCCTGAGGTCTGTTCTTATGCCAATACCAAGCTGTTTTGATTACTATGGCTTTATAGTAGAGTTTGAAATTTGGTACTGATATTCCTCCAGCAGTGTTCTTTCCGTTGAGGAGTGTTTTTGCTATTCGGGGTCTTTTATTGTTCCATATGAATTTTTGGATTGCCTCTTCTATTTCCTTGAAGAATGAGGGTGGAATTTTGATAGGTATTGCGTTGAATTTGTAGATAGCCTTGGGGAGTATTGCCATTTTCACGATGTTAATCTTTCCAATCCAGGAGCATGGGACATGGAACCAACCCAGATGCCCCTCAGTAGATGAATGGATCAAGAAGATGTGGTATATATACACAATGGAATTCTATGCCTCCATCAGAAAGAATGACATTTCCCCATTTGTTAGGAAATGGAAAGGCTTGGAAAAAATTATATTAAGTGAAGTAAGCCAGGCCCAAAGAAACATAGGTCCCATGGTTTCCCTTATTTGCAATATCTAGTATAGGTATGAGTCAAGCGGAAAAAGTCAAATAATGTGATGTTAGGAAAACGAAACCTCAAATATGTATTTTAATGTTTTTGTTTCTTTCATGCATGTGTTTCTAACGCATTTATAATATTATCTCTTTGTTGCTTTGTATGTCCCTCCCCCACAGTGTAACCCCCGCTTTCACTATATTTGGTGTCAGTATAACATGTGGAGGAGATGGGGACAAACAAGTCGTTTAAGGATTCAGGTGGACCTGTTGCAACAATGAGAAGTACAAAATGTCATGTCAAAACCAGCTTTACAATGTCGGGGGGGGGGGGGGGGGGGGAGGGGTGGTATGATTGGGTGGGAGGGAGGGGGGAGGCTGGGAAGGGAGGTGAAGGGTAAACAAAGGAGGAGGCTGCAATGCTTGGTAAGAAATGTATGCATTATCCTGCCCATGTAATTGTAACCCCTCTGTACAGTATGTTCTCAAATAAAATAAAATTAAATTAAAAAAAAAAACAAAAAAAAAAACAAAAAAAAAAAACAAAAACAAAAACAAAACAATGAAAAATATATCCGAAGAAAACCAGAGGCTATCTTCTGTTTCTTCTAGATATCTGTACTCCTAGCTTGTAAGAATATGACTACAACTATTTCACTTTTGGATTATTCACACTTTCAAATAAAGCTGCAATTGGAAGAATCTTATTACAAATTGAAAAAAAAAAAAAAAAAAAAAGAAATCAATGGCTTTCCTGTATACCAATAATGAGAAGAGTGCAGCTGAAATTAGGAAAGCAACCCCTTTTGTAATAGCCCCTTAACTTAGGAGTTAACAAAAGAGGTGAAGGACCTCTATGACGAAAACTTTAAAAACCTGAAAAAGGAAATTAAAGGAGAACTAAGCAAGTGGAAAAACTTCCCATGCTCGTGGATTGGGAGGATTAACATCATGAAAATGGCAATACTGCCAAAGACTATCTATCAATTCAATGTGATACTTATCAACATTCTAACCTCATTCCTCAATGAAATAGAAGAAGCAATCCAAAACTTCATGTGGAACAATAAAAGACCCTGGATAGCAAAAACAATCCTTAGTAGAAATAACTGTGCTAGAGGAATATGAATTCCAAACTTCAAACTCTACTACAAAGCCATATTAATTAAAACAGCTTGGTACTGGCACAAAAACAGATCTGAGAACCAATGGAATAGGACTGAAGACCCGGAAATGAAAGCACAGACCTATAGGCACCTAATCTTTGACAAGGGAACTAAAGAAATAGAATGGAACAGACAGCCTTTTCAGTGAATGGTGCTGGCAAAATTGGTTAAACACTTGTAGAAAACTAAAACTAGACTCCATGAAAACATTACAGGAAGGAATAGGAGAAACTCTAGGGCTTCTTGGAACAGGCCATTTCCTTAACAGAGACCCAGAAGCACAAGAAATCAAAGAAAGGTTGGACAAATGGGACTGCATGAAACTGCAGAGCTTCTGCAACGCAAAGGACATAGCTAGCAAGATCAACAGAAAGCCCATGGACTGGGAGAAGATCTTCACTAGCCATACAATGGACAAGCGTCTCATATCTAAAATATACTTAGAACTCAAAAAACTAAATCCCCCAACAACAAATCCTCAAAGAAACAACTGCCCAACTAACAAATGAGCTGAAGAGAAACTTCTCTGGAGAGGAAATAAGAATGGCCAATAAACACGTGAAGAAATGTTCATCCTCTCTAGCCATAAAAGAAATACAAACCAAGACAATGCTGAGATTCCACCTCACCCCAGCTAGAATGGCTATAATCAAGAAATCTAATAACAACAGATGCTGGAGGGGATGTGGCCTACTGCATTGTTGGTGGGAGTGTAAACTTGTTCAACTACTCTGGAAAGCAGTATGGAGGTTCCTCAAAAAACTCCACATAGAGCTCCCTTATGAGTCAGCAATGCCACTTTTGGGCATTTACCAAAGGATCACAAACAAGGTCATACCAAGCTACCAGCACACCATGTTTATTGCAGCATTATTTACAATTGCTAAGATATGGAACCAACCCAGATGCCCCTCAGTAGATAAATGGATCAAGAAAATGTGGTATATATAACAATGGAATTCTATGCCTCCATCAGAAAGAATGGCATTGCCCTATTTGTTAGGAAATGGAAAGACTTGGAAAAAATTATATTAAGTGAAGTAAGTCAGGCCCAGAGAAACATAGGTCCCATGGTTTTCCCTTGTTTGCAGGGACTAGTACATGTCTAGGACAAGTAGATTAGATCAAAGGCTATCCACATACGACCATATGAGATAGTGTTAAGATAAATGTACCCCAAGACAATGACACAAGAGGTTTTTGTTGTTGTTGTTTTCTTTCTTGCTAGTGTTTTTAATGTGCTTACAATACACTATGTGATTCTTTTGTTTCTATTGTATGTTCTTCCCCCATGGTATAACCCCTGTTTTCACTGGATTTGATGCTGGTGCTCTGCACCTTGTATATATATTTTTGTAATTTGGGAAGGGGAAGGGATATTGCAGAACATTTAAATGAGAATGCAAGCTGACCCATTGTGACAATGAGATATACAGGACACTATATTGAAAGTGAACTTTATAATGTAGGGGTGGGGATGGGTGGGAGGAGGTTGGGAGGTGGGGAGGGTAGTGATAGTATGGGGGAAATAGAGGAGGAAGAACAATACTTGCTATGAAATGTACTCATTACCCTACTCATGTAACTGTAAGCCCTCTGTACAACATTTTTATAATAAAAATTTAATAATTAAAAAATAAATTGTCTTTATTATTTTTATATTCCTATAAATGCTATTTAATTTTGAGTTAGATGATTGGTTATCAGATTATAAGCATGTTAGTTGTTTATAAAACATGGAAAGTGTAGCATTAAATTCAGGATTTTGCTCCTCAATTAATGGTTGAGTACTACCCAATATATTTGCTCTTCATATTTCAATAAATAGACACACATGTAGATGCTTACTAGTAAGGTGTGACTCAGTGTTTTGGTGCAAAAGATAGAATACCATCTTTGAACAAAAAGGCCTAGTGAGAATGTGAAGCTAAGTTCAAACCCAAATATCAGCTTAGCTAGATAGATAAATAAATAAAGAGAGAGAGAGATACTGTAAATAAATTTATGGATGGATAGATGAACAAATAAGTAACTTAGCATTTAGAGGGAAGCAATATTAAGTCTATAATAAAAAAAAACTTTTATAATCACAAAATTTAGCCAGCAAACTGATTTGGGAAGTGAAAATATGGCTCAAGTGGTAGAATGACAGCTTTGAGTAAAAAAGTCAAGCAAGATGGTGAGGCTGAGTTCAAGTCCTGTGTATTCAATAAAAGTTCAAGTCCTCCACACATTCAACAAAAGTTGCTTACTGTGCTGGTGTAGTGTTAGTTTCTGTCATTTGGTTATCTCCATTTTTTAAATAGGTTGTCTTATAATATAATTCATTAACTTTGGTCTTGGTTATTAGTGTCTAAAATTTCATAAACATAAACTTCATGGTTACGATTACTAATGAATTAATTTCATTGTTATACTTCAAAAGTGAAAAATATTGATTGATTGAATAAAATATTTAATATGAAAAAACTCTAAAATAGAAAATTAAGGTTTTTTGAAACTTTCAGAAAATATTAAGAAAGATCTAATATTTAAAAAAATTATAGGCTTGCCAGGGGCCAGTGGGTCTGGCATCTGTTCCCTCCTATGTGAGAGAATAAGTGATAGCTTTCTTCTGGAAATAATGACAAGAATTGATAAGCGAGAATGCATCAGATTAAAAAGCTTCTGCATAGTAAAGAAAACAATGAACAGATATATATAGATATAGATATAGATATATATATGCCTGCTGAATTGAATAATACTTATCCAGCTATTCATCTGATAAAGGATTAATATCCAGAATATATGTAAAGATCTAAAACCTAAACAACCAAAAAGCAAGTAAATTAATTAATAAAATAGCAAATGTATTAAATAGCCCTAAAAAGACCTGAGTTTATATATTAAAACTACAGTTGGTAAGCAGTAATTATATTAACAAGATCATAAAATTTTTTATCTTAACACTTTTTCATTTATATCTGGGAAGAAAACTGGTGAATTGTCAATTATTCTATCAAGACAAATGTTATTACTTTCGCTATGCTCTCTCTTGATCTTCTCTTTTTTATTTTAATATGTTTTTATCATAAAAATACTGTACAGAGGGGTTACAGTTACATGAGCAAGGTAATCAGTACATTTACTATCATGCATTGTTGATTATTTTCCCACTGGATTTTGAATCATATATTAAAAATCTTTTTTGGTCCTACAGGTCTGTTTCAGACTACAAAGCCTCAATGTCAAATCTAGTTTACCATTCAGATTCTAGTTATCAGAATGAGAATATGTCTATATTTCCTTCACATCCCTTTGTCTACTTCCCCAATCCTACTAAGAATTATATCCCAGGTAAAAACAATTTATATTTTATGTATTCTAATTTTTTAACCTTCAACTATTTGTACAAGGGGTTACATTTAATGGGTCCATTTACGTGTCCAGTGCTTCTTGATTACTTACCTCTTCTATCATTCTATTCCATCCCTTTAACTGCTAGCCTTCAAATTCATGTTACCCTTCGCAATTCCTTTATGTCATGAGTATACTGAATATTATGACTGTATGTATTCTTAGCTCCATTTTCCCATTAGTTTCCCTTCAGTTTTTTCTGCTTAAACTCATCTTGTTAAACTGTATGTTAATCTTGATTTATCAATACAACATGAATTTATTAATCAGTGGAGAATTTAGATAATTAGCAAATTCATATTTGCTCACAAACATTTCAACCTTTTAACTTTATTCCTTTTAATTTTAATCTGATGACAAACATCCATAAACTTTAACTTCTATGTTTATAATTTCAACTATGTTAAAGTCTTTCTATTAACCATAGATTTAGATTTCACTTTTATCCTAATTTCTGAGCAGTCACCATCAGGATTTTAATATCAAGTTCCAAATTTGTCTTATTTTATTTTCTCTAAAAGGCCTTACTGTTATTGTTACTAAAAGCATTGAAAACAATACAGAGAGTAAAACTGAGAATGTACACTGAAATATAAAACAGATAGTGGTACAGAAGATGACGTGCGGAACTAAAAGGATGTAATATGCGGTGAATTATATAAATAAGTAAATTTACACTGTAGTCAGTAAGTAACTAATACTATAGGCAATTACTGAAAACAGAGCTAGTAAAACAAGCACAAGATACATTTCTAGAAGAACACTAAAAATTTCAAAACAATTTTTATTTAAAAGAATTGTTAATGACACTACCCCATTTGTTAGGAAATGGAAAGACTTGGAAAAAATTATATTAAGTAAAGTAAGCCAGGCCCAACGAAACATAGGTCCCATGGTTTCCCTTATCTACAGTAACTAGTATTTGTCTAGGACAAGCAGTAAAGGTCAACTCTCTCTATATATATGATCATATAAGATGATGCTAAGTGAAATGAACCCCAAGATAGGGATAAGAGAGGTTTTATCTTTGTTGCTGTTGTTTTTAATGTACTTATAATGTACTTTGTGATTTTTTTTGTTTCTTTTGTATGTTCTTCCCCCATGATATAACCTTGTTTTCACTGTATTTGATTTCGCTGCCCCCTACATCTTGTATAAACATTTTTCTAATTGGGGGAGGGGAAGAGAAATAAAAAAAATGCTGAAATAAGGATATAGATTGACCCATTGTAGCAATAAGATGTACAAGACACTATGTTGAAAACGAACTTTACAACTTAGGGAGGGGGCAGGGAGGCATTGGGGAGGTTGAGAGGGAAGGGATGGTAGGGAAAAACAAAGGAGGGGGTAACAATGCTCAATAGGAAATGTACTCACATAACCTTACTCATGTAACTGTAACCCCTCTACACAGTATCTGTAATATATATATATATATATATATTAAAAACAAAAAATAAAAACAAAAAATTCTTGTTATTGTTTCAAATGTACTATGTGATTGTTTTTTGTTTCCTTTATATATTCTTCCCCCTATGGTATATCCCCTGTTGTCACTGTACTTGATTTTGGTACCCTGCATCTTGAAAATACATTTGTCTAATCTTGGGAGGGGAAGAGGAATAACAAAATGCTGAAAAACGAGGACACAGGATAACTCATTACAACAATGACACTCATGGGACAGTATATTGGAAACAAAGTTTACAACTTGGGGGGTTGGGGGGGGAGAGAGGGGGAAAGGAAGGGATAGTGGGACAACCACAATGGAAGGGGTAGCAATGATTGACAAGTAATGTACTCATTGCTTTACTCATGTAACTGTAACCCCTCTGTGCAGCAGCTTTACCATAAAATAAAATTTTTAAGAAAGAATTGAAATAAAAGTTTTTAAAATACTAAAACATTTTATATGCTTTTATAAGACCACTTTATTTTAAGACTTTTATAAGACCACTTTTGTGATTGTCTCTCCATGAAATATAATTACATGAGAATAGTTGCAAGAGTGAACACTATTGAGCAATTGTGCTATGGTATCCCCAAAAGAGTCAT
Source organism: Dipodomys spectabilis (assembly GCF_019054845.1). Lineage (NCBI taxonomy): Eukaryota > Metazoa > Chordata > Mammalia > Rodentia > Heteromyidae > Dipodomys > Dipodomys spectabilis. The sequence goes on from NW_024870814.1 coordinate 4,353,622, forward strand.
TATTCTTTTTTTTAACTATATAAGCTTCATGGAAAACATGGTATTAAATTAAGTTATAAATTGATTAAATTCCACATTCTTCTAATCACATCTTCCATTCTTATTACATGATTTAAGGACACTTCAAAATTTGTTTCTGCTTAATCTTGATCCAATGATTAAATCATTTGAGACTTTTATAGTCTGTTTGATGGCCAGTGAAAAAAATCAGCTTTATATAGTCAAATTATTGTGCAACGTTCTTTGATAAGAAAAATAAGGTTTTGCTGTCTTTTAAAAGTAGTTCTTTACAAGAACCAAAAACTATCAAGTGGATTCTATTTCAAGAATAAATACATCTTTCATTTCACGTTTAACCTATACAATACAGTACTTTTTACAACCAACATGGCACACAATTTACTGAAATTTTTAATAATAAAATGAGCTCAAATTGGAACCTATTAATGGTCCATGATTTGTAACTTTTGTTTGTAGTGTTCACCTTGAAAATACTACTATGAAGTTTGTTTGGTGAAATGAAGCAGATGTTAGACAACGAGATTTGTTTAGCATTCATTTGAATCATAGTAAACTTTGTCATTCTGTCTCTTGTATCTGCAAAACAATCTCATCAGACTGGAATGATGAAATGATTTTGAATACCTCATCGTTTGATAAATGGAACAAAATCAATTATTAATTAATTAATAAACCAACCACTTAATTAACTTGTTTATAACCAAAAAACCCTGTATCTTTAATCATATCAATTCTTAGGGTCCTCAACTCCATTTGGAGGACTAATTCTTATTAAATCACCTTTAGGTTACATGAAGATACAATTTATAGGCATGTACTCAACCATATAAACAGCTGAGCCGGGCGCTGGTGGCTCATGCCTATAATCCTAATTATTCAGGAGGCTGAGATTTGAGGATCACGGTTCAAAGCCAGACCAGGCAGGAACGTCGTCAAGACTCTTATTTCCAATTAACCACCTGAAAACCGGAAGTGGTATTGTGGTTCAAGTGGTCAAATGCCAGCCTTGAGCTGAAGGCTCAGCGTTCAAGCCCCACAACCGGGAAAAAAAGAAAGGCAGGCAGCTTTCAGGTTTAGATTAATATCACCTTTGGACTTCCTACCTCTAGGCTTGGCCAGAACAAGGCTGCCTTGAGAAATCAGTTTTGGAATAGTTTCAGAGATTGTTTTTAAAATTGAATGGTTGTGAATTACGTTTCCTGAGTTTTTTCCAAGTCCTATTACACTCTGATACTTTAAAGTTAAGTTTGAAACCAGAGCAAATCAACAGAGTGCCTGTTTTAGTTTGATAATTTGATGTAAAGGACAGTCATCACAGCTCTCAATACAGATGAAGTGGCAAAAACCAAAACTAAACTGTCAGCCAATACTCGAGAGCCTTCCTTTCTCAAAGAAATGGATTTTTCCACTACTGAGGCTAAATATTGATTAAGAAGCAATGTAAATATCTGGTTGTTGCTGAAATAGAGGACTTTGGGAGACTGAGAAAGCCTTCTCTTTGATATTCAGGATGGGTAAAGCAGTTTATAATTCCAGTAATGATGTTATCATTTGCTGCAATGAAATAAGGCTTTCTGACTTAGATCAAAATTGTAAACCTTTATTTGTGGCCATAACATCATCCCACTGCTCCAGGGTCTTTATCTACTTCTTAGTTACTCAACATCCTCTATAGAAATCACAGCTCTCTTTAAGATAAAAGGCATTTCTTTCCCTGAGTCTAAAAATGTGAGTAAATAACAGCAACAAAACAAAAACAAACAAGCAAACAAAAAACCTGGGCTGGGAGCCAATGGCTCATGCCTGTAATCCTAACTACTTAGGAGGCTAAGATCAGAGGATTGCAGTTCAAAGCCAGCCCGGGCAGGAAGTGGCACTGTGGCTCAAGTGGTAGAGCCCTTGCCATGAACTGAAGAGCTGAGGGACAGCAGCCAGGCCCAGAGTTCAAGCCCCACAACTGACCAAAATAAATAAAAATATAATTACAATATATATATATATTATTTTCTTGATCTATTCATCTACTGAGAGGCATCTGGGTTGGTTCCATATCTTAGCTATGGTAAATAATGCTGAGATAAACATATCTAGGAAAAGAGCTATATATATATATGACTATATAAGATGATGTTAAGTGAAATGAACCCCAAGACAGTGACAAAAGTGGGTTTTTTTCTTGCTTGCTATTGTTTCTAATGTACTTATAATGTACTGTGCGATTTTTGTTGTTGTTGTTGTTTCTTTGGTATGTTCCTCCCCCATGGTATAACCACTGTTTTCACAGTATTTGATTCCAGTGCCCTGCATCTTCTATATATACTTTTCTAATTTGGGGAGGGAAAGGGAAATAACAAAATGCTTAAGAAGGGATACAGGTTGACCCATTGTAACAATGAGATATACAAGACACTATGTTGAAAAGGAACTTTACAACTAGGGTGGGGGGCCTGGGGGATGTCTGGGGAGAGAGGGAGAGGGAGGCGTTGAGGAAGTGGGGAGGTTAGAGACGATGGGGAAAAATAAAAACAAAGGAGGAGGCAACAATGCTGGATAAGAAATGTACTTATTAACTTACTCATGTAACTGTATCCCCTCTGTACACTATTTTTGCAATTAAAAAAGTATTTAAAAAATAAAAAGCCCTGTGACATTACATATTTGACAATTTAAACATATACTTAACTTGCAGTTGCAAAGGATTACACAACCTTTCATTTACTACTGGTGTGAGGAGTGTGGTCCTTAAGAATGTATTGTGTGTTGATTCCAGGTGAATAAGGCACTTATGTTTCTAACAAGCCAGTGAGTATCTTTAGAATCTCATTTTGTTTATTTGAGAAACAAGTTGTACTGAATTGTACTTCCTGCTGTTGTAAAAGTTGCACTTCCTGCTGCTAATTATTTGATTTGATCTATGTAAAACATTTAGTAAAAGTTCAGGAAGACAACAGATTTGTTGCTTGTGATGTCATTTTTACATGCTCAAAGCTGTTTAAGTCGTATTTGATTTCTTTTTGTTAAACCACATAATTTCTCCACAATGCTAATTAATAGAAGATGTACAGATACATACTAAAAATTTCATATTGTATAAGATATTAAAATCCACAGAAACTATTCTTTTAAATCACCTCCAAACATATTGCTTCCCTTTAAAGAATGATTTGTATATTGTAACAAGCCCCTTTCCCACTCTGGGCAGACCAGAAGTTTGCTTCAGGACATCTGAATAACTTGTACCATAAGAAAACAGTATGACTAATGTCACCAACATTAACTAAATTGTATCATTCAAACAGTGGTTATACTGTATTTATAAATTATCGTGAGAATAGGATTTAATGAGGTTGATTTTATTCAATTAAAAATTTGATAGGTTTGTTACTAATAACTGATGAAGAGATTCAGTTTTACATTCTAGGTATAGTAATATTTATTATGCAAAATTCTAGATCAAAACATGGAAAATAATGAGTAATTATATCTTATTGGGAATATATTTAAACCTGTTTTAATATTTAATATTTAGTGATCCTGAGCAATTTAAACTCTATGTGGTCTTCAGTATTTTTTGTTCTATAGTAGGGAAATAAAAAAAGTTAATCTATGAAAATTTAACAAGATAACAGTGAAAATATTGAATTTGACAGTCAATTTTAGGTAAGAGGTAAATAGATAAAGCAACATGTGTTAAATCTGTAGCTGTTCCTTCAATATAAATACGTGAATTGATTTCCCATACTTGTTTTAAGTCATTCTTAATATGTTTATTTTACATTATTTACAACTCTCAGACAAAATTCAGTACTAGAAAGATGATAGAAATATGGAATTTATTATGACTTTAGAATTTAATATTTGCTCAAATAGGATTTCAATTACCTTTATGTCTGTAATTTTTTATTAAAATACTGATGTATACATCAAGACTGAAAACAATTAAAAATGAAAACATGTATTTGTATCTTAAGATTAGAACTTAACATACTGCATTTTCAGTAAAGTTTTGACATCCAAGTCACAGAACCAAGGTCAAAAGCAAAAGGAGTGTTATCTAAGAATTTTTATCATCTCTTTTCTCTTTTCAGGCATTATGTGCTAGTTACAAAATAACTAACATTTTTACAATGGTAATATACTAACAAATATTCCCTTGAAAATTCCAATATTTACTCTTACACTCTTCCTAAAGCTATAATTTCTCATCTAATTTAATAGATTTCCATCTCTTCTTATGTGAGAATTGATATCTTTACTCACTGAAACAACCCCTTCCCACAACTTCTTGATTACACACATTAAATTCATATTTGTACTTTTAAATTTTGTTTATTATTTTATTTTTATTTTTATATGTTTTTATTGTAAAAATACTGTACAAAGGAGTTACAGTTACATGAGTATGGTAACAAGTACATTTCCTATCAGGCATTGTTACCTCCTCCTTTGTTTTTCCCCTAGCATCTCTTCCCTCTCTCACTCCCAAACTCCTCCCTCCACCTCCCCAAGTGTTTTGTATATCTCATTGTTACAATGGGTCAACCTGTATCCTTATTTCAGCATATTTTTATTCCTCTTCCCCTCCCCAAATTAGAAAAATGCATATACAACATGCAGGGTACCAACATCAAATACAGTGAAAACAGGGGTTATAACCCTGTTTTATACAAGATAAACAAAAAAATAAAAATCACATAGTACATTTAAAATATGTTAAAAATAGGAAGAAAGAAAAAAACAGTTGTGTTCCTATATTCATTTCAATTAACATCACCTTATAGGATCATATATACAGAGCTTTTGACCATTTCTGCTTGTCTTAGACTTATACTACTTATTGCAAATAAAGGAAACCATGGGAACTATGTTTCTTTGAGCCTGGCTTACTTCACTTAAGGTAATTTTTTCCAAGTCATTACATTTCCTAACAAATGGGGCGGTGTCATTCCTTCTGATAGAGGCATAGAATTCCTTTGTATAAATGTACCACATTTTCTTAATCCATTCACTTACTGAGGAACATCTGGGTTTGTTCCATATCTTAGCTATGGTAAATAATGCCGTAATAAACATAGTTATGCTCGTGCCTTTAATATAGGCTTGTTCGTGATTATTTCGGTAAATGCCCAAAAGTGGGATTGCTGGGTCATAGGGTAGCTCTATGTGGAATCTTTTGAGGAACATTCATACTGCTTCCCAAAGTGGTTGAACGAGTTTATATTCCCACAAACAATGCAGTAGAGTTCCCTTTTGTTCACATCACCTCCAACATAAGTTTGAGAATCTGGAAGAAATTGACGATTTTCTAACAAATATCGACATAACAAAACTAAACCAAGATGATTTAAACCAACTCAACAGCCCCATATCAAGCAACGAAATAGAAACAGCAATAAGAAACCTCCCACCCAAGCAAAGGCCAGGACCAGATAGATTTACAGCTGAGTTCTACATGGCCTTCAAAGCAGAACTCACACCAATACTACTACAACTCTTCAATGAAATTGAAAGTTCACTACCAAACACTTTCCATGAAGCCATCATAACACTCATCCCAAAACTAGGCAGGGACTCATCAAAGAAATAGAACTATAGACCCATTTCTTTGATGAACATCGATGCAAAACATCCCAACAAAATTTTGGCCAATGGACTTCAACAGCTTATCGTACATCATGATCAAACCGGATTCATTTCAGGAATGCAAAGCTGGTTCAATATATGCAAATCAATTAATGTAAGTCATCAAATCAACAAGAGCAAAGATAAGAACCACGATTATCTCAATAGATGCAGAAAAATCATTTGACAAGATCCAGCACCTCTTTATGATGAAGGCGCTGGAAAACCTTGGAATCCATGGAACATTCCTCAATCTAATAAAGGCAGTTTATGGCAAACCTATAGCCAGCATTATACTTAATTGTGAAAAGCTAAAACCATTTCCTCTAAACTCAAGTCAGACAAGGATGTCCACTGTCTCCACTTGTCTTCAATTTAGTTTTAGAATGCTTAGCTACAGCAATAAGAATATATGGAAACATAAAGGGGATCCAAATAGGGAATGATGAAGTAAAACTCTCCCTCTGCAGATGACATGATCTTGTACTTAAAAAACCCTTGATAAGAAATGTACTCATTACCTTGCTCATGTAATTGTAACCACTCTGTACAGTATTTTCACAATAAAAAACATTTAAAAAAATCCCATGGATCCCACTCCCAAATTATTTGAGCTTATTCAAAACTTTGGCAAAGTAGCAAGGTATAAAATTAACCCTCAAAAATCAATGGCCAACAAGGAGAAGAGCGCAGCCGAATTCAGGAAAGCAACTCCTTTTGTAATAGCCCCACAAAAAAATTAAATACCCAGGAGTTAAGTTAACTAAAAAGTGAAGAATCTCTACATGAAAATATTAAAAACCTGTAAAAGGAAATTAAAGCAGAACTTAGGAAGTGGAAAAACCTCCCATGCTCCTGGACTGGGAGGATTAACATTGTGACAATGGCAATATTTCCAAAGGCTCTCTATAAATTCAGTGTGATCCTTATCAATATTCCAACCTCATTTTTCAATGAAATAGAAGACGCAACCCAAAAATTCATATGAAATAATAAAAGACCCCGAATAGCAAAAATAATCCTTAGCAGAACGAACAGTGCTGGAGGAATATCAATACCAGATTTCAAACTCTACTACAAAACATAGTCATCAAAACAGCTTATTTTTATTTTTTTAATTTTATTTTAAAGATGATGTATAGAGGGGTTACATTTACATAATTCAAGGAATAAGTACATTTCCTTTTGAACAAGGTCACCCCCACCTCATACTCTCCCATTCCCCCTCCCCCACTCCCTGCCCAAATTGTATAGTTCACTGCTGAATTGGCTAACCTTTGTCCCACCATTTATGTGCTTCTCCTTCCCCTCTCCAAACCAGATAGATTTATATATAAAACAAAGGGGACAGAAATCAAATACAACAACAAAAGTGAATAATCCAAATAAAAGGAAAGAAAGAAAGAACCACAAACAGTATTTAAAAAAACCTTTTGATTCCATTTCTTGGAGTTCATTTTGATAATTATCATTATCATTTTATATGATCATACACACATAGCTATTGAGCCCTTGTGATCCTCTCCTAAGAATATCCTCCTTTTCTCTAACTCTATAAATGTTTAGACTACTGTTTAATTAATCATGTCCTAGAGTAAATATTTGTCTTTTGCTATCCATTGGGTTTACTCATAGATTTTTAGGTACATTCTAATGATTACAAATGAAGGAAAACATTCAACCTATATTTCTTTGGGTCTGGCTTACATTTCTTTGAATAATGTTTTCCAAGTCTTTCCATTCCCTTATGAATGGGGCAATGTCATTCTTTCACTGGAAGCATAGAATTCCTGTGTGTGTGTGTTTGTGGGGGGGAGGGGGTGTTGTATCACATTTGTAATTTGTTAGTACAGTCCACATTTCTGAATGGCTCTCATCTGATGTTGACCTTGATTTCTTTATAATACTGTCCTGATCACCGGATCTTCCTGTCTTCTGTTTTCAAGAAATGATTGGCAGAGCCCAACTCTCTTTCAATGGGTTTGAAAGCAAATGTTTGCATTTAGTCTTACTTGTAGATGTGGAATAAATGGTATCGAAGTGAAAAGGTTCATTGTACCAAATGTTGTGTGTGTCTCTGTTTCTTTCGGTCTCATTGTATATACTTTCAAGTAGCAAACAGAATTTATTTTCCTCAACAAAATATATTATCACTTCAACATCTGAAGATACTTCAAAACACGAATAACTTTAAATTTCATATTCTTGAGTTGTTACAAGTCATGCTGTCTAATAGTTTTCAAATGTTAAAGTTCTATTACTGAAACTTCCTCTGAGTTCTTCTCTTCATTTCACTTCTACCTGTGCCTCTTGCCACATGTGCATTGAACCAATCCTGTTCATCCATCCTTGTTAAAAGCATATAAAAAGCATCAATTCGTTTTAGACTAATATTCTATCACTTATGCCAAATCCCCAGCCCCTTCTGTTTGTGTTTTGTTTCTAAGACAGGGTCTTAATAACTTTGCCTAGGTGACCTCAAACTCATGATACTCTTGTCCCCATCTCCTGAGTAACTAGAATTACCTGTGTGTATTATTACACCAACCCAATTAATACACTTACTGTTATTTTTCCATGCCAATAAACATTCCAAAGATGAAAGAAGAGTCATACTTGGAATAGGTATGCCTGATGTAGTAAAAGATTCTATCATAATTGTACTCTAGTCTCCTTGACTATCCTTTCCTCCATTCACTGACACACTGCAGCAGCTTCCACAAGCCTTTGCTTGTCTACCTTGCTTCTTTCCACAACTCAGGTTTGCTAAGTCCCCCACTCTGTGTGTCATTGTTGTATCTAACTTACCTATAAATTTCTCTTTGACTTCTCAGCAGTCATTGTATAAAATTTCTATCCAGAATCTTAAAAAGATTTTTACCCTGCTTGCAAGCTAACAAAGTAGCCAGCAGTTTCTAAATCCCAGCAAAACATACAAGAATCCAGGCCAAAGTCAGTAAGGTTCTTGAGCTTCCTGTGAGCATAGGTTTCCACTTCTTGCCCTATTACATGTGCATCATGAGGACGAGTGTAGCAGGCATGAACTTTTATCTGAGGAAGTCCAAAGTCAGGAATTTGGCTTTTTCACAAAGGAGCACTTTGCAAACATGCTTGATCTTTTTCCAAAGGAAGACATCCTGTGCAAACATTAGCAGTATCACTGTGAAGCAATAGTCTTGGAATGGTGAGTGGAAACACATGACTTTGCTCAGAAGATGTACAGAAAGATAAGTAACAAGAAATTAAAAAAAATATTTTTGGAAGCATGGGCATTTTAATATTTTACATCTTTCAATCCACATCATCATTTTATGTTTCCATTGATTCCTTTCACTGATATTTTACCATGGTTAATGGAAATGTCTTTCAGGTCACTGATCAAATTCCTTACTCAGACTTCATTCTTTCTGATCCTATTGTAAATAGTATTCTTTTTATTTAAAAAATATTTCTGTCCCAGAAAGTGTAAATTGGTTGCTAGAATGTAGATGCAATTAACCTCATGTTCACTTTACATTCTGCAATATTGCTGAATTAATTAATGTATATTTGTGAAGGGGTTTTTTTTCTGTTGCTGTTTTTTGAAGTCTTTGCTTTTGATTTTCATATCTTTCTGCTTTCTTTGCTCTAGCTAGAATTCCAACTGCTAATTTGAATAGAGGTGCTGGAATGTTTTTGTATTTCTCCAGATCACAAAAGAATCCTTTATGATCTTTTCAGTAGTTTGCCATCAAGAACCTGAACCTCTCGTCCATGGAAGATTCATTTCAAGACCACAGTAGATGCCTGGAACCACACACAGTTCCAATTTAATGTCATTTCCATTTTCCCATTATAATATACAGAGATCATCAGTTTTCCAATAAGAGGTACAGAAACACAAAACAAAATTTCTGTTTTCTTCATAATTCAAAGATAGAAAACGCATTCTCTTGGCAGCTTCAGTATATGTCTCTTTTACTGTCGTTAAGTAAAGAACTGCTGGGCACCTACATTGGACAGTCATTTGTTTAAGAAATAACCATCTTCTCATATTTTTCAGAACTGGTTTATACTGGGAAATCCATTTACTATAGGTCATATTTTCACAGCTTCCCTACATATCCTGTTTTCTTTTCTTTCTCTGCCTGTGATCTGTTGCTTCCTCTGAAGTCCGATTATGCTGGTGTCTTCTACCTTGGGGGTGAGGCAAGACAGAAAATTCTGAAAGGTGAGACTCATCAAAGGCACATACCAGATCTGGAAATAGACACTCATACAAAGGAAGAAAATAATTGCTGAAAGAATTTCATAAAGATGATTTTATGTATAATACAAAAATATATAAATAAATGTCATATACAACTGTATATAAACATATTATATAATGTAAGTGAATACCACATGTATATGCTTATTTATAATTGTGATGGTATCAATAGTTCAGAATAAACTAAAATACTTACTCAAATATTAACCCCCAATTTAAAAATTCTTAACCCAGGGCTATATCAGCCTATCATAGTTCCTATGTATTGCTTAATACACACTGGATAAAAGTTATGGTTTTAAAATACTCAGTTCTCACCCAATATTTTAGTAATTTTATCTGTCTGATCAATGTGATGGGTGCTGCTTTAAAACTAGATGATTATCAGGACAGATATGGCAATAAAGACTTTTGTACTCAATTCCAAACATGTCTTAGTTTTAGTAGAACTTTGAGGTGGTTTCATTGGATTAGTTTTTGATGGATTCCACTATCACCTCAATGAAGCCAAGTAACTCTTCAAATGTGCTGGCACCTCATTTGATTCATTATTGATTTACTCACTCATCTCTTAGGCTTACCAAGTCAAAACCTCTTTACTCTCCATGTCAGTTGCTCTCAATCATCTCTGACATCTTTGAAGTGCCTGAAGTCACTTCTTTAAGGAAATAAATGACTGGTATATTAGAAGGCCAACATTTGCTACATTTGCTTGGTATTTTTGTCCCTTGACTAGATTTTCATGTTTTAAAGTTATCCATAAATTCTTATATTGACAAAATTATCGTTCTCCAACTACATATTATTGATTAGATATTTTTTTCATTATTTTTTGTACATGGTTTTGTTTTTCTTCGAAATAGCACCTACATAAGTGGATATATTCTTATTTTAAGGTATTAATATATAACTAATAAAAATGTCATATCTTTGCATATATCAGTTTTGCTAGTATACATTCTAAGTTAATGTATGAGCATGATATCTATAGGAACAATATGATTCTGTCTTTTGTGATTTTATCCAATTTCTTTACATACTCCATCTGACTACTAGTAATACATATACCCACCCAAACACACATACCAAACCACTTACACATACACACAGATTTCTGGTAGTCTTTTTAGAAGTACTTTCATTATGTAATAAACTAATTTGGGTCAATGACATAAATAGCTAGAAATATAACACACTGTGCTATTTTGTCTGCCTGGTGTTCTTGTAAGGCCAGTACAATGGTCTTGAATGTAGGAAAAATGGAGGGCACGTAGACATCACCCACAGCAAACAATTGTTTCTCTTTGATCAGGGTATATACCAACACAGTTCTTTCCCTGTCACTAGATTCCAGTTATATTTCTATATATTTTACTTCTTCTGATAAATTCTAATATAAAATGCTTTATAATTTAAGCCCATTTGAAACTATTACTCTCCTCTTCTAGTCTACGGTAAATAATTTGTTCGTACTTTTATCTCACATTAAATTTGTTCTGTCTGATGGTAGTTTGTCTGACTCAATGGAGTAAAATTTCCTTAGCAGCAAAATGCTATTTTTTTCAGTCTCTGTAGGATGAAAATAATGTGAACATATTTAAATTCTTCATGTTTTTAAAAATGAATTCGCCAATTTTCAACTGATGCCTCACTTTCTCTTTGAAGGGAATTATAACAAATTTTGTCCTTTAAACTCGAAAAAAATGAGTCATTTGCCCCATTTGTTAGAAAATGGAAACGCTTGGGAAAAAATTATATTAAGTGAAGTAAGCCAGGCCCAAAGAAACATAGACATATCTAGTATATGTCTGAGTCAAGCAGAAAAGGTCAGATAAGGTGATGTTAGGGAAATGAACCCTAAGATATGTATTCAAATGTTTTTTTTTCTTTCATGCAATTGTTTCTAACACATTTATAAGATTATTTCTTTGTTGCTTTGTATGTCCCCCCCCCCACAGTATAACCCCTACTTTCACTGTATTTGATGTCGTTATAATTTGTGGAGGGGAAGGGGAAAAACAAATCGTTTAAATAGGGATACAGGTGGACCCATTGCAACAATGCGATATACAAGTCGTTATATTGAAAATGAACTTTACAGCTTTCATGGGGGAGGGGAGGGGGGAAAGGGATGATGGGGGGGCAGGGGGAGGATGGGAAGGGATGGGAAGGGGAAAGAAAGGAGGAGGCTACAATGCTTGATAAGAAATGTACTCATTATCTTGCATGTAATTGTAACAGTATTTTCAAAATTAAAAATAAATAAATAAATAAAAAGACACAAATCAAAAAAAAAAAGAAAAAAATGAGTCATTTTGTGATCACATAGAAAACTATGAAGGAGTAGGCAAAATGATAGTAGCGTCAACTTCCACAAGAAGAGAAATTGTGTTCCTATAATGTAGGTTACTAAACATATGTTTAGTATCTTAGCATCTGTTTAAGCTTATATAGAAACAAAGATCAGGGTGAACAAATGCAGCAGTGGTACTCAGGGGACACTCTTTTTTAAAATTTTTATTTATTTTTTATTGTGAAAATACTGTACAGAGGGGTTACAATTACATGGGCAAGATAATGAGTACATTTCTTATCAAGCATTGTAGCCTCCTCCTTTGTTTCCCCTTCCTATCCCTTCCCAGCCTCCCCCCCACCCCCCCCCCACCCAATGCTCCCACCCCCCCACCAAAGTTGTAAAGTTAGTTTTCAACATGACAAACTTGTACTTCTCATTGTTGCAATGGGTCCACCTGTATTCTTATTTAAACGACTTGTTTTTCCCCTTTCCCTCCACAAATTATACCGACATCAAATACAGTGAAAGCAGGGGTTATACTATGGGGGAGGGCATACAAAGCAATAAAGAAACAATCTTATAAATGCGTTAGAAACAATCGCATGAAAGAAAAAAAACATTTGAATACATATCTTAGGGTTCATTTTCCTAACATCACCTTATCTGACCTTTTCTGCTTGACTTACACATATACTAGATATTGCAAATAAGGGAAACCATGGAACCTATGTTTCTTTGGGCCTGGCTTACTTCACTTAATATAACTTTTTCCAAGTCTTTCCATTTTCTACCAAATGGGGCAATGTCATTCTTTCTGATGGAGGCATAGATTTCCATCTACTGAGGGGCATCTGGGTTGGTTCCATATCTTAGCTATAGTAAATAATGCTGCAATAAACATAGTCGTGCTGGTAGCTTTAGTGTGGTCTTGTTTGTAAACATTTGGGTAAATGCCCAAAAGTGGAATTGATGGGTCATAGAGGAGTAAGTGGACTATATAACATCCAGTTGTAGATGAGAGGGTAAAACTTGGAGAGAGCAAGGGAAGGGATGACATTATCCAAAATAAATATAATCCTTTGGAAGATAGAAGTATTCATAAATATTTAGCAAAGTGCAACTGCCAAATTGAATGTTTGAATTCTAGGCAGAAAAAATCAAATTAAACCTTTGTTGTTGGATCAAGGCAACAAAAGAATTAATATTACTAGTTTATTTGTTCATTCTGTTTCTTTTTCCTCATTTTTTATACTGTTCATAAGCCTTTCCAGTTGCACATATTTAAAGACAGTGATTTTGCTACTATTCATATATCATTTGGTTTGTGCTAGAGGATAAAAAGCTCAAAATACTTGTAAAATAAAATACTAAAATCAAACTTCTCAATTTGATAAATTTTTACTTGGTACTGCTTTATGTCTCAGCATGATTTAGTTGAAGAAAGAGTTTTGTTTCATTGTGATATGTTTACTTACTTGTGTATAACATACTTTCAGAACTTCAGACACCATATTTTTCCATTTTTAATTATCATCATTTAGTTGTCCAAAGAGCTTTTATACAAATAGGCTTCTTTATTATGTTTTCATAGTTATAAATTAAGTATTTGGCAATATATAGCTATTTGTTAAATTCCTTCTCGTCTTTGTTTTTTATAACGATTTTTAGTGTTTGTTTTGCTATTTTCATTTCATGTATATGCACACACATATACATATATATAATAAATACAAAAATAGAATATTTATTTACTATATATTTTATTATGTAGTACATTAATTATACTTATATATGTTATATATAAGTATATTATATTTAGTTATTTATATAGTATTTAATATTTATATAATTATGTAAAATCTAATATAGTATATATAACATAATGAAATAGTGATATAATATATACTACTATAATTAGATTTATATTTTATAATATATATTGAGTATAATTATATATTATAATCACATAAATATAACTAATATTCTATCTCTCTCATTCTCCCATTTCCTCTTACATTTTGTTGATCTAGTAGTCACTTTTCACAAGTTTGTCATTATTATTTTTTATCTAAAATTGCATATTAGAAAAAGATATATCCATCTATCATTTCATTCTAAGAACAAACGAGATTATATTGTGGATATTTCTTTTATTCAATACTGTATAAGCTTTGGGGCACTTGGATTTGTTTCATATTTTGCCTATTGTAAATAGTGCTATGATATACAAAGATCTTTTGTGTATTTAGTTACAATATAAATACCCAGGAGTGTATAGCAGATCACATGGTGTTTTTCTTTTCTGATTCTTGAGGAATCTCCATTTTGTTTCCCATAATAACTTCACTAATGCATGTTGCCACCAACAATATATGACATTTTCTTTTTCCTTGTATCTGCATCATAGTTTGTGTATTTTCATAATGACTGTCATTCTTACTATGATGGTATGGCTAACAGTAGAAAATGGGGCAAATGTAGATAATTAGCTTCTGGAAATAGAGTCCCCCTATATGAGATGGAGCCTATATACATAACCTCCTCTGTGAAAGAGATCCTGAGGCATTCATCCTGTCTGGTATGCAAACTTCTAATGAGAAGAGAGCTGTCATGAGAAAATGGAACCTCACCAGGAAAGGTGTGTTGATTTTGGACTTCCAACCATCTAGAAATCTGAGAAAGAATATTTTAGTGTTTATAAGCCATATACTTCATGGTGCTGTGTTATAGTGCTGTAGTTCAGATGGACTAAGACAGCCATTACTTGTAAATGAAGCTTACAAAAAGTCAAAATAAGTTTAGAAAAACCTTACTAAGATGGAGAAAGTACAGCGTTGTTCATGAAAGATATGAAGAATTTCAGGAATGCTGCAAATATTTGTGTCTTAATTTATTATTTTATGAATGCATGCAGGTGAAAATGTTATCAAACTATTTACTTAATACTAAAAATGTTTCCATTTCTTGGAGTTCATTTTCATAAGATATTTGTTTATGGTACTATTTTTAGTTCTTTTCTTTTTTTTTTCCCTTTGGTTTATTCCCTTCTGTCACTGTACACTTGCTTTGATTTCTGCACACTTTGTATTGTGTATAAATTTATCTGATTTGAGGAGGGGAAATGGACACACAGAAACAGAGAGACAAAGAGTGATCCAATTCAAGCCGGGGGCTGTTGGCTTAAGCTTGTGATCCTAGCTACTCAGGAGGCTGAGATCTGAGGATCACAGTTCAAAGCCAGCCTGGGAAGGAAAGTCCATGAAACTCTTATCTCCAATAAACCACTAGAAAACCGAAAGTGGCTCTGTGGCTCAAGTATTAGCTCACTAGCCTTGAGCTGAAGAGCACAGGGACAGCATCCAGGCCCAGAGTACAAGCCCCACCATTGACAAAAAAAAAAAAAAAAAAAAGAGTGATCCAATTCAGCAATGAAACCATTTAGACACTATATTGGAAATGAACTACACAACTTGAGAGGGAGGGAAGTGGTTAGAGGAAAAACTTGGAGTGACACTATTCATTACCTGACTTACCTAACTGTAATCCCTCTGAATATCACATTTATAATAAAATTTTAAAATTAAAAAAAGTTTAAAATGCTTCACGGAATATTTGTTATGATGCAAGAATCTATAAGCTTATAAATAATATTGTAATTTTGGTCCATGGAAGAAAATAATCTTAGCTAAGAATTAAATGAAAGTAGCTTATTTTAGATGTATTCACAAGGGGAAAAAAAATGAGAAATGCACAGGAAAGACACAAGATGCCAAACAAAAATATATCAAGCCAATTAACCTGCAGCTAGTTTTGTCTGTATCATGTGAAAGAACTCTGTTTATAGTAGGAATAATGCCTCAGAATTGTTCAAATAAGGACCAAGGAAGCTGAAAACTTTATTCTCCTCTGCCTTCTAGATATTGATCAGGAAAAATAAGCTCCCATAAACCTTTAGCTTTTTGTTTCTTCAATAAAAGTGAATCTGTCAGTGTCTTGTCAGCCAGAAAAATCAAGACCAAAAATTTGATCCTGAAAGTGAAAAGATGTGGTTCAATGTGGAAGAAAATAGTGAAAATATCAGTGAAGGTAACAAATCAGCCACAAAACATCTGTATATTAACTGTACAATAAAAATTTACAAAAAGCACTTGGGAGAAAAATTTGACAGAATATGTCAAAATCCTAGTATTTCAGAATACTACGCACTTTATATGAAATATACAAATTCACTTCAGCAATCAAAATGTATGACTTTCAATTAAAGAAAAAATTTATTCAATTATATAGAACACACAAACATTTCATAACAATGTATATGGTGTATGCAGAAAAATATCAAATATATGAAATTATGTATATTCCAACCTTATCCTTTTGCAATATTATTTTGACTATTTGGAGTAGTCATTACACATAAATTTTAGGATTTGCTTTTCCATTTCTGTATTTCATGTATTTCATGTATATAAATTTTAGGATTCCTAACACTGTAACATTATCAAAATTTCCAATTTATAAGTATAAATATCTCCCATATATTTAGGTTTTATTTGATTTAGTAATAGCTTACTGGTTTTGTGAATAAATATATTCCTAAGTATATTGTCCTCATTGATGGTATTGTAAATTAAATTGCTTTGTTCATTACTTTTTTATTACTAATGTATAGCAATAAAAATGACCTTTCATTATTGACATAGTCTAAAGATGTTGAATGATGTATTAGCTCTATAATTTTCTAGGAATGCATTAGCTTTCTCAGTAAATTAGGTCATGTTTTCTGTCAGTATGTTTGCTTTATTTCTACCCAAATTTGGGTGACTTTTAATTTCTTTTTCATGTTGGATTTCTTTGGCTGGACTCTCCTGCACTTCGTTGAATAGAAGTAGTGACAGCATATTTGCTTGGCTCTTGCTTGTATGGTACCATTTTTCTTTTCACAGGTGAAGTCAGTTATGTATTTTTCATAAATATCATTCTGATTATTGAGAAAATCTCTACCCATGTGAATTTACTGAATATTTTTGGTGATCTGTAAAAATTTGTTGAATTTGATCAAATACAACTTAAATATAAATTGAGAGGACTGCATCGTTTTCCCCCTTTCATTCTGTTTTATGTGGTACCCTAATTGAAAGTTGCCTGTTGGACCACTATTACAATCCTGGGATAAATTCTATTTAGTCATGGTCTTTAATCATGTAATCAGGCTGTTGAATTATGTTTGTGATACTTTTTTTGAATGTTTTTGCATGTATATCTACAAAGGGTATTAGCCTATAGTTCTCTTTGCTCACAATATCTGTGTGTTTGGTGTTAAGGTAATGCTGTACCCTCATAGGATGAGACCAATTTATAGTTTTTTACTTTGTTACTTTCCAAGTCTAATTTTCAGAAAGCCCATATTCTTTCTCATGTGAGAGTACTGAAGCCTCTGCTCTAATTGCCTATTGGCCACTAGTGATTTGAGAGAAGTCTTATTAAATACACAGAAATTGTCCTTCTTAAATAAACAAATGATGAATAACAACACAAACATTCAAAGACTTAGAATTTTTAGACTGTCTCTCTGTTTGGGGCTCCCATACCCACCAGGGAAGCTCTTACAGCTGCCTGCTTGTTTCTTCTTGCATGGAACCTAAAGGTAAAGCACAGGTGAGAAGTTTGGAAGGCATAAAGTCCTTGGTGAGCATGGATCCATCCTTGTGTAACCCATATCTGGTCCTGTCCTGACCTGAAGATTCCTGACAGAATCTTGTCTCAGGCCTTCCTCTCCTAAGTATATACTTCCTCAACTTCTAACTGACCTCTTCTGCCTCAGGCTCTGAAAGTTAGCATTTATAGGAACATTGGTTTTTGTTTGTTTGTTTGAAGATGTCTGTCCTTTGTTTGTGTGATAAAAGCAAAGAGTATGGAGGTGAAAGGCTCTGGTAGTTTCTCCCAGAGACATGAGACCAAACTGACTCTGTCCTGTTTTTCCTTAATTCTGTGTGGTTTAATTCTTTTTGTGTGTGTAGTCAAATTGTGCTAAATGTATGTTCTTTGCAAAACTGTGAAGATCAAAGATAATTAATTGCAATGTATGAAAGAAATTTATATAACTATGTCACAGAAGCTTGGTTATTATTATAACCACGGATATGATGTTTCTGATTCTGTGAAACTTTATTAATTTTACATCCTGAATAAAAAGCCTTTTCCAGTAATATATAGTACCAAATTGAGAATCAAGTCTCTATATTCTTGCCACAGGAACTAGAGGTATTATACATGGACCATCTACCCAGTCATCTAAGCCTAATAAGTCAAAGCCAGTGAGGACCAATATTAGGATTGGTTACAGATTTTTTTTAGTTAAGATAATTCTTATCTTATCAGAATATCTGGTCAATTGTATTCAATTGTATCTGTGGTCTTATAATCATTTTAAAAGTCACAAAGTTAAAAGGAAGCATTTGATCCATAAAACTGACAATTTCATATTGTTTAATATTCTATAAAATCCCTTTAATGTTGTCTGGAAAAATATTGTTGATTAATGTAAGAAAACGCCCACCTCGCAGGCCTAATCTCCACCCTTAATGGCAGTGCCTACCCAGTAGGTGAGGCACCTCCCATTTCTCACCTCCAATATAAAAGGGGTTTCCAAAGAGCCAGAGGGCGCCATTTTCTTCCTTCCCTCAGGAGAACTTTGTCTGGTCAGCTCTGCTGGCAATAAATCTTTCCTTCTAGTTAACTTCTGTACACGTGGTCTTTTGTGTTACTTTCTTTGGGTTACTTCCTACCCAGGTTTACATTTTCTCCTTCATTTGGTTTCCCATAAGGGGATAGCTCCCCGGTGGATTCGCTTCCCCCAAAGACTAGGAGGGCCCTGCCAGCGACCCCAGGACCTAACCCATGGTTATAGGCAGACACAAAAGACCGCTGAGCTGGTTTCCTACTGACCGAAAGCCTCCTACACATCTGCCAGCAGCTGATCAAGTCCTACCACTCAGGAAAGTGAAGTCTAGAGGCTTAGATTTCTTGTGCAGGCTCTGTGCCTCTCTCAGGGAGCTTCAGGGACCCTATCCCCAAAAAACTTGGCCAAGTATCTAAGCCACATTTCTGAGGACCTCCATGGCCCAGGGATACCATGGAGAAACATGATAACATTTCCCACTGGTTGTTTCCCCCTTTTTGAGCCAAATTGCACTGCGTGGTAGGATGCTTCACAGCTGCTTTTGGTTCCAGAACACTTACCATGGGCAGGACACAATCTAATATTCCTGACATTCCTCAGGACTCCCCCTTGGGTGTTCTCCTAAATTATCTAGAAATGCTTAACCTTGAATCTGACATTGATTCAGGGGAGCTCGTATATTTCTGTACTGAGATCTGGCCTGAATATCCACTGGATGATCAGCCCACGTGGCCCATTCATGGGACACTGGATCCTGATATCATACAGAATCTATCCAACTTCTGCAGGCAGTAGGGAAAGTTAAAGAAAGCTAGCTACATAGATGCCTTCTCTTTCTTTCTTGCCTTCCTTGAAACTAAATTTCTTCCTTAGTCCTTACCTTCTCCTGCCTTACTCCTCCTGGCCACAAGGCCACTGCCTCATAACCCAGACTTTATTCCAGATCCAGTGGATGAGTTGCCGCCATTTTGAACACGTGGGGCTACAGCCCCTCTCATTGCACCAGAGAAGGTGGGACTTCCATGAAAGGAGGTGGACTTCTGCCAAAGGGGAATGGGACCTCTGGTGGAGGTGGGACTTCCGCAGGAGGTGGCAGCCCCCTCCCGCGGCAGCTCCCAGCTCACTGGGCACCAGTTCCCGCACACTCTGCTCACTCACCAACCAAGGCCAAGACTGCCTTCCATTGGCACCCCATCCTCCCTCACAGGACAAAAGCTCACCTGGCCTGGCTACTGTGAACCAGCTGTCTCAGCTTAAGGATGCCCTGGAGGTTGTTGGGCGCCTTACAGAAGCATTGAGTCTCATCCTTACCTAGGCCCAAGAGCCTGCTTCAGATCAGAGTTCTGTCTCAGCCTATGTTCTCCCATTACATGAGGTAGCAGAGTCTGATGGTATAGTCACAGTGCGCATGCCATTCTCATTAAATGATCTAGCACAGATCAAGATGTGACTGGGATCTTCTCTACCAATCCCACTCCCTACATCAAGGAGCTGCGGCATGTATTCCTATCCTATGAGGTAACCTGGTGTGATGTATATGTAATCTTGAGTAATACAGGGGAACAGCGGGATGTTTGGGAAAAGGCCCACTGCTATGCAGATGAGACCCACAGGACCACCCCTGATCACCCAATTGGGACTGAGGCAGTGCCTGACCAGGAGCCTCACTGGGATGAAAATTCCCCAGGTGGTCACCAAAAGTGAAACCAATTTATTGCCTGTAAAATGGAGGGTCTCAAACAGGCAGGCCGCAAAGCCATCAACTATGACAAAATGGCCACAGTCATACAAGACAAAAATGAAAACCCATGTGCTTTTTGGGCCAGACTGAGTCAGACCCCTCAATATACTAACCTAGACCCAGAGTCTGTGGACAGACAACGCTGTTTAATGACTCACTTTATTAATCAATCTGCTCCAGACATCCAGGATAAGTTTTTAAAAAAAAAACTAGACAGGCGGCCACTAACACTCATTAGTGAGGCTATGGAGGCAGCCTTTAAGGTGTATCATGGCAGGGAGGAAAAGGTCAAACAGCTCAAGTACCAGATGCTAGTCCAAATCTACCAGCTTTCGGCCTGGCAACCAACCCCTTCCGGGCAGGGTCCACCTGAGCCCTGCTATGTCTATGGTGGGAAGGGGCACTGAATAGAAACCTGCCCCCTGAAGAAGCTCTGCCACCGATGTGGCCAGCCAGGCCATAGGGGCCCAGACAGCCCACAGCCATGTGAGCCAATCCGACCATGCTCCAGGTACAAAGCTTCAGGGCATTGGGCCGTGGACTGTCCGTCATCCCCTCAAGGATGCCCCCTCCTGACACTGGCAGCCAGAGAAGACTGAGGCAGCCCTGGACTCCTGGCCCCAACCTCTCCCATCACAGAGCAGGAACCCAGGGTGACCATCATGGTTGCACGTAGGATGACCACGCTTTTGGTGGACACAGGTGCTACATATTTGGTGCTCACTGAGTTCCCTGGCAGGACCTACCTAGCTGATACCTCCATAGTTAGGGTGGAGGGAAAACCTTACAAACCCTCAACCCCCTCCCACCCCCTATCATTTGTCTTTTTTTAGGAGTGACCTTCTATCACTCCTTCCTTGTTATTCCCCACTGCCCAGTTCCACTGCTGGGCAGAGATCTTTTGGCCAAATTTGGACCTTTTATTACCCTATGCCCTTCCCAATTGGTACAACATAATATTGATTCGGCCTCCCCCACCATCTCCTTGTTGATGGCTTTAGTAGGCTCACCTAGAGACCCCTCATATTTCCTTTTTCCACCCTCTTAGGTTGACCTCAAGGTGTGGGTACTCACAACCCCTTTATTGCTAAACACCACCCTCCTATTCATATCTCTCTGAGGAACCACCAAGGCTTCCCTTCTTAACCCCAGTACCCCCTCCCTGGCCATAGTCTTCTGGGACTGCAACCAATTATACAAGACTTACTAAGAAAAGGGCTGTTATACCCTGCTAATTCCTAATTCTTCCTATAATACTCCCATCTTAGCAGTAGCCAAAACTAATGGTTCGTTCCACCTGGTACAAACCTTAGCCTTATAAATGCTGCTGTTTTCCCCCTACACCCTGTTGTGCCTAACCCCTATATTCTGTTTTCCACAATCCCAGTGATGGTTGTTTTTTATTCAGTGTTGAACTTAAAAGATGACTTTTTCACTATCCCTTTACCCTCTCCTCCCAGGACCTTTTTGCCTTTACGTGGACTGACCCAGTCACTCAAACCTCAGCTCAGCTCACCTGGACTGTGCTGCCTCAGGGGTTCTGGGATAGTCCCTATCTGCGTGGCCAAGTTTTAGCGAGGAACTTAAGAGACCTAAATATAGAACCATCCTCCCTTATCCGATATGTGGATGATATTCTCCCCTGCAGTCCCACCAAGCAATTATGTTACAACCATATGGTAAGACTTCTTAACTTTCTGGCCTCCAGGAGATATCGAGTCTCACCCAATAAGATACAGGTCTTTCAGCAGTCCATGACTTATCTGGTGTTCAACTCACTCCCCCACACAAGGCCATTACTATCCCCAGGAAACAACTGATTACTAACTACCCTGCTCCCTCCACTAATTCGGAGCTTCTCTCCTTCCTGGGGTCTAGCTGGCTGTCTCAGGTCTTGTGTTCCTAACTACTCCCTTCTAACATGCCCCTTATAAGAAGCAGCTAAAGGGCCACCAGGAACTCCTTGTATCTCCCTCCTCTCTCTCTCTCTCTTTTTTTTTTTAGTCATTTGTGGGGCTTGAACTCTGGGCCCCTCAGCTCTTCAGCTCAAGGCTCTACCACTTGAGCTACAGCGCCACTTCCTCTCCCTCCTCTCTTATTCCTCCCTTCAGGAGACTCCAACAGGCCTTATTATAGGCCCTGGATCTCAGGTTGTCAGATCTTTCATGCCCATTCTTTCTGTATGTAACTGTAAACCAGGGTTTTGAATTGGGAGTTTTAGGTCAACAGTTTGGACCTTCATTTGCACCGTAGCTTACTTGCTGAAATGCTTAGACCCCACCACTAGGAGCTGGGCTCCTTGCCTTCATGTTCTAGCTGCCTCTTCAGTCCTATACAGGAGTCAGAAAAATTAACTTTTGGTGCAAACTTTACCACCCTCTCTCACCATCACCTCTCTGAGTCACTAACCTATAAGGGATTGCAAACTGTCTCCCTCCTGTATTCTCTCCCTTCAGGTGTCCCTGGTAGAGGACCCCATGCTAACCTTCCAGTCTTGCCCTCTATTAAAGGACTCACAGTTTACCTGGTTCACTGATGGTGGCTCCTTCCTTTAGGAAGGCTCACGGGTAGCTGGGTATGCTGTGGTGTCAATCAATCTCTGGAGTTGTGGAGTCTGACCCTCTGCCTCTCCACACTAGCAATCAATAGGCTGAATTAGTTGCCCTAACAGGAGCCTTCCACCTGACCTCAGGACATTTCCAACAGTATACACAGACTGTCCTTTCCATACTGTCCTTTCTCATGAAGCTATTTGGAAGGAATGAGGCCTACTAACAACAAAGAGAACCTCAGTAATAAATGAGTCCTATATTACTGACCTCTTAAAGGCCTCTTTCCTCCCGTCAGCTATTGGAATAATTCATTGCAGGAGCCACAGGTGCCTGGCAGATGAAACTGCCAAGCAAGCTGCTATATCATCAAAACAATGGGCAGTAACACTGCCAATTCTTGCCAAAGAAACCCCTAACATTAAGTCCTTTTGACCCACCTTTGCCTCCCCTGTTTCATACCTCGGACTCCCCTTTGCCCCCCTCCCCCAATGCTGTCCTCTCTACACCTGCACACTTTTCTCTGGAAGTATGTGGACCAGTGTAAACCTAAGCCCTCCACACTGCTTTCCAAGCCTTCCATCAACGCTGGGGACCTCTAGTGTACATTTCAAGAAATTACCTGCCATAGGCACCTAAGTCCACCAAGCTCTTTGCTAAGTGGGAAAGACCCTACTCAGTAACTCTCTTCCACAGCTGTTTACATTCAGGGCTATCCACATTGGATTCACATCCTGCACATTAAATGTCATGTGCTTGATGGACCCTCATATACATTTGAGCCAACTTGACCCCTATCTCTATGGATAAAAAAAAGGTTGGACCCAGTCTTCCTCCAGTCATTGAAGGACCAGAGGACCTTGCTCTGGACAAGTACATCTTCATAACCATCATGACCTTGGTCAGCTTCATGTACAGTGCCTGGCACCCCTTCTCCCCTTACAATGCCCCCTCTCAGCAGGAAGTAGCTCCAGAAGAAACCTTTGCCCATATTCCCTGCCCAGTACTGTACATATTAAACCAAAATGGGGGAAATGTAAGGAAACACCCACCTTGCAGTCCTAATCTCTGCCCTTGATGGCAGCACCTGTGCAGTAGGTGAGGCACCTCCCACTTCCGGCCTCCAATAAAAAAGAGGCCTCCGACGAGCCAGAAGGCACCATTTTCTCCCTTTCCTCATGATAACTTGGACTTCTCAGCTCTGCTGGCAATAACTTTTTTCCTTCTACTTAACTTCTGTCCACGTAGTCTTTTGGGTTACTCTCTGGGTTACTTCCTACCCAGGTTTACATTTAATTACCCAGGTTTCTCATTTAATGTCTCCTAAAATCCTCTTTTGTAACTCTCTTCAAGCAATTAGCCTAAACACAGAGTGTCCTGACCTCATAGCTAGTATGTAGAAACTGTATTTTTAAGGATTCTGGTTATAAATATAGGAAATCACTCACATGTGTTAAGGTTTTATTTTCTCCTTAAAGAAAACAGTTTCCTCTTATCACTAACCACTCTTAAGAGATCCAGACAACATATAATTGTATGTCAGCAATTTGGTTGTAAAGTACAAGTAGGCTTCAATCTGATAGTGAACTTACTTAACTTTATGGATAGAAAAGACAAGATACAACAGCTAGATTTCTATCTGATGTGAAAGTTCAGCCCACTCCTTTAGGTTCCATTGGAATATTTGGGTTGACAACATTATGTATAGGTCACCACGAAGTTCTAACTAAACGTCTATTACTTATAAGCTATCTATTTTAATAGAGATCTGGAATTTTTCAAGAATAACATCTGAGTTTGCATTTTACCTTTTATTTTAAACTCTTTGGAAATACTCAACATTTAGTATTCACAGTGGTCTGGAAATAACAATATGTATGTCTTGTTTTACTGTATCTTAGTGAATATGATTGTTTTTGATAACTTCAAAATAGCTCACTTTTTATTATCTGTACATAGTACTTCACAAACTGATGCTTAACACGTTTAAAACTAAATCTGAAATAGAAAACTTTTTGCTTAGAATCTGACTAATATTTGTAGTAATTGAGTTGACTTATTCTACTTTTGTTCAGTACTCTACATATAACTCCTTTAAACTCTAAAATAGTTACTTAAATCTTTTTATATCTCTGAATTGACTTAGAATTTTGAATCTTCTACAAAGAGCTAAATCTTAGTGCCCTACATGGAAAGCAAATCATGGCTTTAACACTGCCATTTACTTTGTTAAGCTGGGTGGCAGAAATAGCTAAATACAATGCATGGATATTGCAGAAGCACCTCAAGTTTATGTTGTCCAGGAGTACTCACATGAGCCATCTCATCTCACACACATGAGGAAACAGATTGATTTTTGTTGGTTACTTATTCATTGATTTTGAAAGATACTCCTATTAGAAATATATCTGTATCTATAGATATAGACAATGATACAATTTTTGTCCATTGTAGGGCTTGAACTCAGAGCTTGAGCACTGTCGCTGAGCTTTTGTGCACAAAACTAGCACTCTACCACCTTGAGCCATAGCTATGCTTCCAGTTTTTTGTGTAGTTAATTGGAGAAAAACATCACATGGATTCTCCTGCCTGGGCTGGCTTGAACCATGATCTTCAGTTCTCAACCTCCAGAGTAGCTAGGATTATAGTATGAGCCATCAATGCTCAGCTTAGAAATATATTTTAACTCTTTCTCCTACTAGAAAGGAAACACAAGACAAGAGTAATAATTTATTTTCAGGAACAACATTAATTAATAAAACAAAGTAGCATCTCATAAATGTTTACATAATTAATTTGTCTTTTTATTGGCATTAAATTGTACATAATGAGTTTTATCATGAAACTCCATACTGCATATAATGTATTTTGATTATATTCATCTCCTCTATCACTCTTTATTATAATCTCTTCTGTCTCGTTTTTGCATTTTCTTTCTTCCTCCTTGATAGTCTAGTAACCAGCATAACCTATTGTGCATTTATTTGGTTAGTTGGTTGGTTTGGTTTGGCTAGTTGGTTGATTTGATTTCATATTACACAGTCCTGAAAGACTAAAACAGTAATGACATGGCTACTTGATTAAAAAAAATAAAAAGACATGCTATGAAAATGTTATTTTTGTTGCAATTTATAGGGCATAGAAAATCTATATATTTATTAAGGCAAAAATTACCATAAATAAATTCAATGTTCTTAGTTATGCTTCTGTAATTCATTATACTTCTTAAAATGTGAGGAAAAAATGAAAGATTATAGAGTTCTGTCATTGATTCTCCTAACTATACATTAAAAATATTCAATTTTTATTCCTAGCAAGTTGCTGGTAATACAGGGGACTATGTGACCTCTTTGTTAAATAGTGTTGATTATCACTGTCTACCTCACTATGATTGCACAGGGAATAATGGGTTGATTTATATGCAGAGCATTGTAAACTTCCCTACAGCACTCTAACAAATGCCAAGTATTTACTAAGAGCATATTATGTTCTTGATTTTGATAGAAAGTAGGATCACAGGATGAAGTTTTCTTTGCCTGTGGCCATTGGCTTTTGAAGCGCATGAAAAATCCTCTCTGCTATCTTCTTGTGTGCTTATAATATGCAAATGCATTGTGTTATACAACATAGAATTATGACTTTTTTCTAAATCTAAAATTTGAAACAAACAATATTGGAGATATTTTTTCCAGCAAAAAGCTGTGAGGTACAATCAGCACAAAACCAATTTAGGGTAGTATGCAACCTTTTTAGTGACTAAGACAAAGCTTTTACGTTGTGAAAACATAAATATCAAAAGGATAAGACAAAAAATATCGGTTGAATTTCCTTTGATGTAAACAAAAGAGAATTGAAGTGTTTTCTTATTCTTTGGCCATAATTTTTTAAGTCAAAGTTCATTAACTATGAGGATATTAATGCTGTTAGTAGACTATTTATTATATTGGGAAGCAATCAATGTATAAGGAAGTAAGATGTGTCTGGGATTGTAATTTTAGAAAGTTGTCCATAGTCATTTGGCTTTGTAAATCTGAGTCTGTGATGAGGCAAAGTAGGGAGGTAGGGCTTCTTCACTCATGGTGGTGAAGAAGCAAAGAGAGAAAGAGAAGGTCTGAATGCAGCAGAGCCTTCCAAGATGTCTAGGACCCAATTTCCTTCCCCATACATCCCATCTCTTTATTGATCCCACCATCTTCCATCATTGGCACCATCTGGGGACCAAGTTTCACATTCAGGGCTTTAATGAAATGTTTACCTTCCAGTCAATAACAAATGATAAAGAATAAGTATGTTATTGAAAAGGCTACTTTGTATTGTTTGAAGCATTGGTTATTAAATTTAAATTTGAAGAGAAGTGTGTAGGTAGAAAAAAAAATACCAGGTTATGCCTGTTTGCAGTTTCCAAGTCAAAATTATTAATTTCACATAGAGATAGAAGGACAGTGGAACCTATTTATGCTTAAAGAGCCTTCCATATAAACAAAATATGGCACTGTCAAATAATCATATTTTTAAAAAGTAATTTCTAAGCTGGGCACTGGTGGCTCACGCCTATAATCCTAGCTACTCAGGAAGCTGAGAACTGAGGATCATCGTTCAAAGTCAGCCTGGGCAAGAAAAGTCCTGAAACTCTTATCTCCAATAAACCACCAGAAAACCGGAAGTGGCCTGTGGCTCAAGTTGTAGAGCCCTAGCCTGGAGCTAAAGAGCCCAGGGAGCTGGGCGGTTGCTCATGCCTGTAATCCTAGCTACTCAGGAGGCTGAGATTTGAGAATCGCGGTTCAAAGCCAGCCCAGGAAAGTCCGTGAGACTCTTATTTCCAATAAACCACTGGAAAACCGGAAGTGGCACTGTGGCTCAAGCAGTAGAGCATTTGCCTTGAGCTGAAGAGTGCAGGGATAGTGCCCAAGACCAGACTTCAAGCCCCATGACTGACAAAAAAAAAAAGTTATTTCTCTTAGAGAAGTAAGGATGGATCAATTTTGTTAATATGATGTCCAATTATCTATTATTATAATGATGAAAATTTTTGCTTTAATGACATAAAATACATTTATCAGTATTTTCAAGTGTGTTCTTTAATTTTCTGAGAGATAATTCTTTATGTGGTAACATACATCCACTTGTTTTGAACAGTGGTTATAGTCTAAGTATTCACCATCTCAACCCATCTCAAGATTTACCATCTGGCTAAGAGTAAAAGTGGGATCCATGATGAGTCACTTCGACTTCTCTTTCTTCCTCAGAACTTGAATCTGGGCAGTCACTAGGCTCTGTTACTGGCAAAGATTCAGATTTGTGATCATTTGGGCACCACAGATTGTTTCCCTTGGTTCATATTGTGATGACTACTTGTTCCCTAACATGCTGTAGTAACTTCATTTACAAAGACTGGAAATTTTCGGGGAGGGCGGGGGTCGGTCATGATCTTGAACTCGGGGTCTGGGCACTGTCTCTCAGCCTCTGTGTGCTCTAGGTTATTGCTCTACCTTTTGAGCCACAGTGCCACTTCCATGTTTTTAGTGGTTAATTGTAGGTAAGAGTCTAATGGGAAGTTTTCTGCCCCAACTGGCTTTGAACAGTGGTCCTCAGATCTTGGCCTCCTGAGTAGTTTAAGATTACAGGCTTGAGCCACAGGCGCACCCGGCTAAACACTGGAATTTTACTTTACAAAAAATGCTTCAAGCAGAATTACAAAGGAGGCCAGATCCTTTTAAATTCATCAAATTCATTCATTGCTTTACAATCGATAGAAATAAAACTACTATAAACATTCAAAATGTGTGTATCCATCAAAGAATGTAGTTCA
This sequence comes from Dipodomys spectabilis, assembly GCF_019054845.1. Classification (NCBI taxonomy): domain Eukaryota; kingdom Metazoa; phylum Chordata; class Mammalia; order Rodentia; family Heteromyidae; genus Dipodomys; species Dipodomys spectabilis. The sequence goes on from NW_024870814.1 coordinate 4,382,588, forward strand.
GTCATTGCAAAATCGTTCATGATGGCATTTGTCACATTTAAATGTTAAATTCTGCTGATATGAAATAACAATTACATACAAAAATTATTTGTTGGTAGCTATCAAATTTTGTTGAAGAGGGGCCCAGTAGCCTTAGTTATGTTTAGGTCTCCATTATGTTATCTTACAACTCTCTATTAGAATAGACCATTGCTTCTCTGTATGAAAGAATTTTCTGTCAAGGGAGGTATTATATCAATTGCTTTTTAATGAAGACATTCCATTCTTTGTCCAAGACAATAACTTCTAACTTTTGTTCAGTTTAGCACAAATGATTATTTTACTCTATTTCCAGTTTTTAGTTTAAATTGTAATTTTATTGTCAAGGTGATATACATAGGGGTTACAGTTACATAAGTAAGGTAGTGAGTACATTACTGTTGAACTTGTTACCCCCTCCCTCATTTTTCTCCCACTTTCACATTCCCCCCAAGTAGTACAGATCATTTCCAACCTATTTTCTTGTATTACTGTTGCATTGGTTCCCCACTTTGTTCTCTGTCTCACCATTTTTAATCAAACCAATTTGTAAAAATTGAAGAAGAAAAAATTCAATATCAGTGACAAGAAGTCAAGTAAACAGTTTAAACAACAAATTCTTCCATCTGCCTTAGAGAAACACCAATTATGTATTCAAACTATGTAATAGTTGGTTCTTCTTGGAATAAGAAATAATATATAAAACTGTTTTCATATTGTTTTCATATTATTGCCACTTTACTAGCAACTGAATGCTTTAAGAAATGGACAACCACACTGGGGAATCAACACTAAAAATTAATTATGTAAGTGTGTATGTATGAAATATATAGAAGATAAATTCATAGATGGATGATCCTGTTCTAACAAAGAAATTCTCTTTTCTGAATTATTTCCTGTAATCTCAGCAACTTGGGATGCAGAGACAGAAGAATCATAAGTTTGAATCTAGTCTTCGCAAAATTATTAAGACCCTTTCTCTGAAACAAAATTTTGAACAAAAATTTCATTAGGGCAAGAGGATTTTTTATTGTACTGTTTGTGGTTTGTTTCCCCACTCTCCTTTATTCTTTGGTTTATTCTCATCTATCACTGTTTTTTATTTCTGTGCCCTATGTCTTGTATATAAGTTTATCTGGTTTGGGGAGGGTAGGGGAATCGCAGGTCAACCAATTTAGCAGTGAAACCCACTAGACATTATGTTGGAAATGAAGTATACAAACTGGGACAGAGGGAAGTAGGGGGTGGAGTGGGGGAGAGGGACTGGAAGAGAATGAGGGAGGGGATGTTACTGTTCAAAAGGAAGTGTGCCTGACTTATAACTGTGTCCCCTCTGTACATCATCTTTACAATAAAAATTAAAAAATTAAAAAAATCCCTAGTGTCCCAGAAACCCTGGTTTCAGACCCCAGCATTACAAAAACCAAACAACTGTCTCAATTTGTAGAATAGAGCTTAACAAAAGCTTTTATAATTTAACAAAATATAATATGATTATTTTAAAGTCCCTTACAAACAGTGCTGTAATTTTCTGAGTAGGTCTATTTTCTGAACAAAAATATCCAAATATTAATAGCAACTTTACAACTGATCAATTGTTTTCTTTTTTCCTGAAGCAAGGTCAAGGTTGTCCCGACCCGCAGGACTTCAATGAGCGCAATGAACCTAAATGAGAAGGAATGAAGGGACAAGAGACACGAAGAATGACAGCAAGACAGGGATCCTGATCAAGCTGCTAAGTTTTATTTTTCACACAGCTGTATTTATAAGGAAGCTTTTTCATTGGCCGTCATTGGCCGAAGCAGCTGTAGGATGTTTGCTTAAGGCAAGGTGAAAAAGGTGGTGGGTCTTTAGCAGCTGCAGGGTGTTTAACTTAGGGCGTGGTGAAAAGGTGGGATTCTGTAAACTCAGCCTCAAGTTGTTCCAGTGAGATAGTTAAGCCTATTATGTTGAGAGACTCAACTTTCGGCTCCCAACAAAGGTATTAGTATATTTCAAATAAAAATATCTTCACATTATCCTTACTGGTTTAATTTTGTTAAAATAATTTCTCCATGAACTGCAGTAGCAAATCTCCATCTTTCATATGATATCAGGTTTGCCAGCTAGTAGATTAAACTATAATTATTTAATTCAAAAATCACTCACTTCTAGATATATTTTGTTAACCATATTTTCCAAAATGAAAACCAATATGACATTAATAATTCTCAAGCTCACATTTTACTTTGTATATAATAAACATTAAAAACTCATATATGTTAGTGCTAGAAACGCCCCCTAAGGTTCTTCTAATTCATGTATTTTATTTTAGTTTCTCACCAGGTTTAGATCTCACGAGATAAGTAACCACTTTAAAAGTCACTAAGCATTACTTTGGGGATATGATTCCACCTACATAGCAGATATTCAAATGTTCATCTTGAACTCTCATCTTCATACTCAAATTTTTCACATTAATTAATGCCAACTGACCTACACCTTCTAGTAGACCTAAGCTATTTAAAATACTTTCAGGAAGGGTAAAATCACAAAGATATTTTAAGTTAAACCTTTAGTTCTCTGGTGACTTAACCTCATGAGAACCCCTCTTTCCCCTGATCTAGACAGTTAGAATTTTCCTTGACCTATAAGATGTAAGTTTGACTTCTACCTTTACTTGAAAGAACTGACTTTTTGTTCTTAAAGTTAGAATTCTCTCCAGTATTCCCTCTGGATACTAAGAGCAGTTCCCATTAGAACTTTTCATAAATACAGGAAGTCTAAGATGCTATGTTAATAAATATTTCATTGTTTTTAGATGTACCTTAAATAATAAATGTTTAGCTTGTTGAATTTTGGTTTCTGAACATGAAGCCTATTTTTCCATTATAAAGCTTGTTGAAAAGATGATTTTTTCTTCATACTTTTGAAGAATTATGTATAAATTAAAGGTCTGCATTTTCCTTTCTGTTTTATTTTTATTAGTTTCTTACTGTATTTATAGGAAGAATGGGTCAGGAATATACAAGCAGACTCACCATGAACTCAGGAAACCTGAGATCAATCTACCAGTAGATAAAAATAGACTGAGGCTTACTAGAAAGCCTGTAATTTACAGATATAAAATGAGCAAATAAATTTCATTCAAATATAAGTTTGGGGTGCATACAATATTCTAGACATGGTCCATGACAGATGTTCTATTATTGAATTATAGCAAAGTGTTCCAGAACAGGTGACATACACACAGTGTTATGGGAAAATCTCCATATATACACAAATAACCAGAAGTTGTATTTCTATGCATATATTTTTTTTTCTGAGACAGCAATAGAAACTGAAATTAAAAGCAAGATTGGTTGCATTCTACATTCAGGCTTGAATATTCTGCTGAAGAATAAAACAGATAATTTTTCCTCATGTTTCATATAAAACAATACTAAAAACTGTTTTGTGACTATGGATATATATGATATATATGTATATATGTACCTATGTATATAAGTATGTATGGTTTATACAACAGATATGATAGATGTGACATGTATACACAAATGCATATATAATATATATGTCATATATTAATATTAACATTGGAACATAAATTCTAAAAGTTATTATAATCAGTTTCCACTAACTACTTTTGTCAAAGAACAATAAATCATGAAAACTTGTAATATTGCATGAAGTGAAGAAATTGCTATTTATATTACATGTGTGGCTAAGAAAAAGTGAAAAAAATATTTACAGTATTTTTATCTCCCAATGTATAATGTTTGCTTGCATGGATTCTGTACTATAAATAAAAACAATGTCATTTAAGAATATTTTAAGTAAATCATCATATTATATATTAAAAGTATTCTATGCAATATAGTACCACTCTCACATATTATACATGAATGTAAGTATTCATATAAAACATGAAATGCAAGGTAAGTGGCTCAAGGATCTTAAAATTATAAAGAATTGTTTGGTATTGAATTATTCACAAAATATTACAATGTTGTTTTGAGTAGTGTTCTTATTAAGAGAGAAAATTAAAAAAATATAGTGGTTCAAAGAATAAGTGAAATTTACAGGTAGCATTCAAAAAGATCAAAAAGGAGACATCTGGTTGAATATTCTACATAAAGAATTTTACTGGAAGTCACTTTTAGGGAAGGAAAGATCTATTATTGATCTGGTATTAAAAGGTTTTTGAAGACCTTAAAGAATGTCAATCTCTTATTCAGTTATAAATATAGTCCTCCATATTAGATGTTAGAGCTGTATTATTGAGTTGATCTGGGTGATAGTTTATGGATTCACTCTTATAAAACAGTAAATGAAATTGGGGAAAATAGTTACCATTTTGGTGCTTTCAGAATTAGGGGATGAAGGAGATACAAGGAACCATATAGACCATTGCTCACTCTTTAGCAAACAACTACAATTAGCTTCATCTTGTTGATCCCGACAAGCTATCTCTCTTCCTATCCTTCCATTTCCTCTTCCAGAAGTTTGGGAAGGATTCATAAGGCCACTTGACCTAGAATAGTTGAACTGAGGAATCAAATAGTGGCCTTTTTTTTCTAAGATAACTTTTAATTAACTGGCTCTAAAAATATAGAGTCCAATAGTCGTGTATTTCTGAAAGGAATGTAAAGCAAAAATAATTTACCTCTGAATTGTTGTAAAACTAGACTTAATTTTTTAAACTAAATATGGACAGTTCTTCAATTGGAAAACTCACATCAAACTTGGAGAGAATGGTTAGCACTGGCTGGTTTTGTTTTATTTTACTTAAAATATAGGTCAAAGGGCTGATATACTCATTGCAAGAATTATTTGGAAATTAAATTCTTAATTCAAAATTAAGCCAATTAGTTGAGACACTACAAGGGAGGTGATATTGCCAGGGAAGAACAAAGCATAAATACAATGAATCTCAACAATATATAGAGATAATATAGCTGGATGAATTTTAACTGTGTATAGTGACATTATTTAATGACAACATTAGTTAAGTGATCTTACATGCACACAGAGAGACACACAGATGGACAGACACACACTACATATATAGAGCAAACAATGGAACATACACATTTGAATACACACATATGTATCACTGCAGCAACTTAATGACAAAATAGAAAAAACACCCATTTAGAAAGTGGGAAAAATATATAAATACAGATTCCTCTAAGAGTAAAAGTGAATGCTGATCAGGCTTATGAAAAAGCTCACACCTTCACTAAATCATCATGTCAACTTCTACAATGTTATTATATATATTTTAGAAATTAAAAAAGAGAGCTGTCCTATGAACCGGTATATCCACTTCCATATATATTTGTAGAGAAAATGAAATTGTTGTCTCAAACTGATACATATTTTCCCATGTCCAACTCAGTATTACTCATAGTAGTCAATAAAAAAGCACCCCAGGATCTGTCAATTGATAAACAAAATGTAAAATATATTTTTAAATTGTAAAAAATATTACATATATTATTTTATAAAATATCAATAAAATATTTCAAATATGAGGAGCTAAAAAGAAATTATAAAATTTAATGAGTACACTAAAATTTTATTTGATAATTTCCTTGACAAAAGGATCAAAAAATATTCCCTTACTGAGAAAATTAAGTATTAAAACCCATGTGAAAAAATGTATTTCATGTTGATATGATACAAATACATTAAATATATATGATAGAAATATACCATCAATATATTGATACATTTATACATATATTCATATAAATATTACATACAATATACAATGTATAATAAATATTTATTATAATATAGTATATCAATAAGTTATTGATATAACAGATAATATGAAGTCAGATTATGAAACAGAGTCTGATACAGTATGATACAGAGAAATAGGTCAGACATGGAAGGACAAATGTCACGTGGTCTGATGTATCTACAAATGTCAAACGCAAAGAAATAAAGTACAGCATGCTGATTAATAATGACTGAGGTTGAGGAATGATGACAAATATTCATCAAATGGTAGAAACTTCCAATTGTATATTATCAATAAATTCTGGGTACACTTTGGAGAAATAGATACAATGTGACGGCAGTGGATATATTTCATTCTCCACTATATTTACTAAAAGGGTAAATATGACCTTTTCTCACCACACAAGCACACATATCTATCTTTGGGAGAGAATGGATATGTTCATTACCTTGTTTGAGGTTAAGATATCATAATATGTAAGTTTATCAAATCATCATTTTAAATACTTCTTAATTTTTCAGCTATGCCTCAATTAACTGAGGTCAAAACATCATGTAGCTATGTAGTTAAGAGATTCATTTGTTTAGATAAAGAAATTTAATAAATTATTTGGTTTACTAGATTGAGGGAGATAACAGAATTTTTTCCAGATTCCTCTGAATATAAACTGAAAATATGCAATTTTCTTCAGTTGGGACAAGTAAAAAGAAATTTTATTTTTATAAGACAAAGAATATGAAATGAAATTGTGACTTTTGCTTAGTTGAAGTTATCTGACTATGGAGTGCATTAATCCTGATTAAAAAAAAGTCACTTTATGCAAGCTATCTTAAGTATATGAAAATATTCCTATACCAATTTTAAAAGGTATCTTAAGGTATTTTAAAAGGAAGATGAACAGTTTGTCTTCATATCCTCTGAAAAATACAGGTGATAAATCTTGATTATTTTTCTGGGAAAGAAAGGAACCATAATTTCTTTGTCCCTGCTAAAAGAGTTTAGAACTCAAAGGGAGATGCATGACCAGAAGTAATTCAGGGGCAAGATTCTATTTTTCAAATCACCCTTTGCAAAACTGTCTTTGTAAATTGAAGTCTAATCTGTCATGAACATTACTACTCTGCTAATTTCTGTGATTCATTGCTCTAATTGCTATTTTTTGTTTATTTTGGACTTTCCAGATGAAATTCTAATGTCATAACTTCAAAACACCACAGAAGTAAATGATGCTTATATTTTGCTTGCAAAATCATCACTTGAGAGAATTATTTGCTTACAAATTGGCCCTACTCAGATCTTAAAAGCTGCAACCTTATTCAGATATTCAAATGTCTAAGACTGAAGATAATTCTTATGTAACACAAGCTGCTTGTCCTACAGAGCACGATTAAGGAGGAATAGCATAACTAGGGATGAGCTTTAGAAGGATATACATACTCTGTGATTGCTGAAAGCTGTTACTTATCAAGTGTGCATTGGATAATTTTGCCTTGAGCATTTTGGAGATTATTGTTTCATAAATACTTGAATGTATATAAGAAACAATTGTAGTTTTGGTTGTCAATTACTTTCTGATAGTTTATTATTTGTTATTCCAACTGAGCAGTTTTCAAATATCTCTAGGTTCCTTTGGTGATGAAATCTGTATCTTTGGCTCAAGACACTATTACAAAATTTAATAGGTTAAGGAGGTCAAGAATTAAGCTTCTCTATGAAGATAATTACAAGCTATTATGTGGTGAATATGCAATATCAAGTACTCAGGATTAAATATATTAATGATTAAAGATATCTGTAAATAAATTTTAGTAATCATCCTCAAGGAAGAAATAGAACTAAATGCTGGTGGCTCATGACTGTAATCCCAGCTACTCAGGCGGCTAAGGTCTGAGGATCACTATTTGAAGCAAGCACAGGCAAGGAAGTCCATGAGACCCTTAACTCCAGTTAATTACCAAAAATCTATAGTAGAGTTGTGGCTCATGTGGTCCAGTACTATGCTAGCCTTGAGCACAATAGTTCAGTCAGGACATTGCTAAGGTCCTGAGTTCAAGCCTCAGAACTGGCTCAACAAAAAAAAAAAAAGGAAGGAAATAGAGATAAATTTATGATAAAAAGCTTTATTAATTTTGTGATAAAAAGTACATGACATTCATTCCTTCTGTCAATTGTTTTCACAGGTTGTCTATTTAAAACTAAAATTCTGTAGGATAAAGCCGGGCGCTGGTGGCTCACGCCTGTAATCCTAGCTACTCAGGAGGCTGAGATCTGAGGATCGCGGTTCAAAGCCAGCCCGGGCAGGAAAGACCCTGAGACTCCTATCTCCAATAAACCAGCAGAAAACCGGAAGTGGCGCTGTAGCTCAAGTGGTAGAGCCCTCGCCTTGAGCTGAAGAGCTGAGGGACAGCGCCCAGGCCCAGAGTTCAAGCCCCACGACAGACAAAAAAAAAAAAAAAAATTCTGTAGGATAACTGGTCGTTTGATTAAAGAAACTGAACATAGGAGCTGGGCATCGGTGGCTCACACCTGTAATCCTAGCTACTCAGGAGGCTGAGATCTAAGGATCACGGTTCAAAGCCAGCCCAGGCAGAAAAGTCCATGAAAATCTTATCTTCAATAATCCACTAGAAAACTGGAACTGGAGCTGTGGCTCAAGCGGTAGAGTACTTGCCTTGAGCTGAAGAGCTGAGGGATAGCACCCAGACCCAGAGTTCAAGCCCCACGACCAAAAAAAAAAAAAAAAAAAATGACATATCTCCTATGGAAGAGAGTAGAACAGCAGAAGAAAACAGAATGGACATAGGTGTTAAAACCAGAAAAACTTAGATTCAAATTCCAGATTTTATTTATTCATGTCTGTCATTGTAGCCAATATAACTTATTGATTTTATTTACATTATCACAAAAATGTACTGAACAACACTTCACTTAGGGATTTTTAGGGCATGCCCCAGGATAATGTGCCTGGCAAAAATATTATTGCCAATTCCTAACTAGAGTTAGGCCTACATTTGGAAATTAATGATTCATGAATCAATATTTCAACACATACTTTTTAGAAAATATTTTTAAATTCATACTTTGAATATGACACCACTTGACTTACTGTAAGTAAGCAAATGAGATATAACTCCCTCTCCGGCATTACTTCAATTTTTAAATGAAAGCTGTAAAAATTTATATACATATATATATGATTTCTAAAATAGAAATTCAACTTAACAAATGTGAAACTCAGAGAGCAAAATAGTGATGTCTAATTTTGTTGTATCTGTGGAAAATGTTCACTTCCTCATGGAATTAACATTTAAGGTCAATTTTGTTGATAACATGATATGTTAGGGGCTACATGATATAAGCACATAAATTCTAGAATCAAGAAGCATGGCATAATAGAAGACTTAATGATACAGAAATTAAAATGAAGAGATATTGAGGTTGAAATAAGCAATATTGTGACTTGCATATGTCCGTGATTGTGTGAGTACAACACCTTAGGGAACATTAGCCAAGGATCATTGATAAAGACATCTGGGAGCACTCAAAACTTGATTCACATACTCATCCATTCAAAACATATTCTTTGAAATAAGCAGCAGACACTGTTTTTTTTATTTTCTCCCTATATAAATTTTAATCATTTTTAGTTGCTTGAAGAAGTTTGTTCAGATTTTTTGTTGTTATGAGAATACCGTATAGAGGACTTACAATTACATAGGCAAGGTAACGAGTACATTTCTTATCAAGCACTATTGCCTCCTCTTTGTTTCCCCTTCCCATCCCTTCCCATACTTCCCCCACTTCCTCCCACCTGATCCTGCCCCCCCCACCAAAGTTGTAAAGTTCGTTTTTCGACATAACGACTTCTACATTTCATTATTGCAATGGGTCTACCTGTATCCCTAGTTAAACGATTTGCTTTTTCCCTTCCCCTCCACAAATTATACCAACATCAAGTACAGTGATAGCAGGGGTTATACTGTGGGGGAGGGACATACAAAGCAACATAGAAATCATCTTATAAGGGTTCCGGGAAAATGGCGGAGGAGAAGCTGGAATCTAAACAAGCTCTCGCATAGAAAGCAGTTTTAGAGTTCCAGTGAACAGTCCTAAGCCAGAGAATCACACCAAGTGTGCCATCACAGGACAGAAAGTCAGGCCAGAGAGGGAAAATCCAGGCAAGGAGACACATCTAAGCTCTTGCCAGCAGCTGCGGCGGGTGGCGGCTATGGCCGCGGCCATACCTGAGCCACAGAGAGTCCCGGACGAAGGAGCCAGACGCAGCGGGGAGAGCGGATTCTACTCAACACCAGCAAGAACCGACAAGGAGCGGATATCTTCATCCTGTAGTTCACAGACCAGAGACGACCCAGGAACCGAGACTCTGCATGAGTAGAAGCTTGACGTCCTCACTCCTTCTCAGGGAGCAGAGGAGGGAAGGCCACCCCCCCCCCTCCCCCCCCCCCCCCCCCCCCCCCCCAGTACCGGAGATCTCCATCCTGAATACCTACAAAGCTCGGCGGAGCTGCTAGCTCCGACTCAAGCCTTGGAATAAAACGAGTCATTTAGCAGGTCACAAGAACTTAATGGCAGCGTGACCTGCCAGACTCAGCTCCACCCAGGGAAAAGTCACCCAGCTCGGGGGCCAGCCCTAGGAGTGACTTTCTTCACTGGGTAATCAGAGCCAGAGGCTACCCCTCCCTCTAGCAGCCTCGACAATCAATTGAAATTCAGTAAACAGAAAGCCTGAGAATGGCTCCATGCTGGGCTCTGCGAGTTTTTCACAAACTAGCCCCCGGGAAAAGCTACTGTTTGTTGAAAGGCCTCAACTCTACCTAGAACTTGGCCTCATCACTGCATCCCCCTCTTTGGTGATACTCAAAGCAGATCTGCCTCCCATTGAAATAGCCTGGGAGGAGGATCAAAAATCCTGGGTAAAGCAGAGCATTTTTCTGCCTGTTCGAACAAACTGACTTAAGAAACCAACCAAGCCACAGGACCACAAGCAGACCAGAGACTCCAACAAGAGGCTGGTTACAGACACAAGGGAGATACAGGATTTTTCCCACCCCTCCCAAAAAAATCAAAGAACTTCTTTTTTTTCTTCTTCTTCTTCTTTTTTTTTTTTTTGGTACCTTATATAAAAAAAAAGTTCTTCTTTTCTAAAACTTTTTTTAATCTTTAAATTTTGCCTTTTTTGAAAAAAATTGTTTTCCAGTAACTTTTTTTTTCCTCTTATAATTTTTATTTTAGGAATATGTGAGTGTGCGTTTTTCTTTCTTTTTCTGTTTTCTTTCTCTTTTTTTCTTTTTTAATTATCTTTTTGTTTTTTGTTTAGCTCTACTGAACGTCTGATCTTTTTCTTTTCCTTTCTTATCCTTCTCACCTTTTCCTCTCTTTCGTTCTTCTTTATGTGACTTAATTCTTGTCTTGCACATCCTCAGATAAACCTGCAGTTGACTATTAGACCCTATCCCCCATTGTATACACACTTAATCCACAAATTTATTACTCAATTCAAAACCCCTGAGACTTAAATTCCTTAATAGCAGTACTACCTCTTTATACCTATATAATATTTTAAGCATTTTTAAGTTTTTCACATCTCCTTTATATACCTCCCCTTCTATCAATATATTCACGTTCTTCTCTAAATAGATTGTTTCGACCGTATATAATATTATTAATTTTTACTTTTCTATTTTCTCTGGTCTCTTTTCTTTTCCCTTTCCCTTTCTTCTTTTATTCTCTCCCTCTACTTTCATACTTCCCAACCTAATTCCTGCTTTGAGGTTAGGACTTAGTTAACTCTCCCTGTGCCTCCCCACATCAATCTATTCCTATTTTTTACCCACATCTCTCCCTAACCCTAATAATTTCTGGTTTTCCAAATTCTTGTTTGAGGTTCATAGTCCATTAACATATAGTTGTTTGATGTTGAATAGCTGTATCTGTTGAACTAGATTGTATCTGTAGACTATTGAGTGTGCAAATTCAGACTTTGGTTGATGCTTGCCTTAAGATAGTGTTCTAGCACAAAACTGGTGCTATTTTCATCTCAAATAGGCAGAGTAAGCCAGAAAAACACAAGAAAAATGGCAAATCCGGGTATCTCAATTCCCAATCTTGATAATCAGGGGACAGAACAGATAATAAATAATCCAGAGGAGAGTTCCCAAATAGTTCTACAAACACTGCTGGCAAACATGATAAATGAAAAGATGGAAAACATACAAAGGACTCTGTATGAGCATGATAGGGAGAGAGAGGAGGCAATCAAAAAGTTTATACAGGAATATCATAAGCGTGAGGAAGCTACTCAAAAACGGATACAGGATTTGCCTGAGCAGCTTGAGAATACTCAAAAGAGAAAGGGAGGAATGGTGTGAGCAGGCTGAGAATACTCAAAGAAAACTACAGGAATCCCATGAATGGGAGGAAGCTAATCAAAGAGTAATACAGGAATTGAGAGAGCAGGAAGAGAATGCACAAAGATCACTAAAGGCATTCATGGAACCCACTAAAAAAGAGCTGAAGGAAGTCAGGGAGACCACAAAAGGAATGCTGAATGGAACCCAATAGAAGGAATGGGAGTCCAAGTAAACCATAACCAATCAACTAAGTGATTTGAGAATAAACACTGAACACCAAATTAAGGAAGTAAAGAAGTTCATACAAGATCTAAAACAAAGCTTCAACAAAGAATTTGAAGCCATCAAAGCTGACCAATTAGAAGGAAAAGAGATGAAAAAAAAAAAAGTAAAAAGTCTTGACAGCAGGTTAGACCATGCAGAAGATCGAATCTCGGGGATTGAAGACAGCCTAGATATTATAAAGAAAGAACATACAACCATCCAAGACAAGTCCAAGAAATATGATAGATCTATCCAACACTTGGAAGACACCATCAGAAGGCCTAATCTAAGGATAATGGGTGTAGAGGAGCACCTAGAAACAGAAGTTAATGGTCTAGGAAATTTGTTCAACAGGATCCTAGCAGAGAACTTCCCAAACATGCAAAAAGATAGGCCTATTCAGATACAAGAAGCTTTTAGAATGCCAAATAGACCAGATCAGAATAGGACATCCCACCATCACATTATAATCCACACTGGATCAACTCAGACCAACGAAAAGAGCCTTAAAGCTGTCAAGGAGAAAAGATTAATCACCTATAAAGGAAAACCAATTAGAATCATCTCAGATTTCTCAGCAGAGACAATCAAAGCAAGAAGAGCTTGGAATGATGTATGCCATGCCCTAAAAACAAACAACTATCAACCAAGAATACTGTACCCAGCTAAACTCTCCTTCATAACTGAAGGCCAAATAAAAAACTTCCATAGCAAAGAAAAATTGAAACAATACATCTCCACCAAACCAGCCCTACAAAAGATTCTTAAAGATGTCCTACATATAGAAAACCAACAAGACCACAATAAAGGCCAAGAAACAGAACCCAAACTGAGAATCCAAGAACCACAGGAAGAACCCAGTTTTCGCGACCCCCAAGACGGTGGAAAACATGGCAGGAACTCCCAAATACCTCTCAGTCCTATCTCTTAACATTAATGGACTGAACTCTCCAATTAAGCGACATAGACTGTCTAGTTGGTTTAAAAAACAAGATACTTCTATCTGCTGCCTTCAGGAGTCACATCTTGCCCGTAAAAACAAACACATTTTCAATGTTAAAGGCTGGAGCAAAATCTACCAAGCAAACAGCCCCCATAAACAGGTGGGAGTTGCAATGCTAATATCAGATAAAATAGACTTCAAACTAAAATTCGTGAGAAGAGATAAAGAAGGTCGCTACATACTAATTAAGGGATCTCTCCTTCAGGAGGAAATTACAATTCTAAATATCTATTCGCCAAACAATGGAGCACCCAAATTTATCCAAGAAACACTACTTTCCCTCAAATCCCATATAGATCCAAAGACATTAATTGTTGGGGATTTTAACACACCACTCTCCCCACGAGATAGATCAACTCGGCAAAATCTCAACAGAGAAACCACAGATCTAAACAGCTGCATAGATCAACTAGACTTAACAGACATCTACTGAAATTTTCACCCAGCAGCATCAGAATACACGTTTTTCTCAGCAGCATATGGAACATTTTCTAAAATAGACCACATTTTAGGCCACAAAGCAAACTTGTCTAAATTCAGAAACATTGAAGTTGTACCTTGCATTCTCTCTGATCACAAGGGAATAAAATTAGAACTCAACACCAAAAGCCACCAAAGAAAGTCGGGTATCACATGGAGGTTAAACAACACACTGCTAAATCACAAGTGGGTCATGGAAGAGATTAGAAAGGAAATTCAGATGTTCATGCTATTCAACAAAAAGGAACACACAAACTACCAGCTCCTCTGGGACACAGCAAAGGCAATACTCAGAGGCAAGTTTATAGCTCTGAGCTCCTACATCAACACATTGGAGAGATCTGAAACCAACAATTTAATGACACAGCTAAACCTCCTTGAAAAAGAGCAGCAAGATGAACCTCAATCCAGTAGACGGAAAGAAATAATTAAAATAATTAAATAAAGAAATAATTAAAATTAAATCAGAATTAAATGAATTAGAATCCAAAAAAAATATAGAAAGAATCAACAAAAACTTAACAAAATTGACAGATCCTTAGCAAATCTTATCAGAAAAAGAAGAGAACACACCCAAATAAATAAACTCAGAGATGAGAATGGAAACATCACCACGGAAAAAACCAAGATTCAGAACATTATAAGGGAATACTTCTCAAAACTTTATGCTAATAAGTTTGAGAACTTGACAGAAATGGACCTTTTCCTAGCAAATATTGACATGCCAAAACTAAACCAAGATGAGTTAAACCACCTTAACAGGCCCATATCAAGCATTGAAATAGAAACAGCAATAAGAGACCTCCCAGGTAAGAAAAGTCCAAGACCAGATCATTTCACAGCGGAATTTTACAAGGCCTTCAAAGCAGAGCTCACACCAATACTCTTCCAACTCTTCAATGAAATTGAAAGAGAAAGTTCACTACCGAGCACATTCTATGAAGCCAGCATAACCCTCATCCCAAAACCAGGCAGGGACTCATCAAAGAAAGAGAACTGCAGACCCATTTCTTTGATGAACATTGATGCAAAAGTTCTCAACAAAATTTTGGCCAATCGACTTCAACAATTCATCCAAAAAATCATACACCACGATCAAACAGGATTCATTTCAGGGCTGCAAAGCTGGTTCAATATACACAAATCAATTAATACTATTCATCACATCAATAGGAGCAAGAATAAGAACCACATGGTTATCTCAATAGATGCAGAAAAAGCATTCAACAAGATCCAACACCCTTTTATGATGAAGGTTTTGGAAAAATTAGGAATCCATGGAACATTCCTCAATACAATAAAGGCTGTATATGACAAACCTACAGCCAGCATTATACTTAATGGTGAAAAACTAAAGCCATTTCCTCTTAACTCAGGAACAAGACAAGGATGTCCACTCTCTCCACTTCTCTTCAATCTAGTATTAGAATGTCTAGATACAGCAATAAGACAAGATGCAGACATAACAGGGATCCAAATAGGGAAAGAAGAAATAAAACTCTCCAGCTTTGCAGATGACATGATCTTATATTTAAAGAATCCCATAGACTCCACTCCCAAATTACTCAAGCTGATTCAAAACTTTGGCAAAGTAGCAGGGTATAAAATTAACCCCCAAAAATCAATGGCTTTTCTGTATGCCAACAATGAGAAAAGTGTGGCTGAAATTAGGAAAGCAACTCCATTTGTAATAGCCCCACAAAAAATAAAATACCTAGGAATTAACTTAACCAAAGAAGTGAAGGACCTCTATGATGAAAACTTTAAAATCTTGAAAAAGGAAATCAAAACAGAACTTAGAAAATGGGAAAACCTCCCATGTTCCTGGATTGGAAAGAATAACATCGTGACGATGGCAATACTTCCCAAGGCTATCTACAAATTCAACGCGATACCTATCAAAATTCCACCCTCATTCTTCAAGGAAATAGAAGAGGCAATCCAAAAATTCATATGGAACAATATAAGACCCCGAATAGCAAAAACGTTCCTCAACGGAAAGAACACTGCTGGAGGAATATCAGTACCAAATTTCAAACTCTACTATAAAGCCATAGTAATCAAAACAGCTTGGTATTGGCATAAGAACAGACCTCAGGACCGAGGGAATAGAATTGAAAATCCAGAAATGAACCCACAGACCTATAGCCATCTAATCTTCGATAAGGGAGCTAAAACAATAGAATAGAAGAAAGACAGCCTCTTCAGTAAATGGTGCTGGCAAAATTGGTTAACTACATGTAGAAAACTAAAGCTAGATCCTTATATATCACCCTGCACCAGAATTAACTCCAAATGGATCAAAGACCTCGAAGTCAAAGCAGACACTCTGAAAACATTACAGGATGGAATAGGAGAAACCCTAGGTCTCCTTGGCACCAGGCAAAATTTTCTGAATAGAGACCCGGAAACACAACAAATCAAAGAAAGGTTGGACAAATGGGATTGCATGAAGTTGCAGAGCTTCTGCATGGCAAAGGACATACCTAGCAAGTTTGTTTCTAACATATTTATAAGATGATTTCTTTTTCTTTTTTTAATTTAATTTAATTTTTTTTTTGTGAACATACTGTACAGAGGGGTTACAATTACATGGGCAGGATAATGTGTATATTTCTTATCAAGCATTGCAGCCTCCTCCTTTGTTTAGCCTTCACATCCCTTCCCTACCTCCCCCATACCCCCCCCAATCCTCCCCCCTACCCCCGTTCCCCCCCTCCCCCCCACCAACGTTGTAAAGCTCGTTTTTGACATGACCTTGTACTTCTCATTGTTGCAACAGGTCCACTTGTATCCTTAAACGACTTGTTTTTCCCCATCTCCTCCACAAGTTATACTGACATCAAATATAGTGAAAGCAGGGGTCATACTGTGGGGGAGGGACATACAAAGCAACAAAGAGATAATCTTATAAATGCATTAGAAACAAATGCATGAAATAAAAAAGCATTAAAATACATATCTAAGGGTTCATTTTCCTAACGTCACATTATCTGACCTTTTCCGCTTCACTTATCCATATACTAGATATTGCAAATAAGGGAAACCATGAGACCTATGTTTCTTTGGGCCTGGCTTAATTCACTTAATATAATTTTTTCCAAGTTTTCCCATTTCCTAACAAATGGGGCAGTGTCATTCTTTCTGATGGAGGCATAGAATTCCATTGTGTATATATACCACATTTTCTTGATCCATTCATCTACTGAGGGGCATCTGGGTTGGTTGCATATCTTAGCTATGGTAAATAATGCTGCAATAAACATAGTTGTGCTGGTAGCTTTAGTGTAGTCTTGTTTGTAAACATTTGGGTAAATGCCCAAAAGTGGGATTGCTGGGTCCTAGGGGAGCTCTATGTGAAGTCTTTTCAGGAACCTCCATACTGCTTTCCAAAGTGGTTGAACAAGTTTACACTCCCACCAACAATGAAGTAAGGTTCCCTTCTGTCCACATTCCCTCCAGCATCTGTTGTTGTTAGAGTTCTTGATTATAGCCATTCTAACTGGGGTGAGGTGGTATCTCAATGTTGTTTTGATTTGCATTTCTTTTATGGCTAGGGAGGTTGAGCATTTCTTCATGTGTCTATTGGCCATCCTTCTTTCTTCTTCAGAGAAGTTTCCCTTCAAGTCTTTAGCCCACTCATTTATTGGGCAGTTGTTTCTGTGAGGATTTGTTGTTGGGGGATTTAATTTTTTGAGTTCCAAGTATATTTTAGAGATGAGACCCTTGTCCATTGAATGGC
This sequence comes from Dipodomys spectabilis, assembly GCF_019054845.1. Lineage (NCBI taxonomy): Eukaryota > Metazoa > Chordata > Mammalia > Rodentia > Heteromyidae > Dipodomys > Dipodomys spectabilis. The sequence goes on from NW_024870814.1 coordinate 4,400,197, forward strand.
TAGTGAAGATCTTCTCCCAATCTGTGGACTTTCTATTGATCTTGCTAGTTATGTCCTTTGCCATGCAGAAGCTCTGCAATTTCATGCAATCCCATTTGTCCAACCTTTCTTTGATTTGTTGTGTTTCTGGGTCTCTATTAAGAAAATTTTGCCCTGTGCTAAGGAGACCTAGGGTTTCTCCTATTCCGTTCTGTAATATTTTCAGGGTGTCTGCTTTGACTCTGAGGTCTTTGATCAATTTGGAGTTGATTCTAGTGCAGGGTGATATATAAGGATCTACTTTTCATTTTCTACAGGTGATTAATCAATTTTGCTAGCATTATTTACTGAAGACACTGTCCTTCTTCCATTCTATTCTTTAGCTTCCTTATCGAAGTTTAAGTGGCTATAGGTCTGTGGGTTCATTTCTGGGTTTTCAATTCAATTTCATTTGTCCTTAGGTCTCTTCTTATGCCCGTACCAAGCTGTTATGATTACTATGGCTTTGTAGTAGAGTTTAAAATTTGGTGTTGATATTCCTCCAGCACTGTTCTTTCTGTTAAAGATCATTTTGGCCATTCAGGGTCTTTTATTGTTCCATATGAATTTTCAGATTGACTCCTCTATTTCCTTGAAGAATGAGGTTGTAATATTGATAGGTATCACATTGAATTCATAGATAGCCTTGGGAAGTATTGCCATTTTCACAATGTTGATCCTTCCAATCCAGGAGCATGGGAATTTTTCCACCTCCTAATTCTGCTTTGATTTCCTCTTCCAGATTTTTAAAGTTTTCATCGTAGAGGTCTTTTACTTCTTTAGTTAAGTTAATTCCTAAGTATTGTATTTTTTTGTGTGGGGCTAATAAAAAAGGAGCTGCTTTCCTGATTTCAGCCACGCTTTTATCATTGTTAGCCATTGATTTCTGAGGGTTAATTTTATACCCTGCTACTTTGCCAAAGTTTGGAATCAGCTCAAGTAATTTGGGAGTTGCGTCCATGGGATTATTTAAATACAAGATCATATCATCTGCAGAGGGAGAGTTTTACTTCAGCTTTTCCTATTTGGATCCCTTTTATGTTGGCATCTTATTGCTCTAGCTAGGCATTCTAATACTAAATTGAAGAGAAGTGGAGAGAGTGGACATCCTTGTCTCATTCCTGAGATTAGAGGAAATGTCATTAATTTTTCACCATTAAGTGTAATTCTGGCTGTAGGTTTGTCATATATAGCCTGTATTGTATTGAGGGATGTCCCATGAATTCCTAGTTTTTCTAGACTTCATCATAAAGTGGTGTGGGATCTGGTCAAATGCTTTTTCTGCATCTATTGAGAGAATCATGTGGTTCTTATTCTTGGTCTTGTTGATGTGATGAACTATATTAACTGATTTGCATATATTGAACTACATTTGCTTCCCTGAAATAAATCCTGTTTGATTATAGTGAATGACTTTTTTGATGAGTTGTTGAAGTTGATTGGCCAAAATTTTGTTGAGAAGTTTTGCACTGATGTTCATCAAAGAAATGGGTCTATACTTCTCTTTCTTTGATGAGTCCCTGCCTGGTTTTGGGATGAGGGTTACAATGGCTTCATAAGAAGAGCTTGGCAGTGAACCATCTCTTTCAATTTCATTGGAGAGTTGGAGGAATATTGTTGTGAGTTCTGTTTTGAAGGCTGAGGATTTTTTAAATAAGTTTTTTATTGTGAAAATACTGTACAGAGGGGTTACAATTCCATGAGCAAGGTAATGAGTACATTTCTTATGAAGTATTGTGGCCTCCTCCTTTGTTTTTCCCCTACCACCACTTCCCTCCCATTTCCACAACTACATTCCCCCCACCCCTCCCTAAATTGTAAAGTTCATTTTTCCACATAGCAAATGCTAAGGATTTTTTGTATCTACATATTTGTTTATCTCTTAACAATGTCTGCTGCTAAGTTGATGTTAGGGGAATGAACCCCAAGATAAGTATTCAAAACAACATTGAGATTCCACCTCACCCCAGTTAGAATGACTATAATCAAGAACTCTAAGAACAACAGATGCTGGAGGGGGTGTGGACAGAAGAGAACCTTACTGCATTTTTGGTGTGAATGTAAACTTGTTCAACCACTTTGGAAATTAGTATGGAGGTTCCTCAAAAGACTCCATGTAAAGCTCCCCTATGATGGACCCAGAAATCCCACTTTTGGGCATTTACCCAAATTATCACAAACAAGACGATATTATGCTACCACAACTATGTTTATTGCAGCATTATTTACCATAGCTAAGATATGGAACCAACCCAGATGCCCCTCAGTAGATGAGTGGATCAAGGAAATGTGGTATATATACATAATGGACTTCTATGCCTCCATCAGAAAGAATGGCATTGCCCCATTTGTTAGGAAATTTCTTGGAAAAAATTATATTAAGTGAACTAAGCCAGGACCAAAGAAACATAGATCCATATTTTCCCTCATTTGCAATAACTGGCACAAGCTGAAAATGTCAAAAGTTATGCGCACATGATGGTGTTAAGTGAAATGAACCCCAAGATAGGGACACAAGTGATATTTTCTTTCTTGCTATGGTTTCTAACCTATTTATAATGTGCTTTTTGTTTCTTTGTATGTTCCTCATCCATGGTATAACCCCTGTTTTCCCTTTCTTAGATGTCAGTGCCCTGCATCTTGTGTATATGCTTTTCTAATTTGGAAAGGGGAAGGGAAACAACAAAATGCTTAAATAGTGATACAGGTTGACCCAGTGTAACAATGAGATGTACAAGACACTATGTTGAAACAAACTTTACAGTTTGGGCGTGGTGGGGGGGAAGCGGGGGGTAGGGGGCCAGGGGATGGGGGGAAGAGGGGAGTATAGTTGTGGAAGTGGGAGGGAAGGGATGGTAGGAGAATGGACGGAGGTAACAATGCTTGATAGGAAATGTACTCATTACCTTACTCATGTAACTGTAACCCCTCTGTACAATATTTGTATAATAAAAAAGTATTAAGATAATCCTTAATGAGTGAGACTAATGTACTAAGAAATATACCAAATTATCTGAAAAAAGTCATACAAAATAAGGAAGAGATAAAATATGAGGACAGCTGTTATAATAGGCAGGGGAGCTTCCTTTGAGAACTCTTCTATTTTGGTGGTCTCAATTTTCTCTCCCTGAATACCTCACCGGAATGTTTCATTGCATTCTGGTAGAATGTGGCTATGGAACAACGACATTAAAAATATTTTAATTGCACAGTTAGATGCATTATATAATGATCTGAACCACAAAATCACTTGTGTTTTCTACATAACTCCCAAAATGTTCTGTGCAATTTCAGACCTAAAGCATCTATTGGTTTGTTGTTATTGTGAGTTCTTTTTGCCTGTCCTACTATTTCATAACAATAGAAGAGTACATTAGAGATTTCTTTTGTGTCTAGTATCTTCCTTTCCTAAAATTACAAAGTTTTGAGATTTATCAGTATTATTTATGTATTAACATTTCAATAATTCATTTTGTCAATGAACATTTTCTATGAATAATATTTATTTTCATGAACTGGATGAATACAATTTATTTATGGTTCTATGAATAAAACTGACACAACAATTTGTGCATGTATCCTAAGAACATGTGTTTTTGTTTCTTTTGAATAATATCTACAGGTGGAATTGCTTTGAGCTGGGCAGGTTAATGGGAAAAACCAGCTTTTCTCAGTTTGAGTACTAAAACAATTGAACAGATCCTAGAACTGAGGATGCTGACATTCACAGGAGTGAGGTTTTAAATAAATGCAGATAGAAAAACAAATGATATTCTAACTCCAAAACACCAACATAAATCTGAACTGGAGACATGCCTCAAGTGATAGAGAACCATCTGCAAAAGCAAGAAAGCCAGTGCTTGACTTTGAGTTCATTTTCCACTAGAATTGAGAAAGAAAAAAGAGGTGAGAAATGAAATTATATTATATTATGTGCCTTAAAATGGAAGGAATTGAAAAATGGAAGTAATTGGAAAACATCACAATAAAATGAACAAGCCCGACATGTTTTGTGGAAACTAGAGTAAAATAAACAAAATAAAAATAGAACAAAGTCATGAACATAAAGGGCAAGTGCTAGGAAGGTAAATGTTGCAGATAAAATGGGGATGAAAGGGTAAGGCAGAGTGGGAGAGAGTAGGAAGTATATGCATATACGGAAATGTCATGGTGAAAAACCTTACTATATACAACTTAAAGTATTTTATAAAATGAATTAGCCAAGAAAGGCTGAATGTAATTTAATTTTAATTCCTGTAAGTATATTTCAATGCTCTTGAAAAGTATTTCTTCTAGTATTAATATAGACCCATAAATTTTTGAATAATTGTGCCTTTACATTTTGACTACAGCATTAAGTTCAATTTACATACATACACATACAGAGCGAGAAATATAGTTGCTCATTAGTAAATCCTGCGTATAAACAGTGAACTCTCTATTCTCTATTTTTATGAATGCTTCCATGAATAATTCTATTATAATGGTCATATAACAGTACATGCGTACTTAGTAGAATTTGATCAGGTTAAATGTGTTTTATGCTTCAAATTTAGAAAATAAACAATGTATTTTGGAGACTGACACTCTATCAAATTGGTTATTACAAGTATTTAGAAATCATTTTGCTTACTTTTGAAAAAAACATCTCTTCTTGAAAACCCAGCATTACTCACTACACACTCAAAATAAACCACATGCCAATGCAAAGGGAATTAGTGGAACCACTTGAAATCTGTAACTGACTGACATTATCAATTGATACATAATACACAGCTAGGAAAAAGTATTGGAACTTACTGTGTTTTTATTCTGAATCACATAAAATGCCATCTTAGGTGCTCTCTTTCTTTAACATTTAGTAAAATCAAATAAAATTCAAGTTGATGAAATTAGCAAGGTATAAGCCAGCGGCTCTTTAGGCAATACTAGATAATTCCACCTAGAGATGTGAATACCAGTAAAGGATAATTGGCATTCAGAGCACATGCTGAAGTATAACAAAATTAGACTGAAAATATATTAATATTGGAGAAATGTCAAGCCTCAGAAATAAATTCACGCCAACTTGCCTGAATTTGCAAGTCCATGAGGAGGATGTAGGTCATTCTGTGTTGTATTAGGCGTAGCAAAATAAATGAAATAAATGTTGCTCTCTTTTTTTGTACTTTTTTTATTGTAAAAACGCTGTACAGAGGGGTTACAGTTACATGAGCAAGGTAATGAGTACATTTCCTATTGAGCATTATTGCCTCCTCCTTTGTTTTTCCTCTACAATCTGTTCCCTCCCACTTCCACGACTACCCCCTTACCCCCTCAACCCCTCGCCTGCCGCCGAAGACTTAAAGTTTGTTTTCAATATAGTGTTTTGTACATCTCATTGTCACGATGGGTCAACTTGAATTCTGAGTTCCATGGAAATCAGAAATCAAACTGTAGCTGGAAGAGTAATTGCATTTCTCATCTGCCCATTTGGACACAGGAAGAGACTGATGTAGTATGGAAGTGACAATGCAGACATCATCAAGTGATCGTTCATGTTCCTGGGAAAAGAATGATTGGCTTTGAATTTGTGAATATTTATGAACCTGCATGTTTCCACTTCACTCTAGAGGCACTTCATGCAAAGAAGTATCTACCTATTAAACGTCAGACTAAAACCATTCATACAAACAAACTTATTACAGAGACTGAAGAATGTTCAGGAGAATAAGGCAAGCCATTAACACTGGAATAGCCTTTAAATTTCAGAAGACTGACAAGAACATCCAACAGTGATATCTATTAAATTAGGTGAATATTTTAATTAAGAGTAATTCACAATTATTGTTTAGATATATTGTTTAAGTACAAGAATATGTATATATAGGCCTATATGTACATAAATATTAATCTTAGTTTTTAAGTATTAGCATGAAATTTTAATTCCCAGAAGGATCCTCCTCTGTCTCCTAATCAAATTGACTATATTTCTTTTCAGTAATCTTGCTTTCTCCATTGGCATTGCCTTTAGTTACCAAAACTAATTTTTTAGGACTGATACCAATATTCCAAAGGATATTATTTAAAATGATAGTAGAACAAGATATCTAGTTGCTTCTAATTTCTTTGTTAAGATTAATAAGTAATTTTTGAGTGATATTAAAATGGTCATTGTATATAAAATACATTACATTATATATTATATAACTCTATGCATATATATTCTTTTATACTAAATGTACAGTTTTCATGAGCTGTGCTCATGGATTTCTTACTCTTCTTTTATTCTTGCTTGCTTTGCCTTAAAGAATTTTCTTCATGTTTGGACATGTCCTTTTCATATATCTTTACTAAATTATGTGATAAATGATCATTGATACAAATTTGGGAGCCATGTACTTTCAGGATAATGTGCATTTAATAGCTCCTACTATTATATATTGTTATTTCCTTTTCCTAAAAAACTTTGAGCTCCATGAAAAATGAGATTCTCAGTTCTAGTATAGTTCAGTGCCACAAGGTATGGTACAATAAAAGTTTAAGTACAAATCTCTGAGCTTTATTTAGTTCTTACAGTCTTATAGAAGAAAGACCAAAAGCAAGTCCCTTCAAAATCTCCAGTCTCCTGATTTGTTAACTATGTATCCTTAAACATTGCTTACCTTCCTTGCATACTAATTTCTTCATCTATAAGATGAAAACATTAAGGGACTCCAACCAATTGAGCTGTTTTAAGGATATAATAAAGTTTATAATTATAAGTGCTATTGTTGGCTTAGGGAAGTACTTATGGTTAAAGGAAGTAGTCAATTTTCTAATATAATCTAAATATTTGTTTAATTTTAACTACCCAAAAAGAAAATGGCATATAAGTCATATTTTTCAGATTTCTTATATGAAAAAAACTGAAAAAATTCATCGCAACTCACTTTGAAAATCCAATTAACATAGATCCAGATCTTCTATTTTTGAAAGCCATAATTAAATGAACTCTCATTCTGTAAAGTTGAGTGCATCTTGCACTTCTAAAGAATTTTCTGTCTAATTTCAGTGCAAATGCAGTGTATACATTTCCCAGTAGTTTGCACATCATTTAAAAAAAGACATAACTCTCAATGATATTAACACATTGGTTAAATTGCCTGGTGAATTAATTCAGTGGACATTGAAGTGATAAAGCAATAATGCTAACTAAGCAATAATGTTAACTTTCTTCATTGCTTCAAATGATCGTAACCTGTCTATACAAAGGAATTGCTTGATAAAATATCTGGAAACTAGCTACTAAAATTAATTTATATTAAAATTTTTCTTCCTTGGTGATATGTGTCTATATATATATGCTTATATATGTGTGTATATACATATATATATTCATATTGACACATATACACATGAAGCGCAGATGTGAGAATAAAGGTTCAAATTCATCTTGAATAGGAAAGTGTGAGATTCATATCTCCATTTAAGCACACACACACACACACACACAAAAACAAACAACATAATAAATGCTGAAAATTGAGCTGTGGCTCAAGTGTTAGAGTACTAGTCTTGAGTAAATAAAGCCTACAGGCAATAACCAGGCCCTGGGTTCAGGCCCCAGGACTGGCATAAGAGGAAGCGGAAGAGAAGAGGAAGAAGATGATGGATGGGAAGGAGGTAGAAGAAAAAGGAGAAGGAGGAAGAGGAGGAGGATAAATGGCAGTAGCAATAAACTGAAAAGGAGAGAGTTTAAGGCCAATATGCTACTTTCTTTTATTGTAGTTGTTATTATTTGCAAGCACTAACTCCTATATTTGGCTTCCTTATGTCAGTACTGGTGTATTCATTAGTTTCTCCATCAGATAGCTATTTTCTGTCAGTAATTTAAATAAATTACTGGGAGCCTACTCTGCATCAAAAACATCATGTTTGGCCTCAGGCATGTAAGGATGTTCAAAATATAAAGATAGTTCCTGGCCTAAAATAATTGCAATAACATACAAGAGGTGAAATGAGAGGGATGGGTTATCTGTTGTGTTAGGGGCCTTAGTGTCCTCCTGCCTGAAGACCTGCATGGAAGGCAAAACTGTGGAATGAGCCTCAGCATACAGGTGCTGCATGCCTATGTGCAATGTAAGAGTAAGTCAATCTTTTTCTTAGTATTCCAGAAATAATATGAAATGAACTTTGAAAGCATCTCACTATACTTGGAAGAGAAATAATTGGAGAGAACTCTGAGAAGGTAAAGAGATCAAAGAGAAGGCCCTAAGAGAATTGTGTCCAACCATTTTCTAAGTTTGACCAACATGGTTGTAAGGTTTATTAGAAGGTAAAATGTGGAAGGTGTTGTTAGAGTTATTCTTTTACTTTCTTCATTAAAGATTGTGAGAAGGCCTGAGGGCCACTTAAGCAACTATTCACTTTGTATCTAAGGTAAAGTGTTGTCAAGCCTAAAAGCTAATGTCACCTCCATAGGAGTGTCAACAGGATGTTAACTAAACATCTTTAATGACTTACCTATCATTGAAACCTAATATAAATTACTTCTTGTTGTTTGTAGGTACAAAATATACACCCCATGTACCTTTCTCTACTCTATGTGACATTCCTTGACCAAAATACAGTTTTATTGGAAACATCTTTTTAATTCTATGAAAAGGAAATAAAGAAGAAGGAAAAAATAAACCATTCTACAATGTACCCCATTTATCATCTATATAATAAGTTCTTAGATTTATGCGTATCATACCAAAAAGTGTTACTTCTTTAAAAAGTGGCAGTTACTAGATATAAATCATACAAGGCAACTCATTGAAATCTGATCTGCATTATCTCATCTAATTTTTCTTCAAGATAAATCTCTTGTACCCTTATCACTGATATATTCAGCTAAAATGAGTATTAGGATCAAGAAATTTGGAGCCCCTACCAAAAGGTCTAATACTTAAAAAATTAATATCTGAGATAGGTTGTTAGCCCTTTTGATTTCATTATTGGTGGTGGTGATGATGGTAGTGCTCATCCTAGGGCTTGAACTCAGGGACTGGGCTATCACTGAGCTTTTACTCTTAATGCCTCAGCTCTCCCACTTGAACCACAGCTCCACTTTGGATTTTTGATGGTTAATTGGAGATAAGAGTCTCATGGATTTTTTGCTTGGGCTGGTTTCAAACCATGATCATCAGACTCCAGCCTCCTGAGTAGCTGGGATTACAGGTGTGAGCCACCAGTATCTTGACTGAGAAAGATTTCTAATAAATTTATCAGTAGTTAGGATATATATGTGTATATGCATGTATATATATGTGTATATACATGTATAATGCATTAATTTTAGAACACTTAATAATAGCCGATATAGCTAATGTTACACAGAATAGACATGAAATAGAAATTCTATTCAGTCTGATTTAGCATTGTTAATAACAATTTAAAGCTCTGATAAAAATATACAAACTTCAACCTGGAATACACTTTTCTATTCTTCATGTTTATATAATCTGCATATACTTCCAGTCTGATAATGTGCCCAGATTCCTAATATAGCTCCCAACTTATCCCTATTTCCTTTTATATACTAACACAATTTGTGCTCATTGCAACATGCATTTTTATCCAGAGTCACAACCCACAGATTCATTGCTCTTTTTTTTTTTTTTTAAATTTTATTTTATTTTATTTGAGAACATACTGTACAGAGGGGTTACAATTACATGGGCAGGATAATGCATACATTTCTTACCAAGCATTGCATCCTCCTCCTTTGTTTACCCTTCACCTCCCTTCCCAGCCTCCCCCCTCCCTCCCACCCAATCATACCCCCCCTCCCCCCCCCCCCACCGACATTGTAAAGCTGGTTTTGACATGACATTTTGTACTTCTCATTGTTGCAACAGGTCCACCTGAATCCTTAAACGACTTGTTTGTCCCCGTCTCCTCCACATGTTATACTGACATCAAATATAGTGAAAGCAGGGGTTACACTGTGGGGGAGGGACATACAAAGCAACAAAGAAATAATCTTATAAATGCATTAGAAACACATGCATGAATGGATCAAGAAGATGTGGTATATATACACAATGGAATTCTATGCCTCCATCATTGCTCTTTTGTTACCACACCACAGCCCTAAAAATACAAAACATCGTAGCACTATCTTCTCCCATACCTGCTAAATCTCCTCAGGGCCACCAGACCCTAACACCCAATACAATCAATGTTCTTCCACCTTTTCATGAGTTAATGAGAACTTCTACCTGAATATTCCACTGACAGCTTCTTTTTTACTCAGCCCCCACCATGGTTTGGTCAATGTTTAATTTTAACATATGTAAAGTTGCCACATGAAACCTTATTTTATTTTATTTTTTTTGGGTCCGGTCATGGGCCCTGAACTCTGGGCCTGGGCACTGTGCCTCAGCTCTTTAGCTCAAGGCTACCGCTCTAGAACTTGAGCCAAAGCGCCACTTCCAGCTTTTTTCTTTTTGTTTATGTGGTGCTGAGGAATCAAACCCAGGGTGTCATGCATGCAAAGCAAGTGCTCTACCCCTGAGCCACCTTCCCAGCCCCATGAATTGAATAAAAGATTTTCTTTGAATATTTCTGTTATTTTTAAGTAGTTGTACAAAGAAGTTTCCATTCACCAATGCAGTTTATGAACATAGTCCTTGTTGATCACTGTCATTGTTACCCCTTGTAATATTCTCAACTGCCCCTCCTTGCCCACACTTTCCTTTACTTTTCTTAATTTTAGGTTATGTAGTTAATTATTTTGCATTTTAATAAAGCAGTTCATGTGTATCTCTTTCCTACTTATTCTGTTGAGCTCTGACTTAGTCTTTTTAAATACCACTGTTTGCACTCTCCACAGAGTCTATTGCACTTCAGTGAATTCATTTGTAACCCTTGCTTACCACCTAGTATGTTTACTTGTAGACTGATAGGTACATTCTATCTGCCACAAATGAAGGATAACATGCAATGTATGTTTTCCTGGGTCTGGCTTACTTCAGTTAATATAACTTCTACATTTTTCAATTTTCTTATGAATTGTACAATACTCTGATGGTTGAGTAGAATTCAACTGCTCTTGACCCAATCATCCACTGAGGGGCATCTGGACTGACTCCATATCTTGGCTATGGTGAATAATGCTGCAATCAACATAGTTATTCTGGTAGCTTTAGCGTGGCCTTGTTTGTGCTCTATTGGATAAATGCCAAAGAGTGTGATTGCTGGGTCATAGGGAAGTTCTTGAGGAAAGATCAGACTGCGTTCCAGAATGGTTGAACAAGTTTACATTCCCACCAACACTGTAATAGAGTTTCCTTTTGGCCACATCCCCACCAGCATTTGCTTTATTAGCGTTTTTTATACTGGTACTTCTAACTGGGGTGAGAATATCAATGTTGTTTTATTTGCATAAATATCAATACAAATCTTTAAGCTTTATTACAAAGGCATAGTAATAAAAAAAAACTGTGGTACTGGCACAAGAATAGGCCTGAGAACAAATAGCACAAAATAGAAGACCCAGAAATAAATTCACAGACCTGTAACAATCTAATATAAAAATAGATTCAAAAACATAGGTTGAAAGACAATATCTTCAACAGATGGCTCTTACAAAAACTTGGCTATCTACTTGAAGAAAACTGAAACTAGATTGTGGTATATCACCTTGCAATAGAACCAATTCAAAGTTTGATCAAAGACCTGAATGGAAGGTCAAAAACTATGAAAATATTATAGGAAGGGGTAGGGGAAACACTAGGGCTGCTAAGCATGGGTCAAAACTTCCAAAAGATCCAGAATCACAACAAACCAAAGAAAGACAGGATAAATAAGATTGCATCAAACTTCAAGGTTTCTGCAGGGCAGAATATATAGGATATAGCTAACAAGATAAATAGAAAACCCATAGAATGGGAGAAATTCACCAGCTATATATCAGAAAAGGGTTTAATATGCAAAATATACTTAGAGTTCAAAGAAATTAACCCCCTAAAAATAAACCATGAAGAATCAATTACTGAATTAACAAATGGGCTAATGACTTAATAAGAGATACCTCAGCAGAAGTAAAATTGTCACAGACAACTGTAATTGAATGTAACTGCTATTCTTCACATAACCAATCACATTAAAATGTAATTTCACCTGAATTTCTTTGACTTTAAATTAATCTTTATTATAAAAAAGATTACATTTTCATTTTTGTACCTAGTTTTCAGTCCTGAATATCAGTCAAAATATATGACCAAGCCATAAACTTTGTAAAATATTCCTGTAGACATTTTCTCTATTTATTAGAAGGGGAATCACAGAAATGGTGAGACAAAGGGTGAACCAATGCAACAATGATACTCAGTAGACATTATGTTGGAAAGAACTTTACATTTTGTCAGGGAGGGAAAGCAGGAGAAAACCAGGGAAGTAATAACACTGTTCAAAAAGAAATACATTCATTATCTTACTTATGTAACTATAACCCCTCTGTACATCATCTTTACAATAAAAAAAAAACTTAAAGAAGAACCTTAACAGATGCCTTAATCAAAATAAATAGTAATGAACATAAAACTTGTGTTTGAAATTCTTATCTTGAAATGTGATGCAATATCAATTAGAGCTTATCACTTCAAACAACCTAATATAAGATTTCCCTAAAAAAATAGTTTCCTTTTCTAATGTCATAGTTCTGGCAGCTTACTTCAGACTTTAGACTTCAGACTTCACGCTTTACCACTTAAATATCAATTCAAATATGTAATATACATGCAAAATAACTGAAAAAAGACATAATATATACAGTTTTGTTCAAAATCGCTTATTAAGGGCACAGATCTCTTACTTTTATCAACTCTTGCCATTTGAAAATTGTATTCTGATGATTGGCTAATTTAAATTTATTTTTAAAATGTCTTGTGATGTGCATATTCAATATTAATTTGCTTTTTATTATTTTTCACATTTTCTCTTTTGTTACCAACAGAAAATTTTGACCAAAGTTGAGATATTATGCTGATTTTGAACTTAAGAAGCAAGAATTCCAATAAAAGGTCAACTTATATTTTAATGAATCCAGATGAATGGAATGTAGTCTTCAAAGATCCCACAGGTATATTCTGATATTTATCTTCCTTTTCTCATATAACCTACAGAACTTGAATTCCTTCTGTTAACACATGTTAGAGAAATATTAATCTTAGTCAAGAATCACTGAAACTGTCAATCTACATCTTACATCTACTGGGACATTTTTTGTACAGCCAGTTCACACATGTGATTAATCTGGACATTATATTCATCTCTGGAATAAATAAGTTTTAATAGATTATCTCTAAACCTCTTTCTGATATAAAGAAACATGATCTTCAGATTTAAAAGGAAGCATTTAGAACTAATAAATTTGTAACTAACTTCTACAAAGTATAATATTTAACGAAGCATAATTTTTTGCCATCTATGCTCTTATGTTTGTAGAAACATGATCATCACACAAAACGATATTTATCACTTTATCATAGAATATTTTGATCATTGTTGAGTTCTATACTTAAATAACATCACTACTCTTGGTATGCTACTAGTTGGTTGTCTCATAGACTGACAAGGGAAGCAAACAAAAATTATCTCTAGGGTGTTAAGTATTTTACCAAAGTGAAGTGACTGTCCAGATAAAAAAATTCATAGATTTTTCAACTTCTTTGTCCTGAAGCTAGTACGCCAGGTATTGGTTTTGAGACAGTACTGTTATATTTTTTTCTACATATTACTAGCTTATTAAATTTAGACTTCAGTATCTCCTGCTATATGGCGTCTATATGGCATTCTTTTCTTTCCTTTCATCATTTCCCTCTTAGAGTTGGTCAGACTAAAATACTTAATGTACCATAGTCCTATAACTGTTTTGCTATTATGAAGACACTCCAACCAGTTTCCCAATCCCTATGAAAGGTGTCTTTTCTTTAGCTAGCAATGTTGTTCACATTAATTAGAAATCTGAGATCTGTCATTGATTTCTCTGCTTTTCCTATGTATTTGCATTCTAAAATTATTCACTCTATAATATTTGATATATAGTTAGGTCACAACTAATATTTTCAATTTCTGTGTGTTAAAAGCAAGAAAAAAATCTATAGAATATCTACATGTTATAACAAGATCAAGGCATTGCCATTTCAAAAATAAGGTCCGATAACTTTTAAAATAAAATTTTCTAGTGTAATACATATAAAATAATACAAACTTGTTATTATAAGCAAGACACAGAGAGAAGTAGATACTGAGAGACAGAGCTTACCTTTGTAACTTGTCCTTGTACTATATACTTGATAAAAGTAAGGTCCTTTGTCAATAGTACAAGTAGATAGTGAGAGAATCAGCCCAATCTTCTCCTCAGATTGACTAATTTTAGACAGGTTGATTTTTCCTGAATATAGATCCCTTGTTGTTTTCTTTGTGAAAAACTAAATGGAAAATTCATTCTCTGTACTTTAAAGATATTAAACTCTCTGTGTGTTTTCTTCATTAATTTGAGAGACATCTCTTTAAAAGATAACTTTCAAGAAAGATAGAGCCCTCCTACCCCCAATGTCTTTTGGAGAATGGTTAGAAGCTAGTACAATTGGCAGGGTCACATGGATCAATTTCCTTCCCAATATCCTGTGTACTTTTCATTAGTGCATGGTGGTGCCTACACACTTTCTCACGTATGGTTTCACTCAAGTTAAATTCAGTCTCTTTCCTTTCTGGTAATGTCTAGAATATTTTTCAAGATGAAGCCAATAAATAGATGGGAGAAATTAGATGGCTTTATTAATAGCTGTATTTATCTACCACTGATGACTTCATGGGGAAAAGGAGAAGAGGTCTTCAGAAAAGAGAATAATGGATAACCTTGTCTACCTGTTATGACAGCAATAATATTAACACTTTATTGTAATAATATTGAATACTAATGTTCAAAGGAAACCATAGTGTGTCACATTTCCCTGTGATGTTTAAAAGCTTTCTTTAAGTAGAAGATTCTGGAATAACATAGTCTGGAAAGTATGAAGGAAATCATAGAAAGGAAATTTAAAATTTAAAAATTTAAATTGTACTGGGCTTTGGCAGGGTGGGAAGGGGGACAAGCTATACAAGCAAGACATATTTAAAGGGTTTGGACAAAGAAAAATTAATTTAGAAAGGGGATTGAATCCTTTTTTATCTGGTCTCAGAGAACAGTACCAAAACTATCACATCTAACTTCAAATGGAAAATGATTCAGTTCAATAGAAAAAAAGAAAAGAAAAGAAAATTCCAATACTCTGAAGTGTTCAAAATTGGAACAGTTTAGGCTGACTTGGAAGGTGGTGAGTTCATTGTTGAGAGGACTCTTGAATGAAATATTGAAAAATGATCACAAATACTAATGGGGAAGATGTGGAAAGCCAAAGATAGGATTTTTTCTTACAGATTTAAATATTATTTCCAGCTAATGTTATAAACTATAAATAAACTTATTTGAGTTTGACTGTAAGAACACTGTATAAAATATATATTGCTTATATACATATATACCATACCACACACACAACCAACTCACACACAGACACACACACACACAAACACACACACACTTTCTCACACTAAAGATTATTTTCCCCCAATTTTTGGAATTAAAACAAAATATAAAAGTCATTATTATAACAGGATACATATTACTATGCATCCAAATATGTTATTTTAGCAACCTGTCACCTCTACAAACATTCAGGCACATTTCTTTCTGTTGTTACATTTACTATGATAATAATGCCCCTTTAAACTGAAAGTGGTGCACAACAAAGTTCTTTCCTTCATTTTTTTCCTTCTTTCTTAACAGTATCATTCACCGCCAACATAGATTTGATGATCTACTACAGGAAGTACAAAATAGATCACTGACCTTAAGAAATTCAGGTATGTTGGGATATCTAATATTTAAAATAGTTTAGAAGTAGAATGACTTCAGATGGCCCTGTTGAAAGACTCCTCTGCTACAATCAACCTGGGGCTGTAGGAGTGATTTGTCCTTCACTCTGGGCTCTAAGAAGCCTGACAGCTGCCCTAAACTAGGCTATGGCAGAAACTTTCTCTGATAAATATACTGACACAGAATTATAAAATAAATGGAATACAACAGGTTAACATTTTAAATTTGATCTAGCTTTCAATATGTACAGGATTACTATTCTGAAACGGTGTATTCTGATAATAGCTATTTGTTTTTTCTAATCAGAAAGCAGAATATACAAGTGAAAATAATGTTTCTTTCTTCATGATCATGCACTAAATACCTTCTCATTTACTTCTGCTAGGTGTTATACAGTAGGGTCTTCCATATTGGGACTTAAGATCTATTGAGATAGCATTAAATACTGCTGCCTTGTACATCTCGTTGTTACAATGGGTCATCCTGTATCCTTATTTCAGCATTTGGTTATTTCCTTTCCCCTCCACAAATTAGAAAAATGTATATACAAGATGCCAGGCACTGAAATCAAATACAGTGAAAACAGGGTATACCATGAGGGAAGAATATACAAAAGAAACAAAAAAATCACCTGGTACATTATAAGTACATTAAAAACAACAGCAAGAAAGGTAAAACCTCCTGTGTCTCTATCTTGGGGTTCATTTCACTTAGCATTTACAACTTTGGGGAGGGAGGGAAGAGTTGGGGAGGCAGAAGGGAAGGGATGGTAGGGGATAAACAAAGGAGGGGGTAGCAATGCTCGATAAAAAGTGGACTCATTATCTTGCTCATGTAAATTTAACCCCTCTGTACAGTATCTTACAATAAAAATATTTGTAAAAAGTGGGGCCTTAGGAAAGTGGTTAACTCATGGGATCAATACCCTCATGATAGTATAGTGCTCTTAGAATATATGCTCAATGCCAGGCACTAGTGGCTCATTCCTGTAATTCTAGCTACTCAGGAGACTAAGATCTGAGGACTGTGCTCCAAAGCCAGCCCTTGTAAGAAAGTCCATTAGACACTTACCTTCAATACTCCATGAGACTCTTATCACCAACAAACTATTCAGAAAGAGCCATAAGTGGCACTTGAGCCAATTGTGGCTCAAATGGTAGAGCACAAGCCTTGAGCACAAAGAGGCTCAGGGCCAGTCCCTGAGTTCAAGCCCTAGGAGCAGCAAACAAATAAACAAGCAAAAAATATGTGCTTGAAAGAGTTCTCTTAACTCCTTTCATCAATATATTCCAGCAAGAAGGTTCAGTATATGGAATTATTACTCATTAGACATGGAACACCTGAATCAACATTTTGGATTTAGTTTCTAATAGAACTGTGGACAATATGTTAATATTGTTTATAAATTATTCATATAGGATATAATAATACAACTTCTCACCAAAAAGGAAAATCATAGCTCCTATTATACAGAAATGATATCAATCAAAACAATATAGAAGAGAGCTTTCAAATATGTGGTGTGCTTTAAATAGATAATACCACAAAATCTACTATTGATATTAATCACTAAATAGTTTTTTTCAATCATAATGGAATTCCATGACATTCCTCTTTTTGTTCACTGAATAGTTTTTTTTTTGATTGAGGACACAATTTAGATTGCAAAATATGTCAGCCTTAGAATACCTATTTCCTGGACGGGTGCTGGTGGCTCACGCCTATAATTTTAGCTACTCAGGAGGCTGAGATCTGAGGATTGGGGTTCAAAGACTGCCCAGACAGGAACATCAGTGAGACTCTTATCACCAATTAACCACCAGAAAACCAGAAGTGGCACTGTCGCTCAAGTAGCACCAGCCTTAAGCTGAAGAGCTCGGTGACAGAGTCCAGGCCCAGAGTTCAAGCCACACAATAGATGAAAAAACAAACAACAACAATGAAAAAAAAACCACACCTATAGTCATATCTGTCATCCTCAACAATGCACATTAGTAAAATATGAAAGTTACACAATGATTTCACTTGGGGCTCCAAAAGTAATCTTATCAAAAGAGCAAATCTTCTCTAGATATATGGTGTTAAAACCACAGTTTTACATGAAGTGATAAAGTACAAAATTTAGATGTTGAAACATAGCCTGTCTTCACCAGGGTTGAGTAGTGTTACACAAAAATACCAAGCACCCACAGTACAGTAAAAACTATAAGAAACTAAGGAGATGCAGTTTTTACTTGATGGTAATTTCCTAGAAATCATACACTTGCCATCAGAGAATTGTAAATAAAAATGATACTGTGATTCCAACTTCACACAGTCATAACCAAAAACAGGGGAAAATGACCCAAACTGGAGATCAGTATGGAGTTATTGCCAAAAATTAAGAAATGTTATTTTAATTTTATAAAAGTCAGCTCGTATGTATATGACTTTGTCTCAATAACAAAATGAGTACCTTGAAATTATTTTCTTAATTATTCATGATAAATTTCTTTTGAGTTAATACAGCACTTCAGATTGACCTGTGGAATTGAAATTTAAGATTACCCATGAATAGAAAAGTACACAGGGAAATTGTGAGAAATTTCCTAAGCTGTACTGAGAGAGGAATATTGAACCATGTTTGGGGCAACTAGAGAGAGAAATTTTTATTCATTTTTATGTAGTTCCAAAGTTTCATAGACAATATACACCTGTTAAATAGTGATCAGTAAGTCCAGAGGAAGATGGCAGAGGAGAAGCTGGAGGCTAAGCAAGAAAGCAGTTTTAGTGTTCTAGTGAACAGTCTTAGGCTAGAAAATCACACCAAGTATGCCATCACAGTACAAGGAGTTTGGCCAGAGAGGAAAATTCCAGGCAGCTTGGTCAAGGAGACAGATCTGAGCACTTGCTGGTGTCTGAGAGGCAGCGGCTACTGCTGACGTGGCTGCCATATAAACAGAGAGAGCCTGGGACAAAGGCACCAGATGCAGTGTGAGAGCAGATTCTACTAATCATCAGCAAGAAATGACAAAGAGCAGAAATCTTCATCATGCAGATTGCAGACCAAGGATGGCCCGGAAACCAAGAGACCAGAGTGAGTACCCCCAAGACACCTTCACTCCTTCTCATGGAGAAACACTGGGAAGGTAGCCCCTCACCAACTACCCAAGAAGAATTTCATCTTTGATACTGACAAAGGCCTGGCCAAGCAGCCAGTTTTCAACTCAGGCCTTGGAAGAAAACAATAGGAGATATTCACGGGGTCACAGGAACCTGACCTGCCAGGCTCAGCCCCACCCAGGGGAAAGTCACCCTCCCAAGCAGAGGAGGCCCCACCCCCAGAGGAGTGACTTTCTTCACTGGGTAAACAGAGCCAGAGGCTGCCCCTCCCCATTGTAGCCTAGACAACAGGGGAGGTGAAAAACAAACAATTGAAACACTGTAAACGTAAATCCTAAGAATGGCTCTAAGCTGGGCTCTGTGAGTATCTCAGGAGCTAGTCCTTCAGGGAAAAGCTACTGATTGCTGATAGGCCTCAACCCTACCCAGAACTAGTCTCATCACAGCAACTCCAGGCTAAAGGAAACAGCCATCTCCAACTTTTGAGATACTCAAAGCAGACCTCCTTCCAAGTGAATTACCCTGGGAGGAGGATCACAAAGTCCTGGGTAAGGTAGAGCATTTTTCTGTCTGCTCAAACAAACTGACTTAAGAAATCAATCAAGCCACAGAAAAACCAAGCACCACAAGCAAACCAGAGACTCCACCAAGAGACTGGTTACGGACACAGAGGAGATACAAGATGCCCCGACCCCCCCCCCCATAAAAAAAGAATCAAATAACTTGTTTTTCTACCTAATTTTCTTTAAATATTAAAAAATTGTTTTCTATTTTCTTTCATAATTTTTATTTTAGGTGTGTGTGTGTGTGTGTGTGTGTTATCTCTTTTAACCTTTTGATCCTTTTTTTATTTTTTGTATGACTTAATTGCTGTTCTGCTCATCCCCAGATATATACCTGTTATCAAATATTAGACCTTATACTTCATTGTGTACATACTTAATTCAGAAATTGATTACTCAATTCATTACCTCTTAGCCTTAACTTCTTTAATAGTACTATTATTTCTTTATAACTATATAATTTTTAAGTATTCCATTTTTAATTTTTAATTTTTCCTTTTTATCTCGCTCCTCCTCTCATCTTATCCTTTTCTTCTATCAGTATTATTTCTTCATACTTACATAATTTTAAGTGTTTCATTTTTAAGTTTAAATTTTTGTTTTTTTCATTTTTTTCCTGTTTATCTTCCTCCTTTCATTCTATTCTATCCATTTCCTCTCTGAGAATAGGATTTACTTAAATTCACTCTTTCCTTTTACGTCTCCACATCCCTTTAATCCTATTTTTTCCCACAATTCTTATTAAACATATTAATTTGTGGTCTGCTGAATCTCTCTTTGATGTTCTTAGCCCATTAATCCATAGTTGTTTGATGTTGAATAGATTGTATCTGCACCAATTTTGACTGTGCAACTACAGGACTCATACTTAGGCCTGCCTTAAAATAGTGTTCTAGCTAAAATTGGTGTTACTTTCATACGAAATGGGCAGAACAAGCTGAAGAAACAAGAAAAATGGAAAGAATGGGTATCTCAACTCCCACTGATGATAATCAGGTGACAGAACAGTTAATGAATAATCCAGGGCATAGTTCTGAAAAATCTCTACAAATACTACTGGTAAACATGGTGAAAGAGAAGATTGAAAACCTGCAAAGGACTCAGTATTAACATGATAGGGAACAAGAGGAGCCTAACCAAAGATTAACACACAAACTTTGTGAGCATGATGAGGTTAACCAAAAATTAATATAGGTATCTTGAGAGCGTGAGGAAGCTAATCAAAGATTAATACAGGAATTGTGAAGCAGGTTGAGAACAGTCAAAGAGTAAAATAGGAATTGCCTGAGCATGAGGAAGCTAATCAAAGAGTAATACAGGAATTGTGTGAGTGGGATGAGAATAGACAAACGTCAATGGAGCTATTCATTGAGTCCATAAACAGACAGCTGAAGGAATCCAGAGAAGTCACAAAGGGAATGCTGAATGGAGCCCATCAGAAGGAAAGGGAGTTCAAGGAAACCAATCAATTAAGGGATTTGAGAATAAACACTGAACACCAAATTAAGGAAGTAAGGAAGTCCATACAAGATCTAAAACAAAACTCCAACAAAGAATTTGAAGCCATCAAAGCCAACCAATTAGAAGGAAAGGAAATTAAAAAAAAAAAAGTAGAAAGTCTTGATGATAGGTTAGACCATGCAAAAGATCGAATCTCTGGGATTGAAGACAGCCTAGATATTATAGACAAAGAACAGACAACTATCCAAGAAAAATCCAAGAAATATGATAGATCTATTCAACATTTAGAAGATACCATCAGAAGGCCTTATCTGAGGATAATGCTGTAGAGGAGCACTTACTGGTGGAAGCTAATGGCCTAGGAAATGTATTTAACAGGATCCTAGCAGAAAGCTTTCCAATCATCCAAAAAATAGGCCAATCCAGATACAAGAACCTTTTAGAATCCCAAATAGACCATACTAAAACAGGACATCTCACTTTCATATTATAATCCATACAGGATTAATTCAGAACAAAGGAAGGACTCTTAAAGCTGTCAAGGAAAAAAGATCAAACACGTATAAAGGGAAACCAAATAGAATAATCTCAGATTTCTCAGCAGAAACAATTATAACAAGAAGAGCCTGGAATGATGTATTTCATGCCCTAAAGACAAACAACTATCAACCAAGAATACTGTACACAGCTAAACTCTCCTTCATAACTGAAGGCCACATAAAAACCTCCCATTGCAAAGAAAAACAGAAACAATATATCTCCACCAAACCAGTCGAACAAAAAATACTTAAAGATATTCTAGGCATAGAAAAACCAACAAGATCACAATAAAGGCCAAGAAACCACAAACAAACTTAGAATTCAAGAACCATAGGAAGAACCCACTTGTCACTGCTCCCAAGAAGGTGGATAACAGGTCAGGAAGTATCAAAAACTTCTCAGTCCTAACTCTCAACATTAATGGACTTAACTCTCCAATTAAACGATATAGTAGTTGGATTAAAACGCAAGATCCTTCTATCTTCTACCTTTAAGAATCACACCTTGCCCATAAAAACATATTCTGAGAGTGAAAGGCTGGAATAAATTCTACGAAGCAAACAGCCCCCATAAAATGGCTGGAGTTGCAATCCTAATATCAGATAAAATAGACTTTAAATTAAAATTAGTGAGAAGAGACAAAGAAGGTTTCTACATACTAATTACGTGATCTGTCCTTCAGGAGGATATTACAATTCTAAATATCTATTCATCAAAAAATGGAGCACCCAAATTTATCCAAAAAACACTACTTTCCCTCAAATATCACATAGATCCAAAGAAATTAATTGTTGGGGAATTTAACACACCACTATCCCCACTAAATAGATCAACTCAGCAAAAAGTCAAAAGAGAAACCACAGATCTAAACAACTGCATAGATCAACTAGATTTAACAGACATCTACTGAATATTTCACCAAGCAGCATCAAAATACATGTTCTTCTCAGCAGCAGATGGAACATTTTCCAAAATAGACAACAGTTTAGATCACAAAGCAAATTTGTCCAAATTCAGAAACGTTGATGTTTTGCCCTGCATTCTCTCAGACCCCAAGGGAATAAAATTAAACTCAATAACAAAAGCCACCAAAGAAAGTCCTGTAAAACATGGACACTGAACAACACACGGTTGATTCGCCAGTGGGTCACTAAAGAGATTAGAAAGGAAATCAAATGTTCATGAAATTCAACTAAAATGAACTTAGAAATTACTGGCTCCTCTGGGACACAGCAAAGGCAGCATTTAGAGGCAAGTTTATAGCTCTGAGTTCCTACATCAACAAATTGGAAAGATCTGAATCCAACAATTTAGTGAGACATCTGAACCTTCTTTAAAAAGAGCAGCAAACTAAACCTCAATCCAGTAGATGGAAATAAATAATTAAAATTAAATCAGAATTAAACAAATTAGAATCTAAAAATTAAAAAATAAAACGATAGAAAGAATCAACAAAACAAAGAGTTGGTTCTTTGAAAAAAATAACAAAATTGACAGGCCCTTAGAAAACTTTATCAGAAAAAGAAGAGAACATACCCAAATAAACAAACTCAGAGATGAGAATGGAAACGTCACCACAAAAACAATCAAGATTCAGAACATTATAAGGGAATACTTCTCACAGCTTTATGCTAATAAGTTTAAGAATCGGAAAGAAATGGACGATTTTGTAGCAAATATCAACATGCAAAAACTAAACCAAGATGACTTAAAACAACTTGAACGACTCATACCAAGCATCGAAATAGAAACAGCAGTAAGAGACCTGTCATATAAAAAAAGCCCAGTACGGATGGATTTGCAGAGGAATTCTACAAGATCTTCAAAGCAGAACTCAGACCAGTACTCCTCCAACTGTTCAATGAAATTGAAAGAGGAAGTTCACTACCAAACTCTTTCTATGAAGCCATTGTAACCCTCATCCCAAAACCAGGCAGGGATACATCAAAGAAAGAGAACTATAGACCCATTTCTTTGACGAACATTGATGCAAAACTTTTCAAAATTTTGGCCAATCAACTTCAACAACTCATCAAAAAAAATCATACACCACGATCAAACAGGATCATTTCAGGAATGAAAATCTAGTTCAATATACTCAAATCAATTAATATAATTCATCACATCAACAAGAGCAAGGATAAGAACCATATGATTAGCTCAATAGATGCAGAAAACGCATTTGACA
Source organism: Dipodomys spectabilis (assembly GCF_019054845.1). Lineage (NCBI taxonomy): Eukaryota > Metazoa > Chordata > Mammalia > Rodentia > Heteromyidae > Dipodomys > Dipodomys spectabilis. The sequence goes on from NW_024870814.1 coordinate 4,424,000, forward strand.
AGATCCCACACCACTTTATGATGACAGCTCTAGAAAACCTAGGAATCCATGAAACATTCCTCAATACAATAAAGGCTGTATATGGTAAACCTACAGGCAGCATAATGCTTAATAGTGAAAAACTAAAGCCATTTCCTCTAAACTCAGGAACGAGACAAGGATGTCCATTCTCCAATTCTCTTCAATTTAGTATTAGAATGCCTACCTAGAGCAATAAGACAAGATGCCAACAAAAAAGGAATCCAAATAGGGAAAGCTGAAGTAAAACTCTCCCTCTTTGCAGATGACATGTTCTTTTGTTTACAGAATCCCATGGAATCAGCTTGAGCTGATTCGAAACTTTGACAAAGTAGCAGGGTATAAATTAACCCTCAAAAAGCAATGGCTTTTCTGTATGCCAACAATGAAAAGAGGGCAGCTGAAATCAGGAAAGCAACTCCTTTTGCAATAGTCCCACAAAAAATAACATACCTAGGAATTAACTTAACTAAAGAAGTGAAGGACCTCTACAATGAAAACTTAAAAACCTGAAAAAGGAAATCAAACAGAAATTAGGAATTAGAAAAACCTCCCATGCTCCTGGATTGGAAGGATTAACATCATGAAAATGGCAATACTTCCCAAGGCTATCTACAAATTCAATGTGATACCAATATCCCAATCTGATATCAATATCCCAACCTCATTCTTCAATGAAATAGAGGAAGCAATCCCAAAATTCATATGAAACCATAAAAGAACCCTAATAGCAAAAACAATAGTTAACAGAAAGAATAGTGCTGGGGGAATATTAATACCAAATTTTAAACTCTACTAAAAAGCCATAGTAATCAAACCAATTTGGTACTGGCACAAGCAAAGACCTGAGGACCATTGAATAGAATGAAAACCCAGAAATGAACCCACAGACCTATAGCGTCCTAATCTTTGGTAAGGGAGCTAAAAAATAGAATGGAAGAAAGACAGCCTCTTCATTAAATGGTGCTGACAAAATTGGTTAATAACATGTACAAAACTAAAAATAGATCCTTATACATCACCCTGCACTAGAATCAACTCCAAATGGATCAAGGACCTCGTAATAAAGTAGACATCCTGAAAACATTACAGAAAGAAATATGAGAAACCCTAGGTCTCCTTGGCACAGGCCGAAATTTTCTTAATAGAGACTTAGAAACAAAACAAATCAAAGAAAGTTTGGACAAATGGGATTGCATGAAACTGCAGAGCTTCTGCATGGCAAAAGACATAACTAGCAAGATCAATAGAAAGCCCACGGACTGGGAGAAGATCTTCACTAGCCACACAACAGCTAAGGGTCTCATATCTAAAGTATACTTGGATCTCAAAAAATTAGACCCCCCCAACAACAAATCCTCAAAGAAACAACTGTAGAATAAATAAGTGGGCTAAAGACTAAAAGAGAAACTTCTTTGAAAAGGAAATAACAATGGCCAATAGACATATGAAGAAATGCTCAAACTCTCTAGCCATAAAAGAAATGCAAATCAAAACAACATTGAGATTCCATCTTACCCCAGATAGAATGGCTATAATTAAGAACTATAATAACAACAGATGCTGGAGGGGATGTGGACAGAAGGGAACCATACTGCATTGTTGGTGGGAGTGTAAACTTGTTCAGCCACTTTGGAAAGCAGTATGGAGATTCCTCAAAAGACCCCACATAGAGCTTTTCCATGACCCAGCAATACTACTTTTGGGCATTTACCCAAATGATCACAAACAAGGCTATACTAAAGCTACCAGCACAACTATGTTTATTGCAGCATTATTTACCATAGCTAAGATATGGAACCAACCAGATGCCCTTCAGTAGATGAACAGATCAAGAAAGTGTGATATGTATATGTATATATATATATATATATATATATATATATATATAAATTCTATGCCTCCATCATAAAGAATGACATCATGTCATCGCTCCATTTGTTAGGAAATGGAAAGACTTGGAAAAAATTATGTTAAGTGAAGTAAGCCAGGCCCAAAGAAACATAGGTCTCATGGTTTCCCTTATTTGCAATAACTACTATATGTCTAGGACAAGCGGAAAAGTTCAAAAGCTATGTACATAACCATAGAAATGATGTTATCTGAAATGAGCCCCAAGATAGGAACACAGTGGTTTTTTTCTTCCTTGGTATTGTTTCTAACATATTTATAATGTACAATGTGATTTTTTTTGTTTCTTTGTATGTTCCTCCTCCAAGGTATAACCCCTGTTCCCTGTATTTGATGCCGGTGCCCTGCATTTTTTATATACGTTTCTCTAATTTGGGGAGCAAAGGAGAAAACAAAATGGTCAAATAGGGATACAGGTTGACTCATTGTAACAATGAGATGTAGCAGACATTATGTTGAAGAACACACTTTACAATTTAGAGGGGTCGGTCAGAATTTAGATGTGGAGGTGGGAGTGAAAGGATGGTAGGGGAAAAACAAAGGAGGAGATAACAATGCTTGATAGGAAATGCACTCATTACCTTGCTCATGTAACTGTTACCCCTCTGTATAATATTTTTACAATAAAAGTGTATTTTAAAATAAAATATTATTCAGCCCTTTAAAAAGAAAACAATAGTGGTCAGTAGCCAGATTTGTTTATTTAAACTTAAGTCAATGAAAATTCTGTAAAATTAGCCTGACACCAGTGGCTCATCTCTGTAATCACAGCTATTCAGGAGACTGAGAATGTCACCCTCCCAATCTCTGTCGGAAGTCCACCAAGGAAGAAAAGTTCATGAGACCTTATCTTCCAAAATAACCAAAAAGAAAAGAGTAGACTAAACAGATGTGATAAATGTTTGCCAGTCTAATGAATACGAGGATCTAATTTTATGACCCAGTGCTAAAAGAAAACAAAATTCAAGACAATTAATTTTTACATTTATTGCATTGGAATTTGGGTCTCAATAACAATTTACTGTATTTACTATTCTGGACAATGCTGATATGGAATCTTTATAGTATCTCATTAGTTTTATTACACAAATGTTGATAAAGAAACTATTGAATATTATTTAACCCAGTAGTTTCTTCCCACACCCTCCCACTCTTCTCTACCACACCTTTGAAGAAAATATTAGATACTGTTTTTAAATCCTTTAGCATCTATAGAAGGCCTTTTAGGTCACAAAACAAGCTTTCAGAAAATCTATTTTTAATCTGTTTTGACAAATACGCATTAGTAGACTTCAAATTCTGGGTTAAGTAGACATCACTTGCCTTCAAATAGTGTTCCTTCTGTGTCCTTTACCAAGCTTAGCATCAAGGCAACATCAGCATGTGGGAATGGCCCTTGTCTAGTCTATTCTAGGCTTCCTATTTAATCCCTAGAAGAGTTTGAACAGACCCCTCCAAAAATCTGCTTTCAAGATATTACTACTTATGGACTCTCCTTTTGACTTAATAAAACTAATCTTACAGTCTATATATATACATATATATTTAAAAACATTCATCATCATATTCTCTCAGGAGGTAATTATATAGAAATGTTTTCCAAGAGCTGCATTTAAAGTAGACAGTTGTTGATTGATGTGATCATTTCCAGTACATGTTCTAATGCTGTGGCTTCGACATATTGTGATAGAAATCTGTCAACCTAGCTAGTTCTACCCTCCTCATTGATTTCTTAAATAATGTGCATCCCTAACAACAGCATAAATGAATTCTTTATTTATTCTTATCATCTATTCATTTGGCAAATAGATACTATTTATTTACTCAGTGGCCTGCATTTTCTTATTGTGAAAAAAAGCCAGTAAATAGTTCACTATTTACTTCTAGAGCTTCCAATCTATGAGAAGAAAATGTTAGTTTCAGCCTAATGAAATAGTGATAATAAATCATTCCCTTTCAGCTACATGTAGTGAACGTACATCTTTCAATAAGTAATTACAGATATTGCTTACTGAATGCTTAACCCATTCCATATACTGTCAGAAAGATTCATAGGCACATTTGCATTTAATGTTTACAATAATTCTATGTATTTTGAAATACTTATAATTTCACTTTAAAAGCAAAAAAAAAGACAATGGTACTTAAGATTTTGTATAAAGTTATATTTGCAATTACAGGACCATACCTATAATCCCAGCTACTTAAAAGGTAAAGACAATGAGGATCACTGTTTGAGGTACTCCCAGGCAAGAAGTTAGTGAGCTCCCATCTCAACATAGAAAGCAGACGAAGTATCATGTACCACCAGCTAGTTAGGAGGCAAAAGTTAGAGAAAGAAAGCTGTCCCTGAGAAAAACATATGAAAAAAATTTTAAGTTAAAAAAATTCTGGAGGACATTTGTCAAGCAAGCATGAAGCCCTGAGTTTGAATCTTGGTAATGCAAAAGAAAATTTAAATAAGGTGAGTAAAATAAATGTGCATGAGGATGTGGAGAATTTTAAATCATTTTTCTGATAAAATAAGACCAGCATATTCAGACATATTGTACAATAAGTAATATATAAGCATCGATGTTCACATTGTTGTAGTCACACGTTATTAAAAGGAAAAGAGGTAGAGCATCAGAAGTTATAACAGAAGTTACAGGAGAGTGAAAAGCAACCAAAAAAGAGTAAGATCACATAGAAAAGGAGAATATATCCTCTGGCTTCTTAGCATCAGGGAAAGGGATGGAGATGATGAATGTGCTCTGGTCACAAGGGTAGCCAGGGAACTCTGGCAGGTTATGACCACAGTACCAGGTTAGGACCACAGTTCTTGCAGCCTTTTCCACATTTAATTAATGGCTGAGAGCACTGAACCCTTGTACTTACCGACAAATGTACCTATGACTAGATACAGAAAGAATGTCATTCAAGGCTACAATTGGCAAAATTTCCTGCAAATGCAATTTTTTTCCACTGTCATGTAAGACAGTAATCTTAGCAAGATGTGTGCCTCCTGTCCAAGGCTGGCTTCAGGAAAATAGCATAAAGATCTATCTGAAAAATAAACTAAAGCAAAAACATGCTGGAGACCTGGCTCAAAGTCATAGAAACTTTGCCAGGCAAATTCAAACCCTTGAGTATGATCTTAGTACCACTAAAAGAAACGAAGAACTCAAGGTTAGATACTAAAGTAGTATATAATTGAATCAGCAAATGGAAACATGAATTAAACATACACTTTTCAAATGAAAGAGTACAAATGGCTAATAATTAACATTCAACAATCTTAACCATTAAGGAAATGCAAGTCAAAAGTAAATATATGCTAGGTGCTGGTGCCTCACATCTGTAATCCTAGCTACTCAGGAGGCTGAGATCTGAGGATGGCGGTTTAAAGCCAGCCTGTGCACGAAACTCAGTGAGGCAGTTTAAAGCCAGCCTGTGCATGAAACTCAGTGAGACTCTTATCTCCAATAAACCACCAGGAAACTGGAAGTGGTCCAGTGGCTAAAGTGGTAGAGTGCTTGCCTTGAGCTGAAGAAATGAAGGACAGTGTCCAGGCCCAGAGTTCAAGGCCCACCCCCCACCATGACTGACCAAAAAAAAAAAAAAAGTAAATATACTTTACATCTCACGCTAATCAGACTATTATTAAGGAAATAAATGAAAATAATCTAGTTGAAAAAATGCATTAAAATACCAACTCTTACTTGTGGTGGAAATATAATTACTCTAGGCACTATGAAAATCAGTACGTTATTCATCAAAAATATAAACAGTTGGTGCTGGGAAGGTGACTCAGTGATAGAGTGCTTGCCTTGCATGCATGAGGCCCTAGGTTCGATTCATCAGCACCACATAAGCAGGAAAGTCCAGAAGTGGCACTATGGCTCAAGTGGTAAAGAGCTAGCCTGAATTGCTCAGGGCCAGGTCCCATGCCCAGAGTTCAGGCTCCACGACTGACAAATAAATACATAAATAAATACATAAATATATATGAATGGTCTTAGCATACCACTTCTTCATACATACCCCTAAAGTGTTACAGTCAGCTTCCTAAAGAGAAACATGTGTATCCATGTTTATCATGACATTATTTTATTACAATTTCCAAATTATGGTATCCATTTATGAGTCCATAAGAGATGAATCTGTTCTTCTCTACTGAACTAACAACCAATATTATTATTACAATATAAAAACTATCTAATGTGTGCACATGCAAGAAAAATATATGAGATCTACACAAAATTTATAACAGATTATATCTCCAAAAAAGTATTTCTCCTAATTTAAAAACCTTACTAAATAGCCTCAAGTGACATATGAAGGACAGTTTTTTGGACCATCAAATTATGTTATAATTTTGATGAATAATTATAGGAGACTATTTTCCAGGAACTTAACCAATGGCAATAATTTTAAAGTAATGACGTATTAGGTATAAATAATTTCCATAGATAGAGAATATCCACAATCCTTGAAATAGTATTTCAAGCATCTCTTGTAAGGTACTGAAAGAGGAAAATTGCCTTGGGCTATATGAAAATTATTATTCACCTTCCAATGTTATATGCAAAATTCTATCAAATAATAGAGTATCAGTCTAGGTGGAGAGGTGAAGGCACTGGCAACCATGTTGCCCACTTCTCTAGGAAAGTAGCAAGTCCTTCCCTGTCCTTCCTGATGGGTATCTTTGTTATTTGCACACTTAATTTCTGGCCAATGTAGTTCCCAACAATCAGACAGCTTCTTTCATCTATCCTCCAGTGCTCTGTGTCTACATCTTTTCATCTCTTCTCTCATTTTCTCTATTATTGCTGATGCCAATAGACTCACTCCAAGGTCCTTTACTCTTTAAATAAATGGGGGTGATATGGGGGTGAGTATCGCTAAATTATGTAGTATAGATGCATGAAAATATCCCAACAGGAATCCCATTGTTTTTGGACAATTAACAGCAGAAAGTGATCATAGCATAAAACAATATTTTTCTTCCTGCTTTATCTCTCTCTTTATTCTTCTCCTCTTTCATTTTCTCTCTTAAAATCATTTTTGATGTCTTCATATTTAATTATGTACAATGTCTTTCCTATTAACCAATTATTTAAAAAATGTAATTCCAAAATCATGAGTCAATCCTGCCCATGTGTGTCCTTGGTTATTGAGTAAAGTAAAAGGTTTTGGTTTCCTTCTACTTCTTTTATCTAAGCCTCATGTGAATGCTATTATTGGGAAACTGAGCCATTAGATTACATCATTTAGAGGTAATCTCTAGGAATGAACAGTTTCATGTATGTGAAAATAATACTAGAATTAGTGTTTAAGATTCCAAATTATTTGTACAATTTAGTATTTTAAAATGTACATATGTCTTGTAAATTTACTTTGTTGTTCCATTTTAAATTCCATTTTGGGGGGTTGAAAATATTGAAAATATTATGAACCACATTATATTGAAAATATAATGAAATATTGAAAATATAATGGTTCATAGAATTGATCTTCCTGAATAACTGACAAAATTTCTCACAAAATACGTCCTGGTTTGAATTATTCTTTTTGTACACAAAAAACTTAACTCTAGATGAGAACAGAATAAAAAAATTGACATAAAACTTAGTAACATATTTTAGGGAAATTTTAAAAGAATCATTTTGTTTCTTCCATTCCTCAACTTGGCTCACAGAAATAAGCTATGTTTCTAAAAACTGTATGTTAAGCATGTTGCATTTTAAGGAATCTCAAACATTATATAAACACAACCAGAAATTACAAATGAGTTTATTACTTAAATTCAGACTAGCACGATCTATTTATATCTTGATAAAACATATATTATTTAACATACTTGAAAAGTATTTTATAATATTTTTGACAACTAAAATTTATTTTCAACATGCTACAGTACAAGCAATCTGTGAGCTTACAGAACATATATACCATCCAATTGGCCCAGGCTGAACCCTCCATTTCTAAAGAAGCTCAATATCTATATTAAGATTTGGTTTTAAAACTTCGTTTCATTTTATGTGAGTGTAAAAAATCAAAAATGAATGAACAGTTCTTTATGTCATTTAGAGATAACTAGAACATATCTCCTTTACTATGTAAACGTTCACATGCTTGTGTTTTTAAAATTCTGTTTCTCTGTAAATATATTGACTCATTTATATGTGGATGTTTTCAAATACATGGCCCTCAATTTGCAGACATCCAGTGCAAGGATGTGGATCAGGGTCCACCAAGCAACTCCCAGTTAATGACCAAATAAAACATCAAATTCTGTAAGATGTGAATCTTCTCTATTCTTATTATTTACCAAAACTGAGACAGCATTATTCACAACTCATTACCCTCAGGTTTTACTGGACTTGTATTTTCTTTTTTTTTTTAATGAGTTTACTTTATTGTGATTATAAAAGTATGTACAGCAGGACTGCAATTACATGAATCAGGTTATAAGTACATTTCTTTTCATTATCTTGTCTTCTGTTCCCTCCCTCTCTCCTAATCCCTCCCTCGTTTCTCTAATCACCAGTTGTATAGTTCACTTTCTTCCTCTGTCTAGCATATTTTCTATGGTAAAGAACTGAAGCAAAAACAACACAATATAGGTTTTTTTTCATTTACTTTTCATTTAATTCAAGCAATTCAATCATATTCACCCAATGTTTACAGAAAATGATTGTACTTCAGAAGCCTTCAGTGCAAACTGAAGCAAATCTAGGACTGTGGAAAAGGCATATTAGCCTTTCAAGATGCTGTGAAGGTCAGAGCCCTTGTGTTAAATTTTATTGATTATCGTTTGACCATATGGCTTGTTCGGACCACTGGACTATTAGGAAATGATGGCTGCTTTAGCTTAGATTCTGAATAAGTGACAAGTTGTTTGTACCACAACTTGATACATAGTCTGGATCAGAGCCACCACATCAGGCCCACAGACCTTACATCATTTCTTGCAATCTGATCTGGGAATTGTATTTTATTGCAGTGGACCCTGACCAATGTAGTTCTTACCTGTGAGGGTATCTTACTTTGACAGCACAACTGGCTTTCCCTCTAGAGGGCTATGATCACAAGTTTCAGCAAAGCATATTAGAAATTTTTCTACTTTGAAGCTGATACAAACACAATTGGGTACATATATTTCAAATCTGATTGACAGCCTTTTTAATATCGGGTGATATAATGTTTTACTCTCTCTATGATTATTAATGAGTCAGAAGTTGAAGCGCTTTTTTCTACCACTATGTTAACCATGGTGAACTGTTTCTCTGGTATCTCTTTTGTGCTCAGTGTCTTCTCTGAACATATTTAGTAACCTGAGTCCTCAAACTAAAACTTATGACTTCTTACTAGAGTTGGCTTCTAAAAATAATGAATAAAACTGCTTTGTTGCTTAGGACTTCACAGGTTAGATTAGTTGTGGATAAAATGGAAATAAGCCAGTTATAATTCAACAAATCTGAATGCATAAAAGAAATGCAGATCATTTCTATGAAAAGCCCTGGAGCAAAAAGCTACTTAGATAAAGAAAAGTTGGCAGTTAATACATATGGTAGCATTTCCAGAAGAATCAACTGTGGCATAGATGAGTGAAAGAAACACTAGTCAAGTGAAAATGAGCAAGATTGTGGAACTATTTATTCACTTGGATGTGTCTGGAGTTTGAGGATATGAAAAGAAACTGGAAAAGGAACTGGAAAAAAGCAGTTAGTCAGACTTTTAAGAAAGGCTAGGTTTAACAGGCTTAGGCAAAGCACAGTAAAGAATACTTTATTAAATACCTTTAAAAAGGATAATAACTGAGAAGATTTCCAATTTACTAAGATGTTGGTGATTTTTAAAATGTCTGCCAGGCACTGGCAACTCACACCTATAATCCTCCTAATTCAGGAGGCTAAGTTCTGATAATCGCTGATGGAAGCCAAGCCAGACAGGAAAGTCCATGAGATTCGTATCTCCAATTAACTACCAAAAAGCCAAAAGTGGAGTGTGCCTTAACAGAGCATTAGCCTTGAGCAAAAAAGCTCTGGGACAGTGCTCAGGACCTGAGTTTAAGCCCTAGTGCCAGGACAAAGGCAAAAAAACAACAAACAAAAAAGCCCAAACAACAACAACAACAAAAAACCAATGTATAAGAATGGAGATGCCAGGCACCAATGTAATCCTAGCTACTCAGGAGGCTGAGATCTGAGGATCATGCTTCAAAGCCAGCCCGGGCAAGAAAGTCCATGAAACTCTCATCTCCAATAAACCACCAGAATACCGGAAGTAGTGCTGTAGCTCAAGTGCTATTGCTCTAGCCTTGTGCTGATGAGCTGAAGGACAGTGCCCAGGCCCAGAGTTCAAGGCCCACGACCGACAAAAACAAAAAGAATGGAGAAACAATTCTACTATGGAAATTATCATTGAAGTAGTTGGCTCAGGCTGTCTTGCAGTTAAAGTGAAGGAAGAAATGTGAATAGAGGTAGGCAAAGTCCTAATGATTTCTGGTAACGGAAGGAAGTGTTCTTTGTGACTAATAACGTAAAAAAATGAATTGAATCACCGTAGAGAACTTGGAGGTTTCTTCACAAGTTAGCTGAAAGGAAAATTTGTGAATTTGCTAGAATTGATATAATGACATTCCACATACATGTGGCTTAAGCAGCCGAAATTCATTTCTCTTAGGTCTGGAAAATGACAAGAGAAAGTGGCAGACAGATGAGTTTGCAGCTTTTATCCAGGGCTTATTGATGAATATTCTTCTTCTTTTTCTTCTGATAGCATCACTTCTGGGTAAACACATCCCTGGAATCATCTTGTGTCTCCTCAGATCTCTTCTCTCTAAGAAGACAGTCAGATTGGATTAAGGATCATCTTCTGGACTTAATTTTGATAATTTCTTTCTTAAAGGAACTTTTCCTGTAGTCCTTCAACAACAATAATATGACTTTACAAAAGAAGCCAGAATATACAAGGAAAATCATAATTACTCATCAGTTACCCAAGCAAATGTTTCAGATGTGCCAAACATGATTAGTACCTGTAGTTCTAAAGGTAAAATATGTTCAGAGCTGGGAATGCCAGTGAAGTTGTACATGAGCAATTTAGTCTGTATCTGTGGAAATGGATTGGATGTGAGAACAGAAGAAGTAATCCCATAAAGATGAGATATGGTATGTAGTAGGCTCACTGTCTTGTGGTACCTTTGAGCAATCAACAAGCTATAAGAGAAGCATTGTTATAAACAGAGTGTTTCATAGTCCACTTTGTACTTGTATAATACTAATAAACTTTCTACCACTGTAAAAATATTGGAGAAAATCAACTTAGTAAGGTAGAAGAGATCTTTTGGCTGACAGTTTAGGAGTCACTGCATGATTTATTGTAGTGTGACAATGAATGCATGGAGGTTATAGAAAAAATAATTCATATCAATATGATTGAAATAGTTACTCCCAAATAGAATAGCTGAATTTGAGAGTCAAAAAAAAGGAAGGAAGGAATCCAAGTTCCAGTGGGCTCAGGCCTGTAATCCTAACTACTCAGGAGGTTGAGATTTGAGAATCACATTTTAAAACCAGATCAGCAGGAACATCCATGAGACTCTTATCTCTACTAAAACTACCACAAAAAGCCAGAAGTGGAGATGTAGCTTAAGTGGTAGAGCACAAGCCTGGAGCCCAAAATCTCAGGGACAGCACTCAAGTCCAGAATTGAAGCACAAGGATGGCAAAAAAAGAGGGAAGTTGCATTTAAAAGGCCATTTAGGTAGGAAACATGTTTTAACTGATATCTGAGTTTTCTGAAATTATTTATTATTAAAAGGGAAACACTGAAACTGATTATAGTTGGTTATAGTTGATTATATAACACTGATTATAGTTGATAGCTTCACTTGTTATAAATTAAAAGCTATGACAATATAATTCAGTGAGGGATGTGTGTGTGTGTGTGTGTGTGTGTGTATGTGTGTGTGTGTGTGTGTGACATCTCCTTTGTCTTGAAAAGAAAGATGAATATATTACCAGTAGGAACCAGATAAAGAAGGCTAGAGAAAGTAAATCAATTAATCTGAAATTCAATGTTAATTCTTTAGGATATTGCAATGAGCATGATTGCCATAATTTCCTGCCATGAGATATTAAGATAACTCTATCAGTGATTCTGCTGGCAGACAGACACTAGCTTTGTGGAAACAAATGTAAAATGTAAAACAAAGCATGTATTAGGTGCTCCAGAGCAGACAAAGGGAGTGTTTAGAGTTATGGGAATCCTTCTAGAATTCACAAGTAAGGCAATTATTGAAGGACTAGGTGCATTTATCGGGCTACAAGGGGTTAGAAGCTAATAGAAACTTCAAAAATGAGGAGGCAAGGATAATATTTTTGTGGGATACATCATGAAATCATGATATATACTTGAAAAGAAAGGTAATCAGTCTTGTTGAAGACAATAATGTTGCTCTCCCTTCATTCTTCTCCAAGATATTGGGATGAGAGGATGGGACAGGGATGATCACTACCAAGAACCATATTAGGAAAAGTTTCAAAAATTGTTAGAACTTTAAAACATCCATGGGCAGCAAATGATACTCACTAGACGTTATGTTGAAAATAAACTATACAACTTGGGGGCGGGATGGGTGTGAAAAACTGGGAGAGAGTGAGGGAAGGGGTGACTTTGTCCAAAACGAAATCTACTCTTTATCTGACTTATGTAACTGTAATTCCTTTGTAAATCACCTTTACAATAACTATAAAGAATGTAAAAAACAAAAACCTAATCATCCATAGTGTTATTATTTTGCTACTCTAGTATCCCCACAATAGATAAAGTAGAGACTTAACAATGATAAAATTGTATTTCTATGCTCAGAAAGAGAAGAATGAGAAAATTGAAGCTATTTCTTTATACCCAGGACTGATAAACTTAGTAGTGGTATTATTATGCGGAGGAAAATAGATGGATTCACTAAGGTATAAAGGAAGGAAGAAATAAAAAGTATTTTAAAAGACACCCTAACATTTACAAAGAAACTTTTGAGACCAGGAACATGATTCATATTAACCAGTCATGTACTGACTCTGCACATATCTATTATATCTAATCTTATTTCCTTTCTTCTGCTAAATTCTGGTTTCTCAATACCATGCCATTCTTGTATGGTTTGTTCATGAAAGTAAAAGTAGAAAGACTCTATCTCTGGTGATTGTAAGGGTACAATAAAAACCTAAATAGGTAGAATAATTTTCCCTCTGTGGCTTGGAAATCTATCCTTTATTCACTTCCATAAAACACCTATATAGGAATGAAACATTTAAAAGAAATAAAAAACCAGCATCAAAAGAAATTTAATTTTACCAATGCTGCCAAATCACTAAAGAGGTATTTGTCTTTTCCAGGTTAAATAAAACATCAGTAAAATATGCCTGAAATTACAGTTTATTTATGGATATGTTCTGTCAATTTGTGGTTTCCCGTAAAAATATGTGTCGTTACAAACAGACACATATCAAAAAGAATCCTAAGAGCCCTGTGAGAAAGGCCACTTGAGAGAAATATGTAAAAAGGTTTGGAATGAGTAAGAGAAACAAAACTTGTTTATGGCAAAAGAAAGGAAGCACAAGTAGGTGAAAGAACTGAGAGAGAAAGAATGTGCACATTGATGCATTTTTATGCAATGTGTTGAGATTCTTAAGGAAGCATGCACTGGGGAATATCTGGATGAATAAACTATATTCATAAGTTGGTTTTGACAAATATGTCAAAGCAAAAGGAACTTCACTGCAGTAAATAATATATTCTGCCATTAAAATGGTTGAAATATATTTGAGAGACCAAGGAATTAGAGTTGGTTAAGTAAGACAAGTTATTGTCTAACTCAAAGGCTCAAGTGATGCGTTATGATAGAAAACCGACACTTGAAAGTAACTAGAGACATACTTTTCAGCTCTTGAATTATAGTTGTACAAATTTTCCACAGCATGCTCCAAGATCCCAGAAGTAGTTTTGTAAAGTTTATCACCAGGAAGTTTGAAATGAACTGGAAGAGGGAAAATCTACCTTAGAGAAAGTGTTTTTCAAAAAAAACCCTGTACAAGTTTTACTTCTTTTGCCCAGCTACTGATATACTTCCATGAAGTTTGACAGTTTTAATGGAAGCAGGTGAGATAACCAACTTGATCTAGTGGCATGTTCCCAGTGGAAATTTGGAAAGTACATTAAGTCCAAAAATTTTTGATCAGTTATTCACCTTAGAATCAAGAGTGATTGGTATCTTTCCACTAACTGAAGTCAAATGTGCCAGAACACAAAGGCCATATTACCAGTAGCTGGACCGCAGAATGGAGGTAGTATTCAATGAAGTGAGAGAGCCATAAACTTTGCTGAAGAAGCCAGTTTATAGGACAAGTCTTTGTTGTTGAGAGCATATGGAATACTCTGCAGAAAGTAGTAGCTTTGAGAAATGCCATGATTATCATCATCCAAAGGAAAAAAAAAACTCACTTAACATGTGAGGAGACTTAATTCAGAAACTTTAGATGACAACTGAGTAGAGGAGAAGAAAACAGCACTAGAATTTCCAACTTTAAAACCAGGAAAGTGGATAGACACATGAACCTCAATGACAACCAATCATTCCCCTCCTATGAACAGCCCTTGTTGCACATAGATTGAGGCATCAACAGTTGGCAAAGGCAGACAGCTTGCTTACAGCAGTAAAATACTCAAAGCTTCTACTGACAGATGGGCAGAAAGGAAGCAGATATAAAATACTCTCTTTTCTTCAGTGTCTTAACCACAACAGGATCAGCAAAACAAAGCAATACAATACAAAACAAGGCAAACAAACAAAAAGCACATTCATTTCTGACTACAAATGAAGAAGAAACCTGTAATAGAGCAAACACATTGAGAGAAGATGAGGTGAAACAACGGTTGGAATTGTGAGAATAAAAATCACAGTCTAGCAAAATGTATAAATGACAGTATCTGTCAAAATTGAATTCCACTAAAATTTCCCTTCATTAGATTTACTGTAATGAGTAGATAATGAGATCAAAATAAGGGAGATTGGCAGGATGGGTAAGATTTTTGGGTAAGGATACTTGTAATTCAATATTATAATAGCATTCTCTTTCTAGAAGAGATTCATTTAAGTGTTCATTTTCCACTAAAAATGTTTTTTTAATAAAATGCAATGTGTGACTTCATAGAGAAAAGATTGTCATATGGCTTATATGTAAAAGTTAGCTAGATCATATGGTCATCTCTTGCTATAAGACTCTACCAAGCCCTTTTTGGGCATACTAGTAGAACAAGATTATTGACAGAATCTGGAGCCTAGGGTTCACTGTAATAATGCTAGTTACTCAGGAGGCTTAGATCTGAGTATCACAGTTAAAGGCCAGTCCATTCATATAAACCCACGTGACTCTTATCCATGGCTCAAGGGAGTGAAGTCATCACTGAAGAAACAGCAAAGTGTCTGGATCTTCCAGAAATGATCAAAATATATGACCTTTGTGTGTTGTATAGGTAGACACAGATCATAAGTGAAACTAAAGTAGGAATGTTTCTTATTAAAATAGAATTCACTTGATCTTAGCCAAAAGGTCAAGAAACGAAAAAGCCAGGCCCAAAGAAACATAAGTCCCATGGTTTCCCTTATTTGCAGTAACTAGTATATGTCTGGGACAAGTAGAAAAGATCATAAGCTATGTACATATGACCAGATAAGATGATGTTAAGTGAAATGAACTCCAAGATAGGGACACAAGTGTTTTTTTTCTTTCTAGCTATTGTTTCTAAAATATTTATAAAGTACTATGTGATTTTTTTTTGTTGTATGTTTCTCCCCCCTCCCCATGGTATAACCCCTGTTTTCACTTTATTTGATGTCGGTATAATTTTGGGAGGGGAAGAGGGGGTAGTTGTGGAGGTGGGAGGGAAGGGAAAAACAAAGGAGGCAACAATGCTTGATAAGAAATGTACTCATTTCCTTGCTCATGTAACTGTAACCCCTCTGTACGGTATTTTCACAATAAAATCTTATTTAAAAAAGATAGACTACATTTCTCTGAGTAAACAACATTCAAACATATCAATATGAAAAATCTCATAGAACATAGCATCTGAAGTAGCTAAACTAGTTCATTATTCTACCTCTGAAGCTATCTTCTTCCCTAACATGAACAGTTTGTATCCATTGACCTCAAATCTTGATATTATGAAAAATATTGCAGTTTCAATTGATCCTAACTTTTCCTCAACTATCAGTTCCTAAAGTAACTTTCAGATTTATTTAACATTATTTACCCCCTTTACTTAACTCACTTACCCATTTCTCAATCCTAACCCTATCCCTAAGCCTAAAATGGAAACCTAACCATAATTGTAACCAGATTAAAACTAGATAGTAAAAGTAAGAAAAATACTCTAGTTTCCATTCAAACTTACATTCATTTTGCTGCTTATTTTTGGTAAAAAACTCAGTTTTGCTCCACTTGTTAGACTTTCCTAACTTCAACCCTAACCACCATTAGAAAAGTAACCCTAATATTATTGAATGATAAAAGTCACACAGTTTTCTTTCATCCTAGCTTTGATTTAACTGATGTTTCTGAAAATTGGTTGCAGGTTTCCCCATTATCTTTCTCTTTCTAACCCTAACCCTAAATAAAACTAACTGGAACATTGAAGCTAACTCTAAATCTGATTGTGCTTGAATCCTCATATTTGTAGCAGTGCTCAATTTCACATTCATCCCAACTCTTACATTTCCCTAAGCTTAAAACTAACCCCAGATGGAATCCTAACCCTAGCCTTGACCAGAGTGGAAGCACATTCCTAAAGTTAACAAAAAATACTCAAGGTTTGAATCATCCAAACTGATATCCCAGTTGTTGTTGAAATAAGTTGCAGTTTGCCCTAAATAATACAGATTTCATGACTCTAACTCTGAAAATATCATGTTCACTAACAAGAACCATTATAACCTTCATCTGAAATCCTGATATAAAAAGTACTTCCCAATGATCTTAGCATTTCCTAAACTCCTAGATCCTCAAATAAGTTTCATTTTTATATGACATCTAATCCATTTCATAATCTTAAACCAAACTGGCAACCTAACCCTAACCACTGAGGCTCATACTAATTCTTATTGTACTGAAATCCTAATATTAATAGCAATACTCATTTTCACATTTATCCTACCTCTTACTCAGCTTGTAGTTTTAAAATTTACTTTGTTTGATGTTAAATTTTCCATTTCTCTAACTTTAAACTTAGGAAGAAACTAACCCTAACCTTGTCATAATCACAGCCTAATCCTAAAGTTAAGGAAAAAGCATCTAGTTTTGGTTCATGCTGATACTCCAGTTGTCCGTTTTGAAATGAGATACACTATGCCCTAAATCCTAGCAATTTCCTGACTCTAACTCATTTGGCTATATAAATTATATGTATATATGTATATGTATATTCATTTTATATCTTTTCCAGTTTTCTAACTTTATTTTATCTATTTACAACCAAGCATACAAACAAGAAACTGTTTCAGTGGCAGCAATCCAACAGAGACATGGCAATACAAGGTAAAGGAAGAAAAATTTCCTGGAACGTGCTTCTTCAAAAGTAACGAGTCTTACTAAGCATCTGTGGCTCATGCCTGTAATCCTAGCTACTCAGGAAGCTGAGATCTAAGAATTTTGGTTCAAAGCCAGCCCAGGCAGGAAAGTCCATGAAACTCTTATCTCCAATTAACCATCGGAAAACTAAAAGTGGTGCTCTGGCTCAAGTGGTAGAATGCTTGCCTTGGGCTGAAGAGCTGAGGGACAGCACCCAGGCCAAGAGTTCAAGCCCCATGACCAACAAAAAAGAAAGAAAGAAAATAACTTTCACACAAAAGAATTAGGGAAATAAATTTTTTCAAAGTTTCAGATTTCTCAGAAGCATTTCACAGTTACCTTCAAAACAGCTATCTTCATATCCCCTTGGTTCAAATTGTTACAACACCAGATCTGATAACTGAAATGTTCAACTTGATGAAACACAAACCTAATCCTCTATGAACAGACAAAAATCAGAAGGTATATTTTTGGCATGAAAACAAGAGGCCATAGATGATTAATAGTTGATATCCATAGCTGGGTAGTTTTAATAGTTAATTCCATAGAACAAGAGATATAATTAGAAAATCTTGGTAATTACATATTTTTATTATATTTCTAATGTATGTTGGTAAAATATTTCTCACTGTTCAGTAATTCGTATGCTTTGCTGAAACTCTCACAATCAGACAAATTCTTGGCAGTCTAGTAAAGGGTTACTTTTTAGAAAAGTAAATAAATATCTAATTCGAAATAAACATTGCATCCTTCATTATTCATAGTCAAACTTTCAACTGCCATACATACATAAAATCTACACTGTGTATATTGCCCTAGAATCACACTACAGAAATAAGCTTAAACAAAGTACGTTTGGATATGTGAATAAAGTTGTGACTTTTAACACTTTTAAGGAAAGACTTTCCTTTTTGATAGTTGTCTGCTTTTCAAATTTGTATTTATTTGTTTATTTATTATTGTGAAGATATTGTACAGAGGAGTTACAATTACATGGGAAAGATAATGAGTACATTTCTTATCAAACATTGTTGCTTCCTCCTTCCTCCTTTGTTTCCCCTTCTTATCCCTTCCCATCTTCCCCCCCCATTTCCCCCCCCCCCCCCCCCCCCCCCCCCCCCCCCGCCAAAAGTTGTAAAGTTCATTTTTCGACATAACGACTTGTACATCTCATTGTTGCAATGGGTCCAACTGCATCCCTATTTAAACGATTTGTTTTTTCCCTTCCCCTCTACAAATTATACCAACATCAAATATAGTGAAAACTGGGGTTATAGTGTAGGGGAGGGACATACAAAGCAACAAAGAAATCATCTTATAAATATGTTAGAAACAATCGCATGAAAGAAAAAACATTTGAATCCTTATCTTGGGGTTCATTTCACCTAACATCAACTTATCTGACCTTTTATTGTCAAGGTGATGTACATAGGGGTTAAAGTTACATAAGTAAGATAGTGAATACATTTCTTGTCCTTCTGATTTTTTGTAGTGAACAAAGGAAATCAGACTAATCAATATCTTACAGTTTTGTGAGGAAATGTTGAAATATGCAGAATAGCTAACTTGTTTCTAAATTATAGCAATATATTTGAATTCTGGTAGATTAGCTGGTTGGACTAACTCACATTAATAGTTTCTGATGCCATCTGCCATATTTTTCATGCACACTAAAAGAGAAATATCAGTGTGGCTCCCTTGATTCAAAAATAGAAAATTAAGCTGGGTGCTGGTGGTTCATGCTTGTAATCCTAGCTATTCAGGAGGCTGAGCTCTGAGGATCATGTTCAAAGCCAGTCCAGGGAAGAGAAATCCCCATGAGACTATTATCTCTAATTAACCACTGAAAAACTGGAAGTGGAGCTGTGGCTCAAAGCAATAGAGTTCCAGCTTTGAGCAAAAGAGTCAGGGATGGTGTACAGGCCCTGATTTCAAGCCCGATGACTGACAAAAACAGAAAATTAACTATTGTATTTATTATTATAATCATTTATAACTTTATAATAGTTATGGATATGAGATATTACAATTCATAACATTGGGATACAATATTGTAAAATTTTACTTTTTTCCAGAAAAAATTCAAATTTTAAGGTTATCCATGGATAATACACGGAAACTAACTGAATGAAATTTTGTTTTTGTGACTTCTGGTTAAAATCAAAAGTCTGGAGGGTGGAGGTTTGGGGGTGAGGTGGGAAGGGATGGGAAAGGGAAACAGAGGAGGCAACAATGCTTGATAAGAAATGTACTCATTACCTTGCCCCTGTAATTGTAACCCTCTATGGTATTTTCACAATAAAAATAAATAAAAAAATAAAAATAAATAAATAAAGAGTCTGAGAGAGCTTCAATACAATCCTGAATTCTATCAAAGAGTGCTACCTTGAAGTCAGAATTCCATTTCTTTTTTAATTCTCAGCTATTCATGCATCATTGCAATTCCATATAACACAACTGTCTTGAAGGGCTCTTGGGTAACACTGCAAGCAGAAAAGCCTTGTGTTTGGCATAAAATCTCCTGAAGGCATGGTTATCAAAGGAAAGACTAGTTCTTTAATAACACTCCTTCTTATCTATATGAACCAGGGATTTTAACAATGGAATTTCCCTCCTCTCTGGAAAGTGTTGTGGAATAATAAACAACACTCAACTCTGACACCAGTTGCTCTTTGACAATGAATGGTCCCATAGATGCGGAGGGTGGGGGGAGGGGGAAACACAGATGTACAAGAAGCTGATGTGTTTGACAGAAGGTACTGAAATCAAACCATTAGAAAAACTGCAGTGAATTTGACCAATCATTATAACAACAACAAAACATCTTATTACAGAAATGTGTTCTTTGGTGTAGGTTATGTGTTTTTACATTATATTAGTTATTCTATATTGAAAGAATGTATCTGCTTGGTGTCTGGATATATTTCCAAATAGCAATATAAGATAAAATGAGCATGGGTAAAAGTTTTTGCTTGATATCTTTAAATTTATTTGAAACAAAAAGGGACATGGCATCTCTATTTTCTCTTGCAATCCTGGGACATAGTTCTTGCCATTTTATAGAAAGAAGATCTGAGTATTACAAGAATCATGCAGCAAAATGGATTGAAAAGCAAGAAGTTAGGATCAAAGTATGTCAGACCCTCTGTGTTTCCCTTCAGATGTAATGTAACAGTTACTCTATATTACAGTCAGAAATTAGCACCCACTGTGACAATGCAATTGATGGAAGTGGGCTTTCCTCTCACAAAGATGGGTTTCCTTCCCTGATTTTGCTCTTGGAGTGAGTTCCTCTAATGCTAATGATTGCAATAGAACCCTGACTATATATAACAGGCAAATCGTAGGTGGTGTGTGGAATCTTAATGGAGGGATTCAAGGAGGCATGGAACCCAAGCTTGAGCCTTTGCCACTAATCTGAACAAAGGTGAGCCAAGGAGGAGAAAATGATGCTGAAGTTAAATGCTGAAAGCAAAATATATATCAGAGGAGACAAGACAACAAAGCTCAAGCAGAGTTGAGACAAAACAGATAGCAAAAGAGAAAGGTAATGGATTGAATATACAAAGTAATACTAAAAGGAATCAGTTTCCCAAGGATTTATTTCTGTAGAAGATTCCAAAAGCTTTTATTTATTCTCTCATAGTCCTGCTTTCAGACCGTGGTGTAAACAGGTAGAGCTCAACCCTATCCCAATGGCTAAAAAATGGATAGATTCCATTGCTTTTCTTCATAACCTTCCATTTAAGAAGAGTAATTAAGAATATCAATTACTTAACAGTATAATGGAGGAAAAATGAAATTAAAGAAATTGCCTTTTAAATAATTTCTAAACAGAATACTCTGACTTAAAATACTTTAAAATTTCATATGTATAAATCCTGGTACCTTTACTAAATCATCTCCATTTCGCTTCTTCCAGATGGCCTCAGTCTGTCATCTGAAGATCCCTTCTTGAGTATGAATAGACTATTTTTATCTGTATATATGTAGGAGATGTGTGAAATTTTGACTGATTCTGTAACTTATACCACCTCTTCAGTGCTCTGCTCCAGTACTCTTCATGATCTGCGTGACAGTTATGTGTTTCCTACTAACAAGTTTTGCCAATGGTCTCATTTTCTAGGGCAGGTTCCATCGGAGGATGTTTGCTTTATTTACCATATCTGCTTACTTAATATCAATCTGCAGTATAACAATAGCTGAAGACAAAAAGGAACCCTTATATCTTATTGTGTCAGATTACATTTCCATTTACTTATTTATTTATTTGTATTTATTTATTTATATTGTTGTTCCAGAATTCTCCTCAAGATAAAACTATATTGATATGTCCTGTCTCTTTGGGAGCTTTCTTTTTTGACAGTTCCTCAGTCTTTCCTGGTTGTTTACTATGTTGAGAGTTTTGAAGACTATTATTCAAACATTTTGTTCAACTTCATTCCCACTGTGATTTGTTTGTGTTATTTCCCTCATGTATAGACAAGTTATGATCTTTTGTGGAGAATATGGGAGAGGTAAAGACCTGTTACCATATCATACAAAGGGTGTAAATTCTAACCAAACTTATCACTGATGAGGTCACCCTTACCTATTTAGTCAATGCAGTATTTGTCATATTTCATGTGATAAAGGGTCTTCCCCATGATTACTTGTGATTTATGGCTTAGCTGATTTCCATTCATTCTATCATCTTATATAGCCTCTTGTAAACACCACCAGTTTGACTTTACCTCTTGTAAAATACCATGAATTTGACTGAACCTCCTTTGTCTACATCAAATGTGTTCCCATTTGAAATTCCCCCTTCTAATAGATGAGACCAATAATATAGCTTCAATGTATTTCATATTATTTGTAGGACAAAACCAATAGGGCCCACAGCACAGTTGTTTTCGAAATCTCTGTTTTCTCAATCTTTTTCATGTATATGCACTAAGTGTTTAGTGTCTAAAATATTGGAGGTAATTTACCTACTTGAATGTAAAGAGATTTTTCATTCTTTCTAGGCTGTCCAGAAATAAGTTAGGTATTTTCCTGTCTTCTCTGAAAGCAGGCAACCATACAAGCCAGAAATGAAAAACATTCTGCCTTACTGATAAACATTGGTCATTAATATATTCTGTAGAAGTACTTTCTGCTTTCAAAGCTTTCAAGTATTGCCTGGAACTGGCATGAGCATATGAATATAGATAAAGAAAAGGACTTTAAAACTTCTGTCAGTGTTTTTATTGCAAACTAGCAATTTTAAAGGTTTATCTTTTAGCTATAAAATTTATAGCCAGATCAATCATTGCCCTAGGGTCCAGTTCAAGTGTGAATTTAATTCTCTTCTATTAAGCAAATTTTTTAAGATATAGTACTACAACTTGTATATAATATTATTTCTTAAGATGTAGATTAACAGTAGAAGCAATACAACATCTCATGGAAAGTAAAGATCAAATTCCTACTACCTATTGGTAAATTATACTACAAATTGCAAAATAATGTTTAATGGTTGATGCTTTTCTATTCTTACAACTTTTTATACCTCATCAGAAATGATCAAAAGAAGCTGAATAATGCAGATATTTGGAGAAAAAAAAGAATATTTGATTTTATATTATCCTTGTTTAAAGTAACTCACTAAATAACTTAAAGTGACTTGAGAAGTAGCCATTATTAAGAAGCTAAAGCTCTAATGTGTATAGGGATGTCCTAGAGAGTGAACATTTGTTAAGGGTTTATTTGTATCTCCTAACAATTTGTTTATAGTATTTGTTCTTCAAAAAATGATTGATGCCTTTTGATCTTACTTATTTGTGTTTCCCTAAGAACTAAATTCACATGTATCCATTTAAAAATATTTGTTGACCAGGGTATAGCTCAATGGTAGAGTGTTGGCCTGATAATTACAAGGCTCTGAGTTGAAGTTTCAATATGTCAATAATGTTTAAAATATGATCCAATGTAAGTCATTCATATTTTTATTGCAAATAGTTTACTTCATTTGTGTTTTGACATTTTAATATTTTTATTTTTTTAAAGCTTATGCAAACGACTTTATATAAAATTAACAAAAAATTAACCAGGTGCTAGAGGCTCACTCCTGTTATCCTAGTTACTCTGGAGACTGAGATCTGAGGATCATAGTTCAATGCCAGCACTGGAAGGAAAGTCTGTGAGACTCTTAACTCCAGTAAACCACCAGAAAAACTGGAACTGGCACTGTGGCTCAAGTGTTAGAACACTTGCCTTGAGCTGAAGACTAAAGCTCAGACCCCAGGCCCAGAGTTCGACTCATGACCAAAAAATAATAATAATAATAACAAAAATTCACAGATTTATTTATTTTAAGGCTGTTTTCTAATACAAGACAGAAGGCCTTTATAATGTTCTTGATATTTAAAGTGTGTTATTTTGTGCAAATGTCTGTATCTGAACTCTTTTATCTAAGTACAGAAATTAACATATTTTATTTATTCAACAAATGTGACATATAGGTAGTATATTAAAAGATACATATAATTAGTGGAAGCAATAATCAATTAAAAAATAACCCAAAACAGAATGCAAACATTGGACGGATGCTGTTTTTTGAGCCAATCTGCTATTCTTCTTTTGGTTAGAGACTTGATGTTTAGGGTTATTATAGAGATGTGTCATGTTTCCTGCTGTCTTCTAGATTTCCTGTATTTTTTTTCTCTTCCTGTGTTTACTAAATTGATCTTCTTGTGATTTTTATCTAGTGTATTCTTTGATTTTGATAGTTTTCTTCAAATGGTATTTGTCTCTTTAGAATTCTTTGTAATGCTGGTTTAGTGATCAAGAACTTCTGTAAATTTGTTTGTCAAGGAAGGTTTTGGTTTCACTATCTAATGTAAATGATAATTTCACTGCATGGATCAGTGTGGGTTGGTAGTTGTTGATCTTCAGTGCTTGACTTATACCATTCCATGGTCTCCTTGTATTGAGGGTTTGTGTGGAGAGGTCTGCAGTGATTCTGGTTTTCTTTCCATTATAATATAGCTTCTTCTTTAATTTTGTGGCATATAAAATCAGTTCCTTGCTATTCATGTCTAATGCATTTTACTATATGTGTCTAGAAGTGTTTCTTCTTGGATCCAGTCTACTAGGGGTTCTATATGCTTCCATTAACAGGTAAGATTTTTCTTCCTTAACAGAGGGGAAGTTCTCAGCTATTATTTTACTAAATAGGTTTTTGATAAATTCTTCTTCCCTCCCCATCATTGATCCAATTATGCATAGATTTAATTTATTAGCTGAGTCTGCCAGTTTCTGTACTTCTCTTTGATAGGTTCTGAGTGTTTTTCCATACTTTTGACTTTTTATTCTAGCTGAGAGGAAGTAAGATGGTGGCCAAATAGTAGGGAATCATTCCAGCTCTCTCTAACCAGAGAACTGGGTTCCTAACACTTACTTCTCCCAAAAAGATTGACAACTGCAACTATATAAACAAGCAGAGAGTCACAGAAAATAAAAAAAAAAACCTCAAAACTTTTACACATAAAGACAGAAAATCATGAAAAGCTCCCTCCCTTCCACCTCTCACTCCAGCAGGCAGGAAAAATGGCCTGGCACCTGCCTTGGACTCTAGAACCGACCAGCAGACTGCAGCTTCTGATGTTGAAAATTCCCACACCACCAGACTGGAAAGTGCAAAGAAAGACAGAGACCACCAGAGAGCCACCATGATACCCATGCCAAGCAGCAGGTATGCAGTGTCTAGCAGCCAGGAGACAGAGATGAGAGGGGTCCAACAATGGGAGGAAGCCAAGGGCAGGAGTGGCCCAGCAGCTGAGGAGCAGAAGACCTGGGATGGAAGTGTCCCAGTGGTTGAGTAGCAGGAGCAGCCCAGTGGTAGGACCCACCAGAGGTGGGATCTACCCAGTGAACATCATCTGGGAGACTCGAATTTAACCTTTCCAGTCCCCACTGCAGACACTGCTGAGCTCCTTCCATGTAGCTCTAAACTGAGCATGCACGCAAGCATTTGCTGGCCTGAGGACCCAGTATGAACTAGTCTAAGCTAAGCGAGGGCTCCTACTTGTCAGACACAAACAGGCCAAGCTGAGGCCAAGGCCCTGATAACCTCTGAACTTAAATGCCCAAATCACAGCAGAAGATTGCATGATTTATGAACAATCAATTCAACTCACTAAATCCAATAGCCAACCACAATCCATGGAAAGACTCCAATGAGAATGAAGAAGAGATGGATGACAAAAGAGCCATTAAAGAAATAATGACAGAATTGGTCAACAAAATAAAAGAAGAGATGCAAAAGCAACTTCAAGAAAACAAAGCAGAAATTATATATATATATATATATGCAATGGAATTCTATGCCTCTATCAGAAAGAATGGCATGGCCCCATTTGTCAGGAAATGGAAAGACTTGGAAAAAATATACTAAGTGAAGCAAGCCAGGACCAAGGAAAGATAGGTATCATTGTTTCTCTTATTTGCAATAACTAGTACATGTATTGGACAAGCAGAAAAGGCCAAAAGCTATGTACATATGCCCATATAAAATGATGGTAAGCTAAATGAATCCCAAGATAGCGACACAATTGTTTTTTCTTTCTTTTTTTGCTATTGTGTCTAACATATTTATAATGTACAATGTGATTGTTTTTGTTTCTTTGTATGTTCCTCCCCTCACGGTATAACCCATTTTCACTGTATTTGAAGTTGATGCCCTGCTTCTTATATATACACTGCTCTAATTTGGGGATGGGAAGGGGAAAAGCAAAATGGTTAAATAGGGATACAGGTTGAGCCATTGTAACAATGAGATGTACAAGGCACTATGTTGAAAAAAGAACTTTATAATTGTGGGAGGGTGGAGGTGGGGAGTGTAGTTGAGGAGGTGGGAGAGAAGGGATGGGAGGGGAAAAACAAAGGAGGAGGCAACAATGCTCAATAGGAAATGTACTCATTACCTTGCTCGTGTAACTGTAACCCCTTTGTACAGTATTTTTACAACCAAAAAAGTAAAAAAAAATAAGATGACAATGAAAATCCAAAACTGCCAGAAAGATATGGAGAGATAAATAGACATGCTATACACCATATTAAAAAATGAAATGGAAACTAGGAGAACTGATCTCGGAACTATAAAAGTTTCAATTTCCCCAATGCAAACCACAGTGGAATCCATAGATAACAGAAAGAGTGAAGTGGAAAACAGAACCTCAAATGAGCTGAAGATATCTATACTGTAGAAAGCAAAAGTATAAACTATTCTATTAATATAAAAAACACAGTACTGCTGCTTTCATGGGAAATTTTGCTGTTATCCATTAATTCATCCAATCATTTGTTTATATTAGTATGGATGATGAATATTTATTTTATGCTTTGTCTATATTCCAATAATATTCTATTTTTTGTTCACCTTAGACCCTTTTGACCCTCTTCATTTTCCCTTCCACTCCCTTTGGTATCTTAGTTAGGTCAAAATATTTCTTTAGGGCTGGGAAGGTGGCTCAGTGATAGAGCTCTTGCCTTACATGTCTGAGGCTCTGGGTTCGATCCTCAGCACCACCTAAGCAAAAAGAAAAAAGCCGGAAGTGTCTCTGTGGCTCAAGTGGTAGAGCACCAGCCTTGAGCTGAAGAGCTAAGGGACAGCGCCAAG
This sequence comes from Dipodomys spectabilis, assembly GCF_019054845.1. Taxonomy (NCBI): domain Eukaryota; kingdom Metazoa; phylum Chordata; class Mammalia; order Rodentia; family Heteromyidae; genus Dipodomys; species Dipodomys spectabilis. The sequence continues at coordinate 4,451,189 of NW_024870814.1, forward strand.
GCCCAGAGTTCAGGCTCCACGACCGGACCCCCCCCAAAAAAACAAAAAAAAATTTCTTTAAATTTTTCCTTTGCTTGGAGAGAATGAGGTGAGGAATGACATTAGTATATAGAGATAGCTATAGATATAGATATTCATTACATGACTTAGGTAACTGTAACCTTTTCTCTCTATATATCACCTTTATAATAACAATAACTTTTTTGTAGTTTTTCGTTTGTCTTCTATATCTCATGTAGAATTTTACTCATCTGTTTTTGTTGTTTCATTATTAACTAGCAAAATCTGAACAAATTCCTACAAATAATCCAAGTACAAATATTTTGTTTACTTCTTACTTTCCCTTTAGATAATGTTATGCTATATAGTTTAGACTGAAATGCAGTTCATGATCCTCCTTGTTCGACCTCTTGAGTGCTGAACTTACAGCAATGTAAAACAATACATGGTTTTTAACTTTCTTCTAATAATTAGAAAGGGACAGGTTTTAATTTGCTCTAGCTCAACTATTGGTAGCCAGTAAATTCTCAATACAACGATTATCTTTTGTCATTACTAATTATTTCCTTTGATTATTTTCAAGCAATACATAGCTAAATATGATGTGTCATAAGCTAAGTCCATTAAACAAAACAAATGAACAAGTGCCTGGAAATTAGAAAATGAAACATTAGGCATAGTAACAGTATTTTCTTCAGCTCTGCTTTAATTTGCCTCAAACTTTCTCTATTGGAACACATATTCATTAGAATTCAAAATTCCAATCAGTCCCTTCCACTGTGTTTAATGAGACTAGCAGGTGCATTTTTATGAGGAAAATGTCATTACATATCTCATTTTAACAGTTATGATGTCCATTAATGTTCAAAATATATGTACAACCTTATATCATCTGGTCGGTTCATTATTTGTTATCTTGCATATGCCAACTGTGTATTCCTTTACTGTTTTATTACTGGAAAATTTCAGAAACTCAGAGATTGCTACAGTAAATATTTGTTCTCTACCTTCAAAAGACTTCTTTTAGAGCAGTGTTAGGTTCCCAGGAAAACTGAGATATGACAGGCAAACCTTCCCTCTACACTACTGTGAACTCCATCATCAGTATTCATTCCTAGAATTAGTAATTTGTTACAACTGATGAAACTACATTGGCTCAACAGAATTATCTGCTGTTCATTTTTTGCTTTATGGTTCACTCTTTTATTATACATTCTGTGGTTTTGGACATTTATATGATGACATGTGTTTACCATATGGTTTGGTATATACTAGTTTCTCTGATCTAAAATTCCTCCATGCTCTGTCTATTATTCCTCCTACTATTTAATCTGACATAACCACTGATCCTACATTTGCCACTGATCCAAAGCTTGTCTGTTCTTGAGTATCATATACTTGGTATCATGTACTGTGCAAATTTTCCAAAATGGCTTATTTAATTATTAACATGCATTTAAGACTCTCTCGTGTGTTTTAATTCTTTGGCTACTCATTTCTATTTACAATAAGCAATATCTCATTCTTTATTGGTATTTCAATTATTTAAATATTTACATATGAAAGGCAGTTTTACGATTCTGAGACATGATAATAATAAATAAAGGTGAAATGAATATACATGTATAGAATTTTTGTGGCATACATTCTATTATTATTCATTTTTGTTGTTACTGTAAAGGTGACATACAGAGAGATAATTTTTTCTCTTGGGACAGAAAGGAGATTGTCTGTGGTTCAGAAGTACTTTATCAAGCAGTTGAGTATAACATCCTTAAGAGCAGAATAGTTCAATAGCTATATACAAAGGACCTTATGAGAAAATGATAAGACAAATGAACTCCAAAGCATGGACACAAGAAGTTTTTCTTTGTTGTTGTTGTTTTTAATGTACTATGTGATTTTTTTTGTTTCTTTTGTATGTTCTTTCCCAGATGGTGTATCCCCTGTTGTCACTGCATATACATTTATTTGAATTAGGGAAGCGTGAGACAAAGAACAAGGAAGGAACCAATGCAATAGCGATAAACAGAAGGCAGTATGTTGAAAATGATCTGTACAACTTATGGGGGGCAGGGTTAGTGGAGGAGGGAAAGCAGGAGAAAAATGATGGAAGGGGTAACAAGTTTGACAAGAAATATGCTTATTACCTTACGTATGTAACTGTAACCCCTCTGTATATCTTGACAATAATAAAAGTAAAAGAAGCATACCAAAGAAGAAAGCTGTTTTATTTTAGTCATTGGATTTTTAAAAAGCATTATATTTACTTTCTTGAATACAAAGAATTAAAAGTCTTATGCAATGCCTTGGTTGGAAAACTGTCACAATCTAGCAGAAGTCCCAAGGCCTATACAGAGAGATGATAACAAGATAGTGATTCCTTTCTCACCATCCTGCCAAAATCAATAGTGTTTTAGTGCAGCTTCACTGAGAAAACAACTTGTCATGCCAGCAGCTAAGCCATATGTGTCAACACAAAGGAACCACTGCTAAGTAAGAGCTGGCAGTTCGGTGTGTGACAGCTGAAGTCACGATGGCTTATTGCTGGTTGATTTAAGTCATTGATGCACATGGCAAACTTGGATTAACACAGCAACCTGCAATGAGGAAACAATACTTTATTCTCAACTATAGAGCTCCGAGAGGTCTTCAATCAGAGGAGAGCAAAGTATGGCTTACATGAAGTTACTGGACATTATATAAATATCAACTCAGTTACTATTTTCATGTGATATTAAATACCCAGGTTGTCTCTATTCTTGCTGAACAGGTGCATTAAGTTTCAGCAAGGTAAAAACAGCACAGTTTAAAAATAAAAGTATAGATTCTATATGTTGACCATGTAGACTGAATTGCAGATTATATTATTTCTTATTTGTGTGGCTAATAAGCAAAACAGTTCACTTAACACTCAATGTTTTCATTGCATATATTGTCTTTGGTTTTCTTTACATAAATAGGAAATAATGGTGTGCTTCTCCTAGTATTATAATGAGTAGTAAATTATTCCCAAACCTTTAGACAAAATTTGATTCACAGGTGGCAGGTGGCTTATATCATGACATTCAATGACATATCTTTCCACAAAGTTTCTATTATTATGAAATTGTCTTTTGGAGGAGTCATTGTTGTCTGGTTCTTTTTATATGCTTTATGTTTATATGTAATGGATTCACACATTTCAGCCTGCTATTGGCATCCTGTTGTAGCTCTCTGAGATAAGGAGAGAAAGTATCTTTCTTCTTTGAAATTAGCCTGCAACACAGGGGCAGTCACTGTCAAACTCTATGCTGAATGTGAGGCTAGCATGACCTGGAATTGCCAGTCTGTCATCCAGCCCCTCAGACTTAAGTTGAGTTTTTTTTTCTGTTGTTGTTTTTGGTTGTTTGTTTTTGTTCAGTTTCTTAACCAGTTCTGGGACCAGCAGTTAAAGTTGCATACTGTTTTTATTTTTTAGTTTTTTTGGTCGCTGTCCCTCAGTTCTTCTACTGAAAGCTAGCACTCTACCACTTGAACCACAGCACCACTTCTGGTTTTCTGGTCATTTATTGGAGATAAGAGTCTCATGTACTTTCCTTCCAGAGCTGGCTTTGAACCATGATCCCCAGATCTCAGCCTCCTTAGTAGCTAGGATTACAGGCATAAGCCACCAGTGCCCAGCTTGCATAGTGTTTTCAATTTTTGTCTGTCATGGGGCCGGGAAGGTGACTCAGTGGTAGAGCACTTGTCTTGCATGCATGAAGCCTTGGGTTCGATTCCTCAGCACCACATAAGCAAAAAGAAAAAAGCTGGAAGTGGCATTGTGTCTCAAGTGGTAGAGCGCTAGCCTTGAGCTGAAGAGCTAAGGGACAGTGCCCAGGCCCAGAGTTCAGGCCCCACGACCAGAACCCCCCCCCCCCCCGAAAAAAAAAGAATTTGTCTGTCATCCTCTGTGTCTCTTTGTTTTCATCACTACCTTCATAATTCCTGTTGCTCTTCTTCTTTTTCCTTTGAAGAATTTAGTCCCATGATTGTTATTCTGACTCTTCACATTCATGGAATTACATCAAGAAAATTTAAACCTGCTATTTTCTTGACTCATTAATTTTATCTTTGGCCTTCTTCATAATTTTATCATCCTTTGTATCTTTGTATCATCAAGCTTTTGTAGTTTATTGGGTCTTATTGAAAATTTTGGAAGCAATTTTAGTTTCATGGGAACATATCTAGGAAAATGTCCACATGGATGGATGTTGACTACACTGAACATAGGAATGTTATTGTAGAAATGGAGGAAGTAAGACGAACTGGAAGCAAGAAAAGCCTTACCAGTTTTTGCTTCTTTCTCAACAGTGAGATGATGAATCAGCAAAGATTATTTATTTGACATAAGTTGCTTAACAACCATATGGAATAGGAAGATATAAATAAAAAACAGGAGGTTGGTTAAAATAAAAATGAGCTATGTACACTGGATTCTACATTCATTTAAATGAAGGAAGTATGCTTTTTTATCAGAAATATATTACTATTTTGGGACAAGAATCTGTGGCTCACATCTGTAACACTAACTACTCAGACGGCTGAGATCTGAGGTAGAAAAATCTGGGCAGAAAAATCTATGAGACTCTTATCACTAATTAATCTCTAAAAAGCTAAAAGTCAAGTTGTAGCTCAAGTGGTAGAGAGCCATTTTGAGCAGAAAAGCTCAAAAAATAGTGCCCAGGCCCTGAGTTCAAGCCCCAGGACCAGAACAAAACACATAGAAAGACAGACAGACAGACAGACAGACAGACAGACAGACAGACACACACACACACACACACACACACACACACACACACACACAATTTATATTACTTTTTTGACATGAAATTTTTTACCTATTTTAAGAAATTATTGATGTATCTGATAACTTCTCATTTACTCTCCTATATCTTCTATTTTATTCTTCAGCAACATCATCAATGGAAAAATGAAGTGTCACAGATATCAAAGTTTATTTGCTCATATTTTGGTCCATGAAGATATAATTCAAACATTTAAATTCTGGGAGAGTATTGTAATTTCTATACTGTAAGAATCAATTTTTCTATTCTTATTTCATCCAACACTCAAAATATGTGTCTATATATTTGAGAATGTGTTTCATTTTTGAAAGGTGGCCTATAGTAATTGATAGAAAATATATAGTAATTCACATATTGAAACAGTAATACAATATACTAATATTAAGGAATCAATCACGTATTCTCTGGCATGTTACTTGATGAAGTTAGATGAAATTAATGTGGCTGCTGTAAGTTGTAACTGAAAAAGCTGATTTTATTTACATAGTAGAAATGGAATGCTTTTCTATTGATAGAGTACACTAAAATCATATCATAATTTAGACATTTATAATACATTCTCTGGATATCACCTGTCAAAGAAAGAGAATTTTGTCTTCCTACATAAGATGAAACAATTAAAAGGAAAATAGATGAAGTGTTATTAACTCCTTTGTATAGCAAATGTGAAAATAGAAGAGTTTGTACATATTGCTATATCAAGCCATTTATCTATTTATGTTGAAATAAGTTTGTACAGTTTATTTATTTATTTATTTATTTATTTATTTTTGGGTCCGGTCGTGGGGCCTGAACTCTGGGCCTGGGCGCTGTTCCTCAGCTCTTCAGCTCAAGGCTAGCACTCTACCTCTTGAGCCCCAGTGCCACTTCTGGCTTTTTTTCTTTTTGCTTATGTGGTGCTGAGCAATCTAACCCAGATCCTCAGGAATGCAAGGTAAGCACTCTACCACTGAGCCACCTTCCCAGCCCCTGTACAGTTTATTTTTAATCCTGATCCTATATACCCCAAATACAAATATTAGAACTGAGTATAGACATCAAATTTCCATAAAAATTATTGTGCTGTTTCATTTAGTGTACTTTCGGATATGTTCTTGCTAATAAGCAATGTATGATTACAATAAACAACTGTGTTGCATTGATTCTACATGTGATAAATAAATATATTTTTCATTTATAGTGATGTTGGCTTCATTATAAATACAACATTTTGCTGCAAGCAGTCTAAACACGACAGCACATATTATTGTTTATATGTCACAGATATGTAAAATTTATAGAAATAGATGGATGGAGAGACAGACAGACAGAAAGACTTATAGATAGATAGATATTTCACACATATTTGTACAAAGTCAAACAGCATGATTATGTGGGTATGTGTGTATTCCTATACATACGCACAGCAGTGTTACCAGATATAGATAGATAGATAGATAGATAGATAGATAGAGATAGAGATAGAGATAAAATAATAGTGAAGTGTACAAGGATTGTGACATTCATGGGCTTTTATAAAGCCTAATTACAATTTTTCCCCAGATCAAATTTTGTCTAAGTGTTTCTTTTAAAGTATCACAAAGGGATGAGTTTTGGGGAAAGTGCTTGCCAAAGCTCTAAAGATCAGTTGCAGCACAGTAATCATTTTGAAGCACACTATTCCCCATGTGGTATGATTTTCTCACACGGAGACTTGGCCTCTGTTACAGTTTACAATTACATAAGTATATACTGCACTGTACTGTAAGAATCTAGAATTCTCAGAGAACCTATTCTAAAAGAATCATTTTCCCCTCTTTTTGCAACTTGATTAACAACAGGCCTTTTACTATATTAAAATTACTAATTTTTCTTTTGGTTGACAACTCTTTTTTTTTTTTTCAAGCAGGAAGAAAACTCGTTTATTGACATAGAGTAGCCCTTTTTAAAGCCAAAAAGGAGTGGGTGGCATGGCAGGGGAAGAAGAGGAACCAATCACTGTCAAGGTCACACCCTATCATGCACCTAAGCTTCCACGGGCTGGTTACGCACTGAAGGTAAGGCAAATTGGGCTCTGTCCACTCTACTCTCTCTCAGCACCATCTTTGCTGCCCATGTGCTCTGCTGATTCCTGTCTTTTTTTTTTTTTTTTTTTTAATGGCAGACCCACCTCCCAGTTAATTATCCTTTTCCCTCCTCTGTAAAGGTTATTTTAACAGGATTACATTGGTAAGAATAGCATTGGCCACGCAGGGGGTTCCAGGCAAGTCTGGAGGTCGAGATTGGCCAGACAAGGGTAGGGAGGGCCCTTGTGCATGATCCAAGAGCCCGTCCCAGTTCCAGAGTACATCATCTGCTACTCTTTTCCAGTTATTTTCACAAATATATATACTATTTCAATCTTAATCCTCTTAATTTTATTACATTTATTTAAAAATCAGAATAAAACTTTTTTTATTTCCCATTTCTTCCCCCAAAGACACAGATATCCATGAAGCATTCTGAACCCAATGTACTTCCCTTCCCTCGAATATGGATTTCATCAGTTACTATTTTTATTTCTTGTTTTTGTTTGTGTTTTTTTTGTGTGTGTGTGTAGTCATTGGGCTTGAACTCTGGGCCTGGGAAGCTGTCCCCGAGCTCATCAGCTCAAGGCTAGCGCACTACTGTTTGAGACACAGTTCCACTTCTGGTTTTCTGGAGGTTAATTGGAAATAAGATTCTCATGGGCTTTCCTGCCTGGGCTGGCTTTGAATCGCGATCCTCAAGTCCTCTCAGAATCCAGAGTAGCTAGGATTATAGGCGTGAGCCACAGGTACCTGGCATCTGTTTTTAAGTTGACTTGCAATATTTTCCTTTATTGAAGAAAAAAGTTAATTATTTTAAAATTTTTGTCTTAGAATTTTTAATTTACTTGTTTTTCTGAGTTATTTTCCTGTGTTAATTGGCTCATATCTTTTTAATGTTAATCTCCTGTGTTTTACCAATTACATACCTGATTTCTTTTTATTATTATTATTATTATTTGTCAGTCATGGGGCTTGAATTCTGGGCCTGAGCACTGTCCCTGAGCTCTTCAGCTCAAGGTGAGAGCTTTACCACTTGAGCTATAGCACCACTTGCGGTTTTCTGGTGGTTTATTGGAGATAAGAGTCTCTAGGACTTTCCTACCCGGGCTGGCTTCGAACCGCGATCCTCAGATCTCAGCCTCCTGAGTAGCTAGGATTATAGGCATGAGCCACCAGCACCCGGCTTTCTTTTTATTTTTTGACAGTCTAAGCACTTGAAATCAGGGCCTCAAAACAGAGTCTTCCACTCAATTTCATTGTTCTCTGCAGACACTCTATCACTTAAGCCATACCTGGATTCAGGGTTTTTGCTGGTTAATTGGACATGGAATCACACATACTTTTCTGCTGCAATTCTTGGTGATGCTAGCTAGCTTCCTGAGAAGTTAGGATTAAAGTTTTCTGGGCCACTTCTTCTTCTTCTTGTTCTGTTGTTTTTTTTTGTTTTTTTTTTTTTTAATCATTAAGGTGATGTACAGAGGGTTACAGTTACATAAGTAATAAGTACATTTCTTGTCAAACATATTACCTCATGAATCTACACAGAGACTAGTCTCTGTTTTCTCCTTATAGTTTCATGACTTACTTTTATAACCCTTGTGTATAAACTTTCAAAGAAAAATTTGGCCATTGGCATTTGAATCTCAAAACAAAAGTCACATGTGAAAAGGCTATTTTCTTTATTGAATCCTAAAGACTTAGAGGAAATGGCTCATGCCTATAATCATAGCTAATCAAGAGGCTGAAATCTGAGGATGGCAATTGAAAGCCAACCCAGAGAGAAAAATACATCATTCTCTTCTCTCCAATTGACACCCAGAAAAACCAGAAGTAGCACTGCAGCTCACAGTGGTAGAGCACTAGTAGTTAGCTGAAGAGCTCAGGGACAGTGCCCAGGCCCTCAGTTCAAGCCCCACGACTTACAAACATAAAGTAAAAAAATAAAAATACAAAAATTTTTAAAAAGCAAAGCAAAACAAACACACCAAATTATAGAGCCTATAGGCAAGTATTGAAATGTGAAATGCAGCTTCAAGTACTAAAAACTGGAAGGCAGGGGCTGCTTTCTATCCCCAAATGCTGATGACCACAAGACCCTTCCATTTCTTTGAACAAGTTGCTTTACTATTTAGATTGAAGGGGTATTTTGTAAAGCCACTCACAGCAAGAACTAACAAACAAGCTTCAGATATTTTAAAATTTCTTGATGATGATGATAACTTTTGTAATTATAATTCCAAAACTTCAAGAACAACACTGTAAACACAGTGTTTATGATTTTTTCCCTCCATTTTCTACAGAGCTGTGTCTTTGGAATGAAATCATCCATCTTGTTTCTCACATATGATAGATTATCAGAAAAGTATCTTGAAAAAGTTGAATTGTATAGACAAAGTATCTAAGCATAGTTTGTGTCAAGAGGTTAATGCATGAGATTGACAAAAAGAATAAAAGCTACTTTCATCTATAAAAAATAAGACTAGTATTTGGAAATTACCAACATTCTGTTCCCTTCTGAAAGTGTCAAAATGTAATTAAACTCAGTTTTAAGTAATGTAATAAAGATAATATTCAGAATTCAAAGTCACATGTTATGCTAAAAACATTGAAGGTCTCAAGTTGAATGAGAAAAGACAATCCAAGTTAGATTGTTTATTGATGTTGGAATTTTCTTTCAAGCATTTTCAAATAGGTAATATAAAAAATATCTCAATGAAAAAATATAGACATATTTAACATAGATTAAAAGACACACATCTTAGAAAATTAGGAGGAGAGACAAAGAAAAAAAGAAACCAATTTAAAACTAAGAATTCAAAATTAAACTTTACCACAATCTCTGTGAATGATTCAAGAAAGGGGTAGAAAAAGTAGGTAAAAGAATCTAAACCCCCACCAAAAAAATCTTCCTAACTGAATCCTAAAAGTAGAGTGAACCAATTTTAACAAAGGGGATAAATACACTGAACAAAATATTGAACAAAACTTTAGGAAAATATTAGACTGTCCCAAAGATCTAACTCATACATCACTGGAGTCTCAGAAAGAGTACAACACCTGAGAAAGGACTCAATGAAATAATGGCTGAAACTTGTCCCAATCTGGTAAAATATAGCAGTTGTGTTTTGAGTCAACATCAAGTGGGATAAACTCCAGTAAATGCGTCCAAACACATATCATATTTAAACTTATGAAATCTGAGACAATAGAAAAATTTTGAAAGCACCTGGAAAGAACTGGCATATTACTCATAGGAGAAGAGCAATTCAACTGACAACATTTCAACAGAAACTATGAAAGTTAGAATGAATGGCACAAAATTTTCAAATGCTGGAAACACTATCAAACCTGAATTTCATATTGAACTACAATATTATTGATGAGTAGAGAGAAAATCAAGGCATTTTTCAGGTTAAACACAACCAAGAGAGTTTGTTGTTTGCAGATTCTGTTATTGATCTTATTGCTCTTATGGGAAAAGCTGTTACGTGTTCTTTATTAATTATTATTATCATTATTTGAAGGTTTTTATTATCTTTAAGTAGTTGTATGAAGAAGTTGCCACTCAACAAAGTAGTTTATGAACACAGTGTATCTTGATCAATGTCACTCCTTTCAACATTCTCACCCACCCCTACCAACTCTCTCTGTCTCATTCTGCTTCTGCTTCTTTATATTATTATTATTATTATCATTATCATTATTATTTGTAGGTCATAGGGTGTGAACTCTGCGCCTGGGAACTGTCCCTCAGATCTTCAACTCACTGGCGCCTGGCTCCTCATTCTTATTAATTTTTAGGTTATGTATTGAATTTTTTGCCATTTAACAAAGCAATTTATGTGTACAATGCATCTTGATCACTTCAAGATCTTTGTCCCAAGATCTTTGTCCCAATGGCTCAAACCTGTAATCCTAGCTACTCAGGAGGCTGAGATCTGAGGATTGCGGTTCAAAGCCAGCTCCAGCAGGAAAGTTGGTAAGACTTTTATCTCCAATAAACCACTAGAACCAGAAGTGGTGCTGTGACTCAAGTGGTAGAGCACTCGCCTTGAGCTGAAGAGTGCAGGGACAGAGCCCAAGCCCAGAGTTCAAGCCCCATGACCAACAAAAAATAAATAAATAAAAGATCTTTGTCCCCTTTAACCCACACCTTCCCTTATTTTTTTTTTTTATCAATTATGTGATATATACAATGAATTCTTGCCTGAATTCATGATCCTTTCCTTCTCATTTTTTTCTACCTCTTTTCCACCAGGCCCCACCCTCCACTTTTGCTAGTATCCATTTCCAGATAATTATTTTGTTGGGCTTTCACTTAGTCTTTCCAAAGATTGTGGTATAGATAAACAATCGGATTCTACTCATCCATTAGAAAGATATTTTACAATGCATAGGGAAATAGAAAGACCTGGAAAAAAGTTGTATTAAGTGAAATAAGCCAGACCCAGAGAAACACAGGTTACATGGTCTCCTTCATTTGTGTTAGACAGAATATGCCTATAAATCTACTGTATGGCATGCAAGTTACAAATGAGTTAATTAAGTAATAATAGTTGTTATGGAGTACTCAAATAATATAGTTTCTTATTAATTGTGTTACCTCAAGTTATATGTAAATTTATTATACCAACTTAGGAAGTTCTTCTTTATTTATATTTTCCTAAAAAATGTAATTGTGAATAGATGTTGGATTTTTGAGGCTATTTTCTCCACTTCATTAATTTGTGGTATGATAGAAAAACATGAACTAATGTTCAAATCAAAAATGAAAGATTACTTATGAAAAAATTTACAAAAAATTTCAACTATATGGTGTAAAAAAATAGCTTCAAAACTGAATCAGCCAATAATGATGAAAACAGATTCCTGACATACTGATTGTGTTCTAGAGAGCTATTTTAATAAAATCTGCCATCTAAGACATTGATATAAAATGTCCTGTGTGATGAGTTATAAATAATAATATCAAATAAGGATAACTTTTCATCATTTAAAAGTAATCTACAAATGCAAAGCATGGACTATGCTTCAGTCACTTCTTAAAATTCTACAAAGATTAGTTTTGTTAGTTAAGTGCTTAGAATAAACTTGCATAATAGGTGCTACTATTATCCAAACTTATAAAAGAAACTCAGTGTGGTGTTAATCTGGTTGGTAGCTTTTTTCTATTCATTTTGAGCAAAAAAAAAAAAATAAATAAACAAAAAAAGAAAATAAAAGGGGAAGTTCTCTTCTATTATTAAGGGAGCTAAACTTTCCCATTTCTTGGAGTTATAGTCAAATTGATAGAAAGATAATTCTTGGGTAGAAATAACTTAATTAGCAGACTAGTGTTTCAGCCACAGCATCACTTCCAGCTTTTTCTGCTTATGTAGTACTGAAGAATCGAACCCAGGACCTCATGCATGCAAGGCAAGCTACAACTGAGCCATCTTCCCAGCCCCAGTAGGACATTTCTTTAACTACTAGCTGAAGATATGGCTTCTATGAGTTCTCTCAAAGGGAATACTGGGGATAGGATGATGGAAGAATAGTATAGAGGAAGTATATACTTCTGTAACTTGCTAGGTGACAGAGATTCAGCCAGGCCAAAGACAAGGCTAACATAGCTGGCAAGGAAATTTATTCTGTTACAATTGATAACTGTCTATATTAGAAAATAGTAGCACTATGTATCTAAAGGACCCTGAAGATGCTAGGCTTACTCCACCAGACACCAGGAAATAACTATAACAGTGACTTAGGTTAGATGAGCAATTTTTCCTCACTCAAGACACAACCCTCTAATTTCTCCTTGAAGGTCAAGTACTCCATGTTATTTCTATACACACAGATAGGTTCATTATTATAAATAATAAAATGAAGAAAGTAACACAGTTACTAATTTACATATAAAAGAATTATCCTAATTGAACTTAGAATAATGACAATTCAGTGCAGCATGCAATGCAGTCAGTTTGTAAAAAATATTCCCTTGCAGGGTTTATTTGTCTTTTCTAAGATTTCCTAGTTTTTCGTGTGTTGGTCCTAGAGCTTGAACTCAGGGCCTAGGTGCCATACCTAAACTCCTTCTTATTCAAGGCTACTTCTCTACCACTGAACCACAGCTCCACTACCAGATTTTTCTGAGTAGTTTATTAGAGAGAAGAGTCTCACTGACTTTCCTGCCTGGGCTGGCTTCAAACCTAAGTATTTACTCAGCCTCCTGAGAAGCTAGAACCACCTGAGCCCCACTAAAATCTGTTTCCTTCATAGATCTTTTTAGAAGTCTAGTGAAACCTGTATATTCTACGGAAAAAAGGCTGAATTAAATAAAATTCACTGTGAATATTTAAGATGTACAATGTAATGCTATTATATACACAAATATGAGTATATAAAAGGTCACTATAATGAAAAATAAACATATCCATCACTTCACATGATTTCCTCAAAGAAGTTTATAGCTCCCAGATATATTCTATTCTCTTAATAAAAATTCTCAATTCAGTGTTGGGAAAGTGGCTCAGTGGTAGAATGTTTGCCTTGCATGCATGAGGCCCTGGGTTCAATTCCTCAGCACCACATAAGCAGGAAAAGACAAAATTGGTGCTATGGCTTAAGTGGTAGAGTGCTAGCCTTGAGCTGAAAAGCTGAGGGACCAGTGCCCAGGCCCAGAGTTCATGCTCCACGATCGAAAAACAAACAAACAAACAAAACTCAATTCAATTCTCTATTATTAACAATAGGTCTCATTCCTACATATTTGCTATTCTGAATCTTTTGAAGTACATTTTCTCTTTAATTCCTTCAGTGTTTTGTCCTTTCTTTATTTTAATTGTAAAAGTGATGTACAAATGGGTTACACAGTTACATAAATCAGGTAATTAGTACATTTGTTTTTAAACAGTGTTACCTCTCCCCTTCTTTTCTCCTAGGTATTTTCTCCTCCCAAATCCCTTCCCTACAAGCTGTATAGCTCATTTTCAACATAGAGTCTATTGATTTTTTTATGTCTGTGTGATTCTTTGTCCTTTATGTCTGTGTGATTCTTTCGGTTTTTTTTTTGCCTTCCTTCTCATTCTTATTTCTTTATTCATCTTTAATTCTTCCTTTTCTGTATTTCTTCTTTTTCTTCTCTCTCTTTTTTTCTTTTCTTTTTCAAATACAAGACTGAAATCACGAACCATATATTTGTTTGTGTGTATGTGTGTTTTTACACATAGCACAATGTTCTCCAATATTCTGCCATTTGCTACGTGTCTATCCTTGTGGCTAATGGCCGAATCTTCTATAAGGTTGATTTTTTTATTTTATATGTAGGTGAATACATGGTTTCTTTAACCATTTGTCCATTGGTGAACACAGGCTGTTTCTATGTGTTGCCTAATGAGAATATTGCTTGAATGAGCATGAGAGGGCAAACATCTTTGCCAGGTGATGATTTCATTTCATTTGGGCATATAACAAAAAAAAAATCTTAAAGGGATTCTTTTTAAAATATCTTTTGGAATCTCTATGCTGTTTTCCATATGATTTCTCTATTCTGACTTAGCATCTACATCATCTACTCCCTCAGAACTTGCTATTGTCAATTTTACAGTAGCTTCATGACTGCTGGGAGAGGATATAACAGTAGTTTTTATAACGTTTCACTGAGAACCAGTGGGTTGGGAATGCCCTCATGTATGGTTGGGCATCTTTATATCACCTTTAAGGAAACATATAGAATAATCTCACAAATATTTCATAATGTTAAATATGTGTGTATTTTATCTCTATATTAGTCAGTTCAGAAACAAATTACAGAAGTGAGATTTCTATTCAAGGTTTTCAAAACATGTAAACATTATTCCTGATTTAGAATGTCAGATTAATAGAGTTGAAATTTAATGCTTGGATAAAAACAGTGTAACAAAGGATAAAAGAGACTCAAAGAATCTAACCTCACTTTTCTTTGTATGAGAGAATAAGAAAACTAACTTTTGGTATGGGAAATACATTGTGTTAATTAAAGAAGATTATAGTTGTTTTTGGTTTGGTAACCTTTGACTACAAGTATTGATAGGGAAATAATTGAAAATTTTCACATGGTTTAGATAAAAATTCATGCATACATCAAGGAAAACCATTTAGCACAAATTTAAATTGCTACATAGTAACCATGTTTTAGGTAAACCTAAATCAAATCATCGTAAAATGTGACCTTTTTATATTTTTATTTGGCTAAGTACAGGGGACTATTAAACTCAATTTTTAAGTAATAAGCTGAGGCAAAAATAATGGTCACCAAGCTAGATTAATTTTTTGACTAAATGAATTTTCTGGCCAAAGGGGCCTACTCTATTTCATAGGATCTATTTTCCTTTCCTGATGGAATAAATCATTGCATATGACAAAACATAATCTCTTTGAAAGAATTTAGTTTCCCCCCCCAACATTCATTTTCTTTGTGGAAATATATTTTGTAATAAAGTAGCAATTTTGAATTTCAAACTTTTTTTCCTCAAACTTTTTTTGAGAAGAATGTATTTATACTCAAGATTGTGTTTAGAATGCTAAAGTAAGTGATTAGGGGTTGGTATTAAGTATGTAGAATTATTGTTATATAATGAATACAGTTGTTGGGGTTAATATATGTGATTATTTTAAAGTATATGTGATTATTTTTAAAATTTAAAATTAGTCTTAGGCAATTTGAATTTAAACACAGTCTTTGAACCTAAAATTTCCTTATTTATACTGTTATACATTAACACAATTTTGTTGGTGGTGCCTATTTATTTGTATAATTACTTAAAAACAAACAGAGCAAACATAATTACAAAGAGTGATGAATGTTTGTTGATGTGGGAGGTGGCTTTTTGAGGATTTGAACTCCAGACCTTGCACTTGCTGGGCAGGTGATTTACCACTAAGACCTGAATCCAGCCCTTTCTCATGTTGGTATTTTCTGGTGCTCTCCTGGACTGTAAACCATCTATTTTAGCCTGACTATCATAGTTGATATAACAGACATGTGCACAGGTCCACAGCCATCTATTGAGAAGTAGTCTTGAAAATTTAATTACCTGGGTTGGCCTCAAGCCTCAGTCCTGTAATTTCCAATCACTCAAGTAGCTAGAAATACAGGCACACATTGTCAAGCCCAGACATCGTATTTGTTTTCATTAGAATATTTCAAAATGTAAATACTTATTTTTAAACCAAAGTAGGATTTCTATCTATGGAAATTATTCATATGTATGATTCATGTAATTAGGAAGATACAAACTGGAATATTCTTCCCCAAAGTGTATGTGAAGCAAAAAAGTTAAATAGTAGCTTCTAAATATAGATACATTTACATGAGAGGGAAAAACATGAAGAAGATAAGGAGATGTGTTAAAATGTGGGCAAAGTACACCTGGAGCTTTAATTGAGGAATGTGAATTTTTTTTTGAAGTTTCTGATTTTCATTTTTAAGATGCCATACAGAGGTGTTACAATTACATGAGTAAGGCAATGCGTACATCACTTGTGGAGTTTTGTTAACCTTTCCCTTGTTGGTCTCCCACTATCCTTTCCTTCCCCCACCTCCCACACTCTTCCCCACACCCTCCCCCCAAAAGTTATAAAGTTCATTTCTAATATATTATCTTGTGAGTATCATTGTTGAAATGAGTCATCATGTGTCCTTGTTTCAGCGTTTTGTTATTCACCTTCCCTTCCCCAAATTAGAGAAATGTATATATAAGATGCAGGGTACAAAAATAAAGTACAGGGACAACAGGGGATATACCATAGGGGGACGAACATACAAAGGAAACAAAACTCACATAGTACATTTAAAACAATAACAAGGAAAGACCTCTGTGGCTTGGGGTTCATTCCATATAGCATAACCTTATTTGGTCATATGAACATAGCTTTTGAGCTTTTTCTGCTAATCTGATAAAATTTTCCTATGCATATGCTAATTATTACAAATGAGGGAAACCATGGGACTTAAATTTCTTTAGGTCTGACTTACTTCACTTAATATTATTTTTTCCAAATCTTTCCTTTTCCTAACAAATGGGGCTATGTCATTCTTTCTGATGGAAGCATAGCATTTATATATATATATGTGTGTGTGTGTGTGTGTGTGTGTGTGTATATATATATGTAGATATATATACATACATATATATATGCATATCTCAATTTCCTGATCCATTCATCTCTTGAGGAGCATCTGGTTTGGTTGCATACCTTAGCTATGGTGAATAATGCTGCAATAAACATAGTTATGCTGGTGGCTTTAGCATGGTCTTCTTTGTGATCATTTGGGTGAATGCCCAAAAGTGGGATTGCTGGGTCATAGGGGACCTCTATGTGTAGTCTTTTTTTTTTTTTTTTTTTTATTTTATTTTATTTGAGAACATACTGTACAGAGGGGTTACAATTACATGGGCAGGATAATGCATACATTTCTTACCAAGCATTGCAGCCTCCTCCTTTGTTTACCCTTCACCTCCCTTCCCACCCTCCCCCCTCCCCCCCACCCAATCATACCCCCCCCCCCACTCCGACATTGTATATGTGTAGTCTTTTGAGGAACCTACATACTGCTTTCCAGAGTGGTTGAACAAGTTTACACTCCCACCATCAATGCAGTAGGGTTCCGTTTTGGCCACATCCCCTCCAACAACTGTTGTTATTAGATTTCTTGATTATAGCCATTCTAACTAGGGTGAGGTGGAATCTCAATGTTGTTTTCATTTGCATGTATTATGGCTAGAGAGGTTGAGCAATTCTTCGTGTGTCTATTTGTCATTCTTATTTCTTCTTCAGAGAAGTCTCTCTTTAATCTTTAGGCCACTTTTTAAATGGGACGGTTGTTTCTTTGAGGATTTGTTTTTGGAGGATTTAATTTTTTGAGTTCCAAGTATATTTTAGATATGAGGCTCTTTTCTGTTGTGCAGCTAGTGATCTCCTCCCAGTCAGTACATGGGAGGTTTTTCTACTTCCTTAGTTCTGCTTTAATCTCCTCTTTCAGATTTTTAAAGGTTTCATCATAGATGTCTTTCACTTCTTTAGCTAACTCCTAGGTATTTTATGTTGTGTGGGACTAATACAAAAGGAGTTGCTTTCCTGATTTCAGATGTGCTCTTCTCATTATTGGCATATGGGAAAACTATTGATTTTGGAGGGTTAATTTTATACCCTACTGCTTTACTGAAATTTTGAATCACCTTGAAATTTAATTAGGAAGTGGAGTCCATGGGACTTTTTAAATACAAGATCATGTCATCTGGAAAGAGGGAGAGTTTTATTTCATCTTTCCCTATTTGGATCCTCTTTATGTGTGCATCTTGTCTTTTTGCTCTAGCTAGGATTTTAACACTAAATTAAAGAGGAGTAGAGAAAGTGGACATCCCTGTCTTGTTCCTGAGTTTAGAGAAACGGCTTCAGCTTTTTGCCATTAAGTATAATGCTGGCTGTAGGTTTATATTAAAGTGATTCACATATATTGAACCAGCTTTGCATCCTTGAGATGAATCCAGTTTGATCATAGTGTTTGATTTTTTTTTCTATGAGCTGTTGAAGTCGATTGACTAAATTTTGTTGAGAAGGTTTGCATCGATGTTCATCAAAGAAATGGGTCTATAGTTCTCTTTCTTTGATAAGTCCCTGTCTGGTTTTGGGATGAGGGTTATAATGTGTTCATAGAAGGAGTTTTGGTAGTGAACGTTCACTTTCAATTTCATTGAAGAGTTGGAGGAGTATTGGTGTGAGTTCTGCTTTGAAGACCTTGTAGAATTAAACTGTGAACCCATCTATCTGATCCTGGGATTTTCTTGGTTGGGAGGTCTCTTTTTTCTGCTTCTATTTTGATGCTTGATATGGGTCTGTTAAGTTGGTGTAAATTGTCTTGGTTTAGTTTGGGCATATTAATATTTGCTAGAAATTCTTCCATTTCATCAAGATTCTCAAACTTATTAGCATGAAGGTTTGAAAAGCATTCCCTTATAATGTTCTGAATCTTGGTTTCTGTGGTAATGTTTCCATTCTCATCTCTGTTTATTTGGGTATGTTCCGTTCTTTTTCTGGCAAGATTTGTTAAGTGTCTGGCAATTTTGTTAATTTTTGAAGAACCAACTCTTTGCTTTGTTGACTCTATTTTTTTTAACTCTAATTCATTTAATTCTGATTTAATTTTAATTTTTTGTTTCCATGTACTGGATTGGGCTTTGGTTGGTTGCTCTTTTTCAAGGAGCTTCAGGTGCCTCATTAAATTGTTGGTTTCAGATCTTTCTAATTTGTTAATATAGGAACTGAGTGCTATAAACTTGCCTCTGAGTACTGCCTTTGCTTTGTACCAGAGGAGCTGGTAATTTGTATGTTTTTTTTTTTTGTTAAATATCATGAACATTTGAATTTCCTTTCTAATCCCTCCCATGACCCACTGTTGGTTCAACATTGTGTTGTTCAGCCTCCATGTTTTACAGGATTTTCTTTGGTGGCATTTGGTATTGAATTCTAATTTTATTCCCATGTAGTCTGAGAGGATGAAGGACATAATTTCAATGTTTCTGTATTTGGACAGATTTGTTTGTGATCTAAAATAGGGTCTATTTTGGAGACTGTTCCACGTGCTACTGAAAAAATGTGAATTCTTTTGCTGATGGGTGAAATATTCCATAGATATCTGTTAAGTCTAGTTCACTACAAATCTGATGGTTCTATGTTGGTATTTTTGCCCAGTTGATCTATGCAGCAAGGAAAGTGGTGTGTTAAAGTCACCAACAGTCAATGTCTTTGGATCTATAAATGATTTTAGGGAAAATAGTGTTTCTTAGAAAAATTTGGGTGTTCCAATATTTGGTGAATATTTAGAATTGTTAAATCCACCAGTAGGAGATATCCTTTGATTAGTATTTAGTGTCCTTCTTTATCTCTTCTCATTAATTTTACTTTGAAGTCTATTTTATCTGATATTAGGATTGCTAGTCCAGCCTGTTTGTGGGGCCTGTTTGCTTAGTAGATTTTATTCCAACCTTTCACTTTCAAAATATGTTTGTTTTGGGGGGGAAGATGTGTCTCTTGAAGGCAGCAGTTTGACAGATCCTGTTTTTTTTTTTTGATTCAACTAGGCATCCTATGTCATTTTATTGGAGAGTTAAGTCCATTAATACTGAGAATTAAGTTTGAGACATGTTTAGTAGTTTTTGCCATGTTATCCTCTTTCCTAGGAGTAGTGTTACTTAGGTTCTACCTATGTTAATCTAATTCTTTGTTTGGAGGCTGTTTCTCTGCCTTCATCATGTTCTTGTTCATTCTGTATGTGTAGGACATCTTTAAGCATCTTTTGTAATGCTAGTTTGGTGGTGACATAGTGTTTCAATTTTTCTTTTCTATGGAAGGTTTTTACTTTTCCCTCAGTTATGAAGGAGAGTTTAGCTGGGTACACTATTTTTGGTTGATAATTGTCTTCAGTGCATGGCATACATCATTCCAGGCTCTTCTTGCTTTCATGATCCCTGCTGAGAAATGTGAAGTTATCCTGACTGGTTTTTCTTCATAGGTAATTGATCTTTTCTCCCTGACAGCCTGAAGGATCATTTCTCTGGTTACTATTGATTCTGTGCGGATTACAATGTGGCAGCAGGATGCTCCATTTTGGTATGGTCGATTTGGGGTTTTAAAGGCCTATCTTTTTGCCTGTTTGGGAAGTTCTCTGCTAGGATTCTGTTAAATAAATTTCCTAGACTTTTGGCTTCTATTTCTAGGCCCTTTTCTACACCCATTAGCCTTAAATTAGGCCTTCAGATGGTGTCTTCTATATGATGAATAGATAGATCTATCATATTTTTGGACTTGTTTTGAATATTTGTCTGTTCTTTCTCTGTAATGTCTAGGCTATCTTCTGTCCCAGAGATACAGTCATCATGGTCTAGCCTACTGTCCAGGCTTTCCACTTTTTTTTTTAATTTCCCTTCCTTCTAATTAGTCAGTTTTAATGGCTTCAATTTCTTTTTTTGAAGCTTTTTTTTTAGATCTTGTATGGATTTCTTTGCCTTCTTGATTTTGTTTTCCATGTTCTATCTCAAATCCCTTAGTTGAGTGTCTATACTTTCATTAGAGTCCTTCTTTCCTTTTGCTGGAATTCATTTAGCTCTCTGGCTGTGGTTTCCATGAACTCTTCAATTAATTTTTTGTCTGTTTTCTCAAACTCATGCATAGTCTTATGTAGGCTTTAATTTTTTTTCATGCAGCCTGTTTACCAGAAGTGTTTGTAAAGCAATTTGAATGGTATCTTCTGGATTTTTTATTAACTGTTCTGTTACCTGTTTGTCCTGGGTGGGAGTTAAAATTTCTTGACTTGCCATTTTTCTTGTGTTTCTGTGGCTTGTTCTGCTCATTTAGGAATGAAAGCAAATCCAATTCCTCACTAGAACACAAATACCAACCCAGAGCCCTGTGGTTGCACAGATTTTGGAGGTTTACAGTTAACATTGGATGTTTTCACTCTATCTCACCTTTTTGGTAGTCAGATTATATCCTATTAAACACTAAATCATAATTCTAAGACAAGTCCCCATCTGGAGTCCTATAGTTACACAGGAATCAGAGGCTCACACTAAAAATGTGTATTTTAACTTTATTTTACCTTTTTGGAATTAAAAATATTTCTAATTCCCCAGCAGAACAAAATTTTATGACAAGCCTGAACCCAAAGCCCTGTAGTTGCACAGACTTTGAAGGTTCTCAGTCAAAGGTAGGTGTTTTCACTATATCTTTCTTTTTTTGGAAATGAAAGTATATCCACTTCCTCACTAGAACACAATTTTAAGATGAGTACCATCTCAGAGCTCTATAGTTGTGCAGACCTACCAAATAGGTAGGTCTTTATCTCTCCTCTATTGGATATGTAAGTAGGCTTAATACTACCACTGAGCACAGTTTTAAGACAAAATCTGCACCCAAGCCATATCTTTGCACTGATTTTAGAGATTCTCAATTGTATATAAGTATCTTTGTCATGAAGGGGTATTGAATTTCAAATGTGGGGATTATAAACAGCTGTAATCAGTGAGTAGCTATGTTATAAGGCTTAAAATGGTGTAGGCCAAAGTGATAACACCATGAGCCACTTTGGCAGTCTCACTGACTACAGATATAGTCTAGCTCAATGTTTCACATTTGGAGATCAACAGAATAAAAAAAGTAAAGAGGGAATGAAGGACTAGAAATAATGTTAAGTGGGTTGAGGTGTAGTTAGAGGAAAGATTAAGATTTTATATGTGAAATATAGGAGGAGAAATATCAGATTTTAGAGGGATATATCAAAGGAAGAGAAGAGAAGGAGGAAAATTATGACCTAGGTCCTAAGTAAGAAAAAGAAAATTTAAAACAATGAAAAAAGAAAAAAAGAAGAAAAAAGATATATACATAAAATAATAAAAAATTAGAGCAATTATATACATCTGAAGTAATAATACTAAAAGTAAGAATACTAACATTGTGAAATAGAGAATAGGGTCACCAATTTATACACAGTTAAGGAGAAAGCCTAGTGATCATGATAGGCTGTGCATCCAGTTGTGAAGAGAATAGCAATGAGGTAGGGGAAAAAAATGAACAGGATTGTAGCAAAAAAACAAAAACAAAAACAAAAACCGAAAACACATCAGAAAAACTGACAGAAAAAAAAGGTAACAGAGTTAAAACAGTTGCAAAAAATAGAAAGGAGCAAAAATATTTTTAAAGAAATTTTAAAAAAAGAAAAAGATTTAAAAAGTAAATTTAGGGAAAAAAGAAAGAAAAAGGCATCTTCTATTTATTTGGAGAATCTTATGTCTCCCCTAAGTCCACTTTCCAGTCCCTTGATGGCGTCTTTGATTTGCTTGTAATGGTCAGATTTCCCTGTTGCTTGGTTGGCTTCTCAAATCATCTTTTTTGGGTGCACGGAGTTCTGCTTGGGGATTTTATGACCTTCTTCCCAGACTGCTTTTGTTTTTGTATGTGTGATACTGGGAGGAGTTGGCTGGAGTGGGTAGTTAGTGCTGAGACCGAGCTTGGGTGAGGTGGGGTTGTGGCCTGTCTGGAGTTAGTGGCTTTTCCCTAACCAGGAGCCTTCTCTGCTTTTATAGCCTGTATGGTTTTGGTTTGTTTGTTTGTTTTATGTCAGTCGTGGAGCATGAACTCTGGGCCTGGGTGCTTCCCTCAGCTCTTCAGCTCAAGACTAGTGCTCTACCACTTGAACCACAGCACCACTTTCGGCTTTTTCTGCTTATGTGGTGCTGAGCAATAAAACCCAGGGCCTCATGCATGCAAGGCAAGCACTCTAACCCTGAGCCACCTTCCCAGCCTAGCTTGTATGGTTTTCATTTATTGTTTTTAATGAATTTTAGTGAGATTCCTACAGTAGGCTGAGCTGCTAGCTTAGCTTAGGTATGGATGGAATTCCTTTGTTGCCTGTAGGGAGAGGGGGTCATGGCTGCCTCTCTGGGCTCACCAGGTACTGAAGGTTGTTCCACCCTGGCCCTGTGAGAAGTTCCCTCCTCCTGGGCATGGCAGCCTTCCTCTGAGCAGAGCCAGTTCTCACAAATGGTGGCGCAGTTGCTACTTTTGTGTCCTGAGTTATCTGCTAGCTGTTATTGCGGAGTGGATGCCAGTATCAAATATGGCATTCTTCTGCAGTGGCGGAGAGGGGAGAGCTGCCTTCCTTGAGTTGTTCTGTGGGAAGGAGTGGGGACACTTACAGTTTCCCTTGGATTTTCGGCCCATCCCAATCTGTGCCCAACAGTGTTCAGCAGGATGTAGAATTCTGCTCCTGATTATCCAGTACGCGCTAGAGGTGTGTGAGGAGATGAAGCACTCAGCCTCTGGCACGTTTGCTTTGACTTAGTCTGGCTGGTCCTACGACAGCTGCTGGTGGCCACGGCGGCCACTTGTGCTCAAATTGGTCGTATGATGCAATCTGTCTTAACATTTTTCAGAATCCCTGTACTATTATGACTCACTTGGTGTGATTTTCCAATAGTGAATTATTCCCTGCACTGTGAAAACTGGTTTCTTGGGGAGAGCTCAGTTATAGCCCAGCTACATCTCTGCCATCTTCCTCTTCTCTCTCATGAATTTTTTAAAAATTTTTATTTATTTTTTATTGTGAAAATACTGTACAGAGGGGTTACAATTAGATAGGCAAGATAATGAGTGCATTTCTTATCAAGCATTGTAGCCTCCCCCTTTGTTTGACCTTCTCATCCCTTCCAAGCCTCCCTCCGTCCCCCATCCAATCCTCCCCCCTCACCAAAGTTGTAAAGTTCGTTTTCGATATGGCAACTTGTACTTCTCATTGTTGCAACGGGTCCACCTGTATCCTTATTTAAACGACTAGTTTTTCCTCTTCCCCTCCACAAATTATACCAATATCAAATATAGTGAAAGCAGGGGTTATACTGTGGGGGAGGGACATACAAAGCAACAAAGAAATAATCTTATAAATGTGTTAGAAACAAATGCATGAAAGAAAAAAAACATTTGAATACGTATCTTAGGGTTCATTTTCCTAACATCACTTTATCTGACCTTTTCTGCTTGACTCATACATATACTAGATATTGCAAATAAGGGAAACCATGGGACATATGTTTCTTTGGGCCTGGCTTACTTCACTTAATATAATTTTTTCCAAGCCTTTCCATTTCCTAACAAATGGGGCAATGTCATTCTTTCTGATGGAGGCATAGAATTCCATTGTGTACATATACCACATTTTCTTGATCCATTCATCTACTGAGAGACATCTGGGTTGGTTCCATATCTTAGCTATAGTAAATAATGCTGCAATAAACATAGTTGTGCTGGTGGCCTTAGTGTGGTCTTGTTTGTAAACATTTGGGTAAATGCCCAAAAGTGGGATTGCTGGGTCATAGAGGAGCTCTATGTGTAGTCTTTTGAGGAACCTTCATACTACTTTCCAAAGTGGTTGAACAAGTTTACACTTCCACCAACAATGCAGGAAGGTTCCCTTCTGTCCACATTCCCTCCAGCATCTGTTGTTATTAGAGTTCTTGATTTTAGCCATTCTAACTGGGTTGAGGTGGTATCTCAATGTTGTTTTGATTTGCATTTCTTTTATGGCTAGGGAGGTTGAGCATTTCTTCATGTGTCTATTGACCATCCTTCTTTCTTCTTCAGAGAAGTTTCTCTTTAAGTCTTTAGCCCACTTATTTATTGGGCAGTTATTTCTTTGACTCAGTCTTCAAGGAAATAGAAGAGGCAATCCAAAAATTCATATGGAGCAATAAAAGACCCCAAATAGCAAAAACGCTCCTCAATGGAAAGAACACTGCTGGAGGAATATCAATACCAAACTTCAAACTCTACTATAAAGCCATAGTAATCAAAAAAGCTTGGGACTGGCACAAGAACAGACCTCAGGACCAATGGAATAGAATTGAAAACCCAGAAGTGAACCTACAGACCTATAGCCATGTAATCTTTGATAAGGGAGCTAAAAACATAGAATGGAAGAAAGACAGCCTCTTCAGTGCTGGCAAAATTAGTTAACTACTTGTAGAAAACTAAAGCTAGATCCTTCTATATCACCCTGCACCAGAATCAACTCCAAATGGATCAAAGACCTCGGAGTCAAAGCAGACACTCTGAAAACATTATAGGATGGAATAGGAGAAACCTAGGTCTCCTTGGTGCAGGCTGAAATTTTCTTAATAAAGACCCGGAAACACAACAAATCAAAGAAAGGTTGGGCAAATGGGATTGCATGAAGTTGCAGAGCTTCTGCATGGCAAAGGACATAGCTAGCAAGATCAATAGAAAGCCCACGGATTGGGAGAAGATCTTCACTAGCCATACAATGGACAAAGGTCTCATATCTAAAATATACTTGGAACTCAAAAAATTAAATTCCCCCACAACAAATTCTCTCATGAATTTTTAATTATATATTCTCAATATAATGGGGAAATGTTCTTGATAGTGGCATGTATATCCTTAGCGTAAAATGGAAATGGAACAAGTTGATATGACACACACACACACACACACACACACACACACACACACACACACACACAAATCTTGTTTAGATGATTTAACATAATATTAGTTTTAAATGTTATCTCTAACAAAAATGTTTTTATTGGTAAAATCATTTCTGTTCTTGATCCATTGAGGATGATTTGCTATAAAATGTGTAGTAAAACTTCTTAAAGATTTCAAAATAGTAAGAATAAAACATTAAACCAAATGACTTGCAGATACCAGGGAAATTCACTGTCCATATATCTATGAGTGTGGTCCTAACCCTACTTTTTGGATGATTTAAAAAAAATATATGAGGAATAAACCTGACGAAAATGAGCTAAATATAGTTTTGATGTTGTCCACAAATCTCTTGATGTTTGCATGATCCAATTTAGTTATTCTCTTTTGCTTGTGATTATTATGTTTTTGTCTATTAATTTAGCCATTATTTATTAAGCGCCCTTATGCAAACATGATGGACATTATAAATGTCTATAGTTAGTGAATGAGATGGACATTTGTTAGCTGAATGAATTAATGTTATATTTCCTGTCAACAAACATAACCACATATTCTTAACTTTTATTTTTCAGAGGACAGTTCCAAATCACTTGTAGAGGGAAATAATGGAGTCTATCCTGTATTTGAATAGCAGCTTAACATTCTAGTACAGCTTTACTTATATTCAGGTTTTTCTGCTACTTCAGTCTTGCCAAGTGAATACAATGTCTGAAAGTCACTGTGTACTAGCCAACCAACACCTAGTATATGTGGCACAAATGTATGTTTCCCTTCTTTATGTTCTGCAATTTATCTTTCCTCATGTTTCTATTGTTCTCCTGAATATTCTGTCACCTAATTTCACACAAAACATTCTTTAAAGAAAGAATATAGACAGAGTTGACTTTTATTAAACATAAGGAACATAGGGACTTTTTTGCATATTTTTTTCTTTCTTTGTTTTCTTTAATTAGCTTATCCCATCAAAGTCTAAATTTTTGTATATGTGTGCTGCTCCTGGGGTTTGAACTCAGGGATTGGACACTGTCCCTGAGCATCTTTTTTTGCTCAAAGCTAGTGCTCTACTATAGCTTTTTGGTAGTTTGTTGGGGATAATAGTCAGATGGACTTTCCTGTTCAGGCTGGCTTTGAATAGTGTAGGCATGAGCCAATATCACCTGGTCTATATCCAATTTTTAATTTATTTTATTTTGTCTTCTATACTTATAATAATCATGTACTATGATATATCATTATGTATCATTTGAAAATTCACTAAAATGTACATAATAAAAGCAAGAATCTATTATTGCTTCACCACATAGTCAAAAGTGAAAATATGAATTTGTTTATGCATCTATGCTTTAATGCATGACACTGGTAGAAGATAAGGAAAAAGGGCTTAACTTGCCATTAAATGGTCATACCCAATTCAATATTTCTGATTGTTCATGGCTTTTCAGGATTTCTGATTGATTTATTGCAATGTCATACATTGTTAGAGAAAAATTGGCATTTTACACTTCTCTTGTACATTCTCTCAAAATTTGTATGAAAGTAACGATGTTTATCTAATTTAAAGATCAGTTTATATTACTTTATGCAAATGTTGCTCATTTGAACCCAAATAAGTCTTTGTTATTTATATTCTTCTAAGTAACATGTATATCTTGTTTCCCTAAATATTTTGTTTCTTTTATCCTTCTACTTTATTGGCCTTAACTGAAATAAAGCTCACTTTTTTTTTTCCAGTTCTGGGGCTTAATCTCAGGGCCTAGGTGTTATCCCTGAGCTTCTTGAGCTACAGTGCCACTTCTGGCTTTTTCTGTGTATGTGGTACTAAGGAATCAAACCAGGGCTTCATGCATACTAGGCAAGCACTCTACCACTAAGCCACATTCCCAGGTCCATAATATTCACATTTTATCTCTATAAATTCTTATCATATTTATAAGAACTTTAGTTTCCACATGTGGAATTACAAAATCAATATTTGGCATATATTTTATTCTCTAACTAGTAAAACAATTTTCTTTTCCCTATTTTATTTTCTTTCAGCAAGCCATGCACAAAAGTGAATATATATTCCAGAAATGGATAATTAGACTTGCAGTAGAATGGCTTCATTGTAGAAATATAAAATCATATAGATACTTTGTCATCTGGTTGTGCACAAATATAAAGAAAATTCTTTCAAATGTGCAGTATGAGTTTATTATATTTTTATTATTATTCTTTTATTCTTATTTTTCCTTCATTTTAATTATCCAGATCATTATCTTGAGTGATAAGAATTATAGATGTGTTGTTCAAAGAGAATTACATTTTAGCTAGTTTTCAGAGGCTTTGTTATTTACTTTAAATATAAAAATAAATAAATTTTTATTAGGCAGTAATTATCATTATAAAGATAATTAATAGAATATTGATTGGATAATTGAGAACATTTTTAATGTCAAAATTTCCATATTGTCTATTTCAAAAAACAAAATGACATGAATATAAAAGTGACCAATTATCTTAAACAATAAACATATCCATATATTTTACTGATGAAGTAGCTTGTTTCAAACCAACCTCAATATTGGAGAAATGGAAGAGAGATCCATTTTTAATGTATCAAAAATCAGCCTTCTTTTGTATTGAAAAAAATGTATATAAAGATAGTATTCCTTAGGTTAATGTTATTTTTATAATAACATATTACATGTATTTACATGGTATAATGTAAATTTTATTTATGTCTACATTAATCAGTCATCAACAGCTTGAACTTTTACTGTGACATTTTGTCATACTCTGCTAAATAGAAATACGTAATGTATTATTGTTGGAAAAATGCATCTTCTTTGGGACTGCATGGACAGTCACACATAAAAAAGGTAAAACTGGAAATAGCAGAAATTGGGAGCATTTTGCATTTTTTTGCAGTAACTATAATCTTTCTTCAGTAGTTTTTTAACAATAAAATCCAGTTATACTATTATTACAAAAACCATTAAGTTGAAAATATCAGAAAGTATAAAATTTCACTATTAGCCCAGATTCACAAACATACAATTTTAAGTTATTGACTTCTGTATACTACAGAAACATTACAAAAAAAGATGTTTGGAAGAATTATAAAACACAAGCATATATTGTAAGGCATGCTTGATATTCATGATTGTATTTCAGAAGCCATATTTTGGGAAGCAGCAGGAGCAATGTGTTCCTTTATGTCCTTGGGCTAAGATAGGAGATGATGAATCAGATAACTTATATTCAATACATCTCCTTTTTCAAAGAAGAATTTTGCCTCTACATAGCTATAACAGTTTAATTCTACTATATTAACAATGTATAAGATGTATTATTTTGTTCATATATACAATAGATAAAAATATGTATTTCTATATGAAGAATTTTAATTTCTTTCAAACATGAATTATAGTTTTAACGTAATGCTACATCTCATAAATAAAAAAACCTACAAAACAAATTTATGAATAGATAATGAAGTATCCACAGAGGGCAACAAATAAACTCTTCTGGATGCAAAAAGTAACTGTTACTAAACATAGGATAGCTTCTTTCAACTTTAGAATTCCACCACATCTGGCTTTGAGTCTGAATCAGAATTCGTAATTGTTTACAGCAACATATTTTCATTGTAAAGTTGATATACAGAAGGGCTACGGTTTCATGAATCGGTAACGAGTAATAATAATACAATGTTTTGTGAACCATATCTCCCTCTCTAATATTTCTTGCATTTCCAGGTTTTATTTCAAAGTCTGCTTATTAGAAAGTAATTTCTGTTCTTTGAGTTGTCAGCCTTCTTTTATGTATATATTCTTAGCTAGAAATGTTTGAAAATAAGACATTTGATATTTAAATTTATGTCTCCTTGCCATGATATGAGGATATTGCTTTAATGCTGAGAATGTCTCTCTTTCTTGTTATTGTCAATAATACTGCTGTGCACGATATTTTCCTGTAGTGACAGAAAATTTCTACATCTGCACTGACTGATATAATATCCACTGGTGAATTCCAAGTGGCTATTAGATGTGTATTAACTTAAAATGAAGTCATTGTGGCTGATAAGATGACACTATATTTAATTTTCTTTAATTATTACTAAATTTAAAGAGACACAATATCTAGTGGTTCCATATGGTACAGTACAAATATTAGACTTTATTTTTACCTTCTTTGGATTAACTATTGGTATACATATATTTATTTAGTAGTAAAGAGTTAAGTAAGTTAACTAGATATTTTAAGTAGGTTATTTAGATATTTCCTCTATAATTTAATAGAATGTTATATCCTTTGCATTCCTCTGGTTAAATTTTCTTCTTACTCTTGAGAGAGAAATAAGAAACAAATAAATTATGTTGATAAGACAGTGTTGGAAAATAATTTGTGTTTAAGAAAACTGTGAAACAAGCTGGGAGCCAGAAGAATTTAAATTCAAGCTACATATGCCAGTCTGATAATGCCAGGTTATGGTACAGTAACAAAATATCCTAAAATCACACTGTGATAATGCAGTTGAATTTAATGCAACTGAAGGCATTTCTCCTTCATTCTACAAGTTCAACAGTTGGTCATCTTTCTTTGTTCATTTTAATCGATCAAGGATCTAGTCTACTGGCATTTCCTCTTGATTTATGCTTCTGTTATCACTTTTGCCTAATTGTGAAAGCAATAGTAAGAGGGAAATTACTGTAGCTATATAATGAGGGTATATCCTAGTGCACTAACTCTAAAAGAATTTTCATTGAAGTTTTATGTCCGAAATTCCTTCACATTTCATCAACAAAGCAATATAATTAGCTCAAAGGGTCAGGAAAGTTCAAAATTTACCCATCTACTAAGAAATACACTTTTCTTTTCCTGAGGCAAGCAAACGCACAAAAGAGAACTCTAATTATTTGTAGGTGGACAACTTTATTATAGAGACAGCAGGTGATATGTTTTGAATAATTGTGGTGTTTTTATTAAGTAAAGAAAATAAAGGAATAGATAAGGGCTACTTTATTTCACTGAGAATTTGTTATTTATGATAAAAGTGTAGGAAACAATTTAGCTATAACTAATGGGATATATATATATATATATGTAAATAAAGAATCATTTCTTTGAGAAATTTAATTTGTGGTGAGTTCTTAATAGCAACAATTCTTATCTCATAAGCCAGTTAGTAAATCAGGCAATACAGTCATAAATATAGAGTCTTATTTCAACTTTGAAGTATTTTGCAGAATGTCTATTTGTCCGTGGGAATTAATATCCATTGAAAATAATCTTTCTCATTCCAATGAATTATTAGCTACCCAGAGGGTCATGGAGTTATAAGTCTCCATAGTTGTCCACTTAAAAGCCATGTGTGCTCTCAGATAAATGACATTTTTTAAACAAAAAAATATATTAATGGAATGACTAACATTCAACTTCAGTAAATGACAGTAGTAAGTACAGGGCTTACTTTAAAGGTTAGAAATTACTGATATATCTGATGAAATACAAAGTGTTGTGTGTTCTGTATTTGTTTAAAGACATAGAAATTGTTGTTAAGAATAGAAGTCAGTCATTACAATGATGGACACTATCTTTACATTTCTAATGACATTGAAAAATTAACATCATCACTTGCTAATATAAATTATTAATTAAACCAAACAATACAATTGTAATATATCCTAATGGTGAACATTAAGTTAAGCTCCTACGAGAAAACTAAAACTAGAGCAGAAATAAGAGATTATAGAGAACGTAAAGAAAGAAAATCTCTCTTTAAAAAGGCAAATTACATGGATAAAGGCCTATATAGGCTGATTAAGAAGGAATAAAAGGTAAAAACAAAAAAAGTCACAAATACTTAGTTAAGGTCTACTTAATTCTGTAGACATTAAAATAATTAAAAGAATGAAATTATGTTACTTACTGGAATATGGTTGGAACTATATCATGATATAAGGTAAAATAAACCAGTCACACAAAGACAAATATCATTTATTTTCTCTTATTTTGGAAACTTGTAAGAGAGGGGAGAAAAAAAAATCTAGATGATCTGAGAGTTCAAGGCCAGACTTTGTGATTTTTTTAAAAAAGAGAGAGAACAAAACTAAAAGAAGAAAGAAAAAGAAAGTTGGAGTGAGGGAGAGTGAAAGGCAGAGAATAAGAAATTAAAGAAGGAATGGAGCATGTGAATATCACTGTATCTGTTGAAAAATCAATGATTAACATCTTCTCATAAAATATAGTAGTAGGCATTAATGGTTGTTATTAATGAAAGGTTTATAGAATAATTGTACTATTTGTTGTTTTTTTTTTAATTTTTTGGGTCTGGTCATGGGGCCTGAACTCAGGCCTGGGCACCGTCCCTCAGCTCTTCAGCTCAAGGCTAGCACTCTACCATTTGAGCCACAGCCCCACTTCCGGCTTTTTCCTTTTTGCTTATGTGGTGCTGAGGAATCGAACCCAGGGCCTCAGGCATGCAAGGCAGGCGCTCTACCACTGAGCCACCTTCCCAGTCCCTAACTGTAATATTTGTTTACAATGTTTCAGAGGAAACACTTATTACCTCACTCTATGAGGCCAGTATTTTGATGCCAGGAAATAGATTAAAAAAAAAGTGATCCAAGAAAGGGGACCATAATCTGTGCTTCGCAAATAAATAGATTCAAACTTGGTAAACTAAATCCAATGATGTACAATAACAATTGTATACACATGCAATCAGTATATATCCTGGGTACACTTGATTGTCTCTGAAGGAAAAAATATAACCTAGGCAGAAGTTAACCCCAAAGAAAGTAACCCAAAAAAACACAGACAGAACTCAAGTAGAAGAAAAGATTTATTGCAAGCAGAGCTGGCAAGGCCAAGTTATCATGAGGAAAGGGAGAAAATGGCCCCATGTCGCTCTGTGGAGGCCCCTTTTATATCGGGGGCTGGAAGTGGGAGGTGCCTCACCTACTTCTCAGGTGCTGCCATGGAGAGATTAGGTCTGTGAGGTCGGTGTGTCCTTACATCCCCCCCTTTTTGGTTTAATGTTTACAGTACTAGGGAGGAAATATGGGCAAAGGTCTTTTCTTCTAGAGCTACTTTCTGCTGAGAGGGGGTGTTGTAGTCAATGAAGGAGAGAGGTGTGCCAGGTACTCTACCTGAAGTTGACCAAGGTCGTTATGGTTATGAAAATGTTACTTGTCCAGAACAAGGTCCTCTGGGTCCTCAATGACTGGAGAAAGACAGGGTCCAATCTCTTTTATCCGTAGAGACAGGGATTCACTTGGCACAGATGTATGTGAGCTCCCATCAGGCACCTGATATTTAAAGTGCAGGATGTGAATCCCATGTGGACAGACCTGAACTTGTGCAGCTGTGGGAGTAGAGAGAGTTACTGAGTAGGGTCCCTCCCACTTAGCAGAGAGCTTGGTGGAACTAGGTGCCCATGGCAGGTAATTTCTTGAAATGTACACTAGGTCCCCAGGCTTGATGGAAGGCTTGGAGAGCAGTGTGGAGGGCTTAGGTTCATATTGGTCCACATACTTCCAGAGGAAAGTGCGCAGGTGTTGAAGGAGAGAGGACAATGGGGGGGAAGGGGACAAAGGGGAGTCCGAGATCTGAAATATGGGAGGCAAAGGTGGGTGGCCATACATAACTTCAAAAGGACTTAATGTTAGTATTTGTTTTTTTGTTTTTTCAAGACCCTTAAGTGGAAAAGAGCTAAAGATAAAAGCTTTAGCCAATCTAGATGTATTTCAAGGGATAGCTTGGTCAGAATTTGCTTAAGGGAGCAGTTGGCACGTGCCACCTTTCCAAGGACTGGGGGTGATAGGGAATATGAAAGACCAGGAGATATTTAGAGACTTAGCCAGTAGCTGGGTCAAATTCTGGTCCATTGTCCATCTAGATGGAAGCAGGCAGGCTAAAATGGAGAATTACTTCCTGTAAGAGATGCTGAGACACAGAGGAGGCTTATTTGTTGGTGGTGGGAAATGCCTCTATCCATCCCATGAAGGTATCCACAAGCACCAGCAACTATCTGTACCTGCGGGGAGTTGGCAATGGGTGAAATCAATTTTCCAATGTACTCCTGGGAGGTTGCCTGGAGCCTGATGCTTGGGAAGGGAGGTGGCACATTGGTATTTGGATTTTCCCTTTGGCATACTTCACAGGTTTGTGACAGCTGCGTGAAGAATTGTGTGTCAAGCCAGGGTTAGGGGAAGGCTTTGTTTTAGGAACTCCCTTAAGGCCCCTATCTAGGGGGTGGAAAAGATGGTGAAGGTATTTAAGGATGTCTTGCCTAGAGGGAGGAGCAGGATCCTCTATTATTGGCAGTGTTACTGCCCATTGTTTTGATGACATAGCAGCTTGCTTGGCACTTTCATCTGCCAGATTGTTTTCCCTGGTTATTACTGAGTCATCTGACCTGTGGCTTCTGCAATGAACTATGCTAATGGCTGAGGGGAGGAAAGAGGCCTTTAAAGGGTCAGTAATATAGGACCCATTTATTACTGAGATCCCCTTCGTTATTAGTAGGCCTCGTTCCTTCCAAACAGCTGCATGAGAAAGGATGTTATGGAAAGCATACTTAGAGTCTGTGTATACTTAGAGTCAGGGAATGTCCTGAGGCCAGGTGGAAGGCCCGTGTTAGGGCTACTAATTGGGCCTGTTAATTGGTAATGTGGAGAGGCAGAGGGCCAGATTCCACGAGACCAGAGATCAACACAACAGCATATCCAGCTACCTGTGAGCCTTCCCAAAGAAAGGAGCTACCATGTGAGTCCTTTAATGGCCCCTCACTAATGTGGTCTCGATGAGGTAGCAGGTACTCCAGAGTCCCCATACAAGACTGTGCTGGCTAGGTCCCTGCATCTGGAATGGGTAGAAGGGTTTAATGGAGGGCAGAACTGGAAGGCTAGCATGGGGTCCTCTACCAGTGACACCTGAAGGGAGAGAATACAGGAGGGAGTCATAGTTTAGTTTGCAACCCTTTATAAGTTAGTAACTCAGAGAGATGATGATGGAAGAGGCTGGTTTTTCAACTCCTGTATCAGGATAGAAGAGGCAGCAAGAACGTGAAGGCAAGGAGCCCAGCCCCTAGTGGTGGGGTCTAGGCATTTCGACAAATAAGCAACTGGTGCAAATGAAGGTCTGATCTGTTGACCTAAAACTCCCAATGCAAAACTCTGGTTTTCATTTGCATACAGAATGAATAGGCATGAAAGATCTGGCAGCCTGAGAGCCAGGGTTTGTAAGAAGGCCCGTTGGAGTCTCCTGAAGGGAGGAATAAGAGAGGAGGGGGATAAAAAGGAGTCTTCTGTTGGCCCTTTGCTGCTTCATATAAGGGGCATGTTAGAAAGGAGTAGTTAGGAAACCAAGACCTGACATAGCCAGTTAGACCCAGGAAGGAGAGAAGCTCCAACTTAGTGGAGGGGGTAGGGTAGTTAGTAATCAGTTGTTTCCTGGGGATAGTGATGGCCTTGTGTGTGGGAATGAGTTGAACACCCAGATAAGTCACAGACTGTTGAATGACCTGTATCTTATTGGGTGAGACTTGATATCCCCGAGAGGCCAGAAAGTTAAGAAGTCTTACCATATGGTTGTAACATAATTGCTTGGTGGGACTGCAGAGGAGAATATCATCCACATATTGGATAAGGGTGGGTGGTTCTAAAGTCAGGTCTTTTTAAGTTCCTTGCTAAAGCTTGGTCAAACAGATGGGGACTATCTCAGAACCCCTGAGGCAGCAAAGTCCAGGCGAGGGGAGCTGAGGTTTGGGTGACTGGGTCAGTCCACGTAAAGGCAAAAAGGTCCTGGGAGGAGGGGGCTAAAGGTATAGTAAAAAAAAAAACAAAAAAGCATCTTTTAAGTTCAATACTGAATAAAAGGCAACCATCACTGGGATTGTGGAAAACAGCATATAGGGGCTGGGCACAACAGGGTGTAGGGGGAAAACAGCAGCATTTATAAAGCAGAGGTCCTGTACCAGGAGGAATGAACTGTTAGTTTTGGCTACTGCTAGGTTGGGGATATTATAGAGACAGTTAGTGGGGCATAACAGCCCTTTTCTTTGTAAGTTTTTATAATTGGTTGCAGTCCCAGAAGACTGTGGCGAGAGAGGAGGTACTGGGGTTGTGAAGGGAAGCCTTGGAGGTCCCTCAGAGAGGTATGAATAGGAGGGTGGTGTCTAGCAATAGAGGGGTTGTGGGTATCCCATACCTTGGGGTCCACCTCAGAGGCTGGAAAAGGGAAATCTGAGGGGTTGCTAGGTGAGCCTACTAAAGCCAGCAACAAGGAGATTGTGGGGGAGGCTGAATTAATATTATGTTGTACCAATTGGGAAGGTCATAGGGTAATAGAGGCTCCAAATTTGGCCAAAGGGTCTCTACGCAGTAGTGGGGAATAACAAGGAAGGAGTGACAGAAGGGAATAACAAGGAAGGAGTGACAGAAGGTCACTCCTGAAAAAAGGCAAATGATGGGGGGGAGGGGGTTGTAAGGTTTTCCCACCACCCTGACTGTGCAGGTATCAGCTAAGTAGGTCTGGTCATGGAACTCCAGTGAGCACCACAACATAGCACCTGTGTTCACCAAAAGTGAGGTCATCCTACCTGCAATCATATTGTCACCTGGGGTCCCTGTGCAGTGATGGGAGTGGTCGAGACCAAGAGTCCAATGCCGCCTAAGTCGTCTCCAGCTAACAGCCTAGAGTGCCAGTAGGCAATGAGGCTTTAGTGGATGGCCGCTGTCCCTGAGAGGATGATGGACATTCCACGGCCCAATGCCCTGAAACTTCACTTGGGGCATGGTCAGGGTGGCTTACTTGGCTATTGGCAGGCTGGGCCCACATCGGTAGCATGGCTTCTTCAGGGGGAAGGTTTCCCTCCAGTGCCCCTTTTGACCACAGACATAGCAGTGCTCAGGTGGACCCCATTGGAAAGTGATCAAGGCTAAAGGCTGGTAGATTTTGGCTAGTATCTGGTACTTATGCTGTTTGGCCTTTTCCTCCCTGCTGTGATACACCTTAAAGGCTGCCTCCATAGCCTCACTAGTGGGTGTTAGGGGCCCCCTGACTAGTTTTTTTTAATTTATCCCAGATGTCTAGAGTGGATTGATTCATAAAATGAGTCATTAAACAGCAATGTCCATCCACAGACTCTGGGTCTAGGTTAGTATATTGAAGGAGGGTCTGACTTAGTTTGTTCCAAAAGGCAGATGGGTTTTCATTTTTGTCTTGTATGACCGTGGCCATTTTCTCATAGTTGATGGCTTTGGGGCCAGCCTGTTTGAGACCCTCCATTATACAGGCAATAAATTGGTTTCGCCTTTGGCGATCACCCTGAGAATTTTAATCCCAGTGAGGCTCCTGGTCAGGCACTGCCTCTGTCCCAATTGGGTGATGGGAGGTGGTCCAGTCGGCCTCATCTGCATAGCAGCAGGCCTTTTCCCAAACATCCTGCTGTTCCCCTGGTAGAAGGGTACTACTCAAGATAACGTTTACATCATGCCAGATTACCTTATAGGATAGGAATACATGCCGCAGCTCCTTGATGTAGGATTGGTGGAGAAAAATCCCAGGCGTGTTCAATCTGTACTAGGTCATTTAATGAGAACAGCATATGCACTGTGATTATACAACCAGCCCCTACCACCGTGTGTAATGGGAGAACATGGGCTGAGGTAGAACTCTGATCTGGAGCAGGCTCTTGGGCCTGGGTAAGGATGGTATTCAATGTTTCTGTAAGCATGTAACAACCTCCAGGGCATCTTTCAACTGACACAGCTGGTTCATAGTGGCCAGGCCAGGTGAGCTTTTGTCCTGTGGGGGAGGAGGGGTGCCGATGGAAGGGGGCCTTGGCCTTGGATGGTGTGGGAGTGGAGGGTGTAGGAACCATAACTAATGGGCTGGGGGCTGCTAGATCAATGGTGGGGGAGGGGGCTGCCACCTCCAGTGGAAGTCCACCCCCTTCTGCAGAAGTCCCAACCCTCCAGCAGAAGTCCCACCTCCTTCAGTGGAAGTCCCATCTCCTCTGGCACAGTGTGAGGGACTGTTGCCCCCACCTGTTCAAAATGGCGGGAACTCATCTGCTGGATCTGGAATAAAGCCTGGGTTGTACTCTGGTGGCCTTGTAGCAAGGAGTTGGGCAGAAGAACATAAGGACTCAGGAAGAAGTTTAGCTTGGAGGAACAAGAGAAAGAAAAAGCATCTGTGTATCTAGCCTTCTTTAACCTACCCAACCACGTGCTGGAGTTGGATACATTTTGTATAATATCAGGAACAAGTGTCCCATGAATGGGCCATGTGGACTGATTGTCCAGTGACTATTCGGGCCAGATCTCAGTACAGAACTGCATGAGCTCCTGTGAATCAATGTCAGATTCAAGGTTAAGCATTTCTAGATTATTTAGGAGGCAACCCAAGGGGGAGTCCTGAGGAATGCCAGGAATATTAGATTGTGTCCTGCCCATGGTAAGTGATCTGGAACCAAAAGCTGCAGCAAAGCATCCTACCCAGTGCAATTTGGCTAAAAAATTGGAAAACAACCAAATTGGGAAATGTCTTTTTCTCCATGGCATCTCTCAGCCCCGGAGGCCTTCAGAAATGTGGCTTAGATACTTGCCCAAGTTTTTCATGGGGGGGGGGGGGGGCGGCGGTGCTAGAGGCAGGGAAGGCCGAAGTTCCCTTTGAGAGGCATGGAGCCTGCACAGTGAAATCTAAGCCTCTAGACTCTTCACTTAAAGGGGGTAGGACTTGATTAGCCACTGGCAAACGTGTAGGAGGCCTTCAGTCAGTAGGAAACCAGCTCGGTGTCTTCTGGGTCTGCCTAGAACTGTGGGTTAGGTCCTGGGGTCGATGGCAGGATCCTCCCAGTCGTCAGGGGGAGCGAATCCACCGGGGAGCCTATCCCATAAGGGCCATCAAAATAAAAGAAAAATTGTAGCCTAGGCAGACAGAAACCCGAAAGAAAGTAACCTAAAAGACCGTGTGGACAGAAGTCACGTAGAAGAGCTGACAAGGCCAAGTTCTCATGAGGAAAGGAAGAAACTGTTGCTGTTTGGCTCCTTGGAGGCCCTTTTTATATCGGGGTCCAGAGTGGGAGGCGCCTCATCTACTGCACAGACACTGCCATCAAGGGCAGAGATTAGGTCTGCGAGGTGGGCATTTCCTTACAGTCTCCGTACTCATTTCAAGTAGGGTGAACAAACCAGGTCAATAAGCTAAGAAAAGAAAAAATATCCAAACCTTTGTGTAGCACTTTTTCTTAAAAGTGGATTTGATATCCAAACCATGTGTTTCCTAGCCTAGGCAGTGCTGGTGGACCATGCCTCCAGCTTGTTTTTTTTAAAACTTGTTATTTACTTTCTACTTTGAACAAATGGCTTAACCCATATCCACCTACTTACAATCTTTCCATTGTGGTTGACCATGTCCAGGTTCCCTTCTATGGAGATGGAATCGCATGGAAATTTCTGCCTAGGTTGGCTTGGTTGCAAGATCCTCCCAATCTTCCTCCCAAATGTCACCGTGCCATTTATGGACTGAGAAGATATTTCATAAATTTTTCTTCATGGGTCAGCCTGAAACTATGATGACTCTGTTCTCAGGGGTGAACCACTGGTTCCTGGTTGAAAGATGACCTTTTAACTCATAAAGTTGGGGGAATTCTGGAGTTTGAACGCAGGGCCTCTCACTTGCTATGCAAATGCTCTACCCACTGGAGTCATGCATCTAACTAGGCAACAAATGATTCAGGTTAATATAATTAACATGCTAGACAAAGAAGAGAGCTTATTCATCATCGTTCTTAACAATAAATATCACACATTTTACAATTAAGACTGGGGAAAATTTATACAGATTACTTTGTAAGACTGCTATTTGACAATTTAGTAGAGGTCTTAATCAATATGACATAATAAAAATGATTGGAAAGGAGAGCTAAAAATACCTTTAAACTTGCTGTGTAGCAATCCAAAGATTCTAGTAAAGTATGGAGGCAAACAACTTTAATGGGGTGTAGTATACAGTATCAATATTAAAAAGACATTTTCTTCAACATAAAGTTCAATCTGAACTTTAAAATGTATGAAAATTTCATTCTGTTTAAGTATATATATAAATATATATATGAATATATATATATATATACATACACAGGAATCATGTTTAAAAAATAACAAAAATGACAAATAAAAATAACAAATGAAAGAAAGCTAAGACTATATGACAAGGTTACTATATATTGTGTTTATATCTTGAAATACTAAAATATTTTAAGACATCAATTTTCCCAACACCATCTATGGAATCAAAGCAATTGCATTTAAAATATCAGCAACTTAAAAAAAACAAACATATGTATTATTGAGTAGTTCTACAAAGGGTTTTCAATTCTAGAAGTCAGGTTATAAGTACAATGCGTCTTGATCAATGCTACCCCTTTCTTCATTCTCTCCCTTAATTCCCATCCTATCCCTACTCTAAAGTTGCATAGATAATTTTTTATAGAAGGTACACTGAATACAATGACCACATTTGCTCACGCTTCTTCCTTCCATTTGCATGCCCTGTCCCCCCTTGGATTCCCCACACACACACCCCAGCCCAAACATAGCTATTTGTAAGAAAATATTTCTGGAAATATATAATATACTACCTATTTTTAAGACGTATTGAAGTTATGCAGATGACACACTTCTGTTGATTATTTTACTGTTCAGCAACTTTTTTTGGGGGGGGTCCAGTAGTGGGGCCTGAACTCTGGGCCTGGGCACTGTCCCTCCACTCTTCAGCTCAAGGCTAGCTCTCTACCACTTGAGCCACAGTGCCACTTCTGGCCTTTTTTCTTTTTGCTTATGTGGTGCTGAGGAATTGAACCCAGGGCCTCGAGCATGCAAGGCAACCGCTCTACCACTGAGCCACCTTCCCAGCCCCAAAGCAACTTTTTTATAGGTATTGTCAAGGTACTTTTAGTATTCATATTAAAATGCAAAGTAGCTACAGGAACTGATATAATACTGAATTAGAAGGTTAAAAACTGAAAGGACTCATACTACACAATATCAAGTTGAATGTTAATTCTTCTGCAATCAACACATCGTTTTCAACCTGGTGATTGTGGTTCACACTTGTAATCCTAGCTACTCAGGATGCTGAAACCTGGAAGAATCCTGTTAGGATCCAGAGTAGGGAAAAGGGCTGCCAAACTCTATCTCTAGTTAAATAGCAAAACACTGAGTAAGGCATGGGTTTCCTGGTTGAGCACCAGTTGAGCAAGCAAGCTGAGTATGAAGCTCTGAGTTCAAACATAAGTATTTCCAGAAACAAAATAAGACGTCATTTTATTGCCAAAAGAATATATAGGTATGGGCTGGGAAGGTGGCTCAGTGGTAGAGCACTTGCCTTGCATACTCAAGGCCCTGGGTTCGATTCCTCAGCACCACATAAGCAAAAAGAAAAAAGCCGGAAGTGGCGCTGTGGCTCAAGTGGTAGAGCACTAGCCTTGAGCTGAAGAGCTGAGGGATAGCGCCCAGGCCCAGAGTTCAGGCCCCACGACCGGACCCAAAAAAAAAAAAAGAATATATATGTAGATAGATAGATAGATAGATAGATAGAGAGAGAGAGAGAGAGAGAGAGAGAGAGAGAGAGAGACAGAGACAGAGACAGAGACAGAGACAGAGACATGTATGTATGTACATGGTTGGCCAAAACAGGGTCAAAGACTTCCAACAATAATATGCATATAAAAAGTCAACTGATTTTGACAAAAGTACAGTGTCAATACAATTGAGACAAGATAATTTTCAAAGAAAAAATGCTAAAACAATTAGAAATTCCTGTGCAAAACAAGATATAAACACAGATAAGATATCATACATAAAAATTAATTCAAAGAGGTCCCTAAACCTAAATGTATAATTTTGATCTACAAGAGTCTTGGGAAAATAAAAGCTTCAAGGAAATTTTTATGAACTTGGGTTCTGTCTTAAGCCCAAGGAGATACACAAATGTACATATGCAAAAATGTTTCATGAAAGAAAAGTTTTTAAACAAGAATAGCACAGAGGTGCATAGGAACAATATGAAAGAAAACTTTTAAACAAGAATAGCACAGAGGTGCATAGGATCAAGTAAACTATGTCTATAGAAATATGGCAAAACTCCTTACTATATACAATATGCCAATTAAAATTTTTAATGTAATATCTCCTTAACAATATGCCTCATTATAATAAAACTTTTCTGTTCTACAAAAGACAATTTAAAAAAGCACAATGACAAGTCCAAATAGTGGGGAAAATATTTGTAAAGTATAGCTGATACATGATTTGGGCTCCAAACCTAAAATGTCCTGAAAACTCAGCAAACAAAAAATAAAATAATGGTCATAGAACTGGACAGATATCAAAGAAAATAGATTACAAGCAAGTGAAAAAGTGAAGTAGCACACAACTATCATCCAAACACCCAGAAGGCTGAGGCAGGGTGATCATATGGTTGATGCCTCTTGGTCTACACAGTATTTTCTTTTAAAAATATTTATTGTTATTATAAAGGTGATGTACAGAGGAATTACAGTTACATAAGTCAGTGAGTACCTTCTTTTTTAACAATACTACTCCTTCCCTTTTCCTGTTTTTCCTTCCCATTCCCACTCACAAGTTTTATAGATTATCTTGAATATTGTCTATTGAATATCACTGGTGTCTTTGTTCACCCTTCCTCCCTCCATTTCCATCCCTAACCTTACCCTCCTAAAGACAGTGAAATGAACAATAAAGACAAAAAGAAATGAAAACAAAACAGCAACATAGGAAAAAACCCTCTATTTCCACTTCCTGTAGTTCATTTTGATAATATTATTTTATAGAGTCAGATGCACAAAACTATTGCACCAATGTGATCCTAAGAATATCCTCCTTTGTCTCACTGTCAGGCATTGGTGCTGTCCCTCAGCAATTCAGCTCAAGCCTAGCGCTCTATCACATGAGCCACAGCACCACTTATGGCTTTTTCTGCTTCTGTGGTGCTGAGGAATGGAACCCAGAGCCACATGCATGCAAGGCAAGCACTCTACCACTGAGCCACCTTCCCAGCCCTTTACTCTTAGTTTTACAGGCATGTTCTAGTGACCACAAATGAGGGAAACCACACAACCTATGTTTCTTTTGGTCCAGCTTACTTCACTTAATATAATTTTTAACACGTCTTTCTAATTCATTATGTATGGTACAATATCATTCGTTCTGATGGAAGAGTAGATTGACACATCTCTCTATATAACACTAAATATTAATAGACTCAATTCTCCAATCAAAATAAGAATAAAAGATT
Source organism: Dipodomys spectabilis (assembly GCF_019054845.1). Classification (NCBI taxonomy): domain Eukaryota; kingdom Metazoa; phylum Chordata; class Mammalia; order Rodentia; family Heteromyidae; genus Dipodomys; species Dipodomys spectabilis. The sequence goes on from NW_024870814.1 coordinate 4,494,405, forward strand.
TGATCAAAAATAAGATCTACCTATTGTTTGCATTCTGTTTTGGGGTATTTTTGAATTAAAGCTTCCATTAATTATAATATGTCTTTTAACATATCACCTCTATGTCACATTTATTAAATCAATAAACGGTATTAATATTTGATCATAGATAAAAGAATTCAGATACCGACATTTGCACAAAATGACACACCTTTAGATATAAAGAACCATCAAGAATGTCATAAAAGTGTCAAGCTAACTTATAATAGAAAATGCCCTATTGCAAGAAGGAGGAGGAGGAGGAGGGGGGGAGGAGGGGAAGGAGGGGAAGGAGGGGGAGGAGGAGGGGGAGGAAGGGGAGGAGGGGGGGGAGGAGGAGGAGGAGGAGGAGGAGGAGGAGGAGGAGGAGGAGGAGGAGGAGGAGGAGGAGGAGGAGGAGGAGGAGGAGGAGGAGGAAGAAGAAGAAGAAGAAGAAGAAGAAGAAGAAGAAGAAGAAGAAGAAGAAGAAGAAGAAGAAGAAGAAGAAGAAGATCAGCAGCAGCAGCAACACAGTCCCAAGCATAGGGTCTTTCTTTCTTCTACCACCCCACAAAAAAATAAAAATAAAAATTGAACATGAAAACAAATGTACTGTTGTGCATGTAACAACATTATTAATTTAGGAGCCTACTATAGATAGAATTGTAAAAAACAAGATTAGCATTCTATTGTGTATATATACTACATTTTTCTTGACCCATTCATCCACTGAGGGGTTTCCTGGTTGATTCCATAATTGGGCTATGGTAAACATTGCTGCAATGAATGATGAGTATGCTGGTAGATTTAGTGTGGCTCTGTTTGTGGTCTATTGGATTAATGCCCAGGGTAGAATTGCTGGGTCATAGGGAAGCCTTATGTTTAGTCTTTCAAGGAACCTCCATATTGCTTTCGGAGTGGTTGAACAAGATTATATTCCTACCAACAGTGTGGTAGCATTTCCTTTTGACCAAATCCCCACCAGCATCTGTTGTTAGTTTTCTTTATAATGCCCATTTTAACTGGTGCGTTTCTTTTATAGTCAGAGATGTTGAACATTTCTTCATGTTTTTAATACCATTCTTACTTCTGAAAATCTCTCTTTGAGTCTTTAGCACATTTATTAGTTGGGTTGTTGTTTCTTTGAGGTTTTATTTTTGGGTTTTTAAATTTTTGAGCCCTAACTATACTTTATATATGAAGCCCTTGTCTGATGCACAAAAATCTTTCCCATATTGTGGACTTACTATTTATCTTCCTAGCTATGTCCTTTGCTGTGCAGAAACTCTTCACTTTGAAGCAGTCCCATTTACCCAGTCTTTCTTTGATTTGTTGATACACAGTAATTCCAAGTTTATTCTAAACAACATAGTGAAATGCTATTTCAAAAGAAAAAATAAAGGAAATTGATAAATACTGAATATAATTTGAAATGAGGAAGATAATTATAATAATAATGAAATACTACTGCATACCCATTAGAATGGTAAAATGGGGGAAAAAAAGAATCTATGAATAGATCCCATTAAAAGACAGACGGAAAATGGGATTCCTTTCCAGTTTGCTCTGCTCACAGAACCAAACACACACTTTGGAAGAGAGTCTGAAAATTTCTTACACATCGAATAGCAGTCATACTATGTAAATTAGCAACCAAACTCTTAAGTATTTACCTAGTATTTACATTTTGTGTACACCAAAACCTATGAAGGCTTGTGGCAAACTTAATTAAGAATCTTCATTATTAGAAAGAAATTAAGTTGTCTTTCCAAAGGTATTTGGCATAAGGTGGTTCATGCCTGTAATCCTAGCTGCTCAGGAGGCTGAGATCTGAAGATCACCATTCAAAGCCAGCCTTGTCAGGAAAGTCTGTAAAACACTTATCTACAATTTACCACTCAAAATCCAGATGTGATGTGTGGCACAAAGTTGTAGAGTGCTAGCCTTGAGCTGAAAAACTGAGAGACAGTGCCCAGGCCCAGAGTTCAAGCCCTACAACCAACCAAAAAAAAAGTAATTGGATATAGTAAGGGATAAATATAAAATGGAATATTCGGATTCTCCAGAATAAATTATTCTGTAAAGCAAAGGCAGCTGCATATCAAAATCGCATAATAACAACTTTAAAAAGATGTTTTGAAAGACTATACTTATGCTTTTATGAATTATAAAAATACTTATATGATTCCTCTTATATGGCATCTTGAGTAAGAAAAGTTTACTAAGTCAAGGAAAATAAGTGAGAAGGATTAGAATGGGGCTAGATAGGAATTGAATAGGTAAGTAATTTAAAATATATATTTTCTGTGAAACAAACAAGTCATATTTACTTACAGACCTTCCTTGGCTTATTCTATATTGTTCATTTTGAGTGTTTGCACAGGTATTAAGATAAAAATTCAGCTCTACATCACACAACCTGTTTGCAAACAATTTCTTTTTACAGAACTGTATTTTTACATGAGACTTTTTCCCTCTTAACTATTGTTCCCTTACTGAAATGACGAATAATAGATTGCATTTAATTAGTTTTCTTCAATACACAAATGAAAAATTGTTTTTCTTGAGACTAACTAGTTCTAATTATTCTCTTTCTTTATTCTTGTCAGTATTCACTTGGATTTCAGAGAATTTTAGTCTATTTTCACAGTCTCTGTGAATTCAGCAACTATTGGCTGAATAATTCATTAATTGCAAGAACGAATGATCTCATTACCATCTACACTTCTCTTACCAATCTGCTTCAGAGAAATTTACTCTCTTATGTAGTAAATGAAAAATGAGGGTTTGGAACTACATTAACCAGACAAGCATGTCCACATTAAAAATGTATATGTAATTTCATCAAAGTTGTGTATATTTTTATTGTATAACACCTCTTATTGAAAGTTATCCACTTTTTTACCTCCAGTTAAATTATAATTTTCTATATAGCTTGCATTTTTCATTTATTGACTTCTTTTAATTGGCATATTAATTGCACAAATTTAGAGGTTCCATTGTGACACTTCCATATATGATTATAATATAGTTTTATTATATTGATTAATTTGACTGTTCCTTATTACTGTTCTTTTTTCCCTTGCTTTTCTTTTTCTGTTTCTATTTTGTTATGTTTTTGTTTTTAGTCTGAGAAGAGAACTCCAACTCACTACCCGATGCTTTCATTCTTTGGCTAGCACTCTGTACCAACTGAGCCAGGCTTCCAACCCTTTATCATTTGTCTCTTGTTAAAATAATCAATAATTATTATAAATGTAATATACAGATGGGTTACAGTTATATAAGTTATTTAAAGATTACACTTCCTTTTGGGCAATGTCATCCCTTCCTTATCTCTCTCCCATTTTTTTCTCTTTGTTTCCCACTCAAAAGTCAGATAGCTCATTTTCCATACAGTATCCAGTTAGTACCATTTCTAATTTGTTCACCCTTTGGCCCTCCATTTTTGTGACCACTTTACCCTCCCAAAGACAGATAAACAAGCAAAAAGGCAAAGAAAACAAAAACAGCAACAAAGAAAAACACCACCTCTTATTTCCATTTCTTGGAGTTCATTTTGATAAATACTATTTCATATGATCAGATGAACATAGTTATTGTGCCTTTATGTTCCTCTTCTAAAATATTACCTTTTATGTGTGAATATCTAAAGAACTACATAATTTATCATATCCCAGTGTATGTTTACTTATAGATTTATAAGCACATTCCAGCAACCACAAATAAGGAAACCGTGAAACTTATATTTCCTATGTATGGCCTACTTCGCTTAATATACTATTTTCCAAGTCTTTACATTCTCTTATAAATTTCATTCTTTCTGATGGACAAGTAGAATTCGATGGTGTACATATACCACATTTCCTTGGTCCATTCATTCATTGAAGGACATCTGGTCTGATTCTATATGTTGGCTATGGGAAATAATGCTGCAATGAACATTGGTGTAATGGTAACTTTATTGTGGCCTTGTTTGTGGCATATTGGATAAATGCCCAGGAGTGGAATTGCTGGATCATAAGGAAGCTCTATGTTTAGTTTTTTGAGGAATCTCTCTACTGTTTTCCAGAGTGGTTGAACAAGTTCACATTCAGTGTAGCTCCCTTTTGGCTGTATCCCTTCCAGCATTTGTTGTTGTTAGTGTTCTTTATAATGGCCCTTCTAACTGGGGAGATTTAAAATTTCTTTTCCAGAAATGTTGAAAATTTCTTAATGTGTCTATTGTGTTGCTGTCTCTTTGAAAAAAAAAAACAATTTGGGGGGATTTAATATTTTGACTTCTAAGTATATTTTGGCTATTAGGCCCTTGTCTTGTGTATGCTGGTAAAAAATCTTTTCCCATTTGTGGGCTTTCTACTTAGCTTGTTCCCTATGTCTTTTGCCATGCTGAAACTTTGTAAATTGATGGAATTTCATTTATGCAGTCTTTCTTTGATTTATTGACATTCTGATCCTTACTTACAAAGTTTCAACCTGTGCCTAGGAACCCTGGTGTTTCTCCTACTCCTTCCTTTAATTTTATAAATTGATATTTCAGTAAATAAAAATACATTAAATGATTTTTATATATGAGTACCATGTTATGTATTTATATAGGTATATAGATTACATTAATTTGTTATAAAATTTTTATTGTTTTGAAATAGTTGTACAAAGAAGGAGGCATTTAACAAAGTGTTTTATGAATACAACACATCTTAATCAGTGTCACCCTTCAACATTCTCTTCTCCCTTTGACCCATTCTTTCCCTTCTCTTTCTTAATTTTGTGGTATATACAAAGAAGTCTTGACTGCATTCTCTCCCATTCAATGTCTACATTTATCCCCTTGGTCTCACACTGTCTTGCAGATGTATCCATTTTCTGGTGCTGATTTTGGTGGACTTTGACCAAGACTTTCTGAAAGACTGTATTGTTTCAACTCTCCTTAGAGTCTACTATACATCAGTTAATTCATGTGTAACCACCTGCATATTGCCCAGCATGTTTACTAAGAGATCTATAGGTACAGTCTATTTACCACAAATGAGAGAAACCATGCAGATTTGGCTTACTTCACTTGATGTAATTTTTCCACCTCTTTCCATTTCCTTTCAAATGCTACAATATCTTTTTATATTTGTTGGTCGAGGGGCTTGAACACTGGGCCTGGACACTGTCCCTCAGCTTTTCAGCTCAAGGCTAGCACTCTACCACTTGAGCACAGTATCACTTCTGGCTTTTTATGCTTAAGTGGTGTTGAGAAATCAAACCCAGGGCCTCATGCACACAAGGCAAGTACTCTACCACTGAGCCATCTTCCCAGCCCTACAATATCATTTTTTCTAATGGATGAATAAAGTTTCATTGTGTATATATACTATATTTTCTTGAATTCATCCACTGCAGAGCGTCTGGTTTGACTGTATATTTTGTCTATGGTAACTAGCGCTGCAATTAACATAGTTGTGCTGGTAGCTTTACTGTAACCTTATTTGTGTTCTATTGGATAAATGCCAGGAGTGGAATTGCTGGGTCATAGGGTAGTTCTAAGTTTAGTTTTTTTGAAGCTCTTCTATACTGCTTTCCAGAATGGTTGATCAAATTCCCTTCCCAAAGGTTTATTTTAATTCCCTTTGGCCACATCCTCACCTGCATTTACTCTGTTTACTTGATTATTTCACTGGCAATTACATGGGTTTGAATATAAGAAAACATACTGACAAATAAACCATTTCTTTTAATTAACTTTTCTAATTGGTGTTTATAAATATCTATGCACACATTTCACTTTGTGTGTGTGTGTGTGTGTGTGTGTGTGTGTGTGTGTGTGTGTGTGTGTGCCAATCCTGGGGCTTTAAATCAAGGTCTTGACACTGTCCCTGGCTTTTTGTGCTCAAGGCCTGGCACTCTTAACTTTGTGCCACAGCACTTCCACTTTTTGCTGGATAATTGGAGATAAGAAGTGTTATCACAGGCTTTCCTGCCCATGCTGATGTATAGCCATAATCCTCAGATCTTAGACTCTTTAGTAACTGGACCATAGATTGGAGCCTCCCACACCAGCCAGTTTCCACATTGAGAGCAAAATGGAGACTTTCAGATGTTTGCCAAGATGCATTGCTAAATTTTATTAAAATTCTGCTGATGATAATGAGTTGAAAATTACTCATTGACTTTCCTAACAATAAAATTTGACATTGTTCAATTCAAAGTTGCTCAAATTATTCACACATATTACTGGCTTTTAAAACTGAAACTTTTCTGCAAATACCTATAAAGAAAGAAATAAGAAAAAGTAGTTGAGGATATAAATCAGAAAACAAAAATGCTGCATTTGTATTACTCTTCTTTCCCATTTGTCTGTTTTAAGGTTATATTATATATATATATACACACATATATATACATTTATATGTATATAAATATTTATGCATATATATATACAAACAGCTACATTGACATACATCAATATCTCTATATTGCTGTAAGGTTTTCTCTAAACAAGATTTTACCAAAAATTAACAAAAACCCTAACACTGAACTACTATATAACAAACTGCACAGCTTTCAAATCTTCACAAATGTCAAAAATCTTCAAAACCCATCTATTTTTATATTTTTTATTAATTTTTTAATTGCAAAAATACCATACAGAAGGATTACAATTACATGAGCAAGGTAATGAGTACATTTCTTATCAAACATTGTTGCCTCCTCATTTTTTTCCCCTTCCCATCCCTGCCATCCTACCTCCCCCACCAAGTTGCAAAGTTCCTTTTTTAACATAACATCTTGTACATCTCATTATTGTTTAAATAGGGATACAGGTGGACCCATTGCAACAATGAAATGTACAAGATGGTTTTTGTATTTTTTTATTAAATAAACTAGTAATTCTCAAGTAAGTCATGTTCTCCAGGGCAGATTTAGAAATCTATATACATCTTGCTTTGTCTCAAGTGGATGGGAGCTAATGTCATATATCATGTTAAAGCCAAAGTGCTATACGCATCCAAATATAAACTGAACTGTTCCCAAAATAAAAAGAAACTCCTGGTCATTGTCTATAGTGCTAGCATAGAGACAAAATAAAAAAATGGTTCTCTTGTCAAATTCCCTTCTGTGTGTTTGTGATGAGTGCTATATAATTTGTTCATAATTTTATTTCTGATAACCAGAGTGGTCTATGGTAGTCCTTGGGAGATCTACTATAGTATTAAACAAAGGAAAGAAACCTTTCTTTCCCGGGAGGAAGAGGAAAATGAATGCTTAGGGAAATTATTTTTAGATGCAGTGATTTTTAAAGTTGGTATGTATCTTAACTTGCAAAACAGCCTCTTGTGTGCTGGTACTCTGTAGACACAATGAGAAATTCTGAAGCCAGAAGCATGATATTTGTCTTCCAGAAGTAATTTGCCCTTTTAATCCAAACAAACGGAATTTTTTTCAGGAGTAATTCCTTCTAAGTATAAAGTTATGGCTTTCTGTTCCTCTCTTAAGAATATCTTCATTTGGTCTCATTCTTTGTGAATGCCTAGACACCTATATAAGTTATTATGTCCCAGTGTATTTTAGATATAGCTTTTGAATATGAGAGGAAACACCCACTGTTTTTCTCTCTTGAGACTGGCTTAATATGAGGTTTTAAGTTACAAAAAGAAACGAAGAAAAACTGCCTATATCTTTCAGTGACTTATTGTCATTTAGCTTCAGTTACTTTTCAAGTGGTCCCACTATTGGAAAATAGAGATAACTTTATTTTCTCAAACTCGTTTTTTAGGACAAATTATTTTCATTATCTCAGATACAAAAAGTGTATTAATTTGCTAGGTAGATCTTGAACTGAGCAATTTTCTTGTCAAGGTAACTACATTTCATGATTTTATCAAGTTTTGTATAATACCTTTGTAACACTACATATTTAAAAATCAAAACTTAATTGGTTGAGAATCCAAGATGGCAACCAACCAGTAAGGAAACACCACAACTCTCTCCAACTAAATAGAGAATTCGGGTTCCAACACGCAGCTCCCCCAAGAGAGCAACAACAGCAAAAAGGCGAACAACCAGAGAGATTTAGGAAATGAAAAAAGAAAAGGAAGAAACCTCAGACCTTACACAAAGATGGAAAAAAACCCTTGCCAGCAGCCTGACTGTGCTCCGCCAAGCCACCCAACCTGCAGCAGCCTAAGACCTCAGAACCACACACAGATGGTAGAGCCCAAATGCAGAAACCTCGCATTGCATAGGACTTGGACAGTGCAGACAGAGACAGAGATCATAGGCAAGATATCATGAAACCAGATCCGGAGAGTGTGTTGGAGATCAGCCACCAGCCAACTACATTGATCTGCCATAGCACCACTGGACAGCCCTTAACCAGTTTCAGATCAGTGAGTACCCCACGGGGGATACCACCTCCAACAGGAACTGTTATGTAACTGCATATGTGCTCCAGCAGGGCTACCTCTGTGCCCTGGGCAGGAGATCTAGTAGCCTCCGGACACTGGTCCCTGGCTAAGTGGTGCTGGGAATCACATGTAAGCTCTAGCAGCTGGAGGAGTTGGCCCCAAACTGCTGGGAAATGACAAACAAGTGTACCCAAACCAGGATCCTCAGCTGCCTAGGCCATTGGACACTGACCGGTATAACAAAACATGTGTGTGCTCCAGCAGCAACCTAGGAAATAACTCCAGTGATAGCGAAGAAGAAATAGAAAACAAAAGATTAAATAAAGAAATCATAGCAGAATTGGACAAAGTGATAAAAAAAGAGTTAACAACAGCAATTTCAAGAGTATGAAGAAGCAATATCAATGGAATTCTAAGACCTATTAAAAAAGATTCAGTCAACAACTGACAAAGTACTTACCTCCTTTCTTTCTTTCTTTCTTTCTTTTTTTTTGGGGGGGGGGTCAGTCGTGGGGCTTGAACTCTGGGCCTGGGAGCTGTCCCTCAGCTCTTCAGCTCAAGAGTGCTCTACCACTTGAGCCACAGCACCTCTTCCAGTTTTCTGAGTGGTTTATTAGTGATAAGAGTCACAGGGCTTTTCCTGCCCTGGCTGGCTTTGAACCCCATGATCCTCAGATCTCAGCTTCCTGAGTAGCTAGGATTACAGATGTGAGCCACCCGCACCGGCAGTACATACCTCCTTAAATGATGAAATTAACACTTTGAAAATCAATATAGAAACCATAATTAGACCAATTTCTGCAATGCAACCCACAATGGAGCCACAGGTAGCAGAATGAATGAGATTGAAAATAGAATATTAGACATTGAAAATAGAGGAACTGGAGACAAAAGTCACAGATATGGAAAAAAAAACTCTCAGAAATTACCAAAGGGAAGTCCAAGAACTGGAAGACAATTCCAAGAAATCTAATCTTTATATAATTGGGGTTGATGAAGGAGAGGAATACCAGAATGGAGGGATGCAACACTTATTCAATAAGATCATTACAGAAAGTTTACCCAATCTCAAAAGAGAAAAACCTCACCCATATAACAGAAGCATACAGAACACTTAGAAGACAAGATCCTAGAAGAAACACTTCTAGAGACATTGTAGTAAAGACACTAGATATGAATTGCTAAGATCTGATTTTTAAAAGCTGCAAAATCTAAGAAGGAGCTATACTACAATACAAAGAAAATTAGAATCATTGTGGACCTCTCCATACAAACCTACAATGCAAGACAGTCTGGGAAAGTACCATCTGAGCCCTGAAAACCAATAACTGCCAACCTAGACTGGTATATCCAGTGACACTAGTATTCACATTCGATGTAGAAACTAAATATTTTTATAATAAATAAAAATTTAGAAATCTATGAAGAAGTCAACACTACTAAAAAGTACTAAAAGGAAAAAAATAAGGGAACCACATCAGACAGAAACATAATTCAGAGTTCACTTTATTAATATGAAATGTCCTTCTTTGTTTTTTCTAATTGCAATTTGAAATATGTTTTATCTGATGTTAGTATTACTACTCTAGCCTGGTTATGAGGGCCATTTGCTTGGAAGACTTTTCCAGACTTTCACTTGAGTAGTTAATATTTGAAAGCTTAAAGGCCATAGTTAATGAAAGACAGGGAAACACAGAGGAATTGTTGCAGATTAGGTTAGTTAAGTAGCAGGATAACTAAGCAGACTAGATTATATTTTGTGATGGAAATAGAATATTAGTAAAGATATGAGTGAGTACTAATAAAGCCAATGAACTAAAGCAGTTTAAAGTATTACATCTCTTGTTAATTATACTAAGTTTCTGTGGGTTTTTAGGATTAGGGGATGCTGATAAATGACAAGTAGCTCTTTGAACTATTTTTGTAATTATTCTAAAAATCTAAAATTATCTCAAAATATGAAGTCAAAGAACTGTGTTTCCCCAAAGTCCCTTAAGTATACTATAGGAAACTTTAGTAGTTGGAGAGGACACAAACATGTCAAAAATTTGAAATGTATTATGATATTGAAATTAGTTATGATCCTTACAGAAATCCTTTAAATCTATTATTGTACATTCTTCAAAGTATACCTATCTCTCAAACTTAGAATTGGTCATTTAGTGCTCACTGCATTTGTGTCTTGGCAGATACTTATTTAGTATCTAGGGAGAATTTATCACAGCAAGTATACCTTCAGAATGTTGATGTTTTTCAACTTGTATATATTAAATCTGCATTTTGTTATTTTTTGTGTTATAGCATACATTCTTCTCATAACCATATATTAATAGTTTCAGAGATTTGTAGGAGTATAAAATTTGAGAGAAATATTAATGAATTAGCACAGAATTGCTAACACTAATGTAAACTGAGAAAATTAATTTATTAAAAAGAAAGATTGCAAGAAATATGTACTATTGAAAAGTTGAGTTTCAGTGATTTGTTGCATTAGTATGTTGTCTGAGTTGAAACTTTATAAAGAATAGCTGCAAGAATTATGATTTTTTTTTTTTGTCAGTGTGGGGCTTGAGCTCTAGGCCTGAGCACTATCCCTGAGCTCTTCAGCTCAAGGCTACCACTCTAGCACCTGAGCCACAGCGCCACTTCTGGCTTTCTAAATGGTTTATTGGAGATAAGAGTCTTACGGACTTTCCTGCCTAGGCTGGCTTTGAACCTCAATCATCAGATCTTAGCCTCCTGAGTAGCTAGGACTACAGTCGTGAACCACTGGCACCTGGCTATAATGTTTTCTTTAATGACATTTCCACATAATATTCCAGGACATATTTAATAAACTGAGAGTATAAATTTAAAAAAAATACTGCTACAGAATTTGTGTCCAGAAACCTAGACGAAATGTTAAAGGTTGTGTAAGTTGGAAAATAATAAAATATTAAAAGCCTTAAAAGAACCTAATTAGTTATGATTCTGACATAAAATATCAAAGAAGTCAAAAGCTTTGCTAACCATCCGTTAAAATTCCTCTATTTTGCATGTACTGTTGTTATATATATATGTATTACTATATATTATCTCAACTCACCTTGTCAGGAGTAAACCGTTTATTTCCAATTCTTTTATGAAATTTTTTGAAGAGTTATCACACTAGGGACAGTTATTATTAGTTTTATTTCCTCATCATTTAACTATTATAACAAGCAAATGCTATAAATTTCATGAAATGTACTCTGTAGCACAATGATAATTCATAATTATTTTGTTTCCTAATAATAATGTTATTTCTTTCAAGTCAGAAATAATAATTTCCTAAGAAATTTATTTAATCAAAAACTTAAATAACATGACCTATTTTGGACAAATGACATAGTCAAGTTTGATTAAAAGAACACCACATTACAAAGTGGTTTCAACTAGGAGAAAAAGAACAAAAAATATAGAATGTTCTCAAGTTAAAAATAGAGATAATAAGTTCGTTTAATGTATTTATTTTAAAATATTTAGTGGAGAGATAAAGACAATAGAGATAATCTCATATTACTGATTGTAAGCTATATTAGAAGTTTTGGTGTGGCATATAGACCAAACATTCTAACCAATAAGTAAAGATTATTAATTTTTATCGTTTTAAAACATTAAATGACATATTGATATTAAATATTTTAAATAAAAGTAATTTTGTGGGTGATGAAAACAAATGAAAAATAATACCTATTACCTGCTTGAGGGAGATTCTAGTTAATATAAAAGTTTAAAAAAAAGTGTTCCAATCCTCATGTTTTGTTCTTTGTTTCTAATAGTAGTCTTAAATTATGGCATTTGCATACTATTTTTCTGGCAAAGGAAAATGTATATGAGTAAAAAGAAGAGATGAAGTAAAAAGAGGAAGAAAGGCAGAAGCTATGAAAGAAGATTGGAACTCTTTTAGGCTGTCTGTAACTGTTATGGAAACTGTTTTCAAAAATTAAATGGATAAATAAAACAGAAAAAGAAGAGAAAGGAAAAATGGAAAAAGGAATGAAAGAAGGGAAGGAAGGAAACAAGGAAAGATAAAAGGAAGTAAGGGGAGAGAAAGAGAAGGAAGGAAAGAAGAGAAGAAGGAAGGAAAAAAGGGAGAAAGGGAAGAAGGAGAAAGGAATGAAGGGGGAAGAGCAAAAAATAAAAGGACAGGAGGGAATAAAAAATTTAATAATGCAGTTTTGTATTTTTCGGTGAAAATATATTTGAGTCAACTATAATACATAGAGAGAAATGGAATAATTATCTCAATTAGTCCACATCCAACAGTCATAATCATCAAAGAAGTCTTTGGAATGACCTTACATAGTTAATTAAATTCAGAAATGCCATAACTTCATGGCTTTTTTACATTTTTTATTGTAAAAATACTGTACAGTGTGGTTACAGTTACCTGAGTAAGATAATGAGTATATTTCCTATTTAGCATTGATGCCTCCTCCTTTGTTTCTTTCCCTACCATCCCTTCCTTCCACACCTCCCCAACTACTCTCCCCCATCCCCCAATGAAGTTGTAAAGTTCGTTTTCAACATAGTATCTTGTACATCTCATTGTTACAATGGGTCAACCTGTATTCCTATTTATCATTTTAATGTTTCCCTTCCCCTTCACAAATTAGAAAAATGTATATACAAGATGCAGAGCACCAAAATCAAATACAGAGAAAACAGGGATTATACCATGGGGGAGGAAGGTACCAAAGAAACAACAACAAAAAATCACATAGTACATTATAAATACATTAAAAACAATAGCAAGAAAGAAAAAAAAACACAGTTGTGTCCCTATCTTGGGGCTCATTTCACTTAACATCGTCTTATATGGTCATTTGTACATAGCTTTTGAACCTTTTTGCTTGTCCTAAACTTATACTAGTTATTGCAAATAAGGGAAACCATGGGACCTATGTTTTTTTGGGCCTGGCTTACTTCACTTAATATAATTTTTTCCAAGTCTTTCCATTTCCTAACAAATGGGGCAATGTCATTCTTTCTGATAGAGGCATAGAATTCATATATATATATATATATATATATATATATCACATTTTCTTGATCCATTCATCTACTGAGGGGTTTCTGGGTTGGTTCCATATCTTAGCTATGGTAAATAATGCTGCAATAAACATAGTTGTGTTGGTAGCTTAGTATGGCCTTGTTTGTGATCATTTGAGTAAATGCCCAAAAGTGGGATTTCTGGGTCATAGGGGAGCTCTGTATTGGGTCTTTTTTTAAAATAAGTTTTTTTATTGTGAAAATACTGTAAAGAGGGTTTACAGTTACATGAACAAGGTAATGAGTACATTTCTTATCAAGCATTGTTTCCTCCTCCTTTGTTTTTCCCCTACCATCCCTTCCCTCCCACTTCCACTTTTGAGGAACCTCCATACTACTTTCCAAAGTGGTTGAATGAGTTTACACTCCCACCAATAATGCAGTATGCTTCCCTTTTGGCCAGATCTCCTCCAGCATCTGTTATTATTAGATTTCTTGATTATAGCCATTGTGACTGGGTAAGATGGACTCTCACTGTTGTTTTGATTTGCATTTCTTATATGGCTAGAGAAGTTGAGCATTTCTTCATGACTTCACAGCTTTTGAGTTCTCTCTCTCTCTCTCTCTCTCTCTCTCTCTCTCTCTCTCTCACACACACACACACACACACACACACACACACATACACATTTTATTTTTTGTCTACCTCAAGGAAACAAAGCATTGGGCAGAGGAAGACCACCCTCAATTGTTGTAATAGACATATAAACTGGTTTGAATAAGAAAATATGCTGTAAAAACAACCTGCAAACATAACTTGTAAAGACATTTTCAAAAGCAATAGTAATATAAATTATATGCCTAAATAAGAAACTCAAGAAAGCACATAACTGTAGTAAGTAGAATCATATTTGGATAACTGAGAAACATTTCATGTTAATTGGCAGAAAATGAAGTTAATAAAGTTAATATTTACTTTGAAATTTGTGAAACATTTCATTATGCTTTTTTGGGGGTGCTGGGGGGGGTCCAGTTGTGGGGCCTGAACTCTGGGCCTGGGCACTGTCCCTCAGCTTTTCAGCTCAAGGCTAGCGCTCTACCACTTGAGCAACAGCGCCACTTCTGGCTTTTTATCTTTTTGCTTATGTGGTGCTGAGGAATCGAACCCAGGGCCTCATGCATGCAAGGCAAGTGCTCTACCACTGAGCCTTTATTTTTTTTTAAGATTTTATATTGAAGCTGGGCATCAGTGGCTCTTGCCTGTAATCGTAGCTACTCAGGAGGCTGAGATCTGAGGATCGTGGTTCAAAGCCAGCCTGGGCAGGAAAGTCCATGAGACTCTTATCTTCAATAAGCCACTCAGAAAACCAAAAGTGGTGCTGTGGCTCAAGTCTCTCGCCTTGAGCTGAAGAGCTGAGGGGATGGTATCCAGTCCCAGAGTTCAAGCCCCATGACTGACCAAAAATAAAAAGATTTTATATTGCTAGCCACTATAAAAATCTGATCAGAGATTCTTCATTGACAAGGTTTTTTTTTTGTCTTACATAACTTTTGCAAATAATTATATTATTGTTATTATTAAGGTGATGTACTAAGAGATTACAATTATATTAGTCAGGTAATAAGTTCATTTCCTTTTTTTTTTTTTTTTTTAGTCAATTGTGGGGCTTGAACTCCGGGCCTGGGCACTGTCTCTGAGCTCTTCAGCTCAAGGTTAGTGCTCTACCACTTTAAGCCACAGTGCCACTTCCAGTTTTCTTGTGGTTAATTCAAGATAATAGTCTCAGGAACTTTCCTGCCCTGGCTGGCTTTGTATGGCGATCCTCAGATCTCAGCCTCTTGAATAGTTAGGATTACTGGTGTGTGACACGGGTGCCAGGCTTATCTTTCCTTTTGTACATTGTCTTCTGTTCACTCACTCTCTCAGTACACTTTTAATGGTAATCTTAACATATGTAATGGAATACATAAATATGATTCTAAAACATATGTGCTAAATAAAGCTCCAAGTTATTCAAGGAGATTTTGAACAAGACAAGTGAGAATTGCTCTGCTTTATATATTTTGAACTTTTATTCATTATTAATTTTTGTTTTAAAATTTGAGATGGCATACATATATATGTTGATGAAGATCATCGTTGCAATATTTCCAGAAATACACACAATGTACTTGGAACTATTGCACCTCATCCACCATACTGTGATTCCTCCCCTCCATTTTCTCCCTTTTACACTTATGGTCCATCATCAACACCACCATCATCACTAACTTTATGATCATTATTTTAGGTCAAAACTCCACAATGAACAAAACTACATGTGATATTTGGATTTTTGAGTTATGTATTATCAAGACAATGTTGTGTTATTGATTCAGCTATCAAATTGATGGAAGAAATAGGATTAATATCCTAAAGAAGGCCTATCTATGTGGAAACTGTAGTCCATGGGCAGAGAGGCTACATGAAATCAGTTGGAAAATGAAGCTTGTTCCATAAGTCAAATAAAAATTTAGTGATTTCTTTCTTTTTTTGGGGGGGGTTCGGTCGTGGGGCCTGAACTCTGGGCCTGGGCACTGTCCCTCAGCTCTTCAGCTCATGGCTAGCGCTCTACCACTTGAGCCACAGCACCACTTCCGGCTTTTTTCTTTTTGCTTCTCTGGTGCTGAGGAATCAAACCCAAGGCCTCAGGCATGCAAGGCAAGCGCTCTACCACTGAGCCGCCTTCCCAGCCCTTCAGACATTTATTTCTAAGTAATTGAAAGAAGATCCTTATCTGAAGTAGAATTTGTGCAAATATCTTTTACTACCTGGAATATGTAAGCTTTCATGGTACAAGTTTCAAAGGTGTTGACTGTAAAATAAATGAAGGATATTTATTCAGCTAAAGACCTCCTCAGAATAAGTGAAAAAAGTAACATATCAGAAATTATATTTGTCACAATCAGAATTGATGCCAGATTGGTTTTCAAGAAGTTAGCCACAAATAAATAAGAAGTTTTCTAAGAGGTAAAATAATTAATAGAAGGGAGAAAACAGCAATAAGTTGAGATTGAACAACATCAATCTATGAAATTTTAAATTAAGTTAGTGAAGAGTTACAATTTTTTACCCATTATTTGAAAAAGTTCTATATGATTCTATTTTATAGGTTAAGTTACAATTTTTTTTGTTTGTGTGTGTGTGATTGTGTGTGTGTGTGTGTGTGTGTGTGTGAAAGTATAACCTTGTGTGGCTTCCTTGGAAAGAAAACAGTACTGGTTAACGAAGTTAATGCTTCATATAGATTGTGAGTATAATTTACTAAGAATTTTAACAGCTCATATTTTACTATTTTTCAGGAATTCTACCATTAAAACATTTAAAAAAGCAAGAAAGTTTAGATAAATGTCAACAAGAAATTCTCTATTTTAATTTTCATTCTAACAGTGAATAATGGAGGAACGTGAATAACTTTCTAAACTAAACTTTTCAAAAAATCAGCACACAAACACTTTATGTTTTCTTTCTGTTAACCCAGGTATCCTTAATATTCCCAACTTGACTAGGCTTCAGTTTTCATTTAGCTATCTTTATTTTTTAGTAGCAATTACTTTATACTATTTGCACCTGTAAATTCTTAATCTGTTCTTTTGAGATACAAATCTTTCTCCCAGACTCCTATCAGCTTTTCAGCTTAGGAATGCTTCTTTGAAAGATCCAGTAGTTATCTTTGAAGTTCAATCATCTGGAAAGAAACTCATAATATTCAAGTTTCTCTGGGCAGATAGAATCCTGACCTCAATAAGTGCCCACTGGGAAACTCAAAATGGCCAAGCACATTGAAAAATTTCCTTCCTAATGTTCTCAAATATGTTTTAACTAGGTCAATCCAGTGCTTAAAAACAAACAAAAATGTGTCTAGTCTTTTGTTTCAGGGGAGTTGAATTTATTTTGTTGACACCTTGACAATATTTTAAATATTTATACCAATATTATTTGAAAAATCTTTTTTAACAGCTTAGCTTTGGTGAATTCTCCTTCTGACACCTTCAATTACACTAGCCACTTGTGAATATCCATTATGAAGCTCTGAGTTAGATGATTTTTTTCTGTAAATTATTGTGAACATGGTGAGAACTTTTGTTTTTCATGGTCTATCAAAATCACATTTTTATAGCATATTAATAATGTAAACAAGAATTCATAAAGATAAAACCACATAGGAATCAGGATCTAGCCATATATTGGCCATGACATGCTACTTTACTTTCCTCAAACCATACGTGTGACTTTTCTGTGACCTCTGTGAGTTCATGAACCACGAGTATGCAACAACCATCTACTATCTAATCCTTAAACTGAAGAGAAGGCATAGTTTTCATAATGGAGTTTTAAGCTATTGTTGACAAAGAGATTCAATATTGGATCAGATTCTATTAATTATATATCCTTGCTATAGTATTCTCATTTATTGTAATGAATATTTCTGTAAACTGGAAAATAAATTGTGTTATCCTCTTAGTTGCAGAAGATAGTTCATGTAACTTTAATGTTCTATTTAAAAAGATAGATGATTGATTATTATTCTTATTTCTTCAGCTTTGTTATTAAAAATTGGCAAATGAATATCTGTTGAATAATAATGAAGTCTATAAAAATAATGTTATAAAGCTACTTACTCAGTGCATTCAAGAAATTTCTTAGCCAGGCAATGGTGGATATTCCCTGCCATCTTAGGAACTCAGGAGGCTGAGATCTGAGGATCATACTTCAGAGCCAGTTGGCACTGGGTAGTTCATGAGACTCTTATCTCTGATTAACCTCCAGGACACTGGAAGTAGTGCTGTGGCTCAAAGTGGTAGAATGCTAGCCTTGAGCAAAAGAACTCAGGGACGGTTTCCAGTTCAAGAACAACAACCTGCAAAAATTTTTTTTTTTTACTTGATGTGCTTAAATGGTACTCATTTATTTACTCATCAATTTATTCAACAAATAAAAGAATAAGCCCTTTGTTCCTGGCAGAAACCATTCTCACACCTGAAGAGAGTGAGGTAAGCAAAAATAATAGATTAATAAAAATCCTCACCCTCTTAAACCTCACATTATATTAGTAGTAAATAGATTAAAAATAAAAATATGACAT
Organism: Dipodomys spectabilis; assembly: GCF_019054845.1. NCBI lineage: Eukaryota > Metazoa > Chordata > Mammalia > Rodentia > Heteromyidae > Dipodomys > Dipodomys spectabilis. The sequence goes on from NW_024870814.1 coordinate 4,512,937, forward strand.
ATAACTCTGAATACATAATATATGTCTTAGTATGAACATTTAAGAAAAATAGAGCACTTTACTGAATATAAATTAATTAACCTTCTTTCAGAATGTACTATTATGTACTATATTATCTTTTCTCCTATTCTAGAATTTTTTAACGGTTTTTGAGGTACTAGGGATGAAATTCAGGGCCTGGGGATCTCTTCCCTTTGCTACTTGACTGGCACTCTACCACTTAATTCAAACTTTCAACCTCAGTTTTTGCTAGTTAATTTGGAAATAATATAAACTTTTCTTCATGGTCTGGCCTCAACTGCAATCCCCAGAACTCATTTTTTAAAGTAGTTAGGATTAGAGGTGTGGTGTGAGCCAATAATGTCTGATTCTTTTATAAATTATTATTTTACACACCAATGTGTTTCCTTATGACATTATTATAGATGTACACAGTACACTAGAATTTATTATAGGTAAGGTCAATGGGTCAGTAAGCTACATTTGCAGGTTGATTTTAAATTGTGTCTTGCACTCACAAATTTGAGCAGATTTACCCTTCCTAGAGATTGAGAACATTAAACACATAAGACTTCAAATTGAAAGAAACTTCCTTTTCCAAGTCTAAAATGAAGTGGATAGCAGACAAATTTCTCTCTGAATTTTTATGTGGAAGGAGCTTCAAAGATTATTTAGCTCAGTTCCCATTTGTAGAGATCAAGAGTTAACTCTCAAAGAAATTGCTTCTAGAAATAGAACAAATCCTGCTTTTCCAACACACAGTTCAGTATTTATCCCCTGTCCAATTATATCGCATTGCTTATTTGCTGTCTTTTCTGAACAGCTCTGCTGAATAACAAAACATAAACAAGTAGTACATGACACAAAAATTCAGAAGGTAATGCAGTCAGAATAAGCTTGCTTTTCAGCACAGAACAACGAATGTGAAATAAAATGTGTTTATTTTACTTTGGTTTTCCCTTTGGTTTCAAAGCTTCAAAGCCAAGAATTTAAAACATTCTATCCAATTACCCATGCATAAGCACTTGTTATTTTATTTTAGTCATGTCATCACTTAAAGTTAGAGAATAAAGTTACCTTTTGTAATATATATATATGTATATGTATGTGTGTGTGTGTGTGTGTGTGTGTGTGTGTGTGTAATTTAACAAAATTATATGCAACATGCTAGTGAGGGTGAAAATAAAAGTGAAATAATTACTGATACAATGAAATATAAAATTTATCAGATAGGTGTAGTGATTAGCCATTGTGATAGAACTCAATAAAACAACCATGAGAAGTACAGGTTGTCATGTGGAAAACGAACTTTACAACTTTGGTGGGGGGGAGTAGAATTGGGTGGGGGGCAGGGAGAGGCTGGGAAGGGATGTGAAGGGTAAACAAAGGAGGAGGCTGCAATGCTTGATAAGAAATGTACTCATTATCTTGCACATGTAATTGTAACCCCTCTGTACAGTATGCTCACAAAAAATAAAAATAAAAAAAAGAAATTCAGTAAATATAAACCCTGAAAAAAAATAAAAATAAAATATTACAATATCAGTCAGAACTTTATTCTGAACTGGATGACTTAATACAAGAAACACATGGACACCAGAATCAACAGTTCTTTAGTTTACCAATCAGAGGACGACTCACAACTTCACTGCTAAAATACCTCAGTGTTTGTGAAGCCCTACTTTACAGAGACATGCCTATAGAAGAATTCAAAAGAAGGAATGCCTTTTCTGCTTGACAGCCATCTTAAAATACACATTTATATGTCCAATCTTTATGAGGTAACTGTGGTCCTGAAAGGCCCAATAGATTATACTTCATAGTTTGGAATGTTTAGATATGCATTGCTCACTGCTAAACTTTGCTTTTATTTTATGCGTATTTTTGGTTTTCTCTCTCCTACTTTTGATGGGATGTAGCTTGTTTGCCTATGGGAACATTGACTGTGCTCTCATGTATCAGTACCATCAAACACTGTGTCTGGCTACAGTGGAAGTTTAAGGACAAACTGCTGAGTAATCTTTTTTAAAAAATAATTTTATTGTAAAGGTGATGTACAGAGGGGCTACAGTTCCAAAAGTAAGGTAATGAGTATATATCTTTTTATTATATATTATTATTATTGTGAAAAGACCATACAGAGGGGTTACAATTACATGGGCAAGATAGTGAGTACATTTCTTATCAAACATTGTTGCCTCCTCCTTTGTTTCCCTTTCCCATCCCTTCCCATCTTCACCCTTTTTCCCCCTCCCCCTCCCCGTCGACACACCTCCCCCCGCGCTAAAGTTGTAAAGTTCATTTATTTTTATTTTTATTTTTTTATTGTGAGAATACCATATAGAGGGGTTACAATTACATGGGCAAGATAACGAGTACATTTCTTATCAAGCATTGTTGCTTTCTCTTTGTTTCCTCTTCCCATCCCTTCCCATTCTCCCCCCCCCCCCCCCCCGCCCCCCCCACCCCCCATCAAAGTTGTAAAGTTCGTTTTTTGACATAAGGACTTGTACATCTCATTGTTGCAATGGGTCCACCTGTATCTCTAGTTAAACGATTTGTTTTTTCCCTTCCCCTCCTCAAATTATGCCAACATCAAATACAGTGAAAACAGGGGTTATACCGTGGTAGAGGAACATTTGTTTCCATATCTTGGAGTTCATTTCAATTAGCATCATTTTATATGGTCACATGTACATAGCCGTTGAGCTATTGTGATCCTCTGACATGATCATCCTAGACATATACTAATTATTACAAATAAGGGAAACCATGTAGCCTATGTTTCTTTGGGTCTGGCTTCAGTTAATATGATTTTTTTTTTCTAAGTCTTTCCATTTTGTTATGAATGAGGGGATATCATTCTTTCTGATGGAAGCATGGATTCCTTTGTGTATACATACCACATTTTCTTTCTTTTATACATTTTATTGTAAAAATACTGTACAGAGTGGTTACAGTTACATGAGTAAGGTAATGAGTACATTTCCTGTTGAGCATTGATGCCTCCTCCTTTGTTTTTCCCCTACCATCCCTTCCTTCCCACATCCCCAATTACTCTCCCCTTCCCCCTGCGGAAGTTGTAAAGTTCCTTTTCAACATAGAGTCTTGCACATCTCATTGTTATACTCTGTCAACCTGTATCCCTATCTAAACATTTTGTATAAGTTTAGGACAAGCAGAAAAGGTCAAAAGCTAACTACATATGACCATATGTTAGGTGAAATGAACCCCAAGGTAGGGACACAAATGGCTTTTTTCTTGCTTGCTATTGTTTTTAATGTATTTATAATTTATTATGTGATTTTTTTGTTTCTTTGGTATGTCCCTCCCCCATGGTATAACCCGTTTTCACTGTATTTATTGTGGTGCCCAGCATCTTGTACATACATTTTTCTCATTTGGGGAGAGGAAGGGAAAATACCACATTTTCTTGATCCATTCATTTACTGAGGGACATCTGGGTTGGTTCCATATCTTAACTATGGTAAATAATTCTGCAATGAACATGGTTGTATTGGTTAGTTTAATATAGCCTTGTTTGTGGACATTTGGCTAAATGTGTAGGAGTGGGATTGCTGGGTCATTGGAGAGCTCTATGTTTAGTCTTTTGAGGAACTTCCATACTGCTTTCCAGAGTAACTGAACAAGTTTGCACTCCCACCGACAGTGTAGTAGCATTCCCCTTTGGCCACATATCAGCCAATATCAATTATTTGTTTTCTTGATAATGGCTCTTCTAATTGGGGTGAGGTGGAATCTCAGTGTGGTTTTGATTGGCATTTCATTTATGGCCAGCAATGTTGAACATTTCTTCATGTGTCTATTTGCTAGCTATTCTTGTTTCCTCCCCCAGAGAAGTCTCTTTTTTAATTCTTTTGCATACTTGTTAATGGGAGGTTGTTTCTTTGAGGATTTGTTATTAGAGGTTTACTTTTTTGAGCTCTATTTTTTCACTTTCAAATTCATTGAAGAGTCCACTACTAATCTTTTATTTTAGTTTTTTTGTATATATTTTATTGTAAAAATATTGTACAGAGGGGTTACAGTCATATGAGTAAGGTAATGAGTACATTTTCTATTGAGCATTATTACCCCTTCCTTTGTTTTTCCCCTACCATCCCTTCCCTCCCCACCTCCCCAACCTCTCCCTTCCCCCCTAGAAGTTGTAAAATTCGTTTTCAACAGTGTCTTGTATATCTCATTGTTAAAATGGGTCATCCAGTAACCTTATTTCAGCATTTTGTTATTTCACTTCCCTTCCTCAAATTAGAAAAAAATTATATACAAGATTCCGGGCACTGGAATTAAATACAGTAAAAACAGGGGTTATACCATGGGGGAAGAACATACAAAAGAAATACAAAAATCACATGGTACATTTTAAGTACATAAAAAGCAACAGCAAGAAAAATAAAAACAGTTGTGTCTCTATCTTGGAGAAAAACACAAAAGTTATGTACACATGACCGTATAAGATGATGCTAAGCAAAATGAACCACAACTAATCTTTTAGACTGAATACAATTTAGTTGGGATTTAATGCCATAAAACCGTACTTTAACCAATTATAGTGTTGTGACTGTTTTTTGTAACTGTTATTGCAGGTATTCAATTATAGGATTGAATGTGTTTTATTAAATAATTAGAGCTGCATCTTGAGAAGTTGGTTTTAGTAAAATGTACATGGAAAAATGTGACAACATGGATATGGAAAACATCCCCTATGGATCAAAGAAAATGTCAGAAATTTCAGTTCAACAAGAAATACAAGGAAATATATTTGCTAAGTAGAATGGAGTTGCGTTATTTCTACACCCAATTGAGATTGAGATATTCTAATCCAATACAGACACAGACATCTGAGATTTTGATGTAAACACAGAGTTGTTTTGTAAAATTAATTTGGTCACAATGCTTTCTCTTTTTGTCCAGTTTTAGCAATGAATTTAATACTGACTTCATTGATTGCATTAATTTCCTTTCCATTTCATGGTAAAGTTTGAGAAATATTGGTATTAAATATCTGTTAGAACTCAGTCCACTTCAATCTGACTGTTTGTTTTTTTTTATCTATTTATGTACCTTTATCACATTGCTTCATTCTCAGTAGGTTATGTGCATTAAGAAACATACTTATTTCTTCTTGATTTTACAACTTATTTAAAGATAACTTTCCTAAATATTCCCTCATGACTTTTGGTCACTTGGTATGTGTTGTGATATTATAAATTTCCTCTCTGATTTTACTTATTTTCTACTTCCTTTAGATAGATTTTTATTCATCTTTTCAAAGAATCAACTTTTTTTGTTTTACTGGTTCTTGGTATAGTGTTTAGTCTCTGCATTCCATTGATTATTGCCATACTTTTTTTTATTGTGAAAATGTCATAGAGGGGTTACAAGTACATAGGCAAGATAATGAGTACATTTCTTATCAAGCATTGTTGCCTCCTCCTTTGTTTCCCCTTCCCATCCCTTCCCATCTCTCCCCCTCCCCCCGCGGCCATCCCCCCCCCCCCTTCGCCGCACCCCCCAAAGTTGTAAAGTTTGTTATTCAACATAACAATTTGTACATCTCATTGTTACAATGGGTCACTTTTATTATTTCTATCCAACAATATTTGGTGTGACTAGATCTTTTTTTATAGAGAAAGTGGTACATCTTTGGACTATTTAATTATGCTCTACCTATTCTTAGATGTAAAGCTAATAACGATATACTTTCCTTTTTGCTGTGTCACAAAGTTCCAAGTAGGTTGTGTGTTTATTTTCATTGCTTCTAGCAACATTTGCAGTTCTTTTATTTTTTTCAATGATTGGATCACCACTTAACAACATGTTATTAGTTTTTGTAAGTAAAAGTCTTCTGCTTTTGAAAGCTCACATCATGTGTGTTGGGAGAAAAGGAATTAGCAGCTGCTGGTCCACTTGCTAGGTTCATTTGCCTGCCAGTATCAAGCTGTGTGAATCTGTAGGCTACCTGCATGGCTGGAGGTCTTTCATGGGCCAATGAACTCAGGTACTCATTCTGTGTTGAATTGAGCACCACAGGTACTCATGGGTATGCCTGACATGTCCTGGCAGGACAAAAACATCTCAGTTTCCATTTCTGCCTAGCCATCAACATTGTGGTTCTTTACCACTTTTATTTCTCTTCACTAGCTCTACCTGTTTCTGTGCTTATTAAAATATTACTAGAATGATACAAGTCTCTCTGTCTCTCTGTCTCTGTTTCTCTGTCTCTGTCTCTCTGTCTCTCCATCTCTGTCTCTCTGTCTCTCTCTCTGTCTCTGTCTCTCTCTGTTTCTCTGTCTCTCTCTGTCTCTGTCTGTCTCTCTCTCTCTTCAGCACAATTGAGGTTTTGAATTAATGGCCTTGTTCTGGGCTAGGCACATGAAAACACCACTGGATCCACATCTCTACCTTTCTGCTTTAGTTAATTGTTTGATAAGGTCTTGTGTTTTTGCCTTGGGCTGGCTTCAAACCATGGTCTTTCTAACTATGTCCCCCATTTAGCTGAGGTCACAGAGATATGTCACTACACTCTCTTTAATGGTTGACATGGGGTCTTACCTGAACTGGCTTCTAACTACAATCCTCCCAATCTCCACATCCTAAATAGATGGGTTACAGATGTGAGCCACCACATCTAAACACAAATTAATCTCTTTATCTATGTAGAATAATAGAAGTCAGGACTATTTATGATGACAAGATGGATTCTTATGTAATTATTCAGGATTTAGTGTTTCAAATATGAACATCAAATCTTACTTAAGTTTCTCAAGAGGAAGATTATTCTGTCAAATTATCAATTTCAAAAAATGAAAAGCTTTCTGTAGCATATGGCCATGTCAAAATGCATTTGCCACAATAAAAGAGTAAGGATGGCTTAAAGAGACTTAGAGAAAGGGATAACTCTGTACTGCTTAAATAAAGAATGCTTAAATAAGATGTCTAATTTATGTGTACTATTGAGTGTTATGTTCCAGTATTTCCTGTGAAGTAGTATTTCTTGTCACAGCAATTATTTTTTCTCACCTTAGAAAAGGCATGTTTTATGACTTTCAGAAATAAAATGTTAATTGTTTTCTAACTTCTAGAAGTCAAACCTGCCCATAGTGAAACATAGAATAGCAGAATCAATGGGCAATAGAAAATCAAAGCAAGAACACACCTCTTGAGAGTCCAGTAATCTTTAAAAGCAACTACCATTCAATGTACATCATATCACTGCAAGCTCATGCAATCCTTTCTTTCTTCTACAAAGCAATGCTGCTCCTGGTTAGAATAAAGACATTTTCACCTATTGTTCCAACATTATCTCTAGTGCAGTAAATACCTATTTTGCAGATTACACATGTGTCTCTTTCAACTATCTCTTTGACAACCACAAAACAGATAGACAAATACATCCAGCAGAAACATTCTCTCATATAGTATAGACTTTCCCCTTCATCCATTCCACATCTGGATAAACAGAATGATCCTAACACCTGATTCTGTAACACTCAATGATAACAAATGCATGCATTTTCACCTAACTCTCAGATTGCTTTATTTTTTCATTAAGCTACCAATTAAACCTATAGAATTTTTTACTTGATTTAATGATGTTTTCTTTATTACTTCTTGCCTTCATCTTATTACATGTTCTTAGAACTCTCTATTTAAATCATGTTCTTAACACAAATAGGAGTGGGAAGGTGACTCAGTGGTAGAGCACTTGCCTTGCATTCTTAAGGCCCTGGGTTCAATTCCTCAGCAACACATAAGCAAAAAGAAAAAAATCCAGAAGTGGCGCTGTAGCTCAAGTGGTAGAGAGCTAGCCTTGAGCTGAAGAGCTGAGGGACAGCGCCCAGGCCCAGAGTTCAGGCCCCACGACCGGACCCCCTCCCAAAAAATTGACACAAACCTTTGCCTTTGTGACATTTTGATTTCCATGAACATAAGAAACCTTTATCATTGTGTATTTTTTCATGTTTCTGGACATTTGTAGAGATGGATATAATCCTGTATTATGAGCATAAAATTCTATTGAGTTATTATGCCACTAATATACTCCTAATATTTTAATCAGTGGTTTTTCATCTTTCAAAAATAATTAATTTTCCTTTCCATTCTCTTCAAAATGCTAGCTTTTTTTTCAGTGTACACCATCTCAAATTTTCTTTAAATGTAGTATATTACAGGGAAAACTAAAAACTATCAGCCAGAATATCTCATAATTTTATACAAAAGCAAAAATGTAAATCTGGCTCAATCTTTTCTTTCATTCTGTAATAATGCAGTGGTACATCTGCTAAATAAAGGCATTTATATCTGCAATCTAAAGGCATTTCTTACCCAGGCTTTTGAATCTCATTGACAACTGAAATTGATACTCTTGGTCATAGATTCTCTACTATAATTTTCTCTTCCTTGCCCTACTGGCTCACTTAAACTAATTTATCAACTTAATTTAGGAAATATAACTCCTAGTCCCATTACTCACCATTAGCTATTACCTATTTGTTGGACCATCCTTCTATATAATACTCAATTGTCACAGTCTCAACATTTTCTACATTCTCTCCCATCTCAATTTATTCCAATCTGTCCCTGTGATTTTACATTTATTGTTCTCATTGGTGTAATGGAGTTCAGCAGTTGAATGAAATGAATGTTTAAAATAGACATGCTTGTGAAATTGAGAGTATGAGAAAGAGGAAGGCTGGTCTACCACTGAGGTTAGAAACTTGAAATGACAAAGAGGAAATAGAAATGTATTTTACCTGAGGGAAATCATTTGAATAAATAGAGTAGGTAAATTAGTACTAGGAGTTCCAGTGTCATTTTTCTGGACATTTGCTAAATTTATTTTTCTTATGTTTCCTTTTTCTGGCAAAGAATTTATCCTTTGAACACACTTACCCTATGCCAGGAAAATCCACTTGTCTCCCCTGGTGCAGTGTATCATTCTTCCAAAAGAAAATGTTTCTGCTCTCTGTCTGTCTAAAATCCTTAACCATACTCAAAAATCTCAATAATATTGCTAATTTCACTTCAATCTTATTTGTGTCAAAGCTACATATATATATATATGTTATATGCTGTATGTACACGTACATGCAAAACTTTCTCAAATTAGTGCAGCTAGATTTCCAGTGTGAACATGAAGTTGTTTCCTGTGGGTACCAAAATTTTTCTGTCCTTCTTGACTGTCAGTTCTCTATGATATATTTCCTATCATAAACATTGCTTTCACCCTTGCTCTGATCTAGTTTTTCTTGAATATGTTACTTTGGTAAATGACAAGTTAAAGAAAATTTGGTCATTTATGTTTTCTCATACTCAATGAAATGGGAAGAAAGAAAAAAAAGATTAAGGCTATACAGTCTATATACAAACTTTGATGGGTACTTCTTGACATCCTGTTGCATATTGTAAAATAATAATTAGATCCTATAACAATGAGATGTACAAAACACTATGTTGAAAATGAACTTTACAACTGCGGGGGGGGGGTAGGGAGGAGGGAAGAGCAGGTGTGGGGAGGGAAGGGATGGTAGGGGAAAAACAAAGGAGGAGGTAACAATGCTCAATAGGAAATCTGTTCATTACCCTATTCATGTTGCTGTAACCCCTCTATAGAGTATCATTACAATAAAAAATATAATCTAAAAATAATTATTAGATCCTAGGACAATCAGGCAGGATTAATAAAACATAGGATAATGTCCATCCTTATAACGAGGGTGGAGATTAGAAATAATAGACTGAAACGCCTTAAAGTGAAAAACTTAGAGAAGCATGAATTCAATTTTACTATTTATTTATTTATTGCCACTTCTGGGACTTAAACTCAGGGCCTGGGCACTGTCCCTAAGCCTCTTTGTGTTCAAGGCTTGTACTCTACCACTTGAGTGACAGTGCCACTTTCAATTTTTTATGTGGTCTATTCAACATAAGAGTTTCACTGGGACTTTTCTTCCTAGGGTTGCCTTTGGCTGCAATCCTTAGATCTGAGCCTCCTGAGTAGCTAGGATTACATGAGTGAGCCACCAGCACCTGGCTTCAATTTTACTTTTAATATAATACATATGAATATACATTTTTTAATGTCTGAGGATGAGGCTTGTGGTTAAGGTAAATGTATAATTACTTCCAAATCAATTGCCCTATCAAGGTACTTGTTATACAAATAAAACAATGGTAATCACTTTTAAAGAATTATAATTAATATTTTAAATCATGAATCAATTCTGAATTGAATAAGTCCACCTTGAGTGTTATTTGTTTGACAATACCAGGAATTGAATTCAGGGTTTCACTGAGTTCTTCACTGAGTTTCTCTACAACTTTAACCTCTAGTCCTGTTTTTACTGTTTATTTTTGAGATAGGGTACATGTCTGTGCAATTATCTCACCTACTTTAGATTCTTGTTATTGCTGGGTTCACAGGAGCATGCCATCATCATCAGCTTCTCTCTGGAGATGAGTTTCAGTGCCTTTTATGTCCACGCTGGTCTAGATCTATGATCTTTCCAATCTTAGCCTCCCAAGTAGAAGGTATTGTATCTATTCTTAGCTAATTAATGATTTATGAAAACTAGTTGCCCAGTAATTCTGAATTCAGTAAATCTTAATGGGAAAAAATTACCTATTCTATACTTATTATTAAAAAAAGTTCATATGTGGAAACAAAGAAAGTTTCAAAGGTGAAAAAGTAGAAAAAAATTACACTTTCTTTGTCAAATACACAATAATTCCTCAAATTTTAATTTACAGAGCTATTATGTCGTTGAAAGTATCCTCTTAATATTTTTCCTGATTTGTCTTTCTGGAACATTTATTTGTCATATAGTATAATTTGCATGTTGGTAATATATATATTGCTGATATTCCAGAGTAAGTTTTATTTCACTTTCTTGCCATATTAATGGGCAGTTTAAACTTATATTTAAAATGTCATATCTTTTATTTAAGCATGACAATTTTATCTTCATATAACTAAGATTTAAAAAAGTTTTCTGAGCCTTCTTCCAAGGACTCGTTGGTATTCTTTATGGTTGTAATTAATACACCATCTCTTTCTTTAGTGTGTGAATTTCATTAGTCTTCTATGTTATGTTTTTCTGAAATTAGGTTTTTCAGAAAATACACAAGTCCATCTAGTTTGTTCTGTTTTGCTCTAAACACTACTTTAGATGCTCAGATTTCTTGTAAACCTTTGGCTGTACCTGCATATTTAAGTACAAAAGATAGAAAAGCACCTAGCTTTAAAAGAAGTGAGCTTTGATATAGTATTGAGTATACAGCTTTTCTTCCCAGATCAAAGAGAAAAGATTTGACCAAACACCACCTATTTTGTTGGGCTGATCTTATTATTAGAAAGTTCTTTCCAGTAAGAGAATATGCCAAAGTTTTTATATAAATCAATTACAACATATATTATGTTTTAATAGAAGTGATTTTACAATGCTGTCTGCAAGCACCTGCATATTTTAATAATTGATACATAGTTCAATAAAAAAGTAATAGCTTGCCTTCATCTAATTTGAGTTAAGGTAGAATGGCAACTGTATAGACAGAGTAAATAAAATTCCAGGCACAATGATTGGTATATCAAAAAAAGAAACAAAAAAAGCTACTTGCTTTCAGGTTATTTACAAGAATATCTAAAACTCAAGTCAAAAGCAACCTTCAAATGAGCTGCTCAGAATAAAGTAGCTTTTTTTCCAAATATATTGGTTGTACTATCTCTAATGTTTACATTTCTCTCTAAAGTAGGATAGGATATTATTTCAGCAAATCTTATACAGCACAATTCTCTTTAGATTGGGTCAAATATGCAATTTTTTCCTTCGTTTGATATGCAGGGCAGATACACATTTTATTTGGATTGAACTCATGCCTTCAGATGATTCAAAACAAACCTTTCTTGGCTTTGATCTTCCTTTGTTCTACATGGTCACTAAGGGTGAGTGATGGAAGAAGAAAGAATTTTTTTGTGTTGAAGAAAATAATACATTGTTTACACAAAGTACATTGTTTACACTAAGCTGCCTTAGTATTGAACTCAGGAAACTCTGATTGAAGAAAAGAATAAAGTGTTCTTTTACATCTTGTTTTCTACAGACACTCCCCGACAGAGTTGAGCTTGAGAAGTTATTGCAATATTCTTATTGCAATATTCTCTTCCATTCTAACAAGTTGCTTATTATCTATTAAACATTACTTGGAAACATTAAATTCAATAATGATGCAAATAATTTGTTCAATGAAGTTTAAGTTTCAAAACTAAAGATAGGACTTCTACTTTTAACAAGATTGAGTGAAAGCAGTTATACTTAGTTTCCTGTCTAAAGCAATAAAAAACACAAAATTAAGATGAAAAATAAGTAAATATAGCCAGGGTTTTCAAAATTAAAACTTTAAAAACTAGAGACAGAAATCCCCGAAAGATGGAAAACTAATGAAATAAACCCTTAGACCATAATGGTTTTCAGACCAAATTGTCAGAAATGTCTACATAGCTGAAGACAGAACATCACTTGATTTAAGGAAACAGAAACTGAAGTCTGGGGAAATGAATTTAGCTACAATTGGCAAACTAGATTACCTGCGAGAAAGAAGATATGAAAGGAAAAGCAAAAGAACAAAGGAAGCTTGATACATATTCCACAGAGAACTACTGATCAGGGAATGAACTTGAGGACTTTAGGTTAGGAAATCATCTGCTCTTCAAGAATAGGGAAATTGGATAACACATAAATCAAGAGGCATAATTCATGGAGTCTAGTACTGAAAAGTGCCTTGCATTGATAATATAGAGAATAATCAGCCCAAAACTAAAGGAGTTTCTTACCCCATTAAGAAATATCAAAAGCAAGCCTTCAGAGGTCAAATTATTTCAAAGTGTCTTACCTACATCCTGGTACAAAGTCAAACAGTAAAACTATAATAAAGAGAAAAATTAATCAACTTGAAATTATAAATTTACACAGAATTATAGTTTTCTAACAAAGGTACTTCATGCAATTATTGTAAGTGTTTTCCAGGTGTGCAAGAAGTTGAGAAGTGGCATAGAAGCTAACAAAAGGGGCAGAACAAGGTTAGAGAAATGAACAATAGCAGGTGAAGTGAGAGCTTACTAGCAGAGAAAGAAAACAGATTAAGCATTGTTGATGAAGACATTGGGGAATGTGATGAGACAGACAAAGAATCTATGCAAAAATAAATGTGAAGGGAAATGTTAAGACTAAGTTTAAAAAATAAAAGTAAATATTATCAGAAATTTTGGGGATGAGTTCAAGTAGACTAATACACACAATGCATGTCCTCCTAAACAAAGATGAGAAAGAAATGGGAGACAAAGGAAAAATATTTGGATAAATAATGGATAAAAATGCCATAGACAACTCAATAAATCCCAAACAGAAAACATATGCAGAGCTCACAAATAACTAATTAAATTCATCAGTAATCTTCCTGCAACAACAACATAATATTAATGTTTATTAATGTTTACCATATATCTTGCACAAATAAAACAAAATAAAAAGACTTGTTACAAAAGTGAATTCATGCCTGTAATCTAGATAGTCAGTAGGTTGAGAAGGATGGAAGTCTGAAGCCAGCCATGGCAGGAAAGTCCATGTGAAGCATTTTCCCAATTAACTAACAAAAAGCCAGAAATGGAGTTGTAGCTCAAGTGGTAAAGTGCTGGCATCAGAGAAAGTGCCCAGTTACTGAGTTAAGCCTCAGGACTGCCTCCCCCACCTCCAAAAAAGAGAGAGTTCTTTAATTTGCTTTTTTAGGTTTTAAAGTTTTCATCAGAGAGGTCCTTCACCTCTTTAGTTAACTCCTAGGTATTTTAATTTTTGTGGGGCTATTACAGAAGGGGTTGCTTTCCTAATTTCAGCCTCAGTCTTCTCGTTAGTGGCATATGAAAAGCCATTGATTTCTGGGGGTTATTTTTATACCCTGCTAGTTGGCCAAAGTTTCCAATCAGCTCAAGTAACTTGGGAGTGGAATCCATGGGGTTCTTTAAATACAAGATCATGTCCTCTGCAAAGAGGGAGAGTTTTACTTTAGCTTTCCCTATTCAGATCCCCTTTATGTTTGTATCTTGTCTTATTGCCCTAGCTAGGTATTCTAATACTAAATTGAAGAGGAGTGAAGAGAGTCGAATCCTTGTCTAATTCCTGAATTTAAAGGAAATGGCTTGAATTTCTCATCATTAAGAATAATGGTGGCTGTAGGTTTGTCATACACAGCATTTATTATTTTGCAGAATGTTCTATGGATTCTGAGTTTTTCCAGTGCCTTCATCATGAAGGGGGTTTGGATCTTGTCAAATGATTTTTCTGCATGTATTGAGATAATCGTATGATTCTTATCCTTGCTCTTGTTGATGTGATGAATTATATTGATTTGCATATATTGAACCAGTTTTGCATCCCCGAAATGAATCGTGTTTGAACATATTGTATGTTTTTTTTTATGAGATGTTGAAGTTGACCAAAATTTTATTGAGAAGTTTTACATTGATGTTCATCAAAGAAATGTGTCTATAGTTCTTTCTTTGATGGCTCCTTGTCTGGTTCTGGGATGAGGGATATGATAGCTTCATAGAAAGAGTTTGGTAGTGAATTTTCATTCAATTTCATTGAAGAGTTGGAGGAGTATTGGTGTGAGTTCTGCTTTGAAGGCCTTGTAGAATTCAGCTGTAAATCCATCTGGTTCTGGGCTTTTCTTGGATGGGAGGTCTCTTATTGCTGTTTCTATTTCGATGCTTGATATGGGTCTGTTAAGTTAGTTTAAATCATCTTTGTTTAGTTTGGGCATGTCAATATGTGTTAGAAATTCATCCATATCTTCAGATTCTCAAACTTATAGCATAAAGGTTTGAGAAGTCCCATTATTATATTCTGAATCTTGGTTGTTTCTGTAGTGATGTTTCAATTCTCATCTCTGATTTTGTTTATGTGGGTGTGTTCTTTTTTTCTGATAAGATTTGCTAAGGGTCTGTTAATTTTATTAATTTTTTTGAAGAACCAAACTTTTGTTTTGGTGATTCTTTCTGTAGTTTTTTTTAACTCTAATTCATTTAATTCTTATTTAATTTTAATTATTTCTTTCCATCTACTGGATTGGGGTTTAGCTTGTTGTTTCTCAAGAAACTTTAGGTGCTTCAATAAATTGTTGGTTTCAGATCTCTTCAATCTGTTAATGTAAGAATTTAGAACTATAAGATTACCTTTGAGTACTGCCTTTGCTATGTCCCAGAGAAGCTGATACTTTGTGTGTTTGTTTTTGTTAAATTCATGAACATTTGAATTTCCTTTCTAGTCTCTTCCATGACCCATTGGTGGTTCAACAGTGTATTGTTCAGCTTTCATGTGTTACAGAATTTCTTTTGGTGGATTTTAGTGTTGAATTCTAATTTAATTCCCCTGTGGTCTGAGAGAATGCAGGGCTTAATTTCAATGTTTCTGAATTTGGACAAGTTTGCTTTTTTAGGGTCTATTTTGGAGAATGTTCCATGTGCTACTGAGAAGAAGGTGTAATCTGATGCTGCTGGGTGAAATATTTGGTAAATATGGGTTACATGTAGTTGATTTGTGCAGATGTTAAGACCCAAGTCAGATAAGTTGATGTTAGGCGAAATGAAACCCAAGATAAGTATTCAAATGATTTTTTATTCTTTTTTGTGATTGTTTCTAACATATTGATAAGATAATTTCTTTGTTGCTTTGTATGTCCCTCCCCCACAGTATAACCCCTGCTTTCATTGTATTTGATGTTAGTATAATTTGCGGGGGGGGGGGGGGGGGGGGGGGGAAGGGCAAAAACAAACCGTTTAAATAGGGATACATGTGGACCCATTGAAACAATGAGATGTACAAGTCCTTATGTTGAAAAACGAACTTTACAACTTTGACCGGCCGGGGGGTGGGGGTGGGGTGGGAGGTTGGGGAGATTGTAAGGGATGGGAAGGGGAAACAAAGGAGGAGACAACAATACTTGATAGGAAATGTACTCATTACCTTGCCCATGTAATTGTAACTCCTCTGTACGGTATTTTCACAATAAAAAAAAAATTTTTAAATCCAAGATTTCTCAGTTGAGTTTTTGCTGGGTTGATCTATCTAGCAGGGATAGTGATGTGTTAAAGTTCTCAACAATTATTGTTTTTGGGATCTAGATGTGATTTGAGGGAATAAATTGGATAGAGTTTGGTGCTCCACAATTTGGTGAATACATATTAAGAATCGTAACTACGGGATCGAGAGATCCCTTAATTAGTATATTGTGACCGTCTTTATCTCTTCTCCTTGATTTTAATTCGAAGTCTATTGTATCTGATATTAGGATTGCTACTCCCACCTATTTATGGGGGCTGTTTGCTTGGTAGATTCTATTCCAGCCATTCACTTTCAGAATATGATTGTTTAAGTGGGCAAAGTGTGCCTCTTTTTTAATTTTTGCAGATATATTTAATACATTTTTATTGTAAAAATATGATACAGAGGGATTAGTTACATGAGCAAGGTAATTAAAATGCATTTCATATATATGTATATATATATATGTATACACACACACACACATATAAACACACACAGTGAAATTCTAGGCTTCCTTCAGAAAGAATGGCATCACCCCATTTGTTAAGAAATGGAAAGACCTGAAAAAAAATATATTAAGTGAAGTAAGCCAGGCCCAAAGAAACATAGGTCCCATGGCTTCCTTTTTTTGTAATGACTAGTATATGTCTGGGACAAGCAGAAGTACATATGACGAGATAAGATGATGTTAAGTGAAATGAACCCCAACATAGTGACACAAGTGTTATTTTATTTCTTGCTATTGTTTTTAACCATTTATAATGTACCATGTGATTTTTTTGATTTTTATATGTTCCTCCCCCATGGAATAACCTCTGTTTTCACTGTATTTGTTGTCAGTGCCCTGCATCTTGAATATACACTTCTCTAATTTGGGCAGGGGAAAGGAAAAAACAAAAGGCTTAAAGAGCGATACAGGTTGACCCATTATAACAATGAGATTCACAACACATTATGTTGAAAAACAAAGGTGTGTCTCTTGAAGATGGCAGATAGAAAAAGAAAATTATGCAGAACTAATGAAGTGGAAAAATCTCCCATCCTCCAGGATTGGGAGGATTAACTGAGAAAATGCAATACTGCCAAAGTTTATATACAAATTCAATGCAGGACATATCAATATCCCAACGTCAATCTTTAATGAAAGGGAATAAGTCATCCAAAAATTCATATGGAACAATAAAAGATCCCAAATAGCAAAAACAATTCTTAGCAGAAAGAACAGGGCTGGAGGAATATCAATTTCAAATTTTAAACTCTATACAAAGCCATAGTAATAAAAACAGCTTGGAAATGGCACAAGAACAGAATTGAGGACCAATGGAATAGGACTGATAACCAGAAATGAACCCACAGACCTATAGCCACCTAATCTTTGACAAGGGAGCAAAAAATCTAGAATGGAAGAAAGACAGCTTTTTCAGTGAATGATTCTGGCAAAATTCATT
Organism: Dipodomys spectabilis; assembly: GCF_019054845.1. Classification (NCBI taxonomy): domain Eukaryota; kingdom Metazoa; phylum Chordata; class Mammalia; order Rodentia; family Heteromyidae; genus Dipodomys; species Dipodomys spectabilis. The sequence goes on from NW_024870814.1 coordinate 4,530,503, forward strand.
AAATATCTGTAGAAAATGAAAGCTAGAACCGTATATATCACCCTGAACCAGAATCAACTCTAAATGGATCAAAGACCTCGAAATAAAAGCAGACACCCTGAAAACATTATAGGAAGGAATAGGAGAAACTCAAGGAAGGGCTCCTTAACACAGACTGAAATTTTCTTAATAAAGACCCAGAAACACAACAAATCAAAGAAAGGTTGCACAAATGGGATTGCATGAAATTGCAGAGCTTCAACATAGCAAAGGACATAGATAGCAAGATCAATAGGAAGATCACAGATTGGGAGAAGATCTTCACTAGCCACACAACAGATAAGGGTCTCATATCTAAAATATACTTGGAACTCAAAAAATTAAATCCCCCAACAACAAATCCTCAACGAAACAACTGCCTGATTAATAAGTGGGCTACACACTTAAATGAAACTTCTCTGAAGAGGAAATAAAAAGGGCCAATAGACACTTGTAGAAATGTTCATCTTCTCTAGCTATAAAAGAAATGCAAATCAAGACAACACTGAGATTCCACCTGATCCCAGTTAGAATGGCTATAATCAAGAAATCTAATAAGAACAGATGCTGGAGGGGATATGGCCAGAAAGGAACCCTACTGCATTGTTTGTGGGAGTGTAAACTTGTTCAACCAATTTGGAAAGCAGTATGGAGGTTCCTTAAAAGAGTGCACATACAGCTCCACAGCAATCCCACTTTTGGGCATTTAACAAATGATCTCAAGCAAGACCATACTAAGTGTACCAGCACAAATATGTTTATCACAGCATTATTTACCATAGCTAAGATATGGAACCAACCAGATGCTCCTCAGTAGATGAACAGATCAAGAAAATGTGATATATCTATATGTATGTATGTATGTATATATATATATATATATATATATATATATATATAAAATAGAATTCTATGCCTCCATCAGAAAGAATGACATTGCTGCATTTGTTAGAAAATGGAAAGCCTTAGAAAAATTATATTAAGTGAAGTAAGCCAGGCCCAAAAAACATATGTCCCATGGTTTCCCTTATTTGCAATAACTAGTATATGTCTGGGACAAGCAGAAAAGGTCAAAAACTATGTACATATGACCAGATAAGATGGTGTTGAGTGAAATGAACCCCAAGGAAGGGACATAAAATGTTTTTCTTTCTTTCTATTGTTTTTAATGTACTTATAATGCACTGATTCTTTTGTTTGTTTGTTTTTTTGAATGTTCTTCCTCCATAGTATAACCCCTGTTTTCTCTATCTGATTCTGGATTCTTGAATCTTGTATAGACATTTTTATAATTTGGGGAGGGGAAGGGATATAACAAAATGTTCAAATAAGGATACAGGTTAACCCATTGTAACAATGAGATGTACAAGACACTATGTTGAAAACGATCTTTACACTTTGCTGGGGGCAGGGAAGGGAGGAGTTGGGAAGGTGGGGAGGGAAGGTATGGTAGGGGAAAAACAAAGGAGGAGGTAACAATGCTAGATAGCAAATATGTAGAGTATTTTTACAATAAAAATATATGTGTAAAAGTATTTCATATTTGCACAAAGAGATAGAGATGTACAATGTGGTCTCATTTTAAAGTGGTCTCTGTACGAGGAATTCCACTGAATATGAAATCTAAATACAAGTCTTCTATGGGTGAAAATTCTCTTATCTTAAACAAATTCTTAATCTCATGTGAGCCAATAACTCAATTGCTATCAGGAAATACATTTTAGCATACTCTATTTAAATGTTTGTAAACAAGCTCTCATTTCCAATGTTGTAGTCACAATTTAGTTCAACTAGTTGGATAAGTATGGTTCTAACAAAACATTTGAAGAATTGCCACTGTATAGGTCTAAGAAACGTATATAGACCCAAAGAATAGAACTTATAACTAAAATCTAATGAAATCACTGTTTCTTGAAGTTTTTGACACCATCGCCTTCTCTTGCCTCTCCATTTTGTTAATGTTCTCTTACTTATAATACAAATTGATTCACTTATAAACAATCTTTATCTCCTAAACTACCTGGGATATCCTCTACTCTGCATGTAATGAAATTATTTTGCTTACAGTATTTTTGCTATGATTAATACATAGAAAGTTAACAGAATGTTGATTTGAATGGTCCCATCTCAATTAGTGCTTAAAACAACTTTAACATACATATGTTTCTTTTGAAAAGAAAGAAAAATGCTAATGATTGTGATTTTAACTTATATTTCAAAAAAATAAATGCAAATCATGGGAAATACGTTCTGCCATTAGTATGATATAAATCATCATCAAAAGAAAAACTATGATAGATTTCGCTAGAGATCTCTTTGGCTTAAATTTATAATATGATCTAAAACAGTGGGCTCATAAACGTTTAACAAAGAAATTACAAGTTGATATAGTCACTGAATATTGTAGTGTTGGAAGTTTATAAAGTAAAAGGAAATGAAATACAAACTGAAAATGACCTGAAAACATAGGGTTCAAAAATATATTTCCAGATTCACAGATAGAAGTGTCCATCCTTTCAAGGGAAACATAATACAAAAATATGCAGAGGAGAAAAGAAACCAGTTCAATGTGTTTTGAGAATGAGTGTTTATGCCACTGCCGGATTGCTGTGAGCCCAGGAGAGAAGGAAGTAGAGAGGGCAGAGCTAAATCACTGCCTGATAAGAATAGGCATATATGCAAATGAGGAGGTTCAAATTTACATTACAGTTTCTGAAAAGACACCGATGAGTATAATATGGGATTCCATGAATAACAAGGCATTGATTATATTGTACTGTCAACTGAAGAAGAGACTTAAGGGCTATGTAGAAGAGCTGGATGATGTGTTAGAATGTTATCAAAGGAAAGGTCATGCTAAATTTATCATTGAAAACTTAGGTACTTTATTTCTTTCTTACTCTCAAAATTAAAAATAAACTAATTCATCATTAATTATATTTTTCTTCATTTTTCTTACACCTATTTTTTTTTTCCATTGTGTGGGCTTAACTCTGGGCCTGGGCACCGTCCCTCAGCTCTTCAGCTCAAGGCTAGCACTCTACCACTTGAGCCACAGTGCCACTCTGGCTTTTTTCTGCTTATGTGGTGCTGAGGAATTGAACTCAGGGCCTCATGCATGCGAGACAAGTGCTCTAACAGAGCCAACTTCCCAGTCCAATTCTATTCTTTATTGTTTTGAGCAGCATCTGATTTTAACATAAACAAATACATAATTAATTAAGGGAATATTTCCACTTATAAGTTCTCTTTGAAAGAGTCTGTATTTTCCTCATGTCTGAGATACACTGAAACTGTGTTGTCATGAAAACAATATGGGCAATATTTCCTGTTCTAACTTACAAATTTAGGGCTTAGAACATTAGTAGTTTAGCTATCTAAGAATGAGGAAATTCTGCCAGGAAAGTCACAATAAAACTTCAAATTCTACTCAGAACTCCCAAATAGAGTATGATGTGATAGAAAGAGCGTAGGACAACTTAGAACAAACATCAGATTCTAGTGAATACCACTCTGAAACATGAGCATCTTCATCACCTACAAATGTAATCCAGTATTTGCTTTTCTGTAAAAGTGACTTGCAATTGTTATATTTCTTTGAATCTTAAGCAATTGTCAATCTATTAAGACATGGCTTTCTGACTTTTCTTCCTTTCTCTTCCTTTCACTTTCAGACTCCTTCCTTCCTCTTTCCCTTTTTCCTTCCTTCTTTCCTTCCTTTCTCTCTCCCTTCTTTCCTTCCTTCATATCTACCTTTCTTCCTTCTTCTTCATTTTCCTTATTTTATTTATTTTTTGATGGCCCTGGGGCTTGAACTCAGGGCCTGGGCATCATCCCTGAACCTCTTTGTGCTCAAAGCTAGTGCTCTACCAATTGAGCCACAGTTCAATTGACTTTTTGAGTAGTTTATTGGAGTCTCACACGGACTTTTCTGCCTGGGCTGTCTTCTAACCCCAATCCTCAGATCTCTGCCTCCTAAGTAGCTAGGATCACAGGCATAAGCCACCAGCCCTTTTCCTGTCTTCTTCCTTTCTTCCCCTCCTCTGCTTCTCCTTTCTTTCCTGTCCTGTGTATTCCTTCCTTCATTTTCAAGTCTGATAAAGTCACTCTTAAGCCCTGGGCTTTCCTTGCTTACTAAACACATATGGACTCATTCCCCTCTTTTCATGGTTACAAAGTGAGTGAATTATGTTATGCAAATGATGCTGGCCTTATTACAATGTAAAATAGCAAGTGTTTCTATTAGCAAGCAGTTTGCCCATCTGACATAAATGTTTCTAACTGTAGAAAACACATGGCTTGGGGATCATGAATCTTTAATGTGTTCGAATTTTAAAGGCACTGGAATAAAAATAGCCCTTGGAACTGTTGAGCAAAGTTTATTATACATTAAATTTTGCCATGCATCACAAAGATAATATGTCTCTACGAATTCCATTTCTATTTCCCATTATCTGCATACTACATCATTAACTTTTAATGAATGTTCTTTTTATTTGCTGTCCTAACATTGGAAACGTTCATTTTTCTTCTTCGAATGCCTTAGCATTTTTGAAGAAAGAATGTTGTTTTTTGGTGCGTAGACATTATTTACAGCTGTGCTTTATACTCTCAAGTTAGTTAGACCTGAAATTAAAAGGATATAGAGTCCTAGGTACAAAATTTCTTTCAGAATTTGCCATTACTGGAATCACATGGAAACTTTACCAAAAAAGTAGTTTGTTGTTGTTCGTTGTTTGTTTGCTTGCTAATTATGAATGCTATGAAGTGAAGACCTTCATATAAATTTCTTAATAGACGTGTGAATCCTGAACAAAATATAGCAATTTTAGGTTTGGATTCCATTTTGTCTGGGAACTGTGTCAGCAACTCCCCTTGATTCCGTTGAGCCCAAATTCCAGGAACAACCCTCTACAGTAAATTCCGCTAACTACAGCTAATCAGTAGATAACAGGAAAAACCCAAAGTTCCAGATGTTCCTTTAAGTTAAAAACTACTCAGTTACGGCTCAGACCATCTGCTTTAGCCAATCAATCATTTCAAAAAGGATCAACCCCATGAACCAGCCAATCCCCAGTATCTGGTCGGTTCCCGCCACTGGTTATGCTAATTACCTTTTAGATTTATTTTATGATTTTCCTGCGGTGTGATATGATTTGTTAAGTGTTGCAATGACGCAAAAAAGACCCTAAAAACCCTATAAATTCTCTCTCTCAATTCTGACCCGCTGCTTTGGGGACGGTTGTGAGTCCAGGCTCGAGTTTGCAATAAACGACTCTCATGTACTTGCACTGAAATCGGCTCCTTGGTAGTCTTTGGGGATTCTTATCTGGGCACATATATTTCACAATGCTATAAACTGAAGATCTTACAATTTGGTTTAGGCAATATAGCACAAAGTAAATGAATTTGTCAAGAGTTTCAGAAATTTTTTCCTTAATGATAAAGATTAAATCTAAGGCTTCCAGTATGCAAAGAAAGCACTTTTCCACTGAGGTCTAAACCTCCACCTCCTGTCTGGTCTGTCTAATTGGTTCTTAACTTCTATCAGAGAAAATCTTCATGGACCTGACTTGTGAACAGGGAGCAGCTTCATTCAAATTAAATATTGCCATTACAACATTTATGCATCTTCTTCAAATTGAGGTTTAAAGACAGAAATCATCACAAAAATCTTCACAAATAGGTTTTACTTTTTTAGCAGCCCTGGAGGTTGAACTCAGGACCTTGCTCTTGCTAATTAAGCACCAGTTAACCATGGTCCTAGCTCTTTTAACTTTAGATTATTGTTGAGGTAGGGTCTCATTCCTTTTAACAAAGCCAGTGTAGGAACAAAATCTACCTAAATATGCTTTCTGTGTAGCTGAGTGTACAGAAATACACCACTATTTCTGGACTTGCTGTTGAAAATGCATTTTCTAAATTATTTTTTCTTCAGGTTAGCCTTGATCCATGATTTTCCTAATTTCTATCTTCCACGTAGCTGGGATTGTAGACATTAGTAATGTTTCTGGCCAAGAGAAGTTCTCACATAATCCTAAAATTAACAGCAGTAATTAACTTGGCCCGTACCAGCAACTAAGTTATCTAGGTGGAAAGAATAATATCATTTAGCCACAGGTGGAAAAGGAAATATCACTGACAATATTACCTATGATGATCCTAGACAATTTAGACTACTAGTAGTATTTTCTAAGATGGAATTTTGTTTATTAAGGTAAATTGACAAGCAGCAGATTATGAGATTTAAATACATTCAATGTTAAAAACTTTTCTTTATCCAATTAAATAATTGCCTATTGCTTTGTAGTTAAAGTATGAATAACCCAACACACAGTATGTACCTTCTTCACAAAATTAAAAATCAGCACTAACAGGATAACAAATAGAATGTTTTCTGAAGTAGTACAGTAGATGAAAAAAATATTACAATCATTTTTGTGAATCAAAAAGCAAACAATTCTACTTAGAGTTTCAGCCTCTTTGACTTACTACTTTATTAATAGCATCACATAAGTCTATTAATGTGGTGGTAGATACTACTACAATCATCATTTTATTAGGGAAGCAATAAATTGTCAGGAATGTCAAATTCTAAAACTTTCTTTTTCACCCTAATAGAAAAGTCTGTGATTCTCATGATGTTAAAGTAGGGAATGGTAGAAAGTGTTAACTTCTTATCATTCAGATTTAAAAATCTATTTTTTTCTTGTACTGTGGTTGTAAAATGGAATATTTTAAATAAAACATTTTTTTAAAAACTTCTTTGACATTATATGGCCTCAGGTTTCATTCACAATACATAGGTTAGTGGAGAGCTATTAATGGATTGATTCTTGGTTTTTTTTTTTTTTTGAACTATTGTGTAAAGAAACAGCTTATTTAAACAGAGGAGGAGGCAACAATTCTCAATAGGAAATGTACTCATTACCTTGCTCATGTAACTGTAACCCCTCTGTACAGCATTTTTACAACAAAAAACATACAAAAAACCAAAAGAAACATCCTGTTTAGTGGGTAGGTTTAAAAGAATAAAGTGACCAAATGGTACTATCTATAGCAAAGTCAGGAAAATTCTAATGAAGCAGCATCAAGCCTTTGCATTTCACAGACATCTAGGTTAGTATCTCAAAACTCAGCTCTGTTTGCTGAATGGATGTAATAAAATATTATATGTTTAAAAAATGGACATTGAACATCAACTTGACAATAAAATTAAAATAATAAAAAACGGACTCTGAAATCATAAAAAACAATATGGAAAAGGAAAATCATGGGTAATTTACTCTTCAAACTTAATATAGAGGACTTTCTAACTTGGCATGGGTGCTGTCCCCGAGCTCTTCAGCTCAAGGCAAGTGCTCTACTACTTGAGCCACAGTGGCACTTCTGGTTTACTGATGGTTAATTGAAGGTCAGAGTCTCATGGACATTCCTGCCTGGGCTGGCTTTGAATGACGATCCTCAGATCTCAACCTCTTGAGTAGCTAGGCTTATAGGCGTAAGCCTTTAATCAGCCTCTTTTCATTTTCCTCTGGAATTACCTTCTTTTTCCTATTACCTGTGACTTGGGCTGGCCTCTTGATCAAAAGGCCCTACCTTTAGAAGCCAAAACACATTTGATTGAAGAAAATAATTCACATTAGGCTTTTTTCCTTAGCTCTGCTATTGGTTGTAACATTTTTGCTTTATATTATTCAAGCATTAAATGAGAAAGAAGTCAGGTATGCAGGAATTACTTAAGCCCTTTATACCCAGAGAACACAGAAATTGATATAATTTGCCTCACATTGAGAACTTATATTTGTATCCAAAAGGGAGAAATGTAAATGATAATGATTTCTTTGAATTTTAAAAACAAAAACAATTATTCCTTGTGAAGATCCATACATTTAACCTTGCCAAGGTAGCACAATGTCATACTAGAAAAGGAATATTAGTTATATTAATAACTACTTACTTCATACTAACAAAAATGTGTTTATATTAATTGTTAGCTAATTATTAATCCTCTGGCCAAATTCAGCTGCCTTTTTGAGTTTCATAAAGTAAACTATGTGGTACTTTGTTTAATAATACAGAATTTTTTTTAAAAAGTTTTTTATTGTGAAAAAACTGTACAGAGGGGTTACAGGTACATGAACAAGGTAATGAGTACATTTCTTATCCAGCATTGTTGCCTCCTCCTTTGTTTTCCCCTACCATTTTTAGTCTAACCTTTCACAGTTCAGTCTGACAGCAAGGAAAGATATGTAGGCTTAAACTAAGGAAGAATTTGGGAGAGCTTCTCTCCCATAGAATTTCATGAGTGAAATAAAGACTTGTGAATGAAGTTAACCCTACTCATGGATGCTGTAAAAAGACTATTGGTTAGAGGAAGTGAGGGAGATTTCTGAGGTACCTATAGGCTGATAAGAAATAACATTAAAATAAGTGGCTTGGTTTTCCATGTTTAAAACTTTGGAATTGATGGTTTTTCAATCTCATTATCACATCAAAAAAGAAATCCACTGTCTGTCAAGTAAAACTAATTGCTATTTCAGCTTCTCATTTCAAAGAATGCTATTACTCCACCTCAGCATACTACATTCCAATCCAAGTTTCATATGTTTAATGATATGAGATGCTGGCTCTCATACTATGTAATTAAAATGATGTACAGTGTATTAATCTGTGAAAAAGTAGTATGAAATCATATAACTACCAAATATTTTCCACCTAATGTATTATCCTGGTATAGCTATACCTATTTAAGTCATCACAAACCTTATGGGGTAAAATGTGGTTAATATTACACAGATTGATGAGTAGTAATTAGAAACTCATATCAAGTGACAGCAGCTTAGATTTCAGTTGGACACCCATAAAGTATACTAGAAATGAATCAAAATAAAATCATCAAATATTATTTTATTTGTTGGAAATTTTTATATTTGAAAAAAATTCTTTGCTACCTACTAAATGTTCAGAGCATGTATTCATTTTTTAGTTCTCATTCAGATTCATGAGATGAAAGAGACATAAAAGTCAAGATACTATGAAAGGTGTTTGAATAAAAAATATTATTATTTTTGTTGTCAGTCGTGGTGTTTAAACTCAGGGCTTGGTCACTCCTCCCTGAGGCTCTTTGTGCTCAAGGCTAGCACTCTACCACTTGAACCACAACATCACTCCCAGTTTTTGAGTGGTTAATTGGAGATTAATGTCTCATGGGGACTTTTCTGCCCAGGCTGGTTTGCAACTGTGATCCTCAAAGCTCAGCCTCCTGAGTAGCTAAGCTTATAGGCATGAGCCATGGGAACTTAGCAAAAATATTAAATATTTCTATGTTCTTTGGCCAAGTTTCTTTTGATAAGAGTTCCCAAGGGAAAAGACACTGATATATCATATTTTAGAAGTATGCAATCTCAAAGATTATACTTCATATTTTTTGCAATGTATATAATATATATTGTATAGCAATGTATATCTAGTGCTTTAAGCTTGAAATATGCTTAAAAACCCTTCAATTAAAAATCCAGATAAAAATACGGATATCAGTATCTTATATACATGCATATATGCATATATATTTTTCCTCCAATATAGGTGATTTCTCCCATTTTTATTGTTCCTTCTTCTTTCTTTGGTTGCTTATCTGCTATGAAAGCCAGAGTGTGCAGTGCACACTGCTGTCATGAGCATGTGGATACTGCTGATGGAAACATTTTCAGATAACATAGAGTAAAGAAGCACTAAAGAGAATGATGAATCGTCTGTGTTAAACATACTCAACCACTGACTACCTGTGTGATTCTCAGAATGCATCATCAGTACAGTAACTCATTCCTTGCTTATCAGTCCTTCACACTTAGAATTTCAAAATGTCACTAAGGCTATCTCAGGTTTAAAGATAAGAGTAACTGTACATTTTCTATGAATATCTTAACTTCAAATCTGCCTAGAAGATTTAGGGAAGGGAAAGAGAACATTCCAATGTGGATCACTAGCAGGGAATGCAGAAGATGCTGATTTTAGTTTCAGCATATTCCATTAGGGATTATTGAATTCTATACAAATTATTGATTCAGTGGCCAAGTTACATTGGAAAGCAATGCTAATTCACACAAGATTTTGTCACCCTTATAAGGCTTTCATCAGTCCAATAGCATGCCACTTCTAACATCAGTACTATAGAATCTCAAGTGCATGGAAGGCCCAATAGAATTGATCATTTTTTGAACTCATCATTACAGCTTTACTATTTCATAGATCTGAATCAATATTATATAGGATACCAAGAGAAAATGTAAGATATTATGTGAGGCTTCACACAGTGGTGCAGATAGCTGTCCCACAGAAATGTACAGTTAATTTTGGTTTTGATTGCAACATGGTCATGTCTCAGTTACTGTTAAAGTGAAAGAGTGCAATGAGAATGAATACTTATCAAACTGATGACTTACATCTCTGAAAAATAATGACCTTTTAAGGTATCGGCCTTGGTCTCAGTTGCCAGTAGATAATTCTTCAATGGAGGGCACTAGCACATTTTAGAAGACAGATTCTATTTTGGAATCCATGAAGTTCTTGTATTTCCCAGTGGTTATTCTGACAATGGGTGGGTGGGCCAGGCACTGGAATGTTATATAGAAGAGTCAGAATGACAAGCATGGGATGAATTTTCCTGTATATCCAGTTTTTGAGAAACACATATGTGGTGCTTAATATCCGGTGATAATTAATGGAACACAAAAGAAACTTGAAAAGACAGCCTTATTTGTTTGACAGGTGATTTTTGATCTAAATCTTGCAATTCTGAAACTTGTAATTTTCCAGCCAATTAATGTAGACATTCTCTACTACTCATGTTTCAGGTATATCTGTATATTAGACCTCTGCTTTCAGCATGCTTTTTTCATCAATATCTAGGACTAACTTTGAGATGGTTTTTAATTCAGCAACTCTTCTAAAATTAGTGATGACATGCTGCACTAATTTCTGTGAGCCAGGCTTATGTGCCTCTTTCCTTCAATAAGGAACAACATAGTAAGCTAAGGGAATGAACTGTAGAACAAATTCCTGGTCAACTGAGGTAGATGATATAAAAATTTGACCTTCATTAAGCAATTTACTTATTCTTTTTATGTCTGCTCAAAACCACTCTTATGGCCCATTATGGTCAACGGTGACCATTATCATGATCAAATGAATTTATTGGTATACTCACCTTATCCTGACTGGGAAAATCTAACAGTGACTTAGGTTCACAATCTTTTGCATTATAATGATCAGCTATTTTGTCTTTATGTATTTCAAGTAAGAAAATGTCTAAAGTCTGTGTGAATCACTATTCCCATTAACTTTCTAAAAATGGTTTGATGGGGATTATTTTTATATCATTTCTACTGATATTCTATACAACCACTTACATTCCAGATAGAGAAACAGGGCAGAAAAATTAAAACACAGATGAAGTGAAGAAGAAAAGTCAGCATCACAAGCCTACAACTTCCTTATGTTATCAAATCAGTAATAGATATTATAAGATTCATAATCTTTAACAGAAAAAAGGAATAGGAGGAGGATTTTTTAATCATTTTCATTGCAATAATCTTATTAAATGAGAAGAGGCACACAGCCATAATTTCCTTTTAGTGCTCATGGAAAATCAATAAAATTGTATCATCTTTTATGCCAAACTGGATTAGTTTATATCACTGAAGATAATGTCTTGCAACTTAACTATAGGTCTAAAGAGTAGAGATGTAATAGTTATAATTGAGACAAGTCACAACCAGTATTAACATATACTTTTACAGTAAAATCTTATTTGGAAATCTCAATTTCTGGATTTCTTGATTAAGTGAAAAACAAAATTTACAGTGTACTTTCAGAGGCAAGAAAACATCATCTAAAATGCACATAATATTCTTGCAGTTATAATGTGATTTCTTATATATCATTTTAATTGTATTACTTATAAGTGTTTATAGTGTGTTAAATAAAAGCTAACAATGTCTTGCCACTTGGAAATACTGGTAGATCTAGACTAATAAAAAGAATAAAGAATATTATACTCAGTATTTTATGAGTAGAGTTTATACAAAGTACATTTTATACAGTTTCCCTCAGTAAAGTAAATCAACTCTGTAAAAAATTTGGTATTATAATATTAATTTGCATATGAATATTTACTTAATACACATTATAAAATAGAAAATTAACATACGCTTTCAATAAACTTAAAATTTTAGAATTTTAGAGTGTATGTGATAACATCAATGAGTATGAATTATTTTTAATTATTCATTTATGCTTAAGGATTCTTGAATCATTATTTGCAGTGTCTTACATACATCTGTATCATAAAGCTGATAGATGTAGAAAGCTTTATAGAACCATTTATGTCAGTAAGAGGACCAAGTGGATTTCTTTGATTCATCAAGCTAACAGTAAAGGATATGAGCTATGAAATCTATTGTCAATAGAAATGTCATTTTTGAAATACAAAGTCAGAGCTATTAACTCGTATCTAAACAGATGTTATAATGATTAAAATCTCCCACTTCTCCTTTTATAGGGTCTCCCATCTCTGTTTTCAGTTCTGGGGGAGTTTTTCAGGACATGTACATTTCAAAGCAAAGAACACAAGTTTAACTAAACTGGTATAATTAGTCACCCTAGCTAATGGGATTAGGGTAAGAAATTGAGAAATTTTATGAGGCTTACAGGAGCAATCCTATCACTTCAGACTTTTTTGGGCCCTTGTCATATAAAAGTAGGCTAAAAAACATTTATTTTATGAAAAAAGAGAGGGGATTATTTAGAAAGTAAGAATTTTTTCTGTTACATGATCCTCATTCAGTTCACAACACATTAAAAATTCATTTTCCATTTCACCTCCAGATTAAAAATTGTACTAACTTTATTTTTCAGTGCTGAAAAGGACATCGCAAAATCCCACCCTTAAACTTCATTTTGTGCCCTAAATTAGGTTATTTATAAGGTTTGTGTTATTAAGTTCTCTGAAATCTTTATATTTATCATTTCTTTCTGTCTTCCAAAAATTTTACTATATTTTGACATCTGATTTATCCGAGAGATGAAAGCATATATATATATATATATATATATATATATATATATAATTTTGTTTTAAAATTGTGTTTTCTTTTTTCTTCTGAGGGAATATCTATCTCAGTTTTATAAGTGTTCAGTGAATCTGAGTGTATCACTGCCATTTACCTTAAATGTTCATTCTTGTAGTCATCTTCAAAATGCCTAACAGATGACATCTCTTATTTCTCACATAATTCACATACCATATTTCAGATTATTTTCAAGTTCCTTTCTGAGGCACCTGCTGAGTATGGAGCCAGTGTTGACCCACTTTGGCTTATATACTCTTTTAGTTGTGGTTACTTCTTCCAGCCAACAAAGGCAGTTGGTTGTGTACAAACCTTAAAGAGTTGCTTTGCTTCTTTTAGGCCCTGTCAACAGGCATGGAGTCCCAGCACCTGGTTTTGAAATGTACACCTGCTCTAAGACGATCCTCGATCATATCAGTATGATATGTAGTACCTTAGGCATTTCTGTGCCTCGTTATCCAAGAACTCTAAATCCAGACTCTATATGCATTTATTCAGTCTTTGATCCCACCAAGCATGCAACTTCAGTTGCTGCTGAAGTTTTCTATTCATTTTCTGGTCTATGGAAATATTTTACCTGCTTAGGGTTATATCATTTTATTTCATTTGTACTTATTATCAACACTGACACTTTGAACAGGAAGGAACATTTAAATGCAGGAGGGATAGCCTTATCTTAGCCTGAAGTTCTCAGGTTTCTTTTAAAGATTCCATCATACTCTCTTGTCTACTATGGCAAATATACTCAATGTGATATATTCACACCCCAACAGCCTGCAATCAGCAAGTAATACTTAACATTTCATATAACCTCTCATAGAATACACAGTGATGATTTCTGTAACCTCCACAATACCTTCAACTTTTCCATCCTCCATCTCTATAACACTAACTTTGCCCCTCCCTTATTTAAACTATTTGCCTACTGCTTATCTCCATAGTTTCTACAAGTACTGATCCTTGCATAAATGTATTCATGTTGCACCAACAGAAACTGATTTAGGCCAACTATTGTGTCATATAAAATTGATTGTCATTTAAAGAAGATAAATTCTACCTTACCTGAAAGCCTCTAAATTAATCAGTGGCTTTCTACTAATTAAAATAATTACTTGCTGCTCTCAGAGTCAAGAAGATTGACATCATTCACCTCACTTTCCAGAATATGAATGGAAGGCAGAAGACAAATGAAAACACAGAATGACATTTAATTCTTATTTGTGAGTTTATTCTAAAAGTGCTAGTATAGAAAAACACTTAGGTGCCCTATGCCTATATCTTTTTTTCATGTATAGAAGACTTCATGTGAATTGAAGTAGTAAACAAATTTATCAAATCTGATTTGAGAAATAATAATAAAATATAATAATATTAATGGCATGACATAATAATATACTACTTTTAATGGAATTATTACTGAGTTACTATAGGTTGTAAGAAATAATAGAGATCCTTGACTAATATGCCACATCATCTAAATAGTAATATTTTTTAAATGTTAGCATAAATTCACAACAATATTATTGGAATTAATAGAACCCAGTGATCTTAGGCAGATTTCCCTTGGACTCATTTGTGTTTCTGGGTGAGTTGGAACACAGAATTCTACCACCATAGTCAATATATTAAAAAATTCTTTCATTATAGTTAGAAAACAAGAGAAAAAAAACATGAAAACAATTCTGCAGCAGAGAGTAGAGAGGTCAAAATTAACACATTAAAATGTACTCAACATTATCAACCAAAAGAGATATGGATTTGAAAATAACAATGAGATGTCATAACTCACCTACTAGAATAAAAAGTAATGATAGCATTAAAACGCTTTTAAGGTTATGAAGAAACTTGTCATCTTCTATTGGTAGGAATACAAAAAGACAAAACCACTCTGGGATAAAATTTAGTATAAAAATAAGTATTTCTTTACCATATGACCTAATAATTCTACTTTCTTGATTTTTAATACCACAAAATGAAAAGGTATATTGAAACAATAGCCTTTAAATAAAGGCTTATAGCAGCGCAATGGTACTAGTACCAAACTAGAAACAACCCAGATGTTGACAAGTGAAAGACTAAACAAACTACAATGCAGTTTTTCTGTAAAATACATTAATGACTAAGAGAATGAGCTATTGATATATACAATCACAAACAAATCACAAGAGACACAGGCTGAGTAAGAAAGTTCAATCTCTAAAGTTCTGTTTTATGTAATTACACTTACACTGAGATGAAATTTTACATCATCTTATTGTCTACCATGATTAGATGAAACCATAGCATAGATATAAAATGTATTACAGGAGACCCTTGTGATTATATACCGTTTTATATTCTTGTGATAAGTCATTTGGATAAAGAATCTAAGGTATAACAGGCATTTCATTGGTCTTCATACCAATTGGCATAAAGATAAAATCACCTAGAAGATGAAAAAATATACAAGTATATACACATGCAAATACATATACATACAAACTGTATGTTATATGTAGTGTTAGATCATTACACACATATATCTATGTATATATGTGTATGTATGTATGTATCTATCTATTTACTTATCCATCTATCTATCACCTGTTTAGGTTAATTTTGTGGTTTAATATGATTCATGAGTTAAATAAATAAATTAAATGTAGAATAACAAGAAACAGACCTACTTCAATTCATCAGGTATAAAAGTTTAGGTATTCAGAAAATATCTTATTTTATAATTATCAGATATTTGTCACAAAAATGTAATGTGCCTAACTTTCAAAATATTGCTAAATTTATATTGCTCAATTACAACTTTTAGAAGAATTTCTTCTCCAACACTTTCCACACATAATTATTCTGAGAACAACTGAGTTAAACTTAAGCAGACAAATATTTAAATGTTTGTTACCTGATGGTCACTGTCCTACTTTATGCTTAACAACTACACCATGAAATTATCATTGATTGCACAATGAAAATTTTCTCATAAATAAAAAATTAAGTAAAAGTGAGCTATTCTTTCAAGTCATAATGACTTGTGAAATGATGGTATTTAAGCTAGATATATAGAAAAAAAATTAATGAAAATTAAATACAAAATTTTAGAAGATAATATCTTTTCTATGATTCTATTGGAACCTGTCTTTCATTGGCTTCCTTTACCCATCTATTCTATAAATAGCCCAGAAAGAAAAAAAAAGAGATGTCTACTTCAGAATTGGGAAGATGCTGATAGCCTGAAGAATGATTCAGATAAGCTCAGTTTGCCAAATGAATGAATCTTATTCTAGCTTACTTACATAGTATGTAACTATTATTCATTATTTAGCAGAAACTTTGTTATGAGTTCAAGAACAAAGAGCAGTAAAGAGAAGTAAACACATTTTATTTATGTGGTATCGGCAGTGTTCCTTAATGAGCCAATGAAACATGAATTTGTATTCTTTTCGAAAAAAATAAATGATACAATTACATGTAGTTTTCACTATGTATTTTCTTTGTTAGTTAATAACAAATGCTTCTCATAGTTAAAGGACTAATACTAAGACTTTGAACTAGATATGGTGGCTCTAGTCTGTAATCTCAACCACTGGGGAGACAGAGATGCTGGCACTGGTTTGATGTCAATCTGGAAACAAAAGTTATCAAGACTATCTAAATCACTGGCTCGGCTCAGTGGCAGGTGCTTGTTTTTACAGCTGCTAGGTAAGCACAATACCTGGTACACTCATGTTGCACATATCATCTTCAGCAACACCAGGAAGCAAAGGCGGCAGCTTCTACTTTCCTAACAACAATATCACAATTTTTAGAACATTTCTGAAAAATAAAAAGAAACAAAAAACTAAGCATAGTTACTCATCCAAGTTTTATTTAATAAAGTAAACATAATAGTATATCCAATAGTTAGAAATGGTTACAGTCACAAATGTTGATACTAGACATGCAAAAATATATTTTATATTTTATTTACTAGTCTGATAATCCAAATGAGTGAAAATTATAATCTACAATATTTAAGCTCTAGGCATAATTTTCAAAGCCATAGTTGAACATGTAAAAATAATAAAATGATGTTTTCTTGGGCTTGAAGATTATGTTTGTCCTTTGAATGCTTATAACTTTTTAATTACAAATGAAAAAGATTTCAGTTATAGAAAAAATAGTTTCACCTGTCTGAATGACAGAATAGATAGATTACATTTCTCAGACTGCTTTTCACTCAGTGTGCCAATATAGCCACTTTCTCCTTCAATGTACAAGTGCAAGTGTTATTGTTGGGCACAAATCTCAAGTCTTAATCCTTATCGCATAGAAGAATCAATACCTTCCTTTACTTCCCCTCCGTATAGGTAGGAGTATGGATTTGTAAATGAATTACTTTTAGCGCTGCAATAAAGGAACATTTACCCTTGGATTACTCAAATGAACCTGTCATTTTAACAGAAATACATTTCTTTAAATTGACTGTATTTAGGCCTCTCTTTGCTATAGTTAGAATCATGTATCTTTTCCAAGTGTTAGTATCCACAGTTGGCCATTGTCATAATATTTGACATCTACTTTTCAGCCAAGTGGCAACTTTAACAGACATATCTGTTGTAGTTGAATAATGAATGGCTCTTTTTATTCCAAGGCACAATGGATGGTAAAACCTTAAAGACTGTAGTGAATGGATATGCAAAGTTTTGTTGCCTTGCTGATTTGAAATAGCCAGCTGCTATATGTTAACAATGGCAGAAATGTATCTCTTACTTGGAAACTCTTTGAAGGGTCTTTTGCATCATAAGCAATAATAGGAAATTTTGTCTAATAAAGACAATTGATTAACCCAATCAATTTTAGGGCAGGTATAGTTAAAATAAGAAAGATGTCATTCTTTCTGATGGAGACATAGAATTCCAGTGTGTGTGTGTGTGTGTGTGTGTGTGTGTGTGTGTGTGTGTGTGTGTGTGTGTATGTGTGTGTGTGTGTGTGTATCGCATTTTCTTGATACATTCATCTAATGAGGGGTGTCTGGGGTGGTTCCATAGCTTAGCTATGGTAAATAATACTGCATACTGCAATAAACATAGTTGTGCTGGTAGCCTTAGTTTGTGATCATTTGGGTAAATGGCCCAAAGTGGGATTGCTGGGTCATATTTTTTTTTCTTGCTATTGTTTCTAATGTATTTATAATGTACCAAGTGATTTTTTTGTTTCTTTGTATGTTCCTCCCCCACGGTATAACTCCTGTTTTCCCTGTATTTGATGTCGGTGTCCTGCATCTTGTATATACACTTCTCTAATTCGGGGAGGGGAAGGGAAAAAACAAAATGCTTAAATAAAGATACAGGTTGACGCGTTGTAACAATGAGATGTACAAAACACTATGTTAAAAACTAACTTTACAACTTTGGGGGTGGGAGGGGGGGATAAAAGGGGAGATAGTTATGGAGGTGGAAGGGAAGGGATGGTATAGGAAAACAAAAGAGGACACAACAATCCTCAATAGGAAATGTACTCATTACCTTGCTCATGTAACTGTAACCCCTCTGTACAGCATTTTTATAATAAAAACGTACACAAAAAGGAGGAGATCATTTAAAAATGTTAAGTATTATATAAAATGTAGTTTGATAAATCTGTTTCCTGAATAAGTATTGTCAGAAGCTAAAGAAAAATGCAAGCACTAAATCTTTGCAGAGAATCTTTAGAAAATATAATTAGTTCATTTCAACTTGGTTATTTTCATCCTTTCAGATGAATTTTTGTTTTTGTTTTGTATCTGCTCCAGAATTTAGGAATGGAAAAGGTACATTTTTAACTTTTTATGATTCCACCATTACAGTTTTCCATGAAAGTTTTCTAATAAGAAGTTTTAATCTTTCTACATATTAAAACATGAATGGTAGTTCCTAGATTTTTATTGTATTTCCCTTATAGATTTCACCTATTTGACTTTTTCCAGCTGAGATATAAGGAATTCTTACTATCATTTTGTATTTGTTCCCTTTTCTTTCTTGAGTTATTTTCCTTTTTCTCCCAAAATGTAATAAAGTATATAATTCTATGATCTTTTTTGTACTTTTATCTTCTTTATTATAGGTTAGTGTACATAAATTGGACTTGGTACTGAGTGAGACTCACTCTTGACTAATCGTTGGGAAAGATTTTTGGATAGAGCATGAAACTGACCAGAAATACAATGGTATAATATTTGGATATGTTGAATTCTAACATAGTGTCTAGTAAGTGTCACTGTTGAATTAGTGCACCTTTCGTCCCACCATTTCTAGTGATTTCACTTCCCCTCCCCTTATCAGCTAAACATATGTAACACAAAGGATATAGTAATCAAAAACAGTCACAAAAGAGAATAAACCAAAGGAAAATAAAAGAAAGAAGAAATAACTGCAAACTAAAATAACAAAAATCCTCATTTTCTTTTCTTGGTGTTCATTTTGATAAGCATCATTTTGTAAGGTCAGCTGCACATAGCTCTGAGCCATTGTGATTCTTTCCTAAGAATATTCTCCTTTGTTCTCACTGTGTAAATGGTTAGAATACTATGTAATTAATCATGCTAGTGTAATTTTTTTTTCTTTTACTATCCATTGGATTAAGTTGTAGATCTATAGACATATTCTAGTCATTACATATGAGGGAACCCATGAAGCCTATGTTTCTTTGGATCTAGATTACTTCACTTAACATAATTTACTCACCAGACACTGTTTTGAAATTGAACTTTACAACTTGATGGGAAGGGGTACCAGGAAGGGGCAATGTGGGAGAAAATGAAGAGAGAATGACACTGTTCAAAAAGAAATGTACTCATTACTGATGTATGTAACAGTAACCCCTCTGTATACCAGCTTTACAACAAAATTTACATTAAAAAAGAAAAGGTGGGACAAAGGTGGGACTCATGAGACACTATGTGGAAAATGAACTATGCCTCTTGTGCATGGGGATGGGAGGAAAAACTGGGAGACAGAGACGGAAGGGGTGACATTATTCAAAAAGAAATGTATGCAGTACCTGGCATATGTAACTGTAACTTCCTGTCCATCACTTTTACAATAGCAATAAAATATATTTAAAAACAGAAAAAAATATTTGGTTGAGGATTTTAAAATAACTTTAATATGAGACTTACGTGAGAAGTTTCGTGGAGAAAAACAATCCCATTGAAAACTTTCTGTTGCAGTTTTCCAACTTCCTCTGATAAATTCAATGAAGTTAATAATTTTAATTAATAAAATGAGATTTCATTGATGTTTAAGAATTTGCAGAAAAATATGTGAAGGATAAGATAAAATAATAATAGCATAAATAATATTCAAATGATAATTCTCATTTCAATCAAAACAAACCCCAGCACCAGTACCCATGTATCCTTGGGTGTTATAGTTACAAGATCCTTTTAGGATTAAGCAGGCACTGTGTATTCAGAAGACAAGAGCAGCTTTCTGGAGAATATGTGAAGTTTTCTACAGTGATGAAACTAAATAAAATATCATCTTCTCAAACTAAGCTACAGTTGTGTTTATTTTACCTAGCTTTGAATGGCCCAAATATTTAGAAAAGTAATGTTATTTTTATTTCACACATACTCAATTCTAAACAAATTAGTGCTAATTAGTTATATTAACACCGCAGACATTTTATTTAAAGAAATGTATAGTTTATATAAATCTGACAAAGGTGATGTCACTTTAGGAATCGAGATATAATACACTTTACATGTTCAAATACTATTAATTCCTTTCAGGTGTGATGGAAATCTTATGCCATTTGTTTGTGTGCCTGAGTGTTCTAATTTTATTTTAAACTAATTTGTGGAAACTGTTATGTTTAGTAGACACTAAGTTATAGGTACTGAAGGTAGTGAAATAAACAGGATTAAAATTAAGGTATATTCTCACAAAACTGTAACTTTGTTGTGGAAACTGGGAAACACAGATACACATACATTAAAAATACTCAAACAAAGGACACCACTTCAGATAGTGGATTTTAGGACCACTTCAAATAGTTATATTGTGATAAAAGAGAAAAACAGAAACAGAATTGGGACTCAAAGCTCTAATTCTGTCTTCTATAAAGGGTGGATCAGTAAAGGAGGTGGTGACCTTGATCCTAAATAGTAAAATGAGGGGGCACACTGTATATCATACTCTTATATACACATGTTTAAGAGCTAATCAGAACTCTGATCTTGACTAAATGTATAATAAAGTAACACAGGTAACATTGATTAACTATTCAATGTCAGAATCACAACAATAAGAAAAAAAATCTTATAAGCTCACATATCTCAAGGAATGGACACATTTTAGCAGTATAATGATGTTCTCTAGATGTGGGTATCAAGAATCTACATATATAGATTGACTTTGATACGGATGTAGGTTCTTCTGATGTTAACATGCAAAGAATGACCTTAGGAACCATTGGTTTAGTTTCTCAGAAGAATTTTTTTTATCTGTATAATTTTAATGGATAACCCATTTTATCTTGAGTTAAATTTGATACATTATCACTCATAAAATGATGGTATAAGTTATAATAGATGATTAACCTATTGTATCTTCTATCACTTGCTACTTTATAATCCTTTTTAAAGGTTGTATAGAGAAAGTCACACCGGGTGCCGCTGGCTCACGCCTGTTATCCTAGCTACTCAGGAGGCTGAGATCTGAGGATCGTGGTTCAAAGCCAGCCACAGCAGGAAAAGTCCATAAGACTCTTATCTCCAATAAACCACTAGAAAACTGGAAGGGACGCTTTGGCTCAAGCGGTAGAGCGCTCCCCTTGAGCTGAAGAGCACAGGGACAGCACCCAGGCCCAGAGTTCAAGCCCCACGACTGACGAAAAAAAAGTCACATAATTTATAGCAATATTTCAAGAAATATATACTTTTAAATGTGCAAATGAAAATAATCTTTTATTAATTTGTTCTCTACAACCAATATAGAATCCCTTATTTATTTATACTGTTTTCCATTAGCAGTTACAGAAAACCTGTTGTTGCTTAATGCATACTGAAAAATAGACTTTCTCAACTTACATAACCATACAACTAGACAAATAAAAAATAGAGATACCATGAGATACAAATTAGTTTAAAAAATCAATAAGGGGAAAGAACACGGAAGTACTTTCTCCATTAGTAAAACTATAAGTTGGACAACTAGATGCAATTTTAGGAGATCTTTGCTTTGTGACTGTAATGTATTGGTTTTCTTCCCAGTGAATTCAGGGGTGGGGGGAAAAGTACAATATATAAGATATATTTGTTGGTATAAGAAAATAATAAGCTTAATTTATTTGTGATGAGAAAATACTTAGAATAGCCAATGTAGCTCTCTATTAATTAATATATAATCAACACCAATTGAGAAGACTTGGAAGCAAATATGGACTCACAAAAATGGATCCTAAAATACAAGCTCCCTTTAGGAAGCGAATACTGGACATGATTAATAAGATTGGGAGAAGAATCAGATTCATATTCAAGCTCCAAATTGAACAATGTAAGTAATTCAAGTGATACTTTCAAATTAAAAGTTGATGAGAGATAAACAACTAAAGAAAACTAGCTCACTTTAGAAGCCTAAACATTTCTCCACCTCTGGGGTATACAGATGAGAACTATCACCTGCTGTTTTCTCCTATCAGGAGGTTTTCAGGCATTTATTTCTGAAACAAGAAAGACATGAAGGCATAAAGTAATTCCCTTCCCATCTTTGTTGTTTTTATGAACAGAATCACATAATTCTAATAAAGCAATCCACAATTATATTTATCATGATGGTTGATATAATGAAAATAATTATAATAATGAAATAATAAAATGGTACTAATTTCAGAAGAAAGTGCCTTTATGTCAGTTAATCTGTTGGAATATGAATTGCATAGCTGAATCACACATTGATTCAAATACATGCTTAAATGTTAATAAAGTTACCATGGAAGCTAAAGGAAAAAATTCATTTTATAAGTATGCTGACATTAATTGTCTTTTCCCCAACCAATAAAATAATGATTTTAGACCAATCTTTTTTTCCATAATTATTAGAAATCATATAATTTCTTTTGGAAAAATTATTTGAAAAATATTTGCAAATACTATTTTTTTAGTGAAAATCACACTTCTGCAAACTGGAGCTACCGAGGCTCTTTGTTAAACACATCAGATTTCTGCCTTTTAATCCATGCCTTACATTAAATTATAAATATTATATTCTATGTTCAGAAAAATAATTATTCTTTGCAGAAGATAATATTTTTAACTTGAAAGGGAAGTCAATATGTTCTGCTGTTTATTTAAGAAATTGATTTCCAAAAATAGAACAGTTTAAATTATTTTCTTACTAGCGATGTTAATTCCAAACCTATTAGACCAAATCTATTGTGAGGTAAAAAGAAATATAATAAAGGGATTCATAATTATTTTATGATGGGTACCGGTATAATTAAACAATAGCAATCATGAAGAAGCAGGATGGCACAAGCTTTAATGAACATAGCTATAAGTAAAATAGTATGAAGACAATATATTATATAAATAAATATATAATAGCATATGTCTTACTCTATAATTTATATATACAGTATCTAAGTATTTGAGAGATTGACTAGTTTTAGAAATAAACCATTGAACAGATTTCTCCTTACTCCTTCCCTGGTGGTTCTTTTGTCTTCTTCTTGGCTGTTTTAAGCAAAAACATACAGAGAAGCAAGCAACACTTGCAATCCAGCCAACTCATTTATTTTTTCTTTTTAGATACTCCGGGATTATGCTGTAACTAATAAATGATAGATATTTTAACTGGACAAGGAAGATATTTCTTGATAGTTTGATTTGCATTTGCCAAATAGTTAGAAATACTGGATTTAAAAAATATGGTTGTCATTTATTTTCTTTTGCTAGACCTGGGGCTTGAAACGAGGGCCTGGATGCTATCCCTTGAGCTTCTTTTGCTCACAGAGCTTGATATCTGAGCCCAAGCTTCACTTCTAGCTTTTTGAGTCTCAGATACTTTCCAGCAGCCTTGGATGGCTTTGAACTGTGATCCTCAGATCTCAGACTCCTGAGTAGCTAGAGTTACAGTCATGAACCATCCAGCAGCAATTTGTATTTTTAAATTCTTTAACCAGATTGTTTCCTCATATTTACATAAAGTTGCATAAATACACATATGCATATATGTGAATATATGTATATATAATTTTGATATTTATTTCTCATTCTTCTTTCTGTGCCCATCCTGAGCTTACCTGTTTACCTTCCCCACTCCTATAGTACTTCCTTTGGGTTCTTGTCTATTTGTTTGTTTATTTATTTTCTAGCATCAACATATGAGAAAAAAAAATCACATGGTATTTGTCTAAGTCTAGCCGATTTTGCTTACCTAGATGTTTTTCAGTTTCATGTATTTTCCTGAAAACAATATAATTTAAATCTTTCTCACTATGTATGATATTTCATTATGCGTAAGTTCCATATTTTCTTTTTTGGGGGGGGTCCGGTCGTGAGGCCTGAACTCTGGGCCTAGGCGCTGTCCCTCAGCTGTTCAGCTCAAGGCTAGTGCTCTACCACTTGAGCCACAGCACCACCTCCGGCTTTTTTCCTTTTGCTTATGTGGTGCTGAGGAATTGAACCCAGGGCCTCATGCATGCAAAGAAAGCACTTTACCACTGAGCCACCTTCCCAGACCCAAGTGCCATATTTTCTAAATTAATTAATTTGTAGGTACCTAGGCTAATTGCATGACTCAGCTATTGTGAAGTGTGCTGCAATGATCATGGAATGTGTACTTATCTCTATTGTGTACTTTCTTGCATTCCTTTGCATATAGCCAGTAGTGGTAGAGCTGGATCATACAGTAGTTCTATTGTTAGTTCTCTGAAAAATCTCTATATATTGATTTTCAGATCAAGTTCCATAATTTATATTCTCAATAGCATTCTATAAGGATGCTTTTTTCTGCTGCATTTGGAAACCATGTGTTCTTTGTTTACATGACAATATTCATTTGGACTGGGATAAAGTGGAATCCGAATGCTGCTTGGATTTTTATTTTCATCATAAAGAATATTGGACATTTCTCATTTGTGCACATCTTCTCTGAATATAATTTAACTCAATATGTTCATTTTGGTGTAATTTATTCTTCTGTAGTGTGATTTTTGAACTGTTTATATATTCCAAATATTAAAGATTTTATTCTTATTATATGATTTATTTTTGACTGTCCTGGGGCTTGAATTCTGGGACTGAGGTCTGTCACTGAGCTTCTTTTTCTTCAAGACAAGCATTTCACCACTTGATTCACAGTGCCAATTCAGGCTCTTTTGAGTAGTTGTATTGGAGATAAGAGTCTCATGGAGTTTCCTGCCAAAGCTGACTTTGAACTTTTGAACTCTGATTTTCAGATCTCAGCCTCCTGAGTAGCTAAGATTATAGACATGAGGCACAAGTGCCAAGTTATATTCTATATGTGTGTGTGTGTGTGTGTGTGTGTGTGTGTTTTAAATATTGTAAATAGTGTGTGTAAAAATATTGTACAGGGGGTTACAGTTACATGAGTAAGGTAATGAGTACATTTCTTATTGAGCATTATTACCTCCTCCTTTGTTTTTCCCCTACCATCCTTTCCCTCCCCACCTCCCCAAATCCTCCCTTCCTCTCACTCCCAAAGTTGTAAAGATCATTTTCAACATAGCATCTTGTACATCTCATTGTTACAATGGGTCAACCTGTATCGTTATTTCAGCATTTTGTTATTTCCCTCCCCCCCCCTGCAAATTATGAAAATGGATATACAAGATTATATAAAGTGAAGTAAGCCAGTCCCAAAGAAACATAGGCCCCATGGTTTCCCTTATTTGCAATAACTAGTATATGTCTGAAACAAGCAGAAAAGGTCAGATAAGTTGATGTTAGGTGAAATGAACCCCAAGATAAGTATTCAAATGTTTTTTTCTTTCATGCTATTGTTTCTAACATATTTATAAGATGATTTCCTTGTTGCTTTGTATGTCCCTCCCCCTCAGTATAACCCCTACTTTCACTGTATTTGATGTTGGTATAATTTGTGGAGGGGAAGGGAGAAAACAAATCATTTAACTCGGGATACAGGTGGACCCATTGCAACAATGAGATGTACAAGTCATTATGTCAAAAAAATGAACTTTACAACTTTGGCAGGGGACAAGGGGGGGATGGGAAGGGAATGGAAGGGGAAACAAAGGAGGAGGCAAAAATGCTTGATAAATGTACTCATTATCTTGCCCATGTAATTGTAACCCCTCTATAAGGAATTTTTACAAAAAAAAAATACAGGGCACTAGAGTCAAATACAGTAAAACAGATGTTATACTATGAAGGAAAAAGATACAAAAGAAACAAAAGATCACGTAGTACATTATAAATACATTAAGAACAAGAGCAAGAAAGAAAAAAATGACTTGTGTCCCTATCTTGGGGTTCATTTAGCTTAACATCATCATTTTTTATTTTATTTTTAATACGTTTTTTACTGTAAAAATACTGTTCAGAGGGGTTACAGTTACATGAGCAAGGTAATGAGTACATTTCCTGTCAAGCATTGTTACCTCCTCCTTTATTTTTCCCCTACCATCCCTTCCCTCCCATCTCCATGACTACACTGACCCCTCCTCCTTTGCCCTCCTCCCCATGTAAAGTTCATTTTTCAACATAGCGTTTTGTATATCTCATTGTTACAATGGGTCAAACTATATCCCTATTGGAGCATTTGGTTTTTTCCCTTCCCCTCCTCAAGCTAGAGAAGTGTATATACAAGATGCAGGGCACCAACATCAAATACATTGAAAACAGGGGTTATACCATGGGGGAGGAACCTATAAAGAAGCAAAAAAATCACATGGTACATTATAAACGATTTAGAAACAATAGCAAGAAAGTGAAAGGCTCTTGTGTCCCTATCTTGGTGTTCATTTCGCTTACCATCATCTTATCTGGTTATATGTACATAGCTTTTGACCTTTTCTAGTTGTCCCAGACATATAATAGCTATTGCAAATAAGGGAAACCATAGGACCTATGTTTCTGTGGGCCTGGCTTACTTCACTTAATATAATTTTTCCAAGTCTTTCCATTTCCTAACAAATGGAGCAATATCATTCTTTCTGATGGAGGTATAGAATTCCATTATATATGTATTATATTATGTATTATAATATATATAATTATATATATATATATATATATATGTATGTCACATTTTCTTGATCCATTGATCTACTGAGGGGCATCTGGCTTGATTCCATACCTTAGCTCTGGTAAATAATGCTGCAATAAACATAGTTGTGCTGGTAGTTTTAGTATGGTCTTGTTTGTGTTCATTTGGGTAAATACCCAAAAGTGGGATTTCTGGGTCATATGGGAGCTCTATATGGAGTCTTTTGAGTAATCTCCACACTACTTTCCAAAGTGATTGAACAAGTTTACACTCCCACCAACAATGCAGTAGGGTTCCCTTCTGGCCACATCCTCTCCAGCATCTGTTGTTATTAGATTTCTTGATTATAGCCATTCTAATTGGGGTGAGGTGGAATCTCAATGTTGTTTTGATTTGCATTTCTTTCTAATTTTTTTGTCCGGTTATGGGGCTTGAATTCTGGGCTTGGGCGCTGTTCCTGTGCTCTTCAGCTCAAGGCGAGCGCTCTACCGCTTGAGTCACAGAGCCACTTCTGGATTTCTATTGGTTTATTGGAGACAAGAGTCTCACGGACCTTCCAGCCTGGGCTGGCTTTGAACCGTGATTCTCAGATCTCAGCCCCCTCAGTAGCTAGGAATACAGGTGTGAGCCACCGGAGCCCGTCTTGTATTTCATTTATGGCTAGGGAGGTTGAGCATTTCTGCATGTGTCTAGTGGCCATCCTTCTTTCCTCTTCAGAGAAGTTTCTCTTTAAGTCTTTAGCCCACTCATTTATTGGGCAGTTGTTTCTTTGAGGATTTGTTGTTAGGGGATTTATATTTTTGAGTTCCAAGTATATTTTTGATATGAGACTTGTCTATTGTATGGCTAGTGAAGATCTCCCAATCCATGGGCTTTCTATTGATCTTGCCAGCTATGTCTTTTGCCATGCAGAAGCCCTGCAATTTCATGCAATCCCATTTGTGCAACCTTTCTTTAAGTTGTGTCTCTGAGTCTCTATTAAGAAAATTTTGGCCTTTTCCAAGGAGCCTTAAACCTTGTCCTATTCATTCCTGTACAGTTTTCAGGGTGTCTCCTTTGACTCCGAGGTCTTTGATCCATTTGGAGTTGATTCTGGTGTAGGGTGATATATAAGGATGTAGCTTCAGCTACCTTCTTTCTTATGCATCTCATAATGGTTACTTTTGAAGTTGAAAGTTGTAAAAAAAATTTTTTTTTGGGGTGCTACTGGCTCACACCGGTAATCCTAGCTATATAAGAAGCTAAGATTTGAACATTGTAGTTCAAAGCCATCCCAGACTGGAAAGTATATAAGACTTTTACCCCCATTACCCACCTAAAATCTGGCTCCCATGGTAGAATGCTAGTATTGAGCAAAAAAGCTCAAGCAAAACAGTCAGACCCTCAGTTAAAACCTCAAGACTGTCACACTTGAGTGAGCATGTGCATGTGCATGCACTTGCGCTTGCGTGTGCATGCACACCCACACCCACATCCACACCAAAAAACAAATTAATAAAAAGATTATAATAATAAAGATAAACTTTATAATTTGGTGCAATCCCATGCATCAATTCTTATTCTTCTATCATGTTGCCATTTGACTTGGTAGTGTAAGTCCTCAGCAAATTATCAAGCTAATCAAGCTGCAGGTCTTACACTAAAGTATTTGATCCATTTTATTGCTTTCAAACAGGATGAGAGATAAGTGTGTCCGTTCATTAGACTACATGTGAATATACAATTTATTCTTAAATCATTTGTTAGAAAAATTAGTTTTCCTTCATCAGATATTTTTGGCACCTTAACCAAGAATCTAATAACTTGCATGGACTAATTTCTGAGTCTCTTATTCATTTCCATTTCTCTGTGTGTCTGTTTTATTTTGCTGGAACCATGCAATGTTCTTTGTTACTATGGGTTTGTACAATAATTTGACTTTGATTTTCTGAAAGCCTCAGGTCCTTCTCTTTTTGCTCATGATTAGTTCAGCAATGATAAAAATAAATAAGTGCTATTAACATAATCTGCAATGAACGTATCTTTGTAAAAATTCAGATGTAACTTTACTACATTTTGTTAAGTTACTGACTTATTTTCAGATACCCTAGGAATGGTCAGGTTAACTAGCACTTTCAGTAAATTTAATTTAAATACACTTTGAGACAGAGTTTTATTTCAAGGGAAGTAAAACAACAATTAGCTGGTAATATGGTACAAAAATTAATTTCTTTGCTGAAATTTGATGATTCTAGCTTTAAACGTAAAATAAAAAGTAAGGAATATGTTTTATTGTGTTGCTATCAACTAATAAATAACATCTGAATCAAATATTAATGCTGTAATTTGGATTTTGTTGTTCAAGATATACTTTTAAAACCATTAGGGTTTTGAATTCACAGACCTTATCAACAGTGTTGAAATACAAGCAGTAGCTTATTGCAATTATTTACGTTACATTTTGGACTATACTCACCTGTCTTAAATTGTATAAAGTGGCAATTAATGTTTAAACAATCAGTCTGCCTTATATTCCATTTTTCTTTAACCTATGACAGGGACAAATAACACAAAGTAATAATTTCTTTTTTTTTTTGGGTCCAGTCCTGGGGCCTTAGTTTAGGGCCTGGGCGCTGTCCCTCAGCTGTTCAGCTCAAGGCTAGTGCTCTACCACTTGAGCCACAGCGCCACTTCCAGCTTTTTTCTTTTTGCTTATATGGTGCTGGGGAATCGAACCCAGGGCCTCAGGCATGCAAGGCAAGCGTTCTACCACTGAGCCACCTTCCCAGCCCAACAATTTCTTATCTTACTGAAGAATACTGAAGGGGAAGAGGGAGGGAGAAGGAGAGAGAGGAGAAGAGAGGGAGGGAGGGAAAGACAGAGAGAAACAGAGAGACAGAGAGAGAAAGAGAAAAACATACAGCAATCTCCACTCAACTTGACAGACTGTCTTCAGCAGGTAACAAGCTAACTAGGCTTCAGGCAGAAGCCACAGCAGGATCAGTTTCACAGTTGTTGCTAGAGCCCTTTTCCAAGTCATGGGTATCCCTGATCACTTCAATAATTAATTAAATCATCATACTAAAGCTCAAGGAAAAATATACACTGTAGTCATGCGTGTATTTATAGCCTGGTCCTGATGTCTTGCACCTATAATTCTAGCTTTTCAGAAGAATCAAATCAGAAGATTGTGCTTATAAATCAGCTTGGGCAAACAAATATGAAAAACCGTTACCTCTAACTAACCAGCGAAATACCATACATGAAGATATGGCCCAACTTGCAGAGAACAAGCCTTGAGCAAAAAAGCTAAACAAGACTGTGAAGCCCTGAGTTCAAGCCCCAGTACTGGCAACAGAAAAGAATAATTTCAATTTATTTTAGTAAATTTAGTAAATTTTCTAAATGTTTTATTTATTTGTTAATTTCATTATGACTCCTGTATGTTAGCTTTAAACCCAAAGTAGTGTTTTTCTCTTGACACGAATTCCATTTGGTCCAGTAAATTTCCAACACAGGAACTGTGCTTGGCAATGGAGTTCAAAGAAGAAAACGTGGATCAAGGAGGGAGAAATAAATCATCTCAAAGGAAACAGGTGTGTTCTACTTATGTAAAATGTGATAGTGATTCTCTTTGGTCACCATTCATTGTGATAGAAAATTCTTCAAATAAGCAACCTATGCAGTCTCTTTGACTTTATTTAAAAACAACAAGAATTATCTATTCAGTACGTGGTATCAAACATGGGCACAATTAAAGTAACTGTGTAAATTAATTAAATGACCATTAAACTGGGGCTAATGGCAATTAAAATCATGCTTCTGTTAACTGCAAAAGTGCCAATAACTTATTTAAGAAGGATCATAAGCTAGGGAATTGAGCAAAGTTTAAATCTTAACTCTATATCAACTTGGAAAACTATGACAGATATTTGTATTTGAAACCATAGGAAGTTATGTATGTAAAGTATAAATAGATACTCTGGCCTAAATTTGAGCCAGATAATTTATGAACAAAAGTGGTAGTGTTGATGATATCAATGGAGATGGCAATAATGTCCATGAAGATGAAGCTACTAATCATTAATCTACCCTTTATTTATTTGTTATTAGTTTTGGTCAGACATGGGGTTTCAACTCAGGGACTGGGCTCTGTCCCTGAGCATTTTTGCTCAAGGCTCTCATTCTACCATTATGAGCACAGCTCCACTTCCGGTTTTACGGTCGTTTATTGGAGATAAGAGTCTCATTGACTTTCATGCCCAGCTGGCATCAAACTGTGATACTCAGATTTCAGCCTCTTGAGTAGCTAGGATTACAGTCTTGAGCCACCAGAGTCCCACTCCATTAATCTACTCTGTTCCCAAACTCATAGTCAAAATCAATATTAATCATTGTAATTTGCTATCAGAATTCTATGTTAGATTATAAAAGTAGGTATACATGCCTACTATTCTTTATTACTTCAAAAGGAAGCTCTACAGTAATCTCATTTTTATCATACTTGTCTAATATTTGAACTATAGTTTGGAAAATGGTTGCATCATTAAAAATAAACCCATACTCTCAGCCTTATTTGAAATGTTCATTATGTTTTCTGAGGTTTCCAATTTCTGCAAAACTTATCTCACCTTTAAAATTAATCAAAAAGAAAGCATTTGAACTGTTTCTGTGTTTTTTAGCAGGAGAGACAAAAGATAGAGATTTAACATGTTTTCTTCATGTAGAAGACTGAAAATGCTTTAGTAAGATGCTTGAATTATATATCATAGCTGAGGTTTTAACATATGCCAGCAACATAAAGTAACTCTATTACTGGAAATGTTACTGAGTATATTTAGGAAGATTAGCAAAGATTTAGGGCAATTATTCTATAAAGTGAAACAGACATTTGACTTGGGAAAATATAGGGAATTTCAATATAGGGTGCAAGCTATTGAAAGCTGAATATATCTTTACAATAGATAAGAAGAACTATTTAATATATTTCATTGTATAAATACTGTACATGAGTACAGATACATGAGTAGGGTAATGAATACATTTCCTATCGAGCATTGTTACCTATCCTCTGTTTTTCCCTTACCATCTCTTTCCTCCCAAACTCCTCCTCTCCCTGCCCCCAACATTGTGAAGTTCTTTTCAACATAGTGTCCTGTACATCTCATCATCACAATGGTTCAACCTGCATCCCCATTTAAGCATTCCACTATACCCCTTCCCCTCCCCAAATTACAAAATTGTATATACAAGATGCAGAACACCAGAATCAAATCAGTGAAAACAGGGTTTATACCATGTGGGAAGAACATACAAAAGAAACAAAAGAATCACATAGTGCATTAAAAGTACATTAAAACAATAGCAAGCAAGAAAGAAAAACACTTCCATCCCTGTCTTGGAGTACATTTCACTTAACATCATCTTATATGGTCATATATACATAGCTTTTGATCTTCTCTGCTTGTCCTAGACATAGAGCTCCCTGATGATCCAGCAATCCCACTTTTGAGTATTTACCCAAAGGATTCCAAGCAAGGTTACCAGCACAACCATGTTTATTCCAACATTATTCACCATAGCTAAGATATGCAACCAACCCATTTTCCCCTCAGTACATGAATGGATCAAGAAAATGTATATATATGTGTATATATATATAAGACATATATATATATATATATATATACATATATATACACACACACAATGGAATTCTATGCCTCCATCAGAAAGAATTACATTGCCCCATTTGCTAGGAAATGGAAAGACTTGGAAAAAATTATATTAAGTGAAGTAATCCAACCCCAAAGAAACATAGGTCTCATGGTTTCCCTTGTTTTCAATGACTAGTACATGACTAGGACAAGAAGAAATTTTAAAGAAGCTTCATACATCATATTTTTCTGACTTTCTAGCCTTCAAATATGAATAGTTGCTATATCTCCCAATGGAACAAGCCATATATGCCAAGTGAATTCCTGAAATATATAAAGTCTGACCTATTGATTACTATTCTATTTTCAAATTCAGGTTGGATAGCTCAAATGGGAATATCATGGCTATAAACCTAAGAGATGTGTTAAGGTTCCAAATATCAGAGGAAAAAATAATATACATATTGTGCTAGGAAAATAATCTTTAAAATATTTCAGGGTACTTATCTTAACAGATACTTTCATTCAGAAACACTTTTGAAATAAATTAGATCCATAATTGTATTGTTGATTATTAGCAAGCTGATTTAACAGTTAGCTGTCAATTTGAGTCCCTATTCCAGAAAACAGGACTTATAATTTTATTAGGTCAAATAAAATAGAGTATCATCTAAACTAGGCAGCTTGAAATGTTTCCTATGCTGCAGGAAAAGCAGATTCCACTTAGAATACAGAAAAGTATCACTTTATCCTTCAAGCCACACATTTAAAGGGGCTAATGTGTTTCCATCTTTTGCATAGTTAGCCTGAATGGTATTTATACAGAGGGGATAATTCGCTTAAATAAACATTGTATGAAATAATCTCCCATTTAAAAGGTAGTAGCAATTTTATGGAAAATTGCTTTCCAAAACATTCAAAGAGCTAGTAGTAACATATTTCAACTATACAAATTGCCCAACTTGTCTTTTAGAAACATTTGAAGGACAAAAGCACAAAAGCATGTGTTTTCTTTCAATATCAAGTCATCTACAAAGTTAGCTGATAGATATACAAATACCATCTTCAGTTTTCAATAGATTCCAGAATTACTGGTAGAAACCTTGAGATTATATGCAACATCTAAAGGAGAAAGCAGTAGGAAAATGATAACACCATTACCAGATGAAATTTACAATTTAAAAATGAAAGTGACTTAAAGCAAAAGCATATTATATAGGAAGCTTGAGTTTGGAGCTCTTCATTCTTTTTAGCACCAGTTACTGTTGTAGGTTTAGAGCCAGATAGGCAGATAGGTATTTTATCCTAGATTAAATCTGCCATGTCAATGGGAGCTTGGGCTTACGCTTACCAAAAAAAAGACTGTCATTTAATAATCAAATTCTGAAAAACCTACCTATCAAGTTTGTCTAGTGAAAGGACCAGGATTAGCAAGAAGAGCTAAAAGTATTCTCCTAATAAGTACTTAAGGGGTATCCTAGAAGAGTTCTATCAATGTAACTAGGACTGGGAATAAGAATTTACATTTCTATAATAATTACAAAGTTATGGACTTAGCATTGGTGGTTTAAGTCTGTAATCCTTAGGCCTATAATCCTATCAGGAGACAGATCTGAGGATATCCATGAGATTCTTATCTCCAGTATATACAAAAATATCATCTTTAGTTTTCAATAGTAGTAGAGTGCTAAACTTGAGGTGAAAAAAAAGCACAGTGACAGTGAACAGGCCCTGAATTCAAGGCCCAGCACCTGCACAAAACAAAACAAAACAAAATATTTGTCCCAGAGAGACATATAACTCTTCTATAACAATTAGTGTCTGGCCATATATTATTGATAAGAAAGCAATCTGTTACTAACTTCAAAACCTTTTATTGTTATGGTATATTAAAACCATAAAATTATATTTAGCTACAATTGTAAAACTATGTAGAAATATGCATCTCCTTTGACACATAGGTTCCACTTCAATATTTTGTCCAAGATAGTAACTAGTAAACATTTGAACTTCATTCTCTATGGAGAATGAGTTGATTATAAATGAATTAACTGAAGTGTAGTTTATGTAAATAAAAATCAGAATCAACAAAAATAGTCAACAAATGGTAATTTGCTGAATATATTATCATTAATAATTCTAGGAGAAGTATACACACATAAAATTATTCTATTATATTTTTAGGTGAAAGAAATATTTCATAAAATATTAATCATAATATTATCACATTTAATAAAAATGAATTATCTTTACATAGGTTCCAATAAGAGTAACATATATAACAAAAGTGTTTAAATCTGAATTTTCATAATAACACAGAATAAAGTTCTCTATTATCTCAAATGTCTATATTTATATTTTAATTAAAAATGAAATATATACCAAATATATACTAAAGCAAAAATTATAAGATAAAATGATTGGTAAATGCTCATAATAGAATGCAGTATGATTAATACATACTATACTATATCCAAGATACAATTCCAAATTTTTACACTCACAAAAACAGGAAAATGTAATGTATTTTAAAGAAAAGTAAAATAAGTTTCAAGTGTCTCTTAGAAAGTAATCATAAACAGAACCATATGTATGTAAACAGAAAATGACTAAATAAGGCAAACAACAGAAGAAAGTGACAATGGTGAAATGCTATTGAAACACTAACTTAATACGAGGAAGCTGGAACATACACTGTTGGAGGCCAAAAGGGAAGATCAAGAAAATGTGATATAGATAGATAGATAGATAGATAGATAGATAGATAGATAGATAGATAGATAGATACACATAGATATATGATTTTTATGCTTCTATAAGAAAAATAAAAGACATCACCCCTTTTGTACAGGAATGGAAAGATTGGGAAAAATCATATTAAGTGAAATAAGCCAGACCCAAAGAAACATAGGCTCCATGGTTTCCCTCATTATAATAATTGGTATAAGTCTAGGATAGTCCTGGCAGAGAATCAAAATAGCTCAATAGCTATGTACATATGACTAAAAAAATGATGGTAATTGAAATGAATACCAGGAAATGGAAACATAAGATCTTTTTATGGTTTGTTGATCTTGTTGTCGCCAATGTGTTGTATCTAATTCTTTCTCTTTTTTTTCTTTTTTTTTTTCTTTTCTTTTGTCGGTCATGGGGCCTGAACTCTGTCCCTCAGATTTTCAGCTCAGGGTTAGTGCCCTATCACTTGAGCCACAGTGCCAGTTCTGGCTTTTTCTGCTTATGTGGTGCTGAGGAATCAAACCCAGGGCCTCATGCATGTAAAGCAAGCACTCTACCACTGAGCCACCTTTCCAGCCCTAGTTCTTTCTTTTTATTTTATTTCATTTTTCTTTTTTTATGGGTTTATTCCTGGCAATTGTTGTCTTTGATTCTGGTATCCTGCATCTTGTATATACATTTATCTGATTTGGGGAAGGGAAGAGGAATATCAAAATGCTGAAACAAGGACAAAGCATGACCCATTGGAACAATGTTACTCACAAGACACTATGTTGGAAATGAACTTTACAACTGGTGGTGGGGAGGAGTGGAGGATGGAAGGGATAATAGGAGAAAAAAAAGGAGGGGTGACAATGTTTGATAAGAAATGTACTCATTACCTTACTCATGTAAATGTAACCCCTCTGTATGGCATCTTTACAATAAAAGAGAAAAAATTCTGCAAATGTGTCATACATTTGCATATTCATGTTTAGCAACAAATTCTGTAAGAAAAATGAAAAACAAATCTCTGTCTGAAACTATCTAACTGAAACTGTTGCCTATAGGTTTCAGAAGAAGAGCTTTTAAGTCTTTGATAGTTTTCTGTTTTTTAAATCTGGCTCAAAGTAAACAATTTAATTTTTTAATTGAGTAAGCTATAAATTTTATTTGTTTATTGTGTATTTTTGGATATTATTTCTGTATTTTGTGTGTTAATATGTATTTATTGTGTATTATGTGTAAGAGAAAGCTGTAATTAAGCTTTTGAGTATTTTATGTTTGGTTAAAAAGTTTAATATTTAAGAATTTTGGAGACTAGACAAATTGAAAAGAAATGTTTCTTTGGGCCTGGCTTACTTCACTTAATATAATTTTTTCCAAGTCTTTCCATTTCCTAACAAATAGGGCAATGCCATTCTTTCTGATGGAAGCATAGAATTCCATTATATGTACATACATATATACATATATATATAATATTTTCTTGATCCATTCATCTACTGAGGGGTATCTGGGTTGATTCCATATCTTAGCTATGGTAATTAATGTTGCTATAAACTTAGTTAAATGCTGAAATAGGGATATAGGTTGACCTATTGTAACAATGAGATGTACAAGACACTATGTTGAAAACGAACTTTACAACTTTGGTGGTGGGAGTGGGGGGATTGTGGAAGTGGGAGGGAAGGGATGGTAGGGGAAAAACAAAGGAGGAGGCACCTATGCTCGATAAGAAATGTACTCACTACCTTTTTCATATAACTGTAACCCCTCTGTTCAGCATTTTTACAATAAAAAACTACAAAAAGAAAAAGAAATTTTCTGGAGGGACATCATCAGAGAAGTGCAGGCCCAGCAAAACCACTGCTTTGATATTTGGAGG
Organism: Dipodomys spectabilis; assembly: GCF_019054845.1. Classification (NCBI taxonomy): domain Eukaryota; kingdom Metazoa; phylum Chordata; class Mammalia; order Rodentia; family Heteromyidae; genus Dipodomys; species Dipodomys spectabilis. Next base: position 4,568,091 of record NW_024870814.1, read on the forward strand.
CCGCAAAGCTTTCAGAGAAACAAAATCCAGATTTGAAAGAGCACAGCTAGAAGCTACATGTGGTAGAAACATTGACTTCACTGAGGATTTGGATGAATTGCAGAAGGCTGAGCACAAACAAGATGAACTTAAGAATTCCTGGTGTCCAAGGTGCTATCACATAGAGTGGAGACAAAGAATACTTCCCTCAAGTTTTACTGAAACTTCGTAGCACATTGAGAGAAAGAGTACTGTTCCATTCAAGACATCCCCATCATTTTCTCATCTAAGGAAAAGAAGCAAGGGGCACAAACTAAGGAGACAAGGGGGTTACTGAAGCTAGGGGAATAAGAGTGAGCTTGTGGATGAGGAAAGAAACCCCATTCTTGAGACAGACCCAAGCCCACTATATTACATTCATACAATAACAAAACCCATGCATGTGAGTGTCTCGCATGTCACATAGTCTAGTTATTTTGTTTTAGAGTATTATCCTTTACATAGTTGTACAAAAGGGTTTCCATTTTTCCATTAAATGTATCAGTTTATAAGTACAACACATCTTTAACATTGTTACTCCATTCTCTTCAAACCCCACTCTCATCTTTTCACACATACCCACTCCCTTCATTTATGTAGTTTCATTTACATATATGTACATTGATTATTATGTCTACATTTGCCCACTCTTCCTTTTTTCATTTGTCTACCCTCCTCCTCTTGACTTCACCCTCGCTCCATAACACGTTTCCATCTTCTGGTATTCATTTTGTTACTATAGGCTAGTTGTCATTCAAAGGAGTTATATCATTGATTTCTCCCCTGTATATACAATATCTTAGTTATTATATTTTGTGTAAGAAGATTCTACGATGTTGACATAAGGCCAAAATCAGCTTCTGATATACTTCTCACACTGCATTTTTATCACCATGGAATCTATGAAAGTACTGACGTGGAGCTAGAAAACTATTACATACATCCAAAGATATCAGAAAAATAGCAGTGAAATACAGGTAAAAGTGCCACAGGATATGGAACTCATCAAAAGAAAATTCCTCAAGGTAGTCCTAGATCACAAAGAGAAGTACAATTAGAAGAAACAGAAACAAAGCAAACAAAAAACAAAGACATCAGAGGTGTCTTGTAAATTCGCAGGTAACTAAAGCTACAACAAATATAACAACTCATTCCTAGTCAAAATAACAAAAATTTTCATAATCTAACATTTATTTAATTATTTTCTATTTTTCATAGGTGTCAAAGTTTCAAGAGGAATTTGAAAGATCTGAATAAAAGGCAAAAACAAAAACAAACCAAAACAACAACAAAAAAACCCACCCAAATCCAAAGGGACATTGCAAGTGTGTCCCTGCATGAGAACAAACCGTGTCTTGTTCCTCTTATTTAAAGAATAGAATTAAAAAAATATATTCTGGGGACTGTGTTTACCCACTGGGCCTTTGATATGTATGTATTCATATGCAAATTAGTTCACTTGTATAAACATATTGAAGATTGTTTCTATATATACTCAACTCTATATTTCCAACATTATTCAACATCAATTCTGTGTCATCGGATAAATTCTGATCTTTGCACACTTCTAATCTACAGTGAGTGAAAAGATTTAATTCTCAATCTTTCATCCATTCACTTATTTCTTCAATCAATTCCAATACTAATGTAGTTTAAGAAAATCTAATCCATACTTAGGGGGAAAATGTTTATCTAGGACAGTAGAATATTACAGGGTAAATACTTTTAGCTTGTTCTTTTCATACAGTTCCAATGTTTTTCCAATTTGGATTAGGTCAGTACTTTTGTGTCTGTGATATTTGGTAAGGTTGGCATACATTTGTCCTGTAGTTGATCATTCTGTTATTTTTTATACTCTTTCTTTAGTTTGCAGATACTTTAATGGTGTAAAATCTATGTATAAAGAGGTGAAATTTTCCAAAAGGAAGCATACTTTTTACCTGATTTATGTTAACTGTAACCCCTTTTACATCACCTTTATAATAACAACAATTATTACATGTATGTATATTAAAGTTTGTTGTTTGTCCTATAATATTTGATTTTTTTTCCCAGAGCTAAGGACTGAACTTAGGGCCTGTACTTGCCAGGCAAGTGCTCTTCCACTAAGCTAAATGCCCAACCCCAATATTTGATAATTTTGACAAATATATGGTATTTATTACTACAGGAACATAAAGTATAGTCATACTGTTGTAAAACACTTCTCAATTATCTATTCAGTGTTCTTCCTCTCCTCCAACTCCTCACATATCAATCTGTTCATGTAATACAAATGGAATCATACCTGATTGCTGTTTCAGTCTGGTTTGCTTCACTTGGTATATTAAATTCATCTCTGTTTTGAATGAATGCAGAGTTTATCTATTGCTATTATGGAATAACATTGTAGATATGCACTAGAGTTTGTGCAAAGTTCCACTTGATTTCAGATACAAACAATATTTGTGGGCAGGTTTTCCACAGATGTAAGTTTCCCAGGAATTAAAATCATAGGTAAAGGAATGAAAGGAAGTCTACAAACACAGGCTAAAAGCACTAATTGTTCTTTTCTCTCTCTGAGTGCAAAGAGAAGAGATATTTATGCAAACAAGTTAATAGAAACAACACTTTTTAGAAATGACATTAGTTTACAAATGACTGTGGTTTCACAGTTCCACCTTGAGAACCAATTTCCAGTTCACTTTGCAGTTGCTGAACACAAAATTGCCTCATTTTTCAGGGAACTGTAAAACAAAACAATCTCATTCCTTTAGTTGTAAAATGTACAGATGTTATTTGTGATTATATTAAATTTCTACTGATAAATCCAAGTGTAAAATTTTTTAGAAAGTTTAATTAGAACATGTATTTAAGGAAGGTATAGCTTAACACTTCCAATGAGTCCATATGGTTATTTTAGCCTTAGAAAATAACTCACTTTCCCATACATTCATCCTAAACAGTTATTGCTCAGTGGTTCAAGGTAATATTTGAAATAACTGAACTAATCATGTTGGGTTAATTTTACTCATTTATACTGAACACTGTGTTACAAACCTCATTTATTACTGGGAAGAAATTCAGGGAGATGGACAAGTACTGTCTCAGTTTCAGTGATGAGTCTGGGTTCCAGAAGCTTAAAGCCAACATAAGGAAGTAAAAAAGCAACCAGAAGTCTCTAATACTATCACATTGAGGAATGGATATAGTTATATTGATACTGATATAGATATATAGATAGCAAATTTGGGGAATCAGGAAACATATACTAATAAGCTCAGTTACATTTATACAAGTAAGTAGGTCCAGTGCACCTCAGAGAAGAGTTATATTGGGCTTTTTTTTACATCTTTATTACCAGTAATTAATAGTACAAGGGGGTTTCCTTTTGACATGTCTATACATGAATACAATGTCCTTTAACCACATTTACCTCCTCCATTATGCTCACTCATCCTCCCTTCCCAATGTACGTAGTTTGACTATATTCTTCCTTTTCCACCTTCTCCATTCTAATATTTACACCTGGGTTTGTTTGTTTGTTGGTTTGTGTAACACCATTCACTTGACTGTATGCTTCTGTTCAAAGTGATTTACTGTGTTAGTTCACAAGTTTACTCATTTTATCATTCACTCTTACTTCCCTATCCTCACTCTCTCGTTATTCAGCAGCTTTCAGTGACTTCATTTAGAGGTGTAATGCTTTACAGTGGAGTTCATTTTCTAACACTTCCTTTTCTTTCCCACCCTTTATCCCTTTTAATATCACATATGTATATATATATATATATATATATATATATATATATATATATATATGGGAGTATGTGTGTGTGAAGTCTATGAGGAACATGTGAAATTTTAACATTAATAGATAGATTTTTATTAGGTACATTGTCTTTGAATGTATTGAATTAAGCAGGACAAAGGGCAAAAAACATAATGTTTAAGGTTGGAAAGAAACTTGCACATGTAAAATTTTCCACAGAATTTTACCTCAGTTTTAATATATGGTCATGCAGCGTTAGTTTGGATTGAAGTTTCAGTAACTTCACTATGGGCATTTTATATCAGTTAATACATTTTTTAGAAGGGTCCTTCATAGGGATTTACCCTTGTCTTTGGCATGTACCCATTAAGGGCAAATAGTACTCCCCCATGATTTTGGTAATAAAAAAATAAAAATAAAGTAAAAACAGCTTCTGACAATGGAAGAAGAATTGGAAGCCTTGTTAAGAATAACTTGTATTTATCATTCGATAAGTGTAAACCTACACATTTGCTTATTGGTTGGTGACCTCAAAGTAGATTGTTTGTGATGTTTGGGAAGTAATCCCTTAGAAAGTAAACGATCCACTTTTCCTTCTATGACTGCCAGGTAATAGAAGCTCTGAATATTGCTAGTTCCTGAGGGAAAAAAGGAAAAAGCTGCTCCAAGAATTCTGTTATGTACAACCAGAGTTATTAGACATGCTTGGACTCGGAAATTTTCAGCCATATTATGCTGTATTAGAAACATGAGTAGGGTAACCCTGGCAAAGATCACCAACCTCTTTTAACAAACAAACTTTGACTCCTCATTCATAGACAAGAAGCAATGGAAAATTTCACTCATATGCTCCCTCCACCTCACAGGCAGAGTAAGAACATCTTCCTATACTAGAAACTAATGCAAGGGGACATGTTTTTACCTGGATAAACATTCAAAATGAAAGAAAATATGAGAAGTAGCCATAAAACAATGACTGAGAAAAATTACCTGCTGCCATGGCAGCATTAATCCAGATGAGGCTGAACAGTTTTCTGAGCTTAATTGAATATTTATAATCTTAGTATTTCTAGAAAAGTTTGAAAGGAGTAAATGAGTTTTCCCATTGACAAAGAATGAATGACCTTCAGTGGAATCTATTTATGTGTTCCTTTGATGAATGTAAACCACACATCTGCTTGCTAAATGCTCTATTATTCTTCAGTAATCAATATCAATTTAGCACTGCTATGTTTTGCTGAACTCATTTGTAGGTGTAAACACTGAACTTACTTTTTAGCACATATAAAAATAGTCACTGAGGACATAGTTATAGGATATATTTTTAAACCAAAATATAATGTTTATTGGCTTTCTGTTATTGTCACAAAATGCCTAAGATAATCAAGTTAAAAGGAGAAATGTAACAATGAGGATGATTTTAAGTAGGAATATATTACCAGTATAAATTCATATAGGAAAATAGTAATAAATAATGGCCATCTTCACTTTTTAGAGTGAAGAAGTGTCATGAACTATAATTCTCAGGCTAGACTCTCTAGGTTTTTAATACAATTGTTTGGTCTATGTTGGTTGTTTTTGATTCATGCACGCAAACATCTTGAAAGTGTTTTAGTTGTTAATGACATCGTATTTGTTGAGCTGTGAAAATCATGAAGCCAAACCCCTCACTGTCAATGACAGATCAAGGTCCACAGGATACATGGAAGAGCATCCTGACCACTGGAGAGAATGATTCTGTGATGTAACTCATGTGTGAGCTCCCAGCAGGATCGAGTTAAAATTCAACTTCACCTCAAATCACAATTTTATCTTGCTCCTTCCTGTACTCTCTCCTGCATTCCCTCTGATCCCTACTTGGCACTTCTAAAAAAAAAAAGCATTTGCTAAAATAATCACATGAGAGAATTATTCTCGCTGGTCTGCTTACTAATAATACAATTTAATACAATACTTCAAGGAATCATCTGTTGTTCAGAATATTATTCCATTGTTTAAAATAGTACTGAAATTATGGCCCTGTTAATGAATACTATGCACCAAAGTGTTATTATGCTTGGAGATGAATGAATGTTGTAATTTGATAGAAAGCTCTTACAGTTAAATGATATTTGTTTCAAACTAAGACTGCTGCACAAGGAATAACTAAGCATAATGAAAATAAACTAAATTTCTACTCTTTCTTTAACCTGATGTCTTCTGAAAGTTTTCTATAGATATAATAGAAAGTTTGTAAATTAATATATTTTGAAAATGACTTTTACAACACCTGAAACACTGTTCACCAATAAATCTTCATCATTCCACTTAGAAGTTTGACTATCCCAATATGATAAATTCAATTTCTACTTACTAAATTTTTAAAGAACATTTTTAAGGATAATAATCCTTTCTAAGTATACTAAAGTATTAGATAGTACATGTCAAATATGTAATACAGTGAAAATCACATTTTAATTTATTCTGTTACTGCTAATTTTAAAGAAACAAGTTTTTGTTTTTTATTGTGATGAAATTATTACATAAATTTCACAAATTTCATAGTCTTGTGAGATACTGATATTTAGTTAAAGTCACAAACACATTCTAACCTTCATGGGGCAAATTGTCTCTACATGGTCTATAAAGTTTGTGAATTCTATGAGCTTTGACAATACAGTTATTTCTTCCACATCGGGTGATATGCACATTTCTTTCTTTTTGCTTAGTGTCATATGTTCCCTCTTTCCCGCTCATTACTTCCCTCTCATTGCTGCAATTGAGTTGCTTAGTTTGTTTTGATCAATGACCAGTGCAGCTGGTGGGTCCGGCTGTTGTATGTTTTCCCCTGTTTCCCTCTGTTTCTGTGTCCTCCTCCTAGTTTCCCTCAGATGTGCCCATATATATCATATATGTGGTCAGCAGCAGGGGGTCATTTAGTAATGATATGACCAGATGAGGAGAGGTCCTTTGCTTCTCCAGTTTTGTTTACTTTATTGTATCTCCTTACTTTTTGGAATTAACATCCACATATCAGGGAGACCTTGTGCCATTTGTCTCTTTACTTTTGGCTTACCTCACTCAAAATGAATTTTACTAGTTGCATCCATTTCCCTGAAAATGCCATTATTTTGTTCTTTCTAATGGCTGCATAATATTCCATTGTATATAGGTACCACAATTTTTGGATCCATTCATCTGTAGTGGGACATCTGGGTTGTTTCCATATCTTGGCTATTGCAAACAGTGCTGCAATGAACATGGAGGTGCATGTGTCCTTGTATCCTGGTTCCTGTTGTTCAGGGTAGATGCCTAGGAGTGGTATGGCTGGGTCATAGGGGAGGTCTATATTTAGCTTCTGAGGCTCTGTCCAGACTGCTTTCCAAAGTGGTTGTATTAGTGTACATTCCCACCAGCAGTGCAATCAGGTTCCTCTTTCTCCGCATCCCCTCCAGCATTTGTCGTTGGTTGAATTTAGAAGGCAGGCCATTCTGACTGGGGTAAGGTGGTATCTCTGAAACTCTGAAAGTACCGCAGGACAGAGTAGGTGAGACCCCTGAACTTATAAAGACAAGTTTTTTGTGTTTTTTTTAAAGCTTGTCTTTGCAGGCATCTTTCTCTAATACAACGAAATATCCCAAAATAACCAGCATGCACCAATATCATTTTAAAAGAGAAAAGTCCATTTTTAGAATTTTATGAACTAATTGGCATTATTGAGGCACCCATGTGTCAGTAGTTTACATACTCCAATATTAATTTAAAGGTAAACATGAAATTTGCTTCATTATTCATGTGTATTTAAGAGAAATTATCTTGCTGAGCCTCATAGTTTCAGTTTTGAAATTTTACTTTTGTACATAAGAATGCCATGTCCAGACTTTTTTCTAGTGAACATTTGTAAGGCATCCTAATGAATAAAGTGAAAAACTTAATATTTAGACTTTAGATTGACAAAACAGAGTTAGCTTTGCTATAGACAATTTTACTTGATATTTTATGCTTAATTTTGCTGAAATATTACATATTATCCACTTAATGGTGGATAAGCACTGGTTTTATACAGAAAAAGGATGAATCATTACGATTTTTACTTTTGACCTTTTCATTTCTATCTTCTTTTTGAAAAATTGTTGAAGGCAAATGGGTGGGTAGGGACAAAAGGAAGAGAGAAAGAAAATAGAAAAAAAGAGACATACTATTTCTAGAAATTAGAATTTATAAAAAGAATAGGAATTACTTATAGATTTCAGAGACCAGGTGATACTGTTTTTCGGTAAACAAAGTTCTTTATATATATATATATATATATATATATATATATATATATATATATATAAAACAAACTCATTTAGGTAGTGACTTCTTTTATATCTGTGGCTTGAATTCAGTATGAGATCTCTAGCAGAAAAGGTGACAAGAATATATTCTATGTGAGCATGAAAATAATGTATTAAAGACACCAAGAACTGTTTTAAAAGGCAAGGTGGGAGAGGATGATTGCCTTAGAAAGAGTAATATAGATTGAGTGAAGTTGATCGAATTACATCATATGATGGTATGTCATTGCAAAAATCATAATGAAACCACTTTCTACAGGAAATTTATGTTAATATTTTCAATATCCTAGTATTATGCTAGAATTTTCAATATTCTACTAACAAATCTAAATCAAGCATTATAGGAATACTAATTTTTAAGTTTTTTCCAAAGGATTTTTTCAATTTCCGTATTTTAGGTTCACTGTTTTAATGACCTGCCTTTCCATACAGTAGCATATTAAGGTATGCCTTCAGTTCTTGGGATTTAATAGAATTATTAGCATTTTACTGCACTTTAAAAGGCTGAATTAAAAAATAAAGTTTTATGTGGAGCAAGATGGAGAATATTTGAACATGGGGAAGAATATGGCATATGATTTTCTGTGTAAAAATCATAAAACTTCTGAGACAGAGATAGAGGAAAGAATAGAATCCATCTTGGACTTTTTTGTCTCTTCTGATAGGACCAAGAAAATTGTATAAGTTGTATTGCTGACCTAAGAAAGATTTTTGACCTTAATGACTCCTGTTTTATTTTTTTAATCTATTTTGTGCCAAAACAAATTTGTCAGATCCTTAGTACATGGTATTTATTCCTCAAATCAGTACTGCAAAATAAGCATTGATATTCATATCATAAAGAAAAATAAATAAGTTTCTAATGAGTAATACAGTATGTTCGATCACTTTTCATTCTCTTTTCTTTTCCAAAAATCATTGTGTAGACTCCTTGTAAGATGATTTGGCTCGAAAGAAGAAAACTCCTGTAGACAAAATGGGTGATGCTCTTCCAAGCACAGAACTGTCAGACACATTCAAAATTTATAGAATCTTGTGATAGGGTAATTATGATAGGGTTTAGAATTTTTCCCACATACAATATATAAATATCAAAGCAGGTGTAATAGGAGGTCAATATTATCAAACCAGCTAATCAAAGTAAGTCAAGCATTGGAATAACAGTTGCTTTTCTCCTTAGAATATACAGATTACAGAGATAGCAGCAGCAATATTGACAAATAGAAATCACAAAGAAGGGGAGTCAAAACTGGCCATCTATAATAAATTCACTCAACCAATTTCAGTGTTGAGACTTTTATCCAGACTCTGGTTTCAGCAAATAAACTCAAAGTATCTGAAAGAATATGATCCCTGGCTGTTATTTACAAATTCATAATTTATTGTTACTTTTATTAAGTATCACCTAAAATATTAATGACTGAAATGAAGAGATGTACAAGATCTTCATAATTAAAAATTAATCTAGAAGAGGAAGGGCATCTGTGTGAATCTAAATCAATGCTCTTCAAACTCTGCTGTGAATTAAAAATCACTTGGGAGGCTTGTCAAAATGCAGATTGATAGGCATGGTCCACCTCAGAGATTATGACTAAGGAGAGCTAGGATGGAGCTGGAAGGTTTGCATTTATGACAAGCTCTTGGGTTATGATGATGCTGTTGGCACAAGGACCATAATTTAAAAAATCACTCGACAAATGGCAGTGCCTTTGAATCTACAATCATTGCAGCAGGCAAGGCAGCTAAAGTGGTTAAGCATGCCATGGTCCTAAATTCTGAAAATGTTAGAAATTGTAAGAAATTTACACGTATCCAAAATATATATGTAATGTTAAGATATGGCATACTATCTAGTAATGGAAGAAAACAATGCTTGTGATAGAGAGTGGATTCAATAGAAAGTTGTAGATAATATTATAATCTACTTCTTGGTCTGAATTTTGTTTACATAGGTATTTATATTTTGTGATAATTTAGTGAATTCTAAACAATAATGCATATTATTTCTTGTTTTTGTTTTTGTTTTCCAATCTTGGACTCAAACTCTGGGCTTGGAAGTGTCTCTGAGCTCCTTTGTTGCTCAAGACTACCAATCTACCACCTAAGTGATAGCTCCCGTTACATAATAATGCATATTATTTCTTGAGCCGTTCTTTTACCTTTTACTAAGACACCTTTACATATAGATAAATAGATGGCTATATATTTGTTATAATTTGTTCCTTAGGAAAATTGAGTGCCTTTAAGGATATTGAGAATAACTATCTGATGTAGAATGCTATCAATGGTTATTTCAGCTTTAGATTTTATAGCATTAAAGAGCACCCTAATGCATCTACAAATATTTGAGTGAAAAATGTAAATTAATTTATATTTTTATGAGAATCCATTGACAACACACATGTTTTTATAGCAAGTACTTCAAAGAACTGTTTATTACACTTACGTCTCCATTATTTCTCCCATCATATATCTTTAACTTCAATCCAGTGGACTCTCATTCCAAACAATCCATTGAGGTGTTGGTTAATAAATTCAAGTTGGCTAATAGATCACCTATTGTATTACACACATGTTAAAGATGAAAAAAAAATGTATGTCTTACAAGATACTTGTCAATACTGCCTCCAAAATATATTGCATATATTTATTCTATCTCTACTGATATAACCATTTTCCATGTTGGATGCAGGAATCTGTGATATTCACCTCCAAGATCAACCACCACCAGAAAAATATAAGACCTGCCAGGTGCTAGTGGCTCACAGTTATAATCCTAGCTACACCGGAGGCTGATATCTGAGGACTGCAGTTCAAAGCTAGCCTGGCAGGAAAGTCCTCTGTGAGACTCATCTCCATTTAACCACCAGAAAAATCAAAGTGGAGCTGTGGCTCAAAGTAGTAGAGTGCTAGCTTTGAGCAAAATTGCTCAGGGACAGCGCCCAGGCCCTGAATTCAAACACCATGACAAAAAAAGGATACAGTCTCCCAAATTTCTAAATAATATTCCTAAGTTTCCTTTGTTCAGGAAAAGCTTGCTTTAGAAATTATTCATGTGCTCTATTTAACTATTCCAGGAAGTCAATCTCTCTCCACTCATATTATCTGGCCATATCTGTTTGCCTTTAATCTCACTAGGATATGAACCCATTGCATTCAGCTACATTACAATAACTTAACAAACATTTTCTCTCTGCTTATATGCCAAATATCTTCCTAATGTTCCTTCCTATCACAATTTATTTAGTCCTGACTTTTGCAGTTCTTGAAGTAAGCTAAGTGTTGTTTCCAGGGAATTGTGTTTTCTATTGTTGTGTGACAAACTACCTCAAAACTACATTTTATTCCAAAAATTTTCTACAATGAATTTGATCAAGGCTCAGTAGGGAGATTTTTTATTGCATATGGCATTTATTAGAAACCTTTGGTGGTTTGGAGCTAGTGGTTTTCTGATAAGTGTTTAAAATTTGTTTTTTTCCCTCTTGAGGAGCATTGATTCTTTTTACTTATGCTCAGAAGTGACTCAGCACAAAACAAAGGTTATGCATCCAATATTTCTACATCTTGTATATATATGAATTATCCTGAGCCATTCCCTCCTCTAGTCACTTTGAAGACATCTTCGAATCCAAGGGTAGAACACCTAACAGATAGCAATGATTCTGATTGTAACAAAGCTATACCCAATCACTCTTAAGAAAATAATTTGTTCTGCCTTTGACCTCCTCTGAATACATCTGTTATTAGGGACTCTTTGATCTATGCATACCTTCTTAGGCCCTGACCCAACTCTGTTTATTTAACTTAAGACAAATACATATATTTACATACACACACACACACACACACACACACACACACACACACACACACACACACTTGCTTCATCTCTTAGAAAGCAAACAATGATCTACTGAAGTGCTATATTCCCACATAATAAATCTCTTCTCTCCCTCACCATCTATCTTCATTAGACCTATAGGTCTGATTGGCCAGACCTAATAGCTGGAATTACTAGAGTTTTGTCTGGGGTAAAAAACTCTGTCATTTTATTTAATATATAGGACCCAAGATAGTTTTACTCACATATCTATTGAGTAATTATTTTATTGATTCATCAAATAGAACTATGAGTGAAATACTCAGTTAACTTATTACAATGGGGCTTATATTGTAGTTGGAAAACAAAGTAAGCAAATATTCAGAATAGCAATGCAATTGTAGAAATTGTTTGGCCCCGCTTCTGCCTATTTAGAGGGAGATTTTACAGTGTCTGTATCTAATCTCCTAGATTATCTGATGTTTTTATATAGAAATTCTTGGGTATCATCATAGTGTACCAACAGATGGGAGGTGGAACTTATCCCTCTCCTAAGCCTGAAGTATACAGTAGCCACCATCAGTTCTGGCATTTTATTAGCCAGTCAGTCTTCTCATATTCAAAGTCAGAGAATAAAGATATCAAAATATCTTACTTTCATCCATCAGGCATAAAAATAAATAAATATAAAATTATGTCATAGAGGAGATTTATGTATTGAGAGAGATTTTTGATTATTTTTATCAATTATACTATTTTTCAAATTTGACTTGACACTGAATTACAGAAACACACAATTCGAATTTTAAAACTTGCTTAGTAAATAATGCTGCAATAAACAGTTGTTCTGATAGCTTTAGTATAGCCTTGTTTGTGATCACTTGGGTAAATGCCCATAAGTGGGATTGCTGGGTCATAGGGGAGCTCAATGTGAAGTCTTTTGAGGAACCTCCATACTAGTTTCCAAAGAGGTTGAACAACAATGCACCAATAATACGGAAGGGTTCTGTTCTGGCCACATCCCCATCTGTTGTTATTGGATTTCTTGATTAGAGCCATTCTAATTGGGGTGAGGTAGAATCGCATAGCTAAGATATGGAACCAACCCAGATGTCCCTCAGTAGATGAACGGATCAAGAAAATTATATGTATATATATATATATATATATATATGTATATATGTACATATGCATGTATACATATTCATATATATACATTCAGTGGAATTCTATGCCTCCACCAGAAAGAATGGCATCACCCCAATTGTTAGGAAATCTAAAGACTTGGAAAAAGTTATATTAAGTGAAGTAAGTCAGGACTAGAGAAACATAGGTCCCATGGTGTCCTTAATTTGTAATAACTTCTATAAGTCTAGGATGAGCAGAAAAGTTCAAAGCTATGTACATATATCCATATAAGATGATGTTAAGTGAAATGAACCCTGAAATAGGGATACAACTTGGTTTTTTTCTTTCTTGCTACTGCTTTTTAACATATTTTAAATGTACTATGTGATTTTTTTGTTTCTTTTATATATTCTTTCCCCATGGTATAACCCCTGTTTTCATTGTATTTGATGTCAGTGCCCTGCATCTTTTATATGCACTTTTTTCTAATTTGGGGAAGGAAAGGGAAATAACAACATGCTGAAATAAGGATATAGGTTTACCCATTGTAACAATGACATGTATAAGATACTATATTGAAAATGAAATTTACAACATGGGGGGGTGGAATAGGGGAGTTGGGGAGGTGGGGAGGGAAGGGATGGTAAGGGAAAAACAAAGGAGGAGAATAGCAAAAACAATCCTTAACAGAAAGAACAGTGCTGGGGTATATCAATACCATATTTCAAATTCTATTACAAAGCCATAGTAATAAAAACACCTTGATATTGGCATAATAAGAGACCTCAGGACCAATGGAATAGAATTGAAAACCCAGAAATGGAATAGAAATTGAAAACCCACAGACCTATAGCCAGATAATCTTCGATCAGGGAGCTAAAAACATAGAATGGAAGAAAGACAGCCTCTTCAGTAAATGGTGCTGGCAAAATTGGTTAACTACTTGTAGAAAACTAAAGCTAGACCCTTATATATCACCCTGCAACAAAATCAACTCCAAATGGATCAAAGACCTTGGAGTCAAAGCAAACACTCTGAAAACATACAGGATGGAATAGGAAAAACACTAGGTCTCCTTGACACAGGCCAAAATTTTCTTAATAGCGACCCAGAAACACAACAAATCAAAGGAAGGTTGGACAAATGGGATTGCATGAAGCTGCTGAGCTTCTGCATGGCAAAGGACATAGCTAGCAAGATCAATAGAAAGCCCACAGATTGGGAGAAGATCTTCACTAGCCATACAATTGACAAGGGTCTCATATCTAAAATAAACTTGGAACTCAAAAATACAAATCCCCCAACAACAAATCCTCAAAGAAACAACAGCCCAATAAAAAAGTGGGCAAAAAACTTAAAGAGAAACTTCTCTGAAGTGGAAATGGCCAATAGACACATGAAGAAATGCTCAACCTCTCTAGCCATAAAAGAAATGCAAATCAAAACCACATTGAGATACCAGCTCATCCCAGTTAGAATGGCTATAATCAAGAACTCTAATAACAACAGATGCTGGAGGGGATGTGGCCAGAGGGAAACCATACTGCATTGTTGGTGGGAGTATAAACTTGTTCAAACACTTTGGAAAGTAGTATGGAGGTCCCTCAAAAGACTCCACATAGAGCTCCCCTATGACCCAGCAATCTCACTTTTGGGCATTTACCCAAATGATCACAAACAAAACCACACTAAAGCTACCAGCACAACTATGTTTATTGCAGCATTATTTACCATAGCTAAGATATGGAACCAACCCAGATGCCCCAGATGGATTAAGAAAATGTGGTATATATACACAATGGAATTGTATGCCTCTATCAGAAATAATGACATTGCTCCATTTGTTAGGAAATGGAAAGACTTGGAAAAAATTATATTAAGTGAAGTAAGTCAGGCCCAAATAAACATAGGTTCCATGGTTTCCCTTATTTGCAATAACTAGTATATGTCTGAGACAAGCAGAAAAGGTCAGATAAGATTATGTTAAGTGAAATAAACCCCAAGATAAGGACACAAGTAGTTTTCTTTCTTTCTTGCTATTGTTTCTCACTTATTTTAAAGTACCATGAGATTTTTTTTGTTGCTTAGTATGTTCCTCCCCAACAGTATAACCCCTGTTTTCACTGTATTTGATGTTGGTATAATTTGGGGAGGGGAAGGGGAAACATTTTTTCTCAATAGGAATACAGGTTGACCCATTGCAGCAATGAGATGTAGAAGACACTATGTTGTCAAACAAACTTTACAATTTAGACCAGGGGAGAGGGAGAGTGTAGTTGTGGAGATGGGAGGGAAGGGATGATAAAGGAAAAAGAAAGGAGGAGGCAACAATCCTTGACAAGAAATGTACTCATTACCTTGCTCATGTAACTGTAACCCCTCTATACACTTTTTTAACAATAAAAAACATTTTTAAAAAACTGGTTTAGTAGAGTATGGTTAAGCTAAGAAATAGTAAGCATTCTATACAAAATTTTAAACAGAAAAATATAAATTAACATAAGAATAGAAAACTTCATTGTAGGAAGAAGTTTTCTCACTCATCCATTCACTGGATAAATAAATATTTAACTAGAACTGCATGCCATGTTCTAAGTATTATAGATAAAATAATGAATCAAACATTCAATTACCTCACTCTAATGGAGTTTCTTTTTCTTTTTTTTTAAAATTTTATTTTATTTTATTTGAGAACATACTGTACAGAGGGGTTACAATTACATGGGCAGGATAATGCATACATTTCTTACCAAGCATTGCAGCCTCCTCCTTTGTTTACCCTTCACCTCCCTTCCCAGCCTCCCCCCTCCCCAACACCCAATCATACCCCCCTCCCCCCTCCCAACGACATTGTAAAGCTGGTTTTGACATGACATTTTGTACTTCTCATTGTTGCAACAGGTCCACCTGAATCCTTAAACGACTTGTTTGTCCCCGTCTCCTCCACATGTTATACTGACATCAAATATAGTGAAAGCGGGGGTTACACTGTGGGGGAGGGACATACAAAGCAACAAAGAAATAATCTTATAAATGCGTTAGAAACACATGCATGAAAGAAACAAAAACATTAAAATACATATTTGAGGTTTCGTTTTCCTAACATCACATTATCTGACTTTTTCCGCTTGACTCATACCTATACTAGATATTGCAAATAAGGGAAACCATGGGACCTATGTTTCTTTGGGCCTGGCTTACTTCACTTAATATAATTTTTTCCAAGCCTTTCCATTTCCTAACAAATGGGGAAATGTCATTCTTTCTGATGGAGGCATAGAATTCCATTGTGTATATATACCACATCTTCTTGATCCATTCATCTACTGAGGGGCATCTGGGTTGGTTCCATATCTTAGCTATGGTAAATAATGCTGCAATAAACATAGTTGTGCTGGTAGCTTTAGTGTGGCCTTGTTTGTGATCATTTGGGTAAATGCCCAAAAGTGGGATTGCTGGGTCATTGGGGAGCTCTATGTGGAGTCTTTTGAGGAACCTCCATACTGCTTTCCAAAGTGGTTGAACAAGTTTACATTCCCACCAAAAATGAAGTAAGGTTCCTTTCTGTCCACATCCCCTCCAGCATCTGTTGTTGTTAGAGTTCTTGATTTTTGCCATTCTAACTGGAGTGAGGTGATATCTCAATGTTGTTTTGATTTGCATTTCTTTTATGGCTAGGGATGTTGAACATTTCTTCATGTGTCTATTGGCCATCCTTCTTTCTTCTTCAGAGAAGCTTCTCTTTAAGTCTTTCGCCCACTTACTTATTGGGCAGTTTTTTCTTTGAGGATTTGTTGTTGGGTGGTTTAATATTTTGAGTTCCAAGTATATTTTAGATATGAGACCCTTGTCCGTTGTATGGCTAGTAAAGATCTTCTCCCAGTCCGTGGGCTTTCTATTGATCTTGCTAGCTATGTCATTTGCCCTGCAGAAGCTCTGCAACCTTATACAATCCCATTTGTCCAACCTTTCTTTGATTTGTTGTGTTTCCGGGTCTCTATTCAGAAAATTTCGGCTTGAGCCAAGGAGACCTAGGGTTTCTCCTATTCCATCCTGTAATGTTTTCAGAGTGTCTGCTTTGAGTTCAAGGTCTTTGATCCATTTGGAGTTGATTCTGGTGCAGGGTGATATATAAGGATCTAGCTTTAGTTTTCTACATGTAGTTAACCAGTTTTGCCAGCACCATTTACTGAAGAGGCTGTCTGTCTGCCATTCTATTGTTTTAGCTCCCTTATCGAAGATTAGATGGCTATAGGTCTGTAGGTTCATTTCTGGGTTTTCAATTCTATTCCATTGGTCCTGAGGTCTGTTCTTATGCCAATACCAAGCTGTTTTGATTACTATGGCTTTAGAGTAGAGTTTGAAATTTGGTATTGATATTCCTCCAGCAGTGTTCTTTCCGTTGAGGAGCGTTTTTGCTATTCGGGGTCTTTTATTGTTCCATATGAATTTTTGGATTGCCTCTTCTATTTCCTTGAAGAATGAGGGTGGAATTTTGATAGGTATTGCGTTGAATTTGTAGATAGCCTTGGGAAGTATTGCCATTTTCACGATGTTAATCTTTCCAATCCAGGAGCATGGGAGGTTTTGCCATTTTTTAAGTTCTGTGTTGATTTCCTTTTTCAAGATTTTAAAGTTTTCATCATAGAGGTTCTTCACTTCTTTAGTTAAGTTAATTCCTAGTTATTTTATTTTTTGTGGGGCTATTACAAATGGAATTGCTTTCCTAATTTCAGCCACACTTTTCTCATTGTTGGCATACAGAAAAGCCATTGATTTTTGGGGGTTAATTTTATAACCTGCTACTTTGCCAAAGTTTTGAATCAGCTTGAGTAATTTGGGAGTGGAGTCTATGGGATTCTTTAAATACAAGATCATGTCATCTGCAAAGAGGGAGAGTTTATTTCTTCTTTCCCTATTTGGATCCCCTTTATGTCTGCATCTTGTCTTATAGATGTAGCTAGGCATTCTAATACTAGATTGAAGAGAAGTGGATAGAGTGGGCATCCTTGTCTTGTTCCTGAGTTAAGAGGAAATGGCTTTAGTTTTTCACCATTGAGTATAGTGCTGGCTGTAGGTTTGTCATATACAGCCTTTATTGTATTGAGAAATGTTCCATGGATTCTTAATTTTTCCAAAACCTTCATCAGGAAGGGGTGTTGGATCTTGTCGAATGCTTTTTCTGTGTCTATTGAGATAACCATGTGGTTCTTATTCTTGCTCCTGTTGATGTGATGAATAATATTAATTGATTTGCGTATATTGAACCAGCTTTGCATCCCTAAAATGAATCCTGTTTGATCGTGGTGTATGATTTTTTGGATGAATTGTTGAAGTCGGTTGGCCAAAATTTTGTTGAGAAGTTTTGCATCAATGTTCATCAAAGAAATGGGTCTATAGTTCTCTTTCTTTGATGAGTCCCTGCCTGGTTTTGGGATGAGGGTTATGATGGCTTCATAGAATGTGTTTGGTAGTGAGCTTTCTCTTTCAATTTCATTGAAGAGTTGGAGGAGAATTGGTGTGAGCTCTTCTTTGAAGGCCTTGTAAAATTCTGCTGTAAAATCATCTGGTCCTGGACTTTTCTTAGCTGGGAGGTCTCTTATTGCTGTTTCTATTTCAATGCTTGATATGGGCCTGTTAAGATAATTTAACTCATCTTGGTTTAGTTTTGGCATGTCAATATTTGCTAGCAAGAGGTCCATTTCTGTCCAGTTCTCAAACTTATTAGCATAAAGTTTTGAGAAGTATTCCCTTATAATGTTCTGAATCTTGCTTGTTTCCGTGGTGATGTTTCCATTCTTATCTCTGAGTTTATTAATTTGGGTGTGTTCTCTTCTTTTTCTGATAAGATTTGCTAAGGGTCTGTCAATTTTGTTAAGTTTTTCGAAGAACCAACTCTTTGTTTTGTTGATTCTTTCTATAGTTTTTTTGGATTCTACTTCATTTAATTTTGATTTAATTTTGATTATTTCTTTCCGTCTACTGGATTGGGGTTTATCTTGCTGCTCTTTTTCAAGGAGGTTTAGATGTGTCATTAAATTGTTAGTTTCAGATCTCTCCAATTTGTTGATGTAGGAGCTCAGAGCTATAAACTTGCCTCTGAGTACTGCCTTTGCTGTGTCCCAGAGGAGCTGGTATTTTGTGTGTTCATTTTTGTTGAATAGCATGAACATTTGAATTTCCTTTCTAATCTCTTCCATGACCCACTCATGATTCAGCAGTGTGTTGTTCAGCCTCCATGTGATACCGGACTTTCTTTGGTGGCTTTTGGTGTTGAGTTCTAATTTTATTCCCTTGTGGTCAGAGAGGATGCAAGGTATAACTTCAATGTTTCTGAATTTAGACAAGTTTGCTCTGTGGCCTAAAATGTCGTCTATTTTAGAAAACGTTCCATGTGGTGCTGAGAAAAACGTGTATTCCGATGCTGCTGGGTGAAATGTTTGGTAAATGTCTGTTAAGTCTAGTTGATCTATGCAGCTGTTTAGATCTGCAGTTTCTCTGTTGAGTTTTTGCCGAGTTGATCTATCTAGTGGGGTGAGTGGTGTGTTAAAATCCCCAACAATTAATGTCTTTGGATCTATATGGGATTTGAGGGAAAGTAGTGTTTCTTTGATAAATTTGGGTGCTCCATTGTTTGGCGAATAGATATTTAGAATTGTAATATCCTCCTGAAGGAGAGATCCTTTAATTAGTATGTAGCAACCTTCTTTATCTCTTTTCACGAATTTTAATTTGAAGTCTATTTTATCTGATATTAGGATTGCAACTCCCGCCTGTTTATGCGGTCCGTTTGCTTGGTAGATTTTGTTCCAGCCTTTAACATTGAAAATGTGTTTGTTTTTATGGGCAAGATGTGACTCCTGCAGGCAGCAGATAGATGGGTCTTGTTTTTTAATCCAACTAGACAGTCTATGTCGCTTAATTGGAGAGTTCAGTCCGTTAACATTAAGAGATAGGACTGAGAGGTATTTGTGAGTTCCTGCCATGTTATCTACCTTCTTCGGGGCTGTGAAAACTGGGTTCTTCCTATGGTTCTTGGATTCTCAGTTTGGGTGCAGTTTCTTGGCCTTTATTGCGGTCTTGTTGGTTTTCTATGTGTAGGACATCTTTAAGAATCTTTTGTAGGGCTGGTTTGGTGGAGATGTATTGTTTCAATTTTTCTTTGCTATGGAAGGTTTTTATTTGGCCTTCAGTTATGAAGGAGAGTTTAGCTGGGTACAGTATTCTTGGTTGATAGTTGTTGGTTTTTAGGGCATGGCATACATCATTCCAGGCTCTTCTTGCTTTGATTGTCTCTGCTGAGAAATCTGAGGTGATTCTAATTGGTTTCCCTTTATAAGTGATT
Source organism: Dipodomys spectabilis (assembly GCF_019054845.1). NCBI lineage: Eukaryota > Metazoa > Chordata > Mammalia > Rodentia > Heteromyidae > Dipodomys > Dipodomys spectabilis. Next base: position 4,588,472 of record NW_024870814.1, read on the forward strand.
ACCCTTTTCTCTCTGACAGCTTTAAGGATCTTTTCCTTGTTCTGAGTTGATCCTGTGTGGATTATAATGTGGCGGTGGGATGTCTTATTCTGGTCTGGTCTATTTGGGGTTCTAAAGGCTTCTTGTATCTGGACAGGCCTATCTTTTTGCATGTTTGGGAACTTCTCTGCTAGGATCCTGTTAAACAAATTTCCTAGACCATTAACTTCTGTTTCTAGGTGCTCCTCTACACCCATTATCCTTAGATTAGGCCTTCTGATGGTGTCTTCCAGGTGTTGGATAGATCTATCATATTTCTTGGACTTGTCTTGGATGGTTGTATGTTCTTTCTCTATAATATCTAGGCTGTCTTCAATCCCTGAGATTCGATCTTCTGCATGGTCTAACCTGCTGTCATGACTCTCTACTTTGTTTTTTATCTCTTTTCCTTCTAGTTGGTCGGCTTTGATGGCTTCAAGTTCTTTGTTGAAGCTCTGTTTTAGGTCTTGTATGAATTTCTTTACTTCCTTAATTTGGTGTTCAGTGTTTGTCCTCAAATCACTTAGTTGATTGGTTATGGTTTCTTTGGGCTCCCATTCCTTCTGTTGGGTTCCATTCAGCATTCCCTTTGTGGTCTTCCTGACTTCCTTCAGCTCTTTGTTAATGGATTCCATGAATGCCTTTAGTGATCTTTGTGTGTTCTCTACCTGGTCTCTCAATTCCTGTATTACTCTTTGATTAGCTTCCTCCTGTTCGTGGGATTCCTGCAGATCTCTTTGAGTGTTCTCAGCCTGCTCACGCTATTCCTCCCTTTCTCTTTGAGTATTCTCTAGTTGTTCACGCAAATCCTGTATCAGTTTTTGAGTAGCTTCCTCACACTTATGATATTCCTGTATAAACTTCTGGGATGCCTCCTCTCTCTCCCTATCACGCTCATATAGAGTCCTTTGTACGTTCTCAAACTTTTCATTTATCATGTTTGCCAGCAGTGTTTGTAGAGCTGTTTGGGAACTCTTCTCTGGATTATTCATTATCTGTTCTAACCCCTGATTATCAAGATTGGGAATTGAGATACCCGAATTTGCCATTTTTCTTGTGTTTTTCCGGCTTACTCTGCCCATTTGAGATGAAGATAGCACCAGTTTTGTGCTAGAACACTATCTTAAGGCAACCATCAACCAAAGTTTGCATTTGTACAGTCAATATTCTACAGATACAATCTAGTTCAACAGATACATCTATTCGACATCAAACAACTATATGTTAAAGGACTTCGAACCGCAGAGAAGAATTTGGAAAACCAGAAATTATTAGGGTTAGGGAGAGATGTGGGTAAAAAATAGGAATAGATTGGTGTGGGGAGGCACAGGGAGAGTTAACTATGTCCTAATCACAATGCAGGAAATAGGTTGGGTAGGATGCAAGTAGAGAGAGAGAGAAAAAGAAGAAAGGGAAAGGGGAATGAAAAGAGACCAGAAAAAAAAATAGAAACGTAAAAATTAATGTTATTTTAGAGATTAAAAGACCATCTATTTATAGAGGAATATGAATATGTTGAGAGAAAGGGAGGGACATAGAGGAGATGTGAAAAACTTTAAAAAAATGCTTAAAATATTATATAGGTATAAAGAGGTAGTACTGCTATTACTGAATTTAAGTCTCAGAGGTTTTGAATTGAGTAATAAGTTTGTGGATTAAGTGTGTACACAATGGGGGATAGGGTCTACTGGTTAACTACGGGTTTATCTGAGGATGTGCAGGACAAGAGTTAAGTCACATAAAGAAGAATAAAGAGGAAAAGATGGAAAGGATAGGGAAGTGAGAAGAAAAGATCAGAAGTTCAGTAGAGCTAGACAAAAAACAAAAAGATAATTAAGAATGAAAGAAAAAGAGAAAGAAGACAAGAAAAGAAAGGAAAACACACATTCACATATTCCTAAAATAAAAATTATAAGAGGAGAAAAAAAAAAAAGTTAATGGGAAACAATTATTTTTTCAGAAGAGGCAAAAATTAAAGATTAATAAAAATTTTAGAAAAGCAAAATAAATTTTTTATATATATAAAGTAACAAAAAACGAAAAAAAAAAACAAAACAAAAAAAAGAAAAAAGAAAAGAAGAAGAAGAAAAAAAAAAGTTCTTTGATTTTTTTTTTTTTTTTTTTTTGGGAGGGGTGGGAAGAGTCCTGTATCTCCCTTTTGTCTATAACCAGAGTCTGGTTGGAGTCTCTGGTCAGCTTGAGGTCCTGTGGCTTGATTGTTTTCTTAAGTCAGTTTGTTGGAACAGGCAGAAAAATGCTCTGCTTTACCCAAGATTTTGAGATCCCCCTCCCAGGTTAGTTTACTGGGAGGGTGATCTGCTTTGAGAATCACAAAAGAGGGGGATGCAGTGATGAGGCTAGGTTCTGGGTAGAGTTGAGGCCTTTCAACAAACAGTAGCTTTTCCCTGGGGCTATTTTGTGAAAAAAAAACTCACAGCACCCAGCCTGGAGCCATTCTCAGGGTTTCTGTTTTTCAATTGATTGTGGAGGCTGCTAGAGGGAGGGGCAGCCTCTGGCTCTGGTTACCCAGTGAGGAAAGCCACTCCAATGGCTGGCGCCTGAGCTGGGTGACTTTTCCCTGGATGGAACTGAGTCTGTGAGGTCACTTCGCCGTTAAGTTTTTGTGACCTGCTAAATGACTAGTTTTATTCCAAGGCCTGAGCTGGAGCTAGCCGCTCCTCCGAGCTTTGTCGGTATCCAAGATGGAGATCACCGGTGCTGGGTGGGGGGAGGGGTGGCCTTCCCTCCTCTGCTCCCTGAGAAGGAGTGAGGAAGTCGGGCTTCTACTCACGCCGAGTCTTGGATCCTGGGTCGTCTCTGGTCTGCAAACTGCAGGATGAACTTGTCAGTTCCTTGTCGGTTCTTGCTGGTGTTGAGTAGAATCCGCTTGTCCGCTGTATCTGGCTCCTTAGTCCCAGACTGTGTCTCAGGTGTGCCCCCGCAGCGGTGGTCGCTGCCGCGACCCTGCCGCCGCCGCAGCAGCTGCTGGCAGGCGCTCAGATGTGTCTGCTTGGCTTCCCCTCTCTTTACTAATTCTCTGTCCTGTGATGGCACACTTGGTGTGATTCTCTGGCTTGGGACTGTTCACTGGAACTCTGAAACTGTTTTCTATGCAGGAGCTTGTTCAGATTCCAGCTTCTCCTCCGCCATCTTCCCGGAACTCCTCTAATGGAGTTTCTATCTCATGTTTTAAGATGAACAAGACACTATGTTGAAAACAAACTTTACAACTTCAGGTGGAGGGGAGGGAGGAATTAGGGAGGTTAGTATTTCATTCATTGTTCTACTCTGCTATTCCTTGGTAAGGGATAGTAGGAAAAACAAAGGAGGGGGTAACAGTACTCATTGTCTTACTCATGTAACTGTAACCCCTCTGTACATTATATTTACAGTAAAAAATATTTGAAAAAGAAGTAAACCGACACAATTTATAAAGTGATCAAAATAAAGAAATACCAGTTTTGAGCGAGCATGAAATATCTAAATCTAGATTTACAAAAAGGGCAAGGGAAGAGGAGGATTCCAGTTGTACATAATGCCTGATATACTTAACCTAAAGTTAAGACAAACGTGAGAAAAAATGGGAAGAAGTATTTGAAGAGAACAAGCACATGGGGCTGAAAGCTTTACAAACCATTGTATCAATACCTCACTATATATCCTAATGAAATTGAAAGCTGACTCAAAGGGACTACAGAACATGAGACCCTCAACTCAAACTTTAGTATATATCATCTCAAAAATAAGAAAGATCTTGTGAGTTCCTGAAAGTTTGTAAGGATGACATTCTTAACATGATTTTCTAGAATAGCAGAAGGGTCAATGATGAAGTAACTATGCATGTTGTGTTACAAAATATTTTTTAAGGATCTCCAGGAGTGGTTAAAATGATGTGAATACTACTGCTATGAAGGATACTGAGAAATACATTATTATTCACTTTTTAATTATTTGAATTCTTGGTATTTACTTAATGAATCTTATGTCAAAAATGGGTGGGGAGCTAGCTCTACTTATGTTTTCTCTTCTTTGAAATAGTTAATGGAGACAGTGAGAAAAAAACAAGCCTTTCCATTTCCTAACAAATGGGGCAATGTCATTCTTTCTGATGGAGGCATAGAATTCCATTGTGTATATATACCACATTTTCTTGATCCATTCATCTACTGAGGGGCATCTGGGTTAGTTCCATATCTTAGCTATAGTAAATAATGCTGCAATAAACATAGTCGTGCTGGTAGCTTTAGTGTGATCTAGTTTGTGAACATTTGGGTAAATGCCCAAAAGTGGGATTGCTGGGTCATAGGGGAGCTCTACGTGGAGTCTTTTGAGGAACCGCCATACTGCTTTCCAAAGTGGTTGAACAAGTTTACATTCCCACCAACAATGCAGTAGGGTTCCCTTCTGCCAGATCCCCTCCAGCATCTATTGCCTCCATCAGAAATAATGACATTGCCCCATTTGTTAGGAAATGGAAAAGCTTGGAAAAAATTATATTAAGTGAAGTAAGCCAGGCCCAAAGAAATATAGGTCCCATGGTTTCCCTTATTTGCAGTATCTAGTATATGTCTGAGTCAAGCAGAAAAGGTCAGATAAGTTGATGTTAGGGAAATGAACCCTAAGATATGTATTCAAATGTTTTTTTTTTCATAAGATTGTTTCTAACACACTTATAAGATTATTTCTTTGTTGCTTTGCATGTTCCTCCCCCACAGTATAACCCCTGCTTTCACTGTATCTGATGTCGGTATAATTTGTGGAGGGAAAGGGGAAAAATAAATCGTTTAAATAGGGACACAGGTGGACCCATTGCAACAATGAGATGCACAAGTCGTTATGTGGAAAACGAACTTTACAACTTTGATGGGGGGGAGGAGAGCGGGAGAGGATGGGGGGAGGCCGGGGGCAGGGAGGATGGGAAGGGATGGGAAGGGGAAACAAAGGAGGAGGCTACAATGCTTGATAAGAAAGGTACTCATTATCTTGCCCATGTAATTGTAACACCTCTGTACAGTATTTTCACAATTAAAAAAATAAAAAAAAAAAACAAAAGAGGGGATAACTATGCTCGACAACAAATGTACTCATTGCATTACCCATGTAATTGTAGCCTTTGTACAGCATCTTTACAATAAAATAAAATTTAAAGGAAGAGGGAATGGACTTTTTACTGAGCATAAACTTGAGGTCTTCTTATCATGAAGACGTGTCATGGGCAGTAGTCATTTTTCTATAAGGGAAGAAGCTACATGGCAAAATAAAAAAACATATCTGCTACAATATCTTATGATTTATTAACTCACTTTGTCTGGCTTCAGACTTTTAAAACTAAATTATGTTTCTGTTTAAATAGACAAATGAATAGAAAAGAAACATATTAGAAGTGTGTTTGCATAACAGTTGTTTGTAATCCATTGTTTCCTTGTTAGTATCCCTAAGTTAAAATAATGATTTAAGAACAAAAACAGATGCACACAAATACACAAACACACACACACACTGCACAAAAACAGAAAAAAGAAACCAAAGTAGCATTATTTTTCATGATGTTATTGTCTGAATCCCCATTGTGTTCCATTAAGGGTGGGAAAGAGATTTTTTTTTTGATGTGATTAGGACTGAAGGGGGATAAATGAGATGATCAGAGTTCAGCTTCCATGACTGAATACAGATGGAATCCTAAGAATTGAGACGAGAAGATGCCTTACACTCTCCTCATATATCTCCCCAGGTTCCTTTTACTCTCTCAGCATTTGGTCAGCCAGCAAGAAATTCATGTCTAGATGAAATCTCCGCACTTTGGATCTCCACAACTGTCAGCCACAAAAATTTCCTTTTCCTTGGAACTTGCCCTATTTGTGGTTGTGTGCTCTCAGACATAGAAAATAAATAAATATCCATAGGATTAAGAATATAAAAAGAGAAAACTTGGAATAGTACAAGGTTTTCTTTTACATTGCCATTGAAACTTCCATTTCAAGTGAACTTAAATGAACTCAAACTATCAGAGAAACAGCCGTGGGCTTTCTGACTTGGATTTTGTAGGGAAGAAGTATTTATTTCATAATCAATATCCTCAGCCCTCTTGGGATTAGGAGAATGAAAGATTGTGACAATTGTTAATTCATTTCCTTGATTCTTACATTTCTCCTTTAGGATATTTTACAATCAAAACCAACAATTCAACATAATTTCAGTATTTCCTATCAGTGTACCATGTGACTTACTATGGTATTACAATCTTATGGAATTTATACTGTGAAGTCAAGGAACCCATTTACATGTTAAGAATCCATTTTGAGCATGCATAAAAGTGATAGGATTTACTTTACAATACACAAGGTCTTTTATGATAAGCGTCAATTTACAATTGCAACAATAAAGTTAGCACTAAACAAGCAAAAGCTGCCTATTGTTAGACTTTAAACCTATTGCTTCTGGAAATATTCTTTAATCCTTAAGTGCACAGAAATAGATGTTCCTTTTCTTTTTCCCCTCTCTTACATTTTTAATCACTATACAATTTCTAGCATAGTATTTAATATTCAGGGTGATCGAGTATATCATGCAATTGGCATTGCATATAAATTGGTAAGTCAATATCCTTAGCCAATCACAGATCAAAAGTATTTTGAAGCAAAATTGTGTTTGTTTAATTATGACTTGTTTTTTTTCTTGTCATTTCCTGTAACCACTGTAACAAGTAACTACAAAGTGTTTAAATTGTATAGAGAATAAGTAGCCTGGAGATGATTTAAATTATACAAAGGATGTGTAAAGTTTGTATACAATCACTGCCCCATTTTTGTATGAGAATTGTTCCTCAACAGATTTTAGTGTTACAGAGGAATCTTGAAGAAAACCACCATGGATATTAGGAAAAATTGGTTTATAAAGTTTTATAAAAAATAACTTAAGATCTCAATTCATCCACAACTCTAATTTCTATTATTTACATCTTTCATTTACATACACAAATTATTAAATTAATGAGCAAATTTGTATGCATTTTATTAACATTCATCCAAAACTTACATTAATGTTCATAATTTGTATTATAGATTTTTGCCCAATTTGAGTTGGTATTTGTAGGTTTAGGCAAATACATAAGGGCATGTATCCACCATAACAATTTTAGATAAATAGATCTACTGCCACTACATTTCACTTACACATCCATCCTTTCTCTCTCATTCTCTAGGCCAGTAAAAAGCACTTTTCTTTTTACTGTCATTTTAGTTTTGTCTTTTCCAAATTGCAGTAGTATTAGAACTATACAGTAGTTAATTCAACCCGGCTTATTTAACCTTTGCTATATTTTGGGTCTTAAATTTTTCCCAGACATAAATTTTGGAGGTTTGATCTCTAGGTAGGTAAAATTGGGAGTTTGTGAAGCTAGAGATCTTTAGATAATTGGGGATGTGCTCTGTAGGGCAACTGTAGAACCCTGTTCTCACTTTCTTTCTAGTCTTTGCTGTAAGTTGTGAAGCTTTAGTCCTCAACATGCTCCATTCATGAAGTACTGCTGCATTACAGGTCCTAAAGCAATGGCAACAGTATATCATAGAAAAAATAAACCACCAGAAATAAACGTAATTTATTTTTGATAGTACTAGGTGTTAAACTCGGGGTTTCTCTTACTAGATTGGTACTCTAACACTTGTGCTATCAACCTAGTCCTAAAATTTAGTATTTATAAGTTGATTATTTCAAATATTTTATTACAGTATTGAGGAGCTAATTAGCACAATAGACATTCAACATTACGTATTTCTGAGTTTTGGTAGACATTTTATTTTATTAATATTTGTTTTATTTTATGTAGTACTTTATTTTATTTTATGCTTTTACTGCCTCTTGAATTCAGGAATTCACTCCCTCACTAGACTTTTTTGTTCATAGCTAGCACACTACCACTTGAGCCAGACCTCCCATTTACTTTTTTCTTATGGGAATTTGAAAATAGAGCTCCTGAGACTTGTGTAATCTGGCGGACTTTGAACTTTACATCTCACATCTCGGGGAGGAAAAGTGATTGGCATACAAATTAGTCTGAGCTATGCAAGAATGTTTTCCAAGTTAGGTATGAAGATAATAACCTCACTATATTTGCTTATTATTCCTATGGCCACCAAGCATGTGGTGCTTGCTTCCTTCCTGTGCGCTTCAGATGTTACCCATATAAAGCAATCCCTGACTAGCCAGCTACATACCAACCTAACTTTCTGACTTAATAAACAAATTGCCAATTTCATCCTTTGTTCACTACTTTTTATCTACCATCTAATCTTATTAGACATTCATATTTGGCCCCCTCTATAACACCCACCATTATTGTCTGTTCATAGCAAATATGTCCCTGAGTTTATTGCAGTGTCAATGACAGTGAACATGATCAGTACATGGTTTTATGCAGTGTACTAGCCAAGAATACATTCTAATGAAAAGGGAGAAATGGAGGTATCTAAAAATAAGTTAAAATTTTAGATGTTATGGTAACTAGGGAAGGACTCATTGAGTCCTGTAAAGGAACTTGGGGAACAGCACAATCAGATACAGGAAACAAGAAGTTTTAAATCTCAGTGGTGAGCTTTAGATGTATTTCTTGAAAAGCAATATGAAATCTAGTGCATAGAGTGAACAAGTAAAAAGAAAATCAAAGATATAAACTAAGAGCGAGGCAGCTACAGGGGGTGAGAGAGAAGTACATCCTGTAAAGGATTTCAGATCAGAGCAGAGACATGCATTTTCATATTGGGTGAGAAAGAAATAAAAGACATTGAGTAGAAGACTGTGTCATGATTTAATAGGGTCTTGCTCTGTTAGTCAGAAATCGCAAAGGGAGAAGGATAGAGCTGAACTTGAGCAGAAGAGTAGCAATGCTTGGGGGATGGGATGAAGGTGTACTGGGACAGAACAGTAGTAGCCTTAGAAGATTGTTTTCACAAGGTCAGGTTTGACACATATGTTTAGAATAGTTTCAGTGAGATTTGATTGGATTGTAAACTGGCATACTATCAAATAAACTATTTTAAAAAAGAAGGAAAATCAAGAAAAAGACCACGAGTCTTTTTCTGAGAAAACAGATGATTTTCTATGCTTATTCCTTAACACCAACTGACTAAATCCAACAATTTCAAATAACCTATTAAAAAAGCATCTGGCTGCCAAATACTCCTCCATGAACAGATAAAGTAGCAGTAAGTCTGATTGAACATATATTTCTTATTATCTCTCTTTTGCTATTATAGCACTTAAAACCTTGCACTTGTTCTAAGTTGAGCCATATGTTTTTATCATACCTATTGGAAATATAGCCTTTTACTCAGACTTTCTTTTTTTCAATCAAGAAGTATTCAGAATAGCTATTTGATATCGGGATCTCAGTTCAGTTAAGCCTTTGCCCTCTATGCCAATCTTCCATATCAGCCTGTAGTAACAGTAGAGGCCCACTTTTGATAGTTAGAAAGAACAAGTAGAGATAAGGTACCAATCTGAGAAGGTTGAGATGTGCTCTTTATCCTTTTTGGGGGAGAAGGAGTATTTTTTAAGTCAGGGAAGGTCCCACAAGCCAAGAGAGGTAGCTATTCCCATGACAGATATTAAAAAGGAAATGTAACATTAGCCAGGTAATTCAGACTACTTTGTTACTTTGTGTATGTGTACATACACACAAACACACACACACACACACACACACACACACACACACACACACACACACATACACATACTAGCTACAAGATCCTTGGACATTTTCATACCATTACTTTTGCCAACGTATTTTTCTGCTTTGTTAATTCTGCCATCCTCCAAGGCTTGGCTCAGACCACTACACTCACCAGAAAGAATCTTCTAAATACTAATAGTTTTCTTTTTTGTATATATTTTTATTGTAAAAATACCATATAGAGGGGTTACAGTTACAAATACATTTCCTATCCATCATTGCTACCTCCTCCTTTGTTTTTCCCCTATGATCTCTTCTCTCCTCACCCTTCCATCTCCTCCCCAACCCCCAAATTGTAAAGTTTGTTTTCAGCATAGTGTCTTGTACATCACATTGGTACAATGGGTCAACTTCTATCCTTATTTCAGTATTTTTTTATTTCCCTCCCCCTCCCCAAATTAGAAAAATGTATATACAGGATTCAGGGCACCGGAATCAAATACAGTGAAAACCATGAGAGAACATACAAAAGAAACAAAAAAATCACATGATACATTATAAGTACATTAAAAACAACAGCAAGAAAGATAAAACCACTTGTGGCTCTCTTGGGGTTCATTTCACTTAGCATCATCTTATAATGTTTTCTTTTATTTGTTTTTTATATTTTTTGTTTATTTTTTATTGTAAAAATGCTGTAGAGAGGGGCTAGGAAGGTGGCTCAGTGGTAGAGCGCTTGCCTTGCATGCCTGAGGCCCTGGGTTCGATTCCCCAGCACCACATAAGAAAAAAGAAAAAAAGCCAAAAGTGGCGCTGTGGCTCAAGTGGTAGAGTGCTAGCCTTGAACTGAAGAGCTGAGGGACAGCGCCCAGGCCCAGAGTTCAGGCCCCATGACTGGGCCCCCCCCAAAAAAAAATGCTGTACAGAGAGGTTATAGTTACATGAACAAGGAAATGAGTACATTTTCTATCCATCATTGTTGCCTCCTCCTTTGTTTTTCCCCTACCATCCCTTACCTCCCACCTCCACAACTACAACTATCCTCTCCACCCCCCCGAAGTTGTAAAGTTTGTTTTCAACATAGTGTCTTGTACATCTCATTGTTACAATAGGTTAACCTGTATCCCTATTTAGGCATTTTGATTTTTCTCTTCCCCTCCCCAAATTAGAGAAGTGTATATACAAGATGCAGGTCCTGACATCAAATGCAGGTAATCCCATGGTTTTCCTTATTTGCAATAACTACTACATGTGTAGGACAAGCAGAAAAGGTCAAAACTATGTAAATATGACCATATAAGATGATGTTAAGTGAAATGAACCCAAAGATAGGGAGACAATTTTTGTTTCTTGCTATTGTTTGTAATGTTTTTATAATGTACCATGTGATTATTTTTGTTTCTTTATATGTCCCTCCCCCACAGTATTTCATTGTTTCTAAGTTTTATAGTACATTTTCTTTAAAGAGTTGCTTTGGCCCTCTTTTACCCTAATATGAGTTTGCAATGTTCACATATGCAGGAATTATCTTTTTCATATTGTGTTCTACAATGGTATGAACTTTTATGTCTTTCTACTGATGTACACAAAGCTAATGATTAATGAATATAAATCATGTTGCTTATTTCTTTCTCTTTCCGTTTTCCACTAGTTCAACTAATTTGTGATCTTAGTTCAAGGTTGTGAAACTAGAAGAAATCTATGTTTTTGTCCTTCTTTCTTGAGAATCTTCAATGTCTTAATATGACTTCCTATCCCAGTGTCCAAATAAGTCGATCTAATATGTTTTGATCATCAAGTAATTGGGTACGTAAATAATCAAAATGGAACTATTCTTTGAGAATATATCCTCACCCCTATGTGGCAAATGTCTAATAGTACTGTCTAATTTCATAGTTGGTCCATGCCTGCCATTAGAAGATTGTAATTTAAATACTCCTGCTTGTTATTGTTAGCTTTTCGTCATTTCAAAATGTTTTCCTTTATGCTAAGTTTTAGATATTTCAGTCCATGCTTGGGGCCTTGGAAAGGCAAGTTCTTTTTTTTTCTTTTGTGTCTAGTCGTGGGGCCTGTATCTAGGCCTGGACACTGTCCCTCATCTCTTCAGCTCAAGGTTACTGCTCTAGCACTTGAGACACAGCACCACTTCGGCTTTTTTCTTTTTTTGCTTATGTGGTGCTAAGGAATCAAACCCAGGGCCTCAGGCATGCAAGGCAAGTGCTCTACCACTGAATCACCTTCCCAGCCCCTAAAGGCAAGTTCTTAAGCCAGGGAATAGTAAGGGGGGCTAAGCTGCTTACCTCAAAGTGATTGGAAAGCAAAAACAGAGAGGATGGGATATTCCCCCATTCAAGATCACACACCCAATGACCTAACTTACTGTCTGCTAGGCTCTACCACCTGAAGAGTCTACCCTGCTTAGAAGCACTAAAGTTGAGACTCAAGATTCAAGTACATAGACTTAGGAGAAGTTTAAGATCCATAGAACATGAAATTCACAACACAGTATAAAAATATAAACCAATGCATCATTTGCATTAATTACATGCTTAATAATAACAGATATGCAACAAGTTAAACATACTGTTTGACTTCAACCTTGATTTTTTCTTTTATAATAGTAAAGAAAAAATTTATAATGAAAAGGTTTAAAATGAAAAACACAATTCTGATACACATTTACTGTGGCAAAAAACTCACAATGAGAAGAAATCCACTGATTAATAAGGCAGAAAAGTGCCACTCCTCACATCTTATTTCTTTACTGTAACTCAAGTCTAGTTTTGTTTTGATATCCAGTTATTTTTTAGATAATAATTTTCTCTTCCTTTATAGAAGCTGATAAAAATTTTCTAATACATTATGCTTGTCTAAATTATATAATGTATTAAATTCACTTTTAATGATTTAATAAATTTATAAGATTTCACGTGTATAATTTATACATATCTTATCCTAATAGAGCAACTTTTGTTGAAATATTAGAACAGTTTTAGGGCTAGTAGATACATTTCTCTAAGAAACATCAACTTTGGAGTCTAAAAACTTGTAGGATCTAAGAGTCCCCTCCCCTACTCTTACCTTGTGCTCTGAAATTTACTTTCCCCCAGCTTATTTTATTTCTTTTACAATCCACTCTGTACCTTGTTGAAATCTTTGTAGTGACTTTTTATATTAGGCAAAAGCCAAATACAGCTCCTGCAAACTCTTCTGCATGATAAATCCCCTTGATTATGGGGGATGTAACAAAGTTACTGTAGAAGAACAGGGGGAAGATCAATTCAATTAATAATAAAAAGTCAGCAGCTAAAATTCAACCAACAGTTTTTGTTTCTTTCAACCCTGTTCCACCACATTAAACTACTTTAAAATCACTAATCAAGATACCTAGAGTGAATATTGACTTTAGAGTTCTTCCATTCCAATTTCAAAGTGCTCTGATAATACCATAAACTCCACAGAACTGTGTGACCTTCACATATTTTTCTAAAGGTTTGATTTCTTGCTGTATTCAAGGTCTGACAATCGTAATATATCTTTGCTGTAGACATGTAGCATTGAGATTTGGAAACAAGTTAGAACCAATGTATTTACTCTGTAATTAAAGGAAATTTTGGAATTTTGCCTGATCAGTTCCTTTGGGTTTTTTACAATGCTAAGTCCTGTAATATTTGGAGAGGAGATTAGTCTGTTTCTATCCATGTGGTATGGAATACATTCTACCACTACTAGTAAATGAAGTGCTCTTGGTAGAAGCAATGATTAAAGCACTTGACAATCTCATACATTCAAGAAGTTTTTGAGACAATGTAATCTTTCCTTCTCTATTATTATTACAAATAATACATCATCACTAATATTCTGATATAAAATATTTTTACTATTTGAATATCTATTCACAAATAATTGATAGTAAGAAAAAATAAGTCAAATATGATAACACTAGTACACTTAGATTCTAAGGTTATCACTTAGACTATACAGGCTCCATATTATCTCTCAAGGACATGATACCTATATTTTGATTGCTTGCCTTTCAATGAGATAAGCAAGGTTTCAAAAACAGAAGGATGAAGATAAAAGATAACTCTCTTTGATAAATGTAACAACTATGATTTGCTTTTAGGGTACTACCCAATTTAAAAATAATAGGATTTATTCCATATCTTAGCTATAACAAATAATGCTTCAGTGAACAAGATTGTGCTGGTAGCTTTAGTTTAGCTTGGTTGATAGCCATTTGTGTAAATGCCCAGGAGTGGAATTGCTAGGTCATAGGGGAGCTCTATGTTTAGTCTTTTGAGGAAACTCCATACTGCTTTCCAGAGTGGTTGAACCAGTTTACATTCCCACCAACCGTATAGTACTATTCCCTTTTGTCCAGTTCCCACTAGTATCTGTTATTATTTGTTTTCTTGATAATGGCCATTCTAACTGGGGTGAAGTGGATTCTCAATGTAGTTTTGATTTGCATTTCTTTTTTTTTTTTTTTGGTTGGTCGTGGGCTTGAACTCTGGGTGCATTTCTTTTATGGACACAAATGTTGAATATTTCTTAGTGTGTTTATTGGATATTCTTATTTCCTCTCCATAGAAGTCTCTTTTTAATTCTTATAAATGGAGTGGATTTTTCTTTGAGGATTTGTTATTGGAGGGTTAAATTTTTTGAGATCTATGTATGTTTTCAATATGAGGCCCTTGTCTGATGTATTGCTACTGAAGATCTTCTCCCAATCTGTGGGCTTTCTATTTATCTTGCTAGCTATGTCCTTTACCATATCCAAGAAATTAAATAAACCCAGAGGCTCCTCAATAAATGAATGGATCAAGAAAATGTGATATATATATACATATATATATATACATAATGAAACTCTATGTTTCCATCAGAAAGAATAGCATTGCCCCATATGTAAGGAAAAGGAAAAATATGAAAAAAAATCATATCAAGTGAAATAAGCTAAAACATAGGCTCCTTGGTTTCTCTCATTTGTAATGTCTAGGATAGTCCTAGCAGAGGATCACAGTAGCTCAATACCTATGTACATATGACCACATAAAATGATGCTAATTAAAATGATCTCCGTGATGTGGGAACAAGAGGTTTTTTGTGGCTCTTTTGTTTTTTCACCCTTTTTAATGCACTGTTTGCAGTTATTACTTTTGTCTATTTGTTTTCTCTGTTTATTCCCCATGGTCACTGTTTCTGTACTAGTCACTGTACCCTTTGTCTTGTATATAAGTTTACCTGACTTGGGGAAGGGAAGGGGAAATCACAGAAATGGTGTGACAAAGGGGGAACCAATACAAAAGCAATACTCACCAGACACTGTGCTGCAAATGAACTTTACACCTTAAGAGGGAAGGGAGTCAGAACAGATAGTGGGTAAACAGGAGAAAATGAGGGAGGGGCTAATCCTGTTCAAAAAGAAATGTACTCATTACCTTATATATGTAACTGTAATCACTCTGTATATCACCTTTAGAATAAAAAGTAGGAAAAAATTACATGAGGTAAATATAGAGGAAACATTTAAACAAAAAATGATGTAAACATCAGAAGTGTGATTTACCACATGTCAATGTGGCTTAAGAGCAAGCCTTGTTTAATATTGTCAATACAAATGAAGAAAGATTTCATCCAGAAAATGCCAAAAGAAGCATTGTTTTCAGAGGACTTGTGACATGAGGTTTCTGAGAACTGAGATCTGTTTCATTCAGTAGCTCAGAGGTGGTAGGCAAAATGATCATCTGTCAGTTTCATAGATATGGTCTGACAAGTGACTGGACAATGAAGGGATCTAGGATCAATGGGAAACCGGCTGAGCAAAATAGTTTATGAAGGGGTCAGTGGCTTCAAGATAGGCCACTCTATTTCTTCTGCAAAAGACGTAATACATTACAATGATTTAAAATCACTTCTCATTTGGCTCAAATTGATAGTTACATTGAAGCAGAGAAATGTCCTTAAAAGTGGTGGTGCATTCCCAGTAACTATGTCAAGGTTTACTTGTCTTAAAAGTGTGTATTAGAGTAAGTGGTCTAATACTGAGTAAAAAACTCTGCTGAGTGAAAAATTTTGGAAATTTAGGCAAAATGCAAGCACTAAAATGGTAATCCTGAAAGGAATAAAATAATCCTGGAAATAGACCTACTCACTTTTCAAGTCTTCATGGTAAATACACTTCAGCATGTAGCAAACAAGAAAATAATTTCACACAGGCCACTACATTGGTTATGTGCAGGGAAAAATGGAAAACACAAAGACTCTTTCTAACAGTGCTAGCTGACAGTGAGCTTTATTTCATCTTTTTCATGTTGGAATGATTCTTTTACCCATTCATGATAGTTGTTGTTGTAGGCATTATCTGAAATTTTAATAAGAATTATAATTTAGACATTAATTTAAATGCCATCAATGGGTATGTATACCAGATATAAAAATCTGGAAGATAAATTGGAAAATGTGCAGTTTTGCTCCCATAATTTTCAGATAAATAGTGTGAAAGAAGAAAAAATTGAACTTAAGACAAAAGATAATCCTCTTAAAATGCATTTGACTTTTGTAATGAATCAAGATAGCCTACATAGATGTTTGTGATGTGTGTGTGTGCGTGTGCGTGTGTGTGTGTGTGTGTGTGTGTGTGTGTGTGTGTTTGTCTCTATGTATTGAATCAGTTCAAGTTTCAAGTCCTTCAAAGCTGAAGCCAAGGCATGGCAACCAGTGGAGAGAGTGAAAATCAGCTTTGCCTTCAATCATACAATAAGATGATACTGCATGGATGAGATTCTTTTCCATGACTGTTCTTGCTAGTATATTTTGTAAATGAATGTTGCATTAACATTGTCTCTTTTTTGGTCAGTCATGGGGCTTGAACTCTGGGCTTGGGCACTGTTCCTCAGCTCTTCAATTCAACACTAGCGCTCTACCACAGCACTACTTCTGGTGTTCTGAGTGGTTTATTGAAGATAAGACCCCCATGGCTTGGGCTGGGAATGTGGCTCAGTGGTAGAGTGCTTGCCTTGCATGCATGAGGCCCTGAGTTTGATTCCTCAGCACCACATAAGCATAGAAAAAAGCCGGAAGTGGCGCTGTGGCTCAAGTGGTAGAGTGCTAGCCCTCAGCTGAAGAGCTGAGGGAGAGCGCCCAGGCCCAGAGTTCAGGCCCCACGACCAGACCAAAAAAAAAAAAAGAGTCTCATGGCCTTTCCTGCCCAGGCTGGCTTTGAACTGTGATCCTCAGATCTCAGCCTCCTGAGTAGCTAGGATAGGTGTGAGCCACTGCACCTGGTTTGAATGATGTATTTAAAATACTTATAACTCCCATAAAAATCATATTCTAACATGCCTTTAGTGTCTTTCCTGACATGTCTATGGAGACAAATAAATACTAAGCAACTTGTTGTAAGCTAGGTGCTTTGTATTTGTCTCCCAGGAATGTTTGATACACTGAAAAATATAAAGTCCATTGGAGGCTTTATATTTCCCAACAATAAATCTTCTGGCCATCTACTGCTATTCCAAACACTCAGAAAAAAATGCTATGAAATTACTGATAGCCCAAAAAAGCAAGTAGTCTATAACAAGCTACCCAGATAGGGTAATGATAATAGGGTAATGAAAATAAGGCAATGACAGGAAATTGATTGAAGTGTGAAGAATTAATGTTGAAAATAAGGAAAAGCAATCTTTGAATTTTCAGTAATTCAAAATATTTCAGAGTTGACAGTGATGGTAAGGTATATGTCACTAACTACAAATTAAATGAAAATTTACACTCTGAAAATAGATTCTTAGTTTTTGCTAAAAACAGAATTAGCTTTGTAACCTGTTTTATGCACCTTAAAATGTTCAAATTAGGTCCATCGAAATCCTTGAACCATGAATTACAAATGAATAAATTGGGAAACATAAGTCTCTATTTTGAGAAGATTATGACAATCAAATGAAAGCTGGCTCATATGGAGTATAAAAATAGTTAATTAGGTGGATTATTTGACTCATATCTAAACACATTAGCAGTGGTCCACCTATAGAATGCAATAATTTTGTTAATTTCTCCAGCAAGCAAGAAAGTCCACTATCTAGTGATTTTTAAGAATAAACCGGTAATTTTACAAATGATAACAAATTTTAACATGCTATGTCTTTACTTTTTAATTAGAGGTTCAACTCAGAGCCTGTGTCTTATTAGGTAATTACTTCATAGGTAATCACTTAAACCTCCTACTTCCTTTTGTTTTTATTATTTTTCAGTAACATCTTGTTTAGGTACAATTGAGCCTAAACATGATTTTACTCCTTCCACTTCCTGAGTAGCTGAGACTACAGGTGTATATACCACTACTTCTGGCTTCTTTTTGAGAGAAGGTCTCACTAGTTCTTATTCATAATTCTCTATCTTCTTTAAAGTTGCTGAGATTCCAGGTATTAAACACCATTCCAGTAAATGGGATGTACTGTTGAGACATATTGTATGCAATAAAACCACATATTTTGCTTAGTGAAGGCACTTCACATTAAAGAATAAAAAATGTTATTTTACTTGGTATGTTCACCATCTCTAACTTTGTCATTATGTGTTGTTATTGGTTTTCATTCTCTGCCTTTTTTTATTGTCTCAGATTCATGACAATGGACTTGGCTTTTTTTATTGTGAAAATACTGTACAGAGGGGTTCCAATTACATGGGCAAGATAGTGAGTACATTTCTTATCAAGCATTGTAGCCTCCTCCTTTGTTTACCCTTCCCATCCCTTCCCAGCCTCCCCCACCCCCCCACCTAATCCTCCGCCCCCCTCCAAAATTGTAAAGTTCATTTTCAACATGACAACTTGTACTTCTCATTGTTGCAACGGTGGACTTGGCTTTTATACATGTTTGTTATCATTTCTACCATTCTCCCCTTTGAATCTCCCAGTAGCATCTCAGTGCAAAATTTTAATATATACAGAGGCTTTGCTTCTCAAATCATAGTATGAGTCTTCTGCTTCTTCAGTGAAAAGTGCATATTAATGTCATCCACTACTAGATCCATTTGATAACACCTGGTGACACATAGTAAATAGAATGTGACCTAGAATAAAACCTCAAATGTCCAAAAAATATGTTTCTTACCTGTGAGCCAATTCTCCCAAAACTAAGAAGGCTCATCAGAAGGAATGTAAGCTAAACTAGCCACACCATTGTTCACCATCCCTAATTGCTTTAAGTGTTTGTCTTTTGAACAAATGACTGCATCCTACTTGCTTCATCCAGATCCTGCCTTTGCCACTGATGTCAATGGAAGCTATGATGTCTAGTGTAGAAACTCATGCCAATACAGTCATATGGAAACAACCACAAAGGTAGGGAATTAGTTCACTCTATGTAAGATCAGAAGGCCAGTCAATGCCTCTAAAGCCTTGTAATATGTACAGACTTGAGGATAGAAAAATCAAGCAAGATGAAGTGAAATTATGGAGGTTCAAGAAAATATAGTCACTCCTATAAGGCACAGCAGTTAATTTTACTTGCAAAGAATTTTTTCCACTTGTTTTAGTCTTTCTTCCCTGATAATAGGTGAAATGTGTGTGTGTGCATATTTATGTGTAAGTACCAACTACAGTTATATTTATCCATTTTCATGTTTTAGTTTAGTCAGCTCTGAAAATGAGCAAGGAGAAGTTAATAATTAGCCACTGGTATGAGAACTAAAGAAAAATCCAGTTTTAGCAGCCAGATAAAGTTCTAATACCAGTTGATCAAATTGACTTACAATAGAACAGAAAACTGGAAATAATATTAGGAGCTCAAAAAGCAGAGAATAGTTGATAAAGCAAATCTTTAAAATGAAAGAATATTACAAAGAGAGTTAGAAGAACCATGAAATGAGTAAGGCAAAGCTAAGTGAATTGATTCTTAGCCAGGATCCATGAATATCTGTAGTAGGTAATCATGCCTTTAGTGTCTTCTGAATCTCTCATTTTCTATTTCACACTAATCCAGTTTTAAAATAAAAATATTATGTCTCCATTGATACTTTATACATATTTTTCATGTTGTTAAAGAAGATATGTATGCAAATTTTTAGAAGAAATATACAGATAAATATTAAAATATTTATCATACTATACAATTATAGATGCATATTTCTCTACTTTCAGTTGCTTCTAAAAGTTGAGTTGTTGGAGTGATGTTGATTCCTTTAGCATGATCCTTTCCGCCCTACACATAAATGTCCACTATTAAAATGTTTTCCTTTTGATTAATGTCTTGCTAAAAAATTAACACACACATACACACACACTTGAATTGATACTAATTTTAATTGCTCTTACACAATGAATTGCACAACAAATGAAATATGTGTAAATCAGTATTTACAGAAAGGTCCAGATATTCTTATTTATTTATTTCCTCTGTGATAGTAGGAAGACATATCTGTCAGCATTGTACAATTAAGTAACCATATTAAATATGTTTTGCAAAGTTGCTACAGAACTTGCAAAGCAGATGTTAATCCTGGAAAGTAGATATGTACAAAGGTAAACTGACATTTTCTCCACTCAGTTAATTAGACTTCAAGCTGATAATGATAAGCTGGATAATACAGGAAAAGAGATGTTACAATCGTTTCATATTTACAAACACAGAAAGAACATGGTATTTATATCTGAACATACCTGGATTGAAATCTCAATTCTCACATTGATTTTGTTACCTTGAACACAATATACCTTATTACTCTGAGTTTTCATCTCCTCACATATAAAATAGAAGGAATAATAGCTAAGTCATGCTTTTGCTGTGATGAAATCTATGCTCTGTGATAGATACAGGAGCTCAGTGAATAATAATTAATGCTGGATATAGCCTATCCCTATTAGGGAACACTTGCAGGGCACTAAAATCTTTTGCAACTGATGTGTTAAATGCAAACCATCAACTATTCTTAAAATCCTGAAATCTCAAAATTGCTCCTTAGGAGACAAGTGACAGGAATTCCCTCTCTCAGTAGTTTTAATTAGGAAGGGATAAAAAAGAACCCTTACACCTGGAGAGTTCTTAAGAAAACAAGATAATTTCAGCCTCAGAGAACTCATGCAAGGTACAAAGTGAAATTTCAGTTGTTTGAGAGTGAAGGCAAGAACCAATTTCTAAAATTCAGATATAAAATGTGTTTCACTTATGAGGAAAGAAAACCTATTATCACAATCATTATTATTCTTTTAGAAAATGTACTCCATAGGAGGCATGCTGTTAAGAAATTAAGTTTTAATCTCATACCAATAAGTAGTAGACCCTAAGATCTTTCTCATGTGACTTCTGCGGTACAATGTGCAGAACAGAATCTGCTGGGAGTGTTGCATCCATAAACAAGTAGGTAAATGAATTCATCCAATGATTATCCCTGACGGGAACTTTACAGTTTGAAGTTTGGCAGCACTAAAAGGTAAGCTTTTCAATGTAAACGAAAGCAGCAATTGACTGGATTTAGTGCCATTGTTGAGACTAAATCAATCTCAGGTCCTGAGCCAGGCCTGGGCCTGTGTGTGCAGGGAAGGGAAAGCCATGATTTGAAGAAATTTTCCATTGAGGCTTTGGAATCTAAATGTACCTCATTCCACAGAAATTAGTGGTAGATGATTTGATACTAGCATTACCCTTTTTCCACATTTAGAATATGTTGAACATTAAGCTACAAAAATCACTAAAGCAGAATCTCTGGAGTCTGTCATCCTGTTCAGGTAGAACAGAAGACAGTGGAGATTCTTACCTTTAAGGTTCAAGGTAAAATTTGAAGTTTCCTTAAGACCTAGACAGTACTATTCTATTGGCTTATTGATTAAATTAAGTGATAGTGGAATTAATTAATTTAAAATTAATTAATTAATTTAAAATCCTAGCTGTCTACCTCCTAAAGTAACATTTGCATTCATGAAATCTAAGTTTCCTGCTACTCAATGATTACTGTTCTTCTAATCCTTCTGATCTATTTTTATTTCCCTTAATATAGCTCACTGTCATATTCTTTCACTTAATATCCACAGCTGGCTCCTTCCATCTAGCCAAAATCTATAGACAAGCAATTATAAATACTTTAGGCAATTTAAGATTTGACTACAACATTGTTAGTCTTTATTTCCCACGTATACTAGCTTGTATGAAGTCTGATGATACCAAACTATGCAGACCCTCAGCCTAAGGGCTTCTTACAATGACTATAGATCATGTTGGCTCCTCTGTTTCTGGAACTATTGAATCAAGCTTCAGGTCTGTGATTGCAACTCTATAAGACCGGTTCATGAGAACTGTAGGAAGGAAGTTGGGCTCATTTCCTTTCCAATCTCAATAATAGCATCCATCATGCTGAAACCACCAATGATGACATGCTTTATGAAACTGTTCACTCCTCATGATGCCATTCAACTATTAAGATGAGACAGGGAAATCACACCAGGGAACAAGCAAACTTATGAGTTTTACTTCATGCATCACCTGTTGCTCTAGTAAGGCACGATAATTTGCAAGGAGAAATGTGATTTAAATTAGATATTCATAAGACTTCATCTCCAGCATTGGAACCTTTTGAGATCAGATTATTCCCTTCTCTTTTGTCTCTGATTGTGAGAAATGTGATAAAGGAGCTATTCTTATGTGAAAGCACAGCTGAATTTTTATCTCAAATTAGCAGGAGAGATTTTATACTGGAAATGAAATTCAGGGATAAAATAAATTGGGATTATATCTGAGTCCATATATATTTCTAAATTTGTATTAGTAATAGGATCACAGAATTGCTGTTTAATGGTGATGGTGATGATGATCATGATGATATCAAATATTATAATTTTTGGCTGTTGTCTAAGGTTCTTTTAACACAAATCTGATTACAATCACCCATTATATAATTTTAGTTGTGAGTACAAAACTCCATTAATGTAAGTTAATTCACTTAAGTAATGTCATTGAGCTAGTGGATGCTAATGATTAGATAGTCATTGATTTGATAATTCTTTGATTCAAAGATGTGGTACTTCCTCAAATGACCAGTTGTAATTGTACCTCAGATTTCTGCATACAGAAATAATATTATTTTAGTGTAAACTTTTACATGCTTTTAGTTCCCAGACTAGGACTAGAACTCAGTACCTAATGCTTTCACTCAGTGGCTAGTCTACCAACTGAGCCACACCTCCAAAACCTAGGGTTGTTCTTTTTTTTCATCTTTTTTATTTTTTAACATGCTTCTTAATAATAAAGAATTTTGAATTTAGTGCATGAATCTTGATGTCTCATGCAATTACTAAAGGAATATTTCAAAAGACTACTTCAATTAACAGAATAATTGGAATCACTGAGAACAATGTCTCAGATCTTTTCAAATATTTTCTGGTTGTTACCTCCTTGTCAACTTCCTTGTTTTGATTTAAGTTTTTATTTAGGTCACTAATTTAAACAACTATCTTTGTGATTCCTGAAACTGATAGAAGGTAAGATATGGAGATTAAGAGGAGTCTCTTGAATTAAAAAAAATGCCTATTAAAAAAGAATACAAACTATGCTCTAATTATCTTACAAAGAAAACAAAAAAGAGTTATAGTATAATTCATGGAGTAAACATAACAAAGTGGTTGAAAAGAATATTTTATGTATTGCTATCTTTTTAGTTATAGTAAGGAACTATAAATTGTTGAAATACAAATTAAATATTTTATGACTGGGAATCCTGAATAACAATGTGATCTGTCATATAAATAAACCTATGACAAATGAATTATTAATAGTTTATTGTTATTTGTCATAATTATGAATTAGAGTTGAATTTTTTTTTTGGTCAGTCTTGGCCTGAACTCTGGTCCTGGATGCTGTCCTTCAGCTCTTCAGCTCAAGGCTAGCACTCTACTACTTGAGCCACAGCTCCACTTCCAGCTTTTTCTGCTTATGTAGTGCTGAGGAATTGAACCCAGGGCCTCATGGAAGCAAGCCAAGCATTCTACCACTGAGCGACCTTCCCAGCTTTAGGGTTAAATATTTTATTCATGTATACAACTCAGTTGTTTACCTAATTACACCAGGAATCTTCAGTAGAGAATTCCTATGTACAAACAGATTCTAGAAAAAATGTAAAGAGATTCCTACAAAAAAAGAGATACTAGAAGACTTAGTACTATATGCATCTTTAGCAAGGATAAAGGCACTATGAGGTCTCTAATATTTGACATTGGATAGTGGTAGTTAAAATATGTATTTCCTCTTTGAAATCCATATTTTCCCACAATGTGAGCTTAGAATAGTAACAGTTTTGGTATGTCTTCATATACCAAAACTGTTTAATATACCTTAAGTAACTTTTCTGATGTTTGGCTAAGCATATTGCATATTGGGCACATACTAAATACTGCATAAATGAATGTCATAATGATAATAAAACAATTGGTTCAATTTATATTTGTCAAGCACCTTTTATGATGCTAAAACCAATGCAGATAGAATGTAAACTATTAAAAATTCTCTCATATTAAGTTCCAATGGCTAATACCTATAATCCTAGCTATTCAGGAAACCAAGAACTGAGGGTTGTGGTTCAAAGCCAGCCCAAAGAATAAAGTCTTTGAGATTCTTATCTTCAATTAACTACCCAAAATCTAGGATTGGACTTGTGGCTCAAGTGATAGAGTGCCACCCTTGAGTAAGAAAGCTCAGGGACAGTGTCTAGGCACTGTGTTCAAGTGAAAGAACCGGCACACACATAAAAATTCAGTCTCAGAACTTTCATTCCTAGGATATGAGATGCAAAAATAAAGAATAGTCCTATCTGGTGTTGTTTTTATGGGAAAAATAAAACAGACTCAGTCAAGTAAACTTATGGGGAAAAAGGGAATTGTCTACATGCTTAAATGACATGAATATGAAAGTTTTAACTGAGAAAATGTTATTTAAACATGATGTTAGGAATTTTTCCTTGTATTTTATTTTATTTTTTTATTTTTATTTTTTTATTGTGAACATACTGTACAGAGGGGTTACAATTACATGGGCAAGATAATGAGTACATTTCTTATCAAGCATTGTAGCCTCCTGCTTTGTTTACCTTTCACATCCCTTCCCAGCCTCCCTCCCACCCCCCTACCCAATCCCCACCCCAAAGTTGTAAAGTTTGTTTTCGTCATGACAACTTGTACTTCTCATTGTTGCAACGGGTCCACCTTTATCCTTATTTAAACGACTATTTTTTCCCCTTCCGCTCCACAAATTATACGGACATCAAATACAGTGAAAGCAGGGGTTATACTGTGGGGGAAGGACTGTATTTTTTATTTTTATTTAAAATATGTATCCAATCAAAAGTTGCATATGTGTGCAAACTTGACTGGCCATTTTAGTTTACATACATACACATTTTTAAACATAGACATTTAAAATTTTATATTTCATCTATGTTTATTTATTTATAATTCTATTTGTTCATAGCTACTTTGAAAAAATATATAAGGCACATATATATGTGGGATTCTATGTGAGTATACAATTTAGAACATTTGACAAACATTATTAAATGTTGCCTTGTGAATAGCCAAGTTGAAACAAATGAGAAATATTATTTAAATAGTTAATAAACTTAGTATGTGACAAAAGTAATAGGTTGCAGGAAACTGTCCAAAGGAATTCACAGGTTCTATATTGACTAGTACAGAAATAAAAACAAACAGAAGGAAAATATAATTAAGTAAAAAGCCACGATGTTGTTCATAGTAAGATTGAAATATCAGTGTATGCGTCAGTAAATACCACATTTTATACCTCTTAGCTTCCAAGAGGCACTTCTATTAGAGGAGCAGATTTTGAGTATGAATAGGTGTGGTACCAGAGTAGTAGACGAAATTAGTAGAAAGTGGTATTAAAGGAAGAGAGTGTTGTCAATTGTATGATTTAAGAGAGACATCTGGTATAAAAAATTCTCTGAGACTGAGATGTGATCCTAACATATATAAAAAAGTGTACTTTGACCAAAAATATCAATAACTTGAAAGACTGTAAATATTTAATCAAAGCATACCACTTTATCTGAATTCATCATTTTATGGATTTGAAGTGTTCAGTAACTATTTCTAGACATTGTACAGAAAAGTATAAACAAGATCTTGTCAACTTCAGTCTCCTTGTGGGAGGCTTAATATATCCTGTGTATAAGTTAACATGATGTCCTTCATTTTCTGGATTATGTTATGAGACAAACATTGTATTAATGATTCTGGTTGTGCACAAAATCAAGCCATTAATGAGTTGGTTTTTATTCCTACCAAAACTTTACAGATAGGTATATTTTAAGGACAAATAAGTAGCTATTTACACAGTGATATGAACACAATGGATTTAGAAGAAAGCATGCTCTGGAATAATCTTAGGCCCATCCATCAATTGAAGGAGCCTGGAGGACTTGTGGCAGCAGGGGCCAGCAAGGCAGAATACAATACAGATAAGTAATATGTACTAACAAGCTAAGTTCATCATCCAGTTTTGAAAGATACTTCATAAATTTTGAACAATAACTTGGTTCAAGTAGAGGGTTCAAATGAAGTCATTCAAATTAATCACAAATAATTTTTACCTATTATACACTACAGGGTTGTTTCACCAGAGAAACTGTTTAAAATGATGCAGTTGATATTTTCAGAAATATATGTATATATTTATATATGTTTATGTATATGTGGTAATAGCAGACTGTATGCATGCTTAGTTTTGACAGATCAAATAACATTTCTATTAAACAACATCATAGAGGTGGAAATATAGCTCAATGGCTGAGCACTTGCCTAGCAAACTCAAGACATTGGGAAAGATCCCAAGCACCACAAAGAAAGGAAGAAAGGAAAAAAGGTTTAAAAAGGAAGAAGGAGCCAGAGAGGCAGGCAGGCAGGCAGGCAGGCAGGCAGGCAGGAAGGAAGGAAGGGAGGAAGGGAGGGAGGAAGGGAGGGAGGGAGGGAGGGAGGGTAAGAGATGGAGGGAGGGGCATAGATAGTTAATATACATAGCTATACACCAATAGTTATAGATATAGTATATGGATATATTTCTGTTTGTGTTTTCTGTTTTTCATGTAAATTAGAAATAATTATTTTTCTACTTGGTGTTGCAAATAACATTTCCTCCACTTTGTCTTACACTCTATTTTTTTTTGGTTGGTTGTGGGGCTTGATCTCGAGGCCTGTGTGCTGTCCCTGAGCTCTTCAGCTCAAGGCTAGTGCCCTACCACTTGAGACACAACACCACTTCTAGCCTTTTCTGTTTATGTGGTGCTGAGGAATTGAACCCAGGCCCTCATGCATGCGAGGCAAGCACTCTACCACTAAGCCACCTTCCCAGCCCTCCACTTTGTCTTGATAGCACTCTTCATCTTTAGTTCTGGAAAAGTTTAACATTTGCTGACAACCTTCTTAGAAGTGATCAATCAAAATTTATAAGAGAAAATTGTAGTTTTTTTAAAGCTTTATAACTTTGGGCTTTAAAGGTCAATTGTTTCTTTTGTTCAATTGAAGGACATACTCTGGAGTCAATCAATTTTAATTCAACATGAGACCTTATTCTCCAGTTTCACCTCTGACATTAACAGAATCAAACTTGTGTTTAAGCAAATACTGATTCTGTTTCATTATAGACAAAGTACGGTATCTGGGTTTTCTTTTATTTTTCAGATTTCATTGATTTATTCTATTATACTGGGCTTAAACAGAGGCAATTATCAAGAATGCTTTTGTGTTTGCTTTTCCTCCTCATTGGTCAGAATTGGGAAGAACTGCAAATTGGTAGGTACTTGGCTTCAAAGATTCAGTAAATAGCATTCAAGACACATGCCTTGTAAAAGCTTCTTCAGTTTTCTCAAACCCTGTTTTTACTATTATGACCACTGTCTTGAAGTAGATTAACAATGTTATTTTGATTAGTAATTTCTTCCAAATACATTCCATCTGTGCCCTGTACTTCTTACTAACTTTGTTCCAATAATTTGTTCAAATTCCTACCGTACTTTTAGAAATGCTCAAAATCCAATACAACAGTTCTGCTAATTAATAACCATTCTTAAGTTCACTGTACCTTACTTCATCCAGAGTCGAACATTTTCTAAGTGTATAGGTGACTGCTCTTAGACATATACTATTAAGTAACATTGTATACAATCTCTATATTCAGGGCAGATAGAAAATTTAAGAAGTAAAATGTAAATGAAATGCTCATAAATGACAGGTCTAATAGCTGACATCTATGAGCTGTTGGTGTTAGTAAGTATGTAAAGATACCTAGATGAAGGATTCATAAAGTCATTGTTTAATTTTCTTGTTCACAGAATAAGGGGCAGTAGATGGGTATCCCCTCTGATACAGTTCTCTTCTGCAGTATCACCTTTATAATCCAATGTTTGTCTCACAGAGTCACAGTAAAGATCAGTCATGGATCATCATAAGAAAAGGATATATACACATCATATTTAGTTTACCTGATTATTATTACTATAGGATACCCACCTAATATATATATATATATATATATATATATATATATACATACATACATACATACATACATATATAGGCATTATTAGCTAGAAGGAAAGAAAGCAGGAATTTATTTCACCAAGAAAGACATAGGAATCACAGGGTTGCTTGAATTATCTTTTCTTCAAAGGACAGACATCCTGTGCTCATTTTATTGTACTTCAGTAACATTAACATCTGCTTTTAGGGAAAAAAGCAAAAGTATTGAGACATCTTTTTGAAGCTATAGGTTTCATAGAAATATTTGTTTCTAAATTTACTCAGTATCCAAATAGTAAATATCATTTTCTTTTTGAAAATCGTATTTTCAACCTGATTCACAATGTGGTCCATGTGACATAGTATTTCACAATCTGATCCCACCTATTCAGGATATTGATATTGGGGAAATCAGGGTTGAGGCCAGTCAAGTTAAAAATTGGTGATAATCTATCTGAACAAATAACTGAGGGGTGGTAGTTCATACTGGTGGTTATAGATATGTCAGAGAAGAAGGGAGGACGCCTGTGGTCTCAAAACAGCCCCACGCAAAAATAAATTCCTACTTAAAATAAAGAAAAGCAAGGTTTTGGAAGAGTAGTTTAGATGACAGAGTGCCTATCTAGCAAGGTCCACGTCCTGAGTTCAAACACAGAGTTCAACTTCCAAAAAATAATATGTCTATTAATTATAATGTGATATGTTGCTTATTTACTTTATGTCAAAAGTAACAAGGTATTAAAATTCATGAAAAATAAACAAATCATGTCACAGGTTCATTAGGAAAATTTCAGCTTGATAACCAGTTTGTTAAGGTATTTGCAGGTGTTTTGATGTTGTGTGTAAATTTTTAAATTCAAGCCTCAAAGTGAAGGGAAAATGTATGCAATTTGCAGATCAATTTTAAATTTTTGATAATGATAACTACTTTTCTTAATGGGCTATTATCAACATGTTTAAAAGTACTTGAGAAAGTAATATCTTTTACAATAAATTTTTAATTTTTAGCTTTTAGTAATTTTAGTTCTTATCATATCTTTCAATTTTAAGACATAGAATGGGACCATCCTAGTAAATGTCTATTTAGTTGCATTTTCCAACTTCAAGTTTCTATGAAACAGAGTAGTATTTAGGATTCCTTCTGATATAATATGGGATAATACTTTATTTGGTGACTATCAAATGAATATTAGAGATATTCAGAGGTATTCAATTTTAGAGGCTGAGCAGTAGAAAAAAATTTAATCTTAAGTAATATATAATGCTAAAATATATCCTATGTCCAATATATTTTCTCCCAGTTTCTCACCCTTCAATTAGAGTCTTAAGTAAGTCAAAGATAAGTAAGAATTTTCTAGTTGAAACAATTTTATGTAAACTTTAGTATTAAAGTTTAACTTTATTTAATGACAATACCAATACCACATGATTCCAGGTTATAGTAAAGCCTAGGAATATGATGACAGTAACTCCTGATCCAATTTTATAATATCAGGAAAATGAAAGATCTGTGTTTATTTGCTGCATGGCTAGAGATCTCAGCATGCAATTGTCTTGTAGAATTAATTGAAACCAGTAGATCAGAGCTGAAAATAACATTCAGGATAAGAAAGATCATCATAGTCTATTTTTCTTACTATTCTGACTTCCATATAATAGAAATTTAGTAAAGACATGTTTATTTGAACAAACAATATGTTTTATTTCTTGTTGTTGTTCTGTTTGATGATGTAAAACCTACTCAGAAATAATACATTTTTGTCTGTTTTATAATTATTTCTTTTTAAATATTTTAATATAAAAATGTTTTACAGAGAAGTTAGAGTTACATAAGTAAGGCAATGAGTACATTTCTTGTTGAACATTGTTACCCTCCTCTCATTTTTCTCTCACTTTCCCTTGCCCCCTGACTCCCCATACCCCATATTGTAAAGTTCATTTCCAACATAGTGTCTTGTGAGTATCACTGTTGCATTGGTTCACTATTTGTCCTTTGTCTCACCATTTTGTTATTTCCCATTCCTTCCTGAAGCCAGATAAACGTATATACAAGACACAGGGTACCAAAATAAAAAAACAGTGACATCAGGGGATAAAACAAAGGAAAAAAAATGAGAAAACAAATGAAAAAGTGATACCTTCACACAGTACAATACCCAGGCCCAGAGTTCAAGCCCTACAACTGACAAAAAACAAAACAACAAAACAAAATAACAAAACAAAAATAAAAACAAAACAAAATAAAACCCTTGTTTCCATATCTTGGAATTCATTTCAATTAGCCTCATTTTATGTGATCATATGTACATAGCTAATGAGTTATTGTGATCCTCTACTAGGACTATCCTAGACATACACTAGGGAAACCATGGAGCCTATGTTTCTTTGAGTCTGGCTTACTTCACTCAATATGATTTTTCCAAGTGTTTCCACTTCCTTACAAAGGGGGCAATGTTATTCTTTCTGATGGAAGCATAGTATTCCATTATGTATATCTATACCACATTTTCTTATCCATTCATCTACTGAGGGGCAGCCGGGTTGGTTCTGAATCTTAACTATGGTAAATAAAGTGCAATGAATGTAGTTGTGCTGGTAGCTTTAGTGTGCCATTGTTTGTGATCCTTTAGGTAAATGCCCAGGAGTGTGATTGCTGAATCATAGGGTAGTTCTATGTCTAGTCTTTTGAAGATCCTCTATAATGCTTTCTTGAGTGGCTAATCAGTTTACATTCCTACACTGTAGTAGAGTTCCTTTTTGTCCATGTCCCTGCATCATCTGTTATTATTTGTTTTCTTTATAATGGCCATTCTAACTGGATGAGGTAGAATTTCAGTGTGGATTTTATTTGCATTTCTTTTACGGCGAGAGACGTTGAACATTTGCTCATTTGCCTAATGGCAATTCTTATTTAATCTTCAGAGAAGTCACTTTTTAATTCATTAGCCCATTTATTAATGAGAGTAGTTGTTTCTTTAAGGATTTGTTATTGAGAGGTTAAAATATTTCAGCTCTAGGTATATTTTTTGATATGAGGTCCTTGTCTGTCATATAGCTAGTGAAGATCTCCCAATCTGTGGGATTTCTATTTATCTTGTTAGCTATGTGATTTGCCATGGAAATAATACATTTTTATCCACAAAGTTATGACAAAGTAAACTAGTTTGGTAAGAGACATGATCTTATGAAAGAAAATATTCTGCTCAAACTCAAAGATTAATTTTATTTGACATAATTATGATAAAAATAATAAATTCAGTATGGTGGCAGCAGATCTATATAAATATTTTACCATCCTCAAAACCATTTAATAAGCATTATATTTTGTAGTTCCATTTAAAAATTATGTTAGATATATACAAAGATCTTTTGCATTAAGCTGTGTGTGCATTAAATCTATAATTTTGGGTTAGAAGTAAATAAGCTTAAATGATAGTTAAGAAAAACATTATAGTATTTTTCTTAAAAACAAATAAAAGAATAAACTCATTTTATTTTATATCCTCTTGTGTGACATAATAAAGTAATTATGAAATGAGTCATTAATCACTTCTAGCAAACAATGAGTGTAAAGTATTTCTAAAACAATGCATCTTGATAAAATGGTTAAATAAAAACCAACTGGGCTGAACACAAACATTAGTATAATAGAGCATAGTTTCAAAACAAGGTATGTGATTTTGGGAGGAGAATAAAAACCAAGACAATCTAAATTAATAGTCAGATATGCAAACTAGTAGTCAAGATTCTTGATATACATTGTAATAGAGCAAACTCTACTAAAAGAGTTTTAAATTTGGTTTCTAAACAGATGACCTCCATTTCTAACTGTGCCTGACATTGATTACTGATATTGTCTAATAATTAAATCTCAGAAATATTTTAAATGATGGAATGCCATAGGCTAAAAGATAATAAAACTCTGTCTGCAAAATTAAATGAATTATGACTGATAATTATTATTGTAACAAAAATAACCTAAACCCTAAAGTCATGTCCTTTAGTGTACAATGATATAACTTCATTTAACTTATGCCTATGTTCTTTATAAATAGCCAAGTTTAATAAACATATGGTATTTCTTACCTCTATCATCCATTTTTTTTTTTTGGGTCCAGTTGTGGGGTCTGAACTCTGGGCCTGGGCACTGTCCCTCAGCTCTTCAGCTCAAGGCTAGCACTCTACCACTTGAGCCACAGCGCCACTTCTGGCTTTTTTTCTTTTTGCTTATGTGGTGCTGAGGAATCGAATCCAGGGCCTCAGGCATACAAGGCAAGCGCTCTACCACTGAGCCACCTTCCCAGCCCCATCTATCCATTTTTGTATACTTGTTATCTTATACAAATTATAAACTTCATAAGTTTTAATAGATAGCCCTCATATTTTGGATGAATTAAATATATATGTATGTTCAATGCATATACACACATGTATACATACATGTATATGATATATGCACATATGTGCATACATATGCATATTTGTAATATATATCATATATTCTTTCTTTTAGAGAAATACTAATAATAGAGTGTTAAGAGGTTGTGAGAGGTTAAACCAGTAAAATGCTAAGGGCAATGACTTTATAATGGATAAAGTATTGGAAATATATGAGAGCTTGGAAAGTGTTCTCAATGATTAGAAAATAACTGATTCTGTCATGAGAAGTATTGGGAATGCATATTACAAATGAAAATTACAGGGACCATATTGTTGTAATGATTCAATTTGTTTTTAGGTGTAGTTTCAACAAATAACTATTAGGTAAATATTGTCTACACCAAAATCTGATGACTATTAATCATGCTTCAAATACAGTGGCTGATGATTCACTGACTTGGCAGAGGAATAATGGGAAATTCTTAACTATCATAGAAAACTGAGAATAGTAATAGAATATTTAGCTTCTTACCATATTTCATGATTTTATTGTTGTCTTTCCATTTATGTTCTCTTCCTGTGGTCTTTCGCATCCATAGAGAAATGTGATGTTATTTCCCTATTGGCAAAGCATTATTTGCACAAACTACACGTTTGAGAAACCAGGAGAAATTTTGGAGTATTTTCTCCAAAACAGAAAACAAAGCCACTTTAATTTTATAAAATTTAAACAAATAACTGGGAAGATCTCAAATTAAATGGAAGAAAATGGAACAGTAAAGAGATGATAAAAATATCAGGAATTATCTGACATTTAAAACCAATATAATAAAATATAAAACCAATATAATGAAAATATAATATAATATAAAATATAAATATAAAATATAATATAAAACCAATCTAATGGAAATGTCTAAGAAAGCATTTGTGATTGGATTTTAAAACAAGTGAAGGAGCAGGAAATATTAGAAGTAAAGTTCCAACAAGTAAACAGAAACTATGAAGAAGAAATGACTGGAAACTTGAGAACTGTAGAGGCTCCTCTGTGCCTCGAACCAATACCACAGCCAAGAAGCCACAGGCGAGGACAGCAAGGACTACATACACCCAGAACTTCAAGAACAGGCCCAGGAACTAAAACACCAATGGACTGGGACTTATCACCTACCTCTAGAGGAAAATATACTGGTGCTTCTGTCATGGAACTAAATGCGCGCGCATACACACACACACACACACACACACACACACACACACACACACACACACACACACATCTGACCCACAGAAACACTGAAGATACATCATAGGAGCAGTTAGTGCAATTGTAGATAGAGCCACAGCTTTATTATGGTAAGTTCAATCAGTACATCAATAGTAATTAGATAAATTCAGGTAAGCAGAGCATTAAAAAATCATACATTTTTCGCTCCTATTTCCATTTTAGTGTGTTTATCTCACTTGTATAGAAATTCAGTTCTTTTTTTAAGTAGCTTCAACAAAATGATAAAGTCAGGAAAAATAGAATACTGTCTCTTATGATTAAGTGAAAGCCAATTAATAAGAAGACTTAAATGATAAGGTCCTTATATAATATAGCAACTTATATAACATATAATATATAACTTATATATTATATGTAATATAATATATAATTATATATATTATATAATTATATATAATATATAAT
The DNA here is from genome assembly GCF_019054845.1 of Dipodomys spectabilis. NCBI lineage: Eukaryota > Metazoa > Chordata > Mammalia > Rodentia > Heteromyidae > Dipodomys > Dipodomys spectabilis. Next base: position 4,622,750 of record NW_024870814.1, read on the forward strand.
TATATATTATATATTATTATCATTTTTATATATTATATATAATTATATAATATAGCAACTGAATTAATGAGTAGAAGATGATATGTGTGCTAGTAAGCAAAATGCCTAAGAAAAACAACTAGAAAGGAGAAAGGTTTATTGTGACTCATGGTTTGAAGAGTTTTTTCCTGAGGCTGACAGTCTCCATTTGGGATACTGAAATGAAAAGAACATCATGGCAGTGGGAGTATGTGAATTACGTGACTGCTTACAGAATGGTGGGCAGAATTCAAAAAGTGAGAGGATGTGAAGCCAAAAATACACCCTTCAAAGGCTTGCCCACCATATTCCAACTAATCCCTACCACCTAACAGCCCAAGAAGCTATTGACTGATGAACAGGTTTTGCCATTGATAAATTTATCATTCATAGTTGCAGTTTTAAGAGCTGTTTTGAGCATTAGAGTTATGATCTATTTCACTCTTAGTCATGCCAGGAGCTGGGGACTACACCTTGCATACAAGAATCTGGAGTATACAGTACATATCCAAACTATAACAGTGTTTGTATTCTAAATACTGGCTGCTGCCTTCCTCTGCACCCACTTTGAGGAGACAATCTTACTTGTTATCAATCTTTATTAAAGATATTAGAAAGGTATTAATCTAGACAAGTTGACACAACACAAAGCCACCACACATGCATTTCATGAATCAATATCTGTGTCTTTAACCATAGGAGTCTTTCAGGATTTTGGAGTTACATACTAAGGTATAGATGTGCCATCTATACAGTAAAGTAGCTAAACTTCTCAGCTTCCATTTACAAGCCTTGGTTCATGTTTAGGGAGTGCTGCTTTTCAAAGGAGTGACATCTCAGGTCTAAGCCTCATGTTTATCCCATCTCTTACTTTCTTGGAAATATTTTTGGGGCCTTTTAAGTTTTGGAGCTCTAATCAATAAAACTGTAGGACCCCAAATCACCTCTTGACTGTGGTTTAATTCTCTTTCTTTTATGCATTTGTTAGTAAAATAAACATATCATAATGCCATTGATTTGTTACAATATTTACCTCTGCATCCTAGAACTCCTGTGATGTGCATAACATTGCTAATTGTAAGAAGCCTGGCTTTTTTTGAAATCTGGTCAATTTGCTTGTAAGACTGAATTGATTGTATAATGATCTGTTGAATTGATCATTCAATCACTGGCAAAAAATGTCTAATACAGTTAGCAATGTAAAAATGCCTACTGCTCTCATTAATCACTTTTAACTAATTAGGTTTCTAATTAACATAGTCATAAAAAGAGGATACAATGAAAAAAGAAACTCAGTAACTGTTTGAACGAAATCTCTCTTTCCCCTTGTCAGGTAGCTTGGATTGCAATTGTACTATAAAGATAAGAGTGGTTCTATGCCCTCAGAATGGACCAATTCCAATTTAATGTATAAAATAGTATTTGAGTTTTATTCAATGTCATGTCTACCCTTTAAGCAAATGCAGCCAAAAATTATAGTACTTCTAATATATTCTCCTGGATAGTAATTGTTTGTCTTCTTGCTGCCTTTTCTCTTCTCATAATTGTTTTGTTTTGGATGTGGACGTGTTCATCACAGCTTGAACACAGTGACTGCTTCATGTTTTGAATGTCTAATATAAAATGGATGAACTAGTTAAATGAACTAAATTAATAAAGTTAATATGTAAGATAAGAAAGGTGAAACAAAGACCCTCTCAAATTATGAGACAGACAATGTTTAAATTTGCTAAGTCTGTAAGATTGCAAAAAAAAATTATGAACTATTTCAAATTTTCACATGATAAATATTTTATTTTTATTTTTTTGGATAAGAAATATTTATCTTTAGATTACAAGATGAGACAGTGGGATACACATATCATTAAAAGACTCACTAAAATGTTCTTAAATTTGGACTCTTAGTTGTATTGTGTGAAGTAATTTAATTTCAGACTTTCATACTTATAACTCTAACCATGGATGTAGCATTGCATTTTTTGTTTACATTTTGACTTCATGGCTTTTGTTATACTAAAAACAAAAATATAATAATATATTAGAAAGATCATACATTATATGATATTTTCATTATCTGGTATAATATTGAATTCCTTTTAGACATATAAACAGACAGGTACATAAAATCTTTTAAAAATGTGTGCATATATAATATTGTGTGCATATATAATATATTCTTTAATTGACTCATATGTTTGTTAGCTCTTGTATAATAACAAATTATGTCCTAGTAATTATCATCCTCAATGAAAATCTACCAACCAGTAGCAAAATAAATTCTGCAAACAAACCTATGTGTGTAAGCTATGCTTTAAAAGATAATACAGCCATGTGACAGTGGCTCATGCCTGTAACCCTAGATGCTCAGGAAGCTGAGATCTGGAAATCATAGTTCAAAGCCAGCCTGGACAGGAAGGTCTTCATGAGACTCTTGTCTCTAATTAACACTCAAAAACTGAAAGTGGCACTGTGGCTCAGGTAGTACAACACTAGCCATGAGCACAAAGAGGTTCAAGGACAGTGCCCAGACCCTGAGTTCAAGCTCCACAACCAAATAATAATAATAATAAAACTTTAATATCTCAAGTCTCTGTCAGTTACTTTAATGTTATGTGCAATTAACATCACTATCCTGAGATGGTTACACATTTTAAAAGAAAGAAAATGGTCATAACCTTAAAGGGACATGAAATAGTGCTTTATAAACATTAACACAGTCATATAATTTTGACTCCCCTTTATGGCTATGTAAAAATTACATATTTTATTAAATATGTAAACCCAAAAAGATACAAGACCAAGAATTGGAGTCATTAGCTGCTATCAGATTCTTCTTTTTATTCCATAGCAAAAAGTAACAAATAGAGGAGAATAAAATATATTAAAGTACATGGTGTGACCTTGATCATGTGACTCACAGGGTCAGCCAATGGAAAGGCAGTGAGCCAGCAGAAATCCAGCCCAGATCAATCATACCAGGTGCCAAGGTGGTTCATCTGAAGACTGGAGAAAATATAAGAGAGATAAATTGACTGTCTGGGTATGAAACAGGTGATTTTAATCTTTGTCTTTTTTTATTGGAAAACTGATTCACAGAGGGGTTACAGTTACATAAGTCAGGTAATGAGTATGTAACTTTTTTTTAACACTGTTAACCTCTACTTCATTTTCTCCCAGTTTTTTCCCTCCCAACTGAGTTACAGAGTTCATTTGCAACATAATGTCTATTTTTTTATTGTGAAAATACCATACAGAGTGGTTACAATTATATGGGCAAGATAATGAGTACATTGCTTATCAAATATTGTTGCTCCTCCTTTGTTTCCCCTTCCCATCCCTTCCAATCTCCTCCCCATCCTTCGTCAACGTTGTAAAGTTCATTTTTCCACATAAAGATTTGTACATCTCATTGTTGCAATGGGTCCACCTGTATCCCTATTTAAACGATTTGTTTTTCCCCTTCCCCTCCACAAATTATACCAACATCAAATACAGTGAAAGTAGGGGTTATACCGTGGGGGAGGGACATACAAAGCAACAAAGAAATCATCTTATAAATATGTTAGAAACAATCACATGAAAGAAAAAACTTTTAAATACTTATCTTGGGGTCCATTTCACCTAACATCAACTTATCTGCCTTTTCTGCTTGTCTCAGACATATACTAGCTATTGAAAATAAGAGAAACCATGGGACCTATGTTTCTTTGGGCCTGGATTACTTCACTTAATATAATTTTTTCCAAGTCTTTCCATTTCCTAACAAATGAGACAATGCCATTCTTTCTGATGGAAGCATAGACATTGTGTATATAACCCACATTTTCTTGATCCATTCATCTACTGAGGGGCATCTGGGTTGGTTCCATATCTTAGCTATGGTAAATAATACTGCAATAAACATAGTTGTGTTGGTCTTGTTAGTATGGTCTTATTTGTGATGCCCAGAAGTGGGAGTGCTGGGTCATAGGGGAGCTCTATGTGGAGTCTTTTGAGGAACCTCCATACTACTTTCCAAAGTGGTTGAACAAGTTTACACTCCCACCAAAAATGCAGTAAGGTTCCCTTTGTCCACATCCCCTCCAGCATCTTTTATTATTAGAGTTCTTCATTATAGCCATTCTAACTGGGATGAGGTGGTATCTCAATGTGGTTTTGATTTGCATTTCTTTTATGACTAGAAAGGTTGAGCATTTCTTCATGTGTCTATTGGCCATCCTTCTTTCCTCTTCAGAGAAGTTTCTCTTTAAGTCTTTAGCCCACTTATTTATTGGGAAGTTGTTTCTTTGAGGATTTGTTGTTGGGGGATTTAATTTTTTGAGTTTCAGGTATATTTTAGATATGAGACTGTTGTCTGTTGTATGGCTAATGAAGATCTTCTCCTAATCTGTGGCCTTTCTATTGATCTTGCTAGCTATATCCTTTGCCATGCAGAAGCTCTGAAATTTCATGCAATCCCATTTCATTGATTTGTTGTGCTAGTGGGTCTCTATTAAGAAAATTTCAGCCTACTGCGCCAAGGAGACCTAGGGTTTCTCCTATTCCATCCTGTAATGTTTTCAGAGTGTCTGCTTTGACTCCAAGGTCTTTGATCCATTTGGAGTTGATTCTGGTGCAGAGTGATATATAAGGATCTAGCTTTAATTTTCTATAAGTGATTAACCAATTTTGCCAGCACCATTTACTGAAGAGGCTGTCTTTCTTCCATTCTAATGTTTTAGCTCCCTTAGCAAAGATTATCTGTCTATAGGTCTGTGGATTCATTTCTGGGTTTTCAATTCTATTCCATTGGTCCTGAGGTCCAGTACCAAGCTGTTTTGATTACTATGGCTTTGTAGTATTGTTTGAAATTTGGTATTGATATTCCTCCAGCACTGTTCTTTCTGTTAAGGATCGCTTTTGCTATTCGGGGTCTTTTATTGTTCCATATGAATTTTTGGATTGCCTCTTCGATTTCTTTGAATGTCTAGTAAATAGAGTGTCACTGCTGAATTGCTTCACCCTTTGTCCCACCATTTCTGTTTTCCCCATTCCCCTCTCCAAAGCAAATAAACAAATATATGCATATATATATATATATATGTATGTATATGTATGCTTATTTATTTTGTATACATTCATATATATACATATACACATATGTGCATATGTATACATGTATATTACATACATGTATATATACATGTATACATATGCATATATACATGTATATGCATATATACATATATATGGGCCCCGGTGTCTCACGCCTGTAATCCTAGCTACTCAGGAGGCTGAGATCTGAGGATCACGGTTCAAAGCCAGCCTGGGCAGGAAAATCCGTGAAACTCTTATCTCCAAAAACTCACCAGAAAACTGGAAGTGGCACTGTAGCTCAAGTGGTAGAGTGCTCGCCTTGAGCTGAAGAACTGAGGGACAGCACCCAGGCCAGGATTTCAAACCCCATGACCAAAAAGAAAAAAATGTGGTGAACAGGAATAAACCAAAGAGAGGAAAAAGAACTCCATGCAATACCTCTTGTTTCCATTTCTTGGGGTTCATTTCAATAAGCATTGTTTTATACTCTGGTTTCTTGTCACATCGTATAAATCTTTTGCCTTTTAATCCTTGTTTTTACCTATGTGTGCATCTGGACTGACGCTGAGACTGAAATCTCCTACTCAACAAAATCTAGAGACCTCTGCCATCTTGTTAGAGCTTCTCTTTCCATAAGCACACACACACACACACACACACACACACACACACGTACATGCACACACACTCATACTCACACAATATTCACATATATGCATACATGAATGCACATTCCTCAAATGCATTCCCAAATAGGAAATGGAATAAACTAAATATATTTTAGGAAATCATGAAGAAAAATTTAAAGATCTAGAGAAAGACAGAGGAACAATTGTTTGTTCTTTAAAAAGCAAATAATTAGAGGCAATTACTTCTAATACAGCTGCATCCACATAAAGATAATTCAATGCAAAGAAACAACTCAAAACTATTGGAAGCTTAACTATGTTGATAAAAACAAAATAAAATAAGAAGATTCGAAGTAAAGTTGATACAAATATTTGGAATTAGTGGTAGAGCTATAAGTGAAGATGTTATTATTTTAGTAGGAAGAATATATATGTGTGTGTGTGTGTGTGTGTGTGTGTGTGTGTGTGTGTGTGTGTGTGTGTGTTTAAGACAACAGACAACACATTAGCCACATTATGAGAAATATTATGAGAAGAATTAATACCATGTGGTAAAGACATCTAAAGATGAAGGTGGAAATGTTGCTTTCCCTCATAAACTATTTTGTACAATTCAGTGTTTTCAAAAAACACAACATATTATTTCCAATTTTAAAACAAAAGTCAAATATAACACCTTGTAACATTCCTTAAGAACCTTTGGAATATACATTCTAAATTTTGAGATGTATTTATGATTGTACAAGTACTTAAAGATAACAAAAATAAAATTACAAATGAGATGGAAAGGATCTTTCCTCAATGGACTTATTGTTAGACTATTTCTTTCTTCTAAGCATCTCTTTTAAAGATCTTGTATAAGTCTGTCTGTTCTGACAGCAATTTGTGGAGAAGATAGGCAACATTGAGGGTTATTTGTTCTTCTTTCCCCCTGTCTTGCTCCCTCTCTCTTTCTCTCTCTCTCTCTTTCTTTCTTTTTCTCACCACCATCAGGTTTATACAAAAAAAATGCCTACCAAAGTGAAACCATTTAAAGTTTATGTATTTTTGAAGACTTTCTGCTAAGTTAGAGAATAATGTTCCCTGTGAGGAAAGAGAGTAAATTAAATTCATGTACAGAACACAAGGAAGAAAACTAACTACTATTGTTTTCTACAGTCAAGGACAAATCTGAGTAAGATGTGAATCTTTAGAACCAAACAGTGGTAAAATGATTTTTTTTTCCTCAGAATGTCACATTTCCTAAGAGGTTTTCAATCTTGTTATTCTGGTGGGTTTTTTTTTTTTTAGTTTGCTATTGCATTTTAAAACATATAGAGGGAAAAATGTTGAACATCTAACATTTAGTCAACAAAAGAACAGAAAAAAATCAATTTTAAAAGAAAATAACATTTAAGTTCATAGAAATATGTTTTCAGTTTTTCTCTTAAAGATAATACAAAGCCAGTATTGCATGGATGCCCTTGACTGAAAGTGCCTAAATGGAATTAAACTGGGTGAAAAGTATAGAAATGCCTATGAAAATGTATCCTGTGAGATAATAAAACCATATGACTCATATCAGACCAAAGACTACCAAGTAGATAGGATAAACATATACAAGAGGAAGTATGTGACTCTTGTCTCTGTGGTCTTCTTCAGGTTTCATAAAAATGTTCAGGGGAATGTACGTGTTAAACTCCCATTTAGCAGTACCCCCCATGGTAGATTTAAGAACATAGCTCAATAGTGATGTACACGTAACCATATAAGATGATGATAAGTAACATGAACTGCAAGGCTAGAAATAGGGTTTTTACTTTGTGATGGTTGTTTTTAATGTACTATCTGATTACTTTTTACTTTGTGGGATTTTTTTTCCTATGGTTTAGCCACTTTTGCCACTGTATTTGATTTTGGTACCCTGGGTATTGTATATCTATGTCTATCTGAATTAGGGAAGGGAAGGGGACCAACAAAATGGTGAAACAAAGGAAAAAGGGCAAACCAATGCAACAGTGATACTCACAAGACAATATGTTGGAAATGAACTATACAATTTGTGGGAATGGCAGGAAGGGAAAGTGGGAGAAAAATGAGGGAGGAGGTAGCAATGTTCTACAAAAAAGGTACTCACTATCTTATCTATGTAACATTAACCCTTCTGTAAATCACCTTATCAACAAATTTAAATAAAAAGATCCCCCCCCAAAAAAGAGAACACAGATGGCAGAAGCTTTATAAGGGCCTGTTCTATTGATGTCAGTCTTCTGTATGCATTCATTTCTTCTCCTCTAAGAACCAACAGCAATACCATGCATCCTCTATGCCAAGAAATGTACTAAGCAATAGTGCTGAGTACAATGGTTGACAGTTTTCTACCAATTGAGGACTCCATGTCATTTTACACTGTGACAGAGAATGGTATGACACTCTTTGAGCTCCTAGTCCAGCAGCGAAGCCCATGTAGATTCACAACAGCCTATTTACATTGTGTGATTTTATATTAACAAATGCTTCTTCAGGAAATCTCATAGGATAGACTTCATGGCTAGCATATAAAGTATAATCAAGATGGTCAATGTCATATGTTGATATGTTTCATGGTTTCTATTTGACAAGCAGATGCTTGCCAGATATATATCTTCACATTCCAGCTTTTTTATATTTAATTGAGCTTGAATTCAAGGCTTCATGCCTGCTTGCTCAACTAGTACTCTATCACTTAAGCCACAGCTACTGACTTTTAGTTGGTTGTTTTTCTGAGACTGAACTGCAGTCCTCTGGATATCAGCGTTTTGTGTAACTAGGATTACAGGCATGAGCTTCTGGCACTGTGCTACAGTCTATATTTAGCATACATTTTTCTACACATATAGTAATCCTATTCTTACATCTACCCCTTCTGCCTACCTCTGTGCAAGCAGAAATGAAGAATAAACTATCCAATCAATAAGTAGGCAAATGAAGTGAACAGATAATTCCCAAAATAAAGACAAATGGTCAACAAACACACAAAGAAGTATTCACCATCCTTAACCATACAGAGATACACATCAAAATTATTTGAGATTCTTACCTCAGTCCAGTTAGATTATTATGAAGAAAATATATAATAATATATGCTGAGGATGTGGAGAAAAGCAAGGCTTTATGCAATCTTGGTGTGAATGTGAATTAATTCATCAGTATGGAAATCAATATGGATGCCTTTCACAACAATAAAAAATGAAGCTATTATAGGATTCTGCTATATCACTCCTGGGATATTCCTGAAGTAATTAAAGTCACCATGCAATGAAAATACAGGCACAACCATATTTATTTTGACACTGCTTATAATGGGAAGTCATGGAATTGGCCTAGATATCTATTAACAAATGAATGCATTAAAAAACATATATGTATAAGTACATATATAATGGAATTTTATTCATCCATAAAGAATGAAATTATATTATTTTCAGGAAAACTGATAGAACTGAAGCTCCTCAGGCTAAGTGAAATAAAGGCAGATGTAAGGGACAGATTACATGTTTTTTTCACATGCAGAATCTACACTTAAAAAACAAAGATGTGAAAACAGAAGTAAGAGATTAGGAGGGAAAGGAGGGACAAGAATGGTGATGAGAACAACATGTTAGAAAAGTACAGTAAGCAAGTATTATTACAACATTATAATGAAACTGACTACACATAATAAATATAAATTAATAATTCCAAGTAAAAATCAGGTGCTCTAAGAAGGAAAAGCATGCAAACCTTTACCTTCCCACAAGAAACTTTATTCAAATCCCAATTCTAGCTACATCATAAATATCTCTCATTACCAATGTCCTGTCTTTGCTTAATTAAGGTTTTAAAATTTTAACTAAGTTGGAAAGTGTGGTTTTCTTCTCCTAAAAAGCTACACTACGGGAGTTCCGGGAAGATGGCGGAGGAGAAGCTGGAATCTGAACAAGCTCTTGCATAGAAAACAGTTTCAGAGTTCCAGTGAACAGTCCCAAGCCAGAGAATCACACCAAGTGTGCCATCACAGGACAGAGAGTTAGTCAAGAGAGGGGAAGCCAAGCAGACACATCTGAGCAGCTGCCGCTGCGGCGGCAGGGTCGCAGCGGCGACCACCACCGCGGAGGCATACCTGAGACGCAGTCCGGGACGAAGGAGCCAGACGCAGCGGACGAGCGGATTCTACTCAACACCAGCAAGAACCGACAAGGAGCGGACAACTTCATCCTGCACTTTGCAGACCAGAGACGACCCGGGATCCAAGACTCCGCGTGAGTAGAAGCCCCACTTCCTCACTCCTTCTCTGGGAGAAGAGGAGGGAAGGCCACCCCTCCCCCCCCAGCACCGGTGATCTCCATCTTGGATACCAACAAAGCTCGGAGGAGCGGCTAGCTCCAGCTCAGGCCTTGGAATAAAACGAGTCATTTAGCAGGTCACAAGAACTTAAGGGCGAAGTGACCTCACAGACTCAGTTCCATCCAGGGAAAAGTCACCCAGCTCAGGCGCCAGCCATTGGAGTGGCTCTCCTCACCGGGTAACCAGAGCCAGAGACTGCCCCGCCCTCTAGCAGCCACCACAATCAATTGAAAAACAGAAACCCTGAGAATGGCTCCAGGCTGGGTGCTGTGAGTTTTTTTTTCACAAAATAGCCCCAGGGAAAAGCTACTGTTCATTGAAAGGCCTCAACTCTACCCAGAACCTAGCCTCATCACTGCATCCCCCTCTTTTGTGATTCTCAAAGCAGATCACCCTCCCAGTAAACTAACCTGGGAGGGGGATCTCAAAATCTTGGGTAAAGCAGAGCATTTTTCTGCCTGTTCCAACAAACTGACTTAAGAAACCAATCAAGCCACAGGACCTCAAGCTGACCAGAGACTCCAACCAGACTCTGGTTACAGACAAAAGGGAGATACAGGACTCTTCCCACCTCTCCCAAAAAAAAAAAAAAAAATCAAAGAACTTTTTTTTTCTTCTTCTTTTTTTCTTTTTTTTCTTTTTCTTGTTTTTTTTTTTTTTCATTTTTGTTACCTTATATATATATATAAAATTTTTTTTGCTTTTCTAAAACTTTTATTAATTTTTAATTTTTGCCTCTTCTGAAAAAATAATTGTTTTCCATTAACTTTTTTTTTTTTCTCCTCTTATAATTTTTATTTTAGGAATATGTGAATGTGTGTTTTCTTTTCTTGTCTTGTCTTCTTTCTCTTTTTCATTCATTCTTAATTATCTTTTTGTTTTTTTTTCTAGCTCTACTGAACTTCTGATCTTTTCTTCTCACTTTCCTATCCTTTCCATCTTTTCCTCTTTGTTCATCTTTATGTGACTTAACTCTTGTCCTGCACATCCTCAGATAAACCCGTAGTTAACCAGTAGGCCCTATCCCCCATTGTGTACACACTTAATCCACAAACTTATTACTCAATTCAAAACCTCTGAGACTTAAATTCAGTAATAGCAGTACTACCTCTTTATACCCATATAATATTTTAAGCATTTTTTTAAAGTTTTTCTCATCTCCTCTATGTCCCTCCCTTTCTCTCAACATATTCATATTCCTCTATAAATAGATGGTCTTTTAATCTCTAAAATAACATTAATTTTTACATTTCTATTTTATTTTCTGGTCTCTTTTCATTCCCCTTTCCCTTTCTTCTTTTTCTCTCTCTCTCTACTTACATCCTACCCAACCTATTTCCTACATTGTGATTAGGACATAGTTAACTCTCCCTGTGCCTCCCCACACCAATCTATTCCTATTTTTTACCCACATCTCTCCCTAACCCTAATAATTTCTGGTTTTCCAAATTCTTCTCTGCGGTTCGAAGTCCTTTAACATATAGTTGTTTGATGTCGAATAGATGTATCTGTTGAACTAGATTGTATCTGTAGACTATTGACTGTACAAATGCAAACTTTGGTTGATGGTTGCCTTAAAATAGTGTTCTAGCACAAAACTGGTGCTATCTTCATCTCAAATGGGCAGAGTAAGCCGGAAAAACACAAGAAAAATGGCAAATTCGGGTATCTCAATTCCCAATCCTGATAATCAGGGGTTAGAACAGATAATGAATAATCCAGAGGAGAGTTCCCAAACAGCTCTACAAACACTGGTGGCAAACATGATAAATGAAAAGTTTGACAACGTACAAAGGACTCTGTATGAGCGTGATAGGGAGAGAGAGGAGGCATCCCAGAAGTTTATACAGGAATATCATAAGCGTGAGGAAGCTACTCAAAAACTGATACAGGATTTGCGTGAACAACTTGAGAATACTCAAAGAGAAAGAGAGGAATGGCGTGAGCAGGCTGAGAACACTCAAAGAGATCTGCAGGAATCCCACGAACGGGAGGAAGCTAATCAAAGAGTAATACAGGAATTGAGAGACCAGGTAGAGAACACACAAAGATCACTAAAGGCATTCATGGAATCCATTAACAAAGAGCTGAAGGAAGTAGGGAGACCACAAAGGGAATGCTGAATGGAACCCAACAGAAGGAATGGGAGCCCAAAGAAACCATAACCAATCAACTAAGCGATTTGAGGACAAACACTGAACACCAAATTAAGGAAGTAAAGAAATTCATACAAGACCTAAAACAGAGCTTCAACAAAGAACTTGAAGCCATCAAAGCTGACCAACTAGAAGGAAAAGAGATAAAAAACAAAGTAGAGAGTCTTGACAGCAGGTTAGACCATGCAGAAGATCGAATCTCAGGGATTGAAGACAGCCTAGAAATTATAGAGAAAGAACATACAACCATCCAAGACAAGTCCAAGAAATATGATAGATCTATCCAACACCTGGAAGACACCATCAGAAGGCCTAATCTAAGGATAATGGGTGTAGAGGAGCACCTAGAAACAGAAGTTAATGGTCTAGGAAATCTGTTTAACAGGATCCTAGCAGAGAACTTCCCAAACATGCAAAAAGATAGGCCTGTCCAGATTCAAGAAGCCTTTAGAACCCCAAATAGACCAGACCAGAATAGGACATCCCACCGTCACATTATATTCCATACAGGATCAACTCAGACCAAGGAAAAGATCCTTAAAGCTGTCAGAGAGAAAAGGGTAATCACTTATAAAGGGAAACCAATTAGAATCAGCTCAGATTTCTCAGCAGAGACAATCAAAGCAAGAAGAGCCTGGAATGATGTATGCCATGCCCTAAAAACAAACAACTATCAACCAAGAATACTGTACCCAGCTAAACTCTCCTTCATAACTGAAGGCCAAATAAAAACCTTCCATAGCAAAGAAAAATTGAAACAATACATCTCCACCAAACCAGCCCTACAAAAGATTCTTAAAGATGTCCTACACATAGAAAACCAACAAGACCACAATAAAGGCCAAGAAACTGCACCCAAACTGAGAATCCAAGAACCATAGGAAGAACCCAGTTTTTGCAGCCCCCAAGAAGGTAGATAACATGGCAGGAACTCCCAAATACCTCTCAGTCCTATCTCTTAATGTTAACGGACTGAAATCTCCAATTAAGCGACATAGACTGTCTAGTTGGATTAAAAAACAAGACCCTTCTATCTGCTGCCTGCAGGAGTCACATCTTGCAGGGACTCATCAAAGAAAGAGAACTATAGACCCATTTCTTTGATGAACATTAATGCAAAACTTCTCAACAAAATTTTGGCCAACCGACTTCAACAATTCATCCAAAAAATCATACACCATGATCAAACAGGATTCATTTCAGGGATGCAAAGCTGGTTCAATATACGGAAATCAATTAATATTATTCATCACATCAACAGGAGCAAGAATAAGAACCACATGGTTATCTCAATAGACGCAGAAAAAGCATTCGACAAGATCCAACACCCCTTTATGATGAAGGTTTTGGAAAAATTAGGAATCCATGGAACATTCCTCAATACAATAAAGTCTGTATATGACAAACCTACAGCCAGCATTATACTCAATGGTGAAAAACTAAAGCCATTTCCTCTTAACTCAGGAACAAGACAAGGATGCCCACTCTCTCCACTCCTCTTCAATCTAGTATTAGAATGCCTAGCTACAGCAATAAGACAAGATGCAGACATAAAGGGGATCCAAATAGGGAAAGAAGAAATAAAACTCTCCCTCTTTGCAGATGACATGATCTTGTATTTAAAGAATCCCATAGACTCCACTCCCAAATTACTCAAGCTGATTCAAAACTTTGGCAAAGTAGCAGGTTATAAAATTAACCCCCCAAAACCAATGGCTTTTCTGTATTCCAACAATGAGAAAAGTGTGGCTGAAATTAGGAAAGCAACTCCATTTGTAATAGCCCCACAAAAAATAAAATACCTCGGAATTAACTTAACTAAAGAAGTGAAGGACCTCTATGATGAAAACTTTAAAATCTTGAAAAAGGAAATCAACACAGAACTTAAAAAATGGCAAAACCTCCCATGCTCCTGGATTGGAAAGATTAACATCGTGAAAATGGCAATACTTCCCAAGGCTATCTACAAATTCAACGCAATACCTATCAAAATTCCACCCTCATTCTTCAAGGAAATAGAAGAGGCAATCCAAAAATTCATATGGAACAATAAAAGACCCCGAATAGCAAAAACGCTCCTCAACGGAAAGAACACTGCTGGAGGAATATCAATACCAAATTTCAAACTCTACTCTAAAGCCATAGTAATCAAAACAGCTTGGTATTGGCATAAGAACAGACCTCAGGACCAATGGAATAGAATTGAAAACCCAGAAATGAACCTACAGACCTATAGCCATCTAATCTTCGATAAGGGAGCTAAAACAATAGAAGGGAAGACAGACAGCCTCTTCAGTAAATGGTGTTGGCAAAACTGGTTAACTACATGTAGAAAACTAAAGCTAGATCCTTATATATCACCCTGCACCAGAATCAACTCCAAATGGATCAAAGACCTTGAAGTCAAAGCAGACACTCTGAAAACATTACAGGATGGAATAGGAGAAACCCTGGGTCTCCTTGGCTCAGGCCGAAATTTTCTGAATAGAGACCCGGAAACACAACAAATCAAAGAAAGGCTGGACAAATGGGATTGTATAAGGTTGCAGAGCTTCTGCAGGGCAAATGACATAGCTAGCAAGATCAATAGAAAGCCCACGGACTGGGAGAAGATCTTTACTAGCCATACAACGGACAAGGGTCTCATATCTAAAATATACTTGGAACTCAAAAAATTAAACCACCCAACAACAAATCCTCAAAGAAACAACTGCCCAATAAGTAAGTGGGCGAAAGACTTAAAGAGAAGCTTCTCTGAAGAAGAAAGAAGGATGGCCAATAGACACATTAAGAAATGTTCAACATCCCTAGCCATAAAAGAAATGCAAATCAAAACAACATTGAGATATCACCTCACTCCAGTTAGAACAGCAAAAATCAAGAACTCTAACAACAACAGATGCTGGAGGGGATGTGGACAGAAAGGAACCTTACTTCATTGTTGGTGGGAATGTAAACTTGTTCAACCACTTTGGAAAGCAGTATGGAGGTTCCTCAAAAGACATAGAGCTCCCCAATGACCCAGCAATCCCACTTTTGGGCATTTACCCAAATGATCACAAACAAGGCCACACTAAAGCTACCAGCACAACTATGTTTATTGCAGCATTATTTACCATAGCTAAGACATGGAACCAACCCAGATGCCCCTCAGTAGATGAATGGATCAAGAAGATGTGGTATATATACACAATGGAATTCTATGCCTCCATCAGAAAGAATGACATTTCCCCATTTGTTAGGAAATGGAAAGGCTTGGAAAAAATTATATTAAGTGAAGTAAGCCAGGCCCAAAGAAACATAGGTCCCATGGTTTCCCTTATTTGCAATATCTAGTATAGGTATGAGTCAAGCAGAAAAAGTCAGATAATGTGATGTTAGGAAAACGAAACCTCAAATATGTATTTTAATGTTTTTGTTTCTTTCATGCATGTGTTTCCAACGCATTTATAAGATTACTTCTTTGTTGCTTTGTATGTCCCAACCCCACAGTGTAACCCCCGCTTTCACTATATTTGATGTCAGTATAACATGTGGAGGAGATGGGGACAAACAAGTCGTTTAAGGTTTCAGGTGGACCTGTTGCAACAATGAGAAGTACAAAATGTCATGTCAAAACCAGCATTACAATGTCGGTGGGTGGGGGGGGGGGGGGTATGATTGGGTGGGAGGGAGGGGGGAGGCTGGGAAGGGAGGGAAGGGTAAACAAAGGAGGAGGCTGCAATGCTTGGTAAGAAATGTATGCATTATCCTGCCCATGTAATTGTAACCCCTCTGTACAGTATGTTCTCAAATAAAATAAAATTAAATTAAAAAAAAAATACATGAGATTATCCTTGGTGTAAACTAATTATTACAAATAAAGGAAACTCTGGGACCTAAAAAAAAAAAAAAAAAAAAAAGCTACACTACATCAAATATAGTGAAAGTCTGGGTTATACTGTGGGGGAGGGACATACAAAGCAACATAGAAATCATCTTATAAATACAATAGAAACAATTGCATGAAAAGAAAAAAAACAAAAAGAACATTTGAATACTTATCTTGGGGTTCATTCCCCTAACATCAACTTATCTGACCCATACTTTTACTGTATTTGTTATTGGTATAATTTGTGGAGGGGAAGGGATAAAAACAGATCATTTAACTAGGGATACAGGTGGACCCATTGCAACAATGGGATGTACAAGTCGTTATGTCGAAAAACGAACTTAACAATTTTGGTGGGGGTTGTGGGAAGGATAGGGTGGGGGGAGAGGGTAGTATAGGAAGGGATAAGAAGGGGAAACAAGGAGGAGGCAACAATGCTTGATAAGAAATGTACTCGTTATCTTGCCCATGTAATTGTAACTCTTCTGTACGGTATTCTCACAATTAAAAAAAATAAAAAAAAAAACAATGGGAAGTTAGAAAATGACTTTCCTTGTGGTTTTGCCTTCTCAGGGCTGAGACTCCTCTTGCTTCTGTGTACAATAGCGCCACGAATAAAGAACAAAATTTTGAAAGCAAAAAAAAAAGACTACACTGCATTCATACTTTAGTATGAAACATATGAACATACAAATAAATACAAAATAAAAATAAACAAAATAAACAAAAAATAAACAAAAAACATACAAAATAAAAATAATTAGGAAATAATATTTCCTAATATTAGCATTGACATTTTTATCAAATTGTACTGAGGAGTCCTTTAACTCCTCAGTAGTACAAAACTGGAATATTACAAAATTGTAGTAGTACAAAATTGGAAATTGGTCTTTTTTAATTTAATACTTCCATATAAGTTATCTTTATTGAGATAATTCTATGAGATTTATAGTTATTTTCTTCATAACTATGTAAAAATAGTCAAAGAATCCAATATATGTACTACAAGATTAGTAATTAGAGTGAGTAAAAAAGCAGGTAGAGGAGGGAACATGGTGGCATTGCTAACGTATTGTATTGACACACTGCTTTGCTAAATAGCATCTTCTTTGTACAAACACTTAAAGATAAAAATAATAATAAAAATAATCAAAGGAATATGAAGTCATAAAGTATACAAGTAAAATATTTTAATAATATTTACCCTGTTGTTTGATTTATTATGTTATTTTCCAGTAAACTTTCTTGCTGATACATAGTCAGCTTTCATTGTAAGTATTGAGCATATCAAGATTCTCTTTTATCTCAGACTATTTTTAATTGTCTGTTGGCTTTGGTGTGTGTATGTGGGGTCAGGGGGGAGGACAGACAGACAGACAGAGACATAGACAAAAACACTGAGAATGACCAAATTTGGCCTGGACTCTTAGCTTCCCAAAATAGACCTTTTCTCATTTTGTTCACCTTTGGTCTGATCTTTATTTTCAAAAGTGTGAGATACATAGCTTAGATTTTTATTCATTTATTGTCCTTTAATTTTCAGCTTCTTTTAAATACATAAAATCACCTTTTCCCCATTATTTAATTCAAATATTCAGATATTTGTCTTCTATTCCTTTTTTGTGTTATTAGTATTTTACCAGTGACTATTTAAATTTCATTTTCTTTATTAGCTATAAAGTTATACAAAAATTTCAGTCCAATGTGTCAATTTATGAATAAAATACATCTTGATTAATCACCCATTATTCTTTTCCTCCACCTATCCCAATCCCACACTTCCCCATGTTTTCTTATTTTGTTATATACATTGAGGATTTTGACAGAATTTATCTATCAGAATCCACCCTTTCAAACCACATATGTTTCATCTTCCTAATATTTATTTTGCTAAATTGTTTATAAATTGTTCAAAACAGCTACACTGTGGAAATCCATATTTATATACACCATACTTTGGTTAGATTGTTAATAAATATAAGCAAATCCTTTCCTGTCTTTTACTCTAAGATGGTAAGCCTTTATTTGACGTTTAGATCTTTTAATATGCTGTTCAGTTCACTTAAATCTATGCACCTGAGTATTTCATCTCTGATTTTTTACTTTAAACAATTACATTTTAATAGAAGATTTTACTTGCATTTTCTTCACATCTACTATGGATTAGAAAGTCTGTGTTTTTATTCTTCTCTGTGCCAAAAAAGCAAAATTCTTCTTGTTTCCAGGATACTAAATCCTACTCGTTATTAAGCATTTGATGTAGTAAACCTTTCAAGAGGGAAACATTTCCAAGCATTCTCCCCAAGAGTGTTAGCTATGTCCATTAGCGTGCACAAAACTAACCATATAGACCTTTATTATAGTCCTTGTCAGATTATGTGATAGCCATTTATCCATATTATGTCTTCCCCATTGTTCTTTTACATCCTAATGAGAGGTCTGAATTTCACAGCCAGCAGTAACAGCCACCGCACAGTGTTTAGCACATGGCAGGTAGTCAATAAACATTTTCAGCATAAAAAAAAGAAACAAAGGCTCTCTCTAGTACTATAAGAGTGGTATAGGAAGATTCCAATTACATTTTATACAGAAAATTAACTTGTACAATATTATCTTAAGGACAGCCAGGTAGACATTTTGCCTAATTGAAATTGAATCAGCTTAATAGGCTAACATAATACTCATTAGGCTTTCTTTACCCCGAGAGTCACAAGTGGCTTCTCAATGACAGTGGCTAAGGGTAGACTCTTAGAACTATGGTCCTCTTTAGTGTCAGAAAGATTTAATATAACCCTTTCTTTGAAAGGGTTCCCACTATTTAAGGAACTGTAAGAGAGAATCACTGTGCTTAACCTGTTTGTAAAGTAGTGCAATTCAGGCTGAATGCTTCTTTCCCTTCTGACAGATTGTTTCAAGCAGAAGTTGCCTACAGGATTATGTCCCAAAAGAAATCCAGAATGCAGAGTCTCTCATGAGCTTCCTAAATTGGGAACATTTCAAAAGTAGGTCCCTAAAAGATGGCTGGGGAAAGAATGTCTTATGTCATGCTTAGAAAGGAATGTTGCAAGAGGTTTCTATCACTTCCTCCGAATTACATCTCATCTACCTTTTCTCCTATATTCCTTCTTTATGTCTATTTGTCATAACCGTACAGTCTTGACTTAGGATAATATGTCCCTTTATTCTGTTTACTAACTGATCAGTCAGAGAGCTGATCTTGGAAACGTAATGCTCCTTCAAATCACCCCCCTTCAATTCTTTTCTCCTCATCTAAATCCAGCTTGCATCTGCTCTCTGTTCTTTCGACTGCCTTTTCACCTCCGCTTTTCTTTTTTTTTTCTCTAGGGAAGGCATAATCTGTTAGCTGTTTTCTTCCTGGAACTTCCTTCATTTACATATTCAGTCATACATTCACCTTTGAAAGTTTATAGATTAACTCAGTGAGCATTTCACAGGCATGAACTGCCTGCTGGGCTCACTGCGACAAGCTCAGTCTGAGAAAGCCCATTTTAGTCATCTAGATGTTACATTTAAATGAGGAAAACAAATGAGTAATAAGGCAATTACTTCTCTCTGGCCATATATTGCATTATGACACGGCATCTCAAAAGCTATCAGTTTCCAGCAGCCATTTCATCCTGATTATATGCTTATATAGGTCAGAGATTTAAGAGATGAGCAGCTGGGAAATTGTTCTCTGGTTCATAGGGCATCAGCTGCAGCTTCACAGCTAAAGGATCCACTTCCGCAGTGGGTGCTTCATTCCCAAGCTTTGTGTCTCATTCTTTGTTTTCCCTTAGTATCTGCTTGGTATTTCATTTTTCATAGCTTGACCATATAGTTTAGATGTGTTGCAACCTTACAGACTCAGGGAAATCAGAAGTCTTTCATGTTTGTCAGTATTCACAAGCTCACAAGGCTTTAAGGATCATCTAAACACTCATTATATCATTTTTGTAATATTCTTTTGTATTTCTTTCAAGGTGGGCTTATTTTAAAGGGTAGAGACAAGACATAGGAAGTTGTCCAGCCATAGCACAGAAATGCAATGAAGTGAAAGATACTGTGGTAGGGCTGTTGGGGAATGGCAAATACCACTATCTGACAGGTGAAATCTTTTAAAATGGATATTTATCAAAGAAAAGATTATCACCTCAGATCAGTGAAGTTATCCTCGAAGTATGGAGATAAATGTGGGAGTCATTCACGAATTAGAAATCATTGAAACCACAGAAATTGACAGGGCTGAATGTGAAAGTTCATGTTGAATGTAGTAAGTCCTGATCTCTGCTGTATCACTGTTTAACAGCTGGGTATGTGTTTCCAGTTCCTTAATTCAGAGTGACTCTTTGGAGTATACTTTTACTTCCCCCTGGTAGGTCATTTATTCTTTAATAATATTGAGTATTAGAATTTAAGTGGTCATACTTACTTAGATAAGCTTGTCTTATAGTGATTAATTTAAACTCTTCCATTAAATGCAATGCACTTAAAAATTATTTAGGCCTCTTAATTTAAAGATGTTTCTATCTTGAATAATATAAATAGGACACATCATTCTGTTTTCTTTTTTCTTTTTCTTTTTTCTTCTTCTTCTTTTCTGCTGTAGGGCCTGGGTGCTGTCCCTGAGTGCTTTTGTTCAAGGCTAATTCTCTCACACTTTGAACCTCAACTCCACTTCTGGTTTTCTGGTGATCCTCAGATGTCAGTCCTGTATATTTTGATCTTTGACTTTCTTAAGAGATATTTTAGCTCATTGGCTCAAATCATGATACACAGTTCCAGATCATAAAGATTTCTATCCAAACACATTCTGAAAATTGTAATGTACTATGTGGGACTGAGAATAGCCAACAATCTCAATATATATCAATATTTTTGCTTTAAAACACAAGAACAAGAATAGAAACCCTAAGTACCATTAGCCTGATTAAAAATGTTTCCAACCTCCATAACTATTGTCCAATGTCTCTCATGAGATGCAGGCTAAACATAGCATGCTATATTCTTGCATACACTCATTCTTACCACAAGTATTGAGCTGGCAATCTATATTAGCTTTAACACATAAGTAAATACACACACAACTAATTTCATTGAGTCAAGTTTACATTCTCTATTGTTTGGCTCATTTGGTTTGTTTATTTTAGCTCCATTTTGCAGTGTGATCCTCATATCATTTTTTTAGAGAGAGAACACAAAATAAGTAGAATTCCACAGTAAAGAATAAATGATTCGGCTGGGAAGGTGTCTCAGTGGTAGAGAGTTTGCCTTGCATGCAAGAGGCCCTGGGTTCGATTCCTCAGCACCACATAAGCAGAAAAAGCCAGAAGTGGTGCTGTGGCAAAGTGGTACAGTGCTAGCCTTGTGCTGAAGAGCTGAGGGACAGAGTTCAGGCCCCATGACTGGACAAAAGAATAATAATAATAAATGATTCACAAAGCCTATAGGCCCTGATAACATGGCCTTTCTTCTTTGAATGCAAATACTTCACATATTGATAATCATTATCTGTGCTATATTCCTCCCTTGGCAATGATATATGTTCTGTGATTTAAAATGGAGATTAAAATGGAGATTGGGCTAAATGTTAAAAACAGGAAAATAAACTCATTAATTTCCAATGTACAGTTTTGAAGACAACTGTTAACTTTCGATTAAAAAGTTTCACCATATTTGCAGCTCTTGAAATACTTATATTTATTAGTAATTATTCAGTGGAAGATTGTATGATTGCATAACATCAAGCCATTATCTGGTACAAAATAGAATAGATTTTACTTCCATTTCTCAATGAAATTTCACAGGTATCTTAAAATGGTGAGATGATTAAACAATTATCCTAGAACTACTGAGAAAGTTTATTTGCATAGTCAGCCAGAAGTTTCATAGAATTAAAGTAGCATAAGGGCTTTGCTTTGTAATATCAAGTATATTGGTCTACTAAATTTTTATAGTAAGAAATACTTAACTGTAGTGTATCTTGGGGAACATGTAAGGTAAGGAATAGAATTTCAGCATTCCATTTATGTTTAAATCTCTATTAGCTACCCATTACTTTACTTGATATCACCATGGACAACATTTTTTTTTCCTTTTCTGTCTCTTAAGCATTGTAATTGGCATTTATTGGCTCCCTTTTCTCTATTAGGAACAATGCAACTAGTTCTTATTAATAAAATACAGTGCTGGGGTCATGAAATTATAAGCTAATTTATTCTTCTTTAAATCAAGTAATTACTTTAAAAAGTAAATTAAATTTGTATATCTGGACTTGATGGCATAGACCTGTAGTCACTATACTCTGGAGATGAAAAAGGAGAGTTCACTGCCAGCTTATTCTATATAGCAACAATTTGCCTCAGAAAACAAAACCATACAAAATTCCACTGTATTTATTGTGCATGATGTGATGTTTTAAACTATGTATGCATTGAAGAGTGCATAAATAGGCTAATTAATATTTGCTCTATTTCTCATATTTATCAGGATTTTATGTTTGTGTGAATGTATGTGTGTGTAAGTATGCCAGTCCTAGGGCTTGAGCCCCTGGTCTAAGACACTGTCTTTGAGTTTTATCATTCAAGGCTAGCGCTCTACCACTTGAGCCATAACTCCTCTTCTGGATTTTTGGTGCTTAACTGGAGATTACAATTTAATGGGCTTTCCTTCTTTGTCTGGCTTTAAACCACAATTAGCCCCCTGAGTAGTCAGAGTTCAGCCCCTTGAGTAATTAGGATTATGGGTGTAAGCCACTAGCATTTATCAGGGTTTTTTTTTTACTCCATGAAAGTATTTGAAATCTACTCAATAGTTTTCAATAATGGAAAATATTCAAATACTCCTACTTAATTTTTGCCACTCGAACGTACAACTTATCTTTCCATTTATTTCTCTTATGTTCTCCAGCCAACATATACCTAGATCTAACTCTTTTGTCCCCTTTACAAAGCATTCAACATAATATAAATTCAACTTATTCTACATATAAATGAGCTTCCATAGTAGTTTTTTTCTGGACCTAGCTATTGTATTTAAGGTCTTCCAAATTCATCCATGCTGTCACAAATGACAAAATTTTCTTCTTTTATAAGGCTATGTAGGATTTTCGTGTTTATATGTATGTCACATATTGTTTATCAGTTCATCTGTTAATGGACATGTTCTGTGACTCCATATCTCTGTATATAAGCCACCATGAGTAACGATGCAGTGAGCATGTTAGTACAACTGTAACTTGATCAGAATAGTTTCTTTACCTTTGTCTATATACCCAGTAGTGGGATTACTGGATCACAGCAACTGTTAATTTTATTTTCTTTTTTTTTTTAATTTAATTTTATTTTATTTGTGAACATACTGTACAGAGGGGTTACAATTACATGGGCAGGATAATGCGTACATTTCTTACGAAGCATTGCAGCCTCCTCCTTTGGTTTACCCTTCACATCCCTTCCCAGCCTCCCCCCTCCCCCCTAATCCCAATCCTTCTCCTTCCCACCCCCCCCACCGACGTTGTAAAGCTCATTTTGGACATGACAACTTGTACTTCTCATTGTTGCAACAGGTCCACCTGTATCCTTAAACAACTGGTTTTTCCCCATCTCCTCCACAAGTTATACTGACATCAAATATAGTGAAAGCAGGGGTTGTACTGTGGGGGAGGGACATACAAAGCAACAAAGAGATAATCTTATAAATGCGTTAGAAACACATGCATGAAAGAAAAAAACATTAAAATACATATGTAAGGGTTCATTTTCCTGACATCATATTATCTGACCTTTTCCGCTTGACTCATACATATACTAGATATTGCAAATAAGGGAAACCATGGGACCTATGTTTCTTTGGGCCTGGCTTACTTCACTTAATATAATTTTTTCCAAGTTTTTCCATTTCCTAACAAATGGGGCAATGTCATTCTTTCTGATGGAGGCATAGAATTCCATTGTGTATATATACCACATTATCTTGATCCATTCATCTACTGTGGGGCATCTGGGTTGGTTCCATATCTTAGCTATGGTAAATAATGCTGTGATATACATAGTTGTGCTGGTAGCTTTAGTGTGGTCTTGTTTGTAAACACTTGGGTAAATGCCCAAAAGTGGGATTGCTGGGTCATAGGGGAGTTCTATGTGAAGTCTTTTGAGGAACCTCCATACTGCTTTCCAAAGTGGTTGAACAAGTTTACACTCCCACCAACAATGAAGTAAGGTTCCTTTCTGTCCACATCCCCTCCAGCATCTGTTGTTGTTAGAGTTCTTGATTTTCACCGTTCTAACTGGGGTGAGGTGATATCTCAATGTTGTTTTGATTTGCATTTCTTTTATGGCTAGGGATGTTGAACATTTCTTCATGTGTCTATTGGCCATCCTTCTTTCTTCTTCAGAGAAGTTTCTCTTTAAGTCTTTCGCCCACTTATTTATTGGCCAGTTGTTTCTTTGAGGATTTGTTGTTGGGGGGTTTAATTTTTTGAGTTCCAAGTATACTTTAGATATGAGACCCTTGTCCTTTGTATGGCTAGTAAAGATCTTCTCCCACTCCGTGGGCTTTCTATTGATCTTGCTAGCTATGTCATTTGCCCTGCAGAAGCTCTGCAACTTTATGCAATCCCATTTGTCCAACCTTTCTTTGATTTGTTGTGTTTCCGGGTCTCTATTCAAAAAATTTCGGCCTGAGCCAAGGAGACCTAGGGTTTCTCCTATTCCATCCTGTAATGTTTTCAGAGTGTCTGCTTTGACTTCAAGGTCTTTGATCCATTTGGAGTTGATTCTGGTGCAGGGTGATATATAAGGACGTAGCTTTAGTTTTCTACATGTAGTTAACCAATTTTGCCAGCACCATTTACTGAAGAGGCTGTCTTTCTTCCATTCTATTGTTTTAGCTCCCTTATCGAAGATTAGATGGCTATAGGTCTATAGGTTCGTTTCTGGGTTTTCAATTCTATTCCATTGGTCCTGAGGTCTGTTCTTATGCCAATACCAAGCTGTTTTGATTACTATGGCTTTAGAGTAGAGTTTGAAATTTGGTATTGATATTCCTCCAGCAGTGTTCTTTCCATTGAGGAGCATTTTTGCTGTTTTGGGTCTTTTATTGTCCCATATGAATTTTTGGATTGCCTCTTCTATTTCCTTGAAGAATGAGGGTGGAATTTTGATAGGTATTGCGTTGAATTTGTAGATAGCCTTGGGAAGTATTGGCATTTTCACGATGTTAATCTTTCCAATCCAGGAGCATGGGAGGCTTTGCCAATTTTTAGTTCTGTGTTGATTTCCTTTTTCAAGATTTTAAAGTTTTCATCATAGAGGTCCTTCACTTCTTTAGTTAAGTTAATTCCTAGGTATTTTATTTTTTGTGGGGCTATTACAAATGGAGTTGCTTTCCTAATTTCAGCCACACTTTTCTCATTGTTGGAATACAGAAAAGCCATTGGTTTTGGGGGGTTAATTTTATAACCTGCTACTTTGCCAAAGTTTTGAATCAGCTTGAGTAATTTGGGAGTGGAGTCTATGGGATTCTTTAAATACAAGATCATGTCATCTGCAAAGAGGGAGAGTTTTATTTCTTCTTTCCCTATTTGGATCCCCTTTATGTCTGCATCTTGTCTTATTGCTGTAGCTAGGCATTCTAATACTAGATTGAAGAGAAGTGGAGAGAGTGGGCATCCTTGTCTTGTTCCTGAGTTAAGAGGAAATGGCTTTAGTTTTTCACCATTGAGTATAATGCTGGCTGTAGGTTTGTCATATACAGCCTTTATTGTATTGAGGAATGTTCCATGGATTCCTAATTTTTCCAAAACCTTCATCATGAAGGGGTGTTGGATCTTGTTGAACGCTTTTTCTGCATCTATTGAGATAACCATGTGGTTCTTATTCTTGCTCCTGTTGATGTGATGAATAATATTAATTGATTTGCATATATTGAACCAGCTTTGCATCCCTGAAATGAATCTTGTTTGATCATGGTGTATGATTTTTTGGATGAATTGTTGAAGTCGATTGGCCAAAATTTTGTTGAGAAGTTTTGCATCAATATTCATCAAAGAAATCGGTCTATAGTTCTCTTTTTTGATGAGTCCCTGCCTGGTTTTGGGATGAGGGTTATGATGGCTTCATAGAATGTGTTTGGTAGTGAGCTTTCTCTTTCAATTTCGTTGAAGAGTTGGAGGAGTATTGGTGTGAGCTCTGCTTTGAAGGCCTTGTAAAATTCCGCTGTAAAATCATCTGGTCCTGGACTTTTCTTAGCTGGGAGGTCTCTTATTGCTGTTTCTATTTCAGTGCTTGATATGGGCCTGTTAAGATAGTTTAACTCATCTTGGTTTAGTTTTGCCATGTCAATATTTGCTAGGAAAATATCCATTTCTGTCAAGTTCTCAAACTTATTAGCATAGAGTTTTGAGAAGTATTCACTTATAATGTTCTGAATCTTGGTTGTTTCCGTGGTGAGGTTTCCATTCTCATCTCTGAGCTTATTAATTTGGGTGTGTTCTCTTCTTTTTCTGATAAGATTCGCTAAGGGTCTGTCAATTTTGTTAAGTTTTTCGAAGAACCAACTCTTTGTTTTGTTGATTCTTTCTATATATAGTTTTTTTGGATTCTAATTCATTTAATTCTGATTTAATTTTGATTATTTCTTTCCGTCTACTGGATTGGGGTTTATCTTGCTGCTATTTTTCAAGGAGGTTTAGATGTGTCATTAAATTGTTAGTTTCAGATTTCTCCAATTTGTTGATGTAGGAGCTCAGAGCTATAAACTTGCCTCTGAGTACTGCTTTTGCTGTGTCCCAGAGGAGCTGGTAATTTGTGTGTTCATTTTTGTTGAATAGCATGAACATTTGAATTTCTTTTCTAATCTCTTCCATGACCCACTCATGATTCAGCAGTGTGTTGTTCAGCCTCCATGTGATGCCGGACTTTCTTTGGTGGCTTTTGGTGTTGAGTTCTAATTTTATTCCCTTGTGGTCAGAGAGGATGCAAGGTATAACTTCAATGTTTCTGAATTTAGACAAGTTTGCTTTGTGGCCTAAAATGTGGTCTATTTTAGAAAACGTTCCATGTGCTGCTGAGAAAAACGTGTATTCTGATGCTGCTGGGTGAAATGTTCGGTAGATGTCTGTTAAGTCTAGTTGATCTATGCAGCTGTTTAGATCTGCGGTTTCTCTGTTGAGTTTTTGCTGAGTTGATCTATCTAGTGGGGAGAGTGGTGTGTTAAAATCCCCTACAATTAATGTCTTTGGATCTATATGGGATTTGAGGGAAAGTAGTGTTTCTTTGATAAATTTGGTTGCTCCATTGTTTGGCAAATAGATATTTAGAATTGTAATATCCTCCTGAAGGAGAGATCCTTTAATTAGTATGTAGCAACCTTCTTTATCTCTTCTCACAAATTTTAATTTGAAGTCTATTTTATCTGATATTAGGATTGCAACTCCCCCTTGTTTATGGGGGCCTTTTGCTTGGTAGATTTTGTTCCAGCCTTTAACATTGAAAATGTGTTTGTTTTTACGGGCAAGATGTGACTCCTGCAGGCAGCAGATAGAAGGGTCTTGTTTTTTGATCCAACTAGACGCTTAATTGGAGAGTTCAGTCCGTTAATGTTAAGAGATAGGACTGAGAGGTATTTGGGAGTTCCTGCCATGTTATCCACCTTCTTAGGGGCTGCAAAAACTGGGTTCTTCCTATGGTTCTTGGATTCTCAGTTTGGGTGCAATTTCTTGGTCTGTATTGTGGTCTTGTTGGTTTTCTATGTGTAGGACATCTTTAAGAATCTTTTGTAGGGCTGGTTTGGTGGAGATGTATTGTTTCAATTTTTCTTTGCTATGGAAGGTTTTTATTTGGCCTTCAGTTATGAAGGAGAGTTTAGCTGGGTACAGTATTCTTGGTTGATAGTTGTTTGTTTTTAGGGCATGGCATACATCATTCCAGGCTCTTCTTGCTTTGATTGTCCCTGCTGAGAAATCTGAGGTGATTCTAATTGGTTTCCCTTTATAGGTGATTACCCTTTTCTCCTTGACAGCTTTAAGGATCTTTTCCTTGGTCTGAGTTGATCCTGTGTGGATTATAATGTGTAGGTGGAATGTCCTATTCTGGTCTGGTCTATTTGGGGTTCTAAAAGCTTCTTGTATCTGAATAGGCCTATCTTATTGCATGTTTGGTAAGTTCTCTGCTAGGATCCTGTTAAACAAATTTCCTAGGCCATTGACTTCTGTTTCTAGGTGCTCCTCTACACCCATTATCCTTAGATTAGGCCTTCTGATGGTGTCTTCCAGGTGTTGGATAGATCTATCATATTTCTTGGACTTGTCTTGGATGGTTGTATGTTCTTTGTCTATAATATCTAGGCTGTCTTCAATCCCTGAGATTCGATCTTCTGCATGGTCTAACCTGCTGTCAAGACTCTCTACTTTGTTTTTTATCTCTTTTCCTTCTAATAGGTCAGCTTTGATGGCTTCAAGTTCTTTGTTGAAGCTCTGTTTTAGGTCTTGTATGAATTTCTTTACTTCCTTAATTTGGTGTTCAGTGTTTGTTCTCAAATCACTTAGTTGATTGGTTATGGTTTCTTTGGACTCCCATTCCTTCTGTTGGGTTCCAATCAGCATTCCCTTTGTGGTCTCCCTGACTTCCTTCAGCTCTTTGTTAATGGATTCCATGAATGCCTTTAGTGATCTTTGTGTATTCTCTACCTGGTCTCTCAATTCCTGTATTACTCTTTGATTAGCTTCCTCCCGTTCGTGGGATTCCTGTAGTTCTTTTTCCTCCCGTTTGTGGGATTCCTGCAGTTCTCTTTGAGTGTTCTCAGCCTGCTCACACCATTCCTCCCTTTCTCTTTGAGTATTCTCAAGTTGTTCACGCAAATCCTGTATCAGTTTTCGAGTAGCTTCCTCACGCTTATGATATTCCTGTATAAGCTTTTGGGATGCCTCCTCTCTCTCCCTTTCACGCTCATACCGAGTCCTTTTTAAGTTGTCAAACTTCTCATTTATCATGTTTGCCAGCAGTATTTGTAGAGCTATTTGGGAACTCTTCTCTGGATTATTCATTATCTGTTCTGACCCCTGGTTATCAAGATTGGGAATTGAGATACCCGGATTTGCCATTTTTCTTGTGTTTTTCCAGCTTACTCTGCCCATTTGAGATGAAAATAGCACCAGTTTTGTGCTAGAACACTATCTTAAGGCAACCATCAATCAAAGTTTGCATTTGTACAGTCAATAATCTACAGATACAATCTAGTTCAACAGATGCATCTATTCAACATCAAACAACTGTATGTGAATGGGCTTCGAACCGCAGAGAAGAATTTGGAAAACCAGAAATTATTAGGGTTGGGGAGAGATGTGGGTAAAAAATAGGAATAGATTGGTGTGGGGAGGCACAGGGAGAGTTAACTATGTCCTAATCCCAATGCAGGAAATAGGTTGGGAAGGATGCAAGTAGAGAGAGAGAGAGAGAAAAAGAAGAAAGGGAAAGGGAAATGAAAAGAGACCAGAAAAAAATAGAAACGTAAAAATTAATATTATTATGGAGATTAAAAGACCATCTATTTAGAGAGGAATGTGAGTGTATTAAGAGAAGAGAAGGGACAAAGAGGAGAAGTGAAAAACTTAAAAAAATGCTTAAAATATTATATAGGTATAAAGAGGTAGTACTGCTATTAAGGAATTTAAGTTTCAGAGGTTTTGACTTGTGTAATAAATTTGTGGATTAAGTGTGTACACAATGGGGGATAGGGTCTACTAGTTAACTACGGGTTTATCTGAGGATGTGCAGGACAAGAGTTAAGTCACATAAGGAAGATCAAAAGAGAGGAAAAGGTGAAAAGGATAAGAAAGGGAGAAAAAAAGATCAGAAGTTCAGTAGAGCTAGACAAAAAACAAAAAGATAGTTAAGAAAAAGAGAAAGAAGACAAGAAAAGAAAGGAAAACGCACATTCATGTATTCCTAAAATAAAAATTATAAGAGGGAAAAAAAAGTTATTGGAAAACAATTATTTTTTCAAAAAGGCAAAAATTAAAGATTAATAAAATTTTTAGAAAAGGAAAAAATTTTTTTATATATATAAGGTACCAAAAAAAAAGAAAAAAAAAAAAAAGAAAAGAAGAGGAAGAAAAAAAAAAAAGTTTTTTGATTTTTTTTTAATTTTTTTGGGAGGGGTGGGAAGAATCCTGTGTCTCCCTTTTGTCTGTAACCAGCCTCTTGTTGGAGTCTCTGGTCAGCTTGAGGTCCTCTGGCTTGATTGGTTTCTTAAGTCAGTTTGTTCGAACAGGCAGAAAAATGCTCTGCTTTACCCAAGATTTTGAGATCCCCCTCCCAGGTTAGTTTAATGGGAGGGTGATCTGCTTTGAGAATCTCAAAAGAGGGGGATGCAGTGGTGAGGCTAGGTTCTGGGTAGAGTTGAGGCCTTTCAACAATCAGTAGCTTTTCCCTGGGGCTATTTTGTGAAAAAACTCACAGAGCCCAGCCTGGAGCCATTCTCAGGGTTTCTGTTTTTCAATTGATTGTTGAGGCTGCTAGAGGGAGGGCCAGCCTCTGGCTCTGGTTACCCAGGGA
Source organism: Dipodomys spectabilis (assembly GCF_019054845.1). NCBI lineage: Eukaryota > Metazoa > Chordata > Mammalia > Rodentia > Heteromyidae > Dipodomys > Dipodomys spectabilis. The sequence continues at coordinate 4,653,399 of NW_024870814.1, forward strand.
GGAAAGCCACTCCAATGGCTGGCGCCTGAGCTGGGTGACTTTTCCCTGGATGGAGCTGAGTCTGGCAGGTCACTTCGCTGTTAAGTTCTTGTGACCTGCTAAATGGCTCGTTTTATTCCAAGGCCTGAGTTGGAGCTGGCAGCTCCTCCGAGCTTTGTCGGTATCCAAGATGGAGATCACTGGTGCTGGGGTTGAGAGGGAGCCTTCCCTCCTCTGCTCCCTGAGAAGGAGTGAGGATGTCAGCTTCTACTCATGCCGAGTCTTGGATCCTGGGTCGTCTCTGGTCTGCAAACTGCAGGATGAAGATGTCCGCTCCTTGTCGGTTCTTGCTGGTGTTGAGTAGAATCCGCTCGCCCTCTGCTTCTGGCTCCTTCGTCCCGGACTCTCTGTGTGAGCGCTCAGGTATGGGCGGGGCTGTGGTCTCCGCTGTGAACCTGCCGCCGCCACCGCGGCGGCTGCTGGCTAGCACTCAGATGTGTCTTCTTGCCTTGGCTTTCCCTCTCTTGTCTAACTCTCTGTCCTGTGATGGCACACTTGGTGTGATTCTCTGGCTTAGGACTGTTCACTGGAACTCTAAAACTGCTTTCTATGCGACAGCTTGTTCAGATTCCAGCTTTTCCTCCGCCATCTTCCCGGAACCCCCTAATTTTATTTTCTTGAGGAATCTCAATAGTGTTCACCATAGTGGATATATTAATTTACATTCATGTTACCAATCTCACTTCACATTAATGTTTATTCTTTAGATAATAATCAAATAGATCTCAAAAAGATAACAGTATTTTAAATTTCTGTTTGTCTGATGAGTTAGTAATATTAAATATTTTCATAAAACTACTACCTTTTGTATGACTTCTTTTGAAAAGCAGTATCTTTTGGGAACTTTGTTAATTTTTAACTGTTTTTTTTTTTGTAATTGAATTGCTTAAGGTATTCATATAATTAACCTTTTACCAGATATAACCTTAAAAATATATTTTTCTATTTCCAAAAAAAAAATAGTAAACCTAATATTTATTTTCTTTTTTTCTATTAATAAGTTTTTTATTGTGAAAATACCATACAGAGGGGTTACAATTACACGAGCAATGTAATAAGTACATTTCTTATCAAGCCTCCTTCTTTGTTTCCCCTTAAGATCCCTTCCCATCTCCCCACACCGCTACCCCTTACCACCCCTCCTCCCCTGTGCCAGAGTTATAAAGTTTGTTTTTCAACATAACGTCTTGTATATTTCATTGTTGCAATGGGTCCACCTGCATCCCTATTTAAACCATTTGTTTTTTCACTGGTATGTTTTCAATGTCAAAAACTTCAGTAGAAACTTTACAATTCTGGAGAGAATGATTGAGAACAAAAAATCACCAATAAAGACCTTTTAACAGTCATATATACATTAGCAATACAAGTTGGGAATGATGCAATCAGTTCTTCATTGGTTTATATGCAAAATTAGTACATATGTGACACCTTAATTAGGGTAAATAAAACAAACAGTAATGACAGACTGCGTTACATAATTTAAACCTGGCTCAGGACAACCATTGCCTCCAACTGGTTTCTCTTATATTCCTTGTCTCTGTCACTTCATGTAATGTCATTTGATGTACAATTGAGTGGTATAACTCATATGGAAACGTGAAAGCTGTAGACTGCATATTCATTTTTGCACTGCATTCTTTGTGAGTAAGTATTACATTCAGACAGACAGTTGGGCAGTTTGTTGCTTATTTTGTTGGAGAAAGGTTAACTCCCAGCCTAAAACTATTTGTAAAATATTGCTCCCTCCAAAAAAGCCTAATATTCGGGGTTAGAGATTATTTCTTCAGGGAAAATTGTCTTTCTTCTTCTTTTTTTTTTTTTTTAACAAATCCTCTTTCTGACCATTTTCACTTAAGAATAAAACAGCTTACTTGTCTTCTCTATTGAACTTACCATATTAAAGTAGGAATGTTTTAAGGTGAAATTGAATAGTAGTTGTATAAGACTAAATTTTGTAGTGAGGGTAAAACCACAAAATTATTTCTGGGACAAAGGAGGAAATTAGAGTAAATGAAACCTGGTCAGTCATTAGAAGTATCATGTCTAAATTTTGGTTTTGCCTCTGCTTGTTTTTGGAACATTGGATATGTAATTTTTTTTTCTATTTTAACAATATCATCAACATTTGAAATTGCTAAGAAGTTTCACAGACAGAAGAGTCTCTTTGGAACCATTTTATTTTGTGGAAAACATATGACAAAAAAAGCTTTTCTTCCTGAAATTTATCTTCCATACATATTAGGTCTAATACAAAATGAATCTTCATTTTGTCTTATTATCTTTTGGATTTAATATTCAGTTTATATCTCAAAGTAGCATATACACCAGGCTGCTTATTGACATTTCATTGTTTTATGTTTAATGTCAAATCTTATAAAAAGGCTTGTTATTTAGGTAATTACATCTTTTAAGTAAAGGTATCGAGTATTACAGTAGTAAACATATCTTCTGTTAATGCAAATGAACAAAGAAGTGGTTAGGTATGATGCCATTACAGGGACATAATAGAACAAGCAAAACATTTTTGGCTGGACCAAATTTGTAAGTAGTTTGCTATATAGGTTTTACTAGCTTTATTGTGATCAATGGATGCTTTGCAATGCTACAAATACTTTTCAAAGACAGATATTTCTGTATATCTATGAAGTAATGGATTAAACTGGTTAATTATCCATCTATTCAAAATGTCTGTTTTATCTCCAAAGCTTAGTACACTGCTGAAATTCAGTGGAAAGGGGTATGAGGTAAGCAAAACTGACTAGGAAATAAATGTAGAATCGAGAAAGAAATCTAAAACAATTCTCAGCATAGAGTCAACATCATGGGAAAAAACAGCTCTTCTGCATTACATTCACATCTTTATTTCTAATGGACTCTGCACAGCCTCAGGCATACCCCTCAGACACTAAAATTCCAGATATGATCTCATTCTTTTCACAATATGATCTCATTTTTAATCCTCCCTCATACAGTATTAAGTGATGGATTCTTTTTAGGAGTTCAAATCTACTGAAGATGATTGCATTGCTACTCTTGTCAATGGGTTTATATTCCTTTGACCTAGAATCCACTCAACCACTTCAAACCTGGCTCTGTCTATGACTGACCATGCCATCTTTCAGTCACCTATTTTTGTAACTAGAAGGGGAAAGGGAAAAAAAGCCCTTATCACATACCCTTAAGGAGATCTTTTCAATCTGTACCAAGAGGATCATAAATATAACAAAAGACACTTGAGTAAATATATTTTTCTCAGACATGATAAATAATAAGTACATTCAGTGTATCTTACCATTTATTTCACATGCTTGTAGTGAGCTGCTTATATAAATTGAAGGTGGGTTCAGGAAAGTGGCTCAGTGGTAGAGCGCTTGCCTTGCATGCATGAGGCCCTGGGTTCGATTCCTCAGCACCACATAAGCAAAAAGAAAAAAAGCCAGAAGTGGCACTGTGGCTCAAGTGGTAGAGTGCTCCCCTTGAGCTGAAGAGCTGAGGGACAGTGCCTAGGCCCAGAGTTCAGGCCCCATGACTGGACCAAAAATAAATTAATCAATTAATAATTAATTAATTGAAGGTAACAATTCATAGGATAGTTAAGTAACTAGTCCAAATATAGAACTAATAAACAAAATTTTAGATTAGTTACAATGTTTATGACAACAGTCTGTTCTATTTCTTAAAATATGTTGATAAAGAGCTAGAAGTATAAATACAGATACAAATAAAATACAGATAACTATACATAATGATATGTACTTTTCACCATGTACTTCTTTCTTAATATAAAAATTTATGAAATAAAGATGACTTGAGAAACTAGTAGGGGCACTTCTGAAATGGCAGTAAATTGCCTTCTAAAAATCTGCATCTCATAAAGACAATTGAGTGCAAAGCTGAAAGCTGTCAAAAATAAGTTTTTGACACACTTGATAAATTTAGTCAATATGTACAACTACCAGATGAGTATATATTTTAATATAGTAGCCACTTCTCTTCTAAGAAAAACGAAGCTTTTACCTGTACCCTAATTTTAACACTTTCTGGCTAGCTTTTCAGAAACATAAAAAACAACTTGCATAGCTAGGGCCATGTCTCAGGTAAGTGGATGCCTGTAGAGCAAGAACAAATTTCTACATTCAAACTCCAGTACTGCCCAAAGCAGAAGAGTCATAAATGAAACATCTATGAAATCCAGCCCTCAAGCAGACACTGGAGGAGGCAGAAGGGGGAACTGGCTGTCTCCTAGAACTCCCTGTAGGGTAATTTTTCACTGTTTGAGCTGATTAACAAGCTAGCAGAAAAGTTTAATCCCCAATTGTCATTTGCTACTTGATGATACAAAATGTCCCCTCTGTAAACTTCTCTGCCTTGTGAACATTTATCAAAAACATCCAGCAGCAATAGTTCAAAATGACAGCTCCTCCTGTGTCAAGTGTGGCAGTGCAAAGTTTTAATCCCTGCTATTCTAAAGGTGGAGGTAGGAGGAGAGGTCTGAGTCAGACTCAGCCAAGTGTTAAACCTTATCAAAAACAAACTAAAGTGGAAAGTGCTGAGGTTGTAGCTCAAGTGATAAAGCACTTGTATGGCAATTCTGAGGCCCCCAAGTTCAATCCTTAATACCACCCTGCAAAAAAGAAAATTACATCTGCCTGAGATCTGACATCAATTATGTGTACATTCAACGAAGAGCCTATGCAATAAGATATCCATAAAAGTCTTTCTGAAATTTTAACATATTCTCTGGAATCTTTAAGGTGACATACACATCCAAAATCTGGAAATGTTTGTAATTTATTAATTCTAACTAACTTTAGGTCTCTATATGGGCAGAAAATGAAGACTAAGACAGAAGTTAGCTGCCTGCTGGAGGATGAAAATATATAACTCAGAAAGCATGCAGACCAGAATTATTTACCCATAATATTTGAGAAATAACTGTCTAATTAAGAGATGATAACAGAACTACACAATAGAGATTTCAGTGTCTGTGCAGTAGAAATAATAAGATGCCACAGAATTTCCTCCAGTGTGGTTTCTGACAAATAGCAACAATAGCAGTCACTAAAGCCACAACAGCAAAATTTAAGTGGAAGTCACAAAAGTGATCATGAAAAGTAAGAACAGTGCTGGAGCCAACGCTCTTACTGGTTTCAAAATCCTGCAAATGAATGGTCATTAAAGTAGTGTGGTACTATTTCAAAGATAGACAGACAGAACAATAAATGAATAGAGAGTCCAGAAATAAGCTTCCACTTACATGATTAATGAATCTTAAAGGAGTCCTTAAATTTGCAGTTATTTCTTTTGTGTTCTTTTTTTCTCCTCTCTTTTATTCCCTGTGTTCACTATTTTGATTTTGGTACCCTTTGTCTTGCATATAAGTTTATCTGATTGGGGGGAAAGGAAGGGAAATCAGAAAAGGGAAATCAGAAAAGGTGGGACAAAGGGTGAACCAATAGAAAAGCAATACTCACTTAACACTGTGTTGAAAATAAACTTGTGGAGGACAGAAGTGTGTGGGGGAAAGCAGGAGAAAATGAGGGGGGAAGAAGCTGTTCAAAAAGAAATATACTCCCTACATTACTTATCTAACTATACAAGTGTTGCTGGGAGAATTGGATAGAAATGATTGAAGTTGTATCTATATCGCAAACTCTCTTTCTCTGTCTCTCACATACACACACACACACACAAACATAAATACAAATACACCTTGAAATAGTTTAAAGACTCATGTGTAAGCCTTAGAATTATAAAACTCCTAGAAGAAATATGAATACAAAGTTCCTTGACAATGGTCTTGTTAATAACTTTTATAACACCAACTTCGAAGGAGAGTACAACAAAAATAAACAATGGGATTAAAACTGTCAGATTTATGTACAACTTAACAAAAATCAACAGGGTAAAAAGCCAACCTTTCAAATGGGAGAAAATAGTTGTAAACTTTCTACTTCATAAGTTAGTACCAGCAATCACCTACAAGCCAAGAGGAAAACATAGTAACAACAGTGAAATGCAAAATTTTTAAATGATCAAAAGATGAATAAATATTTTCAAAATAGAGCTATGAGTGGTACATGTGTGCCTATATGTATATGTATATATCCATCAGGTATAGGAATAATAGTGAATATTTGTAAAACATAGATTGCAAAACTATTTAGATATATCCATAAACCTGTTTGGGTGGACATAAAAAGACAAAAGTAGATAATTGTCACTGAGAATGTGAAAAAACAACAGTTAATATATTTATGGTATGGAATGTAGAATGGTGCAAGTTCAATGATTGACCTTTTGTTTAGCTCATGACCTATTATGGGAATGGTAGGTATTCAAAAGTTTACCAATGTTGGGCTGGGAAGGTGGCTCAGTGGTAGAGCACTTGCCTTGCATGCTTGAGGCCCTGGGTTAGATTCCTCAGCACCACATAAGCAGAAAAAAAAGCCGGAAGTGGCGCTGTGGCTCAAGTGGTAGAGCACTAGCCTTGAGCTGAAGAGCTGAGGGACAGCGCCCAGGCCTAGAGTTCAGGCCCCACAACCAGACCCCCCCCCCAAAAAAAAAAAAGTTTACCAATGTTGAACCAGACGGACACAATATACCTTAATCTTAACTTGTATTAACTCATGGGATCTCATAGTTGACTCAATTATCCAAATTGCTCTCAGTTTTGACATCTTCAAAATGTGGCTAGCAACCGAAGATTTTTTGACAGTTGTGCTTACATAAGTGAGATAATGAATGTGGACTAGTATTCTGAATCCTAATACTTTCATGCCTTGTACTTCTAAATATATCTAGAGGTTGAAATTTTGTGGCCAAATCTCATTACACATTTTTATTTCTACTTATTTTATTGTGCTTATTTATCTTACTCTACATAGTTGTTTGTAATTATTTCTCAAACTCTAGAATTATACTGAAGATGTGCTAAAATGACTATAAGCACTATATAAATTTTAATAAACTGTAATTGGATTCTATTATCTCTGTTATATAGATGAGAAAAGCAAGGCAAAACTTAATCTTGATGTCTGGATTTAAATTTCTTTATGGTTCTTACACACTCCACTATGTGGCCGCTCTTAGCTGTAAAACACACATGTATCTGTATGTATGTATAGTTATACATAACACATTTTATTATATGCATTTATATATTATTTATATGTTTACATATATATTTATAAACACAAACACACATAGTAAACAAAGCTAAAGCTAGAAGTCCTGGAGGAGGGAACAGGCAAGCAGCACAGCAATGGTAAAGGTGTGTTCAGGTGATCACTGTTGTGAAGAATGGCTTATTCAGGAAGGAATGAGGCTGGATAATTCTGAATGCCTCTAGGTCTTGTCCTTCCTTGGTTATATATTTTATTTCACCATGATTGTCACTGGTACCACACTAAGCTTTTTGATTTATACTTGATATAATTCAGGAAAACCAAATCCTTATTTCTGTCCAAATTAATTATTACAGTTAGTTCTCATACATCTGGAAATCAGAATATTATCAATTATTAGCCTTAGCATCACATAGGACAAAACAAATTTTAATACGCATGTTTAAGAAAGAGGTCATGTTTAGAAAGAACAGAAAGCCCAAGTTTTAAGTGATTTGATTTCTTCCTGCTGGTAGGCATAGAAAACAGAGGACATAAGGTATACAACAGGTAGGGAAGAAATACAAACTCAGTTTAAATAACTTCATATGGGAAAATAAAAGATCTGGCTATGATCATTTTAGGCAATTTTAGTACTGAATAATTTTCAGAGCAAGCAACTTTCTGTTAGCAGATAGCTGCATGCGATGGGATTCTTTCTCAACTGAAGGTAATTCCAGATGAGGAGTACACCTGGACCAAGGGAACCTGAGTTGAGCATTTTGCCTTGTGGGATCTCAGTATGTTTCAATAAATGCAATAACTAGAGACTTTTCACTACTGCCAACAATGTATGTCATAATTAGAACATGGAGTATATTTGTAATTGTCATTTTACACTCTCAGTTACCTCATTTGTTATGACGTAATCATGATTAATACACTCCAGTCATCGGAGGAGAAGGAGGAAGTAATAAAGAAAAAAGAATGGAGCTGATCATGGTCTAGTGATGACAGATAAATCATCATAATTTGCAACTGCTACAATGGAGTAACTACCAAAGACAGGGTGCTGGGAGAATCCTCTTATTCCAACCAACTGGCAAAACAAAAATAAAGGAGGAACAAGTACTCATCTTCTCCAAATCTTCTCCCATAAACTGACAAGGAAGAATGTGCTTTAGATTTGTATTTGGAAAACATGAAGTCAGTAATGGGACACTTTCTGACAAGATCCAGCATATTTGTGGTACAATGCCAACAGTCATTGGTCTACTGTAGTTAGAGCTGTCTCTTAATGACTTTATAAAGAGCAAAATTTCATTCCTCTTGGCCATGACTGCTTCATTCATTGAATGAATTTATTAATTAGAAATACATTTGCTTATTTACTGCTATGGGTTTATAAACCTATCATCAAGCTTTGACACATTTAGATTGACTTCAAATTAAAGCTTGTCACTATAAGCCTAAACTTAGTTATCTGAAGATGAATGGACAGTTTATAACAAAAATTCCATAAGTGAACACTCAAACTTTTCCAACTAAAGGTTAAAGGTCAAATTCATCAGTGAAAATTATCATTAAAAATTCACGGGGCTGCAGCAAACTTTTGAGGCTGTAGAGCAGCCAAACTGAGACCAAGAAAAGGCGAGTGACTTGGTAAAGGTCATCTTACTAATTGTCAGCTGTGACATTTAGAAGTCGTTTTGCTTCATTGAGCTTCTTTTTGAGAAAATGAATTTCTTTGCAGAAGTCAAACAAATACCTGACAGAGTAGCAATCCACCAATGGGAAAAGAGCTTCCAAGGAGCTGAGAGGCCATGAGAGAAGACAACGCCACAACAGCTTCTTTATAAAGAATCTTTATTTATCAGTAAGGTAGCAGAACACAGTGCTCAGAAAGACAAATGATGAAGCTAATTAATTTTGTAGCCTAGATCATCCTCCTTCTAGGTCAGTCATATGACTTTCACCTACCTGTCATATAATATTTTGCTCCTTAGTTGGCAATGTATATACTATGGTTTTCGAATTACACTGGAGCTAAACAATTCCAAATACAATTCCAAATATTTAAATGACATGATGCCATCATAATATCATAGTGTAGAAAGTAGCAGCTACTTGTGATAATCTATCTGTTAACAAACCTATTGTAGTTCCAGCCATGTAAAAAATATGGCATGTACAATTGTGTCTTATATTTAGAATCTGATATAGGAAATAAGTATCTTATGGCTCTGTGTATTAACTATACTAGTCTTTTATCACTGTTTTAGAGTATATTACATCTAAAAAATGTTTATGATAAAATAGTATGCTACATTACTCTGGGAGTAACGTAGGCCACATTGAGCCACTGGCCTGCACCATTTAGACATAAATACATTGTATGATGTTTGCACAGTGATAAAATTACCTAATGGAGCAGCACTTAGAATACATCTCCATCTTTAAGTAGCATGTGATTGTGACTGCCTTTAAACTCTATGTCAAGATATTCCATTTGAAGAACACAGGAAAATAATAGGCTATCTCATAAGTCACTGTGCAAGTTTAAAATATTCTTACTTCTCCGAGTGAGTAAATAGCACATTGTAATTCTCAAGTTCTGTGAACTCCTATTTCAAGTGTGCCAAGGGCTTCTGGAAAGATTATGTGCACATGAAATTTCTGCTGGAGAAATATTAGGAATCATTGATGAGGAAATCTTGAGTGATAATTTAAGAGAATGACCATGCTATAAATAAAACTGACAGAGGGGTGAAGTTGTGAAGTACAGTTCCTCTGTCCTCCTAAAGAATCAACCACAGGGATGTGAGTTTATGTAAGCACACAATCTAACATTTTAAAAAAAGAAGAAAGAAAAAAAAAACAATTAAGAAGCATTAGAGCACCCCTGGGGCTAATGACTCACAACTGTAATCCTAGCTAACATAGGAGGCTGAGAGCTGAGGATCCCTGTTTGAAGCCAGCAAGGGCAGGAAAGTCCCTGAGACTCTTTAACCACCAGAAAACCAGAAGAGGAGCTATAGCTCAAAATGGGAGAGCACTGACCTTGGAAAAAGGAAAAAAGAAGCCCTGGAGTACAAATAAAGAAAGATGAAAACAGAAAGGTTCTTGCTTTCCATACAGAAGTCGTATATCTCTAAAGTACCAAAGACAAGAGTGCTCATTATATGTCAGATTGTTTGGTTCTGTTAGATCTACTTTATAGATATAGAATTTAAGAGAAACCAAGAAATGTAACTTCATCTAAAACCACACATCTCAGAAGAATTAGTAGATAGACTGAAGTTTCTGGCTCCCAATGAAACAAAATAAGGTTATGGAACCAAAAACATTGTAGTGACCACTTTGATTTTCCATGTCAATTCTCTATTTTTTAGTGTCCTCACTCTGACCCAACAGTCTGTTTTTCACTTTTATAGAATGAACCAGAAGCTTGTAACTAGATATAATCTTCACTTCTTTAGGGCATCCTGCTTGGCTTAAGAATAAAATTGAGCACAGATTAACAGGAGAAAATCATACAAAATTAATACAAGACTACACAACATGGGAGAACTCACCAAAAAATAAAGACCTAAGAAACGACAAAACCTAAGTACATTTGCAATGGTTTGTATAAAGAGAAGCAATAATAGAAAAATATGTCATGCTAAAGGAAGATAAGAATGACTTTAACAAGAGTATGTTGTACTAAGTTAACTAGGAGTCTAGGAGGTGATTCCCTATCAAGGAATTCTTTCACGAGGTAAGTGTGGTGTGGAGGCTGTTATCTTTTGTGGAAGTTTATAAACTGCTGTTTTCAGGAATGAAATAAAGATTACAAGGCCTTGGTTGCATTTAATGCTTTTCAAATTCTGTTACCTCAGTATAGTCCTTAGGTCAGAATGGAATACCTCAGCATGGATATTCTGACCCTTACAGCAGCCTCCAGAGACAGGACAACACCCAGGAATTTTAAGAGCTGAACTTTTCATGTGAGGCAGAAAGGCCATGAAGCAAACATGTATCAGCACAGACTCTGGGTCCCAATAGAGTTCACTAAATAAAGTCAATATTCCAAGGTTACCTTGTAGAAATTGAACATGAAGCATAGCCCCAGAAAAATTTCCATGTGGAACTGTGAAGAAACAGCATGAGTGTTTTCCTTTCCTAGGACAGTAGAATAGAATGAAGTTGTAGGAGAATAATTAAAACCAGAATCTGGTTGGTAAAGTCAGGTCACAGGATCACTGCTGTGCTAGTTAACAGAAGGACTTAATAATGCGCCTTGAAGACAAGTCTCCTGCTTCCATTTAAAGTTCCCCAATGAGGACATACATGAACTTGTAGTGCCACTAAGTTCTCAGCAGCATATTTAAACATATGGGGTGACTGAGAGTCAGAATCATGAGAGTCATTCAAGGTACTTAGGTTTTTTCTCTGAATGTCCTATGAGTTTAGAACCTTCAGTGCAAATCATTAGTTTGTTGGTTCCCAAACTAAACCGCATAAGCTTAGGAGTTATTTACAAATACTTCGGGTTCCTACAGTAGGAAAGAAAGAGAATAAGAGAAAGAAAGAGAGGAAACAAAGAGAAAGAGAGAAAGAGTGATAGAAAAGAGCATCTATAATAACAGCTTTATTGAATTATTTATTGCCTGCTTATTCATAATCTAGCAAACACAGAGAAGATATAAAGACTTTGAAGATGGAAATTGAAATAATCACTGCAGCATTATTCAGTAAAGTTCAGACAGGGAATCATGACTGAGGACATGAGGTGTGGTGATATAAGAGGCTGAGAGAAATTGCCTGCATTATGGGAGTCTCCTAATCCACAGGATGCCTGAAACTGTGAAGGATATCAGACACTGTACTTACTAGCTTTCCTATACACACATATCTATGATGAGATTTAATTAATAAATTAAAGATTTATGAATTTATAAATTAATGATAAAGGAGAGTAGCAATGAAAGTAATAAAATTATTAAAGCCATATGATAATTACTACATATCTACTATAAATCTATACTAATCAGCAATCACAGTCTGATTGTGATTTGGCAAAAGGCTGATTCATGTCCCTGGCAAGATGAGGCACGAAAGTGCAAATTTCATTACACTTAAATTCATACAGTTTAGAGCTTTATGTTTCTGAAAATTTGCTTTAATAGGCTTCAGATGATGTTAACTGTGGATTAATAGAAAACAGAACATGAAGCCACAGATAAGATAGGATAATAGTAAATAAGAAAATTGTATATATCAATCAGACAAGGAAAAGTAGCAAAATGTGAAAAAGAAAGAAAAAAGGAAAAATGGTCAAAAGCATATTGACACTCAGTATATGACATCTCTGGGTACTGCACTCCAACAGGCTGACTCAATGCTATGTTTTCAGAATCTCTTGGAGGTTGTGTTTTCTGTGTGAGTGTCCTCACCAGCCATACTCTTTGTCTATTTTCCAGTTAGTCCTAGATCGTACAATCTCTTAGTTTCCTTATACTAATGTATTTTCCTGATTTTTCATATTCTTATAAACTATTACTAATTAAAGTTATAAAAACTAATTTGTCAGAGGCTCTGTCAGTGCTCATAAATAGGAATCTTCAGAGGGGAAGGATGAGAATATGACCCTTCAACAACAGAACAAAAACTCTTCCACGTTTTGGCATTAGAATGACACATACCTAATCACAGGCCTTTGTTGAGAGGACATTCCTTTCATGTAGCTATTCTTTGTTTCAGTCTGACAGAGAACAGAGTTGGCAGACTGTTGAGTGAACCCTTTATCACTGATAACTGATGATGAGGTATATCAGTTATAAAGCAAAATAAACACAATAACAAAAAAGAAGAAAAGCTTGATTTATACTAGAAAAACCTTTTATAAATGAAGACTGAAAATATTTAATATAGATACATCCAGGAGCTATCATTTTAACAAAAAGAATAGATAAAAGTAGCTGAGAAATTCATCCAGAATGTGTGACCCTGTCCTTCACAATTTTACTTCTCTTTGGGGCCCACCAACATTGAGAAAGAAGTCTGGAGCTAGATTTCTCTTCATCAACTGTACAGCAGCTCTTTGGATTGAAGATTCCCAAGGAGCAAAGGGCTCTCAGGAGAAGGCACTAGTGCTGAGCAAGAAAGAAACTCACCCTTGTGATTAATCATGATACTCTAAGGAGTGGGTTGTTTTCTATGTGTTGCTTTGTTTTTTGTGCTTGTTTTGTTTTCCTTTATTATCTCCCCTGTAGTCTGAATTCTATTTGTAGCACTTATGATGAGTTTATTTTTTGGTTGATGACTGCTAGGCTTGAATAGTTAAAACAAGTGTATAGTTCTAATGATCTCCATTTCATGGGGCTCTGCGTCTGTTAAATAGGCTCAGTTGCATTATATTATTCTCTTGGACCTTGTTCCCTAAATGAAATAACACAAGAAATCAGTTTGTCTAAATTAAGATTTGAACAAAAGCAAAGCATCATAACTATCTGAAAACATACATTAAAATAGCTTCACTTTCCTCCTTTTCTTCCTTCTTCCTTCCTTCCTCCCTCCCTTCCTCCACTCCTTCCTCTCTCTTTCCCTTCCACTCTCCCTTCTTTCCTTGTCTCTGTTGGCACTTTTCTTCCTTTCATTATAGTATTGCTGAAGTTTAAATTCAGGTACTCACAGCGGGTGTTCTCCCACTTGAAAAATGCCTCTATAGCACAATTTGCTTTTTTTTTATTTCTCAGGTAGACACACTTTTGACTAGATTAACCTCAGAACATGATCCTGTCTTCTATATCTCCTACATAGCTGAAATTGAGGACACATAAGAAATTTGATATTGGCCATGTCACCAGCGGAAAATGTATTTTGCTTTCATCTCATCTTTCCCTTTCATCTAGAAAGGGAAACAATCAAACAGGGAAAACCTTCAAAAACTGAAGTAAAACATATTTATGAAACTTATCACATATAAATAACAAAAATAAAATATAAAAATAATAAACCTATACTCCTAATTATCATTATATCACAAAGATACAATACATTCAACATTCTAGAAGGAGAATTATTTTGAATCTTATATTCTATATTGAATTAAACATAGGTGCAAGAAAGACATTAGTGAATGCACAATCACTAAGATAAACAACACTAATCAAGTTTAACTTTTCCTCTCAGGATAGTTAGAAGCTGACTGTGGTCCTTTAGAAAAATCAGAAAATATTGTAAGAGCAAAGAAATGGGGATCAAGTCCAGATATGCAATGAGCTGAGTTCATTGTCATATGACACATGGAACATGTCCAAAATGGTGTCCCAAACCCTCAGCTTTAAGGGTCAAAGAGCAACAGAAAACTGGCTGAGATGAGCTGTAAATATGTGTTTGCACATACTGATAGTTAATTTGCACTTCTGCCAGAGACTGGTCCAATAACAGTAATAAATACATAGAAATTTTGCAATTAAGTGCCAATTACATGAAGAAACAACGTAAGTCTAGTTTGTACTGTGGTTAACTGGGAATAATAACCCATAAAGATTTAAGCATATTGAATTTCTGGTAAATTAACCCTTTCTTCAACCTTAGCCACTCAAACTTGTATAATGTATCATTTGGTCAAATTATTAAATAAATCTCAATGAGGAATTCAATTGGGATTGCACTAAATAAATTAATTTGTGAAGAATTATTATCTTCATAATATAAAAATAATTTATACTTATGGTTATATAAAAGACAACTGAAGTAACAAACAAGTGAAATCTTCCAAAGCTAGAGAGATGATCCAGGTTGTATTATGTATGTGTATGTGAGAGAGAGAGAGAGAGACAGAGAGAGAGAGTGTGTAAGACAGAGAGAGCAAAGTTGGGGAGAAAGAAGAGGAAAGGAGGGAGGAAAAGAGATATAAGGAGGGAGAAACAGAAATAAAGAGATATAGAGGCAGGAACAGAGAGAAAAAGATTGTTGGGGATGGAAATATGCTAGAATTTGAGTTAGATTGGGCTTCAGAAGGGTATATCTCTTCTCTTTTTGTGCCCTATTCTAAAGTAATATTTTCTAAGTTTACAAATTTTGCTTTAATAAAAAAATAAGATCTTCTGAGTTTTTCTTCTTGACGACGCTGTTGTCTCAGTCAGTCGCATTCTGGAGTTGAAATTGGATGGAGTCATCAGCTATTTCTCAGTATACACTATGCTGCCAAGGAAACTAGAAAAAACATTTGCAGACATAAGAAGATAGGAGAAAAGAGGAAAGAGAGGGGTAATTGCTGCTTCTATGTTCATTGGCAATCAGCCTCTGATTGAACCTGGTACGCATACTACCGGCCATTCATCATGGATTCTGAAGTGTGTGCGTGTGCACCCCTTCTTTCTTCTTTCCACTCTCTACAGCTCAGTAATCCTGCCTTTCACAAGCAAGTTTGGAAGAATTGCTCATCAGTCTCCTGAAAAATCTCTATGGGTTATTCAGCAGTACTAAGCAATAACTTCTTTATCTTCTGTGACTTCCTTGTACTTTATTGTAAATATGTGGCTTATTTTTTCAGTAGCACACATTAAATTGTACAAGGGGTTTCATCATGACTTTCTTTCACATGCATTTAAAATACTTTGATTATTTTCAGCACTCTTTTTTGCTTTCCTGTCCTCTTCTCTTTCCTCTCCCTTTTTCAAAGACACATTTCAGGAGCTTTGGAAAGGTTTGTAATATGTAGCCCACTGAAATGTTCCCTAGCAAACATATTACCCCCTTGGGTAATATGTGATGCTGGTAGAGTTGATATTGACCTGGCATTGTGGGTATTGTGAACCTCCAGTTAAGCTTTTACAATTGCATTTTTCTTTCTGGGAGAAACAATAATGGTTTAAATGTAGCTGAGTGTCACTGCGGAATGTTAAAGACTAGAAAGATCATGTTACAATTCACTAACCAATTTTGGTAGGCCTTTCCCAGGGCTTTGCTTTGAGCATCTTGCTTTGCTGGCCTCTAACTTTACATTTGTTAAATGTGTCACTACGGAAACACTAATGTGATTTGTTAAGGAAAGTGTGTGTGACACTTGCTGTCATTAACTCAATTTGAGCTACACAATTTAGGGAGGATTCAATACATTGAAATATTAAGGCCTGTTAGATGGTGTACTGTAAAATAATATGATGAACAGCCCCATTTGTAAATGAGATTTTCTAGAAAATACTTAGCCAATTTAAGGAATAACAATATCTAGTGGTCATAACATATTAGTTATCTCTGGGCAGACAGGTTATGCTATGATATGGCCAGCATATATATTAAAAGGGTATCTGCTGGGAAATAGAACCTAAACTATCTGTAGCTGTCCACCAAGTATTTTTGATAGTAAGGTTATCTTTCATCCATAAAATTTTGTCTTATTAGCTGAAAATCATTTTCCCTACTTTATATATTGATTCCTGTATTTATGCAACACAAATTTATTCAGTGTTGAGGATTCACAGATGAATGAGATATGCTCTGTTTTCAGTTTATATATTTCATTAGAAAAAATATCTGTAAAAGGATAGTGGGGGATGACTGGGGTACGTGCATTTACTTATAAGTATAATAATTTTAATTAAAATATGAATATCTCAAATATAATAATATTTTCTCTAAGTAATGTGTTCAAGATGAATAGAATAGTATCCACAAACTATTTTTCTAGGGGAAATGTCAGTAACTTGAGGCATGTTTTAATGAGAAAAAGACTGGTGAAAACTTCTTATAATATGTTCTAGGAGCTGAAAGTAGAGACAAAACAAGAAAACAATGGTGATAATTTGAAGTTCTCAAGTAGATGAATAATCTGAACACAATTTCACCTAAACAGCTGTGCATCATGGCTATAAATTTGGAGACAGGTTTACAAGAATAAGTAACAGAGTAGAGAAGATAAGGACCAAAACATGATGGTAGATATGCAATACGCTATAATGATAAGTGCATGTAATGTAAGTGACTAGCTGGCCAGCTGCATCATGTGTCTATGTGTCTGTGTTTGTGTGAATTTAGTGCACCTGTACTATGAGGGAGGAATAGTAAATTGATGAAAATTAATTTTATTGATTCTGGTTGTTATGTTATACACCATCTTATGTGTATGTCTTTCCTTCCGAAATAAATTACAAGCTTTTTAAAGTCAATGATTCTCAGATTGCTTTAAATGTTTGAGGAGGGGACCAGTGGAATAGGGGAGAGGTGAAAAAGAGGGCAAGTCAGAAAGAATGTAATCAAAGTACATGCTCTTCAGGTGTGAAAAGGCTCCACTAAAACTCACTTAAACATTGCAAGGAAGATTTAAAGAGTGTGAGGGAAGAGGAATAAGAAAGGTTAATAGAGGGTGTTAATATTATCAAAGTATATTAAGTTTATGTTTTGAAATTCCACAATTAATCCTCCGCTGCACTATTAATACATGCTAATAAAAATCCATGATAAAATTATGGTGAACTATATCTAACAACTCTCCATTTGACCATTTAAGTAAATCTACAAAACTGTATTTTATCATCCTAAACAAACCTCTGTAACTACTATGCAATACATCTCCATGAAGTGAACATATCATACAATTCTCCCTAAATAATTACCTTATTGTGCCAGTTGTAATTTATATGCATCCCAATGGTGGATCACTCGCTGATTTTTCTAACTAACATGAGTCTCACCAATTCAGAGTTCTTCATTATCATCCTTTGACCTTTGTAATTCTACCCCAGGTAACTGAGTTTGTGATTATTTATTTCAGTCCTCATATCTTGCTGCTGCGATGATCTTCCAAAAATGATGCTTATTTCCTGAACCTTTTGTTTAAAAAGCAAATAAATGAATAAACCAAAACTCACTTTAGCTTTTCACTCACATGAGATTAAAACATTCATTCTCTATTCTCATCTACATTTCCATTCTTATGATGAACTCCTAGCTTCATACTGAATCTCTGCATCACCTTGGAAAAATCAGACTAACTGTTAGCTCTATAATTGTATTTGCAATGATATTTTCTCTATTATTCCCCAGTCTCCTTATGTTACTTTCAATTATAACAAAGTCTTTAAGAGTAGATGAGTTTAGATAAAATATCACATACAAGTGATAATGAATTTAATGATACCTCCTATTTATTTAAAGATATTTGTCTGGGAATTAAGGTGTACAGAGACCATATCTTCTTTGACCCATCTACCAATCTATGCATTAAGAAAAACTGTTTATGTAAAATGTGATAGATAAAGAATGTATAGGAATAAATAAATACCTATGTTTTCTAACTACATAAGAGAAAACACAAGTCAACAAACTTAGAAATGTAAAATTGTGTTATATTAATATAGTGGAAAGGGTTATTACTTGTAGTTGGGCTGAAGCCAGAGAATGACTCCCTCCAGAAGAAATACCTTATATAAAATTTAAAGGACAAATACACTGGGTCCAAACAGACTACAGAGGTGATAACAAGTTCATTCCAATAAGGCAGGATGACACAAACTAGAGCACTCTATCCATTTAACTGAAAATAATGTTCCATTCAATCATTCACCTAATATTTCTCGTAAAAGAACCATATGATGGGAAAGATTCAGATTTGTTCCTGGATTCATAATTCAAAGTCTGTTTTCACTCTGTTTTCAAACGATAAATATAATCAATAATACCAAAACATAGTACTTCAGATCTCTGCTCCACTACTGCTTGGCAAAATTTAACAGTAAGACAGCAAACAAATCGGTAGGTGATGGTCTCCCAACCAGCTGACATAAAATTATCCATAAAAGCCCTAAAATACCCAAAATGCACTGAACCTCCGAAACAGGAAGGTAATGTGTTGCTATTTGAAATTCCCCAAAGATTTATTTTTCCAGAAATATCAAGATGGATGATTTTGTGACTTACCCAGCACCTGCTCATTCTATTCACTGTGCTTCCTACTCTTGTGTTCCTGCCAAAAGAGTGGCAGGCCATATTTCCTAATATACTTTAATAGTAAAAAATTGAAATAGTAGATGTGATTTATTTGTTGTAGTAACTACAATGTGATACAATCACAAATATTCACCTGGGTTATTTCCCTCATTATTTTCTCCCTTGCTCTGGAAGGGAGAAATGCATAAATGCAGTCAAATGCAGATTTGATGTATTAAAGATTATACATAATAAAGATTGGATGCATATGACCATATAAGATGATGTTAAGTGAAATGAACCCCAAGATAGGGATACAAACATCTTTTTCTCTTTCTTGCTATTGTTTTTAATATATTTATAATGTACTATGTGATATTTTTTTGTTTCTTTGCATGTTCCTCCTCCACGGTATAACCCCTGTTTTCATTGTATTTGATTCTGGTGCCCTGCATCTTGTATATACACTTCTTTAATTTGGGGAGGGGAAGAGAAAAACCAAAATGCTTAAATAGGGATACAGGTTGACCCATTGTAACAATTAGATGTACAAGACACTATGTTGAAAATGAACTTTACAACTTTGGGAGAGGGCAGGAGGAGGTGTGAAGGTGGGAGGGAAGGGATGGTAGGGGAAAATCAAAGGAGGAAGCAACAATGCTCAATAGAAAATGTACTCATTATCTTGCTCATGTAACTGTAACACCTCTGAACAATGTTTTTACAATAAAAAACATACAAAAATAAAATTTAAAAAGTTGGATGAATTCAAATCCAGGAGAAAGAAACAATAGCTAATAGGAAAAAAACAGTTGTTTTGCATATTTAAGGATTTTTCATGTTTAACAATACATTTTTCTTTAGATTTTGTTGTATTCAAGTTTTCTCATTGGATATTTAAGCTGATTTAAACCTGATATTTAAACTGATATTTAACCTGTCCAGTTTCTGGACAGGTACCTGTTCACTCAAAGCCACCATTTATGATGCTTGAAGAAGGTACCATTTCACAGTCTGGTAGAGATCCTACTGGATGTAAAGTTTCTCTCAGGATCACATGACTTACATGAGCATTACAAGTCTCAAGCCTGTGCCTGTGTGCAAGACCTAATGTCTAGTTGCAAGAAGTCCAAACATCAAAGGCAGGACTTTTCTGGTAGCAGCCAAAAAATGTCACTAAATGTGACATTCTAGTAATATTTAAGGAGTAGTAAATAAATACAGGAGTAAGCAAAAAACATTCAGACAGCCTAGATAGTAGAGATAAGTTAGTGACACTAATTATTTCAACACAGTTTACATAGTTTGAACACATCTCTATCCAATACAATAATTACAATATCCCAATTTATTTCCAATATTTCAATTAATTCAGTATGAAACTTTCATTATTATAGGTCATGTAAAGTAGGTTCAACAACACAAAACCAAATTAATCTTTTGAAATATCTTCCTTGGTACTACACTGCATTCAAAGTGCCTTCCAGTTCACCTTCTTAAAAATGAATTCTTGTTTGTCTAACTACTTGACCTCATTAAAAATCATAAAAGCTCTGGTCTATCAAAAATTTGATAATGCCACACAGATTGAGCTAGCAGTTAGAAGCAGTGTTGAGTGTTCTTTTATGAGGGAGAGTTAAGAATAAATGTCACAGAATCAGATTCACATGATCACTGCACGTCTCAATTTACTTCCATGCATATATGTACACACAAACACACACACAGGTGGCTATTGTTACTTTGGAATTACTTTTTTATGTCAGATGGGAAAAGACAAAGAAGAACAGAACCAATATCTCTGCTTTATAAGGTTCTCACACCTAAATAGTAATAGCCAACTGATAAATAACACATCATAGTTGATGATTTTTTGAAGGGTAGTGACTCTCAGGGCTAATATGAAAGCTCACTTTTCCCCTTCTAACGATGAAAATGATTGACAATGTTTTGGTTACTTCTCAGGTGTTGAGGGAAGCTACCTTGCCAATGATTTCTCTTCCAGGGATAGAATTTGTCCTGGCATTTCACACAGGGCAGCCAGTTAATTCTCAGTGTTTTCACGACATGCATGGAAGCAATGAGCGATCTTTGCAAGAAAGTGATTAAAACTTGACTAAAGATTTTGGACTCTTGTTTGCTTAACTAGACTAACTTAGTTTGTCTTATTTTTAATTCTGGACTTAAAAATATTGGCCAGAAATCAAGTGTTCATCCATAATTACTCTGCAACATTTTTTATGAAAAAAGTTAAGTGACTTTCTAAAATATGAAACTAGCTCATTTTTTTCCATCAAATACCAAATCCTTCTTCTCTCTGAATTCCCAAAGAACAGAAAAGAAATTTGGGAAGGAGGGGATTGACAGTGACTCACTAGAGTTCTCTGAAAATACATTCTATCTCATATCCAAAATAGGATTTAACACTTTCGTTTCTAACCTTCAGTACTTAGCAAATGTCATGTTCAAAGACACATATTTTAACAATACACACATAATAAACTGTCCTGTTTTGGAAAGAACCTGTCTAAATCCCTAATTAATCAGTGCTGTGATCCTGGATACATCATTTCATCTTTCTGTTATTTTTTCATCAATACACTGTATATTGTCCTATGTCTTCAATTTACCCTATTTATATATGCAAGAACTTAAGCTAATTTGAGATTTATCTATTAGGCTGTCATATATTATTTCATAATAAGAAGTTATGATAATTCATACTATTTATTAGAAAATAAGACAAAACTTCAGAGATGCTTTCCTCCAAGAATGACTTTACTCCTAGTTTTTTGTTGCTGTGACAAATTTTTGAAGAAACAATTTAAAAGATGGAAAAATTCTGACTCATAATTGCAGAAGTTTCAGTCCATAGTTGACTGGTTCTCCTGATTGTTATGCCCACTACAAAGTGGAAACATTATGGGCAAAAGATATAGTGGTGAAAAGCTATTCACCTCATGGCAGCCAGGAAGCAAAGAAAGAGATAGGAAGAAACCTGGAACAAGCTATAACTCTCCAGGACAACCTACCAATCACCTACTTCCTCCATCTGATCCTCACTCCTAAATTTCAAGTAGGGCCACTGACTGGCAACCAAGCCTTCATTTTATATTCAAATGCTAACACTCCTCTACCTTGGGCTTTACCACATGATCTTTACTCAGTGAAATGTGAGCAGGGATGACATTTGTGCTAAAGATCACACAGACGCTTTGTGAAAAGTTTTACCAGCACATAGGCATTTTTCCATGTTTCTCATGATAAATCAGACTTGGTATTTTAATTTTGATCTGTTCCCAAGTTAGTGATTAATAAGATTATACATTCTCATTATAGAGAATAGTGGCACTGTACTGTCAGTCAAATCTACAATCATGAGAGTATCAAATGTATTTTTACTCACTGTGTATTTAATTTGCCATGATTTTATCGCTTGAAATATCTAAACATTTGATACCTCTATGTGTTTAAGAACAATTGTCCATTTTTACTGTATTAATTTCTACTAGTATAACTAAATACTCAAGTAGGTGATTTATAAGTAAAATAAATATAATATCTGCTTCCTCTGCAAAGAAAGGAGGCCGTGTCCTCACCTAGTGTTGGAAGACAAGTGAGTCAAAAGCTACATGAAATATTTTTTGTACTTAATTCTACTTATGAAGAAGGAGATTTATGGCCTAATTACATCTGACAGGCCCTACCTCTTAATACCATTAAAAGGTACTAAGGGGTAACTAGTATATGTCTGAGTTAAGTAGAAAAGGTCAGATAAGTTGATGTTAGGGGAATGAACCCCAAGATAAAGACTCAAATGTTTTTTTCTTGCTTGCTATTGTTTCTAACATATTTATAAGATGATTTGTATGTTGCTTTATATGTCCCTCCCTGCCTTCACTATATTTGATGTTGTTATAATTTGTGGAGAGGAAGGGCAAAAACAAATCGTTTAACTAGGGATATAGGTGGACCCATTGCGACAATGAGATGTACAAGTGGTTATGTCGAAAAATGAACTTAACAACTTTGGTGGGAGGGGAAGGATTGGGTGGGGGGATGTGGAGGGAGGATGGGAAGGGATGGGAAAACGAAACAAAGAGGAGGCAACAATGCTTGGTAAGAAATGTGTTCATTATCTTGCCCACGTAATTGTAACTCCTCTGTACAGCATTCTCACAATAAAAAAATAAAATTTAAAAAATTAAAAAAAAAAAAAGGTACTAAGGGGATGGATTTATTCTAGAGCACTTTCCATCCATGCTTGTTGGCCTGACTTTCTGACTTCTTCTCAGTGATACCTACATCGGGACATGAATAGAATCAGTATAAGCTTAAGTATAGGAAGAAAGAAATCAGGCAATTATTCCCGTTCCTAGGCCTTCTCCTATCCGTCATCAGGAAAATGGATGCATTCCCCAGGACAGATCCTCTCAGATGACCGTCTGTCATAGGCTCCATTAGCCCAAATAATTCTCCTGTCATTTCTCACATAAATGCCTTTCTATTGTCACCAGTCTGGAAGTCTTCACTACTCTGAGTTTATACAATGAACTCTCCCACATCTCAGGACTAGGTTCTTTTTCTGTTCAGTTTCACCTTCAACCTTGGCATCAATTGCTGTGAGTAATAGTGGATTAATAGCCTGAATACCTTCTTTTAATCACTCTTTCAGAGAGATGAAACATATATGGTTAATTTATCTTTCCTACCACAACACTCATTGTAAGTTATTATAATTTTATTTTAATAAATGGCTATACTTGAGAATTCATGTTTAAAACCGTTATCTATTCAAATATAAAGCACCAGTCTAGTTCTCCTTTTATTCAAAATACATATTTTCTCTCCTAACAAAAAATTCCACCCACATTTCACTGGAACAATGTTTTATATACAATTTCATTAAATTTTATTTTCTAATGTTGTGTTTTTTGGCATAGAGTCACACTATTCTGTGTAGCTCTACTGGGTGCTGTCACTTCCAATCACTTTACTGAATTATGTTGTGTAATCTAACTGCGACTTTATTTCTATTCTTATTTCTGCATCATGCACATATAGGCTGTAATTCCAGCAATGATGTTTTATGTTGATACTTCATGATGCTTGAAAGAACTCTAATCTCACCATGCTAGTATTCCCTTGAAGTTCAAAATATCAAAAACCATTCCAAATTCATCTTATTGCTTTTTATGAGAAAAAAAAAACTTAGCACCGAGAGAAAAATAGTAAGACCTTCATGTTCTTTGTGCCATGTGTCCCTGAGGACAGGTTCCCAGCATTGAGACTGCCAGATCAGGCCTAGTAGAACATGGATTTGCAAAGCAAACCATGACCTCTGGGCATCGAGGCTGATAAATGCATTCAGTTCCTGCATTTTGACTTTGATTTCCTCACAGAGAAGTGACAAACTGTTGCTTCTAGATGAGACCAAATAATACCCTTACTTTAGTATAGGGCTTCAGATGTAATCTTCCAATCTAGTTCAAACCTATTCATTTATTCCTTGATAATCCTCAAAAGTCTGCTATTCAATACATATTTTCTCTATTATTTTTCGATTCCTGTATAAACACTAACCCAACCACAGTAGCTAATTGATGTAAGCACATCATTTTGTCATTCTGTGTGTGAGTTTAATAGAAAGGATTTTAGCATTTCATGGTTGTAATAAAACTGTCTATAACCATAACATAAATAAAAAGCTCTTCCATGAATTTCCAATAGCAAAGATTTCATACTTACATCTCTTCATGTGTTGTCAAATGCATGATCTCATAAGCATTATAAGTTTGTACATACACTAATATTATTACTATTATTATTATTATTGACATTTCAACTCCCTCAGTCTAATGTGCTACTCATTTAAAACAAATAATTTATTCAGGCACTCATTAAATATCCTGTTACAATAACATTTTATATCATGTTGAAATTCCTATGAAACCCTCTTTAAACTAATACCACAGTTGCACAGTATGTTAGCCAAGTTTCCAAATGCTTGAAAAAAATTAATGTATATACAGAGGTCTATTCTAACTCACAGGTCTGAAGAGATCATGCATGATTTATTTGCTTTCTAGCTATCAACCTGATGAGAGGCAGCATTTCATATTTGACATAGGAAGTGGCAGAGCAGAACTTCTCACCTTCTGCCTGGGAAGTGAAAGGGAGAGAAAAAGAAAGGGGCTGGGTTTCAGTAGCACCTCTGAGGACACACCTGCAATAAATTAAACACCTTCCACCATGTCTCATTTCTTTAAGTTTCTATCAACTCTCAATAGTGCCATAAATTGAGGAACATGACTCTAACAGAGTCAGTGGAGTAAATTATTCCAAACCTCAATATATAGTAATACCAAGAAAAGCAATTACTATATCTAAAATATAATTAATGTTTAGCAAGACTGAAATTTTAGGCAAAACCAAAGAATGTTTGTGTTTGAATACACATACATATATACACACACAATACACACAAACACATAGAAAGACATACTGTCAAAAATTATGTATATATATATATACATGGTCAAACATATTGGCTCACATCATAATCCCAGGTATTATCACAGAGATCATGAGGGTTATGGTTCCTGACCCCAGACAAAAGGGCAAGATCTTATCTGAAAAATATTAAACAAAAAAAGATGGGAGGAGACTGATGCATGGCTCATTGACGTATGGCTTAAATGGTAGAGTATGTACCTATAAAGTTGGAGGTCTGAATTCAATCCGAATATTTCTAAATAAATAAATAAATAAATAGGCTAGAGTTATCAGCTATCACCTGAGAATGATAAGTACTTGGGGTTATCAGATATTGAGTGTATGAGTTTTAATTCTTACTAAACTAACTTCACAGAGATGAGTAAACTAGATTTTACAAATAACTGCACAGATAGAACTTGAAGGTACAAAATTTGGAAAAAAATTGACAAAACTATTGGTTAAAAATACATGCTGGTATGTACCAGTGCAAAAATAATTTAATCATTTTACATTGTTAAACACAAAATGAGTACATTAGATCTTCTCTTTTTAATATTAAAGAAATAGGTTTTATTTTTTTTTTGTTTTTCCTGGTGCTTGAACTCTGGGCCTGGGCACTGTTCCTGAGCTTCTTTGTGCTCAAGGCTAATATACTACCACTGAGCCACAGCACAACTCCAGCTTTTTCTGAGTCATTTATTGGAGCTAAAAGTCTCATGGACTATCCTGCCCAGGGTGGCTTCAAACCACAATCCTTAGATTGTGAGATTCCTGATTACCTGGGGTTATAGGCATGAGTCACCAGAGCCCAGCTTCAAATGTTAATAGTAGGTTAAAATGCATTTCTTTTGACACCCTCCCAACCTGGCAAATATTAGTTACAGGGGCCAGCACAATCCTATCTGAGCAATTTGAAATGAATAGTGGTTTATTCTGTACAGGGAATATTACTGGGGTAGCAAGGGCAGTTTTAATAAAATGTGATCTGTCTGTTGATGTATGAAAACCTATTTTTTCCTCTCCTACTTTGTGAAAAGGTAAACCTTAGGTACAGTTCTTAGGGGAGAGAGAAGTGTACAGAGATGAACTGACTGCTCTTTCTAGAGACTTGGCAAACATGTCCAGGCATATATATTTGAAAAAAGTGTTCCACAGAGCACAGACAAATATCTAAAATTTATCAAAAACAAGAAAGACCCACCACCAGTTGTATTATTTCCTTTGCAACTCTACTGACAAAACATATTTTGGCAGAGAAGATAATCCTAATATCCTTGATATCAAGCATATATCCCAATATGCATAGGGCTATATGTAAATGCACTTATGGGTGAGTCAAACAGCCATGTGCACAGACAACTTTAGGTTAATCCCAGCTAGAGGGTCTCCTTGAAACAGCATTCTACAGATTGACACTGTATAAAGCAAGTTCTATTATTCAAAAGCATATTCCTCAAACTCCTAAAATCATTGGTCAATTAGGAAACAGTTTACCACAATGATTCCTTGGCTTCTGCTCTTATTTTATTTTTGTATCTATTGCTGATGCAAAACAGACCTGTTCTGAGACCAGCAAATTTATTATGTGCCATAGATGAGTGATCAGGGCCTAGGAATGGGGATATTATGGCTAAACTTAAAACGATGGAGAAGATAATATGAGCTAAAGAAGAAAATATAGTAGACATGCAAATAGTATAGTCAAGCAAAACACTTTCTTTGTGTATCATCATACTTTTAACCAAACTGACTATATTCTTTTATCCTGTTTCTAGAGTCAACTGTATTTTATAATTGTTTGGCATTTGTAGTATGTGAAATAATGTATCATTATCTATGAAGAGTAAGTTTTCAGCCAATTTGACTCCTTGGCATTAAGAAGGGCTGGCCTCATTAGTCCCATAGCTAATCCAAAGCACTTCTCTCCTAACATCATCAATAAAGATGTTGAGTTAAAGTACAAGCCCTTTTGTATCTTTGAGTTTCAGAATCGTGTGATTCTGTCTGGTGACATTTTATCAGTAACTCATGGTAATATTTTTTGGTAATGTAGTATAGAGGTGATTGCTTAATTCTCTGCAGACATTATTGGCATTAGTATGTATTCCTGAATACATACTGGAATTAAACATGCTAGAATACCTATATACTTGAGGGATTTTCTCCAATCTGCCAAATGAGACCAATCTGACTGGCTTCCTGAATCCAGTAATTGCGGTAAGTCAGAAAATCCAGATGTTGTGATCTGAAATTCTTGATTAAACCCCACAGGATCCTCATTTAAATTAGGAGAGAGACGCCATATCAAACTTCAGGCTTAGGTTTTATCTGAGTATAAATAGTATCAGAATCTTTTCTCTCCTAGATTTAATCTTAAAAAGGAGACATAAGTATATTTATCTTTGATTCAGAGTTTTTTTTTCCTTTGGGAATTATTAGAAAAGGAGGTAGTTGGAGATTGAGAAAGCTCATTTTTTTTCCAGTGAATTAGGCAGAGAAAGAGATCAGAGAAGATAGTTGAGAAGAATTTGGTCTCTTAAAATCAGTCTTTAGTTCTTTATTTATTGTAAAGATACCGTTCAAAGGAGTTACAGTTACATGAGTAAGGTAACGAGTACATTTCCTAGCATAAGCTCATATTTCATAAAAGTAGGATATGATTGTCTACCATTGTCTACTATGTCTACTACTGTCTATCATTATATTTCTTCTTTATATTTTTAAATGTGAACTGATCTCTTATTTAAAATGTGAAAAGTTTTTAAAAAAATTTTTATTTTTATTTATTTTTATTTTTTATTGTGAAAAAACTGTACAGAAGGGTTACAATTACATGAGCAAGATAATGAGTACATTTCTTATCAAGCATTGTAGCCTCCTCCTTTGTTTCCCTTTCCCATCCCTTCCAAGCCTCCCCCCACCCACCAAAGTTGTAAAGTTTGTTTTCAACATGACAACTTGTACTTCTCATTGTTGCAACGGGTCCACCTGTATCCTTATTTAAAAGTTTGCCTTTTGAATTTCTGATTTAACTTTCAGTAATCATAAAAGTGATCCATGCATTTTTTATAGCTGCTAGTCACCAATGTGAAATAGCTTACATTTTGATGGAAACAATCTTTGATGGAAACAGACAATTCTAATACCTCCATGTTACTACTATCAAGGTGACAGGGTTCCTAAGAATGTTGAGAGAGAGAGAGAGAAAGAGAGAGAGAGAGAGAGAGAGAGAGAGTGCAAAGAGAGAGGACCTCAACAACTCATAATTTTGGCAAAGAAAAAAATTTAAGACTGAGGCAGATATGACATTTAAGAAAGCAGAAATTTAAGAAACCTAGTTAAATGGATTGAGTATGAAATGCAAGAGATGCACTATTTGATTTTTAGTATGATATCTATGTGGCGGGTTTTTTTGTAAGCAATATTTTTATTGTGAAAATACCATACAGAGGGGTTACAATTACATGGGCAAGATAATGTGTACATTTCTTATCAAGCATTGTATGTGGTTTTAATAACATTTTTGATATTCTAATCTGTATTAGCTTTCTTTGCTAATCAGTTACTTACTTTGTGCTTACACAGTCTTATTGGTTGGTTTCTGTCTTTATACTGTATGACTTCAGAAATATTCTCTAGATAATATATTGAAACACATGAAGTATTAATATTTACACATTCTGATTTTAAAATCTATTTCCTAAAATTCAGACTAGTGAGTTTGCTGGACTTTATTTCTATTAGAAAAATTCAAAAGACTTGGATATTAAGGAATGTGCTCAAAGGACAAAAACACAAAAGCTTTATAATTATCACCATTGTTGGACAGTATGTTTTTTTTTTGAGTTCAGACTCCACTACAATGCAGATTGACTGACTGAACCTCAAGCCTGAGGATTTATTTCAAGACACTCAAGCTGTCATTTTTGCCAACTAATGTAATAAAATGCCTGAAGGAAATTAGAATTGTGAATGGAATTAAGATTCTTTTCTCTGTAAAATAACATGTGTGCAGATCTTTTCAACTTGGCTTTGAGCATGAGGAGACTTCAGTAGCAAAGAAAGGAAAGCCCATGTTCCCAGAGCAATCAGGAAGATGGGTTTTGAACTTCAGTGCTGTATTAAACTAAGTTTTGAAAAGCAGAGCTTGCAAATGCTGAGGAGAGAAGAATTCAGGTATGGTACAGCTCCCTATGCAAATGGTAATAGGATTTGATGGAAATAATGTTTAAAGTGGTTTGCCTCTTTCTTATCACAGAGAGGTCTATCTCTAGGCTTAAGCATGTTCCTGTACTATTAAAGTTCTGAAAGCTATCAGTCAAACAAGTTGTGCTATCAACATGAGTCATAAATTAGAAATTGAAAAGGGAAAAGTTATGCTATTCATATTCTAATAACAGCTTTGGACATTTTTAGTATTTTTTCAGTATAGTCTTTGTAAAGAAATGTTTACAAGTAGTTAACAAATTTTGCCAACACCATTTACTGAAGAGGCTGTCTTTCTTCCATTCTACTTGTACAAAACTAAAGCTAGATCCTTATATATCACCCTGCACCAGAATCAACTCCAAATGGATCAAAGACCTTGGAGTCAAAGCAGGTACTCTGAAAACATTACAGGATGGAATAGGAGAAACCCTAGGTCTCCTTGGCACAGACTGAAATTTTCTTAATAGAGACCCAGAAACACAACAAATCAAAGAAAGGTTCGACAAATGGGATTGCATGAAATTTCAGAGCTTCTGCATGGCAAAGGACATAGCTAGCAAGATCAATAGAAAGTCCATGGATTGGGAGAAGATCTTCACTAGCCATACAACCGACAAGGGTCTCTACCTAAAATATATGTGGAACTCAAAAAATTAAATCCCCCAACAACAAATCTTCAAAGAAACAACTGCCCAACAAATAAGTGGGCTAAAGTCTTAAAGAGAAACTTCTATGAAGAGGAAAGAAGACGAAGAATGGCCAATAGACACATGAAGAAATGTTCAACCTCCCTAGCCATAAAAGAAATGCAAATCAAAACAACATTGAGATACCACCTCACCCCAGTTAGCATGGCTAAAATCAAGAACTCTAATAACAACAGATGCTGGAGGGGATGTGGACAGAAGGAAACCTTACTGTGTTATTGGTGGGGGTGTAAACTTGTTCAACCACTTTGGAAAGCAGTATGGAGGTTCCTCAAAAAACTCCACATAGAGCTCCCCTATGACCCAGCAATCCCACTTTTGGGCATTTACCCAAATGTTCACAAACAAGACCACACTAAAGCTACCAGCACAACTATGTTTATTGCAGCATTATTTACCATAGCTAAGATCTGGAACCAACCCAGATGCCCCTCAGTATATGAATGGATCAAGAAAATGTGGTATATATACACAATGGAATTCTATGCCTCCATCAGAAAGAATGACATTGCCCCATTTGTTAGGAAATGGGAAGACTTGGAAAAAATTATGTGAAGTGAAGTAAGCCAGGCCCAAAGAAACATAGGTCCCATGGTTTCCCTTATTTGCAATAACCAGTATATGTCGGAGTCAAGCAGAAAAGGTCAGATAAGTTGATGTTAGGAAACCAACCTTAAGATATGTATTCAAGCGGGGGAGAAGGATTGGGACTGGGGGGGTGGGGGGAGGCTGGGAAGGGATGTGAAAGGTAAACAAAGGAGGAGGCTGCAATGCTTGGTAAGAAATGTACGCATTATCCTGCTCATGTAATTGTAACCCCTCTGTACAGTATGTTCACAAATAAAATAAAATAAAATAAACCAAAAAAAACGAAAAAAAAACAAAAAAAAGATATGTATTCAAATGTTATTTTTTTCTTTCAGGCGATTGTTTCTAACACATTTATAAGATGATTTCTTTGTTGCTTTGTATGTCCCTCTCCCACGGTATAACCCCTGTTTTCACTGTATTTGATGTTGATATAATTTGTGGAGGGGAAGGGGAAAAACAAATCGTTTAAATAGGGATACAGGTGGACCCATTGCAACAATTAGATGTACAAGTCATTACGTTGAAAATGAACTTTACAACTTTGGTAGGAGGGGGGAGATTGGGTGGAGAGGTGGGGGGGTAGGATGGGAAGGGATGGGAAGGGGAAACAAAGGAGGAGGCTACAATGCTTGATAAGCAATGTACTCATTATCTTGCCCATGTAATTGTAACCCCTCTGTACAGTATTTTCACAATAAAAATATATTTAGCCAGGTCTATACCTTTTTAAAAAATCTTCACACTCACTTATGATGATTCTGATATAATGACCACAAAATAGGAAATAACTTGTGGTTTATCAAAAAACTTAAAATACAAAAAGATGTATCTCTTAAAATTGGGATAGATATGCCATTTTCTATATACATTTGGAACTGAGAAATCAAATGCTGTTAATTGATTTAGCTGTGGTTAGCCAGTCCAATGAGCTGGAGCGGGTTTCCCAAATAGTGTTTATAAATATTTATGTGGTTATAGAATGACTTGTTCAATAAGATATTACCAGTCATTCCATGTATGAAAAAACCAATCAATATATTTAGAGACTATCAAATACCTCATTTCCCATTAGCATGTCTATGTTATCATGAGTGAACTTCTGAAATATAGATAGACATGTAATTCTTCACACTGTGAAAATTTAATGGAATAATAGTTTATTCACAATTTACATCAATTTTGTTGGCTTTATTTCACCAGTTACTACTAGTTTAATTTCAAAATTGTGACTACTGGGTGTCACAGTTTTTCTCATTCCAATGTGTGATGGGGGGTGGGGGGTGGGGGGAAGAGACTTTTTTTTTTGGTTGTTTTTCCTCACATGGCTGATGTGGAGATTAAAGTCTCTCTCTAATTTGTCTGCCAAGACCAGCTTTAAATTGTGATCTGAAGATCATAAGGAACTAAGTAAGCATAGGCCACTGACAACAGTTTAATTCTAATCTTCATTACTGCTACTAAGATTTCTTTCTTTGTTTTTAAAATTGTGAAAATTCCATACAGAGGGGTTACAATTACACAGGCAAGGTAATGAGTGCATTTCCATACAGAGGGGTTACAATTACACAGGCAAGGTAATGAGTGCATTTCTTATCAAGCATTGTTGCCTCCTCCTCTGTTTCCCTTTCCCATCCCTTCCCATCCTCCCCCCAAAGTTGTAAAGTTCATTTTCGACATAATGTCTTGTACATCTCATTGTTGAAATGAGTCCACCTGTATCCCTATTTAAACTATTTGTTTTTTCCCTTCCCCTCCACAAATTATACCAACATCAAAACAAGGGTTATTCCGTGGGGGAGGGACATACAAAGCAACAAGGAAATATCTTATAAGTATGCTAGACACAATAGCAAGAAAGAAAAAAACATTTGAGTCCTTATCTTGGGGTTCATTTCGCTTTAACCTCAACTTATCTGACGGTTTCTGCTTGTCTCATACATATGATAAGACAGCATTTAAGTAGAGAAGAGTTAAGAGGCCTTCCTGAAGACAAGAGGCTATAGTGTATATAAAAGCAGGTAATTAGATAAGTTATTAACATAATCTAGTCACATACCTATTGTGTGTCTGTCAAAGAAAAAAGCTGTGTTAAGGCACAAAATTGGCTCTAGGCTTACTGGGTCAGGAACAATGGTAATTCATCCTATCAGCAAAGAGATCATTTAGAGCTGAAGTACCAGGGATAGGGACAGGAGTTCATTAGCTGTCAACTCTGTGACACATGTACCAAAAGCTCTGATGATAGGTTGGTAAATATTTAACCCAATGTTTGATGTCACTCTCTTTCTGGGATCTAGTGAGGAGGCTACATTACTTGATACATTTGTGAAACTCTGGCCCCGGTTTTCCTAATCTTGTTTTGATAGCTCCTGATTTAATTTGATAAATATTTAGGTGTTAATGGCTTATTTATAACTAATTTACCAGTTTGCTTTCTTATTTTGAAAGATATTGGTTGTTTATGTTCAAAACTAAGATGTAAGATCATTCACACTCCAACTAATGCAAATTGCTCTTTTTTAAAATAATGTCACTCTAGAAAAGGCACAGTTCTGAAAGTATTTTTTATAAAATATAGAGTAACATGTAAGGTCACAGTACATATATTGCATAGCATAGTGATTTTTGAAACATAAGCCAGAGAGAAATCATCTATATAATATTTTCAACTCACTTTACTGCAACCCTAGTCCTAAAGAACCTGGCTATCATATGCTTTTTCTTTTATATAGGAGGTTTATTAAAATCTGTCACAAAATCCTAACATTTAATGCTTCCTATTTGAGGAGGCTTTATTTTAGCAAAAAAAACTCCTGAATCAAGATGAGAATATTTATTAAATAATATTGTGCTACATGTTCTATGTGAAATTATTTTTGAGAAAATAGTCTGGTCCTGAAGCTATTTACTACCTCACCAGGCTATAAAGACAATATGAATTAAAATGTGCTTCTACCAATAAAAATGTTAGTCTTGACATCTCCAGTCTCAGTGACTGTGACCCTCTTTGAAAATAGTCTCTGCAGATGATTGAGTTATACTGAACTGACTAAAATTCCTCTGATCCACACAACTGGATACTCAGACAAGTATAAAATTTGTGTGGTAACCACACACCGGATTCAAAGATTTGAATGGATACTGCCATAAATCAAGGAACTATTGTAAGCCAAGACAAAAGCCTAGATAATATCCTCCTGTAGAGTGTCAGTAGAAGCATAAATCACCCAATTCCTTGGTCTGGCTTCCAGAGCCAATAAATGTCGTCTAGTTAAGCCACTCCATTACTGATCCTTTGTTACAATATCCATAAGATACTGTTGCAGAAATAGTCTTAAATAATAATCAACAATATGGCCAATTATCTAAACATCAATGTAGAGTCAATTCTGATGAAAGAATTGAGAAGAAGTAGGACTGCATTGAGTCTAAGTGGGAAGAGGGGAAGCGAGGCAGAAACTATTGTAACTGAGGCTCCAACTCCAAAAAGTTCCATGCCCAGATTGAGGACAGAATGTATGACAGAAGAAAGACTACACCCACTTGTATATTATCCAGACTGTAAGTTTTTTTATTGTAAAAATACTATAAAGAGGAGTTACAGTTTTTGATTGTTTTTTATTGTAACAATACTGTACAGAGGGGTTACAGTTACATGAGCAAGGTAATGAGTACATTTCCTATCAAGACTTGTTGCCTTGTTTTTTGTTTTTCCCTACCATCCCTTACCTCCCACCTCCACAACTACCCCTCCAACGAAGTGGAAAGTTCGTTGTCAACATAATGTCTTGTATATCTCATTGTTACAATGGGTCAAACTGCATCCTTATTTAAGCATTTTGTTTATTCCTTTCCCCTCCCCAAATTAGAGAAGTGCATATACAAGATGTAGGGCACCGACACAAAAAAGATATTTGTGTCCCTATCTTGGTGTTCATTTCACTTAACATCATCGTATGTGGTCATATGTACATAGCTTTTAACCTAAGGCTACCAGCACAACTATGTATAAAACAGCATTATTTACCATAGCTAAGATATGGAACCAACCCAGCTGCCCCACAGTAGATGAATGGATCAAGAAAATGTGGTATATATACACAATGGAATTCTATGCTCCATCAGAAAGAATGGCATCGCCCCATTTGTTAGGAAATGGAAAGACTTGGAAAAAAATTATATTAAGTGAAATAAGCCAGGCCCAAAGAAACATAGGTCCTATGGTTTCCCTTATTTATAATAACTAGTTCATGAGTAGGACATGTTTCTCATTCTTTATTCAAGTTGTTACATTACCGTGTGAAAAGTGGACAGATTGACAATAGTTCTCTCCTCAAGTTTGACTAAAATATCACATAAAGAGTTTTTAAATTTTTATATATTTTTACATTATATCTTAATATAAAGACAGACCTAGAGCCAAGCATTTTTTACTCTGTTCTATTGGTTGACTATTAAAAGTAAATCTTACTGTACAAAGGAAAAGAGATAGAGAGTGGGAGAAAGATAGGTAGATAGATAGATAGATAGATAGATAGATAGATAGATAGATAGAAATGATGATAATTATGTTGATGATAGATGGATAGATAATTCCACATAAGTTGTAAGCCTGTTGTAATCACTATAGATATGTATATCATGACATCATATAGTATGCCATAAATTCATATGATAAAATGAGTTAATTGGTAATTTTAAATAGTATTGACCTTATTCTATTTTGTCTGTGCCTAAAACCTCTCCTCACAAAACAAATATTGAGGGAAAACATGGAATTATTTTTCTATTTCCCTTCTCAAAACTGCAGCAATGGCTAATCCATGGTGCTCATCAACAGGAAAAAAGAAAAACAACCAGGGACTCTTACAAAATCTTTCCCATTAGTAATGACACACATGAAAGGGATGTTCAGTTCTACAGGTTTCTTTTTACTATATGTGATTATATCTAAGCAATATTAGAACTCATTACAGGATGTGTTACCATGAGGAAAAGAAATGACAAATAGATATGGAGAGCATCCTGTCAATATTAGTGTCCATGATTTCAACTTTCAACATAACAGAAAGAGAGAAAAGGAGACAGGAAAGAAGAAAGAAAGACGGAAGGAAGAAAGACAGGAAAGAAGAAAGAAGGAAGGAAGGAAGGAAGGAAGGAAGGAAGGAAGGAAGGAAGGAAGGAAGGAAGGAAGGAAGGAAGGAAGAAGGAAGGAAGGAAGGAAGGAAGGAAGGTGGGAGGGAAGAAGGGATGGAAGGAAGGGAGGGAGGGAAGGATGTGTACATAGAGACATTGTGATTAATAGAAAAAGGATCAAGATGTCTTGTATTCATAAACTGCTTTATTAAATGGCAAAAACATTGTACAACTAATTTTAATTTTTTAAATTTTATTTTATTGTAAAGATGCTGTAGAGAGGGGTTACAGTTACATGAATAAGGTAAAGAGTACATTTCTTGTTGAACATTGTTACCTCTTCCTTTGTTTTTCTCCTACTATCCCTTCCCTCCCTCCCTCCTCCACTCTCCCCCCTATCCCAAGTTGTAAAGTTCATTTCCAACATACTGTCTTTTTTGTGTGTGGGTATGTGAAAATACCATACAAAGGCGTTACAATTACATGGGCAAGGTAATGAGTACATTTCTTATCAAGCATTGTTGCCTCCTCCTTTATTACCCCTTACCATCCCTTCCCATCTCCCCCCTCCCCCAACATGGTTTTTGTGAGTATCATTGTTGCAATGGGTCATCCTTTGTCCTTGTTTCAGCATTTTGTTTTCCCCTTCCCCTCCTCATCTTAACGCCCACAAATTGGGAGAAGATCTTCAGAGCCATTCAATAGAAAAGAGCTTCATATCTAAAATAAGCTTAGAACACAAAAAATAAACAAAAAACAAACCCTCAAGAAACACCTGCCCCATTAATAAATGAGCTAAAGACTTAAAGGGAGACTTTTCTGAAAAAGAAATAAGAATGACGAGTAGACACATGAAGAAATGCTTAACTTCTCTGACCATAAAAAAAATTGCAACTCAAAACAATATTGAAATTCCACCTCACCCCAGATAGAATGACTATAATCAAGAACTCTAATAACAACAGATGCTGGAGGGAATGTGGCCAAAAGGGAACATTAATACACTGTTGGTGGAAGTGTAAACTTGTTCAACCACTTTGGAAAGCAGTATGGAGATTCCTCAAAAGACTACACAAAGAACTTCCCTATGACCCAGAAATCCCACTTCTGGGCATTTATCCAAATGAGAACAAACAAGGCCATACCAAAGCTACCAGCACAACTATGTTTATTGCATCATTATTTACCATAGGTAAGATAGCGAACCAACCCAGATGCCCCTCGATAGATGAATGGGTCAAGAATTGTGATATATATATATATATATATATATATATATATATATATATATCACAATATATATATATATATATATATGTGGAATTGTATGCTTCCATCAGAAAGAATACAATGCCCCATTTGTAAGGAAATGGAAAGACTTGGAAAAAAATCATATTAAGTGATGCAATCCAGACCCAAGGAAATATAGGTCTCATGGTTTCCTTTAGTTGTAATAACTAGTATACATCTAGGATTATCTTATCATATGAGGAGACAAGCTCAAAAGCCATATAAAATGATGTTAAGTGAATGAACCCCAAGATATGGACACACGAGGTTTTTCTTTGTTGTTGTTTTTAATGTACTATGAGATTTTTTTTGTTTCCTTTGTATGTTTATCTCCTGTTGTGACTGTATTTGTTTTTTAACAACTATTTATTGAAAAGAAAAGAAAAAAGGAGAACTATAGTCCAGAGTTAGAAGTGAGGAGCATGACATAGTAATGACTGTGCAGAAGACTAGAATCACTTTCAAAGCTCCACTGAAAATCATTAAAAAGAAAACATTATTTTTAACACTTTAAGGATATGACTTGAATGAAATGACTTTTGAGCCTTTAGTGAATTGCAGTCCTTCCTTTTTTGAGAGCAGTTCCTTTTTGCAATTGAGTGGCTAAATTTTTAACCTCTGATTTTTTGAATATTATCTTCTTTGTGTACTGTCATGGTTGTTGATGTACTTGTGTACCTATAAGTTATATAACATCACATAGCACAGTTCCTGGTCTTGTAGACACTTTGGTAATAATTACCCACATAGATTCAGAATAAAATGGGCCCAACAAGGGTCCAAAGATACATGCAAATGAGAAAAGATAATAGAAGTTTATTTACATGTGAATTTTATTTGCTCATCAGAGACATTCAAAATATGAATAAGTATATAAGAGGTGGCTTAGAATTCCATCTTCATCACAGAATATTTTCGATTGAGGGAAGTAACAAGACAATAGGAAAGGATTCAAGGTTCTACAGTAGTATTTTGGGGGGCAAAGATAGACAAATAGCACATAAAATGTATAGCACATAAAAGGTAGTGTGTTTTTCTTTTGTATTTGTATTACTCATGTAAAAGTGATATACAGCTATGTAAGTCAGATAAAGAGTACATTTCTTTTGAAAACTGTTACCCTTTCCCTTACTCTCTCCCAGTTTTTCCCTCTCATACCACCCACAAGTTGTATAGCTCATTTTTATCATAGTGTCTAGTGGTAGTACTGCTGCACTTTTTTCATCCTTTCTTCCACCATTTCTGTGCCCCCCTTACCTTCCCAAAGACACATAAACAAAGAAGATAAGGAAAAAAAGAGAAACAGAGAAAAAAATCCTCATTTCCAAAATAATAAATTCTGACAAATATTTTATATGATCAGATGCACATAGTTATTACACCTTTATGGTCCTCTCATATCTTTCTTTGGTCTCACTTTTTAAGAATGCCTAGAGACCTGCATAATTTATCATTTCTCAAGTGTGTTTACTTGTTGATTTATAGGCACATTCTAGTTACACAAATGAGGGAATCCATCCGTACAAGCTATGTTTCTTTGGGTCTGGCTTGCTTCACTTAATATAATTGTTTCCAAGTTTTTCAATTGCCTTACAAAAGGAAGAATATCTTTCTGATGGATGAATACAATTCCACTGTGTATATATACCACATTTTCTTGATCCATACATCCACTGAGGGGCATCTAGATTGAGCCCATATCTTGGCTATGGTAACCAAGGCTGCCATGAACATGATTGTGCAGGTAGCTTTAGTGTGGCTGTTGGAGAAACACCCAGGAGTAGAATTATTTGGTCATAGGGAAGTTCTATGTTTTGTCTTTTTTTTATGTCAGTTGTGGGGCTTGAACTCTGGACCTGGGCACTGTCCCTGAACTTCTTTTACTCAAGGCTAGTGCCACAGTGCCAATTCTGGCTTTTTCTGCTTATGTGGTGCTGAGGAATCGAACCCAGGGCCTCATGCATGCAAAGCAAGCACTCTTCCACTGAGCCACCTTCCCAGTCCTATGTTTTGTCTTTTCAGAAAATCCATACTGTTTCCCTAATGGTTGAGCAAGTTTAATTCCAGCCAATGGTGTAACAGAGTTCCTTTTTGGCCATATCCACACAAGCATCTGTTATTGTTAGTTTTCTTGATAATGGCCATTCAAATTGAGGTGAGGTGGAATTTGTAATGTTTTGATTTGCGTTTCTTTTATGGCCACAGATTTTTAACATTTCCTCATGTATCTATCAGCTCTTCTTACTTGCTGTTCTGAGAATTTTCTCTTTAAGTCTTTATCCCATTTATTGAT
The DNA here is from genome assembly GCF_019054845.1 of Dipodomys spectabilis. Taxonomy (NCBI): domain Eukaryota; kingdom Metazoa; phylum Chordata; class Mammalia; order Rodentia; family Heteromyidae; genus Dipodomys; species Dipodomys spectabilis. The sequence continues at coordinate 4,693,190 of NW_024870814.1, forward strand.
TGGATTGTTGTTTCCTTGAGGTAGGTTTAATTTTTGGAGCTCTAAGTATATTTTAGATATGAGGCCCTTGTAAAAACTGATAAAAATATCTCTTCCCATTCTGTAAGCTTTCTATTTATCTTGTTATTTCTACCCTTTGCCATGCAGTAACTCTTCAGTTACATGCAATTCGATTTGTTGTTACTCTGGATCTGTCTGTAGTGTGTGTGTGTGTGTGTGTGTGTGTGTGTGTGTATGTGTGTGTGAGTGTGTGTGAGTGTGTGCATGCGTGTGTGTTTCTTAGACCTTGAATTCAGGATCTAGGCATTGGATGCTGTCTCTGAGTTTATTTTTCTCAAGGCTAGAGCTCTATTTGAGCCACAACATCACTTCAGGCATTTTTCTGAATAGATTATTGGAGATAAGGGCCTTATGGACATTCCTGCCCAGGCTGGCTTTGAAACACATTCTTTAGTTCTTGGCCTTCTGAATAGCTAGGATTACAGGTGTAAGCCACTAGCACCCAGTTTAAGCTCAGTTTGAAACATGATCTGTCGATTTGTCAGAGTGAGAGTAGAGAACTACATTGCATATCTTTAGAGAACTCTGGAAATAAATGGAAATGTGCCATGTTATTGTTCTTCACCTAAGAGAAAGTATTATAAATTTGTGGTTCTGCATATTTTTAGAAATCCATTAAAACTGGGTTATAGCAATGTTGCTGCTGTGCCAATGTTAGGATAGGAACATTTTGAGGGGAATTATTAGAGATTTTGCTATTGTTTCTTATTTTCTATAGAAAAATAGTTGGCAATATTTTTTCTTGGAAATTTTTTAAGGTAATACTGGAGTTTAATTTCAGATTATCAAACTTACGAGGTAGGTTCTTTACCACTTGACTATGCTTATTTTGAAAATGGATTCTAGCTAAATTTTGTGCCTAGCCTTGCTTCAAGTCTTGGTCCTATAGATCTCAGACTCTTGAAGAGCTAGGATTACAGGAGTGAGCCAAGACCTCTTGTCAAAGAATCTTTAGTCCTTCATTTATTTTGTGTGTATGTGTGTGAGAGTATGTGTGTCACTGTTATATGAACTCAAGGCTTTGTGCTGAATATGAAGCTATCTACTACATGAACCACACCACCAGCTCCAGGAGGAATGATTTGACTTAGGTATGGGCAGGAACATCTCACCAGCCTGGTTTTATTTCATATGGTTCATTTGGTCTTTGATATTTATCTTTCTTCTTATTGAAAACTACCTTGAAAATGGCACACAATTTTGGAAAATGTTCCCAAGTGAAATACATTTCAAATCATTTAGAATTATGTTAAAGAAAGCACAAAGATCATCAGAAATCCTCTAACAAGTTTTATGCTTTTGAAAAACTTTACTTTTACTTCTCTTCTGATAGTAGAGGACACCCATAAGTGTGGAGGCATAGAAATTACTGTACGTGTTCTGTCACCAGAACCACAGCATGAAGTTAAAGCTCTTTCCTAGTCAACATTCAAAACAAGTTTTTCCCAAATGGCCTCAGCAGAAGAAAATGAGCACAGATATCTTTATAGCATCACATTTCTGTATTATAACTAAAGGTCAGTTGTCATATTTACTAGCGTCTCTGATTTTTCATGAGTTCATAGCATATCAAATCACATCTGGCAGAAAACTGCTGCAAAAATTTCCAGCTTGAATTTAAATGCGTTTATTGTATAGAATTTGTATTATGCTAAATTTAAGGAAGAGAATGATTTATTCACACAAATACAGAGAAATTTTATGAATAACTATCCTTTATAAATTGTCTTCTTAATAACAACATAGGACAGGCATTTGTGTTTTTTTTTTCTTTTTATTTAACATTTGTCTTTAGTAATTTAGTATTGCCTATTTTCTGCTATTTCTGCCTAATTTCTTCTGGAAGATCATGTGCCCAATGATATTACTGTGTAATGTTAGCAGAATTTGGAATATTTTCATTTGCATTACTTAAGAGGAATATTGTGCTTAAAAACAAAGACAGCCATTAGAATGATAATCAGATGAAGTAAATTCTGTGTTTAAGTTTTAAAACTAAAATATCTTGTTTTTTAAATTTTTTCGGATGAAGTAGAGTAACAGAAGTTACCCACTGAACTCAGGTGATCAAGGTCAAAGAGATGAAATAGTCATCTAGACTGAAGTAACTTAGGCAAAAGGTTTGTGCTTCAATTTGACATTATTAAAATATACAACCTGTGCACTGAGTGGAACCAGCACCATAGTAGTACAGTACATAAGCCAGATGGGATTTCAGAAGAACTTACCAATGGAGACAGCAGACTGTTCAAGGTCTACTGACCTTTCACCTCTTACTTATTACAACAATACAGTTCTTCAGGAGATGGACCACCTTGCTCCTTCACAAATTAAGCAAAAGAATTTTTTTAAATATTTCAGAAATTATCTTAAGCTTGTGCTCCCATAGTTCAGCACATTGTCTGTTGTCAAGATGCACATATTGATGGCAGAAATCACCTCCCTTGGGAATATTAGATCTCATGGTGATACCAGCTGGATATTGGCCAATTTCTCTCCATGTTCTCTGAGAAATGAGAGAGGCCTATTATAAGTTACCAACCTAGTCTCTTCTCATATTCTAGACTTAAGTTCCATTATTGAAGATATTTCTCCTATACTGTCCTACCATACAAAGGAGAAAAAGAAAAGATTTTATGTTTTGATTTTTACTTTATTGAGTAACAGTTAACTCAAGCCTTCTGTTTGAAGCATAGTTGCCAAAATATGCCATTTTTGGTCCCTGACAAACACATGGAAATTGTGGTTATACTCATGAGTAAGGATCATGAATAAACTGAGATATTGTGATTAAAATAATGGACAGGTGCAAAACATTAATGAAATATGTCAGTGACAAGCAAAATGTTAGCACTGGGAATAAATTAACACAGAACTATTTGTTAATATGCAGATGTTATAGGTTGACAAGTGTATACTTGAAAAAGACAAAGTTACAATTTTAATACATAGAGTAATATAAACTGAAAATAAATGAAATTAGAAAGAAAAAGTTTGGCTTTTATAATTGGTCTATAATAAATAGTAAGGGAGCACTTCTGTAGGGAAGTGATAGCCTTTTACAGCCATGTCTCTATATTTTATCAGGAGAGAAAGCATGAGGTTTCTGGAGGCAAAGTGACCCTCTGCAGCTATGAATGCATTGTATAAATGTATTGTTCTGGATGCATAATTTTTGTTTCACTTCAGGGCAAGATGCTCAGAACACGTTACTGTTTTGTGGAAAGAGGGCTTTTGAGCTACAAAAAAGGAACATAGAATCGCAACGCTCATATGGAATGTGTCATGCTCCCCTTCCCCTGTAGGAAGAAAACTTGTTCCCAAATATTTTGTACTCATTTGAAGAGAAATTCATGACTTTAGTTTATCACTCTGTGGAATACAAGCATATGCCTATCACTATTGTAGGGATGCTAAAGAGTAGTTTAGCAACTTTTTTACTTTCCTCTCAAATTCTTAATTGAAAAGACATTTGACAATATTAAATGCACATACATTATACATCAACATATAATCTATTCAAACTGTCTTCTATGAAGTAAACTCCATCACATAATATCAGCAGGACTCATATGTTCAGTTTAGAAAACCAAGACTTGGTTTTATAAACAATAATGTTCTTTCTAATTGAGAATATCCATCTGTAAATGTTTTAAATTAATTTTTATTGAGATTAAGTGTTTACATAAATTTCACAAATTTCACAGTATTGTGGGATAGTGATACTTAAAGTCACAACACATTTTAATCTTCACAAGGAAAATTGTCATTATCATGGTCTATAATGTTTGTGAATTATATGAGCTTTGACAATATAACTATTTCTTCCACATCAGATGATAAGTACATTTATTTCCTTTTGCTTAGTGTAAGCTGTTTCTTCTTTCCCTCTCATTCCTTCCCTCCCACCGCTGCCCGTGAATTACTTAGTTCATTTTCATCAATGTCCAGTGCCGCTGATGGGCCCCTCTGTATATTTTCCCATTTCTCTCTGATTCTGTGCCTCCTCCTAACCTCCCTTAGATGTGCACATATATATGTGGCCAAGAACATAGACTCATTTAGAAATGATATGACAAATTGAGTTAGGGTCCTTTGTTTCTTGAGTCCTATTTACTTTGTCATATCTCCTTGCATTTTGGATTTAACATCCACATATCAGGGAGACCATGTGTCGTTTGTCTCTCTGCTCTTGGCTTACCTCACTCAAAATGATTTGTTCTAGTTCTCTTGTCTTTTCTAATGGATACTTAATATTCCATTGTATATACATGCTACAAGTGTTGGATCCATTCATCTATAGTGGGGCATCTGAGTTGTGAATAGTGCTGCAATGAACATAGAGGTGCAGTTGTCCTTGTATCTTGGTTCCTGTTGCTCAAGGTAGATGCCTAGGAGTGGTATGACTGGGTCATAGAGGAGGTCTGTATTTAGCTTTCTAAGGTGTGTTCACACTGCTTTCCAAAGTGGTTGTATTAGGGTACATTTCCACCGGCAGTGTAATAAGGTTCCTTTTTCTCTGTAACCCTTCCCCCAGCATTTGTTTTTGGCTGAATTTAGAATGTAGACCATTGACTGGGGAAAGATGGTATGTCAGCGTTATTTTTATTTGCGTTTTCTTTACAGCCAGGGATGATGAACATTTCATCATGTGTTTCTTCGCCATTTTTATCTCTTCTTCTGGGAAGTCTCTCTTTAGCTCCCTTGTCCATTTAATGATTGGTTTCTTAGATTTGGGAGGGATTAGTTTAGTTTCTTGAGTTCCCTGGATATACACTGGATAGTAGGCCCTTGTCTGATATATTGCTGGTAAATTTTTTCCCAATTAGTTGGCTCTCTTTCTAGTTTGGTAGCTATGTCTTTAGCTGTGCAGAAACTTTTTATTTTAAGGTAGTCCCATTTGTCGAGACTCTCTCCAATTTGTTGTGACTCTGGGACTCTATTCAGGAAGTTCCTGCCTGTGCCAATAAGTTCAAGTGTCTCTTCTACTCTGTCCTGCAGTAGTTTCAGACTTTCATGTTCAAGGTTAAGGTCTTTAATCCATTTTGAGTTGACGTAATTGCATGGTGACAGGCTAGGGTCCACTTCTAGTATTTTTTGCATGTTGCCACCCAGCTTTCCCAGCACCAATAATTGAAGAGACTATGCTTTTTCCACTGCACAATGTTTGGCTTCTTTGTCAAATATCAGATGATTATAGGCATGTGATTTTATTTCTGGATCTTCTAATCTGTTTCATTGGTCCTTGGGTCTGTTTTTGTGCAATCCCAAGCTTTCTTTGGTATTATGGCTCCACAGCAGAGATTGAAATCTGGTATAGCGATCCCTCCTGCATTGTTTCTTTTGCCTAAAATCGCTTTGGCTATTCTAGATCTTTTGTTTTTCCATATGAATTTTTGTATTGTTTTTCTCTATTTCAGTAAAGAATGACATTGGGATTTTTTATGGGAATTGCATTGAATTTGTACATAATTTTTGCAGTATGGCCATTTTCACTATATTAATTCTGCCTATCCAAGAACATGGAAGATCTTTCCATTTCCTGGTGCCTTCTGTGATTTCTTCCTTTAGGCTTTTAGAGTTTTCACTGAATAGTTCCTTTCCATCTTAGGTTAGGTTAATACCTAGATTTTTTTTTTAGATTATGTGAATGGGGTTGCTTCCTTGATATCCCTTTCTGCTTGTACATAGAAAGGCAATGATTTTTGTGGATTAATTTTGTATCCTGCTACTTCGATGAAGTGGTTTATAAGCTCTAGGAGTTTGGGAGTGGAGTTTTGGGGATCCGTAAGGTATAATATCATATCATCTGCAAATAGGGATAGTTTAATTTCTTCTTTCCCTATGCAGATCCCTTTTATGTCTTTTTCTTGCCTCATTTCTCTGGCTAAGGATTCCAGAACTATATTGAAGATGAGTGGTGAGAGTAGGCATCTTTGCCTTGTTCCTGATTTTAGGAAAATTGATTGTAATTTTTCCCCATTTAGTATAATATTGGTTATTGGTCTGTGATATATGGCTTTTATTGGTTTAAGGAATGTTCTATTCCTGTTTTCTCCAGAGCTTTTAACATGAATGGTGCTGTATTTTACCAAAAACCTTTTCCATTATCAATGGAAATAATCATGTGGTTCTTTGGATCTGTTGATGTGATTACCTTTATTACATATGTTAAACCATCCCTGCATCTCTGCAATGAAGCCTACTTCATTATAATGTACGCTTTTTTTGATATGTTTCTGGAGTCTGTTGGCTAAAATTTTATTAAAGAGCTTTGCATCTGTGTTCAAGGAGATTGGTCTGTAGTTCTCTTTTTTTGTTGGATCTTTGCCTTATTTGAAGATGACAATGATATTGGATTCATATAATGGGTTTGTGATTGCTCCCTCTGTTTATATTTCTTGGAAAAATTGAGAAATATGGTTATTAATTCCTCTTTAAAGATCTTAGAGATTTCTGTAGTGAATCTATCTTGTCCTTGGCTTTTCCTCGTTGCAAGACTTCTGATTCCTTCCTCTATCGCATTGTAAGCTATTGGCTTATTTAATTGATTGATTTATTCTCGGTTCAATTTGGGAAATTTGCATTTCTCTAAAAATTCATCCATTTCTGCTGGGCTTTTTTTTTTCCTTAATGAATATAGATTCTGGAAATAGTGCTTCATAATTGTTTGGATGTTTTGGATGTTTGTTGTAATTTTTCCTGTGGCATCCCTGATCTTATTGATTTGGGTCCCCTCTCTTCTTTTTGTAGTTAATTTGGCCAAAGGTCTGTCAATTTTATTGTTTTTTTAAAGCAGTTTTTGTTTTATTAATTTTATTTATAGTTTCCTTAGTGTCTATATCATTAATTTCCACTCTTATTTTTGTTATCTTGCTCCATCTAGGAACTTTGGGTTCCATTTTTTCATGCTTTTCTAGCAGTTTTAGTTGCATCATGAGATTATTTACTTGGTCTGTCTCTATTTTTTGGGGAGGGGGAGTCCGGTTGTGGGGCCTGAACTCTGGGCTTGGGCACTGTCCCTCAGCAATTCAGCTCAAGGCTAGCGCTCTACCACTTGAGCCACAGTGCCACTTCTGGCTTTTTTCTTTTTGCTTATGTGGTGCTGAGGAATCAAACCCAGTGCCTCATGCATGGAAGGCAAGCACTCTACCACTGAGCCACCTTCCCAGCCCCTCTATTTTCTTGATGTGTGCACTGAGAGCAATAAATTTGCACTTGAGGACTGCTTTTGCCACGTCCCACAGGTTTCTTTGTGATGTGTGTTTATTTTTATTGAATTGTAGGTAATAACTAATTTCTTCTTTAATTTTTTTTCTGACCCAGGCATTGTTCGGAAATGTGCTGTTCAATTTCCATGCATCTGAGTAATTTCTATGGTATGATTTGGTATTGAGAAATGGCTTGGTTCCACTATGGCCAGATAGAATACAAGGGAATATGTCGATCCTCTTGTTTTTGCTTAAATTCTGTATATGAACTATAATATAATATATTTTGGAGAAAGTTACATTGGCTGCTAAGAAGAATGTGTACTGAGTTGTTGTTGTATGGCGAGAACTGTAGATGTCTATTAAGTCCAATTGAGATAGGGGATCATTTAATTTGGAGGCTTATTTGGCAATCCTCTGGTTGGTAGAACTGTCTTTGGTAAGAGTGGAATATTCAAATCTTCTATTATTATTGTATTTTGATTTATTTTTTTCCTGTAAGTCTGAGAGCATATGCTTAACGTATTTGGGTGCACCAATGTTTGGAGAGTATAAATTGATAATGGTTACATCCTCTTCTTGGGCTGTTCCCTGTATTAATATGTAGTATCCTTCTTTGTCTTTTTATATTGATTTTAATGAAAACTTTATTTTGTCAGCTATCAGAATGGCAACTCCTGCCTTCTTTCTGGGAACATTTGCATTTAAGATCTTCCTCCATCCCTTCACACAGAGCTTGTTTTTATCTTTAGCTATGAGATGGGTCTCTTGAAAACAATAAATGGATGGATCTTGTTTTCTGATCTTGTTTTTGTGAATTGACTCCATTAATATTTATGGCTATTATAGAGAGGTGCATTGTATTTCCTGTCATTTTCCTACTTCCTAAGTTTTTCTTCTTTCCTTTCCTTCTGTGCTTACTAAATTAGTCTTCTAGTGATATCTGTCTGATGTGGATCCTGACCTTGTTTTCTTCAAATTGTAATGACCTCTTAATATTCTTTGTACTGCTGGTTTATTGATTATGAATTCATTAAGTTTTTCTTTACTATATAAATTTTACTTTCTCAGGGGCTGGGAAGTTGGCTCAGTAGTAGAATGCTTCCTTTGCATACATGAGGCCCTGAGTTGATTCTTCACTACATAAGCAGACAAAGCAGGAAGTTACTCTATTGTTCAAGTGACAGAGCACTAAGCTTGAGCTGAAGAACTGAGAGACATTGTTCAGGCTCAGAATTCAGGCCCCATGACTGACAAAAAACATTTAGTTTCTCCATCAAAAGTGAATGCTAGTATTGCTGGATATACCAGTGTGGGTTGGCAGTTATTGTTTCTCAGGGCTCAGATTTTACTTTCCCTGGCTTTGCTTGCATTCAGTGTCAGTGTGGAGAGATCTGCAGTGAATCTGACTTTTTTTTTTTCCAGTGTAGTAAAGCTCCTTCTTTGCTTTTGCCACGTGCAAGATTGTTTCTTTAGTGTTCAAATCTAGTGTTTTTACTATGATGTGCCTAAAATTGTTCTTCCTGGAATCCTGTTTGCTAGGTGTTCTATACGCTTCTGTTATGTAGGTAAGATTTTCTCTTTTATGATAGAGGAAATTTTCAGTGATAATCTTATTGAATAGTATTGTATCCCTCTGTTTTGTTATTCCTCACCTTTGTCGACGCTAATTACACAAAGGTTAAATTTCTTGGCACTGTCTGCTTGTTCTTGGACTTCCCTGTGGCATATATTGAGTGAGGTTTTTTTCATATCTGTGACTTTTTTCCAGTTGCTGCATTTTGTCTTTAGTGCCTGATATTTTATTTTCCATTTCACTTACTCTATTAACTGTGGCTTCTGTTGTGATTTGCATGGAGGGAATTCAACCATTTATGACTTCTATGTCACTTCTGAAAGTGTTAATTTTGTCTTTTAAAGAGGTGTGTACTGCATCTATTATTTTTTGTTTTTGTCAGTCATGGGACCTGATCTCTGGGCCTGGGAGTTGTCTCTCATTTCTTCAGTTCAAGGCTAGTCCTCCACCAATTGAGGCACAGCACACTTCTGGCTTTTTCTGCTCATGTGGTGCTGAAGTATTGAACCCAGGTCCTCATGAATGCAAGGCAAGCACACTACCATCGAGCCACCTTCCCAGCCTTGTGTTTATTTTTGAGTTCATCTCTTGTTTGAAATCCTGGATCTTTTTTGATAATTTGTTTCTTTGTTTTTTTAAATTTCTGATCCATTTCTCACTTTAATTATTGTGTCATTGTCTCTTTGATGTAGTGTTTGTCTTACATTTATTTTTCACATTCACTGGAGTTCTTCCCTGGGTGGCTGCTGGCCTTTGGGGATGGTTTGCTGTCTTGGCTGTTGATGAATCTTGTAATTTTTTGCTGTGATTTTCACATGAGGATTCAGGAATTATTGGAGACAAATCCCAACTCTGAATGGATTAATCAATAGGTGGTTTCCTTTGGTTCAGGGTTGGTTCCTGGGTCAATTGTTGGAGCTTACTCTCAGCTTTGGGCTGGTTGAGAGATATTTTGCTAGGTCTAGGTTCTGTTGGGGAAGAGGCCAACAAACAGCTGCTAGTCTGACCCATGTAGGGTTCTCTCTTGTTAGATTCTGGTGGGCAGACACACTCCACTCTCTGCTAAGGCATGTGCACAGTTCCTGACTTCAATCAGTGATAGACAGATTAGGCAACTCCAGGTCATGCCTAAGACATAAGTGGGTCTCATTCAGCCTCCTGCTGGAGCCCACAGGCAGTTCCTGACTTTAGCCAAGGACCGGCAGCCAAGACTGTTTGTGTTCCCTCCCAAGAGCACTGTTGGCCAAACCAGGTGGGCTAGATGTATTCCAGTTGCTGGAGCCCACTTTCAATTACCTATTTTAGCAAGACACTGGTGGCTTGATCTGCCCCATCCCCAGCCTGAGATGTACTGGTAAAGCTGCTTCCACCGCCAGCTATTGAGGCCCACAGGTACAGTTCTGGACTTCAGCCGGTGATTGGCCATGTTTGAGCTCCCTTCCAGGGGCGCTCTTGGTCAAGCCTGACAGTCTGATGTGCTCCACTAGGTGCTGGGGTGCTAGCATCATTCTCAACTTCAGTGGGAACAGTAGCCCAGCAGGTAGCAAAAGGGGTTCAGGTGAAGCTCAGGCGATTACCAGCAGCACTGTCCTCCCTGTGGTGGGGGTGAGAAGGGTGGGGCACCCTTGTAGGGTACCCTCTTATCCCGGAACTGGTTGGGATCTGTCCAGTAGTGGCAGATCACTGTTTCTGTGTGTTGTAATTCACTGGTCACCGCCACTCTGTTGTGTGTTCCATTAAGATGATTGTGAGGGGAGCCAGGTGGTGTTGGAGGATTTGTGTCTGAGTTTCATAGTTTCTGTCTCTGTTTACCCTGTCTGGTCTGGATCCCTGGGCATTTTCTGTGCTGGTGCTCACTGAGGTTCTGAGGTCCCTGGTGGCCGCAGGCCCACCATCTGTAAACTTTTTGTTTTTAAATTTTATTTTATTTTATTTGAGAACATACTGTACAGAGGGGTTACAATTACATGGGCAGGATAATGCATACATTTCTTACCAAGCATTGCAGCCTCCTCCTTTGTTTACCCTTCACCTCCCTTCCCAGCCTCCCCCCTCCCCCCCCACCCAATCCTTCCCCCCCTTCCCCCCCCCCCACACCGACATTGTAAAGCTCGTTTTTGACATGACATTTTGTACTTCTCATTGTTGCAACAGGTCCACCTGAATCCTTAAACGACTTGTTTTTCCCCATCTCCTCCACAAGTTATACTGACATCAAATATAGTGAAAGTGGGGGTTACACTGTGGGGGAGGGACATACAAAGCAACAAAGAGATAATCTTATAAATGTGTTAGAAACACATGCATGAAAGAAAAAAAACATTAAAATACATATTTAAGGGTTCATTTTCCTAACATCACATTATCTGACTCATACATATACTAGATATTGCAAATAAGGGAAACCATGGGACCTATGTTTCTTTGACCATCTGTAAACTTTTGAAAATGTTGTGCAGTCATTTTCCAAACAACTTGTTATGAGCTTAAAACATACTGCCTTAGGTATAGGAATTCATAATAAATTATTTCTTTCATTTAAAAATCAAAACTTGAAATCAACATAGCATAGTAGTAATATAAATAATGGAGAATTACAATTATTATGAAGATAAAATTTTAACAAATCACTTGGTTGCTGAGAGTTTTATACTATTTCTACTCAATCAGTTTTAGTTCCAGTCATCATATGTAACTACTCATTTCATTGTATAGATATTAAATTCTTTACTTGTGAATCATAACCCTTCTTATTGCCAAGATGATGTACAGATGAGTTAGAGTTACATAGTTAAGTTAATAAGTACATTTCTTGTGAAATTTGTAACCTCTTCCCTCACTTTTCTCCTACTTTTCCTCCCCCAATCCCTCTAGAATTTACCTGACCAAAGAAGTGAAAGACCTCTATGATGAAAATTTAAAAAATAATTGAAAAAGCAAATTAAAGGACTAAGGAAGTGGAAAAAATCTCCCAAGTTCCTGGATTGGGATGATTAACTTCGTGAAAATGTCATTAATGCCAAAGGCTATCTACAAATTTAAAGTAATACCTATCAATATCCCAAATTTATTCTTTAATGAAATAGAAGAAGAAATCCAAAAAATTCATATGGAACAATAAAAGACCACGAATATCAAAAACAATCCTTAGCAGAAAGAACGGTACTAGAGAACTATCAATACCAAACTTCAAACTCTACTACAAAGCCATAGTAACCAAAACAGCTTGGTACTGGCACAAGAACAGACCTGAGGACCAATGGAATAAACTGAAGACCCAGAAATGAACCCACAGACCAATAGCCACATAATCTTCTATAAGAGAGCCAAAAAATAGGATGCAAGAAAGACATCCTCTTCAGTAGATGCTGCCTGAAAAATTCATTAAACACCTGTAGAAAACTAAAGTTAGATCCTTATATATCACCCTGCATTAGAATAAACTCCAAATGGATCAAAGATCTTGAAGCAAAACCAGACACCCATGAAACGTTACTGGAAGGAATGGAAGAAACCCTAGGTCTCCCTGGTACAGGCTGAAATTTTCTTAAAGACCTAGAAACACAAGTAATCAAAGAAAGGATGGACAAATGGGATTCCATTAAACTGAAGAGCTTTTGCATGACAAAGAACATATCTAACAAGAACATAGCCCTTTCAATCAAATCAGCTGTAGCACTTTGTATTACATAAGGCAATTCAGAATTTTTATTTATTAATTTAGTGTGTGTGTGTGTGTGTGTGTGTGTGTGTGTGTGTGTGTGTCCTGATGGTAGAGCTTTGATCTCAAGGCATGGAGTTCTTTATTGCTTTTTTTCACTCAGAGTTGGTACTCTACCAGTGAGTCACAACTATAGCTCTGGCTTTTTAATGCTTAATTGGAGAAACCTCACATATTTGGCTGCCTACTCTGGTCTTGTGTCTTGATTCTTATATCTTAGCCTCATAGGTAGCTAGGATTATAGAGGTGATCCATTTATCTTCATATTCATGATTTATATATATAGTACTTCTCAAAATGCCAAAGAATAAGGTGCAATACTGTGCATATGTGTTTTGTGTTCTTTCTCTTTCTCAAACAAAAAGGAATATGAGTGAAAGCTAACACACACACACACACACACACACACACACACACAAGAACTTAGCCCTATAAAATTGATCTCATTATCTTCCTTCTCATTTTTCCCTAGCATCTTCATCTTCTATCAAACTGTAGTACTAGTATGGATTCTTCAATGCTAAAAGTAATCAGTGCATCAAGGCAGGTATGGTGCTCCAGGAGAAAATTGTTTTTGTGCTTCTTAAAAGAAAGGCAATGAGTATTTAGGAAAATAAAACTCCAGCTTTGAAGCAAATGCAAAGGTAAAGTTAACTTTAAAACAACGATCAACTTGAATTTTTTTCATAGACATTATATATGATCCTATCAAAGGAAAAATATGTCAGCACCCTATGGAGAAGGTAAAACAAGTATGCTAATCCAAAGTAAAATGTAAATGTTTACTGCATTTAAGTCACAAGCCAATGTTGCAGCTTATTTCTGAGTATCACTATTTTCTTTTTATGCATATTCAATACACGATAATATTAGTGGTGATGAAAGCTTACTATTAAAATTAAGATACCTTCTTACACGTTACTACTATTATTAATCCTATAAAGCTGTTGATCTAAGATAATGTACCATTAATGGTTCATGAGAAAAGAATTACTACACTTATTGGGACTCTCTCAACACTAAATGACTTTTATGATAAAGATTATTTGCAAGCCAGCTACAGGTGGCTAATGCCTGTAATCCTAGCTACTCAGGAGGCTGAGTGTTCAAAACCAGCCTGGGCAGGAAAGTCCAGGAGATTCTTATCTCCAATAAACCACTAGAAAACCAGAAGTGGCACTGTAGCTCAAGCTGTAAAGTGCTCACCTTGAGCAGAAGAGCACAAAGACAGTGCCCAAGCCCAGAGTTCAAGCCCCACGACTGACAAAAAAAAAAAAAAGATTATTTGCTGAAACTATCTAATGGTATGGAGACAGTCGTGATTGAAGTTATATTTGTGGTTAAGGCTTTACCCCAAATTAGAATTCACCTAGAGTGAAGTATGAATTTGGAGTGTTCAGAAATGGGGAAGTGGTTCACTGAGTATTGTAAAGTAAAGAGTGTCATTTATCATGGAAATTATTAAGGTGAAATGTGTTTGTGGAGCAAGACTCAATGGAAAAATACACTGAAAAAAAATTTTCAGGAACAAATATGTTTGTCTATAACAAAACAATAAGATAGCTAACAATGGTTACCTAAAGCTATGTGGTTTTACTGAATTTAAAATCATTTGTAATAGTGTGAGCCAAGTAGATATATAATACACATATGCTACATTGGAATAGAAGAGGTATCAGAAACACATATCATTCATCCTAAATTCAATGAGACACTCAAAACACTTAGTAATCAAGACAAATCATATTCTAATACAATATTTTAAATGAAAATTAATGTAAAAACCCATCACTAATTATAGATCAAAAAGTTAATTAAAATAGGATCACTACATGCTTTCTTATACATTCTAAAATGTAACACTTGTCTAATCAATTATCTTGACAACTAATGGTCAAGTTCTCTTCCGAAACATTTTCAAAACTTCAGAACACAAAAGCAGGATTTCAAGTTTGACACTTTTTCTCACTTGCCTTAGCAGATTCACATTCACAGCATTGAGTACCAAGGAGGCCTGCTCAATTCAGAGTTGATTGATTGATGGCTCCAGTTCTGAGGCATCCTTGTAGAAACATGATATTTTTCTTTAATAGTATTGTTATAACTTCATTATAGACAAGACCAAAAATACTAACAATTTTTTCCATTATATCATGGATGTGCACATAATTGTAATTTCGTGCATATTCTTACAATCATAAGAGGAAACCGATGCCCAATGAAGGTGGAAAATATATTCAGGATGGATGAATGAAGAGACAGAGAACTAGATTGTATGGCAGTTCTCAAACTGTTAAAATGAGATGCTTTCAAATGGAAATAGGATAACAATTTTGGATTGTTGTAACCCATTGTAATAATTCAGACTACTAGTTTATTTAGCATACCAAAAAATACATGACTGCTAAAGATAACTATGAATAATTACTCAGTAAGAAATTTTTAAAAACTGAGAAAAATGCATACATTTCCAGACACATATAAGCTACCAACACTGAGCCATGTACACATAGATTGATTGTGTTAATAACAAATAATGAAAATAAATTTGTAATAAAAATTCCCGAGATAAAATCGCAGGATTTGATGCATTTATCCATCAATTCTCCTAAACTTTTAAGGAAAAACCAACACTATTTTTTCAAATTATTGAAAGAGGCGAAAATCTTACAACATCATTTTTATGAGGGTAGCCTTATCCGAATTCTAAACCAGACAGGACACACAACAACAACGAAACTCTAAAACAGTATTTCTTGTGAAGGAGTTTAAATGCAAAAGTTCTCAATAAAATACTAAATACTAGCCTGGGTTGTGTGGTACACACCTGTAAATCCAGCATTCAGGAGGTTGAGAAAAGTAGATTGGATATTTGAATATAGCCTATATGGTAAGACCTTAACTTAAAAATATAAATAAATACATAAACAGATAAGTAAATAAATCAATTGAACCTATCCACTACAAAAAAGTGTATGCAATACTAAAATATATTTTATTTCAGATATGCAAAACTAGGTGAACATATGCAAGCAACAAATATTTCACATAATTAGAATGAGGACAAAATTATGACCACCTCAGAGAACACATACAATAAAATCCCTTTATGATAAAAATTGAATCAATTTGGTGCAGAAGGCACATAATTCATTTTTTGAAAGAGCTATATATTACAAATCGCCAACCAGCACCTTACCAAATGAAAAGAAAGTTGGAAATATCTGGTCTAACATCTGAGCAAGACAAAGATAGACAATTTTTAATATTGTTATTGTTAATTTTAATAAAAATGTTATTTCTCTGAGTCATTAATCTCAATCTTGCTTAATATTTCAGAAATATCATTCTACATTTGTATCAAACATTGAGTACCTAAATATATTTATTTATTTTTCTTACCAGCTTTCTTTCCTAAAATGGTCCTTTGTAGGATGACTTGGTCATGAGTTTATTTTCAACTGTGATGCTGCCACGGATTTACTATTTTATTGTATTTTAAAAGTGATGTTATAGAGAGGTTACAGTTACAGGAATAAGGTAATGAGTACATTTCTTTTTGAACATTACTACCCTCTCCCTCATTTTTTCCTGCCTTCCCACCTGACTCCCCACCCCTCCAATTTCCAACACTGTGTCTAGTAAGTATCACTGTTGCATGGGTTCACTCTTTGTCCCACTATTTCTGTGACTCCCCTTTCCTTGCCCAAATCAGATAAACTTATATGCAAGACAAAACTTACCAAAATGAGAAATGGTGACCACAGGGAATAAACCAGTGGAGAAAAAAATACAAAAAATATAACTTCAAACAGTAAACTTAAAAAAAAGGAAAAATTAAACAGCAAGAAAAAGCCTCATTTTGAGTTGTATCATTTTTTGTGGTCATATGAACATAGTTATTGGGATATTGTGCACCTTTGCTAAGACTATCCTAGGCATATACTAATTTTTACAAATGAGTGTAACCAAAGAGCCCGTGTTCCTTTGGGTATAGCTTACTTCACTTAATATGATTTTCCCCCAATCTATTTCCATATGAATGGGGTGATCATTCTTTCTGATGGAAGCATAGAATTTCATTGTGTGTATAAACCATCTTTTTTTTTTTTGATACATTCACCTACTGAGAGGCATCTCATTTACCATAAATTAGCTATGGTAAATAATGCTGCAATGGATATAGTTGTGCTGGTAGCTTTAGTGTGGCCTTGTTTGTGATCATTTGGGTAAATGCCTAAGAAGGGGATTCCTGGGTTATAGGGGAGCTCTATGTTTAGTCTTGAGGAACCTCCAAACTTCTTTCCAGAGTGGTGAAGTAGTTAACATTCTCACCAACACTGTAGTAGTGCTCCCTTTTGGCCACATCTGCACCAGTACCTACTATTGTTTGTTTTGTTGATAATGGCCGTTCTAACTGGGGTGATGTGGAATCTCAATATTATTTTGATATGTATATCTTTTATGGCCAGAGATATTTAACATTTCTTCATGTGTCTATTGACCATTCTTATTTCCTCTCCAGAGGACTCTCTTTTTAATTATTTATCCACTTATTAATAGGGTGGTTGTATCTTTGAGAATTTATTTTTAAGAGGGTTTATTTTTTTGAGTTCTAAGTATATTTGGTATGAGGCCCTTTTCTGTTGTGTAGTTAATGAAGATCTTCTCCAATATGGGTTTTCTATTTATCTTTCTGTTTCTATCTTCTATTTATCTTTTCTATTTATCATGTCCTTTACCGTGAAGAAGCTCTGCAGTTTAATGTAGTCCCATTTATCCAGGTTTTTTTTAGGTTTGTTGTGTTTCTGGATCTTTATTTAAGAAGTTTCAGCCTTATAAATATGTTAGAAACAATCATATGAAGGAAAACATATTTGAATACTTATCTTTCATTTCACCTAACATCAACTTATCTGATCTTTCTGCTTGTCTCAAACATATACTAGTTATTGCAAATAAGGGAAACCATGGGACCTACGTTTCTTTGGGCTTGGCTTACTTCACGTAATATAATTTTTTCCAATATGTCCCTCCCCCACGAAATAACCCCTACTTTCACTGTGTTTGATGTTGGTATAATTTATGGAGGAGAAGGGGAAAAAAACGTTTAAATAGGGATACAGGTGGACCCATTGCAACAATGAGATGTACAAGCCGTTATGTCGAAAAATGAACTTTACAACTTTGGTAGGGGAGGGGATTGGGGGGTGGGAGATGGAAATGGATGGGATGAGGAGGCAACAATGCTTGATAAGAAATGTACTCATTATCTTGCCCATGTAATTGTAACCCCTCTATACGGTATTTTCACAATAAAAATAAAAAATTAAAAAATAATAAAAAAGAAGTTTCAGCATGTGCCAAGGAGCCCTAGTAATTCCCCTATCCCTTCAGATGTGAAAAACCTCTATGATTATATATTTAAAAACCTATGAAAGGAAATTAAAGTAGATTTATGGAAGTGGTAAAAACCTCACATACTCCTGAATTGGGATGATTAATTTCATGAAAATGGCAATATTGCCAAAAGCTATACACAAATTCAATACCCATCAATATCCTAATGACATTATTTAATGAAATAGAAAAAGCAATCCAAAAATTTATATGGAATCATAGAAGACCCCAAATAGCAAAATAATCCTTAGCAGGAAGAACAGTGCTGGAAGAATATCAACACCAAACTTCAAACTCTGTTATAAGGGTGTAGTTATATGTACAGCTTGGTACTGGCACATGAACAGGCCTGAGAACCAATGGAGTAGAACGGAAGACACAAAAATGGTCCCACAAACCTATGGCCAACTAATCTTTAATAAGGGAGACAAAAACATCAAATGGAAGAAAGACAGCCTCTTCAACAAATGGTGTTGGGAGAATTGGCTAAACACATGTAGAAAACTGCAGTTAGATAAAACATTTGAGCCCTAACCCCTGTTTTCACTGTTTTTGATGTTGGTATATTTTGTGGAGGGGAAGGGAAAAAACAAATTGTTTAAATAGGAACACAGGTGGACCCATTGCAACAATGAGATGTGCAAGATCTTATGTCGAAGAACAAACTTTACAACTTTGGCCGGGGGGACGGAGTTGGGGGGAGGGGGAAGGGATGAGGGGGAAGGGGAGAGGGGAAGGGACGGGAAGGGGAAACAAAGGAGGAGGCAACAATGCTTGATAAGAAATAGATTCATGGGCTAGGAAGGTGGCTCAGTGGTAGAGCGCTTGCCTTGCATGCTTGAGGCCCTGGGTTCAATTCCTCAGTACCACATAAGCAAAAAGAAAAAAGCTGGAAGTGGCGCTGTGGCTCAAGTGGTAGAGCACTAGCCTTGAGCTGAAGAGCTGAGGGACAGCACCCAGGCCCAGAGTTCAGGCCCCACGACCGGACCCCCCCAAAAGAAAAGAAAAAGAAATAGATTCATTACTTTGCCCATGTAATTGTAATCCTCTGTCAGTATTTTCGCACACAAAAAAAACTCCAGTTAGATCATTATATATTGTACTGCACTAGAAGCATTTCCTATGGACTTATATAAGGCAGAAAACATGATTTTCTTCTCTTAGCAACCTTATCCAGAAATTATTCTGTACATTATACTAGCCTGAAAAATAAGCCCTTGATCAGTTATTTCTTAACAGAAATTCAAGACTACCTGATGCAATAGTCTGTAGAATTGCCTATTCTCTAGCCAGTACATGTCTTCCCAACTTGGAGTTTTAATCACTGTCACCAGCACAGGTTTTGAGCAACTGGATCTCTGGATAGTTTCCCTATCACCTCCAGGTTAATTAATGCTACAGTATGTGTATGTCATTATGATGTAACCATTCATAATCACAGAGGTGTCCTCAGAACATCCATTGTCATATGCATACATAATTAGGAATATTTATCACCTTTGAGTATGCTGAGTTCATTATGCTTGTTCATTGCAAAACTTTATATTAACTAATATTAATAAATTTGAATTCCAATATCTCTCAGTAGATTGAGATGCTAAAATCACCTGTACTTTGTACTTTTGATATTTAACTCAACAACTTCTGGTTAAATATAAAGTGATTATCACTTAGGTTAGTTAACCTGTCAACTCAGGAAAGTACAATTTTGTGTGTGTTTAAGTATCTGGGTGTCTGTGTGCAAAGAATATTTACTATCTATCTTCTTAGCAAGCTCAGGTTAATGATTCAGTAATGATAACTATTCTTTATTAAATCCACAGAATGTATTCATCTCATAACTGTAAGTCTGGACCCTTCCACCAAATTGCCTGATTTCTCTTACTTCCACAGGCCCCCGCAATTGAAATCATTAGAAAGTTGTATTAATTTTTCTGTGTCTTTACAAAACTCTAAATCTCTGAAAATTTTATTCTCTATAAACAGTATCTTCTGGTTCAATCTGTAATATACAACTAAGTAAATCACACATGTCTCTGAGGGCTTCGGTGATAATCAATGTCCTTTTAAGTTTATTCCCAATTTTGTAAAACATTTTGGCATCTGTTTAAATTTCTTATCCTTAAATATACTTTATTGGTTGTTTTTGTGGCTATCATACTCTTAATTGTTTTGGTTAGAATTTGCCTACTCAAAAGTTAATATGTTATGTCTGTGAATTTTACTTTTCCCCGTCATTTCTTAATGTATACCATATATTTTAGTGATCTCTTCCACCTCCCAGAATATTTTTCTGTGCTGTTTCCTATTTTCTTAAGAACTAAATTACTTCTCTTGAGAATTCCTGAAATCAAGTCATGTAAGATTTAACAGAATCCATTACTTCCTTAGAGGCAGTGGAAACCTTGACTTTTCTCTGCAGTCTCTAACCTTTGTCCTGTCTTCTGACTCTGTCTCAGGTTCCTCTTCTGTGAGACAGAATTGACACTAATGCCATAACTATGTCATAGGGACATTGCAAGGATAAATGAAGTAATAATTGTAAGTAGTTCCTTGCAAACAATAACATTCACATAAATATTAAATTTTATTATTATGATTACTGTTATTACCATAGATATTTTTGCCTGCATGTTATGAGAATATCTTATATAAAGTATCTGTATTTTAGCTATACTATTTTTTCTGTTTTCCCTAAATGGTCTTCTATTGGACTATATAAGGATTAGGTATTAGATTCTACTTATTTTATTTATTATTTTCATTTCCATGTGGCCATGTCTACAATATTTTGGTCAGTTGTGGTGGGTGAATATATGTGTGTGTGTGTGTGTGTGTGTGTGTGTGTGTGTGTATAAGTATTGAAGCATGAACTAAGGACCTGGGAACTGTTCCTTAGCTTTTTTCACTCAAGGATGGAAATTTACCACTTGAGCCATGCATCCACTTCCAGCTTTTTGGTGATTAATTGAAGATAAGAGTTTCACAGTCTCTCCTGCTTGGGCTGGATTCAAATCATAATCCTCAGATCTCAGCCTACTGAGTACCTAGGATTATAGTCATAAGCGATTACTTCTAGACTATTTTTCTCTCAATTTTCTTTTCAATATTTTCATGGTGCTAAGAATCAAACCCACAGCCTTGGGGATGTTAGGCAAGCAATGTATCACTGAAGCACATCCCCATTTTTATACACCATTTACATCTTAATATGTACTTTGCTTTGAAAAGAATCTTATGTTTATAGATCGGCTTTCTCTTTATCCCCTAGCACAAGCTATACTTAGGATTTTCATATCTTTACACTTTAGAGCAAAATTTATGCAACTAATTCTGGTCAGCAAGTTGATGTGAGTTATATTGAGATTTAAGCATGTACCAGTCACTCAAGTTCAGTAGTATCTTTTCTTATTCTGTAACATCTTCTGTTTACATGTTGTTAAGATACTAGCCAGCTACTCAGACAATCAGCATACAGACAAGTACAGCTTTGGAGAGACACCAGTACTGCAGTAGACTTTAAGTGAATGAAAACCAGCTTTTTGTTTTACTAAGTCACAAAGATTTGGGAATTCGGTTGTAACTAATATAGTGAAAAAGCCATAATAATATGAAATAGTGAAAAATGCAAAACTAAACAAGTTAAAACTTAAGAAGACATATTTGAGTTCTTTGTTTATTTTAATTGTAAAGATGTACAGAGGGATTATAGTTACGTAAGTCAAGTAATGAGTACTTTTCTTTTCAACAGTGTCACCTCTTCCCTGGTTTTCTCTGTTTTTCCCACCTACCCACCCCCCAAGTTGTATAGTTTATTGTCAACATAGTGTCTAATGATACTTGAATCATTGAGAGGAACAGAATGGTGTATCGCCTAGGAGTATGCAGCAAAAGTGCTAATGTTTGGACATTAGTTTGGACATTGGATGCCTGGCAGCATCCACAGGGGGTTCTACAGAATTTGTACTTGTCAGAGATGAAAAAAGGCCTATCCTTCATGAGAGTACCTGCTTCCTTGAATCTTACCTGGCCAAGTCTACAGAATAGAAAAAAAAAAAAAACAGTGAAACTTATCTTTGAAAGGCAAGCTTAGAAGAGATGGACAGATTTCCTGTTTTTACTCTGATGTACGGATATCCTCTAGAATGCCAGGACTTGGCAGATTAAAGTCTGCTGAGGACTGCTACTCTTCCAAAAAAAAAAAAAAAAAACCACAAAACTAGCCAGAAACCAATTTTACTGTCATTCTTGCACAATAACTAATAAAAAAGTTTATAAGCCGACTATTCATCAAAGCTATGAGGAAATACATCTGTTTTCTGCTAGCTCGGTTAGCAATGCACAGAAGCATTCCATTAACATGAGGAAAGGTTTTATACATAGATCTAAAGATGCCTGAAAATAATTAGTCATTCTGAGGTTCAGTTTTAAGAAAAGAATCAATGAAATATCTTGAAGGGAAAGAATTATGTTGACTAAACTCATTACTAATATATTTGAGATAGACTTTGATTTTATGGATAAAATATCTAGTTGTAAGTTTTAGTACATTGGATAAACAGAAACAAGTCATTCAATTTCCCCAAAGATGATAGTCTTGTAGAATTGCTTATAAAATTACATGCAATGAATAGAATTTTAAAATATATTTTATAAATAAGTAAATAAATAAAAATAAAAACATGTTTTATGACAAGAAGAAATATACCTCTAAAATAAGAGACTTTTCAAATGCTGTATAAATACTCAACTCAGCTAACCTGAAATTCAATACCAATACATTTTAAAAGATAATTTTATTATAAATATGTTGTAATGTGCATTATGAGTAAGTTGTTTTTCAGTATTGTGTTCAGGTGTAGTGTAGAGGCAAATGTTTGATTTTTATAATAACACCTTAGAGCTTTTTTCATTTTTACACTCTATGTAGAACTAAAAGAAATATTATCTTACTGTAAATGAAAGACTGTAAGAAATATATTCAGGTGGAACTCTTAAGATTATTGTTTATTCAAGAAGACCTTGAAACAGAGGGAGTATACACTTCAGTGCTTTTTCTCACTTTTTTACAGAAAATGACCCAGGAACAAAAATCTCTCACTGAAATTTCTTATCAAAGGGAGGAACATGTTGGAGCTAGAAATGATTTCCACATTTTCATATGAATTATTGAAACTATAAATAATGAATTGTGTTTTAAAGAACAGCAGTAAAATCTTAAAGGACTTGGAGCAAAGAACTGAATGCTAGCAAGAAATTTTTACTGCTGGTTTAGTCTTTTGTCTTAATTTTTACATAATCCTTATCTGCCCTGTTGTAAATTTTCCTTAAAACACCCAATCTACTAAAATTGAAAAATATTTCTTTTTGGGCTTTTTGTAGGTCATCACTTGAACTCTGGGTCTGCATGCTGTCCCTGAGCTCTTCAGCTCAAGGCAAGTGCTCTACCACTTGAGCCACAGCGCCACTTTTGGTGGTTAATTGAAGGTAAGAGTTTCAGGGACTTTCCTGCCTGGGTTATCTTTGAACTGTAGTCCTCAGATCTCAGCCTTCTGAGTAGCTAGGATTACAGGTGTGAGCCACTGGCACCGGGCTCTAAGTTGAAAATATATTTTATCAGCACTATTATGAATTTAAAACAACTAATTGAGCTATTCATTTAACTCCTCACAGAAAACAGAAATGTTACTACTTTTCTGGCAAATGTAGAAGTAGTTTTCATAAATTTTCTTTTCATTCTACTTCCATCCACAACTAGAGATGACACTTTTCTGTTTGACAGTTTCTGTTTATAAGAACTGTGCCCCATCCTCTTTCTCACTGGCTTTCTTTGGACAAATCTATATTCTGTCTACTCCTTTCTTCATTGACTCAAGATTTCTCCCAATTCTGACTAAATTAATCAATTAATATCTATGGGATTTTCTAGATAATATTTTCTTAAAAGTTATATATATGTATATGTACATATGTATGTACATATATATAGAGAGAGATAGATAGATAGATGATAGATGATAGATAGATAGATAGATAGATAGATAGATAGATAGATAGATAGATAGATAGATAGACTGGCTTTTGATAGGAAGCAATGTGATTTCCACATTCTAAATGCTACACTGTGGAATTCTTGTAACTTTATGGCCTTCACTTAGAGTCTAAGTGAAGTCATAGTATCTTTCACTATGTCAAGATGGTATTCCCCTGATTATAGTGAGGTTCCCCAAATTTAGATTTGCTTTCTTAAAAGTGCTATGTTTGAAGGTATATAAGATTCTGAAAGCCATGTTGTACAACTTACCTGACTGTTAAACAACTGGTCAGGATATCCACACTAATATTCCAAACACTCTAACATACTTTCACAAGGTTTTACTTCATTAGTACTAACTCTTAATTCTGTATTAAAAGTCAATCATTTTCATTCTACAACAACATTTGATGGCCAGTTAAGTTACTTAAGCATAATATTTTTTTCTTTCCTACATATATATTTGTTTCAAAATATATTTCTCTGATCCTTGAAATCATCTTTGTTTTCAGTGAAATTTAACTTACTACAAACTGTTGGATTCAGGAACGTTCAATGTAACTTTTTTTCTTCTTATCTGTATTTTGAGTGAAAGATTTAATGCAGTTTGTATAAAGTGCACTTTGACAATTTAGGAATGTACTTCAGATAAATCAGGCTGCTCCAGAAATTAATTGCTTATTAAACCATAAGGTAGATGTAATTTTAAGTGATCAGACAGCATCACACAGACATAATTAATACAATGGGTCAATATTTAAAACATTGAAAATCTTTTCAATTTTACATTTCACTCTTTAAAGTAATTACTTCAAATTTTCTTGACAAATTATTGTGTTTTCCATTACTGGAGCTTGAACTTAGGGTCTAGGCACTGTCCCTTATATTTCTTCATTCAAGGCTGGCACTTTGCCACTTGAACCTCAGCTCCATTTCCAGATTTTTGGTTGTTAATGGGAGATTTAAAAAAATCTCCCTGGTTTTTCTTCCCCACATTGGCTTTGAATTACAATCCTTATATATCAGTATTCTGAGTAGCTAGGTTTATAGGCATGAGCCACTGGCAATCAGCTAAACAATATTTTTAATTTTTATTAAAAATTATTAAAACTCAACAGAGAAACCACAGATCTAAACAACTGCATAGATCAACTAGATTTAACAGACATCTACCGAATATTTCACCCAACAGCATCAGAATACACATTCTTCTCAGCAGCACACAGAACATTTTCCAAAAGAATTTTTATTAAAACTTTTAAATGTAGTCTTCCCAAGAAATCATTCATCTAAATATCCCTATTTTTTAATGCAAGTACCCTACTTTTTAAATTTAAATTTTATTGTCAAGGTGATGTACAGAGGGGTTATAGTTACATAGGTAAGGTAGTGAGTACATTTCTTGGGAAACTTGTTACCTCCTCCCTTATTTTTCTCCCACTTTCCTTCCCCCCATTCCCCCCCAAGTTGTACAGCTTATTTCCAACACATTGTGTCATGAGTATTGCTGCTGCGTTGGTTTGTCTTTGTACTTTGTCTCACAATTTTGTTGCTCCCCATCCCTTCTCTAATTCAGATAAACATACATACAATACACAGAGTAAATACAGTGACAAGTACCCATGGTTTTAATCCAGGGACTCTAGCAAACTAGGCAGGTGTTCTACCACTGGACTCACACGCACCCCTTCAAACTTACTATTTTTTTTAATTTAATTTTATCGTAAAGGTGATAACAGAGGGATTACAGTTACATACATAAGTTAATGAATGCATTTCTTGCCAAACATTGTTACCTCCTCCCTCATTTTTCTCACATGCCCCCCTCACTTCCCCCACCCATGTCATAAAGTTCACTTCCAACCAAGTGTCTTCTGAATATGATTGTTGCAAATTAGATAAGCATATATGCAAGACAAAGGATGCCAAAATCAAAAACAGTGACAAGGGGATAAACCAAAGGGGGAAAAATGAAAGAAATGTGTCCATCTTTTCTAACATCACAGCATGTGTCATTAAACATTGGAAGCCATGGTGACAACTCATTTATCAACATACAATATAACAAAATAAATATCAGCTGAAGCATGTTTTGAATGGAGGAAGTGCTTGATGGGAGAAAGGAGGAGATGAATGGAAAAGGGATGAGTAGATTAATATAGTCATAATTCACATATTATTATGGATGTGTGTGATCAAAAAAGTGGGAAAGTTGAAGTGAATGATGCAAGAAGGGGTAAATAGGAGGAGGACAGTGATTGAAAGTGATCCAGATTCACTGAACTCCCAAGTGGACATGTTAAATTTTAACTCCCTTGTACAACAATTTGAAGAAAAATATTTTTTTTAATTTGAACTCCAGATATTGCCAACAAGCTTGGATTGTACCAGCATTTGCTATATTTTTGGCTACATACACATTTGAAGATGGTCCTTATTTTTCTTTACCTTTTTCCCCTGATAGTATTTCTTGTTCTGATCTGAGTTCTACCATTTGAGCCAGCTCTCCAGTCTTCATAATTCTGTCTTTTTATTTTTCCATCTCTGTTAACTATTCAAAGAATTTGACTGGTTTATTCTTTCCTATATTCAATTCCTTAAAATAAAACATAAATATGGGATATTTTGTTTCATGGGAAACAACTTTTTATTTCTCTATAATTTTTGTAGATCCAATTACTCTTGCTTTCTCCCATTATCTATCTTTATTTTGATAATCAAGTATCTTTATGTGCTCTAGACATTTTTTGCTCCTCAGCATTGCATATATGGCCACTATTTATTGAACTTTGTGCTCTTATTTAATATAAAGCCCACTTATATTTTCAGTTCCACTTTCCTATATATCACAGGAGGTTAATTCCCACTTCAACATCTAGTCCATTAACTTCCACTACATGTGTAGTTTATGACATCTACAGTACAGAGGATATAGACCACACTTACCAGAACACAGATTTGAATCTAGATGGGTGGAAAGTTCCCAGGGAAGGTGGTAAGAGTAAAACATTCAGCAATATTGGCATTGAACCTTTTCTAAAACCAAGGCACTTGTCTGAGTCTACTCACAAAAAGGTGATATGTGAATACATAATTGACAGATAATTGCCTTGCCCTTTATGAGATTGTAGAAGGCTCCTTTTTGTGACTCTAATCACAACACTCTTCATGTCCAATTCTGATTAGAAACTTGCTGGGAAGAAGGGGAATTCAACTGGCCCAGTTTGGATTTCTATAAATTCAGGGCCTTAATCTTAGTGTCTAAGCTACAGTGACTATAAACACAGAATGAGCTTCAAAGTGAAGAAAACTCATATTTGAGCCACATTTCTGCATTCTTTTCTGTCAGCTTTGATTGCATAACATGTCTAGAATTCTTTCTTTAAAGGCTAAACTCATGGTATTGTCTTAAAAGTACACATAACAATATTATGAGAAATGCTTAGTAAAGAGTCTGAGGAAGTTGTTAATAATTAAAAGTTACTATAATAGAAGTTAATAATGGTTCTAATAGCAGCAGTGATAGTGATTATTATCATTAGCATTACTGTTACTTTATTGAAAGCATTAGTCTTATGTATTATTTAGCAATTACTGCTGATAATGCATTTATGGCTTTTTATTTTTCTAATCCATGATTAACCTGACATTTTATTGTAACATTTGAAAAACAGATCTTTCTTCATTACTTAATAGATATTATGCTGAAAATGAACTATACAACTTGTGGGGGAGGGGAGTCAGGAGGAAAAACTGGTAGAAAATGAGAGAAGAGGTGACACTGTTCACAAAGAAGTGTACTTATTACCTGACTTATGTAAATGTAACCCTTATGCATATCACCTTTACAATAAAAAATAAAAATAAAGCAATTCTAATTTAAATTATAGGCAATAAGAGAATTAAAGCTGGTAGTTTGTCATTGTGAGGAGTGGGTTCTTCCTTTTCATTTCTGTATTATGTTCACATTATGTTTTTGACTTATCAGTGTACCTCCATAGTGTGACATTATGAAGCCCGCACTTCATCACAAAAGGACAAAACTACCAACACTTGGCTTACTTCAAGGTTAACTTTCCTGTCAAAGCAGAGAATTGGGTAAGCTTATGGTAACAAATCTGTGTGGCTCACAGTTTAACAATTTTATGGCCTTTAATGTGTGTTGAAATGCTTTGGGAAATATAAAGCAATATATAAATGTTGGTGTTTATTGCTGCTCTTTCTATTACTTTGGCTTGCTAGTATTTCCAATATATGGAAATGGAATTTTTTACAAATAATTTTAGAATCTAAGGAGGCTATAGTAAAACAAACAAGAGGGAAAAAGTGTCTTCAGAAATTCAACAACTAATTCTGTGTTTATAAATTGCCTGTCAGATGCAAGCTTACTAACTAGCATGTTTGAAGCCATTTCCTGCAAGGTGATCATTGCAACCTTGTGTTGCTTACATTCAAGGATAAGGGTGTTTTTCAAACATGCTAATAAATACTTTAAAATCACAATTCTGTTTAAAATGCATATTAATCTCAAGCTTTCTTGCAAAGTCATGAAATGAAAATATAGGCAAAGTTACTATAACCAGGTCTTTCCATGTGCTGTCTCTAATTACCATTACCATCTCTACCTAACGTAGGCAAGACAAAAAATAATACATACCACAGTTAGCATATGTTCAACTCAAGAAGATGTCAGTCATCATATCTTATAGCAATTCCAACATAAAAGGGTTACCTATGAGTAAAAAGAAATAATTGTTATCCACCAATATATTTTTAAATTCGGTCTAAAAGAAGTATTCATTAAGATGACTACAAATATACATGTTAAACACAGGTTTTTTGTTGGTTCACTCTTTGTCCCACCATCTCAGCTCATTATTTCTTAACCATAATTATGTCATCTGGATTCAAATACATTTTATTTCAACTATTATTTTTCAGACTCCCCCAAAAATGTGTTAAAAGAAAAAGAAATAATCAGAATTTCCACAAAATTTTAATTGCTTCATTATTTTATTTAAATTCTTTGTTCTCATTAACCAGAGTTTAGTTTTATGAACTACCTGAAATATTATAAACTACTATTTAAAATCACTAGTGATATAATGATTTACAATTGAAAGATAAAAATTTAGTGAGACTTTTAATTGAAAATTGAAAACATGCCAAAAGAAGAAGAGATGTCAATCATTGACAAGTTATTTACAATATTACTTTTAATATTTTTTATTTTATTAATTTACTCTTACTATAGAGGTGATGTACAGAGGGATTACAATTAAATGAGTCAGGTAATGAGTACATTTCCTTTTGTAAAGTGTCTTCTGTTCCGTCATTCTTTCCCAGTCCCTCCTTCCCACCTCTACTGAAGAATTTCATCAGTGTCCAGTGAACTCCACGGGTGCATTTTTCACTCTTGTTCCCTCAAGTTCTGTACCATCCTTCCAACTCTTCTGAAGATGTATTCTTGAACACCATATAAGGGAAAGATGTATTCTTGAACATCATATAAGGGAAAGAAGACCAAGTCATCAAAAACCAAAAACTAGAAAAAAGGAGAGAAAGGGAGGGAGAAGAAGATGATTGTTTCCATATCTTGGAGTTCATTTCAGCGTGAATATTATTTTATATAAATATAAAGAGGCACTTAGACATTGAACCTTTGTGTTTCTCTCCCAAGAGTATCTTCTTTTGGTCTCACTGTATGTGAGTGTCTAGAATCCTGTATAATGTATCATATTGCAGTGCATTTTAGAAAACATTCACCATTTGTCTTTCTGAGCTTGGCTTACCTCACTTAACATAATTTGCTCTGGTTCCATCCATTTCCTTGCAAATGACATTGTTTTCTTCTTTCTAATGGCTATGTAAATTTCCAAAGTGTATAGGTATCACATTTTTTTATCCATTCATGTATTGTGGGGCATCTAGACATCTTGACTATTGTGAATAATGTGGCAATGAACATGGATGTGCAGGTGTTCTGATCATGTCAGCCTCAGGGTAAATGACCAGGAGTACTGTATGTTCAACTTTTTGAGGAACATCCAGACTGCTTTTCTGAGTGGTTTTAATAGTTCACAATCCCATTGACAACACAGAACAATTATTTCCTACCTTAAAAATACCTTACTGAAAATTCAGAGTTTAACAATCTTCATGGAGACTTTCTGCTCCAAGCAAAAAAGGGAAGATCACAATGCCTGTTCTCTCAATTTCTGCACTGACTTCTATAACTAACCTAAATTTCCAGAGAATCAATGCAAATAGAGGTTAGTACATAGTAGAAGAAAACATTTTAAAAAGTGCTAATTTCCATAGTATAAATAAATTATCACTCAGGTCTTTTACATCATGATCCTGAAACATATTTAATGACACTATCAAGCCAGACCTTTTATGCCATAGAAAACCATACTTCATATAGTGGTTTCTTTTATCTATGCTAAATTATAAATAGAAAAACTCTGTTGACATCATAGGATGTCTGCTTAAGGTTAAAGGCCTGAAGTTTACAAGCCATGTTTTACATATTCTAAATTATTATATAAACGACAACTAGTGGATATGTGGACATAGACTATATATATTTGCCATATCTTTGCAGAAATCTTTTCTTTTCACTAGAAGTTTTACAGCAGTTTATTTAAACTGTTTTTTTTTTCAGTAGAGAGCAGTGAAGAGATTTGAACAAAGGGTTTTTTGCTTGACAGGCAAACACCAAGAGTTAAGCCACAGTCAAGCACTTTTCTCAACTCTTTCTCAGTATAGCCCGTAGTTTTGCCTGGAGCCTGACTTCACACCAGGGTTGTCCTAGACAGGATCGTACATTGTTGGGATCCTACATAGCCACTCACATAGCTGGGATTTCAGGCATGCACCATTAAACTAGTCTAAGTGAAAACGTAAATGAAGCTCTACAGAATCAGTTTTGTTCTTTACGTCTAATGTCCAAATTATGACTTAGCCTCTCCCTTCTTTTCCTTTCAACTTTCTTTATGTTTTTATAGACCGTGTAAAATATTAACATTAAAATATTAATAAATATCAACATATCATGTGTAGGTATGGAATTCAACTGCTAAGACATGATATCACTCATACTTTAGGTTTAATGCTATCGGAATATGAGCAAGTCATGTGTGTACTCTGACCTTCAGTTTAATAGCCTATGAAAACATCAAAATATAAAATTATTGATGGCTATCTCATGGGGTTGTTGTGATCAGGATGACTAATATATATAAAGGCTTATGTAAGTGTGAAAGACTGTTAGTGTGCATCTGTTTTATGTGCACAATGTATCAAATATAAATCAATTATTGTCACGTACATCACATTAAAACATCTAGTGATGAGTTGCATTGTGGGTCTCTTCCTTTGTGACCAGCACTGGAAGTGTTGTACACATCCCATGAAATGAAATGCATTTGTC
This sequence comes from Dipodomys spectabilis, assembly GCF_019054845.1. NCBI lineage: Eukaryota > Metazoa > Chordata > Mammalia > Rodentia > Heteromyidae > Dipodomys > Dipodomys spectabilis. The sequence continues at coordinate 4,724,627 of NW_024870814.1, forward strand.
ACTTGCAATCATATGATTAATTGGAAACAAGAGCTCAAGTGAAGGTTGACTATCTTAGATTCAGAATCTTGAAATTCAGAACTAATTATAGGTCTTGAAAGAGGGCAAAAACAATGCACCTTCTGTGAATGTAAGGTCTGAATGCAAGCCTTTCAAAGAAGGGAAGAGATATAGGAATCAAAATTGGGGTTCTAGCAGTGAGCCTGTGGTATCAGAACCATAAATGTACAGTGAAGAGAGGCAAAGAAGGGCCAATTCAGGGAGTCTCCATCGCTGGTCAATGGTAAACTGAATATGATGAAAGTTACCACTGCTATCATATGCATAAGATTGCTAAGTAACGTGTGTAAAGTATTATAAATAAATACCTAAACAGAGAGAAAATAAGATGTCTTTAGTACAGGGTGGAATGAACATAAAGTGGAAAATGAAAACTAAGAAGTAAACCTGAAGGCATTTGTGAGTACCAGGAGTGGCAGCATGACTTTTAATTTCCAATGCTTAATCCCAGCAGTCCCTTAGGCTACTCAATGTCAGAAAACAAGGACTGAAAATGTTATAAAAGACAGAGCTCAACAGGTTCCTCTTTCTATCAAGATTAAAATAGAAAAATCTGTCCCCATTAGAGCACTAGAGGCAATCTATAAACTTTTCTTGTTCTACATTTATATCAGAAAAAAAATCATACCTAAAATTCAAAGTACAGTTCTTCTATTATGTTCATTTGGTATTTAAAGTTAAGAAACCTGCATAATCACAAATATCCAACTCTATTTGTTAAAGTGTGCTGAGCTTTGTATTCTGCAGAAGCCATTGTTAATCCTCTGACAAGAAGGTAACCTAAAGACAGATTCTTAGGTTTTCCCAAGAGTTAGCATCATTCTAAAAAAGTTTAAGTACGATTACATCTATAAACATGTATGTAATTATATGTATATGTATGTATGCTTACATGCATGTATACCCATAGAAATATATGAAAACTTGTGACTGTAAGACTTAGAAGGAAATGATTTGCATCTATTTAAATATAAAAACAGAAATGAACATGTTTGAAATTTTTTTAATCATTACAAACGTGCTGAGAAGGTGGCTTAGTGGTAGAGTGCTTGCCTAACATGCACAAGGACCTGGGTTTCATTGCTTAGCACCACATAAGCAGAGAAGCCGGAAGTGGCACTGTGGCTCAAGTGGTAGAAGTCTGGCCTTGAGCTGAAGAGCTGAGGGACAACTCCAAGATTTCAGGCCTCATGACTGAGAAAAAAAATCATAAAAAATGTCCAAACATATTAAGAAGAAAAATACTAAAAGGTTTTCAAGGAGAAAATTATGTCAGTGAATTAAAAGCTAGGAAAAACATAATAGAAAATTAAATATAAATTAAATATAAGCATATTAAGCATAAATATAAGCATATAAGCATATTAAGAATGAATGGAAAAATAAAATTTAAGAGAAATTAAATACAAGATAAATACACTTCAAAATAAAATTTTAAGAGTGATTTAAGAAATACAGAATGAAATACTACCTTTTCTATCACTAAAGACATCACTGAAAGAAAGTAAAGAATAAATTTTTGGAGACATGCCTAAGTATTTTTATCTCAACCAAATGAACTGTGATTCCTGTACATTCACAGTTACATCAATGAAATGAAAAGAAAAAATATCTAGGATTACATCCTATAAAATTAATCATAATGTCACAGAAAATATAAGATTAAACTTTTGAAATAATAAATGTTGCAACACATTGTACTTATATCTGAGAAAACAGTATGATAATGAAGTAAACTTTCCATATTAAATCATAATTTAAAATACTAAAAGATATATGATCATGATGATTACTAATAAGTCCTAATATGTACATTTTATATGCAGACACTCATTAGTCTAAGAGGCAGAGGTGCTCTGAAAAGAAAGAAATCTGGAAGGGCTGTCTTACCTGATACCAGCGACAGCAATGAGTAAAATGAATAGCTGGTGCAGACACACCCAACACTTTCAGGCCTGAATAGCACTGGGCCATGAAAGCTGGGCAGGATATATTCTGTGGTAATGAGACAGTAAAGGATTAATACAGGGACAGTGGTTCTTCACTCTGAAACCACTTGCACAAACAAATTCATTTGCACTAACTTATCAAATAACAAAGATAACTTTTGTGAGAAAAGAAATTAATGGAGTCACCTTTCTTCATGCCAAAAATAACCTCCAGAAAAGATCTTAATTAGAATACAAAAAGCCAAAGATATATTTGTATATAAATGTGAGAAAGGCAATAAATAGCCTCAAATTCAGGGCACTTCCTGTGCTCATATTAATAATAAACACTATTCTCATGTATACTTAATTATATTTCTTAGAATCAACAGACAAAAGACAATCTGTTAGAAAATAGGCAAATAAAATAAAAAAAAATAAGTTGTTTTTCATTCAATTTTCACAAGATTGTAAAATCTTGGAGTGAGCCAACATAGATACGCCTTACATAATCACTATATTTAAATGAATGTAATTGAATATAAAAGCTCATTTCTGAAAATAACTCTGCTTAGCATAAATCACTTTTTGAAATGAAGACTCCTAATAGGTCAGCTGCTCCGCTTGCCTCCTATTTTGCTCTCTTAAGATTGCTTACAAACACTGATATGTCTGGTATTCTTACAGGCTTACTTATGCTGGTTAATCTCCTCCTACTCAGATGTTTATTTTGGAATATCCCCATAAGAATTATTCAAACCAACTCTAGTGACAAAATTAATAGCAAGAACAGAGGCAGAATTTAGCTATTGCATGTGAGATTTTAGTCTCAAATATACCTCTTCCCTTTATTCTCACTGGTTAATTAATTAATTCCAACTTGTACTCACTTCCCAGGTTTTAATATTGTAACACAATTTATGTATACAAAAGCAAGATGAAATTGTATTAATGCCTATAAATTTTATCCCTTAAGATTGAGGATACTAGAGTTTTGATAAAGATGGAAAAGTCAAAGAACTATAAGATTATTGAATTCCTTTTCAAATCCTGATATGACCATCTATCGAAATCGGAGATTCTCACAACTAGAGAAAGAGCTCAATCTTGATTACAAAGCATGCTGTTTTCCCTCAAATTCTTCCATTATCCAATGAGAACTTTGGCATTCACTTGGAACTTAATTTGTAAGCTCATTTTTGGGGAGAGGAACTTAGCTAGGAAACTCAGTCAAGAGAATATGAACAAAAAAGAAAAAAGTGAAGCATATTAAAATCTTCTCAGCAGTTCTAAATGTTGATGAAATGCTCATGTGGCAAATAGAGATAAATACATATAGACTGTGAGATAGTTTGTGTTCTTCAAGGGACTTGGATTTCTTCCTATCAGGGCACAGATGCCTCATTTTCCATTGTTACATTTCCATTGTCACTTTCAGAGTCAGCTTGTATTTTAGTTAAAAACAAATTTTAAACCAAAACAACCTCTATCTAACTATAGTGTTTGAGCTAGAAAGGTGCAAGAAAGAGGATGACAAATGAAAGTAATAAAATAATACTAATAATCATTGGAGAGACTACACATTCCAGAAATGCCATATACCACAATTCCACAGATGAACACATAATTATCCTGCCCATAATTAAAAACTTGCTAAATTAATGATTTTTAATATCAAACTAAGCTTAAACATTTATGGATCATATTGTACAAGAAAGACACAGAAATAGAACAGAGGTGGGAATGAAGTGAGAAAAAGGACTATGTGAATCACTAGATCGGGATAATGATGAAGCAATTCACATATAGGATGGAGTTAGACGTAAAATGGAAGGAACTGCAGGACGCAAGTGGCTCAAGAGGCTGAAATCTGAGGATCATGGCTCAAAGTCCGACTGGGCAAGAATTTCTGTGAGACTTTTATCTCCAATAAACTACTCAGAAAAAGCCAGAAGTGGCACTGTGGCTTAAGATGTAGAGTACCAGACTTGAACAAAAAAAACCTCAAGGACAGCACTCAGACCCAGACTTAAAGCCCCAGAACTGGCAAAAATAATTAACTATATAAACAAATGAATAAATACATTGAAGGAATCACAAAATAGTCACCAATTTTGAACTGAAAGAAGCTAGAGCAAAAGTTCAGACTCTTCCAGTTGATTCTTTCATCTTTCTGATTAAATATAATTAAGAGGGCTCTAAGCCTGTGATGATAGGAGTCAGAGAGGTATGAGTGAAAAGCCAATTTACCCTCTTACTAGCTTCATCCATGTAAAAAAAAATCAAGCATTTTTAGTAAGCATTATTCTATATATCTATGGGCAAAGCAGTGAACTGATTTTATATAGCTCTCTTTCAATGGTAGATTAGATCCTTGAGATAGACTCATCTACTAGCCTGTTTGCCAGATTTCTTCTGTTCAGGTTCTAATACTAGATAATAATAATAATAATAATAACACTAAAGTAGTTTTATTGTGTTGCTTTTAAGAGTTAAATATTGTGATGAAGGATTTTGGAACATTAGTTATTGCAATAACTCTGTAATTTGAGTATGATCATAATTATAACCCAAAACTGGGTAAAAGAAGATGTATTCATTCTTAATTGTTTCTACACCTGTATGTAACAGAACATATTTATAGCATCATTTCCCCTTCTATTGAGGCCAGATAATCATTGTGTTCAGATTTCCCCTTTGATACCAATTGGTATATCTTCTTGCACTCAAACACTTCAATAGTGAATATTGTACATTTCCTTTCTAACACTGTTGGATATACACTTATTTATAATCCTGAAATCTAGGCATTTTTGTGTGTGCCAGTCCTGAGGCTATCCATGATCTTCTATTCTCAAGTAGCATTCTTCCATTTCTGGCTTTTTGCTGGATAATTGGACATAAAGTACCATGTGGTGCTTTCCTGCTCAGACTGTTTTTAAACTGACAACCTCAGATCTCAGCCTTCTAAGTAGCTAGAATTATAGGCATAAGCCTTTGGTGCTTGACTAGGTCTTTGTTTAAATATAAGTAATTTTTCCATTATATCTTTATTAAGTTTTATTCTTGGTAGAGTTTCTTATAAGTGAATATTAGTTGTACAACATAATGGCTGTATGCACTTATAGCATTCTCGTATATTATATACGTATATAATTTATATGTTCAACTCCCTATTATCCCCCTACATCTCCCTTTACTCTTCTCTTTCAGCATTTGTGTCTTCATTTTCAAAATTTAGATCCTATATGTGAAAGGAAATTTGTGATATTTGTCTTTCTAAGTATGGCTTACTTTACATGACAAATGATTTTCACCTCTAAACCATTTTATTGATGGTTTTATTCTTCTGTGACAGAATAATACTTCACTGTGTATATATGCATATTTACTCATCAAAATTTTGATTGGTGTAAGATTTACAACCATAATTTGTTATAAATAGTTCTGCAATCATGAGTGTGCAAGTATTTACATTGTTTCTGAGTTTTATTCCTTTGGGTGTATGTCAAGGAATAGTATAAAAGTATCATACAGTAATTCTGTTTCAGTTTTATAAGAAACTTTCACAATGATTTCAATAATGACTTCACTAATTTATATTCCCACTAACATGTACAGGGCACATTTTCCCCTGACCTTGCCAGCCTTTGTTGTTGATTTTCTTCATGATAACCCTCTTATCAGGGTGGTAATTTAGATTCCATTTTCTTTTACATGATTGTTAAGGGTAGTAAATATTATTGTATATATTTATTGTATTTCTATATTGATTCAGTTCATTTGCCCATTTACTCATCAAATGACAAATGATTAGCTAGCAGGAATTCCTCCTATTTTTATATTGTCTCTTTTTTTTAGTAATTTCCCATTACTGTACAGAAGCTTTGTAATTTTATTCATGACAATTGTCATATATTGCTCTTATAACCAGAAATATTAGAAGCTTGCATTCACAAATCATTGCCTATGTGATGGATTGCAAGAGGGATTTCCCTATGTTTTCCTGTAGTTAGATTCAGATTCACCTCTTATCTCATTATCTTAGACCATCTAGAAAATGACAGTTTCAGTCTTCTAAAAGTTTACCTCTTATTTCACAGTATCATTTATTGGAGATATAGTATATAGTGTTTTATTTTTTAATAATACATATTTTCATTGTGAAGATACTGTAGAGAGGGGTTAGAGTTACATGAGTAAGGTATCCAGAATTGTTATCCCCTCCTTTGTCTTCCCTTACCATCACTTCTCTCCCCACCTCCACAACTCCTCCAACCCCCTTCCCTGAAAAGTTGTAAAGTTTGTTTTCAACATAGTATCTTGTATATCTCATTGTTACAATGGGTCAACCTGTATCTTTATTTCAGCTTTTTGTTATTTCCCTTCCCCTCCTCAAATTAGAAAAATGTATATACAAGATGCAGGGCACCAGAATCAAATACCATGGGGGAAGAATATACAAAAGAAACCCACACAAAAAGTCATATAGTACATTATAAGTACATTAAAAACAACAGCAAGAAAGATATACACTTGTGTTTTGGCATTCTTCTTTATAATCATTGGTTTATGGCTGTATGAGTTTATTTCTAGGTCATCTATTTCATTCTTCTGGCCTACAAGTCTGCTTTTGTGCCTCTACCAACAAAAGCACAATAAAGGCCAAGAAACAATCCCCAAACAGAGAATCAGAAAAATCAGAGGAAGAACCCAGTAAGTACAGCCTCTAAGAAGGTAGATAACAAGGCAAGAACTACCAAACACCTCTCAATCCTAACTTTCAATTTTAATGACTGAACTCTCCAATTAAGTACTATAGCTTGTGTAGTTGGATCAAAAAGCAAGATCCTTCTATCTGCTGCCCTCAAGAAACATACCTTGTGTGCAAAAACAAACATATTCTGAAAGGGAAAAGCTGGAACAAAATGTACCAAGCAAATGGCTCCCATAAACAGGCAGGAGTTGCAATTCTAATTTCAGATAAAATAGACTTCAAATTAAAATTAGCAAGAAGAGATAAAGAAAGACATTACAAACTAGCATAGGGATTTCTCCTACAGTAGGATATAATAATTCTAAATATCTATTTACCAAATACCAGAACACCCAAATTTATCAAAGAAATACTACTTTCCCTAAAATCTCACAAAGATCCAAAGATATTAATTGTTGGGTACTTTAACACACCACTCTACCTGCTGGGTAGATCAACCCAGCAAAAACTCAATAGAGAAACTTCGGATCTAAACAACTGCATAGACTAACTAGACATAACAGACATCTACAGAATATTTTACCCAGCAACATCAAAATACATGTTCTTCTCAGCAGCACATGAAACATTCTCCAAAATAGACTATATGTTAAGTCACAAAGCAAATCTGTCCCAATTCAGAAACATTAAAATTATGCCCCACATCCTCTCAGACCACAAAGGAATAAAAGTATAACTCAACACCAAAAGTTACAAAAACAATTCTGTAACACATGGAGGCTGAACAACATACTCTTGAACCACAAATGGGTAATGGAAGAGATTAGAACGGAAATTCAAATGTTCAAGACACGTAACACAAAGGAACATACAAATTAATAGCTCCTCTGGGACACAGCAAGGCAGTACTCAGAGGAAAATTTATAGCTCTGAGTTCCTACATCAACAAATTGAAGAGATCTCTGAGATTCTTTCCATACAGAATACTCCATTATTTCATTACTTGAGTTTCAAATCTGGACATTACTCACAAAGAAATAGCAACAGAAAAGGAGCTCAACATCTACATTTCAATTACATGGAGCAACTTATGGATCTCCTACCCTCCTAAAGCCATAATATTTCTTTTTGTGTGTGTGTCTGTGAAAATACCATACAGAGGGGTTATAATTACATGAGCAAGGTAATGAGTATGTTTCTTACAAACATTGTTGCCTCCTCCTTTGTTTCCCTTTCCCATCCCTTCCCATCCCCTCCCTCTACAACTCCTCCCCCCCCATCCCCCACCAAAGTTGTAAAATTTGTTTTTCTACATTACTTCCTGTACATCTCATTGTTGCAATGGGTCCCACTGTATCCTTATTTAAACAATTTGTTTTTTCCTTCCCCTTCCCAAATTATACCAACATCAAACACAGTGAAAACAGAGGTTATATCCTGGAGAGGGACAAACAAAGTAACAAAGAGATCATCTTATAAATACGTTAGAAACAATAGCAAGAAAGAAAAACCATTTGAATCCTTATCTTGGAGTTCACCTAGCTACAGCAATAAGACAAGATGCAAACATAAAAGGGATCCAAATAGGGAAAGATGAAGTAAAACTCTCCCTGTTTGCAGATGACATGATCTTGTATTTAAAGAATCCAACGGACTCCACTCCCAAATTACTTGAGCTGACTCGAAACTTTGGCAGAATATTTCTTGAAAGTAGTGTTACCTAATGTGCCTAGGACCTCAAGTACATTTGTAGAATATCAAGAAAATAATACATATAAAAGAAATGCCACTGAACCAATATCATATTAAGAGAAATATTTTAGAATTGTAGAAGTTTCAGGACCAAATATCACCAAAGTGTAACTACTTAAAAAGGAATATTATAATAATATAGAATTACAAAATAATGTGGTCTTGTTTGTGGTCATTTGGGTAAATACCCAGAAATGGAATTGTTGGGTCATAGGGGAGCTCTATGTGTAGTTTTTGTGGAACCTCCATACTGCTTTCCAGAGTGATTGAACAAGTTTATTCTCCCAACAACAATGCAGTAGGGTTCCCTTTTGGCCACATCTCCTCCAGCATCTGTTGTTATACAATTTCTTGATTATAAACATTCTAACTGGGGTGAGGTAGAATCTCAGTGTTGTTGTTTTGATTTGCATTTCTTTTATGGACAGAAAAGTTCAGCATTTCTTCATGTGTGTATTGGCCATTCTTATTTCCTCTTCAGAGAAATCTCTTTAAGTCTTTTTTCTTTGTCTTTTTTTTTTTTGGTACTGGGGATCGAACCCACGACTTTGCACTTGCTAGGCAAGCGCTTTGCCACTGAGCTACATCCCAGCCCAAGTCTTTAACCCACTTATTAATGGAGTATTTGTTTCATTGAGGATTTGTTGTTGGGGGATTTAACTTTCTGAGCTCTAAGTATATTTTAGACATGATGCCTTTGTCTGTTGTATGGCTAGTGAAGATCTTCTCCTAATCTGTGGGCTTTTTACTGATCTTGCTAGCTATGTTCTTTGCCATGCAGAAGCTCTGCAGTTTAATGCAATCCCATTTGTCCAACCTTTCTTTGATTTATTGTGTTTCTGAGTCTTTATTAAGAAAATTTCAGCTACCAACACAAACATATTTATGGCAGCATTATTGACTATAGCTAAGATATGGAAAAACCCAGATGCCCCTCAATGGATGAATGGATCAAGAAAATGTGTGAAACACACACACACACACACACACACACACACTGGAATTCTATACTGCCATCAGAAAGAATGGCAATGTCGCATTTGTAAGGAAATGGTAGGACTTGAAAGAAAATTATATTGAGGTAAGACCACTCAAAGAAATATAGGTCCCATTGTTTCCATTATTTTAATAATTAATATATATCTAAGATAATCTTAGCAGATGAGCAAAATAACTTAATAGCTATATACATATGACCATATAGGATGATGCTAAGTGAAATTAACTCTAAGTCATGGACACAAGGGTTTTTCTTTGTTGTTGTTCTTATTTACTAGGTGATTTGTTTTTCTTTTTTGTTTTTATTCCTCCTAAGGTTAATTCCCTATTGTTACTGTATTCTATTTTGTACCCTGTGTATTGTGTATTCATTTATCTGACTTAGGGAAGGGAAGGGGAACAATTGAAAGGTTACAAAAAAGGACAAAGTGAGAACCTATACAACAGTGATAATCACAAAACTATATGTTGAAAATGATCTGTACAACATGAGGTCGGTTTGGGAGTGAGGGAAAAAGGGAGAAAAATGAGGGAAGGGTAACAAGAAATGTAATCCCTACCTTACTTATATAACCTTGACAATATTTTTTAAAAGAATTACAAAATAATACCATCAATCAACCAGATCAAATTATTGTCTGTAGAACTCTCTACCAGACACACAGGAAAGTCTGTTTCTATATATCTTATCCTGAGTTTAACACAAGCCCTAAGAAATATAAAAGAATTGATAACTCATGAAATTTATCAAATTGCAGTTAAATAACTAGAAATAAATAGGAGATAATATTGATAGTTATTTGGAAATAACATTTGTCTTGCAGATATTTCCTGGGTAAAAGTTTTATTCTGTAATGTAACTCCCTGAGGAAAAGAAAGATTCCTGCTCTTCTGCTAAATATATGCTTAACTTTATTTGAAACTTTTTCTGTTTATTATTACCTAAATCCAGAAAAGTCCAAAAGTCGTATTCTGAATTAAAAATCAGATTTATATATAGGAAAACAAAATGATAATCACAGATAATAGGTCAGTATATCTTTTAGGAGTTTGGTAAAAGTATGAATATTAAAGGGTAAGGTCAAGTATTCTTGTGGTAGGTTAGTTTCTTTATTTTGGTGAGCTTACAGGATCTATAGGAAGTTTTAGAACTGTGCATCAAAAAGCAACATCAATATTACTTTATGAAGCTTTGAAAAAGAAAATATTGCTGAATTAGGCTTCAAATTACAGGTTGTTCGAATTCTGAATTTATTGTTTATTACTGTATGTGTAGGCAGAAATGACTGTAACTTTTGATATAATGGTGATGAGGAGATGGTTTGCTGAATTTTGAATTTATATAATTTCAATTTTGGTAAAATTGGAGTATTAGAGATAAGATTTTAGACATAAGAAATGCATTTCAAATATCAAATTTACAATTGCTTTCTAAAGACCATGAAAGGAAAATCCTAACTGAGAGTGTTTTGGGGAGGAGCAGAAGTTTAGGTAAAAATTAGGCTCAAATTTATCATTTTCTTACCTCATCAAAAAATTGAAAACATAGTCAATCAGTGTAAATAAAAATTTCTGTCACTGGGCTACATGCTGTGTAAAGTACCTTATTTTGAAAGCATCTTATAGTTAATAAAACCATAAGAAGCAGGAAGAAACTTAAAGGATATAAGATTTGGGTGAACCTTTAAAGTATTTTCTGTATACTTAATAATTTAATTCAGGGAATAAAGGGAGGGAAAAAGACTGGAAGCAGGAAGGGATAAAGCAAATTAATTCCTAATATATGATAGGCATCATCCATCATTTTAATATACTGATGTCCAATAAAAGCATAATAAAAGATATTCACAGCTACAAATTTTCTTGTATCTATATCCTAAAGTGAAAATAAACATATTTATTTTGTTAATATAATACATATCTGCACATTATTCTTTCTTTTTTCGTTATATTTTGGTGCTTCATCTCTTACATTTTTCTTTTTTAAATTTTCTGTTAGTAACATTTTACTTTTTATATTTTTTAGTGTTAAGATAATGTACAGAGAGGTTACAGTTACATGAGTAAGGAAATGTGTACATTTCCTCTTGAGAATTGTTACACCCTCCTTTGTTTTTCTCCTACCGTCTCTTCCTTTCCCACCTCCCCAACTTTTCCTTTCCCCCCCTCCCCAAGTTGTAAAGTGAGTTTTAACGTAGAGTCTTGTATATATCATTGATGAAAATTATTCTTTCTTATTAAATATTATATATAATGGTGAATTTTATTTAACTCATGTAACCAAAAATTTTCAACCCATAATAATTTTAAATTCTTTCTGAAAATAGTTTGTATTCTCCTAATAGTACATAGTATCTGAAATCTTTACAATTAAATACTTAGACAAGATTTCCCTCATGAATACATGATAGACAATGATAGCTCATAATATTGAACATATAAATGTAGATTCACATGCTAAAGTTGTTTAGAATGTATTTAAAGGTTTTCTAGCACCTAAATAATTTTAAATGTAAGCTAATCAAACCTAAATTACATTAAAATTGTTATTCTATTACAGAAATGGCTATTTTTCACATGCAGATAAGCAACATGAGGCCTGTGGTCTTCATTTGCACAAGACAGTTCCAGTACATTAATTTTAATTATATCTAAAGAAAAAGGATTTAGTCACTCAGTTATCTGCTCCTTAAAATGATTTTTGCAACTTGTACAGTTTATAATTAAAAGTATTTTCCTACTGATGTGTCAAGTTCAATGAAAAGCACAGCAGTATTTATAATTTTATTGCAATATGATTTTGACAAAGTTCTGTCTTACACTTTTCCTGAGATCTTTGACCATGTATCTACCAATCTGATTATCTTCTACTTTCTAAAGATCATTATCTCTTTTGATATATCTACTCAATTGGGATAAAAATTAAAAAATTATTATTTGAGATTTGTTGTGATTCAATTCAGTTATAATTCTCTATTTTTCTTATCAGATTATTTTTGTTTTTGCAATAATTAAATGTTGTAATTGCACAATATAAAATTACTAAACTCATTTTATTTTCAACATGGGACAGATGTCATAGCAAAAAATCTTCCTCACATTTGAACAGCCCCAGGCATAGGAAAAAGAAATTGTCATTTGCAAAATACAGTTTCCTGTATAAACAGAAAATAAGGCAATTTTTAATTTGCATACTCTCTTAGCATTTTAATTCATACTTTTCATAATCCAAGGCCCTTATAATGTCCTATTATAATTCCCCAAGACTCAAAATGCTGCATCAATGAAAACTTATCATGGACTAAAACTGAGATACTGGCAAGAAGTTGTAGGAAATTCACTATGGAATCAGGGATTTAGACAGATATTCATATGTCTAGGCCTAATAATTCAGCTAAAACTTATGAGTATATAATTTGCAAAGATAACATTACAAATTGATCTTTAAATTTGGTAAAACTTCAAGTAAAATATGTCACACATAGTCATAGACTGACAAAGAAAAGTTCATTTTCATTTTATGTGAACTCTTTTCTTGGGGAGGGGGGAAGCAGGGCAAGATTTAACTACATGTTTTTGTCTTTTCTTTTTTGTTACTGGGGAGTGAAACTTGGATATTGCACTTGCTAAGCAAATACTTGGTCTTTCAGCTACATCCCAGTCATATATATAGACTCTTCTGCTAAACCTTGAATCATTAAGAGGAACAGAATTTGAAATTATAATATCCTTTTTGATGTTAATTACCCTTTGTCCTATGGCTACTAATAAAGAATGTCTTTTCTTTGATCTATTTTCCATTCAAATGTTAAATTATTTCTTCTTCACCATAAAGTTTATCATGTCTACATTTTACTAGTCATTTAACAATTCTTGTCATGCTCTAAACACATGATTATTCTGCTATTTATTTCACTCAGACAATTAAAATATAGGCTCACTTCTGTGGCTCAAATGTTAGAGAACTAGACTTGAGCACAAAAGCTCAGAGACAGTACCCAGGTCCTGAGTCCAAGCCTCAGAGCTGGCACACACACACACTAACACACACACACACACATACACAACTATCAATAAACATAAATAATATACATAGTAAATGTTAATTAACTCAATATAGCAAAACATTTATTCACTCTCTAATCAGTATAAATTCTCTGTGAAAATACTTTTTCTTCAAATCTTAGTACTGTTTGAAATCTTCACATTTAAATTCTAAGACTAGGTTTCTATCATGAATATATGATATGTGTTTATAATATTAAGCATCACAAGTATAGACTATTTACAATCAAGTTGTACTTCTTGAAGATGATAAAACATTTTGTTATTGTTTGAAGGTGTATAGTGTTCTAGATGTGAAAGAAATCATAAACATAATAAAAGAAGACATGAGATGATGATTTAAATTAGTTAAGTTGAAATTCTAGGAGAGTAGTGACAACTAGCTATGTGCTATTCTTCATCTAGCAATATAAATTTTATAAACAGAAACTGACAGAAAGTATATAAAATTAATAACCATAAAACAATCAACTTAATAACCATAAAACAATAGATTTAATATCATTACTAATGAAAAATAAAGTTTGAGCCCTTAAAGAAGGCATTCAAAGAATGTAAAGGTGATGTACAGAGGGGCTACAGCTACATAAGTAATGAGTACATTTCTTTTCAAATGGTGTTAACTGCTGCCTCATTTTCTCCCATTACCCCCCCCAAAATAACTCTTCCCCACAAGTTGTAAAGCTAATTTCCAACATGGTGTCTAGTATTACTATTGCATTGATTCACCCTTTGTCCCACCTTTTCTGTGATTCGTCTTCCTTTCTCCAAATCAGATAAACTTATATAAAGACAAAGGGTACAGAAATAAAAATCAGTGACATCAGGGATTAAATCAATGGAAAAAATGTCAGGTCTTCTTCCATCCCTCGAAAGACCGGGTGGGAGGAAAGGTAAGTATGCTGTTCGCCCTTTCCCCAGCCTCCCTTAACCCGGAGACAATCAGAGGCAGCTGGGAGTCACACAGCAAGCACTTTTTAAAGCAAAAGAGACCGAGACCGGGTGGCATGGGGAGGGAAAGGAACCAACAAATCAATGTAAAAGGTCACACCCTATCATGCACTTAAGCTTCCAGGAACTGTTTATGCACTAAATGTAAACAAATCGTGCTCTGCCCACACAACTCCCTCTCAGTGCCATCTTTGCTGCCCATGTGTCCCACATAAAAAGAAAAGAAGTAAAAAAAAAAATGAACTGGAAACAAGCAATGCACTTAAAAGAAAAACCCTCTTTTTTCCATTTATATAAAACTCATTTTATATAGCCATCCGAACAAAGCTATTCAGATATTGTAATCCTCTGCTAAGAATACCCTAAACATAGTCTAGTTATCACAAATGAGGGAAAACATGGAGCCTGTGTTACTCTGGGTATAAATGTTTCCCTAAATAAAATTTTTCTAAGTTTTTCATTTCCTTACAAATGAGCCAATGTCATTCTTTCTGATGGAAGCAAAGAATTCCATTGTATATATACCACATTTTCATGATCTATTCATCTACTAAGGGGCATCTGGGTTGATTCCAAAGCCTAGCTATGGTAAATAATGCTGCAATGAACAAAGTTGTACTGGTATCAGTGGCCTTGTTTGTGGTCTTTTGGGCAAATGCCCAGAAGAGGAATTGCTGGGTCATAGGGGAGCTCTATGTTTAGTCTTTTGAGGAACCTCCATACTGCCTTCCATAGTGGTTGAACAAGTTTACATTCCCACCAGTGGTGTAACAGAATTCCCTTTTGGCCATATCCATACCAGCATCTGTTATTGTTAGTTTTCTTGATAATGATCATTCTAACTGGGGGTGAGGTGGAATTGTATTGTTTTGATTTGCATTTCTTTTATGGCCAGAGATATTGAGGATTTCTTCCTGTGTCTATTGGCCATTTCTTATTTCCTCTTCAGAGAAGTTTCTCTTTAAGTCTTTGGACCATAATTTATGGGTGATTGTTTCTTTGAGGATTTTTATTGGCGGGGGAGAGGGGCTAATTTTTTGTACTCTAAATATATTTTAGATATGATATCTTTGTCTGTTGTAAATTAGTGAAGATCTTCTCCCAATCTGTGGGCTTTCTATTTATCTTGCTAGCTATGTCATCTGTAGTTTAATGCAATCCTATTTTTTTCAGAATTTATTCAATGTGTTGTGTTTTTAAAACTTTATTTAGGAAGGTTTGACTGTGCCAAAGAGCCCTAGTGATCCCCCTATCCCTTCCTGTAATATTCTCAGGGTATCTGATCTTACATTGATGTCTTTGATCATTTGGAATTGATTCTAGCGCAAGGTAATATATAGGATCTAACTTTAGTTATCTACATGTTCATAGCCAGCACCATTTGTTGAAGAGGCTGTCTTCCTTCCATCTTTTGTTTTTGTCTCCTTTATCAAAGATGAGATGGCCATAGTCTGTGGGTTCGTTTCTGGGTCTTCAATTCTATTCCATTGGTCCCCGGGCCTGTTCATCTGTCCATACCAACTGTTTTCATAACTATGGCTTTATAATAGAGTTTGAAGTTTGGTGTTGATATTGCTCCAGCACTGTTCTTCCTGCTAAGGATTGTTCTTGCTATTTCCGGTCTTCTGTTATTCCATGTGAATTTTTGGATTGATTTTGCTGTTTCATTAAAAAATTTTGTTGGGATTGTGATAGCTATTGCACTGAATTTTATATAGCTTTTGGCAATATTACCATTTTCACAATGTTAATCCTACTGATCCAGGAATGTGGGAAGTTTTTCCACTTCCTTAAGTCAAATTTAATTGTCTGTTTTAGGTTTTTAAAGTTTTGATTATAGAGGGACTTCACTTTTTTGGTTAAGTTATTTCCAAGTTATTTTTTTTTCTTGTGGCTATTACAAAAGGGGTTGCTTTCCTAGTTTCAGCCTTGCCTTTCTCATTGTTGGCATATGGAAAAGCTATTGATTTTTGTGGGTTAACTTTATACTCTGTAACTTTGTTTGTCATGGAAGGTTTTAGTTTCTCTATCAAATATAAATGATAGCTTTGATGGGTACACCAATTTTAGTTTGCAGGGCTTGGATTACACCATTCCAGACTGTTCTTGCATTGAGGATTTGTTTCCAGAGAGCAGCAAGATCTACATTAATTCTGATTTTCTTTCTTTTTATTATTCTAAAGGTAATGTACAGAGGAGTTACAGTTACATAGGTAAGGTAATGAGTTCATTTTTTTCAAACAGTTATCTCTTCCCTCATTTTCTTTTGCCTTTCCTTCCCTCCCCCGACTCCCTCTTCCCCAATTTGTAAAGTTCATTTCCAACATAGTATCTTGTGAATGTTGCTGTTGCATTGGTTCACCCTTTATGCCACTGTTTCAGTGTTTCACTTCCCTTCCCCAAATCAGTTAAGCTTATATACAAGATAAAGGGCACTGAAATAAACAAACAGAAAACACAGGGAATAAATCAAAGGGAAAAAATGAAAGAAAGAATTATCTGCATACAGTACACACACACACACACACACACACACACACACACACACTCACTCACTCACTCACTCACATATAAACACACATACCAAAAAAACCCCACTTGTTTCCATATCTTGACGTTCATATCATTTAGCATGATTTTATATGTCATATGTACATATTGAGCTACTAGAAGTATCCTAGGTGTATACTAATTAATACAAATGAGGGAAACCATGGAACCTATGTTTCTTTGGGTCTGGCTTACTTCATTTAATCTGATTTTCTTTCCATTGTAATATAGCTTCTTTTTTATTTATTGTGAAGGTGATGAATGGGGGGTACTACAAAAGTAAGGTAATAAGCACATTTCTGTTTAAATACTGTTACCACCTCCTTCATTTAATTTTGCACATTTTAATCAATTCCTTGCTCTTCAAGTCTAATGCTTTTACTATGATATATATAGAAGTGTTTCTTCTTGGTTCTTGTCTATTAGCAGTTTTATATGGTTCTGTTAGTTGGGTGAGGAAGTTCTCTGTGATTATTTTACTGAATAGGTTTTCATGTCTTTAGTATTGAATTCTCCTCCCTTGTCAAGCCCAATTATGTGTAAATCTGATTTCTTAGCTGAGTCTGCCAGTTCTTGGATTTCCCTTTGATAGCTTCTCAGTGTTTTTTTAAAAAAATATTATTTATTTTATTTTTCATATCTTTGACTTTTTGTTCTAGCTCCTTTGTTTTATCCTTAGCCCCTGATATTCTATATTCCATTTCACTTATTCTGTTGCCTATGGATTTCACTTTGGTTTTCATGGTAGAAACTGAATCTTTAATGCTTTAGAGATCAGTTCTAATAGTGTTAATTTTGTCTTGTAATGAGGTGTTTAGTGTCTAGTGTTCCAATTTTTATTTCCAAATAGAAATGGCAATAAAAAAATCTCCCATCCAAGAAAAGCCCATGATCAGATGAATTCACAGCCAAATTCTATAAGGCCTCTAATTATGTTACAATGATGTCATTCTAATTACCTCTGTTTTTCCCATAGAAAATCTTTGAACAGAATCAACCAGACCAGATCTTTGACTACCTCTTTGTTGTTTGTTGGATCCATCTTGGAAGTGAAGCTGAACTTTTCTCATTTTGTTTCTGAAACATTTTGTTTCTCTCTTCTCTAAGCAACTAATGGGAATATCATATTGCCTACATTTGATTGAATTACTAAGTGATTTGTCCTTATGTTCTTAGACTATTGAACCACCCTTTAAACTAATTTTCTGAATATTTCTCTCCTAGCTCATGATCCTCAACGTATTATTTTCTAAAATGTAATTTTAACTGTAATATATATTTTTTATTAATAAGGGTTTTTTATTGGGGAAACAAAGGAGGAAGCAACAATGCTTGATAAGAAATGTACTCATATCCTTGCTCATGTAATTGTAACACCTCGGTATGGTATTTTCACAGTTAAAAAAAACCTGTAATATATTTTAAATGCATTACTTCATGTGTATTTACTTTATTTACAATATATTTAATTGCCATTTAATTTCACTATTTATTGTTATTTCTGCTTATTCATTTCATATCCATATAAACTAAAAATTATTATTTTTTTGTTTTTTCTTTTTTTAATTTAATTTAATTTTTTGTGAACAAACTGTACAGAGGGGTTACAATTACATAGGCAGGATAATGCGTACATTTCTTATCAAGCATTGAAACTGAACTAAAAATTATTAAAAGTAAGGGCAAAAGGAAAAGGTTCTTAAAACTGGTATTATTGGTCAAATGCACTGGTGGCTGATTGCTTTCAAGAAATTTATCTGATCCTTCTAAATATATTGTAAGTAGACATACAAAGACATATATTCATTTAAAACTCAAAGCTATCTGGCAACACAGGATATTTGACATAGGTACATGTACACGGAAATGAATGAGTTTTCATGAAGGATTACACTGCCAAGCAAGACTACTTCAACCACAGATCTTATATCTCATAATACTTTTAAATAATGTCAAGAGTACTAGTGGATATTGAATGACTAAGAAATATCCACATACAAATGCATAGTAAGAAACTTGACACTATTAGAAGGTGATAGTACTTTGTAAAGTTGATGCCTAGTGGAAAGAAATGAGGTGATTATGGCTATGCCCTGGAAGCAGATATCAGTACCCATTTCTTCTCTTCCCATCCTTCTATTGCCTGTGACCATGAAATGAACAGGTTCATCTGCTTCACACATCCACTACAATGATCTTACCATATACAAAGGAATCACCAATGGGTCATAGACTATAACCTCCAAAATATTTATTCTCACCAAGGTGATTTGTCTCACATATTGTGTTACAATTATAGAAAGTTGCCTAATACAACCAGTAGTTCTAAAGCAAAGATGAGGTAGCAGAAAAGCTGAGACTGACAGAAATGCTGAAACATCAGGTTCTATGTATATGATCTGACACTCTAATTTATATAAAAGTATCAACCACAAACAGTTTTAGTCAGAAAAATGATATTTTTATTTTGAATATTATATTCTGAATACTATATTCTGAATATTAGTATTATATGTCTATATATTTCAGAACTTGAATTTAATAGCATATATATATATTTTTTTAATTTTTTAGTGGCTTTACAATATTCTTTTTAATAGACATTCTCTAATTTATGGTTCCCATCATACATTAACTGGTATTTCATCTGAATTCTGTTACTTCAAGAAGAATGTGTAAGACTTTGGAATTTTTATACATCAGTAAACATATCTTTGAAGGAATATTCTTTCCTTTTTAATAGGTATGGTAAAATTCAAAACCAAAGTATATGCTTTAATTAAGCTCTAAGGCTCAGGGGAAAGTCGGTGGTATAGTACTTGCCTGGGATGCAAGAAACCCTGGTTCTATCCCCAGTATCCCCCAAAATTAAAGAAATAAAATTCTCTAATCAATGGTGTCAGGACTATATTCACTTTAACTTTGACATTAAATTTCTTAATGGAGTTAGTAGAAAAATAAAATGACAATAAACAGATATTAGGCAATTAAAGGAAGAGCTGATGGTAATTTCTATTAAATTGCTCCAAAAAAGAAAAACAGAATTAATAAAGTAGTTGTAAATAGGAAGTTCTTAGGTTCTACCTTCAAATAAGCCATAGACATCTGTCTGAGCTTTAATATTTAAGCTAATACCTTAAAATTTTTAATTTCAGGGTATATTTGAATGACTGTTGATAATTTGCATTTTAATCTTGCTTAAGATTTAATATTTCACTAGATTTAGCCGTGTGTTATTCTCTATGAAATGCTTGTTTATAATATTGATTGTTGTTCAGTGAACTGTATATTGTATAAGTGTTCATATTTGCTCTTTTATTTGCAGTCTAATAACAATTTTAAATAGAAAAAATGGGATTTAACTCCAAGGTTTGATCACAGCTGTCTGTACTTTGTCATGCATACTTTGTATTGTACAAAACTTTTTATAAAACTTTTAACTTTATAACATGTTTTTTCTCCATACAGAACCCTCAGGCAGATCAATGTAGATACACCTCACAAATCCCCACAGCTGAGAAGGCATCCTTGACTTGTCATTAGAGATATATCTCCAATCCCTTTGTGGTTCCATGGTATCATATCCAAGCCTGTGCTAGTCTGTTTCTTGCACTGTATCGTCACTATACTAACAAACAATGCTGTGGTCTCATATCCTTTTATTCCAAGATTTATTATCACACCAAACTCTTAGTAGGATTCTGATGAAAATAGACAAATGATCAAATAAATATAGCATTCAGCTTTACAAAACAGACAATAGCCAAGATATTCACCTATAGTTGGAGAATCCATAACTGTATTATCTGATCATAAGCAAAGCACTATTGTCAGATGTAAGAAGCTATTAGTTGACTTCATTTTACATTGCCCTGTTTTTGCTAAACCAATTCTTAAGTTATCATGGATACTTTAATTCTATTGATTTGAACTATTTATTATCCTGTTCTTTCTTTTTAAATTTCATATCCTAATTCCATTTTCTAGATTATTCTATTTCCTTTGTGTTCTGGCATTGACTTCAGTCTAGGCCTTTCTTCCCTATTCTTCCACATTGTTACTAAATACAGCACGAAGAAAAGATGCCAGAAAATTCCCCTGAAGTTCATAATCATCACCTACATTTAAAAAATATTATTCGACTGCTGGTTTCCTTGAGTTATAACCAAGGAAAATGTCTAGTTGAGATGAAAGGATCAAAGCCTAGAATGAGAGCAGATGTCATGGTGGCTGACTCCTTCCACACAATTGTAGACCCTCTATGCAGCCCAATCCCAAAGTGACTGAGTTTTATGCAGCATCACATGTCTCTAGGCATGCTGGAATGGGACAGATATTTTTTCAAGTTTCAGGTAGTATCTAGGCATGCACAGAAACATATTATTGATGCAAATTTTAATTCCATGAAATGTACTTAGGATAATCACCTTATCCTCTTCTTCCTTACTGGAAACAGCATTCTACAAACTTACAGGTTTTAACTAATTCAATAATTAATTGAACTAAGCACGCATGGAGGGTAAAACACATAAAAAAAAATCCAACAATGGCTGGACACTAGTGGCTCAGGCATGTAATCCTAGCTACTCAGGAGGCTGATATCTGAGGATTGAGGTTCAAGGCAATCCCAGGCAGGAAAGTGCATGAGATTCTTATCTCCAATACACCACAAGAAAATCAGAAGTGGCACTGTGGCTCAAAGTGATAGAGCTGTAGCCTTGAGCAAAATGAGAGAGCTAAGGGATATCTCCTAGGTACTGAGTTCAAGCTCCATGTCTAACAAAAACTAAAAATAAAAAATTCCAAGAATGGCTGAAGCAAGTAAGAAGCACTGAGTAGGCAAAATCAGGCCGGAAAGGAGATGCAGAAGACCAAAAAGTCAGACTAAGGGAGTGGCACTGTGGCTCAAGCAGTAGAGCGCTCACCTTGAGGTGAAGAGCTCAGGGACAGTGCCCAAGCCCAGAGTTCAAGGCCCACCACCACCACCAACAACAACAACAACAATAAAAGTCAGACTAAATGACTGGATTATTCAAAGTAACAGGACAAAAATCTTATTTATATATAGCTAATTGCTTTTATCTTGACATTACTTGAGCCATGCCCCCACCTTCTAGATTTTACTGTACTCCAACAGATGTTGGAGGGGATGTGGCCAAAAGGGAACCCTATTGCACTGTTGGTGGGAGTGTAAACTTGTTCAACCACTTTGGAAAGCAGTATGGAGGTTCTTCAAAAGACTCTACATAGAGCTACCCTACGACCCAGCAATCCCACTTTTGGGCATTTACCCAAAGGATCATAAACAAGGCTATCCTAAAGCTACCAGTACAAGTATGTTTATCTCAGCATTATTTACCATAGCTAAGATATGGAACTAATCCAGATGCCCCACAGTAGATGAATGGATATCTATCTATCTATCCTATCTAGATAGATAGATAGATAGATAGATAGATAGATAGATAGATAGATAGATAGATAGATAGATAGATAGATAGATAGGATAGATAGATAGAAAGAAAGAAAGAAAGAAAGAAAGAAAGAAAGAAAGAAAGAAAGAAAGAAAGAAAGAAAGAAAGATAGATAGATAGACAGATAGATAGATAGATAGATAGATAGATAGATAGATAGATAGATAGATAGATATGCAATGGAATTCTATGCCTCCATCAGAAAGAATGACATTGCCTTATTTATTAGAAAATGGAAAGACTTGGAAAAAATTATATTAAATGAAGTAAGCCAGGCTCAAAGAAACATAGGTCCCATGGTTTCCCTTATATGCAATAACTAGTATATGTGTAGGACAAGCAGAAAAAGTCAAAAGCTATGTACATACGACCAGATAAGATGAGGGTAAGTGAAATGAACCCCAAGATAGGGACACAGTGGTTTTTTCTTTGTTGCTATTGTTTTTAATGTACTTGTAATATACTTTGTGATTTTTTGTTCTTTTTGTATATTTTCCCCCCATGATATAACCCCTGTTTTCACTGCATTTGATTCCAGTTTCCTGCATCCTGAATATATATTTTTATAATTTGGGGAGGGGAAGGGAAATAACAAAATGCTGAAATAAGAATACAGATTGACCCATTGTAACAATGTTGCAGAGGTGGAGAGGGAAGGGATGATAGGGGAAAAACAAAGGAGGAGGTAACAATGCTTAATAGGAAATGTACTCATTACCTTACTCATGTAACTGTAACCACTCTGTACAGTATTTTTACAATAAAAAATATAAACCAAAAAAAATCTCATGTTTTTACCTAGACTGCTGTAATTCTCCTACATGTAGGAGAAAGATGTGATTTAAAGCCTAAGATAAAAAATAATGAAAACAGAAAAATTTTAAGAAAAGTTTTATACTTAGCCTCAAGGTTTATATCAATTTCTAAATAATCAGATATCAAATAACTAATTGACACAGTTCCACTTGTGAAAAATCATATTTTCTGAAAGACAAGCAGTTTGTAGACAAGTATTAATTATAAAAGGATTTTTAAAAAAGAAAAACTATCATGTTACTATACTCAGCATAAATTCTAGGAATGAGAGAATGCTGATTGTTTTCAAGAAAGAAGTGAAGAACAAGGACAAATTAAGGAAAATAAGAAGAATTTCAGACAAGAAAATTTCAGCATGGTGGATAATATCCAGAACAAAATATTATAGCCAATCTCCAGGCTTTACTATAGAGCAGCATTATAGCAAAACATGTGCTTAAAACTTCAGCATGGAAAACATACTTCATTATATCACCTCCAATATCAAATGCATATAATTGTTTATTCAGCATGTAGAAAAGGAAAATTGTGAGAAGAAAACATTTTAACAGACTTTATGAAGAATTGATATGATTATTTCTTTTAAGTTGATTGTTTCCTGCATTTATTTAGTGTTTTGCATTGGTCATTTAAAAATTATCTTTTAATTATCTTTATTAAGTTGTACAAAGTGGTTGTCATTCAACAAATCAGTTAATAAGGACAATACATCTTGATTGATGTCATCCATTTCATCATTCTCTCCATCCCTCCTATTTATTTTCCTAATGTCATATGATATGCCTTGAATATTAGGACTATATTCGCCTCCTGCTTCCTCTCAATAATACTTGTTTCTAAGTTTGATATTTTTTAGCTTGATATTTTTTAGTTTGATATTTTTTAGTTAGAGACAAATTCAAATTCAGAATGATAATATGTAAGAGTTTAAAGATTATACTTTGTTATGACTAAATGACTTTAAAATTTCAATATATTAAGGAAAGTTTCCAAAGTACTATATATCTATAAAATTGTATAGATGATAAGAGTGTAAGTAAAATTTGCTATGCTTCTACTTAGCTAAATAGCTTTGAATAAACTAATTGGTAAACAACGGCATAAAAATAAACGGGTCTTAACTTTATACCCTGACTTTAATGTTGAAACTGTATTTCAATATTATTTCTTCAAAGAATTCAAAAGGAAAAGTATACTTTCCCTATCTTATTACAGATAAGAAGAAGCACTAGGAAGCTTTCATATTTTTATTCTAAAGCACTGCAGAAATTAGCTCATGGCATTGCTTGCTTATTGCATCCAGCTTAGTTCTAATGCATGTGTACAGTTTAGTGTTTTGCTTAAATCATATGCCAATAATTTCTTTCTTCCATGTTCTCTTCTTGGACATTTGTAAAAAGCATCATTATAATTTCAGGCATTTCTATTCTACCTTTGCATTTACTTCCCTTCAATTGTTTTTCTTGATAAATGGAATTTGGCGAATATGATCTTGAATAACAACACAGAAATTCATCAACTGATTGACATCTTGGGAGATTCTGGCAGAGATTATAAACCATTTTTTAAAAAATTGATGTTGAAACAGAAATAGTCTGTGGCTTGTGCTTTCAATCTTAACTCCTCCGAAAGCTGGAAAAGGGAGGATTGCCATTCAAGGCCTGTCTAGACAGAAAAGTTCCTGAGATCCTCTCACAACTTAATAACTTAGTGCAGTGGCAAGAACCTGTCATCCTAGTAGGAGGCTGAGATTGGAGGGTAGTGGTTCCAGGAAAGTCAAGGGAGAAAAGTCTGGGAGACTCCAACTCAACAAAACGAGGCTGGATGCAATGTCATGAGCCTATCATCCCAGAACAACAGGAAGCCTAAAATACAAAGATCATGGTCTGGGCATGTTCCTGGGCAGGAAGCAAAACCCACCATAAAAACAAAAATAACCTGTGAAGAGGCTGGGAAGGTGGCTCAGTGGTAGAGCGCTTGCCTTGCATGCATGAGGCCCTGGCTTCGATTCCTCAGCACCACATAAGCAAAAAAGAAAAAAGCCAGAAGTGGCGCTGTGGCTCAAGTGGTAGAGCACTAGCCTTGAGCTGAAGACCTGGGGGACAGCGTCCAGGCCCAGAGTTCAGGCCCCACAACTGGACCCAATATATATATATATATATATATATATATATATATATATATATATATATATATATATATATATATATATATATATATATATATATATATATAAAACCTGTGAAAACATGTCTGGAAATAAACCTATTAAATATTAATAAAAACCCAGTACCACCAAACAAAACTGAACAACAATAACCATGATGAATACAGATGTTGACCAGTGAAAAAGAATGGAAGACCCATAAATAAGCCAAGGTAAATATATTATCAACTTATATTTGACAAAGAATGAACAAATACATTGAGGGAAAATGTCAGTATCCAAAAAATAAATCCCATTATGGCACTATTTCCACATGTTACATTTGACTTAGAAGATATATACAAAAATACCAAAATAGATTAATGACTTACATGTATGATTTAAATCCATCAAACTCATAGAAAAATTATAAATTACAATATGATCATCATCTGGTAGAATTATTTCTTAAAATATGACACCAAAAATAGAGGAAAATAAGGAAAGATAATCAAGTGAGCCTGTAATTGGAATGAAACTCTTCTGCCTGGGGATGAAAAATATCAATAAAACAAAAAAGCAGCCTATGGAATTGGAGAAGATATTTGTAACCTAGAATGTAAAAGAAATTCACAGAACTCTCTACCAGCAGCAACAACAATAACAAGAAGTAGCCTGATTGAAAATCAACAAATATATGAAGTCATTTTTCCAAAAAATATAAATGACCAGTAGGTATATTGAAGGTTTTCATTGTCACTATCATGGAAATGCAAAATAAACAACAATTATATAGTACCTCATATTATTTAGAAGAATTGCTATTATTTTAAGGATCAAAAGCACAAACAGGGGCTGGGAAGGTGGGTCAGAGGCCAAGACAGTTGGGGGAGAAAAAAAAGGACAAACATTCATGAAGATATGAAGCAAAAGGAATCCTTGCACACACTTGTAATTGGAATGTAAATTGTTAGAGCCAGAATAAGAACACTGGGGGGGGGGGGGGGGGTCTGGGAAGGTGGCTCA
This sequence comes from Dipodomys spectabilis, assembly GCF_019054845.1. Lineage (NCBI taxonomy): Eukaryota > Metazoa > Chordata > Mammalia > Rodentia > Heteromyidae > Dipodomys > Dipodomys spectabilis. The sequence continues at coordinate 4,751,111 of NW_024870814.1, forward strand.
GTGGTAGAGTATTTGCCTCGCTTGCATGAGTCTCTGAGTTGATTCCTCAGCACCACATAAGTAAAAAAAGCCAGAAATGGCACGGTGGCTCAAGTGATAGAGCACTAGCCTTGAGCTGAATAGCTCATGGACAGCGCCCACGCCCAGAGATCAGACATCACGACCGACAAAAAAAATAAATAAATAAAATAAAACAAAACAAAACAAAGAGAAAAACATTGAGGAGCACTCTGAAAAAATCAAAATGGATCCAGAAATCCCATTTCTCTCCTTGGTATATATTGTGAAGTATTGAAATCAGTAACTCAGAGATATTTTACATCCCTTTGCTTCTGACAAGATTACTTACAATGTTAAAGATATAGAGGAATGGAAATAATGTCTATTGATAAATGAATGAATCTATAAAATGAGATATGATTTAATCATGATTAAAAAGTCCCATCAAGCTGGGCGCCGGTGGCTCACGCCTGTTATCCTGGGTACTCACGAGGCTGAGATCTGAGTATCCCAGTTCAAAGCCAGCCCCGGTAGGAAAAGTCCGTGAGACTCTTTTTGTTTTGTTTTGGTTTGGTTTGAATATTTTTATTATCTTTAAGTAGTTGGCTACAGGAATTGCCATTCAACAAAGCCGTTTATGAATTCAGTGCATGTTGATCAATATCACCTTTCAACATCCTCACCCATCCTTCTCGACCCCACCCCTTCTCTCAATTTTCTTTGTTTTTTTAAAATAAGTTTTTTTATTGTGAAAATACTGTACAGAGGGGTTACAATCACATGAGCAACGTAATGAATTCATTTCTTATCAAGAATTGTTGCCCCCTTCTTTGTTTTTCAGCTCCCATCCCTCCCTCCTATCTCCACAACTACACTCCTCCCTCTCCGCCTCTCCCCTACCTAAATTGTAAAGTACGTTTTTCGGCATAGCATCTTGTATATCTCATTGTGCAATGGGTCCACTTGTATCCCTATTTAAACAATTTGTTATTTTTCCCTTCCCCTCCCCAAATTACACCAACATCAAATACAGTGAAAGCAGGGGTTATACCGTGGGGGAGGGACATACAAAGCAACAACAACAACAACAAAATCACATGGTACCTTATAAATACCTTAGAAACAGTAGCAAGAAAGAAAAAACCACTTCTGTCCCTATCATGGGGTTCATTTCGTTTAACTTCAACTTATCTGACCGTTTCTACTTGTCTCAGACACAGACTAGTTATTGCAAATAAGGGAAACCATGGGACCTATGTTTCTTTGGGCCTGGCTTACTTCATTTAATATAATTTTTTCCAAGTCTTTCCATTTCCTAACAAATGGGCCAGTGTCATTCTTTTTTATAGAGGCATAGAATTCATATATATATATATATATATATATATATATATATATATGTTTGTATATCACATTTTTTTGATCCAATCATCTACTGAGGAGCATCTGGGTTGATTCCATATCTTAGCTATGGTGAATAATACTGCAATAAACATCGTTGTGCTGGTAGCTTTAGTATGGCCTCATTTGTGATCATTTGGGTAAATGCCCAAAAGTGGGATTGCTGGGTCATAGGGTAGCTCTATGTGGAGTCTTTTGAGGAATCTCCATACTGTTTTCCAAAGTGGTTGAACAAGTTTACACTTCCACCAACTGTGTAGTAGGGTTTCCTTCTGGCCACATTCCCTCAGCCAGGCCCAGAAAAACATAGGTCCCATGGTTTCCCTTATTTGCAATAAGTACTACGTGTGTAGGACAAGTAGAAAAGATCAAAAGCTATGTATATATGGTCATATAAGATGATGTTAAGTGAAATGAACCCCAAGAAAGCAACTCAAATATTTTTTTTCTTTCTTGCTATTGTTTCTAATGTATTTATAATGTACCATGTGATTTTTTTTGTTGTTTCTTTGTATGTTCCTCCCTCATGGTATATAACCCCTGTTTTCACTGTATTTGATATCGGTGTCCTGCATCTTGTGTATATACTTCTCTAAATTGTTTAAATAGGGATACAAGTTGTAAAAATGAGATGTGCAAGACACTATGTTGAAGAAAGAACTTTACAATTTGGAGAGAAGGTAGTTGTGGAGGTGGGAGGGAAGGGATTATAGGGGAAAAACAAAGTCGGAGACAGCAATGCTTGATAGGATTTGTATTCATAACCTTGCTCATGTAACTGTAACCCCTCTGTACAGTATTTTTAAAATAAAAATGTACAAAAAAAATATATGACATGATTTGAGAATTCATTTGGAGTACTCTATTTTTAAGGTTTGCATTGTATAATCAATCTTTTTTTTCTGTCTTTACTCTTTGAAAATAAGTTATTATGCTCATCCTATATTTAAGCATCAGAGAATCATGTTCCTTCTCCTGTATGGAGTAGCTACATAAATTATTGAGACTTCTTTGAAGAAGATACTATGTCTCTCCCTATGAATTAACTTCTTCTTTGGTGTATTTATGCCAGTACATACTCATGGATATTCATTTTGTGCCTTGAATTATAATCCAATACCATTGTATTTTATTGCTCAGATTATTCTAGCCTTAGCAAGTAAGGGCTCCTTTGATTTCATTTTAGTTCTTTTTTATATAATGAGACTTGCTTCTAATCACTATTATACTTTCTGCTATTTCAGACATCTTTTGAGAATGTTCTCCTCAAGTTTTAGCTATTTCTCCAAAAAGAAAAAAATTCAGGGGCTGGGAAGGTGGCTCAGCGCTTGCCTTGTAAGCATGAGGGCCTGGGTTTGATTCCTCAGCACCACATAAGCAAAAAGAAAAAAGCCGGAAGTGGCGCTGTGGCTCAAGTGGTAGAGTGCGAGCCTTGAGCTGAAGAACTGAGGGACAGCGCCCAGGCCCAGACTTCAGGCCCCACGACCGGACCCCTCCCCCCCAAAAAATCAGTTTTCGGAGAATATTAGGAAGCAAGATGTGTATGTTAGGTATGCTTATTGCTGCTAGGATGTCTTAATTGACAGATAAGGAAACTCATGTATGTATTCACTTGCCTAACGTCCATGTCAACCAATATTTATGTATAAGTAAAACTTAATCAATATTAAGCTAACTAGAATTCTATACCGTGTGGCTTCATCTGGAATACATTAATACGTAAATATCACCTCTTTCATTTGTTATTGGTGACCTTTCCCTCTAACAGTAAGAAACCTTTCATTAATTAACTTAAGTGTAGAATACCAATAAACAGGTGAATCAAAATGCTAATTCATGCTTTAGGAAACAACTGAGACTGAAGTGCTCATATGGAGTTTGTTTCACCTTTCCTCTTACAACCCCTACTGATTTCCAAATTAATGAGGTCAGAAATGTTTCCTACTCTCAAATTCAATGAAGCTGCTTTTAAACTTAGAATTATTAAAATTATTTTAGACACAATCTTCATTACATCCTGAGATATGGAGCCTATACACTGTTTTCTGTTTTTCATGTATTAATTTTCACTTTATTATACAATAAATGCATTTAATGAACACAGAATCATATAATATTATAGCATGATAAAGAAAGTGAGCTGAATTTCATATTTTATACCCTTTCTCCCCATTCTCAGTTATACAAAGTTTGTCTGCAGTTTTGACTTGTCCAGAATGTTACATAATTGGAATCATGAATGTAGTCTTGTAATTTGCTGATTCCACATACCAGTGTGAAGATATCCCAGGTATAATTTTATGAGCATCCTGTTTCTGTGATTTGTTGTTTATCTCTAATTTTGGGAAATTGTCAGCCATTGTCATTTCAATTATATCTACATTATTCTCTCTTCTTTAGATTATCTGGTTTGAAATCATTTGGAATTATTTCACATTATCTTGGTTGTTTTGTTCCTTAGCTACATGTTTTTGTTTCCTATTTGCACTAAATCTAGGAAGTTTATTTGGACATATTCAAGCTCACTGTTGTTTTCGTTTTGTTTTTATTTAAAGGTGATGAAGGGTTACTGTTGCATAAAGTAAGGTAATGAGTACATTTCTTTTTTAACAGTGTTAACCCCTCCTTCATTTTCTCCCACTTTTCTCCTTCCAACTCTACACCACCCCAAGTTGTAAAGTTCATTTCCAACCTAGTATCTAGGAAGTATCACCCTTTGTCCCACCATATCTGCGATTTTCCTTCCCTTCTGCCAATTAGATAAACTTATATACAAGGCCAATAGCTAGGTGCATATGACCATATAAACTGCAGCTTGTCAAAATGAACTCCAAGAAATGGAAACAAGAGGTTCTCATAATGTACTGTTTTCAGTTTTTTTTTCTTTTTTTCCCTTTTCTGGTTTATGCCTCATTGTCACTGTTTGTTTTCTTCTGTCTTTTTATTCAAGCCACCGTTCATAGCTTTCATTTATCTCTATTACAATGATTGGAGTCTACATTTTTTTATTTTTAGAGTTTCTATCACCTTTCTATATATAGAGCTATATATATATATATATAATCTGATAATTTTCATGTATGTTATGTGTGTTATTCCTAAATCTAGTCTTTGCTCAATACATCTCTTCAGACAGCTTTAACCTTTCACTTAGAATAATTTAATTTTTTGCTTGGATAGCATACACAATATTCTGGGTAATAAGAACAGAGAGATAAAGAGTTTAAGATGAGGATTTAGGTTACACTGCTTCCATATATGTAGGTACCAGATGCCTGTGACCTCTCTTCAGTCAGTTCTTACTTTTTAAATTTTCTTTTTTTTGTGGTTTTTTTGTTGATATGGAAGTAAATTGTGCATGAGGGAAGGATTCTGTATCCTATGAATAAATCTCAAATCCTTGGTAAGCCTATGTTACTAAGCCTAGGCAACTTCCACAGTGACTTCAGATTTCTCTTTCCCTGCTTAGGTAAAAGAATAAAGAAGAGTTGGAATTGTTAAATATACTTTTTCTTGTAGGGATAAAATTTTAGTTCAATACTTTCCCCAAGAGAATCAGACTTTGTTAAAGAGAGCTCTCTAACTTCAAAAATGTTTATTTAGCTTTGCTCCTACAAGAGTTGTGGGGGGGACTTTTGCTTCTAGTACAGTGTGCATGTTGATTTAGTGGGTCCTTGAAGAGCTGATGTGATGCTGGCTGGATCTCCAGGGTGATGATAACCTTGTTCAAGAGGGAAGGCCTAATAGGCATTAATTAGGTCATCTTTGTGTCTGGGTTGATGTTGGTCTTTCTGAACAGCTTGACTCTTACAAGAATAAGTTACTTTACATGGGAGTAAGTTGTTGTAGTTAGACTTGGCCTTCTACTTCGTACATTTTACACATGGAAAATGTCCACTTTTCTTCTTGACCATGCTGTGATGCAGCCCAGTGAGCCCTTGCTGGAGGCTGCACAATGTTACCTACACCTAAGAACAGAATCATGAGGCATACAAAACCTATTCCTTAACCAATTATTAGAAGTAAGGTATATTTATTAACAACAATGCAAAATTAAATAAGACATATCTTAACCATAAGATCATTGTATGTTTCAAGATATAAATCTGACAAAATTTAGGCAACATTTTTGAGATTCTTATTTTCATGCTAGTTCATGTTCTACCTCTATCTAGCACACCATATGCAATTATGAGATGCCATGAAATGAGTAAAAGAATATGGATAAGCTCTGAAGAAACATAGATGATTCCTGGGTGTTTTGAATGTGGAGATGATTGCATGTAAAGCATGTCTTACTCTTTAATTTCTAGAACTCAATACCTAGTCTTCATAACATGTAAGCCTCTTTGAGCCCAGTTCTTCCCTAAACATCTACATAGAAACAAGTGTTTTGCAGAAGGAAGTCTAATTATTTTCATAAAAAGTTTATTTACCTTCATAATTTTGTTTAAACATTTTCTTTAACAAATAAAAAGTAAATTATGTGCTGTAGCAGAGAAAAAGCATGAAGAAATATATAACAGCTTTAAAGAGTCTTGTCAAAAGGGACAAAGTGTTCATTTTTAAACTCAAGAAAGAAGAATCATCTAGCAACTTACAATAGGAAAGAGAAAAGGAATTAAATCTTTCCAAAAAGTAATACATTTCTAAACTGAGTAAATAAAAATTCAGGGAGAAGATTTGCATGCCATTGGTAATAACTGTAAACCATATGAATGATTTCCTCAAGAGATTGTTTCTACATCAAAGGCAAATCAATATAAATGCCTATATTAAAAAAGCATCACACTTTGCTTTCAAATGAGATCATGTCAGTTCTTTTAAATAGTGGGTGAGTGCCAAAATTGGCAGCATTTTTTATTTTTCAAAACATATGATGCTTTGGAAAATTCCATTCATATTTTTAAAAAGACAGAATCTAATATACAAAACAGAAGACCTTGATTTCTATGAAGATAACAGTATTCAGAAAAGAATTTTGTGGTTTTTCCTGAGTTGCCCTATGCAATGTCAAATCAATAGCGATATTGACATTAAATTTGGCCTTGCATTTCTACATGCAGTTGTAGAACTCAGAGTCAGAACTGGTCATATTTGTATAAACAATAAAAAATAAACACAACTAAGTAAGCAAAAATCAACATTTTCAGCTATCTGTGCTTTCATACTATCAATTAAAGAATCGCTTAAATTTGTTACACAAGAAAAATAGTTGCATTAGAAAAAGGGACAATATATTTGAGGTTCTAAATGCTTTTTATCTTGCTTATCAAGACAATCTAAATTGTTATCTCATTAGCTATATATCATTGCTTTTTTTCCTATCTTCATTCCCTTCTCATCTTTTCCGAGGCATAAGAAAATCTATGCACTTTCTGGATTACATATGTATCCATTGGTTGCCATATTTCAGCATTTCAGTTTTAAACTCAGTTTCCTTCTGATTACAGGGTCTGAGCTATATTCCTACATATAACATTCCTACATTATAACATATAACATTCCTACATTATAACAGTGATGACAGAGGGGTTACAGTTACATAAGTAAGGTAACGAGTACATTTCTTTTGGAACAGTGTTACACCCAACCTCATTTTCTCCCCCTTTCTATTCTCCTCCCTGACTGCCCTTCCCCCAAGCTGTAAACATCATTTCCAACTCAGTGTCTAGTGAATATCACTGTTGCATTGGTTCACCCTTTGTCTCACCATTTCTGTGATTCTCCTTCTCTTCCCCAAATCAGATAACTTGTATATAAGACAAAGGGTACTGAAATCAGAAACAGTGACCACAGGGAATAAACCAGTGGAGGAAAAAAAAAGACAAAAGAAATAACTGCAAATAGTACACTAAAAAAGAAAAAGAAAGACAGAACAAGAACAACAAATACCCTCATCAGAATTCTGTAGCAAAAGTTATTTCCAAAGTGACTTTTAGAAAAATAAAAAGTCATTTTTCCAAGTCATTAATAGAACTTCAAATGCAAAAAAAAATATCATGCACTTATAACAATTGCGGAACCTTAAAAAAATCTGATATAATAATAGATTGAAATCATTGGGCCTAACTCCTTTATTTTTGTTTGATAATCATCAGAAAACCAAGTGCTATTTTTCCAAAAATCGGGAACAACTCGTAGTTGACTTGTCAGACTTTTCATATTTTTATTTATTTTCCCTGTGTTTCTTAGAAGATTTGTTTATTTCTCCTTAAGTCACAATAATTATCTTTCAAATGCTGAAGTTTTTGAATTTTTTAAGTTAACTTTATATGTAAAATACAGAAATTATTTGTGACTGTGCTTATAATACACCATCTCAGCAAATACACAAAGAATGTAAATTAATCTTTTCATAACCATGTTGAGAAATTGGTAATCTTATTGATTTCAAACAAAACACTCTGGTGAATCTATGAAGGAAGTGCTTCTTTAGTCTTGGTGTCTCTTATCTCTGACCCTTATCTATATTACATACAGTAACACTTCATTCTATTCTTGACCTCCCTTTGTCTTTGCTCATGCAAACAGAGATTCTTTCTCCTATGGATTGTTAAAGACCAAGTTTTTGTAGCTATCCGATTCTTTAGTAAAATCCTGCATGATTAGCAGTTTTAAATTTTAAATGAGGATGGGCATTTGATAATTAGTGAACCTTTTATTCAAACCTTGGGAATTCACATGGATAACAGATGAACATAGAAAAACTAAGAGGCAAGATGGATATTTAACAAGCCCATTTGAGTGTTATTTCCCAAAAAATAATATTGCCAACAACAGTCAAAAAATTCGCTAAGAAAGTTAGTAAGCACATATCAGAAAACTATTTTCTGTAAGGAAATGAAACATTTTGGTTGTAAAATCAAAATTACAATACCTTGTAATGAACTATCACACAGGTGCAATTCCTTACAACAACAAAATTATAATTATGGGCAAACAGCTTGGTGCGTTCTAACTTTATTGGTTTTTAAATTATATTTTAAGGAATAAAGAGAAAAGAACAATTCTTTTCTTGTTTTCTTTATCCACCTTGCTACAACTTTAAAACCTTCTGCAATGTTCACCAACATATATTCCAAAAGTCATTTTTAGCTAAAAAGAAAACTGATTACAATTGAAAAAAGTGAGTTTATTTTGCTAAATATTTTTCCATTAAAAAGAATTTTAAAATAAAGATTGCTTTGTAGTATTAAAAAACAAAGCCTTTTCTAAAGCCAATTGCTTGAACTTCTTGTCCTCATAATCATACTAGTTACTACAGTATTAGTTTTACTATTTAATCTAAACAGAAATTTGGGAGGAATAATGCAGGTTTATTTAAGGCATTCTCAGATGAGTTTCAATTTCTAATTTTTGTAAGAAACCATACTATAAAGCAAATTATGTCCCCAAAGAGCTCATATCTTGAAGCTCTAACTGCTCCCCCACTTACCCCAACTCTTTCAGACTGTATTGAATTTTAGGTCTTTCTGGGACTAATTGAGGTTAATAATTGTTCTAGGATTGGTGACCTAAGGAAGAGACACATTTAAAATTTTTCTTTCTCTTTGAATGTGTAAATCACTTCATTTATTTTCTCTCTGTGTCTGTCTGTCTCTTTGTCTTTGTCTGTCTCTCCCTCTCTCTCCCTGCTTTGTCAGGGCATGATTATTCACATCTGTTACGTGAGTGGTGGAACATCTCAGCTTGAAGCCAGTCCAGAAAAAAATTAGTGAAATCCCATCTCAAACAATAAGCTGGGTATTAGAATATACGGCTATTATCCTAGATATGTGGGCAAACATAAAATAAAATAATTGGGATATCTTATTCAAAATAGAATCAAAGCAAGGATCTGAGGGTATGGCCCATGTGGGAATCTACCTGCCTAGAAAATGCATATATCTGAATCTTGAATTAAAATCTAGTACTCCCAAAAGAATAGGAAAAAGAGGGCTGGGAATATGGCTTAGTGGTAGAGCGCTTGCCTAGAATGTATGAAGCCCTGGATTCAATTCCTCAGTACCGCATAAACAGAAAAAACCAGAAGTGGTGCTGTGGCTCAAGTGGTAGAACGCTAGCTTTGAGCAAAAGAAGCTCAGTAACACTGCCCAGGCTCTGAGTTCAAGCCTCAAAACTGGCAAAAAAAAAAAAAAGAATAGGAAGAAGGAGAAAGACAAAGATGAAGATGAGGATGAGAAGGAGCAGCTATCTATATCTGTGAACAAGTCAGACAGATGTCAGAGGCTGACCAAGTTGGCTTTCTAGTCTCAGATGAGTCTGTCCAGTACTCAGAAATGTAAGAGAATAAATTTTTTTTAGTTTAAGATCACCCATTTCTTCCTATTTTATTAGGTACTGTGAGCTGACTCATACCTTATACTTATTTGAAGTTGTGATACGTGCCATATTTGTAGATGGATATTGACTCACCTGAAGTTTCAGATAAAAATAGATATTTTTTTCTGAAACAAAACTGCCTTAAAAGACGTTTTCTTGTCAATCTTCATACATTAGTAAATGTAACAAAATTCCAGAACAGGGGAGCCTACTTGCTCTGCCTACCTAGAGTACTAGATAACTGTCCATCCTTGGTTCAGAACTGTTAGTCACTATCCAGGAATACTGGGACCAAATACCCTGCAATCTACTACCTGAGAAGCTAACAGTTGTGTTTCAGCAGAGACTCATAGCCTAAAGCCTCTGATCAGGACACCTATTTCAGGAACATTCTGAGGACTCTCCATTGAAATGTAGGTGAGAATAGGTGTGTTAATTTATCACATTTTTACTTTTTAGAACAAATGATATATCAATCTATATTGATATACTAGCTGAGTACAAAACATCTCTCTGCTATATTATGTTAGACTTGTCATAAACAATATCAAAATATCCATCAAAACCCAATGGCAGCATTTCTTTGAATGTAGTGAGCACATGAAATAACATTCTTGGAAGGAGAAATTGCTTTCTAAGCTGCCACATTCCCATTATCTGAGTTGATCTTACTAATATTATACAATTATTTATTATGAGAGCAAACCAAGGTTTTGGAAAGCAGCTATATCATTCATGGATAAACAGAGAGAGAGAGAGAGACAGACAGACAGACAGAGACAGACAGACAGACAGACAGACAGACAGAGGAAGAGAGAGAGAGAGAGAGAGAGAGAGAGAGAGGGAGGGAGAGGGAGGGAGAGGGAGAGGGAAAGAGATTTCTTTCTCAAAGACAGGCAGGCCTGTGCTAATTAGAGCCCATACTATTTGTGTCACCCTACTGAGAGCATCAAACAGAGCATCAAACATAGCCTCTGTGACTGTTTATTGCATGTGCTAAGCTGCCTGGCTGTTGGAAAGATTAAATATTTACTTAAATGTTTGAGATTATGTGGGTGAGGGTGGTTATGGATCATAATAACAGCTGAATTGCTAGATTAATTTAGGCAAAAGCCCTTCCCGATGTAGGCATATTCATCTAATCCCTTGAATAGTCAATGTCAGACTGTAACTTGAACTTCTTGCCCTCATAATCATACCAGTCACTTCTTTATTATTCATTTTACTACTTAATCTAAACAGAAGTTTGGGAGAAATGATGCAGGCTTATTTAAGGCACGCTCAGATGGTTTCCAATTTCTGTTTTCATTCTGAATTCTGAAACTATGTCATGAAAATAAGCACATAAATTCAAATAAAGGTAAATAAATATTGGATGTAACAACCTTGCTTGAAAGACCATTGGTGTAGACTGAGATGACTGAAAATGCCCATAAACATGAGACTGGTTTTCAGTGAATACAGAAACGAAAGTGTCCTGAACGCGACACTCACTGACCCAGTCCTGATTAAGATTAAGTATTGCTACCTAAATTACAGTTTTATTTCCTGAACTGATTCCTATAGGAATAATAGCTCAAAATTTAATTTATATGTACAATCTAAGTACTTCCCTTTATATAGTCTATTTTTTAAACTGTCCACATAGTGGTCAAGTTGTCAACTGTCTATATTGAAAATGAACCTTACAATTTAGGGGGGGAAGGAAAAGAAGGGGAAGAATGGGGGAGAAAGTAGTTGTAAAGGTGGGAGGGAAGGGATTGTAGGGGAAAAACAAAGGAGAAGGCAACAAGGCTTGATAGGAATTGTACTCATTACCTTGCTCATGTAACTGTAACCCCTCTGTGCAGTATTTTTACAATTTAAAAACATATTGAATTAAAAAAAGATTGTCAACTGTCATCTCCTCAAAATATCAACCAAAAACCTAATAAACAAATTATAGTCATTAGACTTATAGCAGTGTGAGGAAATACCAGTTTTAAACAGTATAAATAGTTTCTTGGAGTGCAATGCAATGGAAGATACTTATAGCATTCTAATGACTAGCCTGAATCATTTTGAAGCTTTCTCTAGTTGCAAAATTGGTAAGTAATGGACAAAACTTGTGTGAGGATCATCTCAGATGGACAAGAACAAAATAGATGTGCTGAAAGTAAGAGTTGAAAACCATATTAAGTAAGTAATTTTAGTTGGTCCTATATACCAGATGTAAGTAGTTTTTGCTTCTGGTGACAGTCCTGAGACTTGAACTCAGGGCCTGGGTGCTGTCCCTGAGCTTCTTTTGTTCAAGGCTAGAACTCTACTTTAGCTCTACTTTTGCTCAAGGCTAGAGCTCTACTTTAGCCAAAGCTCCACTTCCAGCTTTCTTGGTAGTTTTAGTGGAGATAAGAGTCTTATAGACTTTACTACCCAGTTTGGGTTGGAACCATGATTCTTAGATCTCAGCCTATGGAGAGGATTACAGGTGTAAGCCACTGACCCCCAGCTGTAAGTAGTCTTTGAACAAAGCAATTAATTCATTTTTTGCCTGGTTATGGTGTGGTGTTGCTGACCACTGAAACAAGAAGGAATTTTATATTTGGATCAAAAGCCTCTTTAATTTATTTCATACAACAAATAACATTTGTGTTCAAGGATTTTTTTCTGCCAAGATATCTTGCTGTCGAAGAGTTCCATGAGCAAAATAATGTAAAGAAGGAATAAATACTGAACTAAAAACAAAAACAAAAACAGATTTTTTCACATTCTTCAAATTTAAAACTGCCTTTTCAAGTATTCACAATAGCAAATTCCATTAGTAATTGTAACCCCTCTGTACGGTATTTTCACAATAAAAAAAATTAAAAAAACGGGCCTTGGGCTATCATGGATAATTAGCACAATATGGTTTCTAATACAACAAAAGAAGTGATGTTATATTTTTAAAATATATAATAATATGTTCTTAGATTCCCATCATACACTATGTCAGACACAGAGATGTGTATGCCTATGCCTGTCAACTGTGAAGCCTGAACAAATATAGCAATTTAAGGTTTGGATTCCATTTTGTCCGGGAACCATGTCAGTAACTCCCCTTGAGCCCAAATTCCAGGAAATCAGCAACTCCCCTTGATCACCTTGAGTCCAAATTCCAGGAACATCCCCCTTTACAGAAAATTCAGCTAACCACAGCTAATCAGCAGATAACAGGATAAGGACCACTCTGTCAGGGTTCAGACCATCTGCTCCAGCCAATCATTTCGAAGAGCATCAGCCCCATGAACCAGCCAATCCCCAGTACCTGGTCTGGTCTCACCACTGGTTACGCTAATCATCTTTTAGAATTATTTTATGATTTTTTCCGCAGTGTGATATGATTTGTTAAGTGTTACAATGATGCATAGAAGTCCCTAAAAACCCTATAAAAACCTTGCTAGAGGTAGGGTCGGGGGTCTGAACTCTGACCCGCTGCGTCGGTGATGGTTGTGAGTCCAGGCTGGAGTTTGTAATAAACGACTCTCATGTGCTTACATCGGAATCGGCTCCTTGGTGGTCTTTAGAGATCCTTATCTAGGCATAAGACAACAATGGCTGAACTAAAGAGCAATAAATTCATGAGTTATGTCAGTTGTCTTGGCATTAATTTGCCAAGTACTACTGAGATTACTTGATAGCCTAGACAATTGGAAACAAGTTTATTACTCCAAACTTATTTATTAATACTAACTTTCAGTTCTCATATCATACTTCAGAATATAGAGATTATAAGTTAGCAAGTGGTGGCCATGATGTTCATAGAGACCTTGGCAAGAGCAAGAGCAAAGTGGATACAGCGGAGTCATTGGAGATGGTCAGAGAATGTTCTAGTTAGGAGCTCAGTCATAGAGCTGTTAACATATAGCGATATCAGAGTGCACAGCTGCTCCGAGGTAACATGTGGTTCAGGCTCAGAGTTGAGACTTGTCATGAAGGGTTTTTTTGGCTTTATTGAATCCCAGCAGAGGACAAGTTGAGTAGACACATAATGTGATATAATCAAGCAGAGTTGAAGCTCCAGGGACAGAGTCTGGAACTCATGTCTGTCCATCCTCTATATAGACTCTGGATGATTGCATGTTAGCTGAATGTAGAGCATACATCCTTTCTTTTATATGATTCTGATAGAGTGTCACCAGTCACTGTGTCTGGTATGTTTGATAAGTTCATGAGTTGTTTTTCTTTTTTATTTAATCCAATATGAATTTGATATGTATATGAGTCCATATGGTTTATATTTAATTTGATAAGGTCGTAATAATTTATATCATTAAATTATTTATTAGTCTGTTCAGATATTGGTTGTTTACATGAATAAATGCAGAATCATTCTGTTTGGACAATTAAACTCAAGGTAGAGGAGGTTAGGTCAAAATTATTGCTTTGTTGTGTGTGTCAAACTAGGCACAATCTTAAAGCAGCTGCTCTGTCTCACGCAGAGTACTGCACAGGAGACCCACAGGATTATTGCTGCATATTGTTTTTTAAACAACTCATACAAATGCCACAGAGAAAAGTTCACATGATTCTCTTATAGTTATACTCAATGTTCCTCTTAAAGAGTTTTCTAGAACTATGTAAATTTCAATGAGTCCAAATATAATTTTGTACCATGATTAGCATATTTGCAATACACATATTATGCACTAATACTTAGATCAGTTATTCATAGCGTTATATATTAGCTTATAGGAAAATACTGATCATAGTGCATGATAAAATTAAATGATCACATATATGTTATATATATATTATATGGGTGACTTTGATTTAATTATTGCCACATTAAAATAATATAATTTAATACTCATATAGAAATTCATACTGCAGTTTCATAATCTCAGCTTCACAAATACCATATGATAATAGTCACAATTTATTTTAAGTTATTCAAGCTGCATAAAAACAAAATAACTTTGGGGATTTAAAATTCTCTGCAATATATGTAGCGTTAGCTATTAAGTTCAATTTATTTTACTTATTTTCTACATTTATTCCTGATTTAGCTTTTCTAGTAATAATGCTTACAATGGTGCATTGTACAAAATGTAATATTTTATATCACAAAACTTACTGAAGAGCATATAATCTAAGTATTTTATTATAATTTGAAGGCTGTTTTAAATGGAAAGTAATTTTACTTTTATTGCTTATTTTAATATTCAAAATACAGTTTTCTACTTATATAATGTGGAAATTAATTTGTGTTCAGAGAAAAATATTGGATTGATGAAAAAACTGATTACCCTTTTTTTTGAATTGTGACTATATAATTTTATTTTTTTGTTCGGTCATGGGGCCTGAACTCTGGGCCTGGGCGCTGTCCCTCAGCTCTTCAGCTCAAGGTTAGCGCTCTACCACATGAGCCACAGCGCCACTTCTGGTTTTCTGGTGGTTTATTGGAGATAAGAGTTTCACGGATTTTTCCAGCCTGGGCTGGCTTTGAACCATGATCCTCAGATCTCAGCCTCCTGAGTAGCTAGGATTACAGGCATGAGCCACCAGTACCTAGCTATATAAAATTTATCTCTAAGTAAAAGAAGTAGATATAAGGGTTCATTGTTGCTACTTCCACTTCCCAATATTTGAGTTACAGAATTAAAGTAATCAGAACACCTGGCTTCTTCTTGGACATAGTCCTATCCTTTTCCTCACTGTCTACTTCTCCCCTCTCTCCTTCACCCCCTCTCTCTACTTCTCCTCTCTCTCCCTCTGTTTCTGTCTCTGTCTCTGTCTCTCTTTTTGTCAGTGCTATCTTAAGTCCATGAGACCCAGGCTGCATAGCAGCTGGTCTTATAGCCATCATGACTCATTCTTAAAACATAATTATAAAAATGGATTTAAAATGAACTAGATGTGGATGAAGAAGGCAAGGAATCATTTTATTGTTGTTATAAAGATATATAGAGAGTTTACAGTTATAAGGAACTTTTAATGCCTATTTTAACAGAGCTCATGATGTTGGGAAAAATGGATTTATACAGAATAAAGTAGTAGGACTCAGCAGAAAATGTAGAAGCTAACCGGAAACAAATTCTTGAACTAGAAACAAACAAAATATAAAACCTAAATGACCTCAACAGAGGAACTTACATTTGTTGATATATTAAAGGAAGGAGCTATATGAAAACAGAGAAATGAAAACTACCAAGTGTTAAAAACTAAGATTTAAAATAGAAAAGTAAACAATTTCTCAGGGACATTAGGAATAATTTTGAAAAACAGAAAAATAGGAAAGAAAGAAAGGAGTAGAATGGGGTCAAGGGAAAGAGATAGATGAATGCAGAGGTGGGAGAATGGAGTCAAAAATTCATCCAAAATTTGTGATTTAAACAACCAACACAGATATCAGTGAGGAAAAAATGATATAAAATATTACCATCAAATTTCACATTCACAGAACATATCTTTGAAAAATGATCACACAGAGTCAATTCAAGATAAGTGAAAACTAAAAAATACTTTTCTATGAACTTTCTAACAAGAATTGTTAAATTTCTTCAAGGAAATGAAAGAATATATTTAGAAGCAACAGGGATTGTAAGAGAAAAACAAAGAAGGGGGTAACAATGCTCCATAAGAAGTATAATTATTACCTTACTCATGTAACTATAACCCCTCTGTACAGCATTCTTACAATAAAATAAAAATAATATATATAAAGCTTCAGATAGTGATATCAGAGTGCACAGCTGCTCCAAGGTAACATGTGGTTCAGGCTCAGAGTTGAGACTTGTCATGAAGGGTTTTTTTGGCTTTATTGAATCCCAGCAGAGGACAAGTTGAGTAGACACATAATGTGATATAATCAAGCAGAGTTGAAGCTCCAGGGACAGAGTCTGGAACTCATGTCTGTCCATCCTCTATATAGACTCTGGATGATTGCATGTTAGCTGAATGTAGAGCATACATCCTTTCTTTTATATGATTCTGATAGAATGTCACCAGTCTCATATGATACATATGAGAATAATATAAAGAGATATTTCAATTTTTTTTTATTTATTTCTCCATCGTGGGGCTTGAACTGGGGGCCTGGGCACTGTCCCTGAGTCCCTGAGGTACAAGGCTACCTCACTACCACTTTGAGCCATAGCACCACTTCTGATTTTCTGGAACTTAATTGGAAATAAGAGTTTCATGCACTTTCTTGCCAGGGCTGGTTTTGAACCCCAATACTTAGGCTGAGTAGCTAAGATTACAGGCATGAGCCACCAGCTCCCAGCATATTTTTATTTTAAATATATAGAACTCTCTCATGCAAAATGATAAAGTCATCATCAGAATTTCTACTCTGTGTAGATTTAATGCTTATGACAACTTTAACATCAATTGAATTACGGATTATACTCTTTCAGGGCTTCAATGTTTTAAGTGTATTTGTTCAATAGGAAGTAACAGATGGGTGAAATTTTAAAAGATACATTTAAATCTATAGAGCAAAAGTAATGACATTGTTAAAATGTCAATAGATAATTTTAAATGGTATTATAAAACAATACTATTTAAAAGCTGCAAAAAATAGCAAGAACAAGACCAATGAAAGGGATAGATCTCATTCTAACATATTCCAGCATATCAGTACACACATGTGCACTATTGCAATTAAATACAAAACAAGTATTTCAATGTAGAAAACACTAAGACTCATTTAAATATTAAAAAGGAATATAGATTTTGTGTGGTGGTTCATGCCTATAATCCAGAGTACTCAAGAGGCATTAGTTGATATATATATGATTCTATATAGGACCATATGTATATGCACACAAATATAATACTTGAAGTATGGTATATGCAAGGGGAAAATCCTAATAGTGTAATTCTTTTTTTTTTTTTTTTTTTGTCGGTCGTGGGGCTAGAACTCTGGGCCTGGGCGCTGTCCCTCAGCTCTTCAGCTCAAGGCGAGCGCTCTACCACTTGAGCTACAGCGCCACTTCCGGTTTTCTGGTGGTTTATTGGAGATAGGAGTCTCACGGTCTCTCCTGCCCGGGCTGGCTTTGAACCGCGATCCTCAGATCTCAGCCTCCTGAGTAGCTAGGATTACAGGCGTGAGCCACCAGCGCCCGGCTTCTTTTGAACAACTAAATTACAGAAAGTTGGTTCTTGAGGTGTCAGGGGAGGGGTGTCAGTAAACAAGAGGGGACAACTCAGGGACTATGGAATGAATGAAGAGAGGAAGAATGGGAAAATGCAGACAAAATATTCAGTGTGTATATGTGAAATGGAACTAGGGAAACTGAGGGGATGGGTGGGTCAAGGACAGATGAGAAGAGGGTGACATGGATCAAGGTTCATTGCACCTACAAACTGATGGGTTGAATTAAATCCCTTAATAAAATTACCTAAAGATAACAAAGGAAAAAAAAGACACCCCCCTACACACACACACACACACACACACACACACACACACACACACACACACACACACAGCAAGCCTTTCTGCTCAGACATGACTTCTGTCTTTTTTTCATGCCTCCAACCCCCAGAGATCTCCCCAACTCCATTAATTAAGCAAAGTGCCAGCTGACTATGTATGGAGCCAGAACACCGGTGGAGGCTTACACTCAGATTCACAGACCCAGCACTGCTTGAGTGGAGACGGTCTCACGGTTGGTATGTTCACTGCTGCAAATGGATGAACAATTCTCTAGTGACCACTGTGACCCAGCTGTTTACTTGAGTGGAGTGAGTAACCTGTTTCTCCTGAGATGCCCTGCCCCACACTGTTGCCACATGATCAAACAGACCCACCCACCTGGAAAGAGCCCATCCTCAATTAACCCCACCCAACTTGAACAACCATCCATCTCCCACCCATGCTGGGAAGGAGATCATTATGAGATTACTGCCTTTCAATGTTTCCAAAGGAACCCTACCTACCAGAAGCTGAGGTTATCACCTCCCCAAGCAGCTTCCTTGAAACTTCTGGTGCGCCTGCAGCTGGACAGTCAATCCAAGCTCCACTGTTGCTGCCCAGCACTGGGAGCCGCAGTATGCCCATGATGTTTCTAGAGGGGGACTGAAGGCATGTCCATTCACGGAGAACGAGGACCATGCACACCAGAAGCCACAGAACACTTCGGGCCAGACATTAGAAATTTCCCATGTCTCCAATGAGAGTCAGTTTATCCACACCTTCTTCTCTCAGCAAGAAGAAATAGACTGGTTCTTTCCCTTTTCCCCTCGCGATCATTCCCTTTCTCAATAATTATTCTCTTCTTTTTCCTATACTTCATCCCATGTACTTGCTATATGCTTCTTGTCAGCTATGAATTATTCTGTCAGATAAAAAATAACCTTTATTATATAGTAACATAAAAATATGCTGAGCAAACAAAACCTTTTTCTCATGGCAAACAGAACTACTACTACCAGAAATATTAAAGGAAATCCTACAGATGGTAGGATAATGACAGAT
This sequence comes from Dipodomys spectabilis, assembly GCF_019054845.1. Classification (NCBI taxonomy): domain Eukaryota; kingdom Metazoa; phylum Chordata; class Mammalia; order Rodentia; family Heteromyidae; genus Dipodomys; species Dipodomys spectabilis. The sequence goes on from NW_024870814.1 coordinate 4,770,282, forward strand.
AGAAACTTAAAGGCTGAGTAAAGGTATGAAGAGTTTCAGAATTAGCCAGCATATGTATGCATATGAGATATTTATTTTCTCATTTAAAAATTTTTAATTTGGTAAAGAATAATATCTCCCACATTAAAAATTTAATTTATTAAATAATCTAATTTCCGAGTTGATAAATTGGTGTTTAGAAATCAAAGATATCATTGGTATTATCTGAGTTTTAAAAATTATACATCATTTTCCCATCCCACTCAAAACTATTTTACAAGATTTAAAGTTATTCATGAAATACATTGAATTTTTTAAAAGATCTGTGTATGGGAGAGTAAGCACAGAAGATAAAAGGAGATATTGTATTTTAAGTTGTTTTGCATAATGTATATGAAAATGTATTAGTCTAATTCATTAACATATTGTGCCACTACCTGATTTTTGCTGCAGTATTAAAATATCTGTATAGTTAATGTTCCAAGAGTATTATAATTTTTAAAATTTATATATTTTATACTCATCTCTATCTTATAAGCTTATACTTAAAGAAAATAAACTTTGTTTAAAATCTATCATTTTCAACTTTGTTGTACTTATTATATTGATGTGGTATATTTATGTGTCTTATAGTTAGGATTTCAGTTTCTGAAAGGATTGTATTGATAGTATTAGGTGATTTTTCATTCTCCCTGTTGTCCTTCCTCAACATTCTCTAATTTTCACTCTCAAACATTATAGGAGAATATGCTTTGCTTGAGATAAGATAGGAAGCTTTCACGTAGCAAGCCAAACCAGATGTCCTGGAGGAAATACTTTATTTAAACACTTTGAAGAATGATGGATTTTGCAGTGTCACCTGTTCACAATGGCATTCACGGGGAATTGTCAAGAGCAGTTTCATCCTTAAAAGATACACCAAATGCCTCTTTTAAAGATTTAAATCAGACTGTAGAAATTTATGCCCACTTGCCAGTTTATGATATTTTACTTTCAGTCTTCCTAAGCTGTTAAAGACACATATATGTATATCATAAGCTAGATGTCCTTCGAGTTTAATTAAATGAAAAATATCATCCGTAATTGTATTTCTAAATTTGTAATTTTTATATAATTTTCATTGGGTACTTTGTCCTCATTTACTCTCTTTATAGGACTTATTATTTTACAGCCTAATTAATGTATTAACTGTGATGAAGTCCTGCAAATGCTGTTTAAGACCTGACATGATACTCAGATATGTTTATAATTTTATATCAAAACTCCTCCATATGAATGGTTGCTATGACTACATTCAGGATTTTCTAGAATACCTAGGAACTTCCTAAATACTTTAACTTCTGGTTTATAGTAAAGTATAGATTATACTGGGGTATGAGTTGAGAGGGGTTTGGCTAACAAATTTGAATCTTTATACTGCATGTCTTTTGCATCAAATATTTCAATCATTTTATAGGTCAGGGTGACTTTTCTAGCAAGTGGCATCACAATTCACTTAGTGCATACTTTATTCAGATCATGTAACTTGCTGCAGAAATTCTTGAACCAGACAAAACACAACAGTCCTTATCCATGCAAAAAGCTACTTAAATTTCTTTTCTTGTCTTTTGTACCCTCATATTCTGCCCTTCTGAGCATGCTTTTTAACTCTTCTAAGTTGCTAAAGGAGAAGAGCTATTTTATGTTCACGGATCAACTTTAGGAACTTTCAAATGTATTTATGCATTCTGCATATTGGATAGTACTTAATTGACTTGCAAAGCCTGCCAAATTTCAAAGCTTCTTGTCTGATTCATAGTGTAAGTTTTTATAATTAATCTCCAAGCATATCAGCAAATCAACACTCCTACCTCTGTACTTTACTTCAAATGTCTGTTGGTTTCTTCTAATGCCAAGTCAATTTTCATTCTCTTTTATTATCTATTCAGTTGTAACATGTAGATACATATAACCCTGGCTCTTGATCCTTCTTCTCAACTCAGAATCAGGCACACAGAGATAATAAATATCCCAAATTTATGATAAGTTATCCAAACAACCCCAGTTTCCTTGCTCTTTGAGACACTGCCTATGAGCCAATTAAGGGAATCTGGGCTCAACCCATGAACTTCCTTTTCTCTAATTAGATCTTGGCACTGCATACTAATGTGGTATGACTGAATCATTGTATATTCACTAGTTTCCTCATCTCTGCTATAAAAGGATTTTCAAAGTACTACCAGGGATTGCAAGTTTTGAAAGTTAATCTCCAAACTTGTCCCTATGCCATCTAAAATTTTTTAACTCTAATATGAGCCTAACATAGGAAATTAACTTGAACCAGTCTACCATCCTTGTACTAAACTGCAGCAATTCCTGCAAACCCAAAGTCTCCTCACATGGTGCCCATTTCTTATTCAGTTCTAACAATTACCTTAAGTGATTTTGAAAGAACTCAATCCCTACATTTGAAATAATTGACAAGTGAAGATATGGCTCAAGTGGTAGAGTGCCAGCCTTGATCGACAAGAAAAAATGCAAAAGTGCAAAGACTTGGATTCAAGTCCCAGTACTGACAGAAAAACATAAAACAATAAATAAACCAAACAATTAACAAAATTGCATAAATAATTTTGAAATCAGTTTTCCCACTATATGTAAATAATCTGCAGTAATAACATAAATATTACAATAAACATGTTAATAATTTTTAAAGAACAGTAAAAATATAACTACTTTTACTGCATAAATATAATAATTTCATGTAGATGCTATGAATTCTGGGTAATGAACATAAATCTTCTAGAAGTAAAGTTAGTTTAGAAAAGACTTCAAAATGGAGGAATGCACCAAAAATGTATGCTAACTTTAAAGAACATGACAATTTAAATGTTTCAAACTCTGTCACATCAATAAGTATTTGACAGGTTGGAAATTCAACTGAGGTAGTAGGTTGGACCCAATGATAACAAAATTTCTATGGTATATAACCTTCCTTGACTGAGAGCCAATGGGAGTTAAAATAGGGAGGGACTACAGTACTCAGATTAGTTCTGTTTAATTTGTGTAAAGTATCTACTGCTTTGCACTAATGTTTAAACACACACAAACATAATATGATATAAACTTTTACTAAATCTCTGATCAAATTAATCACAACACAACAAACATACTGAAAAATGTAATTATAGTCAGGTGCCAGGGGATCCAGGAGTCATACAGAATGCTGAGATATGGATAATATTTGTTAAAAAGCAAAAAAGCATGGGGCTGGGAAGGTGGCTCAGTAGTAGAGCACTTGCCTTGTATGCATGAGGCCCTGGGTTTGATTCCTCAGCACCACATAAGCAAAAAGAAAAAGCCAGAAGTGGCGCTGTGGCTCAAGTGGTAGAGCACTAGTCTTGAGCTGAAGAGCTGAGGGACAGGGCTCAGGCCCAGAGATCAGGCCGCACAACCGGACCCAAAAAAAAAAAAGCAAAAAAGCAATGTATTAGACCCCATTTCCAATTACCCAACAAAATACCTGTCTGGTGGCAAGGTCCAAGTGGTGGAATGCCAACTTAGCAAGCAATCAAACATGGAGTTCTATTATTAGTAATTAAAATATATTAATAAATCATTACCATTACTCAGGGGACATGGCAATAGGATTTCTGATAAACAATAGTTTGCAGCCCCAGAAATAGGCATTCTCATATGTGCCTAATACATTAAGAATTATCCTCTTGCCCAAACTTGGATAATTGATTCAGATAATTTATGATTACAAAATACAACACATATCATTCCTTTTAAGACAATGGATTTATATATTGTCCCAATTAATATCAATAGGCAAGAAGTAAATATTACTGATGACTTCTCAAAAGGTAAAGCCTTGGTTCTTCTAAGATATTTATTGTGACTTAACTACCTCTCTCATCTTTTTTGTACTGCTTATTATTGTAATAGTAAAAGATTTCTGATAATGTAGGATTAATTGGAAAGACTGAGGTTTCAGGCCAGCCCAGGCCAGAGAAGTTTACAAGACCCAATCTCAATAGAAAAAGCTGGGCATGGTAAGATATACCTGTACAGCATCCCAACTCTACTGTAAAGTATAAATGAATCATGGCCCAGGCTGCTTGGTCAAAACTCTTAAAAACACTTTCTCAAAACTAAAATAAAACCAAAGCAAAAAAAAATGCAACAAAAAAACCTGAGCAGAAATTATTGTAGGTATGGCTCAAGCAGCAAAGCATCTTACTACCAAGTATGAAGCCCTGGATTCAAGTCCCAGTTCTAATACAAAAAAGGAATAAGAAACAAAAACAAATAAACAAAAAGAAATAACATTTTTAGAAGTTATTATTTTCCCAGGGAGAGAAAAGGCAGACTTAGGAAGATGCTGATTGCATAAAAATTGGAGAAGAGAAAAAAATGAATCAGAATCCTGATGATGAATTGGAGTCATTAATTGGTTGTCATAAATATGCCTACTTATTAGTTTAATGTTTTTTATCCATTGTAGAAAATCCGTTGCTTTTTATCAGCTAAAGTAATTAGGATATTCTTTAGCTGTTGGCTAGGCTCAACTGTTACAGTTATTCACTAGCAAACAGGAGACACTATACTCAAACCCTCTACTGTAAGAAAAAGCAAAAGTAATTTTTGAGTCCTGATATATGTGGCAAATATAGTCTCTCTTATTTCCGTTTGCACCTTCAATTTGACATATGTAATTTGTAATTATGTCACCTCTTTGGACTTATTTTAATTTAATCTATTTTTCAATTAATTTTTCTCTTTCTAGTCTTTCTTCACAATTCTATACATTTGTAGATGCTATAAATGTTGTAACAGTTATCTTTAACAAAAATTTTCACTGGAAATTTTTGCATCTGAACACTATAGGAAATCATAATTTTTTTTTAAATGTATTTTAATTGTAAACACACTGTACAGAGGGGTTACAGTAACATGAGTAAGGTAATGAATATATTTCCTATCAAGCATTGTTACATTCCTTCCCTCCCCACCTTCCCAACTCCTCCCCCACCCCAACTTGTAAAGTTTGTTTTCAACATAGTGTCTTGTACATCTGATTGCTACCATGGGTCAATTGTATCCTTATTTTAGCATTTTGTTCTTTCCCTTCTCCTCCCCAAATTAGAAAAATGTGTATACAAGATAAAGGGCACTGTAGTCAAATACAGTGAAAACAGTGGTTAGACCATAAAGGAAGAACGAACAAACAAAAGAAACCAAAAAAAAATCACATAGTACAGAATAGGTACATTAAAAACAACAGCAATTAAGATAAAACCTCTTGTGTCCCTATCTTGAGGTTCATTTTTCTTAGCATCATCCTATATGGTCATATGTGCATAGCTTTTGACCTTTTCTGCTTGTCCTACACATACACTAGTTATTGCAAATAAGGGATACCATAGGACATATGTTTCCTTGAGCCTGGCGTACTTCACTTAATATGATTTTTTCCAAGTCTTTCCATTTACTAACAAATGGGGCAGTGTAATTTTTTGTGATGGAGGCATAGAATTCATACATACACATATACATATATATATATATATATATACATATATATGTAAATCACATTTTCTTGAACCATTCATCTACTGAGGGGCATCTGGGTTGGTTCCAGATCTTAGCTATAGTAAATAATGCTGTGTTAAACATAGTTGTGCTGGTAGCTTTAGTATGGCCTTGTTTGTTTTCATTTTGGTATATGACCAAAAGTGGATTGCTGGGTCCTAGGGGAGCTCTATGTGGAGTCTTTTGAGGAACCTCCATACTGCTTTCCAAAATGGTTGAACAAGTTTACACTCCCACCAACAATGTAGTAGGGTTCCCTTTTGGCCACATCCCCTCCAGCATCTATTGTTATTAGAGTTCTTGATTATAGCCATTCTAACTGGAGTGAGGTGGTATCTTAATGTTGTTTTGATTTGCATTTCTTTTATGGCTAGAGAGGCTGAGCACTTCTTCATATGTCTATTGACTATCCTTCTTTCCTCTTCAGAGAACTTTCTCTTTAAGTCTTTAGCCCACTCATTTATTGGGCAGTTGTTTCTTTGAGGATTTGTTGTTGGGAGATTTAAATTTAGAGTTCTAAATATATTTTAGATATGAGACCCTTGTTTGTTGTATAGCCAGTGAAGAGCTTCATAATTCTTATATCAACTTTCCCACTGTCTTTTACATTCTGCTTTTTTCCACAATAATACTGTAATTACCAATTACATTCGTCATTAATATTTTTGCATTCATGCCTTATTCTTTACAGAGCTTATTTTCAAACTAGTGCAGGCTAGAAGCTGTCCACACTAGATAGAAGTTTTTATATCATAGAAATTGTCAAACACTACTTTTTAAAAAAGAGAGTCTTAAAGGCCAAATGAAAACTATGTTTCTAAACCTTTCTGAAGCATTTATCCTCATAAATGCCACCATTAAAATTATTTTCTTTTGAGTCTATCCAAATAGCTTTCTTCATTCCCATGTATGATATCATTTTCATTTCTTGGAGAGACATTTTTTCCTTGTTTACCTAAGCTATTTTAAGTACTAAAGATACTAGATTTCACAAAAACTACAACAACATATCCAATATCTAGAAAACACAGACAGAAGACCACTTTCTTCAATACACATGTAAAAACAGGTAAGAACTGGAAAGACAAGAGGAAATTATTCATGTTTAGTAGTTGTGAGTGCTTTACATTAAATTTTGACAGCTTAAATAAAAAATAGTGAAAACAGGGGATAAACCAAAGGAGGAAAAAATGAATGAAAAAAAGAAATAACTTCACACAATACATTTAACAACCCCAAAATAACAAAATAACCCTCTTGTTTTCATTTCTTGGAGTTCATTTCACTTAGCATCATTTTATGTGGTCGTATGTACATAGCTAGGAGCTATTGTGCTCCTCTGCTAGGACTATCATGGATATATACTAATTATTGAAAACGAGGAAAACCATGGAGCTATGTTTCTTTGGGCCTGCCTACTTCACTTAACATAATTTTTTCCAAGTCTTTCCATTTCCTAACAAATTGGGTAATGTCATTCTTTCTGATGGAAGCATAGAATTCCATTGTGTATATATACTACATTTTCTTGATTCATTCATGTGCTGAGGGGCATCTGGGTTGATTCTGTATCTTAGTATGGTAAATAATGCTGCAATGAACATAGTTGTGCTGATAGTTTTTTTTGTGTCCTTGGTATCCTGTGTCTTGTATATACATTTATCTGATTTGGGGAGTGGAAGCTGAAAATAAAATGGTGAGACAAAGGACAAAGGACAAACCAATGTAACAATGATACTCACAAGCCACTTTGTTGAAAATGTACTTTACAACTTGGGGTAGAGGGTTGTCAGGGGGAGAGAGAAAGTGGGAGAAAATGGGAGAGAAAGTGGGAGAGGGTAACACTGTTCAACAAGAAATGTACTTATTATCTTGCTTATGTAACTATAACTCTTCTGTATATCACCTTTACAGTAAAATTAAATTAAATTAAAAAAGAAAGTTCCAGAAAAAAATTTCATAGCCTAATAACAACATTAAATTTACAAAATATTCTATCTAATAAAACCATTATTTTAATGTTTTAATTTACCTTGATTAACCATACTAAAATTCTATAGCATGGATATTCCTTTAGCTGCTTTCCTCTTATCAATCCTCATATTCTCCAAAATTCTTTAAATAGATCTATTAGATCAATTAGTTGTTAATATATAGATATATACAATATGTGCACTGAGAAGTTTAAAGCCATTAGCTCTTCCTTTGTTATCAGTAATTTATAAGTTGTCCTGTTTACCAAATAGAACTCCTTATTTTATTCTAATCAATATATGTTTCCTCTGAATGCATTTCCAGTTATCCAATGCAGTCTTCTAAAGTTTAATGCTCCATTAATTTACTAATGCATTAGTCACTAGCAACAAAAGAAGCATACTTGGGGACTGAATCAATGATTGATTACCTAGCTAAATGCACAAAGTAGCTTGAATAGTTTACCAGAAGAACTTCATGTCACACTATATTTAGATTTCATCTCTGAAACTTGAATTTGTAGGTAATATTGACAAGACATTTCTAGTAAAAAATTAAGAAGGTGTCACAGTAGTGTTGCACAAGGAACCTGTTTAACCATAAAATCAAATCCATTTTCTGTTCATGGCTTTTAGATTGTTCCCCTTCTCTCCCATAACACTCAACTTCCATCCAGAAAAAAAAGAGAAATGTAATAGAGTGATAACTGAGCTGTCCTCCTCTCTAATTAAAAGGAACCTACTTTAGGAGGGATAGAATTCCTTCTGAATAATGATTTGTTGAACTCCTAAGTATTGTTAATCTTGATATTATAAAGTTTATGGGTTTCACCTGAAATATTTATTGGCTGTATTTGTATTTCTTCACTGAGCTAACCTCCTCTCTCAGAATCTGCCTCCATATTTTAAAACTTTCTCTACCTGTTACTTTGTTAATTGATATGATTAAGCCAAAAACCATATACTGCTCAGACTTGTCCATTTTACATATCAATTAACTGCCCTGACATCCCAATCATTCTTCAGGTGACAGTTAACTTGAAAATCCTTTTTTTGCAGTTTTTTTAAAGACTAGTTCCTACAAGCTTGAATGAACTTACTCTGGGAAACAGAAAGCATTTATAAACTGAGCACAAAAAGTGAAAGTGGCCAATATAATAATAAAAGTAAATGAAAAGTAGAAATCAATCTTAACTAACAACATATTTTTGCTCAAAAGTGCTTACTGTACCCTGCACTTATATAAGAAATACACAAATCCAGGTAATTACCAGATATAATCATATCAATTGATGTCATCATTGTGTGTGTAAATATATGTATATATATGTGTGTGTATATATACATATATATGCATATATGTGTGTGTGTGTGTGTGTGTGTGTGAGTGAGGTGCCAGTGGCCTATCATCCTAGCTACTAAGAGGCTGAGATCTGAGGATTATAGTTATGAGTCAGTTGGGTAAGAAAGTCTTTGAGATGCATAACACAAAAGTTAAAAGTGGGACTGTGGCTCAAGTGGTAGAGATCTAGCCTTGAATAAAATTGCTCAGTAATGGATGCCTACTCCCTAAGTTCAAGTCATAAGATGAGCATAAAAAAGAAAAAGAAAAATGGGAAATTGGTCTCCTTAAGATGAACTGAAGATACTTACCATATTCATGCATCTCCATAAACAAGAAATAAGACATTAGACCTTTGCACATATAAAAATAATATCATTAACAATATTAAAAACTTTTAACGTAAGGAGAGAACAATACAATTTAAAACATAAAATGACACAGGGAGTTAATATATTCAAAATATTATATGCATCTATAGATATATCACAGTAAAATTCTTTTATACTATTAATATATGCTTGATCAAGAGGAGTTGTAATTGCATACTGACATGTTAAATTGAAACCCAGTTATACAATTATTACTTACATTAGTAATATAAGTATATATAGTAATATAAGTAATACATAAATAAGAAGGTGCTGAACACTTGAGTATTCACTGACATTCTTTCAAATATGGCACAATTAATTGATCTTTCTTATTGTGTCACTTTGCCACTTCGAAAGTTAAGTAGTCCTATTCACTTCCCTGGCTTTCATAGAATGATTCATAAATAACAATTGTGAATATTGATTTTCTTCTTACAGTACTTTTTATTGTGCAATTCACAAATCACCTGTAACAGAAGAGTAGGCAGAAACAATAGTGCATTTCTTCTTCCTCTTTCCCTGTGTATTATGCTCCATGTGTCCCAAAGATGCTCTTCTCAGTCCTCCTTTTCTCCTTGTAAATTAACCAATATGACAGGAGTTGCAATGTTGTTTACTATCTGAGATGACAAGTGCCCATTTTAGTCACAATTAGGACCTCATCCTGCAACTATATTGAAGTTCAGTAGGTTAGAATCAATAACATGTTTATTCTTCTCTATCCAATCCTTTCTGTCTCTAAATGCCACAAACTTGCCACCTCAAACGTTATTAGATTTTCAAACAATGCTTGTCACAGATCAACCAGTTATTCTACTAGCCATTTTTTCCTATACTTCATTACTGGCCTATATCATATTACTCAGGCCTGCTATTCTATTTACCACCCACCTACATCTTTCACAAACCCTTAATTGACATCAACCAATCTCATTGTTGGACACTTCCCATCAAATGTCCCTGGGGGTGTGTAAGCATTTGGAGAGATGATATTCTCAGAATGGGACACTGAATCACAGGCCAACTACCCAAGAAACAAGACTAATCTTGAAAAGAAACATAGAAATATTCTGGCAGCTTTTTCAGACTTAAGGGCTGGTATGAGAGCAAAAACAACTTGAGAATGTTTTCCTGTCACATAGATTGCTCTCTAGATCTCAGCAGGACATGATCATATGTTCTATAGGTTTAGAAAATAAGCATTATAATAATATGCAACTACTAAGTGTAGTCTGAGTACAGATAGCAATAATATCAATAAAAGATTATTTCTCTGTACTCATAAACAAAAACAATCTGAAATGGAGACATTTTCTGAGCATGATCTTCCATTTATTTTGCGGGAGGGAAATATCAATTGTGGAAAGAAATCTTCCCCATTTGCACTCATTTATAAGTGATCATTCATCACACATGAGAAATTAAATTTCTATTTACTTACTGGCAGAGAGGCATACCTTATGAAAGCAAGTGAAGTTCTGTCTTGAAATGAGAAGTTTCCAGTAGAAGCTGTGAAGTTTTCCTAACAATCTTTTTCTTCACTTGGTTCTATCTTATGTAATTATTTTTATAGAAGTTTCAAAGCAATTAATGTTTTAATGTCATAGAAAGAATAAGGGAAGGCAACCATTTCTAATTAAGAACAGAACAGTGCATGTAAAGAATATGCAAACCTGTCAGTCTATTTTAAAGAGCAAGTACTAGAAATTACTTCATTAAAATGTTCGTCATTATCTGCAGCTACCATGTATGAATGCTTTTTTAGGAGCCTACCACACTGAATTGTGGTTTTCTTGGCCTAAAACTATCTGTACAATCTCAATATACTCTCTTCTGGGAATTCTCTCTGTACTCCAGTGAAGTTAGGTTCAGTCTTCAATTCTCTGTGACTATTTGTTAATAGTTATTTTCTGTTTCAACAATATTATGAATTCTCATGTACTTGGGTTCAAAAACTTCATTTCCAATTGCTGAATATGTCAGAATTTCTCTTAGATATCATCTGGTCTTTCAAGTTTCCAACTAGTTGAAATGTTTTGTTTTGTTTTGTTTTCTCTAAAATAACTTACTTTTGTTTGCTGGGATTTATTGAATACTTCCCTCTTATATAATTCTGTTAATGTCCTGTGTATCAGGACACAATCACAGTAAATTATAATGATTTGTTTCCAAAGCCATGGATATGAAGAAGTTCTACAAGTTCTACAATAGGCATCAGAAACCTGTTCAATACCTATTCATATATATATATATATGTATATATGCAAGGAGGAAATGAATCCTTTTGGGTGTCAGTATATTGCAAAGCCAGTTGCTATGTCCATATTTAAACATGACTTTGATATAATGAGTTTAAAGCACAGTTTTGGATATAAAGAGCAAACGGGACACAATATATTATGCCTGTAATCGTAATTACTTGGGAGGCAGAAATCAAGAAAATTCCAGATTGAGGCTTTCCTGGACAAAAACTTCATAAGAACTCACATCCGTAGTATAACCTGGGCATGATAACATATGCCTGACATTGAAGCTATGTAGAAGGCAAAAATAGGAGGATCATAATTCAGGAATGGTTGGAGCCATAAAGCAAGACTATATCACAAAAACAACCAGAGCAAAAGGGCAATAGTAATGGTTCAAATAGTAGAAAGCTTGCTTAGAAAGTATAAGTACTAGAATTAAAACTCTAGTATTAAGGAAATATATATGGCCAAAACAAAAATTAGTTTACAAGAGTTGTGTTATAAACACCAAGAAATTAAACAATTGTCTTCACTTAAAAAGCACAACGTTTATGATGAAGATAAACAAAGTTTGGATTTCAAGTTATTATCAGATGTCTGATCAGTATATATCAAATTCTACATGGAGACCAATACAAATGTGCCTAATTATTAAAATTATTGTCAAAAGTTTGAGGCATAACAATACTGGACTTTAATTTATACCACAAAGGAGAAAATACATACACGATTTCAAGATACATTAAAAACAACAAAACAAACCTCTCATGTCCATGCCTTGGGGTTCATTTTGCTTAGCATCATATTTTAATATCTATTTTTATTGCAAAGACAATGTACGAAGGGCTTACGGTTACATGAGTAAGGTAATGAGTACATTTCCTATTGAGCATTGTTATCCCCTCCTTTGTTTTTCTGCTACCATCTCTTCCCTTCCAAGCTCCCCAACTTCGTCCTCTTCAGCCGAATCTGTAAAGTCCATTTTAAAAATACTGTCATGTACATCTCATTGTTACAATGAGTCTATATATATGTATTCTTATTTCAGCATTTTCTTATTTCCCTTCCACTCCCCAAATTAGAAAAATGTATATGAAAGATGAAGGGCAGCAGATTCAAATACATTGAAAACAAGAGTTATACCATAGTGGAAGAATATAAAAAGAAGCAAAAAAATCAAACTACATTATAAGTAAACTAAAAATAACAACACAAAGATAAACCTCTTGTGTTGCTATCTTGGGGTTCATTTTGTTTAGCATCATCTTATATGCTCATATGTACATAGCTTTTGAGGAACCTCCAGACTGCTTTCCAAAGTGGTTGAACAATAATGCAGTAGGGTTCCTTTTTGTCAAGGTCTTCTCCAGCATCTGTTGTTATGAGATTTCTTGATTATAGCCATGCCAACTGGGGTGAGGTGGAATCTCAATGTGATTTTGATTTGCATTTCTTTTTTCTTTATTGTGAAAATAACGTACAGAGGGGTTACAATTACATGGGCAAGGTAATGAGCACATTTCTTATCAAGCATTGTTGCCTCCTCTTTTGTTTCCCCTTCCCATCCCTTCCGGTCTCCCTTCCCCACCCCCCACCGTTCCCTCTCCTCCCTCCCCTTAGTCCAAAGTTGTAAAGTTCGTTTTTCGACATAACATCTTGTACATCTCATTGTTGCAATGGGTCCACCTGTATCCCCATTTAAACAATTTGTTTTTTCCCTTCCCATCCACAAATTATACCAACATCAAATAGAGTGAAAACAGGGGTTATACCGTGGGGAAGGGACATACAATGCAACAAAGAAATCATCTTATAAATTCGTTAGAAACAATCACAAGAAAGAAAACAACATCTGAATCCTTATCTTGGGGTTCATTTCTTCTTACATCTTGTATATACATTGATTTAATTTGAGGAGGAAAGGGGGAATAACAAAATGCTGAAATAAGGACACAGAACAATCCATTGCAACAATCAGACTCACAAGAAACTATGTGGGAAATGCACTTTGTAATTTCACTGGAGTGGGGGAGAAATGGGGGAGTTGGGGGGTGGGAAAGGATAGTCAGAGACAAAAAAGGAGGAGATAACAACGCTCAACATGAAATGTACTCATTACCTTGCTCTTGTAACTGTAACCTCCTTATACAGCATCTTTAGAGCTTGGAATCTTAAAATTAAGATTCCAAGGTATATCCTACAAAATTAAGAAGAGGGAGAGAAGGGATGGGTAATGGAGGTATAGGTGAGAATATTTAAAGAGGTGATATTGATCAAGTTATACTGCATTCATAAGCTGCTTTTTTAATGGTAATTCCTTTGGACAACTACTTAAAGATAATATTACAAATTCAACTACAAATAAATTATACTACAAAGCCATTCACCAAAACAGCTTATTACTAGCCCAAAACAGAGGAAGAACATTAAAATAGATTAGAAATCCCAGAAGTAAAGCTCCATACCTACAGCCATTCAATCTGATAATCTGAGCCTAGAGCAATTCCACACTGCTCATTGACTTTAATCTCTCATCCTGTGCAAAAGTCTACTCCAAGTGCATCAGATAACTCAAAATAAATCCGAAATGTTTAAATCTGTTACAGGACTACTTTTCAAGCTATAAGCACAGGTAATTATTTTCTGAAAAGAATTCTAGTTGCCTTGAAAACAAGAAGAAAAATTGACAAATTAGCCTACATCAAATTAAAAACTTTCTGAATGGAAAATAAAACAACAAAACAAGAAATCCTGGTGAGGAAATGGGGAAAACCTCTGAGATATATTTGGCAAAATATAAACTATCATAACTAATGTAGGTATTAGCATGGCATTTCCTTATGGAAACTAGATCTACCCTCTGATACTACCTGCTATACTTGGTCATATATCTGAGATAATATAATCAATATTCAAGAAAGATACCTACATGGCCATGTTTATTACATCTGTATTTGCAATAGCTACAGCTCCTGACAACTGAGTAATGGATAAGAAAACCTTGCACACATATACAGTGGAATGTTACTGAGCTTTGAAGAAAATTAAATTGTGCCATTTATAGGAAAAATATATGGAACTACATATTATTTCATGCAAAATAAGCCAAACTTAAAAGACCAAATATTGTATGTTGTTGGTCACCTGTGGTAGCAAAATGTAAAGTGAGATGATGATAATAATACTTGGATATGACTGTAAAAGACAGAATGTTTTAGGGAATATATAGAGAAGGGAGGGGAAATGAGAGGATATCAAAGAATTAAGAATGTTGAAATGTGTTGAAATATATATATATATATATATATATATATATATATGTAGAGAGAGAGAGAGAGAGAGAGAGAGAGAGAGAGGTGTATACACACAGAGCAGAATGAACCACAACAATCATGATTTGAGAAAGGGAAGTCAGGGAAATATAAAGTAGGGGGCAAGGTTACCAAAAGTACACTATATAGCTGTATGAGGATATCACAATAAAACTCACTCATGTTATTACTATATGTTGATTTTTTAAAATAAACTAACACTTCCAGCTTACATATTTCCAAACAGGAAATTATATTTTCAATACATTTATTAATATTTTAAGAAATATTATTGTCAAATATGTTGGATATAATGTACCTTTTTGAAAACCATCAATCTGCTCTTTCTAATGTCTATTGTATAAGCTAAAACTTAGAGTATCATGTTATTTTCTTATCTTGAAATGCAGCTGGAGGTGTAAGGGGAAGGAAGAATGCTGCAATTCATTTCCACAATGGTAGTTCTTAGTCATTGAACACAATAACTGGATAAAATACATAGTAGAAAATCAGCAAATTCCAATTGAACGAAATAAAAGTCAAACAAGATTTTAATGATTTGTTTCTCTATTTGGCTCCTAGGGAACCATAGGGAGTTATGCTAGTGAAACTTACTGGAAAACAGTATAATGATATAGATTTTGACTCACTACTGTCATTGGTAGGGAAAACAATGTTCACATTGTTGAAAACTCAAAATTGTTTTCTTGGTTTTGTTCTCAAGTGCAAAAGACATAAATCAGAGAACCCATGAAGCTAGTTCTTATGGAAAGGTTTGTTGTGAAATGAATAATACAGTAAAAATAAACATTTCAAAAATTCCATTGCTTAATCCACATTTTAAAGAAATAGAAATGACTGAGGAAGTAACAGGAAGTTTTATATTTTTGTCTTTCTTTTGTACTTTTAAACTTTTAGAGAGGTAACAGAAATGGAAGAATGTGATAAAAGGCATGATTGTATATTGAGCTATCCTGACTCTATTATTAAGTACAGGATTTTTCTTGAACCTGCTACAAACATGTTTAATATGTAAATACAAAAAGCAAAATATTCTTTATCACACTTGTAATTCAACCAAGAAGAATTGAATATTTATGAGTACAAATTTCTTTTTCTGACCTTGACAGTAAAGAGTATACCTTTTATAATGAAAATACATGGAAGAATTCAATAATAAGAACAGAAGTTAACAGGCATTCGGCATCCACACAACTCTTAAGTCTAGGAATTCATGATGTTGGCTTATTTGTGCATTATCACCTTTGTCCTTAGAAGCCATGACATAACAAGTAGGACCGTGCAGTTAATTTTTTGAACAATAGAACCACAGAAGAAATATCTGTCTCAACCTAGGAACTCAAGATGAGAATCCATTTAAAAACTAAAGAGGATTAACAGCATCAAAGCAAACTATAAAATAAACAGAATTTAATTTTAATGGGCAAGGAGAAAAATACCACAGAGATATTTCTGTTCTTTTAGCATATACTCATCAAAAATATTACAAAACATGATTTTAGTTTGCCTTGCAGGTAGACATGTCTACCTCAAGTTTATTCAAAATTGGAAAGGGAACGTGCTGATAACTGTTTAGAAAATAAAATAATCCTGGTGATTTCAGATGGAATATTAAGATCTTATCAATAGATTATGTATGAGAAAATACCATTCTAATATTAGAAACAAAAATGTTTTATTCTGGTCTATTTCCCCTTGTATCTGTTTATAATTATCTCTAGATGTAAGAATTTCTGGAAACTCAATAAACCTACATTAAGCCCTCTAGAATTTATTTTAGCATAGTTGTCATTCAGAATGGCAACTTTTAGTCTTTCACACTCTAAATTCTTCATACTGACCACTCCAGTCTCCAAACACTGGTACAATTTGTCTATGCCCACAGATAACTTAGCCCTTATGATTATTTTGTGGAATTCATTTCATTTTTTAAATAAATTTTTATTGTGAAAATACTGTACAAAGGGGTTACAGTGACATGAACAAGGTAATGAGTACATTTCTCATCAAGCATTGTTACCTCCTCCTTTGTTTTTCCCCTACCATCCCTTCCCTCCCACCTCCTCAACTACACTCCCCACTCCTCCAATAAACCCTCTCCCCTGCCTAAATTGTAAAGTTCATCTTTCAACATAGCTTGTTGTATATCTCACTGTTGCAATGAGTCAAGTTGTATTCCTATTTAAACAGTTTTTTTCCTTCTTCTCCCCAAATTGTACCAACATCAAAAACAGTGAAAACAGGGTTTTTATGGTGGGGCAGGGACACACAAAGCAACAAAAAATTACATGGTACCTTATAAATATGTTAGAAACAATAACAAGAAAGAAAAAAAACACTTATCTTGGGGTTCATTTCACTTAATATCATCTTATCTGACCTTTTTTGCTTGTCCCAGACATATAATAGTTATTGCAAATAAGGGAAACCATGTTTCTATGGACCTGGCTTACTTCACTTAATACAATTTTTCCCAAGTCTTTCCATTTCCTAACAATTGAGGTGATGTCATTCTTTCTGATTGAGGCATAGAATTCATACATACATATACATTATATATATATATATATATATATATATATATATATATATATAAACATATATCACATTTTCTTGATCCATTCATCTACTGAGGGGCATCTGGGTTGGTTCCATATTTAGCTATGGTAAATAATGCTGCAATAAACATAGTCGTGCTGGTAGCTTTAGTGTGGTCTTGATTGTGATCATTCGGGTAAATGCCCAAAAGTGGGATTGCTGGGTCATAGGGGAGCTCTATATGGAGTCTTTTGAAGAAATTCCATACTACTTTCCAAAGTGGTTGAACAAGTTTATACTCTCACCAACAAGGCAGTAGGGTTTCCTTTTTCATGTTTGGGAAGTTCTCTGCTAGGATCCTGTTAAATAAATTTCCTAGACCATTAACTTCTGTCTCTAGGTGCTCATCTACACTCATTATCCTCAGATTAGGCCTTCTGATTTTGTCTTCCAAATGCTGAATATATCTATCATATTTCTTGGCTTTGTCTTGGATAGTTGTATGTTCTTTCTCTATAATATCTAGGCTGTCTTCAATCCCAGGGATTTAATCTTCTGCATGGTCTAACCTATTGTCATGACTTTTTACTTTTTTATTTCCTTACCTTCTAATTGATTGGCTTTGTTGGCTTCAAATTCTTTGTTGGAGCTTTGTTTTAGATCTTGTATAAATTTCTTTACTTCCTTAATTTGGTGTTCAGTGTTTATTTTCATGTCACTTAGTTGATTGGTTATACTTTCATTAGACTCTCTTTACTTCTGTTGGGCTTCATTCAGCATTCCCTTTGTGGTCTCCCTGGATTCCTTCAGCTGTATGTTTATGGATTCCATGAATGCCTCAATTGATCTTTGTCTATTTTCATCCCACTCACAAAATTCCTATATTACTCTTCGATTAGCTTCCTGAACTCATGCAATTCCTGCATTACTCTTTGACTGTTCTCAGCCTGTTCACACAATTCCTGTATTAATCTTTGAGTAGTTTCCTCATGTTCACAAGATACCTGTATTAATTTTTGGTTACCTTCATCATGCTCATGAAGTTCCTGTATTAATCCTTGGTTTGCATCTTGCTCCCTATCTTGCTTACACTGAGTCCTTTGCAGGTTTTCAGTCTTTTCAGTCACCATGTTTACCACTAGTGTTTGTAGAGCTTTTTGGGAATTCTCCTCTGGATTATTCATTAACTGTTCTGTCACCTGATTGTCGTGGGTGGGAGTTGAGATCCCTGGACTTGCAATTTTTCTTGTGTTTCTCTGGCTTGTTCAGCCCATTTGGTATGAAAGTAACCCCAATTTTGTGCTAGAACACTATATTAAGGCAAGCACCAACAAGAGTCCTGTAGTTACACAGTCAAAATGGCTGCAGATACAATCTATATATAGATATATCTATTCATCATCAAACAACTATGGATTAATGGGCTGAGAACATCAAAGAGGGATTCAACAAGCCAGAAATTATTAAGTTTAGGGAGAATTGTGGGGAAAAATAGGATTAGAGGGATGTGAGGAGATAAATGAGTGAATTTAACCAAGTCCTAATTTCAGAGATGGAAATGGATAGGACAGAATCATAGGAGAGAGATTAAAAAAAAAAAAGAAAAATGGAAAAACAAAAATTTAAATTTACAAAATGAAACACTTAAAAATTATCTAAGTATAAATAAATAATAATAATAGAAGAAAAGGATAGTATGAGAAGAGGAGAGAGATAAATGGGAAAATTTTAAAAATAAATAAAAAATTTTAAAAAATCTTAAAATTGGAGTACTTGAAAATTACATAGGTATGAAGAAATAATACTACTATTAAAGAAGTTAAGCCTAAGAGATTTGAATTGAGTAATAAATTTCTGGATTAAGTATGTACACAATGAGGGATAAGGTCTAATAATCAACCATGGATATATATATATATATATATATATATATTTATATATATATATGGGGATGAGCAGAACAACAACACACAAAAAAAGAAAGAAGAAAAAAAAGGATCAAAAGTTCAAAAGAGACTAAAAACACATGTACATAACAAAGCTAAAATAAAAATTATGAAAGAAAAAATAATAGAAAACAATTTATTTTTAAAATTTTTTAAATAAGTAGAAAAAAGAGTTCTTTGATTTTTTTTGGGGGGGGGGGGAAATGGAAAGATCTTGTATCTCCCCTGTGTCTGTAACCAGTCTCTTAGTGTAGTCTCTGGTCTGCTTGTGGTGTTTGGTTTTCCTGTGGCTTGATTGGTTTCTTAAGTCAGTTTCTTTGAGTAGGCAGAAAAAT
Organism: Dipodomys spectabilis; assembly: GCF_019054845.1. Taxonomy (NCBI): domain Eukaryota; kingdom Metazoa; phylum Chordata; class Mammalia; order Rodentia; family Heteromyidae; genus Dipodomys; species Dipodomys spectabilis. Next base: position 4,789,924 of record NW_024870814.1, read on the forward strand.
GCTCTGCCTTACCAAGACTTTGTGACCCTACTCCCAGGCTAGTTCAGTGAGAAGGAGATCTGCTTTGAGTCACAAAAGAGGGAGATGGCTGTCTCCTCTATCTTGGAGTTGCTGTTATGAGGCTGGGTTCTGGGTAGCATTGAGGCCTATCAGCATTCAGTAGCTTTTTCCTGAGGTGCTAGCTTCTGAGACATTCACAGAGTCCAGTCTGGAGCCATTCTCAGGCTTTATGTTTACTGAGTTTCAATTGTTTGTCTAGGCTGCAATGGAGAGGGAAAGCCTCTGGCTCTGTTTACCCAGTGAAGACATTCCTACAGGGGCAGAGTTCCTATGCCTGGGTGGGGTGACTTTGCCCTGGGTGGAGCTGAGCCTGGCAGATCAAGTAAGGTTCCTGTGACCTGCTGAATGGCTCCTATTGTTTTCTTCCAAGGCCTGAGTTGAAGCTAGCTGCACAGCAGGGGCTTTGTCAGTATCAAAGCTGAAATCTTCGGTGGTGGAGGCAGGGTTGCCTTCTTAGCTCTGCTTTGTGAGAAGGAGTGAAGATGTTAGAGATCTGCTCAAGCCAGACTCTTGGTTCCTGGGCTGTCCCTGGTCTGTGATCCACTACCAGCAAGTGCTCAGATCTATCTGCTTGACCAAGCTGCCTGGATTTTCTCTCTTTGGCCAAATTCTTTGTACTGTGATGACACACTTGGTGTGATTCTCTAGCCTAGGACTGTTCACTGGAACACTATAACTACCTTCTATGTGAGAGCTTGTTTAGCCTCCAGCTTCTCCTCCACCATCTTCCTCCAGACTCCTGGAATTCATTTCTAAATATACTCTAACACTGTTAAAAATTTAAAACATAAGTTGAAATCAATCACTTAATGTTCTGTCCCAGTTATTGTTAGAATATGATCTTTAAACCACATTCAGGCACCCAGTGTTAGCTCTTAATTCCTTATACATGTAAATTATCAGATCCTATGATGAAACTTCTGGGGTCAGGACCCAACTCTTTTAAAACAAGTGCCTTCTAGACATCATATGAAAAATGAGTTGTACATCTTGTGGGTCGGGACGGGAGAGAAAAAATGAGAGAGAAAAAGGAGAGGTAAGACCTGGTTCAAGAATTGTACTAATTATGTGACTCATGTAACTGTAATCTCTCTGTATATCTCCTTTACAATTACAACAAAATATAAAGATAAAATAAAGTGGTTTCTAATAAAAATAAAGCAAATGCCCTAGACCATTTATATGTATAAGTTTGCAAGAAATATTCTTTCACATCATGTTGCATGATTTGGACAAAGATGGTCATACATATGTTAATCACATATTGAAAGCTTTATTGCTCAATATGTAAGGATATAGAAAGTTTTGGAAAAAATATATTGTGAAGTAAGCCAGACCCAAAGAAACATCAATTGCATGGGTTCCCCTATGTGTAATAATATGCCTAGAAATCTACAAGAAAACAAAATGAATAGTAAAAAAAAAAAAGAAGAGAACACTTGGACATAATAAACTAAACAGGAGTTTACATATTACCACAGTGAGACCAAAAAAGGATATTCTCAGGAGAGGATCACAAGGGCTCAATAGATATGTGCATATGATCGTATAAAATGATGCTTATTGAAATAATCCAAGAAAGTGATAAAGAAGTTTTTTATTTTAATATGTATGTATTTTTTCTGTTTATCCACTTTTGTTGCTGTTTATTTTTTATATCTGTATCTTTTATCGTATATATAAGTTTATCTAATTTGAAGACAGAAGGGGAAACAGAAATAGTGGGACAAAGGGTGAACTAATTCAGCAGTGATAGTGGGCACTATGTTGGAAATGAGCTATACAACTGTGGGGAGGGGATTCAAGAGAAAAAAATTGGAAGAAAATGAAGGAAGAGGTAACACTATTCAAAAAGAAATGTACTCATTGACTGTCTTATGTAATTGTAAAACCTCTGTACATCAACTTTAAAAAATTAAAAAGAAAAAAGGAAAGAATAATTTCAGAAAGCAAATTCAGAACCCTTGGACCTACAGAAGTGAGACATCCTAGCATTTGAAACAATACAAGTAATCACCATAAAAAAAATTCGAGTATAACAACAAAAAAGCAAAACTATTCCTATTTCACACTTCATCTTCTGGCCAGGTTCAAAAGCATGTAATAAAATATACCCAATACAAATTAGATTGTCTTTTCTTTTCAATGTAACTAATACACATAAAACAAACTTAACAAAGTTGCCATAGCATGTTTTTATAATGATGTGACATTTAATATTTCTATAGTCAAAATTTCTTAAAATGCAGGCTCCTCAGACAAAATGAAACATTCACAAAACTTCTGGTAAAAGGGTTATAATAACATGTAGATCTCTAGCAGGGCTTCTATAATGGGGATTACAAATAAAATATTTAGTTGTACTCAGCTTTCACAGATGGCCAGTTTTATGTGCTTCTTATGACAAAATTCAAATTCTCCTTCATTCTAGAAATTTCAAAGACGAACATTCTTTCAACAAAACTGGACAGTTATCTCTTTCTGGTCTTAAGAAGGAATATATCTCTGTTAAACAAGAAAAATCAAAGCTACTATTTAGTCTTGAGGGATGCCTTTTTTTTACAACTCAGAGCAAAGATCTGGAGAATGCCCTTCAAAGCTGGGCATTTTCTCTCTGGGGCAGATAGAGTCATTACCCTCCTCATTTTTCATGGCAGTTAAGAGCCCTTTGTTTTTCTTTCCCTGAAATTCTGCTCTCCTTTTTTGAGGCCTATAAGTCTCGGTTACATGCCTAGAAGACAATAAGTAATTTCCATATATACTTATTCTTTTTGACTGACAAAAAAACAAAATTCTGGGGCTGGGAAGGTGGTTCAGTGGTAGAGAGCTTGCCTTGCATGCATGAGGCCCTGGGTTCCATTCTTCAGCACCTCATAAGCAAAAAGAGAAAAGCCGGAAGTGGCATTGTGGCTCAAGTTGTAGAGTGCTAGCCTTGAGCTGAAGAGCTGAGGGACAGCGCCCAGGCCCAGAGTTCAGGCCCCATGACAGGACCCCCCCTAAAAAAAAAATTCTTGAGTGTTTATATGTCCCAAGAGAAAGAGGTAAACACAAAGGAATCCCTAGAGGACTACATGATTAAGATTAAAATATACAAGACACATTCTGTAAAGGACTACATGATTAAGATTAAAATATACAAGACACATTCTGCTTGGCAGCATTTAGTACCAAAACATGTGAAGAAACTCAAGGATTGTCATTATCTTGAATGTCTAGGACACAGGCTTGCATGTATTTCACTTAATGGAATTATGAACTTCCTTATGAAGATAAAAATCATGAAATAATTATTCTCAATTATATTTTTTAAGTAATTGCACGAAGGGATTACCATTTAACAAACTAGTTAATAAGTAAAATTCATCTTGACTGATATTCCTGTAAATTTAATTTACTTTCTACAGTAGGAGGTGATGGAAGCCTGAAACTGGGAGAAGACATAAAATAGTTTAATATGCTTTCAGAATTACCATATAGCCATGTGGCAGAAGTCATTTTATATGTAACAGAAATTGAGAAATCAGAAAATATACACTTCCAAGTTCTTTAATTCAAAACACATATCTCTTCTGCCCTTCTGTATGCACAAAAGGGCATCTTAATTACAACTAGCTTTATGGAACTGAAAATTCAGTTAACAACCCTAATAGTTCTGTGGAGAAAACTGAGAAACTTTCTTCCCGCAGTTGTGCTCTCTCTCCATGACATTGATGTTATCATTAATCTATGAAAAATGGCAGTGGCCTTCCTATAGACATATTGCATAGTGTTAATGAAAATTAATTCCATTATTCATGTATTATATAGTGCATCCTCTTTAAAATGAAAGATTAATACTTTTTAAACAAGTAAATAATGTTTAGAAAAAAACTGTTTAAATGATTGCTTTACCATCCAAGAAAATTCAAATTTTTTTGTATTAGATATAATAGAATTCCAAGCCAGAAATATTTTATAACTGAAAGCTACATCTATTTAAACGTGTGTGTGTGTGTGTGTGTCTGTGTGTGCATAAATATGCATGTGCATTTGTGTGTTTGTGTATTAGGTATAAAAAATGCAGAAGACCATGTTTGAAAGAATGTTCATCTTGACATGATGACTGCATTTTAAAACAGAAATTTCTAGTATTTAAAAGGAAAAGATTCATTTGGATTCATTGGTTGAAGATTTTATTTTTACATTTTTTTTCACAGAGACAAATAGAGTGATACCAGGTCTGACAAACCACTCACTCAAGATGCCATTCACAAAATTTGTCAGGCAAACACTTCTTAAATTATGTGAATTTTGAAATCCTATCAACTCTGCAATGGGAAGTCTGACTTGAAACAGTGATACATTATTAAACTGTTGTGATGTGGAAATAACACTGCCTATCATCTTAGAGTAAAATGTTTAATCCATTGTCATTGTATTTTCTATTAATTATAGCCTTTTTCTTTCAAGAAGTCCCTCCTTTAAAACTATTTCCTCAAACATAGAATATATATGTATATATAATCTCTCTCTTTATATATCATATATATTGCATATGCAATATATATTCTATGATGTTTCTCAACAAGTCAAAACAGAGAAAACATCAAAATTCTCCCTCAATTTTAGGTGCTTTTCTTATAGTTATGTGCCAATTGTTGTGGAATACATGTAAATTAAAATATTAGCACCAGGTTGTTTATTTGTTTTTGCACATTTTTACTTGCTTATGGCAGGGTGTTAGGTACAAATGCGAATGATTTGAGGTTTCATCTTGAAGTAATTTCTCAACAAATTGTTACCCTTTTGCAAACAGATTGATAACATTGAGGCATCTATCTTATCACTTAAGGTATATCCAAATAAGATGGTGTCCTATAAAAATATAAACTAATTTCACTTGTTAATCTCAATACAGTAATCAAAGTTGGTAGAATACAGAATTTAAATGTGATTTAGAAAAATTTCTTATTATTCTCTTTCAAATATTTTAAAATGCCATATATAATAAACATTGTTCATATATATATATATAAATATATATATATACACACACACACATATATATATACATATATATATATATATAAATTATATGCCCACATTCTTTCCTGATGACTAAGAGCTTTTCATTGATTTTCATGATCCAAATTCCAAAAATATCCAGGTTAAAGAGGAAGAAAGAATACACTATATCTAAAACTAGAAATTAGATACACCATACAGAGATGCAGACAAGCAGTCTTTTAGACAATCTGAGATGAATTGTGAAGAGGTTTTAGCCAATGTGAGATGAATTGGAATGAAATAGGAACATATTGGAAAGCTCCAATTTCCTTAAATCTGGGGCTTTGTTTTCATTCACCTGTATGCTATAATGAGCTCTATGTTAGTTTTTATTGAATTGTCTCCTTTTATTAGTGAGTGGGTTATTGCTTGATTTTGATATGAATGGCAACATTAGTTCTATAAAATAAGATATTATGCATTTTGTAGACTCAGAAATCAAAGAAGCTAAATACGGAATTCCCATTTCTCAATGTAACTACTTCCTTTGTATTATACTCTTATTTGAAACATAATTTTCTTAATTATAGAAAGACATGATCACTGACATCCAACTTTTAATGCAAATTGCATGAGATGGTACAGGGAAACTAAATGTTTCTCTGTAAACTGACCATCTCAAAATTCGCTACAGAGAATTTTTAGATTGCATTCAGTTATACAGATAATTTTTTATGAATAAGCAACCCATCAAAATTTTTATTCCCTTAGATACTTAGTTCATTAAAACCTTAAAATATTTAAACAGATAAGAAAATATTGATGACTTTTCAACGTCTAAACCAGAGAAGTTGTATTTCTTAACAAAGCTTATTTTTAAAAATTCAAGAGTCGGGCATAATAGAGCATTCCTATAATCACAGAATTCAGGAAGTTAAAGTAAGAAGACTTGAAGTTTCAATCCTGCCTGAGCTATATTACAAGATCCTTTCCCAAAAAGTATACCAATAAAAATAGATACCAAGAAAACAGAGGAAGATGGTGGAGGAGAAGCTGGGGGATAAACAAGCTTTAAGTCCAAGGCTAGAGAGTCACACCAAGTGTGCCATCATAGTACAGAGAGTTTGGCCAGAGAGGAAAAATTCAGGCACCTTGGTTAAGGAGATAGATTCCAGTAGCTGTCGGTGTTCACGGCAGCAGAAGTGGCAGTGGCGGCTGCTGTTGCAGCCGCATATCAACAGAGAGAGCCCAGGACAAAGGTGCCAGAGGCGGTGTGCAATTGGATTCTACTCATCAACAGCAAGAGCTGACAAGGATCACCAGCAAGAGCTGACAAGGAGTGGAAATCTTCATCCTGCTGACCACAGACCAACACAGACCGTGAACATTCCAGAAACCAAGGAAAAGGCATGAGTACCACATAAGACACACTCACTCCTTTTCATGGAGCAGCGGTGGGAAGGTAGCCCTTCTCCCAACACCAGAGAAGAACTCCATCTTTGATACTGACAAAGACTGGGCCAGAGAAGCTAGCCCATAACTCAGGCCTTGGAAGAAGACAATAGGAGCCTGACCTGTGGGGATCAGCTACACCCCAGAGAAAATTGCCCTTCCCAAGCAGACAATTCCACCCATGGAGAAGTGACTTTCTTCACTGGGGAAACAGAGCCAGAGGGTGTGCCACCCCCACAGTAGCACAGGCAGCAGACCTAGCTGCTGAGGATAAAAGAAAAACAATTAGAAACTCTGTAAACATAAATCCTGAGAATGGCTCCAGGCTGGGTTGTGTGAGTGTCTCAGGAGCTAGCCCCTCAGAGAAAAGCTACTGATTGCTGACAGACCTCAACCCTACCTACAACCTAGCCCCATCACAGCAACTCCAAGCTAGAGAAAACAGCCATCTCTCTCTTTTTTGATACACAAAGCAGATCACCCTCCCACTGAACTAGCCTGGGAGGAGGGTCATAAAGTTCCCATTAAGGCAGAGCTTCGTTCTGCCTGATCAAACTGATTTAAGAAACAAATCAAGCCACAGAAAAACCAAACACCACAAGCAAACCAGACTCCACCAAGAGACTGGTTACAGACACAGGGGAGACACAAGATTCCCCCCACCCACCTACCCACACACACCAAAAAAAAAAGAACTCTTTCTTCTACCTAATTTTTTTGAAAAATGTTTTCAAAAATTGTTTTCTATTTTTCTGATCATTTTTACTTTAGGTTTTTATTTCTTAATTCTCTTTTTACTCTTTTCCCTTTTGGTCCTTTCAGTTTTATTATTTGTTTGTTTTTTGCTTTACTTAATTATGGTTCTGTTCATTCCCAGATATATACCTGTCTTCAATTATTAGACCTATCCTTCACTGTGTGCATATTTATTCAGATATCGATTACTCAATGCACAAACTCAGCCTTAACACCCTTAATTGTAGTATGATTTTTTGTTGTTGTTGTTGGTTGTGGGGCTAGAACTAGTGACCTGGGCGGTATCCCTCAGCTCTTCAGCTCAAGGTGAGCTCTCTACCACTTGAGCCACACCTCCACTTATGGTTTTCTAGGTGGTTCATTGGAGATGAGAGTCACACAGAGTTTCTGACCTGGGCTGGCTTTGAACCACGATCCTCAGATCTCAGCCTCCTGAGTAGCTAGGATTAAAGGTATGAGCCACTGGTGCCGGGCCATACTTATAATTTTTAAGTGTTTCATTTTTAATTTTTTTAATATTTAATTTTTCTTGTTTCTGTATCTCTCTTCTCCTTTCCTTCTATCTTTTTCCTCTCTCTGAATTTAGGTCTTGGTTATATTCCCTCTCTCCCTCTCCCTCCTCACATTCCTCTAACCTTATTTTCTCCTCACAATTCTCCCTAAACCTATTAATTTCTGGTCTGCTGGCTCCTTCTTTGAATTTTTAGTCCATTGATCCCTAGTTGTTTGATGTTGAACTAGATTGAATCTGTTGAACAAGGTCGTAAATGTACTCATTTTGACTGTGTCAAACAATCTGAGCAACTACAGATCTCTGGTTGGTGCTTGCCTTATAATAGTGTTCCAGCATGGAATCAGTTTTGCTTCTTACCAAAATGGGCAGAAGTAGCTAGAGAAACAAAAGAAAAATGGCAAGTCCAGGTATCTTAACTCCCACACATGATAATCCGGCAACAGAGCAGTTAATGAATAATCCAGAGGAGAGTTCCCAAAATGCTCTACAAACACTACTGGTAAACATGCTGAATGAAAAGATTGAAAGCCTGCAAAACACTCTGTGTGAACATGATAGGGAAATGCGTGAGGATGATGGGCCTAACCAAAGATTAATACAGAATTTCATGAGCGTTAGAAAGCTAATCAGAGATTAACTTAGGAATTGCATGAGTGGCATGAGATTAATAGAGGCATTCGTGGAATCCACAAAGAGAAAGCTGGAGGAACCCATGGAGGACACAAAGAGAATGCAGAATGAAGCCCAATAGAAGGAAAGGGAGTCTAATGAAATATATCCAATCAACTAAGGGATTTGAGAAGGAAAACTGAAAACCAAATTAAGGAGGTAAAGAAGCACATACAAGATCTAAAACAAAGCTCCAACAAAGAAGTTGAAGCCATCAAATCTGACCAATTAGAAAATCTTGACAATAGGTTAGACAACATAGAAGATAGAATCTCTGGGACTGAAGACAGCCTAGACATTGTAGTGAAAGAACACACAAGTATTCAAGAAAATTTCAAGAAATATGATAGATCTATTCAACTTTTAGAAGACACCATTAGAAGGCCTAATTTAAGGCTAATGTCTCTAGAGGGCCTAGAGACAGAAGTAAAGGGGCTAGGATCCTAGCATAGCATGTCCAAAACATGCAAAAGATAGGCCCATTCAGATACAAGAATCTTATAGAACCCCAAATGGATCAGACCAGAACAGGACATACCAAGGTCACATTGTAATCTGCAGAGAATCAATAGAGACCAAGGAAAGGATCCTTAAAGCTGTCAGGGAGAAAAGATCAATCACCTATAAAGGTAAAACAATCAGAATAACTTCAGATTTCTCAACAGAGACAATGAAAGCAAAAAGAGCCCTGAATGGTGTATGCCATGCCCTAAATATCAACAGCTATCAACCAAGAATACTGTCTCCAGGAAAACTCTACTTCATAATGGAAGGTCAAATAAAAACCTTTGACAGCAAAGAAAAATTAAAACAATATATCTCTACCAAACCATCCCTACAAAGATACTCAAAGATGTCTTAAACATAGAAGACCAACAAGAGCACAATAAAGGCCAAGAAACAGCCCAAACAGAGGCTCCCAGAATCACAGGAAGAGAACAGTTGGCACAGCCCCCAAGCAGAGGATAACATGGCAGGAACTACCAAACACCTCTCAATCCTAATTCTCAATATTAATGGACTCAATTCTCCAATTAAGCAACAAACATTTTCTAGTTGGATAAAAGGTAAGATTTTTCTATCTGCTCCCTTCAAGAGGTACACCTTGCCCACAAAAAAAAAAAAAAAAAGAAAACATATTCTGAAAGTGAAAGTCTGGAATAAAATCTACCAGGTAATGGCCTCCATGAAGAGGCAAGAGTTGCAATCCTAATATCAGATAAAATAGGCTACAAATTAAAATCAATGAGAAGTGATAAAGAAGGTCACTATGTACTAATTAAGGGATCTCTCCTTCAGGAGGATATTACAATTCTAAATATCTATTAACCAAACAATGGAACACCCAAATTTATCTAAGAAACACTACTTTGCCTCAAATCTCACATCGATCCAAAGACATAAATTGTTGGGAATTTTTTAACACACCACTATCACTGCTGGATAGATCAACCCAGCAAAAACTCAACAGAGAAATCTCAGATCCAAACAACTGCTTAGAATAACTAGACTAAACAGACATCTACTGAGTATTTCACCCAGCAGCATCACATTACACGTTCTTCTCAGTAGCACACGGAACATCCTCCAAAATAGACTCCATTCTAGGTCACAAAGCAAATTTGTCCAAATTCAGAAACACTAAAATTATGCCTTGCATTCTCTCAGACCACAAGGAAATAAAATTAGAGTCAATACCAAAAGCCATCCACGAAAATCTTGTAACACCTGGAGGCTGAACAACACACTGTTGAACCACCAGTCGGTCATTGAAGAGATTAGAAAAGAAATTCAAAAATTCATGATATTTAACAAAAATTAACACACACAAATTACAGCTCCTCTGGGACACAGCAAAGGCAGTACTCAAAAGCAAGTTTATAGCTCTGAGTTGCTACATCAACAAATTGGAGAGATTCGAAACCAACAATTTAACAATGTACATGAAGCTCCTTGAAAAAGAGCAACAAGATAAACCCCAATCCAATAGACTGAAACAAGTTATTAAAGTTAAATCAGAATTTAATGAATTGGAGTACAAAAACAACATAGAATGAATCTTCAAAGCAAAGAGTTTGTTCTTTAAAAAAATTACCAAAATTGACAGACCCTTAGCAAATCTTATCAGAAAAAGAAGAGAACACACCCAAATAAACTCAGCGATGAGAATGGAAACATCACCACAGAAACAACCAAGACTCAGAACATTATAAGGGAATACTTCTCAAACCTTTATGCTAATAAATTTGAGAATATGGAAGAAATCGACAAATTTCTAGCAAATATCAACATGTCCAGACTAAACCAAGATGATTTAAACCAACTTAACAGACCCATATCAAGCACGGAAATACAAATAGCAATCAGAGTCCTCCCACCCAAGAAAAGCCCAGGACCAGATGGATTTACAGTGGAATTCTACAAGGCCTTCAAAGCAGAACTCACACTAATACTCCTCCAACTCTTCAATGAAATTGAAAGTGAAAGTTCACTACCAAACTCTTTCTATGAAGACATCATAATCCTCATCCCAAAACCAGGCAGGGACTCATCAAAGAAAGAGAACTATAGACTCATTTCTTTAATGGACATCAATGCAAAACTTCTCAACAAAATTTTGGCCAATCGACTTCAACCACTCATCAAAAAAATCATACACCATGATCAAAGAGGATTCATTTCAGGGATGCAAAGCTGGTCCAATATACACAAATCAATTAATATAATTCATCACATCAACAAGAGCAAGAATAAGAACCACATGATTATCTCAATAGATGCAGAGAAAGCATTTGACAAGATCCAGCACCCCTTTAGGATGAAAGCTTTGGAAAAACTAGGAATCCATGGAACATTCCTCAATACAATAAAGGCTGTGTATGACAAACCTACAGCCAGCATTATACTGTATGGCAAAAAGCTAAAGCCATTTCTTCTAAAGTCAGGAATGCAACAAGAATGTCAACTCTTTCTACTTCTCTTCATTTTCATATTAGAATGCCTAGCTAGAGCAATAAGAAAAGATGCAAATATAAAGGGGATCCAAATAGGGAAATATGAAGTAAAACTCTCCCTCTTTGCAGATGACATGATCTTGTATTTATAGAACCCCATGGACTCCACTCCCAAGTTACACAAGCTGATTTGAAACTTTGGCAAAGTAGCAGGGTATAAAATTAACCCTCAAAAATCAATTGCTTTTCTGTTTGCCAATAACAAAAAAAGTGTGGCTGAAATCAGGAAAGTAACTCTTTTTGTAATAGTCCCATTGAAAATAAAATACCTAGGAGTTAAGTAAAGAAGTGAAGGAGCCTAAAAAAGGAAATTAAAGCAGAACTAAGGAAGTGGAAAACTCTCCCATGCTCCTGGATTGGGAAGATTAACATTGTGAAAATGGCAACACTGCCAAAGGCTATCTACAAATTCAATGTGATACCTATCAATATCCCAAACTCATTCTTCAATGAAATAGAAGAGGCAATCCAAAAATTCATATGGAACAATAGAAGACCCTAAATAACAAAAACGATCCTTAACAGAAAGAACAGTGCTGGAGGAATATTAACACCATATTCAAACTCTACTACAAAGTCATACTAATCATAATAGCTTGGTACTGGCACAAGAACAGACCTGAGAACCAATGGAATAGAACTGAAGACCTAGAAATGAACCCACAGACCTATAGCCTCCTAATCTTCAATACGAGAGCAAAATAAATAGAATGGAGGAAAGATAGCCTCTTCAGTAAATAGTGATGGCAAAATTGGTTAAACACCTGTAGAAAACTAAAGCCAGGTCCTTATATATCATCCTGAACCAGAAACAACTCCAAATGGATCCAAAACCTTGAAATCAAAGCAGACATCCTGGAAACATTACAGGAAGGAATAGGAGAAACTCTAGGGCTCCGTGGCATAGGCCAAAATGTTCTGAATAAGGACCTAGAAACACAACAAATCAAAGAAGGGTTGGACAAATGAGATTGCATGAAACTGCAGAACTTCTGCATTGCAAAGGACATAATTAGAAAGATTAATAGAAAGACCACGGATGGGGAGATCTTCACTAGCCATGCAATCTACAAAGGTCTCATATCTAAAATATACTTAGAACTCAAAAAATTAAATCCCCCAACAACAAATCTTCAAAAAAATCAACCACCCCATTAACAAGTGGTATAAAGACTTAACTAGAGACTTCTCTGAACAGGAAATAAAATGGCCAACAGACAGATGAAGAAATGCTCAACTTCTCTGGCCATAAAAGAAATGCAAATCAAAATCACATTGAGATCCACCTCACCAAGAAATCTCATAACAACAGATGCTGGAGAGGACATTGACAAAAGGGAACCCTACTGCATTGTTGGTGGGAGTGTAAACTTGTTCAACCACTTTAGAAAGCAGTATGGAGGTTCCTCAAAAGACTCCACATATTGCTCTCCTGTCACCCAGAAATCCCACTTTTGGGCATTTACCCAAATGATCACAAACAAGGCCATACTAAATCTACCAGCACAAATATGTTTATCACAGCATTATTTACCATAGATAAGATGGGGAACCAATGCAGATGCCCTCAGTAGATGAATGGATCAAGAAAATGTAGAATTTATATATTCATATACATGTATATATACATATATAGGCATTCTATGCCTCCATCAGAAAGAATGACACTGCCCCATTTTTTATGTTACAGAAAGACTTGGGAAAATCATATTATCTGAAGTAAGCCAGGCCCAAAGAAATATAGGTCTCATGGTTTCCCTTATTTGTAATAAGTTGTATATGTCTAGGACAAACAGAAAAGGTCAAAATCTATGTATATATGACCATATAAGATGGTGCTAAGCAAAATGAGCCACATGATAGAGACACAAGTGGTTTTATCTATGTTGCTCTTGTTTTTAATGTACTTACAATGTAGTCTGTGATTTTCTTTGTTTCTTTTGTATGTTCTTCCCCCTGTTATAACCCCTGTTTTCATTGTATTTGATTCCAGTGCCCTGCCTCCTGTATATACATTTTTCTAGTTGAGGAGGGGAAGGGAAATAACAAATTGCTGAAATAAGGATACAGGATAACCTATTGTAACCATGAGATTTATAAGACACTAAGTTGTAAACAATCTTTTTAGGAGGGAGAACTTTGGGAAGTTGGGAAGGAAAGGAAAGTAAGGGAAAAACAAAAGAGAGGTAATAATGCTCTATAGGAAATGTACTCATTACCTTACTCATGTAACTGTAACCCCTCCATACATTATCTTTACAATAATATATATTAAAAAATAAAAAATACCAATCAGTACATACAATTCTTTCATTTTATATAGCAAAGTATCTAAATGTCTTCTCCAAGAGTAATATATAACATAGAGTGGAAATCTTCACTGTATTTTGTCTAGTTACTGGTTGAAAAGACTCCTATAAAATCCTAATGAAAGGCCATCATATATATTATACTTCAGGTAAAGGGAAGTAGCACACATAACATGGTTCTTAAGAAGCATGCTGTGCTTTTCTTTACCTGTGAAACTAGTCATAGGTATTATGCCCTCTTTCACATTCAGCATGTTGGGCAAGAGAAGGGCATAACTGGGAATCATTTGTCAACTAGATTATAGGCCCACCTTAAGAATTCAGCCTACCCCTATGCATTGCAAAACACTCTTTGACCTGACAGTATTCAGCTCAGCCCTTCTAGGAGTTCCACACACCTTCAATCTCAATGGCCTGGCTGTAATTACACTTTAAGGCAAACACTGAGCCACTTATTGCAGAGGGATGGAAAAGCATAAAGCAAAGATGAGTGAGCTGTGCAGCCTGCCTTCAAATGTATTATAGTTAGAAAAGCAAGATAAGACATCTAGGTCAATCCTAGTGATAGAAATAACTTTAAAAAGAAGAGTGATTATATCTGGATGAGACGAAAAAGCAAAGAAACCCAAAATTTCACTAGTGCAATATTTTAAAAAGTAAGTCCAATGTTGAACCTCCAGATAGTGTCCTTGCTAGGTCATCAGGTATAATAAATCATTCTCCACCTTCAACCTTGTAGAATCCCTATGAATTATAGATTTATCTGGATTCTAAGACTTTAAGTACTTTTTCAGGCCTTGCTTCATATAACACCTTTTAAGATTATTTACTTCCTTGTTATTAAATTATTTTCTATGATTAGGCCATTTGATAAATAATTAGTTGAACATCCACTTGATCTAAATGTATTGATTAAACCAGTTTTAATGAGTCAATATGGTCAGTTCACTGAAGAGACTATAGTAGGGCATATATATGTGATAGAAATATATATATATATATATATAAACATATATGGTAGGAATAGTGTCTTGCCTTATATAGTTTTCATTCACTAACTTCTAGTTTTAATGAAGGATGCGCATTTAGAAGATCTTATTCCAAATCTGTTGAGTTGACTGTCTCTCAATTTGCTAAATATACAACCAGTTTTGGAAATTCAAGTGAAATTCTGTCAGTTTCCTATGTACAATCCAAACACATAATGCACTGAATTATGACATGCATGAGGAAATATGAAAATATGCATATGTGTCTCCATATATATGCATTATATATGTATACCCCCATACATGTCATAGTGTATACATATTTATGTATGTATACATATATGTATATGTATATGTATATTATATGTGTATATATTATATGTATATGTAGATTATATTTATATGTATATTATATGTATGTATGTATATGTATATTATGTGTAGATATATGTATATTATATGTATATGTATATTATATATGTATATGCTGAATATCATGGCAAAAATAAATTACTCAGGATTCAGAGACATATCAAGTAAATGAGAAACATTCAAACCATGAGAAGACCTTGTCTGATTGCTATTTATGCAAATAAATCTGAGTAATGGAAAGTTTGGGCTACAGATCTTTGATTTACATAAAACAGTAACAATTAAATGGCAGAAGAAAAACTATAAAATTTTCAGGCTATTGAAACAGAGCAAACTAGAGAGATTTCATACAAAATGAAATATTTCACTGGAATATTAGAAAGATTCGATCTGCTAAGGCCAAGGGATAAATGAGAAGACTTTTCCAAGAGAATGGAATCCTATCTCTGTGATAATGGTCCTCCAGGATAACTTTGAATGCCAAGCAACAAAACTGTAGGCAACCCTTCTATTAGCTCTCCAACAAAAGATAAAGATTAGACCATGATTCTATCTAATTATTCAACACTTTTAATACAAGTATAATGGAGAATCACTTCTTTTATGAAAGCTGATGTCCTGTGTAACAATTGGAATAAGTAGGATAAGTTGCTGAGAAAAATCAGGGAGGAAAAGCCTCTACAGATGTCAAACATTTATAAAATGTTGAGAGACTTTATAAAATAGTTGAGAGACTTGCTTTTACTAGCATAAAGGATTCAAATCTCATTCTTTTTTATGTTTGTTCATATTCTTAAATGACCAGCTGAGATACTGCCACTGAGCAGTGTCTCACGGTTTGTGCATTTTCTCCCTATATGTTTTTTTCTTCCAGAAATGCTAATTGAGTGTGCATATAGGGATAACTTATTTTATTATCCCAATCTGCACTTAGAACAAGACATTGCCCAAATAGACCAGTGATGAAGACTTAATGACTGTTGATTTATGACATCTATACAAGTAACTCTTAAGGATTCTCTTGTGTTCTTTAATCAAAAGAATGGAGCCCAGAGAAATGATCCAAAACTTGCACAACTTAAGTATAGCAATAAACCAATCTCTACAAATGATGTCATGGCCAGTTGGAATAAAAAATATTAGTCAAAATATTTTCTCTATTCCTTCCTGAACACCTGCTCTGGTCTAATTTAAATTTATTTATTCAGCAAAGTGGGCCACTTAGCAAGACAACAGCAATGGCCAGCATCCACTGTCGATGAGCTCACTAATTCCTAATCAAGTGAGAGAAATAAGAAGACAAGAGTACAGTCTCTTTATTTTTGCAGGATAGCAGAGTTCAGATAAAATGAATATTAGGAATACAACCCTAATAGAAGACAAAATATACCTATTAAGTAAATCCATTGCCCTGTTAAAACTCAGATAAAATTAGGTCAAGAATTGTAACATTAAGAAGGTAACTCTAAATCTATTAAAGGATGTCCAGCTATATGAGATTAGAAGTGACAGACATTTGTTCAATTTATGGTACTGTATGGAAGACTGACATGTTCATTATCTTCCTTAACAATCACAATACTGTGAAGCTATTAGATTTTTAACACATGTAATATTACATATCTGTTTTGCTTTTTGCAAAGAAGCAAGTTAAGGCAAAACCAATCATAGAAATAACAATATCTGTTATCATTTAATAAATTCCATGAGATTTCTACCAACGTTCATAAGTGATGACATTGTGATTTACACCAACATTCTCCACACAAACACTTGGGTATTTATTAAGGAACTCCCTCACTTATAATGCCCAAGATTCTTATTTATTCCTTCAAAAATATCTGATGAAACAAATTCCATGACCAAATAGAGTAGAAGAGCATAACATAGAAAGCATTTATCTGTGTGCTTTACTGCAGTTGTTTGCTTTGTTTTGTGGTATTGGAGATGAAACCAAAATGGTTCATGCATGCTAGGTAAACACTCTGTTAATGAGCTAAACCCCAGATCTACTGTAGGGTTTTACAAACATTTTATATCTTCGTCTGATACCTTAATATATTGAAATAAACCCAAGATAAAGAATGTTATTGTAAGTAAATAATATCAACAAAATGTCTCATATTGAGGAAGGTAAAATTAATAAATCATATACAACCGGGAAATACATAATTGTAAGTGTTACAAAGCATCAGTATTGTTTCTCATAGATTGTAAGCAAGCGGTTTCATTTTCCCTTTCTCTCTCTATATATATATGATTTATTTTACCAAGCATATAATTGAAATAACATGTTAAAATGACAATAAAGAATTGATAAAAGGTAAACATGAATTGGAAAAATCTGTCTAAAATAAAGTTACATTTCTGAGATTTTTTTGTTGTTATTTGATTTTTAATTTCTCTTTTGCATTCAAATTTATAGAATGAAAAATGTAGGAATAATTATTTAAATTTCCATTGTTATTGTAAAGGTTATGTACAGAGGAGTCACAGTTACAACATTTCTGAGATTGTTTTAAAATCTCATCATCACCACTAGAAAGAAAATTATTATATTTTTTTTTCCATGGGATAAACTTCCATTCTTCAATCAAAGCAGTTATACAACAGTTAAGTAATATGTAATTTATTCCATATTAATATTTGCTGTTTTCAGAACAAGCAACTTGAATTGCAAGCCAAAAACTATATTGAATAATTCATATTAGTTAATTGTAAAAATAATGAACCTTGAGAATATAACAAAGATATCACCCCTGATGATGGAGTAAGATAGACCATGAGGTTTCCATTGGAAACCACAAAATTTACCCAAATCTCTCGTTTGTCCAGCTGGAAAATAAGCTGCTTTGTGCTAGATTCTAGTAATCCAGTGGTCTTCTCTGTAAAGCTGTTTTTCAAGAGGAAAGAGTCTCCGTGTTTGCTATCTGTAATTAATTTAACCTATTCCTTCTAAGTTGGCAGTCAGAGTATATTTCACTCATTGGTTATCCATTTATTCAAATATAAGTTTCAGAGGATGGAGTTTAAAGAGAGATGTGATAGGTGTGGTATTCTAGAAAGGGAAGTAAGATATGAACCAATTTTTCAAAATTGTCTTTCTATTATATAGAGTACAAGGTGTTCATTTTTGTGGAAGTACTTGGGATTTGAACTCAGTGGCATGTATTTGCTGGGCAGATGCTCTTGCGCCTTCAACCCATTGCTTTTCATTGCTTTTCAAACATGGTCTCAGTTTTTTTTCTAGGACCACCCTGGATAGCAAACCTATTTACATTTTCTTTGTGTTTGGAGTAACAGGCAAACCGCACCAGGTTTTTATTGGTTGAGATGGATGTCTTATGAACTTTTTGCCTAGACTGGCCTCAAACCAGGATCTTCCCTATCTTCTCTTCCCAAGTAGCTTGAGACACACAGAAGGAGATGGCATTATTTTCAACCATAAAGCATCTGAGAATAAAACAAAACAATAATAGTAAAAGTACAAACTTTTTTATATCAAATTTTCAGTGCTATTTTAGTAAATACATTATACCTTTAGATAAAAGAAAAAAATCAATAAAGTACTCTGGTTAGCCCAGAGGGAAATAAGAGCAAAAAGAACTGGAACTTCTGACCTGAGAGATATGTTAGGAGGCAAACATGGTAAATGTTATCAAAGATGTACTCTGTCAGATTCACTACTTTAGTTAGCTTGATTTCTGAGTGAATGTATCACTAAAAGTTAATTGCTTTCACAGTTGACCAGTTATGTCAAGAAATATTTATGCGGGAACATTCTTTCCAACTTCAGAAGCCAAGAGACAGAACTCAAATTAGATCTTAATATCACTGCTTCTTTTTTTCTTAACCAGCAAATTTAACCAAAACACTTTTAAGATTCTTTTCCTCATCTCTGAAACTAGCCATACCATTCCAGTAATGAGAAATTAAATTAGGAATACACATCTCATGCCAGATACATCAAGACACTTTAAACTTAATCAGTTCAATGTTTTGCTTGTACTGATCCTTCAAAGGAGATATCACCACCAACTCAACAAAATTAAGGAGATTTTTAATAACTAACCAAGGATAACACAGGAAGTATCAGAACCAGGAAGTACTACCAGACCCACAGGTTCCAAAGATTTCATTTCAGCTCCTCAGTAGGTAAAAGTGTCTACCTTGATAATAATATCACTACACATCAAGTAGACCACCTAAAACCCAACACTCACAAGACAAACTGAGGACAAGAAAACTTTTTATTCATTGCTGGTAGAAATACAAAACATTATAGCCACTTTGTAAAGAAAATAGGTAATTTCTTCCAAAGCTATACATAGGCCTACCTTACAATCTCTCAATTCATACCTAGGTATTTACCAAAATCATTTGAAAGTGTGTATTCTCAGAAAAATCTACACATAGATTTATACATAGTTGTCAAACATTGAAAATAGAAATGACATCTGTATTAAGTAGATAGATAAGCATATTGTGGTATCCAGATAATGAGGTATTACTCAGGTATAAATGGAAATGAGCCATCAAACCACAAAAGACATGGAAGAATTAAAATAGTTATTTATAAGCTAAAAATTTCAAAAAGTCTACATACTCTGATTCAAAATGTAAGACATGAATGATAAGTCTATATAGAAAATAGAAATATCATTGGCTTGTCGAGTGGGCAGGGAGAGATAAACATATGATTAGATAGAGTTTAGAGCAATTTTAAGGAGTAGAATTCCTTAGTGTGATACGAGAAAGTTATACCTAGTTCATTATACATGTGCCAAACCCTGTAGAATGTACAACACAAAGTGGGAAACCTAGTGTAAACTATGGATGAGGTTAATATATTGATTGTGGCTTTTCCACTTTAATGTGGATAGAGTAGAGTAGACTGAAATTCTATGGCATCATGGGAAATCTCTATGATTGTTTGGTGGTCCTTTGTTTGGCTATTGTTTTGGCTGTGTAGGCCAGTATGGTTTATAACTCACAATCCTCTCTACTTAATCTCTAGAGTTAGTCATTATTGGAATTAAGCGTATGTATTAGTATATCAGTCTTCACCTCACAACTTTTCTGTAAACCTAATTGCTCTTAGAAAAAATACAACAGTGATACTCACAAGACAATATATTGGAAGTGAATTTTACAACTGCAGGAGGGTTAGGAGAGGGAAAATGGGAGAAAAATGAGGGAGGGGTAACAAATTGGACAAGAAATGTAGGCACTACCTTACATATGTAACTGTAACACCTCTGTACATCACCTTGAAAATAAAATAAAATTTAAAAAATAGGGAAAAACTAAAAAAGTTTTTTATTTAAAATGGTATGGTACAAAATATTGAACCAAACTATAAAAAATTCTACATTTTTATAAGAACTGTACAAAATAATCTCTGACTTTAAAAATCTTTTCAAAATGTATGCAAACCAAGGAAACTATGTTTCTGTTGTTGATAAAAGAGACAATTTCTTAAAGCTTTTCTGATTATTAGATACAAAGCACATTTCAAATATTGGAGCCCAGAAGATGAGACATTTTTTCCTCTCCAGGTCAAATTTCTCTTCCTGATGAGGTTCTCACTAGTTGTTTTCTTAGAATCCCAGCTGTGTTTACACAGTCTCTCTGGATAGTGATCCTTACTAGAGCTAACAACACATGCAAACAACATGCAAAGAAGAAGAAGTTTATTTTGTACTTAACAAGATTTTATTCCCCCAAACTGGATAATGTTTGAAAGGAAAGCATCCATGAGAGTCAATGAACACATGTTCTTCTTTTCAAATAAGTTTGTTAACAAAAATAATCTGTCAATCCTATACTTACATTGTTGATACTCCCACTTTTCAGTTTATGGCATTGGTAAGATGTGTTCAAAAGACAGTGAAATTAGACATATTAGTAAACTAACAAAATAAGTCAGTTTGTTTACATTCTATACTCTAGAGTCATTTAATAATACAGGATTCATTGAACTCATCTCTCACTGAACTGTAAAGGTTATTTATCAATTACTTAGATGATTAAAACTATGAAAAACATTTCCAAAATGTTGATGATTAAAGAATTCAGTAGAAGGAATTAGACTTCAAAACTGTGCCTCCTTTTCTTCACCTATTTGTAGAATTTGCTGTTTAAAAGGTATTTTTTAGCATACTTGAGAGGTTGAGTATGAAAATACTTTATTGATATAAGTCAAATTAGGTACATATAGTTCTGATGGTCCCTGGAAATTTGTTGTTGGTGTTTTCTAATCTAGCAGAAAGTTCCAAGAAGTCACTGATTTTTTAACAGCTTCATCATCAATCTTACTTTTGTGTGAATTCTGACTTTAATCAAATCTTCTATCTAAACATGAGCTTGGCTCTTTGCTGAGCATCCTCACTGAATGTTAAAATTAAAAAAAAAACTGATAACATAAAATTCTCAATATTCTTAAAAATGAAACAAATCAGATCCTTAGGAGGAGCAAAAATTAGCACAATTCCAGAAGAACAGGACCACGAGTCCATTCCATACACCAGAGCTTTGACTCATAGATTTTTCTAGAGTTTGAAATCTTACAGAGTTCATGCAGTCAGTTTTTAACTTTCTGGAAACTGGAAACGCTTTTGTTCTTTTTGTTTTTCTCTTTTGACTGAGCACATTTAAATATCTTGTATTGCATATGGAATTTTATTATAACAAATTATTTTCTAAGTCTAGAGATGAGAGGCGATTTTACCTGAGATTGATTGATGTCCAGAACTATTTTATACCTGAGTTATTTACACAGAGACTTGAATCGTTTGAAGTGATGATATTAATATGATATTTTAGGCATACAATCAGAATGGGCTAAGATTCTGGAAAGTTGAAAATTTTACTTTGTTCTGAAATACATATACATGTTTTTGAGTCATAAGGCAAACTAGGGTAGATTAATAATGACCATATAAATATCTTCATTCCAGTGATAATCTATAAATCTTATATGTGAAAGTGTCTTTGCGTGTATGCTTAAGAATCACAACTGGCCGGGCGCTGGAGGATCACACCTGCAATCCTAGCTGCTAAGGTGGCTGAGATCTGAGGAACACGGTTCAAAGCCAGTCCAGAAAGGAAAGTTTGTGAGACTCTTATCTCCAATAAACTATCTGAAAACTGGAAGTGGCGCTGTGGCTGAAGTGGTAGAGTGCTGGCCTTGAGCTGAAGAGCTGAGGGACAGCACCCAGGCCCAGAGTTCAAGCCCCACAACTGACCACAAACCAAAAACAAAACCAAAAACAAACCATAATCACAACTCAAGGAAATATCTAGGACTAATATTATAAATTTAATATTATCAAAAGTAATTATTGTAAGAGGAAGATGGGATGATCAAAGTAATCAAAGCTGATATGATGATAGAAGGAGGAGGTTACTGAGATTTAAGGAAAGGAACATATATTAAGGAATTCAAGTGATCACTCTAAAATGGAAAAATAAAAACAAGTAGATATATTCTTCTTTCAGACCTTTCAGCAATATGCATGGCCCTGTTGATACTTTCAGGCAGAATGAGACATACTTTGGACACAACCTAATTATACAATGATAAATCTTTGATTTTACATTAAGCTGATAGCTTAGGCAATAGACAACAAATATAAACAGTGGTTTTGTATTTCATTTCCTTTGTTTTGATGTTATGAAATCTCTTCACTTTCCCTCAGTCTCTGAATCAACAGATTAAAATAGCTGATTACTTTGGAATATCTTTGTTTCTCATTTGAAAATTGCTTCAAAGTAGGATAAAATCCAAATCCCAGTTATTACAGAGCTTGAGTTGGTGTAGTTCCAACACTGTTGTAAATTGCAAGTGAAAACTGGCAGAGATACTTGAGCATCTTGGAAATAGTACAAACTGTGATAATCATATAAAAGGTATAGATGGTAAATTTCTGATAAAATGCAACAATAATCTTGTAATATTCAGATTCCAACAGCTAAAGGAGTTCCTGGAAAGTGGTAGTCAACACTAAAGGCAGAACATTGAGAGTAGGTGCAAACTGGAATGCTTCCTTGACATACTTCAGCTGAATACCAACTCTGATTGCCATTTTTATTGTACAGATGAGAAAAGAGAAGATGGAGAGAAGTACTAAAATGGGCAACCACACATAGAATCCTTGTTCTACTGATTCAAAGTTATTACTTTCTTTATACAAAATGGGACCCTGTGTGTAGTATTTACTTTTAAAATAATACATGCACATATATGAATAGATATAAGTAGATCCATAATCTGATATATTTAAAAACAGAAAGGGTTAAATTTTAGAGAAAATGTCTACTTGCCATTTTCACAACAGTATGTTTAGAAAACTGTAAAAATTTACTTTCAAAGGTTGAGTCAATGTACATGCCTTCATGCACTGTTTTGTAATATCTGACAATATTTTTCTATTATCTCTATTATAAATTCATAGTACATACTCAAGAAAAGATCCTATTAAAGCAGAATGTACTTTAAACCACAAATGTGAGGCATTTAGGATAATCTGAAAAAACTACTAGCTATAATTAAAAAGTGTAAAGAATCTGGTGAATTAATTTTAACATATTTGATTTATCTTGTATGTAATATTTCACTATTTTGATATATAAATAGCTTTAACTTACTAATAATATATATCTATGTCATTTTATATAAGCAGGTCTTCAAAATTTTGTGGATTTTTTATACTTATGTCACCTCTCATTCTGTACCCGTCTCATTTCAAGTGCTCAATCACCACATGAAGCTCATGGCTACCTTGTGAACTCTATATTACATATGCTAAAAAGTTACTTCAAAGATCATGTCCCTCTTTCTTGATTATTCCCCTAACAGTATAGTTTCTCTAATATCAAAATACTCACAAATAGTATAAGAACATGTGTGCACTCATCTAGAAACCCAAGACTTTTGGATAAGTAGTTGATTTTCCCCCAGGAGTCACAGGGGTTGATTTCACAAGCAAACCTTGACCCAGAAGTCATCTTTAGAAAGTAGCCATTGATTAGAGACTCAACGGTAATCTTCCCCAAGCTATTCATTACATAGCTTTGATGCTTGTTTTATTTTTTCCCTCTAAACTCAAAATTAATATAGATAAGGTTATAAGATTTATAATTAAAATGTAGTTAATAAAGTCAAAAAGATCAGAATAATCAATGACTGCTGAAGGTAAAGAAAGAAATCCCTAACATCAAGAAGGTTAACAAAGTCTGTAACATAAATCACAGAGTCATTACAACAAGAAAATAACCTGTTTTCCTGTATTATAGTAAAACTCTTTAGGAAGAAATAAATCACTGTTAGAAATAATAATATAACATGCAATTGGATTTCCCAGCAGAGTGTCTGTTTCTAAAATGTTAAGGAAAAAATGCTAAGAAAGTAAAAGTTAAGAAACATATCTTTTCAATGTCACAGATGGTATAACTTAATAGACATATCAAAATATTTCCTGCTTTTTTATAAAACATCTTAGACTTAGTAGTATTTATTAAATTGTATATTTCTGATTAAAATGCAAATTATCTCTACAATATAAATGATAAGCAATATAAGATGAGCGATTACATAATAAGATGTTAACAAATTCTGTTTGCAATCTAGTAATTGCGTATGTGATTTTCACCTCTACAATTGCTCTTTGAACTGGTTTTTCTATCTTATTGATCCCCTCAAATGATGAGTACACTAAAACACTTCACATATTTTTTCATATTTGTAAGACCGATTTTTAATTTTTTCAAAAAGTGAACTTGCACAAAGACAACACTTCTATTAAGATACATTCTCAGGAGAATAATTTAGCAATTGAGTCAAATTTATTGTGGCTCTATATTTTTGAAAGGTATTTTAATTTGTAGCTTCTAATCTCTTCTACAACCAAATGATAAATAAAAATCTACTGTGAGTTAAATTGACATGGTTTAGGCAATTTTTTGGTTGTTTGTTTGCCAGTCTTGGGGCTTGAACTCAGAGCCTGGGTGTTGTTCCTCAGTATTTTTGCTTAAGGCCCAGTTCTACTCCTGGTTTATTGGTGGGTAATTTGAAATAAGAATCTCAGAGACTTTCTTTTCTGGGCTGGCTTCTACCCACTTTCCTTAGATCTCAGCCTCTTGAGTAATTAAGATTAGAGGCATGGGCCACCAGCCCCTGGCTGGCTATAATACATATTTTAACTGCTAGTCTGACCAGTGCAGGCAGTAGAGTTTATTCTTTAAGCTGATCTCTCAAAATATCAGTGAAACATTTGGCTGGATTATTTATGACTCCATGAAAAGCCTACAGGATTAGAAGTAAAAGTGTGAAGGCACAACTTTATGAAACTTGCTCAATTGGGTAGTTTACAGGATATATCTACAACCTGAACCCTAATAACTTGCTGTTTCATGTAGAATCTACTTGTATCTCTTATCTGTCAGGGGCATAGGTCATGACTATAGCATTTCTAATTTTTTTAAAGCCAGTAGCATATTCATTATAAACACCGAGACAATGGTACCCCATTTATATTTTTATAACAACACAGGAAATTTTGGAGAATGCACAAAAACAGAACATAATTACAAGTTTTCAGAATTCAAGCTATTCATAGAAAAATACAACACAGTTCAGACAATGCAGCACTAATTTACAATATCTACAGTAAAAGCCCAGAAAGTCAATTTATATCTGTACTTTCATTGCCTTATTTTCATTGTCCCAGAACAAGTGAAATAAGATTCCAAGCCAATCATATAAAATGAATTGCTTCTAGTTGGTGTAACTTCTGGTTCTCTATGCTAACAATCTCCACATGGAGTATGTCTGAAGCCTTATCACAGCAAAATGTTCCACTCAGGTGTTTATCATTGAATTGCTAATAAAATGCAAAGGCAAAGGCTGACTTTCTTGCTACAGATACTTCTGGGAAAAGTTAACTTCTATTTGTTATTGTTTGCGGTAATCAGTCCATGTGAGAATATTAGAGTTGTGGAGGTCCAAACAAGAGACAGCCATTACTCTAGACCCCAGCTGTTGATTTTATTTGTCCTGGCCACCTCTCTCTCTCTCTCCCTCTCTCTCTCTCTCCCTCCCTCCCTTCCTCCCCTGCTCTGTTTCTCCCTCTCCCTATCTCCCTCTCCCTCCCTACTCCTTCTTCTCCTCCTCCTCTCCCTCTCTTCCTCCCTGCTTCCCTTTTTCTCTCCCTTTTTCTCCCCTTCCTTCCCTGCCTCCTCTCTCTCTCTCTGTGTCTTCCTCACTCCCAAACTAGTGCTTGAACTCAGGCACCTCATATTTTTGTTTAGCTTTTTCATTCATGGCTGGTGCCCTACCACTTGAGTTACACTTCCACTTCCACATCCACCTTTTTGCTGGTTAATCAGAGATAAAAGTCTCTGGCATTTGTCTGACCAAGCTAGTTTCACATCTGAGCTTCCTGAGTAGGATTACAGGCATGAGACATGCAGACATTTGTGTGAGCCATCATAGCCAGCCTCTGCTCTCTGAGTTGAGCTTCTCTTACATTTCTTAGCTTGGTATCTGGATTTTGTTTTAGGTACTACTGTATTTTATTATTATCTTGAGTGGAATCAGGCCCATGTTTTTTCGTTTCTTTGTATTGATAAAAAGCCAGCTTTGCAGACC
This sequence comes from Dipodomys spectabilis, assembly GCF_019054845.1. Taxonomy (NCBI): domain Eukaryota; kingdom Metazoa; phylum Chordata; class Mammalia; order Rodentia; family Heteromyidae; genus Dipodomys; species Dipodomys spectabilis. Next base: position 4,816,695 of record NW_024870814.1, read on the forward strand.
AGTAAGTTTTGTTTCTTACTGGGATAGTGTCCATTTTATTAATTTTACTATATATAATAAATAACTTGGAAAAAAGTTTTCCTCAGTCTCAATATCTTGCCTTAAGACCTTGAGTTTTTATCCAGATACTAATTTTCTTTGGTTTGCTTCCTGTGATTGAATACAGTGCTGTGTTGAACTTTGGGGGCCAATTAACTTTGAGATTAGGGCTTGATTCACAAAATTCATGCATGATCCTTCCTTAAGAAAATATTCACAGTGCTGGTGCCATGGTCTAAGCTTAAATCGCTGCTTCTAGAAAAAACTCCATCATGTTATATTTACTCAAATGATAATCCTGACTCATGTGTCTATCTTTCTACATAGAAAACTTTAACAAAAACAATTTGGATCTTCAACAGTCATTCTAAGTAACATTTGACTTGAATGACATTATTCTAAACAAAGAGCTTAAAATTTTTAATGTAATTGGCAATAGTTTATTATTGGTATGCAGAATTCTTCAAACAAAATTGCGAATCAAATCTTCTTTTACTAAAATGTCATTTTCCAAACCTACTGAGCTATTTGACAAAATTAACACAAAACATTTCTCATGTGCTTTGTAAGTCCCCCTTTCCTACCCATCAGTTCATGCTCCTGAAGAATATTTAAATTTTCTTCATGTATCTCTGTACTACTAAAGTGAAATTAGCAGAAAAGCATTCTGAATGACAAAACTTAGTTTATTGCCTTGGAAATGAGTTGAAACCACATTCAAATTTTAGGATACCTGCTACCCAGAGTGAGAAAGTAAACTTCCTAGGTAAATGGGGCAGGGAAGTGATAGTAGGAAAAAACAAAGGAAGGGGTAACAATGTTCAACAAGAAATGTGCTCATTACCTTACTCATGTAACTGTAACCCCTCCATGCAGCATCTTTACAATAAAATAAAATTTAAAAATTACTGCCAATTTTTGACAAACTGCTCAATGTCTTTCAACAAAAACTTTTGGTGGTGACACAATTTTGGTTCAATTTCTGTTGTTGTTTGGAGAATTCTACATAACAATGAAAACATTTCCCATTACACATAAGTAATCTTAATGCATAATGTGAATCTTAATCTATTCTTTGTGCTAGATTAGACATTTAGACTTAAGAAAACTTATGCAATTAACCGATCACGAGAATCCTATGGATTCTATATATCTATATCCTATAAAAGAAGAGGTTCTGGGTGACAAAGATTCAGAAAAATAACTGAAAGGAAATCTACTATCAAAGTGATAGTATTTAAGAAATTCATCCAGCCAGCACCAGTGGATCTTAGCTACTAGCCGTTGGATCACACCTGTGTTCCTAGCTACTCAGGAGGCTGAGATCTGTGGATTGCAGTTCAAAGCCAGCCTGGTCAGAAAAGTCCCTGTTAGACTCTTATTGCCAATTAGCCATTCCAAAACTGGAAGTAACACTGTGTCTCAAAGGGGTAAAACAATAGTCTTGATCAAAAGGGCTCAGGGACATCCCCCAGGCTCTGAGTTCAAGCCCCATGACCAACAAGAAGCAAATAAGCAAGCAAGCAAGAAGAAAGGGAAGGAAGGAAGAAAGGAAGGAAGGAAGGAAGGAAGGAAGGAAGGAAAAAGGAAGGAAGGAAGGAAGGAGGGAAGGAGGGAAAGAGGGAAGGAGGGAAAGAGGGAAGGAGGGAAGGAGGAAGGAAGGGAAGGAGGGAGGGAGGGAAAGAGGGAGGGAGAAAAAAAGAGAAATATATTCATCCAAAGAGATACCATTTTAATTAAATAGTGTATAATGCAAATTTAATATTCAGAATGATAAGGGGTTTCTCTCTTACCAAAAGGACTCTGTGAAGCAAAGAGTATCCTGAGGTAGATACAATATGTGTAAAACTTAACATAGAATGAGCTTCCATTTTTGCCCATTTCCATTATTTTCTTACTCTATCCACAGTGTCTTATTTCTAAAGTGTTGGCCTTCAACTATATTGCTGCATTAAAATTTTCCAGTAATATGTTTGGTACCACTATTTCTCAGTATCCACAGAAGTTTGATTCCAGAATCGTCATAGGTACGAAACACCAGAGGATGAATTGTCATATATAATGATATGGCAATTGTATATAGCTCATATCCACCCTACCATATACTTTCTTATTTTTAATGTATATTTTTATTGTAAAGATACTGTACAAAGGTGTTACAGTTACATGACTAAGGTAATGAGTACATTTCCTATCGAGTGTTGATACCCCCTCTTTTGTTTCCCCCCCCCCACCATCCCTTCCTGCCACACCTCCCCAACTCCTCCCTCCCTCTCCCAAGGTTGTAAAGTTCGTTTTCAACATAGTGCCTTGTACATCTTATTGTTACAATGGCTCATCCTGTATCCTTATTTCAGCATTTTGTTATTTCCCTTCCCTTCCCCAAATTAGAAAAAAACGTACATACAAGATGTAGGACACCGTAATCAAATACAATGAAAACAGGGGTTATACCATGAGAGAAGAATATACAAAAAAAATCACATAATACATTATAAGTACATTAAAAACGACAGCAAAAAAGCTAAAACTACTTGTGTCCCTATCTTGGGTTTCAAAAAAAAAAGAAATGCAAATCAAAACAACATTGAGATTCCACCTCACCCCAGTTAGAATCGCTTAAATCAGAAAATCTAGTAACAACAGATGCTGGAGGGGATGTGGCCAAAAGGGAACCCTACTGCATTGTTGGTGGGAATGTAAACTTGTTCAACCACTTTGGAAAGCAGTATGGAAGTTCCTCAAAAGACTCCACATAGAGCTCCCCTATGACCCCCAATCCCACTTTTGGGTATTTCCCCAAATGATCACAAACAAGACCATACTAAAACTGCCAGTACAACTATGTTTAATGCAGCATTATTCACTATAGCTAAGATATGGAACCAACCCAAATGCCCTTCATATATATATATATATATACATATATATATATATATATATATACACATACATATATACACATATACACACATATATATGTGTGTATATATATATGAATTCTAGGCCTCTGATATACCTTCAATCCTGTCTTGATCACTTTAAAGTCCAATATAACATAAAACACTAAGTACATAGTTATATTGTATGGTTTATGTAATCATGTGAAGAAAATAAGCTGCTCACATTCCATGGACAGTTTGTATAAACAAATACATTTGATTGGTGGTTGGTTTACTCCAAATACATGAAGTCCATAGATAATGAGAGTTAACTAGGTTCCAAACCTGAAAAACCTTCCAGTGTATTTGCATTGTATTTTTCTTTAAATGAAAGAAATGTAAATAATATTCTAAATATTTTTGATGAAATATTGGTATTACAAAGCCTTTACTAAAATTTATAATCTCAACAGAGCTCAACTTTCTGCTGTCATATTGATCCCATGGCTTAGGAATGAACATTCTTTTCTTCTTATCACTCTTAAATTTACTCCTATGAATTCTCAAATGTTAAGTACAGCAGTCTTCTCTCAGATAAAGTATTGATAATACAGACACAGAATTAAGTGCTCTCCAAGTATAAAGGGACATACTCATAATGTTTTCCGAATTGCAGTATAGGAAACATAATTTTGCCAGACACAATTAACATTTTCAACATAACTCACATTCAGGGCTCTTTAGTGTGCTATTGAAGCACTTCAATCCTTTCTTACAACACTTTTCCCTTATGGAAATATTACTGACTGAGCAGATTTAGAATAATTGGTGATATATGTACATAGCATTATGATGTGTTGCAAATTTGCTTATCTTCCATTTAAAATTGAGTTCACTTTGACTAGGGTTCAGGACAATAGGACAAACTTAGGCTGGATAAATTTTCCAACTCCAAAAAAAAAAAAACAAAAAAACAGTTACTGTCCAGGCTTCCCTTTCCTAATTTGATTTTACCTCTTAGCTCTCCTTTTTTTTTAGTTCCCTCAGGCTTAGTCTTAAAAGTATTTATCAATTGCTGCTTACAATGAAAATCACTGTGTATTCTAATAATTTAATGAGGAAACAGCATGGCTATTCTCCAAGATTTGGATTTGTGTCAGGACATGGTAGACGGTCAATGTCTCATAGGGATTCAGAGGAAGAATCTAGTGTTGTTGCTGTTATTTGTTTGTCTTGTTCTGTTTTATTTGTTTTTCTGTTCTCATTCCTGTGTTTTAAACTTGCCCTAAATCGGAGTAATGATTGTCAAGTGTAGAAAAGTGCTTGGGTCCTTGGATGGAATCCAAGGTTTAGGAATCTACACCCTAGTAATTGTTATTCTTTCATGCAACACATATTTGCTGCCAAATTCACATGAACTGAGGGTTACAGGTCCCAAATATGCAAATAGCAAAGAGCACTTATCTCTGTCTTCATTCTCTGCCTTCTAATGGGGAAAACAGACATCAAGCATCTTCCATTCATGGCCACATGAAAACATTCTAGTGTCATATAATAGATGTATATATGTATACTTATATTACATATATAGTATATATATTTAGTGTATGCATATAAATATATTACATATGCAGTATTTATATATGCATATATTATTTGTATATATGTATATATACATACATGGATATATTTTGTTATATTTCCTTTTCAAAATATTCTTCCTTGGTTCTCCACCATATACTTTCTGTACAGGAAAGAGAATGTCCTAAACCATAAACCAAATTATTTCACTCCTTTGCTCAGAGTTTTCTAAATGTTCCCAACTTTACTCAAGGAAAAAGCAAGGCCTTCATACACTCTTGCATTATCAGTGAGTTCTGGCACCAGATAAGTTCCCTACTCTCATTTTTTTTCCTTTCCTAGCAGGTGTTCTTCTATTCAAACACAAGGACTAATATGTTGTTCTTTTAATACTAAGTACATCGTCATACTAGGAAAATCATACTTGATATTTTTCTTGTCTGTAAAAAGAATTTCCCTGAAAACTCGTATGTCTTTCTTCTTGTTTTCTGGTTTCATTCATGTGTGGCCTTCTCATTATAGCCTAAAACCCAAAGTGACATTTTAAAACAAAAAAGGATTTTCATCACTCATTACTCTTTAAGTTTTCTTATTCTTCTGAATGAATGGTTAAAGGACATCAGTATAACTTCATCTAAATGCACATTTGATATGCTTGAACTGTCCTCCCAAAGTTGTGTTCTATTGACATGAACTTGGAAAAAAGGAAACTTAATGATCTCCATGTGTTCTATTCTTTCAAATCCTCAGATCCTAATCAGGTTCTTGTATCTTCTCCTGGTCTCACTTATTTCTCTTCTCCAGTATTTAGTTACTCCCCTCACAACAAATGAAACAAAAACAAATCAACAAGTAAGACATTTGTAAATTTATGCCTATAGGCATCAAAGGAAGAGGACAGAGAGGAAAAGATACTGGAAGTAGAATGATTCACAGAGGATTTCTTATGTTTTGATTTTTATTGCAAAGATGCTGTACAGAGTATTGTTACCCCCTCCTTTGTTGTTCTGCTGCTATCTTTTCTCTTTCCAGACTAAGACTCAGTGCAGTTAAGGACTCTCTTGAAGTAAAAAAATAAATACAACTACTAGGTTCAGGTGGCTTACACCTGTAATTCTAGCCATTCTGGAGGCTGAGGTCTGAGGAGCTTTGATCATGGTTCAAAGCCAGCCTTCTGAGGAAAGTCTGTAAGACTCTGATTTTTTACTAACTGAAAAGAGACAAAGACCAAAAAACAAAAACAAATGAACAAACAAAAACAGCCAGAAGTGCAAAAGTGGAGCTGTGACTCAAGTGGTAGAATTCAAGTCTTGAGCACAAAAGCTCAAGGACAGAACACAGGCACTGAGATCAAGCCCTCGGACCAGAAAAAAAAAAAAGAAAAAGAAAACAATGTAAATCTGGCTCCAACACTTTCCAACTTCACAGATTGCCCACTGCTCCTTTATAAATCTCAATATAACTCATGAGAAGTCAAAATCTATGGTAACATATCTAGGATAAATGTATTCTTTATATAGATGTACTCTTAACAAAATGATTCTACAGATGCTTGTTTCATGGTTCTCATTGTAGACCAGGAGACAAACTTTTATAATGTGAAGCCTTTAGCTTTGCGATTTAAAACCTTAAATAATACCAAGTAAATCTACTTGGGGAAGTTAGATAAGGTTGTAGAGTACATGTCTATCTAGCAAGTTCAAGACACTGGATTCAATCTCTGTTATTATAGGATAGGAATAAAAAATAATGATATGGAACTCGTTATTGAATAGTTTATGTTATGTTCTTTAAATTCATGGTTTCCCAATGTGGTTAATTTGCTGGCAGATTGTTTACAAGAGATTAGGGGAAGAAAAAAGTAAAAACACACATACACACATACATAGACAATTACTACATATTGATCACCTTTGATTAATACTGAGAAATAATTAGCTAACTTTGCATCATATTCACTTGTCTTCAAACATTTTAACACCTGGAAATATTATTAATCTGTACCAAACTTAAGATCCTAGTGGAGTTCCTAGGACTTGATCCTTGAACAACACAACTTCAACATTCAGAATTTCTGATCTCTAAACACAACTTCTTTGGACAGAATAAATTCACAGTGTGGCTCATGAACTGCCAATTCCAAGGGGAAATAGTTAACACATATTGGCTGATCTGTTGACTTCAGCATACGGAGGTTTTCATTTTCCTCTCTTCATTTTATTAACAGGTAAAATATAATTTCGCCAGCCTGTCCATTTTAATATGGGCATTTACTTCCTTTTCAATTTTCTGTTTTAAACATCAACACCATCCTTCCAGTAAACAGGAGCATCTAATTGAGGCATCCACATGTTATACATAATTATGATTCAAGAAATCAACTGGGCCATGAGGAATAGGTTATACACAACCTGGGAATTTTAGTTGAATAGAAACATATGTAAAAGAGTGACAGGGGAAATGTAGATTACTCAGTTGGATTCTGCAGCACTTAGCACTGAACATATGTTTAGAACTGATTTATCTGTTCATTTCATTGTCACTTGAACATTTAAATATTTGAACACTTAGTGTGAAAAAAACATACTAGATCCAAGAGGATAGTAGGGAAACATTTGAAGAAATGGGTGAAATGAATGGGTTGTTTGCACTGAATTCAGTCTCAATCAAAACAAGCATTGTTAGGTGAATTGTGCACTATCTTAGAAACACAGGAAACTTTTATCCCAATGGTGATTTCTACTAAATTGAGGAGGTGTAATCAGTCTTCAAGAAGATTTCTTTCTTCTTTATTGTGATGATATTTTTGACTATCACTGATTAATGATATGCTTTCATGAGCTTTGAAGTACAATTAGTAAAACTGGTGATTTTAATCCTGCATTTTTCACAAAAATTATGAAGATATTTTTCACAGTTCTCCATACATTTTACAGCTCATTCTGAGTAAGCTAAGAATAATGAAAACTCACATTCAAATAGGGAACTTGTCATGGAGTAAAATTAACATAGTATCATATTCTATAATAAGTAGTTTCCAAAATCTAGCTCTAGATTGTTATATGGGGTTAACCTCTGAGACTAGGTGACAATGGAAATATGATTTATTGTGAGACAAATCTTGCCCTACAACTTTAAGAGTAATGACGTAACTACTTATAATAGTAATCCTCAGAGTAAATATGATCTTGTATGTAAATGGCCTCATATAGTGCCTTTAGCATTCTAAAGTTTAGAAGTCTAAAGTTGTTTTGTTGATGCTGATCTTTATTTTTCTGTGCATTCTTCCTCCATGGAAAGAGCCTCAATTACTGAACATGGTTATCGCCATCCAGGTCTGCTCCAACCCTATCTGGAGATCTTTATCCCCTAATACACTAGAATGAAGGAATCAATCCAATGCCTAGAAATTATATTGAAATCAAATATTAAAAAAAGAAATTCTACACAGGCCAAAATACATCTTATCCAGACCAGAACATGGAGAATTATCTGAAAATATACCAGCATTTCCTAACCTTTGGCAAATAATCCACTTCACATTATCAGAAAGGGATGGAGGGGTGTGGGAGGTGGCACATATAAGTCTTAGGAGGAAAATATGTGTTTCTAAATGAGTGTATAAAATACTGAGAACTGGAACTTAAAAAATCATATATCAAGGAATAATAGAAATAACAAGATGCAAACATAGCAGCATTTACTTTGTCTTATATTACAGCTTACCTTCACCTCCCAAATAGGAAATAAATGTATCTTGGAGAAGCTCCATTTGTCTCCCATTACAATTGGTATATGTACATTTCTCTTTTTTACTGACAGTATCTTAAAAGTTCAGGGTGGCGATATTGACTTGCACTGGATGGAGTGCTAATCATTACCCAAGTTTGGAGTGAATCCAAGAAAATAAATTAGAGCAGGCTATCAGCTATGCTTGACTTGCAGTGCTGAGCTAGGAGATTAAAAATCCTCATGCAAAAATAACCTTGAATCTATGGGATAGGAAATAAACTTGGAAACCAAATGAAGTGGGTTTTAAGTGTAAAGCCTAATTAAGAAAGTGATAAAGAGCTGGCTAATGAGAGAAAAAAATCAAGGATCTTGATAAAAGTATTTTGAGATGCAATTGAATTGCATTTATATTTTCATGTATTCTCAATAGTTCATACAGTTCATACAGTTCATACAGTTTTAAGGTAGCATATATGTATATTTTGTAGGCATACACATGCACATATATTAACACACATGCACACACACAGCTTTGAAAGATTGCCCTTTTTTCAAGGAAAATAAAAGTAATAAGTGAAACACTTCAGTGAAGCAAGATCACAGTAAAATTTTGTATGTGAGATAGTTTAAATTAGAGTAAGGTGCCACAGGAAGCAACACTACATAATTAAATCTGTTATGGACTTAGAAAATGAGTAAGTAGAAGAGCACATTAAAAATGCAAAGATGAAAATGAGAAGAAACTTTGATATGAGAGAAGAGTGTATGCAAATGGCCATGTCTATTAAGAAATTTTTATGAGTACAAAATAAGTACAAAATGATGGAGGAAACCTTGGCAGGAAAAGTCATTGGGCCAGAGGGTTAATCTGGTTGCTAACAATGTTATATGTAATTATACATTAATTGCAAGTGAGAATCCACTGAAAAAAATGTGAGATAAAGCAGGTTAGAATTTGAAATTTTAAAACTGAGATGGTAGACTACCTTGACATTGAAGTTCTGGCTCGTATTTCTAAGCTACAAATGCACTACTTGTCTTAAAGTTACATGTGTAAATAAATAACTTATGAAGACCTAGCCATAGATAAAAAAAAATGGGCACCTCTAGGTGACACATTTAGAAAAGAAATCTGTTACTTAAAAGTGAGGGTGTCCTCACTTATCCTACACATACACTAGTTATTGCAAATAAGGGAAACCATGGGACCTGTGTTTCTTTGGGCCTGGCTTACTTCACTTAATATAATTTTTTCCAAGTCTTTCCATTTCCTAACAAATGGGGCAATGCCATTCTTTCTGATGGAGGCATAGAATTCCATTGTGTATATATACCACATTTTCTTGATCCATTCATTTATTTTCTCAGGGGCATCTGGGTTGGTTACATATCTTAGCTATGGTAAATAATGCTGCGATAAGCATAGTTGTGCTGGTAGCCCTAGTATGGCCTTGTTTGTAATAGTTTGGGTAAATGCCCAAAAGTAGGCATGCTGGGTCATAGGGAAGTTCTATGTGTAGTCTTTTGAGGAACATCCATACTGCTTTCCAAAGTGGTTGAACAAGTTTACACTCCCACCAACAATGCAATAGAGTTCACTTCTGTCCACATCCCCTCAAGCATCTGTTGTTATTAAACTTCTTGATTATAGCCACTGAAATTGGGGTATCTACATATGACCATATAAGATGACATTAAGTGAAATGAACCCCAAGACAGGGACATAAGTTTTTTTTTTCTTTCTTCCTATTGTTCCTAAAGTATTTATAATGTACCATGTGATTATTTTTGTTTTTGTGTATGTTCTTCTCCCACAGTATAACCCCTGTTCTCACTGTATTCAATGTCAGTGCCCTGCGTCTTGTATATACACTTCTCTAATTTGAGAAGGGGAAGGGAAAAATCAAAATGCTTAAATAGGGATACAGGTTGACCCATTGTAACAATGAGATGTACAAGACACTATGAAGAAAAATGAACTTTACTCACTTTTAGTGGGGTGGGGGGAGTATAGTTATAGAGGAGGGAGGGAAGAGATGGTAGGGGAAAAAAAGGAGGAGGCAACGTTTGATAGGAATGTACTCATTATCTTGTTCATGTAACTATAACCCCTTTATAAAGTATTTTTACAATTAAAAATTTATAAAATTACTTAAATAAGGATACAGGTTGACCCATTGTAACAATGAGATGTACAAAACACTATGTTGAAAATTAACTTTACAACTTCGGTGGCAGAGCGGTGGGGTGGGGAAATTGTGGAGGTGGAGGTGGAGGGAAAGTATGGTAGGGGGAAAACAAAAGGACGAGGCAATAATGCTCAATAGGAAATGTCCTCATTACCTTCCTTATGTGATTGTAACCCCTCTGTACAGCATTTTTACAATAAAATGAACAAAAATAAGTAAAGCAGTTAAATATAAAAAAAATGAATAAAATTGCAACATGAGCTGGATGCTGGTGGCTCATGCCTGTAATCCTACCTATTCAGCAGGCTGAGATCTGAGGACTGTAGTTTAAAGCCAGCCCAGGCAGGAAAGTCCGTGAGACTCTTATCTCCAATTAAATACCAGAAATACAAAAGTGGTACTGTGGCTCAAGTAGTAGAGCACTCGCCTTGAGCTGAAGATCTCAGAGACAGTGCCCAGACTCAGAGTTCAAGCCCACGACCAACAAAAACAAAACCGAAAAACACAAAAAATATCCTGAAAGATGATACCCTGTCTAAAACTAGAATCTAAAAAAATGAGAAACATATATGGCAGCTTGTAGGATACATGTGGGGAAATGCATATAGAACGTGGCAAAGTAGAAAATCTAGTGAAGGAATCAATGTGGTAGTCTTTAACACTTAAAATTATGAGCCACAAATATTTCAAAGGACTTAAAGAAATAGATATGTTTAAAGATTGTTATTGAAGTAAACATGAAAATATAAAGTATTATCAGAAAACAAATATTGTTGAACACCACACATCAGAAATTGATATCACTCTTCCAGCATCTATTAGATTCAAACATCTACAGAACTCAGAGAAAGTCTCATAGAAATGACATTATCCAAGACATTCTGACTAATAAAAGCATGACATCAAAAAAAAAAAAAAAAAGAAACCCAAAGTAAAAGTAAATAAAGGTTAATGTAAAGGCTTCCCTGAAAACAGCTTATGTGAAATATTGTTACACACAGAAATAGTTTGAAATGCATAGCAAGTGAAGTTTATTTTAGGCAAAGATGTTTGGAAAATGTAAGCAGTTACCTCATTGATGTCAATAATCATGGTTTTATGAATATGTAGACCACAGACTGGAAAAGACAAGACTGATCTCAGAGATAGACACACACAGCTGGAAAGTACTTGGAGGAAAATTTCCCAAGATCCTTAAAGCAATGTTGACAATTTAACCCATGATCTCTGCATTATATATCGAGGTAAATATTTATGCATGCAATTATTATTCACATATTCAAGGGCGTGTTCCAGAGTTCTATTTATAAGGACAGGAAAAAAAACATATTGTTATATTTCACATTGTAGATACTAGAATAGTCAAATACCAATGAATTTTAAATACATCAGTGCATCTCATCAATGCATTTACACATTAAACAGGAAGTTGTGAAGTCATCCATACAGTCATTTAGTTGGTCCTAAAAAATTAATGATTACATATATGTACTAAATATATAAACATAAAAACTAGAACTATATACAAACATTCGTGTATATTTTAGTGATTTTAAAGGGTGGCAATTTTTGAAGAGCAATAAAATTACTACAAGTTATGAAGAAGAGATCTCTTATTTTGATTCAAGTTAAATCTCTGCAAAAATGGACTGCCTCCTGAGACTGTTGCTAATTCTTTTCATTTTATCTCACCTAAATACACATTTCTTGTCCAAGACATTGTTATTTTTGATAGTGCAAACGATTTGAATCAACAATAACTCAAAGGAACCTTAAATAGTTTAAAAGAATTTAATCTAAAACAACACTTTTCTAACAGTTTCTTACCTGCTATCATTTCTCTCTTGACTGTACAATTTTCTGTTCCAAACTGAGCTAGGGGTAAACTAAAGTATTTTTATTGAGGGTAATTCAAACACTTAAGTTGAATATTTTACTTAAAAGAAAAAACTTTTTATATTATTCATTGAGACATATTTTCCCATTGTGGTAACTGTTCCTGATAGACACTTTATTTTCTCTAAACAGCGAGAAGCATACTTTTTTCTTTTAAAAACAAAGCTTTTTGGAGAGAGTAAGGGAGAATACAGAAATAGAGGGACAAAGGATGAACAAATGCAGCAATGATATTTACAAGACACTATGTTGAAAATGAATTATACAGCTTGTGGGGTGGGTTTTGGAGAGAAGTACTGGTAGAAAACAAGTGTTCAAAAAGAAACGTACTCTCTTTTTTGTGGGGGGGGGGTGGTCCGGTCGTGAGGCCTGAACTCTGGGCCTGGGCGCTGCCCCTCAGCTCTTCAGCTCAAGGCTAGTGCTCTACCACTTGAGCCACAGTGCCACTTCCAGCAGAGGAATTGAACCCAGGACCTCATGCATGCAAGGCAAGTGCTCTACCACTGAGCCACCTTCCCAGCCCCAGAAATATACTCTTACGTATCTTTACTTACGTATCTTTGTGTATCTTTACTCATGTAACTCTAACCACTCTGTACATCACCCTTACAATAACAATAAAACATATTTGCTTTCTCATTGAGATAGCAGAATTATTATCTGCACATGCAAGATTTCTCCTTTAGTACGATTTTATTTACTTTTTCACTGTATTGCTACAGACTTTTTCCTATTAGGCATGCATATTAAAATGCTTGATCTTCTGTTCTTTACTGTCTTCACTGAACTAATATTATCCAGTCCATGATCTTAATATGTGTGCAGTAGTCAGTTAGGTAAAGTATATTTCTGTGGAGCACAACTGTGATAGACATCACCTCAGGTCAAGTTCACTGGCCCAGCCATGTGGGAAGGACAAGCTGCTTTCATTTCCTAATCTTCACAGCCAAGTGCAAACGGGTGTCCATCCTTCCTTTCTTTCTTCCTTCCTTCCTTCCTTCCTTCTTTACTTCCTTCCTTCCTTTCTTTCTTCCTTCCTTCTTTTCTTTCTTTCTTTCTTTCTTCCTTCCTTCCTTCTTTTCTTTCTTTATTTCTTTGTTTCTCTTTCTTTTTTTGTTTCTTTGTCTTTTCTTTCTTTCCTTCTTTCCTCCCTTCCTTCTTTTCCTTTTCTCTCTCTCTTCCTTTTCTTTCTTCTTTCATTTCTTTCTTTTTCCTTTCTTCCTCTTTCTTCCTTCTTTTCTTCTTTCTTTTTTTCTCTTTTCTTTTCTTTTTTCTTTCTTGCTTGCTTTCCTTCTTTTCATTTTTCCTTCCATCCTTTCTTTGTTTATATTTTTTGGTGCTGGTACTGAGGTTTAAACTCTAGGCTGTCCCTTAGCTTTGTCACTCAAGGCTGGTTATCTACCAAATAAGCCATACCTCAGATTCTGGCTTTTTGGTGGTTAATGGGAGATAAAAGCCTTTTGGACTTTCTTTGCCCAAGCAGGCTTTGAATAGCAATCCTCAGATCTCAGATTCTTGGGTAGCCACTAGCACCTAGTTTGATGTCTTCTCATTGGTTATGTCACACATGGAGTAATGTATGTGGACCCATTGGGTGTATGATTAAATTGGTTTGATTTTATTACAGACAGAATTCTGACTGCAGTATGTATTGAAGTATACCCTCTCTCATGCTAACCTGTGATGCTGTATTTCTCTGCTTTTGTTTCTTTTTTGATACATGTAACATGAAGAAGCAATTACTGTTTAGAAAGAAATACAGTTATGTATTTCATTATACTATCAATCTACAGTGACCCCCCCATGGCGTGTCTGTGCCTTCCTTCACCCAGAATGGTAGTGACACCTCTCCCAAAAAGAGAAAGCAAAGACATTATGGTTGATAGAAAAAGGATGTAGATATAGATATTCAATTCTTGTCCCTTTCTCACCTATTTTTAGACAGATTATCACTTTTATAAAAGCTGTGAACGAATAAGCCTAGAACTGATGGGTGAATACTTGCAACCAAGGACACTGAAGATGTTGGTTCTAAGGCTTTCATCCATCCACATGGCCACTTCCAGCACTTCTAGTAGAAACTTGATCTTCAAATACCAGGCTGTGCTATCCTGGGTACACCCACCATCTTTGCCATGACAGCACCTACGTGCTACTCCCATTTCATTATCCCCAGCATCCTTGACACAGCCACTGCTATTTAGCACATGTGAAAGGCCCACCACTGCTGCCACCAAGGCTCCAGGCATATTATGCCATGTTTACAACCTGTAGCTCCTCAGTAATCTTAGAAAAAATACTTTAATTTCAATTTTAAATTTGTGGTATGGTTGTATTTGCAAAGCTAAGAGATTATATCCTGTACTAATGGCTTGCAAGATATTCACAGTTTATTAGGAAGTAAAATTTGCTTCCAAGTTTCTTAGATCACAAGATGGATTAATTCCCATCAAGCTTCTTACTTGGTTGTACTACTTGCTCTGGAGTTAATAAATGCCAGCATAAACCTAGTGGATAGTAGCATGAACAGCAATGTCTCAGGATGTGGTCCTTGCTATAGAGGGTGATGTGAATTCATAGGAGAGATTAAAATAATACCTTTTAAGTGCTAGAGGAATATCAATACCAAATTTCAAACTCTATTACAAAGCCATAGTAATCAAAACAACTTGGTACCTGCACAAGAACAGACCTGAGGACCAGTGGAATAGAATTGAAAATCCAGAAATGAACCTACAGACCTATAGCCATCTAATCTTCGATAAGGGAGCTAAAAAAATAGGATGGAAGAAAGACAGTCTCTTCAGTAAATGGAGCTGGCAAAACTGGTTAAGCACTTGTAGAGAAGTAAAGCTGGATCCTTATATATCACCCTGCACCAGAATCAACTCCAAATGGATCAAAGACCTCAGAGTCAAAGCAGACACTCTGAAAACATTACAGGATGGAATAGGAGAAACCCTAGGTCTTGTTGGCACAAGCCAAAATTTTCTTAATAGAGACCCAGAAACACAACAAATCAAAGAAAGGTTGGACAAATGGGACTGCATGAAATTGCAGAGCTTCTGCAGGGCAAATGACATAGCTAGCAAGATCAAGAGAAAGCCCACGGATTAGGAGAAGATCTTTACTAGCCATACAATGGACAAGGGTCTCATACCTAAAATATACCTGGAACTCAAAAAATTAAACCCCCCAACAACAAATCCTCAAAGAAACAACTGCCCAATAAATAAGTGGGCTAAAGACAGAAACTTCTCTGAAGAAGAAAGAAGGATGGCCAATAGACACATGAAAAAATGCTCCACCTCCCCAGCCATAAAAGAAATGCAAATCAAAACAACATTGAGATACCACCCCACCCCAGTTAGAATGGCTATAATCAAGAACACTAATAACAACAGATGCTGGAGGGAATGTGGACAGAAGGGAACCCTACTACATCATTGGTGGGAATGTAAACTCATTCAACCACTCTGGAAAGCAGCATGGAGGTTCCTCAAAAGAATCTATATTGAGCTCCCCTGTGACCCAGCAATCCCACTTTTGGGCATTTAACGAATGATCAGAAACAAGACCATACTAAAGCTACCAGCACAACTATGTTTATTGCAGCATTATTTACCATAGCTAGGAGGTGGAACCAACCCAGTTGCCCCTCAGTAGATGAATGGTTGTTTATGAAAATGTGGTATATATACACAATGGAATTCTATGCCTCCATCAGAAAGAATGACATTGCCCCATTTGTTAGGAAATGGAAAGACTTGGAGAAAATTATATTAAGTAAAGTAAGCCAGGCCCAAAGAAATGTAGGTCCCATGGTTTCCCTTATTTGCAATATCTAGTATATGTCTGAGTCCAGCAGAAAATGTCAGGTAAGTTGATGTTAGGGAAATGAACCCTACCATATGTATTCAAATGTTTTTTTCTCTTTCTTGTGATTGTTTGTAACACATTTTTTAAGATTATTTCTTTGTTGTTTTGTATGTCCCTCCCCCACAGTATAACTCCTGCTTTCACTATATTTGATGTTGGTATAATTTGTGGGGGGAAGGGCAAAAATAAACCGCTTAAATAGGAATACAGGTGGACCCATTACAAGATGTACAAGTCGTTATGTTGAAAAATGAACTTTACAACTTTGGCAGGGCAGGGGGGGGATGGGAAGGGGAAACAAAGGAGGAGGCAACAATGCTTGATAAAAAATGTGCTCATTACCTTGCCCATGTAATTGTAACCCCTCTGTACAGTATTTTCACAATAAAATTTAAAAAAAATCAAACTACAGTAATTTTTGATACCTTTAAATACTTTTTTCAAAATACAGAATGTTTTTGTAATGTTTAGAAAGCCACATTTTAATCTCAAACTTAAAACCTCAAACTTAAATATATATCATATATATAATATAATATTAAGAACTATATACCAAATAAGTAATGAAAACTAAAAGCATTGTGATGGAGGCTGCAATTTTATTTTTACTTGCAGCGTTACCTGGGGCTGAAATACAAATGAATTGCAGCAATAATGTAATGAAATAAAACAGTACATAGAAAGTCACATATACCCTATCTCCCAACAATCCCCAGCAGGAATTATATCAAATCTTTTAGTATTTTAGACTCTGCTTCTTGATACTGTTGAAATGTTTGATTTTGAAAATAAATGTTGTTCTAGTATAGTGTTCCTCCAATTCAAGTTAATATAAAGTCACCATATTGAAAGTGGAAAAAAGCGTTGACTTCCTCCCAATGTTCTGTTCAATTATTTTGATGATAACCTTACTTAAAAATGCTGGAACATAAAGCAAAGTGAAAAACCTAATGTCGCAACTTTTCTATAGCCATAAACTGAAACAAATGTAGACATTAAGTAAAAGAAAACATACAAAGCCAATAAAATCCAAATTAACACTATATATTTAAAATGTCAGTTGTTTTCTTTTTTTCTAGAGAGGCCATCTTGCAGATTCTTCACATCAGCATTTTTATCCTTCTTTGGGTCTGTTGAGGACTCAATTTCGCAACACATTTCTCTATTCAAAGGACTGTGGAAACTTTATTTGTGAATCATGCTGTGAATCAATTGGCTGCACTTGGCACCAAATCTTTTACTTATTATCTACTTTTTTTTCCTCATTACCCTGGGACAATTACAATGATACTTTTGGTGCCAGCACAATTATTCACAAACAAAAATGCTGATTCTAACCAAGAATGCAGTTACTAGATATCATTTAGTCATCCAGATAATCTGAGTATATTTAGATTTACTTTATATCATTGAAATTCAAACATACATTCCATCTCAGCTACTTAAACATTAAGACTGCTTTATTTTGGTTTAACTAAATGCACAATAATATACACAAAAGCTCGAGTCCTAACTGTAAATGAATAGAAGGCTCAGGAAATATACTTGTTTTAGTATAAAGCTACAGAAATTGTTAAAGAGATCCCATCACTCTCTTGACTTACTAATCCTTTATTGAGCAGTAAACTTTTGTCACCTACAGTTCTAGGGAAGCTGGCCCGTAAGGATGACTCATGGGGGGAACTCTCATGAAAACTGAAATCAAGAGAAAGACCACTGAGAAAAATTAAAGGTCTCTTACAGGATGATAAGTTCTCAAATGTAGTAACTAATTATAAGTTGGTTGCAGAAATTAAAGCAGAGCTGTTGGTAAATATGAAATAAGACTCATGTGAAGTGAGTCTCTGGGGAAGAGGAATTTGAAAACATCTCCTGTCCAGCATGTCGCTCACTGAGTGCCCTCATAACAATTCTCTACGTTGTGTTGATGACAACACTTCAGACACAAGTGACAGAAGCTAACTCCAGATAGTGTTGAAAAAAATGGATTGGTCTAAAGATTGATCTGAGTAACTCATGAAAATCAGAGATATAGGGGAATCATTCAGTCACTACATCGAAAAAAAATTTAAGGGTCTACAACTATATAGAAAGACTAAAGAACATGGGTATACTGGTAGCTTTCCTGTGGCCTTGTTTATGCTCTATTGGAAAAATGGTTAGAAATGCAATTGCTGGGTCAGAGGACAGCATTATTTACCATGTCAAGATGTGGAATCAGCATATATGCCCCTTAGTAAATGAACATATTAAGAAAATGTAATACAGATAGATAGATAGATAGAATGGAATTCTATTCATCCATAACTAATAATGTTATTTTATCATTCATAAGGAAATGGAACGACTTGGATAAAATTATCTTAAGTGAAATAGGCCAGATCAAGAGAAACACAGGTTGTGTAGTTTCCCTCATTTGTAGTAGCTAGAATGTGCCTATAAATCTACAAGTAAATGTACTGGGTAGTAAGTAAGCAGTTACAAATAAACTAACCCTGAAGTACAATAGACTCTATGGAGAACAGAAATGGTATAATTATTTAAAATGGTTAAGTCAAAGCCCAACAAAGTAAGTACCAGGAAATAGGTACTTACAAGAGGGTATGGTAGGGCCCCGGGGCGGGGGAGGGTAGAAGAATAAAGGGGTGAAGATAGCAGAATGCAGGCAAGAATTCATTATCTATTACACAGAGTTGAGAAATACAAGGCAAGGAATAGGCTGAAGGGGTTGAAGATGTTGAAGTGATAACACAGATCAAGATGCATTGTGTATATAGAATGCTTTGTTTAGTGGAAAAAGATGATATACAGCCTAAAAATCAAGAAAATTAAGGGAATAGGTGGGTTGGGAAGGGTGGGTAAGATTATTGAAAGGGACAACAATGATCAATACATACTGTATTCATAAACTTATTTTGTCAATGACAACTACTTTATACAACTCCTTAAATTTAATATATCTATTCAGAAAAAAAAGAAAGGACAAAGAAAAAAAAAAAAGAATCCTTGTCACCAAACATCCACAGCTATTTCTTTTCTTGACTTGTCTTACTCACAAGCCTAAGTATCCTAACTTGAATTTTAAGTTTTCTTTTCCAACAGAAATTTTATTATCATAAACTGTTTATCTGTTTGGTTTGCAAGTTCCAGTAATGTGCACATAATCTGATAAAGGAATCTTCTGTGTGAATCATCTATTTATGATTGGTTCTGAGAAAACTTTTCATCACCTCAAGCAGGGGATGATCTCAAAACTCTGAAGGTAATAAGGAGATCTTCAGGGGAAACAAACCAGGAATAAGACATAGGGGAAAATGACATTTTAAAAAGTAGCAAGAAAGCTCCCTTCTCCTTACAACCAGCTATAGAGTTATATTGAAGGGAAAAACCCTCTCAAAAAATGCTTCCTAAGTAGTGTCTAACCCTATTTATGTTTCCATCATCATTAAAGGCAATATTAAACTTCAAATATAAGAAGTAAGGCAAAGGTGAATATTTATAAAAGATAAAAGACAAAAGAATTTAAAAAGTGAAAATAAAGCTACCAGCACAACTATGTTTATTGCAGCATTATTTACCATAACTAAGATAAGGAACCAACCCAGATGCTCCCCAGTAGATGAATGGATCAAGAAAATGTGGTATATATACACAATGGAATTCTATGCCTCCATCAGAAAGAATGACTGCCCCTTTTGTTAGGAAATGGAAAGACTTGGAGAAAATTATATTAAGTAAAGTAAGCCAGGCCCAAAGAAACATAGGTCTCATGTTTTCCCTTATTTGAAATAACTAGTATATGTCTGAGACAAGCAGAAAAGGTCAGATAAGATGATGTTAAGCGAAATGAACCCTAAGATAGGGACACAAGTGGTTTTTTCTTCCTTGCTATTGTTTCTAAGGTATTTGTAAGGTACCATGTGATTTTTTTTGTTGCTTTCTATGTCCTTCTCCCATGGTATATCCTCTATTTTCACTGTATTTGATGTTGTAATAATTTGGGGAGGGGAAGGGAAAAAACAAAATGTTTAAATAGGGATACAGGTTGACCCATTGCAACAGTGAGATGTACAAGACGCTATGTCGAAAATGAACTTTACAATTTAGGTGGGGCTGGGGGGTGTTATTGAGGAGGTGGGAGGGAAGGGATGGTAGGGGAGGAAACAAAGGAGGAGGCAAGAATACTAAATAAGAAATGAACTTATTACCTTGCTCATGTAACTGCAACCCCTCTGAACCAGCATTTTCACAGTAAAAAATTATATAAAAAAATAAAATAAAAATGAAGGGAAACTGGAAAAAAATAAAACTAGGGAAATATACAGCAAAACAATGCAAATCTGATTCTTACAAGGATGGGGAGCATTTAGCCTGTGGACGAATGAGTTCAACAAATTATTTGGTACATCATCATGCAGACAGATGCATTTCTCCTAGTCTTCCTGCATCTCTTCTGCCTCTATTAATTGTGTATGTCTTGCAAATATTGTAAATATCCAATGGCCCTTGGTAGATGAAAGGGCCTACAACTCTGAACAAATAAATCTGATGTATCTCTCTTTATACTGCTCTAGACCAATAAGAAAGACACAATTACTTAATATGAGGAAAGAAGTTATCAAAAATACCACTATCAATTACTGCCAATATTAGTATTTACAGGATGAAAATAAAACACTTAAAAATAACTTTGAAATAATTATTTCAACAATTTCTATAAAACAGACAAATTCCTTGGGAAAAGAGAAACAAATAAAAAGAAGATAACCGAAACAATCTTTAACATTTTTAATTCACAAGTAAATGTCACTCAACCAAGGAAACTCAAGGCTAAATGGCTATAGTAGTACATTCTTCTGAATGTTTAAAATAGAATATAATAGCCAATTCTATGTGAATTTTGAAAAGTTATGAAGGGTATTTCTCAACTCATTTTATAAAGCTGACATTTCTCTTATTACCAAATCAGATAAAGACATTATGGGATAATTTTGCTGCAATCCCTTTGAGAATTTATGTAAATGTTTCTATTAAATAAAAGCAAGTGGAACCCAGTATTTGAAGATATTACAAATCATAAGCAACAGACTTCATCTCGGATACAGAAATTAGCCTGACTGCTAAATCAAATCAATGAAATTCACAGTGTCAATAGGTATCAATCTAGGTAATCATTTCAGCATATGCAAAAAATGAGCCTTCTAAAACTATACACACATTCATGTAAAATAATAAAAATCAAAAATGAATGGAATAGGCTGGGAAGGTGGCTCAGTGGTAGAGCGCTTGCTTTGCATGCCTGAGGCCCTGGGTTTGATTCCTCAGCACCACATAAGCAAAAAGAAAAAAGCTGGAAGTGGCACTGTGGCTCAAGTGGTAGAGCACTAGCCTTGAGCTGAAGAGCTGAGGGACAGTGCCCAGGCCCAGAGTTCAGGCCCCATGGCTGGACCCCCCCCCCAAAAAAAAAATGACTGGAATAATTAGCAATTGTTTCTTGTAAGTCCCAGTTGAGTAATACTTTTTAGTTATGTGGGATACATATATGTCATATGCAATTTTATTCTTTAATTTTTTTAAATGTGAAGCCAAATCTTAGCATGCAAATCATAAACTTATCATATAGATTATATCTGGAAATGTCAAGAATCATATTAGTCCACAGGTATTAATATGTTAACCCTACACTATTAAAAATATCCACAGATTTTTTTAAATGACAAAATTCAAACTATTGCAATACTTAATGCTGAAAAAATAATACTTTCTTAAAGTTGTTAAATGTTTTGCAATTATACCTGAAAGCAAGTGCTCTCACATCAACAGTAATCATGAAGTTATAATTATGCTATGAAGCCAGTTATAAAGGAGTCTAGCATTGCATTAGAAAGCTAAACAGTCTCACCATAAGAAATTATACTTATAACTACTTGACAAGTAGTTGACAGTGTTGTCTACCCCAAGACCTATGGAAACAATGCAACATTAATTTTTTTTACTGAATTTATATATTACTCCCTAAATCTTAAACAAGCCAGATATATTCTAATAGGATAATGAATCTGTAGTAGATCCATAAAATGATTTATTTCACAATAAAAGGAAATGATCTCAGAATGTATAAAAAAATACAGAGAATATAGAAATGAAAACTGCCAAATTAAGGAAGCAAATCTAAAAGACATTATTCTATCAGTTTTCATTCAAGAGATGGAAACTATATGAAAAGGAAAAAATAATAGAAAGAGAAAGGAATGAATTTAATATCAACCAGAGGGATAAACAAATGAAATACTTAAAGGCGAAGTACTTTGCACAATAATATAATGTTAGAATGCCTATAATCAAGAACTCTAATAACAACAGGTGCTGGAGGGGATGTGGACAGAAGGGAACCTTACTGCATTGTTGGTAGGAGTATAAACTTGTTCAACCACTTTGGAAAGCAGTATGGAGGTTCCTGAAAAGACTCCACATAGAGCTCCCCTATAACTCAGCAATCCCACTTTTGGGCATTTACCCAAATGATCACAAACAAGACCACACTAAAGCTACCAGCACAACTATATTGCAGCATTATTTACCATAGCTAAGATATGGAATCAACCCAGATTCCCCTCAGTAGATGAATGGATCAAGAAAATGTGGTATATATACACAATGGAATTCTATGCTCCATCAGAAAGAATGACATTGCCCCATTTGTTAGGAAATTGAAAGACTTGGAAAAAAATTATATTAAGTGAAGTAAGCCAGGCCCAAAGAAACATAGGTCCCATGGTTTCCCTTATTTTCAATAACTAGTATATGCCTGAGACAATTCAGAAACGGTCAGATAAGTTGATGTTAGGTGAAATGAACCCCAAGATAAGAACTCAAGTGGTTTTTCTTTCTTGCTATCTTTTCTAACATATTTATAAGATGATTTTTTTTTGCTTTGTATGTCCCTCCCCCACCATATAACCCCTGTTTTCACTGTATTTGAGGTTGGTATACTTGTGGAGAGAAAGGGAAAAAACAAATTGTTTAAATAGGGATACAGGTGGACCCATTGCAACAATGAGTTGTACAAGATGTTAGGTCAAAAAACGAACTTTACAATTTTGGCACGATGGTGGGGAACGGCAGGGGGAAGGGAGGTTTGGAGATGGGAAGGGATGGGAAGGAGAAACAAAGAAGGAGGCAACAATGCTTGATAAGAAATATACTCATGGGGCTGGAAAGGTGGCTCAGCGGTAGAGTGCTTGCCTTGCATGCTTGAGGCCATGGGTTCGATTCCTCAGCACCACGTAAGCAAAAAGAAAACTGAAAGTGGCGCTGTGGCTCAAGTGGTGGAGTGCTAGCCTTGAGGTGAAGAGCTGAGGCCCAGAGTTCAGGCCCCACGACTGGACCCTCCCCCCCCCAAAAAAATTACTCATGTAATTGTAACCCCTCTGTAGGGCATTTTCACAATAAAAAAATAATAAAATAAAAAAAAATGCCTTCATTAAAATCCATAGAGCAGCACAACCCAAAGTAAACGCTACAGTTAATAACAATGTATTAGTATCAGCCTGTTACTTATAATAAATGTATTCTACTTATGTCAGATATCATGAATTTGATATTTTATTTGTCTGCCTACTCATTACCTGTAAACCTCAAAACTTTTTTGATAATGCATATCAATTACAAAAGCAATACATGATTGATGTTAATCTTCTTGAATAGAAACTACATACAAGAAGCGAATAGTAGACACAGGGGTAAGATTAATCTAGAATAATTTATGAATATCATAGCACTAGTAATTTCAAAATTATTATTCCAGGATAATTTTGTTAAAGTAATTAATATAATTACTGTAATTGTTAAAAATGATGGAAGAATTTAGAATATATAGTTTTTGTACAAGACATAATCTCAACTTTCTTTTGCTGTTGTTGTTGTTCATAGAGCTTGAACTCTGGGCTTGGGCGCTGTCCCTCAGCTCTTCAGCTCAAGGCGAGTGCTCTACCACTTGAGCCATAGTACCACTTCCGGTTGTCTGGTGGTTTATTGGAAATAAGAGTATCACGGACTTTCCTGCCCAAGCTGGCTTTGAACCGTGATCCTCAGATCTCAGCCTCCTGAGTAGCTAGGATTACAGGTGTGAGCCCCAGCACCCGGCAATCTCAACTTTTATTTAGTGGCTAAACCAGGTTTCATGCATACTCTACATCATATATAATATACATATATAATATATGCATATTATGTATATATAATATATATTCACCTGCCTTTAAAAAGTCATTAGTAGAGCTATTACTTTATTAGTAGAATTTTGTCAAATTTAAATTTTCATGATGGGTTACTTCAGGAAAAACACCCAGAGATACATTATCAAGCTTAATAATATCGCCCACCTAATTACAGAGGGCTCCTTTGTGATTTTCCCATATTGGTACTTTAATTACTTCAATGAAATACAGTCTTCTTTTCCTTATAGGCAAGTTAAAGTTATGCTACAAGAGAATTAGGTATCTGTTAAGAGTCCCAGGAGACAAAGAACTTATCCCTTGTAATTTTTCAACAGTAAATTTGATGTCAAGTACTCCATGCCAAAAATATTTTTTCACAAAATTCTAGCTAAAGTTCAGTGCATATAGGAACATGGCACAATTTCTAAGCAAGAATCTCTCTCTCTTCATTTCTTCTTTCATTGAAAATTAGTTTTCAATCATTTTTTTCTCTTTTTTATTGTGAAGATGGTGTACAGAGGAGTTACTGTTACATAAGTAAAGTAATACATGCATTTCTGTCTGTCAAACTGTTATACCTTCCCTCATTTTTCTCCTATTTTCCCTCCCCCAACCACTCTCCCACATTGTACAGATCATTTCCAATATATTTTCTTGTGAATATCACTGTTGTATTAGTTCTCCCCTTGTCCTTTGTCTCACCATTCTGTTGTTCCCCTTCCCTTCCCTAATTCAGAAAAATGTATATAGAATACCAGTGTACCAAAATCAAATACACTGGCAACAGGGTATATACCATAAAGGGAAGAACATAAATAAAAACAAGAAATCACATCGTACATTAAAAGCAACAAAACAATGAATAACCTCTGTGTCCATATCTTGTAGTTCATTTTGCTTAGCATCATCTTATATGGTCATATGTACATAGCTATTGAGCCTATTCTGCTCATCTGCTAAGCTTATCCTAGACATATATTAATTACTGCAAATAAGAAAAACAATGGGACCTATATTTCTTTGTGTCTGGCTTACTTCACTTAATATGATTTTTTACAAGTCTTTCCATTTCCTTACAAATGGGGCAGTGTCATTCTTTCTGATGGAGGCGTAGAATTCCTACACACACACACACACACACACACACACACACACACACACACACACACATCACATCACATCACATCATATTTTCTTGATCCATTCATCTACTGAGGGGCATCTGAGTTAGTTCCATATCTTAGCTAGGGTGAATAATGCTGTGATAAACATTGTTGTGCTGGTAGTTGTAGTATGGCCTTGTTTGTGATCATTTGGGTAAATGCCCAGCAGTGAGATTGTTGGGTCATAGGGGAACTCTGTGTTTAGTCTTTTGAGGAACCACCATACTTCTTTCCAGAGTGGTTGAACAAGTTTACACTCCCACCAACAGTGCAGTAGTGTTCCCTTTTGGCCATATTCCTTCCAGCATCTGTTGTTATTAGGTTTCTTGATTATAGACATTCTGACTGGAATGAGGTAGAATATCAATGTTGCTTTGATTTGCATTTCTCTTTTGGCCAGAGATGTTGAGCATTTTTTTATGTGTCTATTGGCCATTCTTATTTCTTCTTCAGAGAAGTCTATTTTTAACTATTTAGCTCACTTATTAATGGGTGGTTTTTTCTTTGGTTATTTGTTTTGGGGGGGTTTAATTTTTTTGAGTTCTAAGTATATTTCAATCACTTTTGAGTGTTCAAATGTGTTGTAGTATATTGAAATGCATGCAAAGAAACAAAGTGAATTAAAAAATACATTAAGAAGTTCCACTTTGAATTGGTACTTGATATGGAGTGTCCTTCTTGTTAGCCATGACCTTTAACTTGTAGAATCTGTTGTTAGCTTCAGAGATTTAATGTTCCGCTTGAAATGATTTGTAGTACTAAAACTGATAACAAAATATTGGCATTATTTTACTTAATGATACATCAGGGTGATGGCAGAATACATCTAAGCAGACCTCAGAATATCTAGATCATTGATGACATTACAAATGTGATTGCAATGGGCAACTAAATGAATTTGAAATAATTAAAATGGTTTTCCTATAAACTCAAAAATATTACTAACTGATATTGTCTTCACATTCAAGAAAAAGTAAAACTATGAGTTATAAAACTCTTAGCTGAATCTAAATTGTGAAGATAACAGAAAGGGAATTAGTGTTCATCAGTTGCAAATTATCATTAAAATGTAAATTTTCAATAAGAATATGAATCAAATAGAGCTAAACCAAATGCAAATTTTTAAATTCTTTTATAAACAATTTAAATTATATTTAGATTGATTTCTTTTTTATTCATTACAAATATGATTTGTAGTCTCCACTGATCATCTCTCTTTATGTCCCTTGATTTTAAGTTTTCTTAGGTCACTTTTAGGGAACTGTTTGTCTAGGTACAATTGTTTTCAATTTAGTCTATTTTCACATGACAGACTCTCATTATTATAATTAAAAGTTGAAAGAACCCACAGATGGTAACTTGATGATTTAGTCTAGTGTCACTAGACTATATTGTTATTGTTTTCCTAGAGAAATCCAGTTACATTTAATGAAACTCAACTGAAATCTTTTGACTCCAATCATTTGTCTCATACCTACATTGACTGAAGAAGCTAGTCTTAGTTGTTCTTCAGTCTTCTGAACTGCTAGAAATTTCCATCAGCTTAACTTCTGGCTTTACTTATTTTATTATTTTTGCTACTCTCATTTTGGCAGACAGGAATTATTGAAAATAAACTATTATTATATGACGAACAAGTTGTATGGTAAAGACATTGCAGAAATGTTGATAATTAAAAATATATCTAATCACCTTCCTAGGGACAGTACAGAATAGTTAGGAGCTATAGAAGAACAACTTGGAAACTTCCAGTTTCTTAACGAAGATCAAATCCCATTCACTACTTACAATTATAATGTAACTCAGTAAAATAAAATGCTGTTGAATGGATAACTGCTATAATTAAGATGTTGAGTATTTCCTGGAAGCCCATGTATTAAAACACTTGTTCCCCTTGGTGATGTTATTAGAAGGTTGTGTAAGTGTTGGTAGGTGGGGCCTCTTTCATTGGAGACATTCTCCAAGAAGAACTGTTCTTGCTCTTCTTCCTCTACTTCTTGTCCATGAGATGAGCAGTTTTGCTACTTCACACACTTATCATGTTCTTATTGTTTCACCAGCATTCCAAAGAAATGGGACCAACTAATCACAGCCTGGATTGCACAAAATTTTGATCCAAACTAAAACCTTTTGGCTATAGGTTCATTATATTTGTTGCAGTAATGGAAAGCTAACACTATAAACACTATAACATTATACATTTTTGGTAAAGTCTTCCTAATCCTGGATTTACCTCTGAAACAATTCCTTGTTTGGTGTGGTAATAAATTGTCACTGTTTTCCAAATGAGGCAATACAAAAGGAGCTGGGAGTTAGTTTTCGTTTATAGTCTTTTTAAATCTTACCTTGTAATGATTATGCTCATATGAGAAACATTATAATTCCCTGTAGTTTATCTTTGCAATTTGGATTCAGTTACTTATTTGTTGCCTCATTCTATTAACACAGAAATTTATTACTCGTATTGATGACCTAAAGATTTCTCTATTGAGTTTTTTAAAGTGTAAATGCTTCTCTAAAGTAAAACATCTTTTGTTAGCCATTTAATCACACCAAAATTTTAGGCACCAGAAATCACAATTTTATTCTCTTTCTCATCTCCTAAAGAATGAGTTAATAAATGAATAAATATATATATTACTGAAGCTTTAAAACAGAACATGTTCCCATTGAAAGCATAATGAATGTTTGCATTCAAGTACTGCCTAACCTAATACAGGCATAAATTGGTTGGCAGTAGACACTCTGTGGTAAGTCAGGAAGTTACTGGCTACAAAACCTTCTCCAAAATTTGAACTAATTTTTCAGTCATGCATGACCATAATTGCATGTTAATGCTGAGAACAGTGTGTTAGATAACTTTGTGTGTACTCAGAACTACTTCCCAGCTGCTTTTGTTATTATATATCTACTAGCTATGAAAGGTGTTATGGAATGTACACAAATACAAAGTAACCAATATTCCCTCTGTTTCAGAATCTTGTATCTTGTATCTAGTAACTTACTAGAAAGAAGACATGTGCTCTCACACTTCTGTTTTAAATGGGTTGTGATTTGTGTATATCCTGATGCAGATTTAGCAACAGATGAGTCTGTGTCATTCAGTCTGGGAACTGAGATAAAACATAGAGGGTGGTAAAACCTGCATTGGAGGAGACTGGCACCTAGTAATGAACACAGATATTCCTAATGACAAAACAAAAAGAAAACCTATGCTGGTTAAAACAAAGAGCTTTTCCCAGATGTAAAGTGCCAAACTTTTGAAATAAAATTTGATATCTAAAGTCTATATTCTTCATCATGGACACTCTATAGCAGTGATCAGAAATAGGAAAAAATCCACCACATGTTCACTCTAATTAAAAGTCAAGTTGTAAACTGTGTGTAGCTAAAAATGTCAACACATGCCAGGGCGCTGATGGCTCACACTTCAATCCAAGCTACTCAAGAGGCTTAGACATGAGGATTAACAGTTCAAAGCCAGCTGGGGCAGAAAAGTCCCCATGAGACTTTTATCTCCAATTAATCACTCAAAAAATGAAATGGAGCTGTGGTTCAAAGAGGTAGAGTACTAGCCTTGAACAAAGTAGCTCAGGCACAGTGCCCAGGCCATGAGTTCAAGCCTAACAACCAACAACAAAAACAACAAAATGGTAACACGTAAAATAGGAAGCATAAAATAGTGTACCTAAACTCAGGGATGTTGGAGCCTGTTTGCTCTCTTCCATCTCTTCCACTGCCTTTCTCTGAGATCTCACCCTCTCACCATCTTATTCCTTATCCTATTCTTCCCCACTCCATCCTTTTGTTGTTTCTTTTCTTTTTGTGCTGGTACTCAATGCCATATGCTCTCGCTCTGCTTTTTGGCTCAAAGTGTTAAGCTTTACTGCTTGAACAATGCCTCAAAGTTTGGCTTTTTTATAGCAGTTGATCTGGCTTTGAATCACAATCTTTAGATCTAAAATGTTGAGTTGCTAGGATTTCTGGCACGAGCCACCTGTGCCTGGCAAGACACCCTCCTTTTGTTTATTTTATTTTGGCCTTGATTTCTTGGTGAAATGTATGATAAATAACAGCCAGACTGCATATCACAAACTATATTTTACAAGATAGACTATACAAGATAGGGAGGCAATAACTGTTATAATACAAAGTATAATTACATTAAATAAATCATTTTTAACAGAGATATGAGTATTTGGATGTTATATTTTGAAAATAAGAATCTTCCATAGAGAGATAATAAAGGATGTGTGCCTAAAATAAATAGAACTTCAAGAAAAAAAACAAAGTAAAATGAGCTGAGTACTATTTTGCAGAAAAGGAAATGTAAATGATCTATAAAATAATAAAAATTCCACATTTCTGGTAGGCAATACAAATGTTTCTTAAAAGAAAGTCATTTTATCATGAAGCAATTAAGAAATAGAAATTTCTAAACAAACATCCTTCAATGTACAAAGTTTAAATTGTCTATTACATTAAGGAAAGAGCAAATAAAATTTTAATAAACACTGGCTTTCAAGTTTTCACTGTCTGTTAAAATCTTAGGTGGCCCTGGCTTCATTAAAACAATATCCTCTTTAGCCTGTCACTCTTGGTTCACATTCTGTGGCAGCATTTGCCTCTATACTTCTATTCTATCACCCTGATTTTCCTAATTTAACTACATTCAATTTTGTTTTCTATTTGCCTAAAGACAAAATCTGAGCTCCTAATCTTTTCTTGGAACCTAACCGCAAAACATTTTGGCACAAACCAAACTGACTAAGCCACTCACCATAACTAGCCAAGGTTTATTCTCTCAATTCACTCAAGTATTCATTATTTCCCAAACATAACTCCCTCTTGATTCCACTTGGCCCAAGTTATCTTTTTTCAAAATAAAGATATCATATCCATTCACTTTGTGTAGCAATCTCTGATTTCACTTAAGTTTCAACTTCTTTGGTTCTTTTTCTATTACAAAC
This sequence comes from Dipodomys spectabilis, assembly GCF_019054845.1. NCBI lineage: Eukaryota > Metazoa > Chordata > Mammalia > Rodentia > Heteromyidae > Dipodomys > Dipodomys spectabilis. Next base: position 4,847,245 of record NW_024870814.1, read on the forward strand.
ACACTGATCTTACAGTAAAAATTAGTTTATTACAAATATTTCTTATTGTACTGTATATGTAGTAGTTAAATAGAATATCTAAAATAAATACATAAGTTGTTTTGCAATCTAGATCACAAGTAAGTGAGTACTAATTGTGCTGTGATTTATAATATTGTGTATTTCATTGGTTTTCAAAAATCTCAAATAATAGAAAAACAGCAGAAAAAGTCCATAATTCTAATTAATGTTCAAAATTTATTTTTTAATTTTTAAGTAAGTTTTTTATTGTGAAAACTCTGTACAGAGGAGTTACATTTACATGGGCAAGGTAATGAGTACATTTCTTATCAAGCATTGTTGCTTCCTCCTTTGTTTTCCCCTATCATCGCTTCCCTCCCACCTCCTCAACTACGCTCATCCTCCCCTCCTAAATTGTAAAGTTCATTTTTTTCAACATAGTGTCTTATAAATCTCATTGTTGTAATGGCTCAACCTGTATCCCTATTTAAACAATTTGTTTTTTTTTCTCTTCCCCTCCCCATTATACCATCAAATACAGTGAAAACAGGGGTTATACTGTGGGGGAGGAACACACAAAGCAACCAAAAAATCACCATATAAACGTGTTAGAAACAATAGCAAAAAGAAAAACCACTTGAGTCCTTATCTTGGGTTCATTTCATCTAACATCAACTTATCTGACTGTTTTTGACTAGTTATTGCAAATAAGGGAAACCATGCAACCTATGTTTCTTTGGGCCTGGCTTACTTCACTTAATATAATTTTTCCAAGTCTTTCCATTTCCTAACAAATGGGGCAATGTCATTCTTTCTGATGGAGGCATAGAATTCCATTGTGTATATATACCACATTTTCTTGATCCATTCAACTACTGAGGGGCATCTGGGTTGGTTCCATATCTTAGCTATGGTAAATAATGCTGCAATAAACATTGTTGTGCTGGTAGCTTCAGTATGGTCTTGTTTGTGATTATTCTGGTAAATGCCCAAAAGTGGGATTGCTGGGTCATAGGGGACCTCTATGTGGAGTCTTTTGAAAAACCTCCATAATACTTTCCCACCAACAATGCAGTAAGGTTCCCTGCTGTCCACATCCCCTCCAACATCATTCTTATTAAAGTTCTTGATTATAGCCATTCTAACTGGGGTGAGGTGGTATCTCAATGTTTTGATTTGCATTTCTTTTATGGCTACAGAGGTTGACCATTTCTGCATGTGTCTATTGGTCATTCTTATTTCCTCTTCAGAGAAGTTTCTCTTTAAGTCTTTAGCCCACTTATTTATTGGGCAGTTGTTTCTTTTACAATTTGTTGTTGGTGATTTAATTTTTTGAGTTTCAAGTATATTTTAGATTCTCTTAGAAGATTTTGTTTTGTCCTTAAGATATTGATACTGATAGTTTCTGGTTGATGTTTTTTTCTTAATCCTGTGGATAATAATCAAAAGATAAACTTTACAGGAAACAAGATTTTGTATATTTTCAGGGCAATCAATCAAATTGGATTTGAGATTTGCTTGATGTATGAAACAATTTAAGCCTTAAAGAAACTATGTTTAAACAGATCAGTGAGTTTAACTGAAATTCTCTTTTTTACACAGATTTTTATGTCATTAAACTATACATATATCAAGTGTTTTATAACTACTATGATAAACAGCAGAAAATCCTATATTGATCTTCTCTCTCTGCCTTTCTAATATATTTCATGGACTTTAAGCATTTTCCATAATTGTATAATCAAAATAATTAACTGAAGAGTTATATGAAGTCCATGGAAATTCAGTGACATTTTATGTCTACAATATTTGATTAGTAATATTAGCAATATTATTTTCAAATGAATATGTAATGAAGTATGTACTTAATTTTTTGTTGGTGGTGATGGTGGTCATGGGACTTGAACTCAGGGCCTGGGTGCTGTCCCTGAACTCTTCTACTCAAGGCTAGTGCTCCACCACTTTGAGTCATAGTACCACTTCCAGTTTTCTGGTGGGTAATTGGAGATAAGAATCTCTAGGACTTTCCTGTCCGGGCTTACTTAGAACTGGGATCCTCAGATTTCAGCCTCCTGAGTATTTAGGATTACAGACATAAACCACCAGTACCAGATTTAAATATGTATTTAAGGCACAAATTCACCAGAAGTCCCATGTAGAAGGATTTAGAATGAAACACAGTCATCTCCTAAAGAGGAAGTATCTTGAAAGGTCATGGGGATGAAATAGATGAATCATGTAGAGATCACAAATGTAGGTAAAATAATATTAAAAAGATGCCAAATATCTCTAAATTATAATTTTTCGTATTAGTATGAACAGTTCTACTTTACCAGAAACACTGTGGAGAAAAACTATGTCTACCAGAATACACATATGGATTTTTATTCTTAGTTTGTTATTGAATTGAGCAGTCAACATATCTACAAAAATTCAAATCCTCATCGATATATCTAATATCCCCAAAGTTCTAATATCATGCACGATACTGAACATTAGTTCAACAGATCTTCATTTCAATACAAATGATTCTGAAAATGTGAATTTTGAGTGAGGGAGGTGGTGGAAGGAAGGGATGGTTGGAGAACAACAAGAGAGGGGGTAACAATGCTTGACAAGAAATGTACTCATTGCCTTACTCATGTAACTGTCACCCCTCTATACAGCATCTTCATAGTAAAATAAAATTTTAAAAAGTCAAAGATGTGTTATTTTCTTGGAAGATTATAGTTTTACTAAGATATCCTAAATTGTAAAACTAGTAACTAGCATACTCCATCATGAATCATCCTTCAGAAAATGATAACAATTCAAACCTAATTTATGAGTTATAAATGTGAATATTTGAACTCTCCTTTAAAATGATTATTACAATGATATTCAGCATTTGCTTAGCTGAGGTTCAAAATTCAGCTCCTGCCTTCCATTGGTAACTCTTCAGTAGCTCAAAATTATGAGTGGAACTTATCATTTTAAATCATGCAACTTATCCTTTTAAATCATCACAAGCTTCTTGTGGACACTCAACAGTGATCAGACATGCTGATAGGTTTTCTAGTAGGTGTATTCTTCACCTTGATAATCCCTGTCACCCTGTCCTCTGCCAATTCCCAAACCCTGGTCTTGTATCACAATTCATAGGACATTGAAGGAACTGAGCCACCATCTGCTTTGTCTCTAAGCATAATTTTTTTCTTGCTTTCTGTATTGACAGAAGCATGTCAACCCACCACTTCAGAATTGATCAGAGATACACAAGTACCAGTGGTAAAGAATACATGAAGAATAAATATAAGTGGAGTTAGTGAAGAAAACTGGCAGTGTTATGGTCTTTTATCTGGCCAGGATCCTATAGGCACAATAAGTTAGTATAATCCACAGCTGGGAAACAAGCTGATTAAGAATCAGAAAAGCTGATTAAGAATCAGAACAAGGAAACCATGAAAGAACTACTAAGAATTTTAAAGGCATGTCTTAATTCTTTTTTTATTGTGAAAATACTGTACAGAGGGGTTACAATTACATGGGCAAGATAATGAGTACATTTCTTATCAAGCATTGTTGCCTCCTCCTTCGTTTCCCCTTCCCGTCCCATCCCATCTTGAGTGACTTTTTGTACCTTCAATGCCAATACAGGGATAGGCTTTCAGAGGAGGATGACTCTTTAGACCCAGTAAGATAAAAAGGTATTTTAAAAAAATGACATCTGGTTGGAATCATCTCAACTATCTCAATAAGTGGTACAAAGTAATCATTTTCTAAGGATAAAGAAAATATATCTACCTATATTCCTGCCTTCCTTCTAAACAGATTTAATTCTCATCAAGTCTTGCTGGGACTGATACTACAACAGATTTTAAAACCATCTGTTCCTTCCCCAGATAGCCAATATCCTGGTTGAATGGAGATCATATTTAACATACGAGCATATCTTTCATGATCAAAAATTTTGAACCACTCATGGGCTCCATGCATGAGCAGTTTCCTGGTCAAACTGCTAGTGGTTTCTCTCTTTCTGAACATAAAAGAAAATGCAGTGCTTCCCTGCATTTTGAATCCACTATTGCCCTAGTCTCACAATCTATCGATCCAGTTCCATCCCCTTACACTTACCTTTTTCCTTCACCTTGGCCACACTGGTCCCTGTGGTTTTGAAACATTCTGTGTTATTATTTTTATCAGTTGCCTTACCTTACCACTGACAAGCTCTTTATGTACATAGTTCTTATCTTTTGAGCTTAATTTCAAAAAACCACAGTTCTGGAAATGAGTATTCAAATATCATCTTCTGTAGTAAACAGCCCTCAAATCTCATCCTTGTACAAACATAAAAGTAATTCAATGCTTTCACTGTCTCTGGGTGTTATAATAATGGAAACTGTATTTATTTTATTTTAGGGCTTCAATTCAGAGCCTGAGATTTTTTTCACTCAAGGTTATCACTCTATTACTTTGAACCACAGCTCCACTTCTGGTTTTCTGGTGTTTAATTCTAGATTAAAGTCTTACAAACATTTCCTGCCCTGGCTGGCTCTGAACCGAGATCCTCAGCTCTCAGTCTCCTGAGTAGTTAGGATTACATGCATGAGCTACCAGTGCTCAGCAGAAACTCTATATTTTTATTTAAAGAAAAATGCACCAGGGGCTGGGAAGGTGGCTCAGTGGTAGAGTGCTTGCCTTCCATGCATGAGGCCCTGGGTTTGATTCCTCAGCACCACATAAGCAAAAAGTAAAAAGCAGGAAGTGGCTCTGTGGCTCAAGTGGTAGAGGGCTAGCCTTGAGCTGAAGAACTGAGGGACAGCGCCCAGGCCCAGAGTTCAGGCCCCATGACCGGACCCAAAAAAAAAAAAAAGAAAAATGCTCTAAAACAGATCCTGGAATACGACAAACAATACTTGAAGAAAGACCAAATTGCCATTTCAAGTGTATTCTTTTTATTAATTATAATGCTGATAGTAACTTCAAATATTTATTTGCAGTTGGTAAGTTTTCTTTACATGGAATGACCAGAAATGTTTGTTTCCTTTGGTCTTTTCTTCATTTCACTTACTTATTTGTGAAGTCTATCTAGAACTTAAAAACTTCAACTTACATCTCACACATACATGATCAATTTTTTAGAATTTGATTTGTTTAAAGCATAGTGTTTTCCAATCTTTTGTAGGAAATATATCTGTTGGCTTAGCTCTTCCAAAATAGTTATGGCTAAATTTTTATCTTGTGATTGTACTTTTATAATTTAAAATTTCATCATCCATTCTATATGTCACAATCTGAGATGAGATCCTATGTCTGATTAAATAATTTATTTAATTTATTACATGTTATACTGATCTATATTATATAAGAACCTCAAAAATATAGTAACAATTACTTCTAAATAAATTGTCATGTTGCATTTTCCCAGAGTTTTCAAGATTAGAGTCTTAGATATATACATATAGATAGATATAGATATAAATAGATAGATATAATGTCATATGTCATATATATATTTGTCATATATATGTCTATGTGTCATATATATGACAAAATAAAATCAAAGTAATTTTAAATCATTTTAGATATGGTTACTAATGTTTTTAAACTGACAAATTATTCAGACACATTTTCTTTGTCATTGATTTTTACTGTTTTGTGGAAATTTTTTACTTTTGTAATTTATTGAAACATTTCAGTTTTCTTTTCACTCATAAAAGTTTCTTTCTTTCTTTCCTTCCTTCTTTCCTTCCTTTCTTTCTTCCTTGCTTCCTTCCTTCCTTTGTTCATTCCTTCTTTCCTTCCTTTTTTAACCTTCCCAATTCTTTCTTTTCTCCCTTCCTTCCTTCCTTTCTTCCTCCCTCAGTCTTCTTTCCATATTTCCTGCCTCCCTTCCATCCTTTCTCCCTGGATATCTTTGTTTTCTCCTTTCATTCTTTCTTCCTTCTTTCAAGCGTTGTTCATGCCAAGCCTTCTTTCTGACACTGAGCTGTATGCCTCACTTAAAATTATCTTTTTCATATGAAATATTTGTAAATAACTCTTCTTGTATTTTCTTTAAGATGATAATTTACTCATCAAGCTGTTTTTAAATACTTTTTATTGTAAAAAATACTGTATAGAGAGGTCACAGTTACATGAGCAAGGTAATGAGTACATTTCCTATCAAGCATTTTACCTCATCCTTTGTTTTCCCCTACCCTCCCTTCCCTCACACCTCCACAATTACACTCCCCCCTCCCTTACCCTCCCTCCCTTCCTAGATTGTAAAGTTCATTTTTCAACATAGTGTCTTGTACATCTCATGTCGATGCCCCGCATCTTGTATATATACTTCTCATCAAGCTGTTTTTTTCCCTCAGACTTATGCTTTTAAATTCTAGAGAAGAAGCCCATTAAAACCTATGAAAAAATAACAAAGTAAATTTAAAATAAGAAAATTGCCTTATTAATCTAGCACGGATATTTAAATGATTTCAAAAATATTAATCATATCACATTAAGACACAAATTCATATATTATTATTTATCAAATCTTTCATTTCTTTGTTGACATCATAAACAGAAGTCAAATAACCATTCATTTACTACCTGCTTTTCTCACACTGTACTAACTATTATCAAGGAATGATTATCTTCTGGCATTCACTCCCTCAGTTCTACATGTACAGTACACAACAGAAATTCTAATTTACATTATTCAAAGTAAAATTTATTAGAGTTGGACACAAAATTGTTGAAAAATGAGAAATTGATGCCTGAGTGCAAACATTTCTGAATGAAACCAAGAGCTCCTTACAAATTTGCTTTAATATTTATAAAAGTGTATGTATTTGATTATTAATGGAAAGTACAATTATCTTTAAAACCTTACAGAAAACAATTATGAAATAATATTAATCTATAGGTAACAAAACCATAGGTATTATTTATTTAAAACTCGATAGTCTGTCAGGATTAACTTAGGCTTATACTAACCATTGCAAATGAGGGAAGCCATAGAACCTATGTTTCTTTTGGTCTGGTTTACTTCATTTAATATGATTTTTTCCAAGTCTTTCCATTTTCTTACAAAAGGGGCAATGTCATTCTGATAGAAGCATAAAATTCCATTGTGTAAATATACCACATTTTCTTTATCCATTCATCTATTGAGGGGCATCTGGGTTGGTTCCATATCTTAGTTATGGTAAATAATGCTGCAATGAACATCTTTGGAGCTGTGAACATATGACCATACAAAATGATGGCAATTGAAATGAACTCCAAGTCATGGAAACAGCAGGGCTTTATTTTTTTGTTTTAGTTGTTAACCATGATGTCACCAATGTATTGTATCTAGTTCTTTTTATTTCATTTCATTTTTCTTTTTCCATTGGTTTATCCCTGGCAATCTCTGTCTTTGATTCTGATACCCTCCATCTTGTATATGCATTTATCTGATTGGGGGAAGAAAAAGGAAATAACATGCCGAAAGAAGTACAATATGTGACCCATTGCAACAATGATACTCACAGGATACTATGTCAAAAATGAACTTTACAACTTCATGGGGTAACAATGTTCAATGATAAATGTACCTTATTCGTGTAAATGTAACCTCTCTGTACAGCATCTTTACAATAAAATAAAATAAAAAACATGTGATAGTTTCTCCTATGTAAGTCTAATATACAAAAGCATGAAATTTATCTTTAAGTACATGTTTGTAGAGAAAAGAAAACACCAGCAATGGACTTTTTGTACTGGAGCTTGAACTCAGAAACTTGCCCTGTTACTCAACTTTATCCCTCAGGGCTGGCACTCTACACTTGTACCACAGTTTTACTTCCAGATTTTTCCTGATTAACTGAATAAGTCTCATTCTTCTCAAAATCCTTTCTAGCATTAATTCTCTTATATGAGTCCCCTGAGAATGAAGATTATAGACATGAACCACAAGTACCCAGTTCTGTTTTTAGACAATGCTATTTAGAGATAGGAAAGAAATTGAATTCACATCTACTCAACAATTTTTAATACCATGGCTTTATCCAAGGTGGTCTCACAATATTTGAAAGTTATAAAACTGTGACCAAAGGTATTTTGAAATGCACTGGGAAATGAGATTTGAAAAGATCAGTCCATTGGGTTAATTTGATAATCATCTTGGAGGTTGTTCAATTATTTGCAGATAAATCTAAGATAACATCATTTACATGGGTGCAGATAAAAACCAAGGTAACATCATTTTGTTTCTAAGCTCCCTTTTCTCTTACAAAGATTGAACTTATTTTGTGGATACTTTTAATATTCAACGATTAAAAAAACATTTTTGTCAATAGCTCATCAATAATTTATCTAGAACATTTAGTTCAGGCTGGGAAGGTGGCTCAGTGGTAGAGCTTTTGCCTTGCATGTATGAGGCCCTGGGTTCGATTTCTCAGCACCACATAAGCAAAAAGAAAAAAGCCGGAAGTGGCCCTGTGGCTCAAGTGGTAGAGCTCTAGCCTTGAGCTGAAGAGCTGAGGGACAGTGCCCAGGCCCAGAGTTCCGGCCCCATGACCAGAACCTCCCCCCCCAAAAAAAGAATTGATTAGAATATTTGGTTCCACTTTGAATATACTTTTTGCATTTACAGGATAAAATCAGAGCTTTGGCAAATTCCTATAGTAGTCAAATAAAATGAAATTAATAAGCATAGAGTTTGGGGGCCAATTGGTCTAGTCTTTTGGGGTACAAAGTTAACCATAATAATTATTTTGCTCACTATCTTTGACCTCCTGGATTGTTTTAATCATGTTCAGCTAAATCATCAATACATTTTCAGCTTTTGGATTAGTTTGCTTACAAAAAATTCAAAAGTATCCAAAAGTCTTAGGTGTAGGTCTCTTATTTTATATTTTATTGCCAGGCCTGTTTTAAGAAGATAGATACGTGAAATGATTGGAAACAGGGAATTTTTTTTCTAAGCTTATCCAACTGAAAATACTATGTGTGAACCTTAGAAAAAGTAATTCCTACTCCAGATTGAACTTGGTCTCCCTTCAATTCATGATTTCAAATGGCTTACCCTGCTTATTGATTTTTTTTTCCTCTGAGCCAGCTAATCAAATTTCCTCATCTTAGCCCTCAAATCCTCTAGCTGATGTTCATCATCCTTCATTCTCTTCTCTTGCTTTGTCTCTTTGAAAGTCTTCTTAGTCCCTCTTCCTTTCCTTTCCAGCGCCACTTCAAAGTTTTGGCTATTCTCCCCTCTTCAGGAACACATCATCTCAATTCAATTATTTGGTAAAAAAAGAACACACAAGGAGTTCAAAGACTAGAGATCCAGGATGATTGTGTCATTTAAACAACCATGCTGTTCCCATCTGTAACTAGAAATACTCTTTCAGACTTTAAGAATCCTTTCCACTTACTCATAATCTGTGTAACTGTCCTCCTAGTTTAGGATTCTTGAGGGGAAGGGCAACCAAAAGAACACACACAGAGGCATACACACAGGCATACCCACAGGTACACATGCATAATAATATGATTAAAACCAGAAAAAGCAATTTTAAGTCTTTTCCTATTGTTTAAAATTTGAGTAATGTTATTTTTAAAGTATTTTACCAGTTTAAAGGATAAAATCATGCTCTTCATGCAGTCAACTATGAACTGTTTTGAACGATTTTGTTTTCATGAGTAGGGAAACCAGGGAGATTTATCAAGTTCAAAGTATAATCAAAAAGGAGAAATATAGATGACAGAAATAGATGATAAATAGATATTGTAGATGATATATATTTTGTAATGTAGTGGTGGGTAGGATATACACTACAAATATGTGTGGATTACACATATATTACACACATAAACATGAGGAATATTGATTAGTAAGTGGATTTAATCATATCCAGCTATAATATGCTATTTTAAACATCATTTTGGTATTTGGAAAATTCATTCATACCCTAAGGTGAAGACATTCAACTTTAATAACCACATTTGAATATAGAATGTGTACTGTGAAGTGAATCCATATCAAGTGTTCCTACAAACCATTTCATCAGTACTATAATGTTAGTATTATAATGTTTCTCTCAAGGCCTCAAAATTTCCTTAGATTATTGATTCATATTTTGATCTGGAGCATAAGATGCATAGTTATAGATATGAACAAATACTTTATACTCTAGAATGCTATCAGAGGAATGACTAGCTGCAGAAATAATTCTACCAGTTTTGATAATCTAGATGATTGAATCTGTCACTGGCAGCATTAAATATCAATTGCACTAATTATTCAAGTTCAGTCTCAGCAAAATGCATGTTGGTTACATTAGAGCAAATGATGACCTTAATATTTATAATTGATAATAGCCCCCCAAAAAAACTTGTACTGCTTTCAAACACTAATATTGTTCTCTAGAATGTAGATGTGGAGTTGGGTAAGTACAATGTAATAGATAATGTTGAAATTTCAGACCACCTTATGACTCAAGAAAATGAGTCAGGGTTTAAGAAATTCTCCTACTCTATGCTCTAGAAATGTCTTACTGCAAAGAAACTCCCTGTCCCATATAATTTAGATAAAACTCCCAGACAACCAAACATTATAAAAAAGCCAAACATTATAATTCTTTTTTTTTAATCTTATAAAGGTTTAGCTAAACCTCTTGTTTTTGCTGAATTAAAACATTCAAACCAAGGTCTGGTTAAGAGTCTTCCTTTCTTCAAAGCTTTTGAACTTTAATCTACCCTCAGCCAGAGCTGTCAATTACTTATAAGAAAAAGCTGGCCTTAGAACAAAATTTGATTTTGATCAGATAAACTAACTGTCCATTCTATACTGACACCTCTTTCCCACATACCTGTGACTCTTTTGCCTTGTTCAATCCTCTCTATAAAAGAATTCCCCCTTTTGCCTAATATTTGAGATAGTTACAAATATTATAATCTGAATACTAGTCCTGTTGCCATAGTTACTGCAACTCATTTTCTGTAATTATGTTAAATGAAGTGTCTCCTTTCCAAATCTAAGCTCGTTTTCTGTTTGACATCTCACAAACTCTTAAATCAAAAATGAATACAGGTTGGCTCATCACCACATTGGCCATTGTTAATTTCTTCTTAAACACTGAGGACTTCTGTTTCCATCTTAGGTGACATAGCATATTTGAATATTCAATTTCAAGGTTTCTATGTCCTGTTCTTTGTCTGTTTTTAGACTCTGGATTATAGATAAGAACAAAAGGTCATCTATGTCTGAACATTGATCTGTTATTATTCTGCTAAATTAGAGAAGACTAATACCTTTATTTTATAGTTCAAGTTATCAAACATTTTTATTGCTGACTCATTTGATAGTTAACATGAAATGAGCAATGCAAATGTGTCTGAAGACTTGAATTGAGTCTCAATTTTTAATTTTAATATACATCCCTTTGGGTGAAAATCCCTTGATTTCCTTGACCTCCACTTATGTTATCTGCATTGAGGATACTAATGAAAACAGTTTTTACCTTAGATGATGTGACATATTTTTAAGATTGATGAAAAATTGTGTCATAAAGTTTATAAATAACTGCACAGGTGCAATGCAATACTTGAATTGAGATTACAAGTTTCAGTTACAGTATTTTCTCTCAGTGGGTTCTATAATAAAATTATTGAAGTGGTTTATTTATTTCCCAAATCAATTTTCATATAAAAATAGATTTTTTAGCTAAGCAGTAAAGGATAGATTAATTCACAGAATAGACTCGTGAAAGCCATTTGGAAACAACAAATCAAATACTTCTTTAACAATAACACAACATCAGGTTCACTGTAGAAGAAAACTGTTGTTCAAATAAAATAAGCATGACATTATTAGATTTGAGTTTGGATGTAGATGAGAAAGTGAGGGCACTGGTTTGAATTCAGTATTTTCTTATTGGGAAAGGGGTGTGCTAATATTTGGGAGAAGTAGCAGGTCACCTAAGTTGAAAATAACCCCAAAGCCATTAGAATTCCTAAAATATCCATGTGTGGAAATGGTGAGACCAACCTCCTAATTTTGGACAATCCATTTGCATCAAAACTACACTTGAGTCACTTAATACCAAACAAAGTTGTCATGTTGTAGTTTCTCCATCCTAGGCTTCTCGTTCCACAGTGACCTTGGATGCATGTGCCAGGTGAAACTCCCAATGCTGATGGAACCATCTTCAAAATATCCAGTAAAAAGTCAAACTAGAACCACTATCCAAGTGATATCATGTAAGCCACAAGCAAGAAAGCCAAGCAAGAAATCAAGGTTCTTGGTTCAAGTCCAAGTACCATGCATGAACACACGTGCACATACACATGCATGTGTGCGCACACACACACACATACACATACACACACAGGTTAAAATGGTAAATTACCTAGGTATATTTCCTTTCACTATAAATAAAAAAAATCTAAATAAAACCAAAATACCAAAGATATTGTACTGAAAATATATCTGTAAATAATTTTAAATGAGCAATGTCTATACTCATGCCTGAGGCATATCACTAACTTTGGTCTCATACTTTCCCACTGTCTTTACTATGACTTTTCAAAATCTTTTCATTGCAGTAGTTTTGCCATATTCTAAGTGACATTACAGGCTTTGTATTCTTGAAGTAGATATTAATAAAACATTTTACAGGATCATCCACTAACTTAATCATTGCTGCTCCTTTGGTTTTCTGTGATCTAAATGTTGAGTTGATTACATTTGTAAATACAAGGCCAGTACTGTAATTCTTCCTTCACATCAAAGCACACACAATTCTGTCCTTTGATCATAGGAGAACTTCTGAGAGGTCTGAGAGGTGAAATTCTATGCTGATAGATTCTTTGTATCTTCTTAGAAACAAACACCAGCTTTCATAATTGTGTTTCAGCATACATTTAGACATTCTGCTGACATTATGTTTTAAATTGGAATATTACATGGGAATTAAGAGATAAGAATCCCACAACAGGCTTTGTACAAAGTCACCCTGCCCCCGCAAAACAACAATAAACAGAAAACAAAAACATTGGTTTCTCTTTTTCTCAATAGAATTTGGGCTAAATGGAAGGTCAATTCATGTTAGTGATTGACAAATTGTATCAGTAGCTGAAATCCTTTTCCTAATAGACAAACATCTTTAATGAGTCTTGTTTAAAATTTCCTGATTGCCATAATCACAACATCCATCTAGGTGATACTAGGAAATCTGAAAAGATGGGAAGAAAGTGGATAGATGGTAAGGTGAGTCTGATCAAAATGCATTTTACACCTAAATGAACATAGTAAAAGGTAACCTACTTGTATAACCATTTTAAGACAATAATAATACCAGTAATAAAATTTTTTTAGGAAGTTTCAACCTGTACCAAGGAGCCCAAGTGTATCCCCTATCTTTCCTGTAATAGTTTCAGGGTATCTTCTCTTACCTCAAGGTTGTTGATCCATTTGGAGTTGATTCTTATGCAGAATGATATATAAATAAGGACCTCGGTGCAGTTTTTGACTTGCGTTTAGCCAGTTCTGCCAACATGATTTCTTGAAGAGGCTCTTTCTTCCATTTGTTGTTTTTGGCTCCATAATCAAAGATTAGATGGCCATAGATCTGTGGGATCATTCCATTGGTCCGCAGGGCTGTTGATATTCCAGTATAAAACTATTTTTATAACTAGGGCTTTACAATAGAGTTTGAAATTTGATGTTGATATTCTTCCAACACTGTTTTTCCTGCTAAGGATTCTATTTGCTATTCACAATTTTTTATTATTCCATATGAATTTTGGGATTGATTCTTCTATTTCATCAAAAAACTCTGTTGCAATATTGATGGGTATTGCATTGAATTTATAGATAGCTTCTGGCCGTATTTCCTAATCCAGGACCATGAGAATTTTTTTTTTCATTTCCTTAAATATGCTTTAGTATCCTTTTCCAGAATTTTAAAGTTTACATCATAGAGGGCCTTCACATTTGAACTTATTTATATTTATAAAATATATGTGTACATTCCTTTTGACCTCTTCTACTTGTCCTAGATATATACTAGTTATTGCAGATAAGGGAAACCATGGGATCTATGTTTCTTTGAGTCTGGCTCACTCTACTTAATATAATTTTTTCCAAGTCTTTCCATTTCCTAACAAATGGGGCAGTGTCATTCTTGAGGCATAGAATTCCATTTTATAAATATATATTATATATATAGTATAGTGTATACTATATATATATATATATATATATATGCACAATGGAATTCTATGCCTCAATCAGAATATATATATATATATATATATATATCACAGATTTTATCTTTCTTGTTGTTCTTTTTACTGTACTTATAATGTACTATGTGATTTTTTTTGTTTCTTTGTATGTTCTCCCCCATGGTACACCCCTGTTGTCACTGTATTTGATTCTGGTGCCCTGCATCTGATATATACATTTTTCTAATTTGGAGAATGGAAGGGAAATAACAGAATGCTGGAATAAGGATACAGGATGACACATTGTAACAATGAGATGTACAAGAAAGTATGTTGAAAACTTTACAAGTTTGCTGGGGTGGGTGGGAGAGGGGAGGGAGGAGTTGGGGATGTGGGGAGGAAAGAGATGGTAGGGGAAAAATAAAGGAGGGGATAACAATGCTTGATAAGAAATGGACTCATTACCTTACTCATGTAACTGTAACACCTCTGTACACTATCTTTACAATAAAAATATATATTCAAATAAAAAATATTACAGGAAGGAATAGGAGATATACGAGGGCTGCTTGACACAGGTTGAAACTTCCTATACTAAAGCTACCAGTACAACTATGTTTATTGCAGCATTATTTACCATAGCTAAGATGTGGAACCAATGCAGATGCCCCTGTGTAGGTGAATGGATCAAGAAAATGTGGTATAAACACACACACACACACACACACACACACACACACACACACACACACACACACACATACAATGGACTTCTGTGCCTCCATCAGAAAGAATGACATTGCTGCATTTGTTAGGAAATGGAAAGACTTGGAAAAAATATATTAAGTGAAGTAAGCCATGCCCAAAGAAACATAGGTCCCATGGTTTTCCTTATTTGCAATAACTAGTATATGTCTAGGGCAAGCAGAAAAGGTCAAAAGCTATGTACATATAACCAGATAAGAGGAGGCTAAGTGAAATGAACCCCAAGATAGGGACACAAGTGTTTTTTCTTTCTTTCTTACTATTGTTTCTAATGTATTTATAAGGTACCAAGTGATTTTTTTATTTCTTTATATGTTCCTTCCCCATGGTATAATCCCTGTTTTCACTGCATTTGATGTCAGTACTCTGCTCTTGTATATACACTTCTCTAATTTGGGGAGGGGAAGGGAAAAAACAAAATGCTTAAATATGTTGACCCTGCGTTGAAAACGAACTTCACAATTTAGGTGGTGAGGAGGGGTGTAGTTGTGGAGGTGGGAGGGAAGGGAGGATAGGGGAAAAACAAAGGAGGAGGTAACAATGCTTGATAAGAAATGTACTCATTACCTTGCTCATGTAACTGTAACCCCTCTGTATTAAAATGTATTAAAAATTAAAATTAAAAATGTATTAAAAATAAAATAAAAAAGATCCAGAAACACAACAAATCAAAGAAAATATGGATAAATGGGATTGAATCAAATTGCAGAGTTTCTGCATGGCAAAGGAAATAGCTAACAAGTCAAATAGAAAACGTACAGATTGGGAGAAGATCTTCACTAGCTATACAACAAAGAAGGGCCTCATATACTTAGAGCTCAAAAAATTAATTCCCCCCCCAAAAAAATCCTCAAAGGAACAACTGCCTTATTAACAAGAGGTCTAAAAAATTAAAAAGAGATGGCCAATAGACACATGAACAACTTTGGTGGAGGGGGGAGGGGGGGACCGGGTGGGAGGATGGGGGGGTAGGGGGTATGGGAAGGGATGGGAAGGGGAAACAAAGGAGGAGACAATGCTTGATAAGAAATGTACTCATTGGGCTGGGAAGGTGGCTCAGTGGTAGAGCGCTTGCCTTGCATGCATGAGGCCCTGGGTTCGATTCCTCAGCACCACATAAGCAAAAAGAAAAAAGCTGTAAGTGGCGCTGTGGCTCAAGTGGTAGAGCTCTAGCCTTGAGCTGAAGAGCTGAGGGACAGCGCCCAAGCCCAGAGTTCAGGCCCCACGGACCAAAAAAAAAGAAATGTACTCATTATCTTGCCCATGTAATTGTAACCCCTCTGTATGGTATTTTCACAATAAACAGTAAATAAATAAATAAATGCTCAACTTCTCTGGACATAAAAGAAACGCAAATCAAAACTACATTGAGATTCCACCTTACCTAGTTAGAATGCCTATTATCTTGAAAAGGAATAATAACAGATGCTGGCAGGGATGTAGACAAAAGGGAATGCTACTACACTCTTGGTGGGAATGTAAATGTTTTCAACCATTCTGGAAAGCAATATGAAGGTTCCTCAAAAGACTAAACATAGAATTCCCTATGGCCCAGCAATCTCATTCCTGGGCATTTACTCAAAGGATCAAAAACAAGACTATACTAGAGCTACCAGCACAACTATGTTCCCGGCATTATTATTTACCACAGCTAAGATATGGAACTAACTCATCTGCTCCTCTGGAAATGAATGGATCAAGAAAATGTGGCCTGTATACACAATGGAATTCAAGCTTCCATCAGAAAAAAATGACATAACTCATTCATAAGGAATCGAAAGACTTGGAAAAAAATCATATTCAGTGAAGTAAACAAGACCCAAAGAAAGATAGGTTCCATGGTTTCTCTAATTTGTAATAATTAGTATATGTCTAGGATTATTCTAGCAGAGGATCACAATAGCTCAATAGGTATGTACATATGACCATATAAAATGATGCTTATTAAAATGAACTCCCAGATATGGAAATGAGAAGTGTTCTCTTTTTTAAAAAATGTTCTGTGTAAAGTTATTTCTTTTTTTTTCTTTTGTTTTGCTTTCCCCTGGTTTATCCTCTGTGGTCACTGGTTTTGATTTTGATACCCTGTGGCTTGTATATCCATTTATCTGATTTGGGGAAGGGAAGCAGAATAACAAAATGGTGAGATAAAGGACAAAGTCTGAACCAATGCAACAGTGATACTCATAGGTTAGTTTGTTGCAAATGAACTTTACAACTTGGTGGGAGGGGAATTTTGGGGAGGGAAAGTGGGAGAAAACATAATAATATTTGACAAGAAATGTACTTATTACCTTACTTACATAACTGTGATCCCTCTGGTCATCGCCTTTGGAATAAAATAAAATAAAAATAAAAAATATTTCAAAAAATATTTGAAAAAAATTTCCTTTAAAGCCCCAAGGAGAGAGGCCTCAATATAATTACATTTAATGTCCTATGTGTTTATGTAGAAACCTTTTTGAAAATTGAGTTGTGATTTTTTTTCCTTAGTGATATAACAAACTTTTATTCACATATAACTTTTATAACTTTTATTCACATCTCATTATTGAGTTAAAATTTGCAAAAAATCAAATTAACCATTTTAAAGAGAACAGCTTGGTGGCATTTAGTTCATTCATAATGTACAACTTCAAATTCTAGTTTTAATACATTTGGTATGTTTTATTTAAATAATTGATTTCTGATTTATTACATAACAAATCGTTTGGACACTTATAAGTTGGTAAGAAATTAAAAGTATTTTGATTTGAATTCTACAGTACAAAGATAGAATTCAAATTTGAAACCACTGTGTGTGCAGATGTACATGCATGTACACACATATTCCTCATTCAATATTTCAGATAAACCACAATTAAGTTAAAAAATTAAGAGGGCTGGGAATTTGGATCAGCACCACATAAGTAGAAAAAGTTGGAAGTGGCACTGTAGCTCAAGTGGTAGAATGCTAGCCTCTAGCTGAAGAGCTGAGGGACAATACCCAGGCCCAGAGTTCAGGCCCCATGACTGACAAAAAAAAAAAATTAAGAGGCAAAACTGATAATATATACTAGCAGGGCATTACTCTCACAGTGACAAGTTTAAACTCACTTAGAGACAAGTGTTTATAATCTCTAGAAATACAAATCAAGAAGCAGAGACAAGATTTTAAAAGGCAGAAGAAAGGCCAGATGCTGGTGGTTCATGCCTGTAATCTTAGCTACCAAGGAGTCTGAGTTCTGAGAAATGCAGTTCTAAGTCAGCTGGGCCATAAAAGTCTGTGAAACTCTTTTCTCCAGTTAACCACCAAAAAGCCAGAAATGGAGCTGTGGCTCACATGGTAGAGCACTAGTTTTGAGTACAAAAGCTCCAGGACCGAGCCTAGACACTAAGTTCAAGCCTGAGGACTGACATTCATGAACACACACACACACACACACACACACACACACACACACACACAAAAGCAGAAACAACCCTCAAAGATCCTGTTAATAGCTGTCAGTGTAAGTACTCTACAACACATTGAAATATGTAATGCAATTTTGAAGCCCAACAGTAATTCACCAATTTCACATAAATGAAATAATATTAATGTAGTGCCACAACTTTGTGTGTGAACTTTGTCCAAAGAAACTGTTACCTTTCTTATATTTAAGAACATGTTTATTAAATTCACTTTTTTTAAAATAATAATTTTTACACAAAATGATATAAAACTTTTACAATTAACCAAGATGTGACAAAAAGAGGAAGCAAAAGTTGGTAGGGTTTTTCTTTTTACATAAGTAAGAATATGCCAAACTACCTTCTCAAGGAGCTTTGATACTTTTTTTAAGTCTTGTACTGTCTCTGGTCAGGATGTTAATCCACTATTCAAGTTACAGAGTTGAAAACCATTATTAGACCATTTTTCCCACTGTTCAACATGGCTATAAATTGTTCAAGTGTTGAATTAGGGAAGTATTCTCATAGTACTATGTGTGGGTGAAGGAATCAAGTTATCTTCTGACAAATATTTCTCTTCTTGAACATAGTGTTAGGAGAGAGGCACCTGTGTTATGGTGTGTCATAATTTCTCTCATTTGTAAATATGCTGCAAGTATTTTTTCAAGCCATTCTTCTATGAAATCATTTTAATGACTAAATCATGTTCTAATACATTACAAACATGGTTTCCTTTATGTCATGATACTGAGAAATTTCATTTAGCTTTATATTGAGAATAAATACACTTTCACACACTACGTGATAACAGAAAAAAAAAGTTTACGTTGGCTGAAGCATGGGACATGATGTATTTACTTGGATTTCAGACCAAATTCTGAGTGTTCTTTAACCTGTTTTTAACAGTAGTTTTTACCTCAAAGCAATTTTTCCCAAAGGACATTTGGTAATGTCTGGTGACAAATTTATTCATCACAGCTGAGGTGATAGAGAATGAATGCCACTCAAATCTAGTGGGCAGAGGGCAGTGAGGAAGCCCTGAATCCCAAGGATACACAAGATGGCAATTCCCCTTCCTCAATGCACCATTAGCTGGTCACAGAATCACTGAAATTGATAAGCCTTAACCCATAGGGAGAAACCAAGATACGTAGAATATTTCAGACAGCTCACCATGTTGCCTAACTCATGAACATATTTTGAACTTGCTTGAGCAATTTAAAATAACTAATGCTGATGAATGTGTGTTATGTAAAATGAGTTTCTGGCTTCTTCATATGTTCTTAATGGATTGGCCTTGGCTCCTTGCTGTGTCTACAGTATTTGCCTATTTTAGATCTGCTTTAAGTATGTACAGCTTCATCCTCCTTCGACAATTGAAGCAGAAAGTCCTTTCTTCCAAATTTGCAGCTCCATTACCAATTCATGCAGCCTTCTACATTTGAAATTTTCTCCCCCCCCCCTACAAATTCAGATAATGGAATAAAAAATATTTGGAACAAAGAATTGAATTGGCTTTTGTTATAATCAGTGGCCGCAAACATTACATTAGAGCTGTTTACATAGTGCTTTCATCATATTACAATCAGAAATAACTTAGAGGTGACTTAGGTATAGAGAAGAATGTGAATGTATTGTTGAAAAAAAGCCTGTTTAAAATTGCCCCTTCAAAAGGATACAGGTGGACCTGTTACAACAATGAGAAGTACAAGTTGTCATGTGGAAAACAAACTTTACAACTTTGGTGGGGGGCACGGAGGATTGGGGGTGTGTGGGGAGGAGGCTGGGAAGGGAAGGGATGTGAAGGGTAAACAAAGGAGGAGGCTGCAAGGCTTGATAAGAAATGTACTCATTATCTTGCCCATGTAATTGTAACCCCTCTGTACAGTATGTTCACAAAAAATAAAAATTAAAAAAATATATCTTGCTTAAAAATAACTCAGGCTTGTCATCCTAGCTACTCAGGAGACTGAGATCAATTCAAAGCTAGCCTGGACAAGAAAGTCACTGAGACTCTTTTCAATTGGCCACCAAAAAGCTGTAAGTAAAGCTGTGGCAGATCCCCTAGCCTTGAACAAAATAGTCATGGACAGAGGCCAGTCCCTGAGTTCCAACACTCAAGACTGGATCAGATTTAGGTGCTGTGTTCAAAAGATGTCTCGATCCCAACTGTTTCTGTACAGAAAAACATTTCACTGTGTTTTGAAGAAGAATATGAGTTTTAAATTTTTTATTTTAGATGATTGACTCCTGCTAAACACTAGTGGGATTGTTCTATTTATATTTCCTTATTTGTGGTTTTTCTTATTCCTGAGTGTTACATTGCGTCTGCCCTGAAGTCAAGGTTTGGCACTACTTCTTCCCATTTGCTTTACTTCGTCTAGGAATTAAAATGTCATACTTTCCTCATTCTTGTAGTTCAGCAGATACTAGCAGATCAATCTGCCTCGTCTCCACAGTGCATTCCAGAACAATATGTTCAAATACCTCAGAGAAAACCTACATAGCTACTTTATTTGCATAGCTTATTTGGGTTCCATGAATAACCACTTTCCTCTTCAGGTTTGTTATTTCTCTGGCATCTGACCAGTATTTGTAGATTTGTGCATTAGTTTCTCTTCATACTACTTTTGAGTTCATAACTTTAGCTGTACTTGTCTCATTTTGTATTTCTGTAACCATGCATGACTTTTAAGGAATGTTGGAAAGTTTTGCCACAAACTAGCCACAGTTAATAAATGCTACTCGGTGAAAAATCTTTTTCTTTGATCGAATTAAATAGCTATAAACTATAATTTGTGAGCAGCAGAATATTTTTAAATGCAAGTTTGAAACAAGAACAAATGCAAATTTTGATACATTAATTTAAAAATGTATAATCGCAGGTGTACCAGTGGATGAATTATAGACAATTTTTGATTGGTAGGAGATAAGGCTTTAAGCTCCTCTAGAGTATATCTACTATTTGCATTATAATTTCTAGTTTCTATTCTATGTTGCAGCACTCATAAATGTAATGGACAGAATAACCTATGTAAAGACCTGTTGTGACCTCATTTGAGAAAGTGAACAATGAACTAATTCTTGGGAAATCTCAGGCAGACTTTATGTAGTAGTATTACTTAGATATGGACTATCTATCTCATGTTGCAACTTTTTTACCCAGTCTACAAGGTTATCCGTATTTGAAACATATTATAAATATGTTTAAGGAGGTGGAGTGGCCATGAAATAACCTAAATTGTGTCCCTGACTTTTAATTTTATATTACTAAAACAACTTAGTATACATGCATATGGGCACAGACATATGTATACACACAAACATACACTGCCTTTAGAAGTGATAATGATATGCTATCCTGATACCCAAAATTAATGATGACCAAAGGCAATTTCTTTAGTCAGTGGTATATATGTGTATAATTACTTCCTAAGGACAGAATGCAAATAGGAAACTTTCCTAAATATAGAAGAAATTAATAAGACATTTTAAAAGTTTAGCTAAAAGAAGTGAAACTATTTTTGTTCCTAAGTTGACAATAATTTTATTTTTTGTTAAACATACTTTCTTAACTAATGATCTTAAGGGAAGGTTGAACTGTCCAAATTCACTCAATCTTTTTTTTTTTTTGTGAAAATACCATACAGAGGGGTTACAATCACATGGACAAGGTAATGAGTGCATTTCTTATCAAGCACTGTTGCCTCCTCCTTTGTTTCCCCTTCCCATCCCTTCCCATATTCACTCAGTCTTTGTTCATAGATTTCCAATTGTGTAGAAAATTGGAGAATTTTCTATTGTAGTCAATCCAACATAACTTTTGTTAGCTTTTAAGAAAAGCATATATTTTTTATTGTGCTATCTTTCTCTACTACTCTTGCAGAAAGGAGCTCTGACATTGTGTTCATTGTTGAAGTTCTGCCCTTTAAAAAAGGTAAAAGTAATTTCATTCACATTTTACAAGGAGAGATACCTAATATGTCCTCTAACACTGAAGCCTTATTTTTTCTCAATTGGCACTGGCTAATGACCTCCTTAAGGCCTCTTCATTTTGGAGTGGTTTCAAAGGCTTAAATAGGCAGAGTAGTCTAGCGAGGAAACTATTCTCATAACACAGAGCTTAGTTTCTACTCTTTGGAATGAAAATAAAATACTTCTAACATTTTCCTACTTTTCCTTAAGGTCATTTCTCTTTTTCTATTTTTAAATAGGCTAATGACAATTTTTTTTTTTTTTTTTTGTCGGTCGTGGGGCTTGAACTCTGGGCCTGGGCGCTGTCCCTCAGCTCTTCAGCTCAAGATGAGCGCTCTACCACTTGAGCTACAGCGCCACTTCCGGTTTTCTGGTGGTTTATTGGAGATAGGAGTCTCACGGTCTTTCCTGCCCGGGCTGGCTTTGAACCGCGATCCTCAGATCTCAGCCTCCTGAGTAGCTAGGATTACAGGCGTGAGCCACCAGCGCCCGGTTTAACTAATGACAATTTTAAAGGACCATATAAATAAAGAATCAACCAAAGAAGAAATAATAAAACAAGATTTAATATTTGGTCTAGAGGGTTCATATAGATATATCACAAGATTAGAATTTCTAGATCAGAGCTTAAGATAAAGATATAAAGAGTAGTCAGGCACCAGTGGCTCACACCTGCAATCCTAGCTACACCGAAGGCTGAGATCTAAGGATCATATTTCCAAGACAGCTGGGGCAGAAAAATCCCTGTGAGACTCTTATCTCCAATGAACCACTCAAAAACTGAAGTGGAGGTTGACTCAAAGTGATAGAGTACTATCCTTGAGAAAAAGAACTTCCAGGTCCTGAGTTCAAGACCCACCACTGACAAAAATAAAAAGATATACAGAGTAATATACACAATAACTTCACTTGCAGTCTCTATGTGCATATGACTACCTGCTTGTCATTTTGGAATTATAGGAGACATAATTACTATACACTAAGCACAAGAAAGGAGTCACTCCACACATATTTGTGTTGTAAGTTTTGAAAAGTAGACTTATTCTTCAAGTAGTTGTTATAACTGCACGAACTATGGACAGACTCCAGTGCAAATCTCTTGTGCCACAAGATGTTTCTGAATCCACTTAATTCATGAGGTATAATTGATCACTTACAGTCATATGGGGTTTGTATGCAACTGCAAATTACAATGAAAGCCATGTATCCGTGTATCTTGAGAAAATGTATTAGATTTTATTTAATTTAATCATTCTTATTAAGTATTGGCACCTTTTTCTTTTTTGTTTCTTTTTAATTTTTGATTTGTTAATATAAAGGTGAAGTACTGAGGGGTTAACTATTATATAAGTCAGGTAATTGGTACATTTCTGTTCAAACATTTTTTCCTTCTTGTCCCAACCCACAAGTTGTATACTTCCTTTTCAACATAGTGCCTAATGAGTACCACTGATGCATTTGTTCATCCTTTTCCTTCCATATCTGTGTACCTCTTTATACTCCTGAAGATAGATTAAAAAACAAACAACAAAAAAAAACAAAGAAAAAAATCTCTTGTTTATATCTCCTGGAGCTTATTTCAATACATATTATTTTATATGATCACAGGAACATAGGAATTGCTCTCCTCTTTTAAGAGTAACCTTTTTAGGTCTAATTGTGTGTGAAGCCTAGAGTCCAAGATAATTTATCATGTCCTAGTGTATTTTAGGTCTAGCCCCTCAATATAAGAGAAAACATGTGCCATTTGTCTCTCTGAACTTTGCTTACCTCACTTAACATGATTTGTTCTAGGTCCATCGATTTCATTACAAATGACATAATATCATTCCCTCTAGTAGACTGTCAATTCCATTGTGTGTAGATACCAAATTTTGGGGGTCCACTCATCTATTATATGGGTTTTTTCCATAACTTAGTTATTGTGAATAGTGCATTTGTGGCTGAAGTTTGAGGAACCTTTCATTCCATTCCTGTTCTGTTCCCCACCAAAAAAAATGTCAAAAAGAGATTGAAATATTTCTTCATCCTCATAAAGCCAGATTCCTGAGCTGCATTGATCATGTCAGAGATTTCATCTTAGATTGCCAAAGAAAGAATAGTGCCCAGCCTAGGCAGAACTACTTCCCACACAGTCCAGAGAAAGCTATAAGCAATGTCAGAAAGGTAATATATCATAAAGTGTTAAATTTTTAAATAAGAAAAATGAAAAAAATTGAAGTAATGTTTGTGCTGTAGATATTCCATGGTTTTCATCAGAAGGATTCACCTCTTATTCTCTTCCCCTAGAGCTATAATGAAAGATTAATAGAGATAATTGACTTGTGGATATTTTGGAGTGGGGTTATCTGCATGTATGTTTGAACCAATTGGAAGGAAAACTTGTAATATACCATTCATTA
Source organism: Dipodomys spectabilis (assembly GCF_019054845.1). NCBI lineage: Eukaryota > Metazoa > Chordata > Mammalia > Rodentia > Heteromyidae > Dipodomys > Dipodomys spectabilis. The sequence goes on from NW_024870814.1 coordinate 4,871,991, forward strand.
CACTAGTTTAAAAAGCTAGTTTTAACTTGACATTGTTCCTAGGTAATTAATTGTCATAGGAGAGCAAAAGAACAATAGAAAATGTAGAATCCCTCCTCCTAATAGGGGAAGAATAATTATGGATAACATTGTGCCACTGATGGTTCTCTTGCCTAATTAGTAGAGTCATGAAGATATTGCCCATTTTATTTCCTTTTAATTATCATGACAGGAGGTTGTTTCATATGATTTATTTGTTTAAATTTATTTAATTTAGTTGTCATTAATGGCTGAAGTTTTTATCACATCACATTTTGAAAGATGGGCGTTATTTGTTTCATCATTGTTGAAGCTTTCACCTTGAAGCATAGAGAAAGCTGCTAAGAGTCAGGTGAATCTATGTCTTCCACCTGGAGTTCCTTTGACTCACTGTGATTACTTTACCAACCTCAAGTACTGATAAAGGCTGTAACGATGACATGAATGTAATGTTTTATGGATAAATTTAGATAAAAATAAATATGAATAATATATGTACCATAATGTATTCCAATATTAAATATTACATAATTATATGTGGCATGGTTTCTTTATGTATACATAAAGCACTTATTTTTTAAAGAAAACTTGGAAGAGTTTTATTAAGTAAGCAAGCAGGCAAGTAGACAAACAGACAAAAGCAGGCAAATAGGCAGTAAGTCAGGGACACACTCTAACAGAGTGAGGGTATTCTTAAAGGGAGGGAAAGTGAAAGACAGTCATATATCATCTTTATAGAACACTAGAAACAAAACCCAATCTAGTGCAAGAATAAAATCTTCATATTATATGAGGAATTTTCTTCATCCCTGATTTGAACTTGACACCAAACAAAGAGTACAAAGTACAGTGTTTCAAAAGGCAACTACTCTTCTGGGACTAGGACTATCCTAGACCTATACTAATAGCTATGTACATATGACCATATAAGATGATGCTAAGCAGAATATACTCCAAGTTATGGAAACAAGACGTTTTTCTTTGTTGTTATTGTTTTTAATGTATTATATGAATTTATTTCTTTTTTCTTTCATTCCTCCTTTCATTTATCCCTAATGTCACTGTATTTTTAAATTTGATTTTATTGCAAAGATGCTTTACAGAGGGGTTAAAGTTACATGAGTAAGGCAATGAGTGCATTATCTGTAGATCATTGTTACCTCTTCCCTTGTTGTTGTTCCACTATCCCTTCTCCCCCTCACCTCCCACACTCCTCTCCACCCGACCCCACCACACCCCCCACCCTGAGCCCTAAGTTGTAAAGTTCGTTTCCAATATACTGTCCTGTGGGTATCATTGTTGCAGTGGGTCATCCTATGTCCTTGTTTCAGCATTTTGTTATTCCCCTTCCTCTCCCAGATTAAACAAATGTGTATACAAGATGCAGGGTACCAAAATTAAGTACAGTGTCACTGCATTTTATATATATATATATATATATATATATATATATATATATATATATATTAGGGAAGGGAAGGAGAACAAGAAAAGGGTGAGAAAAGCACAAAGGGCGAACCAATGCAACAGTGATACTCACAAGAAAATATGTTGAAATGTACTTTACAAATTTTCAGGGCCATTAGGGGGAGGGAAAAGTAGAAGAAAAATGCGGGAGGGGTAACAATGTTTCCCAAGAAATGTACTTATACCTTACATTGAAACTGTAATGCCTCTGTATATCACCTTGACAATAAAATTATTTTTTAAAGTCAGCTTCTATAGAAAATAGCAATATTTTTAGAGCTATTATTTGCAGCACTATTTAAAAAGCAAATTTTAAAATTTCCTATAAAACACTAAACATCAGCTAAACAGTCTATACTCTATGGGGAACTATCTCTTTCTAGCCACTTCTCTACTAAGAGACATATGACATCTATTTAGTCTAGAGAGTATCCTAGCCATTTGATAAGTAATATTCCTTCCTTCACTAAGAAAATAAGGATTTTATAGAATGATGCAAATCAATTAGCCTAAGTTATAACACGTTAAGGGAATAGATAGATTCATGTTGTATTCTACCAAGCTCGAACATTTTGATTCAGGTCCAGTTAAATTACAGTTACTCTCTACTTTGCATTTATCTCTGCTTTCAATACAGGAAGGTAATTTTCAATGTTTAGGAAAGAATTAACCAGATATCAGATCTTGGCTCTAAGAGAGGTTTGTGCATAAAGAAACAAGAAAAAGAGGCCCTACTTCCTCAAGTTTGGTAACACAGAAAGAAGACATACCTAAAAACTTTTAGGTCCTTTTGTGGTAACATCTGTTGATTCATGATGATATCATTTTTATTTATTGAAAATAAATGTATTTTAAAACAACTAAACTGTTTAACAAAATGGTTACCACAAAGCAGAAACAAGCTTTGGACATAGGGCACTCAGGAAGGCATATATGAATGGAGGAAAGAGCAAAAAATGCAATCATTTTATTCAATGCTCATTATATAAAGCTCCAATTACATAAATTGAGGGTAGTGATAAGAGAGGGGAATGGTGAAAGGGGTGACACTGAGTAACACACATTGTACTCATAACCTGACTTATAGAATTGCACAACTACTTAATAAAAGAAATTGTTTTCTGAATTTAGAGTTCTGAAACTTTTTTTATTGGTATAAAGGAAAACTAAAAATAGAACTTGGTCTTGTGTAAAAATTTTCCAATGTAATGACCATAAAATATAATATCCTCTTTTTTATTAGATCACAGATTACCGAAATCTGTTTAATTTGTTATATAACTCTTTTTAATTGTGCTAAGAGAAAATCCAACCAATCATAAATTGTCATATTGTGTCTTGGAGGATTTGGATCTGTGCATTAAAAATATTTTATATAGCACAGATACTTTCAATCAAAGTGTTCTTTCTCTGTGGAGAGATTGGTCATGTTCTTGAGAAAACTTCAGCTTAATGACAATATAGATACATTTTTCTTCCTTTCAGATTGACCCAAGGGTGAAAAACAGGGACTCATCAGATGGTAGAGCTGGGGTAGAGAGTCAAGGGGATTTGTCAGAAAGACAGCATGAACCAGGATGAGCCAGTATGAAATTGGAAATTAGGAGAAAATACAGTGCTCCTAGACAAAGATAGAGTTTGTTAATGCAATAGTTCAGTGAGGCAAGAAGTTCATCATTGATCAAGTTGTACTTAGGATAGACTGCTATCTCCAGTTAGACCTTCATTAGAATATATTGCTGAGGCAATGTTCAGACTCTATATAGTAAGAAGAACAGGATAACTGAAAATTTCTTTTTGAAACTATTTCTTTCAACATTTCTTCTCTTGACTCACCATAGAAGAGATAAGTTAACTATAATTGTATATGCATGTATATCCTTCCATATACATGTATGTGTTTAGTTCATCCAGATTATTTAAACTATTACAGGAAACCCCAATCATCTGCACTCAATGTTAATAACTGGCTTCCTTTTGGTTTCCTGAATGAGAATATTTCTTAAATTATTTCAGAAGAATTACTAGGTGCAAATGGGCATGGTATAGCCCTTCCGCAGAACATTATGGGTTTATTATAAAGAATAAGCACAAATACAGCAATTAGGACAGCAATCAAAACAGCACTGTCTTACTGATTTTATTAATTTCCTAATGTTTCTCTGACAATGAATCACAAACCAGCTTCCTTGAAACATCAAAAGTTGCTGGATGCTGGTAGCTCAAGCCTGTAATTCTAGCTACTTAGAAGGCTGAAATCAGATCACAGTTCAAGGCCAGCCCAGGCAGGAAAGTCCATGAGACTCATCTCTGATAAACCATTCAAAAACCAAAAGCAGTGCTATGGCTCAACGTGGTAGAACACTAGCCTTGAGCAAACAAGCTCCTGGACAGTGCCCAGACCCTGAGTTCAAGCCCCACGACTGACAAAAAAATTAGAAATTGATTGTCGTTCAACATGTAAGAGGTGCAAAAATGATGGCATCCATGGAGTTAGACTCTCTGAAACCTGCAGAGAAAATTCATCCATTGCCTTTCTAACTTGTAGTGGCACTTGATAAGACTGGCTAATTAATCTTCAAGCATGATTACATACTTAGGATTTTAGCATATTTTTCAGTGCTCACATAAAAATCTATGCCTCTGATAGTGAATCCAGTTATGCTAGATTATGCTCTCATTAAAAAGTGCAAATGGAATATGTAATTTGGACTAACAGCATCCTGTTTGTGCTAGATGAGAAAGTTCTATATATCAAAGACAGTTGAGCATCCAAGTCAGTACATGAATAAGCATCTCAGAAGCCAGTCACTGTGTCAGAAAGAAAAAGTAACATTGTAAGGTTCTACAGATAAATATTCACAAATCCAAGAAAGCCAATGAATGTGGTATCTCAATTTTACAAGAAGGCAATGGCATCAGCACATGAGATGCTCCATTTATAAGAAATAGAAAAACCTAAAAGACATGGGTGTAAAATTTGAGGTCATGTTTTGTTACTTAACAAATTATTTAGTGACTAAAATTAAAAAGCTCAACTTACTAATGTGTGTGTGTGTGTGTGTGTGTGTGTGTGTCTGTGTGTGTGTGTGTCTGTGTGTGTCTGTGTGTGTGATCTGATTCTGGAGCTTGCACTTAGGGCCTGGATGCTGTACCTGAACTATTTTGCTCAAGGGTAGTGCTCTACCATTTGAGTCAACATCTCCATTTCTGGCTTTTCTAGTAGTTTATTGGAGATAAGTGCTTACAGACTTTCCACCATGAATTGGCTTTGAACTGCAATCCCCTTACCTCAGTCTCCTAAGTAGCTAAGATTACAGGCATTGACCACCAACACGCAGCTGATTTGTTCATTTTTCATACCGTTTATCATTCTATCATTTATTTTAGTCATCCATCTTCTCTGAATCCACATTTCTGGGTCACATTACAATCCTTAACCAATCACCATTACTGACTTGGTTATCATGATTAACTTGGATCCACACTGATACATCACTTGAGGCCAATATCATAGCCACCCAAAGTAAAAGACTTCTCTGCTTGGAAGTTCAGAGGTGATGAACTGATTAGTCATTTTAAAGTAGGAATAAAAATATTTTACAAATTATAACTAGGTTCAGATTTAACCAATATTTCACAGCATATCCAATGGGTATATATGTGGATTAACAATATTTTTCTCAAGTTGAAAATTTTGGTTTATTAAAAAATAAGTATTCTTGCATTATGGTATATGCTACTACAGAAGAGAAGCAGGAAGATAGCAAGTGTAAAGTCAGCTCTACCAAAGTTAGAAGATCTTATTTCATTTGACCTTTTGGCCAAGCACTTACATTAATCAAGCATAAAGCTCTAGGTTCAATACCCAGTGCAAAAAGAAAGAAGGGAGGAGAAAGAAGGGAGATGGACCAGAACAAGTAAAGAAGATGAAGAATAATATAGAGATGTGCTTTACTTCTCATATGCCCACTCAGTAGTATACAACTGCATTTTTTTATAACATTGATTTCTTTATGGCATGTGATATTTTACCATGTATATTATCACTTACACATCTTAACTTTTCTCAGAAAAAAATTATAATCAAAGCAGGGAGAAGAAATTATCATTTCTCTTTTACTTAGAAAATAAGAAAAATAAGTTCTATTTATTGTGTTGACAATTGAGCTTCCTTCTCTAACCTGTGTATTTTCCAGTGCCCTTGCCTCTTCCTTCTAATTTTCTGTCCACTATTGTATCATTGCATTCTCTGAAGTAAAAATAAATCTCATGGGACTAATGTAATTGAAAATAGAGTCATCCTTAGGTGCCCCATAAACCTGAACACAATAAAAAATATATAACATTGTTGGACAAACTGAAATTTCAAGGAAATAAACTCAATTGAAAACCCTTCTGTTTTAAATGTTAAGGTAATCATTTGATAATAAATAGCAAAAGAAACTTTAGAGTTTAAAATATATCTGATTTCATAAGTTCTTACTTGGAAAAGCATGTTTTACTAAATATACATGTATGGAGTTTATGATGCAAAGAGCCACGAAACCATCATTAGAAAGAACTTCAGCATTTTCTTCAGAAATGTCATGGTTATCACAGTCACTCAGGGGTATCTCACCACATTTGATTGCTCAGAATTGCAACAAAAGCAACTCCAACTTCGAATAGGATTTTATCATGCTGAGGGATCTCAGGGCATTTTGGAAACGTATTAAAAATAAAATGTGAGACCAATCTGAAATATTTGAAATTCATGAAAAGTTGATGATCAGGTCTCAGCACCAGCATCGTGATGAGTGTTAAATGTTTGCCTGTGGGAAGTGTGGCATCGTTGCCAGAGACTCAGAATGGCCATGTCATACAAAACCGAGACAGTGTGTGTTCCTGCCTGACAGATGCTGATAAAATGGTGACAAGAATAACAAGTGACTGAAGAGATCATTATGCCCAAACCTTCTGTCTAGGATTGCACACAATACTATAAACCATCAACTGCACAGACACATGACGCCCCCATACCAAAAGACCTGACCCCACGTCCTATAGGCCCAGGCACAACAGGATTTGAAGACAAGGATTCCCTACCATTCCTAATGAGTAGGCATGTTAGAGGCATGAGAGTTAGCTTGTCCGGAGCAATATGTAAGAACAACATGTAAAAGACCAAGTACTGAAGCTAGAGAAGGAATACATAATATGGCAGTTGTCAGCAAATAGAATACAAACAACAACAACAACAAAACCCCACAATGATAACCCTGCATTCTTCGTAAGACCTCAAAATATGGGCTTTACTCACAGTAAAGACTAAAAACTTAAGTGTTGGGGAGATACTAACACTGTTCAAAAAGAAATGTACTCACTACCTTATATATTTATGTAATTGTAACCTCTCTGTATATCACCTTTACAATAAAATTAAATTTAAAAAATTATGTGTTGAATAGATTGAATAAGCTGCCTTAAAATTTGCATATACACACATGTATATAAATACAGCAAAATAAACACTATTTGTAAAAAAGATAAAAAGCAAGGAAATCAATAAGGCTACAGTGAGGAAGACAAAGTAATATGTTCAATGTGTCCTGGGTGGGTATCTGGAAATATCACATCAAAATCCTTTCATTTCAAAAGTACGTTAATTAAAGATTTTTAAAGGAATCAAAAAACACTTCATAACGTAAAATTATATAACAGCCAGAGAATTTATTTTTCTTGCTTCATAACTGTCATCAGCTTATGGTCTTCTCCCTCACCATGCTATAGAAAAGAAAAGAGACTACACTACTATAGTTGTTTTCTACATGGAAAAAAAATACTCATCAAATAGAACAATGCCAGAGTACATGGACTGACATTGCTCCTAGGCAAGCAATGAGCAAGATTTACAAAAGATAAAGCTGTTGGAAATAGCTCTTACTAACGACTCAGATGAAACCTAGGTAGACCACAGGTGCTGATGTAGTTTTTCTGTATTAGTAACACTAGGTATGGCTCATAGCACTAACCTCATGGCCATGCTAGGGACCATACCCAGCCACTACTGCTAAAGCTGGAAGTTACTTTCCTGAAGACCTTGGCATTCTACGCCCTATGTATATCTCCATCTCTTTTTCTTTCTCCTGTTTATTTTTTACTTTGCACCTGTATGTACATGCAATCCAGGGCTTCATGTGTGCCAGGAAAGCACGTTTCTTCTGCAGTATAACACTTATTTCTCTTTTGTGTATTTTCTTCCACCTCAGCATTGGAATTTTTTCTACTCAAAGGTGAAACAATTATTTTTAATATTATAATATTTATTTTTTTTCTGGTGCACATAGCATCTTAGGGCCTTCCTTGGTTTTTGAAAATAAAACTTGTATTCTGAATTTCTGCCTTATTGCTTTCCCCATACTTTTTGTGTTTTAGTACCTAGATAATTTTAAGAAGGAAGAAAAACCCATCATTTTTCTCTGCCTGCTCTCACTGTTCTCTTTTTCATTTGTCAAACAGTGGCCATTCTGTTCCATGCCATCTATGTGTGTGTGTGTGTGTGTGTGTGTGTGTGTGTGTGCGCGCGTGCGCGCACGTGTGTGCACACACATGAGTGCCAATCCTAGAGCTTGAACTTGGGTGCTGTCCCTGAGCTTTTGTGCTCAAGACTGCATTCTACAACCTGAGCCATGGCTCCATTTCTGGCTTTTGGGGATCATTATTTGGAGTGAAGTGTCTCATACACTTTCTTGCCCAGGCTGGCTTCAAACTTTGAGCCCCACATCTCACTTTCCTGAATAGGTAGAATTACTGGCATGAGCCAATAGCACTTTCTTAAATATGCCCAACCCTTAGAGAAGGGCAACTTTGCACGTTCTGTTCCAACCTCTTGTACCTCATCTCCTCTCTCCACAAAAATGGACACATTTTTAAAAGTCTCAAGTGGACTGTCACTCTTTACAAAGCCTTTTGTAAGCTTCCGTAATTCATAATTGAATTTGTCCTTCATAGGAGACTCATGGGTATTTAGTAACTAAATCTATATTTTTCCATTAACGTGAGTGTCATGATGGTAGGGACAAGGAAGTACATTTATTTGATTCAATACTTTGTAATCTGAGCCTGTGGCAAATCTTATGTTTAATAAATACTTGATTAAAATGTGCAGCCAATGTAAATGTCACCAATATCCAATCTCCTGTTCCCTCTTACCAGTAGAACTCCAGAGTTTTTGACAATATTCTATTCACAATGGGCCTTGAACCATCCTCTCTTCCCTGCATTCTCCTACAGGATAATAATAGAACATATCATTATCCTTTTAGAGCAAGTTCCATTATACTCGAAGGAGTCAGTCTCCACATTTTGTATTTTTCTTTTGCTCATGATATGTTGCCTAGAACACAAATACAATATATGAAAAGGAGAATCTATTAAAGAACATGAGAATGAAAGCCACATGCTGAGGACAATGCAAGAGTCACAGGGCTCTCAGTCCTCAATGCCATCCTTTAGGATTCATCCCGACTCAGGCAATGCCTCTGGACACCTGCATGCAGGAAGCAAAAACAAACGTGTTCTGGCTAAGCAGGGACACTCAGATTTCTGCTAGATGTAATCCTAAATCAAAGTGTGACTTTAGGAAAGTCACTCCATATCCTCAAATTATGCAGGACCTAATTTAGTCTGTTATTGGACAAGATGATTTCTGTAATTACTGGTCCTAACATGGGCTTTACTTAAAAGGAAAGCATAATTCATCCAAACATCATTTTCTTTGAATTTTAATTATTCCTTTCATTTAGAAAACCAATGTGATATGTGAATTTTTAAATAACTACAGTGTATAACATTATATTCCAGATGGCTTAATTAACAATATATCCTACTTAAATGTACATGTTATACATTTCCCGCAATTTCGCTTTTCCCTGCATTTTTCAAGCTATCAACACATCATTAATTTAAATGCTTGCAATTAAGAACTCCAACAAAAACATAAAATGACAGTTTTCAAATTTAATTTTATGCAATCAAATATTATTTTCTTCAGCTGATTATGCTGAAGACCACATCGTATAAAGCCACGATGTATAATTTAGAGCACAAATTCCAAAAGGCTGGTTTTCAAACCAGTGATAAGCAAGCCACATCAAATCACATGGGAAAGTTTGCAGTCTGAATCGGAGCTCCACATGTAATAAGCAATGTACCTAAATACAGGTCTGGCCTCTGTCTTTGCCTTCTTGTCACTAACATCCAATCCCTTAGGATTTGATCTGATAGGAGCCTTTCTTGTTCTGTGGGCCTTAGGCCAGCCTATAATAGTAATGTGATTTAGGAAGGGCTAAAAGTCACACTGAAATATGGTTTAAGTTGAGGATTTTAAGCCATAAGGCTTAAATTGTTTGACCACATGAATGGCAAATACCATACAATCATTTCAACTGATACAGAAAAGGCATTGTATAAAATTGAATATATTTTCAAAGTAAAATCTGAAGAAATTGGGATACATTGAAGTATCCCTCAGCATAAGAAAGTCACATGGAATTAGTTAAGAACTAACAGACTAGCAAGTAGAGGAAAACTGAACACTTTCTCTTGAAGATCTGGACTTTTACAAAGATAACCCAATTTCATCACTTTATTCAAACATAGTAGTGGAAGTCCTAAATCAGGCAAAAGAAAGAAAAAAAGAAAAGAAAGAAAAAAAGAACATCCAAGTTAGAAAAGAAAAATTTGAAACATCCCTATTTGAAGATGACAAGAACTAATACATAGAAATCTCTAAAGATGCTGTTGGAAAACAAAGAACTATTAGCACTAATAAATGAAGATGATAGACACAAAGTCAACATATAAAAACTTATAATAACATTTAATATATAATAACATATAGTAACATTTTTTACAGTAATGAAGAACTAGCTAAATTAGAATTCAAGAAAGAAATACTTTTACAAAAGCTATAAAATATAACATTATTAAGAAAAATGTATTCAAGAATGTGAATGATCTATAAGGAAAACTGAAGAAGGAAATCTAAGAAGGTATTTCAAAAATGGAGAAATTATGTGTTCATGGAATATGGAAGAATCATTATTATTAAAATGTACATGCTACCAATATGATCTGCATACTCAATTGCTATCAAAGAATGTGTACGGAACTGTGTGTGCTGTTGTACAGTAGAGTGAATTCAAATAATCATAATATATATATATATATATATATATATATATATATAAAATACAGAGAGGAAAGGAGTTTGTTTCTATGATAAATAATGATCCATGATTCAGAAGACAAGTAAAACCTTTACTGATATATACATTTCCCAATAGTTCCTGGCTGACAACATCATATCATACTCTAAAAGTTTGTATAATTTTATGTTTTATGTTTTTGTCAGTTAACACATAACTTTGAATTTTTGAAGTTCTACACAATTTTACAGGTGCATATCTTAGTAAGAGACAAAATGTAGAATGGCAATGTGTTAAATTGAAATCCTTTCAAATGCTGTTCACCATATTTTTGTAAATTCTGTTTCTTCACTAACAATACTTTGTCTTTCTTGCACATTTTTCATTTTTTAAATTTTATTATAAAGGTGATGTACAGAGGGATTATGATTACATAAGTCAGGTAATGAGTACATTTCTTTTGAAACAGTGTCACCCTTCCCTGATTTTCTCCCTGTTTTATCCCTCTGGGCCCCCTTCCCCCAAGTTGTAGAGTTCATTTCCAACATAGTGTCTGGTGAGTTGAATTAGCTCACCCTTTACCCCACCTTTTCTTCATTTCCCCTTCCCCTCACCAAATCAGATAAACTTACATACAAAACAAAAGATACAGAAATCAAAAACAGTGGGCTGGGAAGGTGGCTCAGTGGTAGAGTGCTCGCCTTGTATGCCTGAGGCCCTGGGTTCGATTCCTCAGCACCCCTTAAGCAAAAAGAAAAAAGCCAGGAGTGGCGTTGTGGCTCAAGTGGTAGAGCGCTAGCCTTGAGCTGAAGAGCTGAGGGATAACACCCAGGCCCAGAGGTCAGGCCTCATGACCAGACCCCCTCCCAAAAAAAAAACAGTGACAAAAGAGAATAAACTGAAGGAAAAGAAAAAGAAAAAAAAGTAACTGTGATCAGTATATAGTAAAAAACCCACTTGTTTCCATTTCTTGGAGTTCATTTTGATAAGAATCATTTTATTTGATTATACTTGCACACGCTTTGATTCTTGTTTCCCTTCCATAGTGAATTCAAGCACAATCTAAACACTGTGTGTGACTCGGCCTTATCTTCCAACTTGTCTACTTTTACAAGCAGGAAAGCAAAACAACCAGAGAGAATAGCTTAAAAGTTATCAGTTTTATTACTGAACATAGACTAGAAAATCTCCTGTGTAAGAAAATGAAATTATTCCCATGAGTTTTCTTGATAGTTTATACTGATACCAGCCACTAAAGTGATATTAGGAAATACTGGGTAGGGAGTGAGAAAATCAGGCCAGGAAGAAAAGTCATCACTAATGATGACTTAGCAACTTGCTACTATCAGGGAAGATAAATCTGTCTGCAGATCTCTGAAAAACAACATAGAACACATACTACAGCATTATCTCAATGATGGACAAGTTGACTGAGGTATATTTACATCAGCTGATTAGGGAATGAGATGGTGTCTGTTTCAGGGAACATTAATTTTCCAGGGCTTCTGGCCAGCTGCAAGATAGAGGGGAGAAATAATGATTAGTCCATTTTGTAAAACAATGATAAGACCTGAAAAAATACAAGGTATAAACAGTGTTACCAGAGCTGTTGATACATGATCTGTGTTACCAGGCAGGAATGGTTTCAAGAAGCAGATGTAAAAAAAAAAGTGAAATTATGACATTTATTTAGTTCAATTCTTGTTTTTAAAAACAATGGGAAATGGACAAGCACTGCTATCATTATTTATTAGAAAAGCACTTGGCAACTAATTAAACCAAGTGCCTCTTATAAAGCAGGTATATAGAAAGAGCAAGTGAGGGCTGGGATGTAGCTCAGTGGCAAAATGCTTGCCTAGCAAGTGCAACATTTTGGGTTTCATCCGCAGTTCCAGAAAAGAAATAATGAATACAAGAAAAAAAAAAAAAAGAACAAGTGACTCATGATCTTTATATTTTGGTAGTAAAAAAGACAAAGTTCATTTGAATATGAATATCTTAAAACTTGTGGGGAGATAAAAGAAGGAAATAAATGTTAAAAGCTTTGAGCTTTAAACTCTTAGTCCAAATAGGAGCGGAAACATTGAATTTTTATTTGATAGCCCTAACATAATCTAAATTCCTACAATAGGAATACAAAATACAATTAAAATCAGGCTCAGAGGTAGTTTTATTGCCTTAAGAATCATAATGGAGTTTGAATTCAGCACTTTGCCCATTTATGTGATTATAGGGCATATTTCAGCTTATCACAAAGATATCCATAGGTACTCAAAATTGAGAATCTTGATTATACAGATACAATTCTCAACTTTGAGTCTCTCTGAACCACTGTCATTGTTTAGTCAATATCCGAAAAGGTCCTACAATTTTGCTGTTTGTTTTGCTTTTTTTTCTTGGTCTTGGGGATTGAATTTGGGGCCTTGAACATAATAAACATGTATTTTTTTCAACTGCTACTTCCAGCCACTAAGTTACCCTAAGTGAATGACAAGGAAAAAATATTATTTGATTAATTTAACTTAGAAATGGCTGCCTACTCTTTTCAAATTCCTCTTTAACAACATATTATCAACTTTAATACTATAAGTACAACATCTCAATATGTTCAAGAGGTCACTACCCTAAGATTCACATGGGAAGAAAAAGAGACTCCCAAAAGTTATAGGTACTACTCATCTACTTCAGAGCAGCCTATTTGATATGTGCAGAAATAAATACCAAAATGAGAAGATATATTAATAGATCTTTACAAATTTATCAACTGGATTAGGTTACTGCAAATCATGTTATCTCATATATATGGGAACATACTGACGGAACCATTTCCTTGATTGTCTGAAAATTGGATTCAATATTGAACCATTCAAGGAGTTTTAAATGACAGGAGATCTCTACCTTAATATAGAGAACAAAAAACAAAACCTAAAAATAAATAGAAGTAATAGAGTTCTCATGTGTAAACTTCAAGCACACTTCCCAACATGTACATGCACAGAGGCCCACTATTGCACCAAAGAGAATCCAGTGAACTTTCTGTTCATTAAGGTACTAAAAGAGCCAGGTGCCAGTGGCTGACTCCTGTAATCTTAGTTACTCAGGAGTCTGAGATCTGAGGATCACGATTCAAATCCAGCCCAGGCAGGAAAGTCCATGAGACTCTTATCTCCAATAAATCACCACAAAACCAGAAGTGGTGAAGTGCCTCAAGTGGTAGAGCACTAGCCCTGAACTGAAGAGCTGAGGAAGATGCCCAGGCCCAGAGTTCAAGTCCCCCTCACCCCACAAAAAAAAAAAAAGATACTAAAAGAAATTCCGGTGCTGGTGGCTCACACCTGTAAGCTAGCTATTCAGGAGGCTGAGATCTGAGGAAAGCAGTTCAAAGCCGAAGCTAACCCAGGCAGGAAAAGTCTATGAAAAGCTTATCTACAATTAACCACCAAAACTCTGGAAGTGAATTTGTAGCTCAAGTAACAGATCATTGGTCTTGAGGGAAAAAGCTCAGGGACAATGCCTGGTCTCTGAGTTTAAGACCCAGGACTGGCACACTCATAGACAAAAAGATACTAAAAACAACAACAATATAAACAACAAATGTACTGGTGGAAAGTATCAGTATTCTTTTTTCAAAAATTGTATTGTCAAGGTGATGTACAGAGGGGTTACAGTTACATAAATATGGTAGTGATTACCATCAGTATTCTTAAAGACGTCCAATACCATTGCTCTCTGTAGGTTAGGAATGTGATAAGTATGCTATCATTGAGAATTGCTGTTTGACCTCATCCCTTAATGGGATGTTAGAGTGACAATGGTTAAATAATAATTATAAAGACAAGGTAGGTTGATTATTATTATTTACAATGTGTACAGATATTTTAACTTACAGGGCTCTTCTAAATATCTACATGATCATTTACTTTAAAATTAAAATACATGAGTTATCTACTGGGAAGAAAAGGTTTAACTTGGTAGGCCACTGTGGCTCAGACTTTGCATATTCCAACAAAAAATGGAGAAGTATTTCAAGACAGTTCTTATCTACTGAGCCCTTCAGATATTCTGGTTGATAAGTATTTGGTATGGCTGATAACTTGGGTTTTATATCAGTTTAATCTAGATCTGTCCTAGGAAAATGGTATATAGTGAATTGCTCTGAGGCTGAACTTTGAGTAGCTTGGCATCCATCATCCAAGTGCCACCTGCCTGTGTGACTGATGCCAACTGAAGACCTCGGACCCATTGAAACTCCATTGAGGAAAAGACACTTGGAATTTTGTTTCTGGTTTCTGCTGGACATTATCAAATGTGGATTTTATCTTTGCTGATTTTGATCTCTCTTGTAATAAATTGTAATCATAAATATAGCAGCTTTTCTTAAATGGATCACCAAGCCTCAGAGTGATTTTTGTTGTTGTTATTGGTCGTGGGTCTGAACTCTGGGCCTGGGTGCTGTTCCTCAGCCCTTCAGCTCAAGCTAAAGCTCTACCACTTGAGCCACAGCATCACTTCCGTTTTTTTTTTCTGCTTATGTGGTCCTGAGGAATTGAACCCAGGGCCTCATGCATGTGAGGCAAGCACTCTACCACTGAGCCACCTTCCCAGCCCCTTAGAGTGATTTTTAAGACTCTTGGCACATCTATTTAAATACTGTTTCATTCATGTAACAGTTCAAATCTAGATGTGGTCTCCTAGAGCTTGAAACACAGGGTATCTCTAAAAGAGACTCATGGTTTCCCAGTATTCTGATTGAAGTCTACAGATTAAGTCAAGTTCTTTGGTTAAAAAGAAAGACCCTGGAGGTAATAAAACATTCAGAAATATTTGTGATAACTTTATCCGAAATGTTTTCAAAGGGTCATGTGGCTGTTTGCTTATTACAACAGAAACCTACATTTGCAGAGTGCTCAGGGATTAAGAGAACCTTCTACAAAATGAGGTTAATTGTTAGGAAACTAAAATGTCTTTGAGACCCATCAGACAAAATAGCAACCTAAGAAGGAATCAAAACAAAAGTCTTCATGAATCAAAGAATATTTTGTAGCTCATAAATCTCCATGTTCAACTCATCATTATATTTATTTCTTTGCTTGTGTGAAATGGACAGTATATTAATTCTAAATCAGAAGAGAAAATAAATTCTATATCCAATATTATAGCAAACTTTTAGCAGCATCTGCTACTATATAGTAATAATGGTTTACTTCTAGCCCCAAATCAGCAAAAATATATTGGTTTAACAACTCTACCATAGCTTCTAATATATATATATATATATATATATATATATATATATATATATATATATATATACATATATATGTGTATGTATGTATATATATATATGCCTTATGGCCTCAGGTAGCATCCTGACAATTTGTTAATTCATAAGAATGAATACTGTAACTAAATGTGTGGCTACTTTTCTCTAGAATAGCTTTTCTTTTATTTTCTCAGAGAAGTTAAATTATATTTATTTGATTTTCTAGATCTGATTTTCTAGGATTAATAATCATCTGTAAAGAAATATAGTACACAAACAGATATGTACTGATGGTCAATTGTTCTCTTAGAAACAACTAAAATTATTCAGTAAAAGTTAAATATGTGAAGCTGGGCACTGGTGGCTCATGCCTGTAATCCTAGCAACTCAAGATGCTGAGATCTGAGGATCACAGTTCAAAGCCAGCCCGGGCAGGAAAGTCTATGCAATTCTTTTTTTTTTTTTTTAATTTAATTTAATTTTATTTGTGAACATACTGTACAGAGGAGTTACAGTTACATGGGCAGGATAATGCGTACATTTCTTACCAAGCATTGCAGCCTCCTCCTTTGTTTATCCTTCACATCCCTTCCCAGCCTCCCCCCTCCCCCCCTAATCCCAATCCTTCTCCTTCCCCCCCCCCCCCCCCCCCCGCACCAACGTTGTAAAGCTCGTTTTGGACATGACAACTTGTACTTCTCATTGTTGCAACAGGTCCACCTGTATCCTTAAACAAATTCTTATCTCCAATCAACCACCAGAAAACTGGAAGTGGAGGTGTGACTCAAGTGTTAGAACACTAGCTGTGAGTGAAAGCTTAGGGACAGCATTCAGCCTCAGAACCTGCAAAAATAAAAGTAAAATGTGAATATGCAAAAATTAATAAACTAGACACAGCCCCAAATTATCTACAGTATGCATTCTTCATTTGGGTCAGCCCTGCAGGTTGTAGTTCTGCAAAAAAGAAAGTCAGATAATTAAATTATTATTTTCTTTCCCTTCTATTACTGATAAACATGTTTTCTAAGGTCTCACATGACATCTGCAGTATTCCTGAACAAACAGCACTATTTAGACTCTGGGTCATTCTAGAGGAATCATATTTTAAATCAGGTGTTAGTTTTTCCTAAACATTGTTTCCTCCAAATCATACTGAGAAATCTGAATAAATATTAATGCTATTAATGTGTTGCTGTTTGCATCACACAAAATAAATAACGTGACACAATTTTTCTTCCAATAGTCATTTTTTTCCAAAAATATTGCTTTTTCTTCAATTATCAGACTTAGAGAAAATTGAGTATTTGAATCACAAAATCTCTGAGCTTTTTATTGTTTTATCAGATAGAATAGGCAATTGTCTTCCTATGTCACAGAGAATATTTGACATCTTTCCTCTGGAGCCAATTCAGATACAAAGACTCTACAGTTTTAGATTCTCATCTCTTTGTTAAATCTAGGGACATAATTACTTTACTTCAGACAAAAATCTATTTCTGTATTTTTCCTAAATGGTTGTTGCTCAGTTTTATATCAACAGAGAACACCACCCACCCATCCACATCAAGTCTCCACATCAAGCTCAAGAGGAAAATGAAAGATACCAATATATCCTTACCTTTGTTTAATTTCACTTTGAAAGTGTTTTGTTAAGACACTTTTATTCTATTTGAATTCATTCCTCCAAAATATTTTACCATTCCATAATTAGTTATCTAGAAATAAGAAATAACAAAAACATAAGAAGGAAAAGAAAGAAATAAGTAAAACAAAGTGGTACGGGTACATAAGTGAAAAGCCATGCATGAACAGTAACATCTACAAGCCAAGGAAAGAGATTTAAAAAATAAACCAATGTTGTTGCCCCATCTTGGCACTGTACATCAAGGCTCTTGTACTACAAAGAAGATAAAATTCTGCTGTTTATAACAAAAATATAACCACCTAACCTGTGGTAGCCTTAAAGTTATGCGTGGATCTATAACAACCCTACCAAGCTAACAAACTCATCAGAGGTATGTTGGGGTAGTTGTGGAGGTGGGAGGGAAGGAATGGTAGAGGGAAAACAAAGGAGGAGGCAACAAAGCTCAATAGAAAATGTACTCATTACCTTACTCATGTAACTATAAATACCCTCTGTACAGCAATTTTTTAATAGAATTATTTTTATTTTTTTATTGTAAGAATACCATACAGAGGAGTTACAATTACATGGGCAAGATAACGAGTACATTTCTTATCAAGCATTGTTGCCTCCTCGTTGTTTCCCCTTCCCATCCCTTCCCATATTCCCCCCACCTCCCCCCAGCCAATCCTCCCCCACCCCCACCAAAGTTGTAAAGTTCATTTTTCAACATAACAACTTGTACATCTCATTGTTGCAATGGATCCCCCTGAATCCCTAGGGGAATGAACCCCAAGGTAAGTATTCAAGTGTTTTTTTTTTCTTTCATGCAGTTGTTTCTAACATATTTATAAGATGATTTCTATGTTGCTTTGTGTGTCCCTCCCCCACGGTATAACCCCTGCTTTCACTGTATTTAATGGTATAATTTGGGGAGGGGAAGGGCAAAAACAAATCTGTACAGCATTTTTACAATAAAAAACATAAAAAAAGAAAAAAAAAAGATCAAGATCCCATGGCCACAGTGCAGATAGAGTAGAAGAGTTCACAGGGAACAGCGTATCAGGCCCTTCATGTTTGCACCTAGCTACATATTTTACTCATCATTTTGCTGGCAAATTTTAAAACCCTTTTGATGAAGTACCAGGTTGAGAGTTCTCATCTATATAGAAGTAATACAGAACTTGCCCTGTGGGATGGATGAGGACAAAATGAAACATTCATCATTTCTTAACACAGTGTCTCAGAATAGGAAGACACCCACAGAAGTTGCAGGGATAACTTGGTATAACTTTCAACATGATGGAGTGAATTCTCATAAAAGTTTTCCTTTTTCTGAACTATGATCAAACTTTCTAAAATAGCCCAGAAAATTGCAGAGATGCTATCTTTTCCTCTTCGACCTCTATATTCTCTCATGTTATTTATTTTGCAAAAAAAATATTCATTTGGTGAAAGACAATAAAAATATTTGTTTAGTTATAAAGACAATAAGCACTCACAATTTCCAATGCCTTTCACATTAGTTTCAGTTAATTATTGAATGAACTATTTTCTCACAGTGCAGAGAATGTAGAAAATAAGCCCTCAACAATTTAAAAGACAGCAGCAGGAATTACATGCTATTTTCCAGAAAAGTAGCAACCTGTGACAGATTTGCAATCTGAACCTGAGGTTAGTGCTTAACAGCAGTTGTTAGAATTGGAAATACCAGCTGCTCCCGTTTCTTCAATCACTTGAGAGAAAGCAAATACAAAGGAAGCTGCCAAATAGAGTTGGGGGCATTGAAGTGGCAACCAAACACCCTGCAGAAAACAAATGGAAGAAAGTGATACTGTGGACCCAGGGAGGATACAGTTCATCCATCACAGAGCCAGACAAAATTGCTATTTGTTCTTTTCCAAATCGTGGAAAGGGGAAGCTCATTTCTTTATCTTCCTATGGAGAAGCAACTCAGGAGATTTTAAATGCCTCGAATGCGCAAAATATGGCAAACACTTTAAAGAAGAAAGGAACTGAAATTAGAAAAGAGCTGTATGATCCCAATCCATTATAAATCAAAGCAATATGTTTGAGATTTTCAATCAGTTCCCTTGAACACTATGTTCTTATTAATTTTATATATGATTAATGTCGACATCCTAAGATTTTTCTTTTTTCGGAAAATATGAGAGATATTGAAAAGAATTTTAATTATATAACTTTATTGGCTGAATTTGTTGTATGTGTCCTGTAAGTTTGAGTGTCCATGTCCTATCTATCAGACTCCTCCTGTCTTGTGTTTCTTAGTGTTGCCAGGATTGTCAGCTCTACATGAACCTTGCCAAACTCACTGCCCACAAAGCAGACCAACAGAGCATCTCCTGATACCTTTGCCTCCTGCCTCATACAGTGTGCATCTAGACTATAACAAAGGGGCAGCTGTGTGATCCTTTCAGCAAGCCTCACCACAGAATTGAAAAGATTGTTATTTCATTGTAGCAGAGGATGAGACTGTAACTAGTTACTAGAATTGATTCTTCTCCTTCAAAGCTTCACCTAAAGAGTGTTCTGAGCAGCTTCTTGGTAGATGGTCCTTAGGATTCAGGAAATCCAGCAATTAGACCTTAGTAAGTGGCTGAGTTTACAGCACAGAACCTCTGTAGTCATGACTACCTTGCTTCCACAAATTTGGACACTCAGGATTAAGATAAACTCTAGTAGCACTATCCATTGATTAATTAATTAACAATTAAAACAACATGCGTATTTTACTAGTTTACATGCATATCTATGGCTAAAATGTTTTACTTGATATTAGTATGACATCTCCACCAGCTAAATCATCAATCTTAACAGACTGATTATGATTGATTATTGACTATTTAGCAGGTGAGCAAAACAAATGGACACAAAAAAATATTTTCTCTGACAGATACCCTCTGTCCTACACACAGAAGATGAAACACTTTAGCCAATTCTTGCATTACTTTTTATATTGAATGATAAATAATTCTAAATGTCATAAACTATATTGGTTCCACTAAAATACCTATCGACACATTTACTAGCTATTTTTAATAAGTTTTTTATTGTGAAAATACAGTATAGAGGGGTTACAATCACATGAGCAAGGTAATGAGTATATTTCTTATCAAGTATTGTTGCCTTCTCCTTTGTTTTTCCTCTATTATCCCTTCCCTCCCCTCTCCACAACTACATCCCCCCTCCCCGCCTAAATTGTAAAGTTCATTTTTCAACATAGCATCTTGTACATCTCGTTGTTGCAATGCGTCAAACTGTATCCCTATGTAAACAATTTGTTTTTTCCCCTCAGCTCCCCAAATTATACCAACATCAAATACATTGAAAACAGGGTTTATACTGAGGGGGAGGGGCATACAAAGTAACAAAAAAATCATGTGGTTCCTTATAAATATGTTAGAAACAATAGCAAGAAAGAAAAAACCACTGTGTCCTTATCTTGGGATTCATTTTGCTTAACATCTATATTAATTCATCTTTCTAATAGGTATTTTTGCAATCATGAGCAATATACCTAAATGTATGGGAAGGTTGTATGATTTTAAGTTTTTATTTAATGTGAGGGCTTAAGCTCATTATAATACAGATTATCTTAAACTTCCTCTAAAGTCCATATTTTACATTGGTTTTATAAAGTTATAGAATTAAATCTTACTTATTTTGTGCATAGGTTAATTCTAAGGTAATAGTAACAGATTCCTATTTCTACAACAATAGTAACAGATTCTAGTTTGTAATTAGTTATTATGTAGAATAAAATATTTAGAGTTATATAAAACAAATTCAGTCCAATATCTAAATTTACAATATCAACAGAAAAATATTACTTAAAATAATATCTCATTCATTCTTCTTCATGTCTAATCTTTGATTTCATGGACTGCTTTAGTACTGAAAACTTAAATGCAAAGATTGAAGTCGTCTACCTTTTAACTGTTCCACAGAAAAATAAACACATCTCATATTATTATGATTCTCATTTTTTTATATCATGCTGCTTATTAAGTAGTAAAACAGAAGCTTATTTCTTAATCATTATAATACTTCTTTCATGACATCTATGTTTTGGTCTGATTCTTTCATGTATTCTATTTTCCTCTCTCTTGATTTCTTTTGTTTTGCTTTAGTAATTCCTGAAGCATTTCTGAAACCTCAGATGTATGGAAATATCTTTATCATTCTCTCATACATTATAAATGGATTGTTTTGACAGAGAAGACTTCATTCAAAGTCAGTTTCGCACAGATCTTTGAAAATGGTATTTTCTTTTTTATTATTATAAAAATGTTTTACAGAGGGGTTACAGTTACATGAGTAGGGTAATGAGTACGTTTCATAGCAAGCATTGTTACCTCCTCCTTTATTTTCCCCCTACCATCACTTCCCTCCCCACCTCCCCAACTCCTCCTGCCCTCCCACCATGACATTGTAAAGTTTTGTTTTCAATATAGTGTCCTGTACATCTCATTGTCACAATGGGTCAACCTGCATCCCCATTAAGCGTTCTGCATTATCCTTTCCCCTCCCCAAATTACAATATATATATATATATATATATATATATATATATACGTGTTTTCTTGCCTTTTGTTATTCACTATTGTTGATGAGAAACATAGTCTGTATCTGGTTATTAATGGCTTCATTTTAACTTGGTACTTTCTAAATAGTCTTATTATTTAACTTGTGATTTTTCTAATAAGTGTTTTTATTATTTATTCCTCTTTGACAACCTGTGTAATTTTTTTTCATGTAATGACATATACTCTATCTCAACTCTAAAATAATTATTTTTTATAATCTTGAAAATATACAGGGAGATCAGGACCTAACAAGCCACGTTCAGAGCATCAAGACAGGAGCTACAAAGAATTAAGCCAGAGAGAAAACTAGAAATACAAAGCTATCAAAGAATTCACTATCAAAAAGATTGAATTAGCATTTGAAAAGGAGTTACCAATGTAAGTTCAGGTTTCCATAGACAGAGTTAGACTCTGGCCAGGGAAGTGGCAGTGTGGGTTGAGACTTGGTCTCCAAGATGCTGACAAAGGCAGGTTCTGATGAAAATTATCACACTAAAAGATCTCTTTAGCCAACAGACAAAAAGATTGAAAGACAGGCTGGGAGAATTGCCAGTGACTTCCAAATCATTCCCTATTCAGTCACTATATTCAAAAATGAAGAAAAGTAAAATTTGATCATAGAACTGGAAAGCAAAGAGAAGACTCAGGCATAGCAATGAAATGAATAAGATGTGCCTTACTTCCCTGTCCTTAACTGTGAGGTTGTACCTGCTTTTAATATCTTGTGTTTCAGGCTCCATGGTTCTGAAAATAAAATGCAAATCTGATAGAATGGGAGCTATCAGAACTAGACACAATAAGACATGATGGCCCCATGTTATCTAAAAGCACAAAGAGAGAGAGAAAGACAGAGAGAGAGAAAGAGAGAGAGAGAGAGAGAGAGAGAGAGAGAGAGAGATCCAGAGATCCAGAGATCCAGTCATTTAAAAGGTTCAAAAGTCCAAAGATGTTTCTTATCTCAGCTTATGTAATGTTTATTTCACAATTAAAATTATCATGATTATTTAATTATGCATTTAACATTTATTTAAAACAAGCAACAACAACAAAAGAAACCATAATAGTGTGCTGAAAAGTTTTCAGAAATTCTTTTCACCATACCTTTCTTTTCAACCATTTTTCTTTCTTTCCCCATGGCAAAGAAGAGATAAGTGATAAGTAGAGACTTTCTACCAGCAAAGCAAGCTCCCATAGATAATAAAACTCAACAAGGACACCTTGAAAATAAAAATTTGGCAATTAAAGAATCAAATTCAAACTCCATATCTTTCTACCTTGCAAAAGATGGAACAAAAATTTCTGGTCAGTTCTTTTAAATATATGTGTAGACTGCAGTTAGCTACTAGACTCTATCTTACCCAGAGAACTGGGTAGGTTACTAGATTGGTGGACAATGTCTGGGTCAATTTTTCTAGTAGCAGAGACACCAAAAACATCCTTCTCACTCCTCAAGCAATAGAATTGTATGTTTCTTCATTTCTCTACTATGACCAATATTGATGTTTGAATTTGGGATTTCACGTGTACTTTGCTTGCTTGCCTATTATGTTTTACCACTTAAGTCATGTCTCCAGTCCTGCTTTTTTGCTGGTTATTTTGAAAATAAATTGTTGTGGAATTTTCTGCCCCTGCTGTCTTTAAACTACAGTCCAATTTCTAGCATCCTAAGTTCCTAGCATTATAGGTATGAGCCACTGACACTCAACAAGCACATTTCTTGTTCATGGTTATTAGCCAAATGAAAGTTAATACCAACTATGATCTGTTCCAGGATGAAAAGGTGTAAACCAAGGGAGCTTACCTCTATCCTCAGAAAAGAAGCCATGAAATCTAGAGAATCAAGAACAGCCCCTCTTCTAAATTTTGCCAAACCTGGCCACTCTCTAGTGCCTTTAGACATATTAGAGCATTCCGCTTAATACTTTTAATTGTATTAGGCAAGAAGATGGATATGATATAAAGCTCTGCCATTATTCTCCATTTATTTTGAAGGTAATGCTTCTGAAGCTTCTTTTAAATTCATTTGTATTTGGTGGAAATAAGTCATTATATATACGTTTTAAAACTTCAAAATATTTGGAGATGGTAATTAGGGAAGTTAATGCTCCACTTGATCATTTTATCTAACTGAACAATAATAAAAGTAAATATGCTGGCATGTATTCTGACAGCTGGTGTCCAGCAAGAGAAGAATGTTATGTTGACCTTTATCACATCTCCAGGCTTATCAAAATCCCTCCTTGTGGGAATGGATTTGAAAAGAAAATGTCTATACACAACCAGATAAATGTGAGCAGTAACATAATCTTATTAAGCATTTTGATTAACAGTTTTTTATTCTTGGAAGAAAAATAACCAAGTCTATAAGCACGAGTAGGATAATAAGATTATTTATCATGTCAGTAGAAAATTTCTTTCATCTAGGGAGATGCCATGTTACAGATGCCGTATTTCTTAAAGGTCAGTCAAATGATTTCTTATTGCTCACTACATAAAAGGCTAACATGCATTAAGCAGTGATGTCTCTGGTGGTATACGTCAGAGGTTGAGAATTAAAGACTTTTGAGTTATAAACAGATGAAAATATTGATGATGTTTTCATTTAATTGAGCCATACGATATTGGATTGGCCCTGAGTCTATGTTGTATATTACCATTTGGTTTTATGACACTGAGATTAATTATGATAAGAGCTATGTCTTCATTCCAAACTAAACAACTGGTATATAGTATAATTTGCTTGTTGCTCATTTATTTATGTGTGTGCTGGGCCTTGAACTTGGGGTCTGGGTTCTATCCCTCAAGGCTAGCACTCTGTAATTGTATCTATTGCCTCTAATTGACTACCAAAAAAGCCAAAAGTGGAGCTGTGGCTCAAGTAGCAGAGCACTCACCTTGAGCAAAGAAAGCTCAGGGACAGTGTTCAGGCCCTGATTCAAGCACAAGGACCAGAGTCAATATGTATACATATTTATGTAAGTATATATGTGTGTGTGTGTGTGTGTGTGTGTGTGTGTATATATATATATATATATACATACACAGATTAATTGGTATGCCTCTAGGCAGACTAACCTACAAAAATGAAAAGACATAAGCTATTAATATCAGAAATAAATGTTTATCAGGATAAGATTCACTGCCTACTTTTCCTGATAGGAAAATAAAACAAATAAAATCTATCAGTCTTGGGAATTATCCAGAGAACCAGGAATGAACTTTCTAATTTTTTATTCAAAGGCTATTAGAAGAATGTGTATTTTATTATAAACCATAGTTCATGTAGAAATACAATATGTGTTTTCCAAGATCTTTGTTTTGTACTATGGTAATATTTCTTTGCTTTTCTGAAGTTCTTGAGTCCTGATGAATTTGTTGGATTTAATTCCCTCCTTGTACACTGTACCTTGTAGAAAAGGAAACACTTTGGGAAATCTGTTCTGTCTCTTTCTCTGGAGGGTATTTTGTAAATTACACCTTGTGCACTCTACACAGCTCCCCTGTGGCCTGAGAGCACTGCTGCCCATGATGCAGAACAGCTCCCAAATGGAATCTTAAAGAGCAGGAAATTAGAATGAATTACAAAGAATAAAAATAACCCTGGAACTCTTGCTGGTGGTAGTTATGTATTTATTTATGGATGCATTTATTTTATTTTGTTTATTTATAGTTTATGGGAGTGGACAAACAGCCTAAACATCAGACTTGATCCCCACAGCTTCCAACAAGAAAAGCAGATATGACAGACTAAGCCAAACACATATATTGTATTCATTCACATGTTTTATACCTGAGTTGCACATATTGCTATTCTGGTAATTCCTTTGTCATAAACTAAAGTCATTTTTGAGAAGTGTTTATAGTTTAGTTTCACCATTCAAAGTTACTCAGTAAACAATGGGCTAGTTTATATACTATGCAGACCTGGGTTTATTTGCTCTGGCAATAAGTCATGTTAGGAAACTGACAGTGTTACATACGTGAAATAGATGAACAGTTATGAGGTCTTTCCAACCCAGACTGAAAATTCACTACCATTGTTAGTGGAGTTGACAAACAATAATATTCTTACAAATGCAAAGGAAACATAATACAAACTTGGGAAATGAAGCCCTCTGGAAATACAAATAAGGAAATGTCACTGTAGGCAAGGCAGTGGAAGTTGGGGTTAAAAGGTAAGACAGCAAGACAAGACCAACAAAATGGTCTATCACCCAGCACTCTTATAGCCAATGGTTTTCTTTCTTCATTTTTCCTATTAATTCTGAGATTAATTGATTATGTAAATACATAACAGAGGTGCTCCTTTGAAAGGCAATATATTTTTATTTAAAATTATATTGTCCTGGGTGCCAATGGCTCACATCTTTCCCTTTCCTTCCCTCCCCCTCCCTCTCCCTCTCCCTCTCCTTCTCTCTCTTTTTGTGGTGAGGCTTGAACTAGGGGCCAGAGCACTCCCTGTCCCTGAACTCATTTTGCTCAAGGCTAGTGCTCTACCCTTGAGCCACAGTTCCACCCTGATTTTTCTAGTGGTTAATTGGAGATAAGAGTCTCATGAACTTTCCTGCCTGGGCTGGCTTTGAGCCAAGATCCTTTCATCTCAGCCTCCAGTGTACCTAGTATTATAGGCATGAGCCACAGTGTCAGGCTTAAAAACTAGACATTAGGGACAAATCTTAGGCTCTGTCCCAAAACGTTTTTTCATCCTCCTCGTTTTTTTTGTTTTTGTTTTTGGTCAGTTGTGGGGCTTGAACTCAGGAGGGTTTGGGCACTGTCCCTGAGTTTTTGTGCTCAAGACTGGTGTTACCAATTTTAATCATAATTCCACTTCCCATGAGACTCTGATCTCCAATAAACTACTCAGAAAAATCCAGAAGTGGTGCTGTGGCTCAAGTGATAGAGTGCTAGCCTTCAGCTCAGAGAAGCTTGGAGAAAGTGCCCAGGCCTTGAATTCAAGCCCCAGGACTGTCTATAAAAGAAAAAGAAAAATATTATATTGTCCAGTTCTTTTTAAATTGTCTATTATTTCTATTTGCCCATCTCCAGGTCTTCTGAACAAAATATTATCCCACAAAACACCTGGCTCACTCTGAAAATGATAACATGACATTATCCTAGCCTATTTATCCAAAAATCATACTAGCTATTCACCATCACTTTGAACCATCTATCTGTGCTTTATCCAGTCTCTCGAACTCTGTTATATTCTTGAATATTCTTAGCCTTCATGATTTTTGTTAGTTCATTTTTTCCTGCTTGTGATATCCCTTAAAACTGTCAAAACTCATCATTTTTTTGACATTCTTATTTATCTGCTACATTAAAAATAAAATGCACATATTTCATTGACAATTATTATTACTATAATTTGAATGAACCTAATAAATTTACATTAAAAATTACAAGGTAGAACCTCTAAGAAATAATAGTGCTAGGAGAGCTCTGAGCCCATGAATGGATTAATCCACTCCCAGATTAATGAGTTGTTAGGGAGGTGATTTTGTTCACCCTGGGATGCTGTGTCTTATGTCTTGTGCCTCTGCAAGGCAGCCTGACCCTTCTTTTTCCCAAGCAGATGGCTGTGTCATGCTCTTGTGCTTTTTGTGTGCTAAATGGATCTCCTTTTCTTCATAAGTAGATGAGTCTGGTATTCAGTCCTAGCCATAGGAAAGAGACTAAAATGGTAGTTCACTGACAGTAAGCATGCTATCTCCCCCAACTTTCCTCTTTCAAATCAGATCCCATCTCTCACTTGCCACAACTAGTGATTATCTTCATTTTTTTCAAGGAACTTACGCTTATATGAAAAATAAATCTTTCTTCTCCCGTATTATTGTATAACCTAATACTAAACATTTTAGTCTACTTGACTTTCTTCACTTAGTAATATATTCTGTTTGTTTTTTAAAATTTTATTGCAACGACGATGTACAGAGGGGTTACATTACATAAGTTAATGAGCACATTTCTTTTGGAGCAGTGTTACCCCTCCCTCATTTTTTTCCATTTCCCTCTCTTTAACTCCCTTCCTCCCAAGTTGTAAAGATCGTTTCTAATGAGTATTGTCTCATAAGTATTGCTGTTTGCATTGGCTTACCCTTTGTCCCACTATTTCTGTGTCTCCTTCCCTTCCCCAAATCAGATAAACTTATATACAAGACAACGAGTACAGAAATAAAAAACAGTGTTAACTGAGAGTAAACCAAAGGGGGGAAAAGACAAAAAAGAAAGAAAGCAACAACTGCAAACAGTAAACTAAAACAAACAAAAAATACAAAAACAAAAAAACTCTTGGAGTATTATTTCTGTTTCAGTAATGAAGAATTTCTTCACTACTATTTTGTCCCATCAAAGTAAATGTAATATACATATATATATATATATATATATATATATAGAGAGAGAGAGAGAGAGAGAGAGAGAGAGAGACAGAGACAGAGACAGAGACAGAGAGAGGGAGAGAGAGAGGGAGAGAGGAGGAAAGAGAGAGGAAGGGAGGAGAGATTGTTCATCTAGTATTGCGTTAATGGACTTGTAGTTTGTCTTTGCTATTTTTCTATTATAAATAATGAAGCTATTAAAAACCTTAACATACATCAATTTCCATGTGTGAACATTTATAAAAAATGCTATAATTCTATTGCCACATAAATACAGTCACCTAATTAGACACTTAAAATGATACTTATGTATTACCTCCAAGTTTCTGTGGGTCAGGAACCCAGTATGAGTTAATCGCATCTTCTACTCAGATTCTTATAAAGCTGTAAGCAAATTAGCTCTGTTGTACCTGGAGGCTGGCATCATCTTCCAAACCCTGTCTGGTTGTTGGCAAAATTCAGATCCATGGAGCAGAAGATCTCACTGTATATTCCTTATTTTAGGCCTTCAGAAATGAGAGAATCTCTGACTCCTTTTAGGTCTTACTTCCTTTAGATCATCTTTTTAAGTGCTTGCTTGATTTGGGTCAGTTCCACCCAGGATAACCTTTCCTTTGCTTAACTTAAGGTTGGCTGATAAAAGACCTTAATTACTTGGGCAATATTCCTTTACCTCTGGCATATATCTGAATATAATTACAGAAGGAATGATAGCACATTACTTTTGTCATGTTCTATCAGTGAAGAATAGAATTGAAGATCCTGTCTGCCCTTCAGGAGTCTGCATTATAGTAATACATGGATCATTAGAGATTTTCTTAGAATCTTGCCTACTACAGATACATACCTCAAGGCAAATAGTGGGGTCAATTGTAATTTTGAAATAAATTGTCCAGAAGCCCTCACTAGAAATTATTCTTTTAAAAGCTTTGCATGTTAGACAAAGGATGAACTAATTCAGCAGCGATACTCACTAGACACTATGTTGAAAATGATCTATACAACTTGTAGGAACTATTCAGCAGTGATACTCACTAGACACTATGTTGAAAATGATCTATACAACTTGTAGGGGAGTGGATAGGATGGAAAAACAGAGAAACTGAGGAAGGAGGAGTCAAACTACCTGATTTAACGTAACTGTAACCTGTCTGTATATTATCTTTACAATAAAAATTATAAAAAAATTTTGCACCATTGCATTATTTCTTCCTCTTAAACCTGCTAGAATTATCTGCTGATCAATTTTAAAATGCTATCAGTCTTTCAGTTCAATTGGGCATTCATGTCTAGTTTTAATTTTTATTTTATATGATTCAGTAGCTGTCTATATATATTAATAGTACTTTTTCTGATACTCATTTCTTTCTCATGTACTTTTATTGGGTTATTATTTTTAATCATATCAATTTGAGATGAGCAACATTAGAACATTGTGATGAGATGTGCCAACATGTCTTGTAGCTTTTCCACATATCTTAGAACTTATCTTTCATTTTGTTTTGAGATCATGAAAAAAGTTTTATTTTATTATCAAGTTAATAGACACTTTAAAATAGTTGCTTGAGTTTGAGCAATGGTTGAAACTGGAAAAAGAATTGCAGGGCTGGGAAGGTGGTCAGTGGTAGATCACTTGCCTTGTATGCATGAGGCCCTGGGTTCGATGCCTCAGCACCACATAAGCAGGGAAAAAAAAGCTGGAAGTGACACTGTGACTCAAGTAGTAGAGCCCTAGCCTTGAGTTGAAGAACTGAGGGACAGTGCCCAGGCCCAGAGTACAGGCCCCATGACTGGACGCCCCCTCCCCCAAAAAAAAGAATTGCAAAGATTTTACTGCACTATTATGTGTCCATATGATTCTACATTTTTCGTAGTCTATATGCTAGGAAATTGACAATATTGTTAAATACAGGCCTATGATTTCCAATTAGCTTTGAAAATTAAATGGTGTTTCTTTCTTGCTATTGTTTTTAACATATTTTAAGATATTTCTTTGATTCTTTGTATGTTCCTCCCCCACAGTATAACCCCTGTTTTCACTGTATTTGATGTTGGTATAATTTGTGGAGGGGAAGGGAAAAAGCCAATTTTTTAAATAGGGATACAAGTGGACACATTGCAACAATGAGCCGTACAAGACTTTATGTCTAAAAACAAACTTTACAACTTTGGTGTGGCGGGGGGAAGGTAAAACAAAGGAGGAGTCAACAATACTTGATAAGAAATGTACTCATTACCTTTCTCATGTAATTGTAACCCCTCTGTATGATATTTTCACAATAAAAAAATCAAAAAAGAAAATAATTTATTGAATAATTTGTCTTTTTACAGTTTGGTTTGAAATAAACTCTTACAGATTATATTTTCCAAACTAGATACACAATTTTATTTAAATGAACTTGAGGTAGCAATGCATTAAGTCTATGTTCTCTCATATGCACTTAACCTACTTTTTAAGGTGGAAGGTATGTTTTATGGTTTATACAGCAAGATAATGCATGCCAGCCTGGTGTGTACCTAACATGTCAGGAAATGAGTCTTTGGAACTTTTAGCAGCCAAGTAAGATGTCTGGCAATACTTACACTGCTACAGTTGGGAAACCTTGTGGAGAGGTAGAGAGAGATGTGTTACCCTGTTGTCAGTCCAGGTACCAGACCTATCAGTGACGATGCCCTGACCAGCCAGGATCAGTACCACATAGCTAAGGGACTCCAAATTACTAACCCCCAAAAAATCGTCACTGATAATACATTAATACAAGGTTAAGTCACTAAATCTCAGAGTCATTTTCTACTGAGTAATATAGTAATCAGACTGTCCCTCTGTCCTTTTCCACACTGACATCTCCTTCTGAGTATGTATACATATAATATTGTGTTCACTGTCTGGTCTATTAAGCCTTGCACCAATAGCACAGTTTTAACTAGCAGTGATTTGAAATACCAGATTGATCCAGGCATAGTACCACATGACTCTAATTCCAATACTGAGGAAACTGAGTCTGGAAGATCATGAGCTGAAGTCTAGGCTGCACCATCTAGTAAAATTCCCTTTCAAAAATCTAAAAAATAATTATCCAGTTTTATTTTCACTTAGCATTAGTTCCCCTTTGTCTACTGTTTTAATGTGTTTCTAGCCATTTCTTGATGTTTCATAAAAACATTCACTTTTTCTAGTAGAAAAAGGTATTCTCACTAATATTGTCACAAATCTAAAAAACACTGCAAAGGATATTGACATCCTTCTTAGCCTTTTAAAGTCTAAGGACATATTGTGTTTTTTCATTTATTTGTCCAGACTTTCCTTGACATATTTCATTAGTATTTAAAATGTATCTTCCTATATTTCTTGAAATTTTTAAATGTTGATGGTTCAAATGTGTTCCATCTCTAATTCAGATGTTTCCAGTATAAGAAGAAGCAGGGCCTTTGAAAAGTGAATAGGCCTGGGTAGTTCTCTTGCTAGTGGAATGAGGTCTTTTATGATGGAGACTTCACTCCCTTTAGTTAGTTTCTCCCCTTGTACTCCATTGTGCTATATGAAGATGCATCAGAAAGGCCTTCACCAGGCACCAAACACTAGTGCCTTGACCTTGGAATAGTAAGGCTACAAAACCATGAAGAAATAGACTGTTTTACTTTTTAATTTACACATATGTCAGGTATTCTGTTGCTATAGCAACATAAATTTAACTAGGACAAGTTGATACTTTTTTCCTTGCTACTTTTAAAAACAGTCTTAATTCCTATACAGTATATTTATAATTGATGGTGATATAAATCAATATCAATGTACTTAGGGCTTGAGTTGTGTTATTTATTTTTTGTTCCCTGCTTAAGGCTTGAACTCAGGGCCTAGGCTTTCTTGCTCAAGGGTATTACCTTACCACTTGAGCCACAACAGCAGTTCTTCCGACTTTTTGGAACTTTATTGGAGATAAGTGTCTCGTGGACTTTTCTGCCTAGGCTGGCTTTAAATGGCAATCCTCAATCTTAGCCTCAAATAGTTAGGATTATAGTCACGAGCCACCTGCTCCTGTTTTTTTTTTTTTTTCTTTACTTATATAGTGTTAACTTTTGATTGATATTTGTGCCGTTCCTAGTCACTGAAATGAGAAGCTTGCTAGTGGTCTACCATTTGAGCCAAGCTTTCAGTTTGGTTTTTCTTGGGGTTTTTTTTGTTTGTTTTTTGTCCAGTCGTGGGGCTTGAACTCTGGGCTTGGGCGCTGTCCCTGCTCTCTTCAGCTCAAGGCGAGCGCTCTACCGCTTGAACCACAGCTCCACTTCCGGTTTTCTAGTGGTTTATGGAGATAAGAGTTTCATGGACTTTCTAACCGTGCTGGCTTTTGAACCGTGATCCTCAGATATCAGCCTCCTGAGTAGCTAGGATTACAGGCATGAGCCACCGCCACCTGGCCAGTTTGGTTTTCCTTTTGGTGTATGTCTACCTTGAAGTAAGGCCTTTTGATCCACTTTCTCCCTCTCACCCCTCTTTTCTCCTTTTATATGATCTTTAATATTTATACAAAGGGGTTTTAATTCAACATGTCAGTCAATTTAAGTGTACATCAGATTTTCCCTCTCATGACTCTCTATCACTTCAACCAGCTTTTCACTGGTTAACTAAAAGTCAGAGTCAGAAATCTGTCTGCCTGGGCTAGCTTTGAACCTTGATTATCATATCTCAGCATTCTGAGTAGCCAAGATTATAGGCCAGAACCACTGGAACACAACTTATGTGTTTTTTTTCTTTTAATTTTTCTTTCTATTATCTTTAAGTAGATGTCCAAAGGAGTTACCACTTAACAAAGCAGTTTATGAATACAATATGTATTGATCAATTTCACTCTTTTCAAAGCTCTCAGTTATCCCTCTCCTTTCCTCACTGTACTTAATTTTATATGATATACATTGGATTCTTGGCTGCGTTTTCCCCCTTTCATTCCCTCAATACTCCTTTCCCCTTGATCTCACCCCACTCCTTTATAGTACCTACTTCCTGATGTTTTAATCTTGCTGAACTTTTATTTATATTTTTTAAGGAATTATACTATTTGAGATCTTTGAATCTGCGGTATTTCAGTTAATACATTTGTATACCAATGTAAGAATGTTTATGGCAACATTGTTTACCATAGCCAAGATATGAAAGCAATCTAGTTATCCCTCAGTGAATGAATGGGTCAAGAAAATGTCTCTCTCTCTCTCTCTCTCTCTCTCTCTCTCTCACACACACACACACACACACACAATGGAATTCAAATCATCCATTTCTTTATAATGGTATAGCGTAATCTAATAGATGAGTAAAATTTAGTAGTGTATGTGTGTGTGTGTGTGTGTGTGTGTGTGTGTGTGTGTGTGTGTGTGTGTGTGTATGACATTTTCTTGATCCATTCTTCCATTGAGTGGTATGTGAGGTGGTTCCATACCTTAGCTATGGTGAATAGTGCTGCAATGAACATGGTTATGAACATGGTAGTGGCCTTACTGCATCCTGGTTTATAATCTTTTGGGTAAATGCAAGGAATGGAATTGCCAGATCACCTTAAATATTAGTCCTACTTCTGTTAACAATACTATTCAAAATTTTCAAACTTGTATTTCTATAATTGCACTGGAAAATAGCACTACAGATAAGTAACAGTTATAGAAGACATCTTTATTTTGTTCAGATATCCAGCAGAAATGTCTTTATAGATTCCTTAGTAAGTATAATAATGTTTTTTGAGAGATATGACACAAAATATCCATGTATTACTTGATATTAAATGTATTTTAAGAAATCTAAAAAAAAGCATTGCTGTCCACAAACTCTAACACTTTTCACTTGGAATAATGAAGACCTTTAATCCATGAGCAACTTTAGATATACAGACCATCTTTAGATTTACCTCTTTGATTCATCATCTTTGACTTTGTCCAGTCCTGTAGGTACCTAGAGTATTCATGTATTTCCTTTATGGATTATTTTCTACTCAAACGTTATTGTAAGTACACAAGAAACACTTATCTCTATTAAAAGCCTCCATCTTCCAGATGCTCTATTACCAGTGACTCTAATGTCTTCCATCAACTGGCACACTTTGCTTTGTGTGATATTTAAATGTATACATTACTGAAGAAGAGAACATACTTCTTTTCCTTCTTTTCTAGGTCATAATGTGTACTTTTTGAGGAACCCTGTATTTGTTTAGAGTGTGTTGAGTGACATATTGAGAATATTTAAAATGCATGAGGATTGTATTTACATAAAATGCAAGAATAAAATTTTATATTTCAATACATTTTCTGTGCCAGGTTGTTTTTATAAAAAGATTATTTGTGAAAGTCAGCATTGAATATCTTAGTATTACTTTGGGGAATTGTCTATTTTGATCTGATTTCAACTATTTATAAATGGAGATGACAATGGAGATAAAGGAAAGGTTTAGATACAAATAACTGCATGCCTTTAACAAGGCTATTATCCCAATGCCAGCTACCATGAAGAACAACATGCCCTCTGGTAAGACTACTAAGACTATACATTCAATATCTCCTACTTTTATTCTTAAAATGTTTATGAAACCAAGGTCTCCTAGTTGCCTTAGGAAGGAGTACCAATTATTAAGTGAGTAGTTCCAACCATTTAAAATATTCTCAAATATGTTCAATTACAAAATGTTTTCATTTATTCAACCATCCATTGTCTAAAATAGGCCCAGTCCTTTCAACTAGTTAACAATGAATACTATCTTCTTTTTTTTTTTTGCTACATGTAACATTATATAGTATTATGTGAAGGTTTCTCTGTCATACATTTATTAAATAAGTTGATAATGACCAATAAACATTTAATTTAAATGAGGAGCTCTTTAATTGTCAGAAATATAATTATAACTGAAATGGTAATTCCTATTTTCTCAATGTTGGTGAAATACAAGAAGGCTAATACAAGCATTAGATTATTATTCTGGCTAAAGTCAGGTATCATCTCCTAACCTTATTTGCACTCTTGTTGCCTATGTTTCTCTCTTGGGTTTAATACTATGAATTTGATCATTAATAATATTATAAAATATTATCAAATGGAAATGCTTAATAAACAAAAGAACTGTATAAGTTTAATCTGAAGTTTATTGTGATAATTAAATGGGGCAAACAGGTGGCTGAAAGTGTTAGTATGTATAAATGTATATGGGAAAGGTAAAGATATAGAAGGGCATAAGCTCAAGCTTTCTGATGGGCAAATAGCTGAGCTGAAAGAAACAGATAAGCAGAAAGGATCATAACAGAGTGAGCTTTGACAATGCAAAGTGGACAATATTTCCAACAGGGAAAGGGAGAATTGTGTAGCATCACTGAAGCAAAATGAGTAGAAAAATCAAGCACCAAATTCTGATCCACAACAGCATATACAAGAGCAGGGATATCTTTGAATCTCACATGGAATTATTCTGAAGACCAGGTCTGGATTTATCTTCCCCAACAATCAGAAGCATGTGTAGTAAAGGCTGAGCCCACATTTTAATTTTACTCATATCCTTTAGTGCTGTTGCCTTATAGAAGTAGTCAGGTAGGATTTGGTTCTGGGAGAAATACTGACTGATTTCCACCATAGTGAACTTTCTTCCTTTTCTTCTTTTTTTTTGTTTCTTTTTTTGTGTGTGTGAAAATATTGTACAGAGGGGTTACAATTACATGGGCAATATAATGAGTACATTTCTTATCAAGCATTGTAGCCTCCTCCTTTGTTTCCCCTTCCCAACCCACCTATCCTCCTCCCACCTCCCCACCCAACCTCCCCCCTTCCACCAAAGTTGTAAAGTTCGTTTTTGACATAATGACTTGCATATCTCATTGTTACAGTGGGTCCACCTGTATCCCTATTTAAGCGATTTGTTTTTCCCCTTCCCCTCCACAAATTATACCGACATCAAATACAGTGAAAGCAGGGGTTATACCATGGGGAGGGACATACACAGCAACAAAGAAATAATCTTATAAATGTGCTAGAAACACTTGCATGAAAGAAAAAAAAATATTTGTCCCTCAGTAGATGAATGGATCAAGAAAATGTGGTATATATACACAATAGAATTCTATGCCTCCATCAGAAAGAATGACATTGCCCCATTTGTTAGGAAATGGAAAGGCTTGGAAAAAATTATATTAAGTGAAGTAAGCCAGGCCCAAAGAAACATAGGTCCTATGGTTTCCCTTATTTGCAATATCTAGTATTTGTCTGAGTCAAGAAGAAAAGGTCAGATAAGTTGATGTTAGGGAAATGAACCCTAAGATATGTATTCCTTGTCTTCTTTACCACTTTTCTTATTTCTAGAAACTATCATTTCTCTTTCTAGGGTGATACTACGTTTTAAATATTGGTTTTAAATTTGGTTTTGTTAAGGTATGTTTATTTTCCCTGCTGGTGAAATTTTCACTCTTTGAAGATTAGAAACCAATACATTCTTCCCACTAACTGAAATTGGCTCCACTTAAAACAGATAAGGAGGAAATTATTTAATACCTCACATATGCAGACTAATATAAAATATCATTTTATCAGTCTCACAATAACTCTGACACTCTATCAAAATTTGGCTATTACACAGTGAAGGTCTTCTCATTTAAAACAGTTTAAAGTTGCTGGGAAGCATCTTAGCAGGAATATGCATCACCCATGGCCAGGTAAGCTACAGACAGATTCCTCCCAACCCACAGTTTGTCATCCTGGCACTTTTCAACAGCTAATGCTCCTGATTATATAACTCTTGTGTGGTACGCCTTAGCTGTCATGTTAAGTTCTACCTTGCTCCGGGGAAGTTTCCTTGTGGTGCCCTGATTCACAAAACCATATCAATTTATATATTCTCTTTGCCTATGACCGATTATGGTTCCTTGCACAGGAAAAGTAGGAGCCACTAGAAATAGGATCCAAAATAAAAATCTACAAAATTGAAATAAAGCCAAAGTGAGTGAAAATCATAAGATGAGATAAAAAACAAATAGTGGATTTGAATGGAGTCCATAAAGTAAGAAAAGTATATGTAATTTTAGCTCATCCCATCCAGATATTGAGGTCAGTGAGTAAATTATGCATATTTTAATCCACAATTTCAATACACATATAAACATATACATATGTTTATATGTATACATATATATACATATAAATATACATATACATATATGTATATGTTTATATACATATATTTATTTTCTACCTCACATACAATACAAAAGTAATTTTTGTAAATGGTATGTGTTTGGAAACTATTAGCTAAAATGGGGACTCTATAATGCTGATAGCTTACAAGACAGAAATAGAAGGCAGTTGCAAGAGTTCAAGACATGACCAAGACTTCAACCGTTTGAGCAATAAAATAAAACAGATAGGATTGAATTACAACTTGAAATAAAAAAATATGATAAAAAGTAAGTCAATTCAAATATATATGCAAATCAATAGAGTAGAAGAAAGTCAGGCAGAAAAATGTATGTCAATATTCTGCTTCTACCTCAAAGGAGTGTAAACCCCCACTCCTTAAGTATGGCCCTTTTCAGTGATCTGCTTTCTAAGAGGAATGAAGAAAGGAAAGAGAGTAATTTTATACAATGAACACACTTGACAAATGCAATCTCTGCTAGTAGATCAAGGTTAATATCAACCAAGATGAGTCACATGGCTAGTACTTACCTTGGTATGATGTAATGGGAATTGTATTGGTCTCTGTAATCTTTCTTTGTAAACTAATTATCTCTATCTAATCATGAGGAAATTGAGACCATTCTTCAAATTACTAGGCAGCACAGTTCAAAACACTCATGACTATCAAAACAAGGACATGTCTGAGGATCTGTCCAATGTAAGACAATCTAGAAAGAAATAATAACTAAATTCAATGACACATCATTAGTAGAAATCACACAAATAAAATAAGATTAGACAAAAAGTAAAGAAATATAAATTGAATGTGCTATTTAGATGCTAATCATTTTATTGATATTGATTCATTGCATGTGATAACTCTGTGGTATGTGATATATAGAAATTCTTAATCCTCAACTTTTCTGTTAGCTTGAAAACATTCAAAAAATGTGCATTAAGTAATAAATATGATTTATAATGTACAGGTATTTCATATGTCAGCTTGTGAATAGAATGGAGAACCTGACAGTATAGCCTATTTGAGTTTCACAAATTTAATTCAGTTACTATTCAAAATTACAAGTTTCTTCAATCCAGAGAAAAACCGAACTCTCAAGTTAAACAACTAAAAAAAAATGGAAGGAAAATGATCTCCAACAAGATTCAGTTCCATTGACTACTTGTTTACCTCCCTGTACTCTTGGAAACTAGTCAGAATTGTTCAGTTAAAGTAACAAATTACTGCAAACCGAGCCTGGGGACTGCAGATGTATTTACTACCAGACTCTTCTACATAGATCTCAATGGTTTATAAGAAAGATGTGTGCACATTGCTGAGGGACTAGGGAAGTATACCACACTGCCTGCACCCAGCCATCCTATCAGCCATAAAATTGTTAAGGTGCTGAAGGAAGCAAAGCAAACTGTCACTCTAAGAGCTCCTCAACTCACCAAACCTAGGTGATAGACAATGGCTCCTAAACCTAGGCCACTTGGGATTCCCTACTATTCAGAAAGGAGCCCTTCCAGTGCCCCATGCTCATGATCCAGTACCATGGGAACTGATAAAGGCTAGAACTGACCCATAACTCATTATGAACTGGAATTGATGGGCATTGCATTAGACCTATAGAGTGCTATCCACCAGGACTTGGCTAGCAAGTATCTTAGCAACAAACAAGAGCAGTCCATTGCCAAGGACGGAAGAACAGGTAGAAGAAAGTAAATAAATTCAAATACCAAGAACATTATTGAAGTGGAATGTGGACCTGGGCACAGTAGAAAACACTTTACTAAGGATTGTTCCTTATTTTAGAGGAAATGCTACACTAGGGGAATTTGAAACCTCCACTTCCACTGACAGGACAATAGTCAAATCAGCACCTGAGCTTAGCACACACATGGCTTAGTTAAGCCCTGAACAAATGCCAGGAAGAGGCAGTAAGAGAAAATGAATTCTAGCTCATATTGGCCTCTGTGTGTGTGTGCAAGAAGAAAGAACTGCTCAGTCACAAAGGAAAAAAGTAAAGAAATTTAAGGGAGTATTTGTAAGTAGAAAACTGACCTATTGTCCGGCAGAGCAAAAGCATAGAGAGCCTAACTCTAAATCTCCAAATAGGAGGGCATGAGTCTTCTTTACCCATTGACACTAAGGTAAAACCTGAAAAACATGCAATTACAAAGGACATAAGAAGCCCCACATGTCATGAAGGACAGAAAATGTCTCCACACCTGCTAAGCACCAGTGATTCTGTGATTAGGACATTGAGAGGGAAGGCCTGCCTGTGTTGGCTTGGAAATGTGAAATAATTCAGCAGGCTGCATACTCCTTCCAAAGGCTCCATAATAGCGTATGATGTTAATAGCAAGAGCTAAAAAGCTGTTCTTACACTTCGTTTGAAGTCAAATTTAGAACACAGAGTTCACTATACGAAGCTGCTTGCAAAAGATCATAAACAACTACTTACATCACGATGAAATCCATTACTTTAGGGACATGGACGTGAATTACTGACACCAAACCAACCATGCTTATTACATTTGTATACAGGAAGATTAACTCAAAAACCTACTTACCCTGAAATTCAATTCTTTCTTTCCTAATACCTAGTACATATGGAAACTGAAGTTTATAGCACTGCAAACAGAAAAAGTCTTGCAGAGTATTCATTAAATCAGAGTCCCAACTGCCCATGACAGCCCTTGTAGGTTTATTTTTCTACAGGAAATCACCAAGAAGAGTATCTATAAAAAGCTAATCACTCAAAGGTATAAGTTTTTTACTCTTATATGGACATCCTCAAAAATTACTTTTACTTCCAACACTCTAACTTCCTAGGTAGCCCTAGCACTTTCTTGTCTTCTGGTACATTCTTCAACTTACAAATATTAACAGATTTTCAGACTAGAATAAGAATTCTTCCTGATTTAGAATCTTGCCCTTAATTTGAAGCCCTAAGAGGAGCTCAAAACTTGTGTTTGTGTCCCCTCCTTTCATGCTCTAGAATGGTAAAATTGCAAAGAGGAAGTTGAATTAAGATTGGAGAACTCTCTGCAACAGTACAGAATGGAAAATGACTTTGAAAAGAGATCCGATAGTGTCAAGCTCAGGATTTAATATCTGTCAGGCAATTTCTTCATTATTCTTAGGGTTTTAAATAGAGATGAAGATCCAAGGTCAAGTCCACTTTCTGTTTCATCGTATTTTGATGATGAAATAGCTCATACAATTTCTATAGTTTCCAGCTTTCTTCACTATCAAAGGACATTATTTCTACCTGAGGTCTGAGTTCTATTTACAGTGGGGAACAGGAACTATCCACTATGCATTTTATCAAGTATTCTTATCCAGTAAAATCTATAATCATTACTCAATGAATGCTAACCTTTTGATTTCCAATCTCCTGTTTTTGTGTAATTACACTATGAACAATCTTGCAAAGTCCAATCTATTCATCCAAACAAGAAAATTTAAAACATATATTATAAATTATACAATTATTATAGCTTTTATTAGTTGTTGAAAAATAAGAATAAATTTGGCAATATCCATGTATAGCATTTATTTACAAACCACATAGAAACTGGAAATTCACTTTTCTCTTTTTTATCTGTTGGATGTACACAGAAGTGTGACTTTCCACACATGTATAACTACATCAAGCTTATCACCTTTGTAATCCTCTTTTGTCTTCCTCTCCCTTCTTAAAACAATTTTAATAGGTTTCATTGTTAATTGTATAAAAGGGCTTACTGTAATATTTTAGCACGTAAATATTATACCTTAGTCAACCTGAGCTCCTCAGGTGTTCTCTCCTTCCCTGTTTCCCCTAACCCCCAATTGGTCACCATCTCTTAGCTGACGTCTACACACAGACAACATATTTCAACATTATGTATCCTCTGTTTATCTCTTTCCCTTATCCTGCTTCCCCTCATCCTACTATACTGTCTCCATAGTTAAAATGATGGTGTATGTGTATGTTACATATGTTTATGACCTGTTTGTTGATTGTTGACATTCAGGAAAGCTGATATTTTTATTTTGAAATTATATTCTACTCTGTTGCTAAAACTTTATAATATCTGAAGGTTTTCATAGAATCTTTATGGTCCTTTAAGGATAAAGTCATATCTTCTGCAAATGAGAATAATTTTATAGTTTCCTCTAATTCCAATAGAAAGTATATATTTTTTATATTTGACCACTTAATTTCTTCTTTTTCTCTTCTATTACAAAACAAAGTAAGCGACGAATAAAATATATCCATTAAAATACTGTATACTGCAGAGAATTGCCAAATTTTCTAAATTTCTAGAAAACTAAGTTAAATTTAGCAACTTTCAAAGATAACTGTTACATACCCATAGGAATGTCCTTTTCTGTTACATGGGAAGTGTAAGTAGAAGGATTTTAGTCCAGGCTAGTTTGGAAATTAACGTGAGACCCTATTTTAAAATAACAATATAATTTTTTCTAAATCTTTCCATTTCCTAACAAACGGGGCCAGTATCATTCTTTCTGATGAAGGCATTGAATTCCAGTGTGTGTGTGTGTGTGTGTGTGTGTGTGAGTGTGTATCACATTTTCTTGATTCACTTATCTACTGAGGGGCATCTGGGTTGGTTTCATATCTTAGCTATGGTGAATAATGCTGCAATAAACATAATTGTGCTCATAATTTTAGTATGGTCTTCTTTGTGATCATTTGGGTAAATGCCC
Organism: Dipodomys spectabilis; assembly: GCF_019054845.1. NCBI lineage: Eukaryota > Metazoa > Chordata > Mammalia > Rodentia > Heteromyidae > Dipodomys > Dipodomys spectabilis. Next base: position 4,914,397 of record NW_024870814.1, read on the forward strand.
AAAAGAGGGATTGCTGGATCATAGGGGATCTCTATGAAGATTTTGAGGAACTTCCATACTGCTTTCTGAAGTGGTTGAGTTTACACTCCCACCAACAATGCAGTAGGTTTCCCTTCTGGCCACATCCCCTCCTGCATCTGTTGTTATTGGATTACTTGATTTTAGCCATTCTAAATGGGGTGAGGTGGAATCTCAATGTGGTTTTGATTTGCATTTCTTTTATGGCTAGAAAGGTTGAACATTTCTTCATGTGTCTGTTAGCCATTCTTATTTCCTCTTCAGAGAAGTTTCTCTTTAAGTCTTTAGCCAACTTATTAATCAGGCAGTTGTTTCACTGAGGATTTGTAATTTTTTGAGTTCCAAGCATATTCTAGATATGAAACCTTCATCCATTGTATTGCTAGTGAAGATCTTCTCCCAATCTGTGGGCTTTCTATTGATCTTGCTTGCCAGGCCCAAAGAAACATAGGCCCCATGTTTTCCCTTATTTCCATTAACTAGTGTATATCTAGGATAAGCAGAAAAGGTCAAAAGCTATGTGCATATGACCATATAATGTTTCTAAGTGAAATGAACCCCAAAATAGGGACAAAAGAGGTTTTATCTTTCTTCCTGTTGTTTTTAATATACTTATAATGTACCATGTGATTTTTTTGTTTCTTTTTTATGCTCTTCCCCCATGGTATAGCCCCAGTTGTCCTGTATTTGATTCGGGTGCCTTGCCTCTTGTATATACATATTTCTAATTTGGGGAGGGGAAGGGAAATAAGAATACAGCACTACCCATTGTGACAATGAGATGTACAAGACACTATGTTGAAAACAAACTAAAAATTTGGGTGGGGAAGGAGAGTTGGAAAGATAGGGAGGGAAGGGGTGATAGGGGAAAAACAAAGGAGGGCCTAACAATGCTCAATAGGAAATGGACTCATTTCTTTGCTCATGTAACTATCACCCTACTGTTTAATATCTTTACAATTAAAAAAAGCAAAATGACTATGAGTATGACTGGAGTGGTAATGCGATTGTATGGCCCTAAATTTAAATCTCAGTACTATCAAAGAAAGAAAACTAGCTGGGTGCTGATGGCTCGTGCCTCTAATCCTACCTTCTCTGGAGGCTGAGACCCGATGACAGTAGTTTGAAGCCAGCATGGACAAGAAAGTCCTTGAGACTGTTTTCTGAAATTAACCACTGGTTATAGAGCTGTGACTCAAATAGTAGAGCACTAGCCTTGAGCACAAAATTTCAGTGACAGTTCCCAAGCCCTGAATCCAGGCCCGAGGACTGGTGTGTGCATATGTGTGCATGAATGCTCTCACACACATACACAAACACACATACACACACTCACATGCACACACACATACACACACACAAATTAAAGCTGGGCACTGGGTGGCTCAGGCCTGTAATCCTAAGTACTCAGGGAACTGAGAAATAGAGCTGTGACACTAGCCTTAAGCACAAAGGTCAGAGATAACTCCTAAGTCCTGAGTTAAAACCCCAGTATCAGCATGCATGGAGGAACACACACACACACACACACACACACACACACACACAAAATTATAAAAACTCTATTCCATGAATATTACTAAAGTATAAAAATAGAACATATTTATATAACATGGTAAAAAGTTAAAACAAAATAGATCATAAGTCAATAAGATAAAACATATACTTTTGTATAATATTTTCATTTATATGTGAACATTTTATATAAATTAAACATACTTAAAATATGCATATTATTTAAGTATACATAAGGCATGTTTACATATGTAAAAGAATGTTTGCATATACATATATATTATATGCGTACTAAAAGAGTATATTGAGCATAGTCATTTATTGGCTATATATTAATGCCAGGAAATAGGCTAACTGTTTTAAATGTATTACAAAATATGCTCATGTAAAAATCATGAGTTAAGTTCCCATTATTTCACAAATAAAGAATCAAAGTCTTAAAGGGCTTAATTCATCTTAGTTCATTTTCAACATAGTGTCTAATAACACTACTGAATTTGTTATTAAGAATTTTTTTCTTCCTTTTTTAATACTTTTTATTGTAAGAATACTGTACAGAGGGGTTATAGGTACATGAGCAAGGTAAGGAGTAGATTTCTTATCAAGAATTGTTATCTCCTCCTTTGTTTTTTCCCTACCATCCCTTCCTCCCCCACCTCCACAAATACATTCCCCACCCCCAACATATTTTAAAGTTCATTTGTTACAAAGGTTCAACCTGTATCCCTATTTAAGCATTTTGTTTTTTCCCTTCCCTTCCCCAAATTAGAGAAGTGTATATACAAAATGCAGGACACCAACACAAAATACAGTGAAATCAGGGGTTTTGTCATGGGGGAGGAACATACAGAAAACAAAAATATTACAGAATACACTATAATTACATTAGAAAAATAGCAATAAACAAACCCCTATGTTGGAGTTCATTTTGCTTAACATCATCATTACCAGTCATATGAACATAGTTTTTGACCAGTTCTGCGTGTCATACACATATACTAGTTGTTGCAAACAAGGGAAACCATGGGACCTATGTTTCTTTGGGCTTGGTTTACTTCACTTAATGTAATTTTTTCCAAGCCTTTCCATTTCCTAACAAATAGGGCAATGTAATTCTTTCTGATGGAGGCATAGAATTCCATTGTGTATATATACCACATTTTCTTGATCCACTCATCTACTGAGGGGCATCTAGGTTGGTTCCATATCTTAGCTATGGTAAATAATGCTGTAATAAACATAGTTGTGCCGGTAGCTTTAGTGTGGTCTTGTTTGTAAGCATTTGGGTAAATGCCCAAAAGTGGGATTGCTGGGTCATAGGGGAGCTCTATGTGAAGTCTTTTGAGGAACCTCCATACTGCTTTCCAAAGTGGTTGAACAAGTTTACACTCCCACCAACAATGAAGTAAGGTTCCCTTCTGTCCACATCCCCTCCAGCATCTGTTGTTATTAGAGTTCTTGGTTTTTGCCATTCTAACTGGGGTGAGGTGGTATCTCAATGTTGTTTCTGTGGTGATGTTTCCATTCTCATGTCTGAGTTTGTTTATTTGAGTGTGTTCTCTTCTTTTTCTGATAATATTTGCTAAGAGTGTGTCAATTTTGTTAATTTTTCAAAGAAACAACTCTGTTTTGTTGATTCTTTCTATGCTTTTTAAATTTTTATTTATTTATGATTTAATTTATTTATTTATTTCTGTCTACTCCATTAGGGTTTATCTTGCTGTTCTTTTTCAAAGAGTTTCAGATGTCTCATTAAATTGTTGGTTTCAGATCTCTCCAATTGTTGATGTAGGAGCTCAGAGCTATAAACTTAAGTACTGCCTTTGCTGTGTCCCAGAGAATCTGGTAATTTGTGTGTTCATTTTTGTTGAATATCATGAACGTTTGAATTTCCTTTCTAAACTCTTCCATGACCAACTGTTGACTCAACATTGTGTTTTTCAGCCTCCATGTGTTACAGGACTTTCTTTGGTAGCTTTTGGTGTTGAGTTCTAATTTTTTTCCCTTGGGGTTATGAGAGAATGCAGGGCATAACTTCAATATTTCTGAATTTGGACAAGTTTGCTTTGTGACATAAAATGTGGTCTGTTTTGGAAAATATTCCATGTGCTGCTGAGAAGAACGTGTATTCTAATGCTGCTGGGTGAAATATTCGGTAGATGTCTGTTAAAACTAGTTGATGTATGCAGTTGTTTAGATCTGGGGTATTTCTGTTGAGTTTTTGCCAGGTTGGTCTATGTAGTGGGGATAGTGGTATGTTAAAGTCCCCAACAATTGATGTCCTTGCATCTATGTGAGATTTGAGGGAAAGTAGTATTTCTTGGATAAATTTGGGTGCTTCATTTTTTGGTGAATAGATATTTAGAATTGTAATAGCAACCTTCTTTATCTCTTCTCACTAATTTTAATTTGAAGTCTATTTGATCTGATATTAGGATTGCAACTCCTGCCTGTTTATGGGAGCCATTTGCTTGGTAGATTTTGTTCCAACCTTTCACTTTCAACATATGTTTGTTTTTATGGGCAAGGTGTGACTCTTGAAGGCAGCAGATAGAAAGATTTTGTTTTTTAATCCAACTAGACCATCTATGTCACTTAATTGGAGAGTTAAGTCCATTAATGTTGAGAATAGGACTGACAGGTGTGAATATACCATGGGTTATAATTACATGGGAAATGTAATGAATACATTCCTTATCAATCATTGTTGCCTCCTCCTTTGTTTCTCTTTCCCAACCCTTCTCATCTCCCACCCACCCTCCTCCCCCCAGCCAAAGTTGTGAAGTTCATTTTCGACATAACTTCTTTTACATCTCATTGATGCAATGGGTCCACGTATCCTTATTTATGATTTGTTTTTTCCCTTCCCCTCCACAAATTATACCAATATCAAATACATTGAGAGTAGGGGTTATCTTTCCATTTCCTAACAAATGGGGCAATGCCATTCTTTCTGATTGAGACATAAAATTCCATTGTGTATATATACCACATTTTCTTGATCCATTCATCTACTGAGGGGCATCTGGGTTGGTTCCATATCTTAGCTATGGTAAATAATGCTGCAATAAACATAGTTGTGCTGGTAGCTTTAGTATGGTATTGTTTGTGATCATTTGGGGAAATGCCCAAAAGTGGGATTGTTGGGTCCTAGGGGAGCTCTATGTGGAATATTTTGAGAAACCTCCATACTACTTCCCAAAGGCTGAAATTTTCTTAATAGAGACCCAGAAACACAACAAATTAAAGAAAGGTTGGACAAATGGGATTGTATGAAATTGCAGAGCTTCTGCATGGCAAAGGACATAGCTAGCAAGATCAATAGAAAGCCCACAGAATGGAAGAAGTTCTTCACTAGCCATACAACGAACAAAGGTCTCCTATCTAAAATATACCTGGAACTCAAAAAATTAAATCCCCCAACAACAAATCTTCAACTGCCTAATAAATAAGTGGGCTAAAGACTTAAAGAGAAACTTCTCTGAAGAGGAAATAAGATTGGCCAATGGACACATGAAGAAATGCTCAACCTCCCTAGCCATAAAAGAAATGCAAATCAAGACAACATTGAGATACCACCTCACCCCAGTTAGAATGGCTATAATCAAGAACTCTAACAAGAACAGATGCTGGAGGGAATGTGGACAGAAGGGAACCATATTGAAGGTTTTTATTTGACCTTCTGTTATGATGGAGAGTTTATCTATGTACAGGATTTTGGTTTGATTGTTGTTTGTCTTTAGGGTGTGTCAAACATCATTACATGCTCTTCTTGCTTTAAATGTTTCTGCTGGCATTATTTACCATAGCTAAGATATGGAACCAACCCAGATGCCCCTCAGTAGATGAATGGATCAAGAAAATGTGGTATATATACACAATGGAATTCTATGCCTCCATCAGAAAGAATGACATTGCCCCATTTGTTAGGAAATAGAAAGGCTTGGAAAAAATTATATTAAGTGAAGTAAGCCAAGCCCAAAGAAACATAGGTCCCATGGTTTCCCTTATTTGCAATATCTAGTATATGTATGAGTCAAGCAGAAAAGGTCAGATAATGTGATGTTAGGAAAATGAACCCTTAGATATGTATTTAAATGTTTTTTTTCTTTCATGCATTTGTTTCTAATGCATTTATAAGAATATTTCTTTGTTGCTTTGTATGTCCCTCCCCCACAGTATAACCCCTACTTTCACTATATTTGATGTCGGTATAATTTGTGGAGGTGATGGGGAAAAACAAGTCGTTTAAGGATACTTAAGGATACAGATGGACCCGTTGCAACAATGAGAAGTACAAGTTGTCATGTTGAAAACGAACTTTACAACTTTGGTGCGGGGAATGTTAATTGAGTAGGGGGAGGGGGGAGGCTGGGAAGGGATGTGAAGGGTAAACAAAGGAGGAGGCTGCAATGCTTGATAAGAAATGTACTCATTATCTTGCCCATGTAATTGTAACCCCTCTGTAGTGTATGTTCACAAAAAATAAAAAAAATATAAAAAATAAAATAAAAATAAATTTTTCTACTGAGAAATCTGAGGTTATTCTAATTGGTTAGGCTTTATAGGTAATTGTTCTTTTCTGCTTGACAGCTTTAATGATCCTTTCTCTGGCATGAATTGATCCTGTGTGGATTATAATGTAATGGTGGGATATCCTGTTTTGGTCTGGTCTATTTTGGGTTCTAAAAGCTTCTTGTGTCTAAATAGGCTAATCTTTTTGCATGTTTGGGAAGCTCTCTGCTAGGATCCTGTTAAATAAACTTTCTAGACCATTAACTTCTCTCTCTAGGTGCTCCTCTACACCCATTTTCCTCAGATTAGTCTTTCTGATGGTGTCTTCTAAATGTTGACTAGAACTATCATATTTCTTGGATTTGTCTTGGATAGTTGTCTGATCCTTCTCTATAATATCTAGGCTGTCTTCAATCACAGAAATTCAAACTTCTGCATGGTCTAACCTACTGTCAAGACTCTCTACTTTGTTTTTTATTTCCTTCCCTTCTAATTGGTCAGTTTTGATGGCTTCAATTCTCTGTTGGAGCTTTGTTTTAGATCTTGTATAAACTTCTTTACTTCCTTTAATTTGGTGTTCAGTGTTTATTCTCAAATTCCTTAGTTGATTGGTTATGGTTTCCTTGGACTCCCTTTCCTTCTGATAGGCTCCATTCAGCATTCCCTTTGTGGTCTCCCTGGATGCCTTCAGTTGTCTATGGATTTCATGAATACTGCTATTGATATTTGTCTATTCTCATTCTGCTTAGCTTCCTCATGCTCACACAAATCTCATATTACTTTTTTACTGTTCTCAACCTGCTCAAGCAATTCCTGTATTAGTCTTTGACTGTTCTCAGCCTGCTCACACAATTCCTGAATTAATCTTTGATTAGCTTCCTCATGCACTCGGGATTCTTGTATTAATTTTTGGTTAGCCTCATCATGCTTACGAAGTTCCTATATTAATCTTTGGTTAGCTTCATCTTGCTCCCTATCACACTCATGCTGAGTCCTTTGCAGGCTTTCAATCTTTTCATTCACCATGTTTACCAGTGGTATTTGGGAACTCTCCTCTCGATTATTCATTAACTGTTCTGTCACCTGAGTGGGAGTTGAGATACCTGGACTTGCCATTTTTCTTGTGTTTTTCTGGCTTATTCTGCTCATTTGGTATGAAAGTAACACCAATTTCATGCTAGAACACTATTTTAAAGCAAACATCAACCAGTCTTGAAGTGCATAGTCAAAATTGGTGCAGATACAATCTACTTCAACAGATACAATCTATTCAACATCAAACAAGTATGGATTAATGGGCTAAGAACATCAAAGAGGGATTCAGCAGATCAGAAATTAATAGGTTTAGTGAGAATTGTGGGGAAAAATAGGATTAGAGGGATGTGGTTAAAAAGAGGTTAAAAAGAAAAAGTGAATTTAACCAAGTCCTAATCTCAGAGAAGAAACTAATAGAACAGAATGAAAGGAGAGAGACAAAGAAACAAGAAAAATGAAAAAAACAAAAATTTAAATTTAAAAATGATACACTTAAAATTATTTAAGTATAAAGAAATAATAATAGAAGAAAAGGATAGGATGAGAGGAGGAGAGAAATGAAGAGGAAAAAGGAAAAAGGAAAAATAAACATTTAAAAATTTAAAAATGGAATAAAGATTATATAGGTATAAAGAAATAATACTATTATTAAAGAAGTTAAGCCTAAGAGGTTGTGAATTGAATAATCAATTTCTGAATTAAGTATGTACACAATGAAGTATAATGTCTAATAATTGACGACCGATATATATCTGGGAATGAGCAGAACAGCAACTAAGTCACACAACAAAAAAAAGGGACCAAAAGATTTAGAGATAACACACACACACACACACACACACACACACAAAACCTGAAAGAAAAATTATGAAAGAAAAAAATAGAAAACAATTTCTTCAAAAATTTAAAAAATAGGTAGAAAAACAAGTTCTTTGATTTTTTTTTTTTTTTTTTTTTGCAGGGGGAATATCTTGTATCTCTCCTGTGTCCATAACCTGTCTCTTGGTGGAGCTTCTTGTTTACTTGTGGTATTTGGTTTTCCTGTGGCTTGATTGGTTTCTTAAGTCAGTTTGTTTCAGCAGGTAGAAAAATGCTCTGCCTTACCCAAGAATTTGTGTTCCTCCTCCCCGGCTAGTTCAAGGAAATCTGCTTTGAATATCACAAAAGAGGGAGATGACTGTTTAGCTTGGAGTTGCTGTGATGAGGCTAGGTTCTGTGTAGGGTTGACATCTATCAGCAATCAGTAGCTTTTTCCTGAAAGGCTAGCTCCTGAGACACTCACAGAGCGAGCCTGGAGCCATTCTCAGAGTTTATATTTATTGAGTTTCAGTTGTTTTTTACCCCTCCTACTGTCTAGGCTGCAATGGGGAGGGCAGCCTCTGGCTCAGTTTACCCAGTGTAAAAAGTTACCCTCCTGGGGCAAAGCTTGGGAAGGGCGACTTTCTCCTGGGTAGAGCTGAGCCAGCAGGTCAGGTCAGGTTCCTGTGACCTGATGAATGGCTCCTATTGTTTTCTTCCAAAGCCTCAGTTGGAGCTAACTGCTAAGTCTGTATGCCTGGCCTTTGTCAATGTCAAAGATGGCATTCTCCAGTTGTGGGGGAGGGGCTACCTTCCCAGCGCTGCTCCATGAAAAGGAGTGAGGATGTCTTGGGTGTATTCATGCTAGCCTCTTGCTTTCTGGGCTGTCCCTGGTCTGTGAGCAGCAGGATGAAGATTTCTGCTCCTTGTCAGTTCTTGCTGGTGGTCTCCTTCATCCTGGGCTCTCTCTGTTGATAATGGCAACCAAGGCAGCAGCCGCCACTGCTGCTGCTGACACAGTCAAGTGCTCAGATGTATCTCTTGACCAAGCCGCCTGGATTTTTCCTCTCTGGTCAAACTCCCTGTACTGTGATGGCACACTTGATGTGATTCTGTAGCCTTGGACTCTTCACTGGAACACTAAAACTGCTTTCCATGTGAGAGCTTGATTAACCTCCAGCTTCTCCTCTGCTATCTTCCTCTGGACTCTTATATTGCTTTCTGTTAAATTATCAAATACGTAAAATGAACAGCAGGGAAAAAAAAAACATATATATAGTCCTAATTTATTACAAGACCTATTTTATTATAAATTATTATTTCTTTAATTTTCTTCACTTTCTCCTCTATTAAATTTTATAGGCAGCCACAATATTCTGGATGGTTTGGAACACTATGTCTTCCACAATTAAAATTTATAACTACCTTTTAAGTGCAGCTGAAATTTCTTCCTTACTGAGGAGAGCCAAATGCTCCTCTGCCAATCACATCAGTTACTTGCTACAAAGCTACATCTACAGCTACATAGGAGAGGAATACAAACGGCTTCTCTGTTTACTAACCACAAATCTGCCAAGATGAGAAGGTAATTTGAGAATAGCGAACACTCCCTCAAGGTACACACAAAATCTACTGTAAATTCTTCCTTTTAAGTTTACTCATCTATCAAATAGAATGGGAGGACTTCACCTTATCTTCTGGAAATTGCTGCCAAGTGGATATATTGATTTACTTGGCAATTTAATGGGGTGGGTGTCTATTATATTTTATCACATTGGTAAATGGGGTTTATTTAATCCTATTCTCAGTTTAAAAGGTTTCAGCATTGATAAAATCTGCAAAGACAGATGTGTAATAAACTGTTCTCTTTTAATGGAATTACTGCTGAATAAAAATGCCAGAAAAAAGATGCTCACTACACAGAGTAAATTGCCTAAGGATTTCTCAATTTCACATATATTTTGGAACAATGTCTTGGTAAATTGAATTGTTTAACCCTTGTATGTATAGCTTTCCTTTTTAAATGATTATTTTTCTCTTGTCCAAATAATTTCCCCAAAAATTACACTATCCATTTGACTGGCAGATTATGAAAATTATCATATGGCAATAAAGATGAAATACATTTTTACACCTAAAATTCCCCTCATTCTCTTTCCACAGTAAGCAAGCTATATAAGTTAATTTGGGAGGTATCTATATCTAAAACTGTCTCTTTCAACTTCACATCTGATTATAACCTATTAATATACTTTTTCAATAGTATATGGTTGTTCAATGTCTAATTGTTCCATTTATATAGTCTTTATCCTATGAACTTCTAAGGAATGATTAAATTTATTTCCATGTTTGGCTTTCAGAAGAATTACATCCAAACCACTGGATAATGAAAATAGATGACCTATGTTTGTTCCTTCAAAAATGCTACTATTTTCTGTTCATAATGTGAAACTGCAAAAGAGGAAAATTATAATACCTGGTATTGTATATACATTTATTTGAATTAGGGCAGGGAAGGAGAAAAACAGAATGGTAAGACAAAGGACAAGGGTAGAACCAATGCAACAATTATATGCACAAGATAAAATGTTAGAAATGATCTGTACAACTTGAGGGTGGGGGTGGTAGGAGGAAAAGTAGGAGAAAAAAGGAGGGAAGGGGTAACAATTTTGATAAGAAATGTACTTATTGCCTTACTTATGTAATTGTAAACCCTCTGTACATCATCTTGACAATAAAAAAATAATTAAAGAGTAAAAATGTGTAAAAATCAATGCAATTGGCTATTGTTCTTATTTGTAAATTTCCAGAAGATTGAGCCTTATGTACAATTTTTGTCTTTTTCTTTGACTCAATATTATATGATTTTGTTTCTCTCATCATCAAAATTTCTTTTATACATTGTATTTCATAGTTTCATAATACTCTGTTCAATACATGTATTTATCATCATCGTTTCTGACATATGCTACCATTTCTGAATTTTTTCTGTCACTAAAAAATGACAAAAGAGATCATGTAAATTTGAGATATCTAAAACATTATGAGATTTACATGCACACTTTTTTAAGCTCTAGAAACCTATTGGCAAAACATTTGCTTAAAAAACATCTGCCTTCTTGGAACTCACTGATTGTCAAAAATAACCAAAGAAGTATGATGTGAATTGGTAATCTTTTCCAGTCACATTTAGGAATATTCTTTCAGTTGAACAAGTTGAATTTATTACTTAGTACTGCAAGGAGGATCCCCCAACAGGAAGAGCCATGAAACACCTCTGTGAAGAGGAATTAGACCTTACTGTAAGATTTGGGCTCTGCTTCAGTGATTTGAAGAGGGTTTAAGGAAGTGAGATTACTCTATACCGGATGGTTCCGAAAGCAGGAGCAATTCTACAGTTGAGTAGCCTAATAAATCTGCAGGAAAGGTAAACTTGAATGAGCAAAGCACCTTATCAACAAATAACTGGCAAAGACATACCAGTCACTCATTTTAGGAAAGTGTGAATGTTTAGTCTTGTTTCTTTTTGTGCTTGGATAAATCATGTGAGTTTCTTTTGTCTCTCCTCTAGTGGTCTTACCAAGGCCTTGTCTTAGACTGATATCCTGTGAAATTTCTCATGTACAAAAATAGGAAGAATAACAGCCTAGAAGAAGTAAAGGGCCAATTTCTAAATGGTTGAAGTTGCTTTAGTTTTAGATGCTGAGTCTCTTTACTTATATACAAATTTTATTTGGCGTATTTGCTACGGGAATAATAATGTGTTCATTGTTGGGTATCATCCCAGAGATTGCTTTTGAGTGACTGTTTTACACCTTCTACCATCTGCAAAAATTTGAATTCCAAGATACATTTGTTCACAGGGTTTTAAAATGAAAATACTAGGCTGGAAATGTGGCTTAGTGGCAGAGTGCTTGCCTTGTATGCATGAAGTTCTGGGTTTGATTCCTCAGTACCACATAAACAGAAGAAGCTGGACGTGGCGCTGTGGCTCAAGTGGTAGAGCGCTAGCCTTGAGCACAGAGAGGCTCAAGGACAGTGCCCAGACCCTAAGTTTAAGCTTCAAGACTGGCAAAATAAAATAAAATTACTGAGCCTATGTTTATTGCATATGCCAATGAACTGGACAGGACATTTTAATGCATACTTATCTGTACTGAGTTTCTTCACTTTTAGGAAGTTTATTTTATTGTTAATTGGTATGCATACTGCCCAGTATGTGAGGTTCTAATATCAGAACTAATTATAATAAAAATAAACAAAATTATGATCCAGAATCACTGTTATCTTATGGTCTCCCATGTTGAGTTCTCTCTCTAGTTGCCATCTGTGATAGACCATCCTTCTCATGGTCATCTTGCTCAGCTCCTCACTCTAATTTCCCCTGTGTGTTTTAGAGGAGCTAGAGGCATACAGAGGGGCATGGAAAAGTGAAGAGGATGCAGGCATGAGGTGGGATTCAAGCTTCCTGTCCTCCAAGACCAAGAAAGTGATGAAACCCTTCTTGGCCCTGCTCATGTCACAGACCCAATGTGCTATCAGAAGATAAAAGTTTCATGAAGTACCTTACATGTTTATATTGCTTAAAATACTAAATACATATTAAAATCTGTGGCTAAAATACTCAGCACATGTAAGTTACAAAAATGAATTCAGGAAAGAATTTTGTTTTGAGGATCAGATAGGTTGCAGGAGTCCAAAATTTTTATTCTGGAATGATTTATCAAAATGTGATTCTTAAGAAATTTAATTTCTCTAGAATAAATATTGGTTACAGCTCCAGACCTCAGATAGAGCTTGAAACTCCAGTCTATTGATTTTGCCGTGACAAACTTTACAGTTTGTCAGAATCAGAAAAGTTAACCTCTTTCCAATTTTGCCCTTATCTGTGGATATAATTAACACTTGATGCATGTGTGTTTGAGGTAGCTTTTCTCTCCTGATAAATTCCAACTATGACTGTATAGCACTGGGCATATGTGACTTTTGGGTTAATGTCTGATCATTGATGGTAGAATTGGTTTTCTATTTGTGGTTTTAAAAATATGATTATCTGTATAAAGATTTAATGGTGAGCATTGCAATTAAAATATATTTCCCAGATGGACCCTCAGCATGGAAAGTAATATTTACAGATTACCATCTGTTGAGATGAAATTTTCTTTAACTTTCCCTTCAGAGAAGTTTGGTCTGCAATATGAATTGTTTAAGAGGTTTATACTCAAGGTTTGACACATGTTTTTGTTTTTGTTTTGTTTTTCACTGTGTTTCCTATAGGAGAATGTTAATGATCTATGTTGACTCAGTGCTGAACAGGTTAGCACAAATAATTCCTTGTGATTCTTAATTGGGTAAATATAATCATTGGAAGTGAATGTAGAGAAAGAAACAAAATGTCAAGAGATGCTTTACAATGATTGTAAGAAGGTATAAAGCTAGCTTACACCTATAATACCAGCTATTCATTAGGTAGAGATTGATTGGATCATGGATTGAGTTCAGGCAGGCAAAAACATTAGCAAGACCCTATTCTTAACCAACAAGCCCAAAATGGTGGTACATACTTCTCATCTTAGCTCTTCAGGAGGACACAGATAGGAGGATCTGAAGCTGGCTCATATAAAAGCCTGAGAACTTATATGAAAATAATGAAAACATAAAAGAGTTGGGGATGTAGTTCAAGCGGTAAATCACCTGCCTCACAAGTATAAATATATACTTACACATATTCATACCTACATACATACATTCATACATACATATATGCATGCAAACATACATGTGAGAAGGGCTGGTGACATAATTCAATTGACAGTATACTCATTCAGTTATGTGTTGAATTCCCAGCACCACGAAAACACAATAGAAGGTCCGAAGCAAGTCAAAGTCATTACATAAATGGATAAGATGGTTAGGATCTCCCATTAAGGAACCTCAACAGAATCTTAAAGTTTAGATAGAACAAGGATACCAGGGAGCAGATTACTTTATTGTATCATTTATTCAGACCTTCCTTCATGGGATTCACCATTGCCCAGTATACCTTGGCTTTACTTAAAATAAATAATCCAATAAATAAGCATCCGCCAAATATTCCTGAAAGATTTCTGCTTTGCTCCTAAACAAGGAGCAAGCCAATTGTATCTACTTTTGCCACTTTAATCATTAGCATATTTTAACTTGTATCCAGAGATATTAAAACAAAGATTACAAATTCAGAAAGGAAATGCATTCTTAATGGTGTGATTTGGTATGTACAAAATCCCAAGAATCTGCACATGTATGCATAGGAACATAAGAACTAAACAAAAAAAAGACAAGATGTTCTTGAACAGAATGCCAGAACAACATATAATCCCGTTGTTTCTTATAGTATTACAAAAATTGCACTTGTAAATGCATCAATATAGCATAATACTTAAGAAACTATTGAATTCTTTAAAATGTTATCAGATTATTCTTTACTGTAACCAGTAAATTTATCAGATAATTTTACTACATCAATGTCAGTAATTCACAAATAAAACATTCATTAATTTTCATCTCTTTTAAGGACAATTATATATTTAAACACCAGATAAAATGTTTTAGCAATAGAAAGATATTTAAATAGGAAAGTGAACCTATCAATTCCAAAAATTACTCCAATAACAGTTCTCAAATAAATATCAGAGCTAAGGAGCTCACATTTTACAATACAAATGCTTAACATCAAAGTATGGGAGTCATAATAAGAGATAGGGATTTAAATCAATAATACATTGACTACTTAGTATATGTGAGGACAGAGGTAAAATGCCCCAACACCAGCAAAAAATGCATATGAAAACAATTGTGTTACTGACACAAGCATAGATGGAAATCAATGGGAAAAAAAAGAAAGAGCAGGAATAAACAAATGCATGAATGGCCAATTGATTTTCAGCAAAAATGCCAAAATCACTCAGCAGGGAGGAAATTCTCTGACAAAATAATGCAGGAACAAGTTCATAGACATCCACAGGCAAAGGATGATGTGGGCTACTTACTTTAAACCACAGATAACTAAATGGAGGTACAAACCTTAAGAGCTAAAACTGTCAAAGTAAACAGAGAACATAGAAGTAAATTTTTATATAACATGGGACTTAACAATGATTTATTACGTGGATAATTAAATTAAAGTTAAAAATAGTGATTTATTGCAGCCTTAGGTCACAAAAAAGATATATTTATAATGGTGTCCACAAATTTCAGCTTTCTACATACTCAAAATGTTGTTATCAATATGATGAAACACCTACAAAATGTGTTTATTTGCAAATGAATTTATTTTACATATATAAATTGGTGTGTGTAAAATCTCCTACAAGATAAAACAGAAGAAAAAGCAAACCACTTAATTTTTAAAAATGAAGAAAGGGACCAGTCACCAATGGCTCACACCTGTACTACTAGCTACTAAGGATGCTGAGATCTGAGGATTATGGTTGAAGATTGAAAACAAGCTGGACAGGAAAGCCTGTGGGACTCTTACTGCCATTTAACTATCAAAAAACTAGAAATGGAATGAGGCTCAAGTGGTAACATTGAACCAAAAACAAAACAAAACAAAAACAAAGCATATAAACAGGGAAACTTTTTTTTATTGTGAAAATCCTTACAGAGGGGTTACAATTACATGGGCAAGGTAATGAGTACATTTCTTATCAAGCATTGTTGCCTCCTCCTTTGTTTCCTCTTCCCATCCCTGCACATCTACCCCGCTCTCCCAACCCCCCTGTCCCCCCCTCCCCCGCCAAAGTTGTAAAGTTCTTTTTCAACATAACATCTTGTGCATCTCATTGAGTATTTTAAGGAACCTCTATCCTGCTTTCCAGAGCGGTTGAACGTTCTCACCAACAGTGTAGTAGTGTTCCCTTTTGGCCACATGCCTACCAGCATTTGCTCTTATTATTTTTCTTGATAATAGCCATTCTAACATGGGTGATATAGAATCTCAATATTGTTTTGATTTGCATTTTTTTCATGTCCAGAGATGTTGAATACTTTTTCATGTTTCTACTGCTTGCTTCTAATAATTCTTCTGAGAAGTCTCTCTTTAAGTCTTTAGCCCATTTATTAATGGATTGTTGTTTCACTGAAGGTTTATTTGGGGAATTGAAGTTTTTGAGTTCTAAGTATATTTTAGATATGAGACCCTTATCTGATGCATAGCTGGCAAAGGTCTTCTCCCATTCTATTTATCTTATTAGCTATGTCCTTTTTTTGAGATTCCAGAAATGATTGCTTTGGCCATTCTGGAAAACAGTAGAGAAGTGCCTGAAAAGACTAAGCATAGAACTTCTATGACTCAGTAATTCCACTCCTGGACATTTAGCCAATAGATCACAAACAAGGCCACACTAAATTTCCCAACACAACCATGTTCATTACAGCATTGTTTACCATAGTTAAGTATATAATCAACTCAAATGTCCCTCAGTGGATGAATGGAACAAGAAAATGTGATATTTATAAACAATGAAATTCTATGCTTCCATCAGAAAGAATGATGTTGAACCAGTCTTAAGAATATGGAAAGACTTGGGAAAAATTACATTAAGCTAAGTAAGCCAGACCCAAAGAAACAGGTTATATGATTTCTCTCATTTGTGGTAACTAGATTGTGCTTATAATCTACAAGTAACCACACTGGCTGGTAAAAGACAAAACAATTACACTTGGACATAATAAATTATATGGGTCTCTAAATATTCACACAGTGAGGCCAAAAGAAGATATTCTTAGGAAAGGCTCACAAAGACTCAATAGTTATATGCATATGATTATAAAAATTATGTTAATCAAAATGAATTCCAAGAATTGGAAACAAGAGATTTATTATTATCTTGTTTTTTTTAACCTTTCCTTTGTCATTGTTTTTTATTTCTTTACTTTGATCTTGTATGTAGGTTTATGCCTTTGGGGGAGGGTAAGGAGGAGCACAGAAGTGGTTGGACAGATATAGCAAATATACCAGTGACACTCACTAGACACTATGTAGAAAAGAAAGTATACATCTATGGGGGAAGGGTACAGGAGGATGGAGAAAATGAGGGAAGAGGTGACACTGTTGAAAAAATGTACTCATAACCTGACTTACATAATTGTACTTCTTACTTGTATCACTTTCACAATGAAATGTTTTTAAAAGCTCAGGGACAGCACCTAGACTCTGAGTTTAAGGTTCAGGACAGACACAAAACAATAATGAACAAAAGGAGCTGGAGAGGTGATTCAAGCGTCAAGATCCTGAGTTTATTCCCCACTACTGCAAAAAATATAATAAATAAATAAATATAAAAAAAGAAGCAAAAAGAAAAAAATCCCAAATAAGCAGTTATCTAAGGAAGACTGCAAATGATACTCATGTCCTTGCATATCTAGCCTCATTATTCATTAGGGAACCTCAAAATCAAAGTGATATTTTAACTTCTACTAGGATGGCAATAATTTAAAGAAAAAAAAACAATGTGAAAATGGAAAGTGTCTTGTGTTGGGAACGACATAAAGAAATCAGAAACCACAAACATTGCTGTTAAGAATTTCAGATGTTATAGTCATGGTATAACAAAATTTATCAGTTCCTCAAGAATTTAATCGACCATAAAACTGTAGTCAAAAGAATTGGCACATAGAAGAGTTCAAACAAAAACTTGTATGTGGCTACTAATGACAACATTTTTGAGATGAACATTTGATCCTCTAATCCTAGATGTGGCAATGAAAAATGAAATTGGTAAATCTCAGTAGACAATTTCACTCTCTATTTCTGTGGTTTTGCTCCTTCATTTATTATTACTTATTCTTGCTAAATATGTAACATTTAGAGCTATTTGTTTAGAGTCCTTGCCTTTCTTTTAGGCTTCAGTATAAACCCTCATCCTCCTTTCCCATGTAACATTTCTTTATAGATATGTGGTGGCCATTCAACAAATCTCTCTCTCATATTTTCTGCTACAGGCTCAGTGCCCTAAGGTGCTAGTAAAGTGGTGGGTATAACATTTCCTACATCTGTACTGGCTTCTACCTCTGGAAACTTTCATTTGTCAGTGTCATCTATAAAATGCAGAAGAATCAATCTCAGTGATTGTAACTATGTCTATTCTTGGGAATTACCAGGGAAGGTTTTGCTTCAATGAGTTATGGAAGGGTTCACACAGTGTAATTTTTATAAAGAGGTTGAGTACCACTGAGCTCACTATTAAACTTGAACTCTGATTCTCAGTATCCCCAGCACAAAACTCTATCCTTAGGCTAATCTGCTTGTTATTCCTCAGACTCACTACCTACCATCTGGTACTTTAAAAGGAAATAGCTTCTGTTTGGAAATACCTTTATAATGTCCTCTAAAATTCATCTGTATTTTTCTCAAATAGTTAACCTTTTCAGTTCTAATTCTCTGCACCTACTAGAACACTATTCTGTTCATACCTTCTCCTCAGATCACCATTCTGTTCATACCTTCCTCTCACTTCCAAAGATTAAAACAAACACCATTTATTACAATGTCTTAAAAGAGTCATATTTTCCTGCAAAATATATCATATATTTCTTAAAATTAATAACTACCTCATAAACTGCACTAACTGATTAAGGAACATCATACAGCACAGTGCCTAAATCAAAAGAGAATTTCTTAATTATCAGTGTCTCTCCTACAGCTCAATTTTCCCTTATATCCACCTCCTAGTCCAATAAATGTTAGAACAAGTATTTATAGTTTTCTCAAGACTGTCATTTTGTGTGAATATTTTAATGAGTGCTAGAGAGATCTCCAGAAATTCTACTCTCCCATCTCCATATATTTGAATATATTTGTCATGGAATTTCCCTTCTTAGCACTTTATGAAGTCCTACTTTATTATCTTACTATAGTCTGAGAATAAGATTTTACCATGGCAATGTATTGGATAGCCATGCAAACAAAATGGTCTTTGCTAGAAGAAAAGGAAGAAAGCAATGATAGCCAGAACTCTGATTTATCTTCCAGATCCTTAGTCATCAGTCAGAAAATATGGACAGTGAATCAGAGCTATGAACATGTATATAGTTTTGTGTTATTTGACAGGGGAACTAGGATGAACTGAAATGAACTTTGCTTTTGTCATTCTTCCCACAGAATAAACCAGAGAAGACATATACATGCAGAAAGACTAGTAGATAATAGCACAAATGGTACAAATTGTTTATTATTTAATGGCGTTTTTTGGGGGGGGCAAATGTGAGCAAATTCACAAGGTGTTCGTGCATGTGTATGAGTAGTTATATGTGTGTGGGGGAGCATATTGTGTGGTGTCTTTATGTCTGAGTGTTTGATAAGTGTGGTACACAGTGTATGTGTTTGTAGATAGTTTGTGAGTATCCAGACCTTGTGTTTGTACATGGTTTGGGAGTATCTAGACCTTAATGGAGCTCTCTTTAGCTTATTATTCCTACGTCTTAGAGATGAATGAACTCACTGTTGCTACCTCTCCATACACAAATCAGTAAATATTGCTACGTGTTTCTTGAAACATCTATTCTCTTCATAATGAATAAATGTACCCCCTTTTTGGAATGTATGTCGGGACAAAAGAAAGGAAACAATCTTCCTTCTAAATAATACTATGTACACTATTCTCATTTGGCACATTTCCATTCTAATCTTACTTTATCCATTCTATATTTTGCATACTTATTACTAAGCCACTTTTCCTACTTTATTTTCTCCATTGTCACTTATTTATGTTTTGCATTATTTGTTCTATCCTTCTCTACAATTAGACTGTGATTTTTTTTCTTAAGTTGTAGCTTTCTGCTACTTCCACTACTACTTATATGACATAAAGCTAATAAAATTTGTGTATATTTATGAACCTGTCTTCGTAAAAGTGACCCAGCAATGATGGGAGGTCTATAATAGGTGGCATCTTCTAGAGTAGATAATAAGTTCCTAACCTAAAATATATCCAGTAAAATAAAAGGTCTAAGATAATATAAAATGAGGCTTATCAAAATGAACTCCAAGAAATAGAACTGTTTGAAGTTCTTTTTTTTCTTTTCTTCTTTCTATTTCCTTTATCCTTTCTGTCTCAGCTTTTGATTTCTGTTCCATTTGTTTTATGTATAAGTTTATCTGATTTGGTGAGGGGAAGGGTAAGCACAGAAATGGGACAAAGAATGAAGAAATTCAGCAGGGAAACCCACTAGACATTATATTGGAAATAAACTACACATTTGGGAGGAGGGAAGTTGGGAAGGGAAAAGGGACAAGGAGGGAGAAGGGACATGCCGTTCAAAAGTAAATGCACTCATAAATGACTCATGTAACTGTAACCTCTCTGTACATAATCTTCAAAATAAAATGTTAAAAAACCCAAGTCTATAGAAATAGAATTAATCTTTAAAATACTTTTAACTGGTGGGGGTGATGAGTATAAAGAGGGGAAGGAAAAGTTAGTAATGATAACGTACAACACAAAATTTTCTTGACTTTATTTGGGCTATGAGTAGCAATTCATGTCCCATTTTTCTCACTCTAATAGCATTGATTCCTTCCCAACTCATAATAAGGTTTTTAGGTATGCCTATTACCTGTACATCCTTAATTCCTAACAGACTGGTGGACACAAATATCCTAACAATAATTATATTTAATTTCTTAACTATATTAATAAATGTCCAGAAGGTATCAGACTTGGTGACCATGTTAAGGCTATTATTGAAGCAAAGTTCAAGCATGTGAAGCATTCCTCCTAAAGATCTCATGGCATAAGGCTGCTCCTTTAGCCTGGCTTACCTAATGTGTGACATCTTCTTGAACAATTTTCAGTGCATAGTTACTACCATATCTGATATTCTTCTATATATAAAAGGTTTATACTTAACCTTTACTAAGATAAAAAAGAAAATCTGAAGAGTCAATGACATCAGTCTGGAAATTTAAATATTCTCTTTTATCTTATCTACATAAAGATTCTCAGTGTAATTACATTCCTTGACATATTTACCAAAACACTCAAGAGCTATCTAAAATATTAAATAGATTGAGAGAAACTGTTGTATGTTTGGGGATTGTGTATAAAACTGTTGAAGTATTGACATACATGGAGGAAAATAGAATGTGATATATACAACAAACTAGTAAAATGTGGGAATTGTATAGTAAGTCACATGATGTTTTCAGTGGTAAATAGAAATATAATACAATATAGGTTTATTTCACAGTAGCATATTATTTGTATGTTATAAAATAAGTGAATACTTTTTTTCCATCTGAAAATAACTTAGATGCTGGAATTAGAATTCCAAATAGTTTACTATTCTTCAATTTCTCAATGAATTCAACGTTGTATATTTGGTCATGCTTTGTACATCCTGCCTGAGCTAAATGAAACTAAATGTATTCTAATCTCCACACATATATATGTAGAAATAGAAATTCCGGTACGAACAAGATCTCACATAAGTTAAAATCATTTCTTGTAAAAACCCATCTTATCAATAAGTTAAATATGTTCTTCTCATTTATAATCAGCATAGCTTTCTTTCCTTGCTTTCTGTTAATAAACAAGTTAATACCTCAATGGGCATAAAAGTAGGTTTCAGTTATCGCCATAATACAATTACCATAAATAGCATTGCTTTTCCACTGGTTCTGGTGATGCAAGCTGTAATCATAGTTATGCAGAGAATGAGATCAGAGGGCTGCAACATGAGGTCAACACAAGCAAAAATACAGGACCTATCTGAAAAATAACTAAAGTAAAAAGAACTTGGAAAGTGGCTCACATAGAAGAATACTTGCCTCATAAGCACAGACACCTGGGTTGGAAACTTGACAGCATCAGAAAACAACAACAACAAAATCCATTTCATTAAAAGAAAGTTTCCAGTTTTGGTTATACTGCATTATGACATATAGAACTTATTTTGTGATATATAAAATTATATTCTATAATATTCATTTTCTTCATTGTCTAATTTCAGGTATATCATCACCACCAGAAAGAAACAAATATGTTTCTTAACCTCACTGATCTACCAAATTCATCTCTCTTCTGTTGCTACAAAAAAATGATATGGCTGTACAGTTTTTTCCCATTTCTTTCTAAAGTGGTGCTCAAACTCTTACCTATGTACTTTTCCATTCTAAAATTAGGAGGAAATTGGACTTGCATAATTGACTTTCAAATAGTCCATCTCTTGATCCTGTAACTAGCTGTGCTCTGGATGACAAATGTTGGATTCTAAGGAGGCAATGTAACAAATTTTAGATACACAGAGAAAGAGAGACAGAGAGAGACTGAGAGAGAGAGACAGAGAGAGAGATAGAATGTCAGAAACCCTTGATTATTGTCTTGCTACAGTAGATAGGCAGGACACATGTTCTAATGTTTTTGTCATTCATTTGAATAATCTATTGCTTTTTTGTTTGTTTTTGTTAGTTGTGGGGCCTGTACTCTGGACCTGTGTGCTGTCCCTCAGCTCTTCAGCTCAAGGCTGGCACACAGCTTGAGTCACAGTACCATTCCAGCTTTTTCTGCTTATATGGTACTGAGGATTTAAATCCATGGCCTCATGCATGCAAGGCAAACACTCTACCACTGAGCCACCTTCCCAGCCCCTACTGCTTTGTTTTAAAAATAGGGATAGTTAGGTGTTTGTTTGAGTAGTTAAAAGGGTAACTACATCTACACAATCTGAATAGGGGCCAATTGACCTGGAATCAGCAACTGCAAGAGTTGCTGCTTTTGAGCTTATTTGAATCAGTAGAATAGAATCGAAAAATATGTGCTAAAACTTAAGTTCTCATATATATATATATATATGTATCTATATAAATAGATACATATATATACATATATATGCATACATATATACATATGTACATATACATACATATATACATATATACATACACAAATTAAAAGGAAATGAAGTAAGATATGTATCGCTGAATATCAATCCTCTAGGGTCTAGCCTAAATGAATAACTAGGGTATACTTGTTTTGAGTCTTTTTATATTTTTCAGCTATTTAGTACCCCTTTGAAAAATGATCTTCATAAGCCATTTCCAGATATTACTTATAAACTAACATTTAAACTCCAAGAGTGAACTTCTACATATAATATTCTGTGATTTGATAATTCATTAATCCAGCCTCCAAATCTTGATTCACTGATATCCTCATAATTTATTTTAAACCTGAATTAATTTTATGTTTTTGAACTAGGAACAATTTTAATAGCAAATATTAATTGTAGTCATAAGAGGTTTTTGTTATGTTTCCATATGAGCATATGATGTGTTTTTCTCATATTTTTCCCACCATTATTTTTGTAATATTGTCTCATTTTCCTTTCCACTTCCTTAATATTTTTCATTTTACTTTTATGTCCTTTTATTCATTATACTCTACATATGAGAGAAATTATGCAAAATTGTCTTTTTAAAGACTAGCTTATTTAACTTGGTGATCTCCATTTTCATCCATTTTCTAGCAAATGACATAATTTTATTCTTTCGTAAAGCTAAATCATATCCACTTGTATAAATTAACTACTTTAACTTTATTCATTCATCTACTAATTTGGTATGGATTCCATAGTCAGGTTATTGTGTCTAGTGCAACAGTAACATAGATTATTTTGGACCTAGACTCAGAAGATGTATTGTTGCATCATAAGTAAGTTCTACTTTTATTTCCTATCAGAACTGTAAAACATTTCTTTCTCCTTGAGAATTTGCCATCAACTATTTTTGTTTCCTTTGTGATGTCTCTAATTAGCTGGAATGAGATGAATTTTCAATATAGATTGTATGTGTATTTCCCTCATGGCTAAGGATGTTAAATATATTTTAATTTATTTATTAACCATTTGCATTTTTTATTGAAAAGTGTCTTTAGTTTGCTTTTCCATTTGTTAATTGAATTGTGTGTGTTTTGATTTCCTTATACATTCATTCATTGATAAGTAACAAATATTTTTCTTCTGTTCTGTAGGCTCTCTCTACATCTACATCTGTCTACTCTGCTGGTTGTTTCTTTTACTGAATGAAAAATGTTTGTATTTGTTTTTGTGCCAGAACTTGGGCTTGGACATGGACCCTGAGCTCTGTCCTTCAGCTTTTTTGCTCAAGGCTAGCACTCCACTCTAACTTCACTCATGGATTTTTACTGCTTGAAGTAAGAATCACATGGAGTTTTTGCCAGGGATGCCTTTGAACCATGATCTTTAGAGGTCAGCCTCCCAAGAACATATGATTACAAGTGTGAACCACTGATGACTGGTGAGAATCTTTTTAACTTACTATAGTCTGCTTGACAATTCTCTTACTTATTGAGCTATTATTCTGTTTAGGAAAAGTCTTTCTTTAAGTCTTTAGCTTATTTATTAATCGGGTTGTTTCTTTGAGGATTTGTTTTTGGGAGGTTTAATTTTTTGAGCTCTAAGTCTATTTTAGATATGAGGCCCTTGACTGATGCATAGCTAGTAAAGATCTTCTCCCATTATGTGGGCTTTCTATTTTTTTAAAGTATTTTTATTGTAAAGATACTGTACAGAGGGGTTACAGTTACATGAGTAAGGTAATGAGTACATTTCCCGTCGAGCACTGTTACCCCCTCCTTCGTTTTTCCCCTACTAATCTTCCCTCATCACCTTCTCAACACCTCCCTCCCCTCCAAAAGTTGTAAAGTTCATTTTCAACATAGTGTCTTTTACATCTCATTGTTACAGTGGGTCAACCTGTATCCTTGTTTCAGCATTTTGTTATTTCCCTTCCCCTCCCCAAATTAGAAAAAATGTGTTTACAAGATGCAGGGGCTTTCTATTTATATGCTAGCTATGTCCTTTGCCATGCAGAAATTCTTCAGATTGATGCAATTCCATTTACCCAGTCATACTTTGATTTGTTGTGATTTTCAATGTTTACTTAGGAAGTTTTAACCTATGTGAAGGAGCCCTACTGTTTCTCCTATCCTTTCCTTTCCTGTAATATTTTCAGGGTATCTGGTCTTACATTCAGATCTTTGAACCATTTGGAATTGATTACAGTGCAGGATATATATAGAATCTAACTTCAGTTTTCTGCACATGAATATCCAATTCTGTCAGAAATAAAAATGGCCAATAGACACATGAAGAGATGTTCAACATCTCTGCCTATAAACAAAATGCAAATTGAGACAACATTGAGATTCCACTTCACCCCATTTAAATTGGTCATTATCAAGAAAACCAACAATAATAGATTCTGGCAGGGATATGGCCAAAAGGGAACTCTATTACACTGTTGATGGAAAAGGAAGCTTATTCAGCCACTCTGAAAAGCAGTGTGGAGGTTTCTCAGGAAACTAAGCATACAGCTTCCCCACAACACAGCAATCCCATTCTTGGGCATTTACCCAAATGACCACAAACCAGGCCACACAAAAGCCACCAGCACAATCATATTTATTGCAGCATTATTTACTATAGCTAAGATATGGAATCTACCCAGACACTTCTCAGTGGCTGAATGGATCAAGAAAATGTGGTATATATACCTGATGGAATTGTATGCTTCCATCACAAAGAATGACATTGCCCCATTTGTAACCATAAATTAAAGACTTGGAACAAATATATTAACCAAAGTAAGCCAGACCCATAGAAACATAGATTGCATGGTTTCCCTCATTTGTAATAATTAATATGTGCCTATAAACTACAATTAAACCCAATGGATAGTGAAAGACAAAAATTTACACTTGGACATGATAAATTATTCAGGACTATAAACATTCACACAATGAGAGTAAAGGAGAGGATCACAGGGCTCAATGAGCTATGTGTGTACAATCATATAAAATGATGTTTATCAGAATGAACTCCAATAATGGATATAAGAAGTTTTTATTGTACCATTTGTGGTTCTTTTTCTTGTTGTTGTTTTTTTCTCTTTTGGGGCTGTTTTCTATTTTTGTACTCTTTGTATTATATGTAAGTTTATCCTATTTGGCCAGGGGAAGGAGATTCACAGAAACAGTGGGACAAAGGGTGAACTAATTCAGCAGTGATACTCACTAGCCACTATGTTTGAAATTAACTATACACCTTGGCAGAGGGAGGAGTCAGGAGGGGAAAAAAACTGGAAGAAAATGAGGGAGGGGGAAATATTGTTAAAAAAAAGAAATGTATTTATTACCACTTATGTAACTGTAACCTCTTTGTACACCTTAAAATAAGAAGACATTGTTCAAAAAGAAATGTACTTATTACCATAATTATGCAACTGTATCCCCCCTTTCATCACCTTCACAATACTATTTTTATTGTGATTAAGTGATTACATTTATTTCACAAATGTCATAGTACTGTGAGATAGTTATCCTTAAAGTCACAAAAACATTCTAAACTTCATGAGGCAAATTGTCATTATAGTGACTTAAAAGTTTGTGAATTCTATGAGCTTTGACACTGCAGTTATTTCTTCCACATCGGGTGATATGTACATTTCTTTCTTTTTGCTTAGTGTCAGGTATTCCCTTTTTCCCTCTCATTCCCTTCCTCCCATCGCTGCCCTTGAGTTGCTTAGTTCGTTTACATCAAAGTCTAGTGCAGCTGATGGGCCCTACTGTTGTATGTTTTCCTATTTCCCTCTGATTCTGTGTCCTTCTCCTAGTTTCCCTCAGATATGTGCATAGATACCATATATGTGGTCAGCAGCATGGGGTCATTTAGTAATGATACAACAAGATGAGGAGAGGTCCTTTGTTTCTCAAGTCCTGTTTACTTTGTCATATCACCTTATGTTTGGATTTAACATCCACATATCAGGGAAACCATGTGCCGTTTGTCTCTTTGCTCTTAGCTTACCTTACTCAAAATGATTTTTTTCTAATTCCCTCCATTTCCCTGAGAATGCCATTATTTTGTCCTTTCTAATGGCTCCATAATATTCCATTGTTTATAGGTACCACAATTTTTGGATCCATTCATCTGTATTGGGACATCTGAGTTGTTTCCATACCTTGGCTATTGTGAACAGTGCTGCAATGATACATGTGTCCTTGTATCCTGGTTCCTGTTGCTTAGGGTAGATGCCTAAGAGTGGTATGACTGGGTCATAAGGGACTATACTTAGCTTTCTGAGGTATTCCAGAATGCTTTCCACAGAGGTTGTATTAGTGTACATTCCCACCAGCAGTGCAATAGGGTTCCTCTTTCTCTGTATCCCCTCCAGTATTTGTCATTGGCTGAATTTAGGATGCGGGCTATTTTGACTGGGATAAGGTGGTATCTCAAGGTTGTTTTTATTTGCATTTACTTTACAGCCATGGATGATGAAAATTTTCTCCAGCGTTTCTTTGCCATTTTTATCTCTTCTGAGAAGTCTCTCTTTAGTACCCTTGCCCATTTAGTAATTGGTTTGTTAGGTTTGACGGACTAGTTTCTTAAGTTCCCTATATATACTGTATATTAGGCCCAATTAGTTGGCTGTTTTTTTAGTTTGGTTGCTATGTCTTTAGCTGTGCAGAAACTGTTTTATTTTAAGGTAGTCCCATTAGTTGTGACCTGGGACTTTGTTTATGAAGTTCCTGCTTGTGCCTGTAAGTTCAAGTGTCTCTCTTACTCTGTCCTGCAGTAGTTTCAGAGTTACAGGTTTGATGTTAAGGTCTTTAATCCATTTTGAGTTGATGTTAGTTCATGATGACAGGCTGGGGTCCACTTCTACTTGTCTGCATATGGCTGCCCAGTTTTCCCAGGACCAGTAGTTGAAGAGCCCATGCTTCTTCCACTGTATGTCTTTGGATCCTTTGTCAAATATCAGCTGACTGTAAGCATCTGGTTTAATTTCTGGATGGAATGTATTTATTTCTGGATGGAATGTATTTCCATTTCCTGGTGTCCTCTATAATTTATTTCTTTAGGTTTTTATAGTTTTCATTAAATAATTCCTTCACATCTTTGGTTAGGTTAATTCCTATTTTTTGAGGTTATTGTGAATGGGGTTATTTCCTTGATTTCCCTTCCTGCTTGTACATTGTTGATCTACAGAAAGACAACTGATTTTTGTGGGTTAATTTTGTATTGTGGTACTTTGCCAAAGGGGCTTATAAGTTCTAAGAGTTTGGGGGTGGAGTTTAGGGATCATTGAGGTATAGTATCATGTCATCTGCAAAATGGGATAGTTTCACTTCTTGCTTCCCTATGCAGATCCATTTAATGTCTCTTTCTTGCATTCTTCTGGCTAAGGATTCCAGATCTATATTGAAGAGGAGTGGTGAGAGTGGGAATCCTTACCTTGATCCTGATTTTAGGAGAATTGGTTGTAGTTTTTCCCAATTTAGCATAATATTGGCTATTAGTCTGCCATAGATCTCTATTTATTGTTTTAAGGAATGTTCCTTCTATTCCTATTTTCTCCAAAGCTTTTAACATGAATGAATGTTGTATTTTATTAAAAGCCTTTTACACTTCAATGGAGATAATCATGTGTTTCTAGACCTTGGATCTGTTGATGTGATGGATTATAGTTATTGATTTATATGTTAAACCATCGCTGCATCTCCCAGATGAAACCAACTTGATCCTACTGTATGATTTTTTTCATATGCTTCTGAATTCTGTTGGGTGAAATTTTATTATGGAGCTTTGCATCTGTGTTCATCAAGAAGATTCTGAAGTTCTTTTTGTTGTTGTTGAGTCTTTGCCTGGTTTGTGAATGAGTGTGATATTGGCTTCATAGAATGAGATTAGGATAGCTCCCTTTGTTTCTATTTCTTGGAAGAGGTTTGAGGAGTATGAGTATCAGTTCCTCTTTAAAAGTTTTATAGAATTCCGTAGTGAAGCCATCTGGTCCTGGGCTTCTGCTCGTTGGAAGATTTCTGATTACTTTCTCTGATTCATTGTAAGATATTGTCTTATTTAATTTAGTTCTTCTTGGTCCAGTTTGGGCAATTTATATTTCTCTAAAACTTCATCTATTTCTGCTAGGTTTTCCTTCCTTAATGGGTATGGATTCTGGAAATCATTCTTTATAATTGTTTGGATGTCTTGAGTATTTGTTGTAATTTTTCCCATGGCATCCCTGATATTGATTTGGGTTTCCTCTCTTCTTTTTTTAGATAATCTCGCTAAACATTTTATTGATTTTTTTAAAACACAGCTTTTTGTTGTATTAATTTTATTCATAGTTTTCTCAGTCTCCATCTTGTTAATTTCAACTCTTATTTTGGTTATCTCTGTCTAGTAACTTTAGGTTCAATTTTTTTCATGCTTTTCTAGCACTTTTAGTTGCAACATAAGATTATTTACTTAGTCTGTTTCTATTTTCTTTATGTGTGCACTGAGAGCAATAAATTTGCCCCTTAGGACTGCTTTTGCTGTGTCCCTCGGATTTCTTTGTGATGTGTATTCATTTTCATTGAAATGTGGGAACTTATTCTTTAATTTCTTTTGTTACCCTTCTGTTGCTCAAAAGTGTGCTGTTCAATTTCCATGTATTTGAGTAAGTTCCACATTATAGTTTGTTATTAAGAAGTAGCTTGATTTCACTTTGGTGGGATAGCGTACAGGGGATTATGACAATCCTCTATATTTCCTTAAATTCCTTGTATGAACTTGTCTACTTTGGAGAAAGTTTCATGGACTGCTGAGAACATGTATTGGGTTATTGTAGAGTGGTAAACTTGGTGGATGTCAATTCATGCCACATGAGAAATGGCTTCACTAATTCAAAGGATTCTTTGTCACTCCTCCAGTTGGTTGACCTGTCCTTTGGTGTGAGTGGAGTCTTGAGTCTTAAAGTCTCCTAGTATTATTGCATTTGGATCTATTTTATTTTTTAAGTCTGAGAGTATTTGCTTAACATATTTGTGTGCACCAATGTTTGAGGAGTATAAGTTGATAATGGTAATATTCTCTTCTTGGATTATTCCCTGTATTAGTATGTAGTGTTCGTCTTTGTCATTTTGTATTGATTTTAATGAAAAGCTTATTTTGTCAGATATCAGGATGGCAACTCCTGCCTTCTTGCTGGGAGAATTGCCTGGTAGAACTTTCTCCATTCCTTCACTCTGGGTTTGTTTTTATATTTGGATATGAGGTGGGTCTCTTGAAGGCAACAAATGAATGGGTCTTGTTTACTGATCCAATCTGCAGTCCTTTTTCTTTTGATTGGTGAATTGAGCCCGTTAATATTTATGGTTATTATAGAGAGATGCAATGTGTTTCCTGTCATTTTCCTGCTTTCCTAAGTTTTTTTTTTATTTAATAGGTTTTTTATTGTGAAAATACCGTCCAGAGGGGTTACAAGTACATGAGTAAGGTAAGGAGTACCTTTCTTATCAAGCACTGTTGTCTCTTCCTTTGTTACCTCTTAGCATCCCTGCCCTCCAATCTCCCCTCCTCCCCCTTCCTGCCAAAGTTGTAAAGTTTGTTTTTCGACATAACAGCTTGTACATTTCATTGTTGCAATGGGTCCACCTGTAGCCCTATTTAAACATTTTGTTTTTTCCCTTCTCCTGCCCAAAATATACCAACATCAAATACAGTGAAAACAAGGGTTATACCGTGGGGTAGGGACATACAAAGCAACAAAGAAATCATCTTATAAATAAGTTAGAAACAATAGCAAGAAAGAAAAACCATTTTAGTCTTTATCTTGGGGTTCATTTCGTCTAACAATAACTTATCTGGCCATTTCTGCTTGTCTCTGACATATACTAGTTATTGCAAATAGGGGAAACCATGGGACCTATGTTCCTAAGTTTTTCTTTTTTTCTTTCCTCCTGTGCTTACTAAGTTGGGCCTCTAGTGATATCTGTCTGATGTGGGAAATAGCTCAGCAATTAAAATGAGCAAACTACTAAAATACAGAACAAAAAGATTTAACCCTAATTCACCACATTAAGTCAAAGAACCCAAACATGAAATAGTGTGAATGTATGATGACATTTTATAAGGTTTGTATAGTCATCATCGTGATATTAGAAATCAGAATTGTGATAATAAAGAGTAAGTTGTTTAATGTCACCACATAATAGCACCTACTTAAAAACAAACAACAAAAATATAAAGATTTATTAAGTAAAAGAATTCACATTGTTTCTGAGTACATTTAAAATTTCTTCAACAATGAACATTTGGACCCTATATATTTAAAGAACATTTTATAAAGGAGGAGGCAACAATGCTTGATAAGAAGCGTACTCATTACCTTGCTCATGTATCTGTAACCCCTTTGTACAATATTTTCACAATAAAAATTTATTAAAGATAAATAAAATAAATAAAAAAGAATATAATAAAGGGGATGAACTTGTTCAAAGCATGCCTTATACATCTATAGAACTATCTCTTATAATATTAATATATGCTAATAAAGATAGTCTAAAATGAAAAAATTGCATTGAATGAAAATGACACCACTATGCCTACAACCTTGAAATGTAATAGAATAAAACAATGTGACTTTCTAGATACTATATATTAAAATGCTGTAAACATTTTTAGTTAGCTTTTATAAGACATTTTTAAGGTTCTATATATCATTTTAGGATTTTAAATTAACTTGTCTTAACAACAAAATAAAGAAATGCTTTTTTCCAATTATACATTCATTATCAGCTAAATATTTGAATCTACTCTTAAGTTATTATATTTCTTTAAATGCCAGTATGTCAGAATACACAGAAGGGTGTAGGAAAAATTAAAGTAGAGTGCATAATTTACAAGATCTTCCCTTGAATGTACTTTTGTTTTAATCCTGTGTTAATAATCTTTAATATGCCTGAAGAATACAAAATAAGGGATTCAATATCTTTTTCCCCCAAAAGAATGATATGCCAATAAAATGACTTACATAATATAGCTTGTATCAGTCTCCTTCTCTCCTTTTCTTTACTCTCTTTGCTTGTCTCCATCTTTTTTCTCCCCATCTTCTTGCCTCCCATCTTCCCTCTGTTTGATATAAACACCAGATAACAGGTGGCTAATAGGTTTTGGCCTCATATTGAAGATGCAATAATGGAGAATATGATTCAGTAATTTTGATGATTACAATTTCTGTCTAATTAAACAAGACCTATCTCACATAAAAAGATTTCTTGGCTGTAATGTTTTCTTATTTTCAATATGACCTACATTTACAATTAAGTGTAAAATGTTAAGAAAAATTCCTTCATTGACCCTCACATAAAATTTACAGCAGCCTTAAGAGGCACAGCAGGATTATAACCAGGTCAGATCTCCATTTTGATATTTTGCTCTCTCCCCCTCTCATGTCTACTAGCCATTATTTACTTTTTCACTAGAGTTTTCCTTGCATTAATTAGTGATTTATAGCATTCATGGCAGAAAATAAAAACAGTTGCAAAGGCAAGAAAATTATACACTACATTTCCCTTCCCTAGCCCAATTCTCTAGATTTAGGAACACACATTCATTATAGATCTTTACTTTCTTGTCATCTATTTGTTGCTTTGATGTGCTTATTGTACATATTTTTTCTCCTCTTACTTCAACATAAAAAGTCTTTAAAAAGTTACCATAGTTTTGTTCTGTAAAACTAACGAGCATTCTTTTTCTCCCTTTTCTTTGAATCTCCCCAAATTGATCTTATTCTGCAAAGAAAGCCCAAGTCAGTTAAAATGGACATAGTCATTCTTCTCAGCTGGATTTTCCAACAATAGTTCAATGAACTGTGGGTCATAAATGTTCAGACACAAATTTTGTCTTCACTGACCATGAAACATTATTCTCTAAACAACACAATATAATAGCTATCTACATACACATATATGTCTTAGATATTGTAAATTATCTAGCATTGATTTTGAACATGTGTATTGCTTATATAGTAATAGAATACGATTCCATGTAGGGGATTTCAGCACCAGGAGATGCTGGTATTTGGCCACTTTCTGGAATTAAATCCCCACTGTTTATACATCATTTTCTGACAGATCATACTAAATAGAATCATGGCTTCACACACAAGTGGCACCTGATCTATTCTTTGCCCATTCATGTTCACCTACTAAACTTAAGTCTACTTATTGCCTGAACAATTTATTCATTTTGGAACAAAACATCCAAAAAATGTCTAGGTCTCACCTAAAGTTAACTGTATGCAACAAGCTTTGGCCTATCACAACTCTTAAACAATGCTTTTACATATTTTTGTTGAAAAAAGGTTTGATGAAGATTGTGGAAATGACTGAAAAATATATAGAAAATAAAACTGGTCATATCAAATTTTAAAATTATCATTTTTGTTTTCATGTTATTGTGGCTAAGCCAGGTATAATTATAAACATAATATAATATAAAACATAGTATAACTATATGAATATATTTTTCCTGTAATCCTAACCTTTATAAGACTTAATCAGGAGGATCCCAAGTCCAAAGTCAATGTAGTCTACATAAGGACTTTAAGACCAAACTGAGTCCTTTAGAGTCATATTTCTTATCCTTCTCCTTTTTACCTTTTCCCCAGGAACAATAACCCTTATAAACTATTATCTCACAATTTGCACAATTTCGTTTTAAGAATTAAATAATTGAAAATATAATATGTAATACATGAAAGTTTTTTTTGACTCAGTGTAACCTCATGGATAATTACAGCTCCGTGACTAAACACTTCATTCATTTCTATTGCTGAGTGTAAACTAGGGAATGGAAGAAGTCAATTTCTTTAACCATTCACCTATCACAAAGCCATCTGGATTGTATCTAGTATATGGTTATTAAAAATTAGCCATAAATACTCCTATGCAGTTGTTTGGTAAAGTGTTGGAGGACATGGGTTTTATTTTCTTTGAAGTAAGTTGCAATAGTGCTTTGCAAAAAACTGCTAAACATTTTCCAGAGGGAGTGATCCAGTGTCCCACATCCTCACCTACATTTTACCTCTCAGTTTTAATTTTCATGACACAAAGGCAAATGATGTCAAATATATTTTCATGTACCTAGGTTCTATTTAATTTCACATTCTTTCTGGTGAAATACATAATCACTTTTAAAGTCCATTTTCTTTCTCTTACTGTTTTAGATTTCTTTGTTTTTTAGATACTTTTGTACTGTCAGTTAAAAGCTTTGGAAGTATATTTTCCTGTCTGTAGCTTGCCTTTTTATCTACTTCATGGGATTTGTTACAGAGTCATTATTTTAAAATTAAAATGGAAAAAAATTCATCAACAATTAATTTAATAGGTCATAAGCTTGGTGTTCCATCTAAAAAATTAAGTTATAAATGGTAGTGGATCGTGGGTAGTTTAGATAAGATATTATCAAAAAGAAAAAGTTACAGTGATAAGAGTTTGCTTGGTTTCATTTGCATGAGATCACATTAATTTTCATCATAGTAACACAAACGTCCTTTCATTGATATTTTACATCTGATCACAATGCATATTCAGAAAGAAAGACACTGGTACAGAAACAGTAACTACATCCTTGAATTTTAGCGATTTTCTTTTTTTCAGCAGCACCTGATTCTAGAATTCCTTCAGAGAAACTTTATGTTCTCAAAGTGCAAAAGTACTCTATTTTACATCACACACCATCCCAGAAGCTGGGTCCTCAGATCAAACCTCTCTATTAGTATTTTTATTTTCTAGGTTTTGCCTTCATTAAAAGCACATACACATAAGATGATAAATGGATCTCAGAATAAACTAAGAAAGGAAAGATTTCTTAGGTTTTTTTGTTTTGTTTTGTTTTGTTTTGGTCAGTCGTGGGGTTTGAATTCTGGGCTTACACATTGTCCTTGAGCTTTTTTCACTCAAGGTTAGTACTGTATAACTTTGAGCCACAGTGCCACTTCCGGTTTTCTGGGGGTTAATTGGAGATAAGAGTCTCATGGATTTTTTTGCCCAGGCTGGCTTTGAACTTCAGTCTTCAGATCTCAGCCTCCCAAGTAGCTAGGATTGCATGCATAAGCTACAGGCGCCAGGCTTGGATTTTTTAGCATTTTTTGCACTCAGATTATGTAAGATTTGGTAGGAAGTAGTTGGAGAAGATATTGGTTCCTCACATAGCTCTCCGGTACTCTTGAGTGGTTCTCATTTCCTTCACCTGCTTTTATCATGGTACTGTGTCATTTTTACCTGCTGCCCTTTCAAACTATATGCCGCTGAGGAGAAAGAACTATGTATTTCTTTATAATCTACTACTTCATACAGTAATTGATGTCTATAGGCATTTCATATGTTTTTCTTTTTTATTGTTATTATTAAGAAGTTAGACAAAAAGGCTACAATTCCATAAGTCAGGTAATGAGTACATTTCTTGAACAATGTCAGACCTTTTGTTTTTCCCCATTAGGTTTTTTTAAAATCTCGGGTACCTGGAAGACACTTTACTACTTTACTACTGAAAATGTTCTTTCCCTAAAGATATATCATAGGCCAGAGGTTATTTTTATTAGCTTTTGAGACAAGAACTATGGCACCTGGGGCAAAACCAATAAAACCTGCCAAGCAACAAAGAGCTCCCAGCAAAATCCATTAGAGCCCTCCTCTCTGAGACCTGTACCTCTTCCTTTACATGTGATATTTGAGAATTCCTACCTCACCTGGCCCATGTCCTGTGCATCATAATTTGAATTCTTCTTAGAAATGATTATCAGGGATCCCCCATGGAACTGACCATTAATGACAATATTGGCAGCCAAGGCCTGCAATCTGGATGACAGAGGAGTTAAATTCTAATCTTGCTTTACCTGATCTATTTAACTTTTGCAGATTTCAAGAGTTAATTTTAAGACAGGTTTGTCAAATGATTGTTTAGAACCCCAAATTATCGATATTTAATCACATCATAAATAGCACTTAGTAGAACTATGATGTTTTTTATTAGAATTCCTTTTTCAAGATTTTAGGTTTAAAAACTAATCCGAGTAGTAAGTAATCTGGGTTAGCAGGTGCACTTATAAATGAGCATTGAACAAGCATGATCTGTTTAAAGCTTTGAGAACTTGTGAGACTGGATTGTTTGAAATTGGCTTTGCAGTATCTTGGCCAAAGCATGCTACATTTTGACAGAACAAGATGAATGAAGTGTAGCTTGTAAACACAGCAAGTGTTCACTTATTTGCAAACCTTTTATTCAGCCACTACTACTTGTCTATCATGGAGAATCTGCTCTCATGTTTCTTACCTTTGGAAATAGAAGGACATAATATAAATGAAAAAAGAAAGCAACATGGAAATATTTTTGAAAAGAATAAAAGCAAGAACTGAAATTATGAGCTATTTGTGCATAATAAGACAGTAATCATTGAGACAGTTAATATAGGATAGGAAGATACCACTTTGACTAAATTTTGCTTAATTTGAAAATAAAATAATAAGAAGGATGTTGGTAATGTGGAACAATAGATAATAGAAATCTTTAGGTATACAAAAGGATGAACATAAAATTTACACTACCATTAATCTATCTAATAGTCATATAAAGAACTCATTGGAAGTATGTTAATAGTAAATGTGATAGGATAATAGATTCCTCTGAGAATTTCCTCTGAGAACTTAAAATGAGAGACTAAAACCTGCATGAAAAATTTTCCTAGTGCCTTATATATTCACAAGCCAGTTTATAAAATGTCATAACCAAGAATTAGGATTGGAGCCATGCCTCCTGGAATTAAGTAGGAGCATGCTTTCATATGAACTTAAGAAATGAGAATAGTTGTCCAACTCTGAATACTAAATCAGTGTTATTTGACTTTTCATCTTTTAAAGGAAAACAGAAACCTATGGAAAATGTTATTAAAATTTGTTTAAATGATGAGATGTTTTTAATTCTATTGAAAAATATAAAATATAAAATGGCTGTCCCTCAGCCATTCAGCTCAAGGCTAGCACCCTACCACTAGCCACTTCTGGCTTTTTTCTGCTTATGTGGTGCTGATGAATCAAACCCAGAGTCTCATGCATGCAAGGCAAAGCATTCTACCACTGAGCCAACTTCCCAGTCCATCACTACCTATTAATAGAAGACATAAACTACTCTATATATTTCTCAGTGATCTCCCAGCATGCACTGAGTGTTCATTTATAAATGTTACTAATATTTATTTTTTGAAGAACATAATTTATTTTTTTAGAAAATTAAATTGACTTCTTAAATAATAATGAAATATTTTTACCCAATATGTGCATTAAGCCATTACATCCTAAAAGAAAATTTTGGCTTTAATTTCTAAGTGATTTTAATTTCCATTATTAAAAAGTTGAATAGCTTATTCAATAATTTACCATAATTTTGAATTAAGATTGCTGCCATGCTACATAGTACAGATAAAAACTTCCAGTCTGAACTGGGTAGCCAGTCTATTGTAAGGACCTTTCTAGTCTCATTCCTTTTTCCTTATTATTTTCCAAAGATGAAACTTTCCTATTGAATCAAACTCACTCAAATTTTATACCCTTAACAATATTCATCTTTTCTCAATCTGTCCCTAAGTGTGACTGCTTCATCATTTTGTAATTTTTAAATTATTAATTAATATCCAGTGGCTCTGTTATTGGCAGGAGTTTTTACTGACAAGCAACCTAATAAAGAATCTAAAGCTTGAGGAGAATAAACTGTGATATTTCAGTCACTTTTCATTCCAATATAAGAATTTTTTAATTTTAATGTACATATGAATTGTCTTGTGTAATTGCTTGAACTGTGGATTCATCTGCACAATTTTCAGATACTTTCCTTTAGTAACTGAACTACGAGCCACTAATTGTAGGTAAACAATAATGCAACTGACTTTCCTGCCAATACCACTTTTGTAAGCATACTTTCAAAACCCTTTCTTCTATGATTTCTACTAGTAGGAAAATTATTCCCACTTTTGGATCCCTATAATTTTACTTATTAATAAATGACTATAAATTAAGTAATTAATAAAAATTTAAATAAAGAATATCCTTCAAGGACCAGGTGCTGGTGGCTCATGCCTGTAATCCTAACTACTTAAGAGGCTGACATTTGAAGATCACAGTTTGAAGACAACTGGGAAAGAAGTTCATGAAACTCTTATCTCCAAAAGCCAGAAGTAGGGGCTGGGAAGGTGGTTCAGTGATAGAGTGCTTGCTTTGCGTGCATGAGCACTGGGTTCGATTCCTCAGCACCACATAAGCAGAAAAAGCCAATGGTGCTGTGGCTCAAGTGGTAGAGCACCAGCCAGCCTTGAACTGAAGAACTCAGAGATAGTGCCTAGGCCCAGAGTTCAGGCAAAAAAATGCCAGAAGTAGAGCTCAAGTGGTAGAGCACTAGCCTTGAGCAAAAAGCTGACTTACAGTACCCAGGCCCTGAGTTCAAGCCCCAGAACGAGCACACACACATAGAAAAGCTTATTGTTCAAGAAAGACAAAACAATATTTCATTAAATAAAATGAACCTAAACTAATTTTCCATCACTACAATTAAGGTAATTATTACTGCTGTCTAAATAAGCAACATGTGTCTTAGTAATAATTAATCATGGAAGCTTGGTAATAATCAACCCGGGTACATCTTTAATAATACAGCTGATATGCAGTGCAGGTATATGTAAATAAATGAGAATCTGACCACATTTCAACTCTATAAGACAAATACTTATCTCTGACCATCTCTGTGAATTCTTCTAGTCTAATTTGGCCCAATTTAAAATAAATGAGTGGTTTGTATGCATGTATCACACTCGTTAGAAGGCCAGGCTTTGTGAGAAGTAAATGTAACTTTTTACAGTTTCTTATTAATGATTCTAATCTTCTAAATAATTTGAACCTCCAAACTACACAGCAATAGATAAGAAATTTGACTATTAGTGAAAATACTTTCACTTCTGTGGACACCTGGCTCTACTTATTGCTTACTTTTTATTTACTGGGTTCACTTATAATAACTCCTGACATATTGGCCCATTTTGGGGTAAATGAATCAATGCCTCTCTCTCTTCTTAAAGTCTTAATATGCTTTTGGAGCCTGGGAAATTCTGCCATAATGGAAGTCCCACTGTGGCTCTCACTAGCTCTGTTGTAAGATACCTGCTTCCTTCAGATTCCTGGGAACTGATGTGCTGTCCTGTGATACTGCATATACTTTAATTCAGTTGTCTGTTGGGATGATAGCACAATGTGCATAGGCTTTCCTAATTTGGAGATTTCCTAGGTAGAAGAGGAAATGATGTTATGCTATGAAATGGTTTCATGTATGAGTACAGATATTCACATTAATATCAGTTTATGTGGTTTTTAGACTCCACCCCTGTGGGAAGGAACTCAGAGGATGATTTACATCAAAATTGGAAGTGAATCCAAACCTACATTGCCTTACTTAAATTTATGACAAAGGCAGTCACTTTATGAATAAAAATAAACTAAATATTTAATGATTTCCAAAATAAATTATTATATAGTCTGGAAGGAAAGTGATGATCTTACAGAGTTTAGGAGAATTGAAAAGCTACAAGAAAGCTAAAGTCTAAGTCAAGTGCTTCAACAAATATCTGAGATACCTGAAGTTTAATTATTGTATGTTACAAGTGTAGCAGAATGTATTTGTATTGTATATTAAAAGTGTAGCAGAGGGGCTGGGAAGTTGGCACAGTGGTAGAGTGCTTGCCTTGCATGCATGAGGCCTTGGGTTTGATTCCTTAGCACTACAGAAGCAGTAAAAAGCCAGAAGTGGTGCTGTGGCTCAAGTAGTAGGGCACTAGCCTTGAGCTTAAGAGCTGAAGGACAGTGCCCAGGCACAGAATTCAGGCCCCACAGCTGACACACACACACACACACACACACACACACACAAAACTGTAGCAGAATGTTTTTCATTTCTGTACCCATTGTCTTGTATATAATTTTATCTGATTTAGGGAGGGGAAGGGGAAGCACAGAAATGGTGGGACAAAGGGTGAACAAATTCAACAATAAAATTCACTTGATACTATGTTGTAAATGAACAACTTGAGGGGAGGAATTTCAGGAGAGGAAATACTGGGAGAAAATGAGGAAGGGTGTGACACTGTTCAAAAAGAAATGTACTCATTACCTGACTTATGTAACTGTAACCCTTCTGTACATCACCTTTACAATTAAAAAAAAGTGTAGCGGTAATATGATGTGGGCAAGTTCTGAACAATATGCTGGTAGACTAGCCTTGATAGTTTCCTGATAGTTTGCCAGAAAAATAAATGGCTCACTCTGCTCTATTTCTTTGGGGAGTTAAAACTCCCTGGTGGTAACTGAAATGCATTCATTTTCTTAGTTAATCAGATATTTCTTTCTGCATAAAACTGCAAATGCACATTCTAATAGGTATTAAATGGAATGGGATCTGTGCTAGAAATTATGATTTCAAAAGATGCCCTTATGACTTCTCAATGGAAATCTAATTAATCTTTGAAACATTCAGTCCTAGGGAAGGGGAATCCCTGGAAAATCCCATGTGACCATGAGTGCAAGCACCTGTATACACACACACACACACACACACACACACACACACTCATTTAACCCACATATACAAAGTGGGATTCTGCCAATGAACAGATATATTCTTTGTGTTTTATTTATCTTTTCATTGTTGTTTACAGTGAAAAGAAAATGGAAAATGATATGGATTGGAAAGATTGTCCACTTATCTAGTGATAGCATAAATGACACAACACAACATTAGAACGAAGAAATTTTTGCAGCCATGTATTGCTACCAGATATGTCCAGGAAATTGTGTGTGTGTGTCTGTGTGTGTGTGTCTGTGTGTTTGTACGCATGTGTCCTTGTGTGTTATGAGAGACTGAGACTAACAGAGAGCTCAGTGAACACCAACATACCCCATGTTATCAATAAGACTAACATAGTGCTTTAGTCCTGTCTAACTTCAAAACATTCAGGAAAGGACCAGAGATCCATAAGTTGTTCAATAGGTACCATTCAAGCTCCAACTATGTGAAACATGTTGGCTTTTAATCACAAACATTTATAACCATATTTGGCTGGGTCAAATTTAAAAATAGATACTTTAGAAGAAAATTAAACATGTTATACATGAATTAAAATTTTTATAGCTATAAGCATTATAAAAAATTCGTAGAGCTATTCCTAAAGCACTATTTTTTTAGTTCAAGAAGAACTAATACATAGTGATGGATATATTTAATAATCTAGTTTTATTTTGTAAGTCCTTGAAGGCAAATATTTCTTTAACTCATTTATTTTATAGATTATAAATTGATGGCTTTTCTTAGTGTATCTCCTGTGGAATGCAAGTTGTTAGCAACAACTTAGTTTATTATTAATAGCTTATGAATCACTAACAAAAATTGCATTCATCATGTTGGAAGAGTCCTTTAAAGTCTTCTGCCCCAATAACTCACCTAAGTCTTGAGGTTTTGCAAAGAATATGGAAAACACAAAAGGACTGCGATTTCCTATTTCCAACAGGCACAGAGCACAAGGACCCTGTTATTGTGTAGGATGTCTCCAGTAATGTTTTCCATGTCATACAATCTTAGAATTGTCTAAGAAGCCATTTAAGAAGAAGCCTGGCAAATTCTTTCTGGTCACTGATGCTGCTCCATAGACCCATTTCTCTCTGACTCCACATGGCTTCCATACTTTCCACTTAACAGTGTTAAATATCAACATTTTTCCATCCATTTGGTAGTTCCCTTGACTGATGTATTATAGACATATCAGGTAGGAGAGATAGTTTTCTTATATTTCCAGCCAATTCTGATTTTCTATATTCTCCATTTGAATGTTTATATCTACTTACATACCTATCTATAGTTAAAGACCTCTAATGTAATCTTAACTTTTGATTCATAGTGATGAAAACTGAGTTGTTGTTGCCACAATTTTGCTAACAATATAATGTTTCAAAGAAATTGAAACTGTTATGTCAGGGCTGCTATGTCTCAGCTAATCTGGAGGAAGAAAATGGCAGGATTCTGGCTCAAGAACAATTCAGGCCAAAGGTTCCTGGGAACCTGTCTCAACAAACAGGATGGACATGGTGGTCACTCTTTGTACACAACAGGCACAATTGGAATTGTGATACAGGTCAGCCTGAGCAAAAAGTGTGAGATCCTATCAGAAAAACAATTAAGACACTTGCATAACAAGCATGAGACATAAAGTTCAAATCCTAGTACCACCACCACCACAACTTCCAACAAGGACAAAAAGGAACAACAA
Organism: Dipodomys spectabilis; assembly: GCF_019054845.1. Lineage (NCBI taxonomy): Eukaryota > Metazoa > Chordata > Mammalia > Rodentia > Heteromyidae > Dipodomys > Dipodomys spectabilis. The sequence continues at coordinate 4,956,461 of NW_024870814.1, forward strand.
ATTTTCAATGGATAGTTAAAAACACCTAAAATTTTTCAGGGATACATAATTACTTTATACATCCTCAGTAACCCATAAAAATTCAAACTAATGAGTTGATCCAAGAAAGACATTCATGTATCTTATATAATTAGAGTACAAATGTTTCTACCCATTAATGTTGATTGGGCATTATATCCTCAGTATAGTCTTGGCCTTACAGATTCAACACTGAATAAAGTAAAGATAGGTTATTCCATGGAAGGAAAATTAGAAAGCTATGTAAAATGTAGGTCTGGCAGTGATAAATGCTATGAAGAAAAATAAAACAAAGAAAAAAGACAAAGTCTGAAAGAACTTGTACAAAGGAAGTAAGGAAAGACCTCTAAATGAGGATATTTCAGTAGAAATTTTCTCAGCAAAGAGCAGTATGCCTAACCTATTGGGGAAAGGCAATACTAAGAGGAAATCATTGCTGAAGCCCTGAAGCATGCTTTTAAACAAATGAACAAATTAGAAAAAGCAAATAGAGAATTATAATGTATTGTATTTGAGCATGAAGTGTTACAAAATATTAATCTTATAAAATTGGTGTATATATTTATCAAAACATTGAGCAGATGTTTAGAATTAATAAGTATCTTTGCACTCCCTTTTCAAAATATTACATCTTCCCAAACAAATATGAAGCAAAAGTAATGTAAATAAAATACTTAGGCAAGATAATGTGCACCTGTCATCCCAGCCATATAACTGTAAATAGGATAACAAATAGGTCTTCTTAGTATAAATGTGAGACCTTATTCTAAGATTAACTGTGGAAAGGGCCAGGGCCATACCTTAAGTTTTAGAGCACCTGCTTCACAAACACAAGGCCCTGATGTCAAACCCCGGTATCATCAAAAATAAAATAGTATCTATGAATAAAATATATCACAGATAGTAAACCATATGTGTGTGTCTAGTAAAAAAAAAGTTGAAAAGTTGATTTTTCTTTTTTCCCAGAGTGCTTGATAAAAGGCTTTAAAGATAAGAGTTTTATAATTCATTATCAAAAAAGAAAAGATCCGCCCAATGCTGGTGGCTCACACCTCTAATCTTAGCTACTCAGGAGGCTGAAATATGATGATCACAGTTCAAAACCAGCCCAGGCAGAAAAGTCTGTGACTGTTATTTCCAATGAATCAACAGAAAACCAGAAATGGAGCTGTGGCTCAAAGTGATAGAACACTAGCTTTGAGCAGGTAGTGCCAAGTCCTTTACCACAACCAATAAAAAAGAAAGAAAGAAAAGAAAAAAAATAGCTCTTTAGAAGAAAATTTGTCTCTGTCTAATTTCTAATAATTTTAATTTACTAAAATATTTGAATAAATTAAATGCAACAAATTAGATCTTAAGGAACTCATAAATAATATCCATGTAAATAAATGTGTGAGTGTGTGTGTGTGCGCGTGTGTGTGTGTGTGTGTGTGTGTGTGATAATAAAGACACTAGAATTCAGGGCTTCTTGCCCTCACTTGGATCTTTACTCAAGCTAGTGTTTCTATGTCTTAAATCAAATATACCTTCACTTCTGGGTTTTTTTTTCTGATTAAATTGGAAGTAAAAGTCTCAAGAATTTGTCTGCTCAAACTAGCTTTGAACCGTGATCCTCAAATCTTAGCCACCTGAGTAGTTAGAATTACAGGCATGAGCCACCAGCACCTTGCCTTTTTGTAAACATTTTAATTTTCATTAATATAGTAAATGATGAAATAAAAAAGATGTTATATTTTATTTCCTATTTCTATAGAGCAATATGATTATCTAGGTAAAAAAGATTCTTTGTGGCACAACTAGTATTTCTAGAATTTCACTATAAGGGAATTATAAAAGAGATTCAAAGGTATATGAAGTGTGGTCATTGTTGAACTATTCTCCATTTCTTTATTTTAATTAAAAAGCTCACATTTACAAAATATATTTTTTTTCTGAATCAAATAGGCAAAGATTATGAAGTCTAGATAGGGATGAAAGCTATGAATATTAGCATATATCTGCATATGTGTTTCCCAGAAATAATATTTCATTAAGCATAAAAGTTACATAATATTACAGTATGCAGTGTAATGTACATACACGTGGTTATTTATGAGACATTCATGTGTTTATAGCACTAACTGGTCCCGTTAATTTCCAGAATCAATCTGGATTTTGTTGAGTGGTTTTATCATCACATTCATCATATTACAAAATATATTCATATGCCTTTTTCCCTCTAATTCTAGAGGCATTTAGGATAGCTGTCATAATATTCCTTTCTATTTTTTGTTCCATTTTGACACATAAATATGATTTACAATACATTGTCAAATTTTAGCTTTGCTTTAGAACCTAAAGCATTCCATTTATCTATCTATCTGGAGAGGTTGAATCATATATTGACAACATATGAGAATTTTGCCCTACAAAAATGTTATTTTCATTTGATTGTAGTAATTTCAGGTATGTGGGAAGCTGAGAGAGGGAGACCGTTGTCTGAGGCCACACTGAGGATAAAGCTCTATCTAAATTGCAAATTAAAGCCAAAAAGGCCTGTAGGTGTGGCTCAAGCACACCTAATAGAGCCAAAGGCTCTATTACCACCAAAATAAAAGCATATTATTTTCACATGGATTTAATTAAAATGCTATGTCAAGAAAACTATCCATCTATAGTCATTTTCCATCTAACCAAGTAGGTAAAATACTAAGTGCAGTTTTATGGTAATAAATAAAATAGCTTGCTTTAGCAATACATACTCTTTAGCATCACATGTTGTACTATTTTTATATTACAATATAAAGTTATCATGAGATCATCATATGAGGGCCAAGCAAATTCATGAAATGTGGTGAGTAGGGAAGGAAGGAAGGAAGGAAGGAAGGAAGGAAGGAAGGAAGGAAGGAAAGGAGGGAGGGAGGTAGGGAGGGAGAGAGGGCAGGGTTATGGATTCCTTATATTTTTAATTATAGAATTAAGCCATGACTTTAAATGATCCAAAATTCCAAACTGGTGTTCAATTGAGAATATTAGAAAAGAATTGAAAATATTAAAGCAAAATCATCTGTGGATTTTTATAAATATATAAGTGCATGCTTTCATTATGAAAATAAATAACATAATTTTTTTTCCAAGTCTTTCCATTTCCTAACAAATGGGGTGATGTCATTCTTTCCAGTGAAGTAAGCCAGACTCAAAGAAACATAGGTCCCATGATTTTGCTTATCTGCAATAACTAGTATATATCTAGGACAAGCAGAAGAAATCAAAAGCTAAATAGATATGACCATATAACCTGATGCTAAGTGAAATGAACCCCAAGATAGGGACACAAGAGGTTCTATCTTTGTTGCGTTTTTTTTTAATGTACTTACAATGTACTATTGATTTTTTTTGTTTCTTTGTATGTTCTTCCCCCATGGTACAGCACCTGCTGTCTCTGTATTTGATTCCAGTGTCCTGCATCTTGAATATAAAATTTTCTAATCTGAGGAGGTGAAGGGAAATAACAAAATGCTGAAATAAGGATACAGGATGACCCATTGTAACAATGAGATGTAAAAGACAGTATGTTGAAAACGAACTTTACAACAAGGGGGAGAGGGGAGGGAGGAGTTGGGGAGGTGAGGAGAGAAAGGATGGTAAGAGAAAAATAAAGAAGGGTGTAACATGCCCTATAGACTCATTACCTTACTCATGAAACTGTAACACTTTTGTATACTATCTTTACAATAAAAACATATATTAAGAAAAAAAATAACATTACATTACATTAAGATATGGAACCAACCCAGATGCCCCTCAATAGATGAATGGATCAAGAAAATTATATATATATATAATGGAATTCTGTGCCTCCATCAGAAAGAATGACATGGACACATTTGTTACAAATGGTAAGACTTGGCAAAAATTACATTGGGTGAAGTAAACCAGGCCAAAGAAACATAGGTACCATGGTTTCCCTTAATTGCAATAACTAGTATATGTCTAGGACAAGCAGAAAAGCTCAAAAGCTATGTACACATGACTATGTAAGATGATGCTAAACAAAATGAGTTCCAAGATAGAGACACAAGTGGTTTTATCTTTCTTGTTGTTGTTTTTAATGTACTTATAAGGTACTATGTGATTTTTTTGTTTCTTTTGTATGTTCTTCCCCCATGGTATAACCTCTTTGTATTTGATTCCTGTGCCCTGAATCTTGTATATACATTTAGGGAGGGAAAGGGAAATAACAAAATGCTGAAATAAGGTTACAGGATGACCCATTGTAACAATGAGATGTGCAAGACACTATGTTGAAAATGAATTTTACAACTTTGGGGGGTGGGGAGGGAGAAGTTGGGGAAGTGGGGAGGGAAGGGATGGTGGGGGAAAAACAAAGGAGGAGGTAACAATGCTTGATAGGAAATGTACTTATTACCTTACTCATGTAACTGTAACCCCTCTGTTCAGTATTTTTGCAATAAAATATATACAAAAAATAAATAAAATAGGGTGTTCAGGTGCATACCATGGAAATAAAGTCAACTTACTTCACAAATGTTGAAATCAAGAAAATTAGAACTTTGAACAAAATTATATTTCATTCAGTACAAATGTTAGAGCAAAATTCCTACATCTAAACCTATATTCCAATTTTTATGTTATAAAACAATTTTTAAATGTTGTTACATGATATGGATACATGATTTGATTATAAGCAAAAAAATCTAGCAGGAATGGAATAATCTGGCACATTTTTTCTAAAATATTCTATTATTTTTTATGCCATTAGTAATTCTGGAACCTTGGATGAATTATTTTAAAATTTAAGTACAAAAAGTCTTACCCTCCATGAGGGATTCCTGAGAATGGAAGAGGAAGTGAAATAAGGAGAATGACACACTTTATCAAAATCACCTTTAAGTATTTATTATTTATTATTATGGTAATATCAAATTATAATAAATTATGCTAATGTGTCAGACCTGAAAACAGTTGTTGCATTATCTCAGTACGTCTTAGGGTAGGGTATAGAGGGAGAAAGTATTGGTGCATATTTTTAAATGTTCAATCCATGGACTTTCCTGGCTGGGCTGGCTTTGAACCGTGTTCCTCACATCTCAGCCTCCCGAGTAGCTAGAATTACAGGGATGAGGCACCTGCGGCTTCTTTTTCTCTTCTTGTAAAGTTCCCACTATGCAATGAATTCATTTACATATTCCTATCATTCTGCAGTTTCTGAAGCTCTTTTCATTTGAATTCACTTTTCATTGCTGTTCATTTTCATCATTTTATGAATTTTGATCCACAATTCATTTTGAGCTAAAAAATTTTATTTGGAATCTTTTATTGTTTGTGGAAGTTCGACATAGGGCCCTTTTCACAATACTGTTTATTTTCATCAACTCTTTCTCTTTCCTGTGAATTGATAATTTCATTTTTCATTTGTTTTATAACTAAATTTTTGTAAATAGTCAGTAGTTTAGATAATATGACAAATTGATACTCTGGAACTTTTTTGTTGATTTTTCTTTTTTATTATTTTTTATTGTAAAGGTGATGTACAGAGGGGTAACAGTTACATAAGTCAGGTAATAATTACATTTCTTTTTTTCCCCTCCTTGAATTTTTTATACATATATAGATTCACCTATATATTTGCTACTTTCTTGCATTATTTTAATTTTTACCTGTATTATGCATATTATGTTTGTTCATCTTATTTGTGTCTGCTGAACCTTTGTTCAGTTTTTCAAGGATGCAACCAAATTCTTGGCTGTGCTGCTCTCCTTTTGTAGCTTAGGGTCCTTTTTCAATACATCAATTCAATTACTTACAGTTTTAAGTCTACTTGGGACAAAATTTCTCATGAAAAGTTAGCTGTTAATTGTCATTTGTATGACATATATGAGAAACTGAGAGCTTCCCAATGTGTCCTGTAATTCTCTGGCAAGTAGTCTCCAGAGAAACTATGGCTATATTTTTTCATCAAGACAATAGGACTCTCTCTTTCTGTGTACACACATGCACATATAGTATACACACTTTCTAATTACTTCTAGATTTTCTATATAATCTTATATTGATATAGCATTGTAAATATTGATATAGCCCTATGTCTTTCAATGGAGTTATAACTTGTCAAATTATCATCAGAAGTTAAAAATGCCTTAAGTCAAAAATGCATTAACCTGCTTAATATCATAGTTAAGTCTGGTCTACCTTAAATATGCTCAGATTAATAGCTTATAGAAAACAACAAAGAGAGTATTATATCACTATTCTAGAGAAAGCTCAAAATTTGAAGTATGTTTTTTTCTCAGTATAGGTAGCTTTTATGCTGTCTTAAAAATTAAAATATTGTAAGTCAAATCATCATAGGTTAGGTTCCATCTACAGTTTTATTTCATGAGGGGATAGGCTAGATATGTTGACACACGAATGCAATGGACTATTGTATCCATAGGACACTTTTGCATTTTGAGAAATCTTGATAAAGAATGGTTTTGGTAAGCCCAATACTTTGGTTCCAAACGTGAATCAGTGAATTACTCCTCATAGCACTGACTTTTATTCTAACATAAAGGAAAATGAAATTTGGCATTTTTCCATAGCATCCCCTCAACAGAACATTTGGGGATATCCAGGGGGCTTTTGTAGACTCCTTATGTGAAAATTTAAAAGAAACTCATTGAACTGTTTCTTTCTCCTACTTAACCTTGAGAACTCATTTTATGCTTTTAAGAAAAAGCAAAAAGAAAGAATAAAACTGCTCATGAAACAGCCTCTTAAAAGTACATTTGCCTTGATTAGGGAGAATCATTTCCCACAGAAACTACTTCAATATCTTTAGAAAAGGTATATTAAAATATCTATTTCTAAAATCCCTGTCATCTCATAGGTGATAACTGGACATAGTCTGACTGCCTACATTATAATTTGATTTGCTTGAAGAGAACTTAGGATTCAGAATAAGGTTTAGAATAACTGGTGCACAAAACAAAACCTTATTTAGCAGAACTATTTATCTTTCATGATTCTCCAGAGAGACAGAATAAATAGATATATAGATGATATATAGAAAAGTGAGTAAGAGATAGATAGTAATACATTATCAATATATAAAAGAGAGGGAATTTATTACCATAATTGGCTCACACAACTCTAGAGGCTAAGAAATCCCACGTCATGCTATCTGCTCCTGGAAACTCTGGATATAATATCCATGTCTCAGTCAAATCAGAGTGCTTCAGAATTAGAGAAGTCACCAATGTAGTCCTCAATCCAAGGATGAAGTCCTGAGAATCTAGGGTTCCAGCTCTTTTGGAATAAGTCATGGAGTTTCATGTAAAGACAATCTGGATGTCTGGTGTTCAAGGTCGAAAGTACATCTCAGTTCCAGAAGACAGACAAGGAAGTAAGAGCCTCTTCTCTGCCTTTTTTCTTCCATTTGGCCCTAGAGGACTGGGGAGTCACTGCTTGCATGGAAGATGGATCTTTCTCACTGAATCACTGACTTACTCCCCAGTCTCTGCTGGAAACATCCTCATAGACACACTTAAAAGTAACTTTATTTCTAGAAGAATGTTAACTTAATTTCATTAAGTTGACACTTCAAATTAACCATAACAGAATATTATACCCTAATAAGAAGTGAGAATGAAATGAAGCACTTTCTCTTGGAGTACAAGTTGTCATAGTAAGAGAGCAGAATCCCTCAAGTATAATTCTTCCTTGTAAGACTAAAGCACTTCTGTGTGCAGAACCTATGTTTGATTAAGCTATGTAGTTATAGAGAGGTGCATAGTGCCAGGTACATGGAAGAGCTTAAATGGAAATCTTTGAGAGGAATTATTGTACAGATGCATAAATTTATCTAATTCACATACAAATGAACTAATAAATGAAATAAGGCTGAAAAGCTCAGGTCAAGAGGTGATCAGCATGATGAAAGTTGATCAACATTCCTCAAGAGCTTTGGTGAGAATAAAGAAAAGGATTTAAGTTTGTGAGAGAAAATGGAGAATGCTACAATTTACTGATATTTTGAGCATAGAAACATACAAAAACATTTAAAGTGACAAAGACAATAATAAAGTGACTCAGTTTCCAATATGAAGAATTTAATTGGAAACTAGTACAATTCTACTTCCCTGAGTACAAAGAGAGCCTAGATACTATGGAGAGACTCAGCACATAAATAAGGGTCAGATGACAGGCTGTCAGAGCTCATACAATTAATGACAGTTCCTCCTCATCCTTTATTACATCTCTGAACCATACAATCCACAGCTAGTATTTCAGCACTGAGCTATATATCTTTTGAATGACTTTTCAAGGATTGGAGAGAAAGTGAAAAACAAAAAGAGCAAGAGTAGCAGCTAGTTGTTTTTAAAGATATTAAAGATATGGTTAGATATATAATAGCTCATCCAAGCAATTTATAAAATCTAAATTTTTAAAAAACTGATTAAATTAGGATTACACCATCACCACCTAAGTCATCACTAAAAATCTTTCCATGACTTAGGCTAAAAAAGACTATTTTGACAGTATCATGATTCGAACTAAAGGATTCTTACTTGTTTGAGATTGTTTACTTGTTACTCTTCTAATGGAGACAAACCTTCAGTCTAGCCCTTGGCTGGAAGATGGAGTCTCAGACTTTTCTTCCTTATTGTCTTCAAATTCCAGTACGGTATCCTAGATTTTAGCCTTCTGCACATCTAGGATTGCAGACTTGAGCCACCGGCACTCAGTTAAATTAATGAATTTTTGTATTGGATCTCTAGATAATTTTTTTGAGGGGAGGGCAGGTTTTTCAGATTTGAAAGTATCTCAATGAACTTGACCTTACACAATATTACAATGAAAAATAGTTAAGTATTTGTATTTTAGAACGTTCTATTTTAATTCTGTTCAGGTATTGGTAAATTCATATTGTCTTTGAGTTACATATTTAGTTTCAAATTTAAATCTAAGCCCTTTACCTAAGCAAATTCGCTAGTAAACATGATAAAAGTGTGTGTTTGTGGATATGTATGTACTTATGTGTGTGTGAGTGTGTGCTTGTCGCCCATATTTTTGGTTAATTTCTGAAGTGGTTAGTCATTAGTGGCTCACACCTATAATCCTAGTTACTCTTCAGGCTGGGATCTGAGGATTGTAATTTGAGGCCATCAAGGGCAGGAAAGTTTGTGAGATTCATATCTCTAAAGAACCAGCAAAAAAGCTGAAAAGTGGAGCTGTGGTTTAAGTGAAGAAAGCTAGCCTTGAACAGAAAAGATAAGGGACATTGATCAGGCCCTGAGATCAAACCCCAGCAATAGCACTGAAAGAATGGGTTATAATAACAAAAGAAATTAACTGATAGAAACATGATGGTGCACAATTTATTAAATTTATTCCGTCAAATTAAGAAATTAAGGTCTTGAAAAAATGTGTTGTAAGAAGGAGCTTGACAGATAATTATTAAGGGAAGGGAGGAAGGGAGGAAGGAGGCAGGGAGAGAGGGAAGGAAAGATAAAAGGCGGAGAGAAACTCAGGCTTGGAAAATATTCTGACAGGCAGTTCCTGAATTCCTTAATCTTATTGAGGACATGATTATTGCAAAAAAATATTTTACTAGTAAACACATTTTAAAGACAAGGAGATAAATATGTTAACTTGTCAACATGTATGACAATTCATTTCACTCAGACTTAGCTCTCATTTAAGTATGATTTTGCCAATGATCCAAGAATTCCATATTTGAGTCCCATTAATCTATCTTCTTTGGAACATTTATTACTGGCAGAATTTTCAAGCAAACTATTGATATAACTATTCTAAAAATTGAAATCTCCCTACTATATATAATTAATTAGAAGCCAATATGTAATATATTTAAAGAAATTAATCTTTGTGAAAATAAAAACATGGCCTGACAGAAATTCTTGACATTGTGATCAGTATCTTGTATAATCTTTATTTCATTATTTCAGGATTTTTGAAAAGGGAGAATATTTTACTATGTCACATTTTATATATGTTAGTGTAGTTGGTTATTCAACAAGTATGATTATAAACACACAAACACAAATATCCTGATTATTAAAAATTAATTTAAAAGACTGTTTACTTGACTCCGGATTTAAAGTAGAGCTCTGCAATTCCTAGAGGTAAATTACTCCCTTCCTCAATTTCAAACTTCCTGAAAATAAGCACTTATCTTTACAATACTTACTCCCAACAGAAAATAACCTTATTTTTAGAAAATATTCAGTAATTATTGAATTAGGATGAAGTGAAATAAGATGAGCTTAGTGGAAGTAGTGCAATTAATTAAAATCAAATTGAAAACAAATGAGGAGATGAGTTACACCCTGAGAAAATGTTTCACTTCTTTCCTTCTTCTCTTACATCTAAATTGCATCTGTCAAGTGTTCTTTAGACACCATTTCTTCTGGCCTACCCATTTCCAATTTGAGTGGGCAGCATTTGAAGAGGATGATCTCATTCTTTTTGCTATGATAATATTCATTTAATTTCTTCATTTTTTAGGCTTAGCTCCTCATATACTCCTATTTTCTTACTGGAAAGTAACCTGCTCTTGACAGATAGTACATGCTGAATCCTGTAAACTACAGTGACGATTTCCAAATCCCAACTCTTCCTGCAAAAGACATTGAATATTTGCCTTGAGACAATTGCTAGTTGCATTGGCTGTGTCTTCTATAAAATGTAGAAAATAGAGGCACCTACAAACTAGATTGTTCTGAAAATCAACTTTGTTGTGTGTGGCATACTATCTATAAACTCTATAAACTATAAACTCTGTATTGAATATCTATTATCCATCTAATGTGTGCCATGGATTTTTGTAGTTTCTTTTGGGAGGTGGCTGGGGGTATGTAAAGTTGGCCCAGTTGTCTGGACCATTGGGCCCATATTTATGCCGTGCAATTTTATCAGTCTGTATTTTGTGAGTGCAAAAGTAGTTGAAATACACAAGACACTGGTAGATCAAAGTAATTACATGTGTGAAGGGTTTAATGGAAGTAACTACAATCAGGGGTGAAGCTTGTAAGTTGAAGTTCTAATTGGAAAAGGGAAACAAAATCAAATTTTATTTGGCTGAGCTGAGTACAATGTATAGATGAGAAAAATACCAGTCATTCAAAGTTCAAGAAAAGCAGCAATCCGAATATGGAGACCAGCATATTAAAGTAAATATTGCATGAACTTGAAACATAGTGAATAAGAAGCATGTATTTGAGGGGAGGACAGTGGGAGCAAAACAATTTGAGACAATGGTAAATAAAGGCAAAGATTGAAGTACATAAAAACTTTGACTGTAGGCAAGGAGGGCGGGGAAAGTGTAGTTGTGGAGATGGGAGGGCAGGTATGGTAGAGGAAAAACAAAGGAGGAGGCAACAATGCTTTATAAGAAATATACTCATTACCTTGTTCATGTAATTGTAACTCCTCTGTACAGTGTTTCCTCTGTACAGTGTTTTCACAGTAAAAAACTTATTTAAAAAAAAGAACAAAAATAGAGTTGGATAATTGTTCAATGTAAGATCAAGGAAGATGCAACCAAGCAAACCAATGTTTTTTTGTTTTTGTTTTTGTTTTTTTACAGTGAAAGCAGGGGTTATACTGTGGGGGAGGGACATACAAGGCAACAAAGAAATAATCTTATAAATGCGTTAGAAACAATCGCTTGAAAGAAAGAAAACATTTGAATACATATCTTAGGGTTCATTTCCCTAACATCACCTTATCTGACCTTTTCTGCTTGACTCAGACATATACTAGATATTGCAAATAAGGGAACCCATGGACCAATGTGTTTTTTAAGGGAATTAATGACATAATGACATAAATATGTCCAGATTAACCTATGAGAGGAAAAACTGAAAAGGCATAGAAATGAGTATGGAATAAAAAGAGACATGCAGGTAATTTTATATGTTCATAATTACCATGAACAAATTCAACCTGTTGCAAAAGCATGCATGCAATGGATCCATTTCTATAAAATTATACATTTCCAAAGTTAAATAAAATATAGGAAAATTCAGTGAACAAATGGAATAAAAATGCTCATGCTGCTAAGTGCCAGTGTCTCACACCTGGTATCCTAGCTTTTAAGAGGCTGAGAGCTTAGGACTGGAAGCATGAAACCACCTGGGCAGACAAATTAGTGAAATCTTCATCTTTAATTAACAAGCCAAAGGTCAGAAGTGGATGTGTGGCTCAAATGGGAGAGCACCAGCCCTGACTGGAAAAGCTAAAGGAGATAAAGAGGTCCTAAGTTCAAGCCTGGTACTGGTGCACACACACTCAAAAGTGCTCATGTCACCCCTCCTAAGTCTTGTCTTGCACAGACAACAGGAATGCAAAATTTGCATTGAAGGAATCAGGGACCTCTTCACTGGACAGAGGACTAAAGGATCAGGAGTGAATCTCTCTACTCTAGAAATTTTAAGATCCTGGACTAGGGGCTAATATTCCATATATAAAATGTGTAACAATACCAAAATGGATTCAGTGTCTTACATATGTGACATTTTGTAGAAACTAACCAAATTCCTAGGAATCTTTAGTTCAGGAATGGTATGGTGTAAGCTTAGGAAACCCTTTTCATGAATATGCTACAACAGTAAATGACTCTGGATGGCAGGAAAAAAAACTTTGACTATGCAAGAATCCTAGTTTTCATTCTAAGGGGAAGGAAAATAAATCAAATGATGCTTATTGAAAGGAACTACAAAAATGGAAAAAAGAGGATTTTTATTGTACTGTTTGTGTTTTCCTTCCTTCCTTCCTTCCTTCCTTCCTTCCTTCCTTCCTTCCTTCCTTCCTTCCTTCCTTCCTTTCTTTCTTTCTTTCTTTCTTTCCTTCCTTCTTCCTTCCACTTTTGTCCCTATTTTTTTTTGTTTCTGTACCCTTTGTCTTATATATAAGTTTATCTGATTTGGGGAAGAGAAGGAAAAGCACAGGAAAGATAGGAAAAAGGGTGAACCAATTCAGCAGTGATACTTACTAGACACTATGTTGGAATGAGCTATATAACTTAAGGTGAGGAGGAGGCTGGGAAGGGAAAAACTGGGAGAAAATGAGGAAAGGGGTGACACTGTTCAAAAAGAAATGTACTCATTATCTGACTTAGGTAATTGTAACCCCTCTCTTTATCACTTTACGATAAAAAAAGAGTTTTAATGATACAATATGTAAGGCATCTAAGAATGTTGTATAGAATATACATTGAAAGAATGCATCAAGCAAGAGCAACAATGCATTTGAAGATGATACAGTAACTGTAGGGATGGATAATAACAGACCCTTGATAAGAGTGTGTGATGAAGGAGAATATCAGTGACATGCTAGATGGCACATGTGGGTCAGAAGTTATACGCCAAGGTCTGGCTTGTGGCTTCAAACAGGAGACTAATACAGAATTTTTGATCTATTGATAGAAGTAATCCAACAAAACAAAAAATAATGGTGCAGAACAGAAAATGTCAGGTCAAAGAAATCCATCTTTCTGATTAATGTCCCGTAGGAACACAGCACATCGACAACATTCCTAGTACTAAACGTGTGGTTATTAAAACCTTTATCAGTGCTCAACAAGACACCAGGCTCAGAATAAGAATGACAGGTACCCAGGGAGCAAGATAGGGCTGTCAGGCTCAGGCACGCCAGGAGAAGAACAGAGAAAGCAAAGAATAACCTGTGCCAGAAAAAGATGACAAGAGCTTGGACTTCTCTGCACTTTCTCCCTTGGAATGATTGTCACAGTATGAGCCTGCTATGTGAGCCACATAAACAAAATGACTTTGCTTCAAATTGTTCCAGGGAGAAACATTGAACGCACTTATCGCTTAGTCAAGAAGATGCAGACTAGCACTCTAACCCCTGACTATTAGCTCATGACTCTTCAACTGCTCCTAATAATTCTTCCTTCTTCACTAATTATAAAAAGCAGCCTTCCTTCCCCACTGTGCATATTTGATATAACCTCATGCCCACTGTTGGATCAGTTAACAATAAATTCTTGAAGATACAACTAAAGAAAAAGTGTCTCCTAAATATTTGACTCTTCAATAATTGAGATGCAATCAGAATCGGTCCTGAACCAAAGCCATTTTCAGGGCACAGCATTGCAGAATGATAGACAAATGATGTATTACATCCAGGTATGGCTCTGCTTATACTGTTAATAAGAAGAAAACTTCAGTGAAAGTCAGTAGATCACTCAGCCTTGATAGTGACTATGCATTGCAAAGAACAGCTTTCCATGGTGTATAGATTGGGCTCTGAAGCACAAAGTATTCCTTCTGTGTCACATTTCAGTCATATATAATTTTAAGTGCATGACATATTCTAGAATGAGACAAGGAAAAGTCATCTCCCATGGCTTGTGGAACACTCATATATCGCCTTAGCTGTTCCCATATTCACATCATTTTATTTCCTGATGTGTGAAGCACATCACACAAGAGTAATTACCACTACTAGTGATTTGCCCTCCTGTGTCCTCTGACTATAACTATTTTATGTATCTAATTCAGGAAAACTGTCATCAGCTCCCTGATGAATGATCACATTGTAAAATGGATTATTCTCAAAAATTTGTCAAACTAGCAGTTCACATGGGTATCATAGACCCTGGCCTATCATGGAAACAATTCAGAATAAAGAAATGACTCAGAGTGATTTGTACCCATTGTCTAAGAACCAAGTATTCCCCAACACACACACAAATCTGGTGCTGTGCTTCACTGATTGTCCCAAGGGGAAGGAAGATGCTATGAAGTTACCACTTGACAGCCATCAAAAAGCCATGCTTCTGCTGTAGAAGTTTTTGGCTTTTAATGGTAATTTTTGAACACCTTGTTCAGTGACTGGCAGCCAGAAAATGATCTTTAAAACCCATGTGCCAGATTTCCCACACCCACAGAGTGACTGAATTCAGTTATCATCAATGCCACACCCAAAGATTCTTATTTTTAACATTGAAAGAACTGAATCTTTAGTAAAACAGTGTATCCAATATTCTCCCAAAATGAAGGGTAGAGTTTGCAGACTAAACATAACTCAATTGGTGTTTATCATGAGAGAAACCAGATTTTCATCTATATACATCATTGCAATGATTCAGAACATAAGAAACACAAATTCTTATATAAATCTAAATAGAAAAATTAGATAACATTTGAGATAAACAAACTGGTCATATACTCTATCTCTTAAATTAGAATTCTATAACTTTGGATAATCATTAAAGTTTTTTTTGTTTGTTTTTGTTTTTATAATTTAATTTTATTGTCAATGTGATGTACAGAGGGGTTACAGTTACTTATATACAATGTCACATTAAGTGAAGTACGCTAGACCTAAAGAAACATAGGTCCCATGGTTTCCCTTATTTGTAATAATTAGTATTTGTAATAATTAGCATGTCTAGAATAATCTTAGAAGTTGAGCAAAGAAGTTCAATAGGTATGTACATATGACCATATAAGATGACGCTAAACGAAATGAACTCCAAGACCTGGACACAAGAGGTTTTCCTTTGTTGTTGTTGCTTTTAATGTACTATGTGATTTTTTTGTTTCTTTTGTGTGTTCTTCTCCCTATGGTATATCCCCATTATCACTGTATTTGATTGTATTTGGTACCTGGTATCGTATATATGTTTATTTGAATTAGGGAAGGGAAGGGGAACAACAGAATGGTGAGACAAAGGACAAAGGGAGAACCAAAGCAACAGCGATATACACAAGATAATATGTTGGAAATGATCTGTACAACTTGGTGGTGGGGAGGAGGGAGGGAAAGTAAGAGAAGAATGAGGGAAGGGGTAACAATTTTGACAAGAAATGTACTTATTACCTTATGTAATTGTAACCCCTCTGAACATCACCTTGACAATAAAAAAAAGAAAACTTTAATGATGGGGATAACAATGTTCAACAAAAATGTACTCATTACCTTATATAGGTAACTCTAACCCCTCTGTACATCACCAAAGATTCTTAATAGGGGCTTTCTGGAAAAGTTTTGTCCTCTTAATAAGAGACAGAAGCATGTATCCATGTTTTCTGTCACATCACAAATGTCTCAAATCTGTGAAATAGTTTATGAGAACAACTTGTGATTTACTCAAGACTGTCTTAAGACTCAAGAAAAAGCCAATGTTATCTAACTACAGAGATTTCAAAATGAGAAGAACTTGCGATTAAAATTCAGAAGTAACATATACAATCTCTTGCATTTTGAATATGTTTCTTAAACATACTGTATCTCAATTTTCTTACCACTAAAAATTTAGTTTTCCTCATTTATTATTCAGATTTTATTCTTAATATATTACTTCAGGAAGTTCAAAATGTAATTCCAAATTTTGAGCTAGCTTCAGATTAATGAAAGAAGCTTTACTTAGAGTAGCTGTAATATACGTGTGTGTGTGTGTGTGTGTGTATCTGAAATTAGCTTACTAGCATATAATTCTTCATCTATATTTGTAGTTTATGCAGCGTCATCTTTGTTGAATTATATTTGAAATTATTCCCCAAGTTTAAAGGTTTTAACAGTTTTTTTTATTATATAAGGAAACTTTGAGAACTTAGAAATTTATTTTTCTTTAGGATTTTATGATAGAATAATCAATAAATTAATCCCCAAAAACATATCCCCAAAGAAACAGCTACCCCATTAATAAGAGGGCTAAAGAATCATTCATTTTCTTGAAAGACTATGTAGTTTACTTGTCTACTCATTCACATCCTCAAACCTGGAGTGAATCTTTTTCTTTTTCTTAATTTCCCAAGATGATCATCAAATTCTATCAGTCTTCTGTCAGCAAAGGAAGCCTTCAATTTTGCAAAGTAATTTGGATCAATTTAATCCTATCAAAGAATGACTTTTAGCTTTGGTAAGTATGTCTAGGTATAGCCTTTAGACTGACGAGAGTTCATTTATCCACACAATTGAATCATTAATTAGCATTCTGAATTTGTCCCTGATGTAACTCGTGCGACTTTACATTCTGGTTGGAAACATGAACTAAAGCTAGCCTTGTATGCTGCAGAGATTTTCTCCAGATGCTATTTGTTGGTTCTTTCCCTAAATCAGAAATTTTCACACTTGTTTCAGCTAAACAAAGGCTCAGATAAGACTTAAGGTGATTCTTCCAGAGTATTGAAGCTTTCCACATTGTTTACTCTTCTGCTTAAGATTTCTTTGCCTTGACCTTTTGAACGATGTACTCTGTTTCTACAATCTAGAGCAACTACAGACTTAAGCTCAATTATCCTGCCTGTGTCTTGGCATAGAAGTTCCCTCTAGATCCTAAATCAATGTAACCACAGGTCTTGTATTATGAAACACTGCGTATATTATTGTTTTTTAAATGTCTATTATGTATTTTGGGGTATTTTAGTCTCCTGTTTTAGTGGAAAGGTAAATATGTCTTTGTTGCTAACTTATGTCTAAAGATAGAAGCCTCAAGTATGGAGTATAAGTGATATTTATATTAAGTGGTTATGTATTTTGGATTTTAAGACAGAGTTTGATACCATCAGATTGTTTTGTGCATCAAGTTTATTAGAAAATAATGGATTAAATGACTCAATAGATTAAAAAGGAGGCCAGTGAGGAAGAAGCCCATTGATGCTAATTAGGCTACATATAGATAGAGTAATTACTTGGGACAGGTTTTTTGTAGTGGGTATCATAAAAAGAATTTGGGGGGGGGATGTTGGAAATTGATCTCAAAGATTAGGCTGAATTCTTAAATAGAAAGAATAAGGATAATTGGCAGAAATATATAATAATTGGGATAATAAAATGGTGAATGATAAAACCATTTATTGAACTGAAGAGGACAATGGTGGACATTGTGCTTGGAAGAATTGAATTTTTATCATAATTTTATTCTTCTAACTGTAAACTTCACATTTTAAATCATCTTATATTTTAATCATTTATTTATTTTTATTGGCTAGTTAAAATTTTATTATTAACTTAGTTATTAGTGGTAGTATTAAAAAAAGAGTTGCCCTCCAACAAAGCAGTGTATGAATACAATGCATTTTGGTTGATTTCATCCCTTTCAACATTCTTACCAATCTCTCTTCCCTCTACCTCATCTTTTAGTCTTCTTAATTTTAGAGGCTATACATTTTTTATCAATGTTGTATTTAATCTTAGTTTTGTTATTTCTTTTTTCTACTCATCAATTTTTCTGGTCCATTTTCTCTCTCCTATTGCCTTTTGCTACACACACACACACACACACACACACACACACACTTGTATGTGTCACTTGTATGTGTGTATTCTTTATCCATTCTACTCTTTTTGACATTTTATCTTTCATTTATATTCCACTAGACCTTATCCCTTTAAACTTGTATTCCCCATCAAAAGTTAATCATTTTGTACAGCTGGTAGAGAGGTTTCTGCAACACACATCTGAACATGTTGATGCTACATAGAATTCTCCCATTGTTTCTGATGCCTCAGGACAAAATTCATTTCTACAGTTTTTCATATGTCAGATCTTTGCTTTGCTACATATTTCATTCCAATGCCTCTACTAGAGCAAAACCTTTCAATTACTTTTATAAAGTTACATGACTAGGATGTTGTATTTTCTTTATTGTTTTGACATGTTCTTGTTATAACAAAAGCTTCATACTCAACAAATTTTTTCATGTCCAAAGAGAGAAACTTAGTTCCTAATAAATCCACAAACTATGCCTTTTATGTTACCTGTTCGTACCAAATACAGAAGATGAATGTATTTAAACATTTTCATCTAAAGTTCAGAAGTCAATTCATAAGTAAACTAATTATAATTAAGGAGTTAAACGACTATAATAAATCTCTCCCTAAATATTTCTTCTTTATGTGTCAATGTATTTGTCTAGGAAATCTTAATACTACTG
Source organism: Dipodomys spectabilis (assembly GCF_019054845.1). NCBI lineage: Eukaryota > Metazoa > Chordata > Mammalia > Rodentia > Heteromyidae > Dipodomys > Dipodomys spectabilis. The sequence goes on from NW_024870814.1 coordinate 4,975,393, forward strand.
CTTACAGTTTTCTCATAAAGAGCAATCTCATAAGTGGGGTACTAAGGAAAGCGTCCTAAGAAAACTGTAGGTATATATTTTTGCCTGTTGTGAGGTTTGAGCTCTGATCCTGAGCACTGTCCCTGAGCTTCTTTTGCTCAAGGCTAGCTGTCTACTACTTGAGCCACAGCACCACTGCTGGCTTTTTCTGAATAGTTTATTGAAGATAAATGTTTCACGGACTTTACTGCCAGTTCTAGCTTCAAATGTATTACTCATATCTCAGCCTCTGGAGCAGCTAGGATTACAGGTGTGAGCCACTAGTGCTTGGCTGTTTTACATTTTTATATTAGCCATTTTATTCAAAATGAATTCACTTTATCTTTAAAATAGAATGCCAGATTTAAAGTCTTCTCAATCTCTACTTTTTAACCAAGTTATACAAATGGACAGTATGTTATAACACTTTCTCTTTTACATAATTCTTTATGAAGTGTGATATGTAAGGGAAAATCAGGTTGAGCAACATTGAAGTAAATTGAATATGGCTGGCTTTTTGTTTTGTTTTGCTTTTGCTTTTGTTTTTGGTGGTAGTAGGTTTTGATGTCATGTCCTCTTGCTTTCCCACTTGAGCCCCTAATATGTATCTTGATTTTGAAAACAGAAACTTTCCAATACAAATTTCAAACAAGAACTATAAAAAGCAATATAGTTGGAGACTTTGGCCATAAAGAACAAAATGTTGTTTATAATAATAAAATAGAGGAAATCATGGCTTTATCTCAGAGCTTATAATTTTGTTTTTCCATATCCTCAATGCTTTTGAATCTACATTAGCTTTTATTATAGTAAATCAATATGTTGAAGCCAATGAAAAGGAAATGTGACTCAAATTCATTGTGTTATTGGTTGTACCTGATGCCTTTTTATTTGGAAGTGTGTACATTTTACTTGATGTGCAATATACAGGGATGATGTCTATAGTTTAAAAAATAAAATTTGAGTTTATTACAGATAATAAATGACCAGCTTTTGATTATTGTAGTCTTTGTTTCCATCCTTTCTGCATAACCAAGTCAGCCTTCTCTATTGTCACTACTATATCCCAGTGATATCCCTGCCATGTATTGAAATGAAGAGAATTGAGATTTTTGTTGTATATGTTACTTAGAGTTCATGAAAGATAAACATTTCTTTTTGTATCCTTCCCTATACCAATAATCCCCTCAGATATGGAGTTACACACACACACACACACACACATAATGGAAAGGAATTGAACATTTCCCTAAACAAGATCCAGTATTGTGACAGTCCTCACACTTCTCTCTTTCTGTGTGGGTGCATTGCCTACAGGTACCGAACACTTAACTTCACAGAGAAGACAAAAGTTAATGGTTAAAAGTGAGAGGGGAAAAAAGTGGGATAATTTTTACGAGCATTCTTAGGGACATCCTTTTCACCTGGGTATGACTATGGGTCCCTGAAGGTAAAACTGGAATTCACCTTCCAATTGAATAGCTATTCAAATAATCAGCTGAATAACCATGCCACGATTGACCTGTCAAAGCACTTGCTTTTTCTCCCTGGAATGAGTTAATTAGAAACTCCTTTATTTTTCTTGGCTTAAATCCCTTCAGTGTGCTGCCAGAAAGTCCTGTATCAGCTATAGTATACATAGGCTGCTTGCAAACATTTCCAAGCAGACTGAACAACCCTCAAAGCCCTGTAGCCAAAATCTATTTGGTTTCCACTAGTTATTCTCTATAAACATCATCCCTGGTAAGAATATTGGATGGGACTTAAACTCTCACATTAAGTCTAAGTATTTATGGTGTCCAGCAGTTAGAAGTAAGTAAATCATAGCTAGAGTATGTCTCACTCTCAGCAAGCCTACAAGGAAATCCAAATTATCAGTGCTCTCGGTAATCATGAAAATTACAAGGTGATTTGAACTGACTTTAGTTTTATATTTTATTTATTTGTATTGTAAAAATGGTGTACAGAGGGTTTCAGTTACATAGGTCAGGTAATGAGTACATTTCTTTTTGAACAGTATCATCTCTTTCCTTGTTTTCTCCCAATTTTTAAAAATTGATTTTAATAACCACTTCTTAACTTCTAGCTAAGGTCGTTTGAAGGCTTCTTACTCACATTTGAAATTCTGGGACTAGAAATATGAAAGTTTCTTTTCGGTGTTTATATTACTTTGTGTAATTTGGACACTGTCCATGTACATTACCCTCCATCTCAAAGTTCTGTTTCTTTGTGGAGCAAATGCCTACATTTATTGAGGCTTTTTCTACGTGCATAACATGGTTAAATTTTGGCATATACAAACACAATTATTTGTTGTCTAGCTTTTCCCAACCAGTTCCAAATTAACCAAAATGTAATTATAAATATTTCCAAATTCTTTAGGCACTTATTTATGAGAAATCAAATCGCTTGGATCCCAAAATCAACTAACCTATACACTATATATTGATATTTATTGGTGTTCCCAAACATTCATTTTGCTTGTGGATATAAAATTGAGATGCATTGTATGGTTGTTACTAAATTGCGATTTCAAAGTCAGATTATCCCCCACCAATCTGTCTTCCACTCTCCATCCTTCAGTGTGTCTTAAAAACACAAAATGTCTTAAAATTGAATAAATGTTTGAATTGAACTTTTAGGGGAAACCTGTGATGTTGTTCTTGAGATTACCATACTTAGCTTCTAAGTATAGTTAAAAATTTTGGCTGGATAAAAGAAATGCAAATCAAAACAACATTGAGATACCACCTCACCCCAGTTAGAATGGCAAAAATCAAGAACTCTAACAACAACAGATGCTGGAGGGGATGTGGACAGAAGGGAACCTTACTTCATTGTTGGTGGGAATGTAAACTTGTTCAACCACTTTGGAAAGCAGTATGGAGGTTCCTCAAAAGACTTCACATAGAGTTCTCCTACGACCCAGCAATCCCACTTTTGGGCATTTACCCAAATGTTTACAAACAAGACCACACTAAAGCTACCAGCACAACTATGGTCATTGCAGCATTATTTACCATAGCTAAGATATGGAACCAACCAAGATGCCCCTCAGTAGATGAATGGATCAAGAAAATGTGGTATATATACACAATGGAATTCTATGTCTCCATCAGAAAGAATGACATTGCCCCATTTGTTAGGAAATGGAAAGACTTGGAAAAAATTATATTAAGTGAAGTAAGCCAGGCCCAAAGAAACATAGGTCCCACAGTTTCCCTTATTTGCAATATCTAGTATATGTATGAGTCAAGCAAAAAAGGTCAGATAAGTTGATGTTAAGAAAATGAACCCTTAGATATGTATATATATATGTTTTTTTCTTTCATTCATTTGTTTCTAACTCATTTATAAGATTATTTCTTTGTTGCTTTGTATGTCCTTCCCCCACAGTATAACCCCTGCTTTCACTGCATTTGATGTCGGTATAATTTGTGGAGGAGAAGGGGAAAAACAAGTCGTTTAAGGATACAGGTGGACCTGTTACAACTATGAGAAGTACAAGTTGTCATGTCGAAAACGAACTTTACAACTTTGGTGTGTGTGGGGGGATTAGGTGGGGGGGCGGGGGGGAGGCTGGGAAGGGATGTGAAGGGTAAACAAAGGAGGAGGCTGCAATGCTTGATAAGAAATGTACTCATTATCTTACCCATGTAATTGTATCCCCTCTGTACAGTATGTTCACAAAAAAATAAAAATAAAAATAAAAAAATAAAAGAACAAATAAATGAATCAATTTAAATAAAAAAATTTTGGCTGGATGTCAATGGTTCTTGTCCATAATTTTTATGATTAATTAGATAAGGAAGCTGCAATCGTAGGATCACTATTTGAGTCCAAACCCAGCAAGACATTAAGCAGAACTCTTCTTGAACAATAGGTGAATACAGTGGCATGCATGTTCTTATCATCCTAACTTCCTGGAAAAATATACTTTAGGAATGGAAGCTGGATGGGAAGTTACACCCTACCAAAAATAACTAGAGAAAAAGAGCCTGGAAGCATAGCTTAATGATAGAGAGCCCACCATTTTATTTTATTTTATTTGAGCCCACCATTTTAAAGTGTGAGGTCCAGAGTTCTAACTCCAGTACTGCCCTCCCCCAAAATCATTTTGTACTACTTTAAAGATAATTCTAACTTTCACAGTCTATTCTTAAAAATATTTGAGAATTCTGAGATATGGACATTTGCTGTTGTATTTCTTTATATCAGCAAGTTGGGAGAGTCCTTGTTGCCTCTTGCATTGAGACTGCATTAAGTTGCATGTGAAAGAAATCCCCATTAAAAAGGATTCTTTTTTGCTGTCTTTAAAAGCCAGCATGAAGCTACTATAGCTGTCCTGTCTGCATCAGAATGGTTCTGGCACACGTGTACAATTATTCGAAAGTCCAACACAAACCAAGTTTCAGGTGTAGATCAAATCCAGACTTCAGGATCCAAATTTCTAAATTCACTTAACCTTCCCATTTTGAACACAGGACGGCAGCTACAATTGGTTCTCATTCACAAAAGGTAACAGAAGATGAATGGCATGAGGAAGCAAGGGGAGCTTACTAGTCTTATTAGTGAGAATTGTGTCATGACCATCCTTAAAGCAAACCTTTGGCTGGCCAGCTAAAGTTTTAGCTGAAAGAAAAGAAGCTAGATAGCATGCAGAATATACCATCTGAAATTACTTCTCATGTTTCTTTTACTGATTAATTTCAGACCCTCTTTTAAGACTATTTCTCTTCCCATCATCTTTATTAGCTCCAACCCAATAAACAGAAATCTAGCTGAAAATATGCTCAGCTGAAACTATGAATCATTTTTTTTAGTCATTTTTCTTTTCTGATACTGGGGATCAAACCCAGGATGTTGCACTTGGTAGTCAAGCCTTTTGCCACTGAGCTATATCCTAGCTCCCCCTACCATTTTTTGTATAAAAGGATGGATAGCTCATAAAATGATAACAAGGCCTAAATTGTAGAACAAGAGCCAGAGGAATCTAAGCAAATGACAATAATAACAAAAAAAAAGAACCAGCTTGGAGAACATTGGGGCTTTCCTCTGACACTGGAGATATGTACCCAGCTAGATTTTAGTGTGGCTACAAACTAGGAATTGGTATTTCTCTTACATACTTTGGAAACTAGGAAGTGCATTGGGGTATCTATTCTGGCCTCAACAGTCCATGTTGGGATGTGAGAAGCAGATGACTTCTCCCTTTAGTTGAAAGATTTCAGAATTAACCACACTCAGAAAGTTTCATGCTCAAGGAACTGCACCTAAAAAATCTATTCAAATCAGAGTCTGATTTAAATGATATTCTAACTGGATCTTTGGGGAATAAGGGTGAGCATTATATGGAGAAGGAAATTAAGACACTCTGAGTGAACAGTGGCATGTCACCTGATCTAGTTTTCAAAAAATGGTGACACTAGTATTTCTAATTCCTTAAGTCTTTTTGCAATGGAATTTATATAATCCACATTCAAAATCTGAGTTTATGTTTTACCCCTTGAGAGTGGGTAAAATATGGAATTGCTTTAACTAATAGAAGATAGCAGATGTTGCAATGAGTTATACTCTTAACAATAAGTTGAGTTCTATTCTCAAAAAAGGATGTACTGAACTCTTAATCACAAGTAAGTCAGAATATGACCAGATAGATAGATAGATATTAGATATGGAGACTTGACCCATGTAATGGAGCTATAAGAAAAGGCTCTAGTTCTACTTCAATAAGACTAGTGTCCTTGTTTAAATAGTAGAGAGATGAGGACATGCAGGTAGGAAGACTACAAATGTGAGTGATGTGTCTGCAAGCCAAGGAATGCCTATGGTTATGAGAAGCTAAGAGAGAGGCATGAAGCAGCATATTCTGAAGTATTCCAGTCTACCTAATACCTTGAAGAACTTACAGACATTTTTTCTCTCTCTAAGTCACTTGAGGTGTGGGGAAGCTAATAGAAGTTAACTCAGCATCTTCTTACTCTGTTCATTTTGAGGATCCTGCTTCCCTGAACCACACTACTTGCCCTGTAGCCATTGTTAAAAAAAATTGTTAAAAGCATCAATGGAAGCTGGAAGTAGTAGACCATGATTGTAGTCTCATTTACCCAGGAAGAGGCAGGAAGATCATTTGAGTCAAACATTTTTGGACTATTTTGGACAATGTAACAAGACCTTGTCTCTTAATAAAGCCACAGTTAAGCTCCCTTCTGATAACATGTCCACTGCTATCCATGGCCTGAGACCTCTTGGATGTCCAGAACCATTGAGACTTCAGATAATTACAGTCACCACCTGACTACAACGAGCTGAGAGATTCCAAGTAAAGACCATGTAACTATGACTATTCAACCCACAAAATGTTGAGATACAATTTTCAACAAACCTTTAATGAAGCCACCACATCTTCCAGAATTTTATAATAATGAGAACTGTAGGTTTGCCTTTATACTTTTACAAGTTTTCCAACTCTAATTTGCAAAAAGCATTGCTTGCTCACACATATACACAATCTTATTTATTGATGCAGATTGTGTTGGAGGGCATTGATAGAGCAACATTGTCCCCTAATTTTTAATCAGAGACATTTCAGCTACGATTTTCAACTATGTAAATTTCAATTATTTTGAATATTGCAGTTTGAAGAGAAGATCTAGCTTGAATAGAGTAAATAATTGCAAACAAGTTAGTAACAATTAAATCTCAACTACCCTTTCAATATAAAAAAATGTATTACAATGCCTATAAAAAGCATCCATCAGTATTACAACATCACTATGCTGTCTTTCAGCATTTTACTATGTGACCAAAACAATTCACTGGCATGATCAGGGCCATAACATACATTTTTCCTTTGCCGAATAAACTGGTCTCCTTTCCCTGTTTCCACATTCTTGTTAAGCTATGCCTTAATTGCAACATGCATCAGCCTGCCATGCCAGATTTGTTCAGTTTAATCTTCCCTTGGACTGAAATTACCATCACATCATTTACACTAATCGATATTTACTCACATTATCTGTGATGAGTTCTTGATCCACGTAAGTTACCAGAGCAAGGTGAGTACTGCTTTGGCATTTAAAGGGAAAATAAATTAAGCATTCTCTGTTTGCAAAACTATAAATTAAAATGGCACATGAGAAATTTAGTGTATTCTAAATCAAGAGAGGATCAAAATCTATACTGCAATTTTATTTCCATTACTACTTCCGATACTTTTTTCCCTGTTGGCTCACTGTAGGAATTATTCTCCCAGCTCATGCATGCATTGGGTTTGCAAATTCATACTAAAAGTTCTACACTCCTTGAATTTTACAGAGTAATTTAATGTATCATCTACAAATCTTAAGATTTCATACACAAAACTTTACACATTAATAGTGCAGAAGATATTTTTGCATGGGTACCTTTATTTATGCTAATTTTCTGAATTAAGTATTTTCTCTATCCTCCAATATCTGATTACCCAAAAACCATACTCACCTTGAAAATAATCCCTAAAGTGTCAAGCAAATCATTTTTACTTAAATGAATTTCATCATCTATGAAATAACAGTTTGTACTTATCTCCTATTTTGATGATCCCTGAATTTACTGTAAATTTTTACTATTCACTTTATTTGTATTACAAAACATAAATTTAGAAAAATAAGATCCTAGGAAGACATTACTCAAAAGAGATAGTCTTGGGTCAAGGGGAAAGCAGTAGACAAATGAAGAGAAGATGGGGAGAATACAGTCAAGAATTCAATGTATTTCCCACAAAAGAAGAAGAGTGAGGGAAAGCGTGGGGTGAGGAAGGGATGAATGAGAATGTTGAAAAGGGTGACCTTGATCAAGACATATAGTTGTCATAAACTGCTTTGTTAAATGGCAATTCCTTTGAACAACTAAAGATAATAATATATATACATATATATACAAAAAGAAGTCTTTATATATACTTATTTTATAAGTATATTTTTATTATTATACATTTTATTATTTTTATATCATATATATGCATATTAGAAATCTAAATATGTATATTAGAGATCAAAATGTTAGATTTCTTTGTTTGCTTGCTTGCTCACTTGCTTATTTGTAAGACAGTCTTTGGCTATGTAACCCAGTTTGATCTCCCACTCTATCACGATGTTCCTGCCTCGTGCTTCAAAGTTCCTGGATTACCATTATACCCTTGACCATGTTTGAGATCTTAATAAGGACCTAGTTGACTTTGGGCTTTCTAGTGTTATTCATACAATAAACTCTCAGTACATTTTTTTTTTAACTGATGAGTAACTAAGTGATAGTTTTGAATGAATTGCTTCTTTTACCTGGAGCTTTTTAAGTCAATAATTTAGAAATACCAAAACTTTAATAGTCAGTAGAATGTGTATCAAGAAGATAAAAGAAAAAAGAAACTAGAAAGCAACTAACAGAAATGAACGTATTTATAAAATAAACCTGAAAAGTTTCTAATTGTTTATCAATGAAAAGACGAAAAACAGATGTATTACCTAAACATGTGGAATACTACAAAGCATACGTGGGGATTGCTGGGGCACACATTCACTTGGATGATTCTTAAAAATATGTTTAGTGATTTAATTGCTCATGCTGAGAAGAGAAAACCTATGGTCCAATACAGGCAGCAAGATCATGAGACTGCAACTCAATCAAAACCTGGAAAGGTATGTATCATGCCTATCATCAGGAAGTATAAATAAGGAAGTATAAATAGTTGCATCAATATTAAAGCAAGCCAGTCAAAAGAAAAAACTCACTTGAAAAATAAAATCAAAAAGTCTCAGGGCATGGCTCAACTTTTAGACCAACTGCATCATAAATGCGAGGCCATACATTCAAATCCTGGTGGTGCCAAAATTATACATATATGTTTTTAGTGGAGCAGTCAGATACAACGAAGCACACACTGCATGGTTACAACTACCATAACAATTCTATGTTGACAGAAACTAGAAGATGTTTTCAAGTGTTAAGGACAACTAATAGAGCAATAATTACAGACTTTTATGGATAAACTGGCATTTCACAATCAAATGGGGGACATTAACAGAGGAAAGAAGAAGGATCACTGATAGAAGATTTATAAAATAAGACACATGTGGCCAAAATGATATTTCATGGGCATCCAAAGCACCAAATAAATTGCCATCATTCTGTTGATGCTTATGAACATTTGAAAATATGTACTCATAAATTCTGTAAGAAAAATTCAAATTCAAAATTTCAAAATTCAAAATTTCAGATTAACAACATCATAATATAACAATATCATAATAAACCTTGCATGAAACCACATTATATAATGCATATTTTCTGAGAATAATATAAATAATGGGAATCAATAATTAAATGATTTAAGTTAAAATTTTCTTATGAGTGTAGATAGATACATAAATTGATAGACAAATGGATTTACTTAGAGCTTAGTCAAATTACCTGAACATTACAAGTAAATTTTTTTTTTTTTTTTTTGTCGGCCGTGGGGCTTGAACTCTGGGCCTGGGCGCTGTCCCTCAGCTCTTCAGCTCAAGGCGAGCGCTCTACCACTTGAGCTACAGCGCCACTTCCGGTTTTCTGGTGGTTTATTGGAGATAGGAGTCTCAAGGTCTCTCCTGCCAGGGCTGGCTTTGAACCGCGATCCTCGGATCTCAGCCTCCTGAGTAGCTAGGATTACAGGCGTGAGCCACCAGCGCCCGGCTACAAGTAAATTTTTAAAGTGGATTTGAAAATGGAAATTTTAAGCTATAAAGCATATATGATAAGCCAGGCATCAGTGACTCACACCTGTAATCCTAGCTACTCAGGAGGCTGAGATCTGAGGATTGTGGTTCAAAGCCAGCCTAGGCAGGAAAGTCTGTGAGCCTCTAATCTCCAATAAACCACCAGAGAAAGAGAAGTGGTGCCATGGCTCAAGTGGTAGAGCACTAGCCTTGAGCTGAAGAGCTGAGGGACAGCGCCCAGGCCCACAGCCAAAACAAAAAAACATATATGATGACAAAAATATATCTTCAAAAATCTTAGGCAACACTATATTGTAGATTTTTAACTGGTTAAGAGTCACAGAATTCTACCTGGGCTGGCTCAAAACTACATTCCTTATATATAAACCTCTTCAGTAGCTAGGATTATGTAAGGTATATTAAATAGGTAGGTTCACTATGTAGCTGATGAAGAGAACACCAAGAGCTATTCAGGCAGAAGAAGGAGTTTATTTACTGAACTGCTGCCCCCTCAGTGCCACTGTGCATGGTGGAGAGGCATGGCTGAAAGGGAAAGGGGTGGCCCACCCCTGGGCCAGGACTTCTCTAGGTCAGGGACAGGAAGAGGTGTGGCCAGGTGGGTGGGGGATAAAACCTGGGAGAGAATGAGGGAAAGGATAATACTGTGCAAAAGGAAGTGTTCGCATTATCTGACTCATGTAACTGTAACCCCTCTGTACATCAATAAAATTTTAAAAATATCTTGGGCATTCATGGGCCACAAGTGTGTCTCATGCATATAATCTGTAAGGTCCCTACCTCTTGGGTAAGTTTCTGACCAGTATCTGTTATGTAGGTAACTGGCAGACTTGGAAGCAGTCACCTTCCCCACCTGCTAGGTCACATCCTGGGCCATCTGACCTTAGGAGGGTCCCAGACCCTGAGGTCACATCCAGATCCAGTGTGGCCACACCTTTCCCCCACCTGGTCACACAGCTTCCTGTCTCTGGCCTAGATAAGTCCTGGCCCAGGGGTGGGTCACCCCTTCCCTTTCAACCATGCCTCTCCACCATGCACAGCGGGGACAGCAGTTCAGTAAATAAACTTCTTTTCCTGCCTGAATAGTGTTTGGTTTTCTCTTCATCAGCTACATAGTGAAACCTACCTATTTAATATACCTTACACAATCCTAGCTACTGAAGAGTTTTATATATAAGGAACGTAGTTTTGAGCCGGCCCAGGTAGAAGTCTGTGACTCTTAACCAGACTCTTAAAAATCTATAATGTATATACAATATCCAGGGTACCAAAATTAAAACAGTGACAAAAGGGGATAAATCATAGGGGAGAAAACACAAAAGAAACAAGAAATCACATAGTACATTAAGCACAATAATAACACCAAGAAAAAAACCTTTTGTGTTCATGTCTTGGAATTCATTTCATTTTGCATCATCTTATATAATCATATGTATGTAACTATTGAGCTATTCTGTTCATTCATCTGCATTAGGGAAGGGAAGGGGAACAAGAAAATGGTGAGACAAAGGACAAAGAAGGAACCTATGCAAAAGCTATACTCACAAGATAATATGTTGGAAATGATCTGTACAACTTGGAGGGTATTGGGGGAGAGAAAGAGGGAGAAAATTGAGGGTAACAAGTTAGACAAGAAACCTACTCACTACATTAGTTATGTAACTGTAACCCCTCTGTACATCATCTTGACAATAAAATTAAAATAAAAAATTAAGGAAGAATATACATATAGTATATACTTATTTCTTCACCAATAAAGATATATTAACTAACAATAATCTATAATGTAAATCCTTGTTTACCACACATTGTGTTTACTTCTAGATTTACAGGAACATTCTAGCTACCACAAATGGCTAAAACCATGCAATCTATGTTTCTTTGGGTCTGATTTACTTTGCTTAATATATTTTTTCAAGCCTTTCCATTTCCTTATGAATGGTACAATATCCTACTTTCTGATGGATGAGTAGAATTCCATTGTGTATATATACCACATTTTCTTGATCCATTCATCTATTGAGGGGCATCTGGGTTGATTCCATATATTAGCTATGACAAATAATACTGCAATGAGCATGGTTGTGCTGTTAGCTTTAGTGTAGATGTTTTATGCTAGAATTGCTAGGTCATAGAGTAGCTCTATGTTTTATGAGGAACCTCCATACTGCTTTCCACAGTGATTAAACAAGTTTATATTTCTACCAACATTATAACTGAAGTGTAATAGACTGTAGGGAGAGCTCAAATAATATAATTCTTTTTAAAAGATTAAGTCAAAGCCCAACAAAATAAGTACCAGAAAATGGGTACTTGCAAGAGTGAAGGGTAAAACCAAAGAGAGAGGGGTAGAAAAATGAAGGGGGAAGGCAAGAATTAATACCACTGAATCAAGAAATATAAGGGAAGGATTGTGCTGAAGCGGGGGGAGGTGAAGATGTTGAAATGATGACATAGATCAAGATTCATTGTACACATAAACCACCTTGTTAAATTGGAAAACTCAGCACACTAAAATTAAGATGAATAAGGGAAGGGGTGGTTAGGAAAGGGTGTGTGAAAATGTTAAATGGGGTGATATTGAACAAGATTCACTGTATTTATAAACTGCTTCAGTTATGGCAATTCCTTTGTACTACTATTTAGAGATATTTAGAAAAATGTAAGCTAGAATGGAGATGTAACTCAGATGGTAGAGTGCCAGCCTTGGGCAAAATGACAAGAGTGCATAAGAGGTCCTGAATTCAATACCTAGTACCACCACTCCAAACATATGTAAGGAACTTAGAGCATTAGAAAGTAAAGACAAGTACCCAAGGCCTTGTATGCAATCCCCAGATCTGCAAATAAAGAAATAAACAATAACCAAAGATGACAAAGCTCACTAAATTCAAATTGTTTTTCAGTCCCAGAAGAGTCTTATCTGTAGGAATGTGGTTCCTATTTTGAAAGTATCCAACAATATTGTATTTTTTAGAATATCCAAGAGAGGCAGCAAAATTAAAACCTTTGTGTGAAAATGTTCCATGATGCTGGGCACCGGTGGTTCATGCCTGTAATCCTAGCTACCAGCACAACAACACCAATCAAGGCAAATAATGAGACTCTCATCCCCAATAAATTACTCAGAATAGGCCAGAGGGGGCACTGTGGCTCAAGTGATAGAATGCTAGTCTTGAGCAGAAGCCCAGGGACAATACACAAGCCCTGAGTTCAAGCCCCAGGACTGGTTTTTTCTTTCTTGGTATTGTTTCTAATGAATTTATGAGGTACCATGTGATTTGTTGTTGCTTTGTATGTTCCTCCCCCAGTGTATAACCCCTGTTTTCACTGTATTTGATGTATGTATAATTTGGGGAGGGAAGGGAAAAATACAAAATGCTTAAATAGGGATACAGTTTGACACATTGTAACAATAAGATGTAGAAGAGAATGTTGAAAAACAAACTTTACAATGTAGGCAGTAGTTGTGGAGGTGGGACAGAAGGAATGGTAGGGGAAAACCAGAGGAGGCAACAATGCTTCATAGGAAATGTTTTCATTACCTTGCTCGTGTAACTGTAACCCCTCTGTACAGAGTTTTCACAACAAAAACATATTTTTAAAAAAAGAAGAAGAAGGAGGAAGAGGAAGAGTAGGAGGAGAGGAGAAGGAGAAAGAGGAGGAGGAGGAGAATAAAGAGAGAAATTGTGGAAATCAATGTCTTAAAAAATGGAGAAACAAAGGGATAACAAATAGCAGAAGTGATCTTCGTTTTTCAACATAGTGTCTTGTACATCTCACAGTGGGTTATTTTGTTTTTTCCCTTCTCCTCCCAAAATTATACCAACATCAAATACAGTGAAAACAGGGGTTATACTGTGGGGGAGGGACATACAAAGCAACAAAAAAAAATCATGTGTTACCTTATAAATACATTAGAAACAATAGCAAGAAAGAAAAAAGCACTTTGTCCCTATCTTGGGGTTCATTTCGCTTAACTTCATCTTATCTGTTCATATGTACGTAGCTTTTGACCTTTTCTACTTGTCCTAGATATATACTAGTTATTGCAAATAAAGGAAACCATGGGACCTATGTTTCTTTGGGCCTGGCTTACTTCACTTAATATAATTTTTTCCATCTTTTCATTTCCTAACAAAGGGGGAGATGTCATTCTTTCTGATGGATGCATGGAATTCATATATATATATATATATATATGTACGTATATATACATATTTATATACATAAATATGTACATATATACATATATAAAGAGAGAGAGAGCACATATTTTTCTGTGGAGGAGTATAGTTTTGGAGGTGAGAGGGAAGGGCTGGTAGGGGAAAAACAAAGGAGGAGGCAACAATGCTTGATAAGCAATGTACTCATGGGCTGGGAAGGTGGCTCAGTGGTAGAGTGCTTGCCTTGCATGCCTGAGGCCCTGGGTTCAATTCCTCAGCACCACATAAGCAAAAAGAAAAAAAACAGAAGTGACGCTATGGTTCAAGTGGTAGAGCGCAAGCCTTGAGCTGAAGAGCTGAGGGACAGCGCCCAGGCCCAGAGTTCAGGTCCCATGACCAGACCCCCCCACCCAAAAAAAGAAAGAAATGTACTCATTACCTTGCTCATGTAACTGTAACGCCTCTGTACAGTATTTTCACCATAAAAACTTACTAAAAACAACAACAAATAACAGAAGTGGTACTCACTAGAGACTACTTTGAAATTGAGCTATACACTTGTGGGTGTGGACTGTAAGAAAAAACTAGGTGAGAGGAGCTAAAGGGCGACATTGTCCAGAAAGAAATATACTCATTACCTGATTTTTGTAACTGTAACTCCTGTATATATCACCTTCATAATAACAATAAAAGTTAAAAATTAAATATGAATAAAAATAATAAATAATAAAATAAAAAGATAAATAAATACACCAGATGAGGCAAGACAAGAAAATGTGTGACAAGAAAGTCTATGTATGGGGCCTGGCTCTATCTTTTACAAGGTCTCCCAGTGAGCCTTAAGTTACCTCAAGTTTGAGGACATGAGTGTAGAGCTTTCACTATAACTTTCTTCTTTTTTGGGGGGGGGGGGGTCCGGTCTTGGGGCCTGAACTCTGGGCCTGGGCACTGTCCCTCAGCTTTTCAGCTCAAGGCTAGCGCTCTACCACTTGAGCCACAGCGCCACTTCCGGTTTTTTTTTTCTTTTTGCTTATGTGGTGCTGAAGAATCGAACCCAGGGCCTCAGGCATGCAAGGCAAGCACTCTACCACTGAGCCACCTTCCCAGCCCTCACTATAACTTTCTATCTTCTCAATTCATCTGCTTTTACTTTTCTTTTTTTATTGTCAAGGTGATGTACAGAGGGTTTACAGTTATGTCAGTAAGTTGATAAGAACATTTCTTGTCAAACTTGTTACCTCCTCCCTCATTTTTCTCCCACTTTTCCTCCCCCTCTTCCCCTCCCATACTGTACAGATCATCTCCAACATGTTGTTTTGTATCACTGTTGTATTGGTTCCCCTCCCCCCCCCATCCTTTCTCTCAGCAATCTGTTGTTCCCCTTCCCTTCCCTAATTCAGATAACCGTATTTTCTTTTTGATCTTATTAAATCTCCTCAGTGGGTTTCTAGTCTCCAATCAATTCCAACAGAAGGACACAGATTTAAGCAGCTCATGAAAGGCATACTTGGAGCATTTATGAATGCATATCTAAACATTGAAGTAAAAGACTAAAAAAGTTCATTTTTAAATACATAAATAAAAGACCAAAAAGCACCATGCTAGGGTTCTTTATATTTTTCTTAGCATATATTGGTTGTAAGGTGGATTTCATTGTGCAAATTCCATACATGCATACAATATATCCTAAATAAACTTAACTCCCCCATCACTCTTTTTGCTCATCACAAATCTCAAAATAATTACAGCAAGTTCCTTCATCATTCATTGCACACATAATTAAATAAATTACTTCCACCTTACTCACCCTCATTTTTCCGTTCTATTTATCCTCCCCACTCCTGCCCCTCAATAAGCTGGTTTTACTGTTCTGTCATTCACTAACTTGTTTTACTCTGTATTAATTATACCAAGGGGTTTCATAATAGATAGTATTTTAATATAATATATTTAGTTATCTTTTAATTTATTAGATATAATCCAATTAGCATTATCTTTATCTCCTTCCAGCATGATCAATATCTTTCGCTGAGACTCTGTATACCATTTTTATATAGAGTTGCAATTTGCAAAGTGTTTTTAAATTGTTCATACTCTATCTTCCTTTTCCCCTGAGTATATGACTTCCTGTGACCTCTGGCAAATTTTTTCATATATCAGCTCTGCCCTTACCCTTAACGTCCCGTCCCTCATACTCAAGAAAAGTCCAGGGTTTTCAACAAATGAGGGACATCTTGATTTGCATAAAAAAAATAAACAAACGAACCATAACAAAAGCAAAACTAAATAAAAACTAGAAAGGTAGGAAACCAAGATTATCAAGCAGAGGCTCAGCCTCCAGTACAGTTTGCTTCAAATTCCTGATTCCCAGTGGTTTTTATGGTGACAATTGTTTCCAGAAACCAAAGATCTCTTTCTCTCCTTTTTTTTATACCATCTGCTATGTTGATTTATTTTCTAAAGAAATTAAACCCTTACAAGATAACAAACGGCCATATAAACCTAATAAAAACTCAACAACTTGATTTTTTTTTTTTACTGAAAATCAATACAGCCGATAATTAAATACAGTTTGTTTGTTTGTTGAGAGTATTGCTTGAGGGGAACATAATTGTTCCATCCATGTGGTGTTTGAGTTCCTGTTTGAAAATGCCAGTTGAAATGCCATTAATCAGAAACAGAAACTCAATTTCCAATGTCGAATCTTCCAGGACCACATCACAGTAACCATAGCTTAAATGCAGAAACAGCAGATACTGTACCCCATCCTATTTCTCCTCCTTTGTTTATTCAGAAAAGGGTTTAAGCATGGGCAATAATGAAGTCATTGGACTTTTTCTAATATAGTTACCATGTGTCTCAGAGAGAATTAAAATTCACCTATGAAGCTTCACTTCTGAGTTCTAGCCTCACCTCCTGAATGGTCTCATGCTAACTGACCAAATGGAATGATTCATTTATAAGTGAGTTTCAACTCAACATTGACTGAGGAAGCATATGCAATCTAAGAGATTGAAGGGACTGTAGCCCAATGATTGGAGAGTAGAATAATCCAAGATAAATTAGAATGAATGTCTACTCAAGGTAGATTTAGAAGGATATAGGTTGGTATTGATGGAGAAGAGGAGCCGTGAGAACGGACAGGAGTGGAGGAAATTGAACTGCAGGGAAACAGGAGACCACTCTGATAATCAAATACCAAACCTGTCTCTTCCACAGCATTTTAAATTACTACAAAGTAAACCAACAGATTCATGATAAAGGCAGAACCAGTAGCCCTATTTTGTCAGATGAAAGGCATTTGCTCACCATACTGAGAACATGAACATGTTATACCCACAATGTTAAAGCTCTGAAATCAAATAAACCTGCTCTGGGATCTCACTGTCATTTCACAGCTGGTTCTGAACTGGTTGCTTTATTTGTTTATGCCTCAGCTTCGTCATACATATAAAGAAAAGTATCAAAGCTACCCAGAACTTACAGAATTTCTCCTACAATCCAAAGGAAGAGTCTGATCAAGGTATATTGTATGCATATACAGACATTTCAAAGTAAAATACCGTTGTACAATTAATTGGTGATAATTAAAAAGCTGGAAAAACCAATCCAATAACTACAGTAATCCAGGAGGAACTCAGTAATGTTGGAATAAATGTTGCCATTTTAGGTTGATTTGTATTATTATTATAATCAATTTTGTCAGGGAAAAAAATAGAAGCTAAATAAACTGTCAAATACCTTCAGAAAAAAAGGCATTGTTGCATGTATCAATTCGGCACTAAGGATATTTTTATTCTCAAAGTAGTTGAATTGAAAGGGAACCCGTGATACCAAAGGAGTCTCAGGTTCTGTGTGGACATCTGTTCTCTTTATTCACAGCTACTCAGTCTCCTGTTGGCAGCTGGCACATATTAGAATGGCTGGTATTGCTTTAGAAAGTCTATGAGGAATCAATCAGGTTTTTCTCTTTCTGATTTTCAGGTTTAATTACTGTATCACTTAGTTCATTTTTTTGGACAAAAGGAATTGTAATTCTTCTATTAGCTTAGTTGAACTCTTCATATGAATATAAGGATTGAAAACTACAGATATCAATGATAATAACAATATAATCTACACACTTTAAACTGTTTAAAAAATATGTTACAATGGGAATGCCTTGGATAAAAGACTGAGATGAAGATGAGCTAGTTCATGAATAGTGCTCCTTGAATGATCAGCATCTTGAAAGAGAAAGGAAAAGTCAGAACTGATCAGAGGTAGAAAGAAGCTAGAATACACTTCAGTCTCGTGTACCAATAAGCAACCTGCAACTCCAAATATTCCTTCAAAATTCCACATGAAAAGATCATCTCTCAATTTCTAACATCAATAATCCCCAGATATGGGCTATCTTAAAAAAGACCAACTTTAGGAAAGAAAACTATGCTTAGCCAAGACAATTCCAGAAGATAGCTGTCTCCAGGTATCCCTTCTAGCTGCTGGAGGAATGAAACCAACAGTCCTACAGAAAGATCTCTGCTGCATATCAGAATCATAGAAGAAAATGCAGGCAGTTAATCTATCTATCTATCTACCTACCTACCTACCTATCTATCTATTTATCTATCTATCTATCTATCTATACACTCTTTGCTTAGGTCAGCAATAACCACAACTATTCTACCTACATTTCCCCATATAGCTGGGATTGCAGTCATGAAGCCACACTTGCAGCTTGTTTTGTTGAGGTCAGTCCTCAGTAATGTTTTGCCAGACTACCTTCCCAAGTAGTGGGATCACAAGCATGCCTATCATGCTTATGCTATATGTTAGCATATTTTTGCTCATTAGAGGCTATATTATTTCAAGTATTTAAATTAACTATTAAATTTTCTTTCCAATGCAGATGAGAAATTTTAGTAATAATATGGAAGAGGTAAGTCTACAGCTATGCTGCACTTTCATTCATTTATGGGGTTTTTCTTTAATAAACAACATGTAAATCCTATCTTCAGTTAGCTATTCTACAACTCTTCTTTGGCTATCCATGCTTATCCACAAAGGAAAAGAGAAGGATAAAAAGGGGAAATGAATGAAGATAGGACTCAATTTTAATAAACCTTCTCTCTACCCAGATGACAACAAAAAGGAAAATAAGAATGGTGGATATAAAAAGAAGAAAAACTACCACAATAGCAAAATGGAATCTGTTTCAACTGGAAAAATTGGGGGTGCATTTAAGGAGAACTCTCCAGAGTCCAGTCTATAGTCTAGACACCGAATGCCCAGGTCTGAAATGGAGAGTTCCTGATAGCACAGGATGGATATAGCAGCAGGAATGTTGAAGACAGGTTGTATTCCCAGGTAGAAGACAGGAGAGTGTGTGTGGGAGGGACTGATTGATTCAGGAAGTCTCATGGAGATAACATCATAGTTAATGGGCATGGAGCACAGAACTCAAAGTAGTTTGTTTCCTGGTCCTTTGTTCCCTTATTTTTAGTCTGCAAAGATAGGAAAGCGGTTGGTTGTATATGTCTACATTAAAAAATAAGTTGTGGCAGGAGGTGAGGATGTTCTGAAAGCTCTGGATTTGCCCATAAGCCAACACATAAAAAAATCAATGGTAAGGTGTGTTTTATTGCTGTTGTTGTTTTTTAAATTGAGCCAGAACTGAAACTAGGAATAAATGTGCAGTTAAACTAAAAGGAAATTGAGGGTCATTTATTCATGGAAAGTGAATCTAAGCATCCTGACATGTCTAGTTCTTTGATATTTTGTTTGCTTATTTTCTCACAATTACTCACATCATCATTATAAATGATAGAACAAGACCATTCTTACAATAGTAGTCTCTAGAATAATATTGACTATATGTTATATTCACTCTCTAGCAATATCAGTCATAGCCAGTGGAGACAGACTAAATTTGGACATTTCCTTTCAAGAAATTGGAAAAATAAGCAAACTTTGAATGAAAATCAATCCATGAGTGCAGATATGGTGATGCTTTATTATATCCAAATATTGACTCAGATTCTTTCCTTGCTCATCCTTTTTCTCCCCTTACAAGCAAGTCATCTTCCTATTTTTTAAACTGTGCTATATAATGAAAAATCTTATTTTAAAATGATGCAATAATTTCTCTTCTTATGAATATGGTATGTTTGACCAAAATACAGGGGATCTGTTTAATAAATGCCTCAGATAATTAAATAAGAAGCTAATTTGTTTTGGATGATCTTGGTCCTGTGTTTCTTTTTTTTTCCTAAAAATTCCTCTTAAAAAACAACTCAAGAAAATGATTTGATTAAAGATTTTAATTTTTACTTGGATTTTCTTATCTGGGCAACAATATAAGTGATATCCTGGGCAGCACAAGATGTGTTTTCCAGAGGAGAGAAAAAGTATAATGACAACATCTCAGGGTAATAGAGGCTTGTACTCTGCAATCTACTCCACTTATTTAGACACATCTATAATCAGTAGCAGCGAGCCCTTGGCCATGGCTGTGCTTCAAAGCAAATGTAAAATCTTTCATCTTCTCAAACTGACACAGTGCCATTTATCATTAAGTGAAACATTGTACTGTGAGGATAGTTTTAGTTTAGCCTTTTTCCACCCTTTAACCTCTCAGCAAGAAACATCCCCATTTGTCTTTCAGAGAACCATTGCACTAAGGATGGTTTAAAGTTGAAAACATTTTGTTCCTGAAGTATCAGAGCCTCAAATCACAGAGATAGTAGTTCAAAACAGAAAATTTTCATTTAAAAATGTGCCTCCACTTTTAGCAAAATAGAATTCTATCCTTTTAAAAAAAAGGAAAGAAAAGAAAAAAGAAAATCCTGTCTCTGGGTAACTCAGTTTTCATGAAGTTTGTTGAAGCACCTTA
Organism: Dipodomys spectabilis; assembly: GCF_019054845.1. Classification (NCBI taxonomy): domain Eukaryota; kingdom Metazoa; phylum Chordata; class Mammalia; order Rodentia; family Heteromyidae; genus Dipodomys; species Dipodomys spectabilis. The sequence goes on from NW_024870814.1 coordinate 4,996,200, forward strand.
ATTAGAGTCTAACTTACTCCACAGTTGGATTTGAATTGTTATAGAGAAGAGATTAAAGAAGTCACAGAGCTTCCTGCTCTGTTTTAAGAGTGTAGTATCTTCAACTGCCCTGCAGGAGAAATTTGTTTGCAGTGAAGCAATGAAAGTAAGATGAAACACAAAGGAGGGTGCAGAAAAATAAAACCATCTCCCATTGTTTTATAAAGGGAGTATTTGGTACAAGGCACTCACAGAAGCACATTCCTCTGGAAATCTTCATTCTTTGTTTTGGTCAGTATTCAAAGGGGTTAACAAAGCTAGGACCCAAGAGATCACTTCCTTTACCCCTGATCTCCTACAACTAAATATTGTAGATATTTCTAGAAGTTAAGGTGATTATTCTGGAGTGGTTTTCTCCCATTGAGAGAAATTATGTCAGACTTCTCAATGGCTAAATATCTCTAAAAGAGTTTTTTCAGCCTGGCTTTCTCAAACCTTAGCAAGCATTTGCTATCATTTACAGGGCTTGTGAAAACAGACCAGTCACATGGAAGCAGCAAGCTGCTATGTTGGGAGCTGTGAAAATCAGAGCCAGAACTGCTCAGCCAAGCCACACCCATATTTCTGACCCTCAGAAACTGAGTGGTCGATTGTGACTATGTCATCTGCAGCTAGGTCTTGGTAGACCTTTTTATATCTGATATGTACAATAGCATATATACAATAATATTTGATATAGAGTTTAAAATTCCTAATTGTGAGAAATTTATAGGCAAATGCTTATTATCTACCTAGAAGCTCAGCGCTAATACATGATCTAACTCAAAAAGTATTCCATATGAATTAACATTTCATGCATTATAATGGAATGGTATGGACCTCTGGAAAAAGGAAAAGGTCAATGGACAGTTCAAGACTGTAAGATTTGAAATACGAACTTAAGGAAATGCAAGGTCAGAAGTTTGTCTCAGTTTTTTCCATGAATTTATACAGCATACCTGGGCCCATTCAATAACAGGAACTGAAGGTAAGATCAACAAAGATAAGGACTTCATTTTTCCTAGAAAACTATGGGATTATCCTATTTCTAGTTTTTTGTTAATGCTGGTTATTTTATTTGTTTTCTTGCATTGTTTTGTTTTGTCTTGTCTTGTTTTAGTATTACGTGAAAAGTGCTCCAAAACACAAAATTTTCTTGGAAAAAATTTGACTATTTGGCAGTTGAAGGAAAAGGCAATATGTCATCTCTACACATAAACTTATAGTCTGAATGCCATAAATAGCTTGATTTTAAAATTAGTTTATTGTCACAAATAAATGGTGAAAAATCCACTGCACATTTTGGTTTCAGCAAGTCTTCTTGTTTCTCTAAAGGCCAATTTGTATCACTAGTCATTTATATATATATATATATATATGATATTATTAATATGCTTCAAGTAGCTTTAATTGATAAACTGCACATTGTTCAAACATCAGGCTAAGGCTGAGAACTTTACCTGTACCACAAACCAGAAAAGTTTAAAAACTTTGAAGTTTCACCAAATTTGCTTATGAGACTTGACATCATTAGAAGTTCTAACTCAACTAACTGCAAGGCTAGAGACAAAGTAGGAGAAAATGGCATGAAGAGATGTTCACAATTTCTGAAGAAAATTATAGTCAAACTGGTAATAGAAAGCAAGTGAAAAAACACAAGGTCAGAGAATATATAGTTTGCAATTAAGAAAGGAAATTAGAAAGTTGGAGCCCAAACAAGTAATCACATTAACAAATGAGAAATATTAGATTATATATGGCTTCTGTCACACATGAAACACTTTTCATACACTTTCTGGTGTCATAGCAGTTAGTTGCAAGACATGAACTGTCCAATATCTCCTGTGAAATGAATAAAAGGGAAAAAGTCCGTGAGGGAAATGTTTAATGCTCTTGCATTTTGGTTGTTGCATGTTTGACTGCTAAGATAGTGAAAGGTAAGGTCACTAACTTAACAAACCAATTGAGGACAAGAAAGACTTTTACATACGTCAGACACACAATACCCAAATACACATCATTCTACTGACTCATTCAAAGTAGAAATTCTCTCTGGGTACAATGGGATTGATAGACCTTATTTTGCCTGCCTTCACCTTTATGGGAGTCACTTGATTTGGTATAAGTCAGATATCACAGACCACTTGTATTTGGTAAGGCATTCTGAAAAAGTTCAACTAATAAACTTGGGATTAATGAACAAAAACAAACCTCTTACATTTTAAGAAAGAGCATATATTTCTCAAAAATGCAAAAAAAAATCTGTTAAATTTGATTGGTCTCCCAAACACAAGTGTTTGGGTATAAATAATCATTAATTATGATTGCAGAGCAATATTAAAAGGTTCTGATCCTTTGTTACCTATTCAAACATTGTTCTATATCACATCTTCTACTTCTTTACAAATCATTGTATTAGAAAATAGTATCTGGAAAACAAGATGGTGACAAGTCTTGAGAACTGCAAGTCTGTGTAGAAATAAAAGCTATATTGCATAATGAAAGTTGTAAGCTCATAATATAAATATTTATGAGATGTCTAAAACATAACCATTTGTTAAATTTCTTGAAATGCTTGTTTGCACAGAAATACAAAAATATAAAATACAGGGCTGGGAAGGTAGCTCAGTGCTAGAGTGCTTGCCTTGCATGCATGAGGCCCTGGGTTCGATTCCCTAGCACCACATAAGCAAAAAAGAAAAAAAGGCAGATGTGGCGCTGTGGCTCAAGTGGTAGAGCTGGAGAGCTAAGGAACAGCACCCAGGCCCAGAGTTCAGGCCCCACGACTGGACCCAAAAACAAAAATTAAAAAATATATATATATAATACATTTGTTTCAAGTACTAATACTGTACCAAAGAAACTACTATATATTTAACACTGAATGTTGTACCATGCCCATGGATTCTTTAGTAAACTGGGAAGTTCAGTTAAGCTTGGATCAAGCAAATTAGAAATATTTTGTTTCACTCTGCTATAGAATAAGCACATTTTAATGCTAATATTTTTCTTGTTATACAAATTATATTTGAGTCTGCTTAACTCTTTTACTTTATATACATGGACATGTATCTGACATATGTGTGGTCTGTATATTTAACTCTTTTCTGCAAACTTCAGATTCTAGAATCATGTGGTACTAACTCATGATTTCCTGGACATTTTATTTTGCATAAGTAGGAACCACTGGCTGTTTTTCCAAAAGTGACATTAATAAAACAAAACCACATTAATAAAGAAACCTACATTTATTAATGTTAATATACTAAAATTAAACTTTATTAATACTAGTGGCTATTAATATATGAACATATTAATGTATTACTATAAGATATTATAGATTATAATATAATCTAGGTTATATTATAAATTATATTTTATTTTTCTATAGTTTGTGTATTATATATTACATAGATTATATAATTGATAAAATAGATTAATATACACACATTATGCTTCATTATAATATAATTTCTTTATATATCCATAAGTAATATATATGAAAATATGAATATTAATATATTAATATTAATAGAGAATACCCAGTGAGTATTCTTACCTAGCATAAGGAAATCTACTCTATCTTCTCCAAGAAATTTTTTCATACCTTGAAGTTACAGTGTTATTTTTCTTGTGAGCTGTCTTGTTCATTTTCTTTTGCTCTTTTCTGTTGTTTGTTTCTCTGACAGATAAGAAAATAGCAACTCATACTCCAAATCTTGTTACCTATTTTTATAAAGTTTTATTGTTACGCAGTCATGTTCATTGGTTTCATAACTGCCTATGACTCTGCTTGCACTATAGCAGAGTTAAGTAGGCAGCAAAGACCAAAACCTCAATTATTTACTATATGTATCATTATAGAAAACATTTCTGAGTTCTGAGTTGGTAACTTATAAAAGGAGTCAATTTGCATAATATAAATATGGTTTATTGAAATTCTGCAGAAAAATGTGGTAAAGGGAGTGAAGGTACCCAGGGAATGTTCTTTATTTTCTTGTTATTCTCATGCAGTATGTGCATGATGCTGAATTTCTTTTTCTTCAAACTAAGAAATTTGATTATGTCTTGCCAGAAGCCTAAAGAAGAATTCCAAAGTTAAAAAATAAAAACAACTTTGCACATCTTACATTGACCAGGAATTTAGGTCAGGTCAAGCTTAACCCTATAATCTTAACTACTCAAAAACTCAAGATCTGAAAGGGTGAAAAAATACAGTAGTGATACTCACTAGACACTATGTTGAAAATGAACTTTACAACTTGTGGGGAAGGATGATAAGGAGGGAAAAATGGAGAAAACAATGGAAGAGGTAACACTGTTCAAAAAGAAATATACTCATTACCTGGCTTATGTAACTCTAACCCCTCTATACATAATCTTTGCAATAAAAATGAATTAATTGATTTTAATTAATTTTAAAAATGATTGTAGTTCAAAGCCAGTCTAGGCAAAAAGTTTGTGAGATTCCATTTTAACAAATGAGCAACTGAGATAATATGCACCTATAATCCCAGCCACAGGGGAAATATAGTTAGTAGGACTGCTATTTCAAGACTGTCCCTGGAAAAGAAACAAGAGATTCATCTGAAAACACACACACACACACACACACACACACACACACACACACACACACACACAAGAGATAAGAGGAATTGACAGCATAGTTCATCTGATAGACTGTCTACGTAGAGGACATGAGGCCCTGAGTTCACCCCCGGTACTAACAAAAAAAAAGAAGTAATTCAAAACCTTCATAACAACAGCCCTACACTTTGATTCATTTATAACTTATTCATTTACATTTTTTTTATTTATTTTATCAGTCATGAGGGCTGAACTCTGGGCTGGGGTACTGTTCCTCAGGTCTTCAGCTCAAAGCTAGAACCTTACCACTTGAGCCACAGTGCCACTTCTGGCATTTTTCTGCTTATGTAGTGCTGAGGAATTGAACCCAGGGCCTCATGCATGTGAGGCAAGCACTCTACCACTGAGCCACCTTCCCAGCCCCAGCTTTTGTTATTTTTTAAAATTATTTTTGTTATTATTTTCCTGTATAGAAAATTTAACTATGAGATAAAAAATGTTCTAGAAAATACTGGATCTGCTTATTAAATGATTTTTCTCTTTGGTTTCTTTTATCATAATGTAACTACTCTTACCCCTACTTCTTTTCAGACCCTGTGTCATGAAAGCTAAATCAATTACGGAAGTACAAAAGGCTGATAGATAACACAACCAGCTTCTTAGCTCTGCCATAGGATTACCTTGGAGATGAGATCAAGACCTTTTCCCAGTTCTTTCTGAAATGTATGATAAAATTGTCATGCCTTCTTTCATAAAAAGAAAATAATTAACTTGGCCTGGGCATGCTCAGTACAGAACTGTGGTGAACTGAATGCTCATGCTACATTACATTAAAGTTAGTATTGTATGTCACTATTTTTCCTGAATAAGTTGACAGACATGCCTGTGTTTCAGTTACACAGCTACATTCTCAATCCTGCAAGATGAAACAGAGACCAAATGAACTGTTAAAAATGGGCATACATCTTTGCACAACAAATAAGACCTCCTGGGTTGAACATCTGTTCAAATGAGAAACACTAGGAGGAGCCTTATTTAAACACTCTAGGGCTATGCCGAACACAACAAAAATTAACTACAACTAATTCTGCAGCAAGGGATAGTTGAATTAAATAAATATTAGCTAAAACTGGGAATAGAGTTGATGCCCTTAAAATATGTCTCAACAATTTGTCTCTTACTGAACAGAGTCTAAGCCTATGAGGAATGATTATATCATGTGAGAAAACAAAACAGGCCAGCTTAAAATTAGAATATTGGCCAACCTGCTGGCTCACACCTTCAATCCTCCATACTTGGGAGATGGAGATTGGAATGATAAGGGATCATGGTTCAAGGCAGACCAGGCAAATGTTCATGAGAACTCATTTCAAAAGAAAAAGCTAGGCATGGTACACTGTGACTGTCATCCTAACTATATTTGGAACATAAATAGGAAGACCATGATGCAAGGCAGCCCATGAAAAAAAAAAAAAAAAACAGAGAACTATTGCAAAAACAACCAGCACACAATGGGCTGACACATGGTTTAAGTGGCAGAACACCTTTCTTGAAAAGCAGAGAATCCTGAATTGAAATCCTAGTAGTGCTGAGAAAGAGAGAGAAAGCGAGAGAGAGAGAAGAGAAAAATCTACAAATATTGAATCTGTTTTCAGCCTCAGAATGCTAGCACATACTGAAATAAAAGTGGTTTTTATAAAAGGAAAACCAACCTCATGGCTCATAAACCCCTGTCAGAAACTTTAGTCAGACATAAATCAGTCACTTGACAATGATAATTACTTTCTTTTTTGCCCCAAATAATGTATTTTTATTTGACTTTGTCTTAAATAAATGGTACAAAAGATCCTTGGTATCCATCCATACATGGTTCCAAGAAGACCACCATTAAGGAACAACCATGTATTCTCAGGATACTGTCTTGTGTATACTTCAATCATTTTTTTCTCACAATGCCATTAAATTTCCTCTAATAGCATACCAGTATACTTTTCTATTGATTGGAGATTTTCACTCTACCACTGAATTAAGCAAATATACTGTTAGCTAGCTTTTAAAGCACCCCTTTGCTTTTTGTTTATTTATTTTAAAAATCCTGATTAAACAGAAGGTTATAGTTACATAGGTTAGGCAAAGAATACATTTCCTTTTGGACAGTGTCACCCCTTCCCTTGCTCTTTCTTACAGCTTTTTATTATTTTATTATTTCTTTTGAACTATGGTGTATCCTCTTGATTCTGACCTCTGTTACTAGGCTTAAAATTGTATGGTTATGTCCATTAGGAATCTCAGTTGGAAATAATAGAATCTAGGATAGATAACATCATCAGAAAAGGATTTATAAAGTTCAAAGAATGTGAGAAGTACCCAAGAAAGATACTGTAGGCAAGATTGCTTCTGTCTCTAAGATTCAAAGCCAGGGTTGGGAGCTCAGTCAGGAAACCGCTGACATTGCTATTGTTTCCAGACAGGTCCTCTCTCTTTTGTGTGTAGGCACCAACGAGAACCTTTGCTCTTGCTGCATATTGAATTAATGCTGCCTCTTTCATGATCTGAAATTCATGGGAACACGAATTTATCTCCTCAGCAGTTTTCTCTAGGCTAAAATCTCAGGACTCATTGCTGTAGGTTCTAGCTCTTTTCCCAAATTACTCTGTTCAAGTTAATCTTTCATGTATTCTATTTAACCATAGAAGCTAAACTAGAATTATCTGACCCTTGGAAGAAAGAAGTAAGGGAGTTTGTATGGTATGTTTTTTACTTTTTTTTTTTCCTTCTGTTTTGAATTCTAAATTGGGAAAACAGAATTCAGCTCTAGAAAATTAGAAAGGTGTAGTAAGTGTATGCTAAAGCTCTGGTACTATCCATCTATATTAAAGATGAGCCCTTGGTTGTGTTGTTCTTGGCTGAAAAGTTCTGACATCAACTCCTCAGAAGAGAACTGGGAGAATACATTAAGAAGAAAATTGTAAGGCTTGTGACTAAGTCTCCTATTCCTTTAACTTTCAAGTGAAGAAAAAATCTTAAGATGTTATTTACATGAAAAGGTTCAAAACTCAGTTTTGGGCTTTAGCATTCTAAAGACAGATTGTGTACACATAAAAACCACATTGACTGATTTAAAATAGGATATAGTAAAAAAAAAAAAAAAGGAATAAAAAGTTTATCTAACTAGATTTTAAACCATTACAACTAATTATGGAAAAATTAACTATTTTTTTCAAACTTCTGACTTTGCAGAAGACCTAAACAAAATCTTTCAATAATTGTTTTAATATGTCTATGATTAAGTTAAAAATAACTGAATATTGTCTTGGTAATAAATGTATTAAGGTGTGAATTATTTCTAGCTTCCTTCAACCCGGAAATTTCTAGCTTCTCCATTTTTTTAGAACAACAGTCCATACACTCACATGAGCCTATTGCATTTTCCTCTCTCTACAATGCCTGTAGTATGGCCCCCAAACACAGCTATATTGTCTGTGATGATAGAAATATTCCATAATCCGTCTTATCTGATATTATATTAGAAACATGCAGCTAATGAAATGTGGCTAATGAGGATGTAAGGTCGAACTTGAATCTTATTTTATTTTGGTTAAAAACAAATTGCCACAGCCACGGGGGCCTAGGAACAGTTCTATGGAATGGGACAGGTCCAAATTTCTATCTCTCCTCTATTTCAGTGATATTTCTGTTTCTAAATATTTCTAAATATTCTAAACAGTATTGTTTTCTAAAGAGTGACGAGACAGATTTTAGATATAAATAAGAATGTGACTTATGTTTATGACTTGACATTGAGACACTAATTGCTGCATCTCTATTAGCCCTGAACATTTGTCTGTGTTTGGAATAGAACAATTTGTGATACAATCAATGATATGTATATGTTTTCATTCTGCATAATACTGAGCATCATTCTGGTCACTGGAGCTATGACAGATAATTAAACATAGAGGTAATAAATAAACCACTAACTGTATAATAGGGTGAATACTTAAAAGAAAGAGACATTATCAAGAAAAGCTGGTAGGATATCCACCTATCTTGGCACTGGATATAATGAATCTACATTCCATTTAGACTGTATATTGGCAGGTCAGGCTATAGATGGATTTAGGACCTTGTTTTACACAGTGTGGCTCTTGACATGACCCAAATAGCAGTATGAAAATAAGTCTTTTTGGAAGATCACACTAGGTGTTTGTTTCATTTTGTTTTCTGTGTGTGTGTGTGGTGTGGGAGGGGGGGATTCTTTGCTTCTTTTAGTGATACTGAAATTTGAACTCAGAGCTTTGCACTTAGTTATTGAAATTCCCAGAGAAGGACTACTTGAGCCATTTACTGTTACCAGCCCTGGAAGAATATTCTTACTAGAGACCTTTCAGATAAAATTATAGAATATATGCAAATTAAATGCACAGATGTCCACAAGAAAACCAGGTATCAAAAGTAAGAATAGGGGGGACCAAGATGGCGACGGGGCAGTAGGGAAATGCCACAGCTCTCTCCAAACAAAAAGAGAGTTTGAGTTCCAACGCTTAATCTCCCCAAGAGACCGACAACAACAAAAAGACGAGAAAAACCAGAGGTGGAAAATAACAAAAAAAGAAAGAGAGGAAAAGAAGAATTTCAGAACAGAGAAGAGCGAAGACCCCTCCCCCAACCTTTACTGGCCGCTCGGCAGTGCGCCAAGCCGCCGGCCAGCTGGCCTGGCGGGGGCTGCCGGAGCCCCAGAGACACAGGGGGCTGCTTACAGATCACCAGGTACCGGATTGCAGAACAGCGGATCGCCAGGAACAGAGAAACCTACCAGCCGGGAGTCTCCACAAGGATCCCACCCCCACCCCTCACTCTCCACCGGAGCAGAGAGGCTCCATCCCGCCAAAGCCGCCCGGCACCAGCAGCGCGACAAAGGGACCTGTCGGCAGACCACCCGCCCAAGACCCGGCGGGGGCCGCCCAACCCAGCCCGCAACCACCCCAACTGAACTCGGATTGCAACAACAACTGACGACCTACACCACACAGAAACAAACAGCTCCAGGGTGAGTACCCCACAGGGGACAGTGTATCCCTCAAGGGAGACCAGAGCTGGAGGGAATCCCCAGACCCTGACCTAGACTCCCTACCCCAACACCCAGACCACAGGACCCACTAAAACTGGGAACTGTTCGAGAGCTCCACCAGCCGGTGGAGCACACTCTGCTGGCCAGGCCAGAGCAAGAGTGCCCCTGGAAGGGAGCTTAAATGCTCAAGGCAGGAACAGCACCCCTGGGTCAAGACTACCCACAGTAGAAGAAATTTGAACTGTGTCCTCCAGGCTGCATAACCTAGGTGGTATACACATCAGCACAGGCCTAACGAGCGCGCTCCAGGCTGGGGCCGGAACCAGGCCCGGGAATCCAGCGCCTGAACAACACAACCAACTCCTCCCAACTGAAGTAAAAATCTGAGCGTACGCCTCAACAGAGGGGAGAAAACCAGGAAACAACACTCCCCGGGAAGCACGCTTGTGACAACAAAAGACCTGGAGGCTCAGGACAAGAGAAGCCCAAACCCCACCAAAACTCCACCCATATACCCTAGGCTGGGAATGGGCAACACAGGCTGCCAGAACCTGATAGTAAGCAGGAGCTCAGGCTGATAAGGCGGCTCAGCAATAGAGTGATAGTCTTGGATGTATGAGGCCCTGGATCTGATTCCTCAGCATCACAAAAGCAAAAAGGGTCAGAAGTGGTGCTGTGGCTCAAATGGTAGGGTGCCAGCCTTGAGCTGAAGAGATGAGGGACAGCACCCAAACCTAGAGTTCAAGCCCACAACCAGACCAAAACAAACAAACAAAAACACATCAGGAGCCCATAGCAGACTCCAGTATTTGGGAGAGTGCATCCAGAGCATCTGATCTTCCCAAGAGCACCTGCAGGAGCAAACACAAGCAGTCTAGGCTGCTCAACCCTTCCAAAGGCGGGAATTGCCAGCAATCTACAGCAGAGAGCTGAGAATCCTAAGTAAGTCAGAATAGCAGCTGGAAATAGGCTCCCAACAGAACCCAGATCAGGCACAGACTCTCTCTACCAATACAGAATCAGCAACCAAGCAAAGACAGACACACCAAAACAAAATTGAAGAGCAGTCTCCTGAACCCCCATGCGAAAATCACAGAGAAAAATCACAAGGTTTACCACCACCCAGGACAGCAAGCTCACCTCAAAAGCCAGCAGCCATGCAGGGGAGAGCCCCAGTGGGAGCAAAGCAGGAATGGAAGGCAAAAGCTACATCCAAGGGTTGCTGGAGGCAATGACTCAAGAAATAAAGCAAGAAATGGATCAGAAATTGAAAGAGCACAAGGATGAACTATCAAAAGAGATACAGGATATCAAACAAATGTTGGATGCAAAAATAGAAGCCGCACAAACCTCAGTAAGAAGTGAGATAAACGCCAAATTAGAGGTAATCCATACTGATCTCACCTCATTGAGAGGTGAGATCAGTACTCTGAGAACCAACATTGAATCCATAAAGGGATCCATTTCCTCCATGCAAACCACAATAGAAGCCACGGTCAACAGAGTGAATGAAATGGAAGGTAGAGTGTCAGATACAGAAGACAGAATACACCAACTGGACCAAAAAGTGACAGATATGGAAAAATCACTCAAATTAAACCAAAGGGAAATTCAAGAGCAAGCAGATAATGCTAAAAAATTTAACCTTCGCATAATCGGAGTGGACGAAGGTGAGGAATTCCAGAGCAAGGGAATGCAACACCTATTTAACAAGATAGTCAATGAAAATTTTCCCCACCTCAAAAACGACCATCTTAACTACATCACAAAAGCTTATCGAACACCCAACAAGCAAGATCCCAGGAGAAACACTTCTAGACACATTATAGTAAAAATGATGGATCTGAATAATAAAGAAACAATCCTGCATGCAGCAAAAATGAAGAAGGAGCTATACTACAATGGGAAAAAAATTAGAATCACTGCAGATCTCTCCACACAAAAAATGAATGCAAGAAAAGCCTGGGAAAGCACCATACGAGCCCTGAGAGCCAATAACTGCCAACCCAGACTGATATACCCGGCAAAGCTAGCATTCACATTCGATGGAGAACTGAAAACTTTTAATAGCAAAGAAAAACTAAATGAATACATAAACATTAAGCCAGCATTACAAAGAATTCTAAGAGGGGGGACACAACCTGAAGAAAGCAACCAGGAACTCGGATCTGCCCCAAACAGGCGTTACTCAAAGTCTAACTGAGCAAGCACAGGAGGAAAGGAAAGAAGAAAAACTTAGGAAAACGGAATGGCAGGGATAACAATGCATCTCTCTATACTTTCTCTTAATATAAATGGGCTGAATTCGCCAATTAAAAGAAAACGAACTGAGGACTGGATCAGAAAACAAGACCCATCCATCTGTTGCCTTCAGGAGACCCACCTCTCAGCCAAACATACAAACAAACTCAGAGCGAAGGGGTGGAAAAGGATCTACCAATCAAATGCCCCCAGTAAGAAAGCAGGTGTAGCTATCCTGATATCTGACAAAATAAACTTTTCATTAAAATCAGTACAGAAAGACAAGGACGGACACTACATATTAATAAAGGGAACAATCCAAGAGGAGGATATAACCATCATCAACTTATATGCCCCAAATATTGGTGCACCCAGATATGTCAAACAAATGCTCTCAAACTTACAGAATAAAATAGATCCCAATACGATAATACTAGGAGACTTTAACACGCCACTCTCACCAAAGGACAGGTCTACCAACCAGAGGATTGGCAAAGAAGCTACCGAATTAAGTGAGGCCATACTTCAAGCGGAATTAACTGACATCTACCGAGTATTTCACCCTAAAACAACACAGTACACATTCTTCTCAGCAGCTCATGGAACTTTCTCCAAAATAGACCATATCATAGTTCATGCAAGGAACTTAAGCAAATACAAAGGGATCGACATAATCCCCTGTATACTATCTGACCACAGTGGCATCAAGCTAGCTCTCAATAACAAAGCATACCGCAGAAATTTCTCTAATACATGGAAATTGAACAGCACACTCCTTAACAAGGCCTGGGTAACAGAAGAGATCAGAGAAGAAATAAAGCATTTCCTACAACTCAATGAAAATGAAAACACCTCACAAAGAAACTTGTGGGACATAGCAAAAGCAGTCCTGAGGGGCAAATTTATTGCCCTCAGTGCCCACATCAAGAGAATGGAGACAGACCAAGTAAATAATCTCATGTTGCAACTAAAACAGCTAGAAAAACAAGAAAAAATGGGACCTAAAGCTACTAGACGAAGCCAGATAACCAAATTAAGAGCAGAGATTAACCAATTAGAAAATCAGAAAACCATAACCAAAATAAACCAAACAAAAAGCTGGTTCTTTGAAAAAATAAACAAAATTGATGGCCCATTGGCAAGATTAATTAAAAAAAGAAGAGAGGAAACCCATATTAATAGGATTAGGGATGCCACGGGAAACATCACAACACGTACCCAAGATATCTAAACAATTCTAACAGACTACTTTCAAAAGCTATACTCTCTAAAGGAAGAAAATCTGGCAGAAATGGATGCATTTTTAGAGAAATACAAGTTACCCAAACTAAGCAAAGAAAAAGTTAACCAATTAAATAAGCTAATATCCTATAATGAGATACAGGAAGCTATCAAAAGTCTTCCAACAAAAAAAAGCCCAGGACCAGATGGATTCACAGCAGAGTTCTATAAGACCTTTAAACAAGAACTAATACCCATACTCCTCAAGCTCTTCAGAGAAACAGAGAAGGAGGGAGCTATCCCAAACTCATTCTACGAAACCAATATCACACTCATCCCCAAACCAGGCAAAGACCCAACCAAAAAGGAGAATTACAGGCCAATTTCCTTGATGAACACAGATGCAAAGATCCTTAACAAGATTCTAGCTAACAGAATCCAGAAACACATAAAAAAAAATAATACACTATGATCAGGTAGGCTTCATCCCAGAGACACAGGGATGGTTTAACATACGTAAGTCAATAAATGTAATCCAACATATCAACAAAGCCAAGGTCAAGAATCACATGATTATCGCCACAGATGCAGAAAAGGCCTTTGATAAAATTCAACATTCATTCATGCTAAAAGCTCTGGAGAAAATAGGAATAGAAGGAACATTTCTAAAAACAATAAAAGCCATTTATGACAGACCAATAGCCTGTATTATACTTAATGGGGAAAAGCTACAACCAATCCTCCTAAAATCTGGAACAAGGCAAGGATGCCCACTGTCTCCACTCCTCTTCAACATAGTCCTAGAACTCTTAGCCAGGGCAATAAGGCAAGAAAAAGACATTAAAGGGATCCGCATAGGGAAAGAAGAAGTTAAACTATCCCTTTTTGCAGACGACATGATACTATACCTCCACGATCCCAAAAACTCCATCCCCAAACTTTTAGAAATCATAAGTCACTTCGGCAAAATAGCAGGATACAAAATAAACCCACAAAAATCAGTTGCCTTCCTATACACTGATAACGTACAGGAAGAGAGGGAAATAAAGGGAGCAACCCCATTCACAATAACCTCCCAAAAAATAAAATATTTAGGAATTAACCTAACCAAAGATGTAAAAGAACTATTTAATGAGAACTATAAAAAGTTAAAGAAAGAAATTGCAGAAGACACTAGGAAATGGAAAGACCTCCCATGCTCCTGGATAGGCCGACTTAATATAGTAAAGATGGTAATACTTCCAAAACTAATATACAAATTCAATGCAATTCCTATTAAAATCCCAATGATGTACATCACTGAAATACAGAAAACAGTCCAAAAATTTATATGGAACAACAAAAGACATAGAATAGCCAAAACAATTCTAGGGGATAAAGACAATATGGGAGTGCTATCCATGCCGAACTTCAAACTCTACTACAGAGCTATAATAACAAAGACAGCATGGTACTGGCACAAAAACAGACCTGAAGACCAATGGAACAGAATAGAAGATCCAGAAATAAATCCACAGGCCTACAGCCAGCTGATATTCGACAAAGGAGCCAAAGACATACAATGGAAGAAACACAGCCTCTTCAACCGCTGGTGCTGGGAAAACTGGGCAGCCACACGCAGAAAACTAAAAGTGGACCCCAGCCTATCACCATGCACCAACATCAATTCAAAATGGATTAAAGACCTTAACATTAAACCTGAATCTCTGAAACTACTACAGGACAGAGTAGGAGAGACACTTGAATTAATAGGCACAGGAAGGAACTTCCTGAACAGAGTCCCAGGGTCACAACAAGTTGGAGAGAGACTCGACAAATGGGACTACCTTAAAATAAAAAGCTTCTGCACAGCTAAATCAATCGCAACTAAGCTAGAAAGACAACCAACTAATTGGGAAAAAATATTTACCAGCAATATATCAGACAAGGGGTTAACATCCTGTATATACAGGGAACTCAAGAAACTAATCCCTCCCAAACCTAACAAACCAATTACTAAATGGGCAAGGGAACTAAAGAGGGACTTCGCAAATGAAGAAATAAAAATGGCAAAGAAACACATGAGGAAATGTTCATCATCCCTGGTGGTGAAGGAAATGCAAATAAAGACAACCCTGAGATACCACCTTACCCCAGTCAGAATGTCCCACATCCACAAATCAGCCAACGACAAATGCTGGAGGGGATGTGGAGAAAGAGGAACCCTATTACACTGCTGGTGGGAATGTACACTTATACAACCACTTTGGAAAGCAGTCTGGAGGGTCCTTAGAAAGCTAAAGATTGACCTCCCTTACGACCTTGTCATACCACTTCTAGGCATCTACCCTGAACAACAGGAACCAATATACAAGGACATGTGCACCTCCATGTTTATTGTAGCACTGTTCGCAATAGCTAGGATATGGAAACAACCTAAATGCCCCACCACAGATGAATGGATCTATATGGTATCTATACACAATGGAATATTATACAGCCATTAGAAATGACAAAATAATGGCATTTGCAGGGAAATGGATGGAGCTAGAAGGAATCATGTTGAGCGAGGTAAGCCAAGAATGAAGAGACAAACGATACATGGTCTCCCTGATAAGTGGATGCTAAATCCAAAATGTTAGGTGATATGACAAAACTAACAGGACTTAAGAAACAAAGAACTCCCGCTCATCTGGTTGAACCACTACTAAATATCCCCATGCTGCTGATCACAAATATGGTATATAACATGTGAACACTGTTATATATTACAGACTGTGATAGACAATTTGCTCCAGAAAAGTTAGAATGAACTTGTGACTTTGAAATTATGTAATCACTTAATCACAATCAAAAAAAAAAAAAAAAAAGAACCTCGGGGAAGGGAGGGAGGGAGGGGATGGTAGGGGGAAAACAATGGAGGGGGTAACAATGTTCAAGAGGAAGTGTACTCATTACCTCACTCATGTAACTGTAACCCTCTGTATAGTATCTTTACAATAAAAAAAAAAGTAAGAATAATTTCTAAAAAAGAAAATGTGATACTAGAATGAGATACATAAGGAGTTCAACAATCTAAAGACTAACCAGAGTTTATTATCCCAGCAAAGCCACTGCTGTGCAATTACAGACCCAAAGAGTTAGGGCATAGATGATAGCTAGCAAAGCCACAGGGCTTCAGGGGCCCACCCTCTGACCAGCAAAGCTCTAAGTCCAGTCCCTCCATTCCCCCAGTATCCAGAGGGAGGAAATATCTCCTGATTACAGCAGGCCTAGAGGGCAGAGCACTGAGTCAAAGATAATTTCTCAAGCATTGAGATTTGGGATTTGCACAGAAGCTCTCTCTCTCTATTTTCATCTTTCTTAACTTTCTCTTTTGGAAGCACATGATTTGTTTGATTTTCACAGGTTCACAGCAGAAAAGCAAATTTCCTCGGAAGAAATTGTGCTTCACTTCTATCAGGTTTAGATGATATTTAGTAAAATGTTGGATTTATATTTTAAAACGGAAGCTGGAATAAGTTAAGACACAAGTTCATTGCTGGGTGCTGGTGGCTCAGGGAGAGAGAGATCTAAGGATCATGGTTGGAAGCCAACCTATCTCCCATTAACCAGCAAAGAGCAAGAAGTGGAAGCATGCTATAAAGTGTAAAGCAACAGTAGAGGAAAAAAAAAAGTGAAAGCACAAAGCACTAAAGTTTAAGCTCTAATTCTGGCACCAAAAAACAAAACAAGAAAAAAAAGAAGAAAAAACAACCAAAAACCTTTAGAGCAGTGTAAAGTAAGCCAGACCCAAAGAAACAGCTCCATAGTTTCCCTCATTTGTAATAATTAGTATATATCTAGGATAGTCCTAGCAGAGGATCACAATAGCTCAATAGCTCTGTACATGTGACCATATAAATCGATGCTAATCGAAACAAACTCCAACATATGGAAACAAAGGGCTTTGGTTTTGTTTTTGTTTTTCTTAATGTACTGTGTAAAGTTATTTCTTTTTTCTTTCTTTTTTTTTCCTATGACTTATCCCATATTGTCACTTTTTGTGATTTTGATATACTGTGCCTTGTATATATGTTTATCTGATTTGGGGAATGAAGGGGAATCAGAAAATGGTTAGACAAAGGACAAAATGTGAACCAATGCAACAGCAATACTCACAAAACACTATGTTGAAAATGAACTTTACAATTTCGGGGGAGGGAATCAATTGTGGGGTAGGGAAAGTGGGGGAAAACGAGGGGGTAACACTGCTCAAAAAGAAATATACTCATTACCTAACTTATGTAACTGTAATCCCTCTGCACGTGACCTTTACAATAATTTTTTTAAATGTGTATTGGAAGAACAAGAATTGGGGAAAGGAAGAGTTGAATTTTGATTAATATGTTTACATTCCCTCATCATTTATATGCAGAAATCCTCACCATCAGTTTAATAGCTCTGGAAACAAAAGCCTTGGTGAAGTATTTAGACCTGAATTAGTACCTTATAAAGGAACTAAATGAAGATCCCTCCTCTTCAATCTCAGTAAAGTTAGAGTGAGATGATGGCTCTTCAAGTCGTAAGATTTGAGAACCTTGGACTTCCCAGACTCTAGAAGTATGAGAAATAGTTCAAAAGTGAATAGGACACACAAAGCTAAATATATTTTTGTGTCTGAAGTATGGAAGCATAGAGAGTAGAGTGCTTGTTTAGCAGCTAACAATAGCAAAGTAAAAAATTTCTATCTTATAAGGGGTGTGAGCTTGTATACAGATAGATGATAAATAGAAATATATTTATTTCTATAACAAACAAATATAAGTAGAAATATAATTCTTATATATGTACCTATATAAGTAAAACCCTAAAGAAAGTACTTTGTAAGTTCTATGAACATAATGTGAAATTTTAAACAAATTGAATGAATTCTGAGTTTTTAATATATAAAAATTCTTTTTTTTTTTTTTTGGTCCGGTCATGGGGCCTGAACTCTGGGCTTGGGCACTGTCCCTCAGCTCTTCAGTTCAAGACTAGCACTCTACCACTTGAGCCACAGCGCCACTTCCAGGTGTTTTCTTTTTGCTTATATGGTGCTGAGGAATCGAACCCAGGGCCTCGAGCATGCAAGGCAAGCGCTCTACCACTGAGCCACCTTCCCAGCCCTTTAATATATAAAAATTCTACTTACTCTTTTTTTAAATGTATAATAAAACATTTTTCTTTAATAAATATGTAATACTTAAGTTCCATTTTAGCACTAGGATGACCTCTTCTTTTACAATATTTTATTTTAACACATCAAGAGATTTGATTTGAAAATAATACAGTTGAGATTTTTGGATCTCTATATTTTTTAAATTTTGTGTAGTATTTCTCTTAATAATTTTTAATAATCTAGTTATCTCATTTGTGAGGGGCCTAGTAAATTCTGAGCAGTTTATACATCACATTAAGTAAATAATTTACTCTGTGTTGTTTGATCAAAAATCATAATCAGAACTTCATCAGCTTACTGCCCTTTGCAGAATTTGAGGTTTATTTCCTTGAATGTTCTATGGCCCTTGAATTATTTTGTAATTTCCTAAAGTATATTTATTTCCTCCAATTTTTGCAAATCTATAAATAAATCATCATATATCACAAAGGTCATCTGCAGACACTGCAACTAGCAGGGCTTGAGAATGTCTGTCTCTTGATTAATCTATTCCTGGTTAATGCCAATAAATGGTACTGCCAATTTAAAGCATGTGATTGTTGCAAATGGTTTATCATTATTCAGTAATTTCCATTTAATTTAAACCTAAAGAGGTAAATATATCCCACATAGATAATTGGAGTTCGTCTTCAGCTGTTTTCTTTATTTCTCTGAATTATTTTTTCTTTTAGTTGCTTTTATGCTTTTTTAATTAA
Source organism: Dipodomys spectabilis (assembly GCF_019054845.1). Classification (NCBI taxonomy): domain Eukaryota; kingdom Metazoa; phylum Chordata; class Mammalia; order Rodentia; family Heteromyidae; genus Dipodomys; species Dipodomys spectabilis. The sequence continues at coordinate 5,015,215 of NW_024870814.1, forward strand.
AATGTTATAATAGTTGCAATAATTTCCTAGTCTGAGTCTTATCTAATAATTTGGTTTGTGGCTTGAATGTGGGAGTGTGTGTGTGTGTGTGTGTGCATGTGTGCATGTGTATATGTATGTGTAATGTGTTCCTGAGTGTATATGTGTGTGTTGATCAGCTACATTATTTTAATCCTATCCTTTCTTCAGTGTATTCACATTTTTGTCTAACACCACATAGACATCTGAAGTTGTTACCACAGTCTGTATACATGCTTAATTCTAGACTCCTGAGGCTACTTCCAATACTTTCTGTTTGTGGCTTAAGATCTCAACCACAACTTTATGAGAGTCTCTCCTTCTTCACTTTAGTTCTGTAAATCTGCCCCCTTTACTTTTGTATATTAATCTTTCATTTAAAATATTTCAACAAATATTTGCTATACCATATTAATGTTAACAATGCCATGGAAATTTATAACATTAGTCCAATTTACAACATAACTTTGAGAAAGCTTTATTTTCTGCTTCTATTTTATTCTATTTTACTGTTTTTATATGCAATCTTCCTTCCAAACTTGCAAGTTCCTTATGTAGGCATCAAAATATTCATAAAAATGCATCTGCACTGGAAACATATCACATTTTTGTCATTAATCCTTAAGAAACAAAATGTAACTATTTTATAACTATATTTGATAACTATAAGTATGTCTATTTCTATAGCACTAACATCTAAATATGTGGTAAAATGTGCATAGATTTGGTACAAATTTCTGTTCCATTTTATATAAACTTAAGTATCCATAGATTTGAAAGTATAAAGGAGTCTTTGCAACTAACCAAACTCACTGATTTGGAAGAATGTTCCTCTCTTGGTCTCTTCCTCTGTTTCTTTCTCTGTCTCTGCCTCTTTCTCTCTCTCTCTCATTCTCTGTTTTGTGTATTTGTGTGTGTGCAATGTGTGTGTATGAGTGTTTGTGTAAGTCCTAGTTTCCTTTGGGTCATAGGGTGGGAGCAGGAAGCTTGAATAATTGTAATTCAGCTTTTCCAATGAAAACATTTAGCACTGTAAATTGTCTTTTTTCCTGTAACATTTAGGTTGTTGTATTTTCTTTATTCTTTTTATCCAAATAACCTAATTTTACACAAACACTGAGAGAGGGGGAGTGAGGGGGAAAAGGAGAGGGAGAGGGAGAGAGAAAGAGAGAGATAACAGTTCTCAGGGTCAAACCAGGGCCTGAGATTTTTTGAACCATCCCCTCAGTCCTTTAGCTTTTAATGTGGTTAGTAACTGTAAAGACTTATAAAGAAAACATTATATTGTAAAATATTTCATCATATAGATATTTTCTCTTGAATTCTTTATCTAAAAAATTACAGACTTTGGTAAGAGTGGAAGTTCTAACTAATTTGAAATCTTTGGTGGAATTCATAGCTGAATGGTTTAACTTCCTTCTGTCACAATAAGTAATTTTCATTTAAATTATTCTTAATACAAAGTACAGCATTAAATCAATTGCAAAATCTTTGGTGGCCTCCAGCTGTGGTACATTATTAATCTTTAATACATCAGATGATTAAAAATGTACAGCATCTTTTAAAAAATATTAATCACCATTGTCTCTTAGCAATGCATGAATACAACTTTATCTACTCCAAAATATGTTAACAATTCCTGACATATACCATTGTTTCTCTAAAAGAAATTTGAAAAAATAATATATGAGGGTATGGAACCAAATAGTTATACTTCACAATTTTTACTTCAATTGTCTTTTCCATTCAGATATCTCATAGCATATAATAAAGTGACAAAGTCTTGGTAATTTGCTGGGCATGTCAGGGTTCCTGCCAAAATTCTGTCCTTAAATAAAAACATATTTCATGTCATATAAACATTTTGCTGCATTCTATGCCCTTTACATGTCTGATGCAGTTTATCATCACATGACTTCTGAAAATGAGTAACAGTCATTATGCAACATTAGAAATATCATCGAGAACAGCTGATTGGGGTTTCTAACTTGTGTGATTAACCACACTTCACCTACTCAAAGGCTTGTTCTCCATCCCATCCCTAAGAAAGGGTTTAGGCATGAGGAGCAAGAAATAAGGCCAATGGCCACCAAGAGAAGGGTGAGGATCATTGTGCTTTTCTGTGCCACTGAATCTAACCCTATCTCTTTCATACTTTGAATCCTAGGATCTATCAGGACTACTTGAATTTTCATATCCATCATTGTGACTATAGCCAAATTCACACAGGTTTCATATCTAACAATACTTGTACATCGGTCTAAAAGAATGATAACTCTATTGCTTAGCTTGCTTCATTTTATTTTTAAAGTTGGCTGAAGCTTTCACTAGCTGAGCCTCAACTATGTTTATTGCAACATTATCCACCAGACCTAAGATATAGAACCAACCCAGATGCCCCTCAGAAAATGAATGGATCAAGAAAATATATACAATGGAATCCTATGTTTCCATGAGACAGAATGACACTGCCCCATTTGTTAGGAAATGGAAAGACTTGGAAAAAATTATATTAAGTGAAGTAAACCAAACCCAAAGAAATATAAGTCCCATGGTTTCCCTCATTTGCAATAATTATGTCTAGGAAAATTTTATCAACCTTATTTTTCTAGTTCATTGAATTTCTAATATATTTCTGCTACCGTGATTATAAGCATTTTTATTTTGTTTTGTTAAGTTCTAAAAGTTTATAACTTCAGCATTGAGTTTGTATTTTGTCAGTTATAAATATTGCTCATTGACCCATTATATTTTTTCTGAACTTTTATGTGCCTTTATGTCATATTTTACCTATTCCTCTCTTTTTGTTCCATCTTTTACATAATGGATTTTTATATACCTCTTTCCTTCTAAGTATTTAGCATTTTCTGGTTTCAAGTACGTATCTACTAAACAACTGGACTTTATTTTTGGTATGCATGAGTCTGCTGTCAGAGTAACAGTATTTCATCTTATCATTTGCAATGGTTAGGCGTTTGTCAGATCCCTTCCTTCCTTCCTTCCTTCCTTCCTTCCTTCCTTCCTCCCTCCCTTCCTCCCCTCCCCCTCTCTTTCTTTCTTATTATGAAAATACCATATAGAGGGGTTACAATTACATGGGCAAGGTAATGAGTACATTTCTTATCAAGCATTGTTGCCTCCTCCTTTGTTTCCCCTCCTCATCCCTTCCCTTGCGCCCCCCCTCCGCCCCCTGCCAAAGTTGTAAAGTTCGTTTTTTGACATAACAATATGTACATCTCATTGTTGCAATGGGTCCACCTGTATCCCTATTTAAACGATTTGTTTTTCCCCTTCCCCTCCACAAATTATACCAATATCAAATACAGTGAAAGCAGTGGTTATACCGTGGGGGAGGGACACACAAAGCAACAAAGAAATCATCTTATAAATATGTTAGAAACAATTGCATGAATGCAAAAACATTTGAATACTTATCTTGGGGTTCATGTCCCTAACATCAACTTATCGGACCTTTTCTGCTTGACTCAGACATACCCTCACCCTAACCCTCACCCTCACACTAACCCTAACCCTCACACTAACCCTAACCCTACCCCTCACCTTAACCCTCATCCTAAACCTAACCCTAACCCTCACCCTCTCCCTAACCCTAACCCTAACCTAACCCTCACACTAACCCTAAACCTCACCCTCACCCTCACCCTCAACCTAACCTTAACCCTACCCCTCACCCTATCCCTCATCCTAACCCTAACCCTACACTCGCACTAATCCTAAACCTAACCCTAAACCTGACCCTCATCCTCACCCTCAGCCTAACACTAACCCTCACCTTAACCCTTACCCTCATCCTCACCATACTGGTTTATTGCAAATAAGGGAAACCATGGGACCTATGTTTCTTTGGGCCTGGCTTACTTCACTTAATATAATTTTTTCCAATTCTTCCCATTTCCTAACAAATGGGGCTATGTCATGCTTTCTGATGGAGGCATAGAATTCCATTGTGTATATATACCACAATTTTCTTGATCCATTCATTTATTGAGGGGTATCTGGGTGGGTTCCATATCTTAGCTATGGTGAATAATGCTGCATTAAACATAGTTGTACTGATAGTTTTAGTATGGTCTTGTTTGTGAACATTTGGGTAAATGCCCAAAAGTGGGATTGCTGGGTCATAGGAGAGCTCTATGTGGAATCTTTTGAGGAACCTCCATACTGCTTTCCAAAGAAGAAGATGGAATCTTCAGCACAATTTTTGGGACTCACCCTTAATTCTACTCAGCACACTGGGTCATTCTTTTCCACATAATAAAGGAAACCCACACATACATCCAGAGCCTACACCTCAACTACTGCTTTCCTTTATGATATGCATATTTCTACTTCTTCATGTGTAGTTAATGAGGATAAAAAAGATATAGTGAGGAGTATAAATTTCATGTCATCTTGAAACTATTATAATATATTTAATTATATAACCACTTTCCAAAAGACAGGAGATACATCAGGCCATATGGTTGGCAAGGAAAGTTTTAAAACAAAGAGAGTTTTAAAAACATCTAGAATTGAATGTGAATTATTTCACACCCATTCGGCATGTCATGGCACTTAGAATAGAAAAGGTTTTATTTTGGGTATGTGTAAAAAGAGCATATATTCCATTTGCCATTAACCTCATACATATTTCTCTGTCATGCTAAGGAGTTATACGTTTTGCTGAAGAACAATTTTATTAAGAGCTCACCTGCATTTTTATATATGGAAATAGGTGATGTTGAAGGGGAAGCTGACTCAACTCTTTTTCAATATCTATTCTCATATTCACATTCTAAATGCATATATTCACTTGTTATCCTGAAGGCAGAGGAGTCAAAGGAAATGGAATAAATATGCCAGTAGACACTTTTCTCATGAATATAGGCATCTCTGCATGTAGATAGAATGCATGCACATATGCACACACATTAAAAGACTGCTGTGAAGTTAATAATTGTTGAGTTCCCTAATATGCACCTGACACTCTTAGATGATGGGGATACAGAGTAGAAACTTGACACTTCATAATAACTCTCTAAAATGTGCCCCCCAGCTTATAAATGAAAAAAAAAACTCATGTCCAACAGAAACTATCATGATCAATAACCTAATTCACAAATTATTTTCCTAGCTTTAAAGTGAGGGATCTTTTTACTACTGTCACTTATCACAAAAAGGAAGGAAACCACCTCCTAAAATATTGTAATTGAATGGACACATTTGAGTGGCTAAAAACATTTTACTTTCCCAATAATTTACTATTAGTCATCCAATAATAGACATATTAGCTTCAAATAAAATTTGCTTGTGAACTCTGTATAACCATACATAGCTATATATTTTCTCTTGTTTCATTTTCATCATGTGCATGTCAAAGCAACATATCAAATGTAGAAAGTGTTCCTGTTTCTCTAAACTGTATGGCAAGACAATTTTCAAGAGCTATGTTAGTTATTACTAAATATCAAATTGAAAGCTTTTATAAACATGTTTTAATACAAAAATAAAATTAAAGATTCAAAAAGGAAAATATAGATAAATATTTTTATATATTTCAGTAATATAAAATAAGATGGCATGCAGATATCATCATGTAATATTTAAGTTTAAAGAGACCAACTGACAATTTACTCGTGACTACTGAGACTGAAAATTACATAGACAGTATCAGAAAACTACTTCTTTAAGTCAAACCCCTCACTAGGACAGCAACAAACATCTCAACTGTAGGGACTTCCATTTCCTTAGTTGAAAATGCACAGTAAAAGTCTCTAAAGAAGTCATACTTTCCTGGAGACTTTTGAATCAATAGCAGCTGTTATTTTCCAATTAGAAATTTCTCAATATTCATGGGCTCATGCCAAAAATTAGAAAACTGTGAATAAAAATACCCAAGCTACACCAGTCCCAAGGAATACCTCTAGCAAATTTAACTTCTTCTTTACAGCTCAAGTTAGCCCTCTGGTGCCTCTGGAATAAGGCCAAGCACATGTGAATGACTGTGTAATTTAACTTGGACACCATATATTTTCTAGTGAGTAAGATCATCAACCTGGAATGAAGGATGATCACAGCAAACCCTCCATGTTGGGTTTTATTTTGCAAACATTCTATTCTGCTTATATTGGATTCTGGGTGATCTTCTGGAAATTTCCAGGTGAAAATATATGATGTGCAGGAGCTAGTAGGACATCTGTGTATTATTTCCCTCATGTTGGTGTAGAAAGTATGTTACCTATAAAGTATCTTAAACCCTTCTCTTTGTTTATTGTTGATATCAACTTTTAACTCTTGTCTGTCTGGTAAGATAGCTCCTTTTTGTATTGCAAATCTTAATTTATCAAAAAAAAATTGATGCAACCAAAACAATATTCTACCTTCATAGTTTAAAAATAATACTAAATTTGAGCTCAGTAGCTCAAGAGATGGACTGTCAGAAGCTGGCAGACAAAAGATCCACAACCCAGTGGCCACGTGGCACTGATTTACTCTAAAGATAAAATATAGGCAACAGGCAGAGATGGGTCTGGTTTTGTTTGTCTACAAATATTCTTGCTGAATTATTCATTTCATAAAATGTTATTTATTTATTTATTGGCAGCGTTCAGGTTGGAATTCAGGATAAAGTGTATTTCAATCTGTCTATACTTAATTGCTTGTAGGGCACATGGGCAGCAAAGATGGCGCTTAGAGGAAGTTGAGTGGGCAGAGCCGAGTTGTTTACCTTAAAATCTAATTGGATACCACGATCAGGCAAAGTGAAGTAAGTGCATGAACAGTTCTTGGACAGCAGGGAAAGTATAGAAAGCTTAGGCACATGATAGGGTGACCTCTACAGTGATTGGTTGGTTCCTTTTCCTCCCCTTTTATGCTGTGCAGTTTTTGCTTTAAAAATGCTTGCCGTGTGAAAGTAAATGAGTTCCTGCTTTTACTTGACTCCTCACTATGTCTGACTGTCTCCGAGGCTAAGGGAGGCTGGGAACAGGCAAGCGGGCACTTACTTATCTTTCCTGGGTCCCAGTCCATCTTCCACGGGATGGATGAAGACCCAACAAGTGCTGAGGGCACTGCCCAGCCCAGTGTAACAAGTGGACATAAGTTTATTGCCAGCACGGTTGGTAAACCTGAGGAAGCTAACTTTACAGTCACAAATAATTTAGAGCAGTCACAGATGCACTATGCAAGGTATGTGCTTCAAGCACATACACACAACTGCCATTCCATATTGCGCAGAAATTCTTCCCACTTCAATTAGAATCCAGACAGAGACTCCCAGCCCCTGGAATTACTACTGCTCCAGAGAATATTCTCCACTTCATTCCAGCAACTCTCTTTGGTCCATAGCACTGAAGTCGCACCCCAACAATCCAGGGCTACAAGCAATCATAATGGATTTAGAAGTCTAAAAGACTTTACTTCCAGTAGAGAACCCCACTTTGATGCCAAGAAAAGAAAATTTTGTGATAATACCAAACACAGTTGGTTTTCAAAAGGCCAAAAACTGGAAGAGCATGTCAATCACTTTTACAGAGCAAAGCCTGTTCCCACATCTCTTAACAAGAATGATAGACTGATTTTCTTAGGATTTCTATATTTGCCTTTGGCATATAAGTTTTCTGGATGGTTTTATTTATTCTAGGTTTTTAATGTTTTCTTTCTCTTTTCACAACATTCCTAAACATTCCGCATTTATTTTGTGCAATAAATTTCAGTGTTTTTCACACTATTATTTCATATATCTTCTCCTTTCTCTTTCTATACCCATCCATTCTTTATGTTACCTAATATTTAATGTTTGTAATTCTAATTATTGTTTAGCTCTAAGTTTATCACTCAAGAACAGGTTTTATTACTCTACACAATGTTGGGAAGGAAGCAGAGAACTCCAATTGTTTCTTGATTCATTAAATATTTGAGGATTTTGTCCAAATGTGGACATTCGAGCAGAACTGAAAGACTAATTCACCACAGTAAATGCCAAAATCATATCCAATATGAAGGTGAAAGATAGTAGCATACCTCCAAGCCCTCAGACCCTATCAACTATTGAATCAAAAGATAATGAAGTAGATAAATTGTCAGAAAAAGTATTCTAAAGTTTACTTTTGAACATGATTAAAGACTACAATGGGGATTCAAATAAATAGGTAAATTAAGTTTAAAAACAATCCAAGAACTAAACAAAAAAGTAAGAAACATATATTAGAATTTCCACAAAGAAATCAAAATTATGAGGAATAACAAGCAGAAATGTTAAAATAAAAAGCTTAAAATATCAAGTAAAAATCAAAGTGGAAAGTATTATCATGAGAAAATAATAAGCAGAAGAAAGAATATCAGAAATAGAGATTAAATGAGAGAGATAGAGGTTAAAATGGTTAAATATATACTACTAAAGACAACAAAAATGAATAACTATGATCATGTAATATCTATATAATACTACAATTATCTAATATCTTAAGGATCTTTTGGACAGCATCAAAGACAAAACATAAGAATTCACATATAAAGTATAAGAAACATATTCAAGCCGGGCGCCAGTGGCTCATGCCTATAATCCTAGCTACTCAGGAGGCTGAGATCTGAGATTCACGGTTCAAAGCCAGCCTGGGCAGGAAAAGTCCGTGAGTCTCTTATCTCCAATAAACCACTAGAAAACTGGAAGTGGCTCTGTGGCTCAAGTGGTAGAGTATTCTCCTTGAGCTGAAGAGCTGAGGGACAATGCTTAGGCCCAGAGTTCAAGCCCCATGACCGACCAAAAAAAAAAAAAAGAAACATGTTCAATAATATTATAACTAAAACTTTACCAAATCTTGGTTGAGTTATAAGCATCCATTTACAGGCTGTATTACAAACTCCAAGCAGACATGACCAAAGAACAACAACTCAATGTTGCAACAGAATTAAAATACTAAGAGTAGAACACCAAAAAAGGATAATGAGAGCTACAGGAAAATAAAATCACCTCATATGCAAAGGGAAAGACATAAGAATCACATCAGACCTCTAAGCATAAATCCAATAATCTAGGAAATTGTGGGACAAAATTCTCAAACCCAAAGGACAACTAAAGATCAAGAAGATTTATACAGCACAGGAATCATTTGATTTTGAGTGAGAAGTAAAAATCTTCTAGGAAAAGAATAATCTAAACTTGCTCACATACACCAAGCCTGCATTGCAGAAGATGTTTAAGTAATTCTACATATGCAAAAAAAGACAGTTAAAAATGTATAATCCAGGAAAGAATACATCTCAAAAGAGAAATGGAGGAATACATGAAAATAGAGAAACTATCCAAAATGTTTAAGCCAGAAAAGCAATAAACCATGAAGATAAATAATAGTGAAAGGAAAAAGAAAACAAATGCAGTTAAATTACACTGGAAAATAAACAGTAGAACCCCAGCAATTAATAACTCTCAATCATAACCCACAGACTTAGTTTTCTTTTTTCTTTTTTGTGGATCTTGGGGCTTGAACTCTGGGTGTGGGCACTGTCCCTCAGCTCTGCAGCTCAAGGCAAATGCTCTACCGCTTGAACCACAGTGTCACTTCTCATTTTCTAATGGTTTATTGGTGATCAGAGTCTTACAGACTTTCCTGCCCGGGCTGGCTTTGAACCCCCATCCTCAGATCTCAGCCTCCTGAGTAGCTAGGATTATAAGTATGAGCCATCGGCGCCTGGTACAGACTTAATTTTCTAACCAAAAAATTACAAATTGTTAGACTGGATTAAAGAGCAAGATCTAACATATTGTTTTCTGTGAGAAATATGCTTCACTAGTAAAAACACACACAGACTCAAAGTGAAAGAATGGAAAGAAATACACCAAACAATAATAAGCCACAGTAGTTATACTTACATCAGAAAAATCATATTTCAAATCTGCTTTTATATCATAAAATATAAAGAATTTCATCATATATTAATAAGATAAACACCAAAAAGGTATCTACCTATCTATCTATCTATCTATCTGTCTGTCTGTCTGTCTGTCTGTCTGTCTGTCTGTCTGCCTAAGCATATCTCCAATGTTGGTGCCCCTAGGTTAATAAAAAAATTATTAAATATAAAAGGAAGGTAGATCCAAATACAATAATAGCTTCCTCAACACCACACTCTCATCAAAAAATAGAACATTCAGAAAAAACACATGTAGAGATATCTTAGAATTGAAGGATATCGTCATCCACTGAAGTTCTTCAATGTACATAAATCAATTACCAAAAACACAAGACATAAACAGAACAAGAAGCACAGCATCATCTCAAGAGATGCAGAAAAACACTTGACAAAAATTCAACATCCTCTCAAGTTATATAAAATAATATTTATCAAAATGAACTCCAGGAAATGTACACAAAGAGTTTTTTTCTTTTTTTTCTTTCTTTGTTTCTTTCTTTTGTTTTCTTCTCCTTTAGTCTTGTTTCTTTGTTGATCTTTCTTTGGGAGAGTAAAGAAGAGCACAAAAATAATGTAACAAAGGGTGAACAAATGCAGCAATATTACTCACTAGACACTGTGTTGAAAATGGACTATACAACTTGTGGGTGGGGATGGAAGAGGAAAACTGGGAGAGAGGGAAAGAGTGACATTGTTCAAAAAAGAAGTGCATTCTATTGCTCTTGCTACTTATGTCCTTTGCCATGCAGAAGCTCTGCAGTTTAATGCAATCCCATTTGTCCAACCTGTCTTTGAGGTGTTGTATTTCTGGATCTTTATTAAGAAAATTTCAGCCTGTGCCAAGGAGACCTAGGGTTTCTCCTACTCCATCCTGTAATGTTTTCAAGGTGTATGCTTTTGCCTCAAGGTCTTTGATACATTCGGGCTTAATTATGGTACAGCATGATTTATAAGAATTTACCTAGTTTCCAAGAGGTCTTTAAGCAATTTTGCCAGCACCATTTACTGAAGAAGCTGTCTTTCTTCCATTTTAATTTTGGCCCTCTTATCGAAGATTAGGTGGCTATAGGTTTACAGGTTCGTTTATGGGTCTTTAGTTCTATTCCATTGGTCCTCAGGTCTGTTCTTGTGCCCGTACCAAGAGATTTTGATTACTATGGTTTTGTAGTGGCATTTACCCATGGATTGGGAGAAGATCTTCACTAGCCATACAACAGGCAAGGGCCTCATATCTAAAATATACTTAGAACTAAAAGATTTAAATCTCCCAACAACAAATCCTCAAACATTCAGCCTCCTCATTAATAAATGGGCTAAAGATTTAAAGAGAGACTTCTATGAAGAGGAAATAAGAATGGCCAATAGACACATAAAGAAATGCTCAACTTCTATGGCCATAAAAGAAATGCAAATCAAAACAACATTGAGATTCCACCTTACCCCAGTTTGAATTGCTATAATTAAGAAATCTAATAACAACAGATGCTGGAGGGATGTGCCCAAAGGCAATGCTCACCTATGATCCAGCAATCCAACTTCTGGGCATTTACCCAAATACTCACAAGCAAGGCCATACTTAAGCTACCAGCACAACTATGTTTATCATAGCATTGTTCACCATAGCTAAGATATGGAACAACCTGGATGCCACTCAGTAGATGAGTGGATCATGAAAATGTGAGATCTCTCTCTCTCTCTCTCTCTCTCTCTCTCTCTCTCTCTCTCTCTCTCTCTTTCTCTCTCTCTCTATATATATACATATATATATATATATATATATATATATATATATATGAAATCTATGCTTTCATCAGAGAGAATGACACCACCCCATTTGTTATGAAATGGAAAGGCTTGGAAAAAATCATATTAAGTAAGCCAGACCACAAAACATTATATATCCCATGGTTTCTATTATTTGAGATAATTAGTATATGTCTAGTATAGTCTTATCAGATGAGCAGAAATACTCAAAAGCTAGGTACATATGACCATATAAGATGATGCTAAGTTAAATGAACCCTAAGATATGAACACAAGAGGTTTTACTTTGCTGTTGTTTTCAATGTAGTATGTGATTTTATTTTCTATTGTATGTTCTTCCTCCTATGGTATATCCATGTTGTCACTGTATTTGATTTTGGTATCTTGCATCTTGTATATACATTTACCAAATTTGGGGAGGGGAATAGAAAGAACAAAATGTTGAAACAAGTACCCATTGCAACAAAGATACTCACAAAACACTGTTGGAAATGAACTTTACAATTTTTTGGGTAGGGGAGGAGTAGGGAAGGTGGGAGAGGGAAGGGATAGTAGGGGAAAAACAAAAGAGGTAACAATAAGAAATTTATTCATTACCTTACTCGTGTAACTTTAATCCCGCTGTACCACATATTTTCAAGAAAATATTTTTTAAATGGCATTCTTTATCTGACTTACATAACTATAACTTCTCTGCACATCACCTTGACAGGAATAATAAAGAAATTTCAAAAACACACTCAGATGAAACTAGAAATAGAAAGTATTCTCCTCAATATAATAATGTGTATATGTGGTAAACCTATAGCCAACATTTTATTAAATAGAGATAAGCCAAAAGCATTTATTTAAAAACAGAAATTAGATTAAGTGTATTCATACTCCCAACTCCTTTCAACATAATAATGAATTCCTATCTGGACAAATAATGAAAGAAAAAGAAATATAAAGAATCTAAAGAGAAAAGCCAGATGTCAAATCAGATGATATGATCTTAAACACAAAATTCCACCCAATACTCCTAAGTCTTTACAAACACCTTCATCAGTATAACAGAATCCAAAATCAACATATAAAGTCTGCTCTTCTGCATGCCAATAATAACAGGCTATAAAAAAATAAGGAGACCAATTCTATTCACAAGTAGCCTCAAAATTAAAATGCCCAGGAAAAATAACCAAGAAAGTGAAAAACTTCTTTAAACACTCCTTTATCTCTTCAGACTAGTTATGGCTTTAAACTTGTTTTTGTGAAAAGTATAAAACCTTAAAAGGGAATTGAAGATATATAATTATGGTAAAACCTCTTGTGCTCATGGATCAGCAGAATCAATATTGTGAAAATGACCATATGACCAAAAACAATTTATATGGTTAATGTAAAAACTCCATGAAAATTCTCAAGACATTCTTCACAGAGATAAAAAAAAATCATCTTAAAGTTCATTTGGAATGTCTTTTGTTATCAGATAGCTAAAGCAATACTAAAGTCAATACTGTAAAACATATTTTATTATTTTTTTCGCAGTCCTAGGATTGAACTCAGGGCATGGGTACTGTCCTGAGACTCTTTTTGTTCAAGGCTAGTGCATATATGTATATGTATATATATATATATATATATATATATATATATATATATATATGTACATATATGCATGTGTATATGTATAATATATACACATATGTACATATATACACATATGTGTGTGTGTGTGTGTGTGTGTATATTCCCCTGAAGACAAATGGACTAGAATACTAAAAACCCAGAAATAAATTTACACAGCTGAGGTCATTTGGGTTTTGACAAAGGAGTCCCAAATGTACATTACAGGAAAGATGAACTCTTCAGCAAACCCACATGTAGAATGTTGAGGCTAGACATACCCCTATCTTTTGTTCTGTCTTAATACCAATTTTAAATGGTTTAAAGAAAGCCATGTGCAGGTGGCTAAGATCTGAGGATCGCGGTTCAAAGCCAGTTAGGGCAGGAAAGTCTGTGAGACCCTTATCTCCAATTACCCACTAGAAAACTGGAAGTGGTACTGTGGCTCAAGATGGTAGAGTGATAGCCTTGAGCTGAAGAGCTGAGGGACAGCACCTAGGCCCACAGTTCAATCCCCATGACCGACAAAAACATAAAATTTAAAAAATGGTTCAAAGGATTCAATTCAAAGCCTGCATGGTTTAAGTCACAGCAAGAAATAAGAAAAACACTGGAACACATAGGCATAAGCAGTAACTTACTAACTAGACCTCCAAGAAGAGCAATCATTTGCAAATATGATTGCATCAATGAAAGCACTTTATACAACTACTTAAAGATAATTTAGAAAAGCTTAATAATAGCAAATTATTAATTCAATTTTATATGTTAAATTTAAAAACACAATCAGAAGATGATAGAGAATATTATAATAAGCACAAATGTACTCAATTGCAATTTAAATTCTTTAAAATTTTGTTTGAAGTTAAGCAGCAAGAATAAAACCTTTTTAAATATTTACTTTAAACCCACTACTATTTTTTGGTACAGCTTTTCTCCTTGTGATAACCACTATATAAATGATATATGTTATGCAGTAAATGTTTTCATTTGTACATACCTATAAACAATATTTATTATTGTTTTGCATATCATTAAATCTATTGCGCTGTATATATCATTCTGGATCTTTCTTATTCAGTCCAACATAAGACATTTGGTATTTTGATTTACTCAAGTTGCTCTGTGGTTTTATATCATATGGATATATCATAATATGTGATAGATTATCCTAATGATATTTTTATTGAGCATCAATTTGAGAGGATATAGTTCTACAATTACACAACAGACACTTTGTGAATTTAAAATGAATCGTGTGTTATGAGGTGACATTTCAATTCATCTAAAAATTGATTTCATAACAGAAAATCCTTCCTCAAATTGATTGTTTTAATTTAAATTAATGTCATCTTCCCATTTCCCTAAATGTTTGCTCAGTTTTCATGTGTTGTTAATTTTTGCATATCACTTATAGAGTTAGAGTGCTAATTTCTATGCTATTGATAGCTAGAGCCAGAGTTAAAAAAATGATAATTGATTAGTTTATTATTTTCATCATTATTACAATATTTGGATTTTTCCCTTCTTTTAGTAGCATTTTGAATATTTTTGCACATTTTTTACACAAAATTTTGCAGATTTATTACTCATTTACTTTCTGTTCTATCTTAAGTAGTAGCTCCTCTGGTTTTCAAATTATATACACATACTATTTGTTTGCAAATTTTATTAGGTTTCATTTTTTGAAATTGCTACATCTATATATCTGAATCCTATAGTGATAAAAACTTTTTCCAAATATTTCTCGGTAATTTTTATACAAATTCCAACCAAAGAGAGTTTGCGTTCCAATGCTCAGTTTCACAAATAGTCTGATGACAGCAAAAGGTAAACATCCAGCAAAAAACAAAAGGTAAAAGAAGAAAAGGAAAAAAAATTCATAAAGGAAAAGCACAAAGACCATTTCCCCACCCCTTGCTAGCTGAGCAACTCTGCCACCTGGCCTGGCTGCAGGAGACCCGAGAACCACACTGGGTCATCTTTAGAATGCCAGCACAAACAATCTCCAAGGTGCTGGTGGTGTAAACAGAGACACCTCAAAGCTTGGAACTTGCACAACAACCCTTCCACCACCCCTCTCTGGCAGAGTGACCCTACACCATCCCACCAAAACCACTCAGCCCCACGGCCATGTGGTACACCCCAGAACTACAAGGATCCATCAGCAGAATGCCAGATCAGAAAACTCCCAAGGAGCTGGTGCTGATCTGGAGAGCTCAAACAGAAACAGAAACCTCAACCTAGGGGCTCAGAACCTGCACAAAAAACCCTTCCTCACCCCTGCTGGTAGAGTGGGTTTGCACCATCCTGCTAAAGCTCCCCATCCCCCTTAGAACCACAGGGCTCCATAGGATGTCAGTGTTAAATCACTCATGGCGCTAACCCATACAACATAAACAGTGGAAGAGACGGTGCAATACACAAACCTTGAGACACACCACTATCCAGCCCAGCTGGGTTGGCCTCTCCCCCAACAGAACCAAGACCAGGTAAAAACACTCTCAGTCAACCCTGGGTCAAGAGCAAGCTTCATCAATTGATCCAGGAACCAACCCAGAACCCAGCAAAGACAGCCACCTATTGACCAAAACAGTCCGAGTTTGGGATTGGTTTCCAATAATCACTGAATCCCCATGTGAAAATCACAGTGAAAAATCACAAAATTCATCTATAGCCAAGATAGCAAGTAATGACCACAGGCCAACAGCCAACCAGGGAAGAGCCCCAGTGAAAGCAAAATAGAAATGGAAGACAAATGCTACATCCAAGAAATGCTGGAGGCAATGACTCAAGAATTAAAGCGAGAAATAGATCTGAAATTTAAAAAAAAAAAAAAAAACACAAAGAAACAAATTACCAAGAGATACCAGATTTCAAACAGGAGATGAATTCAAAAATAGATGCAGTCACACCTTGCTAAGAGATGAGCTGAATACTCTGAGAACCAACACAGATGTCATAAATGGTTCAAATTCCTCCATGCAAACCACAATGGGAGCCATAGTTAACAGAGTTAGTAAAATGGAAATTAGAATATCAGGTATGAAAGACAAATGAACCAACTGGAACAAAAGTCACAGATATGAAAAAAAACACTTCAATTATGCCAAAGGAAAATCCATGACCAAACAGACCGTGTCAAGAAATTGAACATTGGTATAATTAGGGTGGATGAAGATGCGGAATACTAGAATAAAAGAATTCAATACCTATTCAATAAGATTGTCACCAAGGGCTGGGAAGGTGGCTCAGTGGTAGAGTGCTCGCCTTGCATGCCTGAGGCCCTGAGTTCGATTCCTCAGCACCACATAAGCAAAAAGAAAAAAGCCAGAAGTGGCACTGTGGCTCAAGTGGTAGAGTGCTAGCCTTGAGCTGAAGAGCTGAGGTACAGCACCCAGGCCCAGAGTTCAGGCCCCACAACTGGACCCTAAAAAAATAAAATAAAATAAAAAATAAAAGATTGTCATCAAAAATGTCCCCACTCTTAAAAGAAAAAATCTTACATACATAACAAAGCATACAGAACACCTAACAAGCAGGATCCCAAGAGGAACACTTCTAGACACATTATAGTAAAAGTGATAAATTTGGATGTTAAAGAATCTTGCATGTGGCAAAACAAAGAAGGAGCTATATCATAATCAGAAAAAATTAGAATCACTGCAGATATCACCACATTGACACTGAATGCAAAGAAACCCTGGGAAAGCACCACTCAAGCCCTGAAAACCAATAACTGCAAACCCAAACTTGTATACACAACGAAGCTAGCATTCACATTCTATGGAGAAACTAAAATTTTTAATAGTAAAGAAAAACTAAATGAATTCACAAACAATAAGCCAACACTTCAAAGAATATTAAGGGGAGAATACAACCTGAAGAAAACACTTAAGATTAGAAATCACATCAGAGATATACCACTTGAAGTCCAACTTTGTAAGCACAAGAGGAAAGGAAAGAGGAAAAACTTAGGAAAGCAGGAAAATGACAGGAAACACAATGCATCTCTCTAAAATAACCATAAATATTAATGGACTCAATTCACCAATTGAAAGAAAAAGAACTGCAGATTGGATCAGAAAACAAGACCCATCCATTTGTTGTCTTCAAGAGACCCATCTCACAGCCAAAGATTAAAACAAACTGAGGGATGAAGGAAGATCTTCCATGCAAATGCTCCTAGCCAGAAGGCAGGAGTGGCCATCCTGATATCTGACCAAATAAACTTTTCATTAAAATCAATACAAAAAGACAAAGGGCACTGCATATTAATACAGGGAACAAGCCGAGAAGTGGATATTACCAATATAAACTTACATTCCCTAAACATGGTGCACCCAAATACATTAAGAAAATCCTCTCAAGGCCAGAGGAAGATGGTGGAGGAGAAGCTGGAGGCTAAACATGCTCTCGCATAGAAACCAGTTTTAGTGTTCCAGTGAACAATCCTAAGCTAGAAAATCACACCAAGTGTGCCATCACAATACAGAGAGTTTGGCCAGAGAAGGAAAATCCTGGCAGCTTAGTCAAGGAGACAGATCTGAATATTTGCCAGTAGCTGCAGCTGCAGCAGCCACAGCAGCTGCCGCTGCCACCATACCAACAGAGAAAGCCCGGGACAAAGGCACCAGATGCGGCATGCAAGCAGATTCTACTCACTACCAACAAGAACTGACAAGGAACAGAAATCTTCATCCTGCTGATCACAGACTAGGGATGGCTCAGGAACCAAGAGCTCCCACTATGGCTCCGTGGGAAGGACATCCTCAGTCCTTCTCATGGAGCCATAGTGGGAAGGCAGCTCCTCCCCCACCACTGGCGAAGATCTCTAATTTTGATACTGAAAAAGGCTGGGCCCAGCATGCAGCTCAAACCCAGGCCTTGGAAGAAAAAATTTAGAACCATTAGCAGGTCACAGGAACCTGACCTGACCTGCCAGGCTCAACTCCACCCAGAGAAATGTCACCCTGCCCAGTCAAAGGAGGCTCCCCACCCCCCAGAGTGATTTTCTTCACTGGGAAAACAGAGCCAGAGCCTGTCCCTCCCCATTATAGCCTAGACAGCAATTGAAACTCAGTAAACATAAACCCAGAGAATGGCTCCATGCTGGGCTCTGTGTTTCAGGAGCTAGCTACAAATTGTTGACAGGCCTCAACCCTACCCAGAACCTAGTCCCATCACAGCAACAACAAACTAGAGGAAAACAGCCATCTCCTTCTTTTTTGACACTCAATTCAGCTTTCCATCCCACTGAACTAGCCTAGGAGTAAGATCACAAAATCCTGGGTAAGGCAGAGCTGAGTGCCTACTCAAACAAATTGACTTAAGAAACCAATCAAACCACAACAAACCAAACACTGCAAGCAGACCAGAGACTCCACCAAGAGACAAGATCTCCTACCTGCCTCCCACAAAAAATCAAAGAACTCTTTTTTTCTGCCTATTTCATTATTTTTTAAAAAATTGTTTGCTATTTTCTTTTCTTTTTTTCTTTCATAATTTTTGTTTTAGGAGTGTGTTTGTGTGATATTTTTTAAAATCGTGTTTGACCTTTTGGTCCTTTTTTGTCTGGTTTTTTTTTCTTTTTTTTTAAATCTCTTTTGACCTTTCTGTCCTTTTTCTCTTTTTCTTTTTTTTCTTTTCTATTTCTTTTTCACATGACTTAATTGCTGTTCTGCTCATCCTCAGATATATACCCATCATTGATTATTAGACCTTATCCCTCATTGTTTACATATTAAATCCAGAAACTTATTACTCATTTCACAAGCTGTTAGGCTTAACTTCTTTAATAATAGTATTATTTCTTTATACCTATATAACTTTCAAGTATTCCAATTTTAAGATTTTTTATTTTTTCATTTTTCATTTTTATCTTTCAGCTCCTCTCATCTATCCTTTTATTCTCTCAATATCATTTCTTTATACTCACATAATTTTTGTGTTTCATTTTTATAATTTAAATTTGTGTTTTTCCATTTTTTCTTGTTTTTAATCTCATTTATCATTCTGTCCTATTCATTTCCCTCTCTGAGATTAGGACTTGGTTAAATTCACTCTTCTTTTACCTCTCCACATCCCTCTAATCCTATTTTTCCCTACAATTCTCCCTAAACCTAATAATTTCTGGTTTACTGAATCCCTCTTTGATGTTATTAGCCCATTAATCCATAGTTGTTTGATGGTGAATTGATTATATCTGTTGAACTAGATTGTATCTGCAGCCATTTTGACTGTTCCTCTACAGGACTCTGGTTGAAGCTTGCCTTACAATAGTGTTCTAGCACAAAATACCAAATGGGCAGAACAAGCTGGAAAAACCACAAGAAAAATGGCAAGTCCGGGTATCTCAACTGCCACTCATGATAAGTGACAGAACAGTTAATGAATAATCCAGAGGAGAATTCCCAAAAAGCTCTACAAACACTACTGTTAACCATGGTGAATTCCCAAAAAGCTCTACAAACACTACTAGTAACCATGGTGAATGAAAAGATTGAAAACCTGCAAAGGACTCAGTATGAGTGTGGTAAGGAGAGAGAGGAGGCAAACCAAAGATCAATACAGGAATTTCATGAGTATGTTGAGGCCAACCAAAAATTACTACACGAATCACAAGAGCTTGAGGAGCCTACTCAAAATTAATTCAGTAATTGCGTGAGCAGACTGAGAACAGTCAAAGAGAAAGACAGGTATTGCATGAGCAGGCTGAGAACAGTCAAAGAGAAAGACAGATATTGCATGAGTAGGCTGGGAACAGTCAAAGATTAATGCAAGAATTGTGTGAGCAGGCTGAGAACAGTGAAAGAAAATCACAGGAATTGCATGAGCAGCCTGAGATCAGTCAAAGAGAAATACAGGAATTGGGTGAGCAGGCTGAGAACAGTCAAAGAGAAAGACAGAAATTGTGTGAACGTGAGGAAGCTAATCAAAGAGTAATACAAGAATTGCAAGAGCGGGATGAGAATAGACAAAGATCAATAGAAGCATTCATGGAATCCATAAACAGACACCTGAAAGCATCCAGGGAGATCACAAAGGTAATGCTGAATGGAGCCCATCAGAAGGAAAAGGAGTCCAAGGAAACCATAACCAATCAACTAAGGGATTTGAGGCTAAACACTGAACACCAAATTAAGGAAGTAAAGAAGTTTATACAAGATCTAAAACAAAGCTCCAAACAAAGAATTTGAAGCCATCAAAGCCAATCGATTAGAAGGAAAGGAAATATAAAACAAAGTAGAAAGTCTTGACAGTACGTTAAACCATGCAAAAGATTGAATCTCTGATTGAAGACAGCCTAGATATTATAGAGAAGGATCAGACAACTATCCAAGACAAATCCAAGAAATATGATAGTTCTATTCAACATTTAGAAGACACCATCAGAAGTACTAATCTGAGGATAATGAGTGTAGAGGAGCACCTAGAGACAGAAGTTAATGGTCTAGAAAATTCATTTAACAGATTGCTAGCAGAGACTTCCCCAACATACAAAAGGATAGGCTTATTTAGACACAAGAAGCTTTTAGAATGTCAAATAGACCAAACCAAAACAGGACATCCCACCATCACATTATAATCCACACAGGATCAATCCATTCCAAAGAAAGGATCCTTAAAGCTGTCAAGGAGAAAAGATCAATCACCTATAAAGGCAAACCAATTAGAATAACCTCAGATTTCTCAACAGAGACAGTTAAAGCTGAAGAGCCTGGAATGATGTATGACATAGCCTAAAGACAAACAACTATCAACCAAAAAGACTGTATACAGCTAAACTCTCCTTCATAACAGAAGATCAAATAAAAACCATCTATAGCAAAGAAAAGCTGAAACAATATATCTATACCAAACCAGCCCTACAAAAGATACTTAAAGATGTCCTACACATAGAAAACGAACTTTTCTCACTTTTAGTGGGGGAGAGAAGGGGAGTGTAGTTGTGAGGTGGGAGGGATGGAATGGTAGGGGGAAAAAAAGGAGGAGGCAACAATGCTTGATAAGAAATGTACTCATTACCTTGCTCATTTACAGTACTCTGTACTCTGTACAGTATTTTCACAATAAAAATCTTATTTTAAAAAAGAATTTTTTTGAATTAACCATCTTCTCATATCTTTCCAATCATTACTCTCTGAAAAAAAAAAAAAAACAAGAAAACCCTCTCAGACTCACAAAATAAAATAGGTCCAAATACAATAATATAAATACAATAATACTAGAGACTTTAAGACTCCACAGGTCAACCACCCAGAGAGTATTGGCAAAGATTCCACCGAAATATATGATTCCATTTTTCATACCGAATTAATTGACATTTACCGAGTTTTCCACCCTACAATAACCTAGTACAAGTTCTTCTTAGCATCCCATGAGATTTTCTCCAAAATAGACCATCTCAGTTCATACAAGGAATTTAAACAAATACAAAAGGATTGACATTATACCCTGTACTCTACCCACTACAGTGGAATGAAACTAGTTCTCAATCACAAACAAACCATAGAAATTACTCAAATACATGGAAATTGAACATCACACTTCTGAGCAACACCTGGGTAACAGGAGAAATTAAAGAAGAAATTAAAAAGTTCCCACAACTCAATAAAAATGGATACACATCACAAAGAAACTTGTAGGACACCCAGAAGCACTCCTGAGGGGCAAGTTTATAGCTTTCATTGCACACATCAAAAAAATAGAGACAGACCAAGTAAATAACCTTATGTTGCAAATAAAGCTGCTAGAAAAGCATGATAAAAGGAACCATAAAGATACTAGAGAGAGCAAAATAACCAAAATAAGAGCTGAAACTAATGAGACAGAGACTAGGAAATATATAAATAAAATTAATAATACAAAAGGCTGTTTTTTTGGAAAAAAATCAATAAAATTGATGGAACTCTAGCAAGATTAGCTATAAAGAGGGAGGCAACCCAAATCAATCAGATCAGGGATGTCACTGGAAAAAGTACAACAAATATCCATGACATCCAAACAATTATAAGGAATCTACACTCACAGAATCTATGCTCAGAAGGAAAGAAATCCTAGCAGAAATTGATGAATTTTTAGAGAAATACAAATTTCCCAAACTGAACCAAGAAGAAATAAATCAATTAAATAACACAATATCTTACAATGAGATAGAGAGAGCAATCAGAATTCTTCCAACAAGGAAAATCCCAGGTCCAGATGGATTCACTATGGAATTCTATAAAACTTTCAAAGAGGAACTAGTACCCAGAGTCCTCAAACTCTTCCAAGAAATAGAAACAGAGGGAGCTATCCCAACTCATTCTACGAGGCCAATATCACACTCATCCCCAAACCAGGAAAAGACCCAACAAAAACAGAGAACTACAGACCAATCTCCTTGATGAACACAGATGCAAAGCTCCTTAATAAAATTTTACCCAACAGACTCTAGAAACATGTAAAAAAAATCATACATTGTAATCAAGTAGCCTTTTTCCCAGAGATGCAGGGATGTTTTAATATATGTAAATAAAAAAATGTAATCCATCACATCAACAGATCCAAGGTCAAGAACCACATCATTATCTCTATTGAAGTGGAAAATTATTTTGATAAAATACAACATTCATTCATGTTAATTGCTGTGAAGAAAATAAGAATAGAAGGGGAACATCCCTTAAAACAATGAAATCCATATATGACAGACCAATAGCCAATATTATACTACACCAGGAAAAACTACAACCAATTCTCCTAAAATGAGGATCAAGGCAAGGATTTCCACTCTCACCACTCCTCTTCAAGATAGTTCTGGAATCCTTAGCCAGAGCATAAGGCAAGAAAAAGACAGTAAATTGATCCTCTTAGGGAAGCAAGAAGTGAAACTCCCTTTTTGCAGATGACATGATACTATACTTCAATGATCTCCAAAACTCCATCCCCAAAGTCTTAGAACTTATAAACCACTTCGACAAAGTATCAGGATACAAAAATCAACACACAAAAATCAGTTGCCTTTCTGTATACCAACAATGTACAAATAGAAAGGGAAATCAAGGAAACAACCCCATTCACAATAACCTCAAAAATATTTAGGAATTAACCAAACCAAAATAATGAAAACTATAAAAATTTTAAAAAAGGAAATCATAGAGGACACCAGTAAATGGAAAGACCTTCCATGTTCTTGGCTAGGCAGACTTAAAATACTGAAAATGGCCATACTGCTACTGCCAAAATTGATATACAAATGCAATGCAATTCCCATTAAAATCCCAATGACGTACTTTACTGAAATAGAAAAAACAGTCCATTGGGCCTGGCTTACTTCACTTAATATAATTTTTTCCAAGTCTTTCCATTTCCTAACTGATGGGGCAATGTCATTCTTTCTGATGGAGGCATAGAATTCCATTGTGTATATATACCACATTTTCTTGATCCATTCATCTACTGAGGGGCATCTGGGTTGGTTCCATATCTTAGCTATGGTAAATAATGCTTCAATAAACAGTTGTGCTGGTAGATTTAGCATGGTCTTGTTTGTGATCATTTGGGTAAATGCCCAAAAGTGGAATTGCTGGGTCATAGGGGAGACGGGAGCTCTATGTGGAGTCTTTTGAGGAGCCTCCATACTGCTTTCCAAAGTGGTTGAACAAGTTTACACTCCACCAACAATGCAGTAAGATTCCTTTCTGTTGTTATTAGATTTCTTGATTATAGTCTTTCTAACTGGGGTGAGGTGGTATCTCAGTGTAGTTTTGATTTGCATTTCTTTTATGGCTAGGAAGTAAGCCAGGCCCAAAGAAACATATTTCCCCTGGTTTCCCTTATTTATAATAACTAGTATATGTCTGAAACAAGCAGAAATGGTCAGATAAGTTGATGTTAAGAGAAATGAACCCCAAGATAAGGGCTCAAATGTTTTTCTTTCTTGCTATTGTTTCTAACATATTTATATTTCTTTGTTGTTTGTATGACCCTCCCCCACAGTATAAGCCCTGTTTTCAATGTATTTGATGTTGGTATAATTTGTGGAGGGGAAGAGAAAACAAACAATTGTTTAAATAGGGATACAGGTGGATCCATTGCAACAATGAGATGTACAAGATGTTATGTCAAAAAACAAACTTTACAGTTTTGGCGTGGGGTGGGGTTGGGGGAAGAGCAGGCAGGAGGGGAGATAGGAAGGGATGGTAAGGGGAAACAAAGGAGGAGGCAACAATGCTTGATAAGAAATGCACTCATTACCTTGCCCATATAATTGTAACCCCTCTGTACGGTATTTTCACAATTAAAAAAAAAGAAAAGAAAAAACAGTCCAAAAATTCATATAGAAAAACAAAATTTCTAGAATAGCAAAACAATTCTAGGTGAAAAATACAAACAAACAAAACAAACAAGATAAAACATGGGAGGGATCACTATGCTGGACTTCAAACTCTATTATAGAGCCTCATTAACAAAGACAGCTTGGTACTGGTACAAAAATAGACCTGAAGAGCAATGGAATAGATTAGAAGATCCAGAAAAAAACCACATGCTTACAGCCAGCTGATATTTGACAAAGGAGGCGAAGACATATAGTGGAAGAAGCATAGCTTCTTCAACTACTGGTGCTGGGAAAACTGGGCAGCTACATGCAGAAAACTAAAAGGGACCCCAGCCTGTCACCATGCACTAACATCAACTCAAAATGGATTAAAGACTTTAACATTAAACCTGAAACTCTGAAACTACTGCAGGACAGAGTAAGAGAGACACTTGAACTTATATGCACAGGAAATAACTTCCTGAACAGAGTTCCAGAATCACAACAGATTGGAGAGAGACTTGACAAATGGGACTACCTTAAAATAAAAAGGTTTTGCACAGCTAAAATCTTAGCAACTTAACTAGAAAGGCAGCCAACTAATTGGGAAAAATATTTACCAGCAATATATCAATCAAGGGCCTATTATCCATTATATACAAGGAGCTCAAGAAACTAATCCCTCCCAAAGCTAACAAATCAATTACTAAATGGGCAAGGGAACTAAAGAGAGACTTCTCAGAAGAAGAGATTAAAGAAACACATGAGGAAATGTTTATCATCCATGGCTGTAATGTAAATGCAAATAAAAACAACCCTGAGATACCACCTTACCCCAGTCAAAATGGCCCACATCCTAAAATCAGTCAACGACAAATGAGGAAGGCATGGGAAGAAAGAGGAACTTTATTGCATGTACACTAATACAACCACTTTGGAAAGCAGTCTGGAGGTACCTCAGAAAGCTAAATATAGATCTCTTCTAAGACCCAGCCATACCACTCCTAGGCATCTACTCTGAGCAACAGGACACATGCACCTCCATGTTCGTTGCAGCACAGTTCACAATATGGAAGCAACCCAGATGTCCCACTACAGATGAATGGATCAAAAAATTGTGGTACCAATATACAATAGAATATTATGCAGCCATTAGAAAGGACAAAATAATGCCATTCGCAGGAAAATAGATAGAACTAGAAAAAAATCATTTTGAGTGAGATAAGCCAAGAGCAAAGAGACAAGCAGCACATGGTCTCCCTGATATGTGGATGTTAAATACAAAATATAAGGAGATATGACAAAGTAAACAGGACTCAAGAAACAAAGGAGCTCCATTCATCTTGTCATATTATTACTAAATGACCCCATGCTGCATATATGGTATATAT
The DNA here is from genome assembly GCF_019054845.1 of Dipodomys spectabilis. Lineage (NCBI taxonomy): Eukaryota > Metazoa > Chordata > Mammalia > Rodentia > Heteromyidae > Dipodomys > Dipodomys spectabilis. Next base: position 5,041,204 of record NW_024870814.1, read on the forward strand.
GTGCACATCTGAGGAAAACTAAGAGGAGGACACAGAATCAGAGAAAGGGTGACAGGGTAAAACATCCAACAGAAGGACCCATCAGCCTCACTGGACATTGACGAAAATGAACTAAGCAACTCCAGGGCAGGGATGGGAGGGAGGGAATGAGAGGGAAAGAGGGAACAGCTAACACTAAGCAAAAGGAAAGAAATGTACATATTACTTGATGTGGAAGAGATAGCTGTATTGTCAAAGGTCATAGAATTCACAAGCTCTATAAGCACGATAATAAAAATTTGCCTTATGAAGGTTAGACTGTGTTTGTGACTTTATGTGTCACTATCTCACAATACTAGGAAATTTGTGAAATTTATGTAATCAATCACAATAAAAAATTAAAAAACAAAAAAACAAAAAGTTGCAATATTTTATATTTTAAGAATTCTGATAGTATTATATTGTCCACGTTGTATAATAGCATTTTAAGTTACATATTAATGGTGAGGTTAATTTTATCTTTACTGTTTCTGGTCTTGAGATAATACTCATCCATTTTCTTGTTAATATGTAAGATATTGTTAATATGTAAGATATTTTTGGAGTGCAATGATATTCAGATAACTTTTAGTAAGGTGTTTCCTTCTATTCCTAGTTTAATTCATTTATTAAACTATTAATGTATTTGAATCTTCTCAACAAATTAATATGTATTCATTGTCATGTTAATATATAAATTATCTTTTAGATAATGAGTTTTGAACCTTATTAAGTACTAGCTTCCCACATCAAATTAGATTTTTATCCATTACTTTGTTAATAGAGTATAATTATATTGTAAGATGATTATTTCTTTTTCATCTTACTTTCCTTTTGAGATAATGAATTGCCTTGTGGAGTTTGAGATAAAAACCAATTTATTCCATATATTCTTACAAAATATAGCAAAATTATTCTGTAAATAAGTTACTTAGAAATTTCTATGTTTTCTAGTTATTGATGTATAATACATGTTTCTATACTTTCAGGCTAACTTTATACATTCATAAAGATTTCCTAAGCTTAAAGGGAAATGATTTAGATATGTTTTCTTCGTTATATACAATATAATCATTTATATTTACAAGGAATACATGCTCTTGAAGATTTGTTAAAAAAATATAAAACTATCTGGAAATGAATTTCTAGCTACCACTTTATTTTATTTTGATTACTTTTTCCCCCAATTTCTCTGCTTGCTTTTTATTATTCTATCTAACTTTTTTTTCTTTTTCATACATGTTCCTCATTAAATAGCATCTTATTTTTCATCAATGAAATATACTCCATAGATATATATTAAATGCCATGCTAAAGGATTCTTCCAGCTTCAGATTGATTTTTGTTTCTTCAAAGGTTTTAATGATTAATTTTGAGCTTGGTATCATGGCTTACACCTAAATTCCTGAGGATTTCCTAGGGTACTTAGGAGGCTGAGACCTCCAGGATATAGGTTTGAAACCACCTAAGCAAAAGGTCTGCAAGAATTCATCTTAAATTAACCAGCAAACTGCCAGGCTGGAAGTGGGGCTTAAGTAATTGAGTACTAGCCCTAAACAAGAAAGATGAGAAAGAATGTAAGGATTTGAATTCAAACCTGATTCCAACACAAAATCAAAGTTTGTTTGTGTCTTTAACTTTCAAATTAGGAACTTTGTTAAAATACCTCAAAAGCCTACTAGATTCTTGGCTTTTACTTTCATTTCTCTCATCTTCTCCTATGTGTGTGTGTGGGGGGGAGAGTGTTAGTGTGTGTGTATGTGTGTATGTGTGTGTGTGTATATTTTAGAATATATTTTATATATTTTTAAGAAGGAAAGACATTAGAGTGTGGCTTTTGGACTGATAGGCTTATGTTTACAGTGAGCAACAAGATGTGACTCCACCTTTCCTTAGAAGAATACGAACTCTGAGATGCATGAGTATTTTCTTACAGAGGCAATTACAATTCCAGGATGTGTCACTAAATGATGTGGTGGCATTTTGGACTGAAAAAGGACTGATGGTCTGAAGTTCTACATGCTTACTGAAACTATATACTTCAAATATAAAAGGTTTGGTTCTATTTAAGTCCCATCTGATAATACTGACCTGTGGTTCCATCCTCAAAATATTTTCATTAAGCTGGAAATTATTGCTAATAAAGTCTTATAGACATCTTACTTAGCAATTCAAGTAAATAAGCTCTATGCCTTTTATTGCATGCTATAATTACAGCTACTTAATAAAGTCAAAGAAGCTATACTTTGATATAAAATTCTTAATAGAATTAAGACTGGATTATTAACTATAGGTTTTTTTAAACTAAATGAAGAGTTTCACAATGCCTAATCCATGTAGAAGAAAATCTAATACAAGACCAGTGCATGGTAAAATACCTTAGGAGCATATGAAGTGTACATTGTCTAGAAGAGAGCCTCTTTGGGACTTGGCCTTCCTTCTATTTGTCTTCTTGGCACTGTGTAAAATTAGGGTGCTGTACTATGAAAATAAGCTAGAGTGAGTAATTTTCAAAATCGATCTAACCCAGCTCTGCTCCAACAGAGTTTGACAGCCGAACTGGGCCAACTCACAGGTGTGTCAAAATGGAGAACACAGAGTTGATATGATTTTACCCAGCATGATTGAGTTTAAAGTGCACATGTAATTTTTTATAATTTGTTTCTGAGTTCGAACATTGAAGCTGTAGAAGAGACTCTGAAATTTTCTATTTTAGTGGCTTTCTGTAAAATAACATGTGTCAGATGCTTCCAGAAATACATAGTAATCATGAAAAATTTAGAAACTAAAGAAATATCAGGAAAAAGTTACAGTTCTACCCCAACAGAATGCAATCACTATTAAATAATTGGCACATTTCCCACAGATCCTGTAAACATGAGAATATTGTATACATGAATTCTTTTGTTTAGCTAGTACTTAATGCATTCAAGAACTGCACTAGATGTTGGGGATACAGTAATAAAGCATCACCTATCTGTATATGTCTAAGTTACATTGCAATGAGAGAAACAGAAATACAACTTAAAAATGAAATAGTAAGATGTTCTAAACATAAGTAGAGAAAGAGGAAAAGTAAATGACATAATTTTAGACAATTTTTGTATATTCTTCATTGAGAATATAATTGTATATTCATTTCTGATCATGGACTTAATTTGCAATAAAATACATAATTTGAATTTCCCAATAGTCCTTTGGCATAGAAGAAATTAAGTTCAACTTTTATCAGGAACTTAGTGTAGGGACACATTGCCTCTATGCTTACTTGTAATTTACTCATTAGTTTTTATTAGGGCAGCTCAAGTGATAGTTGTCTTACATTTCCATTTCTCTTAGTCAGTTCAGAATTCTATAACAAAATTCTTTAGACTGGATAATTTGTAAACACTAGAAATATTCCTCACATTTCTGAAGTCTGAGAAGTCCAAAATTAAGGCCCAACTGATTCGGTGTCTAAGTTTCTATCTTCACAAGGTGATGTAGCAAGCATGTGGGTTTCAGGAACTAGCCCTTAGGAACACTGGAAACATGTTCCTCCTAAGGGGAACATTCCAAATGTCCCACCTCTCAACACCACCCTGGAAACTAGGATTCATCAGAACTTGGTACTTTTTGAGGGAAGGACACATTCATACCAGAGCCTCATCCTGAACACTTATCAGGGTGTTTTCACCTTTTTGGTGTCTATATCACAACTGTGTTTTAGTAAATACCTATGTGGGAAAATAGAACTGAATTGTAGGTTCACTCTTCTGTGGGGGCCATTTTTCAGGTGGTCTCAGTGCCTTGCTGTCTTTCCCATTCCTTTCATCAGATTTCATTCCTGTTGTTTTGTGACGTACATCCTCAAAGATTGTTCTATGCCAAGCTATTCTGTGGTCACCAGAGATAAAAATCAGAATTTCTCTTTTAAAGCTCTAACTTTTTGCAAGTCAGCCATCATGCATTCTTGTCCTCAATTTATCTGTATCCAATCTTCACTAGTATTTAAGCATCTGTGGTATTAGGAAAGATTGTCCTATTAAGTAAAATATGGGAGTAGAAGAAGCAGCTGAAGATTAAATTCCTCTTTTTCAATTCTATCCTTCAGTTCATATTGTCTGAAGTGGACATTGTCCACCTGAAGGTTGTATAGTCAGGTGCATCCTGAATGGCATGATTAATTCCTCTTGCCTTCTAAAGAGCTTTGTTTTCTTCTCATTCCTCCCAGATATTATGCCTGATTCTTTACTTCCTTATATTTCAATTTCCATATATCATTTTTCATTTTGTTTCCTAGTATCATTCAAAATGGAATTGGAAGCCTGGCACTGGTGGCTCAGACCTATATTCCTAGCTGCTCAGAAGGCAGTTGGATTTGGTTCAAATCCAACCCAAGTGGAAATGTCCCCATGAGACTCTGATCTCCAACCATTCAAAAATCAGATGTGGAGCTGTGGCTCAAAGTGATAGAGAACTAGCCTTGAGCAAATGACTCAGGGATAGCACCCAGGCCTTGATCTCAAGGCCCACAACCAACAAAAATAAACTAAAATTAAGAAAAAAAATGGAATTTTACAGGCACACTGACCTTGTTATTGATTAATTGTCATAAACTTACATGGGTCTTTTTAAAATCTATTATTCTGCTAATTTAGCAATAAATACAAAATGAGTATCTTTCATATTCCTGTATATAAACAAAAAAGGAAGTAATTAACTTGCCTTATCATAGAAGAAGCCTTATATATACCACCTGAGTCTTTTAAGGAATACGTGACTATTAACATTGTCTTTTGTGGGTTGGATCTATCACCTGCAAAGTTTCATTATATAATTGGATAAAACACAGGCTTGGCATGAGCTCACTCCTATAACCCAGTACTTTAATAACAAAATAAGGAACACTTCAATATGAAAGAAAGATTTTCTAGAGAGTTCATCCATGCTCTATCTACACTGAGTGTCTGCTGTTGTATTCACTGCAATTTTGAGAAGACATTTCCAAATAGATATTTCTTAGCTCATTTGCATAAACCACCACAAACTATTAGACTGTGATTCTGAATATGGTGTTTCTTTATGACTTTGCCAGTTCTTAAATGTCTTCAAGAAGTGGGTCAAACTAAGCTGAGACCCTATTATCTCTCATATGCAAAATCTAGATCTTAAAATTAATGACATGAATGTAAAACACTTCCTATATGATGGTGGGCACCCCTGGGTGGGAGACAGGGCAAAAGAGTGAAGATGGTCAAAGTACTATATACACATGCATGGAAATTAAACAATAATATGTTGAAATTATTTCCAAAATTCAGGAAGGGTATGTGGTGAATTTTACCAGGTACACTGTATGCATGGCAATATAACAATGAAACTCATTTGTATATCTAATATATGCTTATAAAATAGAAAGAAAATATCTAGGGGAATCAATTGATAATTTCTTGTTATGCTTATAAAGCCTGCTTGTTTATGAGAATTCTATATTATTACTTTTGACATTTAACTATCCAAGATATGACATTTTTTGTTAGTGTACTCTAAGACATTAAGGATCTAAATTTTGGGTTAAAAAATAAATAAGAAATTTGCTCAGGGCCCTTTATAAAATATTTCCACATGTCTCATACTTACTGGATAATCATTTTTTCAATAAAATCAAATCTCTTTTTTAAAAAATCTTTCAGCTATTTTTCAAAAGAGTTTTTTTAATTTTTGCAAAGGAGTTTTAATTCAACATGTTGGTTTGTGAGTACAATCCATCTTGATTAAGGTCACACCTTTCATATTCTCTCCTTTTTCTCCCAACCCCACCTTTTTCCTCAATTTACCTAGCTCAGTTTTCACATATAAACATTGAATACTAAGATTGTATTCTTTACCCTTCTTCCCTCTAGTCTATTTCAAGGAGCGTTCCTCAATTAATCTTTTTTAATATTTCATTGCATTGTTTCAATCACTTTAGATTTTAATACATATAATCATTGTGCAGCCCTCTAAGGCCATTGCCCAAGTAAACTTTTCTAATAGGTTGTTTTTCCTGTATCAGTCATATATTCTTTTTCACTGTGAATATTCCACTGACAGTTATGGCAGAAGACAGTGTGATGTCCACAGTCACCTGAGACTACTGTAGTCTATCTCTTTGCCACTACCTGCAACCTGACTGCACACTGCAGTCCCCCAAGGATGTGCTAAAACCCAGAAAGATATTATCTATCAAGAGTTTGTTTTTTTCCAGGCATTTCAGGAATTTACTCAGGAAACAAGGGTCCGCTACTTAATCAGCTTTTATTACTCAAGATCTCCACTTTAAGAAGAAATGGCTGCAGACTACCAGATGTTATAAGTCTACATGTTGGTTATTTCTATTTCAATTAAGCACAGAGCATTAAATATATAATACCCTTTTCTTGATATGCTGAATGCAATTGACAGCTTTTATTAAGAGTATCTTTTAGAAGACACTTTCTATATTTATATAAACATTTTCACATGAATTAAAATCTTGAAAAATGACTGGTGGGCAAGAGCAGTATTCATTTGGAAAAAATTATAATGCAATTTTTTATTTTTTAAATTTTACCTTGTTGTAAGAGTAATGTCAGAAGGGTTGTAACCACATAAGTAAGGGAATTAGTACATTTCTTGTGGAACATTGTTATGCCCTCCCTTGTTTTCTCGCACTTTCCCTCCCCCTGCGCCTTCCCCCAAGTTGTTTTTTTTTTTTTTTTCTTTTTTGGGTCCAGTTGTGGGGCCTGAACCCTAGGCCTGGGCCCTGTCCCTCAGCTCTTCAGCTCACGGCTAGCACTCTACCATTTGAGTCACAGCGCCACTTCCGGCTTTTTTCTTTTTGCTTATGTGGTGATAAGGAATCGAACTCAGGGCCTCAGGCATGCAAGGCAAGCGCTCTACCACTGAGCCACCTTCCCAGCCCCTTCCCCCAAGTTGTAAAGTTCATTTCCAACATAGTGTCTTCTGAGTATCACTATTGTATTGGTTCACCCTTTGTCCTTTATCTCACCATTCCGTTGTTCCCCTTCCCTTTCCCAAATCAGATAAACATATATACAAGACACAGGGTAGCAAAAGCAAAAGTGAAGCCATTTAGTGACTTTTTGTTATAAAATTAGGCAATCTTGGTTAGACTAAGTAACTAATTTCCTCACATGGGCAGGCTCTTAGTGAATGGAGCTTTCATTTATAAAAGAAACATGCTTGTTTTAACCACAAGACCCAGAACTAAACCAGTTGTTAATCTACTACACTTAACCAGAGATATCACCAACTGATAGAAATATTATTTCATTTCTGAGAAAATGAAATTTTTTAATAAAATGAGTATGTCATCATTGTGAAGATAAAGATCAATTTCAGGTAAGTTAAATCTCAAAATTGGCAAAAAATTAAAATAAGGGACTTGGAAGGAGTGAAATAATACACATGTTATAGACAAGCTGCTGATAAGTGTATTTCATATTTGTAATGCTAACATCTGAATACTGAGGCCCAGAAAGAGCCAACTACCCCCTACTACCTCTTGATAATAACAGCACTTTCCATTCAGCATGTTTCTATCATGAGTACAACAAAACAAAAACCTCACTAAGAAGAAAGATATACACCTGAGTTGTCTATGAAGGCCAGACAACAGCTGAACTCATAAAATACTCTACCTTGCTCAAGGCACAGAAGACAGAAGAGACAAAGTCTCACACCAAGTTTCTCCTCAGGAAAGGTCTGTGATGCCATGAAATGGCAAAAAGGGTAGAATATCCCCTTTCTGGTATATATATATACATATAAAATAAGGAGTACAAACCCCTTCCTGTTTTGCCCAAGTGATTGTCTTAGATCATACTTAGAAAGTTAATTAGAAAGCCAGACAGTCTACATATGACCATGTAAGCTGGTGCTAAGCAAAATGAACCCCAAGATAGGGACACAAAAGATTTTATCTTTCTTGCTATTCTGTTAATGTACTTGTAATGTACTATGTGATTTTTTCTTTCTTTTATCTTTGTTGTTTCTTTGTATGTTCTTCCCCCATGGCATAACCCCTGTTGTCACTGTATTTGATTCTGGTGTCCTGAATCTTATATATACATTTTTCTAAATTGGGGAGTTGAAAGTAAATAACAAAATGCTGAAATAAGGATACAGATGACCCATTGTAATGACGAGATGTACAAGACACTATGTTGAAAAATAACTTTACAACTTTTCAGGGGCAGGGGAGAAGTTGGGAAAGGATGGTAGGGGAAAAACAAAGGAGGGAGTAATAATACTCGATAGGAAATAGACTCATTACTTTGTTCATGTAACTGTAACCCCTCTGTAGAGTATCTTTACAATAAAAAATATATGTTAAAAAGGAAAGCCACACATTCTAAAAGAATCTGCATGAAAAAATGCAAAATCTTTCATTGAATCTTATTTCTGCATGAAAGGTAACAAGGATATAAACTACACATATCAGAAACATTAGGTTTAATTCACTCAAAGGAGGAAATTTATAACTCCTCCAAAAGTGAGAGGAGCTAGTCACTCCTACTGTCACAGAAGACAAGAGCAGAGCTTAATAAACCTCAGTGTCCTCTTTTCCTTAACCACCCATGGAACCGTAGCCTCAAAGTCAAGAACAGAAATGGTCCTTTTGTCTAGAGTAGTTCACATATTTTTTAGATGTTGCTGATTACTTATTATAAAAAATCTTTGTCACAGGCAACACAAAAAGCTCAAGAGGTGATAGCAGACACTGAGTACTTTGATATTACTGTTTGCTTTGTGTTTATACTCTCTTGTTCCCATAAGCCCTCTGGCCTGAGAGCTATTCTTGTTTTTGTGCCCAAGTATCTCCTTTAGGAATTGCATGCTGGTTTTCTTGTGCTCATGCTTACTTTGCAACTAGCTCCTGGATCATTTTGAAAACTAAAAAATTAAAAGTATAAATAAATAATATTTAGGTTATAAAGTCTTAGACTTAAGAGTGAAATGACCAGTTAGAAAAAATAGACTATGTGCAAGTTGGCTGAATTTTGTGTTCTTCAGTTTTCTCATCCATAAATGGGAAACATTAAACATCCCTTATGGGGTTATTGTGAAAAATGAAGTGAATTCACCAAAGCTAAGTTCTGAAAACAAAGCTTCATACAGGAAGATAGCGTGATACTCAATAAAGCCTTATGAAACATATGTTCACCCGGGTATACAGTCTACTCATATCTCATATACAAGATGTTGGAGTGGTTCTGATCTTAACATTTATTTCTTTTCCACATTCCTTTTTATGACTAATAAATGCTTATCACCTGACTATAGACCAATAAGAAATGAATCTGCTCAAAAGTATCACCATAACTTACAGAGAAGCACAAAATCCTTACAATGTTAAGCTACATCTGAAACATTATCTCCTCTTACTATGCTAATCCTTGACCTTTTTACTTCAGAACAAAGCATCTTACTCATCCTTGAAAATATTGGGGATACTAATATGGCACGCATAGCTTAACTAATAGGGTAATTAATGCTATATTCAAGAACAATGATGTCTCTCAGCTTTGATTCTCATTCCTACCAAATTGTCAGAGGAATCAAATTTCTTCAGGAACAAAAGATTCTAGGGTTTACTAGTAACTATTACTACTGCTACTATCTCTTTTACAGCTAGTTTTATAAGGCTTTATGGTAACATAGAAAAGATATTGATGACAAAATTTCAAGTTATATAATTATTTTATAATTTCATGAGTTGCTTTTCAACCAAGTAACATGTGATATCTAGCTCAAATGAATTCACTCCTTTTTGCCAACAATTAAAACTCCAATGACATTGTAAACTTCCTGCATAATATTTTTGGTACCCCTTATGACCATTATAAAATCTGAACTTATGAATAGCAGCTGGAGGAGTACACCCATTAATGTGCCATACATGCCATACAATGAATAATGCCTTCAGGGACTCATCTAGTTCTTATCTCTCATTCTGTATTCACTACTGGTGACATACAACTTCTATTTAGGAAATACAGAATATTATGCATCTAGGATCTTTATACAGATATACTTTGGATATTTGGATATATACAAATACCCTTTGGAATGATATATCCACATAGTAGGCATTGGCTGAGAAAACAAAAGGCCCTTCCAGAAAGTGCCATTTAATACCTAAAGAGAATGAGAAGGAAAATATAATAAGAAAGAATGGAGAGTTTTACTGTATGGAGATCATCAGGAGTGGGGGTAATTCAGAGGCTATACCAATACCTATGATAGTAAGAGTAGAAATTAGTGCTAGATTGATTCAAGGTAATGACCCTCCCAATGAAACAACAAAATAAATTGAAAAAAAAATAAGCCACATAATATACAATGGTTTCTTAGATAGGAAGATATTATGTTGTTAAAAATGTCAACTCCCACAAAATTTTCTATAGATTAAATGCATCCCAATTCTAAATCCTAAATTGACACTTGAATGATATTGAGATAATGATACCACCCCATTTGTTAGGAAATGGAAAGCCTTGGTAAAATTACATTAAGTGAAGTAAGCCAGACCCAAAGAAACATAGGTCCCATGGTTTCCCTTATTGCAATAACTAGTATATGTCTAGGACAAGCAGAAAAGGTCAAAAGCTATGTATATATGACCATATAAGCTGATGCTAAGTGAAATGAACCCTAAGATAGGGACAAGAGATTTTATCTTTCTTGTTGTTCTTTTTAATGTACTTATAATGTACTATGTGATTTTTTTTTGTTTCTTTTGTAGGTTCTTCCCCCATAATATAACCCCTGTTGTCACTGTATTTGAGTCTGGTGCCCTGCATCTTGTATATAAATTTTTCTAATTTGGGAAGGAGAAGGAAAATAACAAAATGCTGAAATAAGGATACAGGATGAGCCATTGTAACAATAAGATATACAAGACACTATGTTGAAAATGAACTTTACAAATTTTGGCAGGAGAAGGAGGAGCTGGGGACGTGGAGAGGAAAGTGGTGGTAGGGAAAAACAAAGGAGGGGGTAACAATGATCAATAAGAAATGGACTCATTACCTTGCTCATGTAACTGTAACCCCTCTATACAGTATCTTTACAATAAAAAATGTTAAAAAAGAAAGACATTTAAGAATAAAAGGCACTATTAAAATTCAAAAACTAAGAAAACAGAAAATTAGTTAAAATGGATAATAATATAAACTGGGGCAAGAAGTATACAAAATGACAAAATACAAGGGAATTATTTAAACATACACATTGATTAGAAGCTTTGGAAATGGTACAGGAGCCAATTGAGTGGGCTCCTCAGAGTTCAAGTTGGGAGGGGAGTAGAAGAAGGGGAAAGGCAGGAGAGGAAAGAAATGAACCAAAACTTTGCTAGTACTGGGGAAAGAGTAACTGGAACTTTCATAAAGTGCTAGTGATAAAAGAAAATAACTAGGGCAATTTCACCTCCCCCCCCAAAATTAATGATATACTTACCATACAATACAGCAACCAAATCTTAACTATTATGCTAAACTAAATGAAAATACTGTCCATAGGAAAATTTTATATTAGTTTTTACAGAGCTTTACATATAGCTGGAAAATATTAGAAATTCCTGGGATGCCATTGAATGGCCTTATTTTATGTCAATATGAATAAATATTGTTTATCAACAAAAGGAAGGCATTATCAATAATCACATTAGCTTGGATAAATGTTAAGTGCATTATAGTAAACATAAGGGGAACTCAGAAGGCTATATATTGTAGAAACTACAAAGAATGACTACAAGAAGTTATAGTACAAGAAAATTTGAAAGAAGGGAGACAGTGTGCTTATGTATCTTCATTAGGAAAAAAGTTAACGTGTTTTACAAATTTGTCAAAAATTATACAACCATATTTGGATGCTGATGGCTCACATCTGCAATCCTAACTACTGAGAAGGCTGAGATTCAAGGTTTATGATTCAAACACAGACTGTGCAGAAAAGTACTTGAGACTTTATTTCCAAAACTCCGGAGGTGGCTCATGTGGTAGACCACTAGCCTTGAATGAAAAAGCTAAGGAACACAGCCCTGAGTCCAAGACCCGATACCAGCAGAAATAAATGAATAATATTTGTATTAATTAAATTAAAAACTGAAAAACAAAGGAAGTGAAACATTGGAGTCCTGTAAATATAATGGAAGCTCCCACTTGTTTTCTGAAAAATGAGCACACTTTATAAATACAATGGATTTGGTATAATCACATTTATGCAGAGGGCAATATTAGCTTCTTCCTGACCTAGTAATGGAACTTGTAAATATTAAGAATTCATATCACCATTAATTATTTTCATACCTTATTTTATATCTGTGCTGTTGAAAATTCACAAAACAAAAATTTCTCATTGATGGTTTTATGCTTTGAACATTAAAAAAATGTTTAAATGACCACAGTGCTGGCAGTTCTATCTGTAATCCCAACTATGGGAGACTATCATGAGGAGGATCATGGTTCAAAGCCAGAGCAGGCATACTCAGAGAGGTGATTTCTCATAAATAGCAAGGCAAAGTGTTGCACACCTACTATCTGATTCATGTGGAAAGCTGAGATTGGGAAAATAAAAGTTCCAGTCCAACCCAGGTTTTAAAAAAAGATGCATAAGTGTCCATCTCAGGGGAAGAAGCTGAGTGTGGTAAGGCATGAATATTTATCATCCCAGCTGAAATGGTTAGGTAGAAATGCAAGCATTTATGTGGTCAAAATATGAGATCTTTTCTCAAAATAACAATTGCTAAAGGACTAAAGGGGTGGTTTTCTTGCATAATGACTGTATAGAAAGTGTAAGAATGACCATCATCAAGAACACAAACAACAAATCCTAGCATGAATGTGATAGAACAAAAGCCTAATGCATTGTTGGTAGGAATGTAAACTGGTACAACCACTGTGGAAGGCAGTTTGGAGATTTCTCAAAAAATTAAACATAGATCCAGCATTATTACTCTTGGGCAGTTATCCAAAATATTACAAAACATGATACAGAAAAACAAAACAACCAAAGAAACCTTGCACGCCCATATTTATTGCTGCTCTATTCACCATAGCCAAGATATTGAAACAGACTAGATAACTTTCAGTGGACAAATATATCTAGAAATTATAACACACACACAATGGAATTTATTCATACATCATGAAGAATGATATGTCATTTGCAAGAAAATGGATAGATCTGGAAAAATTATACTAAGTGAAGTAAGTCAAGCTCAGAGAAACAAAGGAAACATGTTTTCACTCATTTGGGTAAGATCTAAATTAGAAATATAGGGCCTGGAGTTTAGCTCAGTGGAAGGGCTCCCACTTGGAGAGCGCAAGGCCCTGGGTTTGGTCCTCAGCCCTGGAAAAAGAAAAAGAAAAAAAAAAGCTACAAAAGACTAAATTAGAAATACATAATAAACATTTACAGTTGGCTCACACCTGTAATCCTAGCTACTTAGGAGGCTGAGATCTGAGGATCACCGTTCAAAGCCAGCCCCAGCAAGAAAGTCCATGAGACATCTCCAGTTAATCACCAAAAAACTGGAAGTGGCGTTTGTGGCTCAAGTGGTAGAGTGCTAGCCTTGAGCTGAGGAGATGAACAACAGCATCCACCCAGGCCCAGAGTTCAAGCCCCACAACCCGCACATACACACACACACACACACACACACACACACACACACACATACACACACAAAATTACGGAGTATTTTACACATTTACATGTATATATGTACAAATATATTAATCAAAGTATAGCATATGCAGGGAAGTATCCTAATGGTATACATCCTTCGAATAACTAACTTAAACTTTAACAAAATGAATATTAAAAATCTGGAATATGTGTTCTCAGGGAGTTGGTGAGATCAAGAGGGAAACAAATGGATAGAGGAAGTATGAGTGAATACAGTCATAAAATTCAATGTGTATATGTGAGAATGGAACTAAGTAAACTGAGGAGATAGGTGGGACAAGGAGAGATGGGGGAAAAGGAAAAATTATGAGTAAAACGTACTGTACTCAAACTGACATGGTGGATTGAGGTTCTTTTGTGCAACCACTTAAAGATATTGTTTTAAGTGCAAGGCAGTACTGAACATAAACCCATTAGAAGTGAAATGAAAAAAAAATGTGCTTTTTTTTTTGGAAAAGGGAAGTACTAAGGTTTGAATTTAGGGCCTCAAACTTACTAGGCAGACCCTCAACCACTGGATTTATGTCCCTACTCCCTTTAGTCTTTTAGTTGCTTTCTTTTATTATTATTATTTTTTGGGGGGGTCCAGTCGTGAGGCCTGAACTCTGGGCCTGGGCGCTGTCCCTCAGCTCTTCAGCTCAAGGCTAGTGCTCTACCACTTGAGCCACAGTGCCACTTCCAGCTTTTTTTCTTTTTTGCTTATGTGGTGCTGAGGATTCGAACCCAGGGCCTCATGCATGCAAGGCAAGCGCTCTACCACTGAGCCACCTTCCCAGCCCCTCTTTTATTATTTTTTTGAGATAAGATTCGGCACTATTTGCTTAGGACTAGCCTCAGGCCCGTATCTGCCTACCTACACCTCCCTCATAGCTGGGATTACAGGCATACACCATCATGCCTGGCAATTTTTTTGGTGCCTCATGCAAGTATGAATACATTGTCCTTTGATACTGAATTTGTACCCACATGGAACCATGCATTTAAATTAAAACAAATGTGAGCTTCTCCTCCTTCTTATTATCTCCCATAGCTATTTCTTCCTAGGAAAATATAGAAATAGCATTGAAAGTATTTCCTATCCAGAAAATAATATCTTGCAATCATCCTAATCCCACAAATTATGCAATTGAAATAGAAATTTCCTGAATTTCAGTCCCTCTCCAAATGCAAACCCTTGAAAATCTAATTAGTACTAGAGATTATGCTACATTGATCTCAATTATGAGAGGTAAAACTTTAATCAGACTTCTAAATTAACCAGAAAATGAGGCCTAGTGAACTCAGAATCACTCAGTTTATCAGGGAAGATAAAAGTTTATTACAGATCTACCTTTCTCCAATGGTTGTGAGACACTGGAGAAGAGAAAAAGGAACCTAAATTGGTTCTTAGATTCTATGCAGGGTTCCAGGGTGTGTTTCCTTACCTTTACAGAATCTATGATTTTTAGGGAATATTTTCAGTGGCTATTTGTGGGCAGTTGTGCCAAGTGCTTTTGGGGAGCTGCTTCAGTGCTAAAGCTTGCTACACACTAAGAACACTTTGTTCATTCTTGGCCCTTTTTCATGGTCAACCTGATTTTCAGATGGATTCCTAGAAAACTGGTATAAGAATTGTCTTCATAGCCCTTCTATATATCTACTTACCAAGGATAAGGAACTGATTCAGTAGAATGAATGTAATAGTAATTCATCAAGGAATATTTTTGTACAGAAGAGGGCATTATCTGTCCATTTTGAAGTTTAGGATTAGAATAGCATAACTTGATTTTGAATAGCCATCTGGGATTATAAGGAGAAAGCCCCAAATGACAGGTTATATAAAAAAATATTTCAGCTGGACAATAGTGGCTCATGCCTGTAATCCTAGCTACTCAGAAGGCTGAGTTCTGAGGATCGCGGTTCAAAGCCAGCCCAAGCAGGAAAGTCTGTGAGACTCTTATCTCCAATAAACCACCAGAAAACTAGAAGTGGTGCTGTGGCTTAAGAGGTAGAGCGCTAGCCTTAAGCTGAAGAGCTGAGAGACAGCACCTAGGCCCAGAGTTTAAACCCCATGAACGACCAAAAAAAATCAAATTTTCTATGTGGAAAACATTTTTTACTACACATTTTAAGCTATATTATCTTTTTTTGCCAGTCCTGGGGCTTGAACTCTGGGCCTGGGCACTGTCCCTGAGCCTCTTTTGCTCAAGGCTAGCACTCTAACACTTGAGCCAAAGTGCCACTTCCAGCTATGTCTGTTTATGTGGTACTGAGGAAATGAACCCAGGGCTTCATGCATTCTAGGCAAGCACTCTACCACTAAGCCACATTCCTAGCCCTAGGCCATACATCTTTATGCCAACTATTTTATTCTGTCATGTAATGCCTTTACCTCCATCAGGATTATGCAAATAAGTGAAAATAGCTGTGAATCAATAGCGTTTACATGTAACATCAACTGTAAATAACTACTGACCTCTGAAATATAAGAAGGCTGGCACTCTAAAGAAATGATTATGTCACATTATCAACAATCTATCTTTATCTTCTAATGTAAGAAAAAATAAATGTCTCTATAAAGACACAAGTTTTCTACCGACCTCGGTAAAAGCAAATCCTAATGGGAAAAACAAAGGAGGAGACAACAATGCCTTATAAGAAATGTACTAATTTCCTTGCTCATGTAACTGTAACTATTCCTCTGTACAGTATTTTCACAATAAAAAAAACTTAGGAGGATTGGGTGGGGGAGGAGGATGGGGGAAGGGGGAAGGATGGGAAGGAATGGGAAGGGAAAACAAAGGAGGAGGCTACAATGCTTGATAAGAAATGTACTCATTACCTTACCCATGTAATTGTAACCCCTCTGTACAGTATTTTCACAATTAAAAAAATGACAATAATAAAAAATAAATAAATAAACATGAGTCACCAAAAAAAGATTTAATCACTTGAAACCAGTCTTACTTCTTCAAAAAAGTAAAAAAGAATGCATCAGAAATTTTATACTGAAGTTTATATACAAATAATTGAAAACTGGTACAACATCAATATATGAACAAGATATGCACATTCATAATTTTAATGGATAAATACATAAACAAAAATGTGGCATATATGTACAATGGAGTATTATTCAGTCATAATAAAAATGAACTACTAATACATTGTTACAATGTTAAAAATATTATCAAACATAATTAAAACTGAACTAGTACATGTCACAATGTTAAGTGATAGAAGCCAGATACTAAAATTCAGAGATTGCATGATTTCATTCCTATAAAATGTACAGATAAGTGAATCCTTAGAAATAGAAAGCAAAATTATGGTTACCAGATATAGGGAAAGCCACCAATAACTATTCAACGGGCATGGAGTTTTATTTTGGAGTCATGGACAGGTTTTAGAATTAGTGAGGAGGTATGGTTGCCTTGTATTAATTGCCACTGATTTGTTCACCATATGTCAATCGCATATTAACAAAAATAAATAATATCAAAAAGGGAGTTGTAGGGTAAGATGGTAAATTAGAAATTCCCTCTGTGTGGCTCTGAGTGAGAAGAGTCAAAATTCCAGAGTAGAAACTAATTCCAAGGAGAAAAAGAGAATTAGAGTATTTAGGATCAATGAAGAGATGACAGGACAGCTAAAAAGAAATGAATCAGAAAACAGCAGGATCAGTCTTCCCCGCCAGCTGAAGTGGGTGGCTCTGAAGACTAGGAAGAGTAGGCACAGCACTGAAGTCTACCCTGGAGAAGAAAATCAGGGAAAACCAAGTTCTCTGCCTGCTGGTCTCAGAACTCTTAGACCTGAAGAGAGAAATGAAAAATTAGTTTGCATCTAGTTTCAAAGCTAGTCTTATCTTTCAACTAAACAGATAGATAGATTGATAGATAGATAGATAGATAGATAGATAGATAGATAGATAGATAGATAGATAGATAGATAGATAGATAGATAGATAGATAGATAGATAGATAGATAGATAGATGGATAGATGGATAGATGGATGGATGGATGGATGGATGGATGGATGGATAGATAGATAGATAGATAGATAGATAGATAGATAGATAGATAGATAGATAGATAGATAGATGATAGATAGATAGATAGATTAAAATTATAGACCATAAAAAAAAGAACTGAATCTTGGCACTAAGTTATAAAGGCAATAGAACACCACTGATGG
The DNA here is from genome assembly GCF_019054845.1 of Dipodomys spectabilis. Classification (NCBI taxonomy): domain Eukaryota; kingdom Metazoa; phylum Chordata; class Mammalia; order Rodentia; family Heteromyidae; genus Dipodomys; species Dipodomys spectabilis. Next base: position 5,059,112 of record NW_024870814.1, read on the forward strand.
TTCATTTGTCAACATGGCATGTCTACTATCCCACATTCAGAACTGTGGTTGCCTAGCAGTGAAGATCGAGACTAGGGATGAGCATATTTGGATTGATTCATTTAAACATTGAGATTTGGGGAGTACTTCTGCCAGGTATCACTCTATCCTATCTATGCTTAGAGACATATCCCTCAAGATGATTCCTCACACCTTACCTGACTTCCCTAACAGTAACCACCTTGTTAACACTTCCTTAGAGAAGCTCTGGGCCTTGTATCTTTAAGGATGAGACTCTATCCTTAAGAAACTTCAGGACTGAGTCAACATTTTCAGGTGGGAGCCTGGAGACAATGTGTGGGTCTGGATGCCAAGAATACTGGATCTGGAAAGCTGAGGTATAAAGTTGCTTATGCGAGGGATTGTTGAGATGAGAACATTATTTTATGATATGGATTTCACACCCAGATAAGGGCTCTGAGAATGGGTGCTGCTGTCTGTGCTCCAGAGGATTCATGAGAATGAATACCAGTGATATATTAGCCTCAGGACAGAGGGTGGGGAAAGAGAGCAAGAGACTCCAGAAGTAGCATGCCTGCAGGGCCACACAGCATATGTTCAGAGAATGCACCAGCATAAGAAGACAGAGAGGATTATCTATTTACTGAAAGTGGCAAAAACACCCTTCTGAAGGGCATCAGTGTCAGAGTCGCCTTTCCAGAAGCTCAGTGTCTCCTGTGCTACCTAAGCCAGGCTGGTGTAAGAAGATGCAGTTACCAAAATGGGCTTATTAAAGACAATGAAAATGAGAGGTTTCCGTGATGATGGAAGCCAGATGGCACTCTTAATCATCTCTACAAAGTCTCTGGCAATTAAGGTAATTGCATTTTGAGATAAGTCCAGGCTTGGCTCAAAGTGGCTATTGATTTCTCAATCCTCAAGCTGCCAAACTGACACAAAAAAAGAAGTGGTCTATCAAATATTGCAGACTTTTTTTTTTAAAGAGTAAGTCTCTCATGTCCCATCTCACAGGAACATGGGGAAAATAGATGCTGAAGATTTTTCCCTGAGAGCTGACTCTGATCCAGACAATAGTCCTAGATTCATCTCTAGATGAGAATTTTGTTCTTAAAGGATATGGTATGCATTACAGGTCACCAAACTTCCCAACTTTTTATCTCCTTTTTAAATGAGTGTTTTTAATTAGTTATTGTTTATTTCTCATCTATTTTAGATATAGGGAAAATGAACAATTCATATCACTCAAAGATCCAACACTTGGAGCTGTATAGAAATTGATACTGTCTTTGTAAGGACATACCACATAGTTCTATTATAGTAAATGGTTGCACTGTGTTTTATGTAAATAAGGACATGTGGTCTCTAAAATAGGCATGGGGTATAGTGGAGGCTGCATATCACCATCTATGTGATATGTTTCCTGCCTTCTTTACCTGCCTAGTTTTTCCATAAGGAATAACCATCTTCTTATTTTCATTCCCTTTGTTGTGGATGGGTTTGATCCCAAGCCCACACTCAGAGCAGGATGCAATGAGACACACCTGTCCCTCCTATATGTATTACGTGTACGTGACCTAAACCATGTAGGACTCCAGTCAAAGAATGCTCATACTAAAATCATTAGAGAAACAGTTTTTCACTGCAGTTACTGAGAAGCATTTTTTGAGGGGAAATTGTATATAAATAAAGAAAGCAAAGTGTAGAGGAGAAAAGACATTGTTCAGGCGAGACTGAGAAGAATTTACCCAGACTTTCAAGTAGCCATCAACTTTTCTACTCATCCCAAGCCATTTTAATGGATCACATTTAATTGTTGCCAAAGATTATTCACTATTGGTTATTTTATATCATAGATATCAAATTTATTTTAATAATTTATTACCTAAATGATATACAAAGGAAATGCTTCTAATGTCATTTCTGTTTTGCAGAGTAGATGCATAAATAAAAAAACATTCTACCATTTTAGAATATCCTCTTACTTTTTTATTTTGTTTTGATACTGTTTTTCTCTGTCTGTCTCTCTGTCTCTGACTCTGTCTCTCTCTGTCTCTCTGTCTCTCTGTCTCTCTCTCTTGTCTACCTTCTCTTCCTCCTCCTCCTCCTCCTCATTGCCATGGCTGAAAACAAAGATTATTAAGGTAAATAAGATAGCTATTTTCTTCTATTATCTTCTGTCATTTTTATTTAAATGAAAGATAGTTCAGTGACCTAGCATCCTAATGGAAATTAGGAGAGATGTTGGTCTTTGGTAATGCCAGATATAAATCTTTCCTGTGAAGTTTGTTTCTGATTTTATGAAGAAAAAATAAGTTGTGCCAGAAGCTAAATATCAGAATCCAGTTTTCATTTTAGCCATTGCTCCATTCCAGGTACATATTTTGGCAGCGAGCTGCCCATCTGTTCGGGGACTATTTTCAGACACATTGATTGACCTCTGCTTCCATTACCGCCATGGGAAACCTGGTTCTGCCCACCCCTTTCCAACACACTGGCTCACTAAAGTTTTTGCTCAATTGCTTCCATAGAAACATATTCAAGTGCTATGCAGCTATCTACCCCCATTAGATCCTGCTCTTGTCTCCTTTCCATCTCTACTTCTAAAGAGAAGCATATTACAGTGAGGTCTTTACCTTTACTTGTCTCAAATCCTACTTTTTATGTCCTACTCAGTACTTGGTATGTTCTTTCAATAGTCACATTAATATTATATTCACTAAGAAATCCTTTAAATATGTTGAATGAGGAAAGTATCTTTCCCTATTTCCCAGCACAGTTTCAAGTTAACCTCTTCTCATTTCAAGCTGAATGTCAGTGGCTCACGTGGGTAATCTCAGCTACTCAGAGCGGAGACTGGGAGGCTTGTGGTTATAGGACTAACCTGGTCAAAAATTTTACAGACACACCTTCTCAGTAGATAGCTGAGTGTAGTGGCTGGTGCCTGTCATCCTGCTTCTGTGGGGGACTGAGATTGTAAGGATTTTGTTTCCAGAGCAGCCTGGGCAGATATGTCAACAAAACTATCTCACTAGAAGAAGCTAGGTTAGCTAGTACACACCTGTAATGCCCGCTATGTGGGAGCCTGAGATAATGGCACAGGCTAGCTCGGGCAAAACGTGAGACTTTATCTCAAAAATTACTAGAGCCATCCAAAGCTGGATGGAGTCAGAGCCCAAGGTTTGTGCACCTGCCTAGCAAACATAACGTCCTGAGACTTCAAATCCTGGTACTATAAAATAAACATGATTTTTTGAGAGGTGAGGTCACTGATTAGGTATACAGTTCATCATATCACACCTATGGGTTCCAATTCATAAATAAAAATTATTTAAGCACTTAGAAATAACAGCAATAATTTCTAAATGCACTCGTACTTAAAATTTCACTTAACTGACCATTCCAATCTATTATTTAAATTTTCCTTCTGATTTAGACTTTGACCTTTAGACTTGATGAAATTGTATTAGTATAAACTATTATCTTTTCCATAAATTGTTCCTCTTATGACATTTTATTCTAATGTCCCTGGCCAGAGAAATCTATTAATAGTTTTCATTGATACAAGTGATTTTCTCAATTACCTTCAGTGATTCCCTCTTTTCTATGAAGCAAATACCTATATTACATTAACTCCTTGAAACTCTTCTGAAGTTTTATATCAAATAAAATACTTCAAAATATGTGATATTTTGATTAACTTGCGTTTTCTTTATAATCTAATCTATCTTTTACACTATCGACTCTGTAATTTCAAGAGAAAAAATATTTGATTTGCTCTTCCATTGAGGTATCACATTCCCCATCAGAACTTTTCAGTCAATGTTCAACATTGAGTTTCTTGGTGAAAGCTTTCATTCTTCACCCTCAGGAGTCAACAAACTGTCTCCTCCTCAGACTCACTATAATTCCCTATCTTTATTTCCTACTGCAAATGGCCTTGAGTGGTTCTTGATTACTTGATGTCTTTACCATAAGATGTGAATGTAGAAGATGTGTGTTTTCTCTCTGTGTTCATCCTAAATATTACCTTTCCTGATAATTGATGAGTGTTGAAGGAAGAAAACAAGAGGGCTCAAAAAAGCTGATGGCATTTGAAGTCTGATAGGTGAGACAATTAATTAGTACAAATATCATTGTGAAATATCTTGGAGAAAGACTGTTCAAAGCTGACTCTCTTACATATTTGAAAAATAGATTCAGGTAAACTGAAAGAATACAGGATTCTTGTAAGACATGTGACAGCATATGCCCCAGATATTATACACTGATTTAATAAAGACAAATATATCAATACCACAACAAGTAACTCAATTAGAAATGAACTTGTGTTAAGTGGAACTTTTTAATGCTGCAATGGTGCTTAATGAAGCAACAATATTTTTGGAAACTACTTTTTTTGTAGCCAGGGAACACTGAGAAGTATCAAAGACTAAACTTTAAAAAGACAAATGTGAGTTACTCAATTATTATTTGCATTTGCTTTTTATTTACTTTTTGGTAGTACTGTAGTTAGAACTCAAGCCCTCCCACTTTCTAGGCACTTGCTGTACTACTTGAGCCAAAAAGTCCCAGCCATTTTTGCTTTGGTATTTTTTTCAATAGGGTATAGTTTTCAGCCTTGGAGTGCCTGGGCCATCAGATTCTTTTGTGTGTGTGTGCTGGGAATTTTTATGATACTTTTTTATTTTATTGTAAAGATTTTGTACAGAGGGGTTATAGTTACATGAGTAAGGTAATGAGTACATTTCTTGTTGAGCATTGTGACCCCTCCTTTTTATCCTCCCACTATCCCTTCCCTCTCCCACCTCCTCCACACCTCCCGCCCCCCAGAAGTTGTAAAATTCATTTCCAACATAGTGTATTATGTGTATCATTGTAACTATGGGTCATTCTGTGTCCTTGTTACAGCATTTTGTTATTCCCCTTCCCCTCCCCAAATTAGGTAAATTTATGTACAAAATGTAAGGTGTCCAAATCAAATACAGTGACAACAGGGAATATACCATAAAGGGAAGAACACATAATAGGAACAAAACTAAATCACATAGTACATTAAAAACAAAAACAACAAAGAAAAATCTCTTGTGTCCATATCTTGGGATTCATTTCACTTAGCATCATCTTATATGGTCATATGCTCATAGCTTTTGAGCTTTTATGCTCATCTGATCAGATTATCCTAGACATATGCTAATTATTGCAAATTAGGGAAACCATAGGACCTATATTTGTGTCTAGCTTACTTCACTTAATAGGATTTTTTCCAAGTCATTCCATTTCCTAACAAATGGGCTGCATAACTCTTTCTGATGAAAGCATAGAATTCCATTGGATGGATGGATGAATAGATACATAGGTAGATAGGTAGACAGATATCACATTTTCTTGATCCATTCATCTACTGAGAGGCATCTGGGTTGGTTCCATATCTTAGCTATGGTGAATAATGCTGTGATAAACATGGTTGTGTTAGTGGTTTTAGTATGGCCTTGTTTGTAATCATTGGGGTAAATGCCCAGAAGTGTGATTTGTGGTCATAGTGGAGCTCTGTATGGAGTCTTATGAGTAACCTCCTATTGCTTTCCAGAGGCCACTGGATTCTTATTCATGCTTCCTCCAATAGCTGGGATGAAAGGTGTGCCCTAACCAGCTATTGGTTGAAATGGAGTCTTGTGTGAGCTTTTTATCTGGGCTAGTCTGAAACTCTATTCCTCCCAAACTCATCCTGCTGGTTTTCTAGGATTGCAGATGTGAGTTAGTGTACCCCACATCAATGTATGTCTCTTTTCTTTAGAAAAAAATCGAGGCAGGATTATCTATAACCATTCCACGTAAATGACATCCTCATGAATGAATACACCTCAAGAAAGGTGGTGATGAATCATAGTCTCAAACTAATGGATGCTCAAGGAGCTACAAGGCCATGGAGAACAGGAGGTTCAAGTGGCTCCTCAAGAATATGGCAGTTAAATATGACAATAATGAAAACAAGGACAGTGACTTTTAAACAAACTAGAGTAAAAAGCAAAAGGTAAACAATAACAGTGAATCTATCCCCTAAGATTTGGAAATCAAAGAGGGAGTAGTGTTGACCTAGATGTTGGTGCTCATCTAAGTTCTACCAGTAGTGTGTGTGTGTGTGTGTGTGTGTGTGTGTGTGTGTGTGTGTGTGTGTGTGTGTTTTGACCAGCCTGTGGCCTTCTTTGCACCTCTGTCTTTTGAAGTATAAAGTAAAAATATTTGATGTGATGACAGCTAAGCCATAAATACATGATAGTTTTCCTTATCCAATTGTTCTTCTGAGATACAGAGCTATAATGATTTCCTGACACAAGAGTAAGTGCTGAATAGGGATGGCTAAGGAGAAATAGGATAATCATTTTTGATTCATCTTCTAGGCTTCAAAGTTAATAACCAAAATGTTACAATTATGACTGACTGACCCTCTATTCTATGTAATTTGAAGAAAAGTGAGAAATATCACCTGTCCATCAAGTAACAGCTCAGAGGAGCTGGACTTTGAATAGCGGACATGGACTAATTCAGTTAGAAATTTCTGGAAACAATGACTGTATAAAGAAACACATTACCTCCTTTAAAACAATTTAGCTTCTGACTGTGACGTAATATGTATAGGAATTTACAGAAGACAGTTTTATTTTTAAGTTAATTTTTATGAGCTTACACTTATTATATGAGTGAGAGGATTTCATTGTTTCATTTACACATGTGTTTACAATATACTCTAATCAATCTCACCCCTTTATCACTCTCCCCAACTTTCAACCTCTTAAAACAATTTCACCAGGCTTCCTTCTACTTTTACAGTACAAACAATCTATTTCAACAGTATTCTAGTTCTTCTATCCTCCTTGTTAGACCAGCCCCTTCCCACTTGTAGCCCCCCTTAACCTATTTCTCTTTCCCAGTCCCTACCCTTATCAATAGCTTTCACTGTGGTTCATGCATACATGCATACATACTACCGATGTATCACAAAATTATTCACCTTCTTTCTTTTTCTCTTTTCCCTTCTCCTTCTCCTCTCCTCCTTCTAACTAAAGACATAATCTTATAATTAGATCCATGTTCTATGCTATCTATGTATATAATTCTTTATTTGGATAGTTATACATATGTATACGTCCATGAATTTGTATGTCTTTTAGGTTTAGGTTATATATGAGGAAAAACATGATATTTTGCCTTTTGAGCTTGGCTTATTTCACTCAGTATTAAGTCTTCCAGTTATACACATTTTTATGCAAGTGATATTTTCATTTTCCTGTAAGGCTGTATAATATTTCATAGTATGTACTTATACATATTCTATATGTGTATATATTGCATATATGTTCATAGGTATACTGTATATTTTCCAAGATGTTGTACATCATAACAGTTTGAAATTTGATACATGTATCTAATGTGTAATGATGACACTGAGATAAAGATTATTTCTGTGTTGGAAATTTCCAGGATCTTTTATTTACCTCCTGAGCTATACAAAAACAGAATTAACATACTCATCTCACTGCGTATTGTTAGCCCTAATCTAAACTCTGTTACTACTCCCTTTAATACTTTTGTGAGATTGGCTTTTTAATTTCTGTAAATGAGTGAGGACGTAACCATGTTTGCCTTTACATGTCTGGCTTATTTCTCTTACCATATAATAATCATCCATCCATGTTTTTACAAGTGACAGGATTTTATTCTTTTGGTAACTGAATAGTATTCATATATGTGAATATATATGAATATGTATTCATATATATATGAATTCACATATATATATATATATACATATATATATATATATATATATATACCCCACATATTCTTTATCCATTCACTCATTTATCAGCATTTTGGTTGGTTCCAAAATTATGTTCATAGTGATAGCATACAGAACAGAAGTTTATAACTTATCCTTATTTGTAAGTAGAATTGAAGCATACTGCTGCTTCTTACAAGGCCTATCTGATATGAGGCTTCTTGGACCATTTTTGTCTAAATTATAAGGTTCTAAAACTCCTTGTTAGGCCATGAGCCTAAGCAAAGTCCTACACTATTAACACATAAGAGCTACCACAGATTTCTGCATAAGGTCTTTGTTTTCCTAGGTAACAATGAATAAGAAGTCACTCTGACTCCTACTTCACAATTGCTTTACAATTCACATAGGCTATGCCAAGAGTGCTTTGTTGGAATACATCCCAATCTCTGCTCAACCTCATGTGAACTTGAAACCTCATTGCCACTTTAAAGCTTAAACATAATTAGACATTTATTGTTATGAATACTAAGGATCATATGTAGTGCTTGATAAGGCACTCAATTGAAACTAACTGAAAGGAAGGAATATGTAATTTTCACAGTATTTCACAAAATAAAATATACTCCTACAGAGACTGAGAGTTTGTTTACTATTGTTTCTCTCAATCCCTCACATATTCCATATTAATGTACTTGTGAGTCATGATAAACTTTATCACAGCTTTGTTATTATGCCAAAATTTTATGAGAGGAAAAAGTTAAATCAGCTGTGTTATACTGTGTTAATACCCTCTTCATACATACTATCAGGTGCATAGTAAATTCTGTACTGAAAGCCAGACCAGTCAGAAAAATTCATAGACCTTTATTTCCAATTAACCAGCAAAAATCCAAAAGTGGAGATGGGGCCCAAATGGTAAAGTACTGTCCTTGAGCAAAGAGCCAAGCAAGACCATCAGGTCCTGGGTTCAAGCCACAGAGATAACATACACACACACACACACACACACACACACACACACACACACACAACACACACAAGAAAGTGAAAAACTCAGCAGCAACAACAAAATCTATAGGTTGAGTTGACTTTCAGAGAGCTATTCATTACATCATTTGCTTGACACATACATCTATGGATGTGTTTGTCTCACTGCCAAACTTCTACCCAGTCAAATTCTGTGAAGTTCAAGAAACCTCCTATCTACTTTCTTTACACTTCAGCTTTATCTTAAACATCTGTCTTCTTAAAATAAATTGCATTCTTTTTTCATATATTATAGTTCAATTTGTTAGATCCCATAAATCTCAATGGGATTAATCTTTTTAATGTAGACATTTTTCAGTCAATTTCTACTTAGACTCCCTATCAACTCATGAAGTTTTCTCATGTCTTGACTCTTCCCATAGCTCACCCCTGCCTAGGCTCTTCCATCAGAAGTAAGAAATTTCTCTCCAGTCCTTGTTCCATGAATAGATCACTCTCTTCTCCACTGCTATGACCATTCTCTGCGGTACTTTTACTTTTCAACATTTATTTATAGAAATATTTTACAAAAAGGGTTTTATGCGGCAATATTCCCCCGAGTTGTCAACAGTGGTTAGGTAGGGGAGGGAGGCACATAGAAAAATGAACACATACAATGGATGTCATTTATACTGTATACTCAGGGTATTCAGAAAAAAAAATTATTGGTGAGTTTTCAAATGTGACTGAGGAGTGTGCTGCGAATTTCTTTCAGGTAACTTGGCCATCAAATTTCAGGTCTCACATACATAGATTTCTTTAGGAAGGCCTTTTGGGATTTGTTAACTCATAGTTATGTATAACGATATCTTATCTCTTTTCATGGAATAAGAAGTTATTGATGGCTTGAGCTTGTCTTATATATCTTTGTAACTGTGAAAGTGACTCCTATACTGCCAAGTACTTGGTATAGATACACAATGCAATTCATCCATTAGAAAGGATGATATTGTTCCATTTGTAAGGAAATGGAAAGACTTGGAAAGAATTATATTAAGTGGAGTAAACCAAACCTAGAGAAAGGTTGTATCATTTCTTTCATTAGTGGTAGATAGTCATTTAAATAAGGATACAGGTGGACCCTCATTTCTTTCATTAGTGGTAGCTAGTCGTTTAAATAAGGATACAGGTGGACCCGTTGCAACAATGAGAAGTACAAGTTGTCATGTCCAAAACGAACTTTACAACATTGGTGGGGGGGGAGGATTGAGTGGGGGGGCGGGGGGAGGCTGGGAAGGGATGTGAAGGGTAAACAAAGGAGGAGGCTTTTCTTATCAAGCATTGATAAGAAATGTACTCATTATCTTGCTCATGTAATTGTAACCCCTCTGTACAGTATGTTCACAATAAAAAATAAAAATAAATAAATAAATAAATCTATAAGTAAACATACTGGGTGGTATGCAAGCAAGTGAATTCACCAAGCTATAAAAGATACTATGGAGAGAAAAATTAAGTGGAAGCCAAACAAAATAAGCACCAAGAAATGGGTACTTACAAGGGTGGGTGAGGCTAAGGGAGAGGGGTAGACAATGAAGTGGGAAGTGGAAAAAGAAGGCAGTCAAAAGTTCATTTCCATTCTTGATAGGTTCTTGCAGAATAAAGATTATCTTTATTGTTATAAAATACATATAAATAAAACTAATCTTTATATGAAATTTTTAATTTTTATTATAGAGGTGATGTACAGAGAGACTAGAGTTATATAAGTAAGGTAATAAATACTATTTTCTTTTATAATGTTATTTTTCTGTGTGTTGTTGGCCTTTTCTGATTGCATTACCTTTTTAAATACAATAAAATCAAAGTATCATGTAGTTGAACTGTAGTTGAACATATCAGTAGTTGAACTGAATTGCTTACTTTGTGATGTTTACTCCCTTTACTACTTCCTATAAAACAGGTATTATTATCCCAATTTACAGAGAAAAATATAGAGAGAGAAGTGAAGTAAATCATCAAAATAATATGTTACTACATAATAAGTGGTATTACTTATAAGTAACATCACCAAAATCGAGACATACAACATTTAAGCCCAAAAGGCACTGACTTGCTTAACAAACTATTTCATTGAAGTATATATCTGTTCTTTGAGTTTGTGAGTATTGAACACATAAAAGATATGAGTATTTAATCAAATGGGAGTCTAAAATTCTCATATGTCCCAAATGATGGCATTTATGGCCATCAAACAGAGAAATCAAGGTTTCAATGGAAATACTCATCAAACATCTTCCTAAAATTTTTTTCATTGTAGGTTATTTGCAATAGTTTGATGAGAAATAATTCACACAAAATTAGCTTCTTCAGGTTTTCAGATAATTCTCATCTATGTAAGTGTATTAGGGAGTTGCATGACATATAATACTAACTAAATAAGGTTTCAATTAGTTGTAAATTTTGTGTTCTAGTAGGAAATTTCTAGTTTATGGAGCACTCACATTTACAACTTAGGAGTAAGATTGATCATTATCATAAGTAGTTAATAAAACTGTTGGGAAGTAAATATGCCTCTGGAAATACTTATTCTTAAGTGTTATGAATATTTCATCAGCCCATAATTATAAAAAAATTAATCATGCATCTTTTCCATTTACAGAGGGGTATTAGATGAATTTATAAAACGTATTCTGGCTGGGCACTGGTGGCCCACACCTGTAATCCTAGCTACTCAGGAGCTTGAGATTCAAGGACTGCGGTTCAAAGCCAGCCTGGGCAGGAAAGTCAGTGAGACTCTTATCTCCAATTAACCACCAGAAAACCAGAAGTGGCACTGTGGCTCAAGTGATAGAGCGCTAGCCTTAAGCTGAAAAGATCAGAGACAGCACTCAAGCCTAGAGTTCAAACCCCCCTCAACCAACCAAACAAAAAGTCATTCTGTTAGAAAACTGATCCCCAAAATGAGTAGCATGATAATAATAACAAAGGTAGTAATAGAACAGGGAAAATATGTTCATGTGCTCAAAGTGCGTATTTTTATTTACTTAACACTCTAGACAGAACTGGCGTGAGAATGATGGAAAAGACAGATTGAATTGCATTATTGATTGGGGAAATTAAATTGTTACCTCTCTCAATCTGAATATAGTGTGAATATAGTCTGGGCATTTCACACCTCTGAACATTTGTTTCATCAGATTACACCATTACTTCCAAAGTCAAAACACATGATGAAAAAGCTGTCTGAGGTGTGAAATCAGAAAAGAGCATAAAGATTACTTCTACTCCCCAATTATGTTGACAGAAGTGCTTTTAACCTGTTCTTTGTACACAGGACTATTCTTTTCTTTTTCTACCTAATGATACCACTTCCCTGTCCTCAGAGAACAACAACTAGCTGAAAAGTAACCAGTTGACAGGATGTTCCATAAAATATGAGGTGGGTTGAAGATCTTCACTTGGATCCTGACTAAATAAAGTAATAATTTCTTCTCTTCAAGTGTTTAAATGGGAGTTACTACAATAGGCATATATTGCCTTTATGATATTACATAAAGTCACCATATATCATTTAAACTCGTGTTTTGTGGGAGGACATATGAAAAAGCAAAGTTACGCTATGAGCTAGAGCTGAAGGGCCAGCTTACATATGGCAGCTAGGAAGCAATTAGCTAGGTCTTCAAACTCCTGAAGGACTGGCTAATTTGAATAATGGTTGTGGTGGTGGACTAGAGCTTCCCCTGGCTTTCTATCAGGTTCTTCTTTCCTCTCATTCTTTCTTTTTCCCTCAAATAATTTCCACCCTCTGAGTTCTTCCAGCATTTTAAAATTTTTTCCCCTGTATTTTTTTGGGGGAAAGTCTGGTTTTGGGGCCTGAACTCTGAACCTGGGCACTGTCCCTCAGCTCTTCAGCTCAAGGCTAGCCCTCTACCACTTGAGCCACAACACCACTTCCGGCTTTTTTCTTTTTGCTTATGTGGTGCTGAGGAATCGAAACCAGGGCCCCATGCATGCAAGGCAAGTGCTCTACCACTGAGCCACCTTCCCAGCCCCCTCCCTTGTTATTTTTTTGTGGTTTATTATGGTTTAATTTCCTGCTATCTTTTTCCATTCTCATTTGTTATATCATACTTCTCCACCTCCTCCCCAAGGAGTTCCCATAAAAAGCTAAGTTACTTAGGAAAAATCACTGGCATTGTGGTGGACTGCCCCGTCACTGCCCAACTCTGACCATTCTTAATAACTAGATTGTGGATGTTGGCTGTGGACTCTAGAGAGTGCTGCTTTGTTTTGTTTGTTGTTTGTTGGTTCTAGAACTGAAACTCAGAGGCCTGGGCACTGTCCCTGAGCTCTTCTGCTCAAAGCCAATGCCACAGCACCACTTCCAGTTTTCTAGAAGTTCATTGGAGATAAAAGTCTCATGGGCTTTCCTGTCTAAGCTGGCTTTGAGCAGCCGTCCTCAGATCTCAGCCTCCTGAGTAGCTGGGATTACAGGCATGAGCCACCAGCATCTGGCTAAGAATCCTGTTTATTCGTGGTCTTTGGCTTTGACTTAGGAGTTTCATTCTTGCTAGGCAGATGCTCAACACTTGAACTGTACTCTCAGTCCTAGAGAGAACATTCTAAATAATAGAAAACATAGTGAAAAAGAAAGGGTCAAAACAATTCTAATTTCCCAGGAGTGCATTCTCATCATAAAAATACAAAACAAAATAAAAAGTATCAAGCTAAATTGATTATGATTTGAATTGGTCTTTGGAGCCAGGTTACAGAGAATCACCTTAATTTCAGAAACACTTCAATCTTCACCACCCTTGTGTATTTTCCAGGGAGAAAGAGTCTTGCTGTTCCCGGCTGTCCTTGCAGAAAGAACAAGTTTTATTATTCCCTTGGATCTGGAAGCTTTCCTATTTAATCTCACAGGCAAGCTCCGGTGTTTTCTACTGTAACAGAGCCCTGTAATTACTGTTATTAATCTTAAAATCATGGCTTTAATTTGAAAGGCTTCCTGTTACCTGAAAGTCTTTCAAAATATAATGGTGCAAGAAAAAATAATAAATCAGCCTATCCACGAGGCATCTTTGCTTGGTAAATGCCAGCATTAAACAGGTTATAAACATATTCCCCAAACAGGTATCATAAACAGAGAAATGACACAGTGTCAACCATAAACATGTCTTTGCCCCAGCCTTGCTTAAAAATGTTCTCTCTCTCTCTCAAACTTGAGAGAAGTCTTTCAGATGGTATTTCAAACAGAAAATCAATAAGCCTGCAGAAGCTCCACTTGGCCTAAAAACTTTGAGCATATCTGTGGTATTTCCCAGTGGCTCTTTCTTCCTTCTTTCATCACGCCCCATCTCTCCAATCACTGCTCAATCACTGGCAGAGACAAACACCTCTCAGTACCAATCCACACAATGCAGGCCTTCTCTGTAGCAAAGCTTTTCTTTTTCCTTACAGTATTTCATGTCCTGTCTGCCTGGTCTGCTCTATGCCAAAGCATAACTATTCTGACTACACATTTGTGCAGTGTGCATAGACACAGGCAGTATGTCTGCACAGGCATACTGGCAGGGAGAAATATTTAGCTAGTATCAACCACCAATGTTGCCTAGGAAATTAATTTACTTAACTAGCAATATCTAACAACAGGTTACTCAGGGAGTGATAGAAGAAACTGACAACTATCCACACAGAAAGGAAAAGGAAGAAAGAAAGTCTTAGGAGATAGCTCTGACATATACAGATATTGTGGAACAATGAGTCCCTGGAGGCTAGTACTCCAGTGAATTGCTTAGACTTGCTTTTTTCTTATATTTGGCAGCCTGGCAAGTCAACTGGCTGCCTGAGTCCTAAAGTGCCACCACTTATCTGCCTTAGACAATTACATGAATGTGATTCCTTGCTAATCTACATTCTATCTAAAATTGAGCACATTCTTTTTTATCCGAAACTTCTCTTTTCTATATGCTGGATTTGTGCATTCTTCAACTCACCATCCAATTCTTGACCTTCTCTGATAGCTACTAGCTGCTTTAATGATGTTGTACTCTTGTTTGGATTAGAGAATTCACAACGAGGAGGGAGACCATAGAGTTCTCTCACTGTAAATGGTAGAATACAGGTTTCAAACTCTTCCAAGCCAGCACGCTGTGTACTTACTGTCTTACTGCACTATCTGCCTCCTAAACTTTACTGACAAAATAGCCTACTATATATGGTTTTGTAGCAATCGGGATGGAGTAAGCTGTTTGGAAATTTTGTGGATATGTTGCAACTTTATAGTCTCTATTCAAAGTAATATAGAGAGAAAAGTTCTGAGTTATTATTTGTTATTTTGTTAATATTGGTAAAGACTATAATCATATGAGGTATTTTAAAAATTCAAAAGTAAACATGTTTTAAAATGCAAACAGTGCAGCTAACATAAGATGTAGCCACTTGAAGCATCCATTCTCTGTGTCAGAGAAAGGAAGGGATAGTCACTTGCAAAGCAAGGAGTGTTTGAGGATCAGAAAAACAGTTATAATTTGATCATGTGTTCAATATTAAGGTTTCTTCTTGGTGCATTCCAGTGAATAATAGATTGACAGATCGTAAGCAATAAAATGATTATGGTATTTCTTCAGGGAACAGTTTTCTTACAGAAGGTATGAAACCAAAATATGATAAATAGATTCACAGATGGAGAAAGTTTAATGATATTTTGAATTCATTTTGTCTATACGCTAGATAATAGGAAAGGGATTTAGTATGGATTTGTCTGATTTCCTTTTCCACCTGCAAAATTTCAGTGAACTGGATGTGTTGATTTAGTCTTTTCATTTATATTATAATTCAGGTTAATATTAAAGTTCTTCTTTGTAATCTCATACATTGAATTTATCCATCTCATTACAATTTCTTTTTCTTTCATTTTGTTTTCTTGGAAAATCTTTTTTAACCCTTTATTCAAGAGTAACAATTATGTGTTATTTTGTTGGAGTGAATACTGTCTTTTCACATCTCTACAAATTTAACATCTTATTTTTTTCTCTTATAATGTAAAATATTTATTTGTTGGCAAAAGGTCAGGCTTAATCTATTTTCTGCTGTTATACCTGAATGATACAGAGGAGTAATTTAAGAAAAACAAAGATTAGTTCAATTCTCCCCCCCTCCCCTCCCTAATCCCTCCCCCTCTCTTTTCCAGTCCTGGGACTTGAACTCAAGGCCTGGACACTGAACCTGAATTTCTTTTGCTCAAGGCTAGCACTGTACCACTTCAGTCACAGCACCACTTCCGGCTTCTTCTGTAGGAAGAATCAAATCCAGGTCTTCATGCATGTTAGGCAAGCACTCTACCTCTAAGCCACATTCCCAGCCCAGTTAGTTGAATTCTAAAGGCCAGGAAGTTCAAGATTGAGCAATGCATGTGATTATTCTCTTCTCTAGTAATGCTTACTGCAGTTTGCCAAGATAGCACATGGCATCTCATTGTAAGATACACCATGCTACCTCATATCAAGTCTCCTCTTCACTTAAAGCCATGATACATACCTCATGATTTGAGGCTCATCCTGATCTACCCATTCAACCCTAAAACATAGCCCAAGTTTCCACTTCCAAACACATAGTAAGATTAACATTTTATCATCAATATCTCACCATGGAGATCAAAATTGAACATGCTGATGGCATTTAAATCAAAGCAAATGCCACATAAATTTGCCAAGGACTTAAGTGACAATGCTTGTCTAACTCTTCACTTTCTTTTAGCTTTACAGAAAGGAAGAATACAATATAGTGGGTTAAGCACAGGTTTTAATTCTGCTGTATATTTGTTTTGTGAGCTTAGATTTTTCAAAATTATTCAAGTTCATTTTCATTTATCTGTCAGACTGAACAGATGCATATTTGTCCTTCTAATCTCAGGAGATTTGTGACAAACAAATAAATTAAAGATGTGAAAATCTATTACAAACTGTCAAGTGCATTACACATGGATAGGTATACATTAAATATCATTTATATATTTATGAATAATTGTGATTGTCCTAATATATCCACATATATGTGATTGATCTTTATCAAGTTGGCAGGCATTTAAATATCTCACATATTTAGCCAGATACTGGTGTTCACATTTGTTGTCCTAGCTGTGAAGCAGAAGATAGTAGCCTGCTCAGAGAAGTTGGAATGATTCCTTCTTAGTCTGTAGCTGGATGTAGAGACATGTGTCTATCATACCAAAGTATGTGGGAGGCTGAGGTAGCAAGAATTTGGGTGCCAGGTCAGCCAGCAATGGCATTAATTAATAACAACAAATGTTCACAGTTGATTTCAATTATAGAACTTACCTAGTAAAAACTGAAAATATTACATGTATTTTGGAACCATCCAGTAGAACTAGATCTCAAACATGGAAAAATCATCTTGTAGAACTCAACAAATCATTTATGAAAGTTCAGGTACAAAGGAGTTTCTAAGTCATAAAGTAATAAACATAGCAAAAGTTTGGGTCTTATGTTAATTATCAGAGGTACTGGTGAAGTTCTTAGTATAAACAGACAAGAATTCTCTTCGTAAAAGTGGTGATGTTATAGAATCTCTTTGCTTTATTTTCCCATAATATTCTTCTATTCCTATTTCATTCCTATATTCTACACTGAATAGTGCAATATCATACTGACTGCCTCAGAGATCATAGATGCTAGATATTTTTATCCCCAGCAGCAGCAGAAAAATCAAATAGAATATTTTTTACCAGTCCTGGGGCTTGAACTCAGGGCATGGGCATTGTTCCTGAGTTTCTTTTGCTCAAGGATAGCACTCTATCACTTGAGCCATAGTGCCACTTCCAGCCTTTTCTGTCTATGTGATACCAAGGAATTGAATCCAGGGCTTCATGCATGGTAGGCAATCACTCTACCACTAAGCCACATTCCCAGCCCTCAAGTAAGAGTTATAGATGCCCAACTGATAGTTTCAAATGTACACATAAAGAAACATAGATTTTTAAAAAATCAACTTTTTGCTATAATCATTTACATGGAAATTATCAACTTGAGCCTCATAAAATACCAAAAAAATAAAGAATAGGAAAAAGAAATGGAAGGTGGTGAGGGAAAAAGAGGGGAGAAGGGAAAAGGGAGGGGAGTGGAGAAGAGGGAAGGGGGAAGGGGAGGAAAGAGAAGGGAAGGAGAGAAAATTCTAGGCTGCCAATGGGGACACAAATACAAATGAAAACTAAATGGTTATTATTGAGATAATGGGGCCTCTTAAAAGATAATCAGTACTAAATAATCAAAAAAATATGTATTTAGGATTCAATGAGTTTCTTATGAAATCTGAATGATGAAACTTAAGCCAATTTGAACTTCTACATGTATATCTAGTAGTCAAACTCAGTATACATCTGCAGATATGCTCTCAAGAATAGACTTTCAATACCGTTTTACTTGTGTAGCTTTTTGCTTACCTAAAACATTGTATAGCTTCAACAGGCCACATATCTAAAGAAAACAATACCTTGAACAGTCCTAGCTACTCAGGAAGCTGAGATCAGGATTGTAGTTCAAAGCAAGCCCAGACAGGAAAATCCAAGAGACTCTTATCTCCAGTTACCTACCAGAAAACCAGAAGTGGTGCTGTGGCTCAACATGGTAGGGCACTAGCTTTGAGAAAGCCCAGGCTGCCAGTTCAAGCTACAAGCTACAATACAACAACAACAAAAACACATCTTCAATGCAGGTATCTTCCCTTGATGACATTCTTTTCACTTAAAATGAATTGATTTTGGTATATATGTGTTACACCTTACTCATGGACACTTAGAAAATGTTTGTTGCGCTATAGAAATATATATATGTATCTTTATTGCAGATCCCAAGTCAGAGAGCATATAAATGATACAAACAAATGGTTTCATTTAAACCCTTTTACACAGCTACAAAAGACAGCATAAGTAACTGCAATTTATCTAGCTTCAACTCTTGAAAGCAAACTCTGGAATTTCACTGTGGGGCTCTGTTTCTGTGTTGATAGATATTGAATTTTCAATTCTGACTTAACATTTGGAACAAAAATCAGTTCTGAAGAGTCTGTGATGGTTCCCTCTGACCTGAGTGCAGCATGAATCTTGCCTAGACATCTTACCTTGATATTATAAGAATCAATTTGTTTTTTTGTTTTGTTTTGTTTTTGTTTCATTTTGTTTTTGCTGGTCATAGGGCTTGAACTCTGGGCCTTGGCACTGTCCCTGAGCTCTTCAGCTCAAGGCTAGTGCTCTACCACTTGAGCCACAGAGCCACTTCTGACTTTTCCTGCTTATGTGTTGCTGAGGAATCTAACCCAGGGCCTCATGCATGCAAGGCAAGTACTCTACCACTGAGCCACCATTCCAGCCCAAAATTTAAAGTTCCAGTCCAGTTAATCATGCCAAAGATTTTTGTGTTGCTGTTGTTGGTCGTGGGGCCTGAACTCTGGGCTTGGGTGATATCCCTGAGCTCTTCAGATCAAGGCTAGTACTCTACCGCAGCGCCACTTTCGGCTTTTTCTGCTTATGTGGTACTGAGGAATTGAACCCAGGGCCTCATGCATGTGAGGCAAGCACTCTACAACATTGCCCCATTTGTTAGGAAATGTTAAGACTTGGAAAAAATTATACTAAATGAAGGAAGCCAGGCCCAAAGAAACATAGATTCCATGGTTTCCCTTATTTGCAATAACTAGTACATGTCTAGAACAAGCAGAAAAGGTCAACAAGCCATGTATGTAGGATCATATAAGATGATGTTAAGTAAAATGAACCCCAAGACAGGGACACAAATGGAATTTTTTCTTTCTTGCTATTGTTTTTTTTTTTTAACTAAGTTTTTTTTATTGTGAAAATACTGTACAGAGGGGTTGCAATTACATGAGCAAGGTAATGAGTACATTTCTTATCAAGCATTGTTGCCTCCTCCTTTGTATT
This sequence comes from Dipodomys spectabilis, assembly GCF_019054845.1. Taxonomy (NCBI): domain Eukaryota; kingdom Metazoa; phylum Chordata; class Mammalia; order Rodentia; family Heteromyidae; genus Dipodomys; species Dipodomys spectabilis. The sequence continues at coordinate 5,078,815 of NW_024870814.1, forward strand.
TCCCCTACCATCCCTGCCCTCCCATGTCCACAACTACATCCCCTCCTCCCCCGCCATAGTTGTAAAGTTTGTTTCGACATAACGTCTTGTATATCTCATTGTTGCAATAGATCCACTTGAATCTTTATTTAAACAATTTGTTTTTTCCCTTCCCCTCCCCAAATTATATCAACATCAAATACAGTGACAACAAGGTTTATACTGTGGGGGAGGGACATACAAAGCAACAAAAAGTCACCTTATAAATACATTAGAAACAATAACAAGAAAGAAAAAAAACACTTGTGTTCTATTGTTTTTAACGTACTTATAATATACTATGTGATTCTTTTGTTTCTTTTGTATGTTCTTCCCCAAGGTATAACCCCTGTTTTCACTGTATAGGATTCTGGTGTTCTACATCTTGTATATACATTTTTATAATTTGGGGAGGGGAAACATAACAAAATGCTTAGATAAGGTTACAGGTTGGCCCACTGTAACAGTGAGATGTACAAGACACTAGGTTGAAAATGAACTTTACAATTTTGGGTGGAGGGTTGGGGAGGGAGGAGTTGGAGAGGTAAGGAAGGAAGAGATGGTAGGGGAAAAACAAAGGGGGAGGTAACAATGCTCAATAAGAAATGTACTCATTACCCTACTTATGTAATTGTAACCCCTTTGTACAGTATTTTTCAATAAAAATATATATGAAAAAATGTGAAAAAGAATCGATTTGTAAAGCCCTTATATCACTTACATAAACTTATTTTACCTTAAATGAATATATTCTGTTTGAAATTATTGATATAAATTATATTATAAAAAGAATATAATATCTTATTACTGGGTGATACAGGAAAGCTTTCCAAAACCCCTGATAAATTCAGGAGTACATTTTATTATACTATTTGGGAGATTACTTGATTAAAAGCAGATTATAGCACACACTGACAGAAGATCAACAGTTTCCCAGGTCTTGTGGATTTCTCATTATGGCTACTTTGGGTTCAAAAGTATAGAAAATAGGTGGAGGGAAAGAATGGACCTCTGGAAGCTAGGAGAAAACTACAAAAAATTTTATCCTAGGAGAAAACAAAGCAAGCACTGAGGCTGTTGAAGGTAGAAGGAAAGATGTGGATATTTGTGCATAAGGCAGAGTCTCTGCTCTGTACTGCCAGGCAGATCATTCTCTCTTGAGGCAAGGTAGATGTGGGGATGATAACATTTCATATTACACAGATCCAATGCCAATGTGGCTGCTAAATACTGCTTCTCCTCTTACTCCTGAGTACCAAGTAATGAACCTATCAATAAGCATACAATTTACTCTGGTAAATAATAAGTGGGTAAGGAGAATGGATAGGACTCATCTTCAATCATGAAAATATTACTGCCACTTAAAGTCAAAAACACAGTCTTTATGACAATTAGAAAATCAAACCCTGAGGAATAACCTCAGACCAAACTTACTTTGTATTACCTTTTCCTCTCAAATGAGATGTTCCTATAGGCCCTCAAGGATATTCCTTTTTTCTTAAATTCGTAGGACAGAAAATGCACTCTACAGAAAGATCCTTAGTTCAAGAGTCCATTATCACCAGCTCCCAGAACAGCCTTCATAAAAAGGAATATGAAGATTGAAGACAGCTGGGCAATGATGGTTCATGCCTGCAATCCTAGCTATTCAGGAGACTGAGATCTGAGGATCACAGTTCAGAGCCAGCCTGGGCAGAAAAGCCTGTGAGACTGTCATTGCCAGAACAAGCCAAAAGTGTTGCTATGCCTCAAGTGGTAGAATGCTCACCTTGAGCACAAAAATGTTCAGGAATGATGGCCCTGAGATCAAACCCCAGGATGAGAGAGAGAGAGAGAGAGAGAGAGAGAGAGAGAGAGAGAAGACAGACAGAGAGAGACACAGAGACAGAGACAGAGAGAGACACAGAGAGAGACAGAGACACAGAGAGACAGAGAGACAGAGAGAGACAGAGACAGACAGAAAGACACATACACACAGACAGAGACAGAGATCTAAGACTATCTGACACCCTATCCCACCCTCCAACACAGCTTTCCTTTACATATACTTTACTTGTTCATGACATAACTCAACATCAAAAGTCTCCATCCATATGTTCTCAGAAGTTCTGTTGAAGAAAATTTTCTCTAATCTTAGCATGAAAACACAAGTATCTCCTATCCAGATCATCATTGTTTTTACACCATCTTTTCAAAATGAATGCTCTTACCCTTCAATTAGTTTCATCTTGGTATATCCACTACACTGGTTTATATACCTATTACCGATTTAATGTACTACTCATTAGACTTAACTCAGGTATCATGACTTTTTCATGCTATTGTTGTTCTTTTTACTCATTCTTTTTTATTAATTTTTAAGCAGTTGTACAAATGGGTTTCAATTCAGCATGTCAGTCTGTGAGTACAATGTGCCTTTCACCATTCTACTCCATCTCTCCTAAATCCACCCACGCTCTCAGTTTTCCTAGTTCCATGTACATATGCACACATTGACTATTTTGACTGATGACACTTTCCTATCCTTACGGTCTCCCTTTGTCTATCCTCTTTCCTTTGACCCAACTCCATCCTAACACCTTAAGTTCCAGCTTTATGGCATTCTTTTTTTTTTTTACAGTATAAGTTAGTTCTTCAAAGGAACAAGCAACGTGTTTTCCCATTAAGCAAGAAATGGAAGCTACTCTAGAAGTTGGCTTCTAGAATGAGGGCAAGCATCTCTTTCCCTTTACATCTGTTTGCAAAAGCATTTTTTCAGATTCTGAAACATACCTGGTAAGAGGAGGGTGCAATGAAGGGGGAAAGGGCAGACAAATTGAGAGGAAGGGCGAGTGAATAAAATACTTGTTTTCAGGGGCTGGGAAGGTGGCTCAGTGGTAGAGCACTTGCCTTACATGCCTGAGGCCCTGGGTTTGATTCCTCAGCACCACACAAGCAAAAAGAAAAAAGCTAGAAGTGGCGCTGTGGCTCAAGTAGTAGAGCGCTAGCCTTGAGCTGAATGGAAGGGTAAACACTGATCAAGATACACTATACTTGTAAACTGACATGTTGAATAGGAGCTCTTCTTTTTTCAACTACTTAAAGATAAAAATAAATAAAGCATTTTTCTGAATTGTATAGGATAGATTTTCCTATTTTATCAAATATAATTTTGAAATATTGTTGTTAATGATGTCATCTTGTAGTTCTTCTTTAAGTTTTTACTTTTAAAAATTACCTTAAGCAGACCCTTAGAGGAATGCAAAAAATATCTCTGGACCATAGGAATTTACTGTTCAATAGGGGGAAACAAAAGAAAACCTATCCACCCAATGCAGGTTGGCACACAGGGTTTTAAGATTAAGCACTCCAAGCTCCTTGTCTGAATAGGATTTTCAAAACACTTATTCAGTTCTCTAGATTTATGACATGGAATGAATAGGGAACAAATCATTTTCCCCAATCCTCAAGTTCTATTTATATTGGAAGAAGAAAGCCTATTCAATAATTCTTTTTGTCTGATTACTAACTTTTGTATTCCTGAATTGATTGAATTCAATACTTTGGAAATTATAAAACTATTTCAATAAAAGAGCACCTAATGCCTAGATTGCTATAAATAGTTTAAATTTCAATGGATTTGCTTTACTTTCTGTGTTTCTGTGAATATTTTTTTGCAATTCTCAAATAGTGTCTTGAACAGTATCTCTCCTATTTAACCTTGACTTTGTTATATTAGTTTTCAGATGGATTTTGTCAGTACAATATCCGTAGATACATCCCAAGAGACAAATATCTATCCTGCTATTTTCTCAGATATGGTCTGAGATGGTCATTACAATCTTTAGACATTATACCTCCTAAAAATGAGTCTGTCTTCCTTAAACCCTCTGCTTGATCAGCTTCAGACCAGACACTGTGTCAAAAATCTCTGTCTCCCATCTACTCTCTATTCTTGTCTTCTAAATCTATCATCATCACCTTGAGGTTGTTCAGAGACATTAGATTCATTGAGAAAAATAAAGGGAAAAGACTTTTAGTTTCTTAAAATCCATGTAAAAAGAAAGTGTATTTATGAGATAAGCATATTGTTAGGAAAGGAAAGAATGAAGGTAGTCAAATTTTCACTGTGTCATTCTCTCTGCAAATATGTGAAATATGGGAGAGGACAGAAACAATTACCCTAGAGAATCTTCAACTGGATTTGGAAGAATATATAGAAGTTATACCAACTGAACAAAGGAAGTGGATCTAATCTGCCTGGCATCAGAAAGAAGACTCATTGATGCCCCAAAGTCATTAAGAAAATAACTTTCCTGTTTTGAGTAGCTTTGTGAATTAGGAAACTTAGGGTGAGCACTTCTTGTGTGCTACAAATCAGACCAAGTGTGGATAATAAACTATGTAAGCCATACAGATATGTAATTACCAACATAGAGTTTACGGTGTAGCTTAGAAAACAGATGTTAAATAAATGTTTATTAGGGATACAGGTTGATCCATTGTAACAATGAGATGTGTAAGGCACTATGTTGAAAAAGGAACTTTACAATTTAGGTAGGGATGGGAGGGGGTGAGAGGAGGTGGAAGGGTGGGAGGTGGCAGGGGTGGGGGGTGTATTGTGGAGGTGGGAGGGAAGGGATGGTGGGGGAAAAACAAAGGAAGACGCAACAATGCTCAATTGCCAGATAAGAAATGTACTCATTACCTTGCTCATGTAACTGTCACCCCCTGTACAGTATTTTAACAATAAAAAACTTATTTTAAAAAAAAACTGAATAAAAAGTGGGCATGAGTGGCTCATGCCTGTAATCCTAGCTACTCAGGAGCCTGAGATCTGAGGATCATGGTTCAAAGCCAGCCCAGGCAGGAAAGTCCATGAAACTCTTTTTTTTCAGTGTCACAAAAACTTTATTAAAAGTAAGGAAGAGATACAGGTAGAAAGAATCAAGTCCAGGTAAGAGAGAGGGGCTTAACAATTCACATATTTGGCAAAGTATCACTTATGGTCTCCCGAAGGGTCTGTTGGAAGACAGAGATGGTTAAGCGAAAAGAAGCCCAACATACATGGAAAGAAAAATTAATGCATCTCTAGTGAGAGTTGGATCTTGCATATATTTTTCATATTTTTAATGTGGAATTGATCTGGGTCAATAAGATTTCAAATAAATTATTTTTCAGTTTCATGTTTATACAAGATTCCATGAGACTCATCTCTAATTAACCACCAGAAATGGGAAGTAGCACTGGGTAGAGTGTTTGCCTTGAGCTGAAGAGCTCAGGGATAGTCCCAGGCCAAGAGTTCAAGCCACACAAACAAAAAATAAAAGATCCTGAAACAAGTGTCACAGAGAAGTACAAGATGCCAAAGAATTTAATGTCTGAGTATCTCAATGAAGTATAGTGACAGGAGGCAGAGGTGGCAAAGGAAAGGTGGCAGACATGATCCTGGAGAATAAAGCAGAGAGCAAAGCATGCTAATCAGTAGTCTTCCATGTTTTCGAACATATCCTAATTACAACCTGAACTCCCTCTAGGGATTAAATATATCCATAACCTGATTAGATTTGTGCAATGTTGGAGATGGAATTAGAATATTGAATTTTGATTACAGGTGGTAATTCATTTCCTTCCTCCTTACTCCCCTGTCATTAACTATATTTATTCCTTGGATTATTTTCATCATTTACAAAATAGAATAATGCTCTCTTGGACAGACAAGATCATATAAATGGAAATTGATTACAAAGTGGCATTTTGTGTTCAAGAGAACACTGAGCATTCATTCAACCCCATATCATTAGCCACCAAGAACATACCTGTATCACCACATAAGATCCAATGAATGCTTTTCCATTGCATGTTTTGGTACAAACACACAAGCATGTGCATATAAGAAATAAAATTCCAAGAACTCCTTCCTCCAAAAGGATTTTCCCTCCCATGTGTTTGTGAAAGTAGAATGTGTCACATTCATCCCCGATTTGTTCTCTAGAGGGCACAATACCACAGAATTGGGACTTGAAATCAACCTATAAAATGTCTTCTTTTATTACCACTAAATTCACACCACAACTTTCCAGATTCCCTTACTGGGCTGAGAAGAAGCCAATGTTTGCACTGCAATGTCACTGCTCAATAGCACACATGATCCTCAGCCACTATTTATAGAGGCTTTCTGACAATTCAGGAGTAGTAGGACCATACAGAGCTTCTGGTCTCAGCCATAAATTCTTTTGAAAGCAACCCTTGCCCCACAACTCCCCTGGCAGGCCTGTTGAGTCATCAATTGCAATCTCTCTCTCCCCATAGAAAAATCTCCTTTTAGGTCCTCCTGCTCTCTCCTGCCAGCCAACCTCAACTAAGACCACTTGTAGGAACCAATGGGTTTCAAAAGAGAAAATCCTTAGAATTCAATAAATCCTTGGTCGTGAAAATGATAAATTCACCTGTTCCCAGAAGGTAATTCTGTAGAGGAAGGAATATTGAGAAAACCATTCTTTACTAACTACCAATGGTCCCATAATCTAAGTGTGTTACCCAGAGCTGTTTATGTTTATGGATCTTAACTTGAATTCATACAATCTTTTCAGAATAAGTTAGCTTACTTTCTCATAGCTATACTTTCTCAACTATTTATAGTTCGCTATGTTGCATCTTAGGTCAAAATCTAATTTTATGCGTCTTATATTTCCATTATTGTAATTTTCAAAACTCTATGAACTTATAAGGTATTTTTTGGCCTCTATACTAGTTGTACCTCTATTTATAATAAACATGCCAGTCCTGGTGGTTGAACTCAGAGCCAGGCCCTGTCCCTGAGCTTGGGTATACTCAAGGCTAGTACCTGAGCCACGTCTCCACTTCCAACAGCTTTTTTAAATTTAACCAAACTATTTTCATTGTCTAGTAAGCCACATCTACTTCAAATCCTTTTTTAGGAACAAACCTAATTCCACATGTAATATTTATCCTACTAAGCTTCTCCATCTTTCCTATATATGTGACACATAGATCTATGAAATATAATAGATACTCCTTTCAGTAAAAATGACAAATCTGCCTGAGAACATTCATCCTTCAGTTTAAAAGAATAATAGGCTCTTTTCTTCCACATGTCTCCTGCTGTTGCAGGGTAAGGGTGAATATGCTACAGAGAAGAGTACTAAGTCTGGGACATCTCATCAGAGCTATAGAACATGCCTGGTTTTCCATGATGAATCCCCAAATGACTACTGGCTCCATTTTTTAGCATAGGTCATGCTTATTCCTGCTGATGTGCTTTGAGTAATATCTCTACATTTTTCATTGCACATTTAGTGTTATTGGTCCAAAGAGGTTGATGAGACGGTGAGGAAGTGATGTACAAAATCTAAAAGTCAGATGTACTACTAACTAGTAACACCAACTATCTAAAAAGAAATAAAGAAAATAATGACCTGAGTATCAGAATACCAGGAAACTAGTACTGGAAAAGTAGGTAGTAGGTTCATGGGAGGGGTGATAAAAGAATGAAAAGAAGAAGGAGGTAGGGAGAATGTAATCGTAAACCTCAATGCATATCCCACAAAGTTAAGAAAATTTCAAGGAAGGATGGAAATTGGGAGAAATGGGGAAATAATGAAAGGGCTGACATCAGTCAAGATTTCATTGTATTCATAAACTGATATATTAGATGACAAGTCTTTGTTCATACTTGAAGATGATAAAAAATAATTGAAAAAGAAAAAGTGAGAAAATTGAAAAGAGGACAATGAAAATTATTATGTCAATGGAACAAAAAAAGAAAAATGTAAGAAAAATAAGCAACCCCCCCAAAAAACTGTGAAACACTTTAAATCAAACTAAAATGTATATGATGTGAATATCAGAAAGAATAAGAGGTGATGAATCAGAATTTTTGAGGAAATGATCAAAAACTTCCTTAATAAGCAGAAATATACCTACATAAACATCCAAGAAAATCAATGAACTTCAATTAAAAGGAACACAAATATACCTACATTGAGAAACACTGTAATAAAATCTCTATATAACAGAGACTCCATATAACTGAAAACAATAATTGAGAGCTAACTTGTGACATACAAGGTGTCCACAATAAGTTATTCCTATCAGAAAGTTAAGAGTCAGGCAATATTGGGGTTATATTGGAGTAATGTATTCAAAATGAAAAACAAAGAAAGAAAGAAGGAGATCAACATCTAGAAAGGTCCCCATGAGATTCTTATCTCCAATTAGCTGCTCAAAAAGTGGAATTGGCACTGGGGCTCAAGGGGTAGAGTGCTAGCCTTGAGTACTAAGATGCTCAAGGACAACACCCAGGCCCTAAGTTCAACCCCATGACCAACAACAACAACAATGTTATCTCTAGATAATGAAATGTTGAATTAATTTGTTACATGCAGATATTACCTACAGCAAGAAATATTCAAGGGAGTTCATGGTTAATTAAAAGACACAAAATAGTACGTTTTAGGTGAATGAAGAGAGAAATATTTCAATAAAGGTGAGCTACATCATGGTAACAATTTATTTATATGTCTATGCTTTTGACTTCTGCATGATGTAAGGGATCAATATTTTATCATCAATTTTGTTTTATAATTCTGCATTTTGTTTTGTGCATAAAGAGTATTACTTTAAAATCAATATTAGTGTTTGTTTAAATATTTTATTACCTTTAAGAGTTATATAAAGGAGTTGTCATTCAAAAAAGAAGCTTATTAATACTGTGTGTCTAGATCAATGTCATCCTTTTCAACATTCTCACTAATTCCTCCTAACCCACTCCATCCCTCACTTTCCTTAACTTTTTGGTTATGTATTGATTTTTTTTACCATTTAACAAAGCAGTTAATTTATACAATGCATCTTGATCTATGTCATCACTTCAATAATTTCACCTTACTTCAACCAACCCTGTCCCTTATTTTTCTTAATTTTGTGGTATATTCAATAGACTCTTTACTGCATTCTCTCTCTTTTCCCCCTTCACTCTTCTATGACTCTCAGCTTGGCTCTAGCCCCCCTCTTACAAGATCCCATTTCCTAAGACTTTGTTTGTTAGGCATTAACTCAGTCTTTCTAAAGAAATATATTGACTGCTGGAGGATTATCAATACCAAATTTCAAACTCTACTACAAAGCCATAGTAATTAAAACAGCTTGGTACTGGCTCAGAAATAGACCTGAGGATTAATGGGATAGAACTGAGGACCAAGAAATGAACACACAGAGTTATAGCCACCTAATCTTCAATAAGGGAGCTAAAAATGTAGAATGGAAGAAAGGCAGACTCTTCAGTAAGGTGTTGGCAAAATTGGTTAAACATCTATAAAAAAACAAAACTAGATCCTCGTATATCACCCTGCACCAGAATGAACTCCAGATAGATCAAAGACCTAGAAGTCATAGCAGACACCCTGAAAACATTACAGAAAGGAATAGGAGAAACGCTAGGTCTCCTTGGCACAGGTTGAAATTTTCTTAATAGAGACCCAGAAACACACCAAATCAAAGATAGGTTGGACAAAAGAGATTGCATGGGACTCCAGAGCTTCTGCATGGCAAAAGACATAGCTAGCAAGATCAATAGAAATCCCATGGATTGGGAGAAGATCTTCACTAGCCATACAACAGACAAGGGTCTCATATTTAAAATATACTTAGAACTCAAACACTTGAATCCCCCAACTAAAAATCCTCAATAAACAACTGCACCATTAATAAGTGGACTAAAGACTTAAAGAGAGATTTCTCTGAAAAGGAAATAAGAATGGCCAACAGACACATGAAGAAATGCTCAACATCTCTGGCCATAAAAGAAATGCAAATCAAAAGAACATTGAGATTGCACCTCACCCCAGTTAGAATGGCTATAATCAAGAAATCTAATAACAACAGATGCTGGAGGGGATATAGCCAAAAGGGAATCCTACTGAATTGTGGGTGGGAGTGTAAACTTGTTCAACCACTTTGGAAAGCAGTATGGAGATTCCTCAAAAGACTCCACATAGAGCTCCCCTATGACCCAGCAATCCCACTTCTGGGCATTTACCCAAACAATCATAAATAAGACTATAATAGATCTACCAGCACAACTATGTTTATCGCAGCATTATTTACCATAGCTAAGATCTGAAACCAACCCAGATGCCCCTCAGTAGATGAATGGATCAAGAAAATGTGATACACACACACACACACACACACACACACACACACAATGGAATTCTATGCCTCCATCAGAAAGAATTACACCACCCCATTTGTTAGGAAATGGAAAGAATTGGAAAAAATTATATTAAGTTAAATAAACCAGACCCAAAGAAACTAGTTATCGGCAATAATTAGTATACATCTAGGATAATCTTACCAGACAACCAGGAAAGGTCAAAAGCTATGACTATATAAGATGATGCTAAGCAAAATAAACCCTGATACTGACACAAAAGATTTGATCCTTGTCACTGTTGTTTTTTTAATATACTATGTAATCTTTTTTTGTGTGAAAATACCATACAGAGGGGTTACAATTACATGGGCAAGATAGTGAGTACATTTCTTATCAAGCATTGTTGCCTCCTCCTTTGTTTCCCCTTCCCATCCCTTCCCCTCTCCACCCCCCACCCCACACCCCCTACCACCACCACTACCCCACCCCCAACCCCCACCTCGCCAAAGATGTAAAGTTTGCTTTCCGACATAACTTCTTGTACATCTCATTGTTGTAATGGGTCCACCTGTAACCCAATTTAAACAATTTGTTTTTGCCCTTCTCCTCCACAAATTATATCAACATCAAATACAGTGAAAGCCTGGGCTTATACCATGGGGGAGGTGCATACAAAGCAACAAGGAAATCATTCTATAAATATGTAGTAGATGAATGGATCAAAAGAATGTGGCATATTTACACAATGGAATTCTATGCCTCCATCAGAAAGAATGGCATTGTCCCATTTGTAAGGAAATGGAAAGACCTGAAAAAAAATGATATTAAGAGAAGTAAGCCAGGCCCAAAGAAACATAGGTCCCATGGTTTCCCTTATTTGCAATAACCAGTATATGTCTGAGACAAACAGAAACTGTCAGACAAGTTGATGTTAGGTGATCTTTTTTTGTTTCTTTTGTATGTTCTTCCCATATGGTATAACCCTTTTTATCATTGTATTTGATTCGGGTGTCCTGCATCTTGTATATACATTTTTCTAATTTGGGGAGGGGAAGGGAAATAACAAAATTCTGAAACAAGGATACAGGTTGACCCATTGTAACAATGAGATGCACAAGACACTACATTGAAAATAAACTTTAAAACTAGTGGTAGGGGGAGGAGTTGGGGAGGTGGGGAGGGATGAGAGGGGAAAAACAATGCTCAATAGGAAATGTACTCATTACCTTACTCATGTAACTGTAACCCCTCTGTACAGTATCTTTAATATATATATATATATATATATATATATACATTAACAAAAAGAAATACACTGAGTCCTTCATAGAGGTGGTATGCAAGAGGTTTTAAATGAATTAACTGAGAAATATAGCTTTGGTTTGGGGCATATAGCCTCTAAAAATGCAATTTTGTGGCATCAGAGATCATAAAGAGTGAGGGAAGAGTTATTCGAAAGGGAGAGTTTCCAGCCGGGCGCTGGTGGCTCACGCCTGTAATCGTAGCTACTCAGGAGGCTGAGATCTGAGGATCGTGGTTCAAAGCCAGCCCGGGCAGGAGAGACCATGAGACTCCTATCTCCAATAAACCACCAGAAAACCGGAAGTGGCGCTGTAGCTCAAGTGGTAGAGCGCTCGCCTTGAGCTGAAGAGCTGAGGGACAGCGCCCAGGCCCAGAGTTCAAGCCCCACGACCAACAAAAAAAAAAAAAAAAAGAAAGGGAGAGTTTCCTTTGCTATTGACGCTAAAGTAGATGAAACTCAATTTGGGGTGCTAAATGTAATCTCCATGGAAAATATGAAGAATAAGTAAATAAGAAAGGAATTTAAATGTTTTGTCATGAAAAACAATTGTCATAAAAGAATACTATGTTGCCTGAAAATGAAATACAATGGAAACGATAAGGCATGTAAAAAAAGAGAACATCCAGGCCCTCAAAATTATTTGGTAAAAGAAGGGAATGATGCTTTTTGTCAGCTTCCTTGGCCCATCTGCACTGATAATTTTGTAGGGCCCATGATCATACTATAAATATCCACATAGCCCATCCCTATCTCTGGAATAAGCAAATGTCAAAATTACATAAGTAAGTTCATCTTTATCAGCAAATGCTTTAAGTGTAAATGGATTGGATCCTTTTATTAAGAAAATAGTTCACAGAATAGATAAAGAACCGTGATAAAAATCTACAGATGAAATGGATTCAAAATTCTAAATTTTTACAAATTTTTACATTATATAAGCAATCCCACTTTTGAGCATTTACCCAAACAAGACCATAGTAAAGCTACCAACACAACTATGTTTATCACAGCATTATTTACCATAGCTAGGATGTGGAACCAACCCAGATGCCCCTCAGTAGATGAATGGATCAAGAAAATGTGTTATATATACACAATGGAATTCTATGCCTCCATCAGAAAGAATGACTGCCCCATTTGTTAGGAAATGGAAAGACTTGCAAAAAATTATATTAAGTGAAGTAAGCCAGGCCCAAAGAAACATAGGTCCCATGGTTTCCCTTATTTGCAATAACTAGTATACATCTGAGACAAGCAGAAAAGGTTAGATAAGATGATGTTAAGTGAAATGAACCACAAGATAAGGACACAAGTGGTTTTTTTGTTTCTTGCTATTGTTTTTAACATGTTTATAAGGTACCATTCGATTTTTTGTTGCTTTGTATGTCTCTCCTCCATGGTATAACCCCTGTTTTCACGGTATTTGGTGTTGGTATACTTTGTGGAGGGGAAGGAAAAAAAAACAAATTGTTTAAATAGTGATACAGGTGGACCCATTGCAACAATGAGATGTACAAGACATTATGTTGAAAAATGAACTTTACAACTTTGGCGAGGGTGGGGGGAGATGGGAAGGCAGGGATGGTAAGGGGAAACAAAGGAGGAGGCAACAATGCTTGATAAGAAATGAACTCATTACCTTGCTCATGTAATTGTAACCCCTCTGTATGGTATGTTCACAATAAAAAAAAAACCTTAATAATAAAAAGAAATAAGCTGAAGATCCTAAATATTTATAAAAATCAAATAAGATCATCAAAACAGATGAACCAGACTTACAAAACTGATGAAACAGTTTTCCTCTAGTAGTTGACTAGTCTATTCTCAATAATATTTAATATTTGACCTCCATTCTCAATAATAAATGTAAAACCCAGACAAAAGGTAAGTGAAGGCACTGAATAAATTAAAACTAGAAACTCATTGGTTTTAGAAGGTAAGTATACAGCATTCTACCCAGAAGTATCACCTTGCATTTTGAAACCAAACATCCCACAAGCAGATTTTGCCACTTCCACAAGGAAGAAAGTTACATTGTTACCCTACTTAATACAAATTTAGGATTAAAATACTGAATAGATCAGTTAAAATATGTAAAATGCTTGAAATAAGCTCTGACCTTCGAACTGTACTTTAGTCATTTCCTTTTTTTTTTTTTTTTTTTTTTATCAATTTAGAGGAAGGAATAATTTGCAAGGCAAGCGCTCTACCACTGAGCCACCTTCCCAGCCCCGAAGGAATAATTTTAAACTAAATACCCTGAAGTCTTTATATGAGCCTCTTTCAAAATCCATAGAACTATCTTTAGTATTCTGCTAAAGAAGTTTAAAAATTAGGTTAAAAATATAAAATCCATCCAACTATATAAATTCATCCATTTTCAGGTATTTGATAGTAGGTTACTAACAAAGCCCACATACATTCAAATGGTATGCTCCATAAAATAAGAAAATATATTTTCCAGAAAATTATGGCCGCAAATACTCATGTCCTGCTTGTTAATTAAACATATATTAAACAAAATTTAATTAATGTTTTGATCACTCTCTAAATGTTTAAACTTACTTCTCTAATTTTAACCTGAAGTTATTTGCTAAATCTATGTTTGCCTGTTTACTCTCCTTCATCTATGTAATTACATCAACAATCTATTCCTTCTTTTATTTTTTTGTTTTATACATACATTTTTTATTAATCTACTCATCTGTGTAGGGCACCTGGGCTGAGGAAACTTAAACATTTTTAAATAAGTTTTTATTGTGAAAATACTGTACGAAGGCTTTACAATTACATGAGCAAGGTAATGAGTACATTTCTTATCAAGCATTGTTGCCACTCCTTTGTTTTTCTCCTACCATCCCTTCCCATCTCCCACCTCCAGAACTACAGCTCCCATGCCCCCATTCCCCACCCCCACCTAAATTGTAAAGTTCGTTTTTCAACATAGTGTCTTGTACATCTCATTGTTACAATGGGTCAACCTGTATCTCTATTTAAACATTTCGTTTTTTCCCTTCCCCTCCCCAAATTATACCAACATCAATACAGTGAAAACAAGGGTTATACCATTGGGGAGGAGCATACAAAGCAACAAAAAATCACATGGTACCTTATAAATACCTTAGAAACAACAGCAAGGAAGGAAAAACCACTTGTGTCCCTACCTTGGGGTTCATTTCGCTTTACTTCATCTTATATGGTCATATGTACACAGCCTTTTGACCTTTTATTCCTTCTTTTATGTACCAATGGTTAAAACACTTCAATTGTGACCTGTACCATAGTTGATCTGAAACTTGAATTGTCCTTCGTTCCTCAGCTTCAACTCCCTAACTTGATTATTCTCAATGGATCCTTGAAGTAGTTTATTTCACTCCAGTTTTGTCTTGGTCATTTGGTTTGTAAAAAAAATAATGTTCTGGGCAAGATTCTCCCTTTTCTGTAGAAGAACTCTGTGTGTGTGTGTGTGTGTGTGTGTGTGTGTGTGTGTGTGTATGTGTGTGTGTGTGTGTGTGTGTGTATCTGTATCTATCTGTGTGTAGGTCTGTATGCAGGGATGATCTTGTAGCAAGAAGGGATAGAATGTATTTTTAGAGGCAATCAAAAAAGAAAGACAATTACCTGCTGTTGGAGAGCAGTTTATTCAAGGCAAAGGCAATTGACATGTGAAATAGAGAAGTTCCTGGGATTTTATAACATGTGTTGCTGACAGCGAATGGTGCACAGTTTATCCACAATCATCTGCGAGTTTCCACTTAGAAATATAAGAAATAGATCTTGCTTTTTAAATTGAGGGCTTAGAAGGGGACCTGGGGAAATGAAGATGTCTGGGAGATTAATGTTTTCAGATTGCAGTATGAATAGGTTAAGCTAGTGACACTCATGCTCACTCGTAAGCAGTTCTTTCACTGAGAGGTTTATATGCTTGCTGTAGCAGTAGCAGACTATTGGTGCTTTTCACTGGTGTTATCATGAGTGGAGTTAGTAAAATACTTCACTCTCCATGAAAAGCAGGTAATAAGAAAGCAGATTTGTAGGAGCATTGTTTCTAATAATTTCTGTATTCACAGAAATACTTCCAGTACTCAGGAAGCTGAGACTGAAGGATCATCAGTTCAAAGACAGCCTAGGTTACTGAGTAAGACCTTGTTACCCCCCAAAAGCAAACAAAAGTAAAAAATATAAACATTTTTAGGTAGGAAATTAAAGTATTATTCATATATTTCCATTTAGTGAGACATTTTTCTCAACAAAAAAGTTGGGTTTGCTTGTTCAATCTAAAACTCCTTCCTTTGTCTCTTTTTTTTAATTCTCAAAGAACAAGTTATATTTTTTAGAAAAAAAAGTCTACTTGTTAACATACATTAATTGTATAAAAGGAAGTCATTGTGATATTTTCATTTGATTATAATGTACTTTGATAAAATTAAGCCCCTGGGTACTCTTTTTTTTTCTTTTTACTCTTTCTTTGCCCCATCCTTCTAATACAATTTTTTTCAGGTTTTATTGTTTTCCTTTTCCTTTCCTTTTCTTTTTTTTCTGATAGCATCGGCCCTGGGGTTTGAACTCAGGATGCTGTACTTCTGCTTGCAACTGCCCCACCATATACATACTTATAAACATTTTGGTCACACTCAACATCCTTCTTCATCTCATTTCACCCTTCCTGATTTGTCCACTTCAAACTCCCAAATAATCTTAATTTTACACTCCTTAAATTCATTTTTAAGGTCTCTATTCCACATATAGAACAGCATATAATATATGACTTTCTCAGTCTGGCATATTTCACTTAAAAAGCATATTTTATCTTTCTACCTGTATAGTTGAGGGATTTTTCATTTTTTTGTTACTGATTTCTGATTCTATTCCAGGGGTATGAGAAGATACCGCTGAAGTTTCTACTTTTTAAAAAATCAGTCATAATTTTTAGTCTAATGTATGACCTATACTGAAAAATGTCCCATGATGCATACGTACACACATATATATTTATACATGATTGTGTTCTACTATTTGGATGTACATTGTTCTATCTTGGTTTAGATTGTTGAGTGTTCAATATTAACAAAACAATACTGTTCTGTCTTGTTTATTCTTTCTATTGCTGAAATTTAGCTGTTGATGCATTTGATTATTATTCTTAAAAAGTCTACTTGGCATTCTGTCAGTTGTTATTAGGTACTGGTTTTCTCTCTGTTTCTATCTTGCTGTCTTTTCTCTGTGTCTGTCTCTCTGACTCTGTATCCCCCTCTGTTTCTCTATCTCTCTATGTCTCTGTCTTTCAAGAAGAAGTCTTCCTTATATCCAAACATAAGAATTTGAGCTGGGCGCTGGTGGTTCACACCTGTAATCCTAGCTACTCAGTAAGCTGAGATCTGAGGACCATGGCTCAAAGCCAGCCCAGGCAGGAAAGACCGTGAGACTCTTATCTCCAATAAACCACCAGAAAATTGGAAGTCGAGCTGTGGCTGAAGTGATAGAGCACTAGCCTTGAGCTGAAGAGCTGAGGAACAGCACCCAGGTCCAGAGTTCAAACCCCCTGACTGACAAAAAAAAAAAAAAAGAATTTGAGAAGATACATGAGAACCCCCAACTGTCCATTTTTCACTAGATGAAATAAGTATCTTCATAGGTTCTCTATCTGTATTCAACATTACATTATGGATTATATCATGACTGTAAGTAAACATAGGGAAGAAGTCACAAATATAGTAATAAATGAAGAAAGTCAGACACAAAAAGTGCATAATATATGATAATGTTCACAAATAGACAAGTTAATCAACAGTGTTAGAATGAAAGAGAAGAGTCACATGTGAGGTATGGAAAAAATGAAAGTGACTAGAATAAATTTGCCTTCTGGGTATGGTTGTGTTTTCTCTCTTCCTCTTCTTCTCCCTTTCCTTTTCCTTCTTCCTCTTCCTGTCTCTACTTCTGTCTCTCTCCCATTCATACTATTCTCCTCTTTCAAATTAAGTAGAGGTGATGTGGTGTCATCACTTTTTATTTTTTTTATTGTGAAAATACTGTTCAGAGGAGTTACAATTACATGGGCAAGATAGTGAGTACATTTCTTATCAAGCATTGTAGCCGCCTCCTTTGTTTACCCTTCCCATCCTCCCACCTCCCTACCTACTCCTCCCCACCCCCCCCATCAAAGTTGTAAAGTTCATTTTCAATATGACAACTTGTACTTCTCATTGTTACAACGGGTCCACCTGAAAACAAGTCATCATCACTTTTTAAAATACACCTTCTAATGTCAAATTACATGCACTGTTCCTTGTATAAAAGTCATCCTTTAAGAAAATAAGGAAAATTGGCAGGATGCTGGTGGCATATATCCTCAATCCTGGCTACCTAGAAGGCTGAGATCTGAGGATAATGGTTCAGGCCAGCTCAAGAAGGAAACCAAAAAGCCAGAAGTAGAGCTATGGAACAGTAGTAGAGTACTAGCCTTGAGGACTAAAGTTCAGAGACAGAAACCAGAAAGCTGAGCTCACACACACACACACACACACACACACACACACACACACACACACACACACACACACACACACACATCTGTACACACATCTGTACATATGCATGTTTATATGTGTATAAAGAAGCTAAGGAAAACCAATTCACCTGTATAAAAATATTATCAGAGTTGGGTGCTAGTGACTTATGCCTGTAACCCTAGCTACTCAGGAGGCTGAGCTCTGACAATCGTGGTTCAAAGCTAGCCCAGGCAGGAAAGTCCATGAGAATCTTATCTCAAATTAAGTACCAGAAAACTGGAAAGCACACTGTGGATCAAGTGGTAGAGTGCTAGCCTTGAGCTGAAATGCTCTGGGATAGTGCCCAGGCCCAGAGTTCAAAAATAAATAAATAAATAAACAAACAAATAAATAAAAATAAATATATCAAAATCTTTAAACTATCTCCCAAAGAATACAACTTCAAATTAACCAAATGAGAATGAAGACAACAAATGTATCATCTGTCAGAGTTTGACAATATTTATATATGATAACTGTAACATAATGTCAACATTGCCTTTATTAAAATCCTATTGAAACAAATTGTTTAAATAGGGATACAGGTGGACCCATTGCAACAATGACATGTGTAAGTCCTTATGTCTAAAACGAACTTTACAACTTTGGCACTGGGGTGGGGAGAGGGGGATGGGAAGGGAAAACAAAGGAAGAGGCAACAATGCTTGATGAAAAGTGTACTCATTACCTTGCTCATGTAATTGTAACCCCTCTGTACAATATTTTCACAATAAAAAAAGAGAGAAAAAATAAAATCCTATTGAGCTTAAAACAAACCAAATCTGATTTTCTTAGTTCTTATGTATTACTTTTGACTATATTTTCAGAGCTATAAGAAGTGGAAGTGTAATCATTTTCCCTCCCATTCCATTTGTGAAAGAAAAAAGGGGGAAAGGCAAAATGAAAGGTACAAAAGAATCATGCTTAATCCTTCTTGTCTAACAATGGGTGAGACTAGGGCTGCTGTGCAGGTGGTGAGTCTCCTACTCTAAGCATCAGGCTGCAAATGGTAACATGCTCCAGTGAACACACCAATACTTGGCAAACTTACAGTAACATGCACTGGCAAATCAAGCCAAAATGTGCTATTTTGAAAGGAATATGCCTCTCGGGGGACTTTAAAGTTCTTTGGGAATGTTTTTCTTACTTTTCAAATTCACATGCTGCTTACATTGTGATGTATTTTAAAATTCTTGGAGGTCTTTTTTTTTCCTATTTAGTTTTCTTTAACCAGACAGTCATATTGGCGCAAGTAGACAATAATTACCTTGTAAACATCTTTCAAAAACTTTCACATTCATCATCTCAAATGCCTAGACCAAAGGAATGGCATCTATTTGGATTGTTCAATGCTGAGCACAGATATTTGACAAACGTCTTTAATGAGACTGGTGATTTTTTCCAAACCCTGGAATCAGAGGAAGAGCAACACTTAGATTGTTCGTCTCTTCAAGAAAGGCACAAACAGAACAGTGGCAGTCTTCTTGCTTAATTGTACTCTCCTTGGTTCATAAACTGGATCAGCACTGGAAATCTGTAGGAAACCATTGAGGGAAAGGACTTCATTAAAAATCAGGGCACATCATGGCATTACACAGCCTCTGCACAGAGGACTTCGCACTTCCACCAATGTGATTTGATTATTCCCTCTATATGCCCAGCCATTGTAAGAAATGACTGAGAAGAAACTCTCACTGTCTCAAGTATAAAATTGTTAGGGAAATACAATAGATTATCATCATCAAAGGAAGAGGTTATATTCTGATTGATGAATTTGTCAAATAGGTATGGCAAAATTGAAGCTCAGAGATGACTGAAGCACCAACAAAGAATCATCTAAATGGATGGAGAACTACCTTTGTCTTTCCCCAAAGTTTTTCCTATATACTCAAAAGTGCCCCAATTCCATCATTCAAAATACATTCTTTAGACATAGGGATGTGTCTTTGAATATAGGAAGTCTTCTTTACAAATGTGAAGGAGAAGTATCATAACAATTTATGCATGTATGCTGACAATAAGTTCACTAATCAAATTATTCCTGGAAAGAGAATATGCTGCAGAGGCTGAGAAAGAGAGTATTTATAAACATTTGAGGACTAGCAAATTTAAGGCCTTGGACATGGGGAAAACCAAACAACAAAGAAAAAGGAAACTGCAGTCACCAAGGAGACACTTCAAACACTAGGCAATTTATACACAGTGCCATTGCCAATGTCCAATGACATTTTTCACAGAAATTATTGAAAAATCTAACGTTCATGCAAAACCAAAAATAAATCTTAATTCTCCAAAGCAAAACTAAGATCAGAAGATCATAGTTCTTGGCCAACTTAGATTTAAAAAAATGTCAGGAAGACTCCACCCCCAATTAACCAGCAAAATGACAAAGAGAGGCCTGGCTCATAAGGTAGAGTGCCACCCAGGTCCAGTGAACTGAACATGAATAAAAAGGAAAAGATGTCCTGAGTACAAGAGGAAAAGGGGGGAGGAGGAGAAGAAGAAAAATATCTCTAACACCTAGAAATCCTTCTTCTAGGTATATACCCAATGGAAATGAAGTTTACAACTCATAGACATATCTGCACTCTCATATTCAGCATAGCATTATTCAGAATAACTATGGAATGGAAATAACCATATGGAAGAATGGATGAATCAATGATGATATATATATATATATATATATATATATACACACTTATATACTAGAACTGAAATATTCAAAATGGGAAACTATACAGCTTGAAGACTGTTATTCTAAAAGAGAAAAATTTTTATCTAAATGTGATAAATGTCTGTGATAGAATGAGATATTTTGTCTATTTCTCTATAATAATATCTGCAACACTATCTAGTAAATTTCAAACCCAGTTTAAAATCCATATATTTTGAAATTTTATTGACAGCTACAGTCACCTCTGAGTTTTCAGACTGGTTAAAGACTGGTTACTTCAAGTTGGAATTTTAATGGTTCACAAGAAGTTGTATAATTAACATTCCTATAGTTTCAAAATGATATAAAAATCCCAATTACAGCAACATGACTGATTATGTATAGAAAATGAGATTGACATTTTTAAAACATTCTAAATGTTAGAAACTAATATTTGTCAAGATATAATTAATGGTGGTAGGCTAATATCATGCAATGGATACTTACATTTTTTGTAACTTAAATATTTAGACATATAGTAGGATGCCTCTGTATTTATATTCTTGTACTAGACCCCACAACTATTAGGGATGGATCTCAGTGACAGACATAGAACTCTGTTGTAATTTGTCTACATTTTCTTCATTAACAAGTGGAACTCTGTTTATTGAGATACACTCTGAGTACCTAGACTCCATTTGAAATAAACTCTGATTAGTTTCCTGTGCCTGTCAAAACTTTGCACCTGAGCTTTTCTGCATCATGCTACTCAAACTTCTATATTCTCACAAAGGGCAGAATCCTGTTGTCTTATGCTCTACAATCCTCTACATGCCTCTGTTGCATATGGACAGATTTACTGACATAAAAGCACAACCCAAAAAGCTCCCACGAACTGTCTACTGTCCAGACATCCATATTAAATTTCAGAACCTGCCTTTTCAGAAAAGAACCCTCACTCTGAAAGATTTGCCTAGATATTATGACATGAAATAAGTTGGGAGTCCAACAGTTGTTGTACTGCCTGATGGTTATCAACAGCCTTTTCAAATCAAATACAATTGTCTTCTCCTCACTAGTCTTTCACCTGGAAAAAAACGTTCTTGGCACCAAGTTAGACCAATAATTGATTCTTGAATCAAGACATGGATTTCACTGGTCCATGCATCACGGATGAATTGCCAACTCTGACTAGAACATAAAAAAGGAAAATATCAGAAAAAATAGTTTTCTCAGAACTAGCAATCTAGTTCATGGAGAGTGTCAAAAAATAAGCTAGGTATAGTTCATGTTATAAAAACTAATAGTAGTCATTTGCTCCAGACTTGACAGAGAAAATGACATTTAAGAAAAAGACAACTAGCACTTCCTGATGTGTCAGATTACCTCTGGGGTGGGACTTAGGACCATATGTGACACAAGCTCAGAATTAAATTCATGTCAGAATTGCATCTTTCTTCTGAGATGATCACCAGTTATTTTACAAACCTGAAATTTCTCAGTGGGCATAATTCTCACAAAATTCTTTCTCCACAGGTCATATATAAAGAATCGAAGAACCAAAAATAATCTTCCAATTGGAGGAAATATATATGCATGTGTGCATGTATATTTGCTTAATTTTTAAGAAATTCAATTTGCTCCCAGTTACTTACAAGGTCTGCTTATAAGACATAAAAGCCATTATTCAATAAATTATGCATTTGATACCTTTCATGCATTGTTATTCCACAGCTATCTTCTATAATCTTTTCCAATTTTGATTTCCACCTGTGTGTGCAGAGGTCTAACTGGCCAATTTAAGGTTGACCCAGGTCATTTATTTCCCACACAAGCTATGCTCATAGATTAATCAGGAGTTGCCTGAGATCAGTCTACGGATTTCAGCACTACTTTAATATCTGTTCCTCAGTGCCATCAGTACCTCTATCATCAACATTTATTTCCTTCTGATTTTCCTGCTCCTTTCACCCTCAAACAGAGCAACCTCATCCTCCACACTTTAGGCGTAGTCTTTTCTAGGACTTTTGCTAGAACAAGAGGTAGCAAAATTAGCACCAACTACAAGTAGAAACTGTTGAATCAATTTAGATTTTATTTGCAAAATACATTAAGAAGAATGTTGTGGGTTTCAAGAGGGAGATTGGAAAACAGAGGTATGAGAAGAATGGTGCATGTAATTTCTGGGAAGCCATGATGGATCAGGCCCCTAGTAGCAACATTACTCACATTAATTCATTTAATTCTAACAGCAAATTGGGTTAAAGCCGTTACATATTCTCCTTCAAATCAAACTATACTATTAGTGGAACTATTATGAGGATGGCTACTGGAATTAAATAAAAATAATTAGGTTTCTAGCACTCTGACAAAATGCATAATATCGATTAAATGTTCTTTTGCTTCTGTGGGCCTAATTTTTCTCAGCTATAAAATCAGGATAGAATAATGACATTAGTTCCTTTTAAGCAGTTTTTTTAAGTATAGCAGGATGCTTAGACATTGTCTCTGTTTTGGGTTGGTTTCTCAAAAGAATCTAACTATTCTCATTTGTGAAAAATGGGAGAGAGAGCAACTATACAGGGTTTATGCAAAAAAAAAAGTATGGTTGGTGATCCTGTGTACTGTGCTCACCTCAGGATTACAGAATTCTTGAAGCTAAAAGAAATTGGAGCAAAAATGTTTATAGAATGGTTTTTCAGTACCATAGCATAATATCCCCTTTTGTGGGGAACATAACTAGGAATAAATGGCTCTCTCCTATATCAAGGCCAAGGTGATAGATAGATCACAGTAGGCCTTCACCTGGGAATTATGCAGGCCCCAACACAGTTGAAAGCTACATATCACTGTCAACCATGAGCTCTCTGTATTAGTGGCAGTACATAAAGAAAAGTTTGCTTAGTTTTTTTTTCCCACAGAATTCATTGGAAGTGAAAAAGATATCAGCCACATATAAAAAAGAATTTTTAAACCATCCTAAGAATGTTGTTCAAAAAACAGTGGCTGCAATGAAACCAATAGAGATAAGGTGCTCCAGGTCAGATTCAAAAATGTGTGTGTGTGTGTGTGTGTGTGTGTGTGTGTGTGTGTGTGTGTGTGTGTGTGTGTGTGTGTGTTTAAGTGTGAGAGAGACTTCATCTGGCAGATCTGGAAAAATAGTGCCTCCCCACTCCTCTCCCCCCCCACACACACATACACCATCAGATTTGGTACACAGCAGAGCATGGCAGACTCTAAAGAAAGTCACAGTCAAAAGGACTTGGACCTCCATAGTCAGTCATATTTATAAGTGCATTTGTATCCCTAGTCTAGATGCTTCTATTCCTAGGTTCTTTCCTCAGCTGCCTTTGCCAAATTTTTAAAGCCCCTTATAGATGTGAAGAAGAGGATTCTCTCCAAAACCCTATTGTCTCCTGAGACTCAGTACCCAATAATTCTCTACTCCTGTCCTCACCTCCATCTTTCTCTCTCCCAAGATTTATTATAGCTATAAATAAAGTAAGAGAACATAATCAATGAGAGAAAATATTTGGGAGTAATTCAGAATCACAGCTTGTGCAAAAGTGAAATTCTCAGATGGCAAATGTGCAATTCTTGGTGAATAGATGGTGTCTTCAAGCTTCTTTATTTAATCTAGGATAGGAAAAGCATGGTGAGGCAGCACAAATCTAAGACATCTAAACAGGAGCACAAGGCAACTTGAATGTCATTGAGCAGACTACTTGCCTTATTCAAAGAATGCTATCATGGAAAAATGTATTCACATGATGACAACGTTTTTTTCCTAGGATGAGCAGGTAGGAATACTGATGCTTATTTATCTTGCTGTCTCAGCACAGGGCACTCCCTTGGGAGAAACCTGAGTCCATCTGGTCTGGGTAAAGTAGATGGGATGAGTATGGCCAATTTGTACTCTGCAGTGATCAGGAAAGCAGAATTTCCTGCTATTGTTTATGATTGTGCGCCCAAATGACTTTCAATGATAAAGAGGAGGAGGGAAAGGAGTTTTAAGTTAATGCATTACTAAGAGTGTAGATGGTACCAGGAGCCTGGAAGAAATTTGTAAAACTTCCCCATGTATTAGAAAAGAAGGAGTTAGACACACCAAAGAACCGTACAGATATTGTGCCACAATTTTGTCATTTCCACTGGCTAAACACTTCCTGATATATGGCTATAGCCAGATGTTTATGAGACCCCAATAATGTTTCACAGGATACAGGCAAGATGCACATACCTTCATACACAAAACTTCTATAGACCCTTACTCCACGGTCAATGATTTGACAAGTAAGCCTATAAATCATGCAGGAGCTAAGACCCTCATAGCTAGAAAAGAGAATAAAGTTCTGTCTCAGTCATACTGAAGGATAATTATAGCATGGAATAGAAATTTTGTCATTGCACAGAGTTCAAAATTTCATTCTGCAGAGGAGGACTTGAGGCTGTTTTTTTTTTTCCAAAGAGAGAAAGCAATACAACAGAAAATACACCAGGTGCTTAATTCAGAAACAAGCAGCATAGCATTAAGAAAATAAACATTAGCTCCTGACCCAGAAATCTCAGCCAAATTCAGATTCTAGCATGGTACAAAGTCAGTAGAGTGAACTTGAGTTATTTAAAATTGAGGTGGATGGAACCCAGGGACATTGTCCTCTCCAGGGTGCTTGGAGAATAATATGACCTTGACTTCAGGTCACTGCATCACCTGTTATTGTATAAATTTAACCCCAAGCAGAAATTTCTGAATTAAATCTATAATTCAGTACAATTCGAGTACTATAGGTGTATTATCCTCAACTTTTTTTTATGTTTCATTCACAACAAGGTTGTATGATTGGACTTTCAATTCTATATGATTGTGGCTTTTGTCTAGTAGCAAGGCAAATTTCTTTCATGCCCTCAATGCTTGCCCATTATTAGCCAAACCACAGATACTTCAAAAAAAGTTTCAATTTATATATCACACTCTAGTACTTTCCCTAAAATTGAGACTATTACATACACTTTCATACCATTATTTAATTTAGTATAACAGTTTGTTGTATAACAGTTGGTTGTACTATATTATCCAATGAAGGTAGGTAATTAGTTGATTATTCTTCAAGTTTCTGTGTGACCTTGATTCAAAAAAATGAGGTTAACATTCTGACAGCTGGAAACTGTGTCTAAAAATGACCATAGCAACATGAAAATCCTTAATAGATTCCATCATTACAGTAAAGACAGAAACAAATTAATCTCTAGCTGTCATGTAAGATTTCCAGTTTATTGGTGTTAAGAACTCATAAGAAATTTGAGCAGGTGAGCTATAGTCTGGGAACTTGATTCTAGTGTGAGCTCTGCCACTAACTGTTTGTGAAAGTATTAGCAATTTTTCCAGTCTCTCTCTCATGGTGATTCTCAGTGTTTGTAAAACTATTGAGTTAGTTAAAGTTCCTTTGAGATAGTAAGCACTGGTCTACACTAATCAGTGAGAGTTGAGAAGCTTAAGTAGTACATATAATGTCCTTTCTACTCTGATATTTTGTTAAGACCTATATAAATCATTTCCAAACATTTTAAAACAACTTGGATTATATAGATTAGAGAAGAGTTATGCTTATTTTAGGACTATAAATATATGATTATGAATTGTACTTGATAGCTCCTCAGTTTCTTTACAGATCTCTGACCTACAAGCCACCATTATGAGGTGATGTATGCAGTGCAATGATAACTGTGTATGTCACTGAGCTGGACCAAAATGGATGGAAATATCCAGAAAGATCCAGACAAAGACAATGTTTTTATGTATAGCAAAGATTTTCTAGAATTGCTGTAAAGTGTCTAAGTAGGTCTGAAGATACTCAAGAAACCTAAAATTATGTAACTTCTCTGTGAAGATGCTTCCAAGAAAATATCATTGAGGTATTTATGGTGATAAGTTTGGATCCTTGGGATTATCATATTTGTTTCTACCAACCCATCCTCAGATTTCTCAATCTCACCCAGTTTTGAAGCACACAAATGCATAGTTCTTGGATTTTTAATACATAGAAATGTATTTCATAAAAGCTGAGAAATAATGGGATTAAATAAGATGAAGAAAGCAGACTATAATTGAAGAAGTAATGGTAATTCATGAGATGACTTCGAGCTGAAGGTATCATTTTTCTTTTGTTGCCTATTCTCACAGGAAACAAATAATTTCTTCTTAATTGAACTTGGGTAACACCAACAATATATTCACATGTTGTTATATATAAATCAAAATCTTAAATTAAGGATTTAGAGATAGGAAAAAGTAGCAAGTAGGAAACAGTTAAAGATAATAATGCAGCTATTCAATGAAGTATTAAGCTGATATTTGAAAAAAATGAGTTATATATGGAAATGTTGATAAAACAAGTATATTCAATGATAATGTTTTTATTAAATAATAAAAATATTAATTATTTTTTAAATAAAGGATTTATTAACATTTAGGCAAATCCTTTTTGTCCGCTAAAAAAATAAGACATGGAATAATACAATTGTCTTGTGAAATACACAGAACATTTCTGGACATTTTAAAGAAGCATTATATCTGGGGAGGGACATTGAGAACCCAGAGGAATGAATTATTTTTTATCAAATGTAACTCTGTGTATTTGATATCTTACCATAAACACAAATTAGTTTTCTAATTAAAAAATGTTATTTAAAAGTCAGCATGAATCATTTATTGTGGCCAGAAAATGCTAAAATGGGTTTTATGATGCTGTAATATTTATTGTGAAATATTTCGAGTATAAACAAAAGCGTAACAATACTAAAGACATCAGTGCTTTCCTTTAACTCTAGAAGGGAGAGGAAGGGTTTGGAGGGATGTGAAAAAATGATGACAGAAGTGACAGTGAACAAAATGCATTGCACTTATAAACTGATATGTTGAATGGTAACTCCTTTGTACAACTACTTAAAGGTAATATAAAATACACAGTGAATAAATAAAAGAAATATTAATACTTATGAAAAATTTCTTTGAATTTTTTTCATTTCTTTCTTAAAAGTCATTACAATTAACCTGCAGACCTATAGCCACCTAATCTTCAATAAGGGAGCCAAAAACATAGAATGGAAGAAAGACAGCCTTTTCAGTAAATGATGCTGGCAAAATTGGTTAAACACCTGTTGAAAACTAATGTTAAATCCTTATATATCACCTTGCACCACAATCAATTTTGAATTCTATGCTTCCATCAGAACAAATGACACTATCCCATTTTTTATGAAATGGAAAGACTTGGAAAAAATCAAACAAGACCATACTGAAGCTACAAGCACAACTATGTTTATTAAACATAGTTAAGATATGGTACCAACCCAGATGCCCCTCAGTAGATGATTTGATCAAGAAAATGTGCTATATATACACAGTGGATACACAATGGAATTCTATGCCTCCATCAGAAAGAATGACTGCCCCATTTGTTAGGAAATGGAAAGACTTGGAAAAAATCATATTAAGTGAAGTAAGCCAGGCCCAAAGAAACATAGGTTCCATGGTTTCCCTTATGTGCAATAACTAGTATATGTCTGAGACAAGCAGAAAAGGTCAGATAAGATGATGTTAAATGAAATGAAACCCAAGATAAGGAAACAGTGGTTTTTTCTTTCTTGCTATTGTTTCTAACATATTTATAAGGTACCACATGATATTTTTGTTGGTTTGTATGTCCCTCCCCCATGGTATAACCCCTGTTTTCACTGTTATTTGATGTTGGTATACTCTGTGGAAGGGAAGGAAAAAAACAATTGTTTAAATCGGGATACAAGTTGCCCCTTTGCAACCATGACATGTACAAGACACTAGGTTGAAAAATGAACTTTACAATTTGGTGGGGGGGGGGGGGAGTGTAGTTGCGGAGATGGGAGGGAAGGTATGGTAGGGGAAAAGAAAAGGAGGAGGCAACAATACTTGATAAGAAATGTACTCATTACCTTGCTCATGTAATTATAACCCCTCTGTACAATATTTTCACAATAAAATACTTATTTCAAAAATCATATTAAGTGAGGTAAGGCAGAGCCAAAGAAATATAGGTCCCATGGTTTCCCTTATTTGCAATAATTAGTATCCATCTAGTATAATCTTATCAGATGAGCAGAAAAGCTCAAAATCTATGTACATATGACCATATAAGAATGAACCCCAAGATATGGACATAAGAAGTTTTGCTTTGCCGTTGTTTTTAATGTATTATGTGATTTTTGTTTCTTTTGTATGTTCTTTCCCCTATGGTATATCCCCTATTGTCACTGTATTTTATTTTGGTACCCTGCATGTTGTATACACATTTATCTAATTGGGGGATGTGGAGGGGAATAACAAAATGTTGAAACAAGGATGACCCGTTGCAACAATGAGACTCACAAGACACTACTTTGGAAACAAACTTTACAACTTCTGCTGGGAGAGGAGTTAAGGAGGTGGGAGATAGAAGTGACAGTTGGAGAAAAGCAAAGGAGGGGGTAACAATGTTCAACTCATTACCTTACTCATGTAACTGTAACACATGTACAGCATCTTTACAATAAAATAAAATTTTAAAAAATCATTATGAATATGGCCAAAGATTACAGGATACCCTCCTTATTCCATTAACAATATTCACACCCCAAATATAATAAAAAAAATCTGAACTTATAGTGCCTGAGATGGTATATAATACTATTTGACTTAAGACTTGATATAAAGGCAGAATACAGTTTTTTTAATTTAATTTTATTGTCAAGGTGATGTACAGAGGGTTACAGTTACATATGTAAGGTAGTGAGTACTTTTCTTATTGAACATTGTTACCCCCCCCCCCTCATTTTTCTCCTACCTATTCTTCAACTCTCACTATCTACACAGTGAAATTATGCTGTACCTCTCAGCTGCTCCTCAAAACTGAAGGATTCTCTACCCAGTTACTGCAGTGTGAGAATGGAAAGGCCTCAGCTGTCAACCCTCTGGACCCTGACTTTTGTGAAAAAGGATTTCCTGAGTTACACTCACCTCTAGAACAGCCCATTCAAATGGCAAGAATTGGCGGCAGTGACTATGTAATATTACAGTCCCTTCAACCAACCAAGGAAACCTGAGATGCCATCTCAGCTTCAAAACTCCCTACAAAGGGAAGATGAACCCTTTGCTGAGAACAGAGCCAAGTCTAACTGTGAACAAGTATTAGATATTTTCAGGTGGATGAACATTCCACAATAAAATGGCACCTCATTCTTCAGGAATTTTTTTTTTCTGTCGGTCGTGGGCTTGAACTCTGGGCCTGGGCGCTTTCCTTGGGCTCTTCACCTCAAGGCAAGCGCTCTACCACTTGAGCCACTGCACCACTTCCGGTTTTCTAGTGGTTTATTGGAGATAAGAGTTTCACAGAGTTTCCTGCTGGGGCTGGCTTTGAACCGTGATCCACAGATCTCAGCCTCCTGAGTAACTAGGATTACAGGCGTGAGTCACGGATGCCCAGCTCTTCAGGAATATTCATGAATGAAAGACTAAGAAAGTCTAGTGATTAAATGAGAATAAAGGAACAGGAGAAGGAAATGATATGGGAATTTCTTTTGGTATAAGGAATTTTGGGGATAATTGGTAATTACAACATGCAATTGCATGGTGATTACAATAGAACAAGCACTGCTCTGGGACATAGATTAATATTTACATAGATTAACTCATTCAATCTCCTCGAGTCAAATTCAGTTACAAGTTTCAGAGAAACTAAGTAATCTTCCCAGGTAGCAGAGGAAGAGGAAAAGCTGGCATTGGACAAGGAAGTTTGTTTACAAAATCATTAATATTACAGAGTTCCTCCTTCTCATTCTCTATCATAATTCATGCCACATATCTTCTGTTTGGTAAAATGTAATGCATTTATCACCAATGGTGGTTGACTCTACAGCAAAATGGAAATTGTATTTTATTGGTAAAATGATCATTTGTTTTCCAACTAGCTGGAAAATAATTGGCAATAGGTAGTACCTTTAAAGAAGCAAATACCGCAGGACAGTGAGGCAATAGTTTAGCATAAGCTAAGGATACTTTATACTATTTTATTTTTACGTTGTTTTGATTCAAGCATATCAAAAATCTCGGTGTCAGAAAATATAGTACAATTCCACTTACCTATCTTCAACTGACCAATAAAACTATGTGTAGTTATCCCACAAGCCTTTTGCTCTTCTCATTTTCATCGCGTTGGTGTCTCTTTCATTACTGATGTCATCATCTAATGTTGTTGTAGAAACATCTCATGTACATTCTGCTTATCTCTTGAGTGAGTACTTGAGCCTTTCCATATATTGGAGTCAACTAGAGACAGCTTCCCTAGGAACCCTCCCAGGGCTACCACAAAGGCATACATATGAACACACTAGATACACAGTGGGGAGGGTAAATAGGGAAAAATACTAGTAAATTAGAACCAATGCCCTGATTTTATAGGAACTTGATGTATTATTCAGCTAAAGAAGCAAAGATATTTTTACTTTTTAGCACATGTTAATTGCACAACGTAATCATATGACATTTGAATGCGTGCATAGAATTGATAGTGACCATATTCAGTTCCCTGCCCCATTTTCCTTGTCTCACTCACTTTTCTTCTTCCATATACTTATTAATGTCTTTTTATGTTAAAATTCTTTATTTTTCGCTCTAAATTCAAAGTATAAGAGGAAACGCAAGACGCTTGTATCCTGGAAACTGGCTTATTTCACTTAAGAATACAGAAGCTTCATGATTGTGTATGTCATCTTTGTACAAGGACCATTTTAGTCTCTCTATATTGTTCCAGTTTTAGTATGTGTGCTGCCAGACTAGACATGAGGAAAAACATTCTAGTCAACAAAGCAACTTGTTCAAATGCACAAAGTCAAGTAAACCTGGGCTTATTACAAACATGGTGATATGATCAATATGAAAGGAACATGGTAGATAAAAGCTTAGGAATGTGAGTTTTTCCAGTGGAGTTGTGTCATCTTTGCCCTGGTCAAAGGTTAGAATATTTTACTAATACAAGAGGTAATCACTGAGAGTGGTTACAGAGGGAAGTGGTATGACCATCATTAGCTTAGGGAGAAATAACTGAGAAGTAACTTTCAGAAGGTATTTCACAAGGAAGACATTGCTATCAGAGTTACTGAACACAGCTCAGAAGAGCACACTGAACAACTAGGCTAAAGCTTACAACAGAAATTGGCCTTCATGTGGATTTTGCAAGTAGAATAATTAAATCTTTATGTCCTATTTGCTGACACAGATAAGACAGATACAGAAAAGGACAGCAATATTTCTGGCTATAAAGACTTTTCCAATGATCTGAGAACAAAAGAAACAGAAGGTGTAGGGCATATACACACAGCAGGTTTAAGATTCAAATTTGTGATAACCTAAGTCATAAGATCTATCTCTTCATTGCCTCTATTTCTCCCCCTCTCTCTTCCTCCTCTCTCTTTCCTCTCTCTCTCTTCTTTATCTTGTGGTTTCCTGGACATACAGGAAACAAACAGCCCAAGAAGGCCAGTGCATTGTCGGCTACATTATAGATTTTTTTTCATTTCCAGAGATAACAAGAAAAACTAAACTTAAGAGAACAACAAAATGGTGAGGCAAAGGACAAAGGGTGAGCCAATGCAACTGCAATACTCACAAGACACTGCTAGAAATGAACTTTGCAACTTGGGTGGGTGTGGGGGAGGAAAAGTTGGAAAAGAACAAGGGAGGGGTTAGCAATGTTTGAAAAGATATGTACTCATTACCTTACTTATGTAAGGGTTACAGTTGTAACCCCTCTGTTTATCACCTTGACAATAAACTTAAATTGTTAAAAAATAAAGTTGAACAGAGATGGAATAAATCTCTAAAAAGAGTCTTTTCTTTATCACTTAAAAGACTTCTCCACATGATTAATATGCTAAATCATAAAACCTGAGGAAACGAAATAAATCAGAAATACCAGAATCCCAGCAAGATAATTTGATTAAGACAGAACTAGGTAATTAATAGTTTGATTAAGTAAATACATTTCAGAAGGAGATTTAAAAGTGTTGATATCCCAAGATGAAGATTCTGTACGGAAATATGGCTAAGATACTCTTAAACCATCAAATTACATTGTCACTCAAAGCCTAATGCCCTGGGCTCTCCCCAAACATATGGCAGAAAAATATCTTGTCGAGAATTTCATTGCCAGCATCAATCCATAGCTTTGAGAGTCACAGCTGCCATGCTGGATGGAGTCCAAGGATGTCCCAGGACTGGATGATGTTGAATGAGATACCTGGAAAGGTTGAGGTTTGCTTCCACATTTTTCCTTTTTTCTTGCTATAGGGACTATTGATCATTATCCACAGCCTGGTATCTTGTTTCTCCAGACCTTCTGCTCAATCTTTCTAGTAGGAACAAATGACAGAGAAACATGACCTGGGCTGTGCATCTTTAAGTGGAAAGATTCACAAGGCTTTTGCAGGAAACCAAACTGTGTATTTCTGACCTCATTTATAATAAAACGGTGAAAAAGAAGCCATGTTGTTGTTGGGGTGGTTCGTGCTTATAATCCTATCTACTCAGAAGGCTGAGATCTGAGGATGATAGTTTAAAACCCAGCTTGAACAGGAAAATTCATGAGACTCTGACGTCTAATTAAATGCCCCCAAACAGTCAGAAGTAGAACTGTAGCTCAAGTGGTAGAGCATTTGCCTTAAGCACAAAAGCTCAGGTACAGCACCCAAGTTCTGAGTTCAAGGCCTGAGAACATGTGTGTGTGTGTGTGTGTGTGTGTGTGTGTGTGTGTGTGTGTGTGTGTGTGTGTGTGTGTGTGTGTGATGAATGTTTGCTTGTTTGAGTTTATATTAATAATTATTATTTTTAGATTCTGGACACTCATCTCAGGGCCTCATGCTTTCTTGGTTTGCTTTCTACAGCTACCACAACTCTAGCACAGCAATTCACTCTCTATTTTGGAGATGGAATCTTGTGGACTCTTCTGCTCCAGGCTGGCTTAAATTCTATAGATCTTATTCTCCTGAGTGAGGATTACATTTGTGAGCCACTGGTGCCTGTGGCTGGCTTGAAGGATTTTTTTTGGTTTGCTTTTTGTTTTCACTTCAGCAAGAGTGAGAACTAGATTGAGTCTGGTACCCTTTTTCTGGGAAGTTACTTAGAATCTAGAAGTTGCTAAGTGATACTTAGAGGGATTTTAGTAATCTATTAAAACAAGCAATTACTTAAATCCATATGGCATGCCTAGTCTTTTGGGGCCTTTTGATAAATATACTATATCAAACTGGCAAAGCTGCTTGCAGTTCCAACCACTAGCACACCTAAAAAAGGACCTCATTAATTCCTCTCTACAGATGAAAAGACTATTCTTTCTGGGATGTTGTTGCAGGACTTATTTTTCTTTCTTTTTTCTTTCTTCTGTTGTTGATTGTCAAAGTTCTCAGAGGGAAAAGTTTAGCAGTCATCAGCACTTTTGACTTTAGATTTCTATGAATGGACCACAAAGTTCTGCATATTAACAGTAAAATGTCAAACAATTTTGATAATTGATTTTATCAGCTTAGCATAACAATAAAACAATACCAAAAGAATGGCATATGGGCCTGTATAATTTTTTTAATATTATTTTATTTTATTTGAGAACATACTGTACAGAGGGGTTACAATTACATGGGCAGGATAATGCATACATTTCTTACCAAGCATTGCAGCCTCCTCCTTTGTTTACCCTTCACCTCCCTTCCCAGCCTCCCCCCCTCCCCCCCACCCAACCCTTCCCCCCCTCCTCCCCACCCACCGACATTGTAAAGCTCGTTTTTGACATGACATTTTGTACTTCTCATTGTTGCAACAGGTCCACCTGAATCCTTAAACGACTTGTTTGTCCCCATCTCCTCCACAAGTTATACTGACATCAAATATAGTGAAAGCGGGGGTTACACTGTGGGGGAGGGACATACAAAGCTACAAAGAAATAATCTTATAAATGCGTTAGAAACACATGCATGAAAGAAAAAAAAACATTAAAATACATATTTAAGGGTTCGTTTTCCTAACATCACATTATCTGACCTTTTCTGCTTGACTCATACATATACTAGATATTGCAAATAAGGGAAACCATGGGACCTATGTTTCTTTGGGCCTGGCTTACTTCACTTAATATAATTTTTTCCAAGCCTTTCCATTTCCTAACAAATGGGGAAATGTCATTCTTTCTGATGGAGGCATAGAATTCCATTGTGTATATATACCACATTTTCTTGATTCATTCATCTACTGAGGGGCATCTGGGTTGGTTCCAGATCTTAGCTATGGTAAATAATGCTGCAATGAACATAGTTGTGCTGGTAGCTTTAATGTGGTCTTGTTTGTAAACATTTGGGTAAATGCCCAAAAGTGGGATTGCTGGGTCATAGGGGAGTTCTATGTGAAGTCTTTTGAGGAACCTCCATACTGCTTTCCAAAGTGGTTGAACAAGGGCCTGTATAATTTATTAGGAGATGGGGTGGGAGAGAAAGCAGTTTGGATAAGTCAATAACCAAGGGATGTTCAGTGACTAGTGTGGGACTGTGGGTGGACCTTGGGTATTTAGAAGGATGGAGCAAACATTGTCTTCATCTTCCCTAATGACCAACAAAGAGCAGATGCAGATGCACAGAATGAGTCAATCAAATTTAACTCTCTAGAGAGATGATTACAGTCTAGTAAACATAATGACATGTATTTGGGATTGTTAATAACTAACATTAAAACACAATAAATTTTAAAAATGAAATTTCTTCTCTTTATTTGCTTGTGTTATATGATTTTCTAAATCACTTTCTACCTTTCTGCCAGTCTCATGAATTTGAATGTTAGACAATAAAGAAAAAACATTTATTACTTTTTTTATTCTTCCTTCAGCAACATAAATTTGTATGTAAGAAGGATTATAACTCACAGATTGGGCTGAGAATTTTACCCTTAATAACATAAAACATGGCACAATAATAGTAGAATCTCTGGATTAGTCCTTTGTGTGTTGACCTTAGCAAATATATTGTTTTATTCTCATATTTTAGTGTTTCAGAGCATACAAACAGAAATTTAAGAGCAACAAAGCAAACGCTTGATAAGCTGAGTGAATTGACTGAGCAAACATAAGAAAATAGAAAATCTTATCTTGGACAAATGCTTATGGATATAAAATGAGGGATAAATGTTTTTGAAATCAAAAGCAATTAATCTTTCTCAAAAATTGTGGCATTTCAGCAACACATACACTGAGTAAAAATTTATGTGGGAAATTCAACCATATTCGTGGGCTTTAATGTAAAAAGATTAGAGAAAGAAACTAGGAAGGTCATAAACAAAACCTGTGATTGCTCCTTACTATTAAGGAGGTTTTTTTTCTCCAAATTTTGGTCAAATTATCTTATTTCTGTAATGAAACAGAATTGGAAACCATATAAATTATAAGTGAGACACAATTCAAGGAGAGTATTTTGTATCCATAACATGATAAAGAAATTGTCCTTGAAGGACAGATGCACCATTATCTCGCCTATGTTATTATTCCCTTTATTTCTTGACAAGAAATGATTCAGTCTCTTCTAGAATAGAATACAATGAAGAGATTTTGTTTTGGTGGTGCCTATCATTTGGATCTTGGAAATGAGTCAAGTGACCAGAAAGGGCCCTGTGAAGATCAAAGAGCTGGGGGTTAAGGAAGACCAGAGGAGTATGGGAGAAAGGCATGCATTGCCATTGTTAGGTCTAGCATAGTTTCTAATGTATTTAGAAGTTCCAGAAGCTGAACTTGAATAAATAAATGAGTACATCAATACAAATATGAGCAAAAGATTTAATTATGGAAATGTGTCCAATGGCATGATCTCAAAAGGGCCACATTTTAGTGTCTCTGAACATTTTTATATACAAAATTCTCAAAGGTGATTTTGATCTCTATATTATATGTTTAAAACTACAAGTAAAATATGGAAAATCTTTGTTCTTTTTAATCCTTGTCTAGAAGAACTGGAAGGAAAATATGACCGAATTTGCACTTGAGTTTTGTCATTAGTGCCAATCACCATGCATGGTTCCATTTTGTGATTGATGAGGTGAAGATTCACAGTCAAAGCCATCAGTTACACAAATTCCATTCACCCAAGAGTAGCTATTATATTTTCTTGAGACAAATAGGTTCTTATTTTGTTTCTTATACTCTTGGCTTCATGGAACATACCTACCCCAAGATAAATTGTGACCTTGGGAAGTATTTTCTGAGACTTCGATCTTAAACCAGCTTTAAAGAATAAGAAAAACCTTCCAGCTAAGCTCCAAAATAGCCTTCCACGTGGAATCAAAATCATCCATCAGAGGTTCATTTCCTAAAGTTTACTTTGTGATAGTTGTTTGGATGGTTAGTTGGGATTTTCCCCTCATTCTCTTTATTTCCATTGGTATTTATGGCAACTGGAGGTTTCTCTAAAGAAGAACATCTAACTTTTCTGTGCCTGTTTTTAAGGAAATGATGGCACCTGCGATGCCACTTTGGAGAGTGTAGAATGTTTATGTCATCATGAGTCAGAATAAGAAGACTACATGATGCCATGAAAGGCAGTAAATTTTACTTTACTTGCCCTTCTTGTTCTTTATTGTCAACTTTTGGATTTGATCTCCTTGTTGAGACCCTGAATTCTATTGAGAAGTGGCAAGAGAGGAAGCTAGATCTCTCTTCTATGAAACCTAGCTGAGTTTGGATAATTCTGGTGAATATTCAGTTTTAGATGCTCAGGCTTCAGTTTTGAACCCTCCACACTTCTATGAATGTGAGCATCCAGGATGAACATTTTATGAGAAGAAAATTTGCTTGGCTAAATGTCTTCCTTGACACATCAATAAGGTAGGAGAATTACTCTTATGGAAAAGGCTGGATAATAATAGCTCTGGACACATTCATAAAATTTGTGAATTTGTCTTTGAGTGATTTCCACAACCCTGTATGAGGCTCACCTTCAGGCATTTAAACATCCTTCAGAGGCTAGCTTCTAGCTACCAGATGCCCTCTGCCTCCCAAAACGTTAGATCCAATGTCACTCTAACTGCTCTCTTAAAGAAGTCAAAGATTCAAATGAAATGCTCTTCTACATACATTTCAGGGCTTTCTTTTCCTGTTGCATTGTTAAAATTTTATCTGTGAAGAAACAGTATCATGAGTTACCTCAGTCTATAGTATAAATATCTATAGTTTTCCATTTAGGACACTTCACTTCTAAAGTGAGTACAGAGATACAGATTAGAGAAAGGAGCTGTTATGAGAGTAAAGTGCTCTCTCATTTGATAAACAAAAAAGATGCCAATGGGTTGTTGTGGCTTTCATTTTGTTATGCTTTATTTTTGAGTTTCCAGTTTGAGTTATATGGAATAATTTTCTACAACCACTAAAAGTTCAGGATTAGAAAAAAAACTCATAGCTTTTATTTTCTTGACATATAAGTCCAAGGGGAAGGCAAGTAAGATAATTTGGTATATGATTTAATGTAAATAAGTAAATTTACTAATTTGTGTTATTTGTGTTGTTTTGTTTTGCCCTTGACACAGCCATGTCTTTCCAGTCTGTTCTCATGTGAGCCGCTTTTCTTTTTTTTCTTTTCTTTTTTTTTTTTTGTCGGTTGTGGGGCTTGAACTCTGGGCTTGGGCGCCATCCCTGTGCTGTTCAGCTCAAGGTGAGCATTCTACCACTTGAGCCACAGCACCACTTCCGGTTTTTGAGTGGTTTATTGGAGATGAGAGTCTCACGAACTTTTCTGCCTGGGCTGGCTTTGAACTGTGATCCTCAGATCTCAGCCTCCTGAGTAGCTAGGATTACAGGCGTGAGCCACCGGCGCCAGGCTGAGACGCTTTTCTGATGGGTCCATTGGCAAACTTCATGCCTGTGTCTCCTTTAAAATGTGATGACACAATATCATTTTCTGATATTTTAGGTATCATGTAAATAGGCATAACCTTTTAAGACTACAGTGTTCTAATACCTATTGTTTTTAAATCATCAAATGCTTATACAAGGTGGTTGCAATTTAATATATTCATTTATGTGTCCAGTGTTTCTTAATCAGTCATCTCTGCCAGAATTTTCTCCAGCCTCTACTCTGTTACCTAGACTCATGCTACATTTCCCATTTCCTTTATCATATATATATATATATATATATATATATACATATATATGTATGTATGTATATATATGTATGTATATATATATATATACATCCAGTATTGTGACTATATTTATCTCTTTCCCTTTCCTGTTCCTCCTCACATGTGCCCCCACACCATTCAAATATTGCTTCAGCTTTCTGATTATTTTGTTAATCTGTCTGTTCCTTGCTCAGTAGGTTTACTCTCTGGAGTTTTGCTACTGTGTACACTATACCTTAGCCAATTTGATTGTATATATGTGCATATGCTCTTGTGTATGTGTACATGGGAGCCTGTATTTTGACTCCACATATGAAAGAACACTTGCACTGCTTTTTGTTGCTCTGTGCACCCATAGGAGAAGCAGGACTTTCTCTTTTCCTTCCAAGATGCACCCAGTAAGATGCACCCAGTAAGATCTCTGCTCAAGTGGTGGTGTTCTCCTACCACAGAGAGCTGTGGTAGAGAGACATAAAAGTCACCCTTTCAAACAGTTGAAGCCTACAAAACAGCCACTCCAGACACTGCAGTAGAGCAGCCTGGGAGACAGCTCAGTCATCTTATCAAGTAACTTCTCTGGCCATAGCAAAGGCTTATTATTATTTTTTCTTTTTTCGGTCATGGGTCTTGAACTCTAGGCCTGGGCGCTGTCCCCTAGATCTTCAGCTCAAGGCTAGCACTCTACCACTTGAGCCACAGCACCACTTTCTGTTTTTTCTGCTTATGTGGTGCTGAGGAATCCAACCCAGGGCCTCATGCATGCAAGGCAAGCGCTCTACCACTGAGCCACCTTCCCAGCCCACAAAGGCTTATTTAACTCAAAACTTTTATCTATTATATGTTAATATTTTTTTAAATTGACAAAACTGTATACATTCATCCATACTTGATGTTTTGATACATACGCTGTAGATGACTGCAATGAACTTATTAACATATTAATTACTTCACATTATCAATATATTATATCTTTTTGAGAGAAATAATTAAATATGCTCCCTTAAGAATTTTTTTTAAATTTTTTTTGGGGGCCCGGTCATGGGGCTTGAACTCTGGGCCTGGGCGCTGTCCCTCAGCTCTTCAGCTCAAGGCTAGCGCTCTACCACTTGAGCCACAGTGCCACTTCCGGCTTTTTTCTTCTTGCTCATGTGGTGCTGAGGAATTGAACCCAGGGCCTTAGGCATGCAAGGCAAATGCTCTACCACTGAGCCACCTTCCCAGTCCCTCTTAACAAATTTTTAAGTATATAATACATTACCAACAATTTTGTTACTCAACAATATAGTGTTGAGTCACTCAACACTCACTATTGTTGAGTGACTCAACAATATAGTGTTCTTGAACTTATTACTCCTGTCTTCTGGAAATTTTGAATCCCTTTGTTCAACATCTCTCCAATTCCTTGCCCATTCCCATTCCCTTGGTAGTCACCATTCAACCTCTGCTTCCTTCTGCTTGAATGTTTACATTCCACATGTAAGATCACATGGTGTTTTACGTTCTTGACCTAGCTTGTTTCATATAGCTCAGTATCTTCCAGATTACTTCATAGCATTGCAAATGTTAGGATTTCTTTTAAAAAATAACACTGTGAATATCTATATAATCCTTTTATTATCTATTTCTCTAAGGATGGACACTTAGATTGGCCCCACATTGGTTTAATGTGGAATGATGATGAAATAATCATAAAAATTTCAAACAGCTTTTTTTTCAAACAGCTTTTTTAAATGATTGTTCAACGTTTTTTTGGGGGGAGGCCCAGATGTGGGGTCTGAACTCTGGGCCTGGGCGCTGTCCCTCAGCTCTTCAGCTCAAGGCGAGTGCTCTACCACTTGACCCGCAGTGCCACTTCTGGCTTTTTTGTTTTTGCTTATGTGGTGCTGAGGAATCGAACCCAGGGCCTCAGGCATGCAAGGCAAGTGCTCTACCACTGAGCCACCTTCCCAGCCCCATGATTGTTCAACTTTTTTGAACAGACACTCAGGACTAAAATTGCATGTGTTACTTTTACTTTTAGTACTCCATAATGGGGATACCAGCCTGTATCTTTTAACAATGCCAGAATTCCCTTTTGTTTATACCAGCACTTTCTGGCTCTTATCTTTTGTGGTAAGAGTCATTCTAAAAGAGGTGAAATAATATCTCTGTGGTTTAGATCCTCATTTCTATAATCACTAGTAATATTGGACATTTTCCACACCTGTTTGGTAAATGTATATTTCTCTCAGAAAATAGCTTTTCACATCTTTAGTCTATTTTTAAAGTGAAGTTGTTTGCTTACTGTCAAGTTGAGTTCTTTCTATATTGCAGATTGCACACCTTTCCAACACATCATTATTCATTCCATAGGTTGTTTCTTTACTCTGTTAATTGTTTCTTTTGCTTTGGAAAAGCTAATTTTCTATTTTTGTTTTAGTTTCCTCTGCAGATATCAGGTTATCTTAATGCCAGATTATTTCTTGGATTGTATTGCTGAGAATTAAGCCATTCATGGATATGTATATATGCACACACATGTATATTTGTCATGTATATATACATATATGTATATACATACATAGTATATAGGTACATCTATTTATACATATATATATAAATATATATATATATATATATATATATATATATACATGGCTGGCTAAGTCATACATATGCCAGGTTGCTTTTTATTGTAAAGATGATGTACAGAGGGGTTATAGTTATGTAAGTCAGACATTGAGTCCATCTCTTTTTGAGCAGTGTTACCCCTTCCCTCATGTTATCCCCTTCCTTCCCCCCGTCCAAATTGCAAAGTTCATTTCCAGCATAGTATCTAGCAAGTATTATTGCTTCATTAGTTCACCCTTTGTCCCATCATTTCTGTGCTTCCCCTTACCCGCCCCAAATCAGACAAACTTATACACAAGACAAAGGGCACAGAAATAAAAAAGTAACACAAGGGAATAAACCAAAGAAGAGAGGGGGAAGAACAGCCAACAGTACAATTTTTTAAAAAGCCCTCTTTCCTCCAGTTTGTCGAGTTCATTTTGATAAGCATGATTTTTACATGATCATATGTACATAGCTATTGAGCCCTCATGATCCTTTCCTAAGAACATCCTCCTTTGCTCTCACTGTGTGAATATTTAGAGTCTTATTTAATTAATCATGTCCAAATGTAATTTTTTTGTTTTTACTATTCATTGGATTTACTTGTAGATTTATAGGCACATTCTAATTATTACAAATGCGGAAAATCATGCAGCCTATTTTTCTTTGGGTCTGGCTTACTTTGCTTAATATAATTTTTTCCTTTTTTTCTTTTTTTTCTTTTTCTAATTTTTATTTGTCATACTTCATTATTTGGAGAAAGGCAGAAAAAGTAATGTTCTTGCCCCATGTACCATAAAATCCATTTTCTTCTCTTATGGGGAATGAGGCCGGGTTTTGGAAGAGCTACTGATTGAATACTCCATTTTCTTATGAATGGAGAATGTCATTCTTTCTGATGGAAGTGTAGAATTCCATTGTATGTATATACTACATTTTTGATCCATTCTTAGAACTCAAAAAATTAAACCCCCCAAAACAAATCCTCAAAGAAACAACACAATTAAAAAATGGGCTAAAGACTTAAAGAGAGACTTCTCCAAAGAAGATATAAGAGTGGCCAATAGACACATGAAGACATGTTCAACATCTCTGGTCACAGAATAAATACAAGTCAAAACAACATTGAGATTCTGCCTCACCCCAGTTAGAATGGCCATTATCAAGAAAACTAACAATAACTGATGCTGGCAGAGACGTGGCCCAAAAGGAATGCTACTACACTGTTGGTGAGAATGTAAACTTGTCCAATGACTCCAGAAAGCAGTATGGAGGGTCCTAAATATATAGTTTCCCCAATGACCTGGCAATCCCACTCTTGAACATTTATCCAAATGACTACAAACCAGGTTGCACTAAAGCCACCAGCACAACAATATTCACTGCAGAGTTGTTTCCCATAGCTAAGAATTGGAAGCAACCCAAATGGGAGAATGCCAAGCTTTCAAAAGAAGATTGATTAAATTGATCCCTTTCTTCATTTTATTATGTGTAACTCTTAAAAACAATGAACTAGTCATGTTTTATAATTATATAAATTTATTTTAATGAGAAAAGGATATAAATTAATGATTGAATGTAGTATAATTAACCCATTTGTTTTAAAAATACACAAGCGTGCATATTTGCTTACTAACTGATATATGAATGTCAAGCCAAGAAACTACAAAAAGTGGTTTCATTTGAAAGAGCCCGTGGCCACGCTGGCTTTGAATCTTGATCCTCAGATCTCAGCCTCCTGAGTAGCTAGGATTACAAGCGTGAGCCACTGGAGCCCAGCAATCATTATTGCTTTTTTTATTTGTATTTCTTGTATTAAACATACAAATTACAGTGGAAAAACACCTTATACAAAACAATGAGTTGTAAAAGGTACACTGGAATTAGTAAACTGGTATAAGTATACCACTTTTGGGCTTTGAATTAATCCATTAGAATCAAGAGAAATCATATCCTTTCTTGATCTAGGACTAACTAGTTTCTCTATCTTTCCTCCGATGATATAGGATTCCATGGCATGTTAGCAAGAACTGAAACACAAAGGAATAAAATAAATAGCTTAAGAAAAAATTTAAACTAGTATTTTTAGAGAGTTATGCTTCAATTGCTGTAACAAAATATGTATGAGAAAAGCTGGTTTGAAATCTAAATTATTTATCACACAATTGGACTCTAGATAATGTACTATATTGATATAATTCATAAATGTCAAAGAAAAACATATAATATGCAGACTTTTATCACTTAGCTATATTTCCCAGAACTGAGTTCTAGGCTGTAACCATTTTATGAAACACTGTCATAGGAAAGATGGCCAAGAAAAAGCTGAGTTAAATAAAACTACCTACAGATATGCAGACAAAATGATTCATAGTAGCCAGCACAAGTGAAGCACTAACTTGATTGTATTTCCTAATGCCTGCTGAAGAGATTTCAGGGTAAATCCTTAATACAAACTAATATTTCCTTTGTACAAGAAGCAGCTTTTTTAAATACTGAGACTAGTAAAATATCATTAAAATGCATGTGTGGTAGTACACACCTATAATCCCTACACTTAGAAAGCTGAAGCAGAAGGGTTGAAAATTGGAGGTTAGTCTACAGTCTGTAACAAGACGGTCCTACAGACAGACAAAAACAAAAAGACAAGAACAGGGACAGAAACAGAAAGACAAAATGGATAATTAAAATTTGTATTAATTAAGAGCAATAAATTTGAATCAATAATGAAATGCCTTCTGCTTCTACTCTGCAGCTGATGGATGAGCTGGAAAAAAAATCTCCAGCAGTGCATATTCCCACAACATTAATTTGTGATCTCCACTGTCAACTGGACAAAAAGCACAATCTTATCCTAATGTGTTCCTTAAACCTCCCACAAATCTGCTGTGATTATTCCCCTCTGTGCACAGGTGACCTAGACACAAAGCATATTGAAGTTCTCAGTTGTGATGTCTCTTCAATCTCCATCCCTGTTCAAAATCTCTGTAGATAAAAAATCTCATATTCTATCAAAAGCCAGGAAAGGAAATAATTGTTTCTTCAAG
This sequence comes from Dipodomys spectabilis, assembly GCF_019054845.1. NCBI lineage: Eukaryota > Metazoa > Chordata > Mammalia > Rodentia > Heteromyidae > Dipodomys > Dipodomys spectabilis. Next base: position 5,123,346 of record NW_024870814.1, read on the forward strand.
TTCTGTCTTTTTAATGAGATTCTATATTTGACAAGTCATAGTTCTCCCGGATTCATTCCTTGCTCATGGTTTTATAGGCTCTTGAACACTTCAGACCGTTTACTTACAGTCTAACAAATGTAAGCCTGTCCTTTCTCAAGGGTCGGTTATTGCTATTTTTTTATTATTATGTGTAGAATGTACTTCATTTCTGTGTAGATCCTTATTTATTGTTGAGGCGCAACATTTCAACATTTTAACATGGCTACTCTGAAAATCAGGGCTCTTTTCCCTCTCTTCCATTTCCATTAGTTGAGAGCTGTCATATGTATTTGGATGAGATTTCTTTCCTTAAACTCCTGGAATAGGAATAAGGAAATCCCAGTCTAAAAAACAAAAAACAATGCTTGGACACAGGATGACCGATTGTAACAATGAGACTCACAAGACACTATGTTGGAAATGAACTTTACAACTTCAGGTGGGGAGGGGGAGGAATGGAAAAGGTGGAGGAGAAGGGGTAGTAGGAGAAAAACAAAGGAGAGGGTAACAATGCTTGACAAGAAATATATTCATTACCTTACTCATATAACTGTAACTCCTCTGTACAGCATCTTTACAATAAAATAAAAATCAGACAAATAAACAACAAAATTACTATCTCCAATTTTTTTTTGCAATTTGCAATTTGGCTCTGCAAAATGATACACAGCTAAACCATTTACAATATCATTGCCAGAGATTTAATCCTGGTTTTTCTGCATTTGTGTTACCATGCATAAATTCTGCAAATGTATATACATCCTTCTTGTTTTCCAGTTATACATAGGAACTTTTATACGCTTGTATTCCTATCTACATCTCCTTCCATAACCTTTCCTTTCCCTGATATTCTAGACTATTTCTTTTCTAGAAAACTCTTCCTTGCCCAAGGATTCTGTGGCTGTTCTTATTGTCTTTAGAAGCTTTCAACAAATGCCACCTAGAAACATCCGTTACTAGCATGTTCTTAGCCATGCTAAATATAGACAAGCCCCTTTGCTAGGCTTTCTGGAAGCCATCAAACAGATTGTAAGGATAATTGTTTGACAAGAGGGACCACCTGGCTTTCTCTTGCACTAACAACTTACACCAGAAGTATGAATGACTACATCACAGCCACTGGTTATCTAGAGGAAGAATAGTGACAAAGAACTTCCTATCACATACCACTGGGAACAGCAGGTCCAGTCTTTATTAAACTTTCCCATGGTTATTGTAAACTTCTGGTGACCACTGATTTTGTCCATTTTTGCTGACTTATCAGTCATTTTTGTAGAGATATCAAATACTGGTCTTTCCTACTCTTTCATCTTTGCTGATTTCACCCTCCTCGTGGCTTTTGATTTGACCCTTTAAACAAAGTGATTCTACATTAGGTATTTCTATATCTCATGGCATTCTTCCTAACACTTTAAAAGCCTATTATGTATAAACTAAATAAATAACAAGCCTTAATCACTCCTCAATGTTGATTCTCCTCTTTCGTCACTGCAGTCAAACCTTTCAGGAAAATGAACCATCTTTTTTTTTAATTTAATTTTATTGTAAAGATGCTGTACAGAGAGAGGGGTTACAGTTACCTGAGTAAGGCAATGAGTGCATTACTTGTTGATCAATCTTACCCCTTCCCTTGTTGATGTTCCACTATCCCTTCCCACTTCTCCCAATCCCCCCCCCCCCACCCCTGCCTGAAGTTGTAAAGTTCATTTCCAATATGTTGTGGGTATCATTGTTACAAAAGGTCTGTCTTTATTGTTACTTTTTAAAATGTACTATGTGGTTTTATTTTTGCTGTTGATGTTGTTGTTGTTGTTGTTGTCGTTTCCTTTGTATGTTCTTTCCCCTGTGGCATATCCCCTGTCGACACTGTACTTGATTTTGATACCCTGCATCTTATATATACATTTATCTAACCTGGCAAGTGGAAGGGGAATAACAAAATCAACCTTCTTCTAATGCCTCTATGTCTTCCCTTTACCTTGAGGACCCCTTTTGACATTCAGCTGTAACCAAACCATTATTATTATATTTTTACCCTGCTATTCCCTGTAAATAATGTTGTCTGAAGCTTTAGCAGCTTCTTTGTAGTTGTTTCACTGTCTGTACAAGTCTGAGTCATTTAGTTAATGCCATACTTTGTTTTTGTATATCTAGATCTTTTCAGAGGACCTGGAATATGTCAAGAACTTAATAACTGCATCAATTCAATCCCTTACAATAGATATGAGACTGAATTTACAAAATGATTTCTTAAATGTTCCTTAATGTAAGTCATTTGCATAGTTTCACAATAGAATATATTACAGATGTTTTTTAAAAAACTTAATGCAAATCAAATGCACAGCATTCCGAAGATTTGAGATCATTTCATAATACATTTTAAATATCTCTAGGAATGAATGAACTGAGCATTCTTCATGAAGTCTACTAAAACAAAACTTTTTTTATAAAGTGACTTCACTTTACATTACCTGTATGAATGTACAATGCAGATATTTTACATCATCACTTAAAAGCAGATTAGGATGCTTAGGAGTCTGAGATCTGAGGACTTTGAAACCAGCCCAGGGAAAGAAAGCACATGGGATTCTTATCTCCAATTAACCACCAAAACCCAGGAGTTAGAACTGTGGTTCAAGTGGTAGAGTGCTAGCCTTAAGCAAAAAAAATCTAAGGATTTGAATTTAAACCCTAGTACTGGCACAAAACAAACAAAGATAATAATGGGAACATCACAGTTTGATCATGACAAATAACAAAATGGATGACCATTTTATCCCAAAGCAAGTTTGATAAAGGAGGTACTTATAAATTAATAGGGCTTAAAAAATTCACAAGACAATTTGGAGACTAGTTCAGTGCAAACACAAATGATGGTCACCTTTCCAAACCTCTGTACCATTTAAACTGAAATATTTATCAACTGGGAAATTTTCCAAGACAAGCACAATCACCCATAAAACAATAAAAATATGACCCAAATAAGCTCCTTGGCACACACAAAGTATAGTCATCAATAGCGTGAGCATGGAACTCACTTGCCGTATCAAATACATCAATTTCTAGTTTAATTGCCTGGAGCAAATGATCTAATTTTATGTATTTGAGTCTCCCTGTCTTTAAAATAATTATAGTGTTTATATAGCTCTTTGAGCCAGGAACTGATTTTAGTGTTTTACATATATTAACTTATTTAAATCTTACAAATGACATGCTTGTTTTTCAAATGAGAAAATTGAAACACAAACAAGTACCTTGCCCAAAACTAAATATGGTCGTCAAATCAGAAATCAACCCACATGGTTAAGCTTTAAGTCAAAGCATATGCTACAATTGAGTATACATTCTACCTCTAAACAATAGTGATGACAATTAATTATGTTCATGTCTTAAGAAATTTTGTGAGCATCATATAAATTAATGTAGCCATAGAAAAAGTAGTATGAATTTCTGAGAAAACAAAAGTTCTTCTGTAATTTTCTAGTGATAAGAAATATAATGTCTAAGGAGCCCTTCAAAGTATATTAACTTCAAGGTATAGAGATTAGATTTTATCTCACTTAAATATTTAACTTTTTCTGTAGAGAATCAGGGAGTAAATATTTTAGATTTTTACAACTATGTTGTCTTGTCTTGACTACTCAGCCCTGCAATTGTTTCTAAAAATAGATAAATAATGCATTGCCAAGCCAATAGCATATAGAAATGTAATCTAAATGTCAGAAAGTAGACAAATTAAATCTAGTGGTAGCAAGCAGGGCTGCTAAGGAAATGACTTAGTCTGAGGAACACACTTCAAATGGTAACTAAACTCCACATAATCATAGGAAGGAAAACACAAGAATGAAAATTCAAACTATTACTGTAACAAAACCTATAAGTTCATATTTACTCCTATCTTCCCTTAGTGTCCTTAAAAAGATGCAGTTATACAAAGTAAAAATTGCAGCATGTATTAATAGATCATAACATTTGTAAATGCATTATCAAACAATAACTTCACAAAAAATTAAAGGATAGAGACATTAAGACACATTAGAGCAAAAATATGTATTTCTTGGAATTATGTTTGAAAATATAACTATAATGGATTAATATTCATCAATTAATTAATATTAGTTAATATTAGTTGTTGTTTAATTTCTGTATTGGCTAATATTAGTACATATTAATGTGATAGGTACTTTAGGGATAAGTTTAACCAAAAGAGCACAAGACTTGTTTGTTGAAAGCTATAAAACATTCCATGGATCATTTCTTTCTCTTTCTTTTAAATATTTTGAAATTTTACTAAATCTTTAAATCTGCATAATCAGCAACATTAGCACTATTCCTTTCTGTTCTTATTCAAAATTGTCTTAGAGCATCCTGGTCTCTTTATATTCCAAGGAAATTTTAGGATCACCTTTTATGTTCCCATAAGGTATTCTACATAGATAATAATAAAATCTTCAATGACAGTTTGTCTCATACTTGTAAAGCATAAACATTAATCTTGTCACCAGCCCAGGCAGGAAAGTCCATGGGATTCTTATCCACAATAAAAAACATCAGAAAATGTAAAGTGGTGCAGTGGCTCAAGTGGTAGCTAGCCTTGAGTTTAAGAACTGAGGGACCACATTCAGGCCCAGGTTTCAAGATCCATGACCAACCAAAAACAAAAAAAAATCATCTTTTCTTTTGTGCCAGTCCTGGGGCTTACCCTCTGTGCCTGGGTGCTGCTTCTCATCATTTTACTCAACACTAGAGATGTACAACTTGAGTCACAGTTTCACTTCCAGCTTTTTGGTAGTTAATTGTAAATGAGACTTTTATCAGGCTGTCCACTGGCTTTGAATCTTGATTTTCAGATCTCAGTCTCCTGAATGGTTGGCATAAATCACTGGCTTCTGGCCTACAGTCATCATTTTTACATTGTTACTTTACTTCCTAAATGTCTGGAAACGTTATAGACAAAAGCAATCATTTTAGAATTCACTGTTTTGTTCCTGAGTTGAAAGAATAGCATTCTTACATTCTATAAGGAAATATAATATTTGTTGAGCCATACCAATATCTCTGTGCCTTTTAATATTTTTCTAAATTTTATAAACATAATATTTAATCTTTTACCTTTCTTTCCTAAACCTATTGAATCATATTTCTTTCCGTTTTAATTTTGTACTGAATTGTATTAACACTTCAGAATGGAAAAATCTCTCTGCTGTCCTAGGTTGAACTTAATGTGATCCTTAACCAGATACATTTTATACTACTTTGAATAATTCACTTTGTTTAAATTTTTAATATCCATGTTAAGTGTAATATTTATTTCTTGTTTTCCTTCCATTAATATTACTTTGGTTTTTATTTATTATATTTTATATTTATTATTTTTTGTGCTGGTCTTAAGGGCTTGAATTCAGGGCCTGGGTACTACCCCTGGACTCTTGTGCTTAAGGATAGCAACTCTACCACTTGAGCCACAACTCCATTTCTGGCTTTTTGGTGGTTAGTTGAAGATAAGAGTTTCATGGACTTTCTTGCATCAGCTGACTTTGAACCTCAATTCAGCCACCAGTAGCAGGCTGGCTTTTAAAGCCTGTCATTCCCTCCATTTCATCTCTTTGTTGTTTCTTTCCTTTCTTCAACTGAGTCAAGAAAACACAGACACAATTAAGCTAGGAATTTGAGATGGTAGAGACAATGCCCAGGTGTGAGATGACTGCAAGGTCCAAGTGTCAGGGCACGGCCAGATATGAAGAGAATCCACAGGCACTACTGCCAGGAGGAGGCAAAGAACAAAGCACTTCAGTGTGACCTTCAGAAACCAAGTTGAATGGAATGATGTGCTCACTGAAGGTATCAATGGAAATACCAACCAGAGATTAATTATAACTGAAGACTTGATCAAGTTAATAAATATGTGGAAGACAAGAATTGCCACCATGAAAAAACAGGAACCCTAAAGAAGGAATTCTTTAAAATCAGAATTATCCCTCTTTGTTGGATTGGAACAACTGATGTGTTCATTTCATGAGTTTAAATTTGAACATAAATGTGTATATATAAACACACAAACATATATCCCATAGTTCTATGGATTAAAATGATCTAAAAGTAAGAAGAGTCCAATCATATGTAACTACCCTCATAACCATATCATGGATTACAAATATCCATCTCTAGCATAGGTGTTTGGGCTTCTTGGAGAAATGGCTGAATTTTGGATTGTGACAAAGAAAATATTAAGACAATCCTAGAGCATCTTGTGGTACATTCAAGAATTACTCTTAGAATGATAGACCTATGTCAAAAGGATTGAGCATATGGCTCAAGGCCTCCTAATGACCACTATGTGGAATTGCTTGGTCATCACAAAAAATATATAGTAATAAAATATCATCTATGGGCTGGGAAGGTGGCTCAGTGGTAGAGTGCTTGCCTTGCATGCATGCATGAGGTCCTGGGTTCGATTCCTCAGCACCACATAAACAGAAAAAGCCAGATGTGGTACTGTAGCTCAAATGGTAGAGGGCTAGCCATGACCTGAAGAGCTGAGGGAGAGTGCCCAGGCCCAGCATAACCAATAAAAAATCATCTACTAAAACAGGTAATAAATCAAAAAGGAAAAAATAAGTATTTATAATCACTAGGATGATAACAAACTAAATAGAAGGAATGATGGAAATAGGATTTCTTCATTTGACATAATATTAGCAGAAGTGAATGAATAAGTAAACAAAGTTTAAAAATAGTGAAAATTCTAGAAAGGAAGGGACTATTTTCAGTGTCGAGGAACCTTCTCACAAAGTATTTATCAATTACAAGAGGGGGACATGAATGTTACATTGGAGAAGCCCTACAGACACTGTTTTACAAAGTAGTTCAGAGTAACATTGCCAATATTAAAACAAAACTATACACCACATAGAATAACTCAGTCAAAATTTCTGTAATTTTCCTACCCTAAATCAGTCCTAGACCCAGATAGCCTTGGCAAAGAATCAATCCACAGATTATGAAATACAGATGTATTTACATTGTTTTCTGAAATTATTTTATGATTAATATTGTTATTTTTTGAACATTTTAAAATACCATGTATATTTGACTATTTACAAATCATTTCTTTTTCTTGTAGCTTTTGAATCACTATTAATTAATAATTAAAACATTTTTTAAAGTCACCAGACAGAAATTCTTATTAGTTCAAACTCCCTCTCAAAACATAAAAAAAGAATTACAGGGCTCTATCCTTGTAAAACTCCCACATGTTATAGATTGCCTTAATCTGTATGTATTCTAGTTTGAATGTGACTCAATCAGCTTTCCTTCCCACATACCTGGCATCTACTATATGACTCTATTAACTATATAGTTTGTTCTTGAGGAAAAAACCTAAATAAATCCTATATTTATTTTCCATCAGTAGAAATAAATCACTAATTTTAGAGGTTATACAGCTAGGTGCTGCCTTATTAGTCTCTAGCACTTTTGCCTGACTATTTTGATCTGAGGTATCCAATAAAGTGACCAGAACACAATGAAAAGGTTTGATATATCTATCTTCAAATTGTGTCTGTCTTCTTTATGTGTCAAGCCTTTGGGCTAAAGACACATGTAATTCTCAAGACCAAAACCACCAAATTATAAAAGAAGTATAAAGAGACAGGTGTGAAGGTATATCCTATTATCCGAAGGAAGGTGTACAAAACCGTCTAAATAGGGATACAGGTGGACCCATTGCAACAATGAGATGTACAAGTCCTTATGTCGAAAAACGAATTTACAACTTTGGCAGGAGGGGGGGGGGGGGCGCATGGGAAGAGATGGGAAGGGGAAACAAAGGAGGAGGCAACAATGCTTGATAAGAAATGTACTCATTACCTTGCCCATGTAATTGTAACCCCTCTGTATGGTATTTTCACAATAAAAACGTTAAAAGAAAAAAGAAAAAAAAGAAGGAAGTAGTAACACAACTTCAAAGCCAGTCTAAGCTACAGAAGACCCTATCTCAAAAAGTCTCAAAGAGGGAGGGGTACAAAAAGATGATGTACTTAAGTTCCTGGAAGATCTCTTCCTCTTCCCAGAAAAATAAATGGAATATATCCCCTTCCCCATTTCAGCATTCTTTCTCTTTCCCTTTCTCTCTCTCTCTCCCTCCCTCTCTGTACCTGTACTCTCCCTCTCTCTCTTTCATTTCATCTCTCTCTATTTATTCTTATCCTCTATCTGTAACTCCTCAATTCCTGGAGTTCAGAGGCTTATCTGCAGCCTTACACTTGTTCATTCTTTAGTCACTGAATAAAGCTCTTCTCCCACCCCTCTCCCCCCTCCAATGGCCATATCATATTTGGCACCAAAGTAAAAACTTCCTCCCAGTCTCTCAGTCTCTCCCTCTCTCTCTCACACACACTCTCTCTCCTTCTCCCCCTCCTCCTCTTCTTGCTTCTAATGTTTAGTTGAAAATCTGCTTTGAAAAAAAATCAATACTCTCTGAAATTTCTTTTGATATATATAGTTTGTATTATTAAGATATGATGAGGGTAGGTGTTATAGCTCAGTGGTACAGTGCTAACCTATAGTATGCAAGAACCCAGGCTCTATCCCCAGCATCTCCAAAATAATTTTCCTTTTCCTTTTTTTTTTGTGAAAATACTGTAGAGAGAGTTAAAATTACATGGACAAGATAATGAATACATTTCTTATCAAGCATTGTAGCCTCCTCCTTTGTTTCCCCTTCCCATCACAGCCACCCCTCACCCCCTCCCACTCAACCCTCCTCCCATCCCCCACCAAAGTTATAAAGTTCGTTTTTGACATAACAACTTGTACGTCTCATTGTTGCAATGGGTCCACCTGTATTCCCATTTAAACGATTTGTTTTTTCCCTTCCCCTCCACAAATTATGACATCAAATACAGTGAAAGCAGGGGTAATACTGTGGGGGAGGGACATACAAAGCAACAAAGAAATAAGCTTATAAATGTGTTAGAAACAATCACATGAAAGAAAAAACAACAACATTTGACTACATATCTTAGGGTTCATTTCCCTAACATCAAATTAGCTGACTTTTTCTGCTTGACTCAGACATATACTAGATATTACAAATAAGGGAAACCATGGGACCTATGTTTCTTTGGGCTTGGCTTACTTCACTTAATATAATTTTTTCCAAGTCTTTCCATTTCCTAACAAATGGGGCAATGTCATTCTTTCTGATGGAGGCATAGAATTCCATTGTGTATATATACCACATGTTCTTGATCCATTCATCTACTGAGGGGCATTTGGGTTGGTTCCATAACTTAGCTATGGTAAATATGCTGCAATAAACATAGTCGTGGTAGTAGCTTTAGTGTGGTCTTGTTTGTGAACATTTGGGTAAAAACTCCAAAGGCTGTATATGACAAACCTATAGCCAGCATTATACTTAATGGTGAAAAACTAAAGCCATTTCCTCTTAACTCAGGAACAAGACAAGGATGCCCACTCTCTCCACTTCTCTTCAATCTAGTATTAGAATGCCTAGCTACAGCAATAAGACAAGATGCAAACATAAAGGGGATCCAAATAGGGAAAGAAGAAGTAAAACTCTCCCTCTTTGCAGATGACATGATCTTGTATTTAAAGAATCCCATTGACTCCACTCCCAAATTACTCAAGCTGATTCAAAACTTTGGCAAAGTAGCAGGGTATAAACTTAACCCTCAAAAATCAATGGCTTTTCTGTATGCCAATAATGAGAAAAGTGTGGCTGAAATTAAGAAAGTAACTCCATTCGTAATAGCCCCACAAAAAATAAAATACCTAGGAATTAACAAAAGAAGTGAAGGACCTCTATGATGAAAACTTTAAAAACTTGACAAAGGAAATTAAAACAGAACTTAGAAAGTGGCAAAAACTCCCATGCTCCTGGATTGGAAAGATTAACATCGTGAAAATGGTAATACTTCCCAGGGCTATCTCCAAATTCAATGTGAGGGGGAGTTCCGGGAAAATGGCGGAGGAGAAGCTGGAATCTGAACAAGCTCTCGCATAGAAAGCAATTTCAGAGTTCCAGTGAACAGCCCTAAGCCAGAGAACCACACAAAGTGTGCCATCACAGGACAGAGGTTTAGGCAAGAGAGGGGAAGTCAAGGCAAAAAGACACATCTGAGCGCTTGCCAGCAGCCGCCACGGAGGCGGCAGCGGTCGCAGCGGTGACTGCAGGGCACCATAACTGAGCCACAGAGTCCTGGACAAAGGAGCCAGACGCGGCGGGCCAGCGGATTCTACTCAACACCAGCAAGAACGGACAAGGAGCAGACATCTTCATCCTGCAGTTTGCGGACCAGAGACGACCCAGGATCCAAGACTCGGCATGAGTAGAAGCCGGACATCCTCACTCCTTCTCAGGGAGCAGAGGAGGGAAGGCCACCCCTCCCCCCTAGCACCGGTGATCTCCATCTTGGATACCAACAAAGCTCGGCGGAGCTGCGAGCTCCAGCTCAGGCTTTGGAATAAAATGAGTCATTTAGCAGATCACAAGAACTTAACGGCGGGGTGACCTGCCAGACTCAGTTCCATCCAGGGAAAAGTCACCCAGCTCGGGCGCCAGCCATAGGAGTGGCTTTCCGCACTGGGTAACCAGAGCCAGAGGCTGCCCCTCCCTCTAGCAGCCACCACAATCAATTGAAAAACAGAAACCCTGAGAATGGCTCCAGGCTGGGATCTGTGAGGTTTTCACAAAATAGCCCCAAGGAAAAGCTACTATTTATTGAAAGGCCTCAACTCTACCCAGAACCTAGCCTTATCACTGCATTCCCCTCTTTTGTGATTCTCAAACCAGATCACCCTCCCATTAAACTTACTTTGGAAGGGGATCTCAAAATCTTGGGTAAAGCAGAGCATTTTTCTGCCTGTTCAAACAATCTGACTTAAGAAACCAATCAAGCCACAGGACCTCAAGCTGACCAGAGACTCCAACCAGACTCTGATTACAGACAAAAGGGAGATACAGGATTTTTCCCACCCCTTCCAAAAAAAAACAAAGAAATTTTTTTTTCTTCTTTTTTTTTTTTTTTTGGTACCTTATATATATAAAAAAAATTTTTTTCCTTTTCTAAAACTTTTATTAATCTTTAATTTTTGCCTTTTTTGAAAAAATAATTGTTTTCCAGTAACTTTTTTTTTCCTCTTATAATTCTTATTTTAGGAATACGTGAATGTACGTTTTCCTTTCTTTTCTTGTCTTCTTTCTCTTTTTCTTTCTTAATTATCTTTTTGTTTTTTTGTCTAGCTCTACTGAACTTCTGATCTTTTCTTTTACCTTTCCTATCCGTTTCACCTTTTCCTCTCTTTTGTTCTTCCTTATGTGACGTAACTCTTGTCCTGCATATCCTCAGATAAACCCGTAGTTAACTAGTAGACCCTATCCCCCATTGTGTACACACTTAATTCACAAATTTATTACTCAATTCAAAACCTCTGAGACTTACATTCATTAATAGCAGTACTACCCCTTTATTATAATATTATAAGCATTTTTTTAAGTTTTTCACATCTCCTCTATGTCCCTCAGCTTCTCTCAAAATATTCACATTCCTCTCTAAATAGATGGTCTTTTAATCTATATAATAACATTAATTTTTACATTTCTATTTTTTTTTCGGGTCTCTTTTCATTCCCCTTTCCCTTTCTTCTTTTCCTCTCTCTCTCTACTTGCATCCTACCCAACCTATTTCCTGCATTGTGATTAGGACATAGTTAACTCTCCCTGTGCCTCCCCACACCAATCTACCCCTATTTTTTACGCACATCTCTCCCTAACCCTAATAATTTCTGGTTTTCCAAATTCTTCTCTGCGGTTCGAAGTCCATTAACATATAGTTGTTTGATGTGGAATAGATGTATCTGTTGAACTAGATTGTATCTGTAGACTATTGACTGTACAAATGCAAACTTTGGTTGATGGTTGCCTTAAGATAGTGTTCTAGCACAAAACTGGTGCTATCTTCATCTCAAATGGGTAGAGTAAGCCGGAAAAACACAAGAAAAATGGCAAATTCGGGTATCTCAACTCCCAATCTCAATAATCAGGGGTCAGATCAGATAATGAAAAATCCAGAGGAGAGTTCCCAAATAGCTCTACAAACACTACTGGAAAACATGATAAATGAGAAGTTTGACAACTTACAAAGGACTCTGTATGAACGTGATAGGGAGAGAGAGGAGGCATCCCAGAAGTTTATACAGGAATATCATAAGCGTGAGGAAGTTACTCAAAAACTGATACAGGATTTGTGTGAACAACTTGAGAATACTCAAAGAGAAAGGGAGGAATGACGTGAGCAGGCTGAGAACACTCAAAGTGAACTGCAGGAATCCCATGAATGGCAGGAAAGAGAACTGCAGGAATCCCACGAACAGGAGGAAGCTAATCAAAGAGTAATACAGGAATTGAGAGACCAGGTAGAGAACACACAAAGATCACTAAAGGCATTCATGGAATCCATTAACAAAGAGCTGAAGGAAGTCAGGGAGACCACAAAGGGAATGCTGAATGGAACCCAACAGAAGGAATGGGAGTCCAAAGAAACCATAACCAATCAACTAAGTGATTTGAGGACAAACACTGAACACCAAATTAAGGAAGTAAAGAAATTCATACAAGACCTAAAACAGAGCTTCAACAAAGAACTTGAAGCCATCAAAGCTGACCAATTAGAAGGAAAAGAGATAAAAAAAAAAAAAAAAGTAGAGAGTCTTGACAGCAGGTTAGACCATGCAGAAGATCGAATCTCAGGGATTGAAGACAGCCTAGATATTATAGAGAAAGAACATACAACCATCCAAGACAAGTCCAAGAAATATGATAGATCTATCCAACACCGGGAAGACACCATCAGAAGGCCTAATCTAAGGATAATGGGTGTAGAGGAGCACCTAGAAACAGAAGTTAATGGTCTAGGAAATTTGTTTAACAGGATCCTAGCAGAGAACTTCCCAAATATGCAAAAAGATAGGCCTATTCAGATACAAGAAGCCTTTAGAACCCCAAATAGACCAGACCAGAATAGGACATCCTACCGTCACATTATAATCCACACAGGATCAACTCAGACCTAGGAAAACATCCTTAAAGCTGTCAAGGAGAAAAGGGTAATCACCTATAAAGGGAAACCAATTAGAATCACCTCAGATTTCTCAGCAGAGACAATCAAAGCAAGAAGAGCCTGGAATGATGTATGCCATGCCCTAAAAACAAACACCTATCAACCAAGAATACTGTACCCAGCTAAACTCTCCTTCATAACTGAAGGCCAAATAAAAACCTTCCATAGCAAAGAAAAATTGAAACAATACATCTCCACCAAACCAGCCCTACAAAAGATTCTTAAAGATGTCCTACACATAGAAAACCAACAAGACCGCAATAAAGGCCAAGAAACTGCACCCAAACTGAGAATCCAAGAACCATAGGAAGAAACCATTTTTCGCAGCCCCCAAGAAGGTGGATATCATGGCAGGAACTCCCAAATACCTCTCAGTCCTATCTCTTAATGTTAACGGTCTGAAATCTCCAATTAAGCGACATAGACTGTCTAGTTGGATTAAAAAAACAAGACTCTTCTATCTGCTGCCTGCAGGAGTCACATCTTGCCCGTAAAAACAAACACATTTTCAATGTTAAAGGCTGGAACAAAATCTACCAAGCAAACGGCCCCCATAAACAGGCGGGAGTTGCAATCCTAATATCCGATAAAATAGACTTCAAATTAAAATTCATGAGAAGAGATAAAGAAGGTCGCTACATACTAATTAAAGGATCTCTCCTTCAGGAGGATATTACAATTCTAAATATCTATTCGCCAAACAATGGAGCACCCAAATTTATCAAAGAAACACTACTTTTCCTCAAATCCCATATAGATCCAAAGACATTAATTGTTGGGGATTTTAACACACCACTCTCCCCACTAGATAGATCAACTCGGCAAAAACTCAACAGAGAAACCGCAGATCTAAACAGCTGCATAGATCAACTAGACTTAACAGACATCTATCGAACATTTCACCCAGCAGCATCAGAATACACATTTTTCTCAGCAGCACATGGAACGTTTTCTAAAATAGACCACATTTTAGGCCACAAAGCAAACTTGTCTAAATTCAGAAACATTGAAGTTATACCTTGCATTCTCTCTGACCACAAGGGAATAAAATTAGAACTCAACACCAAAAGCCACCAAAGAAAGTCCGGTATCACATGGAGGCTGAACAACACACTACTGAATCATGAGTGGGTCATGGAAGAGATTAGAAAGGAAATTAAAATGTTCATGCTATTCAACGAAAACGAACACACAAATTACCAGCTCCTCTGGGACACAGCAAAAGCAGTACTCAGAGGCAAGTTTATAGCTCTGTGCTCCTACATCAACAAATTAGAGAGATCTGAAACTAACAATTTAATGACACATCTAAACCTCCTTGAAAAAGAGCAGCAAGATAAACCCCAATCCAGGAGACCAAAAGAAATAATCTAAACAAAATCAGAATTAAATGAATTAGAATCAAAAAAAACTATAGAAAGACTCAACAAAACAAAGAGTTGGTTCTTCGAAAAACTTAACAAAATTCACAGACCCTTAGCAAATCTTATCAGAAAAAGAAGAGAACACACCCAAATTAATAAACTCAGAGATGAGAATGGAAACATCACCACGGAAACAACCAAGATTCAGAACATTATAAGGGAATACTTCTCAAACTTTATGCTAATAAGTTTGAGAACTTGACAGAAATGGACCTCTTCCTAGCCAATATTGACATGCCAAAACTAAACCAAGATGAGTTAAACTATCTTAACAGGCCCATATCAAGCATTGAAATAGAAACAGCAATAAGAGACCTCCCAGCTAAGAAAAGTCCAGGACCAGATGGTTTTACAGTGGAATTTTACAAGGCCTTCAAAGCAGAGCTCACACCAATTCTCCTCCAACTCTTCAATGAAATTGAAAGAGAAAGCTCACTACCGAACACATTCTATGAAGCCATCATAACCCTCATCCCAAAACCAGGCAGGGACTCATCAAAGAAAGAGAACTATAGACCCATTTCTTTGATGAATATTGATGCAAAACTTCTCAACAAAATTTTGGCCAATCGACTTCAACAAATCATCCAAAAAATCATACACCACGATCAAACAGGATTCATTTCAGGGATGCAAAGCTGGTTCAATATACGCAAATCAATTAATATTATTCATCACATCAACAGGAGCAAGAATAAGAACCACATGATTATCTCAATAGACGCAGAAAATGCATTCGACAAGATCCAACACCCCTTCTTGATGAAGGTTTTGGAAAAATTAGGAATCCATGGAACATTCCTCAATACAATAAAGGCTGTATATGACAAACCTACAGCCAGCATTATACTCAATGGTGAAAAACTAAAGCCATTTCCTCTTAACTCAGGAACAAGACAAGGATGCCCACTCTCTCCACTTCTCTTCAATCTAGTATTAGAATGCCTAGCTACAGCAATAAGACAAGATGCAGACATAAAGGGGATCCAAATAGGGAAAGAAGAAATAAAACTCTCCCTCTTTGCAGATGACATGATCTTGTATTCAAAGAATCCCATAGACTCCACTCCCAAATTACTCAAGCTGATTCAAAACTTTGGCAAAATAGCAGGTTATAAAATTAACCCCCAAAAATCAATGGCTTTTCTGTATGCCAACAATGAGAAAAGTGTGGCTGAAATTAGGAAAGCAACCCCATTTGTAATAGCCCCACAAAAAATAAAATACCTAGGAATTAACTTAACTAAAGAAGTGAAGGACCTCTATGATGAAAACTTTAAAATCTTGAAGAAGGAAATCAACACAGAATTTAAAAAATGGCAAAACCTCCCATGTTCCTGGATAGGAAAGATTAACATGGTGAAAATGGCAATACTTCCCAAGGCTATCTACAAATTCAACGCAATACCTATCAAAATTCCACCCTCATTCTTCAAGGAAATAGAAGAGGCAATCCAAAAATTCATATGGAACAATAAAAGACCCCGAATAGCAAAAACGCTCCTCAACGGAAAGAACACTGCTGGAGGAATATCAATACCAAATTTCAAACTCTACTATAAAGCCATAGTCATCAAAACAGCGTGGTATTGGCATAAGAACAGAACTCAGGACCAATGGAATAGAATTGAAAACCCAGAAATGAACCTACAGACCTATAGCCATCTAATCTTCGATAAGGGAGCTAAAACAATAGAATGGAACAAAGACAGCCTCTTCAGTAAATGGTGCTGGCAAAATTGGTTAACTACATGTAGAAAACTAAAGCTAGATCCTTATATATCACCCTGCACCAGAATCAACTCCAAATGGATCAAAGACTTTGAAGTCAAAGCAGACACTCTGAAAACATTACAGGATGGAATAGGAGAAACCCTGGGTCTCCTTGGCTCAGGCCGACACTTTCTGAATAGAGACCCGGAAACACAACAAATCAAAGAAAGGTTGGACAAATGGGATTGCATAAAGTTGCAGAGCTTCTGCAGGGCAAATGACATAGCTAGCAAGATCAATAGAAAGCCCGCGGATTGGGAGAAGATCTTTACTAGCCATACAACGGACAAGGGTCTCATATCTAAAATATACTTGGAACTCAAAAAATTAAACCCCCCAACAACAAATCCTCAAAGAAACAACTGCCCAATAAATAAGTGGGCGAAAGACTTAAAGAGAAACTTCTCTGAAGAAGAAAGAAGGATGGCCAATAGACACATGAAAAAATGTTCAGCATCCCTAGCCATAAAAGAAATGCAAATCAAAACAACATTGAGATATCACCTCACTCCAGTTAGAACAGCAAAAATCAAGAACTCTAACAACAACAGATGCTGGAGGGGATGTGGACAGAAAGGAACCTTACTTCATTGTTGGTGGGAATGTAAACTTGTTCAACCACTTTGGAAAGCAGTATGGAGGTTCCTCAAAAGACTTCACATAGAACTCCCCTATGACCCAGCAATCCCACTTTTGGGCATTTACCCAAATGTTTACAAACAAGAACACACTAAAGCTACCAGCACAACTATGTTTATTGCAGCATTATTTACCATAGCTAAGATATGGAACCAACCCAGATGCCCCTCAGTAGATGAATGGATCAAGAAAATGTGGTATATATACACAATGGAATTATATGCCTCCATCAGAAAGAATGACATTGCCCCATTTGTTAGGAAATTGAAAGACTTGGAAAAAATTATATTAAGTGAAGTAAGCCAGGCCCAAAGAAACATAGGTCCCATGGTTTCCCTTATATGCAATATCTAGTATATGTATGAGTCAAGCGGAAAAGGTCAGATAATGTGATGTTAGGAATACGATCCCTTAAATATGTATTTTAATGTTTTTTTTCTTTCATGCATGTGTTTCTAACGCATTTATAAGATTATTTCTTTGTAGCTTTGTATGTCTCTCCCCCACAGTGTAACCCCCGCTTTCACTATATTTGATGTCAGTATAACTTGTGGAGGAGATGGGGACAAACAAGTCGTTTAAGGATTCAGGTGGTCCTGTTGCAACAATGAGAAGTACAAAATGTCATGTCAAAAACGAGCTTTACAATGTCGGTGTGGGGGAGGGAAGGATTGGGTGGGGGGGAGGGGGGAGGCTGGGAAGGGAGGTGAAGGGTAAACAAAGGAGGAGCCTGCAATGCTTGGTAAGAAATGTATGCATTATCCTGCCCATGTAATTTTAACCCTTCTGTACAGTATGCTCTCAAATAAAATAAAATAAAATTTTAAAAAAAAATTCAATGCGATACTTATTAATATTCCAACCTCATTCTTCAAGGAAATAGAAGAGGCAATACAAAATTTCACATGGAACAATAAAAGAACCCGAATAGCAAAAACGATCCTCAACAGAAAGAACAGTGCTAGAGGAATATTAATTTTCCTTTTTCTATGTGTTTTGTTTTAGTCTAATGCATTGATTTCTGTAGAGATTTATTCAAATACTTCATACACATATATTTACCTTCTTATGATTACCTTACCTTCCTTCTTATAATTGTTCTGAGTTGCTGTATATTTTGATTTTAATATTTGGTGCATTTAAATTTGTAAAAGGAACATATAAACATATATACTATTTTTATAAGTATTACGTAGTATGCATTTTCTTTTCTCCCTATTGCATGGACCATGGATGGCATTCAGGCAGAATTGCTCTTTTTAGAGGTAAAAGCAAGTTTTATGCTAATAATTGTAGGGAACAGAAAAGGCTATAATGAATTGCTGAACATGAACATGCTTAGACTTAAAAAAATCAGTCTGCTTTGAATAAAAGGAATTCATTAAATGGTAGAAGATGCATGAATTCATGCCAACACAGCACAACATCCCCTAGTCTGACTCCTATGTAGACACTAAAAAACAATTATCTCAGAAGTAATAAGTAGAAAAGTTATGAAGAGCAAGAGTATCTGAAGGTCAGAGTGTTAGAAGATGGTTAAAAGATACAAAATTTAATTAGATAAGTGAACTTCAAAGTATTTACTGTCATCAAAGTGACTATACTTAATTAAAGTTCATTATATCCTTGAAAAATGCTGAGAGTTTTATGTTTTCCCCAGAAAGTTGATATTTGTATAAGGAAATACATATGATAATGAGCTAGATTTAGTCATTCCACAGCAAATTCTGTACTTCAAAATATTATGTTGTACATGATAAATATATCACCTGTCAATTTAGAGAAATGTCTGAGCTACAAGGAAAGGAAAGAATGCAAAACAAGAGAGTGGATGGATCAGATACGGAATTTGACTTAGACTTTGGTTTCTACAGAAGTTTAGGTAAGGAGTTGGGTGAGGGATGGGAGGTAACAGCCAAAAGAAAAGGCATAAAATGTCTAGTGCGACCCACACTCACCCAAGGGAAAGGCTAACTATCCTCCTTGAGGATCAAAGTCAGCAGCTTTTGTTCTGAAGAAAATATACATATTTGGAACCATGCATAGCAGCATAAAAAATCTGGGTGTTTCCTTCCTCAAGTGTTCAGTCACCTCTGAACTCACCTGCTTCTGGTAACTCAGAATCTATTATGGCAGATGTGTCCACAAAAACTGAAATGGGTTTGACATTCAAAATGGTATTACAATTATTCAGAGCCTAGATGTAAGCCATATTTTCAAGGCTATAATATAGTTTAATTAAGTATAGCCATGTTGATGGACAGTAGCTATGTTGAAGTTCTCTTATCTAATTAATTTTTTAAACTTTTAACCACCTCCAAACACTTCAACCTTCAACCACTCTAGCCATTCGTAACTCGTCTTCTATTTTTTACCTCAGAAATAATTAGATGGCATTGTGGCCTTGTCATTTGTACTCATCTGTATAAGTGAGCAGGCCACATAATTCCTTTGAAAGAACATGTTCTTTATTCAAAACAAGTTACCATAACATGTATTTTGAGTTGCTCTTTAAAAATTAAAATAAGTATTTTATTCAGCATCCCTTCTTATATGCCTGCTCTTAGTAACAACCAATGAATATTTACTTACTCCTATTACAAAATAAATAAGCACTGGATTTCTAGTGAGGACAAAATGCAATAGAGCTCAACTGCAACAATGAGGTTTTCTGGCGTGAAATTTAATAATCTTGATCTACTGGCTTTTCTAATCCCAGTAGCCTGGTTCTCTCTAGTTCTATCACTTGCTGTCAACAATAGTAACTCATCCTTTCTCCTCTTTCTTTACAGCTTACAGAGTGATTTAAATTATATTCATTTCATCTTTGGTCATAATCTATTAATTTTTAAAATTCTGGTTGTCTAAATCAGGAATAGCTGAATTATCTTGAAGTGAGTCTTATGTAGGTATAGCAAGCAATTGGATGGAAAATGTATTATAAATACCTTATAAAAGAGCATTTTTCACTTACCTGTAATATCAGTAAGTTACAAGTTGCTAACAATCTTAAATATTTTTAAATGCTTACTGTAGCATACAATTTTCAATATATATAGACTGGAGCACCTCTGTTATTATTCACACTCACTTATGTGTATAGTATTAAACCTAGCTACCAGCTATAAAAGTATTTGCTTACATAAATGGAGGAAAACTAAATAACACCAATAACTTAATCCTACGTTTGCTGCTGAAATGTATTTTAAGAATATAGTGTAGATTAAATCTTGGCTTCCTAAAGCAGATGCTGAGACAGGAATTCTGTTTTTTGTTTGTTTGGTTTTTGTAAAGATGCTGTACAGAAGGGTTACAGTTACATGAGTGAAGTAATGAGAACATTTCTACTTGAACATCGTTAGCCACTTCTTTGTTTATCTCCCACTGTCCCTTCCCTCCCCAACTCTTCCACCATGCCCCCTCCAAGATGGAAAGTTCATTTCCAACATTGTGTCTTCTCAGTACCGTTGTTGCATTGGTTCACGCTTTGTCCCACCATATCTGGGATTCTCCTTCCCTTCCTCAAATCAGATAAATATATATACTAGATGGAGAGTAACAGAATCAAAGACAGTGGTTACCAGGTATAAACCAATGGAAAAAGAATAATGAAATAAAATAAGAAGAACTAGATACAATACATTGGCGACAACAAGACAATCAATTAAAAAGACCTGTTGTTTCTATGGCATGGAGTTCATTTCAATTAGCATCATTTTGTATGATCATATGTACATAGCTATTGAGCTATTAACATTCTCTTCTAGGACTATCCTAGGCATATAATAATTATTGCAAATGAGGGAAACCATAGAACCTATGTTTCTTTGGGTCTGGTTTACTTTACTTAATATGATTTTTCCAAGTCTTTCCATTTCCTTATGAAGGGAGTAGTGTCATTCTTTCTGATGGAAGCATAGAATTCCATTATATATACATATGGTAAATAATGCTGTAATGAACATAGTTGTGCTGATAGCTTTAGTGTGGCCTTGCTTGTGCTGATTTGGATAAATGCCAAGGAGTGGTATTGCTGGATCACAGGGGAGTTCTATGTTTAGTCATTTGAGGAACCTCCATAGTGCTTTCCAGAGAGGTTCAACCAGCTTACATTCCAAATAACAGTGTAGTAGCATTCCTTTTTGGCCACATTACCATCAGCATATGTTATTATTTGTTTTCTTAAAAATCGCCATTCTAACTGGGGTGAAGTGGAATCTCATTTGCATTGATTTGCATTCCTTTTAAGGCCAAAGAAGTAGAGCCTTTCTTCATGTGTCTATTGACCATTCTTATTTCCTCTGTAGAGAAGTCTCTTTTTAATTCTTCAGCCTATTTATTAATAGTGTTTTTGGGGGGGATTTGTTATTGGGGGTTTAATTTTTTTTAACTCTAGGTATATTTTTGGTATATATTTTATTGTAAAAATACTGTATGTAGGGGTTACAGTTACATGAATAAGGTTGATATGAGACCACTGTCTGTTGTATAGCTAGTGAAGATCTTCTCCCAATCTGTGGGCTTTGTTTTTATTTTGCTATCTATGTCCTTTGCCATGCAAAAGCTCTTAAGTTTAATGTTATCCTATTCATCCAGCCTTTCTTCGATTTTTTGTGTTTCTAGATCTTTATTTAGGAAGTTTCAACCTGTGCTGAGGAGCCTTAGCATATCCCCTATCCATTCCTATAATACTTTCAGGATCTCTGCTTTTACCTTGAGGTCTCTGATCCATTTGGAGGTGATTCTGGTGCAGGGTGATATATAAGAATCTACCTTCAATTGTTTTACATGTCTATAGCCAATTCTGCCAATAATTTGTTAAAGAGGCTGTCGCTCTTCCATCTGCTAATTTTGACTCCCTTATCATGCTTATGTGGTCATATTTTTTTATAGCTTTAGCCCAATTTTATTGAAAAACATATGTAAATTTTTATAAATATATGTTTAATAAGTAAATTCATTACACATACAGAAATCTGGAAAAACATACAATATAAATGATGAATTTATGGGTGGTTATGGGTGGTTTTATTTTGTTCTTTGAGTGTTTTGTTTTTATTTTTTAGTTTTTTTTGTGAAAATACTGTACAAATTCATGGGCAAGATAGTGAGTACATTTCTTTTCAAGCATTGTAGCCTCCTCCTTTGTTTACCCTTCCCATCCTCCCTACCCCCCACCAAATCCTCCCACCCCCCCCCCCACCAAAGTTGTAAAGTTCGTTTTCGACATGACAACTTGTACTTCTCATTGTTGCAATGGGTCCACCTGTATCCTTATTTAAAAGGCTTGTTTTTCCCCTTCCCCTCCACAAATTATACCAACATCAAATACAGTGAAAGCAGGGGTTATACTGTGGGAGGGGGGGGGGGACATATAAAGCAACAAAGAAATAATCTTATAAATAAGTTAGAAACAAATTTGGGTCATGTCTGGGTCTTCAATTGTATTTTATTAGTACTCAGGCCTGTTCATGTACCAGTACCAAGCTGTTGTTGTTTTTTTTTAACTATAGCTTTATAATAGAGTTTGAAGTTTGGTGTTCATATTCCTCCAGCACTTTTCTTCTTGCTAAGGATTGTTTTCGCTATTCGGGGCTTCTATTGTCCCATATGGAACAATATTTTACTAACGAATGTTGTTGGGATATTGATAGGTATTACATTGAATTTGTAGTTAGGTTTGGAAGTATTGCCATTTTCAAGATGTTAATTCTCCCAATACAGGAGGGTAGGAGGTTTTCCCACTTCCTTAAATATTCTTTAATGTCTTTTTTAAAGTTTTTAAGTTTTCACCATAGAGGTCCTTGACCCCTTTGGTTAAGTTTATTCCTAGGTATTTTATTTAATTTTATTTAATTTTATTTTTTTGTCTGTCGTGGGGCTTGAACTCTGGGCCTGGACACTGTCTCTCAGCTCTTTAGCTCAAGGCTAGTGCTCTACCACTTGAGCCACAGCATCACTTCCAGTTTTCTGGTGGTTAATTTCTGGAGATAAGAGTCTCACAGACTTTCCTGCCTAGGCTGGCTTTGAACAATGATCCTCAGATCTCAGCCTCCTGAGTAGCTAGGATTACAAGCGTGAGCCACCAGCACCCGACAGTATTTTTTAGAAGCTTTTACAAAAAGAATTGCTTTTTTAATTTCAACCTCATTTTTCTTATTGTTGGCTACAGAAAAGCTACTGATTTTTGTGGGTTAATTTTATTCCCTGCTACTTTGCCAAAGTTTTGATTCAGCTCAAGTAATTTGGGAAAGTAGTCTATGGGGGTTCTTTAACTACAGGATCATGTGAGCCAGGAATTCTTAAACTTGGCATTTCCACATCTGGACCTAGATTAGATTCTGTTCCATGTACTCATCTGTTCATTGTCAGAGGCTTAGCAACAACTCTGACCAGTATTTGCCAGATTTCAGTAATTGCACTCTCCAGGTATGACAACCAAAATGTCTTTAGACATTGTCACATATCTCCATGGCTATGGCACGGAGCTTTATTCTTTCTTTCTGAATAAAACAGTTATAACATGAGGGATGCTCAAAGCTGCTAAGGCACGTTTTATAATGATACTTTTTTCCTGGCTATTTCAAACCTATGGTCGTTTACTCTAAAAGAATGCACCTCTGGGAACAACGCTGGAGGAATATTAATACCAAATTTCAAACTCTACTACAAAGTCATAGTAATCAAAACAACTTGGTATTACCACAAGAAGAGACCTCAGGACCAATGGAGTAGAATTGAAAACCCAGAAATGAACCCACAGACCTATAGCCACCTAATCTTCGATAAGGGAGCTAAAAAATAGAATGGAGGAAAGACAGCCTCTTCAGCAAATATTGCTGACAAAATTGGTTAAACACCTGTAGAAAACTAAAGCTAAATCCTTATATATCACCCTGCAGTAGAATCAACTCCAAATGGATCAAAGATCTCAAGAGTCAAAGCAGACACCCTGAAAACATTACAGGATGGAATAGGAAAAACCCTAGGTCTCTTTGGCACAGGCCAAAATTTTCTTAATAGAGACCCAGAAACACAAGAAATTAAAGAAAGGAACACAACAAATCAAAGAAAGGTTGGTATTGCATGAAACTGCAGAGCTTCTGCATGGCAAAGGACATAGCTAGCAAGATCAATAGAAACCCCACGGATTGGGAGATCTTTAATAGCCATGCAACAGACAAGGGTCTCATATATAAAATAGAACTCAAATCCGCAACAAAAAAATCCTCAAAAAAATAACTACCTGATAAATGAGTGGGCTAAAGACTTAAAGAGAAGGCCAATAGACACATGAAGAAATGCTCAAACTCTCTATCCATAAAAGAAATGCAAATCAAAACAACATTGAGATACCACCTCACCCCAGTTAGGATAGCTATAATCAAGAACTCTAATAACAACAGATACTGGAGGGGATGTAGCCAGATGGGAACCCTTACTGTATTGTTGGTGGGAGTGTATGCTTGTTCAACCACTTTGGAAAGCAGTATGGAGGTTCCTCAAAAGACTCCACATAGAGCTCCCCCATGACCCAGCAATCTCACTTTTGGGCATTTACCCAAATGATCACAACAAGACCATACTAAAGCTACCAGCACAACTATGATTATTGCAGCCTTATTTACCATAGCTAAGATCTGGAACCAACCCAGATGCCCCTCAGTAGATGAATGGATCAAGAAAATGTGGTATATATACACAGTGGATACACAATGGAATTCTATGCCTCCATCAGAAAGAATGGCATTGCCCCATTTGTTAGGAAATGGAAAGACTTGGAAAAAATTATATTAAGTGAAGTAAGCCAAGCCCAAAGAAGCATAGGTCCCATGATTTCTCTTATTTGCAATATCTAGTATATGTATGAGTCAAGCAGAAAAGGTCAGATAAGTTGATGTTAGGAAAATGAACCCTAAGATATGTATTTTAAATGTTTCTTTCTTTCATGCATTTGTTTCTAATGCAATTATAAGATTATTTCTTTGTTGCTTTGTATGTCCCTCCCCCACAGTATAACCCCTGCTTTCACTGTATAATTTGTGGAAGGGAAGGGGAAAAACAAGTCGTTTAAATAAGGATACAGGTGGACCTGTTGCAACAATGAGAAGTACAAGTTGTCAGGTAGAAAATGAACTTTACAACTTGGGGTCTGGGGGCGCATTGGGTGGCGGGGTAGGGAAGATGGGAAGGAATAGGAAGGGTAAACAAAGGAGGAGACAACAATGCTTGATAAGAAATGTACTCATAACCTTGCTCATGTAGCTGTAACCCCTCTGTACAGTTTTTTCACAATAAAAAACTTATTTTTAAAAAAACAGAAAGCACCCTAGAGTCTCTGTCCTGTGTCTAAAACACATCTTAAAGGGTTTTGCTCAAATTCTGCCAGCTACTCCCAGATTGTGTATTTCATGCAACTAAGAAATGTTAAACAAAATGTTTCCTGCTTTATTTATTTCTTATTTGGTATCTGAAAATAATTCTACTCTTCTCTCTATATATTATTAAATGGTGGTTCCATTAGCATTAATTTTTCCATGTGACACATAGAGAACACTCCAGAATTTCTAAGGCCTCATCTCAATTTTTCAGAGCTATTAATGCAATTCTTCTTCTATATGTTCAATATTTTCCTCTTTTATTCTTGTGCACAGAACCCATATAGAACCAATAGAAATTTATCGACCCAAGATGAAGAGATTTGAATACAATTTTATAAAAAGAAGTAAAAACAGCAACAATTGGTTGCAATCTGTCCTGGCACAAATGGGCTATTTTTCCTTCTTAATGTCATAGAATCCATGCTCTGAAAGTCATTGAGTATTTTCTAATCAGGACTATTTGGGGTTCTACATGCATCCTGTACATGGATGGCCATATTTTTCCCTACATGTGGAAATTGCTTTACTATCACATTTTTGTATTGGTTTCCTGTGGCTTTGAGTCTGAAATTTTTGTTCATGAATTTTTAGATTTGATCATTGAACCATATTCCAGTTTTATAAAAAAATTATTTTCATTAATTTATTTTTCACTTTTATGTATAGACTGGAATTTAAACTCATGAGCTCTCTCATGCTTGGCTGATGTTACCTTGTCATCTTGTCACATGGGTTATGTTCAAGATAGGATTGTACTTAACGTCCAGGCTAGCCTGGACAGTGATTCTTCTATTTGTGCTTTCTTATATTTTTGGGATGGCAGGCATATGCTTCCCCATCCGAAAACAAAGATTTAGTATCCTGAACTCTTTTTTTCTTACTTTCTCTCTCTTTCTTTCTTTTTTCCTGAGTTGTCCTTGAGCCATGACCCTTCTATCTCTACCTTCTAAGTAGCAAGGATCAAAGCTTCAGCCTCTGCACCCAGTATCAAACTTTTTGGTACTTATACATATTTATTGTTTTATTTTATTTCAATCTGAATGCAGTATTTCCTTGACCTTGTCTTCAATCCCTGATATTCTTCTTTCTGCCTTATTTAGTCTATTAGTGGTGTTTTCCACCGTGTTCTAAGTCTTGATCTACTAAATTTTTACCCAGTATTTCTGTTTGCATGCGCCATAGACTCCAATATCTTGCTGAAGTTCTCATCCATGTAGCTTATTTTCACAATCTTCTCTTTGTTCGAATTACTCTGAGGTCATTTTGAACTCAAGTCCTCAGATTGCTATGCAGGAAATTCATCACTTGAGCCACAGATCTTTTTTGCTTTAGTTATTTTTCAGGTAGGGTCTCATATTTTTGTTCATCTACTGCTTCCCATATACCTGGGATCACAGATCTGTGATCTATACAATAGTGTAAATCACAGGTCTGTGCCACTATACCCAACTTATTGAACAAGCATCTTACTAAATTTTTGCCTGGGTTGATCTTGAACTGGGACAACAGGTCAAACAACTCTCCAGGATTCCAACAACTACTTGTAAGACCATATTTGACCCCTAACTTGCAAAGAAACATCTGAGATAACCAAATGGAGAGGAAAACCCACGAAAAGAGGACTGATAAAGATGTAATGAAATTCCTAGGGAAATAGGAGCTGACCTCAGAAGTTTATCTGGCAAATCAGAGCCTTCACATAGTGCATATTGTAGGACGATACCCTACAATGAACTTTTGGTCTCAGGATGTCTCATGACCTACGTTCAAGACTACCCAGTCTCTGTAATAAGAATGTTCATACCACTAGGCAAACCTGAACATCAGTTACACAAATTCCACTGATCACAACCAGCCTATCAATGTTTGAGCCAAAGGAAAGAACCACCCAAATGTCATCTACTTTTCTTAATTCTCACAATAAAGGCATACAAGAAGGCAACCTTTTGGGCTTCAGCATTCTACCTCAGCCTGCCACTGCATCCCTTGTTAGGCATACTTTCCCTTTCTTATCTTTCACTGTTACCTGTCAGTGTTCTGCTTTTTTCTTTGTTCAGCATGCAAAAAAAGATCCCGAATAGAGTCTACTCTATAACTAAGATTCATCAAGTAACAACTAACACTCTTGTGGCATACCTTGAAGATGGCTAAAAGAAAAAAAGGTGCCGTACCTGCACTTTCACACAGAAGGCTCTCGTGGGTGTGCTTTGCTTT
Source organism: Dipodomys spectabilis (assembly GCF_019054845.1). Lineage (NCBI taxonomy): Eukaryota > Metazoa > Chordata > Mammalia > Rodentia > Heteromyidae > Dipodomys > Dipodomys spectabilis. Next base: position 5,150,940 of record NW_024870814.1, read on the forward strand.
CAATAAGCTTTTTCTATCATTTTCATTATCCCTTGCTTCTTGCTTGAATTCTTGTCTCTCGGGATGCAAGGGCTGAGGATAATTGCTGGACTGACTTTGCAGTAACAGGATAACTCCCTTCCATTTTACCTGAAAGCTGGCTGAAAAGTACTATGAGGCTCAAACTTTATTTTGTAGAATGCCAGCGGCTTCATGCCTGTGGAACACACCCAGATGTGTCTTTGTGTTCCCTTATAGCCCCACGTGGATTGAGGATGGAGGAGGTAAGAGCTCACATTTCCTGCCCACTTTATGTTAAGTTTTATACTTTGTTTTGTTTTTCAAAAACTAAATCTGAAACTCACATTTCTGATTCTCATCTGTGTCTAATTGTTAACATTATTTTGTTTATTGATTGATTGATTGCTTATCCTGGTGTTTGAATTCAGGGCCTATTCACTGTCCTCCATCCCTCAGATTTTTTGCCCTCAGATTTTTTTTTTTTTTGCTCAAGGCTGGCTTTCTATTGAACCACAGCTCCACTTCCTGCATTTTGATGATTGATTGAAGAAAGTCTCAGGACTTCCCTGCCCAAGTTGACTTTGATCCTTGATCCTCATATCTAAGCCTCAGGAATAGCTAGGATTACAAGCATGAGCTATTGACGCCCTGCTCTTCACAATCTTCCGTTTACTGTTTTTCTCCCTTGCCTATCCATACTATCTAACTCTCTTTGAACCACAACACTGATGATTTCGTTTCAGATTCATGGTAACAAAGCAAAATGTTGAGTGGGTGTCTCTAATCCACCATCTTAATTTCCTTATTCAATAAGCTTTAAAAAAAAAAACTAGAAAATAGATATAGAAAGTATCTGCCTTTGGAAGGGTAAGCAGAGGCACAGAAATGGTGAGACAAAGAGTGAACAAATGCAGCAGTGATATGCACTAGACATTATGTTCAAAATGAACTATAAAGCTTGTGGGTGGGACAGGAGGGAAAAACTGGGCAAGCATGAGGAAAGTTACCTTACTGTAACTGTAACCTCTCTGTACAGCATCTTTACAAGAAAATATTTTTTATTGTGAAAATACCATACAGAGGGGTTACAATTACATGGGCAAGATAATGAGTACATTTCTTATCAAGCTTTGTTGCCTCCTCCTTTGTTTCCCCTTCCCATCTCCTACCCTCCCCCTCCAAAGTTGTAAAGTTCGTTTTTCGACATAACGTCTTGTACATCACATTGTTGCAATGGGTCCACCTGTACCCCTATTTAAACAATTTGTCTTTTCCCTTCCCCTCCACAAATTATACCAACATCAAATACAGTGAAAGCAGGGGTTATATCATGGGGGAGGGACATACAAAGGCTTAAACCTAGAGTTGGAGATGGTAGTTAAAAATGTATGTAGTTTGTTTTATACACTTTAAATTTTTCAAAAACTTACTAAAGTAATGCTTGATCACCCACATAGAAATGATATGAGGAGACAAAAGGAAAATGCAACAAAGGTATTATAATTTTCCTTCCCAATAGTTAGAAGTTATAGCTGTGCCTATTTCCAGGTGGCTCTATGTAATTGCTTAATTGCCAGTAATTCAAATAACAAACTTCTTCACCTTTGCTCACTCTTGCCACCTTGGGTTAATTTCTTCTCAAAGAGAAATGTTGCTTGGAGTCAGTCATTACTTTGAACAAAGAAGTAAGAACAGAAGACAAGGATCAAATAAAATAAAGTTTACAAAGAGCAATCACATGATGAAACTTTAAATTTCAAATGACTGAAATATATTTAGGTTTGCCCATCTGTGTGAAAAACTATCATAAATGTACCCAAGAAGTTTCAAACTGCCACAATCATTACAAAGCCATTGAAATGAACTTTCTGCTCATAGAAGAAACAGGTTCTCCCAAGCTTCATGTGAATGTGGAGCAACAACTCTCTCATCCTCGAGGGATCATCAAGTGAGACGAGAAAGGACTTGAATTACATGTTTGTTTCCTTTGGGATGTACTAGAAATAATATACAGTCTTAGTTAAGTATAATTTTACTTGCAGGGTTCTAGCATGTGAAAAATCACCAAGCTTTAGATAATATGGCTAGGTGGAACTCAGCCAGAATTCAAAGTTTGGGATCCTCATCATGAAACCAGGGCTTTAAGGCTCCACATTTGAACTCTTGGGATTCCACATATCAGGTCGGACCACTCATTTCTATATGCTCAAAATAGAGATGGGTGAAGAGCAGAGAAAGGAAATTATTTTACACACCATGGGCAGCCATGGGAAGAGATCTAGACATGATGTATAGATTTAAATAAACAAAAAATTTGGGGCAGTGAAGAGAGGTACGCATGATGCATAATGATTAAGCAGTCCTGATTAAAATGTGGCCTGGATGATCCTTATGCCAATTCTTCCTATTCCTGTCATCACTGGTCAGGATAAACTAGTGGGTCATTGCCTGGAAGGTAGTCTATACTATTCCTGAAGGTGAGTTTAATCCTTTATCATAATGTTATTGTTCAACTATTTTCTTCCTGCATTCCAACATGATTACATAGTTACTACAGACAGAATGGCATTGTTCAAACACACACACACACACACACACACACACACACACATACATGAAGGCAGAGATGCCAAGCTTTTCCCTGCAGTTAGTTAATTCATGGGCCCAAGGAAGCTGTTAGTACTTCTCAGGAAAAACAAAACAAAACAAAAAACAAAAATAAAAACAGCTGTAAGCACCTCTTACAATCATTGCTGAGCAATAGATGATATGCCACAGTGGGAAACTCTAAGGGGAATTCTACAACAGGAGTAAAAGCTGCCATGTTGATAAATGCCCAGCTTAGTTCTCATTGATGGACATGGTGTAATAAAACTTAGTACTTATAGGAAGGATATTTTATATATTTCAGAAATATCACCCTACTTATGTCAGCATCTGATAAGAACAGATAAGGTTATACAAGTTTTACCAGTCCTTCCTACAACTGTCAAGGTTGGAAAAAATGCCTTTGTCATGTATAAAATAACAACAAAGGAGAAACCAGAAGAGGCTCACCCAGCATTTTCATGAATGCATCCCATTCTGTCCTCAGTGTGCTTGTGTTACTTCAGTAACCAAAATATTCACTGGACAACCTACATGTCCATCATTAGCTCCTGGGCCATTTAATCTGTGATGATGATGTAAATCATTGAAGAATAAAGCTTCAGTTCTGAACCCTCTCTCCACCATGAGTTCACTTTCCAGTGCTGTGTCTGTTCACCAATTCATCTTTCCTGAACCACTTGAGTTTCTTCTCTCCTCTGACAAGTGTCCTAACCACAACTTTCTATCATTACTTTGAACAAGGACATCAGTTCTTTTCTTTAATACACGCTTGAAAATGTTATGAAATTCTATTTCATGTGTTGATTATTAAAGTAATCCTTCAGCAAGTATATTAAAAATCTCAGTGCACCAGACTTATTTTCTCAGCATAGCTTCTAACAAAGAAATATAACAATTGACCATAAATACAGATTGACTTGATTATCAGAAAGCCATCTTTACCCTCCTTTATGCATTCAAATTTTGTTAGCTATTGTAGCTTTAACTGAATAGAGCAACTCACATAGGAAAATGTATACTTTAAGAATATTCACTATCTAATTAGAATGCCTCTTTGTACTAACCAGTGGCATAAATGTCATAGTTTCATATTTAATACCCCTATTTTTTCTATGCAGGCACATTTATAATTTTAATGATAAATTTGATATATCTCATGGTACAAAGTGTAAGTATTTCTAATTAGTTTGATCAAAGATACCATAGTCAGTGCTGAGTAATGGAAATTGTACCAATAAAAATTCTATTGCATCTGACAGAAGAAAGAATGGCCATACATTGATTCTTCCCTCTCAGACTTCCAGAACAACATTTCCATGTGATGTATTTATAAGGGCACATAAATGTGCATATAGTCACCATTCATAATATTGCTAAAGGCTTTGCAACTGAAGCAGCAGGATAGTAAACTGTTGCTGCTGACTTTTTAAATTTATTTCTGCCATTTCCTACTCTGGTTTACTGTGATTTTTAACTCTTGCACTTTCCAAGAGACTGAATAGAACAAAAGAAGAAATGGACTGACCATAAGAGATCCCAAATGGATGTTTTATGCTTTTTTTTAATTCAGGGACCCTCGAAGTCTGAATAAAAGAGATTATTCTTACTAAAACAAGAACTCAAATAATGTGTTCTTATTAAAGTAAAAGAGTAAACTAACATGTGTTAAGAATATAAAATCTGTAGGAAAGTTGGTGGAAAACAATCTGAATTCAAATAACAAGGAGTGCATCTGAAATGACTGATTTCTCAAAGTACCAGAGATTGAAAACCAAAGGAATGATAGGATCACAATGCATAGGAAGGTGAGATATAGAATAGTTACTGCAGAAGGTGGGTTTTAGAGAATTGTAATAGGAGACAGTTCAAAAAAATAGCTCCTAGGAAAAGGTGAGGATTCTACCAGCTTTGGAGGTTACTTTCTTACCAGAAGTAGAAGATTTCAAGTCCTTCCTCTTTCATTAGGACTTGGGTAATATTGATCATGTTTATAAGCTTCACTGAGTTTTTTTCCAACTAGAGTATATATTGACCAAGCTGCTAGGCATATGAGAGATGTGCCAAACATAATTTTTTCCAGTGTTTACTTACTCATTTGTACATTGAGTAAGTAATTAATAAGGAGAAAGAAATTAAAGGAGATAGGGAGACAGATGTCAACATTCCCTAAATTACCCCTCTTGTATGAAGCTTATAATCATAAAATATGTACTAAAAATACAATTACTAAATAAATATAATGTTGTGATTATCACATGTCCTATTAAAGTTCAGGTATTGAACAAGAGACCTAAGGCTAGATTTCTAAAGACTTTTTTTTTTTTGATTGGTCATGGGGCATGGGGCTTGAACTCTGGGCTTGGGCACTGTCCAAACACTCATCTCAAGGTGAGTGCTCTACTGCCGGAGCTCCACTTCCGGTTTTCTAGTGGTTTATTGGACTTTCCTGCCAGGGCTGGCTTTAAACCATGTGATCCTCAGATCTCTGTCTCCTGAGTAGCTAGGATTACAGGGGTGTGCCACCAGCACCCAGCTAAGACTTTTTTTTTAGTGGTAGCGACATTTAAGGCAAGGTAAGAATTCATAAGATCAAGAAACAGAAAAATCTTCCAAGGGAAAAAGTAAAAGTCTATGGGAAATTTCACAATTTTATCCAGCTATGGCAGTCACTGGAATACAAAGAAAGTTAGGATAAATGTAGTATAGAAAGTGGAGGTAGTTGCAAAATTATGTGATAAGGCTAAAATTGTAGACCAATTATAGGTGTATTCATTGTATAACTTTTCATAATTACACTTGAAATTAGATTTATCCCTCATGTAATCTGAAAATTCTAAAAGAAATTGAATGACAGAATGGCAAATCATGCATTTATTTAGCAGATTATTCTGGCTATCTTGTAAATAATCATGCAAGTGCAATTGGGAATATGGGAAAATTTTTCAGACTCACTTTTGAAGTGAAGGTTAATGATAGTTTGAAATAGCATTAGAGGAGGTAAAAAATATCCTTATGAATACATGTTCAAAATAGAAATTCATAAACATTTTTAGTTGAGTTAATATTGAGCCCATCATGAGGAAAGTGACTATGAATCTTGGATAGAGGAAGCATTATTGGTATGATGATATTGTATATTTGGATGCCCCAGGTGTAAAAATATGTCAACACATGATGAACACCCAAAACCTAAAGGGGTTTTACAGTAGAAGAGAAATTGAAGACCTCAATTTCAAATGTTATCGATTGGAAACACAAGGGGGTAGCTGCTAGGCGCAGGGGGCTCGCACCTGTAATCCTAGCTACTCAGGAGGCTGAGATCTGAGAATCTTGGTTAAAAGCAGACCAGGACTGGGAAAGTGGCTCAGTGATTAAGAGTGTTTGCCTTGCATGCATGAGGCCCGGGGTTCAATTTCTCAGCACCACATAAGCAGAAAAATACAGAAATGGTGCTATGGCTCAAGAGGTAGAGCACTAGCTTTAAGCTGAAGAGCTCAGGGACAGTGCCCAGGCCCAGAGTGCAAGCCCCACGACCAAAAAGAAAAAAGAGGGGGGGTAACCATTCCACACAATTTGTGCAGTACTATTGATACACTTCTGTACTTCAGCTATAGGAACAATTACAAGGGCAAATTACTTCTTGACAATCATGTGACCTAATCTACTTCATGTTACAATGAAAATTGGTTCCCCATGATATAAAATGTTTCTCAAAGCTATACTATGGATATAAGGAATTTTTTAAATTTTTTATTATGAAAATACCGTACAGAGGAGTTACAATTACATGGGCAAGATAATGGGTACATTTCTTATCAAGCATTGTTGCTTCCTCCTTTGTTTCCCCTTTCTATCCCTTCCCATATCCCTTCCCTCCAACCCACCCATATTCCCGCCGCCCCTCCCCCACCCCCACCCCCCCACCAAAGTTGTAAAGTTCGTTTTTCGACATAACGACTTGTACATCTCATTGTTGCAATGGGTCCACCTGTATCCCTATTTAAACGATTTGTTTTTCCCTTCCCCTCCACAAATTATACCAACATCAAATATAGTGAAAGCAGGGTTATACCGTTGGGGAGGGACATACAAAGCAACAACAAAATCATCTTATAAATATGTTAGAAACAATCTCATGAAAGTAAAAATCATTGGGGCTGGGAAGGTGGCTCAGTGGTAGAACGCTTGCCTTGCATGCATGAGGCTCTGAGTTTGATTCCTCAGCATCACATAAGCAAAAAAGAAAAAAGCTGGAAGTGGCGCTGTGGCTCAAGTGGTAGAGTGCTAGCCTTGAGCTGAAGAGCTGAGGAACAGTGCCCGGGCCCAGAGTTCAGGCCCCACGACCGGACCCCCCTCCAAAAGAAAAAGAAAAAAAGAAAGTAAAAAACATTTGAATACTTATCTTGGAGTTCATTTCACCTAACATCACCTTTTCTGCTTTTCTCAGATATATAAGGAATTTTTGACTTAAGGCTTAGTAAACTTTTCTTTTAAGACTGTCATATTCTCAGTCTCCTGGTGTAAATACTTGTGTTTCTCAAAGGGAAGCAATAAATACTGTCTTTCTCCCTTAAGATCTAAACAACTTGGAAGAAAGTGAATTATAATTCACAAAGGCAAAAATCATTTCATTACTTATAAAAGCTAAATTACAACATTCTGTTACCAAAGTCTGGCATGCTCAATGTGTTTAAGATTGTCAACAGTGGAATTCTATGCCTCTATCAGAAAGAATGACATTGCCCCATTTGTTAGGAAATGGAAAGACTTGGAAAAAATTATATCAAGTGAAGTAAGCCAGGCCCAAAGAAACATAGGTCCCATGGTTTCCCTTATTTGCAATAACTAGTATATGTCTGAGACAAGCAGAAAAGGTAAGATAAGATGATGTTAAGCAAAATGAAGCCCAGGATAAGGACACAAGTGATTTTTTCTTTCTTGCTATTGTTTTTAATGTACTTATAATGTACTATGTGATTTTTTGTTCATTTTTTATTGTTTTCCCCCATGGTATAACCCCTATTTTCACTGTATTTGATTCCGGTGCACTGCATCTCGTATATACACTTTTCTAATTTGGAGAGGGGAAGGGAAAAAATAAAATGCTTAAATAGGGATACAGGTTGATCCATTGTAACAAGGAGATGTACAAGACACTATGTACAGGGGAAGTGGGGATGGAAGGGATGGTAGGGGAAAACAAAGGGGGAGGAAACAATGCTCGATGGGAAATATACTCATTGCCTTGCTCCCGTAACTGTAATCCCTCTGTACAATATTTTTACAATTAAAAAAGTATTTTAAAAGATTTGTCAAAGTGATAAGTCACTTGCTTGAAAGGGAACAGTTGGTCAAACAAAGAGAAACTAGTAGTATTAAATTCATAGGTACACAAAAGAGATGATCAGATTTGGAAAGTAACTTTAACCAAATACCAAAGAAATCATTATCACTAATAAGAAAATATAAAGTGTCTCTCAAATTCTCAGATAAGGCAAATGATAATGGCAGTCCATACATTAGATGAAAAATGTAAATAAAAGGCATTTCAGAATTAAAGCCCAGTCTGAAGAACATGTTATTCTGAAAGTAAGTGGAACTTTAATTACCCTAGGAGACAAGGAAATAATTCACAGAGATGCAAAATGCCATTGTACTGTTCAGAATGTTGAACATATTGGGCAAATTTTCTTTTTTTTTTAAAGTTTTTTATTGTGAAATTGGCGTACAGAGGGGTTACAATTACATGAGCAAGGTAATGTGTACATTTCTTATCAAGCATTGTTGCCTCCTCCTTTGTTTTTCCCCTACCATCCCTGCCCTCCCATCTCCACAACTACACTCCACCCTCCAACTCCCCGCAAAATTATAAAGTTGGTTTTTCAACATAGCATCTTGTACATCCCATTGTTGCAATGGTCTATCTGTATACCTATTTAAACAATTTGTTTTTTTCCCTTCCCCTCTCCAAATTATACCAACATCAAATACAGTGAAAACAGGGGTTATACGGTGGGGGAGGGACATACAAAACAACAACAAAAATCACCTTATAAATATGTTAGAAACAATAGCAAGCAAGAAAAAAAACACTTGTGTCCTTATCTTGGGGTTCATTTCGCCTAACATCATCTTATCTGACCTTTTCTGCTTGTCTCTATTTGAGTATAAAACCCATGAGTTTGAAGATATTATTTTGACAAGATAGCCTTTCCAATCTGAGCCACAGAATCCAATTTGAGCCATAAAGTAATTAACCTATCTTTTATTTTAATTATATGCTCACCATGTATGACCTTCCATCTTAAGTAGGTATAATATCAAGACGATAGCGCAGAATGTTGACTCAGTAATTCTAGTGTTCGTAGGTCTTTTGTTTCTCATATAAATTGATAAATGAGTACTGTGTTCATTTATACCTGGAAGCTAACATCATAGATGCCTCTTCTAGACATCCTCACACATTACATTTTTCTATTTTAATTTTCCTCATGAAACACAATGAAATAAGATCTCCATACAGTCTGATTAAGCAAAAAAAAAAAAAAAACAGACCCAGTTCTTGAAGCGTTGATCAGTTTATTGCAGACAGTGATGACACAAAACTTGCACAGCCTTTTCCTCCTAAAGTAAAACGACCAAATTTTAGGATTCATTTTGCTTCTTCTCACATATCTCTTTCTGAATGCATCCTTCTCCTCAAAACCTTTCCCTTAACTTCGGAAGGCCAAATACAGCATATGAGTTGAGTAAGAGAGAAATTTTCAGAGACTGTGAGAAGTACTAATGCACTCTATTTTTATATTGATGAAGACAGAAATTGGGGGCAAAAGTTATCTCTACAAAATATCTTGATCTGGTAATGACACACAACCAATAGCATTTTTTACTAGATACAATTTATTTGTATTTTCCAATGAAGTCAATCTTTAAATTTAAATAGCATGCTCATATGTGTAGAAAAGTTCAGTCATCATCCAATTCTTTTAACAAACTATGAAAATCTTGATGGTAAATACTTTTGAATAACTTTAACTCTTACAAGCTTCTGGTCAGTCTGTACTTTTTTCTCACTAAATATACTCAGGAATATAAAGGAAGTGCTAAAATGATCAAAAGCTGTGACTAGTAACCCATACTACTGAAAAATCCTTAACAGTAGATGAAGAACAGGAAGATAAAACAGGTTCCTGACTATGCTGAAAGTACTAGTGGCAGGGATAAGCTGAATGCAGAAGAGGAGAATGACTACAATCAATTTACTTTAAGTACATGTGTGAACATGGAATAGGAAAGATCGTTGAGATTGCTTTGAGTAGGGGTGAAAGAGGTTAAAGGAAAGTGATGGAGAGGATGAATCTGATCAAGGTTGATGATATGCAAAAATGATATGTCAAAATGAAATGCCCTGTACACTAATTGATGCTAATTTAAGATAAACTCATAAATAACTGACTGTCTGTGGTAGACTGTTATGTAGTGATAGAAGACAAACAAAGAAAATCATATTTTATTAACAATCTACAGAAATATCCAAAACCCAAGTATAGACTGCAGAACAGAGTTGGGGTAGTATACAAAGCATTGAGGTCCACAGGTGCCCAGAATCACAGCAGCAAGAATGCACCATCTCTCCCAGCCATGTGATCGATTGTGTCCTCCAGAAATGCACTCTGGCTATCTCAAGTGTTATGTAGTCAAGTGGAAAGCAGTAGTGAGGATTTATGGTTTAAATAAATTACTTCCAGAAGTCATGTTTCCAAGCTATTAGTGTGGAACAAATAGTCTGCAAAGGCTGGAGAGAGAACACTTATTTCTGTAAGCAAGTCATCGGAATGAAAGACAGCATGGCAACTTCACCTCTTGTGCATCTGTTCTATTACACTGAATTAAAAATATTGGACTCAACATGAGCAGCAATTAGATGAATAATATTCCCAGGCAAATAGTCTTGCTCTGTCACAATTTTTCTATCTTTCTTAGCAGTGCAGATACTTATTTGCAACTAAAACTCTGGTCGGTTAAAATTGATGACCATTTGTCTGAACTCAAATTTGTGTAAAAGTTCCCATTAAAGGACTCACAAAAGTCTAACCTGAGTCTTTATGGAAGTGTAGAATCTATCATTCATAGGCCAGCAGTCAGAAGATATTAGGTGACAAGCCTGATTCCTTAGTGAAACCTAAAACAACAACCCCAACCTCTCACTGGAAGAAAATAACATATTCCCTTTTCTAGTGAGATAGATCAAAGAACTGTCCTCACTTGTCATTCTGCCCACATTCTAGACCAACAGGTTCTCAACCAAACAAGGACATATATTTTTTGATTGCAAACAGTGTGGTATGAGAAAGAAGAAGAGATAATAAATGCTCCTAGTGTGAAAATTACATCACCACATTGACTCACATTCCCTTGTTTGGAACTAGTCACCTAGCCACACTTAACTTCATGTAGATCAGGAGTTCACACACCCAAAAGTAAATGAGAATTGAGAAACAGTAAACAATACTATTAAAATGTCACTTTTCAATTTTCTGGTCACTGTATATTTAATTTATTTTCAACCCTCTCCAAAGGAGACATCCCAAATGTATGGCAAAATCTATATCTGAGATGAAAGAGTGTTTACAACTGGACCAGATGTGAGTCCTCATGTTCAGAAAATTAGAAACTCAAACACAAGCTATTAGCTCAGCAAAACTGGAATGGGATGAAAAACAGTAAGTGTTCACTTTAAAAAGGAGAATGGGAAGCATGAAAACCATCACTGCTTCACAGCACTTCTGAAATTCTATTGAGCAGACATTGTCATTGTTGGGGCTCCTCCATTAGAAGAAAAAATTTGTATTTCTTTCATATTTTCTCTACGGCTTCTTTCTTTGATCTGTTTTTGGCAGAACCCATTGGATAAGTTTTCTGTTTGCAGATTTGAGCAAGACAGCACATTGCAAACAGAATGGTCTTGCCAGGTGTCACACTTGGACAAGAAGATGAGGAGATTGCAACACACACATGTGAAAAGTTAAACCAATAAATGATCTCACCTACAATTTCCATTTTCCTGATAGATCAGTAACTGCAGCCTTCTGGATTCTATTTCATTTCATTAAAAATATGCCATGATTTCCATGGGTCAGGGGAGAGGAAGATGTTGAGTATCCTTAGATAGACCTGTCAAATGACCCATTTTATCATTTCTATAATGCACATCATCTGCAGGGCTAAATAAGATCCTTTTCTGAACCTTAGAGTGTCCTTTGCTCTTGGTTACCTCACTTTAATTTTTAATCAGTCTCCCAGTACTGTGCTATAGCTTGTCAGTTTTTGTTCTATCTTTTCTTCTTTTATTTTGTGTATTTATGAATTGTCAGTTTTCTTTCATAAGAAATTAATTATCAGTTGTGTTTTCCAAGAAACCTAATACTAGTGACTCAATCGTTTCTTTCTCCTAACCCAATATACCATAGAACATAATCAATCACCGTGGCAAAATTATGGTGTTTTAAATAATGAAAAGGAAATATAAATATAAAAGATGGATGGGTAGGAAATAGATACAATTGACTTGTATCCAGACTAGATCTGTATACTGCAGAATAAGATCTCACATGTAATTTTTATAGCCCCTCCACAGGAAATTGTAAAGCATTATGTGACAGCTTCTCTGAAGAAATCTGACCTCTTCCATCAAGCTCATTGCTGAGCCAATACATTAGAGCCTTGGAGGCAAGTTATAGTTAGGGCTGCAGAACCCTCTGACAGCCATGCTGTTACACATATCTGCATCCTTATCCAGCTGTCTCCACCCCATGGCTTCCATTAGGTGGCTCTCCTTAAGCCTCTTTACAATCATCCCTTCTGGAGAACATTTCTCCTCCTCAGTCTGAGTTAATATCAAGTACTTTTCCATCCTTAACTTTTCCCACACATCTTCCACTTGGCTCCAAGAACTATAAAACTATAAGAGCTTTTATTTAGAGCTTTGGTCTACGTATGCTGGTCCATTTGATTCTGACTACTCTACTGTTTTCCTGGAGGAAAATGGAACAAGATAGGTGTTGGGATTTTCTTCCTCTAATCTCTTGCTTTCGCTATTGAAGCGAGTAAATCTTAACGGGGACGATTTGGGCTTCCTGTGATTTTACCTGGCAGCTCAGCTGTCTTCTGCTCTGATCCCAACATTGTCCTATTTCCCCAGGTCATTCAACCCAATGACACATACAGCATAGCATGCCCAAAGTTTTGTAACCTTGTAAAAATGACTTAACCTCCTTCAGCATTTGATTTTTCACCTCAAAAATCAATGGGAATTTTCACCTGATTGATCATTGGGAAGATGAATGAGATGGTATGCATATGAATCTTGGAATAGTTTTAGTCACTTAGGAAATAGTGAATCCATTTTAATGACTATATTGAACGGTACGATGATGATGATTTAGACTGTTCAACATCATGTCTCTCTAAAACCTACATACTTTTAGAGGAGTTTGGAGTCCAGGGTCTAATTCATTTTCCTCTTGCTAAAAAATTAAACACAAATGTTTAAATAATGATGAGCAGGGAGTTCCAGAAGAATAAGTAGTTTGAGCCTTGGGTCCTCAACTGAAATTTTATTTGAATTCTGACAAAAAGACATATTGGCTTAGATTGTAAATTAAATCTCAGGGCTTTGCCTTGAGAGTTATCTTGGGCCCTGGCTTCAGCCTGTGTTCTATTCATTTGTATTTTATAAAATGTTTTCAAGCTTTCCTATTTGCATTATGGATGTTTATTAAGACTTACACTGTTCTTAAATGATAATTTCTGTTTTCCTTTTTATACAAACAGCCCTATGCTAAATTCTAACTCCATACTGCTGTGTGAAAGAAACATTTAATGTTTGGAAACATTTAAGAACTCGTGACAGCTAAAAATTATTACCCGCTCTAATTCTGCCACAGTCACAGCCCTCCCAGAATACACTGTCCCAACTGAAGGCTCTTTTTCTAGATGGATCCATCCTAATGCACTATTATTGAATAGATTCAGATATGGTAACCAACTAATTTAGTAAGCAGAAAGAAGATATATGTTCATTAGAATTCCGTAGATTGGAAACAAAAACTTCCAGAAAGGTTTTAGTGTTTAGAGACAATGAGTCTTCTTTGATATTCGCTCACTTATTCATGCTTCTGTTCATCTATTCATTCTCACACCCATTTGTGCAAAAGTCTTTGTATATGTTTCCACATGGAAGGAGATTCCTAGCTAAACAACTGCATCTAACACTTCTGCAAGGAGTAAGGGTCAGTTTATCCCTAGCTTTTCCTCTTAGGTTGAATTTATCATCAAATTATCTTTCAAAATGTGATCCTTTATGTACAAGACATTTTACTCTATATTGTATATCTTATTCAATCCACATTCCTTCTTTGTCCTAACAAATTAATTTTGTACATTATGGACATAGAAGCTCAAACAAATAATCGTTACATTCATTTGGAAACAAAAAACTGTGACTGCTATGCCAACAGATAAGACAATCATTTTGTCAGATTGACTTAGTACTTACTGCACACAAAGGCTTCTTGAGACTACTCCATTCAATTGTTGAAGTATTCATGAAAAGGTAATCACAGCTGTGATCAATGTGTAAGAAGATTTTTCCCCTTTGATAGATTCAGAGAAATAAGAAATTCATATAAGTTAAAAATAATATGAACTTTTTTTTTGCTTATTTCACATTCTGTAAGAATGATGAAGGTACAGATGTGCCTTAGGTTGCATTAATTGGAATACTAAGTCAATGCTGTCAACAGATTGGTTAAAGCACAGTTAGATTTATGAGGGATTAGAAGTCTCTTAGGAAACAATTCAGGAATAATTAACATATTTGTGGTTAAAATTGTTAGAAATATAGGAAAAATTTTGAGTATTGTTAAATAAAAATTAAATTGTTTATTCTTTCATTCCAAGTCTGAGGTCTTGGAATTATTTATGGGCAAATTGAGCTACACATAGGATTTGTACTTTTATTTAGATCATTAACAGGAAAAATAGCAAAATGAACACTTAAAAAGGCAAGTAAAGCACATGTTACAGTTAGACTTTATGACATGTAAACATTAGCTTTTTCCAAGTGTTAATATCTAATAGAAATGGCACAGTGCAGTTCTGTATACACTGGAAAAAAGTAACCCTCAAAATGGCAACTGATAATGATCCTCTGAATTTGTGGACCATTTGGGAATTACAAAAGTAATCACAGCTCTTGTTTAATTTAAAAGATTACAGCAGATGTTCTTGGATGCAAAAATAAGACCCAAAACATCATGTGCAGTACCAGATGGCCTTTACAAGTTAAATGTCTTGCCTTTTGGCCAAAAGTATTCACAAGTCTCTTTTTAAAGATTGGCTCATGATTTCTTAAAAGATTAAGGTCACTTGTCACTTACACCATTCAGGTATGCAGCCGGATTGTTTAAAATGAGTAGGTAGATCCACTTGATTGGTATTCTACTGTTACTGTAAAGCGAATCCTGCTTACCACCTGGCAATGTGGCCATTCACAAGTCTGTTAGTTGTAACACAATGTAGGAAACTAGAATGTGATGAATAGAGATTGTTAACTTTTAAATAAAGAAGCAAATCAGAAATGGTAAGACAAAGGGTGAACCTATGTAACAGTGATACTTTGAAGGAAGAGGAGTGAAAGGAGAAAATGAGGGGGGGAATTGTACTCCTTTCCTTAGTTATGTAACTATAATCCCTCTATATAACACCTTTACAATAAAAAGAAAGAAACAGAACCTGATAACATTCAAATTGTTTATTCCTTAAATGTTCTTTTCAGAGTAGTGGTTATCTTGTAGAGAAACAAAACATTTGAAGTTTAAAAAAAAAGGGAAGCAAATCAGAATATTCTTCCAACAATATTTTCTAAGCTCCTAAATGCTAGCAGTATCAGCAGTGATGGGTTAGTTCTCACATGAGATTTATCTGATATCAGGCCAAGATTTGCCTGATTGTCAATCAAATAGGAAACCTGAAGAGACTCTATCCCCTTATTGTGCCCAGGTAGATTTGGAACAATAAAGCATTGCCTTTCCAGATTCTCTGTGGTAACAAGACTATTATCTTGTTCTATCCATTAAATCATCATTGTAATATTCTGCCCAACCATCGAATAACAAATTACTGCTTGCTTTGTCTTGAAGTGCCATTGCACCCTAGAATTAATGTCTGTTATTTGCTAAGCACATCTAAGCTCCTGATGATTTCTCCCACTTTAGCAGTAACATTTGTAATCCAGGAACCACTTTTCTGTGCTGCACCTAGGAATTGCATGATGGAAGCTGTCACCCAAGTCGCCTCTAAGAGAGCTCCCAGTAGAAGTGGCTATGTCCACAGAGGAACCTGCACAAGCCAATCCAAACAAAGCAATTCATAAAAAGCCATCTTAGATTATCTGTGTTTGATGCCTATGATGACTCCCAGTTTTAAGATGCTAGACTCAGAATCACATTGGATTTCTTTATAGTTGTAAATCCCTTGATACAAAAAAAAAATCCCTTCCAGATTATATATAGATTTTAACCTTCCCAATATCTGCTTTTGTCCCGACCCGCAGGACTTCAACGAGGGCAGTGAACCTAAGCGAGAAGGAATGAAGGGACAAGAGACACGAAGAAGAACAGCAAGACAAGGATTCTGATCAAGCTGCCAAATTTTATTTTTCACGCAGGGGTATTTATATGCTTAGAATAAGGAAGCTTTTTCATGGGGCATAGCAGCTGCAGGATGCTTGCTTAGGGCAGTGAAAAGGTGGTTGTTAGCAGCTACCGGGTGTTTGTAAGGGGCAGGATGAAAAGACCGGATTCTGTGAACAGCCTCCTGATGTTCCAGTGAGATAGTCAAGCCTATCATGCAGATAGACTCCCTGCAGGGCTCTCGACATGCTTTCTTTTTAATTTCTTCAGCAGCTAATATCATATATAATTTCTAATTATTTCTGACAAAATTCATGTCTCGTGGTAAATCAAGCTTTGCCTACCATTTTTCTAAGGTTAACATCTAAACTCATTTTCATAGCATACAGTAGACTCTCACTACATTTTTCCCTTTAAATCTGAGAAAATTCCACACCCACATTTTTATCTATCCTCTTTATCATTAACTCAGTCATTACCATCAATTTCAACCAGCATTGCTTCTGTGAGACAGATTTTATTACAGAATAATGAAATTATCCTAAGTATCATCAGGGTGACATCACAGAGAATCATAATTTCTGCTAGAGTGATGATCCATGCCTACATTAGTCAGTATTACAGAGAAACCGAACCAATAGGATATGAAAAAGGATTTATATGGGAATATTTACTATGGATATTGACTCATGCAATTGTGGTAGCAGAGCAACTTCATGAAACATCATTTAAGACATAACTGGAAGACAAACATGGGTGGTAATCAGCTTGAGCACCAAAGCTACAGAATCAGGGAGATCAGGCCTCTAACTTTCAAACCATGGTGGAATCCTGAGAAACAAGGGAAGGACTTGACTAAGTGTCTTTGTTTGATGGTATAATAATTTGTTTTTTGCTGCCAGACTAAGGAAAAATGTGGATGAATGAGCCAGCTCCAGAAGGCAAAACAAATTTGCCTTTCTTCTGCTGTAAAAAAATTTATTAGTGAATATTGCTAGTATAAAGGGGTTTTGTTGTGATATATCTGTACATACAAATGGTAATGTACTTGGATCAAATTCACCACCTCTATTATTCTTTATCACCCTTTCCCTATCCCTGCCTTTATTTATACAGTTCTATGAGGTATTTCATCATGTTAATTTCATAAATATACATAATGTACTTCAGTATTATTCATACTTCATCATCCTCTCTCCCCTCTTCCCTAGAACCTTCAATAATTCTTGTTTAACATTCACATCATATTTGGTAGTAGTAGCTATGGTGATGGTATTTAAGTCTAGAAACTACATATGAAAGAAAAAAGGCATATATTTTTCTGAGCTATCTTATTGTGCTCAATATTATCATCTTTATCCATCCATTTTCCTGCAAATGGCATGATTTCATTGTTTCTTATAGCTGAATAGTACCCCATTAAGTATATACCACATTTTCTAAGATCCATTAATCGATTATTGGATACCTAGGCTGATTCCATAGATTGGCTATTCTGAATAACATAACATGGATATGTATGTATCTCTATTGTATATTGGCATATTCTTTTGGATATATGTTTAATCAAGTTAATAGTATCATATGATAACTCTACTTTTACATTTTTGAGAAAACTCCAAACTGATTTCTATAGTGTTCTACTAATTTACTTTCTCACCAATATATAATATATAATTATATAACATATTATAAAATATAATATAATAGCTAATATAAAATAATATACATGGATATTTAGGGTTTTCTTTATGGCTAAGGATATTGACCATTTCTTTATAAATCTATTAGCCTTTGCATTTCTTCTTCTGAAAACTTTCTTTTTTCTTCTATCCAAACTCTCAACAGATTGGATGATGACTTTCCATACTGCTGAGAACAGAGCTTCCTTACTTCATCCATTGATTCAAATGCTAGTCTCTCCCAGAAACATCCTTTCTAACATACTGAGAAATAATGTTTTACTCAGGTAAATAATGCTTTACTTTAGTCCCATTGTCACCTAAAGCCAACCACAACTGTGCCAGTTGCCAGGCATACTACCTCAAAATGCAATGAGAAAAATGTGCAACTTTAGGTAGTAAATTAACCATCAATAACAATGAAATGTTTTTTTAAGATTTAATTACAGATCCTTTATTTCTCAGAACATTTATTTTTCAGGACTGATGACAGGGACTTGGTTCTCCTCTTCCTCACCTCTTCTATAAAATCTACAATGTCTTCACATCAACATTTGCTGAAGGAGAGCCTATTAGCTCAATTATCAACAAATATTGTTTTGCTCCTGCTTCAGAAATAAGCTATATTTATTATATGTACATTCTTGAATAATAAAATAATAAAACCATGGTCTTTTATTAATAAATACATTAATAATTTAAGGGTGTACTGTATATATTTTACTCCAGAAAATATTCACATAACTACAAATATTTATTGCCTCCTAGATTTTATAGCTTTCATCTTCTATTATATAGCTCTCATCATGTCTATGTTTGGGACTAAAAGCACAAAAATAATACATTTATTCAATGATATTCTCCTTAACATCAACTCTATTGAGTATATTTGCAGCAAAGTCTCTGAAATTCCATTTTAAGGAATGGACCTTATTTAGAGGAATGTATTTGCAAATGAGTTTATACCTTTAAGTGAGCTGATTTATTATTACCAGATTTCAGTTTTCTAGCTTTATCTCTGGAACAGTGTCCCACATTCTTTTTCCTTTGGTTTGCTTTGATGATACAGAAAATGAGTCAGGACTGAACCAGGAGTTGTACATCAGAACCCTGTGTTCTCATGTGCTTCATGTGAAAAATGAGGGACAAGCAGAATCTTAAAGGAATTCACATGTTGTGATAATTATTCTTTTGGCTTTTTGAAAAACTGACTCCTACCATTTGGGTGAAGTTGTCAAGCACCATTAATACATGGTGGTAAAGAGAACTTAGAGTGCACTATTGGCCTGGTGAAGTTAACCCAATCAATGCTGGTTTAGGTCAGTTTCAGAGATAAGAATCACAGTGGTCCTAGAAAGATTAAAGGGAAACAAAGCAAGATCTGAGAGGAGCAGTCTCTCCAAAGTGGATCAGAGAAGACAATCATGCCATACAAAAACAAAGTCAAAGAAGAAGAAATCTTACCTCTATTCTTATTCTAGAACTGAATAGGCAACTGTTCCTTCTTTTGTCTGGCTCTCAATGAAGAAAACGCTAAGTGATTTGATCCCTGGAAACTTCTTTCATAAATGAACCCAGGCTACAGTGTTCAACATATGTTTTTGTCAAACACCTTAGAATTAAAGGTTATTAACACTTGTCAATTTGCCTTAAATTCTGATTATTTGTATTATTTTGCACTTAAATTTCTCTGAAATTAAAAAGAAGTGATAGAAGTGCTTTGTACAACAATTTCCTAGCGTTCTAGAAACGCTGGATGTAATTCTAACAAAATCACACCCTCATTTTTAAAATATTTTTTATTGCAAAGATACTATACAGATGGGTTACATTTACATGAACAAGTAATGAGTCCATTTTCTATCAAGCATTGTAACCTCCTCCTTTGTTTTTCCCCTACCATCCCTTAACCCCCCCACCTCCCCAACTCCTTCCTCCCTCCACACCTCCCACAAAGTTGTAAAGTTCGGTTTCAACATACCCTTATTGTTTTAATCAAGGAATCCAATAAAAATCATGCTACCTATTATGAAATACAATTTAGACAATGTCCCTAGTTACATTTCATGTGATATGGTTTACAAGTAAGTTCTTGACTATGCTGTTTTTTCACCCTTGAACTCATTAGGTCAGAATGCAGAAAGAAGGTTACTATTAGAGAGAGTAGCAAAAGTTTCCAGCCCTGCCAAAGTCAAGGTACACAAAAATGAAAGCCTAGAAGGGGAGAGAGCCATAGAACTGAACCATGTTTGAGACAGAGGCACCTGTCCATTATTTTTCTTGAGTGATGGTCTCAGAAAGATCTTACAATAATTAACTAATCTAAACAAATATATCTTCAATGGCTTATGACATAATGTCTGAGACCTAGAATTGCATCAGGCCAGCCTGTTTCTCACACCATCTGAGTGATGATGTCTTTATAATTTAACAGATTTTTCAAACAAGACATTCAATTAGTGCTTATTATGATGGAAAAGGTATCTTGGCAGTTTATCCTTTCTCCCTTTACTGCTTCCAAGCTATCACAAAGACCTCTGGAAATTTTCCTTTCACAAATTCATGCAAGACACATGTTTGTTACTGAACCATTACAGCCATGCTGGATAAATCTAGGGCATGGAAATATTCTGGTTCCCAAAAGCACATATTACAGATTACAGATGGTTCTGTCATGCAGCTATGGCCAATACATTCTCCAGGTCTTAGGATGGGAAGAATACTGGAGTTACTGGCTAATAATGGCCCAAAATGGGGAAACTACCTTCCAACGCACTTAACTTCCTGTTATTTCTTGGGCTTAGAAAAAAAAAGCAACCATGGCTGCTATTTATATCAGATTTACCATATGCCAGGCTTAAATATCATGCTTACATATCTATTGATGTGGCCCATAGTGGGGCTGCCAAATTAACCTCAACAGAGCAGAAGCTGGATTTGCCATTATGCTTCATAGGTGATATTTAAAGTGGACAACTTTAGAAAAATTATGTAAAGATGAATTTCAAAAGAGACTGTTCAAGATTGTTTTGTAGGAATATACAATGTCCTTGGAGAATTTCCTCCAAAGAACATTGATATCTCCATCATCATTATCACTCTTGGAAAGGTCAAATTAGGGATAGAAGCAAGAGAACTAAAACAGCTTCTTTTTGTCACTATTACCCATTTTCATGGCACTCCTAATGATTCTTGTTTCTGCTTCAAACTAGTCTGATTTGTGACTGTCTTTCTAAGGCTGTATTAGAAGTGAGTCTTCAAAGTTATGTGTCCCTGCAGTGGCCATTAGACCATAACTAATTGAGGTCAGAGTTGATTTGAGGATCCCCATACATTAAATGGAGGCAAGGATCTTGCCTATAACTGCATCTTTGGTTGATTTCATCCTTTCCTTTCTCTTTGGTCTTAAAAATTCCTCCTTGAAACCATTCTTCTAGACATTTCTAAGTCACTGGCACATGCCTTCTCACCTCAAAGTCTCATTTTAGGTGACATGATTACAAGTGGTGTAAACAATAAATGTTGTTCCTTTTTCTTCGTATTAGTGGACTTATATTGCAAGATTTAAGATTATATATCATAATTTCAGGATGAATATGGACATCAACATGAGGGGGGGGGAATTGATAGGAACAAAACTACAGCTACTTGGGGACAAGATTAAATGACCCAGAAAGGACCATATAAAACTATGTTGGTATTTTACTTTTTTCTTGTACATTTCTTTCCATGTTATAAGTTCTCTCAAAAAAAAAAAAAAAACCCTTTCTGAAATTTATACTGCTTGCTTCAGGTCTCTTAGTAGCGTTTAGTGGTCTTTGTACAAAAGACCACCAGAAACATATTTATAGTTAAACAAGCTGGATTATGCACCCAATGTGATGAATAAGAACACATGAGAAAGCTCATGGTGAGAACACAGCCCGCTGCTCAGATAGAGGAACAACCTAATCACAGATTAGGAATTTAGATGAGGATTAGGGAAGAGGGTATAGATGAGATACTTTTACAAAATAAGGAGAATTCTAGAATTGGATACCTCAAAAAATCATGTTATGCCACAAAGATAAAACCATAATTGGTAAAGAAATAGCAATTGTGTTTTGGCTATGTTGGACATGGGGGTATTATTTTGTAGTTTGCAGAGTGATTTATTTATTTATTATTTATTTCAGATTGTGCTTAGATAAAATTGTAAGCTGACCCTATTTGGATTCATTTTAGCTTGTCTAGAAATTACCCTAGGATTGTTATTCTGTAAGATATGTGTGTGTGTGTGTGTGTGTGTGTGTATTTAGCAAGCTGTTTTTCTTTCTGGTGAGTTGCAGAATAGCTTTCAAATGTGAGGAGTTGCTTTCTTTTTCTTTCTTAAATACTTCCTATCGTGCTTAGAATGAAGATTAAACTTCCTGAATAAGCTAAAAGGTATGTGTAGAAACTTTCTGTTGGTGCTACTAGTGAGCTGCAGAATCACATCCACACTCACTCACTCCCCTGTGGTCTCATGGGAACTTACCTTAGGTCTTCATGCATGCAACAATTCCTTCTACCCCAGGTCTAGTTAGTAGGATCTAATTCTCTCTATTTAATTCCTTACAGGATAGGACATGTCCTCATACAGTCTAGACTTAAAGTAGTATCTTGTGCAAAGTGAATATGGGGCAAATATGAATGAATTCAAGGCTAGGTGACCCAGGACCATATTCATTCACACACATGTTGCTGTCTTTAATTCCCTAATTAAAGGCAGGTAGAATGCAGTCTCTATATTTATCCTCCAGAAATTTTTTTGAACTTGGAAGGGTAGAAGTGCTCCCTCTTAGCCTCCATACTACCTGTCCACCAGGGCAAAAAAACACTTCAACTAGAGAAACACAAATGGAAAAATAATTGAGATCTTGAAAAAAGAATTTGCTCCCTTGTTCAAGAAAATTATTAGGTGAAATAAAACATCCTTCATGGAAAAAACTCAGGTAAGAGCTGACTGCAAAGAAGATGTGCTTTATAATGCACAATCAACAGTGAAGAAGAAAATATAAATCTGAGGAACTAAAAATTTTAATTTCTTCTTTCTTCTTTGACTTTGAAAATGTTTGGTTCTTTTAAAGGATAGAGTATATGGGAATTACTGTCTCATTATGAAGAAAGCAATGCACATCTGTTACAGTACACATCTGTTTGGGAGAGGGAATAGGAAACCACAAAAAATAAAATGAATGATTGTCATGTAATACTTACTATTACTGGTAGTATTTGAATTTTTCCAAGAAATATCGATAAAGATGGGATCACATTGTCCATAAAATTCTACGTTGTGTTTTAAACATTTATTATTTTTATATGTTCTTACTGTAAAAATACTGTACAGAGGGTTACAGTTACATGAGTAAGGTAATGAGTCTATTTCCTATCGAGCATTGTTACCTCCTCCTTTGCTTTTCCCCTACCACCCCTTCCCTCCTCACCTCTCCAACTCTTCCCACCTCCCCCCCCCCAACATTTATTCTTGACACTAACTCCCATCATGGCTATTGTGCCATTAGAGTTAGAGAATATGGGTTTAGTGATTGTATGCTACTCACTTTGGAATGTTCTGGACTAATTATCTATTTTATGTAACAAATTACCTCAGAACTAAACCACAGGCATGTATTATATTACACAGTTTCTGATCATCAAGAGTTCCAGATGCACTAAAACCATATTTCTGACTCAGGATCTTATGAGCTCTCAATCAAACAGTCAATGAGGCTGAAGGGTTATCTTTCAAACTCACCTATTGGACTAGTGACTGCAAGGTTCCAGTTCTCACCACATGAGCTTCTCACAGAACTACCTATTCCCCAATTGGCTTTGGGAAGATAAAATAACTAAAATGATCAGAGAGACACAGGATATTTAAATTATACTGACTTTCATAACCTATGCCTCAAGTTTCATGTCATATTTTCCACCATGTATGATTCATGAGAACTAAGGTCAAGTCACACTCAAGGAAGTGACATTTTGTAGAGCTATGAGGACTAGTAGGAAAATTATCATTGAATCATCTTAGCATTTGGCCACCACATTTGCCTGACTGGACTGAGGTCAAGGGAAAAGGAGTGTACCAGTGAAGAAGAGCAGAGGAGGAGAATGAAATCAAGAATCCAATATGTATACCCTACAAAATTAAGAAGAGGAAGGGAAGGGGTGAGTAGGGAAGGGATACATGAGGATGTTGAAAGACTGATATTTATCAAGATCTATTTTATGCACACACCACTTTGTTAAAAGGCAGCTAACTCCTTTGTACAGCTACTTAAAGATAAATATATTTTTAAAAAAAGGTCAGGAAAGTCGCTCCTACTTTTCCTTGAGAAAATGAGATTGAAATAATGAAAAGGAACCAAGACAATGAGAAAGTCTTGAGACTATATAATAATTGTTTAAAATTTTATTTTCATTGAGGAAGTAAATAGAAAATTCTAAATGTTTCTATGAAAAAATCCTTCTTTTTCCTTTTTTTGAGGGATCTGTTTGGCATAGCTTCCATGTTGGTATTTGAAATCATTCATTCTAAAATGTAAAATAAGTTTGTCTAGTTCCCATTTTATGATGAGACATAGACTGCATGCATTTTTCTTGGCCTTGTTCTCTGCTAGTTCAGGGTGAGGTTATTCTAAACTCTCACTAGGAACATAAACCTGGGCTTGTGAAAATAAAATCAATTTAGGTTAAAAAAAGAGTTTTTCCTATGGGCTTAAATAGTAAAATACCAATCCCCAGAACAACTCATCCTTGGTTTAACATCAGGCTTGAAGGAGACGCTTCACAGGCGCAAAGTGGCCTTTTTGTTAAAAAAGTAGTAAAGAGTGATGCTACTTAAATGTTGTGCTATCAGTATTAGGATCATAAATCTAAGCCCTTTTTACTCTTGTCAGCTTTTCCTTTCTTCTTTTTGTTTTTAAATTCTCACAGGATGGCTAATAAATCAATCAGAGTGCAGTACTTAGTCTTAGATGGCAGATATTGATAGAGCCAGCTGGATCAATTCAGGATGTGTATTGGAAAGGTGAGCATCATTATACACAGCTCCTGATTGATTAGGTTGGTTTTACAATACCAATATTGGAATAGTACTGGAGGTCTGTTAGTCAATAAAAGAAGTAATGTAGCAGCATAGTAAACATGGCATACTCATTTATCTAGGAAATTACAAATGGCAGCTTGTAAACACTGTGTGTTAAAGTATCTACCTGTTTCATTGGCCAACTTGTAGGAAACTGCTGATATAAATGAATAAGCTAAGGTATTGTCTATACTAATCTCCCCCTCCTGCCCTTTTTGTGGGAAGATAGTGACACTTGAACTCATAGCCTGGGCACTGTCCCTTAACTTTTTCACTCAAGGCTGGTGCTCTACCACCTTAGCTCACCTCTACTTTTAGCTTTATAGTTGTTAATTGGAGATTAACACTCTTAGGTACTTTCTGCCCTGGTTGACTTTGAACTGCAATCCTTAGATCTCAGCCTGTTCAGTACTTAAGATTATAGGAATGAACCATAGTGTGTGGCTAATCCCCAATTTTTTGGAATACAAGATAGCTAAGGGGACTAGTGATTTGTTTTAGTGAGCTATAAAAAAACTCATTTGGAATATCTTTTCATGTACTTTTTAGCCATTTGCATTTCTTATAAAAATTGTTCAACTCATTTACCTACTTATTAATTAGATTATTTGTAGTTTTCCTACTTTGTTTTGTGAGCTCCATATGTTCTTGACAGAACTCTTCATCTGTTCCATAGCTGATGAAGATTTTCTCACATTCTCTGGGTTGTCTCTTCATGTGCAACTTTTAAAATTTGATGGCTAATAAATATATAAAACCAGGTTCCACAATCTAGCAAGTCAGAGGCTGATACCAGGATGATTGTCATTCAAAGCCAGACCAGGCAGAAAAGTACACAAAATTGTGTCTCAGATTTACAAAAAGCCAGACTTAGAGTGTGACTCAAGTGGTAGAAAATATCAGCTGTGAGCAAGAAACCTGAACAAGAGTAAGAGACACTGAGTTCAAGCTCTGGAACTGGCAAAATAGATGATAGATAGATAGATAGATAGATAGATAGATAGATAGATAGATAGATAGATAGATAGATAGATAGATAGATAGATAGAGGATAAAAGTAAGTGTTCCACATCCTTAGCCATAAAAGAAAATCATTTCCTAACAAATGGGGAGGTTTCATTTTTTCTGATGAAGGTATATAATTCCATCACACACACACACACACACACACACACACACACACACACACACACACACACACACACACATATATTCATCTACTGAGGAGCATCTGGGTTGGTTCCATGTCTATGGTAAATAATGCTACGATAAACATTGTTGTGCTGGTAGCTTTGGTATGGCCTTGTTTGTGATCATTGGGATAAATGCCCAAAAGTGGGATTGCTGGTCATGGGGGAGCTCTATGTGGAGTCTTTTGAGGAACCTCCATACTGCTTTCCAAAGTGGTTGAACAAGTTTACAATCCCACCAACAATTCAGTAGAGTTTCCTTTTGGCCACATCCCTCTAGCATCTGTGGTTATCAGATTTCTGGATTATAACCATTCTAACTGGGGTGAGGTGGAATCTCAATGTGGTTTTGATTTGCATTTCTTTTATGGCTAGAGAGGTTGAGCATTTCTTCATGTGTCTATTGGCCATTCTTATTTGCTCTTCAGAGAAGTCTCTCTTTGCCTTTAGCCTACTTGTTAATGGGGCAGTTGTTTCTTTGAGGATTTATTTTGGGAAGATTTAATTGTAAAATATCATATTAAGTGAAGTAAGCCAGTCCCAAAGAAATTTATGTCCCATGGTTTCTCTTATTTGCAACAATTAGTATACATATAGGATAATCTTATCAGAAGACCTGAAAAGCTCAAACACTGTGTATACATGATCCTATAAGATGATGTTAAGTGAAATGAACCCCAAGATATGGACACAAAAGGTCTGTCAGTGTTGTTGTTTTAAATGTACTGTGTGGTTTTTTTGTTTCCTTTGTATGTTCTTCCTCCTATAGTATATCTCCCTGTTGTCACTGTAATTGATTTTGGTACCCTGCATCTTGTATATACATTTGTCTAATCTGGGGAGGGGAAGAGGAATAACAAAATGGTGAAACAAGGACACAGGATGACCCATTGAAACAATGATACCCACAGGACAGTATATTGGAAACAAACTTTACAACTTTGGTGGGGGGGGTCGAGTGGGGGGGTAGAAGTGTGGGAAATGGGGGAGGGAAGGGATAGAGGGACAACAACAAAGGAAGGGGTAACAATGATCGACAAATAATGCACTCCTTGCTTTACTCATGTAACTGTAACCCCTCTGTACAGCATCTTTACAATAAAATAAATATTTTTAAAAAAGAAAATAAAATCAAAATTATGAAGAGATTCTATCCCACTCTGGTACCCCAGTTAGAAAATATTCAGTACATGCATAAAATGTCATAATAAAAAGATTCCATCTGAGTAGGAAGATCATTTTAAAAACAACTTATATCCAGTTTGAGAACTAAGTGGACTATTGTTCATACTTTTCACAAACACCATTTGCTGGATCTATATGACCAACCTGCAAAGATTTTTAAAGGAATTCTCATTTATTCCACACGAAATTTCCACTTATAGCCAAGACTAAGTAGTTCTAGAAATAGGTTTAAATTGCAATCAGGGGTCCTATGGTATCTTCTTCTCACGAAAATGTAATGATACCCAAAAAAGGTAAATAACTCTTGTTACTGTACATTTCAAACTACAAAACTAGTCATTTTGCAGTGGTGAAGACAAGAGAAAAATATGACATATTCATACAACTTACCTGGTCCCTAGAGTATCAGTTCCTCCTTCGTAAGAAAAGAAACAAAGCCTGCCTATTTCACATAGTACAGTTATAATCATCTAATATACACTGACATAGTTGAAGGTTGAGCATAGCGCTAGGGTCATTCAAAGCCCTCCACAAATATTAATCTAATAAGATCAGATCCTCAGACTGACACTTAAGTTTCTTTATAAAGTATAAAAATTTCTCCGCTGCAAAAGAAACTGTCCATAAAATGAAACATCAGCCAATGACTGGGATAAAATAATCACAAAACACATATTTGCCTCCTCCTTTATTTTCACAATAAAAAAAAACACATATTTGACTAGAAAATGACTAAGGATATAAGTAGAAAAACTGTCACATAAGTGAGAAAGAAGTTTTATTAGGGATGGAATTGTCAGGGATGGATATGTGAAGGTGGAAATAAATTCCCTCTTCACAAGGACTTAGAATATCTGTACTTCCGTACAATGAGCAATTTTGCACTCTAATGCTATTAGCCTTTATTTTTATCAAATTATAATTGATTGAAAATAGAGCTAAAACCTATAGAAAACAAACCAACTTATGCCCCCCAGTTAAAAATTGCTATTGACTACATTTTATTCCAAGAAAAAGAAATGGGTAAAAACATATATAATCAAGAGATAATGTTTTCTCACACAATGAACACACACTGGACTGCTAAACAGAATGGATTTTTTAGTCAAAACAATAATTTTTGACTACAAGCACCAGCCATTTCAAAACTAACCCAGGAAGCTGTACTGAGTGTCAACAAGAAGATCTCTGTGAATGTTCTCAGACATAAAGCTGATTAAAGTGTGAAATATGAAATATACAAAGCTCTATTTATATAAAAAATAAAGCAATTTTCCTGTCTCTGGTTTGTATTATTGCAGTTTTAAAAACAAATTATCTATAAACTTGTAATTTGGGGAATATGGGGGGAGGGGGCTACAGAATTATCGTTTTATTGTTTCTGTTGCTGAGGGACTCATACCCAGAACTCTGTGCATGCTAGACAATAGCTCAAGCACTGAATTCATCTTCATTTCTGGATTATCTCTAAACAAATAACCTTTCATACGTCCACGGGGCAGTTTATCAGAGGGACCTAGCCAGAGAAAATACAAAGACATCAGGTTTAAGAGCTCACTTTTTCTGTTGCTTCTATTCTTAAAGTGTTACAAAATAAATTGTTGTTTCTCCAGTCAGGCAGTGCATGACACACATGTAGAGATAAACTTGTGTTCTGAGATGCTGAACCCAAACCTCCCAGCTTCCCTCTATTCCATGTCTGCATTTACACTTTTTTTTTTCCCTTTGGTAGTCAAGTAGATTGAATTCAGGGCTACAGACATTATAGCAGCAAAAGAAAACTAATTCAAGCTCAACGCTGGTTTTCTCTGTCTATCTCTAGGAAGTACTAAAGCTATTTGAATCTCAGTTTCCTTATCAGTTAAAAGATGATAAGAAGCCAGGTGCCGGAGGCTCACACCAGTAATCCTAGCTACTCAGAAGACTGAGATCATAGGATCATGGTTTGAAGACAGTCTGAATAAGAAAGTCTGTGAGACTCTAATCTCCAATCAAGCACCAAAGAAGCCACAAGTGGAGCTGTGGCTCAAATGGTGCCTTGGACACAAAAGCTCAAGGACAGCACCCAGGCTTGAAGTTCAAGACAAAAACTGGTGAAAGAAATGAAGAAAGAGAAAAAAGAAAGGTAGGAAGAGAAACAGAAAGATCCATCTTAACCTCTTCATTGCAGACCTTCTTACGGAATTTAACATATGTACATACTTTTGAATTTCTAAGAGAATATACATGCTGTAGTGTTTTCTCAGTTTTGACAAGAGAATTTTATTCTACAAAGATTTTTTTTGCCAGTCCTGCTTGAACTCAGGGCCTGGGCACTGTCCCTGAACTGCTTTTGCTCAAGGCTAGCACTCTACCACTTGAGCCACAGCACCCCTTCTATCTTTTTTGTTTATGTGGTATTGAGGAATCAAACCCAGGGCTTCAGGCATGCTAAGCAAGCACTCTACTGCTGAGCCACATTCCCAGCCCAAGATATGTTTTATGTTGCTATAAAAATATATCTTAGGAGAGAATGGGCCAAATTTCCAAGACTCTCGTGGCCATAGCAGAATGTGTGTCCCCCCCTCCCCTTCTCCATTCATATACTGAAACTACAATATATAACAGGTGGGAACTTTGAGTATTAATTATCTTTAGATGATGTCATGAGAGTGTTCCCAATAATGCCATTAACCCCCCTAAATAAAGATGAAGAGAAAAGAGCACTCCTGCACCCCAACACAAAAAGATATTAGAAGAGGACCATCTGCAAGCCAGGAGGAAGGCTGTAACAAAACATCAAACTTGCTGACAACTTAACCTTGAACTTCTCAGTCCCCAGAACTGTGAAAAAAAAATACTTTGTGATTAAGCTACTAGTCTGAGGTATACTATTACCACGACTAAGGCTCACGAAAGCACATAAAATGTGAGCATTCTCTAGAAAGGGTAATGAAGTCATTTACTATTAATGTTGCTGGTATAGGATAGAAAGATTTCAATGCGTTATATTAATATTCTGTTTTGATGAAAAATCTGAGCTGAGGATTGCTTTAGGGTTATAGAATGTCAAGGTTAGTGTTCATCAGAAAGAACATCAATCATCACTAAAGTAGGTGAAAAAAATCTTCATGGTAAGATTATGGTTAAGAGTAGTTTAGAGATTGCTGTGTTGCTCAATTCAAGAATATTGAGCAAGCAAGATTTTTTTTTGCAAGCAAGATTTTTATCTCTAAGATTATCTGTATCTTGAAGGACACAAATAATGCAAGATGATGTCACAAGAATTTTTAAAGGAATGTCTTACCCTACAAAATATTCTTTGAAGGTCTGGTAAAGTGACTTAAAGATCCTTGGAAGCATCTGAAGAAAGATTGCTGGTGAATCTTCCCTCAGGGCAGAGCCAATACCTTTTCCCTTAAATAATATGCAGTCTGGGAGTCAGTCTGATTCCTAACATGTTCATATATTAAGAGTATGACTTTGAAGAAATAATTAGCTGCCCCAAGCCTCAATTTATTAATTTATGGAATGGAAACTATAAGTTTTTAGTGGCTTAGCAAAAATAAAATGAACGAGATATGCTAAACACAATAGTCTGATATTACCAAAATAATGAGCCACAATCAACATAAAATACAAGCAATATAAAATATGCATGATATAAAATATAAGCAACAATAACGATTTAAACACATAGCTAAGTTAGAAAAAAACATCTTTATGTGACAAAAAGGAAAACTTCAAGTGAGAGAGAAGCAAAACAGAAAATGAATCCAAAGCCCAGGATTATATTAGAACCAAAAGATAAGCCTTAAAATATGGAGAATCAACTTCTCATGGCTTTGGAGGAATAGAATGTAAGTCTCTATGTTACACCAGAAAGGGTCCTATATTCAAAATAGCCACATGAAGACAATAGAACAAAGAACCATGTTTGTGAAGTTAGAACCAAAGAAAAACAAATTCAGCACTCAAGAGAGAGACAAAGAAGTCCCCTAAGTTAATAAAACAGCTTATCAAAGTGAGGAAGAAAGGATTTGATGGAAATGACTGGAACTCCATGTTGGTACCACTCAGGAAAATAGGAGCCACATTCAACATAGCCAACTATGAATGCTGGGGAAAGAACAGAAAAAGACAAGCCTGTGAGAAGTGGAATGCTCATCTGAGTTAGACTTGAAACTTCCCCATAACTGAACTTGTTTTGGTTAGCAAGTGCAATTTCCATTGAAAATAAATACATGGAAAGTCCCCTTACAAAGAAATAACCTATGCAGAGAAGTAACTCAGAGTGAAGAACATTAGCCAAACCAATAATCCTATTTCCCAAGGAATAGTAATAGTAAGACAATTACAGGATTTTTATCGTCTGATTTTTTTAATTAATTGCACAAAAACAATGGATAAGAAAAGAAGGAAACAGAGTAAGAATTTTTTTTATTGTGAAAATACTGTACAGAGGGGTTACAATTACATGGGCAAGATCATGAGTACATTTCTTATCAAGCATTGTAGCCTCCACCTTTGTTTCCCCTTCCCATCCCTTCCCATCCTCCCCCTCCCCCAATCCTCCCGCCCCCGCCCCACCAAAGTTGTAAAGTTTGTTTTCAACATAACGACTTGTACCTGTCATTGTTGCAACAGGTCCACCTGTATCCTTATTTAAACGACTTGTTTTTTCCCTTCCCCTCCACAAATTATACCGACATCAAATACAGTGAAAGCAGGAGTTATACTGTGGGGGAGGGACATACAAAGCAACAAAGAAATAATCTTATAAATGTGTTAGAAACAATCGCATGAAAGAAAAAAAACTTTAAGTATAATTTGAGAAATTTAAGTATGACACTTAAATCAACCAAATAAGTATGTACTGTCTAATAATTTCTGTTTCATAGACACAGATATGCATGTGTGCACATATATTTAGAGATGAACCAAAAACACTATGGATAAACAATAGACAATATAAAATTGAATGTAAATGAATCAGCAGAGTATGGACCTCAGAAATCACTCATAGTGCTCATACATTACTGGAAATCAGGAAGCTAGATTTAAAGCTCCAGTGTACAATTGAAAGCATAAATCAAATGAGCAAGATATTTTTGAGAAGATCATTGTTGTAAAGATTCCAGAGTAGCTGAGACAGCAAGTAAGAAGGGGGAGGAGGTGGGGGGGAGGAGGGGGGAGATAGGAAGGGATAGGGAAGGGGAAACAAAGGAGGCAACAATGTTTGATAAGAAATGTACTCATTACCTTGCCCATGTAATTGTAACCCCTCTGTACGGTATTTTTACAATTAAAAATTTAAAAAATTAAAAAAAGAAGAAGCTCAAAAAGGGCTAGCTAAACAGATCTCATGCTTTGACAGGATAGTTTTCAAATTTTGCTGTAATAAAATAACAGACTAAATTGGTGAGGTAAATTTGGGCAATGTTAGATTTTTTTAAAGGTGATGGAATTTAACGAATTAAATTAAATTAATTAAAGTAAAAAAATCATAGTTGATGACAAGAACTAAAATGTGCAACTGTGATTTTGAAAAATAGCATAGGCTGTTGATATACAAAGGGGAAGATTTAAAAGCAATATACTGCACAATATGTGTGTCTGCATGCATACATAAATCAAATCAATGCAAGAGTCAAACTGCTATTAATTGTATTATTCTGGAGATAAAAATATGACTCCAGCAAGCATGTAAATGAAATTGTTGGAGATAAAAGATATTCAGATTTGCGTCAGTTGGAAATGAGGGTTACAATAAAAGAGATGTTCAAAACAAGAATGGGAAGAAGGTTGTGTTCAGACTTTATTTCAGCGAGAAATGGGTAGGGAAGAGAAGGGAAAGGGCAGGGAGGGAAGACCATTATTTCAAATTTGTGTATATTGAATTTAAATCACAATCTAAGTTGCATTGAATTTATCTATCAGGTAGGTCATATCCAACTGTTAGTAATAGCATGGCAGTAGGTACTGGTGGCCAACACCTATAATCCTAGATACTCAGGAAGCTGAGATCTCAGAATTATGGTCACCCAAACAGACAAATCTCTGAGACTCTATAGCCAGAAATGGGTTGGGTATGTGGCTCAAGTAGTAGAGTCACCAATTATGAGTGAAAAAGACAAGTGAGAGCTTGAGTCTAAGGCCCAGTAGTAGAAAAACAACAATAACAAAAATGACCAGTAATAGTATTGCCACACTGTAAACAATCTGTCTTGGGTACAATATATACAGAACTACATACAGCAGACACAAGTGCACTTTTGCATTAGCCAGAGCACTGAATTACTTCTCTCTAATTGTGCCATATGTTTTAAAATATACACATTATATTTTTTCAAGAAAAAACATTGTTTAAGAAACAAGACCTAGCTGAGCACCAGAGACTCAAGCCTCTAATCCTAATTAGTGAAAGCTGAGATCTGAGGATTTTACTTTGAAGCCAGCTCAGGCAGGAAAGTCTGTGAGACTTATCTCCAATTAAATCACCACACACACACACACACACACACACACACACACACACACACACACACACACAGACACACACACACACACACAAAGCTGGAAGTAGAGATGTGGCTCAAGTATAGAACACTAGCCTTTAGTAAAAAAACAAAAGCTCAATGTCTGTGCCCAGACTCTGAATTCAAGCTCTAGGATTGGAACACACACACAAGAAGAAAAAACAAAAAAATTATATAGCTATTACATACTATTATATATTATACATAATAATTGTAATGTCATTATATGATATGATCTACCTGATAGATAACTTAAATTCAATGCAACTTAGATTACAACTTAAATTCAATATACACAAAGATGAAATGTCTATTTTCCCTCCCTTTGTCTTCCCTTCCCTTCCACACCTATGCTCCAATTCTCATTGAAAATAAAATCTGAACATAACCTTGTTTCCACTCCTGTCTTGAATGTATATCTCTTTTACGTAATCCTCATTTAAATGATGATTATAATATATAATATAATTATATCATAATATATAACATTGTATAATTACTATTGTAAAACATCCCTTATAATATGATTATAGGGTATGATTTACTAACACCACATGGACTTTTATTAAGAAAATTAATTAAATTTAATAAGCTTCAATGATTTAACTAGATTGTAAACTGATTGCTAGATTTTAAGCAGTGAAATAAAATAAAATCCTGTACAAACCAGTCATCACAGGTGCATTTTAACCCTGGGTAAGGCCAAAGTGTAAAGGCTTTGGCATGGTTTGGGCACGGGGACATTTTTAAAGAAAGGAAACAAAGACAGTTATTTGACACAAATTTAGCTAAAAATTAAAACATGGTCAAAAAAGTATTCAAAACAATAGTGATGAAGATTAATTAGTGCTCACTCTAGCTAAAAAAAGAAATGGTAACATAATTTACATTCTTTCTGCTGATTGAGGCATAGCAGCATACAAACTAGATATTTGTGGAAGTAGTCTTGATCTCTCTCTCTCTTCTTATTAGCTTAATTTCTTTGATACGAGAGCAAATATGGAGTTGTCCAAAAGCATTTCACTAAATGCTCCCTTGAGCATGTGGCTTAGTAAAAGTGAACACAATTCTTTTTGATCATTGTTGTTTCACCTCAGGAATCACCAAGAAAATCATACTTATTTTAATCTGATAATAATAATTCATGCAAAACACTAATTATCAATTAAATGTGCATATGCTGCATATTCTCCAATATCTATGTTGATGATAGTATTATTGCATTGCAAATGTGAGCTATAATAGTAGAAACTAGACCAACGTGAAGCAGTGAAAAGATATTACATATCACAAATTTTTCTCAGTATCAAGTAAAGTAGAAGATAAGATTGTAAATAGTTAAGATACTCAAAATCATTCTGATGAAAAAAATAAAAATAAATAAGATCTCTGTACCATAATTACAAAACATTTTTTGGTAAAATTAGGGAAAACCTTACCCAGTGAAGAGATATGGGGAACTTGAGTTTAAAATTTACTGATGAAATGAAATGCCAATAATAGGACACTAAAGTTGGGGAACAAATGAGAAAACTCAAAGTGCCAGAGATTCAAATTTAATATCAAGACTTATTCAAAGTAGAAATACTGATAATTAAGTAAATATGGCCTTATCTGTGTATATATTTTCCCAATTAAACGTAGCAGGAATCTAGAAACATTAGAAAAGTGAGATCTCTTAATTAAAATTGGCTTTCATATGGGATAAAACATAAAAATAAGCTTCAGCTATGCTACAGATCTAAATACAAAACAAAAAATGTATCTGGAAGAATACAGATAATATCATTAATGTATGATAACCAGATTATTATTATTTTGGGGGGAGAGGGTCTAGTCATGGGGCCTGAACTCTAGGCCTGGGCGCTGTCCCTCAGCTCTTCAGCTCAAGGCTAGCGCTCTACCACTTAAGCCACAGTGCCACTTTCAGCTTTTTTCTTTTTGCTTATGTGGTGCTGAGGAATCGAACCCAGGGCCTCATGCATGCAAAGCAAGCTCTCTATCACTGAGCCACCTTCCCAGCCCCAACCAGATTATTTGAGAAGAAAAAAATCTAATTTCCAATATATTGTCTTGTGTGTATCATTGTTGCAAATGGTCATCCTGTGTCCTTGTTTCAGGATTTTGTTATTCCCCTTCCCTCCCCAAATTGGACAAATATATATATGAGATGCAAGGTACCAACATCAAGTACAGTGACAATAAGAGATTTACCATAGGGGGAAGAACATACAAAGGAAACAAAACAATCGCATAGTACATTAAAAACAACAACAAGGAAGAACCGCTTGTCTCCATGTCTTGGAAATGAACATTACAACTTGTGGGGCTGGGGAGCAGTGAGGAAGATGGGGGAGAAAAGGGATAGTGGGAGAACAATGAAGGGGAGTAAAAATTCTCAACGAGAATTAAATAGGGATACAGGTGGGCCCATTGCAACATTGAGATGTACAAGACATTATGAGGGAAGGTAAGAGGAAACAAAGGAGGAGGCAACAATGCTTGACAAGAAATGTACTCATTACCTTGTTCATGTAATTGTAACCCCTCTGTACTGTATTTTCACAACAAAAAAATAAAAATTAAAATTAAAAAAAGAAATGTACTCATTACCTTACTCATGTAACTGTAACCCATTTGTACAGCATCTTTAAAATAAAATAAAATTTTAAAAAATCTAAGCTCCTTAAAAATTCCATAAACATGACCACATATTAAAAGCAAAATCTAGATTAAGGCTTCTTAAATTTTAGTAAGTCTGATACTGACAAATCCTAGAAACTTTAAACATTTCCTTTGAAAAGAATGCACACATAAAAGCATGCAATGAACTACAAAACTTTTACTTAGTTTTCAAATGATATTAGACTTATTAACCCCAAAAACCTCAATTTGTCTATGTATACCATATAAAATGAAGAAAAATGAGAGAAAGGGCAGGTTGGGAGGGATGAATGAGAACGTTGGAATGGATGACATTAATCAAGATGCATTGTATTCATAAACTGCTTTGTTTAATTTAAACTCCTTTGTACAACTTTTTGGAGGAGAAGAAAGAGGTGGAAGAAGAGGAGAAGGAAGAGAAGGAGGAGGAAGAGGGCAAGGAGGAGGAAGGAGAAAAAGGAGATAGCTCCTTATTCCAGACTATAAAATCTTTCTTACTTTAGTTCCAACTGAATGAATCACAAGTGCATAGATAACATTCTATACAAACATAAATCCAGTGATACACATAACTTGTAAGCCAATATAGTAAACCCAGAGGCCAACTCCATAACATAAAATATCTGATAATATTTAACTCAATTTATCCAGTTGTTATTATTATCATTACTATTATTGAAAAGCATTCAGTTAAGAATTATGTCAGAGGCAGGCTTTATAAATATTCTTTACTAAGATGAGGAACTCTCTTCTTAATATATTGTATATATTTATCAAGCTTAATTTAAAAAAATTGTTTTTACTCTATTTGGGGGATGGTCATGTGGTTTTTAAGCTTAATTCGATTATTACAGCATATCAATGTCCTGATATTTTTGTGACAAATTTTTAAGGATGTAGAAGTGATTTTGGAATTGTGCAAGTGGGAAAAGCTGAAAGAACTTTTAGAAATGTAATAGAAAAAAATCTAGAAATAAAACTAGGTTACCTTCAAAGATTATTGGTAGGAATGTGGATTTCAAAGATTCTACCCCTGAGGGTTTGGGTAGAAAGTGAAAAGCACACAGAACAGAAAATATATCTCATTTCAGAGAGTTTTTCACTGGTCATAAGCAGACTACTAGTAAAATATAGGCACTAAACATGCTACTGTCAAAGGTTCAGAAGGTAATGAGAAGCAATAGAAAGTGTAAGAAAGGAGATCATATACAGAAAAGAAAGTTTATCTGAATGTGTCCTGTGTTCATATAAAGTATAATTTGAAATAAGTGAATTTGAAACTGGATAAGGAAATTTCTAAGCCACATGTTGAAAATGTGGTCAAGTTTCTTTCTTCTTATAGTAAAACACATGTGAATAAAAAACAAATAGAGGTAAAATATATTAAGGAAAAATAGACCAATACTTGACAATTTAAGAAATTCTCAGCTTCATGAAAATTAAGAGATTACCTCATACAAGTCTCAAACTCAGAGGAATTTGTCCCTATCGCTGTCAAAACAATTTTAGAAACAGTATCTAGTCTATTTTCCCCATTTCTCACTTTTTTGAAATGACAGTTTATAATTGCTTTCTAGACTTTATCATTATTGTGTTTTGAGAACTCATTAACTTCTTATCTACTTATCACAAGAGATTGGGAGAAAAAAATATTTACAACTAAGCTATTCAATAAATCAACCTAGGTTCCCATCAGTGAATAAAATATAAACAAATAAACTATGGAATATTATTCATGCATAAATAAGCACAAAACAGTCATTAATTGCAAAATGGAGAAACTAAAGGACATGATAATGTGACAAAGTATGCAAAGTACTGAGTCACATATTACCTCTTCTTTCTCATCTGTGAGCAAATTTTAAAAGTCTGTCTGGATATAGAATAGTGATTAATAAAGATTAGAAGGGTGGAATGAGAAGGCAGATTAGAGGAGCTGGATTTGATAAATACATAATGTATGCATATGTTGGGAAGACCACACTGGATCCCATCAAAATGCACAATTAATACATGCTAACCAAAATTAAAATATTTGCGGGTGCTAGTGGCTCACATCTGTAATCCTACCTACTCAGGAAGCTGAGGTCTAGAGAACAAAGACAGTCATCATGGTGCAACATCTGTAAACTAGAAAGGACGGTTACACCTACTTGGAATTCTATGCTTCCATCGGAAAGAATGACATTGCTCCATTTGTTAGGAAATGGAAAGACTTAGAAAAAATCATAGTAAGTGAAGTAAGCCAGGCCCAAAGAAACATAGGTCCCATGGTTTCCCTTATTTGTAATAACTAGTACATGTGTAGGACAAGCAGAAAAGGTAAAAAACTCTGTACATATGACCATATAAGATGATGTTAAATGAAATGAACCCCAAGATAGGGACACAAATATCTTTTTTCTTTCTTGCTATTGTTTCTAAAGCATTTATAATGTACCATGTGATTTTTTTCTGGCATTTTTGAATGCCTCTACATGTAAAAGAAAAAACATTGGAAGAGCTAATTAGTGTAGTTAACAAGGAAAAAGCAAAGATAGAATTTCCTTCCTTTATTAGTATTGTTAAAACTCCATAAAAGCAGAAATGAAGAGGCCTTAAAAGGGATATCATATACTAATCCCAAATAAGATTTATCAGATGGAGAAGCCAGAAACCACTTCTGAATCTTAACTTACTTTTCAATTTTTCAATTCATAAAACATTCACCAAAGCATGACACAAGTTTGGAGTTCAAGCACAGTGCACTTTATGTTGCAAGAGCCATTAAAAGCAATAATTTGTAATATCCTCAATAGGAAAAGTGTGCGGTTTTTTTTCCAAAAAATATATATTTTGGAGGCAAGCAGGACCCTTTAATCTAATTTTATATAGAAGTAACCTCGTCTTCATTTTGGGACCACACTTCTCTCCCATGGTTTTGACAGAATTTGGAGTGTGTTGAACAGAATTAGCAGTGCCTTTTTATGTCATCATTTATTCTCCACAAGGAGGAAAAGATGACCTGGATTTTCCTTTGGGAAGCAGCAGTACATTACAATTTTGAAGAGGAAAGAGGAAGACTTTGATCATGAGCTCATCCTGTTCTGTGCACCTTCCTCCTTTTCCTTTTCTTAAGTTTAGAGTAGGAACCTGACAATTAGACAAGATTCTCTTATTTTGCAGTATTACCTAACTGACATTACTTTCTCCTTGAAAAGTAGCACTCTGATATAGAAAGCCAGTACCAAAGTGATGGGTTGGTATAAGAACTAATCCCAAGTGCAAGTTTTCCCCCATCTTTGCACATTCCCACATCTATGAACCTGGGCTTTGCTCTCCCTAAGTTTCAATGTGCTCATTGATGAATAGGAACTACTTGTTTCTTTCCGATGATTTTCACTGGTTATCAAGTGAGAAAAATGTGTAACTTGAAAGCACTTTAAATATAACATTCAATACGAGCATAAAAGTGCTAAGACTACTAATAGAATTAGCACAATTGTATTAAAAAATCTATTAGAGGAAAGAAATAATTTTTGCATTGTTTAACACTATAAGCACTTGTTTCAGACAGTAAGACTTTCTATAAACAATAGTCAATCATTTCCCTCTTACCTGTCATTATTGCCTCATTTATTTATTATTAATTGAAGCAATTAGAATAAAAGTACACTTGAATGCTCCTACAGTATGTAGAAATTCCTGTCTGAGATCAATGTGTAAGTTTAAAAAGTCAAGTTGGCTTGTGGGAGAATTACCAAGCCATGAAGTTTGACTGGATCATACTTCCCAATATCTCAGATAGAAAAAGAGGTACATAAAAAGTTAGCATTAGTATAAAGGGAACTTTTTAAAAATTTTTTCAGAAAAAAATTTAAGGATTAAAGCCAGGAGCCCATAGCTAACGTCTGTAATCCTAGCTACTCAATAGGCTGAGATCTGAGTCAACCCGGGCAGGAAAGTCCATGAGACTCTTACCTCCAATTAACCACCAGAAAATCAGAAGTGGCTCTGTGGCTCAAGCTCAGGGACAGCGTCTAGGCCCAGAATTCAAGACCTACGGCTGGCAGAAAGAAAGGAAGAAAGAAAGGGAGAAAGCTCTGTATCAGTCTCAAATACATAGAGCTTTCCATATTCAAGCAGCAAAAAGAAAAGGAAAAAAATGTGTATTGTGTAAGTTAGGTAAAATCTAATCATTACTTTGATGCCTTTTTATTCTTTTGTGAAATATATATATACACACACATATATATATAGTATCATAAACACTCATTGCATATCTAAAGAAAAGGAAACTATTACACTACATCACCCTAATTAAAAAGCATCTCAAATTATAGATCAAATCAAGTCTATAACTCAGGATCAAAGGTCTCAAAATAGGAGAGACCAAGAATTTTAATAACTTTGGGCATGTGGTGCCTGCTTAATCACATCTTTAGTACTAGCCAAATGCACATGTTGTGTAGTATCGTCTTCTGGTAATTGCTACTTCATAAACAATGTCAAATGTTGCTGATATTAGTTAAATGGCAACATAATTTGTGAAATTTACTGAAATGATATAAAAAGTGCATTTCAAACTCAAAAAAAAAAAGAAAGGGAGGGAGAAGAGAGGGGAGGGGGGAGGAAGGGAGGAATGGAAGGAAGGAAGGAAGGAAGGAAGGAAGGAAGGAAGGAAGGAAGGAAGGAAGGGAGGGAGGGAGGGAGGGAGGGAGGGAGGGAGGGAGGGAGGGAGGGAGGGAAGGAATGATCACCAAGCTTCTATACTTACAATTTGTCCTTGGTTGGTAACTTTAAGGTGATATATTTTTTCATTTGGAAACTGGAAACAATAAAACAATAAAAGAACCTATGGCCTGAAGAAAATAAAGAATTCCTTCTTTAAAGATTAACAGTTCTTTGAGTATATAATTAATTACCACCATGGTAGTTTCCCACTAAGAAGAAAAATTACCACTTCTCTTTTACTGAGGGACCCAGAGGTTCAATATTATGAATTTAACAAAACTTTGCTAACATCATTTTCATATATTTAGTTTATTTTCTTTTACATTTTTCACATTGGCACTATTTATTCATTAATTTATTCTACAAATATATATTTCATAAGTAGATATTGTGGTCTTGGGAATATGACAGTGATTTAGCAGTGAAAGTCTTGAAATAGATCATTTCTGATCAAGACTGTCTCTATACTGTTGTCTTAAAAAATGCAGTTGACTGAGTTATTATGGTCCACTTAAATACCTGTCATTCCTACTCTCCTGTAAGTACCTGTAAAAATAGCATTACTACCCTTCTCATATGACTGAATTCCTAATATATGAACCACATGATGTACTTACTACATTTGAAGAAATGATGGAAAGAATCCTTCTATCCAAGAACTTATGACAACACTTTGGTTTTTTTCTTGTCAATCAGAAAGTCTAAAAATTAATTCTTCTTTGATTCTACCTTGCATGTTTCTTTGCCTGTAACATTCACTCTATGGGAGACCACAGAGTTTGATGCAGTGCCTGAGGGACAAGAATAATCCTTTCTCTCAAAGTCATCATTTCTGTCAAATATTCAATATGACTTTTGTATGACATAAACTATGTGCTGTACTTTAACAAGAGGTGCAAGTTTCAACTATGCAAGATAAGTACACTCTAGGTAATTATTGTACAAGATAGGCTTACAATTCAAAATAATTAACACTTAAAATGTAAGAGGGAAGATTTTATGTTACTCATTCTTAATTCATATGTGTGTACATGTATGTGAGCACGCAGTATCTCCTGCAAAAAGTCACATGACATGGCCGGTACAGCAGATCCAAGAAGACAAATATGATCTGGCAGGAAATACTAATGTAATGTTCCCCAGAACAACTAAAAAACAACAACATTCATATGAATTTCCAGATAGAACTGCATGGATTTTCTTCAGTAAGCAAAGACTTTGTGTGAGCAGGAAATGTACAGATCAATAATACCAGCAAAAATAGCAATGCATTCTAACCTGCCTTGACTGATATCTACAAGTTAGAGGCATCCAAAATTTAAGTTTCAGAAAGGAATATTGAGGACCAGGAGATTAAAGAGAAAAAGGCAACTTCAAAATTGCACAGAAACAGATAAGGGCCTGAAAGACTTTTGTCATACACAAAACCCTATATTCTTTATTCTGTTCCAATTCAATTGTTTTTGGAATCATGGTTTCCTATCAACATAACTCTTCGCCATCTCCACTAATGTAACTTTCTACCATTCTTGGAAGTTCTGACACAGCTAATCCTCCATCTCATTTCACTTGACTCCGTCTGGTTAGTTAATATCTCATAAGTACTTCAAATACACACATGTATTTTGATAATACATTATGATTTTTCCAATAGTCCTAAAGGATGTGAAAGTAAAAATAATATTTCTCATACATAGTATATATCAATTAAGCATTCACTGACCACTTGTGAATGCCAGAAATTAACCCCAGTGCAGCATTACCCATGCAGAGAGAAAAAGAGAGGTGAATTGATGACTTAATATATGCTAGGTAGAATTTTAGCACATTAGTTACATATAGGGAGAAACAAATATGTATTGAGTCATTAATATTAAGTTAGTATTATGAAAGAATACCAACCACAAATAAGTAGAAGTAGACATGAATTGAGTAGTACGTGCCATTGGTTATTGTATTAGCATTCTCACAGATGAAGGCAGGAATGTTTAGGCACTAAGCTCCCATTGTTGACAAACATGTACACCTGACACATAGAACAATGTGTTCAGCAACAAAAAAGGCACACTTTTTCTGAAATTCACAAAGGACAGTCTCCAGGATAAGTTAGATTTTAGACTACAAACGAAATCATAAAAATTTAGGAATACATTTATTCCAAGTATTTCTTCTAACCAATAAGGAATGAAACTAGAAATCAGTAGCAGTAAAAATAAGAAGAAAAACAAAGAAGAGACAAAACAGGAGACCCCAAAAAGGCAAACTTGAAAAACCATTGAGTCAAAGAGGAAATGTAAA
Source organism: Dipodomys spectabilis (assembly GCF_019054845.1). Taxonomy (NCBI): domain Eukaryota; kingdom Metazoa; phylum Chordata; class Mammalia; order Rodentia; family Heteromyidae; genus Dipodomys; species Dipodomys spectabilis. The sequence continues at coordinate 5,194,605 of NW_024870814.1, forward strand.
GGACATTTTTAAATGGTTGAAGTGAATGTGAAAACATAACAAAATTTATGAGACACAGCAAAAGCTGGTTTGCTATATTTTCTACAGTGAAATGACTCACATATGTTCAAAGGAAGTGAGAAAGCATTGGAACCTGGAATGTGCAAGCATGCCATTACTCACACATGGAAGGGAACAAGCGTGACTTGAACCTACAGTGTACCCCAGGTGCCTATCTATTAAACATTCATTCATGCATGGGGAGAAAGAGCAGTCACAAAGCATTCAGCCTATACCAAGGTGCTGTTCTAATACACTTACAAAAAAAAAGAAGCATGGGTTGAATGACTGGTATATGCTGCACGGTGTTTCAGCGTATAGAATAATTTCAGGGTTTAGCAAAAAGGAAGCAAGAACATAGGTGTCCAGTAGGCATCAAGTAAAAGATAGTATATTAGAGAAAGAATAAAACAAATAGTATATGAACTAGATCCTAGTATGTGCCTAACAGTAGTGGACATAAGCTTTACCAACATGTAAGGGAAAGAAAGGGGATTCATTGAGCACCTTGGATGCCAAGAGCCATTGTGACATAGCCTAGGTCCTCAGTGTCTATAGAGAAAGAACAAGCACTCATTGGATACTTATTATATAGCAGGAAACAGTTTCAAGAAATGAGCATGTGTGGTGCAATGGCATAGGTCAAGTACTATTCTAGTAAAAAATATTTATACATAAAATAGTAACAAGTATGCATAAGTACTTGTAATAACAATCACAAGAATGTAATGATTATAGTAACATGTGTGTGCATAAAAAACACATGACAGACCCAATAATGGTTTAAGATTATTTACAAGTAAGGAAAGGAAAGAAGGATTGATAAAGTTTCTAGTATACTCTGGGGATTTTTTTAATATAGCAAAATGAAGGAAGCAAATATTCTAGTATATTTCAAGTATCTTCTAGTACAGCATTACTCCAACATAAAGAAAAAAATCAACTCAATCACATGAGCAAAAATTCATAACTTAGTTTAAACACTATGCTAGTATAAAGTATTCAAAGTTAGGAAGAAGAGACAAGATTATTTTGAGCACCTAGAACAGAATAGAATGATTCCATTACAAGAGTACTTACACAAGCATAAGTTTGTCACCTAAGACATGGCAGATATTATTTCATACCAACCTATTTCTATACATGGGAAGAAAATAAATATGCAAAAATACCTAGTATATTTCAATTCTTATTGAAGGAAACAGTATCCTCATATAAATGAAAGTAAAACAGCATACATTCAGTAAGCACTTTATGCTAGAGACTATTATAATTTATCTCTACTAACATACAAGAAGAAGGAAAAATAATTCACCACGAACTTACCATATATAAAGCCCTGTTTAATACACACAGATGAAGAAGAAACTATGGACCAATTAAACACCCAATTGATGCCAGGAAATATTTTAGTAAAAAAAAACTTGCACACAAGGAAAACAAAGTTATTAGTCATTGAATGCCTATTATATGCCAAGTCCTATTTGAGTAAAAACATTATTCACACAAAGGAATGAAAACACAATTGCATTCAACTTCACTTATATGCCCAGTACTACTTTAGGACAATGTTAATCACATACAAGTAGAAGAAAGGAATATGCTTTGATCCCTTAGTAAACAAAAAGTACCTGTAGTCTGACACTACTCGTACACAGGGGAAGGAAATAAGCTAACAGTACAAACAAGATGCTATTTGGGTAAAATTTTGCTTCTTTAGGAGAAGAAATGAACATCTCTGGCCTACATACAATAACATAGTACACATATACATACATACAATAGCATAGCAATATAGCATTTCTTTTTACTAGAACAGTAGCATGCATTCATTAGCTGCCTGTTTAGGCCATTAGTATTTCTACTATTTTCTTCTTACTTTGTGCAAAAGCTTTAAGAATATATCATATATCTAAATTATAACAAGTACTATTTTAGTACAGCACTATTTATACACATGAAGAAGGAAACATTTTCCACAGATTGCTTTGAAAATGCCAGCTACAGTGTTTACAGTAGAGTAAAAAGAAGCAATCATTCCTATATATTTTTATGATTGGTTATATTGTATCACAAATTTATTCACAAACAGCAGAATGAAACAGTCTTGAAAGTATTATTTTGCACATACACTATCCTAATACAAAATAACCCACATTTGGGAAAAAAGTCAACATGCATTAATTGCCTGATGCATATCATATACCAATCTATCCAAATAGTCCTCTAACACCCAGGAAAGTAAACTAGCCTACCCATACTATCAGGCATAATCTAAGCAATATTTGATCAAACTACTATGTATGCATGGGAAAAGAAGGCATGCATCCATTAAGTGGCTAGAATATGGCAAGTTCTGCACTATTATAATGCTAGTCTTGCATTGGGACATGAAATATGCATGCATTACATGTCAAGTGGATATATTCTAATGTAAGATTACTGGCAAACAGAAGAGTAAAATGCCTGGAATGTCTAATGTTTCCTAGGCATTACTTCATCATGACCTCACCTAATCATAATAGAAGGAAGCAAGAATGCACTGAGCATCTAGTTAAGGCCAGGCATCATCCTGTTACAGATTTCCTCATGTGGAAATCATTGAGCACCTGCTATGTACCAGACACCTATCAAATCTAACATTGCTCAACATAGGGAATAGGAAGCAAGTATGCACCCAAGTGCTTACCATGTCCCAGGTACAGTCACAGTGTACCATTATTCACAGGGAAAGGGAAGATCTCCCTGGGTACTGAGTTTGTGGCATACAACATTGTCCACATATATGCTTTTCCTTTTCTGGTTTGACACTCAGGTTTTACTAGAAGCATATGTGGAATGTATACTAGTACCACTCAGTTATGTAGTGGGGTGTACAATCATTCATAAGCCTATTCACACTCTAGCATAACGTAAATCACACAGAGGAGCAGGAAAAAATGCATTTAGTGTGATCTTAATATATATGTGTGTGTTTATGTATGATTCTATGGTATTGTAACATTATTCACGAATAGATGAAAGAAGAAAAAGCATGAATGAAGCACAGAAAGTCATCCACACATCATTCTAGCACAATATAAGAGAAAAAATAACTAGTATATGTCTAGAAAATGTCAAAAGCTATGTACATATGCCCATATAAGATGATGTTAAGCAAAATGAACCCCAAGACAGGGACACAAGTGTTTTTTTTTTCTTGCTTGCTATTGTTTTTAACATACTTATAATGTACTGTGTGATATTTTGTGTCTTTGGTATGTTCCTCCCCCACGGTATAATCACTATTTGATTCTGGTGCCCTGCATCTTGTATATACAGTTTTCTAATTTGGGCAGGGAAAGGGGAAAAAAAAACAAAATACAGGTTGACCCATTGTAACAGTGAGATGTACAAGACACTATGTTGAAAACAAACTTTACAATTTTGAAGGGGAGGGAGGAGTTGGGGAGTTGGGGAGAGAAGGAATGGTAGGGGGAAAACAAAGGAGGAGGTAACAATGCTCGATAGGAAATGAACTCATTGCCTTACTCATGTAACTGTAACCCCTCTGTACACTATTTTGACAATAATAAACATTTTTCAAAAAAAGAGTGAGCTTATATGGTGTAGCCAGTAAAGTTCAGGAATTATTTAAGAAAAACTTTGCTTACACTCAACTGAATAAAGTCATCATACATTGAATCCTAGCATATAAAAAGTGTCATTAGTTACAAACATACTGATATATGTACTAGGCACCTGGTAATACAGGATCCTATTATACAGAACATTACATACACATAAACAAAGGAAAGAAGTGTATACAAATCAAACAAAATGGGAGAGCCACATTCCAGTACATTTCTAACACACTGATAGAAGGAAAAGTATACATGAGCAACTAGTATAGGCCAGGCACAATTCCAGTACATTTCCCACAATATAATAAACAGATATTGAGTACTGTGTATGTGCTTCCACTATTGTAGTAAGCTACTAAACATTCTCCCACTGTATTTCTTGCATGAGAAGGGTAATATTTATTCATTGAACTCTTAGTACAAATCAAACATGATTCTACCATGGCTTGACTACAACACAAAGGAAGAAAAACAGAAAACAACTTTGCTCCCATTTATAGAGGCACTAGGTTTGTGTCAGACAATATTATTTGTACAATGAACAGTGCATTACTATTCACACATATATGGAAGAAATAGTATATATTAAGAGAGAGAATTGTGTGTGTGTGTGTGTGTGTGTGTGTGTGTGTGTGTGTGCGTGCATGTCATTGCGTGTGTCCAATCAGTTCTAATTATTTCCAGGGGAAACTATCAAAAGTGGCTTATACATGCTTGAAAGCATCTGATACAGCATACATACAATTAGCTGAAGAAATTCAAGCCTACAGCCTTGAAAGCTACATGTTAGAATACCATTATCCACACAAAGGGAAATTAAGCATGAGTTTAACACTTCCTATTCTGAGGAGTATTTTATACATCATTTGCCCACCAAAGAAGGAAAAAAGATAGTGTGTAACACCTGGTATTTAGCATGTAGTTTGGAAATACAAATTACTCTCATTAGCATGGGAAGAATTAAGCAGGCATTGAAAAAAGTATGTATTGAAAACTTAACATGCCAAATTCTATGCCTGTACATACTTACCCACACATAAAGAAGAAAACCAGCATTATAAAGCACCTAGCATGTTTCAGACACTATACTTGAAGCAAGAAGATATATTATGCTCCAAGTGAAAGTCAGGCACAAATCTGTAAAATATCACTTTCACACATAATGGAAGAAAAGATTCATGGATTAGCACATGCAATATAAACCATACTATGAAATTATAAGACATCCACACATAAAGCAAGGAAACTAGCTCCATGCCATACTTAAAACAGGTCAAACTATGTGTTAGAACAAAGTTATTCACATATAGGAGGAAACAGGAAAACACGAATCAAGTGCCTAATTAATATATGCCAGATGCTCTTCTAGTGCAACCTTACCCACACCTCAGTGGAGGCCTTCCAGTTCTTGACCACATAACACATACAAATTTGCTCTCAGAGAGCAAACAAGAAGAAAATAATAAGGAAGTAACAAGAAAATATCTATTGAGTAAATAATAAGAAAATAACTATCTATTGACCATCTATATATCCAGTACTAGCTCTATCCTAGCATTACTGACAAAAATTGAGCATGCAGAGTATGTGATCAATCCCAGTATAACAGTCCACACATAGAGGGCTTAGAAAATAAAAGCATGTGTTAAACACCTGGTACAGGTCAGGTCCTACCTTAGAGCAACACTATTCCACCATAGGCAAAAGAAAGAAGCCAAAATTGAGCTAAGTATATAGGCCAGACACCCTTCTACTGCAGCATTATTCAAGACAAGGAAATTAGCATTGCTTTGGGTGCCTAGTATGTCAGGAACTCTTGTGGCATGATAATGCTCACATAAAGAAAAAGCAAGCATGCATTTAGTGTCCTGTATAGCAGTTAGTATGTATGCATTACTCACAAATATGGAAAAGAGAGCAGGAATGCCTTAAATTTCTAGTGTATTAGTTACTTTTATTGCTGCTATGACCAAATACTAGAGAGAACTTAATGTTAGGAATTATTTACTTGGGCTCACTGTTTCAGACTTCTGTCCCTAATCCTTTTCTCCATTGATTCAAGGTTTATGGTGAGGCTACATAACAGGGCAGCAGAAGAAAGAGATTGATTATGGTGGATTATGGTGGAAGGGACTGAGGACCAGGTACAACTTTCACAACCACTAAATCTTCCAGAACTTCCAAGTGGAGGTGCAAAGTGGGGATGTCTTCAATAGCACTCACCGATTTTCTCTGTCACTAACATGGCAGCAATAATTATTTGTTTCATTTTAGCTCTTTGAGAGCTATCAGGCTCCTTGATTAGCCTGGAGGTGGGGTGATTTGGAATCATTGAGTGTTTTTAAATCCTGAGCTTTGTCAGGGCATTTTTGTCTTGTTAGACTGATTCTTTCCTAGTCATTGGATAAAAGTAGGCTTTGGTTGGGTGCTGCTTATTGCATTTTTTCAGCCCCCAGGCATTTTAAAGTGGTTTGGCTTCTTTCATTCCAAGTCTAGTCTAAAAGAAAATTTAAAAAGACAAAAATTATCACTTTGCCATCTTGATATTTCATTAAACCCACTTTATTCATGCATTTATTACATATGATCTTGACCAAGTGCCATCAATTTTTAAATGAATGAATAAAGAAATACCAAAAACCAATTTCAAAAACAAAATTTTCAATGCCTGTGTGTCTATTAATTAGCTCGGTTGACACACAGTAACTCTCAGACAGTCCTGTGTTACCAACAGTTGTGCTTAAATCACTTTGTGATCTGCTGTATTCCTAACATCAGTTTTGAGAAATATCTCCTTCCAAAACACAATTGGTGCCTCAAAGGCCGAGTGAAAGTTAATATACTTAAATTAAATGATACAGTGAAATTGTTTAGGGTTATTGAAAGGCACTATGGGTTTAATGGAAGTTAAGAAACATTATGAAGTAAAAATAAATCAAGTGTCCATAATATCGGATTGATTATCTGTATCCTGTGTTGAGAACTTATGGATTTTCCCAACAGTGGACACCTAAGGACCATATGCTTTTAGATATCAGTGCTCTACTGTAATTGAGTTCTGAGGACCCTAGCAAGTCTGCCTCTCTTATCAACCTGTGAGTCTCTTAGAGTTTTCTTTAGATAAAATCCAAGATCTTACTTGTCCTTTATATATATTTTTTTAATTTTTTTATTGTGAAAATACCGTACAGAGGGGTTACAATTACATGGGCAAGGTAATGAGTACATTTCTTATAAAGCATTGTAGCCTACTCTTTTGTTTCCCCTTCCCATCCCATCCACCTCCCACCCCCCCAACACTCCTCCCTCCCCACCGAAGTTGTAAAGTTCATTTTCCACATAACAACTTGTACGTCTCATTGTTGCAATGGGTCCACCTGTATCCCCATTTAAACGATTTGTTTTTCCCCTTCCCCTCCACAAATTATACCAACATCAAATACAGTGAAAGCAGGGGTTATACCATGGGGGAGGGACATACAAAGCAAGAAAGAAATAATCTTATAAATACGTTAGAAACAATTGCATGAAAGAAAAAAACATTTGAATACATATCTTAGGGTTCATTTCCCTAACATCAACTTATCTGACCTTTTCTGCTTGACTCAGACATATACTAGTTATTGCAAATAAGGGAAACCATGAGACCTATGTTTCTTACTATGGCTTACTTCACTTAATATAATTTTTTCCAAGCCTTTCCATTTCCTAACAAATGGGGCAATGTCATTCTTTCTGATGGAGGCATAGAATTCCAATGTGTATATATACCACATTTTCTTGATTCTTTCATCTACTGAGGGGAATCGGGGTTGGTTCCATATCTTAGCAATGGTAAATAAGGCTGCAATAAACATAGTTGTGCTGGTAGCTTTAGTGTGGTCTTGTATGCGAAAGAAGGATGGCCAATAGACACATGAAGAAATGCTCAACCTCTCTAGCCATAAAAGAAATGCAAATCAAAACTACATTGAGACTGCTGGAGGAATATCAATACCAAATTTCAAACTCTACTATAAAGCCATAGTAATCAAAATAGCTTGGTACTGGCACAAGAACAGATCTCAGGACCAATGGAATAGAATTGAAAACCCAGAAATGAACCTACATACCTATATCCATCTAATCTTTGATAAGGGAGCTAAAAAAATAGAATGGAAGAAAGACAGCCTCTTCAGTAAATGGTGCTGGCAAAATTGGTTAACTACTTGTAGAAAACTCAAGCTAGATCCTTATATATCACCCTGCACCAGAATCAACTCCAAATGGATCAAAGACCTCGGAGTCAAAGCAGACATTCTGAAAACATTACAGGATGGAATAGGAGAAACTCTAGGTCTTGTTAGCACAGGCCTAAATTTTCTAAATAGAGACCCAGAAACACAACAAATCAAAGACAGGTTGGACAAATGGGATTGCATGAAATTGCAGAGCTTCTGCATGGCAAAGGACATAGCTAGCAAGATCAATAGAAAGCCCACGGATTGGGAGAAGAACTTCACTAGTCATACAATGGACAAGGGTCTCATATCTAAAATATACTTGGAACTCAAAAAATTAAATCCCCCAACAACAAATCCTCAAAGGAACAACTGCCCAATAAATAAGTGGGCTAAAGACTTAAAGAGAAACTTCTCTGAAGAGGAAAGAAGGTGGTCAATAGACACATGAAGAAATGCTCAATCTCCCTAGCCATAAAAGAAATGCAAATCAAAACAACATTGAGATACCACCTCACTCCAGTTAGAATGGCTAAAATCAAGAACTCTAATAATAACAGATGCTGGAGGGGATGTGGACAGAAGGGAACCTTACTGCATTGTTGGTGGGAGTGTAAACTTATTCAACCACTTTGGAAAGCAGTATGGAGGTTCCTCAAAAGACTCCACATAGAGCTCCCTTATGACCCAGCAATCCCACTTTTGGGCATTTACCCAAATGTTTACAAACAAGACCATACTAAAGCTACCAGTATGACTATGTTTATTGCAGCACTATTTACTATAGCTAAGATATGAAACCAACCCAGATGCCCCTCAGTAGATGAATGGATCAAGAAAATGTGGTATATATACACATTGGAATTCTATGCCTCCATCAGAAAGAATGACATTGCCCCATTTGTTAGGAAATGGAAAGGCTTGGAAAAATTATATTAAGTGAAGTAAGCCAGGCCCAAAGAAACATAGGTCCCATGGTTTCCCTTATTTGCAATATCTAGTATATGTATGAGAAGCAGAAAAGGTCAGATAAGTTGATGTTAGGGAAATGAACCCTAAGATATGTATTCAAATGATTTTTTTCTTTCACGCAATTGTTTCTAACATATTTATAAGATTATTTCTTTGTTGCTTTGTATGTCCCTCCCCCACGGTATAACCCCTGCTTTCACTGTATTTGATGTCGGTATAATTTGTTGAGGGGAAGGGGAAAAACAAATCGTTTAAATAGGGATACAGGTGGACCCATTGCAACAATGAGATGTACAAGTCGTGATGTCAAAAACGAACTTTACAGCTTTGATGGGGGGGGAGGATGGGGGGGCAGAGGGGAGGATGGGAAGGGTTGGGAAGGGGAAACAAAGGGGGAGGCTACAATGCTTGATAAGAAATGTACTCATTGTCTTGCCCATGTAATTGTAACCCCTCTGTACGGTATTTTCACAATTAAAAAAAAAAAAATTGAGATACCACCCCACCCCAGTTAGAATGGCTATAATCAAGAACTCTAATAAGAACAGATGCTAGAGGGGATGTGGACAGAAGGGAACCTTACTACATTGTTGGTGGGAGTGTAAACTTGTTCAACCACTTTGGAAAGTAGTGTGGAGGTTCCTCAAAAGACTCCACATAGAGCTCCCCTATGACCCAGCAATGAGTACATTTCTTATCAAGCATCATTGCCTCCTCCTTTGTTTCCCCTTCCCATCCCTTCCCATTTCCCCTGCCCCTGACTTCCCCGCCAAAGTTGTAATGTTCTTTTCAACTTGTATGTCTCATTGTGGCAATGGGTCCACCTGTAGCCCTATTTAAACGATTTGTTTTTGCTCTTCCCCTCCACAAATTATACCAACATCAAATACAATGAAAGCAGGGGTTATACCGTGGGGGAGGGACATACAAAGTAACAAAGAAATCATCTTATAAATATGTTAGAAACAATCGCAAGAAAGAAAAGACATTTGAATACTTATCTTGGGGTTCATTTCACCTAACATTATTTTACCCATTCACCCCTTATTCTCTTTCTTTTCATTCATTTTTTTGAATTATTTTTTTCATAAAGCTGGTGCTCTATCACTTGAGCCACACCTCTACATCCAAGTTTTATAGGTTTTAATTAACATATAGAATTGTAAATATTTTCCCATGAATTGTAACTTGTAAATATTGTGTTACATTTAAGTCAGGATAACTGTAACTATCTATTGAATGTTTATTATTTTAAATTTTGAAAGAAAATACTCTGAGCTAAAATTTTCACTCCCACACATACCTTTTACTTTGTATAAATATTTCAAATATCCTCATAACATTCACTGAATTAAAAATCGTACCTTTATATAGTTCTTCAATATAACAGTAAAAATTAATATAATTGTTTTTCACAGATGAGAAATATTTCATTCTCATTTTGGATTTCTTTTTTATTGTCTAATATAGTCATACAAAGAGGTTTCAACTCAACATATCATTTTCTGAATATAGTGCATCTCAACCAATGTCACCCTTTCCATCATTTTTTCCCATCCATTATTATTTTATTTCCTAATAATGCATCCAGCCCTTTAGCTGTGATGGCTCTGTAGGATACACAATAGCATTATGTCTTTAAATATTTGCACTATAAATCCCACGTTCAATTGTGACTTAACCACATTTCTAAATTTATGTGGATATGAATTTCACAATAAATTTCCTTTTTCAGTTTCTCTTTTTCTCTATTCTGTCTGCTCTCATGTAACCTACTTGTCACCTGCATTTTGTAAATATTCTTGGGATACTTACAATATACTATAATAAATCATATTATCACTTGTTATCAACTACTTTCTTCATTTTAAATATTTTAAAGGTCTTGGCCTTCCCTTATTTACTCACCTTGTATCTGACATAACACTTTCCTTTGAAGAAGACCTACTTTGTCACCATTATTTAACACATGCTTAAGTCTCTAATTTCCTTTAAATAGTCATAAAAGTTTTTGTTTTCTGTTCAATCCTTTGATCATCTGAATCTATCTTCTTCATCTGTTTATGAAAGCATGGTTGATTGCATTATATTCAATGTGCCTAATAACATTTACATCTATAGGTCATTATGTAGCCCTTCCAGTGAAGTTATATTTCCTTTGATTCTGATATTAATCAGGCCAAGTCCTTTAAATGGTTCTGATCCTGTATCAATGGGAGGAATCTAATTATGGCATGTTTTGTATAGTTAAAAGAATAGAATCACTTAAATAAAATTTTAAATTGGCAGAAGTTTTTAGTTCATCTTGCATTTTGAGAAACCTTATTAATTTGGTTCACATAGTGTGACTAGATGAACACAAATTCATTTAAACTAATGAGAAAAACTTTGGGAGACAAAAACTGGAATAAAATAGTCAGAATGTATGTGAACACAGTGAGATGCTCTTTGGGATTTTTTGTACGTTTCTTTATTGTAAAAATGCTGCACAGAGGGGTTACTGTTACATGAGAAAAGTAGTGAACACATTTCCTATTGAGCATTGTTGCCTCCTCCTTTGTTTTCCCCCTACCATCCCTTCCCTCCCACCTCCACAACTAACCCCCCACCCCAAAGTTGTAATGTTCCTTTTCAACGTAGTGTTTTATACATCTCATTGTTACAATGGGTCAACCTATATCCTTATTTAAGCATTTTGTAATTCCTTTCCCTTCCCGAATTAGAGAAGTGTATGCACAAGATGCAGGGCACCAACATCAAATGCAGTGAAAACAGGGGTTATACCATGGGGGAGGAACATACAAAGCAACAAAAAAATCACATGGTTCATTATAAATATGTTAGAGACAATAGCAAAAAAGAAAAAAGATATTTGTGTCCCTATCTTGGGGTTCATTTCACTTAACATTCTTTTACATGGTCATATGTAAATTGGCCTTTTCTGCTTATCCTACACATGTACTAGTTATTGTAAATAAGGGAAGCCATGGGACCTATGTTTCTTTGGACCTGGCTTACTTCACTTAATAGGATTTTTCCAAGTCTTTCCATTTCCTAACACATGGCTTGGTGTCATTCTTTCTGACGGAGGCATAGAATTCTACTATATATATATACATATATATACATATATGTATCACATTTTTTTGATCCATTCATCTACTGAGGGGCATCTGGGTTGGTTTTTAGCTATGGTCAATAATGCTGTGATAAACATAGTTGTGCTGGCAGCCTTAGTATGGCATTGTTTGTGATCATTTGGGTAAATACCCAAAAGTGGGATTGCTGGGTCATAGGGGAGCTCTATGTGGAGTCTTTTGAGGAACCTCCATGCTGTTTTCCAAAGTGGTTAAAGAAGTCTACACTCCCACCAACAATGCAGTAAGGGTTCCCTTCTGGCTACATCCCCTCCAGCATCTGTTGTTATTAGAGTTCTTCATTATAGCCATTCTAACTGGGGTGAGGTGGAATCTCAATGTTGTTTTGATTTGCATTTCTTTTATGGCTAGAGAAGTTGAGCATTTTTTCATGTGTTTATTGGTCATTCTTACCTCCTCTTTAGAGAAGTTTTAAGTCTTTAGCCCACTTATTTACTGGGCAGTTGTTCTTTTTAAGGATTTGTTGTTGGGGGATTTAATTGTTTGAGTTCCAAGTATATTTTAGATATAAGACCCTAGTCCATTGTATGGCTAGTGAAGATCTTTTCCCAGTCCATGGGCTTTCTATTGATCTTGCTAGCGATGTCCTCTGCCATGAAGAAGCTCTGCAGCTTCATGCAATCCCATTTGTCCAACCTTTCTTTGATTTGTTGTGTTTCTGGGTCTCTATTAAGAAAATTTCAGCCTATGTCAAGGAGACCTGCCATTTCTCCTACTTCTTCCTGTAATGTTTTCAGGGTGTCTGCTTTGACTCCAAGGTCATTGGTCCATTTGGAGTTGATTCTAGTGCAGGGTGATATATAAGGATCTAGCTTTATTTTTCTACAGGTGAATAATCAATTTTGTCAACACCATTTACTGAAGAGGCTGTTTTTCTTTCTTTCTATTTTTTTTAGCTCCCTCATCAAAGATTATGTGGCACTAGGTCTGTGGGTTCATTTCTGGATCTTCAGTTCTATTCCATTGGTCCTGAGGTCTGTTCTTGTGCCAGTACCAAGCTGTTTTGATTACTTTGGCTTTGTAGTAGAGTTTGAAATTCCCCCAGCACTATTCTTTCTGTTAAGGATCATTTTTGCTATTCAGGGACTTTTATTTTCCATATGAATTTTTGTATTGCTACTTCTATTTCATTTAAGAATAAGGTTGGAATGTTCATAGGTACCACATTGAATTTGTAGATAGCCTTGGGAAGTATTGCTATTTTCACAATGTTGATCCTTCCAATCCAGGAGCATGGGAGGTTTTTCCACTTCCTAAATTCTGCTTTGATTTCCTTTTTCAGGTTTTTAAAGTTTTCATTGTAGAGGTCCTTCACTTCTTCAGTTAACTCCTAAGTATTTTGTTTTTAGTGGGGCTATTACAAAATCAGTTGCTTTCCTGATTTCAGCCACACTCTTCTCATTGTCGCCATATAGAAAAGCCACTTTTTTGAGGGTTAATTTTATACCCTGCTGCTTTGCCAAAATTTCGAATCAGCTCAAGTAATTTGGGAGTGGAGTCTGTGGGATTCTTTAAATACAAGATCATGTCATCTGCAAAAAGGGAGAGTTTTACTTCTTCTTTCTCTGTTTGGATCCCTTTTATGTTTGCATCTTGTCTTATTGCTGTAGCTAGTCATGAACTTTCACTTTCAATTTCATTGAAAAGTTTGAGGAATAGTGATGTGAGTTCTGCTTTGAAGGCCTTGTAGAATTCAGCTGTGAATCCATCTGTTCCTGGGCTTTTCTTGTATGGGAGGTCTCTTATTGCTGTTTCTAGTTCAATGCTTGATATGGGTCTGTTTAGTTGGTTTAAATGGTCTTGTTTTAGTTTGAGTGTATCAATATTTGCTAGAAATTCGTTATTTTTTCCAAATTCTCAAATTTGTTAGCACAAATGTTTGAGAGGTATTCCTTTATAATGTTCTGAATCCTTAGTTATTTCTGTGATGATGTTTCCATTCTCATCTTTGATTTTTTTTTTTATTTAGGTGTGTTCTTTTTTTTTTTTGGTAAGATTTGCTAAGGGTTTGTCAATTTTGTTATTTTTTTTCAATGAACCAACTCTTTGTTTTGTTGCTTCTTTATATGGTTTTGGGGAACTCTAATTCATTTAATTCAGATTTAATTTTAATTATTGGATTGGACTTTGGCTTGTTGCTCATTTTCAAGGAGCTTCAGGTGCATCATTAAATTTTTGATTTGAGATCTCTCAAATTTGTTGATGTAGGAACTCAGAGCTATAAATTTCCCTCTGGGTACTGCCTTTGCTGTGTCCCAGAGGAGCTGGTAATTTGTATGTTCATTTTTGTTAAATACCATGAACATTTGAATTTCCTTTTTAATCTCTTCCCTGATCCACAGGTGGTTCAACAGTGTGTTGTTCAGTCTTCATAGGTTACACAATTTTCTTTGGTGGCTTTGGTGTTGAGTTCTAATTTTATTCCCTTGTGGTCCAAGAGAATGCAGGGAATAATTTCAATATTTCTGAATTCGGACAGATTTGCTTTGTGACCTAAAATATGGTCTATTTAAGAAAATGTTCTGTGTGCTGCTGAGAGGAATGTGTAATCTGTTGTTGATGGGTGAAATATTCTATAGAAGTCTGTTAAGTCTAGTTGACCTATACAGTTATTTAGATCTGCTGTTTCTCTGTTGAGTTTCTGCCAAGTTGATCTATCCAGCAGAGAAAGTGGTGTGTTAAAGTCACGAACGATCAATGTCTTTGGATCCATGTATGATTTGGGGGAAAGAAGTGTTTCTTGGGCAAATTTGGGTGCTCCAGTATTTGGTGAATAGATATTTGAAACTGTTATATCCTCCTGTAGGAGAGATCCTTTTATTAGTATGTAGTGCCCATCTTTATCTATTCTCACTTATTTTAATTTGAAGTCTATTTCATCTGAAATCAGGATTGCTACTCCAGCCTGTTTGTGGGGGCTGTTTGCTTGGTAGATTTTATTCCAGCCTTTCACTTTCAGAGTATGTTTGTTTTTGTCGGGAAAGTGCATCTCAAAGACAGCAGATAGGCAGATCCTCTTTTTTGATCCAACTAGAGAAGCTAGGTCGTTTGATTAGAGAGTTAAGACCATCAATATTGAGAGTTAAGATTGAGAGGATTTTGGAAGTTCCTGTCATATCATCTAGCTTCTTCGGGGCTGTATCACCTAGATTCCACCTATGTTTATCTGATTCTCTGTTTTGGGAGCTGTTTTTCTGCCTTCATCATTTTCTAGTTGGTTCTCTATGTGTAGGACATCTTTAAGTATCTTTTGTAGTGCTGGTTTGGTGGAGACATTATTTCAGTTTTTCTTTGCTATGAAACGTTTTCATTTTTCCCTCAGTTATAAAGGAGAAATAAGCTGGGCACACTATTCTTGGTTGATAATTGTTTGTCTTTAGGGCACGGCATACTTCATTACAGGTTCTTCTTGCTTTAATGGTCTCTGCTGAGAAACCTGTAATTATCCTGATTGGTTTTCCTTTATAGGTGATGGATCTTTTCTCTTTGGCAGCTTTAACAATCCTTCCCTTGATTTTTAATGATCCTGTGTGGATTACAATGTAGTGGTGGGATGTCCTCTTCTGGTCTGGTCTATTTGGGGTTCTAAAGACTTCCTCTATCTGAATGGGCCTATCTTTTTGCATGTTTGGGAAGTTTCCTGCAAGGATTCTGTTAAATAAATTTCCTAGACCTTTGGCTTCTGTTTCTAGGCCCTCTCCTACATCCATTAGCCTTAAATTAGTCCTTCTCATGGTGTCTTCTATGTGTTGAATAGATCTATCACATTTTTTGGATTTGTTTTGAATACTTGTCTGTTCTTTCTCTATAATGTCTTGGCTGTATTCTATCCCAGAGTTACAGCCTTCTGCATGGCTTAGCCTACTGTAGAGACTTTCTACTTTGTTTTAAATTTCTCCTGCTTCAAATTGCTCAGTTTTAATGGCTTCAATTTCTTTGTTGAAGCTTTGTTTTAGATATTCTATGGATTTCTTTGGCTCCTTGATTTGGTTTTCCATGTTCACTCTCAGATCCCTTAGTTGAGTGGCTATACTTTCACTGGACTTCCTTTCCTTTTATTGGAATTCAGCTTTTTGGTTGTGGATTCCATGAATTTGTCTATTAATCTTTTGTTTGCCTTATCACACATATGCATAGCCTTATGTAGGCTTTCTATTTTTCATTAAGCATGTTTACCAGTAGTGCTTATAAAACATTAGGAGAGGTATCCTCTGGATTTTCTAATTAATTGCTCTGTTGTCTATTTATCCTGTGTGGCAATTGAAATTCCTTGACTTGCCACTTTTCTTGTGTTTCTGTGACTTGTTTTGCCCATTTAGGGGTGAAAGCAAATCCAATTCCTCACTAAAACTCAAGTACCAACCCAAAACCTCTAGTTGCATAGATTTTGGAGCTTTAGAATTAATGATGGGTATTTTCACTCTATCTCACCTTTTGGGAGAGTGTATATCCAATTTCACACGAGAGCACAATTCCAAGGCAAGCACCTGCCCAGAACCCTGCAGTTGCACAGACTTCAGGAGTTTACAATCAATGATGGGTATTTTCACTCTATTTCACCTTTTTGGGAGTGTGATTATAACCTATTACACACCAAAACACACCTCTAAGACTAGCACTTACCCAGAACATGGTAGTAGCACAGACTTTGGGGGTTTATAATCAACAATGGGAGATTTCACAGTATCTCACCTTTTGGGGGAGTGAGATTGTATCAATTACACATAAATCACAATTTTAAGACAAATCCCCACCCAGAGCCCTGTAGTTACACAAGAATTGGAGGTTCACACTCAAAATGGGTATTCTCACTCTATTTCTCCTTTTTGGAATTGAAAATATCTCCATTTTGCCACCAGAACACAATTTTATGGTAAGTCTGAACCCAAAGCCCTTCAGTTGCACGGACTTTGGAAGTTCTCACTCTAAGAAAGGTGTTTTCCCTATATCTCTCCTTTTTTTGGAGATCAAAGTATATCCATTCCCTTACCAGCACACAATTTTAAGAGAAGCACCAACTCAGAACCCTGTGGTTGTACAGACTTTGGAGGTACACAATCCAAATATGTATTTCACACTATCTCTCCTCTTCTGGATATGTAAGTAAGCCCAATATCACCACTGAGCACTTTTTTAAGGCAAAATCCACACCCGGCACTGTCTTTGCACTCATTTAGAGGTTCCCAGTTGTAGATAGGTAATCCTTTATTTACCTCTGCTTATCTTTGTCAGGGGAGGGATGTAGTGTTTCAGAAGTGGGGATTATAAACAGTTGTAATCAGTGAGTGACTTTGTTCTGAGGTTTATGGTGGTTTAGGCTGAAGGGATAACACCCTGAGACACTTTGGCACAGTCTCACTGACTACAGATATAGTATAGCTCAGTGTTTCACACTTGGGGATCAACAGAGTAAAGAAAGCAAAGAGGGCATGAAGGAATAGAAATAACTGAAAATGGATGAGATGTAGTTAGAGGAAAGATTTAGATATACTATGAAATATAGGAGGAGAAAAATCAGATTAGAGGGATGTAGCAAAGGGGGAGCTAAGTTATGACCTAATAAAAAGAAGAAAAATCAAAACAAAACAAGAAGAAAAGATAAAAAAAGAACAAAAAACACATAAAAACTAAAACCAAAACAAAAGGAAAGAAGAAATAATATATACATAAAAATAAAAACTTAGAACAATTATATACCTATGAAATAGTAATACTAAGATTAAGAATACTAATGTTGTGGCAAAGGGAATTGGGTGATCAATTTATATTCTGAATTAAGACTCTACACAGTTATTTAGTAAGTCTAGTGGTCACTGTAGGCTGTGTATCCAGTTGTGAACCAAACAGCAATGAGGAATGAAAAAAAGAAAAGAAAAGAAAAACCAACAGGATTGTTGCCAAAAGAAAAAATTTGAGGAGGGGAAGGGAAAAAACAAATTATTCAAATAGGGATACAGATTGACCCATTGCAACAATGAGCTGTACAAGACGCTATGTTGAAAAATGAACTTTACATTTTAGGCGGGGTGGGGAAGGGTGTGGAGGGAAGGGGGTTTGAGGGGTGCAGCTGAGGGGGCAGGTAGGGGAAAAACAAAGGAGGAGGCAACAATGCTTGATAAGAAATGTACTCATTACTTTGCTCATGTAACTGTAACCCCTCTGTATAGGATTTTCACAATAAAAATAATTTAAAAATAAAATAAAATGACCAAACTTAAACTTTTAAATAAATATCTAGAAAATAAATAAGAATGACTCACTACTTAATGAAAAGGCATCTTTATTCAAAAAAACTGTAAAACATGCCTGGAAAGGGTTGAAGAATTAGGGCGCAGGCAAAGAAAGGAGGAATCATGAAGGCAGGTCCCTCTCTAGGGAACACATATAAGATCTCTCTTGCCTTTCTTTTTATTTTTTATTTATTTATTTTAATTGTGAAAATACTGTACAGAGGGGTTACAATTACATGGGCAAGATAATGAGTACATTTTGTATCAAGCATTGTAGCCTCCTCCTTTGTTTCCCCTTCCCATCCCTTCCCATCCTCCCACCCAACCCTTGCCCAATCCTCCCCTCCCCCGCCCCGCCTGCACCAAAGTTGTAAAGTTCGTTTTCGACATAATGACTTGTACATCTCATTGTTGCCATGAGTCCACCTGTAACCTTATTTAAAAGATTTGTTTTTCCCCTTCCCCTCCACAAATTATACCAACATCAAATACAGTTAAAGCAGGGGTTATACTGTGGGGGAGGGACATTCAAAGCAACAAAGAAATCATCTTATAAATGTGTTAGAAACAATCGCCTGAAAGAAAAAAACATTTGAATACATATCTTAGGGTTCATTTCCCTAACATCAACTTATCTGATCTTTTCTGCTTGATTCAGACATATACTAGATATTGCAAATAAGGGAAACCATGGGACCTATGTTTCTTTGGGCCTGGCTTACTTCACTTAATATAATTTTTCCAAGCCTTTCCATTTCCTAATAAATGGGGCAATGTCGTTCTTTCTGATGGAGGCATAGAATTCCATTATGTATATATACACATTTTCTTGATCCATTCATCTACTGAGGGGCATCTGAGTTGGTTCCATAACTTAGCTATGGTGAATAATGCTGCAATAAGCATAGTCACGCTGGTAGCTTTAGTGTGGTCTTGTTTGTGATCATTTGGGTAAATGCCCAAAAGTGGGATTGCTGGGTCATAAGGGAGCTCTATGTGGAGTCTTTTGCTGCTTTCCAAAGTGGTTGAAGAAGTTTACACTCCCACCAACAATGCAGTAGGGTTCCCTTCTAGTAGCCAACTCTTATAGGTCCAAATCCTTGTCCTGAAGAAAGATGGTGTTGCCTGCTTCTTTTGTGTCCTGAGTTATCTGCTAGCTGTTATGGCAGAGTCTAAGTCAGTTTCTAATATGGCATTATTCTCTGGTGGCCGAGCGTTGGAGAGGCTGCCTTCCCTGAGCTGTTCTGTGGGAAGGAGTGGGATTACTCCCTTGGGTTTTCCGCCTGTCCTGATCTGTGCCAGTGGTCAGCAGGATGTGGAGTTCTGATCCTTCAGTCTGCGCTGGAGGTAGGTGAAGAATGCAGCCCTCCGTCTTCTGCTTTTTTCTTTGGACTTATCTGGCTGCTTTAATGGCAGCTGCTGCTAAGCGTGGCAGCCTCTTGTGTAGTCTTCTGGTGCAAACTGCCTGAATTTTTTTCTCACTAGGCAGAATCTCTGTACTATTATGGCTCACTTGATGTAATATTCCTGTAGTGAATTATTCCCTGAACTGCAATAGCTGGTTTCTTGGAGAGAGCTCACATATAGCCCAGCTATATCTCTGCCATATTCCTCCGGTCTCCTCATCTGGGTTTCTTTGTTGAGAAAATCGAGATTTTGTTTTTTAAGGTTAAACTTGTTCTCTTTAGAGTGGATCTCACTGTCCTTAAGAGGGTGGTTGTGGAAGCAGAAGGTCAGAATGATAGGAAGAAAGTACACAATGATCTCCTTGCGGACATTATCGCAACTCTTCTCAAGAACTCCCTGAAGTATCTGCAATTCTGCCACAGCATCCCCAAGTTCTTAAATATGTAATTGTTTGAAAGTTTTCATGGAAGATACTTTATTTGCCTGTGCAACCACCAAAAGGGACTGCTTTCTGTCATTCTATCTAAATTCAGTCCTAATGTTATTTCCTCCTTAAACATTTAGTTACTTATTGTAGCTATCTTATTTGGGGATGGATGACATATGAAAAGAGATCATAAAGCAATCACAATCAGTGCCATAAAGTGTATCTATCTCCTCCAAAGAAATTTTGTGTGTGTGTACACTGTTCCTGGAACTTGAACTCAGGACCTGAGTACTTCCCCTGTGCTCTTTTTTAAAGAAGGTTAGTGCTTTACCACCTTAGCCACAGCTCCACTTCTGTTTGCTTTTGCTTTTGCTTTTCCTTCTTTTCCTTTTTGGTGGTTAATTGGAGATGAGTCTCACAGACTTTGCTGCCCAGGCTGCCCCACAACTTTGATCCTGAAGATCACAGCCTTTGGAGTAGCTAGGATCACAGGCATAAGTCACCAATGCCTGGGTAGAAATGACTTTTTAATGCATAACTGTTTTATTTACAGTCTTCTTCATCAGGTTGTCTTATGTCAGAAAAAACTTTTCTCTACATCTATATTAATTTTGATTTTGTTTTTCACTTTTAATTAGAGATGTTATAGTAATACCATTGCTCCTGAAAATTACTTTGGCTAAGTTTACCCCCACTGTGTTGGGATGCATTGTTTTTCTTCTTCTGTTATTGCAGGTAGAAATTAAAGATCTATGTGGATTTCTGCCTATTATTAAAATCCTTCCCTGGTCAGATTTTACTTCTGCTCTGGGGTTGTTAAAAGTCAAATTCCTTATTCTTAACCTAGTCTTGTAGGTTTCTCGATGAATAAAAAAGGCAATATGGTTTCACTATTAAGAACATTTGCTCTGGAATTGAACAGACTGGATTTAAATTCCTTCTTTACAACTTAACATCTGTGTTATCTGGTCTGCTTATTTAACCTGTCCAAATTTTGGCTTATTCATCTGTAGGTGAGGATAGTTGTAGGACATTCTCCTTATGGTTAGTGTGAAAAATGAAAGAAGCTCTCTATGTAAAGCATTTGGCCTTGTGCATAATTAGGACCCAGTAAATACCAGTTCTACCACATCTCTGTCACAATGACTTCTCTATAAATATACTTGTTGTTACTTTACATGCTAATCTGTCCCTCCCATTCCTGAATAATAACTACCATTATCTTAATAATGATGAATCTGATTCAATCAAGTAACTTCGTTGGATCACATATCAGGCTATGATGTCTTTGGACTCAGCATCAACTTCTGAATGACTTAAAGTGAAGGTTTTTTTCTCCATGCTACCATTCTTATCCTGTGAAATTCACTGAAGCCTTTCATCTCTTCTTTCCTTTCCATCCTCCTATTGTCCTACAAAAAAAAACAAGTAAGGTTCAACTTTATCTTCTCCTTTTCAGTTTTCCCTAGTCCTTTACTAAGTCTTTAACTTTGTTCTTCACCATTTTTCTGAGGCTTTTTTTCTGATTTACAATAGTTATAATTCACCTTACCCTGGCTAAAACAAACTGAACTTGAATTCGGAGATGGTTCTCTCTAATGGAGAGTTTTAGTTAATTGCCTATTTTAAATTTCAGGATTTATAGCACTCTAAGCCATCTTATGTTCCCTACCTTTTGTACTCACTTATCTACCTTGGAACATCATTGGGAATAATCCCTCCTTCTCTTCATTTGAAGTGATCAATATTCAGCATCTGCTATAAATAATTCTCCTACCGTGGAGAGGAAATAAGGGATATGTACACATAGAAGTGGAGACTTCCTTAGTTTGAGACCAGAGAGTTTCCCATAAACTTGGTTAGCCATCATCCATTCACTTAACCAACTGATGATTAGCTTTTGATAGGCAAATTAGAAGAAAGTGTGCCTAAATCATAGGTATACTTAGAGAAACAGTGGAAGTAATAACATCGATAATGCAAAAGGATCTAGCAACAAACTGAGACAATCTCCAAGTCAAATGGCAACTAGCCAGCAATGAGTGACCTTGCTGCTTTAAAACTCCTCTTGCTATAGAGGGGCTGTAATGTTTTGCAAATTATATGCCTACAGTGGGTACAAAGGTAAATGGTACTGGTACTCAGGGGTGCCAAGATGAAAGCTAAATGAATTTAGTTGAATTAATAGCTGAAATCTACATAAATTTAATGAATTTATTCATTGTTTTAAGCTAAAACAATACCATTGTAGATGGTATACAACCAACATATTGCCTTATTGATAGATCATAAAAAATTTGGAGGTAAAGTTCAAGGGCCTGCTTGCTTCCAAAGTAACACCTAGGAGATGAGGAATGAAACTAGATGAAAACAGAAAATATAAAGTCTATGAATAGGCCAAAGCCATTGGATGATGGCCCTTGTCATGAATGTAGCAGGTGGTAGTAAGAACAATTTAACAAAACTATTGACAAGAAATGGTGGAGAAGAAGTAAATCACAAATAACTAGAGTGAATGTCAAAAAAAATCACCCATATATGTAGCTGATTCCCAAGAACATAGGACCATGATAGCATTTTCTTAACTGGAATCCCATAAAACACTTTCAGAGGCCCTAATTTTAAAAGTACAGTTTTACAAATGTTCTACAGTCTAATAAATCTTAGGATTCTAAGTTCTATATTAATGTTAAAAGTACCTTGTTCTTAAAGGTAAGGACCATCTCAGAGGTTGTAACTATGCTAATAAATAATGTGTTACTCTGCAGAAGAATACATATTCCTAAGTGATGTAATGATGTATTAACCTTTTCTAGAATTTACATTTTATGGACAAATGTCTGGGAGATATTGATTTATATCATGGTTGATTCTGGACCTATGAAACTAGCAAACAGGCCAAAGTAAGGAAAAGAATCTCTGGCCCATGAGATTTTCATAGTTACATAGATGTCAGAAATGTAATTTTACAGACTGGCCCATTCCCACTAGTGTTTCAAAGGCTGCAAAGAAAATGAGTTAAAGTAGAATTTAAACACTTGAAACAGAAGCCAGGGTCTAGTCAGATCCTAGATAGAATTTATGGAGAAGTCCCAATCCATGGAGAAAAGCATAAGCTAAAACAAGACTTTCATAAAAGACATGGAATATACAATAGGCTTTTATGTCAGGGGTAGAGAAAGTGATAGTACTCACCATCTATAAGGTCTATCTCAGTCCACATCTCTAGCCAGCAAATAGAAAATCTATCAGCACTTCTTCACACATTCTCTAACATTCTAAAAAGAAAGAAGGCAAAGAAATGGCGTATATGTTACTCTTATTTTTGAGTCAGGAAGTGGGGTATGTTTTCCTGTACATATATCCATAGAAATATTTTAATGTACTATGTAGATTTTTTTATTCTTTTGAATGTTTTCCCCCAATGTTATATCCCCTGTTGTCACTGAATTTTATTTTTGGTACCCTGGTATTGCATATACATTTATTTGAATTAATGAAGGGAAAGGGAACAACAGAATGGTGAGACAAAGGACAAGAGGGGAACCAATGCAACAGTGATATACGCAAGAAAATATGTTGGAAATGATCTGTACAACTTGGGTGGGTGGGGGAGGGAAAGTAGGAGAAAAATGAGGGAAGAGGTAACAAGTTTGACAAGAAATGTACTTATTACCTCATTTATGTAACTATAACCCCTCTATTCATCACCTTGACAATTTTAAAAAAAAAGAAAAAAAAGAAAACTGTGAAAAGTTGAAAAAAGCACAAGAATTAAAATTGGGAAAGAATTAACAGCTAAACTTCCTGTCATGTGTTGATTTGGTTATATTAGAAAATTCATATATGCACCTCTGAGCATATAGTTATTTGAAAGGCACTAGAAGTTACCATAATGTACAAAAAGATTTTACCCATTTTTGAGTTAGAAATTGGGAAGGAGACATGCTTTCTTCCACTCTCCAGCTGGAAAAAATGATCAAAGAAGTTATTGGTAGATTTTTTTTTCCAAATTTCAGGCCAACTTTTATTTCCAGTAATTATATGATATAAAACATTTATGATTTTAAAAATTAATAGAAAAATTAATTTACTTAAATCCTGATATAAGCCAATATGTGAACCCTTGTGAAAGTTTTTTTTTTTTATCTTCTGGAGCAGACGTGTAGCAAGACTACATCTTCTGGGCAAGACTATTGTATCACTTTATCTTTCTTTGTTATGATGGCTGTTTTAAGCACATTTAAAGAATACCTCGAGTTCTGATCATTTAAAATGTAAGACTTTGTCCTTTGCTTCTAGAGGTTAATTTTAATTAACTAAAAACGTCATAGCTTTGATAATGCATAGTCATGTAGCTAGTCACAGGAACTAACAGTTCTGTTGCTTAGAATGTCACATAGCTCTGTAGCTGCCTGTACACAATGTATTAATACACCCACTGCTTGGGCAGTTGACTATGTTACATCCTGCAAAATTATAATGTGTTCTAGACTTCACAGTTGAATTGATTTTCCGAGAAATTAATTAATTAATAAGTAACACATAAATCATTATGGCTCAGATAATATGCTAAGTGCTTTAACTGCCTTATGTCATTATCCTTTCTATAAACATCTTCATAACTCAGAGCCTGTTGTTATTGCATATGGAAAACAAAACATCAGAAAGATAAGATTTGTGTTCAAAATCACATACACAAGAATGCCAGGATTTGAGTCTAGGTAATGTTAAAATCAAATCCCAAACTCTTAACACCTAAATTATCCACTTGCACCAGTAATTCTCAATTATTTAACTGATAACTTCATATTCAAATTATGTTGATAAAATTGCTACTACTCAACAGAATTCCTTCTTTTACTAAAACCTAAAGTTTTCCCACAATTGAAAAAGACACTGGGCTTCACTCCTAAGTACATACTAACTTCATTAATTATACATATTTGTGAACTAAAGATGACAATAATCTTATAAACTGCACTAATGAAATGATTCTATATACAGAACCTTCATCAGCCAGTTCCATTAAGTTGCCAACTAAATAGATTTCTGTAAATCGCCTCAAACTTTTACTTTTGTTGTCCTCTCTCTCTCTTATTTAGGCCACTTGATCCTGTGCTTTACCCGAAGGCTTGAACAAGTCCAGACTTAGAGTTCCTCCCCTCCCCCTCATTCTCACTCATTGTGTTTCATAGGGCTTCTGCTCATATCCTCAGAATGTCTTCATGCTTCCCTACCAAAGCCCCAAGCAGAAGGCATATTTTTTCAACCAAACTCACTAAAAATTAAGACAATAACCCTTTGTATGTCTACATTCCTTCTCCCTTAGTTCTGCAAAGAACAGAAACCTTTGTGTATTCAAAGTTCAGATGTGATAGAATCTGCAATTGAGTTATCTGGCATTAACTATATTTTCTGTGATTTTTTCCCAAACCAATTTGATTCCAAGACTCACCCTTCAGTACATTCTGACTCCTGGTAGATGAGTGTGGTGGTATTTACTGCTTCATAAAATCTTAAGAAAGATATAACAAACTTGATGTCTCAAGGCAAGGAATTTACCAGGAGAATAAAATGGTCTCAGTTGATGAATTGAGGAAGTGAAAGGCACTTGTTTAGATGTTCTATGAACAGATATATAGCCTGACTTTTAGAGATTAATAAAACTATAGCCCTTCTCTCTGCTCAATTTGGTAAATAACTGAAATTTTCAGATTATATAATCCAGGAAATGTTCACAATAAACATTTCAACATCTCTCAAATTAACACATGTGCAGCCCTGAGTTTTAGTGTATTAAAGGATTCCTTTTAGCTGTAAACCTTTGCAGAACTTTCATAGTCATTTTTTTTATATTTCTTGTGACATTTGCAATTCCATCTTTAAATAACTTCATGATAAATGAGTAAGACTAAGAAGGGTAAAGTGAACTCAGCACCCTTGTGAAGTTTGACTTGTCTGTGCCTTTGAGAGAAGTTGGGCATCATTGAGATTTGTCTAAGTTGCAGCAAAAAACTGAGTTAAGAGTTAAGAGGAGAAGATTTACCAGGTTAAAAGGCCACTTATGTGACATTTTTTATCATTTTAGTGTTCAATATACTCATTTATATTCATATATCCCTCAACAGTCATCACATTGAATTCCACCTGTATCTTTCTTCCCTTTTAAATGACTTAATATCACTCTTGCTGGTAGCACCACTTACTTGGCTTTCAGAACAGGTCAAGATCAATAATCTGATTCCCAAAAGAATAGGTATTCAATAATTACTTGTTCAAAAGTTGATGTATCTTTACCATCTGTCTCAAATAACTTGATCTTACAGACTATTTGTCTCCTATAGATCACCAGTTTGGCTACTTTAATCTTATGCTTGCTGTAATTTGGGCTATCAGTCCAATTTTCCAACTATCAGTCCAAATTTCTAACTTTCTTTATGCCTACTCTTAGTCCTACACATGGAATGACACTGCTGAAGACTTCCTCAATACATAAAAAATAGAAGATCTGGCAGTCAATAAGCATAAAATTAACAATAACAACCTGACCCAGCACAGGACCCTGGATGTGGTACAGAGCAAGGTTTGAGGGGGCCTGTCAAGGCAAGAACTTGTTGAACTTATAGATCCAACCTTGCTGCTCTGTTGCTGCACTGTATCTTCCTGTGTTCAATTACATCACAACCATACATTTTGAATTTGAAAATTCAGTAAGTTTTAGAAACAAGTGATATGAATGTTATAAACATTCAGCAAATACTCATTTATGCATGCATGTGGATTAGAGAGCATGTTCTCTGCTTGAATTATACATTAATTATTTCTTTTTTTCTTTTTTTATTGTGAAAATACTGTACAGAGGGGTTACAATTACATGGGCAAGATATGAGTACATTTCTTATCAAGCATTGTAGCCTCCTCCTTTGTTTCCCCTTCCCATCCCTTCTCTTCCCCCCATCCCCCCTACAAAATCCTCCCTCCCCCCCCCCCCCCCACCAAAGTTGTAAAGTTCGTTTTCAACATACGACTTGTACATCTCATTGTTGCAATGGGTCCACCCGTATCCCTATTTAAACGATTTGTTTTTTCCCTTCCCCTCCACAAATTATAACAACATCAAATACAGTAAAAGCAGGGGTTATACCGTGGGGGAGGGACATACAAAGCAACAAAGAAATAATCTTATAAATGTGTTAGAAATAATCGCATGAAAGAAAAAAAACATTTGAATACATATCTTAGGGTTCGTTTCCCTAACATCAACTTATCTGACCTTTTCTGCTTGACTCAGACATATACTAGTTATTGCAAATAAGGAAAACCATGGGACCTATGTTTCTTTGGGCCTGGCTTACTTCACTTAATATAATTTTTTCCAAGTCTTTCCATATCCTAACAAATGGGGCAATGTCATTCTTTCTGATGGAGGCATAGAATTCCATTGTGTATATATACCACATTTTCTTGATCCATTCATCTACTGAGGGGCATCTGGGTTGGTTCCATATCTTAGCTATGGTAAATAATGTTGCAATACTAAAGCTACATTAATTATTTCTGACTTATCTTGAACCACCAACACCAACAATAAATGTTTTCTCAAGACAGTGCACTACAATGATACAAACAGAAAACACAAATATCCAGAGAGAATATTGTATGCATCAGGTGAATTAAATCATGACAAGCTTACTTTGAAGAATTAAATTAAAATGAAACAACCTAAAATCTGTGATCATTCTAGTTACTAATTCTAATTACTATCTTTCTCAAAAACTGTTACAATAAATATTTTCCATGCAGAAATGGATAATATTTTTAAATCTAAGGAAGCAAATTTTTATGAAGGTAAACTTATCAATAATAATTTCATTTCTTTTATTTATTTTCATTAACAATATATACCTATTATATATTAAATAATATGTAGTAGGTATATATTTTATTTTTCAATTAATAATATATAAATATATAATATATAAATATATAGAGAAATATAAATAATATAGAACTGTATGAGGCCACAAAATAATACTGAATATGAGAATAATAGTGAATCAGTGAATTGTCTAACTTATTTTTAAAATGTCTTCAAGAGTGAGAAAGGTAATTCTTCCTTTTCCCATAGTCTTTTAGCACTTCCCACATTACTTCCCACATTGGCTATTTCAGTCTTTTTCCCCAATATATTTATATGATATGGTTATATTGATGCATATTTCACAGCACAATCAGGAAAATAATCTTGCAATGTATGTCTGAGGTGAAATAACCAATGGGTTTGGTTTACTTTAAAATGTAATGTACTGTGAATTTTAAGAAGCTACAAGAAAGGATTCTACACAAAATGATAAGGGTTTGAAAAGATGAATAGGTTTAACCTGAACTATACATACACATATTACGTATGTATAGATATAGATATAGATGTATATAGATACATACATATACTATGTATATATATATATATATATACATATATACTATGCATATATAAATATGTATGTATATATAGATGAATAGTTTAGCCTGAACTATACAGACAGTACTATGTGTATATGTATTTATAGATTAAAATATATATAACATATACATCACATTGCCAGTAATAAATTCAATTCCTAATTATCAGAAATAAAATTTATTTTAAAATACAAGATGATGGAAAATCCTCAAAAATAATGATTCACTAAGAGCTAGTATCAGAAGTCTGACAAATACCCTGTTTCTAGAAATACAAATGTAGCTGGAGGCATGGTTCTGTGATAAAGTACCTGCTTAGAATTAAGAATAAATTTGTAACACATCAAGGTGTCCCAAAGACATCCCCACAAAACAAGTTTTCTTTCCTTTTACTTTTCCCCATTTAACTAAACACCTGTAGGAGTTATCCATGTGCTTAAACACAAAGTAAGTTCATTATGACCTGTTGTAGGGAGAGATATATAATGCACACCCATGCTCTATCAATCTCTCTATCAGAATTTAGTCCCTTAACTTACACTAAAAGTATTTTTAATTAACCACCAAAGTTTGTAGCCAATTATTACACCTTTTACCCTCGATTTTTGGCCTTTGGATGCAAATGAGGTAGTTGGGGATACAGACTTATTAATGTAGTTCCATTGACCACATTGATTATCTGATTTGTGCTCCTCAGGTACTACTGCTGTAAAGTGTTGATGTCTATGTTGGAATCTCTGGTCATAAAAGTAGTTGCTTATATATTTGTATTTTTAATTTCTTTAAAAACACTTTCCCAAGCACACAACAAATTCTTTTAATTTATTTTATTATTAACTTTAAGATTTGGTACAAAGGAATTGCCATTTAACAAAGTGGTTTATGTATACAATGTATTTTAATAACCACCTGTTCAAAGTGAGTGTTCACTGAGATGATTGAGCTAAATTTTTAGATATGTTTGTCTTTTTACCTGTTAGAACAGAACTCTTTTCTATAGACTAAATCATGACAGGATTTACATTGTCAGGATTCAAATGCTGTTTCACAGTACTTTGTGTCTGGAATATATAGACTCTGCAGTCCTGCCAGTGGTTTGTAAATGAGCAGGTTGAGAGAAGATGGTCCCTAACACTATTCCTCTCTGATTCACAGTAAAGATTATTTCTCTCAAGAACCAGCATGCCTTGTGCATATCCTAGACCAGAAGAGAACAAAAAGACTGGACACTGACCTGATTGCTCTTGTTTTGACTTCTTATCAAGTCTTTTAACACCTGCAAAGATCAGTTCTTACTTGCTAAAAGAGAAGAATGCATGTTTTGACTATTATTAATATTACACTAAGTATTTATATGCAAAAATGTATAAAAACTTAAGAGTGCTATGAAGTGAGCCAGGTGCTGGTGGCTCATACCTGTAATCCTAGTTACTCAGGAGGCTGAAATCTGAGGATCATGGTTCAAAGCCAGCTGGGGCATGAAAAGTCCCTGAGACTCATCTCCAATTAATCACAGAAAAAGCTGAAAGTGGTGATGTAGCTCAAGTAGCCTTTAGCAAAATGAGCTTAAGGACAGCACCCAGGCCCAGAGTTCAAAGCCCAGGACTGGTACAAAGTAAAACAAAAAGAGTGCTATGAAGTAGAAGGACACTACTTTGGTGATATAAAAGAGAACAAAGGATATTCAGTTATATTTTAATAGACGTCATGTGTAATTAGGTTTTTTTCTATAGAGAAATGTTTGGACAAGCATGACAAGGTCATAAAAGAAAATACTACATGAACTTAAAGTACTTAGTCTGTAATTAATTCAAAATTACTTAAGTAATAAAATATTCACCTACGAGTTCATTAATCGGTTAGTAAATGTCCTGTTTTAATTACACTTAATAGAGCTAATTAAAAGCCAAAGGAAGTATTTTAATATTTTTTTTCTCACATGAGCTTGCGTCTGATACAGTTTTAGTCCTGACAATGTTATTACCTAGGAAAGCAAAAAGATCTCAGAGGCCTTTGTACTCTCTTAATACTATACCCAGAACATTATCCAATTGTGTTCCACAGCAAATCTCACAAGTGCAGCTAATACCAGGAGAGCATAAAGGAGGGTGAAGTACGTTGAGGTAGAAGCACCCTATCTAACTTGGTTTCACCTAAAGTAGCTCTCGTACTTTAATTTGCATACCAGGCCTCTATGTGAAGGTGCACTGGATATAAGAACTGAACAGTTCCCAAAGATGGCTTGAATCACTGTGGTAAGGAAAGAAACTTAAATAAGCAATTATAGAATCCTCATCTCATCTCAAGCTTTGTGAACTTAGGAAAGTCTTTTGGTCTTCTGAAGCAAAGATTTCTGTACCTATAAAGACATAGAGATGCTTAATGTATTTAGTTGTGAAGTAAACATTTTTGGAAATTTAGGTTTTGGAGATTAATATTTTGACAAAGCACTAGGAAAAGTAAACAAACTCCAGCAGGAGCTAGTGTTCAGTGGAACATGAATCAAGCTTCACTCTCTCCCATGATCACTGAGTTTTCTGGCTAACTTCCTTAGCTGGTTAGATACCTACCTCCTCCCTCATTGCTCATATGCATCTTTTTTTGATCTTGCATGCCAATCAGACCTTTCCTAACTCAACCATTTTATCAGGGACTGAGTAACACCATACTCTCTCAGAGCACTAGCTAAAGCAAAGCTTTCATAGAAATAATCACAAATATTCTAATTATTAGATAAAACTGTAGATCTGCAGCACAACACCATGGTAAGTATCTAAGCGTACTTAAATTAATTCACAGATGAAGACTAAAAAAGCAAAATAGTTCTCCTGAGCTAATTGTGCACATACATAAAAGCACATATACATATATGTATATATATACAAATAACTATATACAATCATTAATTTTTCATACTATTTGCCTCATATTACTGCAGTAGTCATGGAGTTTAAGCTTAGTCTATTAAGATAACATTCATACGCTCTCTAAATTAAAGTAAATCTTCAAGCTGTTTTACTTGTTGAGAATTTGATATAGATATGTTTGTTTTGTCCATTTTTCCTTCTTTGTCCACTTTCATAGAGAAAATATGAAGTTGAAGAGCTAGGATGACTTTTGCTGCCCCACTATTGAACAGAAAAAATCAATGTGCCTCCAAAACCTGTCATGGCTGATTACCATCAGCTTTACTCAGGTGTAATGCAGGGGAAAGTGTTGTTTTGGGAATGTGAGAAAATTCATATGGGTATGTTTATTCTTTGATCCATCACTAATTTTCTGCTGCAAGAAATTAAAAGCTTATGATGTTGGCAGGAAATACAGTTGGATTAGCTTTACAAGAATCTGCTTTCTTACCTTAATCACCAGAAACATAAATTTATCAGAACCAGAGCAGCAGAGAGGAAATAGCTCTGTCAATAGGCTGCCAATTTGCATTGGAACCTACTAGGAACCTTAGAGCAGTCAGGTGGTGTCACTGATGGTCAAATGTAGATGCAATATGATTAGTGCTCAAAAAAAAGGAAAAAGAAGTTAAGGAGAATTTCAGAAATATTCACTCCAGGAACTCCAAAATAGTCTCCATGAGACACCAACTCTTTGAATGACCATTCTAGCCTCTGATGAAAGATAGGAAAGAATTGTGCAACTAGAGACATTTATACTCTAAGGAGACATGTCCTCATGTTCTTTAAAGATGGCAGTATGTGAAAACTGACAGAGTACCTTTGAAAGAAACTAATAAAAAAAATTACAATTATAGGTGAAGAACTATCATCTCCACTGAAGCAATGTTGTCTTGTGCCCAAGAAGATGCCCGGTGAGTAGTACTAGAGGATGGGGATTACCAAAACAGATCAGTGAAGTGCAAACACATTTTCTAATCAACCTCTTCCTCTGTCTTTGCCATCTTCACATTAGTGTCTTTAAGGCCCAGATCATATTTCTGAGCTCAAAATCTCAAGTAGTAGTTCAGTTATGTTGTGTGCAACCAGCCTTAGTCATCCTTCACTCCTCATTCATGTATTATTACCAATCACCTCCTGAATCTTCCTTTTCCTCTCCCACCCAAATCCCTGGTACCCATTGTCCACAATTTACAAACATTCAGAATAACTCTGGTCTCTTTGGATTCTAATGAAAGAAGTTAAGAGAAATATTTCTAGATAACTTTTAGAAAATTTAAAGATGGGACTTTTCCTTTAAGGAGGCTGGAATTCATTAAACAATCGGGACATTTTTTTTCAAGGTCAACCCCACAAGGATCTCTTAGCAGATAGTTAGGAATAAATCACTCCAAGACTATCTCAACCATCAAAGTCTAGGGGTGCCCTAGAAAGTTGTCAATTGCCTTTTTTTTTCAAATGTCTTGGATGACCATACATATATCTAGTCTCTTAAAAATCTATTTCTGCATTGCTGAAGGAATACAAATACCAAACTTCAAACATTACAAAGTTGTATTTCATTAAAGAATGAAGTTGGGATATTGATGGGTATTGTACTGAACTTGTAGATAGCCTTTGGCAGTATTGCCATTTTCTCAGTGTTAATCTTCCCAATCCAGGAGTATGGGAGGTTTTTTCACTTGCATAGATCTGCTTTAATTCCCTGCTTCAAATTTTTGAAGTATTCATTGTAGAGACCCTTAACTTCTTTGGTTAAGTTAATTCCTAGGTATTTTTTTTACACTATTACAAAAGGAGTCACTTTCTTGATTTCAGCCTCACCCTTCTCATTGATTCTTGAGGGTTCATTTTACACCCTACTACTTTGCCAAAGTTTCAGATCAGCTCAAGTAACTTGTAAGTGGAGTCTATGGTGTTCTTTAAATACACAATAATGTCATCTGCAAAGAAGTTTTATTTCTTCTTTCCTTATTTGGATCCCATTTATGCTTGCCTCCTACCTTAATGCTCTAACTAAGAATTCTAATATTATATTGAAGAAGAATAGAGAAAGCGGACATCCTTGTCTCATTTCTGATTTTAGAGCAAATGGTTTTAACTTTTCATCAATAAATATAATGCTGGTTGTAGGATTGTCATATATAGCCTCATTATATTGAGGAATGTTCTGTGTATTCCTAGTTTTTCCAGAACTTTTATCATAAAGGGGTGTTGGATCTTGTCAAATGCTTGTATTGCATCTATTGAGATGATCATGTGGTTCTTGTCCTTGCTCCTATTGATGTGTTGAATTACACTAATTGACTTGCATATTTTAAGCCAGCTTTGAATCCCCGGAATGAATCCTGTTTGATCATTGTGTATACTTTCATTTGATGAGTTGTTGAAGTCAATTGGCCAGAATTTTATTGAGAAATTTTACATCAATGTTCATCAAAGAATGGGTCTAAAGTTCTCTTTGTTTGATTAGTCCATCTGGTTTCAGGGATGAAGTTTATTCTGGCTTCATACAATGAGTTTGGTAGTAAATTTTCACCTGTGATTTCACTGAAGAGTTTGAGGACTATTGGAATTAGTTCTCCTTTGAAAACCTTATAAAATTCAGCTGTGAATCCATCTGGTCCTGAGCTCTTCTTGGAAGGGAGGTTTCTTAATGTAATATGGATCAATATCCCAACTTCATTCTTTAATGAAATAGAAGAACCAATCAAAAATTCACAGGGAACAATGAAAGACCCCTAATAGAAAAAAACAAAACAAAACAAAACAAAAAATCCTTATCAGGAAGAACACTGCTGGAAAAATATCAATACCAAACTTCAAACTCTACCGCAAAGCTGTAGTAATAAAAAAAATCTTGGCACTGAAACAAGAATAAGCCTAAGGAATGGTGGAATAGAACTGAAGCCCCAGTGAAATTAGGAAAGCAACCCCATTTGTAATAGCCCCACAAAAAATAAAATACCTAGGAATTAACTTAACCAAAGAAGTGAAGGACCTCTATGATGAAAACTTTAAAAACTTGAAAAAGGAAATCAAAACAGAACTTAGAAAATGGGAAAAACTCCCATGCTCCTGGATTGGAAAGATTAACATCGTGAAAATGGCAATACTTCCCAAGGCTATCTACAAATTCAATGTGATACCTATCAATATTCCAACCTCATTCCCCAAGGAAATAGAAGAGGCAATCCAAAAATTCATATGGAACAATAAAAGACCCCGAATAGCAAAAACACTCCTCAATGGAAAGAACACTGCCAATACCAAATTTCAAACTCTAATATAAAGTCATAGTAATCAACACAGCTTGGTACTGGCACAAGAACAGACCTCAGGACCAATGGAATAGAATTGAAAACCCAGAAATGAACCTACAGACCTATAGCCATCTAATCTTCCATAAGGGAGTTAAAACAATAGAATGGAAGAAAGACAGCCTCTTCAGTAAAAGGTGCTGGCAAAATTGGTTAACTACTTGTAGAAAACTAAAGCTAGATCCTTATATATCACCCTGCACAAGAATCAACTCCAAATGGATCAAAGACCTCGGAGTCAAAGCAGACACTCTGAAAACATTACAGGATGGAATAGGAGAAACCCTAGGTCTCCTTGGCTCAGGCCGAAATTTTCTGAATAGAGACCCAGAAACACAACAAATCAAAGAAAGGTTGGACAAATGGGATTGCATGAAGTTGCAGAGCTTCTGCATGGCAAAGGACATAGCTAGCAAGATCAATAGAAAGCCCATGGATTGTGAGAAGATCTTCACTAGCCATACAACAGACAAGGGTCTCATATCTAAATATACTTGGAACTCAAACAATTAAATCCCCCAAAAACAAATTCTCAAAGAAACAACTGCCCAATAAATAAGTGGGCTAATGACTTAAAGAGAACCTTCTCTGAAGAAGAAAGAAGGATGGCCAATAGACACATGAAGAAATGCTCAACCTCCCTAGCCATAAAAGAAATGCAAATCAAAACAATATTGAGATGCCACCTCACCCCAGTTAGAGTGGCAAAAATCAAGAACTCTAATAACAACAGATGCTGGAGGGGATGTGGACAGAAGGGAACCTTACTTCATTGCTGGTGGGAGTGTAAACTTGTTCAACCACTTTGGAAAGTAGTATGGAGGTTCCTCAAAAGACTCCACATAGAGTTCCCCTATGACCCAGCAGTCCCACTTCTGGGCATTTACCCAAATGTTTACAAACAAGACCACACTAAAGCTACCAGCACAACTATGTTTATTGCAGCATTATTTACCATAGCAAAGATCTGGAACCCCTCAGTAGATGAATAGATCAAGAAAATGTGGTATATATACACAATGGAATTGTATGCCTCCATCAGAAAGAATGACATTGCCCCATTTGTTAGGAAATGGAAAGACTTGGAAAAAATTATATTAAGTGAAGTAAGCCAAGCCGAAAGAAACATAGGTCCCATGATTTCCCTTATTTGCAATATTTAGTATATGTACGAGTCAAACAGAAAAGGTCAGATAAGGTGATGTTAGGAAAATGAACCCTTAGATATGTATTTTAATGTTTTTTTTTCTTTCATGCATTTGTTTCTAACGCAATGATAAGATTATTTCTTTGTTGCTTTGTATGTCCCTCCCCCACAGTATAACCACTCTTTTCACTGTATTTGATGTCAGTATAATTTGTGGAGGGGAAGGGGAAAAACAAGTCGTTTAAACAAGGATACACGTGGACCTGTTGCAACAATGAGAAGTACAAGTTGTCATGTCGAAAACAAACTTTACAATTTGGGGGGGGGGGGAGGATTGGGTGAGAGGGGGGAGGGAGGATGGGAAGGGATGGGAAGAGTAAACAAAGGAGGAGGCTACAATGCTTGATAAGAAATGTACTCATTATCTTGCCCATGTAATTGTAACCCCTCTGTACAGTATTTTCACAATAAAAAAAATTAAAATTTAAAAAAAAGAACTGAAGCCCCTAAAGTGAACTTACAGATTTCTGGCCACATAATCTTTGATAAGGGAGCAAAAATCAGGAGATGGAAGAAAGAAAGCCTCTTCAACAAATGGTGCTGGCAGAATTGGTGAAACAAGTGTAGAAATCTGAAGTTAGATCCTTATATATCACTCTGCACCAGCATCAACTCCAAGTGGATCAAAGACCTCAAAGTAAGAGCAAATACCTTGAAAATATTATAGGAATGAATAGGGCAAACACTAGGGCAAATCTGTGTTTCTTGGCACAGGTCAAGACTTCCTTAATAAAGACCCAGAATCACAATATGTCAAAGAAAGTTGGACAAATGGGAGTGCATTGAATTGCACATCTTCTGCACAGCAAAAGACATAGCTATCAAGATCAATAGAAAGCTCACAGATTGGGAGAAAATCTTCACTAGTTAAACAACATACGAGGGCCTCATATCTAAAATGTATTTAGAGCTCAAAAAATTAAATGTCCCAAAACAAACCAGAAAGAAACAACCACCCCATTAACCAGTGTGCTAAAGATTTAAAGAGAGAATTCTCTGAAGAGGAAATCAGAATGGCCAACAGGCACATGAAGAAATGCTTCACCTCTCTGGCCATAAAAGGAATGTAAATCAAAGCAACATTTAGATTTCACCTTACCCCAGTTAGAATTGCCATTATCAAAAAATCTAACAATAACAGGTGCTGACAGGGATGTGGCCAAAGGGAACACTACTGCACTGTTGGTGGAACTGCAATCTTGTTCAGTCACTCTGAAAAACAGAATGGAGGTTCTTCAAATGACTAAACATATAGCTTCCCTATGACCCAGCAATCCCACTTTGGGGCATTTACCCAAATGACTACATTCAAGGACATACTAAAATACCAGTACGACCATGTTTATTGCAGCATTATTTACTATTGCTAAGTTATGGAACCAACTCAGATGCCCTTCAGTAGATGAATGGATCAAGAAAATTTGGTATATATACACAAAGGAATTCTATGCTTCATCAGAAAGAATGACATTGCCCCATTCGTAAGGAAATGGAAATACCTGGAAAAAAATTATATTAAGTGAAGCTTGCCAGGCACAAAGAATGGTTTCCCTCATCTGTAATAATTAGAATGTCTATGATATTAAGAGATGTCAATAGTCCAAATGCTAAGTTCATAGGACCATATATAATGAAGTATATCAACATGAACTCCAAAAATTAGAAACAAGAGATTCTTATGTCTTGTATGCAGTTATTTCTTTGTTTTCTGTTTGAGTTTTCTGTACCTTTTGTCTTGTATCTAAGTTTATCTGATCCGTGGAAGGGAAAGGGAATCACAGAAACACAAGGACAAAGAATGAACTAATGCAACATTGATTCTCGCTTGACACTATGTTGGAAATGAACTTTACAACTTAGGGGGAAGTGTGTAGGGAGAGGTAAGCAGGAGAAAATGAGTGATGAGGAAACAGCATATATATATATATATATATATGGAAACTGTATATTTTTAAATGTACATAATACCTTTCATATGTAACTGTAATCTCCCTGCTTATCACCTTTTCAATAAAGATAAAAAATAAATAAAGTACATTTGAAGATGATACTTCAGAAAAAAAATTAAGCTGTAGTTATAAAAACAACTTGGTACCAGCACATGAACAGGACCAAGAACCAATGGAATAGAATTGAAAACCCAGAAATGAGCCTGCAGACCTATAGCCACCTAATAAAAAAATTGAATGGAAGAAAGACACTATCTTCAGTAAATGGTGCTGGAAAAATTGGTTAAACATCTGTAGAAAACTAAAGTTAAATCCTTAAATACCACCCTGCACCAGAACCAACTCTAAATGGATCAAAGACCTCTAAGTAAAAGCAGACACCCTGAAAATATTACAGGAAAGGATGGGGGATACACTAGTGCTCCTGGACACAAGTCAAAACTTCCCAAAGAAAGACTCAGAAACAAAACAAATCAAAGAAAGTTTGGATAAATGGGATTGCATGAAACTGCAGAGCTTCTGCATAATGAAAGACATAGCTAGCAAGATCAAGAGAAAGCCCACAGACTGGGAGAAGATCTTCACTAGCTATACAACAGAAAAGGGCCTCATATTACATATATGGGAAGGGGAAACAAAGGAAGAGGCAACAATGCTTGATAAGAAATGTACTCATTACCTTGCCCATGTAATTGTAACCCCACTGTATGGTATTTTCATGATAAATTTTTTTAAATATATTTATAGTTCAAAAAATTAAACCCCAATAACAAATCCTCAAGGAAACAACCACTAACAAGTAGGCTAAAAAGTCGAAAAGTAGGTTCTCTGGAGAGGTAATAAGAATAGCTAATAGACACGTGAAGAAATGTTCAACATCTTTGGCCATAAAAGAAATGCCAATCAAAACTACATTGACATTCCACCTAACCCCAGTTAGAATGCCTGGCAGGGATGTGGCCACTGTTGGTGGGAATGTAAACTTTTTGTTCAACCACTCTGGAAAGCAGCATGAAAGTGCCTCAAAAGATTAAATATAGAGCTCCCCTATGATCCAGCAATCCCTCTCTCACGCATTGACCCAAATGATCACAAACCAGGCCACACTAAAGCTACCAGCACAACTATATTCATTGCAGCATTATTTATCATAGCTAAGATACAGATCCAACCCAAATGCACCTCAGAAGATGAATGGATCAAGAAAATTTGGTATATATACACAATGGAATTCTATGCTTCCATCAGAAAGAATTGCACCACCCCATTCATAAGGAAATAGAAAGATTTGGGGAAAAAAATCTTATTAAGTGAAGACCCAAAGATAGGCTCCACAGTTTCCCTCATTTGCAACTATTAGTATATGTCTAGGATAGTCCTAGCAGAGGATCACAATAGCTCAACTGCTATGTACATGTTAAGTTTTTAAGAGGTTGCTGAGTAAGAACCATACCACACACGTGGTATTCAAGTAAGGGGGAGGTTTATTCATCATTCTGGCTGGCACCAGGCCTTGTTGGCCCTCCACGGGAAAGGTGGGAAAAGGCCTGAGAAATACCTGGGAAAAAGAGCATCTGGGCCTGGGCTCGGCCTTATCTAGGGAGGGATGGGGAAAGTGTGGCCACATGGAATCCAGATGTGGCCTCAGCGGATGCAGATGTGACCTCTTTCAGGTGTGCTACTTGCCTAGGTAACACAAGTACTGGGTGGAGACTTTGTGGGAGGAGGGTAGAGTCTGCTCACCATCCAGGAGCTGACCTTACACATATAAAATAATGTTAATTGAAATAAACTCCAAGATATGGAAACAAGAGATTTTTTTCTTTGTTGTTGTTTTTAATGTACTAGGTGAAGCAATTTCTTTTTTGTTTCTTTTTTTCCCTTTGGTTTATCCCCTGTTGTCACTTTTTTAAAAATTTTATTACCCTGTGTCTTGTATACACATTTATCTGACTTGGGTAAGGGAAGAGGAATAATAAAATGGTGAGACAAAGTACAAAGGGTAAAACAATGCAACGGCGATACTCACAAGACACTATATTGGAAATGAACTTTACAACTTGTGGGGTGGGAGTCAGTTGGGAGGGAAAGTTGGAGAAAAACTAGGGAGAAGGTAAGAATGCTCCACAAAAACTGTGTACTCAATATCTTACTTATATAATTTTACCCTTCTGTACATTACCTTACAATAAAATAAAATTTTAAAACTATCTTTGACTTTGGCCTCGAGTACTCCCAAAGTTCCCAAATTCCCTGCATAAAATTCCTTCTTAAAGTTTGTTTCAGCTGCCACCACTTCAGTCTCTAAATTACCAGTTAAAAGTAGGAAAAACTGAGAACATGTTCATCATAGAACTTCCCAAAGTTCTGAATTGCATTTTCTACTTATGATGAGAGATACTGCCAGTAAAATCCTCAAATGCACTTCCTGCTTTTATAAAAATTGATAAGATTTATAAAACTCTATACCTACTTTTGAAAAATATCTCAGCAAAGGCTACATATTAGAGTCATATGTATGAACTTACAAACACTCTTATTTATTTATTTTTTTAATTTAATTTTATTTTTTGTGAACATACTGTACAGAGGGGTTACAATTACATGGGCAGGATAATGTGTACATTTCTTATCAAGCATTGCAGCCTCCTCCTTTGTTTACCCTTCACATCCCTTCCCAGCCTCCCCCCCCCCACTGCACCCAACCCTCCCCCCCCACCAACATTGTAAAGCTTGTTTTTGACATGACAACTTGTACTTCTCATTGTTGAAACAGGTCCACCTGTATCCCTAAACGACTTGTTTTTCCCCATCTCCTCCACAAGTTATACTGACATCAAATATAGTGAAAGCAGGGGTTATACTGTGGAGGAGGGACATACAAAGCAACAAAGAGATAATCTTATAAATGCATTAGAAACAAATGCATGAAAGAAAAAAACATTAAAATACATATCTAAGGGTTCATTTTCCTAACATCACATTATCTGACCTTTTCCGCTTGATTCATACATATACTAAATATTGCAAATAAGGGAAACCATGGGACCTATGTTTCTTTGGGCCTGGCTTACTTCACTTAATATAATTTTTTCCAAAGGACATAGCTAGCAAGATCGATAGAAAGCCCACGGATTGGGAGAAGATCTTCACTAGTCATACAACAGACAAGGGTCTCATATCTAAAACATACTTGGAACTCAAAAAATTAAATCCCCCAACAACAAATCCTCAAAGAAACAATTGCCCAATAAATAAGTGGACTAAAGACTTAAAGAGAAACTTCTCTGAAGAAGAAAGAAGGATAGCCAATAGACACATGAAGAAATGCTCAACATCCCTAGCCATAAAAGAAATGCAAATCAAAACAACATTGAGATACCACCTCACTCCAGTTAGAATGGCAAAAAGCAAGAACTCTAACAACAACAGATGCTGGAGGGGATGTGGACAGAAGGGAACCTTACTGCATTGTTGGTGGGAATGTAAACTTGTTCAACTACTTTGGAAAGCAGTATGGAGGTTCCTCAAAAGACTTCACATCGAGCTCCCCTATGACCCAGCAATCCCACTTTTGGGCATTTACCCAAATGTTTACAAACAAGACCACTCTAAAGCTACCAGCACAACTATGTTTATTGCAGCATTATTTACCATAGCTAAGATCTGGAACCAACCCAGGTGCCCCTCAGTAGATGAATGGATCAAGAAAATGTGGTATATATACACAATGGAATTCTATGCCTCCATCAGAAAGAATGACATTGCCCCATTTGTTAGGAAATTCAAACACTCTTATTTAATTGCCTATAGTTGAAATCTGGACAGCCAGACATAGTTTGTGAAATTCTTTGTGACTCAGCTGTATAGTGAGACTGAGGAATTGTTTAAAGTAGTGATGTTCAGTGTCAGCATCTACTAAATAAGAGATTCACGAGCTGAAGCCAACAACAATGTTTATATATATATATATATATATATATATATTATTGTAAAGTGGTTTTTAAAAAAATATTTTATTGTAAAGATACTGTACAGAGCGATTATATTTATATGAGTAAGGTAATGAGTACATTTCTTGTCCAGCATTGTTACCCCCTGCTTTGTTTTTCTCCTACTATCCCTTCCCTCCCACACATCTTCCACTTCCCCCCCCCACCAGAAGCTGTAAAGTTCATTTCCAACATAATGTCTTGTGAGTCTCATTGTTGCAATGAGTCATCCTGTGTCCTTGTTTCAGCATTTTGTTACTCCCCTTCCCCTCCCCCAATTAGATAAATGTATATACAACATGCAGGTTACCAAAATCAAATACAGTGACAACAGAGGATATACCATAGGAGGAAGACAATACAAAAGAAAGAAAAAAAATCACATAGTACATTAAAAACTACAACAACAAAGAAAGACTTCTTGTGTCCATATCTTGGGGTTCATTTCACTTAGCATCATCTTATATGGTCATATGTACATAGCTTTTGACCTTTTCTGCTCATCTGATAAGATTATCCTAAATGTATACTAATTATTGCATATAAGGGAAATCATGGGGCCTATATTTCTTTCAGTCTGATTTATTTCACTTAATATGATTTTTTCCTAGTCTTTCCATTTCCTTATGAATGAGGCAGTGTCAGTCTTTCTGATGGAAGCATAGAATTCATATATATGATGGAAGCATAGAATTCATATATATATCACATTTTCTTGAGTCATTCATTTACTGAGGGGCATCTGGGTTGGTTTCATATCTTAGTTATGATGAATAATGCTTTAATAAACATAGTTTTGCTGGTAGCTTTAGTGTGGCCTTGTTTGTGATCATTTGGGTAAATGCCCAGAAGTTGGATTGTTGGGTCATAGGAGAACTCTATGTGTAATCTTTTGAGGAACCTCTGATTTCTGGAATGTTTGAACATGTTTACACTACCACCAACAGTGCAGTAGGGTTCCCTTTTGGCCACATCCTCTCTAACATAGGCTGTTACTACATTTCTTGATTATAGCCATTCTAACTGGAGTGAGGTGGAATCTCAGTGTTTTTTGATTTGCATTTCTTTTATGACCAGAGAAGTTAAGTATTTCTTCATGTTTCTATTGGCCATTCATCTTTCCTCTTCAGAGAAGTCTCTCTTTAAGCCTTTAGCCCAGGGGTGGATATTTCTTTGAGGATTTTTTTGGGGAGCAGAGATTTAATTTTTTGAGTTCTAAATGTATTTTAGATATGAGACCCTTGTCTGTTGTATGGCTAGTGAATCTTCTCCCAATCCATGGGCTACCTATTGATCTTGCTAGCCATGTCCTTTGCCATGCAGAAGCTCTTCAGTTTCATGCATTCCCATTTGTCCAACCTTTCTTTGATTTGGTGTGTTTCTGGGTCTTTATTAAGAACATTTCTGCCTGTGCCAAGGAGTCCTAGAGCTTCTCCTATTCCTTCCTGTAATGTTTTCAAGATGTCTGCTTTTACTTAGAGATCTTTGATCCATTCGGAGTTGATTCTGGTGTAGGGTGATATATAAGGTTCTAACTTTAGTTTTCTACAGGTGCTTAACCAATTTTGCCAGCACTGTTTACTTAAGAGCCTGTCTTTCTTTCAGTCTATTGGTTTGGCTCCCTTATTGAAGATTAGGTGGCTATTGGTCTGTGAGTTCATTTCGGGGTCCTCAGTTCTCTTCCACTGGTCCTCAGTTCTGTTCTTGTACCAGTACCAAGCTGTTTTGATTACTATAGCTTTGTATTAGAGTTTGAACAGATACAACCTAGTTCAAGAACAAACAACTAGGGATCAATGGACTAAGAAAATCCAAGGAGGGCTGAGAAGGTGGCTTAGTGATAGAGTGATTGCCTTGCATGTATGAGGAACTTTCTCCTGGGTGGAGCTGTACCCTGCTGGTCAGGTTCCTGTTCAAAAATGGCTCCCAGTGTCTGCTTCTAAGGCCTGAGTTATATGCCAGCTGCCCTAGGCCAGTGTTTGCCAGTATCAAAGATGGAGGTCTTCTCCAGAGGTGGAGGGAGGGGCTACCTTCCATATGCTGCTCTGTGAGACATAGTGGGAATGTCTTGTTGGGTACTCATGCTTGTGCCTTGTTTTTTAGGCTGTCGATGGTCTGTGTCCATCTTTGGTAAGCAGGATGAAGATTTCCACTCCTTGTCAGCTTGCACTTGT
This sequence comes from Dipodomys spectabilis, assembly GCF_019054845.1. NCBI lineage: Eukaryota > Metazoa > Chordata > Mammalia > Rodentia > Heteromyidae > Dipodomys > Dipodomys spectabilis. The sequence goes on from NW_024870814.1 coordinate 5,238,695, forward strand.
GGTGAGTAGAAGCCGATCTCACTCCAACTCTGGCACTTTTGTCCCAGGTTCTATCTTTGATATGGCCGGAGCAGCAGCCACTGGCATTTGTTCAAATCTGTCTCCTTAAACAAGCTGCCTGAATGTTTCCTCTCTGGCCAAACTCTCTGTAGTATGACGGCACACTTGGTGTGACTCTCTAGCCTTGGGTTTTTCACTGGAACACCAAAACTGGTTTCTTCACAAGAGCCAGTTAACTTCCAGCTACTCCTCCACCATCTTCCTTGAGCTCTCAACAAGTGTGTTTTTAAAAGCCCTTGAGGGAACTCTGATGTTTGCTTAAGATTAAGAACCAGCAGCCAGGTGCCAGTGACTCACATCTATAATCTGAGCTATTCAGGAGGCTGAGAACTAAAGATCATGGATTAAAGCCAACCTGGGAAGGAAAATTTGTGAGACTCTTATCTACAATTGACCATTAAAAAGCCAGAAGCATGGGGCTGGGAAGGTGGCTTAGTGGTAGAGTGCTTGCCTAGCATGCATGAAGCCCTGGGTTCAATTCCTCAGTACCACATACTCGAAAAAGCCAGCAGTGGCACTTTGGCCCAAGTGGTAGAGGGCTAGCCTTGAGCAAAAAGAAGCTCAGGGACAGTGCCCAGGTCCTGAGTTCAAGCCCCGGGACCGGAATATTTTAAAAATATTTTTTTAATATATAAAAAAAATTAAAAGCCAGAAGTTGAGCTGTAGCTCAACTGGTAGATTGGTAGCCTTGATCAAAAAAGCTCAAAGATAGCACCCAGGCCCTGAGTTCAAGCCCCAGCACTGAAACAATAAATAAATAAATAAATGTCAGTATTCTATAGCATAATGATAAATTCTATAGCCATCAATTCTCAAATAATGCCTAAATAAGAAGTATCAGTATTAGCTGGGAACTTTTTAAAATGCAACTTCTGGTTTTTACCCTAATGGTTTTCTTTCTCGTCAGTGAAGAGCAAAGAGAAAGCTGTCCCCAGAAAAAATAACAAGTAATGGAATCACAATTGGTACCTGAATCTATGACCCTTTGATGGAGTACTCCTTTGCCACAGCAGAAAACACTCAGGATCTATAGATACAGAAGACAACTGCTTCATCCTACTTTGTACAGCCAGTTATTCTTGTCTTTATATAAGTAAATTTATAAAATGCAGATAATTTGGAAGAACTTGCTAATAATAATAGTACATATGTATTGATTACTAAGAAACATGCACTATGATTCTATATCTAATTTTACATAGATTAAAAACTGAGGGTTAAATGGCTTAATGCAAATTCCCCAGGAAGTAGAGAAATCTGGTTTAAAACCAAAGAGTTTAACCTCAGAGTCACTCACTTCTCCCTTTGATTAAGTAGCAGAGCAAAAGGTATGGAGATTTTTTTGTGGGGGGTCCGCTCATGGGGCCTGAACACTGGGCCTGGGTGCTGTCCCTCAGCTCTTCAGCTCAAGGCTAGTGCTCTACCACTTGAGCCACGGCACTGCTTCCGGCTTTTTTCTTTTTGCTTATGTGGTGCTGAGGAATCGAACCCATGGCCTCATGCATGCAAGGCAAGCTCTCTACCACTGAGCCACCTTCCCAACCCCTGGAGATATTTTTTCATTGTCACAAGTCCAGAAAAAGTGCTGCTGGCATCTAAAGATATAGTCATTCAGAAATAACCACTGACTTATAAGACTATATGAGCACTATAGTGCTGAAGGAAAAGAAACCTGTCCTACATTCCTCTATCTCTCAAGTGGAGGGGAGGTCTTAAGAAGAGATTTAATTTAATCAGCACTAGTTAATTGTTCACATTTCTTTTCCTTCAATTAGATGATTCTTGAATTTCCTAAAGACAAGAATGTCTTGTGGCCTCAGACAGGTCTAGTGTCTCTTCAGGAGCTGAAAATACCACAGTTGAATGAGTCAAAGTTCACCCTTGTCTGGAAATATGAAACAACTCTATGGGAATAAGTGTTGTGTCTACAAGTGTCTTAATGAATCTAGAGTTCAGCAAGCAGAGACCCTGGGTAATTAAGCATGTAGTCTACTAAGTTGTTACTATATCAGGATTTTTATCAGGCCTTATCGTTGTAATTAGGGAAACTATATTAACCTGCAAACCCACTCCTGGGTGTAATAGGAATGCTTAGCTGAGTTAATTAAAATGCTATCAGGCTCTTGTGCTATAAAATTCCACTTATAGGTCTGGGTCCATGAAGGAGAGGTTTCGCAGAGCATAATGAAATGAAGAAGATCTATCTCTGCATGAGAGATTAGCTTCTACTTAATAAATCTGACCAGTGGAGGTGGCCATTCCAGATAAATGAAGGGGAAAGTCCATGAGAGAATGTAACAAAGAACAAAGAAAGGTTCCCTCCCCCCGCCCAGTTGATTGAATACTTTTTCTGAAGCATAGGTACACGTATTTTTACCTTATTTGTCATGATTGACGTATATGCCTTGAATTCTAAAAACCCCAGAAGTATCTTGCAATATCTTCAGTCCTTGATGACACCATCTCAGATTAACTTAATGTCTGCTAAATGTATGCACAAAAATTTCCATGAAAAAAATCTCTTTCATTCATATCTACTAGTTTCTCCTTTATAGCTACCTTTGTGCTTTTCATTCTTTTTGAGGCAGGAGAGGGAGAATGAGGAAAAGGAAAGAAAAGGAAACTGAAGTAAAGAGACAGAAACAGAGAGAGTGAAGAGGCATAGCCAGAAGTTTGCAATATCAAAAAGATAAAAATAACTTGAGGAATGTATATATTTATCAATATAATTATATTACAATTAATGTAAGTTCTGTAAAAGGCTAAGGTATCATGAGTATCTGATTTTATATGTGGAATATTTTCCTATGATTCAAAAAAGTAACTATAATAAAATCTCAAAAGATTTCTGTTCTGGAGATATTGATTAAGAGACTAAATGAGAGCTCATCTCTCTTGTGTTTATCTGTTGCATGTATTGATGATCTATAATGTATTACATTGAAAACTGGGATTCACCATCAACAGAAAAAAAGCTTCTGAAATGATTGTCTTAATTGGTTCTTCTAACTTTATCAGAGAAGAAACTGAAGCTCATGAAAAAAAAGTATCTCTACACATTCACAACACTAAAAAGTGTTGAGGAAATTAAGTGAGAAGAAAAAAAAAACATGAGAAGAACTTAAGATCTTTGGGCAGAGTCAAGTCTTCAATGCTCTAGGAGTGGTTGGAGTGATAGAATGGAGCAGAAGGATAAAGGGTAGAAAGGAGAAACAAGGAAGCAATCTACTGCAGAACATTAATTTATACACGCGCTAACGAGGACAGCATAGATCATGTTTCATCATGCTAGGTTAAAGCATGTGAATCTAGAAGCTACTTCTTATTGTAAAAGCAAAGTACACATACCAGGCTGGGAAATTCACTAAGCCACCATTGTCAATTCCTTAGCCTTTCATTTACCTAGAAGTGTAAAGCAGACCCTGGGGTTTGTCACTCCAAGAGATACAGTACAAAAAAGAGGGTGTTTTATGGGGACAGTCAGCACCTCTGAGTGGTGGCACAAGGGTCCTGGATATGGAGGAGGATCAGAGGAGGGAAATAAACTGTTCTCGTGACGTTGCCATGGTTTGGCAGAATCCTACCTTGATTGCAATGGCTCTTGCAGAAGCCCTGACAGCTTTCTTGTGAAAAGCTCCAGCCTCACAAAACAGGACCCTTGCTTTTGAGTTGTAGCATTATTTGTTCATATACTTGTGACTATGGACAATTCCTTTGCTCTTCTGAGTCACTGTGTATTACAACCTACCATGTCTACCTCATGGGATAGGTAAGAAGAGTCAGCAAAATATTCTATGGAAAAACTTGATACATGGCAAATGGCATGACTGTTGCCACATATTACTCACTAAATATTATTAAAGGTTTAGCAGAAGGAGATGTAGTATATTTTGCATCTTTTGTGGTTAAGGCACTGGTCTGATGTTTAGTTAGTACCCAATTTCTTTTTTATTTTTTTGTGCCAGTTGTAGGGCTTGAACTCAGGACCTGGACATTGCCCTGAGCTTTTTGTTCAAAACTAGTGCTCTGCTATTTGAACTACAGCTCTGCTCTGGCTTTCTTTCTTTCTTTCTTTTCTTTCTTTCTTTCTTTCTTCCTTTCTTGCTTGCCTTGCCAAGACTAGTTTGAACTGTGATCCTCAGATCCCAGCTTCTTGAATATCCAAGATCACAGGCAGGCATGAGTCACCAGTGCCCAGCTAGTGCCCAATTCCTTAAAGGGCCAGGGATTCACAAAGGTGCTCACTGACCCAGTTGCTCACTGATCTTTTGTTATCTATGCTTGAAATGTTCACTAAGAGCAGAGACTCCTTTACAATGAATGTAATCGTGTCAGGAAAGCAACCAATGCTGCACAGTTCTGCTTCCCTCTATAGCAAGAACATCATGCCTGTTGTAGGAATTCCAGGGACATTTAATGCTCAATTTGATATTTGGATTTTACTTTTTTTATCCTTTTTATTTCAGTGATATCAGATAGGTTCTGATGATATGTCTGATGTGTCAAAATGATGATTCATTATGTGTAACTGAGGTATTCTGGCATCAGTTTTCAGGGGAAATAAAAACACAAACAATCACAGGTATTGTCTTCTCAGCCAACATGGTGTGATATAAAACAAAGAACTTCACCCATGGAAGAGATGTCCCACTGGTGAAGCATGATCTTTTCTGCTATCCACATAGAAACTCTGTGAAGGGCTTCTAAAAACGTTAGATATGCTGCTTTCAGGCCACAGCCTTTGACCTCTCTAATTTTCTAAAGGAGCTATAGAGAACAAAGTAGTGATTTCTTTCCCTCTTTTTGAAATATGTAAGAGTAGTCATCATGGTTACATAAATTCTGAATGCACCTCTCAGTGCCATTTCTGATTATTGAACTGGTTTGCTACATTTTCATTTTACAAGAATAGGTAGAGAGAAATCATATTGTTAATATTTTATATTGATTATGTAGCCATTATATAAGGGAGAATGCCCTTTTAATATGTCCTCAATGTTACAGAGAAAGTGATAGAATCAAATATATGTATTAATTATTCTCTCTGTCAGGTATTATACCAAATATTTTAGAGGTATTACCATACAGAATCCTCATATCAACTCCATAGTATAGGCATTGAATTTTTGCATCCTGGACCAGAAGTGAACTAATGAATGTTAAGACATGAAGAGGAAAGTGGTTTCTTGGTCTAGTAATGCTACTATCCCCATCCCAGTTCTCTTTTCTTTTGATGTTGAGGCTATGGGTCACCATACTGAATGCCTTTACAAGATATGTATGGCATCACTTTTATCCAAGATCATGACTTGATCTTGAGAAATGGTTCCTATCCACAATTTTAGTTTAAGTCATGGGTCTCACTTGCTCCAGAAGCTTGCTTGCACTTTTAAACTTATAATGGAAATTTAACATCCAAAGGCTTAATCATGGGCTGAGAAGGTGGTTCAGTGGTAGAGTGCTTGCCTTGCATCCATGAGGCTCTGGGTTCAATTCCTCAGCACCACATAAGCAAAAAAAGCCAGAAGTGGTGCTTTGGCTCAAGTGGTAGAGCACTAACCTTGAGCTGAAGAGCTGAGGGCCAGCGCCCAGGCCCACAGTTCAGGCACCACGACTGACAAAAAAAAAAGGCTCAATCATAAATCAGATAAGAGAGTAGCTGTTAAAACATGATGGAAATGATGGTAGTATCTGGGAAATCTGAAATGAACCAAGACTCTGTAGAATGTAGTAATAATCTGATAATGTAGCCTATACCCTGTCCGTCTTACAACATAGAAGCTAAAAACCACAAAAAAAGCAAATTTTACTTGGATAAGTGTGAGAAAACAGAACTGAGATTGGAATTCCACTATCCTGGAAAACTAGTACCTTTTTCACTAAAGGACAAAAATGAGTAAAGAAAATGCAGACAAATGGAGTAAAAGGGTTCCAGGACATAAATATAGTTTAAGGAAAACTGAAAAAAAGAATGAATTTGAAGACATAAATAGTTCTTTTTTTTTTTTTTTTTTAAATTTTATTTTATTTGAGAACATATTGTACAGAGGGGTTATAATTACATGGTCAGGATAATGCATACATTTCTTACCAAGCATTGCAGCCTCCTCCTTTGTTTACCCTTCACCTCCCTTCCCAGCCTCCCCCCTCCCCCCCACCCAATCATACCCCCCCCTCCCCCCCCTCCGACATTGTTACAAGACATAAATAGTTCTGAGTAGCCTTCATTGTTACACAAAATTGGAGAAGAGAAATAATTTAAAAATAAACATTTGATTTGGCCATAAACAAGTCACTGGAAACTGGACACCAGTGGTTGACTGTAATCCTAGCTACAAACTTTACAACTTTGGTGGGTGGGGGGAGGGGATGGGAGGATTGGGTGGGAGTGGCGGTGGGAGGATGGGAAGGGATGGGAAGGGGAAACAAAGGAGGAGACTACAATGCTTAATAAGAAATGTACTCATTATCTTGCCCATGTAATTGTAACCCCTCTGTACAGTATTTTCACAAAAAAAAAAAAAAGAGGCTGAGATCTGAGGATCACAGTTCAAAACCAGCCAAGGCAGGAAAGTCGTGAGACACTTACCTCCAATAAACTACTCAGAAGAAGCTAGAAGTGGTCCTGTGGCTCAGTGGTAGAACGATAACCTTGAACACAGAGGCTCAGGGACAGTGCCCAGGCCCTGAGTTCAAGCCCCACAACAGACAAAAAAAAGTCACTGGAGATTGAACTGAAGTTGGAGGAGGTGAGTGTGGTCTCAAAATGGAGGTAAAACTGCCGCCTGGTCTCCCCCAGCCCAACTCCGGCCTTCGCTGGGGGGAGGAGGGCCATTATCCAAAGGAACCAGAGCAGTTGTGGAAGCTGTGTATTGGTGGTCTGAGCTTTGAAACTACAGATAATAGTTTAAGAGAACATTTTGAGAAATGGGGCATACTCACAGATTGTGTGGTAATGAGAGATCCTCAGACAAAACGTTCCAGGGCTTCGGTTTTGACTTATTCTTGTGTTGAAGAGGTGGATGCAGCCACGCATGCTAGACCCCATAAGGTTGATGGGCGTGTTGTGGAACCAAAGACAGCGGTTTCTAGAGAGGATTCTTTGAAGCCCATCTGACAGTGAAGAAAATTTTTGTTGGTGGTATTAAGGAAGATACAGAAGAATGTAATTTGAGAGACTACTTTGAAAAATATAGCAAGATTGAAACCATAGAAGTTATGGAAAACTGGCAGAAAAGAGAGAGGATTTGCTTTTGTAACTTTTGATGATCATGACACAGTTGATAAAATTGTTGTTCAGAAATACCACACTATTAATGGGCATAATTGTGAAGTGAAAAAGGCCCTTTCTAAACAAGAGATGCAGTCTACTGGATCACAAAGAGGTTGTGGAGGTGGATCTGGCAACTTTATGGGTCGTGGAGGAAACTTTGGAGGTGGTGGAGGTAATTTTGGACGTGGTGGAAACTTTGGTGGAAGAGGAGGCTATGGTGGTGGAGGTGGTGGCAGCAGAGGTAGCTATGGAGGAGGCGATGATGGTGGATACAGTGGATTTGGTGGTGATGGTGGCAACTATGGCAGCGGTCCTGGTTATAGTAGTCGAGGAGGCTATGGTGGTGGTGGACCAGGTTATGGAAACCAAGGTGGAGGATATGGGGGTGGTGGAGGAGGATATGATGGTTACAATGAAGGAGGAAATTTTGGTGGCAGTAACTATAATGATTTTGGAAATTACAGTGGACAACAGCAATCAAATTATGTACCCATGAAGAGGGGCAGTTTTGATGGAAGAAGCTCTGGCAGTCCACGTGGTGGTGGTTGTGGATCTGGTGGTGGAAGTGGTGGATATGCTAGCAGAAGGTTTTAAAAACAACAGAAAAAGGGCTACAGTTCTTAGCAGGAGAGAGAGCGAGGAGTTGTCAGGAAAGCTGCAGGTTACTTTGAGACAGTCATCCCAAATGCATTAAAGGAACTGTAAAAATCTGCCACAGAAAGAACGAGGATCCATAGCCAGAAAAGTTACTGCAGCTTAAACAGGAAAGCCTACTTGGTCAGGATTGTCATAGCCACAGTTTGCAAAAAGTGCAGCTATTGATTAATGCAATGTAGTAGCAATTAGATGTACATTCCTGAGGATCTGTTGTAGCTTTTTCTTTTTATTACATCAGGTAAATTGCCCTGTAAATTATGGTAGTGGTACCAGGAATAAAAAATTAAGAAATTTTTAACTTTTCCAAAAAAAAAGTCACTGGAAATTCCTTTAAAAGAGTAATTTTTTTAAAAATCTATGAGGGATTGGGAAGGAATAGGAAAGAAATTGAACGTATGGACAATGTAATTTTAAGGAACATAACAAATGAGATTCGCAACCTTTAGAGAAAGAATAGACTGATAGAAAGGGAGAGTAAAGATAGAAAGTAAAGATAGTCTTAGGTAGGCAAAGTCATTCCTCATGGGGAATAACTGGATCATTCATGACGACTCTTAACATCAATGATGGTATTGAAGAAAATTGTATAAACCAACTATCAGCTGAGAGTTTGTACATAATGTAGATACTATGGGTTAACTGTAATAATAGTGGCTTCCTGGAGTTTGGATATTCACAAAGAATTATTTAAATTTCTGTAATTAAGTATTAAGGTTCTTTTGCTTTGGACAAATAATTTCACTTTTTTGTATTCTCTGAAGAAATAAAGAGAGCAAAGTCTGCAATTTGACACCTGAGGAGTCATTTGGGGTTAATTTAGTGCAGATGAAGCTTGTATTTTTTCAGTAAAAATACATTTGTTTATTACACTTGCCTCTTGATAAATCAGGCATTGGTGTATTTCTTAAAATTATAGGTCCTTTTACCGTGCATTGTTAACTGGCCTATACCTTGGCAATTATTGCAGATTTTTCCTTCTCTACTTAATTAGGTGATTTGATTTGTACTTTATATAATTACAGTATTTGTCTCCTCCTTTGTTCAAGGCAAAATTATTATCATTAATTCTGCTGCCTAAGGCTGCTGAATGAATATTTACAAAAATAAAAAAATAAAGCACTGAAAAGAGTATAATTGTATTTGAACCGGAAAATTTCCATTTCACATCCATCATCTTAATTTCATTGTGGCTGCTGAACTCAGAATGAAAGAGGTACAAAATCCCCAGAGGAAGCCAAAGAGTAACATCAGTTCGGGCAGAAAATAGTTCCTAAGAACTCAATGTAAACAATATATCTTTAATCTTGATTATAATCAAGACAAGAAAGTAGAGGACAATGACATTGACATCACATCATCATCATCATCAACAACAACAATAACTACACAGATGGAATGGGATTCTGGAGAAAGAAATCTGTTGTAATATGTCTGAATATTTACATCCCATTTAAAATAAGAGCTAAGAAAATTTAAGTGAGTTAACTTTAGTTTAATCTTGTTACCAGGTGTAATGGATCACTTTCTGAAATTAGCAGAACTGTGGTGTCCAGATATATAGTCAAACCCTATTAAGCAGCATTCTGAATTTCTTTTTCCTATTTTGGATAGGATCAGTATTTAAATGAGTGGACATTGAGTATAGCAGATGACTCTATGCCTTCAAAGAACAAAAGCAATTTGAACAAAAATGAATTGTGCCAGCAGATAGCCCTTTTGCTGGGTTTTCTTCCTGCCACATACCCAATTGCTGTTGAATCTGCCAAGCGCCCACAGTCCAGTGGAATCCTGTGAGTCACTTTCTTAACAAGTAATCTATCTAAATATGTTCCACCTATTGTGTTTCTCTAGAGACTCCTGATTAATACATCAGGGTAAATATTCTTTATTTCTAGTAGTAGTAGTTGTGGCTGCTGCTGTAATTTATTATTGCCATTAACCAGAAAATAGTCCTCTTTGAACTGTTGGAGCAAGGAAGTGAACATGGTATATTTTCAGAGACTAGGAACCTGGAAACTGGAATATCACATTAATTATATAAATCTCAGTCACTGTACATTTCTCTGGAACTGTGGGTTTCTTTTCTGTACAATGGTAGAGTATATAAAACTATGATGCTTTGCAGGATAGGATTAAATATGTGAGATTCAAATCTACCTGTTAGAGAGTCATAATACACTATTTTCAGTGATATAACACTGACTGAGCTATTAAATGAACAACAGCAATCCTTACCCATTGTCTAAAGCAAAATAAAAATAAAGGAAAGAAAGGAGGGAAAAGAGAGGGAGGGAGAGAAGGAAGAAGGAAGGAAGGAAAGAAGGAAGGAAGGAAGGAAGGGAAGGGAAGGGACAGAAGGGAAGGATGGAGGGAAAAGAAAGAATGGAAAGAAAGAAAGAAAAAAGAGAATGAAAAAAGAAACAAAAAAATCTCATGATACATTATAAATACCTTAGAAACAATAGCAAGAAAAAAATATCTGTGTCCCTATCTTGGGATTCATTTCACTTAATATCATCTTATATGGTCATATGTACGTAGTGTTTTTTTAATCTTTTCTACTTGTCCTACACAAATATTACCTATTGCAAATAAGGGAAACCATGGGACCTATGTTTCTTTGGGCCTGGTTTACTTCACTTAATATAATTTTTTCCAAGTCTTTCCATTTCCTAACAAATGGGGCAATGCCATTCTTTCTGATGGAGACATAGAATTCAATTTTATATATATATATATATAATATATATCACTATATATATATATATATATACATGGATATGTATGGATATATATATATCCATATATGTATATATATATATATATATATGGATATATATACCACATTTCCTTGATCCATTCATCTACTGAGGGGCATCTGGGTTGGTTCCATATCTTAGCTCTGATCTTTTTGTTGCTTTGTATGTCCCTCCCCCACGGTATAACCCCTGTTTTCACTGTACTTGATGTTGGTGCCCTGCTTCTTGCGCATACACTTCTCTAATTCGGGGAGGGGAAGGGAAAAAGCAGAATGCTTAAATAGGGATACAGGTTGACCCATTATAACAATGAGACAATGAGATATACAAGACACTATGCTGAAAATGAAGTTTACAACTTTGGCGAGGGGTAGTTGTGGAGGTGGGAAAGAAGGGGAAAAACAGAGGAGGCAAGTAAGGGGTAGTTGTAGAGGTTGGAGGTAAGGGATGGTAGGGGAAAAACAAAGGAGGAGGTAATAATGCTTGATAAGAAATGTACTTATTACCTTGCTCATGTAACTGTAACCCTTCTTTACAGTATTTTTACAATAAAAAACATACAAAAATGGAAGGAAGGAAGGAAGGAAGGAAGGAAGGAAGGAAGGAAGGAAGGAAGGAGGAAGGAAGGAAGGAAGGAAGGAAAGGAAGGAAGGAAGGAAGGAAGGAAGGAAGGAAGGAAGGAAGGAAGGAAGGAAGGAAGGAAGGAAGGAAGAAAGAACAATAACAAAGTGATCCAAGCACCAGTGGCTCACATTCATAATACTAGCTTCTTCAGAAACTGAGAACAAGGGACAGTGGTTTGTTGGAGAGCTCTCTTTTTATCCCATTACTGGAAGCAGTGGTACATGCCTGTCATGCCATGTTTCATGGGAAGGTAAGTTGGAAGAGACATGGTTGCCTTATTAGCCCAGGAACAAAAAGATCGTGAGACCCTATTTCAGTAGTAAAAAATTAATAAATAAAGTAATTCTCCATGAGCTGAGTGTACACGTCATCTCAGGAACTGGGTTAATGTAAAGTGGTCTATACTGATCCATGCAAAAAGTGAACTCCTACTTTAAAATATAAATAAACAACAGAACACAAAGAGTGAGGTATTGTGATTCTGGTGGTAGAGAGGCTGCCTAGCAAGTGCACAGTCCTGGGGCAGGGCAAAAAATAAGCTATGGACAGCTCTCCAAAGAAGGAATTAAGTGGTCGACACTCATGAAAAAAGTGCTCCATTTTATTAGCCATCAGGGAAATACTAGCAAATTCCACAATGAGAAGTTATCTCATTTCAGTTAGAATGTGTATTATTTGAAAAAGTCAAAAATTAACCACATTGGAAAGGATGACAAGATCGGTGGTAAGAATATAAGTTAATAAACCATTATAGAGAACGATAATAGATATTGCCAAAAAACTGAAAATAGGATTATTACCATAGGGACTAGCTATGCCTTCACACACACACACACACACACACACACACACACACACACACACACACACATCTGCATTATTTACACTAGTAATGATATGCAATTGACCTAAAAGCCCATGAATGAATGAAATGTGGTGATGAAATATTATTCATACATAAAGTTATGATATTTTACCATGTGTTGGTCAGCTTCTTGCCTAACAACTACTTAAATGATTCACTTGTAAAGACAAAAGGCCTAATTTGGCTCACAGTTTCAGAGGTTTAAATTCATGATTGATTAGGCTTGTTATGTTGAGCCAGTAGTATCATATGATGGCAGAAGCATGGGCTAGAGGAAAAATCATTCAATTCTTAGCCAGGAAGAAAAGCGTAGAGGAGTATGTGACTGGATCCTACTATCCCCTTCCAGGGCAGGTGTATAATTACCCAAAGCCTTCCCACTATTCCCTGTGGCTAAAAGGCTGCCCATAGCACCACTCTTAAGACTAAGCTTTTACCACATGGATCTCTGGGGGACATTTATGATACAAAATTATAGCCTTTCATGCAAGAACGGATCACACTGGAAATCACGCAACATGAAAATTAATCAGACACAGAAAGATAAAAGCTGCCTGTTTTCTATCATATGCTGATAATAAAAATTAAGTGAAATATATAATAGAAATTATAATAGGCTGAAAATGAGGAGAGGAAGAAATAAAGGAGAGGTGGAAAACAAGTACTAAATGCAGAGAGAAGAAATATTGTCTTAGTGTTTTACAGAACAGTCAATAAAATGGTTGTATAGTTCACAATAACCTAATATAAATGTTATGAATCACTAGAAGAACTTGACACCTCTATACACAAAGTAATAAGGAAGTGGAAACATTAAATACCCTCAATTGATCAGCTGTGGTGATGCACGCTTATAATCCTAGCATTTAGGAAATAGAGGTAGAAATATTGCAACTTCGAAACCAAATTGGGCCACAAAGTGAGTTCCAGGCTAGCTTGGGTTACATAGTGAGTCCTGTCTCAAAAAAACCAAGCAACAACATTTGTATCACTATACTACCAAATTAACTATTAACTCTCATTATTATGTTTTAGTCAAAATTATGTTTTAATAAAAAAAAATAAATACTGGTGAGGGAAATGTGCATGACTCTCATTTGACCATTGTACATTGTCCAGATGTGTTTATGTTTATAAATCTGTACAATTATAATAAATATACTTAAAAATATTATTCAGGCAGAAAATAAGAACTGAAAATTATTGTATAAAGAGATTTATTGACTGCCAGATAGTGGGAAAAATGAAGTTTTATTATCATACATTAATTGGATGAAAATATTTTATCTCATAATAAAACACAAAATATTATAATAATGTGATGGAATTACTCACCCATATAATTTTTATTTTAATTCTTTATTTCATAGGGAAGCATGGTGAGACAGGAGTACCTGGTCAAAACTGGTACAAAATGTTTAGAGAATCATTTGACAGTTCATTGAGATGATTGAAATATCCAAATCCCCAAGTTCACTCTTATATTTCCTGTGCATTAATAAGTCAGTGGTGTAGGAGTAGTTATATGTGAAGAGATGCTTATTATTATAACATTAAAAAATAACAACAAGAAGAGAATAACTAGTCAGCAATAAAGAAATGGATAGTTAGGCTTGGTACCAGTGGCTCACACTTGTAATCTTAGCTACTCAGAGGTTGAGATCTAAGAATTATGTTTCAATGCCAGCCTAGGTAGGAAAGGCCATGAGGCTCTTCAATTGAAAGAACTGGAGCTGTGGTTCAAGTGGTAGAGTGGTAGCCTTGAGGAAAAAAAACCCAGGGACACTGCTCAGGCCCTGAGTTCAAGCCCTAAATCGGGGGGAGGGGGGGGACACGAAGGAAAGGAATAGAAAGTACAGAAAAGGCAAGGGAGAAAAAAAAAGAGAAAGAAATAGTTAAGATATCTGTATTTTGAACCTGGGTGTTAATGGCTGCCAACTATATCCTAGCAACTTGGGAATCTAAGATTGGTAGGATCATGGCTTTGTTTTTCTTTTTTTTTTCCAATGGAAAGTTGACATTTTTTATTTGATTATTGGTTCTGGGGTATTGATTTAAATAAATCAAAGTCAATGCAAACACTTTTATGTGGTTGTAATAATCAGATCTCAAACCTTGTACTGGTAAGTAGGTACCCAATGCATTTTCTAACTCAACTAATAGCAATATTGAAATATATGTGCATATATACATGATTTTTATGTTGTCTTTAAATAGTTGTACAAAGTGCCATATAACAAAGCAGTTTGAATACAATGAATCTTGATCTATGTCACTCCTGACAACACTTCCCTTCGATACACCCCTTCCTTTACTTTTAATTTTGTGGTATTGAAGTAAGGACGTCAGGTCTGGCCTGCGCCATATTGGCACATAGCGGATTGTAGGGTCTGGCAACCTGTCTTCATTCTGGGGGAGAGAAACGCCCCAGGCCATTACCTGTCTCCCAGGTGATGGGAGGTCCCGGATCCATGGAGGCAGGGGAGGGCACTTAGCTGATATGTTACTGAATTTGTCAGTCCTGTGCCTGGGAATTTCCTGGGCAACCGCCCCTTGCTTGGACCCTATTTAGGCTTGAACCAGCCCAGCCGCCATTATACCATGACACAGTGTCTTCGTGAGCCAGTCCTGTGTCCTGTCTCATCTCCGGTCATCATGGCGTCTAAATTCAGCTCTCCACTAGAGCTGAATTGGCTTGTTGGCATTGTTTTGGTTCTTTCTTTCCTCTCTAGCATGTTTCCTAGTGTTATGTGTATTTGGGGGCTGCAGGCCTTTGTAACAACAGGTTGCCTGCAGCCTGCTAACTGTATAATAAAGACTCCAATATTTCATATTCCAAAATGTGGCTTCTGGGATGATTCACCTTATAACAGTATATACAATGAATTCTTCATTGAATTTCTTTCCTCATCCCCTTCCATTAGTCTACTCTTCCCTTGACCACTCCTCAGAATATGCACATTTCCTCGTGTTGATTTTGTTGGGCTTTGACCTAGTCTTTCTAAAAGGTTATGATATTTGAGCTCTCCCTAGAGTCTATTATACTTCCATTAATTCATTTGTAACCCCATTTCATACCATCCAATAGGTACATTCTGTCTACCACAAATTAAGGAAACCACACAATCTTAGTTTCTCTGGTTCTGGCTTTATTTCATTTAATTCAATTTTTTCCAAATCTTTTCATTCCCTTGCAAATGGTACAGTATCATTCTTTCTAATAAATGAGTAAAATTCTGTTGTGCATATATACCATATTTTTTGATCCATTCATCCATTGAAAGTTATCATTCCATATATCAGCTCTGGTGGACAGTGCTGCAATGAACATGTTTGTGCTGATGGCTTTATTGTGACTAGCCCAAAGGGTTGAAAAGGACCCTTCTCAACTTAGAGCTGGGAGTAATGACACTCTCTTGTTACTCTAGATACAATGAAAAAGCTAAAATAGATAGGTCAGGCCCAGGAATGTGCTCAAATATGAAGCAAGACTATCTTGAAAGTAACCAAGGAAGAAAATGGGCTGGAGGCAGGGTTCAGTGTTAATGTGCCAGCCTGGCAAGTACAAGGTCCTAAGCTCAAACCCCAGTGCTCTCATGTACAAACACAGACACAAAGAAAAGAGACATACGTCTTTAATAAAAATTAAATCATCACTGAAAGTATTCTCATTAAGGGATTTTAGTAATATGCAACTATTATATAAGGCTATTATATGTTTTATATAATATTAATAAAAGTATTACATATTTTAGTAATATAAGACTACTATATAAAATTAGTATCAATTGAGACTGATCAAGATACACTGCATTCATAAACTGCTTTTTTAAATGGCAACTCATTTGTACAACTACTTAAAGATAATAAAAATACATTGTAAAAAGAGAACATCTACATAACAACATTTAATGTGAAATAAACATGATTACAAGCTATACCGAGACTAATTTTCCCTAAAAGATATTGTTCAATTGCCCTACAGGCCACAGTAGTCTGGTGACAAGCACAGATTCTTTCTTCTCTTATCAAGACAGAAAGATGAATTCAAATGCGATGTTCAGAAACAAGTCAGCTGGTGGAGGTGACTTTGTTCCTCTGTAGTAGATTCCCTGGTGAGTTATGCATATAAGTTTGAAGCAAGGATCCACAGGAGCTCAGCACTCAGCTCTGATTGCAAAACCTGAATCAGCCCTTGGCTTTCTAATCATAGGCTTGTTCCTTTAACATTTTTAGCTTCAATTTTCATAACCTCGAATGAGAGTATTCATAATATATCCTCCAATAGGTAATTATTAAGATCAAATCATTTAATGGTTTAATTTATATCATAGTGGCTAGCACACTAACTGCTCAATAAATGCTGGTAAGTTTCCTGCTGGGCAGGCTTGCTTGATAAAATAAAGCATATGTTCTAGTATATGACATTCATTAATTAAGACTAAATTAATTAATACTTAATGGAATTCATATTAAATGCGGAGACCTACTTCTTAAGATAGTCCAATATGTTTCCTTTCTAGCAAATTAGCTATTGTGATGATCTCTACTTCCCATAATTATTGTTGGGGGAGGAATTAAAAGATGCATTAATGTGCCTACAAGAATTTTTGGTATGTATTAAACATCAATAAAATGATAACTTTTAAAAGTAAAGAAAAAAGACATGGCATATTCATCATATAAAATTTTAGCTAGATAAAGGTTCCCTTATCAGTTGGCCAACCAATTTTGATGATTATTATTACCATTGTTCACTTTCTGTATAGAAAATAATTTCAGTGCATAGTTAAAACTTCAGCATTTAGAAAAGCAGAAGCATGTGCCAGGTGCTCAGAAAGTCATTCTCCTTGTGTCTTATAGAACTTCTTTTTCTCTAAGAACACAGAGCTTCCATTTTCTCCCTGCTGTTGCTCCAAAAGTGGAATTCTTTCTGTGTAAAGAACCAAAAATAGAGAGTTTGAAAGGATGACAGCAACTTGGGGAGTTTTAAAAGAGAAAATGTGACTTTGGTAATTTGAGAGTGATTTCTTTTCAAATTTGGGAGAAATGAGTAACTAAAAACAGCAGAGTTTTTAATTTGTTTTCACTTAAAATGCCACTGGGTGTTTCCTGAAATGTTAATGACAAAATTAGCTTCTTATGATGTGAAAAAGAAACCATCTAAAAGCTTGCATAGGAAGGGACCACAAATGAAATGGTCCCTACTGTATCCTCCAGACTGGAGCAGAGAGGCAGGCAATGCAGAAGTGGAAGTAAAATGTGATGTTGGTGGTGTTAGGAAACATTACCACCCACATGTTAGAATGGAAAAGCTCAACATGAAGCTTCATGAAGTGTGAATAAACGATAGTATGCTGCTGCTACTAACCCTGCCATAGTACTTGGAGTTTCAGTGTCTTACTTTCACACACACACACACACACACACACACACACACACACGGACATGCATATGCACTTGAGGACTACTTTTTAAGAAGAAATGATCAACTGGGTGGTGGTGACTCATGACTGAGATCTGAAGGTTGAGGTATGAAGCTAGCCAAAGCAGGAAAGTGCATGTGACTCTTACCTCCAATTAACCACCAAAAATCAAGAAATAGAAAATAGAACTGTGTCTCAAATGGTAGAGCACCAGCTTTGAACAAAACATAATGCTCAGAGACAGTGAGAAGAAGGAGGAAGAGGAGGAGAAGAAGGAAGAGAAAGAGGAGGAGAAGGAAAGGAAGAAGAAATGACCACAAACTTCTCTTGATCTCTATAATCATTAGAGCAAAGGAAAGGAAATAAGCTAAGCCTAATTACAAAATTAATTAAAATTTATTTTTTTAATTTAATTTCATTTTTTGTGAACATACTGTACAGAGGGGTTACAATTACATGGGCAGGATAATGCGTACATTTCTTGTCAAGCATTGCAGCCTCCTCCTTTGTTTACCCTTCATATCCCTTCCCAGCCTACTTTTGAAAGCATTATCCAAAAACACTGATGCTCACCGAAACCTTGCATGTTAGCAAGAAAATGTGTAATTATCTTCTTTATATTGAAAAAGAGACATACATTGTAGGGCACAAAGAAGCCTTCTATGATAACTCAATGTTGTGTTACAAAAATTTTTATTAGCTACATTGCCACAGTTATTCAGTTGAACTAATATTTCCAATTATATATATACATTTGTTTTCAAAAATAGGTTTATCTGTTGTCTATTTTTTTCACCAGAATTAATAGAATATGCAATTTTAATGCATTTTTATAGTCATCTGTATACAGATGGGTTCCAGTTACATAAGTCAGATAAAGAATACATTACTTTGTGAACAATGTCACCCCTTCCCTCACTCTCCCCAAGTTTTCTCTCCTATCTCCACCCATAAGTTGTATAGTTGATTTTCAAAATACTGTCTCGTAAGTACTTCTGCTACATTTGTTCACCCTTTGTCCCTCCAGTTCTGTGTCCCCATTACACTCTCAAAGACAGATAAATGAACAAACAAGATGAAAGGAAAATAAAACAAAAACAGCAACAAAGAAAATAAAATCTTTTGTTTCCATTTCCTGGAGTTCATTTTGACAAATACTTTTCTATATGATCCAATGCATACAGCTTGTGCTTTTGTGATCTTCTCCTAAGAATATCCTCCTTTGGTCTCACTCTGTATGAATGCCTAGATACCTGAATAATTTATCATTTCCCAGTGTATTATTTTGGCATCCAGTATGTTTACTTGTAGATTTGTAGGCACATTCCAACAACCAAAAATGAGAGAAGCCATGCAACCTATGTTTATTTGGGTCTGGCTTACTTCACTTAATATAATATTTCCAATTCTTTCCATTTCTTTGTAAGGGGTACAATATCATTGTTTCCGACAAATGAGTAAAATTCCATTGTATATATGTTCCACATTTGCTTGATCCACCTGTCCACTGAAGGGCATCTGAGCTAATTACATATCTTGGCTATGGTAAACAATGGTGCAATGAGCAGGGCTGTGCTAGTAACTTCAGTATGGCTTTGTTTGTATTCTATTGGATAAATGCACAGGAGTGGAGTTGCTGGGTCATAGGGAAGCTCTATATTTAGTCTTCTGAGGAACCTTCAAACTGCTTTTCAGAGTGGTTGAACAAGTTTACATTTTCACAACAATGAAGTAGCATTCCCTTTTGGCCATATACCCGCCAGCATCTGTAATTGTTAGTTTTCTTGATTATAGCCATCCTAACTGGGGTGAGTGGAATCTCAATGTTGTTTTGATTTGCATTTCTTTTATGGCCAGAGATGTTAAACATCTATTGGCCATTCTTCTTCTTCTGAGAAGTCTCTTTTTAAGTCTTTAGCCAATTTATTAATTGGGTTGTTGTTTCTTTGAGGATTTGTTTTGGGGAATTTAATCTTTGAGTTCTAAGCGTATTTTAGATATGAGGCCCTTCACAGAATGAGAGAAGATTTTTTTTACCAGAATATGCAATCTTCGTTCTTCTTTTATCTAAAAAATGTTCTTAGGTCCTCAGATTCTGGCTCCTCAAGTTGCTTCTTATTTTTTAAACATTTAGAGCAACTTTATGTGAAAGTTATAGGAAAGCAGGAAAAGAAAAGCAGCAGTGAAACAGACTCTGTAGAGTTGGTCCCCAAAGAGAAGAGTCCTGAGGTTGCTTCTAGAAATTGAATACACAGAAAGTTCACTTGGGATCTTGTTAAAATGCACATGGTTGTGTTGGTTTCCTTTTTGCCTCCAAATGCAGAGCTGCAGAGAAAACCCTCATTTGATGACTGAAACATACGCAAATATATGTAACATTTATTCTTTCTTAGAGCAGTATAGAATCATCTTTTTCTACCTTTTGATCATCCTGCAACATAAACTAACTCAGCTGTGCATCCTTAACTTGCACAAGGGTAGGAATAACAGGATGGCATTAACAGCATATTATGAATCAGTACTTCTGAAGTAGGTCCCTGGAATTTTGAATTTCTAACATATTCCTAGATGATATTGATGATGCTGATCTGTGGACCACATCCTGAGTCACAAGGATGTAGACCATCCAGGGTTACTCTCACAAACACTCTTTGCCTTGAATAGTTCAGTGTGCCTGACTGCAGTTCTAGAGCTAGTAACAGTTACATTCATATCATTGCATTTACATCATTGTGCTATTATGCCAGCATGCACAGAATTATTAGGCTTCCACTTTATCCTCTTCTGTTCTAAAGTATTTACTTATTCATATATACATAACAGCGTAGATATGCTAGTATTTCAATGTATACTATGGTTATCTCCCATATCTCCAACTTTCTTCTCTGTCGTTGGACTCAGGGCCAAATACCTGGGCTCTGGGACTGGAGAAAAGTAGATAATTTGCCTGACTTTTGTTTTCTGTGTTTATCTTTTTCTGGAGTCACTGGGACCAACTAGCCAAGACCCCAAGGTGATAGAGAAATGAATACTACCCTGGAACTGTTTGAGAACTATCTGCCCTGAACCTCAAGAAAAAGGAAAAAAAATGGAAATCATGAATAGTATCAGTGTTCCTCAGACAAAAGCTCTAGGAGTTCTGCATCTCTTCATTCCAATTTTATACAAAGGGAAATTGAGGCTCAAATACTTGTCAGATACTCTGTCATCAAATCTTGAATGACATAATTCCCTCCTTTAACACTATTCTTGAGCTAGGAAACCATGCACAGTACTGATAGCATTTAAGTACTCCTACACCCTCCACCTAAGTCCCATCTACTCTGTCTGGAGAGAGACAGACCCATTGTGTGAACTAACCTTTGAATTTTTGTGTATGTGCAAGGGCCTGTAATTATATAAATAAATTCTTTGTCTTTTGTTATTGTCACACTGTAAGAATTGTTTAAGGATGGTACATACTAGACCTGCCTTATCTAATATGTAATTTGTAAATAATTTCTCCTATTTTACAAGTGCATATGTGTACCTTGGCAGAAATCAAGACCCTCGCTCCAGTAGTAAGCACCAAAAAACAGGGCTGGAGTTGTGACTTAACAGTACGGAACCTTTGGAGTAATCATGAGGGCCTGAGTTCAAACCCTAGTTCTGCAAAAGAAAAGTGTTATTTTTTAACTTGCTTACTTTACAAAATAAAAATATGAAGCCTTAAAAGCTTTTTTCAAATTGTTAATAATGTCCTTTGATACACAAAAATATGTGATTCAGTCCACTTTATTTTTTATTTTCTTTTTTGTGCCTGGAGGAGGGCCATGCAAAGATCTATTGCCAGATTCAAAGGGAAAAAGATTTCCCCTTTGTTTTTGTTTTTATTATATGACTTTAGTTCATCAATTTTTACCTACTCACCTGTAATCCTAGCACTAGGGAGGTTTAATGAGTTACATGTCAACCTGAGTTACCTAAATGATCTCAAAACATAAAATAAATAAATAGATAAATAATTTTGATGCATTAAGAGACTTTTGCTCAGCTATTAGTTATCATTTGTCTTATTTTCCAAGATAAAATTAGGAATGGTTTTCTCCATGAAACAAACCAGTTCCAAGCTTCCTTTTGCCTTAAATCAGTCCCCAATACCTTTTCCTGAGATACTTCACTTACACAATGCAACAACTTTTCTCTGTGTTCATATGTATATACATATATGCATGTATATGAGTACACACATATATATGGAATTGCCATGATATCAAGTAATAGAAAAAGAAACAAAATAAAACACAAGACAGATTTGCTAGGAAAAAAAACATTCTTCTCTTTGCTTCTTTTACCTGAAAAAATACTGTGTTCAGTTATTTGAAAGATGGCCTTTTTCTTACATAACTAATCTTCATGAAATTCTTATGGAAGTGACAGTTGCAACCAAGCATTTAAAAATCTTAAAAACACCAGCCAGAGTTGTGCTCAACATCCCATGTCTGCCATTAGGGCTATTTTGCCAACTGCTTGTTGCAATCTTTCTTAACTTCTAAGTGAATGGCTAAGTTTTAAGATAAAAGAACAGTTGGGAATAATTCAAATGCAGCTCAATTTTTCTCTGAGGTTGAGCAATGGTTTTCTCAGCACAAATTCATAGGCAGTCCAAGCAAGCACAAATATACAAGCTATTTTTTACAAAACAGTGCTTATCTTTATGCACTGAAGCCTTGCAAACCTCAGCTTGGAGAAAACATTTATCCTGAATCTGTGCTCAGGAGACATTTTTGTGGGTTAGTCACTCCAAGCACGTTCTACTTGGGCTCAACTGAACCCTGCAGGACTTAAAGGCTACATGATGACTTGCAAGTATTGGTTGGCCCAAGAAAGGAGCTGGTGCAGTGAAAAATGGAAGAGAAGCCTAGAAAAGTGTAGGAGTGACTTGTCTATAGGGAAAAGAAAGACAAGAAGAGCCTGAAATCTGATAGAAGGTACAAGTGTTCACAGAATTGTACTGCTGACTGTGCAAGGGTAATGGAGAATAGGAAAAAGAGACAGGGGAGGGTCTATAATCAGAGTCAGGGCTCTAGATACAATTAAAGGAACAAGAAGAATTTCTATCATATCCCATCTTAAGGAAGCCAGCAATTTATAAAAGTTTGCAGCTAAGTTGAAAGACTGAGGAGAATAATGGTATTTTATAGATGGTGTAAATATTTTAAATTATGGCACTTCAATATTTTTTTGTCTGTCATAGGACTTGAACTCTGGGCCTGGGCGCAGTCTTTCAGCTCTTCAGCTGAGCCATAGCACCACTTCTGGTTTTGTGGTAGTTAAATGGAGGTAAGAGTCTCATGGGGACTTTCCTGCCTGGGCTGGCTTTGAACTGTGATCCTCAGATCTCAGCCTCCTGAGTAGATAGGATTATAGGCATGAGCCACCAGTACCCAGCCTTCAATAATGTTTTAAATGCTTGATATATTCAAATGTAAAAAAATTAAAAAGAGAAGTAGCCACTTATCAGCCTGATCCACAGATTCTTTTATTTATTTAGTACATAGCTTCTGAGGAACTACTAGATACTTCTGTTCCTACAAGTATAGTGAGATATGTGATGTCCAATATAGGAAGTCCCTTCTTTTCTATTCCACATTGGGCTGGGAGGAGTCAGGGGGGAACTATATACATAAGGAAAGTGCATACAAATAACACAAAGCCCTATCATCAAAAAATAAATAAACAAAAGAATGCAAAACTATGATGGAGTTGTAATTAAGGGAACTGCATAATCTGCTTTGCTTATTTAAAAATCCAGTCTTGCTGGATATGTACTTGCTGAATAATAGTACATTACTCAAAGCCTACAATATCAGCTACATGGGAAGAAAAGAACACAATTGAGTCTAACTTGGGCAAAAGAAGTTTGCAAGATTCCATCTCAACCAATGGATGGGCCGTGTGTCTGTTATCCCTATGTGCAGGTCTGCAGTAATGTGAGGAAGAACTGGTAGAACTGCGGCTCAGTTTGGCTACTTACCTTGAAAACAACCAATGCAAAAAGGGACTGAAGGCACAATTCAAGTGTCACAGTGCCAGCCTAGTGAGTGTAAAGCCCTGAGCTCAAACCCAATACAACACACACACACACACACACACACACACGCGCACACACACACACACGCGCACACACACACACACGCGAGCGCACACACACGTACACACACACATATACACACAATCTAATCTCATTGTTGTGTAGAGAATAGATATCAAAGGAGACGTAAAGAAATCAGTTAGGAGTTTATTACAGGAGCTTTGTGACAGTGGCTCAGGCACCTATAATTCTAGCTACTCAGGAAGTTGAGGGCTGAAGAATCATGGTTCAAAGCTAGCCCAATCAAAAAGAAGATGGAAAAGAGGAGGAAGAGGAGGAGGAGGAGGAGGAGGAAGGAAATCCTCTAGACTCCATCTCTAAAATAACCAGCAGAAAGCTGAGATGCAGGCATGGTTCAAGTGGTAGAATGTCAGCTGAGCAAGCAAGTAAAGCAAGCTCAAAACCCAGAATCAAACATAGATACAAACACAGCAACAAAATAATCACAAAGACTATCTAAGAATAAGAACTAACCTGGGTTGTAATGTGTAGAAGGGTCGTTTTTACTTTATTGGGAGAAAAAGCCACAGGCTATGCTATTTTGATTATATATGGAGATTAGCAAAAGTAAAGGAGGAGGGAGATCACCAGAGGGTAGTGTAACTAATGGAGGTGGAAATGATTGGTTCAACGTATTTTTGGTCTATTTCTGTATTCCTGGAAGTATTTGCTTAAGGTGGTACTAAGTGGATCCAGATATAAGGATAATCAAGCATCTTGATCAAGTGCTTTAGTATTGTTTCCCGGGTCTTAGAAAATAGCTTTTGGTGCAAATGTGTATGTCTTCACCTGCAATCTCTAACAAACAGAATCTGAATCAGCAATTCAGCAGTACAGTGTTACTTGGACAAGACAGCATACATCTCTCTAAAATAATCTGTGCAGCTTGCAGAAGTGGCACTGATATGAAGCCTTCACGCTGCCATCAACCTTACCATATGAACATGGCCATTATAACCTTGTTACATTATACTCTCCATTTCCCTTCCTCTGACTAATATAATTGCAAATGAAGCCGCATTTTCATAGAGTTACTCTGAATTTCTTCTGGTCAAATAAGGCAAGTCTCAGCAACTTAAGTTAGTTTAGCATCCCTTGGCAAGTTGGATGAGCACTTAATGAAAAAAACATGGAGATTTTTTTCCAATTACCGGAACATCTTTAATGATCTGGAGATTAGCTATAGATCAGAATCATAATCGAGGGATGAAAAAAATGAAATTGCATTGGAATTTTCTCAAAATTAACCTGAGATGACTTTGTTAAAAATGCAAGCTCAGGGTAAATCACTTAGGGGAGAAAAAAACATAAACTGCAATTATCAGATAAGAGAGGACTAGGCAATTATGAGTAAATGACCTGAGGACCAAATAGATGGAGCTGTAGACAGAAGATGAGTCAGCAGTACTGGGTGTCAAGTTGAAGTAGGGTTCCTAGAGAATGAGCTAAAAAAGGAACTGCAGGAATGTAGGAAGTTAATAAGAATGGAACATTTAACTGCAACCCTGGGGATTTCGTATTCAACACTTTCCAGAAGAAATGAAGAAGACCCTTATGTAATGAATGCTGAAGTCAGAAGGCATTGCCTGTCCCAGCTTTTGCTATGAATAAAGCTATGAAACCCTGGTAACTCAATTAATTTCTTCAAGCCCTAGGTTGTTTGTCTATAGCATGTGGATGTTTAAAATTCTGAGCCTATGTTTAATATTATAAGGGAAAAGTTTTGGAAATAAGGAGGAGACTAAAATGTTTTCTAAAAACTGTATTATATTATCTTTCAAAGATTAAAATTGGACACTTGAGAACATAGAAGTTACAATAAAACAGAAAAGTTAAATAGGCTACCTATTTATGGAAACCAGTGCAAAATGTTTAACTTTTAACAATTTTATTTTATTTATTGACTCATTCATTTATTTATCTCTACCATTCTGGGGTTGGACTCTGGGCTTTCTACTTGCTAGTCAGGCACTGTACCACTTAAACCATGCATACCAAGTACTTTGTTCCCAGTTTGTTAGAGATATGACTATCATTTTGCCAAGACTAACTTAGAACTTCAATCTGCCATATCTCTACCTCCCAAATAGCCAGGATTGTAGGCATATAGTAATACATTTGTCTAAACACTAAGAATTCTAAGTAAACAGTACTAAGGTAGTACACAGATCATGACAGTGTCTGAACCTGAACCCAATGGATTGATTTTTTTTTTTATTGTGAGAATACTGTACAGAAGACTTACTATTACATGAACAAGATAATGAGTACATTTCTTTTTTTTAAATTTAATTTTATTTTTTGTGAACATACTGTACAGAGGGGTTACAATTACATGGGCAGAATAATGCGTACATTTCTTATCAAGCATTGCAGCTTCCTCCTTTGTTTACCCTTCACATCCCTTCCCTACCTCCCTCCTACCCCCCCAATCCCCCCCCCACCAACGTTGTAAAGCTCATTTTCGACATGACCTTGTACTTCTCATTGTTGCAACAGGTCCACCTGTATCCTTAAACGACTTGTTTTTCCCCATCTCCTCCACAAGTTATTCTGACATCAAATATAGTGAAAGCAGGGGTTATACTGTGGGGGAGGGACATACAAAGCAACAAAGAGATAATCTTATAAATGCATTAGAAACAAATGCATGAAATAAAAAAGCTTTAAAATACATATCTAAGGGTTCATTTTCTTAACATCACATTATCTGACCTTTTCCGCTTAACTCATACATATACTAGATATTGCAAATAAGGGAAACCATTGAACCTATGTTTCTTTGGGCCTGGCTTACCTCACTTAATATATTTTTTTCCAAGTTTTTCCATTTCCTAACAAATGGGGCAATGTCATTTTTTCTGATGGAGACATAGAATTCCATTGTCTATATATACCACATTTTCTTGATCCATTCATCTACTGAGGGGCATCTGGGTTGGTTACATATCTTAGCTATGGTAAATAATGCTGCAATAAACATAGTTGTGCTGGTAGCTTTAGAGTGGTCTTGTTTGTAAACATTT
This sequence comes from Dipodomys spectabilis, assembly GCF_019054845.1. NCBI lineage: Eukaryota > Metazoa > Chordata > Mammalia > Rodentia > Heteromyidae > Dipodomys > Dipodomys spectabilis. The sequence goes on from NW_024870814.1 coordinate 5,265,518, forward strand.
GGGTAAATGCCCAAAAGTGGGATTGCTGGGTCATAGGGGAGCTCTATGTGAAGTCTTTTGAGGAACCTCCATACTGCTTTCCAAAGTGGTTGAACAAGTTTACACTCCCACCAACAATGAAGTAAGGTTCCCTTCTGTCCATATCCCCTCCAGCATCTGTTGTTGTTAGAGTTCTTGATTATAGCCATTCTAACCGGGGTGAGGTGGTATCTCAATGTTGTTTTGATTTGCATTTCTTTTATGGCTAGGGAGGTTGAGCATTTCTTCATGTGTCTATTGGCCATCCTTCTTTCTTCTTCAGAGAAGTTTCTCTTCAAGTCTTTAGCCCATTTATTTATTGGGCAGTTGTTTCTTTGAGGATTTGTTGTTGGGGGATTTAATTCTTTGAGTTTCAAGTATATTTTAGATATGAGACCCTTGTCCGTTGTATGGCTAGTGAAGATCTTCTCCCAATCTGTGGGGTTTCTATTGATCTTGCTAGCTATGTCCTTTGCCATGCAGAAGCTCTGCAACTTCATGCGATCCCATTTGTCCAACCTTTCTTTGATTTGTTGTGTTTCCGGGTCTCTATTCAGAAAATTTCAGCCTGAGCCAAGGAGACCCAGGGTTTCTCCTATTCCATCCTGTAATGTTTTCAGAGTGTCTGCTTTGAGTTCAAGGTCTTTGATCCACTTGGAGTTGATTCTGGTGCAGGGTGATATATAAGGATCTCAAGCATTGTTGCCTCCTCTTTGTTTCCCCTTCCCATCCCTTCCCATATTCCCCTCACCTCGCCCCACTTGATCCTCCCCCCAACCAGGATTGTAAAGTTCGTTTTTCAACATAACAATTTGTACATCTCATTGTTGCAATGGGTCCACCTGTATCCCTAGTTAAATGATTTGTTTTTGCCTTTCCCCTCCACAAATTATACCAACATCAAATACAGTGAAAGCAGGGGTTATACTGTGGGGGAGGGACGTTGAAAGCAACAAAGAAATAATTTTATAAATATGTTAGAAACAATTGCATGAAAGAAAAAAAATTTGAATACTTATCTTGGGGTTCATTACCCTAACATCAACTTATCTGACCTTTTCTGCTTGACTCAGACATATACTAGTTATTGCAAATAAGGGAAACCATGGGACCTATGTTTCTTTGGGCTTGGCTTACTTCACTTAATGGATTGATGTAGGTTGGATGCTCTGTGGAGAAGAACATGTTTTTCACATGGCCCAGGTACATACAAGGCCCAGGTACATACAATTTCTAGATTTTGATCTAGCATAATGTGTTACTTTGTCATATGTTAGACTCCCACTTTCAATTGCAAGGTAATCTTCATTCAAGTCTTTTAAAGTTCAGAGTTCTGCCTCCAATGACTAAAGGACAAAAAATTTACATTGCTTATGGCTCTAGCAGAGGTTCTATGAAATGGATACTGTTATTACCCATTTTTTTGCCAGTCCTGGGGCTTGAACTCAGGGCCTGGGCACTGTCTCTTAGCTTCCTTTTTTGCTCAAGGCTAGCACTCTACCACTTGAGCCAGCACCACTTCCAGCTTTTCCTGTTTATGGGGTGTTTCATGCATGCTAGGCAAGCACTCTACCACTAAGCCACATTCCCAACCCTATCCATGATTTTTAAATGAGGAAATTAGAATGGAAAAGGATACATATCAAAGTCACAGTAAGTTTGAGGTGCTTGAGTTCCATTTTACTGTACACAGAGAGAAAAAGAGAAATCAGACTCCGTAGTTTGGAACAGTAAGTGCCAGTTAACTGGTATTGCTGTTAAAAGAGACAGAGCATGATGAAGAAAGAACAGATTTGATGGCAGATAGGATGAGTTCAATCTATTCACTTTGACTATGAGGATCATTAATTTCTAATATGCTCCTATATTAGCATGTGCTACAATATTAGTGAACAAAGGAGAAAGGGACAAAGCAGCACTTTAGTAACTGATAGTCTATACATTTACAAAGCTTTTGCAAATAACTAAGTTCATTAAAATGAACCTCGTTACAAAATACAACTGGAACGATAATATACTTTTTACAAGGAAATTATAGGTCTTCATATTCTCCAGCTCCAGAGAATGTGATTATATCTTGGAGCTAGGGAAGATAGAAATAGGCATTCACATCTTGTGAAGGCCTAGACAGAAATGGCTACTTCAGGTCAAGGAGAGAATCCCCTCTGTCAACATCTTGATTTTGGACATCCAGCCTTGAAGAACCACCAGACGATGCTTCTCTGTTGTTTCAAGTATCGAGTCTGTGGCACTTCATTATGGAAGCCCTCGTCAATTCACATGCACTGTATATTCACATTATCCTTCAGTACCTATTAGTATTATTGGCTGACATCGCAAGTGACTTGGAGACATTTCTGAGAATAAAACCTGGGATCTTGGTGAAAGTATCTTCAAGCTCTTGTGTGTTGAATCGACCAACTATCAATCTTCCATCACTCCATCGGCCACTGTCTCTATCACAGTACTTTTTTTCCTACAGAATAAGCACAGTTGTGAATCTGAGAACACCAGTTCATGCTCTGATGCTGCCTGAGTTACAGTCTGTTGAGTGAGCAGCTTAGTCTTATCTGTTCTCCTTAATTCATTGTATACAGGAGAGGAAGGGTCTAGTCTTTCACATTGACCTCAGTATAAAAGGCAGTTCTATTGGTTGGTAAAAATTCATCCTAGGAAAATCAGGGTAAGTAAAATCACATATGAGATTGAGCAAATCAATGGGAACCCTAGAGGGAAAAAGTCCAATTCATGACTTAGTCATAGAAAAACCAAAAGAGTTCTAGAGTTATTGCATTAGTGCCAAAAATCAGAAAAACGTTTTCAAAATGTCAAGGACAATGCCAAAGGCACAAAGTTTAATACATTTAGTATTAGGCAAAGTAAAAGTAGAAAATTGTCTCCTCCCAATGTTCAAACTTGCAGACTTGAAGGGGAAAATTAGCATATAAGAATGAATGGACCATGATTTAGAAGCCAGTCATTTGGGAAAGAGCAATTTCCCCACAATAAGGATTTTTTTTTTAACTCATAGAAGGTAAACCAGTGAGGCTAATAATGTAAAACCAGCAGACCTAACTTTTGCTCTAGTTTATATTATCACCTCCAGTGAAACCATTATTTCTGAGCTCAGAATTCCATTACCACAGGGTTCTTTCTTTATCAAAGTAGCTGCTGTCAAGAGTATTCGCTGTTCATTTGCTTGAAATTTGATATATGCTTTTATGCAATTTTCATAATTTTCCATTAAAATTAAATTTATTGCTTCAATTAAGGATAGGGAAGTAATGGTGTTATAAAGTTATATATCAGAATCAAAATGTAATCACTAAAATAGTACACTAATTTTTGATCCAGTGGCATGTTTTAATTTCCTAATTGGAATGTAACACTAAGACAAAAATGCAAAAAATCAAAGGGAAAGTTTAACGAATAACTTATAGTAAAACCTCCTTTCATAACTAACATTCATGTCAAGAAATATAATGCATGAAATCTCCCTCAACACCTGAACTTCCCTGTACTAACCAGTAATCTGCCATGCACATTTCTAATATAATTATGAAGTTTTTATAAGTGAGATAATAACATATATATCTTGTCTATCATATTTTGCTTAATATGGTTTCTTAACAATATTATGTGTGGCACATCTACTTACTGATATGGCATAAATAGGTATTTATTTCTGCTACATATATATTTAGGAATGAAATTCCTAAACCATAGGAATTTATATGTATGTATATGTATAATACATATACACACCCACACCTATATATATGTATATATCCAACCACCTTGGGAAAACATTGTGTGTGTGTGTGTGTGTGTGTGTGTGTGTGTGTGTGTGTGTGTGTGTGTATTCTCACCAATAATTTATGGAACCTCTACCTGTTCCACTTTAGTTTCACATCTTTAATATTTCTAGGATAAACCGTGCTGTGACAGAACATATAAAAATTTTTACATAATGCTGGGATTTAATTTGCCAATTTTTTTTTGGGGGGGGGGTCGGGTCGTGGGGACTGAACTCTGGGCCTGGGCGCTGTCCCTCAGCTCTTCAGCTCAAGGCTAGCGCTCTACCACTTGAGCCACAGCACCACTTCCAGCTTTTTTTCTTTTTGCTTATGTGGTGCTGAGGAATCGAACCCAGGGCCTCATGCATGCAAGGCAAGCGCTCTACCACTGAGCCACCTTCCCAGCCCCTAATTTGCCAATTTTGTTTAAAGTTCTTTTTTTGGTGGGGGTGTCGTGGGCCCTGAACTCTGGGCCTGGGCGCTGTCCCTCAGCTCTTCAGCTCAAGGCTAGCGCTTTACCACTTGAGCCACAGCGCCACTTCCGGCTTTTTTGTCTGCTTATGTGGTGCTGAGGAATCGAACCAGGGCCTCAAGCATGCAAGGCAAGCGCTCTACCATGAGCCACCTTCCCAGCCCCTGTTTAAAGTTCTTATATTACGTAAACAAGTGTTCTTGGTCAGTAACATTTTCTTATTGTCTGGTGTTGATTTAGAATCATTCTAGATTTCAAAACTGGAATTTCCCATCTATTTCTGAAAGAACTGAAGGTTGACATTTTCAAAAATGATCCCTGAAATATACCCAAGAGTAGAATTTTATTTGTGGAATATTTTACTTACAAATTTAATTTTGTTGCTAGACTTAGAGTTTTTATATCTTCTTGTTTTCTTTTTGTTGTTGTTGTTTGGGTCTGGTCATGGGGCCTGAACTCTGGGCCTGGGCGCTGTCCCTCAGCTCTTCAGCTCAAGGCTAGCACTCTACCACTTGAGCCACAGCTCCACTTCCAGCTTTTTCTTTTTGCTTATGTGGTGCTGAGGAATTGAACCCAGAGCCTCATGCATGCAAGGCAAGCGCTCTACCACTGAGCCACCTTCCCAGCCACAATCTTCTTGTTTTCAAACTGATAGTTCATATCTTTTTATAAGACTTCCAATCTATTTAAATTCTTGAATTTATTTCTGAAATATTGAATATTGAATTTATTTCTGAAATTATTCAGAGTATCCCCTTGTGTATAAAAAACCTATACAATCTCTATAAGGTTATGCCATTTTTCATTCTTAATATTGGCATCAAGAGTTTCTTAAAAGTAGCTGGGAAGGTGGCTCAGTGGTAGAGCGCTTGCCTTGCATGCCTGAGGTCTTGGGTTCAATTCCCCAGCACCACATAAGCAAAAAGAAAAAAGCCGGAAGTGGAGCTGTGGCTCAAGTGGTAGAGCGCTAGCCTTGAGCTGAAGAGCTGAGGGACAGTGCCCAGACCCAGAGTTCAGCCCCCACGACCGGATACCCCCCCCAAAAAAAGAGTTTCTTAATATTTGGCATCTTGTTTGCTTATCCATCTGTCTAATTTGAGAAAAACAAAGAGTATATTATTGTTTTCTTTTCTCTACTCCATTTTCCTTGGTTTCTGCCCATATCATTGTCATTTATTTTCATCTAAAATCTTTCATCTTTGCTTCTTAGATCAAAAAATAAACATATCATATTGATTTGAAAACATTTCTTCTATTTCATTTTACTTTCCTCTAAGTTCTGGTGATAAATATTTAAATTGATATATGCATATGTCCTTTTTGCAGTGCTGGAGATCAAGCCTTAAATCTTGTGCAAGCTAGGCAAGTGTCTTGTGCAAACTTAGGCGAGTGCTCTTCACAGAGCTACATCCCAAGCCCCCAAATGTTTCTTCTTTCTAATGTCAATGCTGAAAACTATGCATCTGTAGATTCATTTACAGCAACTCCCTAAAGTTGAAATCGCATATTTTCATTGTCATCCAATTCAAAGCATTTCCCTTGTGACTTCACTTTGACTCATGAAGTATTTTAAATTATTCTGTTTAAGTTGTAGATAAGCAGTTTTCTCAGATCTATGTTTTTGTAACCAGAATATATATTTTGTTTTCTTCTTCTATGCTCTATTGAGACTTGCTTTATGACTCAGCTCATAGTGAATCTTAGCTAATCTATCTTGTGAATTTGAGAAGTGTTCTCTTCTTATTAACTCGAGTACTTACAATATCAATTAGGTCATGTTGGCTACATAATTTAAATCTTCTAGATCCATTCTATATCCATCTTTTGCTTGCTCCCTTATTGAGTGGCAAATGCTAAAATCTCTACCATAATCACAGATTTATTTCCTCCTTGAGCTATAATGTTTTGCTCCACTTATTGAATCTCTTTACTTTGTTTCAGTGTCTTAGTATTTGTGAGTCTTCTTAGGGAATTATTCCCTTTTGTCATTGTAAAAATTTCCTTCTTATCTCTAATTGTATTCATTGTCTTGAAATGTAAACTGTTGAATGATGTGGGCACTGCTAATTATTATAAATGGTTCATCAAATCTTTTTCTTTTTTTTAATTTTATCTAAATGATATCTCTTGTCTTTAGCTCATGTTTTGAGCTAGCCAAAAATTTCTCTTTTTTTAACTGAAGTGTTTAGTCATTATATACAAGCAGTTCTTTAAAAATGCATTTTTTATAATTATTGATGGTTGAGGGGCACATTCATTTTACTTGGCCTATTTGTTATTGGTGTACTACTGTTCCTTAGTAAAAATGTTTTCTAGCCTTTTTAATTAATTGAATTTCTTACCTTTACCAATTTTTAGCTATTCTTTTAATTTATTTGTCTATTTTCTGTCATGGGGCTTGAAATCAGAGCCTGAGTGCTGTCCCTGAACTCTTTTTTGCTCAAGGCTGGTGCTCTATCACTGAGCCACAGTGCCACTTCCAGTTTTTGAGTGCTTAATTGGAGATAAGGGTCTCTTGGAGACTTCTGTGCCCAGGCTAGCTTTGAACCGCAATCATCAGATCTCAGCCTCCTGAATAACTAGGATTACAGGTAGGAGCCAACAGCACCTGGCTTCTTACATTTTTTAGGTAGTAACTCCAGGGATTACAGTATACACCCCTAATTCATGATATTCTCTCTTGAGTTACTGGTGTGTCATTTTATATGCAATGTAAGAACTTGTAAGGGTATTTTTCCATTTACCACTGCCTCCTTTGTGTTATTGTTGTACATTTAATTTATACAAGATGATATCCTGTTTGGTCTTTTTCCTTCCAAACAGAAGAGTATCTTTTTCACGTTTGTTATAGTATAGTTCAACTGCTGACACGTTCTCTCCATTTTTGATTGCCTGAAAATGTCTTTATTCTGCATTCAGTTTTAAAAGATCTTTGGTCAATAAAACAATTTAAGTTGACAGTTTTATTTTTTTAGCAACTCCGCGGTATAATCTATGGTCTTTTGGCTTTCATATTTTTTCTATCATGGAGTTAGTATATATTCTCAGTGTTGTTGACTTGTATATCTTCCTCCCCACCCCAATTGACTATTTAGTATTTCTGCTTCTATCTTTCCAAAAGTTTAAATATGAAATACTAGATGTGGTATTTCTCTGTGCTTCTCCTTCTTGGGTTACACTGATCCACATGTCATTGTATTTCATTTGATATGGGGGGCAGAGTTGACTGTGTCTCTGAAAATATTTTTCTGTCTTAATATCTCTCTTCTCTCCAGTTACATGTATATTGCAGAGGTCCTGCATTGTCCTTCCAACAACTAATACATTGTCCGCTTTTTTCAATCTGATTCCTGCTGTGATTCAGTTAGGATAGTTATTACAGCCTGTCTTTAAAATGACTGACTGTGGCTTGGCAGTATTGGTATTAGTCATTCTACTATTTGGCCATGTCAAGTTTTTCATATATCATATAATATCTTTTCCAGGTGTAGAATTTCCAGTTGGAAAAATTTCATATTTCATAACTCTTTGTTATAGTTTCTTCCTCTCTGTGGTTATGGTGCATTTCACTTTAAACTCTAGAACAATCTTTGAGATCCTGTATGTGGTTTAAAAACCTGGAGATCTTGATTTATAACTAATGGGTAAGCGCGAGTTTGTTTGTGTTTTGAATTCCCCATGACTGTCCTGTTCAGAATAGCATACAAGATATGCACCTCTTCGACCTAAAATATAATTCCACTCAAAAATGTACTGAGATTAAATGCATTTCACCTCAAGTTAGTCACCTAAAATAATTCTGAAGCATTTCTTACATTTAACATGTGTTGCTAACACCAACTCTAAGTAGTTCCAATATATTTTCATTACTCCAAAATAAAAACCTTTACCAACTTCTCTCATACTCCTGGAAACAGCTGAGCTATTCTCTCTCTCTATTATCATATCCCTTCCTAACAATTCATACAAATAGACTAACACATATCAAGACATTTTCTGATTTTTTTTACACTTTTAGAGGATATACCTCTAAATCCATATTGTTGATACATATTAGTATTCCACTTATTTTCATAGATGAATAACATTCTGTTGTGTGTATATATTCCACAATCTGCATGCATATTCATCTTTAGATGGCTATTCGAACTCTTTCAACTTTTCAGTGATTAATAAGACTTCTATGACTACCTGTATACATGTTTGTTTGCGTGCCTGTTTTCAGTTCTTTCAGGTGTATTTGCAGAAATGAAATTATGAGATCATGTGTTACTTTTATGTTTATTTTTTGATGGAATGCCTACTTTCCAAAGTGGCTGGGACAATTCACATTTCCACAGCAGCATAGTCACAGTGCTGCATAATCTTGCCAACATTTGACATTTCCTTTTATTTATTTTTCTTTATATTACTGTCATCGTAATATTTAAAAGTGGAACTTCATTGTGTTTTTCATTTGCATTTCTAGCTATAATGACTAATCATGTCAAATACTTTTCACTTTTTTGCTGCTTGTACATCTTCTTTACATAAATATCTATTAGAATTTCCTGTTCATTTTTTACAACACAGATATTGTGCTGAATATGTGAATTTTTTATATATTCTGGATAATTGGCTCTTAACAAATACATGATTTGCACAGTTCTTAGAATTTTTTAGGTTGTCTTTTTCCCTCTCCTGATAAAGTCCTTTGATAGACAAAGCCTATATTTTGATCAAGTCTGATCTGTACCTTTTCCCTCGGTGCCTATGTTTTGACATTATAGCTAAGCATATGTTGCCAAACCCATGGTTACAAAGATATTCTTCCCATGGTTTTATGTCTTAAGTTACTGATTAATTTTGAGATGATCTGTAATATTTTGAATTAGGGTTGCCAATTCCATATTTTTATACTTAGCTATCCAGCTGCCCTAGCCCAATTTATTTTAAAAAAAAAGTCTATTCTTTTCCCATAGAATGGCACTCATGCTAAAAAACAATTGGAAATAGATTTAGGAAATGTGTGTGTGTGCGTGTGTGTGTGTGTGTGTGTGTGTGTGTGTGTGTGTGTGTTGGTAATAGGGCTTAGCTTTCTTACTCAAGGCTCATATTCTAACACTTGAGGCCCAAGTGCACTCCTAGCTTTTAACTTGTTAAAAAGGAGCATTCTCTGCCTAGCTACAGCAATAAGACAAGATGCAGACATAAAGGGGATCCAAATAGGGAAAGAAGAAATAAAACTCTCCCTCTTTGCAGATGACATGATCTTGTATTTAAAGAATCCCATAGACTCCACTCCCAAATTACTCAAGCTGATTCAAAACTTGGGCAAAGTAGCAGGTTATAAAATTAACCCCAAAAATCAATGGCTTTTCTGTATGCCAACAATGAGAAAAGTATGGCTGAAATTAGGAAAGCAACTCCATTTGTAATAGCCCCACAAAAAATAAAATACCTAGGAATTAACTTAACTAAAGAAGTGAAGGACCTCTATGATGAAAACTTTAAAATCTTGAAAAAGGAAATCAACACAGAACTTAAAAAATGGCAAAACCTCCCATGCTCCTGGATTGGAAAGATTAACATCGTGAAAATGGCAATACTTCCCAAGGCTATCTACAAATTCAACGCAATACCTATCAAAATTCCACCCTCATTCTTCAAGGAAATAGAAGAGGCAATCCAAAAATTCATATGGAACAATAAAAGACCCCGAATAGCAAAAATGCTCCTCAACAGAAAGAACACTGCTGGAGGAATATCAATATCAAATTTCAAACTCTACTATAAAGCCATAGTCATCAAAACAGCTTGGTATTGGCATAAGAACAGACCTCAGAACCAATGGAATAGAATTGAAAACCCAGAAATGAACCTACAGACCTATAGCTATCTAATCTTCGATAAGGGAGCTAAAACAATAGAATGGAAGACAGACAGCCTCTTCAGTAAATGGTGCTGGCAAAACTGGTTAACTACATGTAGAAAACTAAAGCTAGATCCTTATATATCACCCTGCACCAGAATCAACTCCAAATGGATCAAAGACCTTGAACTCAAAGCAGACACTCTGAAAACATTACAGGATGGAATAGGAGAAACCCTGGGTCTCCTCGGCTCAGGCCGAAATTTTCTGAATAGAGACCCGGAAACACAACAAATCAAAGAAAGGTTGGACAAATGGGATTGTATAAGGTTGCAGAGCTTCTGCAGGGCAAATGACATAGCTAGCAAGATCAATAGAAAGCCCACGGATTGGGAGAAGATCTTTACTAGCCATACAACGGACAAGGGTCTCATATCTAAAATATACTTGGAACTCAAAAAATTAAACCACCCAACAACAAATCCTCAAAGAAACAACTGCCCAATAAGTAAGTGGGCGAAAGACTTAAAGAGAAGCTTCTCTGAAGAAGAAAGAAGGATGGCCAATAGACACATGAAGAAATGTTCAACATCCCTAGCCATAAAAGAAATGCAAATCAAAACAACATTGAGATATCACCTCACTCCAGTTAGAACAGCAAAAATCAAGAACTCTAACAACAACAGATGCTGGAGGGGATGTGGACAGAAAGGAACCTTACTTCATTGTTGGTGGGAATGTAAACTTGTTCAACCACTTTGGAAAGCAGTATGGAGGTTCCTCAAAAGACTCCACATAGAGCTCCCCAATGACCCAGCAATCGCACTTTTGGTCATTTACCCAAATGATCACAAACAAGGCCACACTAAAGCTACCAGCACAACTGTGTTTATTGCAGCATTATTTACCATAGCTAAGATATGGAACCAACCCAGATGCCCCTCAGTAGATGAATGGATCAAGAAGATGTGGTATATATACACAATGGAATTCTATGCCTCCATCAGAAAGAATGACATTGCCCCATTTGTTAGGAAATGGAAAGGCTTGGAAAAAATTATATTAAGTGAAGTAAGCCAGGCCCAAAGAAACATAGGTCCCATGGTTTCCCTTATTTGCAATATCTAGTATAGGTATGAGTCAAGCGGAAAAAGTCAGAGAATGTGATGTTAGGAAAACGAACCCTCAAATATGTATTTTAATGTTTTTGTTTCTTTCATGCATGTGTTTCTAACGCATTTATAATATTATTTCTTTGTTGCTTTGTATGTCCCTCCCCCACAGTGTAACCCCCGCTTTCACTATATTTGATATCAGTATAACATGTGGAGGAGATGGGGACAAACAAGTCGTTTAACGATTCAGGTGGACCTGTTGCAACAATGAGAAGTACAAAATGTCATGTCAAAACCAGCTTTACAATGTCGGTGGGGGGGGTATGATTGGGTGGGGGGAGGGGGGAGGCTGGGAAGGGAGGTGAAGGGTAAACAAAGGAGGAGGCTGCAATGCTTGGTAAGAAATGTATGCATTTTCCTGCCCATGTAGTTGTAACCCCTCTGTACAGTATGTTCTCAAATAAAAGAAAATAAAATTAAAAAAAAAAAAAAAAGGAGCATTCTCATTGTCTGCTTAGGTTGACTTCAAACTGATTCCACTCATTCTAAGCAAGGTGTACAAACTAATTTCTGGATCTCAATTCTGTTCCACTGACATATGTACATGCATTATGTTCTAGTAGCTTATTGTAGATGGCTTTAGATATTATAAATATAGGATTATGCCATTTGAATATAAATTTACTTTCCCTGGAATTTAGATATCTTTTGTTTCTTCTTAATACTAATTAGTCTGTGTCTAACTTCCAGTACAATGAATAGCAGTGGCTAAAGTCAGCATCCTTGTTAGTTACTGATTTAGGTGGGAATTTTTCAGTCATAAGTACAATGTTAACTGTAAATATTTCACAAAGCCATTTCATTAGTGACTTTTTTTCCTGTTTTTGGATTTTACTCATTCTCATTCATTGTCATAGAAAGTGTTGTTCCTGCAGCTTGTGTTCCGTTAGTATTTGATAGACTTTCTTAGTAGACAATACCTAAACTGACCATTTACACTGCTGCCTTAGTCTTTCCTTTCTGTTTATACTGAGCCTAAAGGACAGCCCTGGAAGTTCAGAGTTTTTTGGCTCTTTACTGGGCACACAGCCAGTACACACACAGAAGTGTGTATGGTCTTGCAACTTCTTCGGCATATTTAAGTGTCTGTACCTGCTCTAATACCCTTCCCTCAGGCCCCCCAAAACAACTCACCACATGTTTGCTCCAAGTCTGAGGAGAGTGTTGTATCAATTGTATTGTATTACCCCCAGACAATTATAAGTTTTTATTCACCTTTAGAATGCTCTTTTGGACAATACATCTGGATTCTCTGTTCTGAATTTCAAGTTAAGCAAAGCAGAAGAGGCCTTTGTGCCAATCCTTCAGATAATCACCAGAAACTGCTTTGAACAAACACAATTATTTACATTGCTCACCTTTAAATTAACTTAAAGAGGTCATAGAAAAATCTTACTCATGAGTTTCCTACAGATAATGCCAATATCTGATTTGTCTCCTGTGGTATAATGGAAGACTTTCCAACTTTATTTGGACTTCAAATTGATGATTCCATTCAAAATGATGACTCCACTTCATGTGATCAAAAGTTACTAATGGTGTTAGCAAAACCATATACTGTAATTGAAACTGAACTCATTATGGGCCCCTGTTCTTATTTCCTTTCTCATAAGTACATTTTACTCCATAAGACACAATCACCACTGAACTTTCAACCAATTATCCCATTCAATTTCTGTAAGTCTTTAAAGAGTAGGTGACTCTTAATTTCAAATTAATGGCTAGTAATGCTTTCCTAAAATAAATGTTTATTTATATGTCTGTAGCTTTTTATATAATAGTTTTACTATAATTTGGGGAAATTTATTTGCAGAACAGGGTAGATCTAGATTTCTCATCTCATTCCCCATGCTCTTCTTGTGATTCTCTGCTTTCATAACTTTCTAAAGATCACACTGAGAAAATTCACCTGGCTTATGAGGTGTGTATGTTTTTATTTTTTTAATGAGCTTAGCCATGGGGGCCTCCCAGAGAATAAAGATATCATTTAAGGGATAAATTGCTATTTACTTTAAGAACTCAAGAAAAACTTCCTTCTGCCAGTTTTCTTCTCACTTCACTACACTTAATTTGTTCAGCCAGAGCTTATGTGCAAATAATAGGTCCAAAGCACCCAGGAGGAGGGAGAGTACACAGTCTTGGAATAATAGTGAGTTCATCTAATTGTTCAAGTATTAAAACCATAACCATCTATGATGAGAGAATTGGTTTTGTAGTTATTGTGGCTAGAGATCAAGTGATTGATAATTCAGTCTCATGAAAGAAAAAGAAAAGGGGTATCAACTAATTTTTTCCATATCAAAAGAGCAAAGAAAAATGCCAGAGTGGGCTAGGAGCTGGTGGCTCACACCTGTGATCCTATCTACTCAGGAAGCTGAGATCTGAAGATCTCAAAGCCAGCCATAAATGCAGGAAAGTCCATGAGACTCTTATTTTCAAGCGTTCACCAAAAATAAATAAATAAAGGTGAAATGGAGCTTTGATTCAAGTGGTAGAATGTCAAAAGTACTTAGGGACAGCACACAAGCCCTAAGAAGTGGCATTTTATATTTTATTACAACATCTTGTAACAGGGTTCTTTGATCCACTTAAGACGAGTCAAATGCCAGCTTGAGGATCCTAAGATATTTGGAGAGGGAAAGTGCTTCTAGTGAGTCAAAACTTACTTCATCAAAGTTTATTTGCTTCCTATATCCATTTGTAGCTGTCCATGTATGTGTGCTCTAGGAGAAAGGTCAGACAAATGTGAAAACAGCCTTATTGCACCTTCCCACCTGCTGCTCTCAATTCTACTCCAAGATTCCACCTAAAAGGATCTAATCTCTAGATAAAAGTTCAGCCTTTTAAATATTTGAAGTCAGCCACCCATGCCCCAGCCTCTTCTATCTATGTTTTCTTGCCTCAAAATAAAAAAAGAGGGGTAAAAGGCCATCTGAATACCTGGCTGTTAGATGCACCACCTATGTAGATGGAAAGCTCCATGCTCAAATAGGCTTCAGAGTGTCTCAGAAAAAGGTGATTTGCCCCAAAGGAGTGTATACCCTAACTTTCAGAGAGAGAGGAGGTGGGGTGGGAAAGAGAGAAGTATAGAAGGCAGAGAAAAGAATCTATTTGCCCATTTTTTTCCTAGCAGCCTGAACCTCATGCCTTCCTTCTTTCTTGCCTTGGTGACCCTGTAATGGATGTGCTTTTTAAGAGGCATAATGCCTTAGGTAATAGTCATTTTGATTAAGCTATAAACCTATCCAGTTGTGAGAAGGAAAGAGTCGGGCTTTCAAATCCTATGAAGAGAATAGACCACAGGGCAAGCCAACTTGGTTTCAATTATTTAGAGATACCCAGTGAGAAGATTACCCCCTAAATATTTAAGACCCTAAAGGAATAAGTCATTCCCAGTTGTTCAATGTTTTCTCTCTGGGAGAATTGCCATCAGGGCAATTGCTGACTCTTCTGTGATTCTCTTTAAGTCCTTGAATCTCAGATGTGAGACTCTAGGGACGATCACAGCATGAGAAAACAGGATAGTTAAAGTCCTCCTTGTTCTTACCTTGAAAGAAATTCAATTCTTGTCTACAAGTAGTTGCACATCCTTTCAAATGCAATATTCCAGTACCTATGGATATAGGTATCTTGCAGACCCTTTGAATCAGAAGCTGGAAATGACCATATAAAATAAAGTGTGATGGTTGACTCAAATACATTGATTCAAGAACATTCAAAGAAGGTTATATTATCCAAAGTATAGTGAGATACTAAAGAATTAAAAGATAACTGCCACTGTTTTCAAGAACATACCATTAAATTCTATTTGAGCAAGCATCCTACTCTCCCAAAAGCAGAGATTAGGGTTCTGTATGCTCAGAAGTGTTGTTAAAGTG
The DNA here is from genome assembly GCF_019054845.1 of Dipodomys spectabilis. Taxonomy (NCBI): domain Eukaryota; kingdom Metazoa; phylum Chordata; class Mammalia; order Rodentia; family Heteromyidae; genus Dipodomys; species Dipodomys spectabilis. The sequence goes on from NW_024870814.1 coordinate 5,280,709, forward strand.
GGTTTCCTTCCTGTCTTAGTCCATTCTAAGTGGATCTTAGTGGACTACTGAATTTGTTGCTCTATTAGAATACCACAGACTGAGTAATTTGTAGACAATAGAAATTTGTTTTTTGTTTGTGGAGTTTGGGAAGTTTAAGAGCATGGCCTCTGGCAGAGGCTTTTCTGCTACCTCACCCCATGGTAGGATGGGGGAGGGCAGGAGAGCATACCAGAGAAAGAAAACCATCAAGTGGCCTCAGATCCTTTTGAAATCAGCATTAACCCATCCATTCCTGAGAGTGGAGCTCTCATACCTAAATACCTGCCTTCAGGCCCTGCATGTTTACACCATCGCATTAGTCATTAAGTTTGCCACGTGTGAATGTGGGAGAACACGTTAAACTATAGCATTACTCATCCAAGTAGAGACCACTAGGCTTTCAGGGCAGTCATGGCCTCTCACTGTTCAGAATTGGAGTAAGGGATTCTGACAATCACCATCCAAGGTGCTTGCTGAGAGACAAAGAACACACATATTTTTACAAAGAAATAAAACATAAAACAAAATCAGGTTCCTGTTGTAAGAACAGCAGTTAAATCCATTAATAAAATATTACTTTCCTTCCCAAGGACAGAGGTAGAAAAGGTGTATTAGAATTAGAATTGAACAAACAATGTAAACTAACAGAGCATTCAGAAATATTAAAGCAATGGAGATTCTTGTTTTCCCACGTCCTCTGTGCACTTTCTGGTCACTAAGATTAAATATGAGTCTTATTATATCAGAGGATAAGGTATTTAGAGGGTCAGTAAAAAGTTATAAACTTCAAAGCATCTAGAGTCTTAAAAATCTGAAAGCTTAAGCTGGACACTGGTGGTTCATACCTGTAATCCTAGCTACTCAGGAGCCTGAGAGCTGAAGATTGCAGTTTAAAGCCAGCCCAGGCACGAAAGTCTGTGATATTCTTATCTCCAATTAACCACCAAAAAAGCCAAAAGTGGAACTGTGGTAGACTGCTGTCTTGACAAAAAGCTTAGGAACAGCACACAGCTCCTGAATTCAAGCACTGCACACACACACACACACACATACACACACACACACACACACACACATGCACAAACACGCACATACACACACACATGCACACACATACGTGCGCGTGCACACACACACACACACACACCTGAAAGCTTAAAAACATGATGTTTTTAAAATCTACTATCTCAACATCATGAATAGCAGTAGAAAGAAATCATCCAGATTGGCACACGTGTCTGTGAGCAGGGCAGCTTAAGACACATAATGCAAATGGGTGTGCAGCCTGAGAACTTTAACATAGGCCCTTTAGGAAATTATCATACATGGAACCAACCCAGATGCCCCTCAGTAGATGAGTGGATCAAAAAATGTGGTGTGTGCGTGCGTGCGTGTGCGTGTGTGTGTGTGTGTGTGTGTGTGTGTGTGTGTGTGTGTGTGTTAGGAAATGGAAAGACTTGGAAAATATCATATTAATTAAAATAACCCACTCCCAAAGAAATTTAAGTCCTATGGTTTATTTCCAATAATTAGTAGACATATAGTATAACCTTATCAGATGAGCCAAACAATTCAAAAGCCATGAACATATGGCCATATAAGATTATGCTAAGTGAAATGAACCCCAAGAGGTCTGGACACAAGAGGTCTGTCTTTATTATTATTGTATTAAATGTACCATGTGATTTTATCTTTTGTTGCTGTTGTTGTTACTTTGTATGTTCTTTCCCCTATGGCATATCCCCTGTAGTCACTGTACTTGATTTTGGTACCCTGCATCTTGTATATACATTTGTCTAACCTGGGGAGGGGAAGAAGAAAAACAAAATGCTGAAACCAGGTCACAGGATAACTCATTGCAACAAGGATACCTACAGGACAGTATATTGGAAACGAACTTTACAACTTGCCGGGGTGAGTGTGGGGGAAGATGGGGTGGAAACGGGGGGGGGGGGGGGGGGGGGGGAGGGATAACAAGGGAGAGGGTAACAATGATTGACAAGTAATGTACTCATTGCCTTACTCATGTAACTGTAACCCCCCTGTACAGCATCTTTACGATAAAATTTTTAAAAAGAAACTATTTACACTACAGAGCCAATACCCAATGTCCTTACATTCTTTTGCTTCTTGTTTCCCTGATTGCAGCTGTGGAGAAACAAACAATGTTTCTCTTTGTTAGTGCAGTCTTCCTACAGTCTTTTGTAGAGAGCACTCGGAATATGTATATAAAAGTGCCTCCCTAGCTGGGCGTCGGTGGCTCACACCTGTAATCCTAGCTACTCAGGAGGCTGAGATCTGAGGATCGCAGTTCAAAGCTAGCCTGGGCAGGAAAGTCCGTGAAACTCTTTATCTCCAATAAACCACCAGAAAACTGGAAGTGGCACTGTGGCTCAAGTGGTAGGGCACTCGCCTTGAGTTGAAATGCTGAGGGACAGAGCCCAGGTCCAGAGTTCAAGTCCCATGACCACCACCACCAACAACAACAAAAAAGTGACTCCATAAAGGAATGGGAAGAGGAGGCCTTGGGCAAGGAAAACAAAAGCCATGAGAGGTAGAGAAGGCAATCATATCATCCTAAGAATTCCTTTAACTTCATGCTGCAGAAGCAGGAATACAGATGGTAGTTTTTAAAACAGATTTTATAAATTAAGAAGCCCCAGATCAGATCCCTAGTTCTCAGGTCTCCTTTCAATGAATAATATTTCAGGGCAATATGTGAGACTGATGGAAGCCTATCTACTGGTATGAAAAAATAAATAAGGGGGAAAAATCTAGGCAAAAAGAAAGTCATTGAGGCTTTATCTAGTCTTTCTCGGCATCTTAGATTAGAGATCAGGAATTCTCTACTTGTACCCAACTGGCTGAATTGGGAACTGCATGCCTGTTATTTTGGAGGCACAGTATGATCAAAGAGCCTAAGTGGACCCCTATGGGTAAGTCATACAGATCCTAGCATCTGCAAGAGCTTGAGGGAGAAGGTCAGCTGATGGTAGGGCAGGGGGCATGGGCCCTGAATGTATCAAGAGTGTAGACTACACATTTTTCTAATTAGATTCAGCAGCTGCTACCAGAGTGTTTCATGGCAGAATGGCCATCTGGACATAAACAAGGCAGACCCTGGGGCTAAACAAATTTTGCATATAAACACTGTCCTTTGTGAAAAAAGACATGTAGAGTTTCTCTTACACCCAATGTATGAAAATGTACCCTAAACCTTCTAAGGCACTGAGCTGGCATGCAAGGTTCGTGAAAGCCAGGAAGCACGTATTTCCAAACTCTACTCTCAGAGTCATCCCATTGGTGGCCTAAAATCAGTGATCATGGGGATAATTACACTCTAGATCTTGGAAAATTCTAAAAGTTGGAATCTTTTTCCTTGAAGAGAGCAAGGTTGTCAAGCTTCTGCCAGCATATCATCACGTTGTTCTTGAACTTTTCTTCCTCACTATCTCAAAGTACAAATATGAGGAGGCATGTCCTTCTTTATAACTGGCATAAGGATAAATACATTGAGAAAAAGCCACTCAGAATATACTTCTAAAGAAGAAGAAACAAGCTCATTCTAAACAGGATGCAGAATATTACCCTGGAAGATAAAGAAGAGCTATATTTCAGAGAACTTTAAACATTAAGTCAAGGAACTAGCCTTTATCTCTTTTTTCAGGTAGATATTGCTGAATTTATTTTATTTTTTATTTTTATTGTTAAGGCAATGTACAAAGGTGTTGCAGTTATATAAGTCAGGTAATGAGTCCATTTCTTTTTGAAGAGTCTCACCTCTTCCCTCATTTTCTCGAAATATTTTTTTCTCTTCTACCTCCTTCCCCACAAGTTGTATAGTTCATTTTCAACATAGTGCCTAGTGAGCATCACTGATGAATTTGTTCACCCTTTGTCTTATAGAGACAAATGGTATGGTAAAATGGATAAGGTAATGTTATTTTTGTTGGCTGTATCAGACTGGGTAAGGAAGTAAGTGAAAAGGAATGATTTAGGGATCTCCAATAATATATCCCATTCAATGGCCTAACAATGAATTGATAAAGGAGTGAGTGATGGTACAAGATTTATTAATCTGTTTTTCATTACTGTAGTAAAATAGCTAGAATAGGCTACTTTATAATGAAGAAAGAAGTTTCTTTTTTCTCATGATTTTGGAGGTACAAATTCTAGAGAGACCTCTTATAATCATGGCAGAGTCCCAAGGTTGCAGGTGGCATATGGCAAGAAACACCACTTGAATGTCAATGTCTGTGTATCTTATCTCTACCTCTCTTCTCATAAAGCCACCAAACTTCAACAATGGTTCCAATCTAATGACCAAATCATTTTAGAAAATCAATCATTTTCTAAAAGTCTTTCCCCTAAATACTATAGACTATGTTTTTGCCCTCTTGATATCTTTAATTTATGACTTCAGGAATTAAACTCCTGTGTAAATTTGAAGGGTCAAGCACATCAGATATTAAGCATGTCAGGAATTTGGGCTATGGCTGGGAACTACAGTTAAAATAATCAAGGCTTAATAACAAGCTCCATCCACCTATCAGTCACCTACCCCTATTTTCCTACTGCTCCTGGGTCAGAGTTCAGGTGAGATATGTACCTAGTAGATGAACTTCCTTTTGTCCTCTGTTATGGTTGTTATAATGCAGACAACCTGGATTCCACTCCAGACTGATTAAATCAGATCCTAGAGTTGGCCTCAGGAATCTGTAGTTAAACCATCATTATCAAGTGGCTTTCATGAACAATAAATTTGAAATAGCTCTATTAATTTAGTTATTATGTAGTCTGATACTTTAAATAGATTTTCATGTTCAAGTGAGATTTTCCTGGATTAAGAGGGAGCTGTGAAGTGTAACTGCATGGTACATATGGTTAATGTAAGTTTAAAATATGAAGTTTCACTTTATTAACTTTATTGGCCACAGATTGCAAGCTTAATGCTGTCTCCTTCAAGAAGTTCCTCTATTTTTTCCACTTTCTAGTTCATAGACCCTCTTCCTTCGGGTCTTAGGTCTACAAATGACCGCCTTTCTTAATTATCTGAATTATTGCTCTTCCACATTTGCACTGACTGCTTTTGGTTGATCTCATCTCCCATGAGGTAGAAAGTAAGCTTCCCTGGGCCTTTGCAGGATGATTTTGGTACAGCTGGCTTAAGATTCAGAGTGCAGTGAGTTTTGATGAAGGCTCCATTACTTTCTAGTTTTATGACACCATGCTAATAAAATTATCTTCATGTATGAAATGGAGGAGAAAAATAACCTTCATAAAAGGATAAAAATGATATTATAGTGGTAAAGTGTTTTATACAGTATTTGTTTAATTCTAGAGCCTGATTCTCATTTTCTTTAAATCTAGATATACCCAGATTTCCTGTTATAGCAGTCACCCTTATTATCAGGATAGAGTCTAGAAACATTTTCCAGGAGACATAGATGGGGTCTCTATTACATCATCATGCCCTGGATTCCCTTCTCTTTCTGACTGTGTAACCTGAGAGAAGGGTATTTTTTGTGCTCTACTTCTCATTAGCTTACTCTCCTATTTGTCAGATCCCATGTACCCTCCATGGATCTGACCTGATCAAGGTTCCCCTTTGCACCAGAAGGGTTTGCATGTTCTGACATTCTAAAGCTGACATCTGTCACAAGTACAAATACATCTTTCCTCTGTACTTGAAGGATCCTGAGATGGTCTGCTTTAGCTATAACAAAGATCATCAAACTGGAGCCACAACATTTGGGGGGGAAAGTAACTGTTCATCTTGTAAACCAGTAGGAAAGGAGGAAAATCAGTAAGTACCTTGCCCTCTCTAGTCATTTGCACTTTATCTTCCCATTGCCACATTGATCAAATCCAACTACAAAGCAGACATCAAGTGAGACTTATTAATGTTATCCACAGCAACTAGCCATGGGGGGTCTACAGCAAAGACATAAAGAGTAGCAAATGAATCTGCAGGAGAAAAGAAATAATATTTAACCCTGTGTAGGAAGCAAAATCATATAAATCCTTTAAATGTAAGGAATAAGACAGAAAACTTAGTTAGAGCTTAAGAAATTGTTGGTTCATCACTATGTTCAGAAAGAGACTGTAGGTTTTTCTGCTTATCGCATGCTACCAAAGGCTGAAGAACAAGGCATAAATAAAACTGAAGGTCTTAGAAAATTTAAGTAAATGAATAAGTTAGAAGAGAGTCTCATACAGAGTGTTGCCTGTGTCTTAAGTTACAGCTGAAATGTCCACCGCTCAGACCAACACATTTCCTGAGCACATCACTATGCATAGAATTATGACAAAGGGAGTCAGCTCTATTCTCTACTGAAGAATCCATTCCAGAATCCCTCCAAACTAGACTCAATATCAGATTCATTTGGAAAACCTTAACCAATATATTACTGGTTTCTAAGAAGTCTAAAGGATCTTGGAACCATCCTTTTGGTAAAAAAACTGGATCCATATTGCCTAAAGTTGACTAGCTTAGTGTCTTTGACCTGCATGTTGAATTTCTTGAGGTTTCTAAACATATGAAATTAAGACATTTACTATCTTCATTGAACCATGAGAAAATTAATAAGTGAGAGAAAATTCAAGTGAATATTGGTATAATATAAACTCAACTATGGCAGCCAGCAGTAATGGCAGTAACATTAAAATTTTCATTATCAAGATCATCATCACCCATTTAACATAAGATTCCCTTGAGTTTCCTAAACAAACTTGTGCAAATTCTCCTCAGTCTCTAGCACAATCAAATGAAATCCATATACTGTATTGAGACATCAGAAAATTCAGACCTGAGTTATCTCTTCCAAAGAAGTCAGCAACTGTCAAGAGTAAAGGCTATCCAACCTTTATAACCTAGACATCTTGTTAAACTGCACACTGTGGCGATCAGTCTAAGGTACAGCTGAAACCTCTGCATTTTCAACAAATTCCAAGATGGTGCTGATGCTATTGCTTCTGGGTTTTGTTGCCTAGTTGCCCTGTGTTAAATGACAAGCTATCATATAGTAAGTTTGATTCACTTGAGATTAGACAAATTGATTCAAAAACAAAAACAACTAAACTCCATTCTCCTACATAACAGAAACACTGACTCTGAGGACTTGAGTTGCAAGGTAGTTTTTTATGTATGGATTAAACCAAAGGGAATATCCATTCTGAGCAGTTGCATGAAGTAATGAGATTCTAGGAGGTAGGAGGTAGACAGGAGAGATAGGTGGGGGTAAGAAGTATAGATACTCAAAGACAAAAGTTACCTAGTGTAAAACTTTGGTAATAATGTCTTTTCCTAGACCAGCCTTCATTTTTAAAAAGCTGTGTGACTCCTAGCATCCAATACATAGAATTTATGCAGCAGCCTTTCCCATATGCAGTTTGGTCACATATATTTTCTCAGGATCCATCTCATAATCACTTAAAAATCAGTAGAAGCCCTGCTTTCTCTGCATTATCTTGAAAATCACACTAATAAGTAACAGATGGCTTCACAGAAACAGATCATCCCTTCAATGTGCAGGAGATAATGTGTCTCCTCCTGTCCTTCCCTCGCATCATGATAGAGTTTCCCAATGGAAATCATGGGTCTCCATGTGTGCATGTGCAGCAATACTAACCCAGATTGCTGTTGTGGTATTAGATATTTGAGTATAAGTCAGAAAAAAGAAATTGATGGAAGTTTTTTGCTGTTAACCTTACAAAGCAAAATTTTACTTCAAAATTGAGTACCTATGCTGATATATATATATTTCCCCTTTTAGACTAGATGTTAGTGACCTCCCTCAAAATGCCATCAGTAACTACCAGTGGTAACCTATTTAAATGTCTAACCTATTTAACCTACTTAAATGTCTAACACACTATAAGTAAGGTGTTCTCATTGCAATTTCGGCATGCCTTCAGACATGTTCTCTGCCACACAACCTGCTCTCTTCACTTGCTTCAACCCCTGGAGAAGTTGTAAAATATGGTGACAAGGAATTAAATCTCAAGGACCAGACAAGAGAGTCCAAGAGCTCCCTCCTTAGTTTTGACATGTTAGTTTATCTGAGTGAGCCTTCAATTCCAAGCCTATACAGGGAAAATAATAATAATCCCCATCTTAGTGTCTCTCTCTGAGTATGCCAAGTTTGCTAGTGAAATAGTATCTTACTGCCTGAGGACAAAACCGGTCATGGATCAAATAAAAAAAGATATCCCTTGAAATGTCACTATAATGAGATGACAGAAGGGAAAAGAAATTCGCTTGGTGTAGGTTTTCTAGTGATGTTTATAAGGATTTTATTACCTTTTATGCACAGTTCCTGACCATTGCTCCACAATCTAATTTTTGTTAAACATAATTTTTTTCCTTATCTGAACTGTTGTTATCCTTAAGGCCAGTAACTATTCCCTATGGCTTTTATATTCTCTACCTATTATATAGATTATGTTTGGGTTTTTTTGGGGGGTGGTCCGGTCATGGGGCCTGAACTCTGGGCCTGGGCACTGTCCCTCAGCTCTTCAGCTCAAGGATAGCACTCTACCACTTGAGCCACAGCGCCACTTCCAGCTTTTTTTCATTTGCTTATGTGGTGCTGAGGAATCGAACCCAGGGTCTCATGCATGCAAGCCAAGCGCTCTACCACTGAGCCACCTTCCCAGCTCAGATGTTTTAACAAATGCTTTCAAACTCCAGAATCTAATTTTAAAGACAGAGCATGAAAAAAAGAAGCACAATGCTTACTATATGCCTAATCTAATTGCCACCCAAATTACCTCATTTTGATTTATTTTCATAACTATTTAGTGAAAAAGGTATTAATCTTCCTTTTTCCTTCTTTTCTTTCTCCCTCATGACCTCCAACTCTTTACTTAATTCTTTTTTATTTTTGCCCAAGAGGATTGTTTTAAAAAAAGAGAAGAAAATAATAATAGAAGGCATAATACAATAAAACTTAGAGACAAATGGCACTAGTGCATAGTGGGTTGTGCAAGTTTTTAAAGAATTCATAGCCCAGTCTGTTTACTGGAACATACTGCATATGGAATAAAGACTCAAGAATGCTTATCATGCAAAGGGGCCAATTTTTTTTAACTGATATACAAAAATGTACATAATATCAGGGTATCATGTGATATTTCAATACACATGTCTATTGTATAATGCTTGTATCAGGTTAAACATATCTATCCCCTAAAACATCTATCATTTCTTCATGATGAAGCATTCAATATTCTTTCCTCTAGTTTTTTTGAGATACACAGCACATAATTATTATCTATATTGGCCACTGCTATTAATGCATCTAACTGTCAGTATTCTCAGGAGGTAGCTGTGATCCAAAAGCAATTTTCTGAATAATGTTTGAGTCTTTAAAAAGTGAAGATGCAGCTAAGCACTAGTGCCTCACATCTATAATCTTAACTACTCAGAAGGCTAAGGTCTGAGGATCACTGTTCACAGCCAGACTGAGGAGGAAAACCGGTGACAAATTATCTCCAAATATCCACTAAATAGCAGGAAATGGAGCTGTGACTCAAGAAGTAGAACACTGACATTGAGTTAAAAAGCTGAAAGACAATGCCCTGGGTTCAAGTACCAGGACTAGCACACAAATACACACACACACACACACACACACACACACACACACACACACACACACACACGAGAAGATGCAGTTAACAAATGTAAGAAAAAAAAAAAAACAAGCTTTCTGTATAAAAATGAAGGAATCTAACACAATAATTTCAATGGCAGGGTGTGTTTTGTCCCAGAGAAAGTGTTAATTGGGCCTAGAGTTTGACTAACCTGCAACTATACTGGATATGGAAAGACCTGAGGGCTCTACCCTTCTACACATAAGAGCTTTAACATTCATCTTCTAGACAGAATGACACAGTCAATTAACTTACTCTGTTCTGTGGAATGTGATTAAACACATTCAAAAAAGGAGATAATTTAGCCTTTAATCTACTGCATGTTAGGTAATATATGCTATGTGTGTTATCCTAGTTAATTCTTACAACCCACTATTAAAATAAGTCTAGTTAGAGAGAAAAAATGAGTCATAATATTCAATGTACATATGTGAAAATGGAAATTAAGTAACTTGAGTAAGTTGGATAGATGGGGGAGAATAATGGAAGTAGTGATATTGATCAAGATGCATTCTACTCATAAACGGACATGTTGTATAATGACTTAAAAGATAGTAAAAATAAATGTCCAGCTATTTTATTTCACAAATAAGACTAAACTAAGAGATACTCTCATTTTCTTGAAGATTTTCAGGTTATAGGCCAATGTTGAAATTTATTTGTGCCACCAGTTTTTGGTGGTTAATTGGAGAGAATCTTCTGCCCTAGCTGGCTTGGAACAGTGATCCTCGATCTTAGCCTCCTGAGTAGACAGGATTACAGGCATGAGCTATGAGAGAAAATACTGGCTTGAGAAAATATTTTTTTTCTTTTTGCTAGTCCTGGGGCTTGAACTCAAGGCCTGGGTGTCATCTCTGAACTTCTTTTGCTCAGGGCTAGCACTCAATCACTTGAGCCACAGCTCCACTTCTGGATTTTTTTTGTGTGGCTAATTAGAGATAAGAGTCTCCAGGACTTTTCTGCCCATGCTGTCCTTCAAACAACAATTCTCAGATTTTGGCCTCCTCAGTAGTTAGGATTACAGATGTGAGCCACCAGCACCCAACTGGAAAACATTTTTAACTAGAGTTTTTATCAATAGACTACAGTATCTTAGTCTGACAAGTAATAGATTTTCCAAAAAAGAATACTGAAATAACAATACTGTTTGTGGGGCTTTTCTTTAAAAGAAAACCTTAAAATTTTAAAATTGAAGATTTTAAAGTTAAGCAAAAGCCAGTTCCTGTGAATTTGTTCTCTCATCATGAGCTACTTATTTAATTGAAAAAACTGATGTACATACATTTATAAATTTTTGCATGCCAAAGCATCTAGAATATACTCTTCTGAATTAAAGTATTAAAATAGAGACTACAAAGATGTTTCAAAGTATACCTTGACTCATTTTGGATGACTAAAATTCTGATATATTAACCTCCACTGGGTGAGAGGGGACCTCCATGTTGGAACAACCCAGCTGGTCCAGTCAACCTACAGAACCATGAGGGAGAATAAGAAGTTGTTTTAAGTTAGGGATAGAGCAGTATAGCTACAGACAATGCCTGAGTTATGCTCATTTCTTCTGTGAATTGTGAATACTCAAGAAACTGAGCACCTAACATGACTCTGGAGATGTTTTCGAAAGTGTATCCTTTGTGTTTATCACAGTTAAGCTATCACTTTAAAATTTTTCTATGCTAGAGTGCTCATTTCCTCCAAGCCTACAATGTGGTTCTCTGTGGAATAATTCCACTGTGGCTCTAGATACCCCAGAGAACATAATTCAATGTTTCCATTTTCCCCCAAAGCCATTTATGTTACAGGGAAGTCCTGCATATATATATACATATATATATATACATATATATATGTATATGTATATATATATGTATATGTATATATATATACATATATATATTGCATAAAGAGAATACATTGATTCTCCTTAAAGTATTATTCTGTTTGTTCAAGAAGCTAGAATTTCATAGAGAAAAATAAATATATTATCTTATCCTTTTGAGAAGCTCCATAAGCACCTGTGAATTGCATGAGAATATGCTCTTGATTTTGAGGAAATCATCTGTTTGGAGCATACTTTTCCTGAAGATTGAATGTGGATGTTATTTCACCATAGGACATAGTCATTTCTCAGCAAGGAGGCAATATGTGGTAATGATGGCTTATATTTTAAAACTGCTTTTAACTTGTCAAAATGCTTTCCCATATGTTTATAAAATTACAGAGTATTAAATTGAGGAACAATGCTAGATAATGAAAATTCCAATTCGTTCATTTTCCAAATAAAGGTAATAGATGCTAGCAGGTAATTATTTGTGCAGGGGTATTTAGCTAGTTGGAAACTAGACTTTTAAGTCTCTATTGACTTATCATTATATCACTTATGCCTTGGCAGACACTTCTGTAAAAACTATGACAGGACTTTGTTATCCAATTGTACAATGAATGACTGAGAAAACAATATTGACGTATGATGGGACTATATCTTCTTAAACCCACCACAAGTATAGAATATCAGTTGTTTATCCTCTTGAACTTCCAGCTGACTGGGGGCTGCAGTCTGCTGCCTCTGTGTCAGCATTTCAATAGAGTACTCTACTTCATATTGCTAGCACATGAAAATGTCAAAATTCAATACATGGTTGCTATGGAATTCATATTACTTTCCCAACATTGTAAAATGGAAAAATCTTAAATCAAGCTATCATAATTTAGAGACTATCTGTAGATTCTTTCTCTCTTCCTTCTTTCCTCCCTCCCTCCCTTCCTCTCTTTCTTCTTCTTTCTCTCCTTCTTCCCATCTTCCTCCTCCTCCTCCTCCTCCTCCTCCTCCTCCTTTGCCTTCTTTTCTTGGTACTGTGTTGAACTAAGAATCTCATGCTTGCAAGGCAAAGTACTCTACTACAGGAGTTGCCTCTAACCCATTTTGCAGCTTGCTTTATGCCTGTGCCTGTGCCAGTCTGGGCTACATTTTTTTCTGCTTGTATTTCTTTTTTTCCCTAGAGATATCAGGTGCACCATTGTGCTCAGCCATTGTATTTCTCCCACAGCTGAGATAACAGCTATGAATTACAAAGCCCAGCTATCATATGAGATGAGTCTTACAAACTTTAATGCCTAGGCTGGCCTCCAGACACAACCCCCTCCCCCCATATACATCTCTTAAGTAGACAGGATTGCTTGCTTGATCTACTGTGCTTAAGAAAACCACTTAAAAATCTTGTGTTTTTAAGTGACTAAATTTAAGACAAAAAAGGAAATTTATAACCCAAAATCCAATTATTGTTAAAAACTCTTTTTCATCTAGGGAATTTCGGTCCTCCTAAAATTCCAATTTTAGGCATATACCTAAGAGAATTAAAAATACACATGCACAAACAATTTGTACACTGATACTCATTATTTCAAAAGTGGAAATAACTCAAATACAATTAGCTGATAAATCGACAAAACATGATACAGTCCAAATATACAGGACTATTACTTGGCAATTGAAAAGGAATGATGCTAGCCGGGCATCAGTGGTTCACACCTGTAATCCTAGCTACTCAGGAGGCTGAGATCTGAGGCCTGCAGTTCAAAGCTAGCCCAGGCAGAAAAGTCCATGAGACTCTTATCTCCAATTAACCACCATAAAACTGGAAGCAGGGCTGTGGTTCAAGTGGTAGAGAAGTAGCCTTGAACTGAAGAGCTCAGGGTCAACGCCCAGGCCCAGAGTTCAAGCCCCACGACCAACCAAAAATTGAAAAGAAAAGGAGTAATGCATGGATAGATTTATAGTGTGGAATGAAGTGCAAGAAGCCAGACACAAAAGGTCATACATTACATGGGCCCATTTACATTAAATATTAAGAATAGAAAAATATGTAGTCTTAAGAAGGAGTACTTCCCTAGGGCTGTGGAGGTTAGAGAAACGAATGACCACTAAAAAGTGTTTTTTTGCAGTTAGAAAAATGTTCAAAAATCTATTGTAGAAATGATTGCACAACTATGAATATCCCAATGGTGAATATGCTTTTAATGGATTCCTTTTTTAGAACATGAATTATACCTTTAAAAGGCCATCGTTTATGATGGCCTTAGAGACAGCATAGGGTTTAACAATGTCACAGATACTAAATGGGACTAGTCTTTGGAACAGTGAAGTGTGCCAGCCAAATAATTCCATGCAAATGAGATACAAATGACTTAACAGTTGCAATGTATTCTTAATGAGAATTTTTTTTTAATGTGGCGAACTTTCTCCTAAAGGCACAGATGATGATTTTAAGATCTTTATTAATGTGAAGCTAATTGATATTACCACTTGGTGGTGATAGAAAGTGCACTGAAATACATTAATTGGTAAAGAAGCAAAAACATAAATAATAGTATAGTTGACATGAGGCTATTTAAGGATCCCTTGAGGACTGAGGAACTGAGTTCAAGTCCAAGGACTGTCTCTCTCTCTCTCTCTCTTTGGTCAGTCATGGGGCTTGAACTCTGGACCTGGGCACTGTCCCTCAGCTCTTCAGCTCAAGGCTAGCTCTCTACCACTTGAGCCACAGTGCCACTTCCAGCTTTTTCTGTTTATGTGGTGCTGAAGAATCAAACCCAGGGCCTCATGCATATGATGCAAGCACTCTATCACTAAGCCACCTTCCCAGCCCAGACTGTCTTTTTATAATGCTTTCGTTTCTGTACTAAAACTGCCTCCAAGAAATACAACAGTGATTAATCTTTATATATCTGCCAATAATCTGGAGTAAGTGCAATCTATCTTCCACCTAGGAGATATTCAAATGTTTGAACATTCCAGTCTTTTAAGATATTACCTCTTTTTAGTTGTCCATCATCTTTGTGGATTCTTTTCTCTCCCCTTTGACCTATACAGGTTGATCATCATTGTTATACTTACATTTATTAATTCATTTTTGTCTATTAAATTGTGAAGGTTTTTCAAACGAGTTATAGGTATTATTACTTTATAGAAATAGCTGCTTTATTTCTCCACCCCCTATTCTCTTTTCAGGGTGACACAATGGAAGACAGATGTTACCTTTTATGAATAAGTGATTTTTTTCAAATGTCAGAAGGAGAGAAATTATGAAATTATGAATACGGGAGCTTATATAGCAACTGGTACATAGGTGCTACTCTTGTTTCCATAGAGATGAATAAACCTTATCTTCCTAATGTTTTGTAATCTAATTATAGACAGATGGTACTAGGGATTTGTCCCCATTTGAAATACAAAAAACGGCCACAGTGAAGATAAATATCTTGATATCACTGACACTTTCAATCTATCCAATCATCCTGCAAGATCTTGTTTATTCTTTTATTTGGTTTACTTTCCTCAGGCTATAATTAGATTAAAACATGATTTTTTCTCTCAGACACACATTACTGTGTCTAAGGATTAAGTCATTCACTGGTCATCTCCTGTTATAAAATCTGCCACCTGTTTTTTTACCCACTAAAAAATACACTGACACTACTGAGTCAATTCCTTCTTCACCACATATTGCCCCTTCAGCTTCAAATTTCCGATCAAACTTTCTAGTTGACCTCTTCATAAATATGGTTATTGGGCAATGACAACTCAACTTTTCCAACATAAGCCATCCACTAACCTTTTTCTTTTCATGCTCAGTTTTAAATACTTATTTATTAGAACATTACAGTCAGGAGGTGACAATCTTGATAATATCCTTAGTCTCTACCAGTCTACCTTACAAGGCCCTTCCTTCTTTTTAATAAATATTTTACTGAGTCCCTACTGTGTGCTGGGCACTAAGAATCCAGCAGTAAATAAAGCAATTACATTCCCTGTTCACTCGAGCTTATATTCCTGTAGAGATGCACTAGGCAAATTTACAAATGATTATACAAACTAACTTTTATAAGTGCTATGATGAAAGATAAAGAGATCCAGGTTGTTTTATTTAATTTACACTACCAGAATATCATAGTAGAAAAATCTAGCTTTGAGTTCTCATACAAGTGTTGAATTGTAAAAAGCTAGGGATGTAGTTCAGTGTACAACACTGCTCTAGCATGTGCAAGGCCCTGGATTCAATCTCTAGAGCTTAGAAGGAAAATTAAAATGCTGATTTCCAGCTGAGTCAAATAGGATAATCAATAGTCATGCACTAGCACTGAGTAGCTCATTCACAAAAACATAATTCTTACCCAAATACAAACTAACACATAGCTGCTCATGTTTTGTGAGTACTGGGGCCTGACTTCATTATCTCTCCAAAATCAATTCCACAGTATTTTCAAGAGCATAAGTAGCCCATTACTTAAGACACAGTAGTTTGGCACTTGTAAATTTTCATGAAATTTCTCTGAAAAACCAAAAGAACCCATGCCCTGAACATAGAAAGAACACACCTACACAAAGAATTACATAAAGAATACATACAAAGAATACACACACACACACACACACACACACACACAAAGAATTACATACAAAGAATACACACAAAAAAAATACCTTACCTCATTTCAACTAGTTTAACCATGTATTTCCACTCTATAAGGAATCTGAATAGTTATCATTATCTCCACCCCCCACACCTCATCTGATCATATGAATGACAAATTATGGCAACCCAGGAAAACAGTGGCCCAGTAATAAGCATGGTAAAGATGAAGTGCCAGTACAATATGGAAGTTTGAGCAAATGGCACTAAAGCAATAATCAAAAGTGAAAGAAAGAAGGTAAAATATAAGCTGAATTCATAGCTGAGAGGTTTGGGGTTACCGGACAAGGCGCATCAAAGGACAGCAGTATCTTAGCATCTACTCTGGTTAAAACAGTTTACTTTCCAGTATACAGAAAAAAATAATTCTTTTTTCTATCTTATTCACCAACTCTAAATATTAACATTCTTCATCTATATTCTGGATCTCTATATATAATTTTCATGTACAAGTGTACAAAGAGACATTTGATCTGAAAGTGTTCCAGGCCAGATTGTATGTGTACTATTCTTTGGTAGTGGGTCAACAGTTCAAGACAGGAGAGTTAATAGTTAAATATAAATACCAATAGGCAGAGAAAATATGTCCCTAGGAGTTCCGGGTAGATGGCAGAGGAGAAGCTGGAATCTGAACAAGCTCTCGCATAGAAAGCAGTTTTAGAGTTCCAGTGAACAGTCCTAAGCCAGAGAATCACACCAAGTGTGCCATCACAAGACAGAGAGTTAGGCAAGAGAGGGGAAGCCAAGGCAAGGAGACACATTTGAGCTCTTGCCAGCAGCCGCGGCGGCGACCACAGGGCACCATACCTGAGCCACAGAGAGCCTAGGACGAAAGAGCCAGACGCAGCGGGCTAGTGGATTCTACTCAACACCAGCAAGAACTGACAAGGAGTGGACATCTTCATCCTGCAGTTCCCAGACCAGAGACGACCCAGAAACCAAGACTCGGTGTGAGTAGAAGCCCGATGTCCTCACTCCTTCTCAGGGAGCAGAGGGGGGAAGGCCACCCCTCCCCCACCCAGTACCGGAGATCTCCATCTTGGATACCAACAAAGCTCCACAGACCTACTAGCTCCAACTCAGGCCTTGGAATAAAACGAGTCATTTAGCAGGTCACAAGAACTTAACGGCGGCATGACCTGCCAGACTCAGCTCCATCCAGGGAAAAGTCACCCAGCTCGGGCGCCAGCCATAGGAGTGGCTTTCCACACTGGGTAACATAAGCCAGAGGCTGCCCCTCCCTCTAGCAGCCTCCACAATCAATTGAAAATCAGTAAACATAAACCCTAAGAATGGCTCCAGGCTGGACTCTGTGAGGTTTTCACAAAATAGCCCCAGGGAAAAGCTACTGTTTGTTGAAAGGCCTCAACTCTACCCAGAACCTAGCCTCATCACTGCATCCCCCTCTTTTGTGATTCTCAAAGCAGATCACCCTCCCATCAAACTAATCTGGGAGGGGGATCTCAAAATCTTGGATAAAGCAGAGCATTTTTCTGCCTGTTTGAACAAACTGACTTAAGAAACCAATCAAGCCACAGGACCTCAAGCTGACCAGAGACTCCAACAAGAGGCTGGTTACAGACACAACGGCAATACAGGATTTTTCCCACCCGTCCCAAAAAAAATATCAAAAAAAAAAAAAATCAAAGAACTTTTTTTTTCTTCTTCTTCTTTTCCTTTTTTTTTTTTTTTTTTGGTACCTTATATATAAAAAAAATTTTTTTCCTTTTCTAAAACTTTTATTAATCTTTAATTTTTGCCTTTTTTGAAAAAAAATTGTTTTCCAGTAACTTTTTTTTTCCTCGTATAATTTTTATTTTAGGGATACGTGAATGTGTGTTTTTCTTTCTTTTCTTGTCTTCTTTCTCTTTTTTTTCTCTTTTAATTATCTTTTTGTTTTTTGTTTAGCTCTACTGAACTTCTGGTCTTTTTTCTCCCTTTCTTATCCTTTTCACGATTTCCTCTCTTTTGTTCTTCTTTATGTGACTTAACTCTTGTCCTGTACATCCTCAGATAAACCCATAGTTAACTAGTAGACCCTATCCCCCATTGTGTACATACTTAATCCACAAATTTATTACTCAATTCAAAACTTCTGAGACTTAAATTCCTTAATAGCAGTACTACCTCTTTATACCTATATAATATTTTAAGCATTTTTTTAAAGTTTTTAACATCTCCTCTATGTCTCTCCCCTTCTCTCAATATATTCACGTTCCTCTCTAAATAGATTGTTTTTGATCTCCATAATATTATTAATTTTTACTTTTCTATTTTTTTCTGGTCTCTTTTCATTTCCCTTCCCCTTTCTTCTTCTTCTCTCTCTCTCTACTTGCATCCTACCCAACCTATTTCCTGCATTGAGTTTAGGACATAGTTAACTCTCCCTGTGCCTCCCCACACCAATCTATTCCTATTTTTTACCCACATCTCTCCCTAACCCTAATAATTTCTGGTTTTCCAAATTCTTCTCTGCAGTTCGAAGCCCATTAACATATAGTTGTTTGATGTTGAATAGATGTATCTGTTGAACTAGATTATATCTGTAGACTATTGACTGTACAAATTCAGACTTTGGTTGATGGTTGCCTTAAGATAGTGTTCTAGCACAAAACTGGTGCTCTTTTCATCTCAAATGGGCAGAGTAAGCCGGAAAAACACAAGAAAAATGGCAAATCCGGGTATCTCAATTCCCAATCTTGATAATCAGGGGACAGAACAGATAATGAAAAATCCACAGGAGAGTTCTCAAATAGCTCTACAAACACTGCTGGCAAACATGATAAATGAAAAGTTTGAAAACATACAATGGACTCTGTATGAGCGTGATAGGGAGAGAGAGGAGGCAATCCAAAACTTTATACAGGAATATCATAAGCTTGAGGAAGCTACTCAAAAACTGATACAGGATTTGCCTGAGCAGCTCGAGAATACTCAAAGAGAAAGGCAGGAATGGCATGAGCAGACTGAGAACACTCAAAGAGAACTGCAGCAATCCCATGAACCGGAGGAAGCTAATCAAAGAGTAATACAGGAATTGAGAGACCAGGTAGAGAATACACAAATATCACTAAAGGCATTCATGGAATCCATTAACAAAGAGCTGAAGGAAGTCAGGGAGACCACAAAGGGAATGCTGAATGGAACCCAACAGAAGGAATGGGAGTCCAAAGAAACCATAACCAATCAACTAAGTGATTTGAGAATAAACACTGAACACCAAATTAAGGAAGTAAAGAAATTCATACAAGACCTAAAACAGAGCTTCAACAAAGAATGTGAAGCCATCAAAGCTGACCAATTAGAAGGAAAAGAGATAAAAAACAAAGTAGAGAGTCTTGACAGCAGGTTAGACCATGCAGAAGATCGAATCTCAGGGATTGAAGACAGCCTAGATATTATAGAGAAAGAACATACAACCATCCAAGAAAAGTCCAAGAAATATGATAGATCTATCCAACACTTGGAAGACACCATCAGAAGGCCTAATCTAAGGATAATGGGTGTAGAGGAGCACCTAGAAACAGAAGGTAATGGTCTAGGGAATTTGTTTAACAGATCCTAGCAGAGAACTTCCCAAACATGCAAAAAGATAGGCCTATTCAGATACAAGAAGCTTTTACAACCCAAATAGACCAGACCAGAATAGGGCAACCCACTGTAACATTATAATCCACACAGGATCAACTCAGACCAAGGAAAAGATTCTTAAAGCTGTCAAGGAGAAAAGGGTAATCACCTATAAAGGGAAAACAATTAGAATCACCTCAGATTTCTCAGCAGAGACAATCAAAGCAAGAAGAGCCTGGAATGATGTATGCCATGCCCTAAAAACAAACAACTATCAACCAAGAATACTGTACCCAGCTAAACTCTCCTTCATAACTGAAGGCCAAATAAAAACCTTCCATAGCAAAGAAAAATTGAAACAATACATCTCCACCAAACCAGCCCTACAAAAGATTCTTAAAGATGTCCTACACATAGAAAACCAACAGACCACAATAAAGGCCAAGAAACTGCACCCAAACAGAGAATCCAAGAACCATAGGAAGAACCCAGTTTTCACAGCCCCCAAGAAGGTGGATAACATGGCAGGAACTCCCAAATACCTCTCAGTCCTATCTCTTAATGTTAACGGACTGAACTCTCCAATTAAGCGACATAGACTGTCTAGT
This sequence comes from Dipodomys spectabilis, assembly GCF_019054845.1. Classification (NCBI taxonomy): domain Eukaryota; kingdom Metazoa; phylum Chordata; class Mammalia; order Rodentia; family Heteromyidae; genus Dipodomys; species Dipodomys spectabilis. Next base: position 5,301,035 of record NW_024870814.1, read on the forward strand.
TAGATTAAAAAACAAGACTCTTCTATCTGCTGCCTTCAGGATTCACTTCTTGCCCGTAAAAACAAACACGTTTTCAATGTTAAAGGCTGGAACAAAATCTACCAAGCTAATGGCCCTCATAAACAGGCGGGAGTTGCAATCCTAATATCAGATAAAATAGACTTCAAATTAAAATTTGTGAGAAGAGATAAAGAAGGTCACTACATACTAATTAAGGGATCTCTCTTTCAGGAGGATATTACAATTCTAAATATCTATTCACCAAACAAGGGAGCACCCAAATTTATCCAAGAAACACTACTTTCCCTCAAATCCTATATAGATCCAAAGACATTAATTGTTGGGGATTTTAACACACCACTCTCCACACTAGATAGATCAAATTGGCAAAAACTCAACAGAGAAACCGCAGATCTAAACAGCTGCATAGATCAACTAGACTTAACAGACATCTACCGAACATTTCACCCAGCAGCAGCAGAATACACATTTTTCTCAGCAGCACATGGAACATTTTCTAAAATAGACCACATTTTAGGCCACAAAGAAAACTTGTCTAAATTCAGAAACATTGAAGTTATACCTTGCATTCTCTCTGACCACAAGGGAATAAAATTAGAACTCAACACCAAAAGCCACCAAAGAAAGTCCAGTATCACATGGAGGCTGAACAACACACTGCTGAATCATGAATGGGTCATGGAAGAGATTAGAAAGGAGATTCAAATGTTCATGCTATTCAACAAAAATGAACACACAAATTACCAGCTCCTCTGGGACACAGCAAAGGCAGTACTCAGAGGCAAGTTTATAGCTCTGAGCTCCTACATCAACAAATTGGAGAGATCTGAAACTAACAATTTAATGACACATCTAAACCTCCTTGAAAAAAGCAGCAAGATAAACCCCAATCCAGTAGATGGAAAGAAATAATTAAAATTAAATCAGAATTAAATGAATTAGAATCCAAAAAAACTATAGAAAGAATCAACAAAACAAAGAGTTGGTTCTTCGAAAAACTTAACAAAATTGACAGATCCTTAGCAAATCTTATCAGAAAAAGAAGAGAACACACCCAAATTAATATACTCAGAGATGAGAATGGAAACATCACCACGGAAACAACCAAGATTCAGAACATTATAAGGGAATACTTCTTAAAACTTTATGCTAATAAGTTTGAGAACTTGACAGAAATGGACTTTTTCCTAGCAAATATTGACATGCCAAAACTAAACCAAGATGAGTTAAACTATCTTAACAGGCCCATATCAAGCATTGAAATAGAAAAAGCAATAAAAGACCTCCCATCTAAGAAAAGTCCAGGACCAGATGGTTTTATAGTGGAATTTTACAAGGCCTTCAAAGCAGAGCTCACACCAATACTTTTCCACCTCTTCAATGAAATTGAAAGAGAAAGCTCACTACGGAGCACATTCTATGAAGCCATCATAACCCTCATCCTAAAACCAGGCAGGGACTCATCAAAGAAAGAGAACTATAGACCCATTTCTTTGATGAACATTGATGCAAAACTTCTGAACAAAATTTTGGCCAACCAACTTCAACAATTCATCCAAAAAATTATACACCAAGATCAAACAGGATTCATTTCAGGGATGCAAAGCTGGTTCAATATATGCAAATCAATTAATATTATTCATCACATCAACAGGAGCAAAAATAAGAACCACATGGCTATCTCAATAGATGCAGAAAAAGCATTCGACAAGATCCATCACCCCTTTATGATGAAGGTTTTGGAAAAATTAGGAATCCATGGAACATTCCTCAATACAATAAAGGCTGTATATGACAAACCTACAGCCAGCATTATACTCAATGGTGAAAAACTAAAGCCATTTCTTCTTAACTCAGGAACAAGACAAGGATGCCCACTCTCTCCACTTCTCTTCAATCTAGTATTAGAATGCCTAGCTACAGCAATAAGACAAGATGCAGACATAAAGGGGATCCAAATAGGGAAAGAAGAAATAAAACTCTCCCTTTTTGCAGATGACATGATCTTGTATTTAAAGAATCCCATAGACTCCACTCCCAAATTACTCAAGCTGATTCAAAACTTTGGTAAAGTAGCAGGTTATAAAATTAACCCCCCAAAATCAATGGCTTTTCTGTATGCCAACAATGAGAAAAGTGTGGCTGAAATTAGGAAAGCAACTCCATTTGTAATAGCCCCACAAAAAATAAAATACCTAGGAATTAACTTAACCAAAGAAGTGAATGACCTCTATGATGAAAACTTTAAAATCTTGAAAAAGGAAATCAACACAGAACTTAAAAAATGTCAAAACCTCCCATGCTCCTGGATTGGAAAGATTAACATGGTGAAAATGGCAATACTTCCCAAGGCTATCTACAAATTCAACGCGATACCTATCAAAATTCCAACCTCATTCTTCAAGGAAATAGAAGAGGCAATCCAAAAATTCATATGGAACAATAAAAGACCCTGAATAGCAAAAATGCTCCTCAACGGAAAGAACACTGCTGGAGGAATATCAATACCAAATTTCAAACTCTACTATAAAGCCATAGTAATCAAAACAGCTTGGTATTGGCATAAGAACAGACCTCAGAACCAATGGAATAGAATTGAAAACCCAGAAATGAACCTACAGACCTATAGCCATCTAATCTTCGATAAGGGAGCTAAAACAATAGAATGGAAGAAAGACAGCCTCTTCAGTAAATGGTGCTGGCAAAATTGGTTAACTACATGTAGAAAACTAAAGCTAGATCCTTATATATCACCCTGCACCAGAATCAACTCCAAATGGATCAAAGACCTTGAAGTCAAAGCAGACACTCTGAAAACATTACAGGATGTAATAGGAGAAACCCTAGGTCTCCTTGGCTCAGGCCGAAATTTTCTGAATAGAGACCCGGAAACACAACAAATCAAAGAAAGGTTGGACAAATGGGATTGCATAAAGTTGCAGAGCTTCTGCATGGCTAAGGACATAGCTAGCAAGATCAATAGATAGCCCACGGATTGGGAGAAGGTCTTTACTAGCCATACAATGGACAAGGATCTCATATCTAAAATATACTTGGAACTCAAAAAATTAAATCCCCCTACAACAAATCCTCAAAGAAACAACTGCCCAATAAATAAGTGGGCTAATGACTTAAAGAGAAGCTTCTCTGAAGAAGAAAGAAGGATGGCCAATAGATATATGAAGAAATGCTCAACATCCCTAGCCATAAAAGAAATGCAAATCAAAACAACATTGAGATACCACCTCACTCCAGTCAGAATGGCAAAAATCAAGAACTCCAACAACAACAGATGCTGGAGGGGATGTGGACAGAAGGGAACCTTACTTCATTGTTGGTGGGAATATAAACTTGTTCAACCACTTTGGAAAGCAGTATAGAGGTTCCTGAAAAGACTTCACATAGAGCTCCCCTATAACCCAGCAATCCCTCTTTTGGGTATTTACCCAAATGTTTATGAATAAGACTACACTAAAGCTACCAGTACAACTATGTTTATTGCAGCAATATTTACCATAGCTAAGATATGGAACCAACCCAGATGCCCCTCAGTAGATGAATGGATCAAGAAAATGTGGTATATATACACAATGGAATTCTATGCCTCCATCAGAAAGAATGACATTGCCCCATTTGTTAGGAAATTGAAAAAATTATGTTAAGTGAAGTAAGCCAGGCCCAAAGAAACACAGGTCCCATGGTTTCCCTTATTTGCAATATCTAGTATATGTATGAGTCAAGCGGAAAAGGTCAGATAATGTGATGTTAGGAAAATGAACCCTTAGATATGTATTTCAATGATTTTTCTCTTTCATGCATGTGTTTCTATTGCATTTATAAGATTATTTCTTTGTAGCTTTGTATGTCCCTCACCCACAGTATAACCCCCACTTTCATTATATTTGATGTCATTATAACTTGTGGAGGAGATGGGGAAAAACAAGTCATTTAAGGATTCAGGTGGACCTGTTGTAACAATGAGAAGTACAAATTGTCATGTCAAAAACGAGCTTTACAATGTTGGTGTGGGGGGCAGGGGAGGAAGGATTGGGTGGGTGGGAGGGGGGAGGCTGGGAAGGGAGGTGAAGGGTAAACAAAGGAGGAGGCTGCAATGCTTGGTAAGAAATGTATGCATTATCCTGCCCATGTAATTGTAACCCCTCTGTACAGTATGTTTACAAATAAAATAAAATATTAAAAAAAAACGAAAATATGTCCCTGAGGAAGAAGACATTGAAAGAAGGAAGCCATGAACCAAAATGTGGGAGGCTTAGGAAATTTTCAGATATGAGTTTTTTTATCCTCTTCTATACACAACCAAGAGTTTATCTGAAATGGAATGAAATTTAACACAGAATTAGAGAGAGAGAAATGAATAGATGAGGGAAGGACAAAGAGATAGACAGAAACAGCAGGCAGAGAGAAAGAGACAGAGAGAGTAGAAAACTTGTACCTAATAACAACCAACAGTTCATTTGAAATGAAATAAAATTAACATAGAGGGATGGGTAGCAAGTGAGGGAGAGAGAGAGATGATAAATAAATAGATACATAGATACATAGATAATAGGCATGAAATAAAAAAGAAAAATAGCTATGATATACTTGCTAAAAATAAAGTTGAATTTTTTTTGGTCAGAGTAGGACCTGAACTCTGGGTCTAGGCGCTGTTCCTCAGCTCTTCAGTTCAAGGCTAATTCTCTACCACTTGAGCCACAGTGCCACTTCCGGCTTTTTCTGCTTATGTGGTGCTGAGGAATCAAACCTAGGGCCTCATGCATGCAAAGCAAGTACTCTACCACTGAGGCACCATACCAGCCCCATAAAGTTGAATTTTTAACAGTATAAAAGAACAACAGATATAACCTTTGCAAGTCTTTATAATCTACAGACTATTTTCTATTTTCCTAGCATTGCCTTTTGAAAATCAATTTAGATTTGAAACTAGAGAAACTATCTCTAGATAAGGTGGTAGAATGGAATATCTTCAGTAGAATTAACAATGTTAAAGACAGGATATTTATGAACAAGTTTCATCAAGATTACGAAAGAAAATTAATGCTTCAACTACAGGGTCTCAGAGTTTGTCATATTGCTTCATCAAAATAAACTATTTCTTACACATAATTGCTCTTTGGTCTTTAAAACATACTGAGGTACTATATGAGCTGAGATATTTTCCCCTAAAATGTAAACATCAACAAGCTTCTACATTTCCCTTAAAACTCTGGTGCATCTTAAATCCTAACATCTTTTGCTGCCTCCTGAATTTGATTCTACCCTGTGTGAACTGTGTATGAGATAAAGGAAGTTCTTGTCAGAAATAACTAATTTTCGTAAATCCTACCAGTCTATTTACTTAATTGACATCAAAAAGAAAAAAAACAAAGGCAAATTATGTTGTTCACTTGAATTTTTTTACTTGCCACATTGGCAAAAGAGGTAATTAAGACCTAACTTCCCTATCAAAGTGATTGTTTTTTCGGAACATTATGCCAGGTTTCTGTAACAGGAATTTCTTTCCTGAAGAAATTGGTATGAAATGAGTCTCACAGAGAAGAACTCATCTACACAAAGTTGTCCTTTAAAGAATAGGAATTATGGGAACAAACAGCGTGAGTCACAGCACTGTGAAAATATTTTAGTTCTCAGGAATCAAAATGATTCTGTGAAGCTGCTACCACTTCCCTTCTAAGAATGTAATTTGTGAGTCTTAAATGTCCCACTAAAAGGGAAAAGGCAGAATCACACAATGGGGGAAAAAAGAGGAAAATCCAAAAGCAAAGAAGAACATATGCAGTAAGGATTAACAAGAAATGAACACCTGAACAAAAACTGAATAATTGCTAGATGCTCAGAATGGGTAAGTCTAAGAGTTAAAAACTTCCTAACAATATAGTCAGATCAGAGGTTCTATCATTATATGCATTTTATCCTCATTAGTTCTGCTAGGTCCTAATAACTATTATCTGAGCAATCCCCTCAAGATCTGGCATGGAAAAGAGAAAAAGAATTTTGTATGTGTGTGTGTGTGTGTGTGTGTGTGTGTGAGTGTGTGTGTGCGTGTGTGTGCCAGTACTGACTGAAATGAGCCAGACTTAAAATGACAATAGTACATGTTTTCAATTATATATGGAAACTAGACCTAAAGCACATGCTCATAAGCATAGATATACATGTATATAATAACTCAGAGGGTTAAACATACATGTATATAATACAAAGAAAGATGAATAATTGTGTAATATATTGAAAATATATATGGGAGCTACACAGAGAAAATCAACAAAACTTAATGATCAATCAGAGGATGAGAGAGAAGAGAAATAGGTTTTATGGGTGACTGGGGACTACTGGGAAAGAGGTGTCTCTAGGAGGAGATTAAAGAAGACTGAATACTGTCAAAATAGACTACTCACAACTAAGGAAACAGAACACAGAAATCTGTTGGGGACATTACTTCTTTGAAGGGTACAGGGAATGTGATGGAGTCTAATTGATTATAATAGAGCATTAACATGTATGGATATATAACAGTGATCCCTCTTCCCCACCACGTAACTGGCATAAGTCAGTAAAAAATTAAAATCCTCAAAGTCAGAGGGGAAAAGTAAAAACACCACTAAAGGAACAAAGCAACAAGGCATATTTGACTTCTCCTTAGGGACCATGGAAGCAAAAATAAGGTCCAGTGAAAGATTTAAAATTTTTGAAAGATTAATAAGTCAACTTGAATCTTGTACTTTGCAAAATTATCCTTCAAAATTACAGAGGAAGATTTTTTTTCTCATCTAAATAGCAAGATTGGAGAAAATTGTTTCCTGCGCCAAATGCCTTGCTAAAAAATATTGGAAGCTATTTTTTTAAGAGAGGAGAAAAATCATGAAGGTCAGTAAGTAGGATCTATATAAAGATATAAAGAGCATTAAAGAAAAAAATAAGTGGAGGCTAAAAGATGGGGAAATGGTGCATGAAAGACATAGAGCACTTTTCCCAGACTTCCATATGTCTGAAACAAAACATCAGTCATGTGGCTGCTCAGAAGGTGGGTGGTGTGGAAAGCCATGGGAATGCAACAGGAAATAGAAAGCAGTTAGAGACGACCTGGAGAAAATCAGAAACATTGAGCTTTAGATTTGTAAAAGAACCACAGACCCTAACATGAGCAAACAGACAAAACAGTAGAGAGGAAGGAGGGGTTCAATCATGGGAGTTTTATGAAGAAGAGCAAAGGGAAAACCTGGGGGAGTTCCAAAGATACACAGTCTGGCAATGTGCAAAAATATAGTTCAAGATGGAAGATCTACAGTCCATGCCAGCAAGGAGATGGTACAGAAGTGGCCCCTGAACTTTTTGTCTTGCTCACAGATAGGGTGAAGAACCATGATACAGTCAAATATCTTGGCAAAGAGAGTACTATCCCAGGTATCTTTTATATCTCCAAGCCCCAACACACACACACACACACACACACATTGGCAAAGTGATCACTCTAAGAGTCTCTGAAGACCCCGGAAACTGATTGTGAGTTTGAGGCGGATTAACGGACTCTGATATAAATACTAATAAGTTCAGGCTGTGCTGCAGAGAGAAGGGGAGGATGCTTACATCTGAGAATTGTGGCTGAACCTGTCGTAAGAGAAGCAAGACCATCTCTGTGTGGTAAGTGGGGACCAGGGCAGAGACTGGAATGGCTAGAGCATAGAGGGTCACTCTGTGTTTATGCCTTGCTCTGCCAGCACAAATTGCTTTGGTGTGATTGCTTTCTATACTCTCAAAACCTCGGAGATGCTTGCTGGAAAAAGCAGCTGACTCTGGGGCATCTCCCACACCTGTGCTCACATTGGCAGACAGCCTCTAGTAAAAGGAGACATCCAAATGGGTGGTTCCAGGGCTCAGCTGGTGGAAGCAGCTTGAGGGTGGTTCCTGCCCTCACTGAGCTGCCAGGTGTGCAGCTGGTAAACACTAGTAGTAATTCAGCCAAGCAACAGACCCAGTGGCACTGAAGACCTGACAGGAAATGCAGAGCAAGCTCAGTATGAAAACAATTCTTTCTGATCTAACCCATTTGGTCTTCAGAGATAAAATGATTCAATATCCCTCTGCCAGCCATACCAGGTGAACTGAGAAATAACAAACAGAGGGGAAAAGTGAAGTATATCTATCCTCTGTCTCCTTAACAAGAAAAAAATATGGACTGATCTGTTGTGTTAGGAGATTTCGGTTTGCCATTTATTGGTTGCTTTGTCTTGCTCTGTACTTGTTTCACTGTTTTCCTTCACCTTACCTTTCCTCTCTTCTCCATTTGGTTTCTTTTATTTCTTTTCCAACCCTGTTTATTATTTAATTATTAACACATTTACTGCTATTATATTTTAAATTCTTAGCTTGTCTGTTAAGAGGCCAAGTCTGTGATAAATATCGTTGTGCTTGTACCCTTAGTATGGTCTTGTTTGTGATCATTTGGGTAAATGCCCAAAACTGAGATTGCTGGGTCATAAGGGAGCTCTATATGGAGTCTTTTGAGGAACCTCCATACTGCTTTCCAAAGTGGGTGAATAAATTTACACTCCCATCAACAATGAAGTAGGGTTCCCTTTTGGCCACATCTTCTCCAGCATCTGCTATTAGATTTGTTGATTATAGCCATTCTAACTGGGGTGACATGGAATCTCACTGCAGTTTTCATTTGCATTACTTTTATGGCCAGAGAAGTTGAACATTTCTTCATGTGTCTATTGGCCATTCTTATATCCTCTTCAGAGAAGGTTCTCTTTATGCCTTTCATCAGGCAGTTGTTTCTTTGAGGATTTGTTGTTGGGGGATTTAATTTTTTGAGTTCCAAGTATATTTTAGATATGAGACGCTTGTCAGTTGTATGGATAGTGAAGATCTCCCAATCTGTGGGATTTCTATTGATCTTTCTATGTCCTTTGTCATGCAGAAGCTCTGCAGCTTCATACAATCCCATTTGTCCAAACTTTCTTTGATTTGTTGTGTTTCTTGGTCTCTATTAAGAAAATTTTAGCCTGTGCCAAGGAGCCCTAGAGTTTCTCTTATTCCTTCCTGAAATGTTTTCAGAGTATCTGCTTTGACTCCGAGGTCTTTGATCCATTTGGAGTTGATTCTGGCGCAGGGTGATATATAAGGATCTAGCTTTAGTTTTCTACAAGTGATTAACCAATTTTTCCAGCACCATTTACTGAAGAGCCTGTCTTTCTTCCATTCTATTTTTTTAGCTCCCTTATCGAAGATTGGGTGGCTATAGGTCTGTGGGTTCATTTCTGGGTTTTCAGTTTTATTCCATTGGTCCTCAGGTCTGTTCATGTGCCAGTACCAAGCTGTTTTGATTACTATTGCCTTGTAGTCAAGTTTGAAATTTGGTATTGATATTCCTCCAGCACTGTTTTCTCTGATAAGGAACATTTTTGCCATTCAGGATCTTTTATTGTTCAATAGCATTATTTACCATAGCTAAGATATGAAACCAAACCAGATGTCCCTCAGTAGATGAATGGATAAAGAAAATGTGATATATATAATATATATTATATATATTATAATATATATTTATATATATAAATATATATAATAGAATTCTATGCCTCCATCAGAAAGAATGACATTGTACCATTTGTTAGGAAATGGAAAGACTTGGAAATAATTATATTAACTGTTTGTAAGCCAGGCCCAAAGAAACATAGGTCCCATGGTTTCCCTTACTTGCAATAACTAGTACATGTGTAGGACAAGCAGAAAGGCCAAAGCTGTGTACATATGACCATATAAGATGATGTTAAGTGAAATGAACCCTAAGATATGGACACAAATATCTTTTCTATTTCTTGGTATTATTTCTAACATATTTATAATGTACCATGTGATTTTTTTGTTGCTTTGTATGTTCTTTTCCCATGGTATAACCCCTATTTTCACTGTATTTGATGTCAGTGCCCTGCATCTTATATATACACTTCTCTAATTCGGGGAGGGGAAGGAAAAAAAGAAAATGCTTAAATAAGAATACAGGTTGAGCCATTGTAACAATGAGATTTACAAGACACTATGTTGAAAATGAACTTTACAACCTTGGTGGGGTAGTTGTGTAGATGGGAGGGAAGGGATAGGATGGGAAAAACAAAGGAGGAGGCAAGAATGCTCAATAGGAAATGTACTCATTACCTTGCTCATGTAACTGTAACCCCTCTGTACAACATTTTTACAATAAAAAATACAAAAAAGAGTCTGAGTCTGACAAAGGATTAATAAGCATACTATATAGAAGCTAAAGAACTAATCTGCCAATAAATAATAAAGCACTTAATAAATGGGCAAATGCACTAGAAACAATTTTTGAAAAGAGTACAAATGGCAAATATCTTGATAAAGAAATGTTCAACATTCTTGACCGTAAAGAAATGTATGTTAAAATACTGAGATTTCATCTTACTCACTTAAGTCAGAATGGTCATTTGCAAAAATATAAGCACAAATTGTTGTGAGGATTAGGGGGAAACAGAACCCTAATACACCTGATGAAAATGTAAATCAATGCATCCAGTATGGATGCATTAGGAAAGATGCCACTGTCAAACATCTTGACAGAGTAGAATCTCGGGTATTTTTCATATCTCCAAGTCTCAACACATCCACCCTGCCCCCCCAACACGCACACAGAGGCAAAGCAAGTGACCACCCCGAGAATCTCTGCAGACCCTGGAAACTGTGAACTGATTGTAAGTTTGAGGCATCTTCACAGACTCAGGCCTACACAATGAAAAGTGCAGGCTACACTGCAAAGAAAAACTTAAAATACAGAATAGTAGAGGACTTTGATACTGCATTCTCAGTAACAGATTGATCATTCAGACAAGAAGCAAATGACAAAATTTCAGAGTTAAACTGCATCATAGACCAAGGCATATAACAGACATCTAAAGAATGTTCCATTCAAGACACATTGATCAAGATGCATTGAATGTTAAATGGCAACTCCTTTGTACAATTATTTAAAGGCAATAAAAATATTTTTAGAAGGCATATTTGATCCAGAAACCCATAGAATTTTCTTCCAACTATATGATATTTTAGGTCAAGAGCTCACTGATAGCAAGTCCAAAATATTACCATTTATTATACCTCGTTAAAACCAAGTTAATAAAATTAGAAATTGACAGCAAAAGAAACTATTTAAAATAAATGAAATTTATTGTAAAAATACCATACAGAGGGGTTACAATTACATGGGCAAGGTAATCAGTACATTTCTTATCAAGCATTGTTTCCTCCTCCTTTGTTTCCCCTTCCCATCCCTTCCCATCTTCCACCATCCCAACATCCTCCCTCCCAGCGGCCAAAGTTGTAAAGTTCATTTTTCGACATAATGACTTGTACATCTCATTGTTGCAATGGGTCCACCTGTAGCCCTATTTAAATGATTTGTTTTTGCCCTTCCCCTCCACAAACTATACCAACATCAAATACAATGAAAGCAGGGGTTATACTGTGGGGGAGGGACATACAAAGCAACAAAGAAATCATCTTATAAATATGTTAGAAACAAACATTTCAATAAAAAGAAAGAAAAAAACATTTCAATACTTATCTTGGGGTTCATTTCACCTAACATCAACTTATCTTAGAAATCAAACAATCTAGTGTTGAATTGTCTTTGGGCCATTATGGAAAACATTGGAAATTTTAAAATGTTCTAAAATCAAATGAAAATAAAATCACATCTTATAAAAATCTGTGAAACACAACAAAAATACTATAGGGATGGTAATGAGTGCTTACAATAAGAAATCAGGATGATGGAAGTGGCGCTGTAGCTCAAGTGGTAGAGCACTTGCCTTGAGCTGAAGAGCTGAGGGACAGCACCCAGGCCCAGAGTTCAAGCCCCACGACCGACAAAAAAAAAAAAAAAGAAATCAGGATGATCCTGATAAATAACCTAATGATGTACTTAGAGGTCTTAGAAAAGCATAAATATCAGAGCTGAAATTACTGTGCTGAAACAAAATGAATTATACAAAAGATCAATGAAATAGAGAATTTGGTCTTTGCAAAAAGTAAACAGCATTGGCAAACCATTCACTTATCTAAACACACAGAAAAAAAAGATCCAAATGAATAAAACTAAAAGTATTTTTCAGTAATTTCAAATACCACTGAATTTAGGGTCTCATTAGGAATTACTCTATAAAATTACATTCCAAAAAAAATGGAAAACAGAGTTGAAATGCATAAAATAAAGACATATAATGCACCAAAATTGAATCATAAGGGTTGAATCAAAATTGAATCATAAAAGTTAGAGATATCTATGAGATTGAAGCAGCAGTGAAAGGTCTCTCAACAAAAATACTAGATAGACTGAATTCTATAAGACTCTTCGGGAGAGATCACTACCAAACTCATTTTATAAAGCTAACATTACACTCATTCCAAAACAAAGACTCATCAAAAACTAAAATAAAAAACCAATCTCTTTGATAGACATAAATGCAAAACTCTTTAATAAAATACTTCATAAACAAACTCGACAGTTAATAAAAAAAAGTCATACACTACATATGATCAAGTTTGTTTCATCCCAAGAACATAAGAATGGTTTAACATATATAAATCACCAAGTATAATACAGAATATTACCAGAACCAAGGCTAAGAATCACATGATGATCTCAGTATATGACAAAAGGGAACATCTAACATCTTTTTATCATAAAAGCTCTGGAGAAACCAGAAATAGAAGGAACATATTTCAACATAATAATGAAGGCTGTTTATGACAAATCTACAGCCAACATCATAGTAAATGGTGAAACGCTAAAAACATTTTCTCTAAGATTGGGAACAAAAATGTCCACACTCTCTACTCTCTCCACTTGAATAAAGTACTACAGCCAGGTACCGGTGACTCATTCCTGTAATCCTAGCTACTCAGGAGGCTGAGATCTGAGGATCACAGTCATGGTTCAAAGTCAGCCTTGGCAGGAAAGGCCATGAAACTCTTATTTGTAGTAAACCACCAGAAAAACGGGAGTAGCACTGTGGCCCAAGTGGTAAAGGGTTCACCTTGAGCTGAAGAACTGAAGGACAGAACTCGAGCCCAGAGTTCAAGTCCCATGACCAACAAAAATAAAATAAAATAAAGTACTGAAATTCCTAGCTAGAACAATTAAACAAGAGAAAGACAGAAAAGGGGATTCATACAGAAAAGGAAGAAGTCAAACTATCCCTATTTGCAAATGATATGCTCCTATATCTAAATGACTCTAGAGACTACCTCCAAGCTCATAGAACTGATAACTTTGAGAAAGTAGCAAAATATAGCAGCCTACAAAAATCAGTAGCTTAAGCACCCAGGCCCAGATTTCAGGCCCCACGACCGGACCCAAAAAAAAAAAAAAAAAAAAGAAATCAGTAGCTTATCTGTATACCAAGAAAGAGCAGAGGGAAATCAGAAAAATATTCTATTTGAAATAGCCTCAAAACTAACTAACTGAATAAATAAATAAAGTACCTAAGAATCAACTAAGATACTAGGAATAAGACACTAGGAAGTGGAAAGACTTTCAAATATTACTGGAGTAACAGAATTAATAATTTTTCTTCAGGCAAGAAATTCATTCAGTCAAGAAAACTCTGGCAAAATATACAGGTTTAAAATTACCATCTGAATATGCTACTGTTCAACAGATTCTACTTTTCCAAAGATGATGATGAACAGTTATCTTTCTGCCAAGATCTGGATTTGGAGAACTCTAAAACTACTTATCACAACCAAGTGTTTAATGGTAGAGAACACTGGCTAATTTTTCTATTTGCACAAATAGGAAGACTTTAGTGGTTGATATCTATTATGTACTTTGCTTAGAAAAGAGACTATCACTTTCTCATTGGCAAAAATGATCTGGAAGTTAATGATGCCAGGTGAGAAGAATCTTCAAAAGGTGAAAGGAAACTGAAAACAGAGGATTCCTTCTATAGAAGGATCTAAAGTATATGGAAATACATACAAGGCCATTTGCATATCTACATCTACACAAAGTAAATTGAATAAAGTTTGCAATACACAGGGGCAGATTTCCATGGTGTAACCCTTTTTTAACAAAATTAACAGACGGTTTAATAAAAGGGACACTAAGTAGCTAAAATAGGTCTGATCTGAAAGGGGATGGGGACTAAGGGAAGTAGGACAAAAACAATAATGCTCAATGCTCAGAAAAATGGAACTAGAAAACCTGACAGGCTGCGTGGAGATGAGACAGATGGGAAATGCTGAGAATGATGGAAAGAGTGACCCTGACCAAAAGACAGTGTATTTATAAACAAACATATTGAACTGAAACTCCTTTGTACAGCTATTTGAAGAAAGAGGAGGAAGGAAGGAAGGAGGGAAGGAGGGAAGGAAGGAAGGAAGGAAGGAAGGAAGGAAGGAAGGAAGGAAGGAAGGAAGGAAGGGAGGGAGGGAGGGAGGGAGGGAGGGAGGGAGGGAGGGAGGGAGGGACTAGAGCTTATATTTTCATAATTAATATTTATCAATTAATATCTACTATTTATTATATATTCCTTTAGTGTGTACTAAAAATCGGTGCTTCCAGAATCAATTCCAGATGGATCAAAGACCTCCAAGTAACAGCAGACACCCTGAAAACATTTCAGAAAGGAATAAGAGAAACTCTAGGACTCCTTGGCACAGGTTGAAATTTTCTTAATAAAGACCTAGAAACACAACAAATCAAAGAAAGTTTGGACAAATGGGATTGTATGAAGCTGCAGAGCTTCTGCATGACAAAGGACATAGGTAGCAAGATCAATAGAAAGCCCAGATTGGGAGATCTTCACTATCCATACAACCGACCAGCATCTCATATCTAAAATATAGTTGGAACTCAAAAAATTAAATCCCCCAACAAAAAATCCTCAAAGAAACAACTGCTCAATGAAAGGCATAAAGAGAACCTTCTCTGAAGAGCATATAAGAGTGGCCAATAGACACATGAAGAAATGTTCAACTTCTCTGGCCATAAAAGAAATGCAAATCAAAAAACCACAGTGAGATTCCACTTCACCCCAGTTAGAATGGCTATAATCAACAAATCTAATAGCAGATGCTGGAGAGGATGTGGCCAAAAGGGAACCCTCCTTCATTGTTGGTGGGAGTGTAAATTTGTTCAACCACTTTGGAAAGCAGTATGAAGGTTCCTCAAAAGACTCCACATAGAGCTCCCCTATGACCCAGCAATCCCACTTTTGGGCATTTAACGAATGATCACAAACAAGACCATACTAAAACAACCGGCACAACTGTGTTTATTGTAGCATTATTTACCATCAATAAGATATGGAACAAACCCAGGTGCCCCTCAGTAGATGAATGGATCAAGAAAATGTGATTATACACACACACACACACACACATATGAATTCTATGCCTCCAGCAGTAAAAATGACATGTCCCAATTTGTTAGGAAATAGAGAGACTTGGAAAAAAAATTATATTAAGTGAAGTAAGCCAGGTCCAAAGAAACATAGGTCCCATGGTCTCCATTATTTGCAATAACTAGTATATGTCTAGGACAAGCAGAAAAGGTCAAAAGCTAGGTACATATGACCATATAAGATGATGTTTATTTACCTTGCTCATGTAACTGTAATCCTCTATATAGTATTTTACAATAAAAAATGTACAAAATAAAAGATGATGTTAAGAGAACTAAACCCCACGATAGGAATACAAGTGGTTTTCTCTTTATTACTATTATTTTAATGTATTTATAACGTACTATGTGATTTTTTTTGTTGCTTTGGTATGTTTTTCCCCCACAGTATAACCCATTTTCAATGTATTTGCTGATGCCCTACGTGTTCTATATACATTTTTCTAATTTGGGGAGGGAACAGAAATAACAAAATGCTGAAATAAGGATACAGGTTGACCCATTATTGAAAATGAACTTTACAACTTAGGCAGGGTTGGGGGAGGTAGGGGGGAGTTGAGGAAGTGGGGAGGGAAAAGGGAAGGGATGGTAGGGGGAAAGCAATGGAGGGGGTAACAATGCTCAATAGGAAATGTACTCATTGCCTTACTCATGTAACTGTAACCCCTCTGTACAGTATTTTACAATAAAAATATAAAAATCTGTGCTTACTAAATTCTATTTAAAATGTTTTAAACAGTGTGGTTTGTTTCTTAATAAGAATATTATCTGATAATGTTTTATACAGTTAGGATTTACACTTAAATCACAGTTAACACTTTTGTCAAGTTGTACATTTTCTGCTTCTAGGTATTCAGAAATTGATTTTAAAATAGAGTTTTATACATAAAAAGAGACTAACATGATAGATGTAAATCATAAGTACAAATAAAAATGTAGATATTAAATTTGAGTGATGGTATTTTGCAGTTTGGAGCAGCTTAGTCTCAGAGAAAATCATGTTTAAATCTCAGAGATACTATTCATTCATTGTGTGACCTTGAAGATGCCAGACATGCTCATAAAATCCAGTTCCCTGATCTATGAAGTAAAAATATATCTCTTTCTTACTGTTAAATGACTCAATAGAAAAATCAAACAAATGTGATTAGCCTACTGCCATTTCTTGATCATTGTTGGCCAATTATGAAACCAAATACATAAAGGATGAGTCAAGAAAGTAAAGCAAAGCCATTCTGGCTAGCTTTTTCTTTATTTTAGAGTAGGGAACTTTCTACACTTAAGATTTGATGGGCAATGAAACCTTCCTGCCTGGAATTATTCCTCCTTCTGGCCCTGTTAAAGCTTAGAAGTCCCTATATTGTGATTTCATTTGAATTAAAGCAATAAAACCTCATTTTAAAACTCATACGTTTGGTTTCTGAGGTTGGTAAAATAGTGGTCCCCAAGGAGGTCCATGCCTTAATTTTCAGAACCTATGAATTTGTTCCCTTACAAGGCAAAAAGATGATGCAGATATAATTTAATTAAGGACCTCAAAATGGGAAGATTAACTTGGATTATACAGGAGGGGACAATGTAATCACATAGCCCTTAAAATCAATGAACTTTCTCAGGCCGGATTAGAAAGACTAGAGACGATGGAGACATTTGGGGCACTGATAGGTTCAGTCTGCCATGGGTAGCCTTGAGGATGGAGGAAGGGGCTGTAAATTCAGTAGAACCCTTAGCTGATATCCAGCAAGGAAACAGGAATTTGGCATATATCACAGGAATCATATTTTGCTAACAATTGGAATTAATAAAAAAATAACTCATCCTTCCAAAGCCTGAGAAAATAATCCAGACCTACCTTAATTTTTTATTTAAGTTTTAATTTTATTGTCAAAGTGATGTACATGGGGGTTACAGTTATATAAGTAAGGTAGTCAGTATATTTCTTGTCAAACTTGTTACCCCCTCCCTCATTTTTCTCCAACTTTCCCTCCCCCACTCCCCCGAGTTGTCTTGTGAGTATCACTGTTGTATTGGTTCTCCCTTTGTCCTTTGTCTTACCATTTTTTTTGTTCCTTTTCCCTTCCCTAACTCAGATAAATGTATATATAATACCTACGATTTTAGCCCAATGAAACCCATGACAAACTTCTGACTTAGGGGACTATAAAATAACACAACTTGCATTGTTTAAGCTGTGTGCAATAAGAAATTTTGCATCACCTCAAGATGAGTAAGGTCTCTAGGTCCATAGAAGGCATTGTCAGACAAGAATACCTTTGCTTGGGGATTTCAGAAACCAGACAGGCTAACAGTATGATTTATAATGGGATTTTGGCAAAGTCATTCCAGCTTTGGCAAATGAAGAGATTGAGGCAAATCACATGGGTAGTATATGATTATATCCTAGTAAAAATTCTGAACATCAAAAAGTGTTCAGGTGAATGTTCCTGATAGATAATACTCTACTCACACTGTTACAAAAAGGGATTGGGAGCAGGTAACACTGCCTGTGACTCTACTGGAAGAGGAGGCCCAGAAATTCTGGGTTTAGGCCCCTCCATCCCAGATTCTGCTCTTTGGGGGCCTCTTCCTTTGACTAAGATTGGCCTATTCCCTTTCCCTATAATAACCTGTGAGTAAAAAATAGTTCTCTGGGTTTTCTGTGGGTCAAACCTAACTAGAAGTGATGGGGACCCAGAATTTGCTATGAGCTCAACCAAAAAGAGAGTGACCTAGAAACTCCTGAACTCATGGCTGGTGTCTAAACTGGGAATAATCTCTGGGATATTCTGACAGACTAAAATTTGCCTATGACAGTTCAACAAGACTAAATTTTATGTTTATTTGCCTTAGCATCAATACGAAAACAAAATTTTTAACTAATAAAAGAAAAAGTCCAAGTCCAAGAGGCATGCTTGGGATGAAGAAGCAGAGAAGCATAAGTCAGAGTGCAGAACTGGAGTGAAGAAATCTTCACTAGGGCAGGACACAATGTAAAGGGAGAAACATTTTGAAGAATAGTTAGGAAACAGAAAGGCTTTAAGGTCAGTTCCCCATGATGCTAAACATTTTGAAGCTTCTGAAGACCACCAGACATTTCCTTCCCAGGCGAGGCTTTTAAGAATCTCTCCTGGGTGAAATTACCAAGAAACAAACCTCCAAGCCACACAGCAAAAGAAACCAATGCAACCTCCTTCTAGGAAATCATTTTTTTAAGTGATAGAAGAAGGACTTGCTTTTTAACAAATGATCTCTTATATTAGCCTCAAGTGAATTTATTATGCAGTCATCAGAAACCCTGGCACACTTACCTCCAGAGCTTGTGACAACCTTGAATAAATCTCAGCATAAGTAACACAAATTGGCTCTTCTAAATTGCTGAGAATTTAGACATTCTAAATGGTTATATGTCCATCTTATTGATCCAGATGAAAAGATTTCAATCATACATAGGAATTTTTCCTCCAAGTCCCCCATTAGCTGGACTGGATATTCACACAGCAGACAAAAAGGAAAAGATAAGAGCTCACACATATTCAGAACAAGCTGCTTCCCAATATATGCAGTTGAGGAGGAAGGGTTCCTATGTTCACTGAGGCGAGATGTAGTGCTAACCATTATAACACTCTAGATATGGACCTGGCCTCTGATACCATCTCTTCTCCACACCATGCTCTGATAAACAGGGATCTGAAGACCATAACCCCAGTCCTTGAGCAAAGGATCCTACTCTACCACTGCCAAGTTTTTATGTATACCCTTTCCTCTAAAACAGCTGACGTCTGTTCACAAGATCAGGTATTGGTAATAAAAATCAGGATAAATACAATGTTGGCTATTACCAGAATCAGCCTAGCCAAATTTAAAAATAACAGCTTAATCTAACAAACAACAGCTTGATTCCAACAATCTCTAAGGAAGGAAAGGGAAATCTCTTAAGATTTCTGAAAGCAAATAAAATAAGGTACTTTCCTGAAAATAGGCCTTTATTTTTTTGATCCACCTCCCCAGTTCTC
This sequence comes from Dipodomys spectabilis, assembly GCF_019054845.1. Taxonomy (NCBI): domain Eukaryota; kingdom Metazoa; phylum Chordata; class Mammalia; order Rodentia; family Heteromyidae; genus Dipodomys; species Dipodomys spectabilis. Next base: position 5,320,517 of record NW_024870814.1, read on the forward strand.
ATTAAAAAAATTAGATCTGAGTGAGAAATTATCTCAACACATCATGTTGGGTTTGAGCCTTCTCATTATGAGCTGTGGCTATTGCCACAGAATGGTGGTGGTGAGAGCTAATACACTTGTTAAATGGACTTCTCACATTCTCCATAAGAGTTGTAGGTGATTGCCAGCACTGATTACATACATGGTTTGATCAGATGCCATTTCATCTAAGCACAGACCCACAGGTCCTTAATTAGGATCACAGACAGCGGAGTAATTGAAGTAGACACCTTTCATTTCATGCTTGTTGAGAGAAGCAAAGAAAGAGACCGAATGAAAGACCTTCTCACCCATAGATGAAAATCTGATCACTTTCGCTCACACCGTCTTCCTCGTTTTCTCACTTCTGTTTCTCACTTCTACAATGACCTTCAAATCCACCCCTCCCTTGGCCACAGTGTAATCATCCTTACTACTAGGAAACCATACATTTTGAATTTGATTTCTCTCAGCTTCAAGTTATATCATCCTATCTTGACATGTACAATTCTTCAGTAGTGATATGTGGCATCTTTCAACGTACATGCAAACTCCTTAGATGGACAAGGTCCCCTAAACTCTGGCATTAGATTTTCAGCCCTGTTTTATACTTCCCTTTACTTTGTGTCTTATACAATTTTAGATCTTACACAAATTTATTTGCACCCTCTGAATATACTGTGTCTTCTGCTATGGCTATTCTATTTCATTGTCTGGGTGTTTGAGAGGCCTTTTGGTGTGATGGAAGCCAAACTACCTAGACTAGAATCTCATCTCTGTCACCTCGTATCTGTGTAACACTGACCAATAACACAATAACATCAGCTCCATATAGTCACAACAAGAATTAAAACAAAGGAAGAGTAAAGCATTTTAGGCCTCTACCACCCATATACCCTCACTATTTGATACAAGCCAGAAAATTCATTTAGCTCTAATTTTCAATTGTTCTTACCACTGAATAACGAAGAACATAATGGTGAATGGCATAGAACTTTGTTTAGATTATAGGAAATCTATTTTCTGGCAAGGACCATTTGGTCATTTATAACATCATCCGGGAGCCATACAAAGTTATCAATAAATGCATAGAGCCCAGGAACAGCTGACAAGAAGAAAACTTGTCAGTCCCATCAAACACTTTGCAGTACCTCATACTGCCTATAAGCAGGATGCGCCTTGCTCCTGGAGAGAGGCAGTGAATGAATAGAAAGGAATAAAAAGGACCTGGCAGATCCTGGAGTTCAAGAATGTGAGGGTTGGGGGCTGGGAAGGTGGCTCAGTGGTAGAACGCTTGCCTTGCATGCCTGAAGCCCTGGGTTCGATTCCTCAGCACCCCATAAGCAAAAAGAAAAAAGCCCGAAGTGGCGCTGTGGCTCAAGTGGTAGAGCGCTAGCCTTGAGCTGAAGAGCTGAGGGACAGCGCCCAGGTCCAGAGTTCAGGCCCCACGACTGGACCAAAAAAAAAAAAAAAAAAATGTGAGAGTTAATATGTAAAAGCCCTGGGTACAAAAGTCCACTAAGTCAGAAAGCAGTAGGTAAGTCCAGAGTCCTAGAAGAGTAGCACGTGGAAAAGAGGTTAGAGAGCCTGTAAAGGTAGCAGACTGAACAGGGTGGAGAATTTTTTTCTCCCAAGACAGACAGCTCATTCTATCTTCTACCTTTGCTTTCCCTTTCAGGAGTGGTAGTTCTGCATAGTCTAGTAGTTAACAGTGCCAGAGAAAACAGAAGGTTTCCATCTGGGCCCAACCCTTTAGAGGTAGTAACATGCATTTGCCTTGTCTTATGCTGACAAAAAGGGACTTGCATTCATTTCTGATATCCCCTGAAATCCCCTTACTGACACATCAGTGACCTTCTCAATCTTCTACATTGTGCCTTACCCTTTTTCTCTTAACCTCCAAAGTTACAGTTCATCACTCTAGGCAGTGTCTGAGCTGTGAGGAATGCCACGCAGAATAGCAATGTTTGCACTCTCCCTTCGGTGCCTAACTCATTTTCTCCTCATAAAACATTCAAAGCACTTAAAATTATGACTTTATGCCTGAGTCATAACGTTGTTAAAGCTTATAAAAATCATTTCAGTGTTAATTCCCCTGACTCAACTTTCTTAAATATTCCTCCTAAGAAGTTGTACATAATTTACCCAAGAAAAGGTCTTTTTCTTGAAACCAATTGTAGTAATCAGAAAATAAAGTAATGAAATTTTTAAAAAGAAGCTAGATGAAAACAAGATTTGGAGTTGAAAGGTGTGTGCGTGCCTCACTTAACTCTCTCCTATAAAATGAGACCAGGCAAATCTTCTATTCCTAATGGGCTCCAGGTCCCCCATCCCCACAAATACAATTATCTATTTTATTTTTTCTCATTTCTACACTGACCATCCAACACAGAAAAAATAAAGTCCATACTAAAATCAGCTCGAATGTAGCATATCAAAGCTAAAACATCTTTTGCTATCTTCAGCATTCATTTCTGCCTCAAAATGTATCATTTGAGGTGTTAGACAGGCACAGACAGGTGTGGCATAGTCAAGAACCAGGTCCAAAGCTATTGGCCATACAATCTGATAAGGAAGAAATGAAGCAGGAGTCTGAGCTGCTACTGCAGGAAGCCCACAGGAACACAGAACACAGGAAATCTACCAGCAAGGTAGGAGAACTGGGGGGGCTGCAGGAGGCAAGCTGGGAGGGTATGGATTGTCTACTCTATGAAAATACCATCTATAAACCTCTCATCAAAATTCTAAGAAAGGACCATGACTCAAAAAGGATTAAGTCATCGTCCCAGCCATCAGAGTAAGAATCATACAGAAAGGATGTCCTGAAAGATCATTTTAATATTTAAAGAGAACCCTAATGAAACTCTGAGATGAGTAGATGTCATCTCTTGATCAGAGGTGAACATGATTGAAGAGGAAACCAATAAGCCACTAGGCAACTAGTGGCATCATTTTTGGTGATCTTTGGTGGTCTAACAAAGGCCTCACATATTTGGTTTTAGGTTGGCAGAGGTGCCTATATTAATTGATGACCCTTGTTTATCTGCTTAGTTGGGTGACTCAATTCTCAATACAGCCATGCTTGACATTTTAATCTATGGGATGGTAGCCTGTCAGTCACCAGTATGGATATAAGAAGCTTTATAATGCAATAGTGCAATGGTAATAGCATATGGTGGACAAGAATTTTATACCCCAGAATTACAGATTCCAGTTCCAAAAATATACCAAGTTATTTTGAGGATGTTATACAAGATCTAAAACTATCCAAAACTGAGTTCCCAGCATTGCATATAGTGTTGATTACCAGCTCTGAATCTGGCCCTGAGAAGCAGAGGGATAGGTCGCTCTACAGCTGTGCCTCAGGTTGGCCTTAAGGGGTACATTCTTAGCAACTAAAGAAACGTATCCTATCTAAAACTCCAACTTACTTCTGTTTGCAGACCTTAGTAAACAGAGTTTAAGTAGAGACGAGTGATCAAAGATACAGTCAAGGCATGTATGAAGAATCACAGAATAAAGGGGACTCTGCAGAAGGACCTACAAATGTGCAATAGAGTAACTAGTGTTGGGTTGGAACATGGAAATGAGTAGAGAGTTGCTTGTAATTACTGCCAGCACATTTGACATTGAAAGTGTGACTCTGGGAAGCACCAACAACAATGAAGACCAAAAAATTCAAGCTCCACAATAACAAACGTGGTTGGTTAATTGGTTACTTAATGCATGATTTGGTTCCTTTGTTTCAGATTCTTTTTATTCTATCTTGGAGAGAAAGTGATGGTGTTTTAGATTTTGAAGATGACTGTTTTTTAATTTCTTTTGAGGGGGGGGGTCCGGTCGTGGGGCCTGAACTCTGGGTCTGGGAGCTGTCCCTCAGCTCTTCAGCTCAAGGCTAGCGCTCTACCACTCGAGCCACAGCACCACTTCCGGCTTTTTTCTTTTTGCTTATGTAGTGCTGAGGAATCGAACCCAGCGCCTCAGGCATGCAAGGCAAGCGCTCTACCAGTGAGCCACCTTCCCAGCCCCTAAGATGACTGTTTTTTATTTGGAGGGTTTTAACACAGCAGTTCATCTTCTAGGCAATTGAGAATGGGAAATGTTTATTGGGTTCATTTTAGAATACTTTTGTAGTATATTATTGCATTACTTGAATCATGTGTCTACAACAAAATGCAATCAATTTTAATTTTAATATACTGATAATTAAAATATTTTATAGCAACAAAACCCAAATTGGCTTTTAAGATATGCATATATAAGCCAGGCACTGGTGGCTCACACCTGTAATCCTCGCTACTCAGAAGGCTGAAGTCTGAGGATCGCGGTTCAAAGCCAGCCCGGGCAGAAAAGTCTGTGAGACTCTTATCTCCAATAAAAACCACTCAAAAACTGGAAGCGGCACTGTGGCTCAAGTGGAAGAGCATTCACCTCGAGCTGAAGAGCTCAGGGACAGCGCCCAAGCTCAGAGTTCAAGCTCCATGTCTGACCAAAGTAAAAAAAAATAATAAAATGAAATAAAATATATAAAAGTTGATACTCTTCTATTATATTTTTAATGGTTATTAGAACAGAAACTCTTAATGTAACACTATTTTGTTACATAGCTATCTTTTCAGGTACAAAGGCCATGTAAAACTTTAAATTCAAACAATAGGAAATGGGCATAGTGGTATACACCTGTAATTCCAGCTACTCAGGAGGCTATGACCAAAGAATCACAGGTTGGAGACCAGCTTGAGCAATTTAGATCCCATCTCAAAATAAAAGAGTGACAGAGCTTTTGATATATCTCTGGGGTAGAATGCATTTCATATATGTACAAGGCCTTTGTTCAATGCCTAGTACCAGAAAGCAGAAGGAAAGGATAGGGAATGAAGAAGAGATGGAGAAGGAGACTGTGGGAGAGTAACGGGGGAAGAAGAGAGGAAGAAGGGGACTTTAAAACATTATAAGGAGAAAAATATTTGGAAAAATAAATTCGATTTTTCTATAAAATAATTTGAAATGATCTTATCTGTCTCATCAATATCTGTCTCTATACTTGTAGGGATTTCCAATTCTCTATTAGATAAGTTTTAATTTTCCCTCTTTATGTGGTTAACATATTGAGTAAAATGTCTGAGAATATAGTCTTATCCAGCTGTCTGAAATTCTGCTTTAAGAAACAGAATTTTGAAATTGCTAGCACTCCCAACTCCTAGGCCTATCTTACCCTTTTAGATTCCCCCATTTTCTTAGTCTCTCTCCTATTCTCCCTCTGCCTTTATCCACACAAGACATGGACTGCACTCAAGTTATGACCCTACCTGTTCTTGCTAACAGGTGTTGCCCAACTACATGTCTGGGGAAAGAATAAAAGTGACTCAGTCTTAGGAAGTTACAATCTGGGTGAAACAAGGGCACACAATGCTAAAGAGTAATGCTGAGCACTATGCAATACATAAAAATATGAACCAAGATATAAACCAGTCCTCATTTTGTTTGAGAGAGAATGCTAATGCACCTGCAATATTACTTTTAGTACATGATCTCACATTTAAAATTAACTATATGATCTGTGTGCTCTGAACTACAAATGCTTTTAGAAGTCAAAATAAAAACGGCCCAATACTGACTATACTAAGCAAGGAAGAAGATATCTGAAGTTGAACAGCATGAAAGATTTTTTTAATTTGGCTACATAGAAGGAACACGGAAGATCATCACAAAGTAGCGAAGTTATATACACATAACAAATGAACATAGTATCTTTCTGTGAAGCCAAAACTGTCTAGAGTAACTAAAACAAGATATTAATGTCTAAGCATTTTGAATACACCAAAGAAGTGTTGAAGGATTCAGGGATAGAAAAATAAGGGACTATTGTATCCAATGTTACTTGATTGTTCCCATTTTTGTTGTTAAAGCAGTGAAAATGGGCTTTTCCTTAACATTATTCTGGACAACATATGTCCATTTAACCAATGGATGGGGCTGTGTTTCCTCAGATTGCAAGATCATAACAAACCAGAGCTGAAAATGACTTGACTCTTATCCACATCATGAATTACAAGCAAGTCCATGAGCAGAATGTGGCCCACAGATATTTTGTGGGCCCAAATTCCGGGGTGGGGTTGTTTTGGTTTGGTTGTGGGGCTTAAACTCAAGGCCTGGAGCTATCTCTGAGCTCTTTTGCTCAAGGCTAGCACTCTACCACTTTGAGCCATAGCTCCACTTCTGGTTTGTGAGTAGTTAATTGGAAATAAGTGTCTCATGAGGACTTCTCTGCCCAGGCTGGCTTTGAACCATGATTTTCAGATCTTGACCTCCTGAGTAGCTAGGATTACAGGTGTGAGCCTCCAGCGCCTGGCCCAAATAGTGTTTTAAAACATACTTTTAAGAAACATTTACAGACTAAGTGCAGGTATTCTCACCTGTAATTCCAGCAACTTGGGAGGCAGAAATCTGAAAAGCCATGAAAACTGACACAGAGCAGAGATGATCAACAGAGGACAATACCCTATTCCATGCAGGACTAGACAAGGTTGCAGTTAGGAGCAAAGTGATCAGTCAGGGCAGCAAGAGACAGGCCTTATAATGTCAGGAAAGTGGTGTGACTCCTGGTTCCACAGGATAGTGATTGATTACTTGAATAAGTATGCAGCAGTCAGGAAATAGGCCTATTCTCCTGAAAATGAGGATGACTTGGCTAGGAAATCTGATTCCCAGGAGTAGAGTGAGGAGGGAAATTTGAGTGAAGCCATATAAAATACTTCCAATTTACCTATATGTCAAGGAACATCTAATACTGGGTCTTCATTGTAGGCCTTATTCCTCATGATAGAACTAGGCCATTGACAAGAATTTTTTTTTAATTACATCAGAAGTGGGGGACATGGGGAAGGGAAGGGATAGTAGGAAAACTACAAAAGAGGGGGTAACAATGTTCGACAAGAAATGTATTCATTACCTTACTCATGTGCTCAAGTGACTGTAACCCCTCTGTACAGCATCTTTACAATAAAATAAAATTTAAAAACATTATATCAGACTAAGAATAGCGTCAAGAAAAGTCAAGACTGGTAGGCATAACACAGCTATTTTAGAAAGAAAATAATGGCAAAAAAAAACCCTTGGGAAGGAAAGTCTCCATTTAATTTATCACATCAACAGATGCTTTCTCACCTGTGTCAGAAATTTCAGGACCTGCTATGAATTAGCATGTTCAAATTATCTAAAGACTATAAGATGGTCAACATTGCTACAAAGAAGCTGATTCAAAAATAAGATTTTTTTCACATAGATCCTTAGGTACACAGACTGAAGCAGATTGTATTAGAAAAAGGTTCTATGGGGGAAAGTGAATGGCAAAGGAAGTTGAGTGAGAAACATCCTCAATGAAGACCACAAATAAATTTCACAGGAAGTTATGAATTGGGATGGCCCCAAATTACATTAGCAAATCATTGCAGATGGATTTCTCCTAGGAAAGACATAACAGCTTGAGTGAGACAACTCCCTGGAGGTGAGGGCAGTTCCCAAGAGAGGGACTCAAAGTTCTCAGCTACCGATATTCTCGTTAACTGGGAGATTGGACTCTGAAGCCCTGAAGGCTTGGATATGAATGTTACACTATAGATCCCACTCTAAAAGATGAAATAACTTGCCTGTGGCTACACAGTTATTGCTTTTTGGTGCCAGTACTCCAACCCAGGTCTGATTCCAAATCTACATTCACCATGATATTGTACATGTAACTTCACTATAGAACAGACGTGGGACAGGAATGATCCCTTAGAGGGCAACTGTTAAGTGAATCTGCTGTACGTGGTCAAAGCACAGGCCCCATGGAAGCATAGTTGGTACAGCACACACACAGAATCATCATACCACAGCTCCAGACACTATTCTAGTTTCTTTTAATGTTACTATTGTTTACTCTCTTATATCAGATGTCTCTATTCAGTGAACTCTTTGCTAGAAAGCTGCCTTTGGCCCTCTGTTTCCTAAAACAGTTATCTGAAGTATCAGCATCATCTCATTCAAAAAAACATGACATGACATATGCATGTGTGTCATAGCAAATATCTTTTCAATGTAAAAATACTTGACACTTTTGTGGAATTTCTAACGTTACCACCTGCAAGTCTTAATGAGTCAAAAGTGTCCCTTAGAATGCAGAATGATGACAGAAAATTCTATGAGAAAATAACCATAGATACTGATGAGTGTCGCACAAAATGAAGAAAGAAAACTCAATTTGTACCCAAGTGATCTTGGGAAATAAACAGGGCCCATAGTTCATAAACTGTAGGAATAACCTGCAATTCTTGTGGATACAAAAAATGGATAGAAAATGTTCTGATCATTTAATGAATATGAAACTGTGTGTAGATATCTGAGGGTGAGAGACGCCAATACTGACTCGAATAGTCCATGTTCTCTGAACCTCCTATCTGTGAAATAGTGCAGAGGGAAAAAAAAAAAAACCTCAACTCTATTTGAAGAATATACCTAGGTTTAGCAAGCAGGCTTTCCTAAAGGCTTTTAATTCAACTCTGTTGCTTATGGTTCTGCCTCTGTGCCAGCCTGGGAGAGGCAAGAAGAAGCTCCTGGCCAACTCTAGATCTCCCTCAACTGAAAGTGAGGGGGGGAAAGTTTGTGTTGTTCCTCCCCAGATCAGAGGCCAACTTGAAAAGCCTGAGAACAATCTTACTAGCTATAGTTTCTGAAACTTAAACTTGCAGGAGCCGAAGAATCTCCTGTGGCTAATTATCTTAGCACTTTCTTCTTACAGATAGCTTCACTTTGTGAGCTTTACTCACAGTCTACTTTTGTGGATTGCGTAACAAAGGTGGGGGAAAATGTCCGTTGGCTTTGCCAGATCAGGAAAACAGATCAAGGGGTTACATGTACAACAGTCTTGTTTTCAAGACTGGTAGGCCCAATCTGTCCTCAGATACTCTGTTTATATTCAAAAGCTGTGGCAATGCCTCTCTTGTGCATAACAACTTTTACAATATTTCCACAATCACTTTTTGTTTATTACTCTGTAATTTACAATAGTAGCAACTTAATTTCTACTAGTCTCTTGATTCTGCTTACTGAGTTCAACTATCATTCTACATGTGCTGAGGAAATTCATTTTTCTAAAACACAGAACTGAAAGACAAATCCTGATTCTCATGAACTGTATGAAGAAAATGCTACCTTGGAAGGTCACTTGTCAGCTAATCCACCGAAAACAGGCTTTGCACAGCTCAATATAACACATGAAACTGTCTAAGGCTAATAGCTACCAAGACATTAAATCACAGTCTTGGTTAAATGGGCTGGATGGTGATAATATATTGGATAAGACTTCCTTAAACCTGTCCGGGGAACAACCAAGTTTCAATGAGAGCTGAGAAGTCACAGCTTTAATCTGTCTAAAATCATTAAACTGATTATCTGCTCAGTTCAAATTAATTGAAATCATGATTCCACTCAGAGTTATAAACCTATCTTTTACATGCCTTGTTGAGAATCATAGAACAGGAGGGAGAAATTGGACCTTCTTTCTCAGAAAGATAAGAAAAAGACTTTGCCACTAAGAAAATAAAAGTCAGGACTTGGACTTTGTAAGGGGAAACAATTATATTATGACCTTTACAATCAACGCTGATACAGCCAAACAGTATGAGCTTTGTGCATATCCCTCTGAACTGTGGCCTCAAAATGCAGACTATGGTTTGGATAAAATATCAGTGGCTTCCTTATTCATTCAAAATTACAATCACAAACTTTCCTGTGATGAAATCATAGGCTTCATCATGGTTACACATGATGTAGGATGTAAATGGGCTCCAGTAAGAGGCAAATTTATGTCTACAATACCTGCGTTCAGCAGCCTGGGCTTTACAAGCTCCTGTGCCAGTAATGAATGAAGTATGCCTACATTAGGCCCAACTTAATAGCAGTTTTATCCAGAATATGTAGAGGCTTTTTTCTTTTTTTCTTTTTATCAGTCATGGAGCTTGAAATCAGGACATGGGAGCTCTCCCTGAGGTTTTTTTTTTTGCTCTAGGCTAGTGTTCTACCTCTTGAGCTACAGGGCCATTTCCAGTTTTCTGGTAATGAATGGGAGATGAGAGTCTTACGTGTCTCCTGATGAAGCTGGCTTTGCACCATGATCCTCAGATCTCAGCCTCCTGAGTAGCTAGGATGACAGGCATGAGCCAATGTCAACCGGCTTGTAGCGGCTTTCATTAATACTCTAAGGGATAGGCACATCCAGGTTGGCCAGCCTCAGCATCATGTAGCTATGGATATCAAAAAAGAGCAGCAGATAGAAAAAGCTCTTATCCTTGAACCACAAAAGAGAAACCCAGGTTCTTTGGAAAACAAAGCCTTTATCCTGCTCACAATGAAATGGTTAAAGGAAATCTTGGTACCCATATCTACCCTCAAACCTTCTATCATATCACCATGATTCTGTGATAACAATTCTTTCATCTAAACTGTTAAGATATAATAATTGTACATATTTAAGAGATACAGGGTGTTATAGCAATACATGCATAAAATAGATATGGATTAAATCAGATGATAAACATTTCTATCTCCTTATCATACCTTTTTTTGGAGCTTCCAAGCTCTCTCTTTGAGTTCTTCACAAAATATATAATATCCAGGTACCTATGCTCACACCTGTAATCCTAGCTACTCAGGAGGCTGAGATCTGAGGATCGCAGTTCAAGCCATTTTGCAAAGTAGAAATGTACAAGTTGCTATTATCACCAATTAACTAGCAAAAAGCTGGTGGTAGAAATGTGATTCAAGTGGTACAGCACCAGCCTTGAGTAAAAAGTCAAGTGAGAGGGTGAGGCCCTGAGTTCAAGCTGCATTACTAGAACCAGAATACATGCATGCACACACACGCACACACACATATGTGCATGCACACACACACACAGTATATATATATATATATAGATATATATAGATATAGATATAGATATAGATATATATAGATATAGATATAGATATATACACACACACACACACACACACACATACACACACAGTATATATATATATATATATATACACACACACACACACACACACACACACACAGTATATATATATGTTACCTTTAACTATATTCCTCATCCTCCTTGCTGCAGGACACTGAACTTACTGCTTTTGTGTCTAGGTACCAGTTATCCAACCTCCTTGCATCACTCTCTTCTGGGCTCCACGATGAAGTCACCTAGTGGGTCCGCTAGCAGCTACACAATGCAGTCTGATAGGCTCCTTGGAAAATGTGAACAGCTCCAAACCCACAGCTTGACAGAAGACTGGCAGTGGAAATACTGGCTTAGTGGAAGAGGCTCTACCAGCCATCAGGGACTCAGAGTTGGTTTAGTTAGTCACAGAGCTCCTGGTGAGAGGGCTGGTCACTGGCCCCATAGAAGCACAGTCTTGGTTAAGAGACTGAATGCTTTCTTGTCAACTAAGCTCTCACACCACAGAGCCCTACTATGAGAGGAGCCAGAAGTAAAAGCAGCCAGCTTCACAGCCCCACAGGATCCTGCAAGTGGGCAGCAGGGAATTCCAGAGTCCAGTGCTCTTCCCTGTCCTATCTAGTCCTACCTCTCTGCCTCACTGTCGGCTTATAATCACCATACTTCCCATATTTGTCTCCAGAATCTACTACAATAGAAAGGTTTTGTTCTTTATTTTTCAGGTCCTATGCAAAGCCCTGTGTCAGAAGTCTGTGACACTTTCCTTTTATCATTCTGTGCCTCTCTTGGTGTTATTTACTAATTTCCCTTTCCTATTCCCTCCTGTGCTCAAGAACTAGAATAACCTATTTTGAGGGAAAATGATGCACCTAATTATTCTTTCCAATAATTATAATCATACCTCCTTAGCCCTTACTTAAATGTTAAAGTTTATGTCTGTACATTTGCAGACTTTTTTCCTATTGTGGGTTGATTTCTATCCCTCATTGTTCTTTACAAAGTATAAATTTTAAAAAAGGAAATTGAAGTGTTTAGCTCCTTTTTTATTTCTGATTCAATCTATTTTATATTTTCAAAGGCAATTGTTTTCTATCTTCTTTAAAAAGTGTACATCTACAGAAAGAGGTGACATGCAGCAATGTCCCATTTTAATAAATTGTCTGGATTAACAATTCAAAAATATTTTTCATATCTTATCTGCCCCAAATAATATACTAAATCATTTCTACTAGTCTTTGAGAGGCATAAAAATGAGAAATAATTCCAATTTACTTACATTCAGTTGTTGAGTATATTGCTCATCTCAACTGAGAAAACAAAGGAACCACAGATGAATATCTCCATCTAGAGCATGTTTAGGAAAAAATGTAATTGCACCAAAGAAATCATTCTACATTTCAATGATGGCTCCGCAATGCACCAGCTCATCAATATGTCAGACAAAAACTATACAACCTAACTAACCTCTGCTTCTAATGAACATTGTGTGACCAGGCTTATCTCACCCATGAAGCTGGGTTGTTTCTGTTAATATATCCACTGAGATCACTGGACACAAAGTAATTCAGTGCTTTATAGTTTAAATGAACCAAATAAAGCTCTAACTTCTCTCAGTTCCTGAAAACACCCCTTTATAAGCAGCAGATAAATAATCTGGAGTCTTTGTGGTGATATCCATCATAAAAATCAAGGGTGCATTCAAAAAAAAAGTTACATGTTAAGTCAATCTTGGCAGGACAAGGAAATACGGATAGCTTGATACATAAGTTCTATCATAAAAGTATATCTTTGTTTTGACATTGTCTCTGTGTACAGTTTTGTCATTTGCATATCCAAAATGGCACACTCCTTTCTTTCTCTTCTTGCATGTTGCTCTATCATTTTCTAATTCTCTATCTACTTTTTTCTACTTCTGTCAGCATGTTTCCTCTGGTTACATCGTGTTAAGCACAAAGTCATTTTAAAAACTTCCGTGATTCTGAGTTCTTTCACTCATTGGTCAGTCCTTGTTGATAATGTTTAATGCTTCCTCTTCTCAGAAAATTTCTTTTCCTTTGGTTGTCATGGCACTAATCTGTGGCAAGTCAGCGGAAGACTCACTCATACATCTTAAACAAGTAACAGCTCATACTTGACAGACTGCTCTTGCCTGAAAATTGTCTCCAACCTCTGGAACCCACTTATACTCCACATGTGATAGATCAGAAGTACCAGTGTATTTACAAACCCTGGCAATAGCCTTTAACCAGTGACCAATAGCAACTACTAACCAAATATATCAGCACCTTCACTCCATAGAAAGACAACCCTGCAACACTCAGCTGCACTGGTTCTGATTTCCTATTAAGGAAAGTTTTTTTCTCCAATTTTTATTTTTTGTACATTTTTTATTGTAAAAATACTGTACAGAGGGGTCACAGTTTTAAGGAAAGTTTTAGCTACTTACAACAGTAATCTACCTGATAATAGACACTTATTATGTGTCTTCTCTTGCTTTGTTCACTTCTTCATTTTCTTTCGGCTATTTTCTAGGATCATTCACCAAATAAATTTCATACGTTCAAACTCAGTCTTGGATCTGCTTCTTCAGATATTCAAATAAAGACAACTTCTAATTCTGTAATTATGGAAGTGCTCTCCATGTGATAGGAGGCACTGGGGCTTGGACTCAGAGTCTGGACTACAGCTGGCACTCCATGACTTAAGCCACATTTCCAATCATGATTTATGCTGGTTAGTTGAAGATTATGTTTTGCAGACTTCTGTGCCTGGGTTGGCTTTGAACTACAATCCTCCAAATTTTAGCCTCCTGAGTAGCTCAGATGATAGCCACTGGAACCGGCTTCTTTTCTGCATTTTCCTGTTCAATATTGTTCCCTCCTATTGAATCTTCTTCTTCTTCACCTTAGGAGAACCTATTCACATTTCTGTTTTTATCTACCATCTGTAGATTAATGCCTATCAAATCAATTTTTCTAACTTTAGTGTAACTTGCAAAAAATATGAGTTTCACTAAGATGTTTCTATCCTACAGAAAATGATACTCTGAGAACTAGCATGTTCTATTTATTTCTTCTTGTTGAAACTCTAAAATATTTGATTTACAATTACCTAGTTTCTGATCCAACATGTGAAAAGATTGAGGTCATCATTATCATCTCCACAGCAATAATAAAAGCTTACAAAACTGAAAATCTACAAATTGTCTCAATCTTCAGAGAATTGAATATCATCACCCTGAAAACTGGAGAGATGGGTGAATAGATGCAATCACAAGACAACTACAGCCAAGATCACTGCTACAAGAACACTTGAAGTGTAATTGTCTAATTATCGAAAATTAAATATCAACTAGTTTGGGAATCAAAAATCCTATTTTGGAGTTTTAAGTCTAAGAACTCTAATAGGTGTTACTGTGAGGAAAAAAGGAAACTTTCCTTACATTTCTGACTTAGAAATGGAGACTATAACACTTTTGGGGGACAGAGCTCTGATCTCCTTAACCTGTTCTTAAGGAAAATTATTTTACAATAATCTAATAAACTCAGGTTTGCCAGAGCCCAATTGAATTGGAAGAAGAATTACCCAGCTCTAGTCTCTTCTTGGATTCCTGTCTTTCCTAAGCAGGTGTGTGGTGTGCAGAAATTCACAGTCAAAGACACAAAAAAAGGAAGCCTGAAGCTGGATTATAGTGCTGAAGAGTGTTTGCCTCTCCTCAGACCTTTCTTCAATGTTAGTAAGGCTTCTATACAATAACAATTGATTATGGCTAAAAGGAAACAAGAATCTATTTACGAAAGGATTTTCTAGAGTGACTCAAAGTAATGGAGGAGACAAAAACACAAAAGGAAACGTTAGCCTCTGAAACCACCTTTTACACCAAAAGCATAAAATAAAGACGTATGCCTAGACAAGAAAACATAAAATTTAACATTCAAGGTTCTTTCGTTTCAATTTCTTCTAACCAGCACATCATGTGTGACTTTCATCAAACACATTGCTAAAAACATACAAAACCAATGTTTGAGGAAACAAAGCAAGCCTGAGAAGCAAAATCACTTGGTAGAAATGTTAGAATGACTATATCAGAAAGTCTAAGGAAATGATTTGAATATTTTTGACACACCTATAATGTATATGCTAAGAGAAGAGAGAAAACGGAACCATTTAAAATGTTCATTAACTGGGAGAAAACAAGGGAGAAATTTGGCGTTGTTCAAAAAGACTGACTTATGTAACTGTAACCCTTCAGTACATCATCTTTACAACAAAAATACATAAAAATAAAATGCTCGTGAAACCAAACAAGGCATAAAGACAATGACAAAAAAAAAGAAGAAACAAAGGGCAAGGACAATGAGTAGAAAATTGCTAGAAATTTAATATATAACAATCCAGCTATAACAATAGTCAACGTAGACTCTTGATATCTAAGTAGAAATGATTGCATGGTTTATTAAATTAAAATCACAAGACTTAATTACATGCTTTCTGTACAAACCCAGGTTAAGAAATAAAGGAATGGGAGGAGGTGAATGAAAGCAAGGGCAGAAAGGGCAATGGGAAGGTGAAATGATTGGTGTTCTCTCTCTCTCTCTCTCTAAATATATATATACATAATATGTATATATAATATGTATATATGTGTATCTGTATATATATAAATACACATATATATGTATATATGTGTGTATATTCATATGGAAAGGTCACAATGCATCTATTAATTTACACAATTACTATGAACTGATATTTATAGCCTAAGAACAGAAAATGGAAAATCAGGGAGTGGTGAAAACATTCAATTGGGAATAGTGAACTTTTTGTTGTTGTTGTCAGTCATGGGGCTTGAATTCAATGCTGTCCCTCAGCTCTTCAGCTCAAGGCTACCACTTGAGTCACAGTGCCACTTCCAGTTTTCTGAGTGGTTTATTAGAGATAAGAGTCTCACAGACTTTTCCTGCCCGGGCTGGCTTTGAACTATGATCCTCAGATCTCAGCCTTCTGAGTAGCTAGGATTACAACTATGAGCCACCAGTATCAGGCAGGGAGAGGGGGGAATAGTGAACTTTAGCAATGTGCCTTCAATCTTCATCCATGTCTTACCAAACTAATTCCTTTTATAATAGATCTCAATATAAACTCAAATAGGTACCTTGGAACTCAAAATGTTTCTTCTGAGATGACCAGCCAGTACCTGTGTTTTAAGTTCATACTATGGACACCACACATAAATACTCATTATTCAACTCTATGGCATGAGTTTGGTTTGTATTCAACTTTAAACTTTTATTTCAAATGTTAAAGAAAGAATACTTTGCTGGCACCAGTGCTCATATCTAGCTATTCAGGAGACTGAGAGCTGAGGATCACAATTCAAAACCAGCCTGGGAAAAAAAGTCTGTAAGACTATTATCTCCAATAAACTATTCAGAAAAAGCCAGAGTGTTGCTGTGGCTCAAGTGGTAGACCACTAGCCTTGAGTACAAAAAGGCTCAAGGATAGTGCCTAGACCTTGAGTTCAGGCCTCAGGACCAGCAAAAACAAAATTAAACAAAAGCACTTCAAATTTTAGTAAAATTTTCTAAGATATGATTTTATATTAAACTTTTCTAAAGGAAAAGCACATGGTCAAACCATTTAAATTATTTTTCCATATCATTAACCATTTATTCTCTCATTTATTGCAGATTTTCCTTTCCCATTTTATCACCTTGATGTAATTATCCAAAAAAAACCCTGCATTACCATTTAAGTGAACTTATAGTTCTAGGTTTCTGATTCTGTTCCACTACTGAATTTCTTCATCATTCTGTCAGTTCAGTGGCACAGACTTGATAGCTTTATAATAAATCTTGTAATACCATACAAAAAGACAGATAAGTAAATAATGGAGGACAATAAACCATGCTAACATTCACCAAATGTTAGCTATACTAATATCTAACAAAAGCAACTTTTCAGCAAAGAAATGATAAAGGGTGAAGACATACATTATATAATGATACAGAAGTCAATCCACCACAAAGATGTAACAATCTTTCATATCAATGTGCCTAACAATAAAGCATCAGAATATGCAAGGTAAAATCTGACATTATAACCAGAAAGATAAATACACAAAGCAATGATTTGAGACTGAAAAGAAGGCATGGAGAGATAAACATGTATTCATAACCGAAGAGTACTGGTGGCCAGCAGAAACTGGAGGAGGCCAAGAGCAGCTGTTCCTCTAGAGCCCCCAGAAAGAATGCAACTCTGCCAACACCTTGATTTTGTATTTCTGGCTTTCAGAACTGTGAGCAAATAAAATTCTGCTGTTTTAGGCTACCAAGTTTGTGATCATTTGTTATATGAAACTAAAACAATATTCAACAACAACTTTCTGGGGCAGGATTTCCAAAAGAAACTGAATGGAGTTAGCCAAATACTAGCTAATAACATCCAGATGCCAGAAATCATTTTGACTGAATCGTCACCTTAATTGACAAACACTGGCCTTGTAAGTCTACTCTTAAAATCCTAAGCACTTCTTTTCTCACCATGAATTACGGATTTGGCTTTGTTTTGTTTATTTTTTGTTAAAGGTTTTCTTTTAAATAAATGTCTGTGCTTCTTCTTAAAATTTATATTGTTATACTGAATTGAGTCTTGGAAATCTCATCTGTTTCCTTGAGTTTAGTTAAACTGCACATCCTGTTTACAGTTTGCCTGAGTACAAATAAAAGAAGAGTGAATTTATGGTAGAGCTACATCAAATGTGAGAGGCATTGTCAGCCAACTCAGATAAATTGACTTGCATGGTACTTTGTTTGCAGCTCTGCATTAATATATTTTTTATCTGGTTCCTGTACTCCATATTTTCCTATTTGGACATCTTCTTTGTGACAAGACAAAATCAGAAAACGCTGGGGGTTTTTTCCATGATCAAAATTTCTGTACCCAGCAATTTTAGGTCCTCTTATTATGTTCTTATTTCAAGGTCCAGCTCAAAGCCTTAAATATTTTGACATTCACACAAGTTCCTTGCTTGCCAGTGTATGTTAATGGTATCTCTTTACAGAAATCAGTTCATTCTGTCCCAAGTATATTTAATGCTTATTTTGCATAAGTTACGTGCTGGACCAATGATTTCTAACCTAAACTTAATGTGAGGGTGTAGATGGAGTAAGAAGTAAACCAAAAAGCCAGTTTGCAGTTCATCCACAGTCTTTCTCTCTTAAATTCTTATTCAATAGACACTGGGTGGAAACAAACTCCCAGAATATCCCTTCCTATCCTAGCTCCTTACCTTTTCTACCAGTAGACGCCAAGCACATAATGTTTTAGGCCAGTAACCCTACTTTTTTATTTTAAAATAGTTCCTACATTTTTAGGTCATAAATCTCTTTAGAAGCTCTAGATCCATATTTTTAGATAAACGTACACATAAAAGTTCACTTTTAAATGGATTCAGAACATCCTGAAAATCATTCTTGGATCCTCTGAGGAACCAAGGAACTAAACTTAGAAGTCCTAGGTAAGAATAGAATATAGAATATCATTGCGTGGCAGGTACTCAACAGACTGTTTATTTGATAGGTAACCAATGACTATCTTATGATGGTGTGTAGGCGTATGCAACCTGGCATCATATTTCAAGTTGACATCAGGAAGGATACTTGCATTTTCTTAAAAGTAGCATCTTGGCGCAGTAGGAGTATTTTAAAGACTACATGTTAGGAAAATGGAGGAGAACAGAAAAGAATAGACCAGACTCGATTCTGCACAGGCTAGGACTGTTTATTGCCAGCAAGCGACAAAGGCATTCCTGAGCTTGTACAAGGGACTGGATTTTGAGGTGGGCTTCTAGGCTATGGTCTTCTGGGGTCCAAGGGCAGTGTCCTTGACCAGACCCAGGAGGGAATGCTCTGCCTGGGGTGAGGGTCTTTCAGCTAAGACAAGGTCAGAATGACCTGCCTGTAGAGAGGCACGTGAGTGCACCTGATTCTTTGCTTGAACTGGGGGAATAAGGTAGTAGTCAATCCTTCAATATGACAAAGAAAAAGTCACGTACACTCACACACACACTCACACACACACACACACATCACATCACATGTCATATCAGGATAATCTCATCTCTTGTGTGGAAAAAAAATCCAAACCGGCCAGTGTTATCATCCATCCAGAAAACACAAATCCCCAACTATTCTGGAGGCACTGCCCCCATGGTCCCAATGGAAACTTTGTTAAACGACAGTAGTCCTTGTAAAATTACTTCATTTACTTAAATGAAGTTTTTTCCCTAGTAATATGGGATTCTCCTGGATGGTTGAGCAAGGCCTCATAGAGCTATAAAGAGTTATTTTTCAACACCATAAAGGCTTACTTTCTTTGGAAGCACCATGGTTCTAAGTCATTCCTTCTAAGCCAAAAGAGACCCTGAAGGAAAAGAAGCGATGAAAGCATAGATATGAATTTCACTAAGATTCCAAGGAGTATTTAACCTATAGGCTGAAAATATGATTTTTTTCCCTTCATCATATGACAAATTCTGCCACAGCTCAATAACCTAACAATGGTGCTTGGACCAGTACTCACCTGCCTCAATATTCCTTCCTAAGTGCCGAGTGGAGTAAGCAAAGGGAAATGAAAGGAACCTAGAGTCAATGATTACCAAAATCCCACCCTCTCCAAATACTCCTTTAGAAGAGATGGGAATGGGGGGGCTGGGAATGTGGCGTAGTTGCAGAGTGTTTGCCTAGCATGCATGAAGCCCTGGGTTTGATTTCTCAGTATCACATAAACAGAAAAAGCCAGAAGTGGTGCTATGGCTCAAATGATGCCAACCTTGAGCACAATGAAGCTCAGGGACAGTGCCAAGGGTCTGAGTTCAAGCTGACTGGCAAAAAAGAGAGAGAGAGAGATGGGACTGTATTCTCAGGTCCAAATACTTATATAGCCCTTTCTATTCTACAAGGGTTAGTCTTAATCATTTTACCATTACAAGAGATGGGCCTAGAGCTCATTACTTTCTTGCAAATGTTAATCTTTTAAGGAAAACCATTGGGTGCTCTACACATCATTGGGTTCTCTACACATCATTGGGTTGTTACATTTTGTTTTTTGTTTGTTGTTTGTGCTAGGGCTAAAATTCAGGGCCTTCTGCTTTAGTCTAGAAGGCCATTTCTCTATTAATTGAGCCATGTCTTCACATCAGCATTTTGCTTGTTAAATGGTGATCATCAGAGTCCCCAGGATTTGACTGCTCAAACTGGCTTCAAACCCTGATCCTCACATCAAAGCCTCTCAAGCAGCTAGGATTATAGGTGTGAGACTCTAGTGCCCTTCCAATACCTGAATACTGCTTTTCCTCCCTACCCTTCTGTAGCACTTATCTAACCTTGTGTCTCTCCTAGTACTTCACTGGCCTAATTCCTTGGTTGATGGATGGATTAAACCATTACTAACAATATATTACTTACATATCTTAAGCCACATATGGGGAAGACATGCTTTCTAAAGCAGTTAAAATTCTGTCACTCAAATAATAGATATTTGACACCTAGATTTTAAAGTTATCTACTGGGAGGTGGGAGAGGGAAGGGATAGTGGGAGAACAACAAAGGAGGGGGTAACAATGTTTAACAAGAAATGTACTCATTGCTTTACTCATGTAACTGTAACCCCTATGTACAGTATCTTTATAATAAAATAAAATTTAAAAATATTTGATAACCCATGTATCTCAAGGTAGAAGGGAAAAGAGAAAAAAGCAAACAACAGCAAACCTTAGCCTGCGATCCTACACAGAATATCTGAGCTAGAATGCAAAGCCTTTAGATGACATCTCACTTCTCAACACATGTAAGCCTTTGGCAAAGATGAAAAAGAAAGAAAGAAAAATCAAGGCAAAAGTGCATACATAAAAATAAGATGCATCCCTTACTCTTCCCTAGAGGATTTTCTCCCAGAGAAAAGGTATATATGAACTTACATGCTTGTAACACCTCCTGGTTCTCCTGAAGGAGTTATTTATTCCTAGTATACAAATATAGCTTCTACATAATTCTCATATTTCTGTTTTATCCATCATCAGAGATTAGATTTGCTCTGGAGTTTCTAACCTTCTTTTGGTATAATCTAATCTTATAAGTAAGTCAAGGTTCATCTGTAGCAGAGTATCCAACATTGTACAAGTCACTAGAATGGATGTTAGATATTGTGCTGCAAATTCTGTCAATCATTGTACAAATCATTGAAATTTCCTATGTATGTGCTCATTGAATGAAATTAGGCTATAATTTCAGAGAACAAAGGGGATAAATTGATGCAGGAAGAATCACTGTCAATCAGTTTATTCTTCCCTGCAACCACACTACTGAGAACCTCATACATGTGATAGCTAATTTTAAGCCTTGAGAGCTATGTCTGTCAAATACCTCCACTTTCTTGAACAATTCTCATAGAGCAATTTGAATGTCCAAATAAAGATTTTTATTTCTTGAAATGCAATGGTTCATGAAAAGGATACAAGGTAGAAGCTAGGGTATCTTCTGAGTCATCATTTGTGTACCATGCACTCTACTAGATATTTTCTCTAACTCAACAATAATCTACCTCTTGTAATTATCTACTGGTCCAGTATTTCACTTGGAAAGTATAGGAGGTTGGCAGAAATGAGGTACAGCTTCCCTGTATCTGGCCACAAGGAACAAATTGCCACAACAAATGGCCTTTGGGATATTTTCTTTGATTATATTCTTTTACTCCATTATTGATCTGATTGAGATCAGTTCCCATACTCCTTGGCAAAAATACAATACACAGCTTTAGCAATGGCTCTAAATTATTCCTGTGATTTTCTGTCATGGGTACCTAAATAAGGCAATGAGACATATTTTCTAAGCTACTTGGACATCTCCTTGTACAAAGAATAAACGTTACTACCCATTTGCAAACCACTTCAGTGCCATAATAGCTGCCCTAAAAATTAGAGTTGCTAACCTCATGTAATTGCTGACCATGTTGTAACATCACCAAGGTAAGCATCTGTTAAGTGGAAGAAAATATCTACACTGTTCCCTGGAATCCGGCAGGGTTGTATAGCTTCTTACTTCTCCTCTGCCTCAATTTAAAATTTAAATGCCCAGAAGTCAGAGAAAGCAGACTCTTGTCACCAGATGCCACTTGCCACATTCCAAGAGCCCATCTGCTCCATTAAATACCTCTATCAGCTACTTCACACAAATGCTCTGGGAAGAGCTTTTAAATTGATCTGGGTTATCTCCAATTTGTTAAGTCAGTTTTCACAGGCAGCCATGCTTGTGAACATGTCAGTATTTGATATGTCATTTCCCCCACCTTTTAGGACCAATGTGTGAACCTTTTTTTCTCTACTGTCATTAGGCTGAGAACTGTCTAACCAATTCCAGTTCTCATTAGAATGTGAAGGCATCTTACAGCTATAGCAAAATGGGGAAAAGGAAGCGTGCAGACATCTGCACATTTCACACCAGCCAGGCAGAATCTTTTTTTCAATAACAATCTGTGTTTCCCAAGGAAAGACAGATATTACTAACAGCAGAAGAGGTGCCAAAAGAGAATAAACTTTATTATAGTTACCTAGTTTTGTAAAGTGGTTTGCAGAATTCCCTATTCCCTGTATCCTTGTAAGGTCTCTTCCCATCTCCCTGTATCCCTGTGAGGACTCTTCCCATCTCCCTGCACTCTTCATTCCTTGCTCATTCTCACATCTCATTTTCCACTTCTACCAATAGCTAAAATCAAGACGTCTGCAAGCCATTCTTTTCAGGCTCCATGGACTTCAATTGGCACTGAAATTGTCTTAGTTGAACTCCCTGTGAACAAAAGGCTTTTCTGAAGACCTACCATTTTCTAGCATGTCTTTGTGTTTCAACCACATTCAAAAACCAGGAAGAAAACTAAATAATAAGTTCTATGTCCATATCTATTTTATTGATCTTTAACCAAGTTTGTAAAGCTAAAGAGAAGGTCTTCTTCAAGGATCTCTAAGTTCGTCTTTGTCCATAGTTCAGAACCTATGGTTTATATAATTAGATCATTTGGAACAGCCTTAGAGCTTCCCTTATCTTTGGCAGGTTACCTTCAAATCTTATTTATTGACAGAAGAACCTCTATGGAAGGAAAGAAAAAGTGTGAATGTCATCATTATACATAAGATCTCTAATTAGGATGATAGTAAACCTTCCTTTGGACTTTCAGATCACTTCCACTTGGTTTATAAATACAGCCCCACCATTTTTACTTTCATTTTTTATTATGGCCTTGGACTTTAACAAGATATGATTATATTTATTTTGTTTTTTTGGACTATATTATTTTTTTAAAAAAAGCGGAAAAGGTCAGATAATGTGATGTTAGGAAAATGAACCCTTAGATATGTATTTTAATGCTTTTTTATTTCATGCATTTGTTTCTAACGCATTTATAAGATTATCTCTTTGTTGCTTTGTATGTCCCTTCCCCACAGTATAACCCCTGCTTTCACTATATTTGATGTCAGTATAACTTGTGGAGGAGATGGGGAAAAACAAGTCGTTTAAGGATACAGGTGGACCTGTTGCAACAATGAGAAGTACAAGTTGTCATGTCGAAAACGAGCTTTACAACATTGTGGAGGGGGGAATTGGGTGGTGGGGAGTAGGGGGGAGATAGGGAAGGGATGTGAAGAGTAAGCAAAGGAGGAGGCTGCAATATTTGATAAGAAATGTACGCATTAAGCCTGGCGCTGGTGGCTCACGCCTGTAATCCTAGCTACTCAAGAGGCTGAGATCTGAGGATCGCGGTTCAAAGCCAGCCCAGGCAGGAGAGACCACGAGACTCCTATCTCCTATAAACCACCAGAAAACCGGAAGTGGCGCTGTAGCTCAAGTGGTAGAGCGCTCGCCTTGACCTGAAATGCTGAGGAACAGCGCCCAGGCCCAGAGTTCAAGCCCCACGACCGACAAAACAAAAAAAATGTACGCATTATCCTGCCCATGTAATTGTAACCCCTCTGTACTGTATGTTCACAAAAAAAATTAAATTAAATTAAAAAAAAAGAAAACAATGACAGCTTTTTCCCTTGTGTGTATGTAAATAAAATCTAGCTATTACCTGAGGACTTTTATTCCCAATCTTCAACTGTTTCTTATTGCTCTATACAGCAGAAACGAGGTTTTGTAGTGGTGTCCTCCCACTTCTACTTGGACATTTTTAAAGCATAGCCTAGAAGATCATAGAATTCTATAATAACTGTTTGTGAAGTTTGGCATGGTGGCTCATGCCTGTAATCTTAGCTACCTGAGTGGTAACCAGGAGGATCGTGGTTAGAGATCAGCTCAGGCCAAAAAGTTGGCAAGACTCCATGTCAACAGACATGATGATACATGTCCCCACTAAACAGGAGGGCTAAGGAAAAGTATTATGATTTAGGCCTGGAGAATAATGTGTATGACACTATCTGAAAAAAAAATAACCTAAAGCAAAAAGAGCTCTGGCTATGGCTTAAGTAGATGTTCATCTGCCAAGCTAGTATGAGGTCCTGAATTCCAGCTCCATTGTAACACATGAAAAAGAAAATTTAAAAATACATTTCAAACATTTTGGCAGCTTGGAAATGGATACAGACCATGTGAAGTATTCCCCAAAGTGGAGAGAGCCATATAGCACCATGAGCTGAAGCAATAAAACTTGTCTTGAGAAATAGACAGGAGCGCACACCTGTGTTGTGTACCCATGTTGATAGAAGGCTAATTGCATCAGCCCAAAGGAGTGCTCTCCTTGACAGTGTCCAGGTCTTGGTCTCATTGAGTATCTCAATGTTATTGATTCAGTTATCTTCCCTATACAGTCTCTGCCTAGTAATTGCTTCCGTATGGAACACATAATACAACCTACTAGACTCATAAACTTGAAGCCCTAGTCCCTACATGATCTGTACAGATATTCCACAGTGAATGTCTACCCTAACCCAGTTGGTTAAAATTTCCTCTGATAAATGTGCTCAGCTAACATCCTGGACTTTAATAAATTCACCTCAGCCCACTGGTCTACCTCCCCCTGGCTGGTTGGCTGCTTGTTTATTTAACAGCAGCAGCCTTCAACCTTCTTGGTAGTCTTCATTGTGTCCCTCTTTTTTTGTGGACCTGTCAATAGCAAACTGGTTCTGTTATCTCAAGCATTATTCTGTGTTTCATCTGAGACAAACTTCTTTACAAAATTCTATTACAGAGTGGTTATATTTGTAAAAAATAAACTAGATATAGGTCAGACAAGAGCCACATGGTATGTATTCTTGTAAACAAGTTTCCCATAAAAGGAACACCCGACGTGAGTTAGACATTAAGTCATTAAGCAATTGGCAAGGAAAAAATGGGTCCTAGATATTACCATTTGGATATAAATGTCTCCCACACTTGTGCTGAAGCTTGGTTCCCATTGCAGCAGTATTCAGAGGTGATTGCATCATGAGTGCTTTGCAGAAATTAATCTTCATTATCATTTTGTCTGGATTAAAAGATGCCATAGGGCAGAAACTTTCAAAGTAAAGATCCAGAAACATGGCAAGTCAAAGAAAGGCTGGAGAAATGGGACTGAATCAAACGGAAGAGTTTCTGCATTGCTAAGGATATAGCTAACAAGATAAACAGAAGGCCCACAAAATGGGAGATATTTACTAGACAGGCATCAAGCCAGGGCCTCATATCTAAAATAAACCTAGAACTCAAAAAAATTAAACACCTCAAAAACAAACCCTCAGTGAAACAACCACCCCATTAATAAGTGGGGTGAAAACTTAAGAGAGATTTCTCTGAAGAAACTTAAGAGAGATTTCTCTGAAGAGGAAATAAGAATGGCCAATAGAAAAAAAAAGAATGGCCAATAAACATGAAGAAATGTTCAACATCTCTTTCCATAAAAGAAATGCAAATCAAAACAGCATTGAGATTCCACCTCACCCCAGTTAGAAAGGCTAGAATCAAGAAATCTAATAACAACAGATGCTGGAGGGGATGTGGCCAAAAAGGAGCCCTACTACATTGTTGGTGGGAATGTAAACAGGTTCAATGACTCTGTAAAGCAGTATGGAAGTTCCTCAAAGGACTACACATAGAGCTCCCCCATGATCCAGCAATCTCACTCTTGGCCATTTACCCAAATGATCACAAACAAGAGCACACTAACAAGGAAAGAAAGGGATAACAATGATCAGCAAGTAATGTACTCATTGTCTTACTCATGTAACTGTAAACCCTCTGTACAGCATCTTTACAATAAAATTATATATATATATATAAAGAAAAAATACAATGCAAAAATAAAGTAAAATAAAGCTACCAGCACAGCTATGTTCATTGCAGCCATATTTACCATAGCTAAGATATGGAACCAATCCAGATGACCCTCAGCAGATGAATAGATAAAGAAAATTATATATATATATATATACACACACACACACACATATATATATATATATATATATGCAATGGAATTCCATGCTTCCATCAGAAAGGATGGCATTGACATGTTCACAAGAAAATGGAAAGATTTGGAAAAAATTATATTAAGCAAAGTAAGCCAGACCCAAAGAAACATAGGCTGCAAGGTTTTCTTCATTTGTAATAAATAGACTATGTCTAGGATATTCTTAGGAGAGGATCACAGTGACTCAATAGCTATGTGCATATGACCATATAAAATGATGTTCATGAAAATGTACCACAAGAAATGGAACAGGCTTTTTATTATACTGTTTTCAGTTATTTCTTTTTTATTTCTTTTTTTTCCTTTGGTTTAGTCCCTGAGGTCACTGTTTGGTTTTTTTATCTGTACCCTCTGCTTGTATATAAGTTTATCTGATTTGCAGAAGGGAAAGGGAATCAAAGAAACAGTGGGACAAATGGCGAACCAATTCAACAATGATATGCACTAGACACTATGTTGGAAATGAACTTTACCACTTGGGGGGACGGGGGTTGGGAAGGGAAAAGGCAGGGGAAAATGAGGAAGGAGTAGCAATATTCAAAAAAATGTATTCATTCCCTGATTTATGACTTACATTCAGTCTTCTTCCTATTGTCTTCACACTTTGCTTCCTATCACTGTCATGCTGCTCTGCCTCATACATGGGCCCAGACACAATATGACCAAGGACAATGGACTGAATTGTATGAAATCCTAAATGGCTTTGTCCTTTAAGTTGTTTCTACCAGCTGTTTTTGTCACAGTGAGAAAAATGACTAATAGTCTAACTTCCTCGATGGATTGTACTATAAATTGACTCATAATTGAATGGACTATTGGGATGCAGCAGAAACTATAGAAGGCAGTTCCTAGTTAGAGGAACCTAGTCCTTGAAGTATGCATCTTGTTGCTATACCATTCTCTTCCCTTCCTTTCCCCCCTCCCCACCTCCTCCTACTCTTCCTCCTCCTCCTCCTCTTCCTCCCTCTTCTTCTTCCTCCTCTTCTTCCTCCCTCTTCTTCTTCCTCTTCTTCTTCTGCTTCCTCCCCTCCCTCACTGCCTGCCATGGGATAAGTTCTACTACATGCTCCCAAAATGATATACTGATATATCACAGTCCAGAAACAGTGAAAAATAGAGAAACAATGTGACTAAAAACTCATTTCTCTGAAATTGTGAGCAAAAATAAATCTTTCTCCTTTTAAGTCATTTTTCCTCAGTCATTAATCTCACTAGTGACACCAAGAAAGCCACACTGTAAGCATCCATGACCACCTTCTTGAAAGCCTATTTAGGACAGGAATATAGTTTATTATCACTCTCCTGAGAGACCGAGAGACCTGAAAAAATTATAACTTTTTGTATGGCATCCTTGTTCATTTCTTTTTTTTTTTTTTTTTTGGTCGGTTATGGGGCTTGAACTCTGGGCTTGGACGCTGTCCCTGTGCTCTTCAGCTCAAGGCCAGTGCTCTACCGCTTGACCCACAGCACCACTTCTGGTTTTCTAGTGGTTTATTGGAGATAAGAGTCTCACGGACTTTCCTGCCTGGGTTGACTTTGAACCACTATCCTCAGATCTCAGCCTCCTGAGGAGCTAGGATTACAGGTGTGAGCCACCAGCACCTGGCTCTCTTGTTCATTTCTATGTATGCTTATAGTCCTTACTTGTATGACCTCATTATACCTCATGAATACTCTTGTAAAAAGAGTTTTGATAGATATATAGCTTTTATATTTCTTAATATGTGCATCTTCTCCAAATAAAATATAAACTTCTAAAGGATAAAGATAGTTTTATAATTATAGCTTCAATTCCTTATAGGTATCCTAGAAAGATTAATTAAATAAATAAATGAGTAAATGATTTATAGTAAATGATTTATAAGAAAAAAGAAAATTGAAAAAGACTTCAGCAAAAGTAGAAAACAGAAGGAGAACTAGAGTCTGCTAGGAGAAAGTAATGATTTCAAACACAGTGCTTTTCAGTAGCAAACATTCCTCCTTACATACATACATACATACATACGTGTATATACATATGCTTTTGCCTTCGCTTCAGAATCACCTTATAAGTCCAACTTCTAGAAAAATCTTTTAAAAGAATATCAGAACTGTTTTATGACAAGACAGTCTACCTCAGCCCCTCTCAGAATAAATGGAGAGGAATACTGATTCTGCTGCAAAAAAAGAAATATATGTCTATCTGGAGTTCTTTGTAAGTGCATACAATGATAGCCCTCTAAACTTTAACAGCAGAATTCTATATGTCATCCACATAAAAATGATGGAAATACACATGTCTTCTTATGGGAAGAAACTTTTCAAGATGGAATTATGAAGGCCCCAGACTATTCAAGAAACAGAAAAGGGTATGAGTATATTTTGATATTATTTGTAAACAATTCATCTTATTTCAAAATCAGCTTATGCAAATGCATCTTACCCTATTCATACTAGCCAATCTCTAGCAGTTTGTGAACCTGAACAGAACCTCAACTAACCTGAGCAGAGGGGCAGGGCATGCTGTATTAGGAATAAATACCTGTAGCCTGCCTGCTCCATGTGATTGCTTATAAGATTTTTGTTGATGAGGCACTTTTGGCACAGAAGTGAATTTTGCCTTGCTGAGAAAAAAAATTACTAATTTCTTTATATAAAAAGAATAATTTTTATAAAAATTTTAACACATCAGAATAAATTAGCAATAAAGATTTTCTCACTGTTTATCAATGAAGATAAACAGTGAGAAAATGTTTTTATCTTATTTTTTTGGTGTAAAAAATCTTGAACTATATTTTCACACATTGAATCAGAAGATTCAGATTCAGATGATATTTTAGGCCAGCAATTATAGACATCATCTTTAAAATAGTATGAAAAAGGAGAAAATGTAGCTTCACACCGTGAAAGCTCCCTTGTCAAAGAACTGAAAAAATAGTCCCCGTAAATTGCAAACAAGAGCAACATGATTGTCCCTGGGACAGCCAGGTTCACAGTTAAGAAGACCTGCTCCATTCAGATTCTGTTCTCAACAGTGAATGTCCCACTGGGGTGACCTGATTTCTTCCCATTCACTCACTGGGGAGGTAGATATGACTTTCTAGATAAGAAACAAAGACTTTCTAAGTAAGTAACACTTTGGTGATATGCAATTATATACTATTATATTCACTAAAATGTGATAGATTCAGGGGAACTCAAACAGTGTAATTTCTTTTTTTAAATGTTTTTTATTGTTTATTGTTTTTATTCTTAGAAAGCAAAATCACAGTTCAACAAAATAAACACCAGAAAATGGGTACATAAAAGGGGTAGGATGAAGTTAAGGAAAAAGAGGGGTAGATGAATGAAGAGAAGAATGGAGATATTATGCAGTCAAAATTCAATGGATAGCCTATAAAATTAAGAAAAGTGAGAGACGAGGTGAGTTAGAAGGGATGGATAAAAATGTTGAGAGGTGACATCAATCAAAATGCACTATACTCATAAACTGCCTTGTTGAACAGCAACTCATTTCTACAACTACTTAAAGAGAATAAAAATATTTCCTAAAATGAAAGGGAAAAATACATATGTTTTATTTATTAAAATAATTCACAAATTATATAGTTTGAAAAATGAATTGGTGATAATTAGTAAGTTGAGTCTCAAAATAATGCACTTTATGAGAAGAAGAAGAAGAAGAAGAAGAAGAAGAAGAAGAAGAAGAGGAGGAGGAGGAGGAGGAGGAGGAGGAGGAGGAGGAGGAGGAGGAGGAGGAGGAGGAGGAGGAGGAGGAGGAGGAGGAGGAGGAGGAGGAGGAGGAGGAGGAGGAGGAGAAAGAGAAGGAGAAGAAGGAGAATGAGAAGAAGAAGGAGGAGAAGGAGAGGAAGCAGCAGCAGCAGCACATTCCATAATCTGGAATCTTTATGTCTATATAATAATGCTGGCTTGTTACAAACTTATCTCAATACAATGAAATGTTTCTATCCCAATAACAATAAGAATAGTGGATAAATCCTTTATCATAATTAAAGGGAAGCCAGTTACAAATCTATAGCCATACTTCACATTTAAAAAGTGTTCACTGGCGGGAACTGATGGTTCACACCTGTAATCCTAGCTACTCAGGAGGCTGAGATCTTGGGATTGCAGTTCCAAGCCAGCCCTTATCTCCAATTAATGACCAGAAAACTAGACATGGAGCTGTGGCTCAAAGTGTTAGAGCACTAACCTTGAGCAGAAAAGTTCATGGACAGTGCCCAGGACCTGAGGTTAAGCCCCACGACCAACAAAAATTAAAGTATGCAGGCAATGTCTAAAACATCACATGCATCTTTAGCAGTTCATATAGATTTTTATCAGATCAGTTATGAAATGAAAGCTGTAGAATATTAAATATTATAGTGAACATTAAAATAAACAAGTGAATTTCTGAGAAATGGTTATATTAATCACAGGATTAATTAGAAAAAATTACAATAATGTAGACATGAGATGGGGGAAATCATTAAAAATTACAATTAGTAAATAAAATTAAGCCAAATAAAGCACAGATACTAGTATTCAAATGTTTTTTATTGGTGGTATTTACTATTGATGCTATTTTTGCTTTGTGCCAGTTCTGGGGCTTGAACTTAGGGCCTGAGCACTGTCCCTGGATACCACTGGCACCCAGCTCAAATCTATTTTTAAAAATAAAATAGGGCTGGGAAGTTGGCTCAGTGGTAGAGCACTTGCCTTGCATGCCTGAGGCCCTGGGTTCGATTCCTCAGCACCACATAAGCAAAAAGAAAAAAGCTGGAAGTGGCGCTGTGGCTCAAGTGGTAGAGCGCTAGCCTTGAGCTAAAGAGCTGAGGGACAGCTCCCAGACCCAGAGTTCAGACCCTACGACCGGACCCAAAAATAAATAAATAAATAGATAAAAATAAAACAAATCTAAAATGAAACACTGGCAATTCTGTCTTATTGGCCACCCAAGCTAAGTAGAAATGGATTACATTTACTTTGAGTCAAAGCAAATGCTAAGGAAATGTGATATGAGACATAGAAACTCTTTTACCAATGAAAATTTGCCTATGATTAATTAAAATTAGTTTGTCTTATAATGTTTCTCAACTAAAACAAGCCCTCATATAGAAGTACCTTGCCAAAATTGACTATCAAATGAAATCTACCACCTTTCTACCCTTTACAAATAGAGATTTCAGAATTCAGGTTTGAAAAAGGGGAAGATGAGAAGGAACAAAAGAAAAAGGACAAGACAAAGGAGAAAGAGGGGATGAAAAAGAAAAATAAGGGAAAGTGGAAGTGAAGGAAAAATGAGCAAAAGAAGAACAATGAAGGCAGGAGCTCATGCCTGTAATCTTAACTACTCAAAAGGCTGAGGTCTGAGGTCCAATCCAAAGCCAGCCTGGGCAGGAAAGATTGAGAGACTCTGATCTCCAATTAACCACCAAAAATTTGAGAAGTGGAACTGTGGCAAGGAAGGAAGGAAGGAAGGAAGGAAGGAAGGAAGGAAGGAAGGAAGGAAGGAAGGAAGGAAGGCAGGAAGGAAGGCAGGAAGGCAGGCAGGCAGGCAGGCAGGCAGGAAGGAAGGAAGGAAGGCAGGAAGGAGAAAGCTTTGTTTCAGAATATTTTCAACATATAACTTTCATACTAACCCAAATTCAATATTAATGTTGTATTGTTTTTCTGGGGTTTTTTTGTTGTTGTTGTTTTTGGCCAGTTCTGGGGCTTGAACTCAGGTCCTGGGCACTGTCCCAGAGCTTCTATTGCTCAAGGCTAGCCCTCTACCACTTGAGCCACAGCGCCGTTTCCAGCTTTTTCTGTTTATATGGTACTAAGGAATCAAACCTGCAGCTTCATGCATACTGTTGTGCCCAGGTCACAGGACCCCCACCAAGAAGACCACCGAGAGTCAGACTTTACAGCTGTTTTAAGGTTTTATTTAGATGGGCTGCAGCTCAGGCCCCGTCCTACATTCTGACACAGTGGAGCCTAGGAGGAGAGCCCTGAGCTAAAGATTGCAGGGCTTATAAAGGCCCACAACCAACCAGGTGTTTGGATTACCACCATGTGTTGTTCTGCTAGATAGAATTTGCTGATCTTAGGTTTAGTTTAAACAAGCAATAAGTGGTCACTGCCTCAAGTACTTTAACCCTTCACATACTAGGCAAGCACTCTACCACTGAGCCACATTTCCAGCCCTACATTTGTAATCTGAAAAAAAAAAAAACCTGCATTTTTTAATTTGTTCTCTGCTACCTACTCCAAGGACAGGTGACAATAGAATCAATCTCTGTGTCTCAGGGATCAAGTGCAAATTCAACCAACTTGGACATTGAATAACTCTATATCAAAAACCTCTCTGTACCAACTCAGGCATGTAAAAAGATCATAAGGCAGTTTCTTCTTCCAGGGTTTGCCTCATCCCATAATTCTGGGAGCACATTTCCCTTAGGAGTTGAGGTACATGGTACCAACAGTGCTATGCAGTATACAAGGCCTTTATCCTGTTCCTAGACTCAAGATTGTGATCCAGTATGATAATACTGGAGTAAAACTCAGATAAAAGCTCCCCGGAATCTGGGACATGTGGGTGATTCTCGAGGGATAATTCCTAGATTGGAGATTTTAGGATCTAGATTGGGAAGATCTCTGTTGGAGGTTAGTACAGGCATGAAGTAAGTGAAATCTGAAAAATAATGTGAAACTGGCTGTTTACAGGTTCAGCCTCATCTCCTCACCTACACCTGCCCCCCATCAGATATTCTCCTGTAGAACTTGTATATATATTTTTTCTTCCCATTCAATATGATAGAAGAGGGGTAGAACTGATTGCATCTTACTAACATTTGAATACTTTGTTCAATATCATGTTGAAATAAAGTTCAGAAATGCTGAGAGAGAAGAAAATAAAACAAGACTCTGGTGTGGAACTTCTTCATCCTTTACCTTCCCATTATGGTCTTTGCTTTCCTCAAACTTTTAGAACTACGGCCTCTCTCAGGGTAAGTTTACCTCCTGTGGAATCAATCACCTTTTGGGGGAAATATAACATTGTTCAGAAGATTTTGTACTGCTCTATGATTGGAGAAGATAGTCTCTATGTGTTCATCAAATGAAGAATTGTCTCTGTAAAAGTCAGTGATACTTTGTAAGGTAATATAATTATATTGCTTTACAATTTCTCTAGCATTTTAGTATTGCTACTTACGATGTTTTCTGTTTATGTACTTGTATTTGCAGCGTTTGATCTTGGACTCAGCTTTAATAGTACACAACATAAATTCTCCTTGTTAACCCAATTTAATTGTCTTTATATGTGTTGACCCATACCAACATGAATGCTGTTGGCCAGTTTGTCTCTCAGCATATGCTCTGTTATTCTGTAGAAAGCAATGCCCACAAAGTCTCAGTGGCTTATATAACAAAGCTCATTTCTTTCTTATGTTACCTGCCTTGTGTAAACTGTCTGTGGATCTAGTCTATGGCATCTTCATTCTGAGACTCAGGCTAAGAAGCATGTCAGGACCATTCTGGTCTTTTCCAAAAGGAAAAGAACATGGTGAATTCTCACCATGATCCTCAATGCTTATGCTCAAATATGTCACACATCACAACCACTCCTACTTCTTTTCACTAAGCAGGTCATATAATAAAGTCAGTTGAACAAAGGATACTCACCCGAAGGAAGGGGCTACAGTTATTTTTAACATAAAATGATCCATTCACTATACTGTTTCTGTTTTCCAGTCCATATATTATAAGCAAGTATAAAAATCAATTTATCAAATCATCCTAGTGGACACATTTATCAAGCACAGTAAAGATGTAATTATTATAATTTTATTTTTAATCCCTTAGGCTAATAGGCACACTTAATCTTCATATTCATCCCCTAAGAATTTTCTATTAATCAAAATACTGAACCATTTTTTCCAGATGTTGGAGTGTGAAAAATCTCATCTCTCCCTATCATATGCTATAGTAGATTTAGAGAATAATGCATTCTGTTTTAAGTAATGGTAAACAATTCCATTCTGAGTTCATTTCCTGATTTCCGATTGCTGCTGGTGTTGATTCAAGATATGAAGAAACTGAAAATGCTATTTGTCTGTGTAAAAGTAATTTTAATCATGAACCCTAAATTGAATGGTAAACAATTTATGCCTGTTTACTATGTACCACAATAAGGATTATGTGTTCCATAAAAAGTCAGATAAACTGTGCTGTGTTTTATTTGATCACAATAGTAAACCCTGTTTATGCATTTACTTACTGCTATGGAATCGTGAATCATATGCTCAAAGCCTAGGATAAAAATTACAACGACAATGTACATGGTTAATAAAATTACTCCACATAATCTTGAATAAATCATGAACCCACTGCTGATCATAAACCACCACTATTTTGTTCAATTAAGTAAAAGTTACAACATTTTCTCTGCAAACATAAACTGTTTCTTGCATAGTAAGTGATTTAAATTACAAAGTCAATATGGAAACATACAGAAGAGAAATGAATCTCAAGTCGGTGATCTTTGTACAGGTCCTTACTTTGTGTAATAGGTGAATGTCCTCTTTGATTTAACTAAAAATATAAAATCTGTAGTGCATGAACTAGAGATTATTTCCTCAAACCAAACTGAAGCAAGGTATAAATCACTTATAAATATATATATATATAGATGTATATAGACTATATATATATATACATATATATATATAAATATATATATGTATATATATATATATATATATATATATATATATATAGGTAGGTAGGTAGATTGATTGATAGATAATTTGTCTATGTCTTTTTCTGGCTAAGTTAAAGCAGCTATAAAAGTAACCAAAGAGCAATTTTCCTCTCATCTCTTTAGTCTGTGATGTATTTTCCAGCAAAGAAGAGGAAGCAGTGCTAGACCTAGTTTATCAAGGACTGAATGTGACCACAACACACACTGAACGTTACTCAACATAGTGCTCTTTATCTCAAACATGTCTTGGGATGCCCCTAGAAAAGTCTGAAGGCCATAGACAACAGACAGTCATATTGTCTCTAGGAATCGGAACTTTTAGAACTGAAAATGAATAAATATTGTGAATGATCACTATGTTACCCAATTCTAAGATAGAATCTCCATTCATTTTATGTGACTGACACATCTGAGTGATACTAAGAATATAATGTAAATTGTGGCCAATGGAGTGTGAAATTAATGATTTCAAGTCTAACCTCATTTAATACATTTGGCAAGTCAAATGAAAGGAGAGAAGAATATCTGTCTCTCTCTCTCTGTCTCTCTCTGTCTCTCTCTGTCTCTCTGTCTCTCTCTGTGTC
Source organism: Dipodomys spectabilis (assembly GCF_019054845.1). Taxonomy (NCBI): domain Eukaryota; kingdom Metazoa; phylum Chordata; class Mammalia; order Rodentia; family Heteromyidae; genus Dipodomys; species Dipodomys spectabilis. The sequence continues at coordinate 5,356,330 of NW_024870814.1, forward strand.
TGTGTCTGTGTCTCTGTGTCTGTCTCTCTCTGTCTCTGTCTGTGTCTCTCTCTGTCTGTGTCTCTCTCTGTCTCTCTGTCTGTGTCTCTCTCTCTGTCTCTCTCTGTCTCTCTGTGTCTCTCTCTGTGTCTCTCTCTGTCTCTCTGTCTCTCTGTCTCTCTGTGTCTCTCTCTGTGTCTCTCTCTGTGTCTCTCTCTGTCTCTCTCTGTCTGTGTCTCTCTCTGTCTCTCTGTCTGTGTCTCTCTCTCTGTCTCTCTCTGTCTCTCTGTGTCTCTCTCTGTGTCTCTCTCTGTCTCTCTGTCTCTCTGTCTCTCTGTGTCTCTCTCTGTGTCTCTCTCTGTGTCTCTCTCTGTCTCTCTGTCTCTCTCTCTCTGTCTCTCTCTGTCTCTCTGTCTCTGTCTCTCTGTCTCTCTCTGTCTCTCTCTGTCTCTCTCTCTCTGTCTCTCTCTCTGTCTCTGTCTCTCTCTCTCTCTCCAGCTTTCAGAACACCTGGTCTGTCTGCATCCCAACCTATGCTCTTGTGTCATAGGCTGTAATATGATAGCAATTGTCATGCAATTTGGTACCTATCACTAACTGTTGTATGACTGTCACTTTCCATTTTTATATTATAAGCTGGGTGTGATGATTAATAGGATCCTGACATGCTTTCCTAGTGTATCTATCCTGTGTAAATCCTGTGATTGTGTATATGGGAATCTTACTGTTTTTTCAGGGTAGTTGATGCCCCATGTTCTATCTGTAAGATGGCTAATTCTGTGTTACATTTCACCATGAAGTGAATAATGTTAGGACAATTTTACTTCCTCTTTTTTCTTTTCATTCTTTTCTTTTTGTTCTTCTTTCTTTTCCCTTCTTTCTTTCTCTCTCCCTCTTTCTTTCTCTTTCTTTTTCTTTTTTCTCTTTCTTTCTCTCTCTCTTTCTTTTTTCTCTTTCTTTCTTCCTTTCTTTCTTTCTTTCTTTCTTTCTTTCTTTCTTTCTTCCTTCCTTCCTTCCTTCCTTCCTTCCTTCCTTCCTTTCTTCCTTCCTTCCTTCCTTTCTTTCTTTCTTTCTTTCTGTATATTTCTGTCTTTCTTTCTTTCCTTCCTCAGTCTGGGGCTGAAACTCATTGCCTGGGTGCTGTCCCTGAGGTCTTTGCTCAAGCCTAGTGTTCTACCACTTAGAGCCAAAGCTCCACTTCCGATTTCTGGTGGTTAATTGAAGATAAGATTCTAAGGCACTTTCCTGTCCGGGCTGGCTTTACACTTCAATCTTCTGATCTTGGCCTCCTGAGTAGCTAGGATTACAGATGTGAGCCACCAGGGCCTGGCCTGGTTTTCTTTTATAGGACATAGAATACAAGTTCCCATTTAATGCACTCTTCCTCTTCTTTATTACTCCACAGTACCCGGTACATACTCAGAGTTTTTTGTTTTCTTTTTTTTGGATGTGAAGAACACATGTCTACTTGTCTTGTCCAGGTCTTGTAAAGTGAGCTGAGGGAGGAAGTGCAATGTTGTAGTTATCACCATAGGCTATGATGCTTGGGAGACATAGGTCTTCATTCTACTTTACTATTTGCTATTTATGTTGCTGCACCATGACTTTATTTCTCATCTCTAAAATAACTATTATGTCTACTTCATGGGGAAGTAGATTAAGTGTGACAAGGCAATAAAATTGTAAGTCTACTAGTTAGAAGATAACTTCAAAAATTGTGTTTTTTAAAAATATATTTTTATTTTAAAAGTGATATACATAGGGGTTTCACAAGTCAGGTAATGAGTATATTTCATTTTGAATGCCACCCTTTTTTCATTCTCTTCCAGTTTTTCTCTCCTGTCCCCATTATTGTGTGTATATGTTTTAATAATTTGGTTCTCCAATGAAATTTCTTTTCCTAGCACCAGAAAGATTGATTTGGAAAGCATTTCTAGTTTCTTTCTGTTTCAGTTCTCATAATGACCATCTTTGCTTCTCAACTCCTCTTTATATTTTGGCAGGGAAGAGAAATCCAATCATGACAATCACAGATAAATACTACCATATTTAATGACAGTTACTCTATGCATCTTCACTATCTGGTAATGTACTCATTAAGCCAGAAGAAGCCATAAACCAAAGAAGGATCATTTGTTTTTTTCCTTCAGCAAAACAAATGAATAAGACTTACAGACCTATTTTTAGCATCAAACAGGGTACTAGTCGTTCTTGATATAAGAAAGGGTATCAAGGACAAGGTGTCTCAAAGAATTTCAGAACTGAATTTGGATTCTACTAAAACAGGGACAGATAGGCAGTGTCTAACTAGTTGAGTTATAGATATTTTGCTTGACTCTGCCATTTATAAAAGGAAGCATATTTAGCATACTTTTTCATGATATGTTTTATGCTGTCATGATAGGCATAGATGTGTTCTAATAAAATATGTATAGCCACTAAAATTTGCATTTTGTCATTTTATTATAAAATTTGAAAACCATTCTTATTTCCTTGTAATACAAAGTCAGGGACAGGTAGCAGTTTTCTGACTCTGGTCTATTGCTGCATCTGAGTAAGATAAGCTATGAAAAGTGGCAGGAAGAAAGCCACTAGATAATACTGGGCTCCCTGGGTGCCAAACTAGAATGCCCTAACCTCACTCAGAAAATGGACTGTACTTTACTGCATGACATTGGCTAATCCTCAAGTGCCTCTGAGAGGGCCAGGATTTGTAGAGGGACACAAAGGAGAGGAGAGACCATTGACTGACAGATTCTGGATTCAGTAGGTCTTAACCTCCTTTTTTCCCCATTATATTTCCAATATTTTCTTTAAGAGCTACCTGTTTTCCCTTTCTGCTAGCTCTGACCCATACCCTTTTATAAAATGTTCTTTCTAGCTTCATGGGTCCTCTTGAATAAATGCACTGAGCTCCTGCTAAAGCCCAATTTTCTCTACAAGGAGTTTTCGTGTAAGGTGGTTACAACTTTAGATTTACTCAACAAAGAGCAAAACTGAGCTCCTGCAAAGACTATGTCACCCAGGATGAATGTTATAGAGCAGATTTCCTGGTAAGCACATGAGCTGACTATTTTTAAATGTTCTCTAATTAATACCACTCTGGAAATCTGTGATTCCCCTCTTCTTATTTTGCATAAAAGACATGAAAATGAGCATCAATGTTTGACAAGTCTTGACATTAATGCAATGTCAAGACTGGTTAAATAGAATCTCCACCATGTGTTAAATAGATATATTTGCTGAAAAGTTTCTGAATATGCGTTTTAAAAATTCTTTTGAACCAGATGCCAGTGGCTCATGTCTGCAACCCAATCTACTCCAGAGGCTGAGACCTGAGCATCATGGGTCAAAGCCAGCCCAGGCAAAAAAGTCCCTGAGACTCTTATCTCCAATTTACCATTAAAACATCCTAAATGGAGCTGTGGTTCAAGTGATAGAGCATGAGCCTGAGAAAATAATCTCAGGAACCTGAGTTCAAATTGCAAGAAGAGCACACACACAAAACGGACATTTGATAATATTTTTCTGTCTCATGTTGCAAGCATTTACTATTTTTAGAATGCATAATAAAAATGTATTAGATCCATTTCAGGTATATATGATTATATTGAAGTTTATACATGCCTGTATACTTAAGTATATATTTTTGAAACCTCTTGGAAGTATATTCTAAGTTTGTCATAGTGGTCATTTACATACCTTTATGTACTTTATGTACATTTCCTACAGTAGAGGGTAGGGTATAGGGAGGTATAACATTTATATGTGTGGCTTTTCATTTCAAGGGCTTATCTTTGAGTGAGAGCAGTATGTTGGTACAGGAGAAAAATAACTGGATTTTAGAGACAAGAAAACAAGATGACTATAGGACTGGATCACATTCTAATTAACTCCAGGGATAGAAAAGACATTCAAAGTCTTTGAATCAGTTTCTTCATTTGTTACAACGGAAATATTAGCTGAAACCTTCATTATGTGATTACTTTAAGAATCCAGTGAAATAAAGTATTTTACAAAGAGTAAAGTGCTATGCAAATGTAAGTCTTGCCTCATTAGCACCATTTTCTGCGTGAGACACCTTCAATGATACTAAGGATCCAGGACTTGGAAATCACAGAAAACATCAACTAAAATAGTGATTTTTTTTTTTTTTGTAAAGAGAGGTGACATATACTTACTGAATTTTTCTATAATAGTTTGGGAGATCCACAGAAAGTGCCCAGTATTACAGCTCAAAAAGTTTGATGTTCAACAAATGGATTTTCATTAGTTTTTGAAATAAGAGATTCTTCACAAGGTCTGAAAATATATACCCACTAGTCATATAATTCTATTAATGCAATAGAGCATTGGGTCACTTTACCCCCAGGTCAGAAAGCAGAACACTAGTGTCTCTGCCAGAGTCCTGGAGGGAAGAAAATTCCTTCCCAGCTTCTATAGAAGGCTAGACCACAGGCCCATTTTAGTAGAGCAATCAAGCAGTTAGTTGAACTAATTGTTTCCTTGAAATGACTTTCTTATACTGCATATACTAAGAGTTTAAATCTAGAGAACTGATGGTCCATTGCTAGCCAGACCAGATACCATCCATAGCTGCAGGCAGTATAGTTTCAACCAAACAAAACCAATTAGAAAGTGGCTGTAGGGGATCTTTTATGTAGTGTACACCTCTGGTTCTGGTATCATTTATCTTCATAGGGTCAAAGGACAATGATTTTGAATACAAGATTTGGTAAGGACTGTATGAGCCTCCCTAGGAAGGAGAAAGATTTCCTCTTTTTTAAATTGAATGAAAACTTCCCCCTGTAGCTCCTTTCTCCTTCCTAGGGAGACAGGGCACAGGACACGATCACAGAAACACACGTGGCATGGAGTCCCGGCAGCTAGGCTAGGCCAGGCCTAAATAGGTCAGCACAGGGGGCAGATCAAGAGAAAATGAAAATGAGATTTAAAAAAAAGCAAGCAAAAGTACCAAATGATAAGAGAAATAATGAGTCTGGGTTTATTGGTAAATTTTGATAAAGAAAAACATATAAGCAACATCATTTCAAAGGTACCATTTGGCCAGACTGGATTGAAAATGACAATCAACATAAAGCAACCCATGGTGAAAGATACCTTTGGGAAGTTGAAGTCATTCATACAGCAGTATTTAAGAGAAGATACCCGGATGAAACTACTTCAGAATGAAGATTGAGAGGATCATAGTGAAGTAGGGAGGCCAGGTGTGGTCGGCGCCATATTGGCCACATGGTGGTAGGGTCTGGCATCTTGTCTCCATGCTGGGGGAAGGAAACACTTCCCCCCCCCCCCCCCCACCCCAATCGCCTGCCTCTCAGGCAATGAATGGGTGTGCCCAGATCCCTGGAGGCAGGGGCAGGGACTTGGCAGATAGTTTGGATAGGTTACTGAATCTGTCAGTCTAGTGCCTGAGACTGGGAATTTCCTGAGGATCTGCCCCCTGTGCCAAGCTTTTTAGGCCCAGACTAGCCTAGCTGTAGGACTCCATGCCACATGTGTCTCCATGATCGTGTCCTGTGTCCTGTCTCCTGGTTCATCTCCAGTCATCATGGAGTCCCAATTCAGCTCTGCATTGGAGCTAAATTGGCTTGTTTGTATTGTTCTTATTTCTTTCCTCTTTAGCATGTTTCCTAGCTGTGTTATGTGTATTTGCGTGCTACAGGCCTTTGTAACAACAGGCGGCCTGCAGCCTGTTACCTGTATAATAAAGACTCCAATATTCTATATTCTAAAGTGTGGCTTCTGGGATGATTTACCTTACAACAATAGTTCAAGGCAACTTTGGAAAAATGTTTATACAGTTCAGTCTCAAGTTACTATAAGCTAGTGGTCATGGTGCACACCTGTCATTTGAGTTATTCAGCCAGCCTGATTGGAAGATAGCCAGATCAGCCAAAATAGTATCATGAAACTGTATTTGAGAAAGAAATTAAGCAAAAAGGGCCTGGGGCATGTTTACAGTACATTACCATTACTGTTACATGGGTATACTAACAAGCATGAGGCTCTGAATTCAAAATTTAATATCATACTTCAATAATTTTTTCATGATTGCTTCAAACTTCAAGTTCATTTAGTCTATCTGTTTGTCTGTCTCTGTCTCCATCTCTGTCTCTGTCTCTGTCTCTCTCACTTCTGTGATATCTTCTATTTCTAATCACTTCTTGGTCTGAACACCAAGTTGTGTATTCCAAGGAAAATAACTCATTTTTCAGTCATGAATGGTTTTGGTATACATCCTTTCCACTACTGATTTTGCAATCAAATGAGTATTTTCCTATTTCTTTCTCAGGCTTTGCATCTGCAAATTGAGATATCATTTGGGATTATGTTCCACTTTTGATAACAGTAATTATGTTTAAATGAGATGGAAGTTTCTTTTTATTACATGGATGAGTGAGATAGGAGATCCAGGGTTGCTATGTGGCTCTGTGAAGATGACAGAGATTGGGATCAGTGTCACTCTGTCACTCATGGCTGTGACACATTATCAGGCTGCAACAGTTTTGTATTCTGGATACCGAGCTACTTTTTTTTTTTTATTGTTTTGTCTTGTTTTTGTTTTTCTTTTGGAAGCTGTAGCATATTATCAATTAGGTTTCACTTTCTGGAATTTAATCCTATAATCATACCTCAATTTCAAAAGGAGCTGGGTGATCTTTGATATTATCCCCTGTACATGGATAAAAATTGGGAGTTTTGCTGTTAGCGACAAGTTCTTCAAATTTATTATCATACTTAGGTCTTTTTAAGTCTTTGTCTTTGTAATCCACTCCTGTTTTTCCCAAGTCATGTTTTCCTCTCTCACATAGATTCCAGTATTATTTTGTCTTACATTTGTCTTGATTCCCTACATGTTTATGTTATTTGTCAGACTGGTGATAAATTAGTGTCTCTACAGTGCATCTAAATACTGAATTGTGCGAATAGAGTGAAATTTGATTCAGAAACTGAAATAGAGTAGCTTTTCCATACTTCACATACAACTTAAGAAGAAACCAAACATTAATGTTACAGAGCTACAAATCACAGGTTCAAACCATATAGGGAAGGGGGATCAGCAGTTGGCCTGCCTAAAGTGTATGTTGTATAAGTAAATTCCTTAAACTACCATCACATTCCTCCTACTGGTCCTTTACCTGGGTACCCTTTGCCTCTTGTTCTAAAATACCGATACAAAAATCTAAGTAATACCATCTTGACAACTTGATAGAAGTAAATAGACTATGGGGACTTTCTGAGAACTTTGGAGGTAATAGAGGACATTCTTTGGATTACAGATGTATCATGAGTTGTGGGGTTCCAGGAAGCTTGTGCTTCCTCTAGATAATTGGGGTTTTGATTGCCCCTTACTTTTCCCCTGGATAGTCTACTCTGCATATGCATCACACTTTTGTTAGATTTAAGTATCCTTATACAGTTTGCTCTGCCTTTGTATCACACTTTTTGTTAAGGCTGTTAAGGCTTGGACTCCACCCCAGCATGTGGTTTTGATCTTTAAAAGCTATGTGCTAGCTCTTTTCTGAGTTGTAGGTCTATGAGACACGAGTCCACCTGCAGCTGCTGGATTTCTAATAAAGACTCAGGATTTGACCTCTCAAAATGTGGCTTCTCTGTACCTCACTGATGGAGTTACATTACAGCAGTTCCTGCTAAGGAAGCCTGGGAAACACACATCTTCCCTACACCAAAACCAACTTCCTTCTTTTCTTTGAAAATACTGAGAAAATAAAGGATGGAGCTCACCTGAAGCAATTGGATTCTTGGTGCATCAGATCTTGACACGTATAGAATTTTAGGTGCGATGACATGGTAGACATGTCAGTATAACAAATCTCAAGACTTAATCTTACTATGGGAAAGTCAAGCCTTCAGAGCTGTTAAGGCAGAGAGAAAGAGAGAGACAGACAAATAGAGATAGAGAGACCGAGAGATGGAGAGAGACAGAGAGAAAGAGAGTGAGAAAGTGGCCAGTGGTCAGCAGATCTTTCCCTCTTGGCACATCTCTGTATCTCTAGCAGTGCAGAGAGCTTGTCCTTTCTATGGCCAGCTTAAATCAGTTCATGTTGCAGTAAAAATAATTACTACTGGCACAAAGCTTTTTATTCTTCAAAATGCTTGCCCAGTAATTTCCTCCAAAAGAGGAAATTTGAGTGAAGAAAAATGAAGAAACTTAATCTAGGTTACAGAAATGGCTGTGACCTGCTTGCTACTTGAGCCTAACTCCTAATAAAGAAGCAAAACATCTCTTGGTTCTGCTGAAAAAGCCTGCTCCTTTCTTCCTTAGAGCTTTTTACTGACCATGATTTTTGGGGGTCTTAACACCTGCTCCTAAGCCAGACATCATTTCAAATTTCCTAGGAACAAATCTTGCTCTGTTGTTCCAGTAGAGTTTGTTATACTTCCACTAGTAAAGTTCATGTGAATTCTTAAAAACAGAAAGGTCTTGTGGTATTCAATAAACATTTTTGCTAGATTCTGGAATATTTTCTTAAGAATCCTATGGGATAAGAATCATCATCTCCACATTGCTTGTAAACTAACTGAGATTCTTTAATGATTAACTTGCCAAATGTTGCAATGAGTGTTAAAGTCAGAATTCAAACATGTTACCTTCTGTTACATCCTTCTCTCAATGTATCATCCAATCATTATGGCACTCAAGCAAAAATCTTGGTCAAGCAGAATAACCATCAATTCACTAAACAGGAAACTGAAGCACAGAAGGCCAAAACCACTTAACCCAAGACACAATACTAGAAAATAAGTGAGACAAGATTCAGATTTGGGCTTTCTGACCATGTTCTGAAGCCCTCGATGGTGTTTTATCAAATGTTCCCCAGGTCCCTTTACATCTAACGTACTCATTTCAAAAAGTAATCTTTCTTTGGGAAATGATCTTTGAGATGATCACTAAGGATACAGAGATGTGTTCTCCTGAAACCCCATTCTCCACTCTGTGCATCTAAATTACATGCATATTGTTCATGCTTGGGGTGGTGACAATGGGAAAGATTTCTGCCAAGATAGGAAGAACAACAGTCTACGTCAGAGTTCCTCAATTTTTGAGGTTTCTCTGGAGATTTAATGTACATTCAAGGCCTACAAAAATGATTCTGACTGCTCATTGAATAATTCCAGTGCATTTATAATATTTCTTTTTCATTTTGCTGTAAGTGGAAATGCATTGTTGAAACAGACCATTTTTGTTTTCTTTGGGGATCATACATATATGGGAAAAAGCAGACAAGTTGAGATCACAGTTGTCCTTAGGGTCTCTCACTGAAAGGATTACATGATGCACAGGACTTGCTGGCAAATGAGACACAGAGGAGCCACTGGTATACCAAATCCCACTTTGGGAAGTCGGCATCAGTGGAAGATTATAAACAAGCCATTATTTTGTCAGCTGGAACAAAGCCCTAATTAAAAATTAAAATATAGTCTGTACTGATAAATATACGGATGCCTAATTACTTATGAGATTTATATTTTGCTCTGTTAATTCCCTCATAATGGTTATTTCTTACTCCCTACAAACCAGAACACAATGAGCTTGATAGTGACAAGCTTCAGTAAACATTTGGCTGACCCTTTTATTTGAGAGATAGGTACTGATTATTAAGGTTTTCAAAAATCCAAGTGTAAAACTTCACTTAGAAAGGAGTATGTCCATTTTATTTTATGGCATTCAATGTAATTTTTTAAAATGTATACCAAGAGATTCCTAATTATGGCTAATTTGAAATATCTTTTCCAACTGGTCCTTTTAATTTGCCATCATCCTACTGTCCTCAAAATTTACATAACACACCGAAGCATAATATAAGGTAGCAAAAGAAAACCACTAAAAGAAACAAAACAGAATTTATAAAAAAAAAAAAAATAGCTTCCAGAAGCTTCCAGGGATTTTTGGAGAGTGATACAGAGGAGAGGAAGCCATAAGCAAAGAAGGCCACAAAAATAAAAGGAAGAAGGACTGTCAGCCAAATCAATGGAGTAGGCTGTTCCAAGGACCAAAGGGTAAGCTATTCCAGAGTTCTGGAAAAGTTGATTCTGGTGAATGAGTTTTCAAGTGTGCCTGTGGAAAGATAGACCTTCCAAAGAAATAGTCACAGCAGTCAAATAAATGCTAAATCAAGAAAATGTCACCGGATGCTGGTGGCTCATGCCTGTAATCCTAGATACTCAGGAGGTTGAGATCTGAGGATCACAGTTCAATGCCAGCCCCGGCAGGAAAGTCCATGAGAATCATCTCCAATAAACCACTCAGAAAACCAGAAGCAGCACTGTGGTTCAAGTGGTAGAGTGCTAGCCTTGAGCTGAAGAGCTGAGGGATAGTGCCCAGGCTCAGAGGTCAAGCCCCATGACCAACAACAACAACAAAAAATGTCATCTTCACAACAGTAGAAAAGCTTTATTGCACTATATTTACCTTTTTCTGATTCCATCCCTGAAACAGCTCAGCAGCTAACTTGAAGATGTTACCCTACATGCCTGGGTAAGACCCTAGATCTTGGTTCTAGAGAAGTAGAGCTAACTGTTTTTGAAATGAATTGTGTTTATGTTATGTTAACTTGTTTGAGGAAGACTCATACTAAACTTTTTCTCTTTTTCCTCTAATTTAGAGTTTGGAGCAGAAAAACTACTATAAGCTACATGAACAACCCCCAGCTAGCTGAATAAAAGACTAGTTAAGGAAGGTCGAAGAGCCTGAAAGGTTAATCTGGAGGACAGAGTTCCTTTAGAAAATTAGATAGTTAAACATACCTGCATTTACCAGGGAACTTAGTCACACACACATATCCAATGCAAAAAGCATGCTCAGAATATCAGGAAAGACTGAAAGTTCCAGGGCAAGAAAAAAGCATAGCCTAAAAGAGTTATAATCAGCAAAGCAACAAAAGGGCACTATTGCAAATTTGCAGAGAAAAACTGTCTCTGTCTCTTTCATGTTCAAGTCAAACTATTGCCTGAACACAAGCTAAACAAATCAAGATTTCAAAAGCTAAAGGAACAGAGACTTAAGAGACCAGTGGATGGTGGCAGAGGTAAAGGTTCTAGATTTTTGACATCTTGAACAAATAATTAAATTAAGAAACCCATACAAAAGTAAACTGCTGCAAAATGAGAGATTAACAGAGAGAAGAATTACTAAGGGAAATGATGGGCTCAAGCAAGGTAGCAAATGTATCAACAAAATTTTTTCAGCTTTCTAAGGTTCAAGGAGTGTGAAAGGATTTCACACGAATGGTGGGTTTGTCTTAATGAAATGAAGAGCCATATACAACCTTGCAAATATAAGGTCACCATCCCATATTTTTAAGTATATTCATGAAATATAGGCATAAAGCCTTAAATAGAAGTTTGTTCCAAAAAAAGCTCAGACAAGGACACCTAAGTTTCTACAGTATGTGTGCCTCAGTTTGGTTACAACTGGCTTGGAGTTTTTCTACCGCTGGATAGAAGTTCTTTTTTTCTTCTTTTTTCATTTTTTATTTTATTGTAAAGATGCTGTACAGAGTGGTTACAGTTCCATGAGTAAGGCAATTTCTTGTCAAACATTGTTACCTCCTCCTTTGTTTTGTTTTTTTCCTACTATGCCTTCCCTCCCCCACCTCCCCACTCACCACAAAATGATCACTAATTACTCACAAGGAGAAAAGGACATGGGAATCTCTGAGAGGAGGTAAGACTCATGGTTATTTTTGAGAGTGTGACTAGGAGAGGGGTTTGGTTTTAGCAGTCTTTCCCTGTAGCTAACCTGCCTCAAGAAGATACATGAAAAAATAGTACAAACTTTACAAAAATGATTTAAGAAAGCTACTAAAACAAACAACTATAGCCTATAGAAAATAACCAAAACAAACCCAGAGATGGGAAAAATCTCTGGTTTTCAGCTACTACAATATAGTATTAAAATACTCCATTTTCACCAAAAGTTGGCAAAGTTCAAAGAATTAAAATAAGGCCCATTTCCAGAAGATGTTAAGAAAAATCACTCCTGTGGAATCACGAATATTGAATTAACTAGATAAAAACTATAAATAAATGTTCCTAAATTCATAAAAGGAATCATAAAATGCTAAAGGAAAGATTATAAGATAGGAACAGAAAATAGCAGTAGAATAGTAGAAATTATAGCAAAGAGTTAGCAAGACGTGGTGGCTCAAGCCCATAATCCTAGACACTTGAGATCTGGAGATCCTATCTGGAGGTCAACCCAATATGAAAAGTTCATGAGACTCCAACTTAGCCAATGGCTGTAAGGGACAACTGGGAGAGAGCTCAGTGGCACATGATCCAAAGTGATTATAAGGAGAAAAAAATACGAGGATGTTAGCCCAGACTGTCCCATGCATAAATCAAGAAATCTATACTGAAAGTAACAAACATAAAATGAAGCTAGAGATGTGGCAGAGTGACTGTCTAGCAAGTACTAGGCCTTAAATTCAATCTTTAGTACCACAAAAAGTAAAAAGTAAAATTTCTTTTTTAATCTTAAACCAGCACATAAGTATCTGAAATGAAAAGCTCCCAAGAATGTTTCACTTGCAAATTTTAGCATACAGAAGAAAGAATCTATTAAACCTGGGGGAAATTAATTGAAGTTTGAGGAACAGAATGAAACCTGAGTTAGTAAAAATAAGCAATCTACAGATCTATAAGACATAAGCATAACTGCATATCCAGAAAAGGAGGCCTAAAAACAAGACAAGATAAAAGGTCAGAAAGCATACTGGAAGAAATAATGCCAATCCCAAATTTGGTCAATAACAAATCAATATCCTCAAGAAAGTCAATGAGCTCCTTGAAAGGTAAGTGCAGAAAGAGCCACATCAAGACACTCCATCATAGTTTTGAAAGTCAAGAAAAAAGACAACAAGCTATAAGCAATTACCAGGTCCAAGATAATTCTTTTATTTATTTATTTATTTATTTTTACTTTTTTCTTGTGGTGATACTGGAGCTTGGACCCAGGACCTTTCTCTCTAACTTGTTTTGTTCTCTCACAACTGGCACTCTACCACTTGATCCATGTCTTTAGTCCAGGTGAACAGAGTATCTTCGATAAAACTAACATTGTATTTTTTTTAAAGGAAACCATAGAAGCCAGAAGACAGTAGAGAGATAGTGTTAGAGTAGAGAAAGTACAATACCATTAACCAAGAATTCCATATGCGGGGCTGGGAAGGTGGCTCAGTGGTAGAGTGCTTGATTTGCATGCCTGAGGCCCTGGGTTTGATTCCTCAGCACCACATAAGCAAAAAGAAAAAAGCCAGAAGTGGCACTGTGGCTCAAGTGGTAGAGCGCTAGCCTTGAGCTGAAGAGCTGAGGGAGAGCGCACAGGCCCAGAGTTCAGGCCCCACGACAGGACCCCCCCCCCCCAAAAAAAAGAATTCCATATGCCCCTAGGGGCAGGAGCAGTGGTGCTGAGAAGGAATAATAGATGAATCATTATTTGAGGCCAGCCTGGCAAGAGTTAATGAGACCCTGATCAAAAGAGCAAACAGGCATGGTAACTGTAATACCAGCTACTCAGGAAGCAAAGTAGGATTACCATCTAAAGCTGTCCTAAGCAATAACACAAGAATATATATATATATGTATATATATACATATGTATATATACATATATGTACATATATACATATGTACATATATGTATATGTATATATACATACACACACACATATATAGCATTTGTGTGTATGTGTTGATCATTTATATATATACAATCTTTATATATTATCTTATATATATCTTATCTTATATAAAATCTTTGCCTTCAATATCCATGCTACAAAAAAGAAAATAAATATTTACAAACCAAGTTAATAAAAAGAAGGACATAACAGAGATGAATGAAATACAATAAGCTCATGTTATTTGTGGGTTTATTACACACAATTTAAACCAAGCACAATTTTTTTATTCAAAAATTAAAATACTACACTGGCATTATGCAGATCAAATAATGTGAAGAAGCCCTTGATCAGTCTTCCATTGCTGTTTGGTTGTCTTTAAATTCTGTGCTTCCTGAGCATCCAAAGTTTTTCTACAACAGTCATTTCCTTAAAACCATAAACCCATGGATACCAACAGGCCCCTATAGAAAATGCAAAAGATAATAGATTAATGAAACTAAAAGCTGAACCTTTGAAAATATAAACAAAAATAAAAATAAATAAAATTACCGAGACTAAGCAAAAAGAGAGAAGATTCAATCATTCAATTAGGAAATAAAAATGAAACCATTACGATTGATTATTCAGTAATAAAAGATTATTAAAGAATAATATGAGCAAATTGGCAAGAATGTAAATAAAATAGAAAATTCTAAAAAAATGCACAAATTACCAAATCTGACTTAAAAGAAATACAAATCTAAACAGATATTGAATCAGCAATAAAAATATTTCAAGACATGATAGTTTCCTAGGTGAATATTACCTTACTAAGAGAATTACTACCAATCTTGTTTGACCTATTACAAAAGATTGAAGTATTAATCTGATATCAGAATAAGACAAAGATACACCAAGGAAATAAAGCCACAGAGCAATACTCTTCATGAGTGCAAATGCAAAAGGTCTCAGGAAATTTTGATCTGACAGCATGTTTGAAGTAATCTATAACAGGAATGTCATTTATCCCAAGAATATATATGGGCTTTTATGTAAGAAAATGAATAAATGGTTACATTTATTCACATTAATACAAGGAAGAGTGAAGCTACATGATCCATTCAACTGACACAAAGAAAGCATGAAACAAACTGCAATACTAATAAAAACTCTTACATTTGTACATTAAAAATTATAAAACACTAAGTATGGAAATTTTAAAAGACACACATAACAAAAAATTCCATATTCAAAGATTTGACAAATTTATATCATTAATATTTTATACCACTCTATGAGGTTAACACATTCAATGCAATTTCATAAAAATATGAGTAACATTCTGCACAGAGCAAGAAAAATTCATATGGAAATATGAAGAGACAAAATAAACTTCAACAACAAGAAAAACTGAAGCGTCAAACTATCTGATCTCAAAATCTAGTACAAAGTTATCATAAGCAAAATGGCCCAGAAATGTTTTTTTTAAAAAAGCAGATTAATAGGTCAGTGGAATGAAATAAAGAGTCCACATATTTGTGGTCAATTGATTTTTAATATGAATGTCAAGTGGAGAAAGGAAAGTCTCTTCAATAAATAGTGCTAAGAAAATAGGGTATTCACATGGAAAAAATGGAATTAAATCCTGTATCATATCATACACAAAAATCAATACAAAGCAGTTTAAAGACTTAAACATAAGACCTGAAACTACAAATGACTAGAAGAAAACATGGGAAACTTCCACGATTTAAGTCTAAACAATGATTTTTCTGCTCTGAACCCAAAATCACAGCAAAAGCAACAAGAGTGAAAAGGGACAAACGGCTTATACTACATCGAACAAAGGAGGAAGCAACAATGCTTGATAAGAAATGTACTCATTACCTTGCCCATGTAATTGTAACCCCTCTGTACAGTATTTTCACAATAATACATATATATATATATATATATATAAAAATCCACACAGCAAAAGAACAAGAAAATGAATACAATAAGATTATTGAAGACAATCTATGAAATTAAGATCCCTAATCATCAACGCAACTCAAAACCACTGATATGTCACCTTACACAAGTCAGAAAGGCTCTTATTAAAAAGACAAAAAATAACAAGTGCTTCATAGGATAAAGAACAAAAAAGACCCTGTACACTTAGGGTACAACCATATGGAAAACAGTTTAGCTGTGCTTAAAAAATTACAAGCCCAGTACCCGGTGGTTCATGCCTGTAATCCTAGCTACTCAGAGACTGAGAACTAAGGATCATAGTTCAAAACCAGCCCAGGAAGAAAAGTCTGTGAAACTATTAACTCTAATAAACAACTCTAAAATGCTAGAAGTGGTATTGTGACTCAAATGATAGAGCTCTAGCCTTTGAGAACAAACAGATTCAGGGACAGCACCTAGGCCCTGAGTTCAAGCCCCAGGACTATCAAAAATGATTATAATAATAAATAAATAATACAGCTACCATATCATTCAGGAATCAAAGTTCTGAAAACATAGTCAAAGAATATGAAAACAGTATGTTAAAAAGATCTCTGCAATTCCATGTTCATAGTAGCATTATTTGCAATAGCCAAGACAGCAATGCAAGATATCAACCTAAATGTCTTCCAATGAAACATGGAAAAAGAATATGTGTCCACAAATGAATGTAATTCAACCATTTAAAAAAAAAAGAGGAGAGCTTCCTGTGTGTAATGATATGAATAAACCCAGATGATTATGCTAATTGAAATAAACAAGACACGGAAAGAAAAGCATCACATGATTTTACCCATATAGAGTCTAAAATGTGAAACCATAGAATGAGTCAAGTAGAGATAACCAGGAACTGGGTGATGAGAGATCACAAAGTCATTGGTCACAGAATACAACATTTACATTGTAATAAATTTAAAAGCTCTCTTGTTTTCTTACGTGACTATCATGAATAACAATAAGGAATATACTTGCTAAAGTGAATAGGTAAGTTTGTGAGCTTATATGGGTTAATGAGCTAAATCTATTCACTCCAAAGTGATTACATATGGCAAATATGTTGTATATGATAAATTTGTATAATTTTATTTGTTGGTTAGATGAAAGAGGGATAGATGGTAGAGACAGACAGACAGATTAGGTAGATAGATAAATAGAAGATACAAAAGGTAACATTGAGCAGACAGTAAGAAAGAAGAGGTGAAAGAACATGAAACATGGCAGTAGAGACATCATTTGCTTCCTTGCACCTTGACTGCATTGCTGTCAGATTTGTCTCTCTAAAATACACCTGGACACCATCGCCTTTCCACCATCTCTACTTTAGAAAATTGCATTATCCCACTTCTTTTCCCACCACTCTAGTCCAGCTTGGCTAAAGCTCTCCTCCGAATCTGGGAGCTGGCCCCCAAGCACCAGTCAGTGTTCAAGCATTCTTCTCCACTCCCTGAACACATTACTTCTTGTGGTTATAATTCATGATGTTAACACTTTGGGATGAATCTTCTTCCTTAGAATAAATACCATGTTTATGGCATTGTTGTCAGGAACACTTAAGCTTGAAGCAATTCATATTGTATAGACCACATGTATCTATCATATTTATTTTGGTTCTAAGATTCTCAGTTTCCTCATCTGTGAACTATAAAAATACTATCTCACTAATTTTTTTCTGAGAATAAAATTAAAAACCTATGCAGCATTCCCTACTCCTAACAGATATGCAATATATACTTGAACAATTATCTTTCCAGTGATCTCTGAGAAGTATATTCTAAATATGTTGTAAAACCAATATTTCTTCAAATGTATATGGTACCAATATTTCACAACATCTCTACTGACAGACTCATTTGCTCTGCAGATGCAAGGAAACATTGTGAACTGAGCCAGCCAAAATCAAGGCTCAAAGGGACATCAGCAATGAATTTACTATGTTGCTTTACAGAAGTTACAGAGATGAAACAAACTCCACATATGGCCTGATCAGTGAAGCAATAGTCAAGGGACTTTCAATCTTTCTTATCTCTATCCTCTGTATGCACTTCACCATGTGGCTGTGATGCTCAAAGCCCCGAAATGGCGACTAAATGCAAGTAATGGATCTGTTTCAAATGAAAAAGATTGAGGAATAAACATTAGAAGAAAAACTCTTTCCTTACTTCCCAGCAGGCATTTCTGCCCTTCCCTCCACTTTCCCCCTGGTAGCCATAAGAGTGAGCGCACATGAAATGGGCCCTCCCAATGATGAGTGAGCTGGGTAAAGCTGTACAGGGACTGACTGAGGAGCCAACCTGACTACTTTAATTCTTATTGTTCTTTATATCTGAATAAGTAATAGCACAAGCCCTTAGCACATATTTTCATTTTTTATTAATAAGTTTTTTATTGTGAAAATACTGTACAGAGGGGTTACAATGATATGAGCAAGGTAATGAGTACATTTCTTATCAAGCATTGTTGCCTCCTCCTTTGTTTCCCCTTCCCATCCCTTCCCATCCCTTCCCATCTTCCCCCCACCCCACACCCTCCCCCTCCCCCTGCCTCCCCACCCTCTCCCCCCCCCACTCCCTGCCAAAGTTGTAAAGTTGTTTTTTTTCAACATAACGTCTTGTACATCTCATTGTTGCAATGGATCCACCTGTATCCCTATTTAAACGATTTGTTTTTTCCCTTCCCCTCCCCAAATTATACCAACATTAAATACAGTGAAAACAGGGGTTATACTGTGGGGGAGGGACATACAAAGCAACAAAGAAATCATCTTATAAATATGTTAGACACAATAGCAAGAAAGAAAAACCATTTGAGTTCTTATCTTGGGGTTCATTTCGCCTAACATCAATTTATCTGACCATTTCTGCTTGTCTCAGACATATACTAGTTATTGCAAATAAGGGAAACGATGGGACCTATGTTTCTTTCGGCCTGGCTTACTTTACTTAATATAATTTTTTCCAAGTCTTTCCATTTCCTAACAAATGGGGCAATGTCATTCTTTCTGATGGAGGCATAGAATTCCATTGTGTATGTATACCACATTTTCTTGATCCATTCATCTACTGAGGGGGATAGCTTAGCACATATTTTCAAAAAAGACAATTTTGAAAAATGGCCAGTTTTCTTTTAAAATGTTATGGCCTATGACGGACAAAGTTGACAGTTGTGGAGCCTGAACTTGGCCTGGGCGCTGTCCCAGGCTAGCGCCCTACCACTTGAGCCACAGCGCCACTTCTGGCTTTTTTTGCTTATGTAGTGCTGAGGAATCGAACCCAGGGCCCCATGCATGTAAAGCAAGCACTCTACCACTGAGCCACCTTCCCAGCCCAAGTTGAAACTTTTATAGTTAATGACAGTCCATGCCCTTGTTCCTCCTCAAACTGTCAGATCCAACACTTCATCAGAAATCTTCAATGAACTGTTCTATTTGTCCCTGTAGCCCCACACCTTTATAGAATGTAATTTGGTCTTCACTTCTACTCACTTTTTGAGTAGACCTAGTTAAGTCTACATCAAGGTGGGGCATGAAGTTCTATGACAGTACAGACATTTTGCAACAGCATTAGCTTTCAGTTTGGCCACACAGAAACACTTGCACGGTCTGACAAGTGTGCAGACACTCCGATCTCTAAGATTCTGAGAATCTCACTGAGAACTAGGGAAGTAATAAACTAAACAGTTAACAACACTGGGTGGGTACTCTTTTAGTTTGTTGAAGAAATATGACTAGATTGTGGGAGTATAGATTGCATACATTTAAAATTACAATCATTCCAAAACATTTGAATTGCCTAAAAGAATTTTGTATAGATGGGACCCCATACATAGTAGATACTCATTTATGTTGACCACAACAAGAAGTAGAGGAAAATTTTGAAAACTTTCCCCAGGTAAGGAATATGTATATTAAATGACTCCTCCTGGGAGTCATAGTGGAGAAAAGAGTTCTATGACAACTGTACACAAAATTCATTATGCTGACAGAGTCTAGTAAGCATGAACCTTCCCAGTCTTAAGATGGTATAGATGGTGTTTAATGTTTAATAGCAGTTCCTGCTTGAGGTTTACATCATCGAGTTGCAATATCACACGCTCCTGTCTGCACGACCTTCCTGCAGCTGGTACGCTGTCCTTAAAAGCCCTCACTCTACTTACTCTGGGTAAGCAGAGATGCTGTGTCATAATCTGCAATCAATCAACATAAATAAAACAATTCAGCACAGATGTGACCTGAATATACATTTAGATTCTGCTAATTGTGCAGAGCAGTGCCACAGAGGTTTCAAGGTCAGAGAAAACAACAGTGAATGTGCTCTGTGGAAAAACACAGAGGGGACTGTGCTGCTGCTTCTTATTGTAATTGCTCATTTGGAAAGTTTCAGAGAGCTTGCCACTCTGAATTTCCTGGCCCACACCAACTGCTTTACCTTCAACATATAAAGAAAAAAAGCCTGGCTACTCACAAAACTACAGCAATGTAGATTTGGGCTCCTCTAAACACTCCTAGAAATTAAGGAAAGAGTTAAGTGGATCTTGAAATCTGGTGATGATGTGGACTTTTAAATTTAATTTAGCCCATAATCCTCATATCTGTAATGTGGACCAACATACAGCATTAGATTCTGACTCACAATAGGAAGGAGACAAAGATCTAAGCCACGGCTTCTTTTACAAAGACCAACAGTGAGTGATATTTACAAACCTTGGAAATAACAAAAACTACTTTGAGAAAGGGAAAGAAAGGGGCAGTTTGAATGATTGGGTATGTGGGAGGTTGAGTCTCCAGCATAGACAAGGGCCAGCCAGTGGAGACAGGAGAGGGAAACCAGGAAACATATTTTGAGGCCATCTCTTAACTTGGAGGTATCTGTGCTTCCTTCTCATGTCTCAGACCATGGGAACAAGTATACAGTGGCACACAATAGACAGACAATAGCGAGAAGTAGATTAGGATTGCAGAGCCCAGTCATTCCGTCTCCTACCACCACCCTTCAAGTCACAATGGTGGTTTATAATCTGGGGGAAGTTGTTTGTCCACCATGAGGATAAAGTGGAGCAGCTAAGGATAAAATTCCCACCTGATAAATTGTTTCATGTGGAAGAAGAGTAGTCAACTATGGATTTCTATAGCTTTTCACATCAGAGTTCTCCTTTTTCTTCTTTGGAACTCACTGGAATTTTTGCACTGTAAAAAGTCCAGTGCTGATATTACACTGTTGGTAAGAATGTAAACTAGCACAACCATCTGGAAAGCAGTGGTTTGGAGAATCCTCAAAAAAAAAACTAAAAAGCTAAGAAACTAAATATAGAGCTACCCTATGATCCAGCAGTACCACTCTTGAGCATCTACCCAGAACATTACAAGTCAGAATATGGTTAAGACTCATGCACATCCATGTTCATTGCTACACTATTAACAATATCCCAGTTATGGAAACAGCACAGATACTTTACAAGAGATGAGTGGATCAATAAAGTGTGGTACATATACACAATGGAATTCTACTCATTCATTAGAAACAATAATATACTATTTGCAAGGACATGGATGAACTTAAAACAAATACTGTTAAATGAAGTAAGCTAGGCTCAGAGAGAAAGGAGGCACTGAGGCATGTTTTCTTTCATATATGAAAAGAAGGAGAGGGGCAGGGAGAGAGAGAAGGAAGAATTAAATAGAAAACTCAAAAAGCCCTGGAGAATAAAGGACATTACATTGAAATGGGACCACAGTAGGGACCCAATCTTTCTAGTAGCAATATTAGAAGTGACAGCATGATAAAGTGATATTTTAGAGAACTAAGGAAAAATGAATTTGAACCTAGAATTTTATATCTATCCAAATTTGTATATTTAAACAGCATTGCACTGTTGTTTAAATACAAATACTGTTGTTTAAATATAAATGTACATTTATATTTTATGTTATATGCATGTACACACTTCAAATTTTATTTTATTTTGTTTCATTATTATTATTGTGAAAATAACACACAGAGGGGATACAATTACATGGGCAAGATAGTGAGTACATTTCTTATCAAGCATTGTTGCCTCCTCCTTTGTTTCCCCATACCATCCCTTCCCCCTCTCCATCCTCCCATCCCCACAACCTCCTACCACCACCATCACCACCACCACCCCACCCCCCACCCCGCCAAAGTTGTAAAGTTTGTTTTTCGACATAACAACTTGCACATCTCATTGTTGTAATGGGTCCACCTGTAACCCTATTTAAACAATTTGTTTTTTCCCTTCCCCTCCACAAATTAAAATTTTCACACACATTTGAAATTCAAATAAGGGAAACCATGGGACCTATGTTTCTTTGGGCGTAGCTTACTTACTTAATATAACTTTTTCCAAGCCTTTCCATTTCCTAACAAATGGGGTAATGTCATTCTTTCTGATGGAGGCATAAAATTCCATTGTGTATATATACCACATAAAACTGTAAGCAACTGATTGTGTTAAGATATCCTGATATCTAAAACTGTTTAATAATGAAAATAATACATTTCAGAACATTATAAACTGTGACAAAAAATGGTGTTTTGAGAAATCTATAGCATTTTGTATATACATTAGAAAAGAATAAAATCTAGGCTAGGTGCCTTGGCTCATAAACCTAGCTATTCACTCAGGAGGTAGAAATTGAAAAGATTGTGATTTTGGGTACGCCTATATGTGCATGAATATTGAATTTTAATTTCCCTACTAACTGAAAATGGTAATATCTTTTCATTATTAGTTATTTGAATATCTTCTTTCCTGAAATATTTTTTCAGGTCTCTAGACAAGTTCTTAATTACGCTTTTTTTCTTTTATTTCTTTATATATACTAAATAACATTCCTTTATTATATTGATGATTTACAAATCTAAAAAAAAAATCTTTAAAAATCTAAAGTACATGATTTTTCTACTAATGAATCCCAATTTTCCAATGTTTTCTTCTATACTTGTAGTTTTGGTTGCCATATCTATGAATCCTTTGCCTAATCCAATGTCACAACATTTGATCTTATGTCTTTATTTGGAATGTTCATACTGTTAGATCTTACATGTAGATCTTGTATTCCTTTTGAATTAATATTTATTTATATTGTGAGGTAAAGATCTAAGTTTGAACATGTGTGTATGTGTGTATACTTGAATTACAATTATTCCAAAACCATTTTACAAGGAGATTTACATACATTTAAGTTTGTTATTGTTTTTATATTCTCCATAGAGAGGCTTCCTCAGATAGAAAGAACCAGAAACGAGAGAGGTAGGATATTATCTAAGAGACATAAATATAAAGCCTACTTTTAATGCTGATGGTAAGTTCTTGAGTATATATGGTATAATTAAAAATAAGTATATGAGAGTCTTATTTACCAAGGAAGTAAATCTGTGATGAACTATAGATTTTAACAAATCCAATTTTTGTGACTTGAAGTTTGATTTTTAAAAATTGTATTAATGACACATTGTTGATAGAGTTGTTTCAAAGATCTACAATAAATATACATCTAAAGTGGCTGGTGCATGGTAGTTGCTTATGGCATTAGAACATGGAAATATTACTGGAAGTACATAAGGCTAAAACTGATATGTTTAGATAAATATCTACACCACAATTTTCTGAATTCATATTAGTTGCAGAAAAAAAAGTGGGCATATGAAGATCTGTCATCAATCAACCAGTCTCTTTACCTCTGAGAGTCCCTTAAGTACTGCCACATCTTAATGATTCAGCTTAATCCAAAATACTGACAAGGGAAAAAAGTGTGGCTTCCATCTCTGCCTTTACAGACTTCATAAACAATGGTTAGAAATATCAATAATATTCCAACTAAAATTATTTGGGAAAATTTGTCTTTAGAGTTTAAAGGCTTGTCTACCTAGAAGAGCTACACTACCATAGTGGCCTCTGTCAGACACAGTCCTTCCATTTCTGAGGCTGTCACTGTGTAGCTCCACAAAGGAGTCAAAAAATATCAAGGTGATCAAGAAATCTCTCTGTCTTCCTATAGTAAAATGATACTTATCTGTGCATATGTGTGTGTGTGTGTGTGTGTGTGTGTGTTTCACAGTGTGAGACATATAACAGGAAAATCATATGTACCTATTAGGATCTTAAATCTTTCATTTTGACTCTACTGACTCAGGGGAAGACTGTGATAAAACAGGCATTTTTCTGTGATCAAAAAAAATAATAACAGTAATAATACAGCCCAACACTGGTGATAAAACAAAGAACAAATTAGTTCCCAATGTGAGTAAAAATTAAAATTACCTGCCCATTAATAGTAATGATAAACACTGAGAAATCCTTAAGCACTTGGATTCTTTATTACTTAATAAAAGTGAGAGCATAAGCTAACTGTAAGAGAAATTGGCTAGTCCAGGGAAGATAGTAACTTAGAAGAATAACACAAACAGATAGAGGGAATAAAGACATAAAGGCTAGCATCACTGATCTTGCAAATCATTTGACTTTCCTGTAAAGAAGCAACAGTTGTGGGGCGTGGCAGAGACAACATCTCTCAACCTCATCTGCCAGCAGAGGTGGTTTATCACTATCTCCAATCACCTGGTATTTGCTGTGACTTCTATGCCATATAGCTCCCTGTTAAGAATTTCCCATATCAATAAATACAGACCTTCAGGTATCCAAGCCAGAAACCCCACAAGCTTTTTCTTCATATCTTCCTAAGCATTTAGACTTGCTCCATAACCTTTTGAACTGTTTGCCATCCTCATGAACTATTTCAGACATCTCAAGCCTCCACCTTTCTGGCCTAAATTGGAGCTTTGTCTCCTCAATTCCTGACATGTGGCTTACTCCAATAGAAGTCAGTGAACTTGTTGAAATGGACATCTAGCTTTCATAGACTGCCCAGGGAGTTAACATATTCACTTTATTGAATGTCATTCAAGCCCCTACATGGTTTAACAACTACTTAATGCCAGAACATCATTTCTTCCTCTATGTCCCTTTGTATTTTTCTTGTCAGTCTTTCTAAGCTAAACACTGTCCCATAGCAATAAAACATATTTTTTTAACTTGTGGGTTTATAGGCACATTCTACTTACCACAAATGAGGGAAACCATCAGCCTAGCTAACCTACTATATTTGTTTGGGTCTGGCTTACTTCAGGTCTCTTCATTTCCTTACAAATGGTATAATATCATGCTTTCTCATGGAAAATAGAAGTCCACATTTTCTTAATCCATCCATCCACTGAGGGGCATATGGGCCAATTCCATACCTTGTCAATGGTAAACAATGCTGCAATGAACATGGTTGTGTTGGAAGCTTTAATGTACCCTTTGGATAAATGCCCAGGAATGGAATTGATGGATCATAGGGGAGTTTTGTGTTTAGTCTTCTGAGGATCTTCCATACTTCTTTCCAAAATGGGTGAACAAGTTTACATTTCCACAAGAGTGTAGTAGCTTTCCCCTTTTATTCCCATCCCTACCAGATCAGTTATTGTTAGATTCCTTGATAATGGAGTGAGGTGGAATCGCAATGTTATTTTGATTTGCCTTTCTTTATGGCTTAAGATGTTGAACATTTCTTCATATTTTTATTGGCAATTCTTACTTCTTTTTGTTTGTTTTTTTATTTAATACATTTTTAGTGTAAAAATATTGTACAGAGGGGTTACAGTTGCATGAGCAAGGTAAAGAGTACATTTCCTATCAAGCATTTTACCTCCTCCTTTGTTTTACCCCTACCATCCCTTCTCTCCCACCTCCACAATTACACTCCCCCTGTCCCCCCAAGAGTAAATTGTAAAGTTCATTTTTCAACATAGTCTTGTACATCTCACTGTTACAATGTATCCCTATTTAAGCATTTTGCTTTTTCCTCCTCCTCCACAAATTAGAGAAGATGCAGGGCACTGACATCAAATACAGTGAAAACAGGGGTTATACCATGGGAAAGAAACATACAAAGCAACAAAAAAAATCACATGGTACATTATAAATATGTTAGAAACAGTACCAAGAAAGAGAAAAACACTTGTGTCCCTATCTTGGGGTTCATTTCACTTAACATCTTATCTGGTCATATTTACATAGCTTTTGACCCATTCTGCTTGTCCTCCACATATACTACTTATTGCAAATTGGGAAACCATGGGACCTATGTCTCTTTGGGTCTGGCTTACTTCACTTAATAGGATTTTTTTTCAAGTCTTTCCATTTTCTAACAAATGGGCAGTGTCATTGTATCTGATGGAGGCAAAGAATTCCATTTGTGTGTGTGTGTGTGTGTGTGTGTGTGTGTGTGTGTGTGTGCATATATATTTTTTTTTCTTTGATCCATTCATCTACTGAGGGGCATCTGGGTTGGTTCTGTATCTTAGCTATTGTAAATAATGTTGCAATAAACATGGTTGTGCTGGTAGATTTAGTATGGTCTTGATTTTGATAATTTGAGTAAATGTCCAAAAGCGGGATTGCTGGGTCATAGGAGAGCTCCATGTGAAATCTTTTGAGGAACCTCCATACTGCTTTCCAAAGCAGTTGAACAAGTTTACATGCCCACCAACAAGGCAGTAGTGTTCCCTTATGGACACATCCTTGATTATAGCCATTCTAACTGGGGTGAGGTGGAATCTCAATGTTGTTTTGATTTGCATTTCTTTTATGGATAGGGAGGTTGAGCATTTCTTCATATGTCTATTGACATTTTTATTTCCTCTTCAGAGAAGTTTCTCTTTAAGTCTGTAGCCCACTTATTTATTGGGCAGTTGTTTCTTTGAGGATTTGTTGTTGGGGGATTTAATTTTTTGAGTTCCAAGTATATTTTCGACATGAGATCCTTGTCCATTGTATGGCTAGTGAAGATCTTCTCCCAGTCCATGGGATTTCTATTGATATTGCTAGCCATGTCCTTTGCCATGCAGAAGCTCTGTAGTTTCATGCAGTCCCATTTGTCCAACTTTTCTTTGATTTGTTGTGTTTCTGGGTCTCTATTAGGAAAATTTCAACTTCTGTCAAGGAGACCTAGGGTTTCTCCTATTCCATCCTGTAATGTTTTTAGAGTGTCTGCTTTGACTCCAAGGTCTTTGAACAATTTGGAGGTGATTCTGGTGCAGGGTGATATATAAGGATCCAGCTTTATTTTTCTACAGGTGAATAATCAATTTTGTCAGCACCATTTACTGAAGAGGCTATCTTTCTTCCATTCTATTTTTTAGCTCTTTTATGAAGATTAGGTGGCTATAGGGCTGTGGGTTCATTTCTGGGTTTTCAATTCTATTCCATTGGTCCTCAGATCTGTTCTTGTGCCAGTACCAAGCTGTTTTGATTACTTTGGCTTTGTAGTAGAGTTTGAAATTTGGTATTGATATTCCTCCAGCACTGTTCTTTCTGTTAAGGATCATTTATGCTATTTGGGGTTTTTTATTGTTCCATATGAATTTTTGGATTGCCTCTTCTATTTCATTGAAGAATGAATATTGATAGATAGAGCATTGAATTTGTAGATAGCCTTAGGAAGTATTGCCATTTTCATGATGTTGATCCTTCTGATCCAGGAGCATGGGAGGTTTTTCCACTTCCTAATTTCTGCTTTGATTTCCATTTTCAGGTTTTTAAAGTTTTCATCGTAGAGGTCCTTCACTTCCATTCTTACTTCTTCTGAGAAGTCTCTCTTTTAGTCTTTAGACCATATATTAATTGGATTTTTGTTTCTTTTAACATTTGTTTTTGGGGAGTTTAATTTATTGAGCTCTAAGTACATATGAGGGCCTTGTCTGATGCATAGCTAGTAAAAACCTCCTCCTATTTTGTGGGCCTTCTATTTATCTTGCTAGCTATGTCCTTTACCATGCAGATACTCTTCAGTGTGATGCAATGCCATTTATCTTGTCTTTCTTTGATTTGTTGTGACTCTGGATCTTTAGTTGGGAAGTTTTTGTTTTGTTTCATCATGTTTTGTTTTTTGCCAGTCCTGGAGCTTGAACTCGGGGCCTCGGCACTGTCCCTGAGCTTCTTTTGCTCAAGGCTAGCACTCTACCACTTGAGCCACAGTGCCACATCCAGCTTTTTCTGTTTTTTATGTGGTACTGAGGATTCAAACCCGGGATTAATGCATGCTAGGTGGGCACTCTACCACTAAGATACATTTCCATCTCCTACTTAGGAAGTTTTGACCTATGTTTAGGAGCCCTAATGTTTCCCCAACCTTTGCTGTAATATTTTCACGGTGTCTAACCTTAAAATATACTTGGACATGATAAATTATACAGGACTCTGAACATTCACACAGTGAGACCAAAGGAGGATATTCTTTTTATTTTTTTATTTTTAATATATATTTTATTGTAAAGATTCTATACAGAGGGGTTACAGTTATATGAGTAAGGTAATGAGTACATTTCCTATGGAGCATTGTCACCCCCTACTTTGTTTTCCCCCCACCATCCCTTCCCTCCCCACCTCTCCAACTCCTTGCTCCCCCACAAGTTGTAAAGTTTGTTCTCAACATAGTGCCTTGTACATCTCATTGTTACAATGGGTCACCCTGTATCCTTGTTTCAGCATTTTGTTATTTTCCTTCCCCTCCTCAAGTTACAAAAATGTATATACAAGATGCAGAGCACCAGAATCAAATACAGTGAAAACAGAGGTTATACCATGGGGGAAAAACCTACAAAAGAAACAAAAAAAAAACCCACATAGTACATTAAAAATAACAGTGACAAAGATAAAACTGCTTGTGTCCCTATCTTGGGATTCATTTCTCTTAGCATCATCTTATATGGTCATATGTACATAGCTTTTTACCAAAGGAGGATATTCTTAGGAGAGTATCACAAATGCTCAATCACACATACAACTGTGTGCATATGATCATATAAAATGATGTTTATCAAAAATGATGTTTATCCAGAAATTGGAAATAAGAGATGTTTTTATAATTTTGCTTTCCTTTTTTTGTTTTCTCTTTTGCCATCATTTTTTATTTCTGTATCTTTTGTCTTGTAATTAAGTATATCTTTTGGGGGGAAGATAAGGGGAGCACAGAAATGGTTGGGACAAATGGTGAACAAATGCAGCAGTGATACTAGACACTCTGTTGAAAATGAACTATACAACTCATGGGGGAAGGTGGTTGGGAGGGAAAACCTGAGATAAAATAAGGGAAGAATGTTCAAAAAGAAAAATGTACTCTTTACCTGACTTATGTAAACTGTGACCCCTCTATACATCACCTTTACAATAACAATAAAAATAGATTAAAAAAAGAAATAAAACATATGTCACACTTTTTAAATATATTGAAAAGAAAAGAGCATATATTTTAATAGAATTATATTTTAATTTAGTATATACAGGTGCTATTATTCAATGTTACTGCCCACCTGTTATGTGTATGAGAGCCTGCATGTGGTTAGTAGGTACCATATCAAACAATGCAAGTCTAAACCACTTCCCTTTTCCCTAGCCTTTGTGATTTCAGATATTTGGGAATTTTTCCTCTGACTTATACTTATCTCCTTCATCTCCCACTCTACGGTGGTCACTATTCTTCCCAATTGCATCTTTCCTGACCCAATTCTATCTGTCTTGCTGAAAGACTTTGTGTTTTCTTCAGAAAAGGGTATATAGGTAGTTATTTTGTATTTGTATGTATATGTGTGCATTAAAATGCCAGAACTGGCACAATATTTGATCAATAAATGGCCAATGCAATAGCTATCATGGACAGCATCAAGCACAACATCGGCCTTTTTCAGATCTCTAACTCTCCCTTATATGACCCAAATGACTTCTTGGATATGAAACCCATTCTCAGAATAGGGTAGAGTCTGGGTATAAGCTTGTCAACACAGAATATTATTCTAGGGATTCTTGTTGAATGAATGATTGGGTTATTTAGGATATCATTTCACTTAGTGAGCTGCCCATAGTAACTTCTGCCAAAACAAAACTAAGATTAAAATTAAATTCAAGATTGTATATTTGATCATTTCATGAGGAAGTCTATAGTATCTGTCCCTGGGATTATTCACTCTCATGTGCTCAGATTTTAATATATGCTTCACACAAAATATTTTTAATTAACAATTATCACAAGCTTTATCAAAGGAACTATTAGCTAGGTAATGGTTGGAATTTCATAGAATCTTCTGTAAGCTTGATTTTATATATACGTATTTTGTAAAATTATCATTGATCTTTCTCTTTGTTTTCCAACTTATCTGTACTCATTATTATTGCATCATATAAAAAGTCTTCTTAAACATTCAGAAGAAAGCAAAACATGCTATCAATATTGAAATAACAAAACAAATATTAGAGAAAGCAAGAAATACATTCAGAAGCATTAGCTATAACAATGGTCATAATGAAAGAATTCATTCAAGAAACAATTCAAATGAATGCATACAATTACAAGAAAAATCAACATAGAGATTCTTTTATCTTTATAACAAAAACAGAATGTTTTAGGCTATTTTAAGATCTTGGAAAATTAGTTTCTATCACCTGAAAGCAGGACACATGATTTAACACTGAGATCCTTAATGGGTTAGTGTAAAATAACACAGTGCCTTTTAACCCAAAGCAGGAAGTTAGGAAAACTCTAGTCTCTGCTTTGATATTTATAAGGTAAGAAGGAAATAATAGGCAAGGGGTGCAAGAAATCTGGGAGGGATAAAGGACTCTGGTGGCTAAGACCTCTTGTACTTTGATTTAACATTGTATTCAACCACTCAATATCATACTCCCTGAGGAGTATTTATCTATAAGTTTTGTGGGAAGAGTGCAAATTGCACATAGGAATTAATTAATTTAATGCTTCAGTGTCTTACCTAATCAGATTATAAATCACTCTCTTAGATCATACCTCTTGTAATCATGGCATCTCTAAGAGGAAAATTTGTAGATTAACTTATTGATTAATTGTAGGAAAGGTGAGAGACACAAAGTTGTGACTGACTGCCAGGGTTTGGCATGACAAACTAGGTGGCTAATCGTGCCATTTACTGCAGCAGTGCACACATTCCAGTATGCACAGGAGTCACCTAAAGAGCAGTTAACTATTTCAAGTCTAGTCTCTAAAATTCTGACTTGGTAGATTTTTGGACAAAGTTCAGAAATTTCATTATCTCCTAGTGTGGGGTGCAAAGAGGACTCCCTTTAGAGATGTCCAAAGGTAGGCATCACCCTCGGAAAGAAATGGACTTAGGAAGAAAGATCCTAAGTTTTAGCTACAGAGAACCATCTGATTCTGATTCAACTAATATGAATACGAATAAGCTTCTTCCCCTCTCTCTTTAAGCTAGCCCTGGAAAAGAATTAATATTGAAAAGTATTCCTCAGCCAAGACACTGAAAGACAGCCTCCCTCACCCAACCTGCACAAAAAAATAATTCCATTGGGCTCCAGACCCTCTAAAAAGTCCAGGAATTTTATAGACTCAGATAAGCAAGTCCATCTCATATAGTCTAAGGTTAGGGAAGCAGGTAACAGGTCCAATAAACCTCAGAAAGTAAGGCAAACAGGCTGAGCATTGGCAATCCTCATTTGTGATACTGGCACTTTAAGATTTGTCCAACGTACAATATTTTCTATTCATTGAACTTCGGTCAGGATTTCATGAGTACAATATGCCTAAGCCCATTTTCTATAGCCTCAGTAAAATTCCATGGACTGGGTAACATAAACAATAGAAAGTTATTTGGCTCATGCTAGAAATTAGCTTACATAAGGCAGTGAGAGAGGAATGGGCATATGTCATCATAAGCCTCTTCTTTTGGTAAGGGACTCATAGCCTAATCATTCCCTGTGGGTTTCACCTCTTAATACTGCTACTATAGCAATTAAATTTCATTATGTAGTTCAAATCATAGTACAAAAGAGTGACAAGTGGTATTCTGATAGAGAGAAGATGAACACATAGAGGTAAAAACACATAATGACTGCTGGGCCTAATGAAGAATGCTAGCAAATATAGCAAGAAATTTATAAGAAACATGCTGTTAAAAAAGGTATGTGGAGTATGACAGTAAATCCAGCAACTTAGGAGGCAGAAAAAAGGAGCAGGAGTTCAAAGCCAAGTCCATATGGTTAAGGAGATCCTGACTCAAACAAACACACAAAGAGGGGCTGGGAAAGTGGCTCAGTGATAGAGCGCTTGTCTTGCATGGTTGAGGGCCTGGGTTCAATTCCTCAGCACCACATAAGCAGAAAAAAAAAGTCAGAAGTGGTGCTGTGGCTCAAGTGGTAGAGTGCTAGCCTTGAGCTGAAGAGCTGAGGGACATTGCCCAGGTCCAGAGTTCAGGCCCCACAACCGGACCCACCCCCCCCAAAAAAAAAACCACACACACACACACACACACACACACACACACACACACACACACACACACAAAGGGCTGGAGATATGGTCTGGGTAGTAGAGCACTTGCCTAGTTTGGAAGCCTTGGGTTTAATCCGTACTACTGAAAATTGAGAGGGAAAAAGGGAATTAAAAGTAGTATGCTATAGAATAGGTAGCAGAGAGAGTAGTGAACTCTGTTAAATTCAGCTAGTCTCTCACACTGTAGAAACCAGCCATATTATTCATGCCATTATCATTACTTTTAAGAATTCTGAGATAAAGATTGATAATCTTATTTAAATATTTGAAGATGGCATTTGTAAAAGAACTATAAAATGCCATTTTTAAATGCCCCTATAGATGCAAAATAGTCCTTAATTTCCAGGTGAGTATAACTTTGGCAATTTCCTCAATTTAAGGGAGTGTTAAAAATACTGAGACATACAGGAGGTGACGACCTGCTTTTCTCTGTAAAGCATGAGAAAAATTGCAAGAATTATTATGAGATACTCTAAATAGCCACCAAGGAGAACAATTTTGAATCAAATTCAAAGAATATATCAATAATGTCTTCACAGTCAGTAATATCTTACCAATTTCTCTTTTAATGGCTCCAGGACAACTCCATTCCTTTTGGCACTGTGAAGCTTCATTAATACACTTTTATTCAATTCTAAGACCAGAAAAAAAGGAGGTTGAGTGCCATCCAAAAAAGAAAATCTTTAGAATATTACAGCTCAATTGCAATCTAGTGCATACTTTGTCCATGTTAAACGTATCTTCATGCCAAAATTCTTTTTTCCAAAAAACCATACATTTCCTTTGTTCTGTCCCAAATTAGGTATGCTAAGTGATAAATGATTCTCCTTTTAAAAGTGACTAGGTGTGAGGACATTTATTTTTATTTTTTTATTTTTTTGCATTTGATTAATCTTTTTGTATGTTTTTATTGTAAAAATGCTATACAGATGGGTTACAGTTACATGAGCAAGATAATGAGTACATTTCCTATCAAACATTGTTGCCTCCTCCTTTGTTTTTCTCCTACCATCCCCACTGCCACAACTTCTCCCTTGCCCCCACCCAAAGTTGTAAAGTTCGTTTTCAACATAGTGTCGTGTACATCTCCTTGTTACAATGGGTCAACTTGTATCCCTATTTACGCATTTTATTTTTTCCCATCCCCTTCCCAAATTAGAGAAGTGTATATACAAGATGCAGGGCACGGACATCAAATACAGTGAAAAGAGGGGTTATACCATGGGGGAGGAGCATACAAAGAAACAAAAAAAATCACATGGTACATTATAAATATGTTAGGAACAATAGCAAAAAAGAAAAAAAATTGTGTCCCTATCTTGGAGTTCATTGTGCTTAACATCATCTTATATGGTCATATGTACATAGCTTTTGACCTTTTCTGCTTGTCCTAGACATGTACTAGTTATTGCAAATAAGGGAAACCATGGGACCTATGTTTTTTAGGGCCTGGCTTACTTCACTTAATATAATGTTTTCCAAGTCTTTCCATTTCCTAACAAATGGGGCGATGTCATTCTTTCTAATAGAATAGAATTCCATTGTGTGTGTGGGGGGGGGGGGAGTGTAGCACATTTTCTTGATCCATTCATCTACTGAGGTCCATCTGGGTTGGTTCCATATTTAGCTATGGTAAATAATGCTGCCATAAACATAATTGTGCTGGTAGCCTTAGTATGGCCTTGTTTATGATCATTTGGGTAAATGCCCAAAAGTGGGATTTCTGGGTCATAGGGGATGTGGAGTCTTTTGAGGAACCTCCATACTGCTTTCCAAAGTGGTTGAACAAATTTACACTTCCACCAACAATGTAGTAGGGTTCCCTTCTGGCCACATCCCCTCCAGCATCTGTTAAGTGTATTTCAATTGATATACTGAAGTAATAATAAAAATAGGTCAGAGGAAAGGCTCATCTCTGTAATCCCTACTACAAGAGGCAGAGATCAGGAGTAGTGTTGCTTGAGGCCAGCAGGGAAAAAAATCTCAGGAAAACCCAATCTCAACAAGTAAAAGTTATGGGACATGGATATAACCCCAGCTACATAGGAGCATAGATAGGAGATTGCTGTCTGAAGTCCCAGGCAGAATCACAAGACCATAGCTCAACAAATAAATATGCAAACAAACTGAAAGAGACTTAGCAGTATAGCTCAAGTGGTGAGGCTTTGAATTTAAACCCAATAATAGCACATAAAGAAAAATATAAATGAATAAGTAATAGAAATAAATGGTTAGAATTGTCTCTTACACTTGAAAGACCAGACAACTAGTGTTTCAGTGCACTTAAATGGAGTGAAAATACTCTGGTTCATTATAAAGCAGGTTGCTGTGTAATTACTTACTGTGTTTGGCATTCATACACTCATCATTTAGTACATGATACTTTTTATGAAGATGAATAAACTTTCTGAGCTTGGGTTCATTTTGTAAAATCCAGTTTCTCTACAATAAAGAAGTGACTGATGGTAGAAGCTATAAAGCTAAAACAGCTGACTGTAGAGACAGATACCTGTGGTGTGATGTGCATTCTGCAGGATTTTCAAGGCAGAGACAACAGGACATCAAACTGCATGTACTATACAGAATAGCTGAGTTTAAATTGGGAAATAAGGAGGCGTCAAATGAAACAGGAAACAAATGGATTCAATGCAAGAAGTCTTCTGTAGATGAAAATTGGAAAGACAAGGGTTGTCTAGGGTGGTGGATCAGCATAGTTGATGCATACATTGGATTCCAACTCCACCCCTACTATTTATGTAGCTTATTAATAACTTTGTGTATTACTGATCCTCGGACCACTTTCTTGAGTAGATTTTTTTAAAAAACTAGGCACGGAGTCAGGCCCTCTTGTAATTACATTACATATCAATTTGCATGTCCAGCTGAGAGGTTGTCATTGAGATGAGATTCCAGTACTATTTTTGGCTGAAGCATCTGCCCAGGGAATGTAGGAGACAAGATCTGAACTCAGGCCTGACTGAAAACAGGGAGGATATCTCTGCAATCCCATGTTTTGTCATGGATCACTCCTAGTTACAGAGAGTAAACTCTGTAATCTCTAACAATGCCACAGAATACCACACACACAGCAGATCAAATCTGTAAGCCTAGCTACCTGAGAGGTGGCGGCTACGGGATCACTGACCAGCAAGGGCAAAAATGAAATTCTGGAAACTCCCTCTTAATCCTGGCTAGGTATGGTGGCATACACCTGTTATCCCTGCTAGTTGGGAACCACAATGGCTGGGTGCAGTAACATGTACTGGTTATTCTCAGCAACACGGGGAAGCACAAAATAGGAGGATCAGAACACAGACCAGACTGGGCACAATACAAATCCTACCTTGAAAATAACCATTGCAAATGATGTGTGGAGGCATGACTCAATGCCGGTCTAGCAAGTGCAAAAACATGAGTTCAGTCTCCAGTACTAAAATGAAAAATCGCCAGGTATAGAGGTGTTTACCATAACCATTCACGAGGATGAGACAGAACTGTGAGTGTGAGGCTAGCCTGGACTACAAACTAGACCTCAAGATAAAGAAGGAGGGGAAGGAGGAGAATAAAGGGAAGGAGACAGGAGGTAAGGGGAGAAGAGGGGAAGAGAAGAAAGAAAAGGTAAGGTAAGGAAAGAAAAGATGGAGAAGAGAAGCTACAAAAAGGTTACCTGTTCAGTAAAGATTAGTCATACTCTTTGTCCCTCTGTTACTTTGCTATTGTGTTCCTAGGATCAACTTCTTCAAAATAGTCAGAATACTATCATTAATAATCTTTTAAAAGTTGTAGGTACTTTTACTAAGTGCATGATGTGGGTCAGAGTATCAGTTATCCATCACAACAATAGCATTGACATGGTACTATATATGTAATTAAGTAAGCATTTCTTCTTGTCATTGAAACTCAATGTAAATGGGTATCTCTGCCTCAAAGTGTGGGTCTTCAATCTCTCTTGGAGATTGTATTTGTCATCTGTATTTGTTTTCATATTGAGTCCAAAAACTGAAGAAACAGTAATAGTTCAATCAAAACTGTGCTAGGAGAAAGCTGTGCTAGGAGCAATGGCAGAAGCACATAGGGCAAACCTAACTGCAAACCCATTTCCAACTTTAATCTTGTGTTATGCCTTCAATCAAAGCAGTGTGTGCCTAAGGTCAAAGCAAAAATGAACACTCAGATACAAAGGGATAAAATGCAAATTCTTGCAACAAATAAAAAAGAGGTAAGGATTGGGTCAAATAACCTACCACAGAACAACTCTGCAAAGTTATAAAGCCTCAGATTAATTTAAATAGCCCTTCAAAATTGGAATACACACAAAAAGAAAACTAAGGCAGAGAAAAGCTAATACAGCACACATGCACATACATTCAATGTGACAATTATTGGCAATTATTAAATCACAAGCACGAGACACGAACATCTAATTCTGAAATTATTTACTTCTCTAATCACGACAAAAGGTAGTAAATGTAAATGTTTCTGCTGTACCTCCAATTTTATAAAACATTTTCACATTTATTTTCTCACTTATTGGTGTACATAGTTCAACATTCTTAGGATCTATTCTTCATATTCTTTCTGCATTATTAAGGCACTGCTAGTTACCTATCTCATTTAGTAATTAGGTCACTCCAAATTTAACTGTATATAGGCAGACTTTATACCTAGTCACCACCTTGACTCTTAAGTTTAGCACTAAGCTAAAAACTGAAGACATAAAACTTAAATTTAGAAAAACCAACGTATTGTCTTATGTAAATGTAAATTATGGTTGTTTTATCATTCAAAGTTACTCAAGCTGTTTTTATGGCAGAAAGAGAGATGATAGATGGATAGATAGATAGATAGATAGACACATGCATGCATACATACATAGTTAATAGGTTGATAATAGATAGTATATGGAGACTGGAGGTGGTAGAGCACCAGACAATGAGCAAAAATATCAATGTTCAAATCACAGTGAAATACCAAGTTCAAATCACAGCCTCAAACAAAAAAAAGAGTGTAGATAGATAAATGTAGATTACTAATATGATTACTTTGTATAAAGTATATATATACATATATAAACAACTGGTGTAGCTAACCTTCTAGTCATCTAAATTATGTTTTTTTAATTTTACTTTTAATTTACTTTTTAATTTTTTTAATTTTATTTTTTAGTAGTATATGAATCCTGGGGCTTGAACTCGGGGTGCTTTCCCTGAGCCTCTTTATCCTCAAGGCTAGTACTCTACCACTTGAGCCACAACGCCACTTCTGGCTTTTTCTGAGTAGTTTATTGACAATAAAGAGTCTCACAGACTTTTTGCCAAGGCTAGCTTCAAACCAAAATCCTCAGATCACAGCCTCCTGAGAAGCTAGGATTACAGGCATGAGCCACTGGCACCCAGCTTTAATGACTCTTGATCAGTGTCACCCCTTTTGCCATTTCAGTGAGTTACAGAGATTACCCCACCCTCACCCCAGACTCTATGATGCTCAGAGCTTCTAAACTCCTTTTACATCTTTTATACAATAAAAAATATTAAGAATAGAGATAAAATAAATCAGATAATAAAAATTATTAGAGAGCTAGGAAGGTGGCTCAGTGGTAGAGCGCATGCCATGCATGCCAGAGGCCCTGGGTTTGATTCCTCAGCACCACATAAGCAAAAAGAAAAAAAGCTGGAAGTGGTGCTGTGGCTCAAGTGGTAGAGCGCTAGCTTTGAGCTGAAGAGCTGAGGGACAGCGCCCAGGCCCAGAGTTCAGGCCCCATGACCGGATCCCCCCCCAAAAAATTATTAGGGTAAGAAAAATTGAGACATGAAAAAGAAGCTATCATACTTTCTAAATATAGTATATTTTCTTTAAAGAATTGTACTTCTAGCTTCAAAGAATGCAGTTCTACCACAAAATAATTAACACCAAAACACTTCTTGGTTAGGTTGTTTAATTTCTGTAGTATAGAAATTCACAGTGTTTAACAAAATAAAAATTTAAAGATAATGAATGATATCCTGGAGGTGGTGGAAGAAAAGGTAGAGAAACATCAGAACGTTGTTTCTCTTTTCTGTCTTAGCAGGCAGCTTACACTATATAAAAATGAAATTATAATAAGGAAAAGTACAATGGTTCTGAACTTGTAATATCTTAAATTTTCTGTCTTCAATGTAGAGGAAACTTTTAGAGATGAGTATTTTTGTAATGTGGACATTTTTGCTGCATTTTAGTCTCCTTTCCTTTGGAAAGCATTCAATCAAACTAACTTTCTAATTATACCTTATATAATAAGTTATATATAATTTTTATAAAATTATTTTCATGCATCTGATTAGGGGCATAGAGAGCTGTCAGAATACTTTTTTTTTTTTTTTTGGTCAGTTTTGGGGCTTGAACTCTGGGCCTGGGCGCTGTCCCTGAGCTCTTCTGCTCAAGGCTAGCACTCTACCACTTGAGCCACAGCACCACTTCCCGCTTTTTTCTTTTTGCTTACGTGGTGCTGAGGAATCGAACCCAGGGCCTCAGGCATGCAAGGCAAGTGCTCTACCACTGAGCCACCTTCCCAGCCCCAAGAAATTATTTTTTTAATTGAGGTTACAGGTATTAAAAGTATCTCCTTCCAATTTCCCAACAAAATATTCCTTCAAAATCTTATACTTGATTTAACTCAAAAAATAGTGATTGATTTATCCAGCACACAATGCTAAAGACTAAGGGTCTCTAGCAATAAACTCTAGCAATAAAAGAAGCAAGAATCTGTTATTATTAGAGTGCTTGATTATAGCCATTCTAACTGGGGTGAGGTGGTATCTCAATGTTGTTTTGATTTGCATTTCTTTTTTTACTTATTTTTATTGTGAGAATACCATACAGAGTAGTTACAATTACATGGGCAAGATATGGGGTACATTTCTTATTAAGCATTGTTGCCTCCTACAGCTAGAGAGGTTGAGCATTTCTTCATGTATTTATTGGCCATCCTTCTTTCCTCTTCAGAGAAGTTTCTCTTTAAGTCTTTGCCTACTTATTTATTGGGCAGTTGTTTCTTTGAGGATTTGTTGTTGGGGGATTTAATTTTTTGAGTTCCAAGTATATTTTAGATATGAGACCCTTGTCCGTTGTATGGCTAGTGAAGATCTTCTCCCAATCCGTGGGCTTTCTTATTGCTAACTTTGTCCTTTGCCATGCAGAAGCTCTGCAATTTCATGCAATCCCATTTGTCCAACCTTTCTTTGATTTGTTGTGTTTCTGGGTCTCTACTAAGAAAATTTTGGCCTGTGCCAAGGAAACCTAGTGTTTCTCCTATTCCATCCTGTAATGTTTTCAGAGTGTCTGCTTTGACTCCGAGGTCTTTGATCCATTTGGAGTTGATTCTGGTGCAGGGTGATATCTAAGGATCTAGCTTTAGTTTTCTACAAGTAGTTAACCAATTTTGCCAGCACCATTTACTGAAGAGGCTGAAAAGGTCAGATAAGTTGATGTTAGGTGAAACGAACCCCAAGATAAGTATTCAAATGTTTTTGTCTTCATACAATTGTTTCTAACACATTTATAAGATGATTTCTTTATTGCTTTGTATGTCTCTCCCCCTCAGTATAACCCCTGTTCTCACTATATTTGATTTTGGTATAATTTATGGAGAGGAAGGGTAAAAACAAATCATTTAAATAGGGATACAGGTGGACCCATTGCACCAATGAGATGTACAAGTCGTTATGTCGAAAAACAAACTTTACAACTTTGGTGTGTGGGGGGCCATAAGAGAAGGCGGGGGAGGGGGCGAGGGGAGATGGGAAGGGATGGGAAGGGGAAACAAAGGAGGAGGCAACAATGCTTGATAAGAAATGTTCTCATTATCTTGCCCATGTAATTGTAATCCCTCTGTACCGTATTTTCACAATAAAAAAAAAAGAAACAAAAATATCATGAGAAATACTTGGAATACAATATGCCCCAAGCTAAGAGAGAGTTGTAACACAAGAAGAGCAGCTCCCCAAACAGGAGGGGCTCTGAAAAACAGGTAATACCTAACCTGAGATTTGATAAATGACTAGTTCTAAAGAGAAAGAAAAATAAGGAATCATTCCAATTATACAGAATACCATGAGATGAATTACAAAGAATGAAAGCAGTCTACAGAATAGAAACTTGATAGGGTCTACAGAAAAGAAAAGAAAAAACTACTACTAGAATATAAATATAGATAGGTTGTGCTTCTAGAAACAAACTCAAATGTGAGTGTGAAAAAGAAAATCTTACTAAGAAAACACTGTAGCGATAGAAGACTAGTATAGATAAAGTTGCAAATAAAACCAACAAATGTCTTGTGAGTAAGTTTAGGGAGTGCCACCTGTTGGCTTCTCCAGCTACATATGTGAACCCAGAGAACACCTAAACTTCACCTGTCTACTCTGTCATGCCTCTTCCTATGTCAGCTCATTAAGCTCATTTTTGGAGCAGGATATCTTAGGCATCTGAGTTCCACCATTCGTGGTGTGTACAGTGGCCAGGTGCAAAGCTGAAGCCATGCAGTCAAGCTGTCATTTGGCATCCCTTCTGTGGGCCTTCTGCTTTCTTTTCTACCTTTCCTTCTTTAATGTATGCTACAGAGACCTGTGACTAAAATAAACAAATAAATAAGTGATCATATCTCATTCAACTCTTTCTAGGCTTCTTGAAGGAATGGAAAATAGAGCCATACTTATCACTCATATTTGCTAGTTTTAATCTTGAATGAAAAATCTATACCGCTATCTGCTTGAGGTTTAGTTCTGACAGTCATTTAGCACTACTGTGGCCAAACCCTCATTGCCACTTGGACCTCTCCTAGGTCACTGTGCTATTCACTTCTGCAAAAATCAAGGCAGCCATGACACTTTCTGACTAATTCTATGGCTATATTAGACCCTGTGTGATTCAAGCTTCTTCTGCTTTCCCATTATAGATAGGCCTTGTACCAATTTAAGCAAAGGATGGAAAGGTAATGGGCTAATTTTTTATTATTAATAAGTTTTTCTTGTGAAAATACCACACAGAGGTGTTACATTACATGAGCAAGGTAATGAGTACATTTCTTATCAAGCATTGTTGCCTCCTCCTTTGTTTCTCCTTCCCATCCCTTCCCATCTACCCTCCTCCCCTGGCCAAAGTTGTAATGTTCGTTTTTTGACATAACGTCTTGTACATCTCATTGTTGCAATGGTATGGGCCAATTTTTTTAAAGCATCTTATCAAAGAAATTCATAAAGTTCAGCCTTGGTTTGTATATATAGATATATATATATATGTATATCTT
Organism: Dipodomys spectabilis; assembly: GCF_019054845.1. Classification (NCBI taxonomy): domain Eukaryota; kingdom Metazoa; phylum Chordata; class Mammalia; order Rodentia; family Heteromyidae; genus Dipodomys; species Dipodomys spectabilis. The sequence goes on from NW_024870814.1 coordinate 5,397,605, forward strand.
ACTTGTACATATATATATCTTAATTTAAACTGGTCCCTTAAAATTGAACACACACTAAGAGACTGAAGTTAGAAAACTGTAATTTTTTAATTTTTTTCTTTCCTTTTAATAATCCAGTTATTTGTATCTTGTATCTGGCTTCTCCTCCTGAGATTGATGTTGACAAACAGCTTCAGGCTTTCTTAAAACTTTTGTTTTATAATTCTGCAGAGGTAGAGATGATAGGTAGGTAGGTAGGTAGATAGATAGATAGATAGATAGATAGATAGATAGATAGATAGATAGATAGATAGATAGATGATATATACATACATATTTGTAGCAGATGATTTTGGATATTAAGGAAGGAATTGTGTCTTTAGAGCACCCTGTTGGGAAGAGAAAGTGAGATCCTAAGAATTCAATCTTCAGTAATTAACTAAGGCCACACATGCAATAAGTAACCTATTTTATGAGAATGGTCTTGACAGAGGGTGCTACAAAAGAAGTGGAGTGTTCCATACACAGAAGAGGCTAACACATTGGTAACAGGACAGCCTTGACCATCTAGGGATTGCTATGTGTCTTTACCATGTCGTCCCCTTCTCCCCAATCCTTAAGACAGGTTTTTATACACACCTACGTGTTCCACAAGCATTTTTGTAATTTTTTATTGTTAAGTTTTGTGAAAATTAAGGAAAGTAGATGAGTTCTATACCCAGAACAATGTGAAACAGAGGAATAATTCCAGGATGACAGTGAGACAACCCTAAGCCAGGTTAATTTGGTGCAGTAATTAAAGATGGCCACCGGAATCTCATCCTCCTCCCTTTTCTATTCTATGCCTCTGTGATTTTTTTTTTAATTCACAAACTCACAAAACATACCTGAAAGCCTGTATTTATAATCACAGCTTTATTAGGTCAAGCATTCCTGAAGAGAAAGGAAAAGATAACAATTTATAAACTCAATCATCTGTAATCAACCACCATTAAGTTCTATCTGAATTTTTTGTATCTGTACTATGAATCAAAAATTAAGCCTGGGAATTCTTTTAAAGAAAAAATACTAAATAGGAAGATAATGGTAAGCTGAATCTGAATCTATGCTTAAAGTCTCAGGTAAAGCCCCATATGGAATCTAGACACCAGGAGCCCTTAGGTAGAAATTAGCAAAGCAAATGATGTTTGGACAATGAAAAAAGAAACAAGATGATGTTAAGCAAAGTGTTCCCCAAGACAGGGACACAGTGTTTTTTTTCTTTCTTGCTATTGTTTTTAATGTACTTATAATGCACTATGTGATTCTTTTGTTTCTTCTGTATGTTCTTCCCCCACAGTATAACCCCTGTTTTCACTGGTGTTCTTGTATATACATTTTTGTAATTTGTAAAGGGAAAGGGATATAGTGGAATGTTTAAATGGGGATGCAGGTTGACCCATTATGATGATGAGATGTACAGGACACTATGTTGAAAACAAACTTTACAATGTTGGGGTTGGTGGAGGTGTTGGGGAGGTGGTGAGGGAAGGGATGGTAGGGGAAAAACAAAAGAAGAGGTAACAAGGCTTGATAGGAAATGTACTCATTACCCTACTCATGTAACTGTAACCCCTCTGTACAGTATTTTTACAATAAATATATGTATATAAATAAAAGAAAAGAAAAAAGGGACTCATCTCTATGAAGATCTAGAAGCGAAATCTGGGACTGCCTTGGGAGCAAACAGACAGACACCAGTCCTACCTGTAGAATTTTGCCTTCTGGACGTCTTATGCAATCCAGATCTGGTTTTCCTAATGTAAAAGGGGGAAATATGAATAAATAAAGTAGATTCGATTTCCTTCAAAACAATAAATTAGTAGTGTTTGATTCAAACTCCTGCTTAATATGCATGCTCTGTGTTTGTATGTTTCTGACAGTAGAAAGATAAAAGGTTCAGCAAGGAGCTCAAACACTCTTTACTCAGTGGGCTCCTCCCTAATAGAGCAGGAAAGCCAAGCTGACAGTATTTTCTGTTCTTTAGTTCCTGCCCAGCACACCATGTCTTGCCTCTCTCAGCCCCTATGACACTCTATTATTGAAACTCGGAGACAAGACTTGCCCCAGCCAACCAGAATTTAAACAAGGCCCTCTAGATGTGTGTGTCTAGGGTACAGGTTAGGAAGGAAACAATATTTTAACATAACCAAACTAGCCTCTGGACAAGAATGTCTTAGGACAATTACCAGATTTGAGGTTTGGATTTTCATTACTTTAAAATGCAATCTCCTCTCCCTGAAATCCCCACAAACATTATAGATCAGAATATCCAGAAGTGGGATCCAGGTATCTGGATCTATAGAAGTTTCTCCACTGAATCTGAGGTTTTTAATTTGAGAATTGTTCCCTAGAGCCTCCTCAGTCATTTGTGTTTAACACAATCTCCCTAGGATAGACTTATGTTGAAGTGTCAAATAGCACACAGAGCAGAGCAATGGTGCCTCACATCTGTAAATCCCAGCTACTCAGGAGCCCTGGAAGATAATATTTGTAGGCAGTCCCAGAAGAGCAGTCTAAAACTCCATCTCCAATTAACCATCAAAATGTTGTGCTGGAAGCATGATTCAAGTGGTTGATCGCTGACCCTGATTAAAACAATCAAAGAAATGTAATCTCACAGTTTAGTACAAGAAATCATTGACAGAGAATAACCAGAGTTATTCTTCATATCCTTAAAATAATCTCTTTAGATCATCACTCTTGAATGAGACCAACATTCAACAAAAATAGCCCCTGCTGCTTTGCTTGAGTTGCTTTTCAAAATGTTCTCAAGTCTCTGATTCTGACCTGTCTTATCTATTACATGGTAATAAAACTTTAGCCAATCAGGTTTATTTTTTTAATTAAGACAAGAAAAAATGCAAATGTTAGTACACATTAGCAGACACAGCAAACAGGAAAAAGTAGTCTTGCCAGGCAGAAGTTAAGTTGGACATGTCAGAGAAAGAAATACATCTAAATGTACTGTCATGAGAATGTCTCACTGGCTTCCACATGAGATCTCCCAGAAAATTAAAAAAACAAAAACAAAAAAACCCACCTTATTTTGGATGACTTAAAGGCATGGAAGTACTCACCTGATTTCCCCTTCTGTGCAAACATTGTTCTAATCCATTATAATTTCCCATCCTAAGAATTCCACAGTTCTTTTCTAAATTCATCTGTTGATTTTCACTTCCTTTCCCTCCCTAGTGCGTTTCTTCCAGTGAGTCTTTGCAGCCCATGCATCAGTGACACAGTGACTGAATCTCCTCACCATGTTTGCTCATCCCTGCAAAGAAACAGATTTGTATCAGAGCCTGTTCGCTTCTTCAAGGAGAGAAAACCTTTCCCTTCTCTGTAACCCCAGGTCAGTGCTGTGCTAAGGCTTAAAGTAGGTGTGTGGTAATTTGAAAAAGTGAGTGAACTGAGGTGGCTGATTATTTTATTAAAAGTTTCTTTTTGTTCTGAAAATGACAAGTTCCAGGAACAAAGGCAAAAGCTTTCAATCAAATAACTGATTACACCAAAAGCAACTGAGGCATAGAGGACAGAATTGACTGACATGACAGAAAATAACCAATACCTAGCTGTCATCTGAAGTTCATGTATCAACTAAACTGTGTCTCTATCCTTCAGGATATAGTTAAGCCAAATAATCCCCTCTAGCATCCTCAAGTTACTTAAATAGGTTATCGGAGCTGAAGGATCACAAAAACTTGATTAACTTCTTGAATTGAACTTTCCATTGCCCCACTTGGGTTGCTGATGTATTGCTTGGATTTCTTTTTTTCTAAACCTGAAGCCCTTCAGGTGAAATAGAATTGAAATCATGCTGTTATGACTATCAATCCCCTGTCCTCAGAGAAGTCACTTAAAAATGAGCTCTGGACAGCAGCCTACAAAAAAGGCACAAGGGAAATGACAAACAATATGAATCAAAGGCAGAACAGATGGCAGGAGCAGCTGCACCATGACAGCCACACTCAAAATATAGTGCCCCTCTTCCTCACATAGGCTGTGTCAGCTCAAGCAACCCTAGTAATAAGAAGCATACCACAATCCACTCATCCCATCCAGGCTGGAGCCAAGTAGCTTTTCTTACAGAGCTTTCTCCTTGAAAGAGCTTATGCTAACTGCTTTACCTGTACCGGACATTTATAGACACAATCTCCATCTTCTCTTCTTACTCCCTTCTACAATATGTTGGAGTTAAGACAGGATACCACTAACTAGATGTTTGCCAACATCTGGACACCTGGTTTTATATAGATCTAAATAAATGCTTACCTCAGTAAGAATGTTTTGAATTATATTCATTATATCTGTCCTTGTTGAATTGTTTTCCTCAGTATAAAAATTTAGTTCAGTGACAAACTTTGGTAATAATTTGATTAATTCTTCGGTTGGGCATTTTCTAATGCACATTATAAATATTTTAACACTAAATGTGCTCATAAATCTTTCATTATGTCTTTGATTTCCTCACAATAAAACTCAGAACAGTAAACAGTGCATTTTAAGTAGTAGCCTTCTCCTTAGAGCAGCAAAAACTGGTCAAAGAAAAAAAAATAACTATGCACAATAGCCTAGTTGGTCCCCAGGATCTTCCTTAGAGACAGAGCAGAGATGACTCACAGTCAGTCAGTGTCAGGCAGGGATTTTAAATTTGAGTTAAGGATTCACCACATCTACCTCTAACCTCAGATGCTACTCTGGGAGGCTCCTAAGCCCAATTCCACCTCAGAGATCATTAAATTAGAAAAGCCCTATAGAACTCACTTGGGCTCTTCACAAACTCAGAGATTTCCCCCATCCCAGGTCTTTTCCATCTTTTTCTTTCCCCCTCTATTTAGTTCTTCAGCCAAAACAAGTCTAATGGGTTGAGCAGAAATCTCATAGGCAAAATGAAAGGATTAGAGTCAGTGAAGACTGTGTGACTTCAGAGAAGACCTTTTATTTCTCTGTATATTCTTTTTCAATAATGTATAAACCCCTAACTCTGGCAATCTATGGCATTTATTGGAAGTGTGTGTGCTTGTATGTGTGTGTGTGTGTGTGTGTGTGTGTAAACTTTTTACTCACTCTAATATTTTTTTCTTTTGTCGGTCATGGGGCCTGAACTCTGGGCCTGGGTGCCTTCCCTCAGCTCTTCAGCTCAAAGCTGGTACTCTACCACTGAGCCACAGTGACTGAGCCACAGTGTCACTTCCGGCTTTTTCTGCTTATGTGGTGCTGAGGAATCAAACCCAGGGCCTCATGCATGCAAAGCAAGCACTCTACCACTGAGCCACCTTCCCAGCCCCTCTAAGTTAGTATTAAAGTTAACTTTTAATACTTTTAATAAAGTTCAGAAAGCCATAAAATTGCTTGCTTAACATATATTTTCCTTAGACAATTTAATAATCCGACTAGAATAAAGTTTATAGCATATTTTCATTTGTAATCTTACTTTATTCTATAAACCATTAGCAAATACCATCTCATCAATTCCAAAAATAATTCTTCTCATTCCATCTTTCACATATACACAGAGCTATGATCTACTTGTTTCATTTCTTTAATTACACATGCAGATGTTGGAAATAACAACCCTGGCAATAAAATATGGTAAACTCTACCCACTGGCAAGTAATAATATTTTTTTCAAATGATGATAAATAAAGAGGAAGCTTAATGTATACAGATAGTGTATCAAAATAACAGAATGTCTTTCTAATACCCATTTCTTATTTGTATGTGATGATTTAACAAATACAAAATGCTGTCTCCAGGCTCCAAGATGTTCATAAAAAATATTTGCTTACAAACTCCATGGTGACAGTTCATCAAGGGGCTGGGATAGGTGTTTGGCTAAATCTGCATTTTCATATTTCAGAAGATCTAGTATATCTAGATGGAAGTTTTAGTCAGAGAATGATAGTGCTGCTGTTTTTATTTTTTGTTGTTGTTCATTTTCCTTTGATCTCAAGGATTTCTATGAAATCTTAGGAAGACCAAGATCCACTTGATTGCGTGAAAGTAGTGTTTGAGTCATCACATTTTTTTCTTACTATTTTCTTTTTTTTAAATTCTGACTTAAGGTATTTTATTCTATATCTAAACTTTCATTCAAGCCCTATTGTTGATTAAAAGGGATAATGAACTTCAATCAAAAAGGAATTCAAGATAGAAAATGTATTCAGTACCTTACTCATGTCACTGTAACCCCTCTGTACACTATTTTTACAATAAAAATATATTTTAACTAAAAGGACTTTAATTGTACCCATTGAGCTCTTCATATATGTTCATTCTCTTTGAGCTAACACAGATCAAGGCATTAAGTTAGTTTTATTTTGGTTAGTTAACTTAGTTTTATCTTCTGTTTGGTCTGAAATATTGAAATGAAGACAAACGATTGAAATAAAGTCTACAGAAGAGCTTGTGCCTTGTGTAAGGGAAAAGAGAAATTTTTGCAAAACAGAAGTTCTCAAAATCCCAGAAATATTTTCAGCAGCAGGCATACCTCCATTGCATCAGAAGGCAAAGTTGGCAAAGAGGAGCATTTTATGTGACAACTGTATACATAAATGTTTCAAAAAGTTTTATACAACCACAAGGTACTGCATTTGTATCATTACTGGATATTGTGAGATGTGTTTTCTTTTCTTCTAAATGCCTCTTAATAAGCCATTACAGGTCTATTTTTGGTCTCACTTGTCCTTTCTAATATACCATCTGCTAAAAAGACAGAGCAGGAAGCTTAAGTTTACCGGTGATGTCTGAGTGCTAGCGTAGTTTCAGACAAGACAAGTGACCTTGAAGCACTTTGTTAGTTTTGCACTTTATACGACAGTTAGAAAAGTGGCTGTGCAGATCGGTATTGGAGAGCAACTGCTGGTTGAAACATTGTTTTTTGTGGAAAGGCAGTTGGAGAACAACTGATCACTTAAATATTTTTGTGAAAAGTAGGATTAAAAGGAGAGAAGAATAAAAATAACACCAGGAAAAATATGGGCCAAATGATTCAATCATTAAGTTACTATGATCCAAATACTTCAAGTATTATACTGAGTTTTGCGTTCAAATGAGAGAGGGGCAGTATCATTAATATCCATTGGGTGACTGGTTCCAATACACCTGAGAGATTACCAAAACTTATGGATGCTCAAGACCTTTATTTTAAATAGCACAATATTTGCATATATCCTATATACATCTTTCTATATACTTTAAGTTATATCTAGATTACTTATAAGTAAGTATTATAACACAAATGCTATACAAAGATGATATACTGTATTGATAAGGAAATGATGACAAGGAAAATATAGCCTACACAATTAGTACTAATACATTATTTTTCTCAAATACTTTAGATCCAGGATTAATTGAATCTATATCATACACACAACTGTACATCTAACTAATTAGTTATGATGGATACAATTATTGGATGGATGCAATTATTGGAGCATATATAGAAGGAGCATAGATAGATAGAAGGCTTGTATTTGAGGAGAATGATGAAAACAGTCTGTTTGCTAAGAGGTAGTTTTAGGTGAGTTAGGAATCTTAGAAAGGGTCTATGAAGGAGCTGACATGTATGACAGATGTTAAGCAGAATTTTAACAGATGAAAATGTTGCAAAAGGCAATAGTAAGTTATCCACAAAGAAGGAAGCAGAGTTGCTATTGATATCTCAGGATAAAAGCCAGGGCTGCAGCTAAACTTCTGAAGGTACACAGGACTGCCCCCTACAATAAGAATTACATAGAACAAAATGTCAGTAATGCTAAGGTAGAAAAAATTCTTTCAAAGATTATGTGTTCTAACTGAAGGGCATAATTAGTGTGTTTTGACTGATGAATATCAAATTAAATTCTATTGTGGTCAACTAACTCAACAGGAGAAATGATAGATTAAGGAAGACAATTAGAAAAAAATATAAGTATAGCAGTAGTTCACATCATAGACAATGCTATTTTAAACTATGAATGCAAAATAGATCTACAATATTTATCTATGAGTGTCTTAATACATGGACTTAGGGTATGTCTTACAGTTTATAAAGAGGGTTTGTCAATGGACTAAAGAGAAAAGAAAGGAGTAGAATGTTTTCAGATTATATAACTTAGTGGAGGGAGTAAATAGAAAGAGTTTAGAGATATAGAAGGGGAGCAAAAATAATCATTCATTTTGAGCTCATCAAGTTTGAAATTCCTTTTAGGTAGGTAAGATAAAGACTTCAACTAATCATATATATGTCTGGAGTTCAAGAGTGTGGTTTTTGTAATAGTGATACAAATTGGAAGGTTACAGATAAAGGCAAAATATTTAAAGGCTCAGAAGTTAATAAAAATCATTCAAGAAATTATGAAACCTAAGAAAAAATTCAAATCTGAGCCTTACAAAATTGACAACATTATACAGAGAAGGATAGATAAATTACAGTTAGAGATCTCGAAAGAAGACAGGCGACACTGGCTTCAGAAAGGCTAAGAGAAGATTCCATTCCAAGAAAGGAGAAAGTGGCCAGCTGTTCCAAATGCTACTGGGACCTATGCAATAATAAGACTGACAGAAATCCATTGAATTTGGCAAGGTAAAGGTGGCATGAAATGAGAGGAACTGCCAGATCACAGTGAGTTGAAGAGTGAACAGAAGGTGTCAATGTGTGGAGATTAGCTAAGCCCTATGATCCTAGAAAACAGCAAAGGTTATGAAATCCCCATACCCTGTGTTCCTGGAAAATGGTTCCATGCAAAGAACTACCCACTCTTTTCCTAAGGCCTGAGATTCATGGATGTCCCCTTGTTTATTCAGAACAAAGTGAGACATAATTCAATTATTTGCCTCATGTCATTTCCCCTTGCTCTTTCCCATGTTTCCAAATGTTTTTCATCCCTCATAACAGAAATAAAAATGCTATTGTAATTAAGTGCTACCTATTGATATAATTCTTAGAATCAAGTCTCTGTTTACAGAGACCTTTATGCAAAGTAGTATTTGCATGGAGATGCTCCATCCTTGGAGTTGATAAGCAGAGGTGAAGAACTGGTTGTAGAGTAGATGAAGGCCAAGTGCTTTTGGTTTCTGTCTCATTACTGTAGTTTAACAACAGTGAGAAAGAATGACAACATCTTGCAGAAAAACAACTAGGAACTTCGCCAGTCATGGCAGCCAAAAGTAGCAGGAAGAAAGACAGCATGCCAGGTTCAATATAAATATCTGACCAGAGAGAGGTCTGTGTACAGAGGGTGAGCCCACAGAGAGGCTGTTTCACCAGGACAGTAGGAAGCAGCAGAAAGATCAAAAACCTGCTTGGATGGTCATCTTCATCAGGATTCTACTTAGGAAAGAGTCTCAGTTAGTGACTAGCAAGAACATTAAGGAAAATATGTATGCATTGTTTATGAGCAAATTCCAGGCCCATATAGCCTTGAAATCAATCAAAAGTGACCACACACACACACACACACACACACACACACACATTGGGACTTCATAAGGTCTTCCAGCTTTTCTGCTCTTATCTTCTATAAGATGCCCCATCAATCTTTTGAGCACTTTCATGGTCCCCTATTCAAAGCTTACTTTGGATTCTATTTGTTACTCCCAAAAGAGTCCTAAATCATGCAAAAATTAAAGCAGTCAACAGCACTTGTGCTCTGAACAACATCATGTCGGCATTCATAAAGTACAATATGACAGAAATATGAGATGAAATTGACAGAAACATAATTGTAGTGGGAATGTTAATACTCATTGCTCCACAGTTGACTGATGAAGAAGAACAAATAAATAAAGATATATGTTCAGACTACCAAAAATAAGAATCTTAAATATAGGAAAACATTTTATACTCTATGCTCTGTGAAAGCTGGTCTTTCAGGCAATATATTTTTAAGAGATTATTACATAATGAAAGTGTCTAAAGCAATAGATTTTCTTGAGGTCATAAATGAAGATTCTGTACTCATGGAGCTTTCAGCCTGATAGAAAGAGATAGTCTTTGAACTTGTAACAAATACACATTCGACTGAAAAGTGCACCAATATGGGGTGCAAGGAAAAGTGCATATGCTGTAAGAGGCTGAGATTTCTATGAGACTGTGTGGACTTGGAAAAGTTTTCAGAGATAGAGGTTCATGGCAGGAAAAGGTGCTAGTCAGGTAAAACAACAGAGAACATTCCCTGTCTTAGACACCCCATGTCGTGGGTCTAAGATGGGAAAGTACTTCATCAGTGGCTACATCATAGTGGTCAAACAGGAAGAGGGTCTGTGGGCAAGTGAGGAAGGATGACAGTGGTTCACCTCTGCAGGATGCACAGGTCTGAATTCTATCCTGAGAGCAAAAACAAATGGAAAGCATTCAACTCATTGAGAAAGGAATGTAAACTGGTAATTTCTTTAAATTGCATGACTGATAGAGAATGGATTGAAAAGCAACATGAGTCAAAGTAGGAGTGAAAGGGCAATTCTGGTAAAGAGAGTGCCTGGAGGAAGATGGTGGCTACTTGCAGGGAGATGGAGGGCAATGGAGATGGAAATAGACACAGTTGTTTTCCTTTTTGTGGTTGTTGTTGTTAAATTTGACAGTTTGGCTATAAATTGAATTGGAGTACTGTTGGGAAGGGAACAATAGTAAATGCCTCTGAGAGAAACAAATGTTTTATTAAAAATTTTGTGAAGCATTTACAAAAATGTTTTATATATTGTCACTAGGGAAAGTTCAATAAACCATCGCAATCAGAAATGTGTAAACTGTTATCTCTGACTACAATTCAATAAAATGAAAACAAAAATAAATGACCACATAGATATTACAAGAAAAGTTCATAACAAAACAATGACTTTTACTGTCATAACTAACAATTCCCAAGTCAATGAAGCAGTCAACACTGAAATTATAGATTATTAGATATGAAGAACTATATTTTTCTATTTCAATAGGGTTTAATGTAAATTCCAAGTTCCTAGGAAATATCATAAATATGAATGGTTTCATTATTAAACAAAAAGCAAGGAAAATATATTAAATTACACCCTGAGCTCAAATTAGAAAAAAAGAACAAGAATAAAGTCATAAAGAAAAAGAGAAAAATTAGAGTACAAAAAGAAAAAACATATAAAGCCTAAGGAAAAAAGTAGACTAAATAGCTGAAATAAATAGATGAATAATAGACAAATCCAATATAAAAAAGGGAAAAGGCAAATATTCAAAATTATAATAAGATACTAAGGAGAAAATGCAAATATCCAAAATTATAGCAAGGCACTAAGTCTCACATTCTGGAGGGACCCTCTATCTGATGGCAGATAGTCCATAGGAAGTAACCAAAGAATCATACAGAATTCTGTTTCATTTCTTGTCAAGTGGTTCACATGAGGAATTTCCAGCATTGATTTTATGCAAAGAGGCCTCAACATATCATGCATCCAGGAGTTTAAGAGAAAGACAAATTATTATTCATTTCCTCACTGCCTATCTTGTGGGATGAAGGTGAGGAGTAGAAAGATAAGTGGATGTGCTTCCACTTCTATGTGTACTCTCCCAACATTCTTGGGTTGAATCCCTAACCATAGTCATATAATACAAGGAAGTAGAGGTAACTAGGTCATCACTGTGCATCCATGAGAAGACATTAGTACATTTACAAGAGAAAAAAATCCAGCTTACTTTTTTTCCACCCTGTGAGGAGAAAATTAGAAGTCAACGATCTGTAACCCTACATTGAGAGCCCACACTAGACACCCCAAAGTCTCAGCAACCTAACCTTGGACTTCCAGGTTTTCAAAACTATATAAATAAATTCCTGTAGTTTATAAACTACCTCATCTATGGCACTTTGTTATAGCAGCCAACCAAGATTGGCATATCTCCATTCCCATCTGCATCAGAGCTAATGGATATTGATCCTTATTACCTTCTTTCTATGTGTGGGGCACAATAAGAGCTCTGCAGGTATAAGCTCACTAAACCTTCAATAGAATACTTGAGGCAGAGCCCATTTTCCCCACCTCACAAAACAGGAAAGCAACATCTCATGTCAGAAAATAGAAATCTGAAATTATCACTGAAAGTAGAAAATAGACATTATCACTAGTGATAATGTCAGTTTATCCTCTAATTAATATAGTTTTCATAAAATATCAATCAAAATCCTATCAGAATCTTAAAACTGGTTTAAGTAACTTTACATATATTTCCGGTAAAAAAAATGTCATAAGTGAATGGAGCCAAGAATATTCTTTACAATAAAAACTAAGAAACTTTCTAAACTCTAACAAACATTGCACAAGTTGGAAGCTATTGAAAAGTTAACCCTGAAAGATAAATCTCTGGAACAAAAGAGATCTTAGGGTATGTTAAAGAGATTATTTCAAATCCGTGCAGAAGTGATGAATTATTTAAGAAACAGTGTTGGGATAATTGGCTTCATGATTTGGGAGATAAAGGGGCATGGATGAGTGACCAAATGAATAAATAGATTAGCATATTCTGCTGCCTTTCTTTGTACTGATTAGCTACCCTTGAAGGAGCATTTTCTGAAACAATAACTGGCAGAATAAAATTATCCCACATGTAATTATTGTATTCTTGTGTGTGTGTGTGTGTGTGTGTGTGTGTGTGTGGTTTTTTTTTTCCTTTCTTAGATAAAGGAAGAAAAGCATAGATATCTCAGTTTGACAGATATTTTAGTTCACCCTCTATTCTTTTCCTCATGAATACTTGAGTACGTGAAGTACTTTTGTATATCCATTGCCTTTTCAGTGCCATTAGATAAAGAATCATCAGAAACATTCCAGGAAGGATAGTTCAGGGAGGGATGCCTCAGCTAAGAAGTCTTCTTACAGAAGAGGATTTAAAAACTGAGCAGGGGCGGGGGAGGAGGGAGAGTGGGAGAAGAATGAGGCAGGGGGTAATGAGATCAACAAGTAATGATGTACTCACTAGCATACTTATGTAACTGTAACCCCTCTGTACATCACCTTGACAATAAAAGTAAATTTAAAAAAGAAGACTTTACTATGTAGAGGCAGAAAGAAAGGGAGCATTTGGGATGAATTCTTTTTCTTTTTTTTATTGTGAAAATGCCCTACAGAGGGGTTACAATTACATGGGCAAGGTAATGAGTACATTTCTTATCAAGCATTGTTGCCTCCTCCTTTGCTTCCCCTTCCCATCCCTTCCCATCTCCCCACCCCCAGCCAAAGTTGTGAAGTTCGTTTTTCGACATAACGACTTGTACATCTCATTGGTGCAATGGGTCCACCTGTATCCCTATTTAAACGATTTGTTTTTTCCCTTCCCCTCCACAAATTATACCAACATCAAATACAGTGAAAACAGGGGTTATACCCCGGGGGATGAATTCTGAAGGAAAAAAGGAAATGAGAGCAGAGAAAAATGAGTCACACACTGCAGAGGGAACACGAATTGATGGGGCAATGGAAAATGAGGAGGTACTAGGTAAGGAAACAAAGAGTTAGAGTTCCAAGTTAGAGGAGCCTCTGAAGGTTTTAGAAGCAGGTTGGTGACACAGAGAGATACTGGTAATAGATGGGGTTATCCCTGGAATAAGGATAGAGAGGAAGAGGAAAAATAAATTCAGAGTGCTTGATATGAAGGCTAATAGCATAATCCAGAAGTGAAGTGACAGTGACAAAGCAAAAATCTGACAATGCTGACAAGATGTGGCAGGCCATCACCAAGAAAGGCTGAACTTACATCACAGATAAACTTAAACCAAAAATGGAATTAAGTACAGTGTCCAGTCAGTGTTTATCTCTGTCTAGATTTTCCCCATAGGAAAGGGGGAAAATCCCATGAGTAACAAAAGCTATTCCATACTTGTAAATATATTTTCTATTATCACTTTTGCTGTACAAGAGTTGTCATTCAATGAAGCAGTTTATGAATACAATGTGTCCTGACCAACGTCACCCCTTTCAGCATTCACACCCATCCCTCCCAACCCATCCCTCCCCTCTCTTTCCTTAATTTTTTGTGGGACAGGCATTGACTTCTTGACTGATTCTCCCTCCTCACTTCCTCTCTTCCCTCCCCTCCCCTGAACACTATCCCAACCCTTTCAAATATTTATTTCCTAGTGTTTATTCTGATTTAGCCTTTCTAAGGAATTACAGAGTTCTTCCCCTGAATCTACCATATTTCAGTTAATAATACATTTGTATACACATACATACCACCTGAAGTATTCACTTATATATTTATCAACTAATTTTAGCTCCTACATATGAGAGAAAACATGTAACCTAGGTACGTCTCTCTGGATCTGACTAAGTTTTTTGGTGCCAATGCAGGGGCATGAATTCAGGGTCTGAGTGCTGTCTCTCAAGTTATTTTGCTCAAGGCTAGTTTTGTACCACTTGAGCCACAGCTTCACTTCCAGCTTTTTGCTGATTAGTTGGAGATAAGAATCTCATGGGCTTTTCAGCTCAAGTGGGCTTCAAACTGCAATCCTCACATCTCAGCATCCGGAGTAGCTAGGATTAAAGGTGTGAGTTACCAGTTTGCTCCAGGATGGTTCTCATTTGATTCATAGTCTTGATATAGGGTTTTAATATAACTTCTCTTGTGTGTGTGTGTGTGTGTGTGTGTGTGTGTGTGTGTGTGTGTGTGTGTGTGTGTGTGTGTGTGTGTCTTTTCTTCGTAGAAGAAGGTAACTTAGAAAAACAGAAGTAAATTAGAACTGCGTTCTTGTTCCTATCACTGAATATTTGCTTTGAACAAGTAATTTTTTTAGAGGTAGGTTATTTGCTTGTGTTATTAGGCACTGTCTCCTGATATTCACAAATACATCAAAATTAGACATATGTCTTAGAAAGGCCTGATATAAACAAGAAGTTATTTATTATAGCTCATGATTTTTAGAAGTTTTGGTACTTCTTGATATGATAGAGCAAAGCAGCTCACCTATGGTGGCCAGGAAAGAGAGTGAACAAGAAGGAGAGAGAGGGGGCAGGGAAGGAGGAAGAGGGAGAATGCTGTGAGATTTTCTCATTTTCATTACTACCAATGAGAAGCCACTGCCCACATTCAGGGTGGGTCTCCTCCCTTTAGCCAATCCTGTCTGGGAATGCCCTGAGAGGTAGACCCAGAGGTGTCTTTTCATTGGTGTCTTAGGCACTTCCCAATCTAATCAAACTGACACAACAAACCATCACAAGTCCACCCATCAAACCAACACCCAAACACATACCCTTAAACCATAACATTCCATCCCTAACCCCCAAAGGGCTCCTATCGATCTGTACTGCAATATTCATTTAGTCAACCTCTGAAAAGTCCCCAAACCACAACAGTTACAATACTGAGCCAAAGTTCAATTCCAAAGTATCCTTTGAGACTCCAAATTCTTAGCTAAGAGCCCTTGTAAAAACAAAAACAAGGTACATCCTCCTGAGACAGGGCTCACAATTTCATTCCAAATAAGAATAGGGGGATTTGAAGGAAGGATCAGACTAAGTCAAAACTGTAACCCAGCAGGGCAAATATTAAGTCATGTAGCTACATGATAATGTCATGTGAGCTCCCATAGCCTTGCTATTTTCAGCCAATCTCGCCTACCTCTTAGACTGTGAACTCTCGATTTCTGTCATCTCTAACTTCTGGGGCTTCTATTGCATCACGGGCTTTGCCCTCATGGCTTCAGGCATTGCCCTCTCAGGGGCACCCCACAGATACCCTCTTTCCAGGTATTGCTGTGCCTAGCTAAGCCTTCCTTTGAGACCTGAGCAGAAGCATTTGTGGCACCATAACTATTGAATTCTGCATGCCTGCAGACCCAGCACTGTAGACAATGCTAAAGCCTACTGCTAACTGGAGCAGTAGCCAAACCTTCTTGGACCATACCTCTAAGTAACTGAGTGGTTAAACATAGGGACATACTTCGTTAGGGGACGCTCTGGGAGCAAAGCAATTCAGATCTTCCTTCTTAAAAGAAAATCTTCCAAATCAGTTGAAACCATTACATCCTTGAGCCTGTTATCAAGGATGTTAGCATTCCCTTCATCTCAGGTCCTCAGCTCCTCCCACTTCACTTCCCAGAGCAGCTTGTATCTGCCCCCAGCTGCATCTGCCGAATGTCCTCCACCCAAACTTGAACTCCACCCTGCCTCTCCCAGGGATCCCGCCAGTTTCTGCAGGATAGGTGTGCATTCCCACTCTCCTCTCAGACCTAACTGCACATGCAGAATACCTCCCACCTCTAGCCCCAGTGCTACAAGGATTCCCCTGGATAGGCACTGGCGCCATATTTGCTCCCTCTCCCATGGGGAAGATGGCCCCTCTTATATACCTCCTTATAACCTCCTTCTCCGGTATGTCCTTGTGGTCTTCTGGGATGGCTGGGATGGCTGCTTGCAGGGGATATTCAGTCAACTCCTGATGTGTCTTCAAAGGATCTTTTCTACTGTCTCAATGCCAGTTACTTGGATCTTTTTTTAATTTTTATTTTATTGTAAAGATGCTGTACAGAGGTGCTACAGTTACATGAGTAAGGTGATGAGTACACTTGGATCCTTTTAAAGACCCTAATTCCTTCAGAAACCACACTTTGTTGTCCCCAACTTTATACATGCTTCTTCTCTGGGCTAGTAATTGGGTTTTCAAAAGTTTCTGCTCTTCTCTTTGCACAATTCTCACTGAAAACCTGGTTTAACTGCACCTAGCAATAACTATGACATATCCTGGGTGCTGAACTCCCAAAAGTGTCCTCATTCTCATCTGAAACCTCATGAGTACAATCCTTAATGTCTATGTTTCCACTGCATCCTATTTAAACTCTTTCCAGAATTGTCCATTCAGCTGAGCTTTCTATGATTTTTGTAGGTGCCCTCTCCAAGCTTTTCCAAATTCCTCCCACATGCCACCTGCAAAGGTTTCTGAACTACATGGTCAGGTTGTCACAGTAGAAACTACACTTCTCTGACATCTGGGTTAGACTTTTCCTTCTGTGACAAAATACCTGATACAAACAAATGAGGGGAGGAATGACTTATTTTGCTAACCATTTCAGAAGTTTCCATCCATTATGGAAGAGAAAGGAAAGTATGATAGAGCAAAGCAGCCTATATAATGGTGGCCAGAAAGCACAGGAGAGAGAGAGGAGAGAGAGAGAGAGAGAGAGAGAGAGAGAGAGAGAGAGAGAGAGAGAGAGATGATGCCTGTGCAAATGGCTTTCTCATTTTCCCCTTGGATTTCACCTAATCTCACAACCTATAAATAGATCCTCGGTGCTTATTAATCCAATTAATTTGACAATCAAACTTAATTATCACAAATATATAAGCACATATGTGCTTGTGTGTACATTACATATATATAAAATGTAAAAATTATACAGATTTATCAGCTGAGTATCAAAAATATATAAAAGAATAAATAAGTGTATTAACAGTTGTAAATATGATACTTTTGAAGATTGGGTTAATATTCTTCCTTCTGCAAATTTATATATTAACAACAGCCCTTTACCACATAAGCAATTGCTTTAATCATCTTAATGTTAAAGAATTAAGGTCATATTCTTTTATCAAGCAAACTCCCTTTCTCCAAGTGGTACCACCATGAACAACATTCACCAAGACAGTTTGATTAAATAGTTGGCTGTAATTAGTTTTCCCAGGGGAAAAATGAATAAAAGACTCTCATCAGGTATGAGGGCTCCACAGCTTCTCCAGCTGATTGAAATTCCATTATTTATTTTGTACATCTGGATAGTAAATGGAAGCATCTATAGCATCAGTTTCTCCAGGCTGTCTTCAAACAGGTTTAATAAGAGTATTAGGAGTTTAAATAAGTTTCCAACTGTTAAAAGTAGTTTTCTCATTTTTCATGTTGACATTCTCAAAATCAATTTGTCTTCTTGACCTTCTGGCTTGATGCTACCTCTGGAATGGAAATCTGGATCTAACAGGAAGATGAAGTAAATGTACCCCCTTTCCCTCTGTGGAAAAAGCCTATGGTCTCAGTCCACAGTTCCATTTAGTCCTTACTGAGTATCGACTACATACACAGTCCTGGGATGTGCTCCAGAGAGAATTCAAAGAAATACATGTTACCATTTTGCTGGAGAAACAGAGCTGGCTATGAAATATTAGGCTTTATTATAAGAAACAAAGGAAAAGATCAAAACGTGTGATAGGATACTGTTTGAGAGATAAGAATGTAGCAGCAATTTCAAGAAGGAAAAGAGATACCAAGGTCTTAGGAAAGTGACTCTCAATGCTAGCCATCCATTTGAATCAAACAGGAAACTTTCAAAACTCTCAACATTCATGCTGTAACCCAAACCAATTAAATCAGAATCTCTTACCAGGAGACATGGCTACAAACCTATTTTTCTAAATATCCCAACTAAGTTCCAATGTGTAGGTCAGTCTCAGAATCATTAAAATTAAAGAGCATTTTCTTATTTCTTCCTCAAGCTTTGCATATGCCAATTAAGATAATATCATTGGGGATTATATTTAGTTTTTTTGTAACAGTGACTATGTAGCTTAAATGAGAGAAAAGTTTATTTTGATCACATGGAAAAATGTTGTGAGATAGGAGATACAGGTCTGTCCTGTGTCTCCATGAAGATGTCAGAGATTGAGAGTGTGTTACTGATGGCTATGACATGTTGTCGGACTACAAGAATTTTGTATTGTAGCCACCTGGTTCTCTTTAGAGTGTTCTTTAGGAAGCTATAACACATTTCCATTCATGTTTCATTGCTTACCACTTAATCATATAATCACAGCTCAGTTTCAAAGGAAACTGGGTAACCTTCGTTATTGTCTTAAAAAGTGGTAGTTTTAGCAGGGGCCCTCTGACTCATGCCTGTAATCCTAGCTACTCAGGAGGATGAGATCTGAGGATCAAGGTTCAAAGCCAACCTGGGTAAGAAAATCTGTGAGATTCTATTCACTAATAAACTACTCAGAAAAGGCTGGAAGTGGTGCTGTGGCTCAAGTGGTAGAGGCAAAGAAGCTCAGGGACAGTGCCCAGACCCTGAGTTCAAGCCTTGGTATCAGCACAAAAAAAGGAAAGTTTTAGTGTTAGCAACAGCAAAACTCTCACATTTAATAACATGTCTGAGTCATAGTATCCAGTTACCTGATGTTAACTTTTTGTCTTTGTAGGCCACTCCTGTTTTTCTAACTTTGCTTTACATTTATCTTGACCCTACAGGTCCACATTATTTGCCAGATTGATGATACATTAGTTTGGGTCTATACAAGGCAACTAAATATGGACTTATGAGTACAGATGGAAACTTGATTCAGAGTAGCCATTTCAGACTTTATACACACACCAGAAAAAGTAACCAAACATTGATGTTCTAGTGCTAAAGTCCAAACAGCAATGTAAGGAAGGAGACTCACTGCAGGACTGTCCAACGCCTGTGTTTTGTAAGTGCAACTGCCTTGCCTACCATCACATTCCTTATTCAGGCCATCCCAACACCCCTTCCCATAGCTGCCCTTCACCTCCTTTCCTACTAAGGAAACATGGGAAGTTCTTTCCCTGTACCCAAACCTGCTATTTTCTTTACTTGGAGAATACTGAGAAACTAAATAATGAAGCCACTTAAAGTAGTTAGATTCTTGACACAACTGCCCTTGAATACGAGTGCAAAGTCACATATGTAGAGTGCCAGAAAAGATGGCATAGAGGACCTGTTAGTATAACCAATCTCAGGACTTACTCCTTCTTCCTTCTTTCCTTCCTTCCTTCCTCCCTCCCTCCCTCCCTCCTTTCCTTCCTTCCTTCCTTCCTTCCTTTCTTTAAATTATCTTTAAAGTAGTTTCACAAAGGGGTTTCAGTTCAACATGTCAATTTATGAGAATCATGCTATTGATCAATGTTAGCCTTCCATCATTCTCCCACAACCCCATCCATCCTCTCAATATCTGGTTCCATTTTCATGTACACTGAATATAATGGCCATATTCACTACCCTTCCTTTCTCCATTTGTCTGCACCCTCTACCCGTAAGTCCTACCAGCCTCTGACAAAAGACAATATGGATCACTATCAAAGGCAGAAGTTTGCTGTGACTGGGAATTTCCTGAGGATCTGCACCCTGTGCCCACCTATTTAGGCTCGGCCGCTGGACTCCATGCCATGTGTGTCTCTGTGATTATGTGCTGTGTCCTGTCTTCTGGCTCATCTCTAGTCATCATAGTGTCCCAATTCATCTCTCCATTGGAGCTAAATTGGTTTGTTGGTATTGTTTTTGTTATTTCTTTCCTCTTTAGCATGTTTTACTGTGATATGTGTATTTGTCTGCTGTAGGCCTTTGTAACAACTGGTGGCCTGCAGCCTGTTAACTGTATAATAAAGACGCCAATATTCTATATTTTTAAAAAAAGCAGAAGTTTGAATAAAATTTTTCCTATTTTCTTTTTTAAAAAATCGTCTATTAAAATATGGTTTATAACTTAACTACAAAAACTCTCAAATTCGGGGCTGGGAAGGTGGCTCAGTGGTAGAGTGCTTGCCTTGCATGCCTGAGGCCCTGGGTTCAATTCCTCAGCACCACGTAAGCAAAAAGAAAAAAGCCGGAAGTGGCGCTGTGGCACAAGTGGTAGAGTGCTAGCCTTGAGCTGAAGAGCTGAGGGTCAGCATTCAGGCCCCATGACCGGACCCCCCAAAAAAAAACTCTCAAATTAAAAGCACACTGAAAAATAATATATACTGCAGATGTTAATTATATAGCAAATGTAACTAAGCCCAATTATTTAAATAATGCCAAGCTCTACACACCCCCTAAGAGGTGTTTAAGCAAGGTGCAATAGAGTAAAGGAGAGAGAGGTGTCACTATGTTATGAGAAGAGAAAGTAGGTATTAGCGAAGAGATGACATTTACATTGTCACAAAATGAGTTTGTCAAGCAAAGATTGGAAATGGTGGTCAAAGGAAAAAAACACAGCAGGTAGAAAGGTTCAGCATCCTAAAATTTGAAAGGGTTCAGTATGTGTAAGGAATGAAGAGAAGTTCAACGTGCAAGAACTTGGAAACTATTTGCACTTCAGTGCAAGTCAGTTATTTTGCTTCTAAAGGTAATAGGTGGGGGAGAGGACTGGTGGGTTTTGGATAAGTTGCAGAACCTGGTTTGTGTTCTAGAAAAGTAATGAGTTGAGGGATTACAGCTAAGTAAGAGCCATGAAAGACTGGAGAGAAATTACCAGAGTGTTAGATTGTCTGTGACTTTTGTAGAATGCATTTAGTTCTTCAGTGGAGGCTAGAAAGACAGGAGTACTCTAATTAATGAGTTTCCTTCTCAGTACATTTCTGTTTGCAAGACCTAGGTGCTATTATAACAGAACATGACTGAAATTCAGAACTGACTGTTGAGCAACTTCTTCACCCATGGGATGAGCCCTTTTCAAGTCCTTTTGATTCTTCCCTATTACACTCCCTATCTGTGAACCCACTATTACAGTTTGTATCATCTGGACTCCCTCTCCCAATGTAGAGTTAACTTTTGTCTCTAAGAGACCCAGCTAGGAGATCAGGGAGTGGGAAGAGACAGATTGATTATTTATTCACTTGACCAAGCCTCACACTGATTATGGTTTGGCAACAGCTGAGTGCCTCTACCTTCACCTGCTGAGTGCTGCCTCATGTGGCTACAGCTCTCACTAGATTCTAAAAATTTTTTCTTTACCCTTGCTCTGCATCTGCATCCAGGATTTGCTTTAATCAAGTATAAGTTATACAGACACTGAATTGATTTTCGTGAAGGAAGAAATCTATACTCAGCAATCCCTAGAGGCAGGAGGCATTCCAGGCTTTGAGGACCATAGGGATTTCATCCACCTTGATCAGAAGGCAGAAGAGGAGGAGAGGTGAACATGGCCCAGGCCTATATTGGGATTTGTGCAGGAAGGAAGGAATGAGGCAAGGTGCACTGAGTAATCTTGGAAAGCCTGGAAGAGGATATGAATAACTTTGATAGGCTCTAAAGTATAAGGATGCATTCAGTGCCTAATACCTGGCTCTAGGGTGATTTAGAACAGAGGAAACACTGGCTTGGTGTGTGAGAATTTGATATAGGAAATGGCTGGTGATGTGGGCTTGGGATTGGTTGATTTGTATAGGAAAGGTACATCCCCAGAGAAGGTTTATGCTACCTCAATGACTTGGTAAGTCTGATTAGGGGTGATCTGACCAGGAGCATGGACCTAAATGTCACAGTACCAAGAATACAGAAAATAAAAAGTATGGGCAGCATATTCCTGCTCCTTCAGTTCTATGAGTGGCACCAATTGCCCATTAGTCCCTACTCCCCTTTACCCTTGTGCACACCTCTATAAACAGCCCCTTCATTAAACTCCCAATTAGCCTTTAGAGTGGACCATCTGTTTCCCAGCAGGGCCCAAAAACTGCAGCTGCTAATCTCTATTTTACTCTGGGACATATCAACCCTACTGTGTAACTACTTCTTCCATGACAAAAAAAAAATCTCCTCTTTATAAAACAATTGATTTTTGACATGATACAACCTTTGCTTTCAGAATCTTAGCTGTATTGTTGATTGAAATTAGTTATAGGAAAGGCAATCAGACATGAATCCCTCTGACTTCTCAATGCCCAAAGGGTCAATTATATAATAAAGCCTAATGTTCTATAGATATGGATTGATATTTCTTTCCTTCCACATATACATGGAAAATCTTCTTATTGGCAATTCATTCATGGACTCCAGGCAGAAAAAGAGAATAATCAGCAGTGATTCTCTCTTTGCTGAGACACTGGGAACCTCCAGGTAGCATGGAGCCTGCAAGAACTTCCACAGCCTTGACTTTCCACTGCCCTCCCTAACTTCAGCCTCACCGGGCTGCTTTGATTTCTCAAATGGACTAATCTCTTTTGGTTTCAGAAGGCATGTGTCCCCTTCCTTCCAATGCTCTTTACCCCAGTCCTCAGTCTGCTCACTCATAACTTCTGCTTATTTATTCTTCTGTTCTCAGCTAAAACAGAATAGAAGGTGAATGGAAGGTGAATAGATGAAGGAGCATTAATAATAACTCTCTTCAAAGATTGTCTCCTTTTATTTTTTGTATGTGTGCCCGCTAACTACAAAACTATATGAAATTCAGGTTAAAATGCTTTTGTATGTGAATTTCTCTGTTTTATACTGAAAATGTTTAAGGTATAGTAATTTAAAAACATACCAAGAACTGAGATAATATCTGGCTTTCCCTTCTCTCTCAACAAATTGTGATGAAGGTCAAATGTCATGATAAATCTAATTCTGTACATGTAACAGGTTGCAATCATTTCCATTATTTAGATAGTGCACTCTGTTCTGTATCTCCAATCCTAGCTTCTCTCTCCTGGAGCCCCAAGAGATGAATTTCTAAACCAAGTATTTTCAGAATGTCAAGGGGCAAACATCCTTGCATGTTAAGTTACTGAGCAGCTACTTTGGGCTAGGCTTTGTGGGAAATACAGACACTATTAAGTTCAGAAGTATCACTGCTTGTGGCCTACAATCTAGGACAGACAAAAATAAGCATTCCATAAAAACCTTCTAGACTCTAGACAGAGGGTAGGTAAGACTCTGTATTAAATACTCCACCTGGGCAGATATGAACAGACTTTTTAATAATAAAACTATTCGAAGAGTTGTGGGCAGAGTTACAAAAGACAGAAAAGGACAGTGTCCCTAAAAATCAAACAGGAGGGACTCATGTAAAAATGCCAGTCTGAGAAGAGCTAGCAAGGATGACTTTTCCCTCATAGATTGGATCTAGCCAGGGAAATCCCTTCTCCCTGTAAGAAAGAAAAGAGGGATTGCTGTGGAGTGCTCATTTCTCAGAAAAGCTCCAGAGCATCTGTATTCTGAGGCTTAGGAAGAAATGCTGTGATTTAAATGTTGAACTATATGCTAATAGCTCAGCAACCATAATAAAAAAGGAAGTTATTACTGAGCAGTGACTGTGGAAAAGCTGACACAACACAGTACCTGGACAAGGATATCATTGTCACAGCAGGAAGAAAAGAGCTCACCAAACTTTGGGAGAGAATCAGTAGGTCTCTTCGGTCTCTTTCTGCATTGTGACTATTAAACGGCCTTTTTTGATGCCATAGGGAATTAGATATTAGAGTACAATTTTAATGATGCTTAAATGGAAAGTGTAAGGTAGTATATTGGCCAGAGTACTTTATATAGTCATTAGGATACATGACAAATACAGTTCCCCATATCTGGTGTCTCCATGGTGAACATGTCAAACAATAAGAATTTCCAAACTGTGTTCTCCAGAATCTAGGTCTGTCCCTGTGGGACAGAAGGGAGTAAAGAGAAGTTGTTCATGTGCAGTCAGGGAGTCAAGGAATGGGCTTCCAAGGAGTTTTTTGGTAAACAAATGATTTTAAAGTGATAGGTTTAGAAAGGCTTGTCCCCAAAGATGGTTTTAATACCACTTCTGCCTCTGTCCACTGTGTGACCACAAATCATTCATTTTGCTTCTGTGTTCTGCTTATGCTTCTTTTAGTAAATGTACAAGATTCAAGCACTTTGTTAAGGAATTACCTGAATGCAGAGTATCACTGCTTACTTTAGGGTCATCAATATGAACTTGGTTATCATCGCTATGTCATCAGCAAATAGAGTTCATTTCACCTCTTCTATTCTAATCGATATGTCTTTCATTTCTTTCTCTTGCCTAATTGCTCGGCTAAAATCTCTGGTATCATGTTTAATAGAAGGGATAAAGAGATGTCATCCTTACTATTCATTTTGTAGGAAGTATATCCTTTCTCTAAGTAAAAACAATATAAACAATGTTGTGGGGGGATTAGTAGTTCCTATGATTTAGGGTGTTTTTTTTAGTATTTTATTATGAAAATATATTAGATTTCACCAAGTGTTTTCTTTTGTTGTGCCAGTACTGGGATTTGAACTCAAGGCCTGGACACTGATTCTTAGCCCACTCTACTGCTGACCAAAAAATTTTGTATATTTACTGAAATACCTATGTGGACTTTGTCTTTAAGGACCTCATCACTGACCCATTATCTGATCAAATAACATTGATTAATCAATCACATACATAGAGATTTTAAGTAGCCCAAACTACACAATCCCTGTCTTCAGATTCTGGGGGAAGAGGTTTATAATATTACATAGATATAAAAACAAAAGATCTCAAAAGTATATACCAAGGATTGTGAGAGATGACCATGTAGGTATTTGATCGCAAGGCATACTCAGCAGCAATAGCAGCAAGTACAGTAACCCTGTGGCTGCAAACATACAAGGGTCCTGTAAATGATGCCCAGGAAAATAGTCATCCTGGGCAGTATGGGCAGTGAAGGAGAAATAGGAGATGCAAAATGTTCAGATTACATATATCCCTATGGACCATGTTGGAAGCTATCCAAAGATGTTAAGGAAGACAATATGGGGTTTTATACTAGTTAGGCTGGTTCTCTACAACTTGAACCACACTGCTAGCTTTTGCTGGTGGTTCTGAAGATGGAAACTAGCAAATTTTTCTCCCTGCACTGGCAGATCTCAGCCTCTCAGCAAGAATTATATGGGTAAACCACCCGTGCCCAACTGCTCCTGAAAGATTTAAATCCACAAGTTAATACAATTTAACTTAAGACTTCACTACAGGCGTACTGAGAATAGACCAATGAGGGGGAAAGGATCAGAGTCAAGGCTTATTTCAAAGCGATTGCAATGGTTCACATGAGGAAAGTTTCCTTGGATCAAAGGAAGAAAGATGTTATTGGATTCTGACTACATTTGGAAGAAAGCACTTAATTCCTTCAAATAAAACTGAGAACTGTTTTATAACTGCCCTTGTACCATCTCCAAAATGTAAGAGTTTTACTTGTATCCTATTAATGCACTTAATTAAAACTAAGCCTCTGAATTTATTGATTCACTTGGAAGATATCAATTGCCCAATGGTTTCCCTTATATGAACATTTGTCCTCAAGATTTTATGCACTACGATAAAGGTTTTCTGTTTTCTTTATATAAGTCATATAAATTTCTTCTTTAGATCATTTTTAGGAGAAGTGCATATGGGGGTGTATATTTTTTTTCTAAGTGGTTACAGCTGATAATCTGAGGAAAACTATTGAATTTTCTGTGTTTATTTGTGACTAGCCATTTTATTCAGTTCTATTATCGGTTCTAATGTTTTTCTGGTCTTCAGTTTATCCTTCATATATTGAAACATTTATTTCTACTTCTAGTAGTTGGTCATCTTAGCTCACTACCTAGGCAGCTGAGTTTTTATGGTGAAAGGGTTCATTGGAAATAGATCCTAACAGAGGAAGTGGAAGGAGATCACAGTGTTGCATGCCAATGGGACTGAGGACACTGGAACTCTGGATGCGGATGTGGGAGTAGGGCAGGAAGAGATACAACAGAAGAAAGTGGTGATGGAGAATAATTAAATACACTCTACTTAAAGCAAGCTTCAATTCACTTTGCTTAACTATCAAGGAACTTGAAAGTTAAGTCTGACATTATATCTATACAGACAATGAAGTTAAAGAGAATAGGATTTTTTGGTGCTACAGGTTAGTAGCTAAAGCTGATCTACATGACTCTTCAAGTCTCTTTCCACTTTTGCTGCACTAAACAAAAAGCCACCTCACAGCAGAGGAGTCAAGTCAAAAATAAAGAAAGGAGAAATTTAGTCTAGTCTATCTGTTTTAGTTTAGGAAGGATGTGGAACACTATGTTCTTCACATCTCTTCAGTGTGTGTGTGTGTGTGTGTGTGTGTGAGAGAGAGAGAGAGAGAGAGAGAGAGAGAGAGAGAATAGATTACACCATCAAATCCTTTTTCTTCTGTGAATTAATTATTGAACCTCAGAGAAATCCACTTGTTACTTAATAGCTTGAGTTTTTTTTTGCATAATTAAAGTACAAGACCCTGTTAGATTGGAGGCTAAATCTAGCCCACAGATATGTTTTGAATTTTATGTGTTTGAAAATAATCTTAATTGCTTGGCAGCATTTAGAAATCATGAGAGTTCACAAACTCTTGACTTGTGGCTTTGGTTTGTAATGAAGACATGAAAGCACTTGAACACTAGATCAGCTTGCCTCATGGCTGTCTGGGTGAAGTAGTAGGGCCCACTCCCTGCCATCAGCTTCACCTAGGTACTCACTTACGTTGCCAGCCTTTGCCGTGAAGGCTTGTCTAACACAGTCTTAGCATCTTGCCAGCTGAGAGGCTCTGGGAGTCTCTGATGCTCTGCTTCTCAGTGTGATCTTGGCAAGCACATCTCAAGTAAAGTTAATGCCTATGTTGGTCCACCTGAATGTCTCCTCCTCTAAGCTATCTCTAGCTCACTGATTTCTCCATTTCCCATTGTCACTACACACCTCGTCTTCCCAAAGCCTGGGCTACTGGGTCTTGGCAGTTCAATTTCAGAGACTCTGCCTGTCATGTGGATGTTCTTTATTTCTCCCCCAAGCTAAATTACTTGGTTTCTGTCCAGCATGGCTTAGGAAAGAACAAGTGACAGGCCCAGTTTTCCTGGCTCTTTTCCAGAACAAATCCTTCTACTCTCTATACCTTCATTCCACAAACTCCAGGGAAATAAATGAACCAGCAACAATGTCTGGCCAGTGTATATCTAAAGAAAAGGGGTCAATGCTGACACTGGCCGCTACACCTGCTAGAGGTTCCTGCAGTAGTGCAGTGCAGAGAAGCAGAGATCACACTCCAGTGCAAACACAGGTCACTATCAACTGACTAGGCCCATGGAATTAGCCCTACCCAGAGTGTGGTTGAAGAATCTGGAGAGCAAGAGGTCACACCGAAGATAAGATTAGACTATTCTGAGGATGTTGTTAATCTTTACAGTTAAGGAAAGCAACAGATTAGTAGGAAATACTGACAAAAGCAAAAGGGGAAAAAGCACTTTGAAGCAGTCATTGTGAATAAGGTCATTGAGTAGAGTCTACAATGATGCAAAAGATTATGAAAAGCAGAGCTTAGTTTTATAAACTAAGGTACAAGAAAGCACCACAAGAATAGTACTGCTGGCACAAGCCTGTAATTTTACCCTAAGGTGGCTCAGAGCAGGAAGATCACAAGTTAAAGGCAAGTCTAGGCTACAGAGTGAGACCTTATCTCAAAGGAAAAAAGGAAATATTCTTTTAAAGAAGTAGATACTAATTGTAAGGTCTGCCCTGGGAATGTGGAACAGACTCCTCCCTCCTCTTGGCCCCTCCACCCAGTACCTTCATCACCTAGGTAACTGACAGAGCTGGAGGCAGTCATCTACCCCCTCCCTGAGGTCTCATCCCCGTCCTGAGTGGCCACATCTTCTTCCCACCCCTGGTCTTGATAAGTCCTGGCCTGGGTGTGGTTCAACCCTTTTTCCTAGCTAAGGGCTTCCAACTTGACCAGAAGCAGACTGCAGTTTGAAAATAAACCTTTCCCCTGCCTGAATACCATGTTGTTCTCTCTTTCCTTGGCTGCCGATTTAATTTACCTAACACTAATCTTCCTCTCACACCATTCTTCCGGCTAAGGATTTTGTTTTTGCTATTCTAGGTCATTTATTATTTCATATGAATGTTTGGATTGCTTTCTCCACATCTTTGAAGAAAGTTTTTGGGATTTTGATGGGTATTGCATTGAATTTGTAAATGGTTCTGGGCAGTATTTCCATTTTTACAAAGTTAATTCTTCCCATCCAGGAACATGAAAGCTTTTTCTATTTCCTAAAGCTGCTTCAGCTTTTTCTTTTTCAGATTTTTTAAAGTTTTCACAATAGAGGTCCTTTACATCTTTGGCTAAGTTAATTCCTAGATGTTTTCTTTTCAGGTTATTACCACTGGAGTTGCTTTCCTGATTTCAGTATTGAGCTTCTCATTGTTGGCGTACAGAAATGATTTTTGTGGGATGATTTTACACCCTGTTCCCTTGCCAAAGTTTCAGATCAACTCAAGTATCTTGGGTGAAGAATCTATATGGTTCTTTAAATACAGGGTCATGTCATCTGCAAAGAAGGGTATCTTTAATTCTTTTTTCCATGTTTGGATCCCTTTTATGTTTTTCTCTTGCCTTATTGATTAAGTGAAGTGAGCCAGACCCAAAGAAACATAGGTTGCATGGTTTCCCTCATTTGTTCTAACTAGAATGTTTCTATAAATCTACAAGCAAACACATTGAATAGTAAAAGACAGAAAAATACACTTGGATATGATAAATTATACAGGATTCTAGACATTCACACAGTGAGACCAAAGGAGGATATTCTTAAGAGGATCACAAAGGCTCAATAGCTATGTGTATATGATCCTATAAAATGATGTTTAAAGTTGGGCACCAGTGGCTCACACTTGTAATCCTAGTTACTAGGAGGCTGAGATCTGAGGATTACAGTTCAAAGCCAGTCTAGGCAGGAAATTCTGTGAAACACTTATCTCCAATAAAAACCACCAGAAAACCGAACACTAGCCTTGAGCTGAAGAGCTAGACAGTGCTCAGGCCCAGAGTTCAAGCCCCCATGACCAACCAAAAAAAAAAAATGATGTTTATCACAATGAACTCCAAGAAATGGAAATAAGAGGGTTTTTTGTTAGTTTACTTTTCGTAGTTTTTTTCCGCCTTTGTTACTATTTTTGGCTTTTGTACCTTTCATCTTATATGTGAGTTTATCTTTTAGGGGAGAGGTAAGGAGAAGCACAAAAATGGTGGGACATAGGGTGAACTACTAATGCAGCAGTGATACTCACTAGACACATTGGAAATGAGCTATATATCTTGTGGGTGAGGGGGACTGAGAGGGAAAAAAACTGGGAGAAAACTAAGGAAGAGGTGACACTGTTCAAAAAGAAATGTACTCATTACCTGACTTATATAACTGTAACCCCTCTGTAATAACCTTTACAATAACAATTTTTTTAAAAGAAAGCAGATACAATTAGAGGTAACCTGGGTTGAGGATTGGGCTAATAACTAGAAGCTCCATGTTTGAAAATCCTCTACAGGAAAATGGCAAAGCCTAATGATCGAATTCTCCCTAAGCCCTAAACTCAATTGAGAAAACAGTTGATTTAGATCCATTCACTGCTATGGGCAAGAGCAAGGCTACAACCTACTGGCATCCATTTAACCCAACCCAGGGCTCTTCATCTTCAGGTCTCTGATTACTAAGCTCACAATATCAAAGGATAGCTTTTGAACATGAACAATTTGCTGCATTCAAAGAATGTGCTGTTGATGTTCAAATCCAAGCAGATTTGCTTTGGTTTGGCTCTTCTGGGTGTTTCACTATGTGTAGCAGCCAAGCAAAGAGCACCAGAGAACTGGAAAATCACAACTCTCAGTTTAAAGTTTCTCTCAGGGTACCTCCCATCCTCTGTGGAAAACAGCTGTGGTATGTACCTCTCTGCTCCACCATTTCCCTTGGGTA
This sequence comes from Dipodomys spectabilis, assembly GCF_019054845.1. NCBI lineage: Eukaryota > Metazoa > Chordata > Mammalia > Rodentia > Heteromyidae > Dipodomys > Dipodomys spectabilis. The sequence goes on from NW_024870814.1 coordinate 5,428,018, forward strand.
GATCCACCAAGTAGATGAGCAAAGTCTAAGTACAATTTCCTCGTACTCACTTGGAAAACTATGAACAATGACAAGTGTATTTGTTTGTTTTTCATTGCTGTGACAAATACCTGAAAGAACAACTTAATGGAGGAACTATTACTTTTTGCTCAGTTTCTAAAGTTTCAGTCCATCATGATAGAGAAAGTATGGAGAACTGAGAAGATCACATCACAGTATCTAGGAAGGAGAGGGGAAGGGGACAGAGAGAGAGGGAATGAGAAAGAGAGAATGGAAATGAGAAAGAGAAAATGAGAAAGATAGAGAAGAGAGAATGCCTGCACTGGTAGGCTAGCTCCTTTTCCCTATTATTCCCTCTAGGCCTACAGCCTAAGAAACAATGCCTTCCACATTCAAGTCTCCCCACAGCACCTTAATTAATCCCCTCTCTCATTGATACAACCCGAAGTAGGCTTTACTAATCTCCTCAGCACTTTTCCATTCAGTAAACTGACAATATAGATTAACCATCATGCTAAGTAAGGAACAAATTCAAAGGTAGAAGGAATTGATTCAGAGAGAATATAATCTTATGAACATTTATTTGGTACCCTTTAGATTCTAGGCCCCTTGAGTTCTAGGTTACAAAAATGAACAACATAAAGATTGATTTTTCTTTCAGTGAGCTCTCAGATATCCAGAGAGACAGATCTGGATGCAAATAATGACAATTCGATGTGATGAGGACTAAGGAAGAGGTAACACTTAGCTTGCCAGGGAAATGAAGATAGGTGTGAAAATGTCTAGAGAGTAAGGTAAGAGAACAGAAATCTCCATAGAGAGATCCCATGAAAGGTTATCCTGAAAAAAGAAGTGTAAACGCATCTGGAGAGAAGAAAATGAAAGAAAGATGAGTCATTACCAGTATAGGCAAAGTCATGTCCAAAGGAACAGAGTGCCTCCTCTTCCTCGTAGTCCTGTGTCAAAATGGAGAGTAGATGATCTCTTATATGTTGGTTGTCAATATATTGGTGAAGAGTGGCTAAGCCTCAGCTCAGCACAAATTTTGTGACTTCTCAAACTTACGTCCTCAAATTAACTGATATGTATTCTTCCCCAAAACATCTCTTGATTTGTTCTCCTCAAATACAGTTGGAATTGCCCAAATGGAACATGGAAAAAACCCTCATATTCACTATATCCTCCACATTAGTCTCTATTGTTAGGAATTCTGCTCTGAGCAGAATCAGTAGCTTTCTAGCTCAGTACTGTCCAGAGTCCGAACCAAGTTCAGTCTGCTCTTTACAAAGTAGGCTTCCCATACCTCATCCTAGATTTTAGGTAAGATAAACCACAACACCTTAACTTATATTTTTTTAATTGCTTTCTGACCCCTCCTGGGCACTTGGAGCCACTGTTTCAACCAATCTTCCATTTCTCTTCTAATGGTACAAAATTGCTGAAAATGTAAAGGACCAGAGCCCTTCTTATGCCTTATCTGGAATGCCTCCTATGCTTCATCATCCAATCAACTCAGCAGCTCAGGATTTTCCAATTCTGGGAGATTATTCTGGAAATTCTAGCCTGTGTTGGACACTGTTAGTAGTTGGACACATTGTCTTGTGTTCAGTGCCTCCATTTCCACAAGGACAGAAGTTATAGTTCCATCACTTATCAATCTAATGATCTGCTATATGTAGAATAGTGCCTGAGCTACTAGGGCATGGTATTGAACAAGTAAATGATGGCTAAATAATGTCAACATCAGTACATTTATTGCTCTCTAAAGTCTCTGGCTGAATTCTGAGTGAAAACTTACACAAGAACTTAATAAGAATCTTGGAGTGCCAGGCAAATCAAACACAATCAAATTACTAATCAATTTATTCATTGCTCTGTTCTCTAAAATTAGGAGCATGTGAATGAATATGTATTAACACAGTGTAATTATACACTTATGTGCATAAATTATCTGGTGGTGCTCCTAGTTCAATGCTCATAGGACCGAGATGTTTATGTTCACCTGTCTTAGTAGAGTTGCCTCTGGAGCATCGTACTCCAAAAGCAAACTGGCTGAAGACTCTCCTCTCTATTATGACTTATTCACTGTCTGTTCTTTGATAGTCTGTTCTCAAAAACATTAGAATTCTCCAGTGGCATCCTGGGTGGATAGACTTGTGGGATTAGGGAAGATGAAATGTGATATTTCTGGCTTTGAAATTTCATCTCCTCCCCAGGAAGCTAAACATTCCTTGTGTTGCCTTCTTTTCAAAGGATTAGTTGATGATGTTTGTTAAACTCTCTAGTCTTTTGATTTTCAAAAAGAAGATAGGAAGCAAAATGTTTTTTCCCCTTGTATTGTCATGCCAAGAACCTGGAATTAATAAATTCTATTTCTAAAAAGCTCTCAGGATGTCCATGTAATGTACTAAGCCATGAAGCCATTCCTTTTGTTCTGTAGTTAGAACAACTATAGTCCCTGACCAGGCCAAGATTAATGATGGCAAGACTGATTGAAAAGTATGTCTTAAATGATGGGAAAGGATATCTGCCATCTTTTAGAGAGAAGACAATATAAATAAAAAGCCTAAAAGATGCTTGATCAGAATGCCAGTGACACTATTTATTATATAAACTACATCAAATTAATTAGCTTTCTGTGCCTCTGCTTCCTGATCTATAAACTTGGATTCACAATAAATGTCTCATAAAATGGTTTAATGAATAAACACAATAGCATATATAAAACATCTAGGAAATTTCTGACATTTGGTGAGCTATCTGTGGTGGTTTCTCCTCATTCTCTTAGGTGAAGACTGTATCAGTGATGACTACAAGTTTTAGTTATGTTAGGTAAATAAATAGTAAATAACTTATCTGTTATAGTATGTATACTAAATATAAAAAATACTCCTGATCTGAGCTACTCAGATTCCTTTACTAGTGGCCAGGGAGACCAGTTTAAGCTACTTCCTGTCTCATTGTCATCAACCTACATTATTAGAGCATATTAATTGTACAAGGGGTTCTCATGATATTTCTATATATTCATTAAAACACTTTGATCAAATTCCCTCTCCTAATATTTTTTAATCCTCCCTATTTTAAACAATCTTAATGAGTTTCATGGTTTTGGTTTTAGACATGTAGAGGAAGTACTTCAATCATTTCATTCACCCCCAACCCTCCTCTCTGCTTTCATCCTCCCCTCTTCCACAGGTTCCCACTCCCAAACATTTATACTCATGTCATTCTTTACTTTTAGGACTCGTTACTGTATATGAGAGATAATATGTAATCGTTGTCTTCTTTAATCTGGCTTGTTTTGCCTAATATAATTTCTAGTTCCATCCCTTTCCCTAAAATCATATACTTTGATTCTTTGCAGCTAAATACACACATATATGTATATGTATATGTATGTATTCATTTGTGTGTGTGTGTGTGTGTGTGTGTGTGTGTGTGTGTGCGTGCGCGCGTGCACGCGCGCCTTGGGGCTTGAATTCAAAGCCTGGAAACTGTCCTTGAATTGTTTTGCTCAAGGCTAGTGTTCTACCACTTGAACTATACCTCCGTTTCTGGTTTTTTGATGGTTTGTGGCACCAATACAGAACACTAGGACTTTATCTAAAATACTTTGAAACTCTTACAGAAACAAAAGTCTTGAATGCACAGAACCTGAAGAATAAAAACACTCATTTCCCTTGATTAGAAGTCAACAATGCTAAATAATCAAGACACTAAAAGCACCCAGTTGCTGGGACGGGTATACAGGTACAGGATGGACTACCAAAACTCTGCATTACAACCCATCAGTCTTCTGTTTCACCCCTATGACCTAAGCGGCTCAAATTCCTCCATTACTGGCTGGGAAGTCTATTTTGAGCTGCCTCTTGTCTACTTGTCAAGAAATTTACAATAATGCTCAATCATTTTTGCAAAAACTGGTTGTATAGTATTGGCTTTTATGCAGGTTAGTCAAGTGAACCCCTTCTTGGTGACAATTCCCCATAAAAATGAAGCAGTAGATTAGTAAACAATGAAGTTCATAACATCCTGCTAGGTCTCAAACTGTCCTCAATTTTGCGGCCAATGATAGTATTCTAATAGAAATAGATTTAAAGGGTGGTGACTTATGACCTTTGACATCCAGGTAAATAGAAACTCAAATGAGAAATTAGATATTACATTACTAGCTTTTTGACTCAGTATTTGGGCAATTCTTGGCAATCTTGTGAGGAACTGACTGTTAATGAATAAAGCAGACCTTCATTAATAAAATAAGACAAGATTGTCCCTGCTTTATCAGTTTCAGTACATCAGGGTTCTCATTTTCTGACATTCTTGCTTTTAATTTTGAAACTTGTGAAACTATTATTAGTTGTTTATTGTGAGGTGTAACTTTAAACCTACTACCTATAAAGGCCGGCACTGGTGGTTCATGCCTATAGTTGGAACTACTCATGAGACTGAGATCTGAGGACTATAGTTTGAAGCCAGCCCAGACATTATATCCTGGGAAACTCTTTTCTCCAAATAACCACCCAAAATGCTGGAAGTGGAGGTGTTGCTCAAGTGTTTTAAAGTGATAAAAGCCAAGGAAGAGCCCCTTGACACTTAGTTCAAGACAATACTGGTAAAAAAAAAAAAAAAAAAAAAAAAGAAAAGAAAAATCTACCACACATGCTAATAAACATGTTATTGGATATTTTGTTTATCCATTTAAATATCCATTTAAATAACTACATGTTAAGTGACATATTTTGTAGAAAAAGATGATGTATAGCTTTTTTCTATGCCCATTGCTAAAAGATTAGTGCAAAATTTCCCCCAAAATTACTTCTTCCTTCAAAATACCTCCTAAATTTTCCTCTTTTATAAAAGTGTAAAAAGTCTTTGCTACCATTTTTCCTCATGTAAGTGAATCTATTGCTGGCAAAAAAAAATGTTGAAGACCCTAACAAGGAGAGTAAACTACAATAAGCTGTTGCGTCAACATAAACTTGCAAAATTGTGATTCTCTGTCATCAAATACCCTTTTGGCTCAAACATTCCAAAGGGGTTTGTGTATGTGTGAGCTGAGAAACAACTTTCTAGCAGTGAAATACTCAGATTCTATGGGTTACATTCAATTGTCATGGCTAACTCTCTTAACTAAAGGTAAATAAATAAAAGAATTCTAAGAGAATAATTTCTCACAGATTTAAGGCTACTATTTTTTATAAACCCATAATTTTTGATAGCTGAATGGGTCTTAGGTCTTTTTTAAGAGGCAGAAATTCAATCTTGAAAACCAAAGAAACCCAGCTAGCTAATCAATTCATATTTTAAATTAGTACGTAATTTATATTTTATATATTTATATATTTATATTTATATTTTAAATTAGTAACTAATTTCCACATGTTTAATATATAAAACACTATCCTGACATCTCTACTTAACCTTGATGCCTATAGTCTTTTTTTTCTGTGCTTCTTTTATTAACTCTATGTACTCTTTCCAGAGGCCAAACTTGAGCATTTTACCACTTTAAACAAACCTCTAAACATTTCATAACTCAAAAGTTCTAAACTTGACAGCATTTCTTCTGGAACGAATTTACAATGTTTTTCCTAAACTATTATTTATCCTTGAAAATCAATTTACAAGTTATATCTACTGAAGGATTATCTTTACTATCCTCTATCAATCAAACATCAATGTAGGGTCAACATCAGTAATCTTAGCTACTCAGGAGACTAAGTTCCAGAAGAAACCAGGTTGGGTTCACGCCAACCTGGACAGAAAAGTTCATGAGATTCCAACTCCAAAATAAACAGTAAAGCTAGGTTGGATATATAGATCAAGCAAGCAATCTAAGCAAACACAAGGATATAAGTTCAAATCCTAGTACCAGCACACATACACACAACAATTATGTGGAAAGAACTTCCTTAAATAAGTGGTATAAAACAATGAATATTTCTCTTTTGCTCATGACTTTAGGATTGGTTGATCTAAACTGCATTTATTAGAGAGGTAACTGCTTCAAGTTACAGCTCTGTGTGTCTTGACCAGCTCCAAGTGTTTACCTGTCTCTCTTCTTTCTGCTAAGACAATTAGGTTAGTAAGACATGTTCACCTTTCAGATTAGTATAAGTTCAAGAGCTATATTTAAATTTTCACCAAAAGAGTTGGATGGCCAACATCCACTGGTTAAGCCAAATAGACAGTTGGCCAAAGATAAGGATAAAGGAAGTAAAATCTGTTTATGGGCATGGAATGAAATGCAAAAGGATACATGGTACAGGCTTTGAACACAGAATGAGTCAAGAATGTGTATCAGAAATTCAATCTATTTCCAGGTTGATTTTATCTATCCCCAGGTCTATTCTTACTACATCTATATGATGTTTTTCTACAGTTATGCTTAACCATGATAAAATAGTTTGGAACTTTTAAGTTATGAAATGTTTAGAGGTTTGTTCAAAGAAATGGAATGATCAAGTGTAGTTTGGCATTTCCAAGTTTGGTCTCTGATAAGAGTATGTAGAGTTATTAAAAGAAGCATAGAAAAAACAACAATGGGCATCAAGATTAAGCAGTGTTACCAGTTAATATCTTAAAAAAACAATAAAATAATTTAATGGACACAGTATGTTCCAGGCAATGCATTAAACTCTTTGTGGGAAAGTCCTGGATTTGCCTCTCAACAAAAATATGTATTAATAATTATCCTGATTTCTTAATCAAGTCTTGAATCCGAGGCTGATTTTCAAACTTCTTCATTAAACCATAGTCTTCCTTATTTGTATTGGAGCTCAATACAAACCTCTCTGTGACATGTTTCTCATCAGACCAGCAATTGTGACAGTGTATGGTCTCATGTTTATCAAATTAAACTGCACCACCTTCACCTTGTCCTTCCACTCTTACATCCTGCTTCTCTAAACAGCCTCTTTGCTCATCCTGTTTCCTGCTACTCGCAACACTCAATCATTCAATCACCAATAATCATCTAAAATTCACACATCCCTACATCATATAAAAATATCTAGCAGAGGGGCTGGGAAGGTGGCTCAGTGGTAGAGTGCTTGCCTTGCATGCATGAGGCCCTGGGTTCGATTCCTCAGCACCACATAAGCAAAAAGAAAAAAAGCCGGAAGTGGCGCTGTGGCTCAAGTGGTAGAGTGCTAGCCTTGAGCTGAAGAGCTGAGGGACAGCGCCCAGGCCGAGTTCAGGCCCCACGACCGGACCCAAAAATAAAAAAATTAAAAAAAAAATATCTAGCAGAGTAGACTGTGGAAAACTGTGTGTGCTTGACTCTATCTGTGACCATATGATCTCAATCACAATAACTGTTTCCACTGGACACCTAGAGGCTGTTATTGAACTCATCTTGTCTATTAAGTGGCAATTAAGAATCTGGTGTATGTGCATGTTTTATTTCTACTATAAAAATTAAACACTGATATTCACAAGACAACATGTTGGAAATGATCTGTACAATTGTTGGGGGGACTGGAGAGAGGGAAAGTAGGAGAAAAATAAAGCAAGGGGTAACAAGTTTGACAAGAAATGTTCATATTACCTTACTATGTAACTGTAACTCCTCTGTACAATACAAAATTAAATTTTTCAAAAATTGTTTCCAGAATGATAGTCATAAAAATCAGAGTAGTATGCCATATATCACAAATATAAAGGTTATGATATAGAAGAAAAATTTGTGTATTTGAATTATAAGATCTATTTCATAATTTTCTTAACATTATCTCTTACTAATCTTCTTACCTCTCAGTTTTTCCAGCTGTCAAGTTTGAAGAAATGTATATTCCTCAATGAACATGTTTAAAATCTGTAGAAAAAAACATTAGTATTGAGCATATAGAAAAAAATAGAAAACTCACCAGTAATATACTGTTTATCTATAAATTGTTGTTTAATGCCAGGTAAATTTTAAAGTAATAAGCAAATTTGAAGCCTTCAAATCATTGATTATGAATTATACTCTTTTAGTGACTAAAGGAAATGTAAGCAGGTATGTTTGTTTTTAAAAAGTGACTTGTTAACATAATTTAGAGAAAATATGTTATATACAGAAAGTATTGCCTAAAGAACAAAGCATAAGAATAATCTATACAACAGGTGAAAAGTAGTTATGATAATTCACCAATGAGATCTTATGTCGAAAATGAACTATACATCTTTGGGGGGTGGGGGAGATGGGAAGGAATGGGAAGGGGAAACAAAGGAGGAGGCAACAATGCTTGATAAGAGATGCACTCATTACCTTGCCCATGTAATTGTAACCCCTCTGCACGGTATTTTCACAATAAAAAAAAGAAAAATATAATTTAGAACATGACAATATGAAATATTGTTCAGGCATATAAAGCATAATTCTATAATAGACAAAAACTACACAGTATATAGACAATATAAAATTTACCCAGAGATGTCAAAGGTGAGCAAAGTAGAATGAAAATTTAAACTGTGAAATTGGGTAAAATATATGTATTAGAGTGAGTTGTATTTGTTTTGTTTTTTTTATTGTGAAAATACTCTACAGGGGTTACAATTATATGAGCTAGGTAATGAGTATATTTCTTTTTTTTATTATTGTGAAAATGCTGTACAGAGGAGTTACAATTACGTGGGCAAGATAATGAGTACATTACTTATCAAGCATTGTTGCCTCCTCCTTTGTTTCCCCTTCCCATCTCTTCCCATGCCCCCCCCTCCTCCTGCCAAAGTTGTAAAGTTCATTTTTCGACGTAACGACTTAAACATCTCATTGTTGCAATGGGTCCACCTGTATCCTTATTCAAACGATTTGTTTTTTTCCCTTCCCTTCCACAAATTATACCATCATCAAATACAATGAAAGCAGGAGTTATACCGTGGGTGGGGGGCATACAAAGCAACAAAGAAATCATTCCATCTCTCCCTCTTCCCCTCTCCCCCTCCTGTGCCAAAGTTGTAAAGGTCATTTTTTGTACATCTCATTGTTGCAAAGAGTGAGTTGTGTTATAAAATAATGCTGAAATATCAGTGGTTTAATTTAAGGCTAATTCATCACTCACACTAGAGTCAATTAACCTCATCAGGACAGTAGTGGAAGATCTCTGCTCCACACAGTGATTTACACTCAAAGTCCTTTCAACCAGTGCTCTCTAGGGCTGTCCTCTTGATTGACCTCATCTGGAAGGCAGATGGAAATGGGAGGATGCAGAAGAATTACCTGCTCTAAACAGTCTCCAAATACAAAAAGAAACAGGGCTTGTGACCAAAGACATTGACAAGAATAAGTCATATATCCTCTGGATCCACCTACATGGACTGGTAAATGAATGTAGTTGAGGGCCCAGGAAGAAGAGATGGTGGGTGTGGTGAATACATGACCAATCATAGCCACAGTTTGTAATGGATGAATAGGAGGAAGCTGTTTTAAAGAAAGAGAGTGAGAGAGAGAGCTGATTTACTTAGGAGATATGCTTTCTTGCCTAGTAAAAGAGTTGCTTACTTTGGAGATGGGCAACTTTCTCTACTATTTGTGTCAGAATGTATGTGACAAATATATATATATATATAAACATACAGGTGTATGTGTGTGTGTGTGCACACGTGTGTGTGTGTGCGCGCTTAAAATACCAGAATTAGGATAAATAATATATATGACCAATTCTGTCTCTTGCTACAGATTGAGATTTTCATAATCAAACCTCTCCTCTATGCATACTTTCTCATGTCTTCCTAAGAAGTGACACCTCAAAAAATATAGTCTAAGTTCTGCAAACCATTTAATGGGATATCTGAACCATTGGCACTTATTAATAGGATTGAAAATTTTAATTAAGCCACAAATGCAATTAAAACTTTGTTGGCTATTAGCAGTGATAAGAAAAATTATACAACTATGATCACTGGCAGAACTATTAATGAGTTTCTTGTGACATACATTTGTTTAATAGAAGTGTTTCCTTTTATGTTCAAGTGCCATCTAAAGGCAATTTGTCATTGTTATTAATTAAGATCATTTGATCTTTCACTCAATACCAAGTCCAATTAAGAGGAGGAAGATGGCATAAGCATTCCCTGACAGACAGTTTTAAAAACAAAAATAAAATTGAGGTAAACATCAAAGAGTTTTTAAAAGATCAAGCCTCTTAAAATATACAAAAGACCAGGAGTGTAGGACAAAGAGAAAACAGACTTTTTCTTTTCCTTCCAGAGAGATAACATTCATACAGTTTAGGTGGTTTAAGAAAACCTTTTTTCACAAGTATTAAAGTGAAATAAGAGTTTCACTTTCATATAATAAAATGAGAATTACTTGGAAACAGACCTATCTAGCAATGACTGCTTCTCATTTATTCATGTGTTGTCTGACCACAACAAAATAAACAAATTGGAAACAATTTATAGCACAAATGTGATTGTATTAGGTTGCTGGGGCTACAGATAGCAAGAATTCAACAATATAAATTTATTTTCTCACATTCATGCAACTGAAAGTGAGATGAGAGTGTCTGTAATTTATATTACTCCCAGGTCTCTCTTCTTGGCTTGCAGGTATCTGTCTTCTTGTTTTATTCACATACGGCCTTTTATCTATCATCATGTATTTCTGCCTTCACTTTCTCTTATAAGGACAATGTTCACAGTGGATGAGGGACCCCCATCACTTAACTTCCATCACTTGTTTATTTAATTTCCATTAATGCTTTAATAACCCTAGGTCCAAATACATTTAATCAGTTATATGATGAACTTGGAGGAGGGACACAATTCAGTCCTTAATAATGATCATTTTGATTTTTCAATTCCAAAGTCAGATGAAATGGAACAGATCCTCATGCTCCAGACTTTCATCTTATAACTGGATGTCTTTTCCCTCTTTCAAGAATTTCCTTGAGATGACTGCCTTCCATATTTTCCTATATCATTCACTCAAGGATCTAGATGTGAAGTTTGTTGACCTCTTCAGAATCACACAGGCACAAAATTTAGATACAAATTCTTCCTGATCTGTCCATCTTAAAAGAAGCACTCTGAACTGGATGACAGTGAGGAGCCCAAGCTTAGTTGTCAGCACTATGTGCCTTGCAACCACCTCCCTCCCAAAGTGAAACACTGGTGTCCAGTGGGAGCCTAAAGTTTGCCAACACTGCTCACAAGGCTTCTAACACTGGAGTTTCAAATAGAGGGAAGTGAGAGGAGTTCAATTCTTGACATGTGAAAAGAGATGACCCTAGTTAACCAAAAAGAAATGTTCAGGTCTAAGAGGGAATTAAAATGGTTTCCAATGAGCTGTGTGCATTGCTGATATGAACCTGAGAAATATATTGAGAAAAAAATAATAATTTGGTTCCCTCTTACTACTGTCTTAATTAAAAAGCAATATGATTGGGTACTGATGGCTCTCACTTATAATTTTAGCTACTTAGAAAGTTGATATTTTAGGATCAAGGTTTGAAACCAGCCTGGGTAGGAAAGTCCACAAAATCAGAAGCGGAGCTGTGGCTCAAGTGATAGAAGCATTAGTCTTGAGCAAAAAGAATTGAGACACAATGCTATAGTGCCAAAGCTCTGAGTTCAAGACCTAGGACCTGCAAAAAAGAGGGGGGCAATATGTCATAAGCTTCACTTCACACACAGCTCATATGTCCATGTTCTGGCTCAAATATTACTAGTTGGGTGAAGATATAAACATTGTTTTAACATCCTTTTCTTTACTATTTTTGTAAATTTCTCTTATGCCTTCACTAAAAAGGGACTAATAAAAATATCTTTTCACAGTATTGTTGAAAATATTGAAACAGATAATAAAGGTAAATCACTCTGTGAATGCACTCAGTAAGTGCATTTTATTCTATTCCTTGCTTCCTAGAATTAAACAAGTGTGTGAAATTCTGTTTCAGTTCTCCATCTGGAAAATAGAAAAAATGGTATCAGATCAGTGAGGGGTTTTTTTTTCCATTGCTTTAACCAGATATTGGACAGAAAAAAACTTAAAGAAAAAAAAAGATTTTATTTTAACTCATAGTTTTAGATATTTCAGTCCATGACGTTGGTTTTATTGATCCTGGACGTGTGATGAGACAGGACTCATCATCGCGTGAGTATGTGGAGGAGGCTGTTCACTCATAGCAACAGGAAACAGAGCTAGAAAAAGACTAGGTGCCAGATACGACCTTCAAAGGCATTCTGTCCCAGTGACCTATTTCCTCCACTTAGGGCCTACCCTTAAGATCTCAAAATAGTGCCACCAACTGAGGATTAAATATCCTACACTTGAGAAGCATTCCCTATTCAAACCATAGTAGTTGTTACTATAACTTTTTCTTTACACACACATATATATATTATAAATATATAATTTTAAATATATACCTAGCCAAGTACACTACATGTCATTTATATATAATTTTGAATAATTTTCACGTTTACATTTGCAAATGCATGTTTAATTCATCATGAAGTAAAGAAAGTGGGTTCTTACAGCCACCCTGGCACTTAGGTGGATGATGGGTGCTCTTCACCCAGCTCCAAAGGCCACGAGGTGAGACAAGTCCTTCTTTGTATTGCATATACTTAGCTCCAGGGTGGCTAGGAGTTCTCTGCTTCAGAGAAGATGCACTTGTCATGCCATTCAGCCTTAAGAGAGTTTTTGCTACAGAGAATGTTCTTTCTTGATTATCTCTTTAAAAGTATTGAGATGTATCCCCTCCCCTGCCCCTTATATGGAAAGTTTGCTCTGACCCCTGAACTACTTCCTTAGTTGGAAAGTTCTGCTGGTACCTGAGCTACAGCCCTCTATGGTGTGCTTTGGTTGGGGTTGGGTGCCCCACCCAAATGTGTAGTTTTTGTCTTTAAGGGTTGGTTCAATCTCAATTTGGGGCAGCAGGTCTTTGAGACAAGAGTCTACCTGCAGATGCCAGCTCTCCAATAAAGACTCTCCCAATTCAGCATCTCAAATTGTGGTTTCTCTGGTTTCTGAGCTCCTGTACAACAATCACTTAGATAATGGAAGAGCAATGGCAGTAATATATGAACAAGGCAAGATGAGCCATTGTCCCCCATCCCAGGTGTAAGAAATGAGAGGATGCATTGTTTGTAGAGAATCACAGAAATAACCTAAGAGTGAGCTTGTATTTTGCTATCACCAGGCTCTGGCAATTCTAGGCATTTTAAATAATAAACTACTTCTCTCACCCCTCTCAGACCACTCATAATGTTCCATCATCTTGCCCTAACATTTTTAATCCTTCATTAGAAAATGCTATGCACATATTTATTATTCTGATCAGTAAAATAAACAGAGTAGACCCTGGATAAATGCTAGCTTAACAAACATCTAATGATAACAGTTTCTTACTTGACTAGGACTTTTTTATATGCCTAAAGCATTGAGTTTTGAAATGCACCTGGGCACATTTACTCATTTGGTGCTTTCAAGGTTGGTTCACTCTTATTGAGATTCAACACGTTTGCTGGATGCCTGATCTCGATTAGTACTCAGTCCGTCTGCCAGGAGAATCACCTGGGGAGTGGTGGAGAAGATCAATGCCTATGCCTCACTTCAAGCCAATTAAATCAGAATTTCTGGAGGGCAATGACCAGTCATTGGTACCTTTAAAATCTCCTCAAACAATTCCTCTGTGAAGCTGGGGTTGAGAAGTGAGCCAATTGGTACCAAATGATGACCTGGCTTTGGACTCACTGGTCCAAATGATGAGCTTATCTGTGCCCAATTCTCTTCCTCTCTAATGAAAGGGAAAAAGAAAACCCATCACAACTGGTGATTGTGAAATATAAATGATGTAATCCATGTAATGCATTTAGAACAGTGCCTGGCATGTAAAAAGAGTGCTACAAATGCAGGAGATTATAATTCCAATTCCGCTTCTACACATGACCCTGGCAGAGAGCGTCACTGTCCCTTATGTGCATCAGGAAAGTAAATTCAGATTAGTTAGTTGCTCAGTCACAGATTTTGTAAATTAAAAAGCAAAAAACTGAACAGCAACCTCAGAGAAATTTGTACAATTACTACCAAGATATCTTGTTATGTATATTAAGTACCTCCTTAATTTAGTGTGATATAATCCTTTAATGATTTCTATCATAACCAGTTTTTGGTTATTTTTTATATTTTATTTTAATTGTGATGCACAGAGGGGTTACAGTCACGTAAGTAAGGTAATAAATACACTTCTTGTTGAACAGTCTTACTCCTTTCTTCATTTTCTCCCAATTTCTGTCCCCCCACACCTCTCCCAAGTTGTAAAGTTCACTTCCAACATAGTGATTTGTGAGCATCGCTATTGCATTTGTTTGCCCTTTGTCTACTGTTCACCATTTTGTTATCCCCCTTTCTTTCCCCAAATCAGATAAATATAAATATAAGACACAGGGCACCAAAATCTAAAACAGTGACATCGGGATAAACCAAAGGGAAAAAAATGAAAGGAAAAAGAAATAACTTCACACAGTACATTAAAACAAAAACAAAAAATACACTCTTGTTTCCATATCTGGGAGTTCCTTTTGATTAGCATCATTTTATATGGTCATATGTACATAGATAGCTATGGAGCTATTGTGGTCCTCTGCTAGTAATATCCTAAACATATACTAATTATTACAAGTGAGGGAATCATGCAGCCTATGTTTCTTTGGGTCTGGCTTACTTCACTTACTATGATTTTTTCCAAGTCTTTTCATTTCCTTACAAATGGGGCAATGTCATTCTTTCTGTTGGAAGCATAGAATTCCTTTGTGTATATATACCACATTTTCTTGATCAATTCATTTACTGAGTGGCATCTGGGTTTGTTCCATATCTTAGCTGTGGTAAATAATGTTTCAATGAACATAGTTGTGCTAGTAGCTTTAGTGTAGCCTTGTTTCTGATCATTTGGGTCAATGCCTGAGAGAGGGATTGCTCGATCATAGGGGAGCTCTATGTTTAATCTTTTGAGGAACCTCCATACTGCTTTCCAGCGTGGTTACAAATTTACATTCCCACCAACAGTGTAGTAGCATTCTCTTTTGGTCACATCCCCTCCAGGCATTCTATTTGGGGTGATGTAGAATGTCAATGTAGTTTTGATTGCATTTCTCTTATGGTCAGTTATGTTGAACATTTCTCATGTGTCTATTGGCTATTATTATTGGCTATTATTATTTCCTCTCAAGAGAAGTCTCTTTTTAATTCTTTAGGCCACTTATTAATAAGGTGGTTGTTTGTTTGAAGATTTGTTATGGGGGGGTAATTTTTTTCAGCTCTAGGTATATTTTTTTTATTTGAGGCCCTTGTCTGTGTATAGCTAGTAAAGATCTTCTCCCAATCTGTGGGCTTTCTATTTATCTTGCTAGCTAAGTCCATTACCATGCAAAAGCTAAGCAGCTCAATGTGATCCCATTTATCCAGACTTTCTTTGATTTGTTGTGTTTCTTGATCTATATTTAGGAACTTTTGACCTTTGACAAAGCATTCTAGTGTAATCCCTATCCCTTTCTCTAATATTTTCAGAGTATCTACTCTTACCTAGAGGCCTTTGATCCATTCAGAGTTGATTCTGGTGCAGAGTGATAAAGAATATAACTTTAGTTTTCTACACATGCATAGCCAATTCTGCAAGCAACATTTGTTGATGAGGCTGTCTTTCTTCCATTTAATGATTTTGCCTCCGTTATCAAAGGTTAGATGGTCATAGTTCTGTGGGATCATTTCTGGGTATTTGTTTGAGGAGTATTGGAATGAGTTCCCCTTTGAAGGCCTTATAGAATTCGGCTATGAATCCATCTGGTCCTGAGCTTTCTTTGGATAGGAGGACTTTTATAACCATTTCTGTTCCAATATGTGTTTATTTAGTTTATTTAAATCTTATTGGTTTAGTTTGGATATATAATTATTTGCTAAAAATTCTTCCATTTCTTCCAGATTCTCAAATTTGTTAGCATGAAGGTTTGCAAAGTATTTCCTTAGAGTGTTCTGAATCTTGCTTGTTTCTTTCATGATATTGCCATTTTCATCTCTGATTTAATTTATTTGGGTGGGTTCTCTTTGGTATTTTTTGTCAGATTTGCTAAGTGACTGTAAATTTTGTTACTTTTCTCAAGAACCAGCTCTTTCTTTGTTGATCCTTGGTATGATTTTTTTGGAGTCTAATTTATTTACTTCTGATTTAATTATTTGTTTCTGTCTACTGTGTTGGGGGTTGGCTTATTGCTCATTTTCAAGGAGCTTAAAGTGTATCATTAAATTAATGGTTTGAGATTTCT
This sequence comes from Dipodomys spectabilis, assembly GCF_019054845.1. NCBI lineage: Eukaryota > Metazoa > Chordata > Mammalia > Rodentia > Heteromyidae > Dipodomys > Dipodomys spectabilis. Next base: position 5,444,272 of record NW_024870814.1, read on the forward strand.
CCAATTTGTTGATGTAGACACTCAGAGCTATAAATTTTTTCTGATAATTGCCTTTGATGTGTACCAGAGGAGCTGATATTTTTTATGTTCATTTTTGTTAAATATCATGAACATTTGAATTTCCTTTTGGCTCTTTTCTATGGTCCACTGGTGATTTAACAGTTCAGTCTCTATGAGTTACAGAATATTTTATTGTAGCTTTTGGTGTTTAGCTCTAGTTTTATTCCCTTGTGGTCTGAGAGAATGCAGGGAATAATTTCAGTATTTCTGAATTTGGACAGATTTGCTTTGTGATCTAAAATGTGGTCTATTTTGGAGAATATTCCATCTGCTGCTGAGTGAAATCTGATGCTGCTGGGTGAAATATTTTGTAGATGTCTATTAAGTCTAGTTCATCTGTGTATAAATTGTTTAGTTCAGAGATTTTTCTGTTGACTTTTTGCTGGGTTGATCTATCCAGAGGCTACAACGTTGTGTTAAAGTCACCAATAATATAGGTGACTATATTAGGTGATTTTAGGGTAAATAATGTCTGTTTCATGAGTTTGAGTGTTACAGCATTTGGTGTATAGATATTTAGAATTGTTATATCCTCCTGTCGGGGAGATCCCTTTATTAGTACATAATGTCCCTCTTCATCTATTCTCACTAACTTTAATTTGAAGTCTATTTTATCTGATATTAGGATTGCAGCTCCAACCTGTGTATCAGGACCATTTTCTTGATAGATTTTATTCTAGCCTTTCACGTTCAGAATATATTTGTTTTTGTGAACAAGGTATGTCTCTTGAAGAATGCAGAGAGATGGATCTTGCTTTTTGATCCATCTACTCAATCGATGACATTTAATGGGAAAATTAAGTCCATTTATATTGAGAGTTAATATTGAGAAGTGTTTGTAGTTCCTGCCATGTTATCAACTTTCCTAAGGGCTCTCCCTCATCAATTCTTGCTATAATTATCTGATTCTCTGTTTAGGGGCTGTTCTTCTGCATATATTGTGTTCTTGTTGGTTTTCTATATGTAGGACATCTTTAAGTATCTTTTGTAATGCTGGTTTTGTGGAGATGTATTGTTTCAATTTTTCTTTACTGTGGAGGATTTGTCCTTTGGTTATGTAGGAGAGATTAGCTGGGTACATCATTCTTGTTTGATAAATGTTTAGGGCATGGCATACTTCATTCCAGGCTCTTCTTGTTTTCATGGGCTCTGCTGAGAAACCTGTAGTTATTCTGATGGTTTTTGTTTTTTAGGTGATTGATCATTTTCCCTGACAGCTTTAAGGATCCTTTCCATGGTCTCTACTGATCCTGTCAGATTACAATGTGGTGGTGGGATGTCCTGTTCTGGTCTGGGCTGTTTGGGGTTCTAAAGACTTCATCTTAGCTGAGTGGCTATATTTTTATTGTTTTCCTTTCCTTCTGTTAAAGACTTCTTTTTAGCTGAGTGGCTATATTTTTATTGTTTTCCCTTTCCTTCTGTTAGAATTCATTTACTTTTCTGTTTGGATTCCACGAATTCTTCTATTAATCTTTAGTTAGCTTTATCATGCTCACATATAGCCACATGCAGGCTTTCAATATTTTCATCCAGCTTATTTACTAGTAATGTTTGTAGAGCATTTTGAGAACTATCCTCTATATTTTTTATTGATTGCTCTGTTGCCTGTTTATTTTGAGTGGGAGTTGAGGTTCCTTCACTTGCCATTTTTCTTGTGTGTCTATGGCTTATTCTGCCCTTTTGAAAAAAATGTAAATCCAATGCCACAACAAAACACAATTTTAAGACTAGAACCAACCCAGAGCCCTGTAGCTGAATGGACTTTAGAAGTTCACAATCATAAGTCTTTTCACCTTACATCTCCTTTTGGGATCTGAAAGCAGACCCAATACCACTAGAGAACACAGTTTTAAGGCAAAAACCAATCATAAGCCCTGTAATTGCACCAATTTTAGAGATTCAAAACCATAAGATATGTATTCCCCTATCTGTCTCTCCTTTTCTTTGTTAGAAGAGGGGTATTATGATTCAAGAGTGGGAATTATATATAGTTGTAATCAGTGAACAAATCTGCCATGAGCATTCTGAATTGGAAGTATAACATAATGAGCCTCTTTGACAAGTCAAAATGGATACAGATACAGTCTAGCTCAATGACAATCAAGTAGGGATCATGAAGAAGTTATGGACCAGAAATTAAAGAAAATGGGTTGAAATGAAATTAGAAGAAAGATTAAGAGATATAATGAAAAATAGGAGGAAATATAGAAGTAGAGGATTGTAGAGAAAGAAAGGAACAGAAAGAAGAAAACTAATATCTAAATTCAGAAAAACAAAAACAAAAATATCAATAAAATAAATAATAAAGGAAGAATTTTTTACATTTTAAAGTATATATATATATATATATATATATATATGTATAAAGTACTGATACTAAGATTAAAAATACTAAGATTAAGAAACAGAAAATTGGGTAATCAAAATATAGCCAGAATTAAGTATGCACAAAATGAAGGAGGAAGCCTAGTAATCACTGCAGGCTTTGTATCTAGGAATAAACAGAACAGCAATGGAGAAGGGAAAAATAAAATAAATAAAATAAAATAAACATAAAAATTAAAATTAAACTTAGTAAAAAAAAAAACCCTGCAATTTATTTGGAGATTTTGTGTCTCCCCTATGTCTGCTATTCAGTTTCTTGATGGAGCCTTTGATTTCCTTGCTGTGGTCAGTTTTCCTTGTGGCTTAGCTGGTTTCTCAAATCCGTCTGTTTGACCTAGCAGAAAGAAGTTCTACCTTACAAACATGGAGTCTTTGTTTCCCTCCCAGACTTATTGGGTAGGGTGGATCTGCTTTGTGTGTAATGCAGGAAGGCTGGTTGCTGTATGCTGGAGTCTCTGCAAGTGAGCTTGAGTGTGGGTGGGGTTGTGGCATGTTTGGAATCCGTGGCTTTTCCCAGAGGGGCTAGCTCCTGAGACATTCTTTTGGCCCACCCTGGAGCCACTCTCGGATTTTATGGCCTATCCTGGTGTTGTTTTTTTCCAGTGAGATTTTACAGCTTTTTGGCTTTTTAATTCCTGTAGCAGGCTAAGTTGAAGGTTTAGCTGCTATATCTTTTTTTAGCTGGAATGTCTTTGTTCTCTGCAGAAGGGTAGGGCTGCTTTTCACTGTCCCAACCCTGGTAAAGTTGTCCTTCCCCAGTAGGAATTTCCTCCTCCTGGGTGGGGCAACTGTCCCCTGGGCAGGGCTGACTCTCATTAGTCAGATTCTTTGCCCTGTTGAAAAACTGTGCTACAATTACTGCTTCTTTGGCCTGAGTTATCTTTTAGCTGCTCTGGAAGGTTCTATGTATGTATCAAAGATGGCAATCTTCTCAGGTATGAGGGAAGGGCTACCTTCCAAAAGCAGTTCTGTGAGGAGTGAGAATGTCTTTTGGGGGGTACTCAGGCTTTCCCTTGGTTTTTCAGACAGTCCATGGTCACATCTATCTGTAGCCACAGGATGTGGATTTCTGCTCCTAGTCATCCAATTTTCACTGGAAGTGAATGAAAAGTCCTACACACTCTGTCTCTAGTGCCTTTGTCACTTCTGTGGTCTTGGCCACAGCCACTGGCATGTGCTCAAATCTGTCTTATTAAGCGGGCTCCCTGAATTTTTCCTTTCTGGCTAAAATCTCTGTACTATTATGGCTCACTTAGTGTGGCTCTCTAGCTATGGACTTTTCACTGGGACACTAAAACTGGTTTCTTAAAGAGAGCTCAGTTAGACCCCAGCTGCACCTCCACCATCTTCCTCAGCCTCTCCTTGGTTATTGTATATTTCTAGTGAACACTGTGTTTTATATCCAAGCCAGCAGAGTCTTGTCCCAGCCTCAACCTCAGGGCCTTTCCATGCTTTGGGGGCATCTTACTTTATAATTTTTTCAGTCTCCTCTCTGTAAGTGTCTGATTAGAACAACAAGCTGGAGTAACTTGAACCTGGCTGAGTCCTAAATGTACTCCAGTCTCAACTTGGAGCAGATTATTTCCACTATCTAGGATGATTTTCCTCAGTTTGATTTGCACAAGATTGATCTGCCAGGTGGAGATGCCATGCTGATTTGAGATGACTCAAACTACTGACGTAGCTATGTGCCCCACATTAACTGTTTTCTCATCTCCATGTACCCTAGTAGGGACATCGTTAGAGTATACAGTATACCTAAAATATACAATGAGAGAGGGAAAGGGTGAGTAAATAACATCATAATACCAATGTACATTTGTAAAAGTAAAAATAAAACTGAGTAAGTTGAGAGAATGGCTAGGGTTAAGAGAGATGGGAGAGAACAATGGAAGAGGTGACATTGACCAAGATGTTTTGTCCTAATAAACTGACATGTTGGACTGAAACTCCTTTATTCAGCTACTTAAAAATAATAAATGAATTTTAAAAATTCAGTTATTGAAACTATACATTTTATTTTATTTTTATTTTTTATTTATTTATTTTTGCTGGTCCTGGGGCTGAACTCTGGACCTGGGTGCCGTCCCGTGGCTCTTCAGCTCAAGACCAACACTCTACCACTTGAGCCACAGCCCCACTTCTGGCTTTTTCTGCTCATGTGGTGCTGAGGAATAGAACCCAGTGCATGCAAGGCAAGCACTCTACCACTGAGCCACCTTCCCAGCCCCAAACTATGCATCTTAAATGTAAATAAGCAAATCACCTGAACCATTTTCACTAGAGCCATTTATCACTTGTGTAAATTTCCCATTTACATAAATCAAAGAAAGCAACCCAATAAACATTATGTGTATTCAGAAACAGTCATAGTGTCACTCAAAAACCGGCAATAGGAAACATTGCAATGGATACTAAAAGATACTCTTCAATAACAAAAACACTTTCTTGTGTTCTGTAACCTTTCAATCCAGTGGAAAAAGCAAATAAATAGCCATGCCTTACTCTCTAAAACTCACTCCTTAGGCATGAGCCACAGGGTCAGATCTATGTGACAGGCTGCAATTAGAACAACAGCAGTTCCAAGCCAGCCAGAACAGAAAAAGTCTGTGAGACCCCATCTCTATAAAAAGAAACTTGACATGGTGGTACACATCTGTGACCCAAACAATGATAAGAAGTCTAAAGTAGATGGACTGAGGTTCAGGCAAGTGCCCAGATCAGAAGCAAAGAGCCCATGGTTCAAAAAAAGTGAAAAACAGGTCTAGAAGTATGTCAGCCTAGCAAGCATGAAGCTGTAACTTCAAATATGAGAAAAGAAAGAAAGAAAGAAAGAAAGAAAGAAAGAAAGAAAGAAAGAAAGAAAGAGAGAGAGAGAGAGAGAGAGAGAGAGAGAGAGAAGAAAGAAAGAAAGAAAGAAAGAAAGAAAGAAAGAAAGAAAGAAAGAAAGAAAGAAAGAAAGAAAGAAAGAAAGAAAGGAAAGAAGGAAGGAAGGAAGGAAGGAAGGAAGGAGAAAGAAATTTAAATAAATCTCACTTTTCTCATCAGTAAATAGCACTAATCTCAATGCTCATCTAATGGAATTGTTGAGTAGAGTAATCAAGAATATAGCTAATGGCTTTGCGTAAGATAATTAACATTAACAATATTGTAATAGTGCTAGGAATAGTTATATCAGTAATGTTGCAATTTCTCATTAAATATATTCTAAGTAGCTTATAATCAATTCTATGATTAAACTACAAATCATCCATAGGAGAAAAAGAAAATATTGGGGGAAAATGGAATGGCTTCTTGAGAAAATAGACTGATCTTGTAAGGAAAAGAGGAATTTCCCCAAAGAATGGATGAGGAGTGGGTTGGGGATAAGGGAAATGAGGAAAGAGAAATCCTGCATGGACCATCAGGCACCATGTGGGAATGAGGCTTTAAGAGGCAGGTCAGTGATAAGCCTAAAAGCTTGCCCCAGAAATCCATGAGCACTTCAGTATTTCTTGATGAGTCTTCAATGACCACCAAAGGCAAGATGATTGGCTGAAGAAGTCAATACACCTGCCATGCATGTGACAAATTACATATCCAAGTGAGAAATAGCACTCACCAAAAAAGAAGTCCAATCTCTGGGTGATAGGCAAAACATTTAACGAGAAGATGAGGTTTAAAGAATAAAAAATGGCAGAAATGAGCCAGCCGAGATCAGGCCAGGAAATCTCAGACTTATCATAGAACTTCTGTTCACCTTCTGTGGTATCTTTTCCAGCTATAGTTGGGCCCACTGGTGGTTTCAAAAAGCAGGCCCAATCCTGAGCATTGTTGCAGGCCAACCAGCCAGATACCATGTGGCTAGCAACAGCAATAGGATTTCACTTATTTTAATTCAGAGCTCTAATATTACATATAGAATATCTGCCATTTATGGAGTCTTAGGTTGATAGCTGACTTCATGTGCCAGATAAGCCCTGGGAGCCACTTGTCATGTTCTCACATTTGTCCCTTCTCTTTCTCCTCCTGACCCTCCAGTTTCTTCCCAATCATCCTTCCCCATTTGCAACTTCCCTTCCACTATGGTGGTTCAGTTCTGACTCTGCTTATACTCTGTCCTTCCTGAAGACCTACACCTCCTCATAAGTAGAGCCAATTACAGATAGACAGATACTCATAACCTTGCCACTCCTGTATTTTCAACTGACTCCTGATGACTACCAACCATTCATCATTGGTCACATCCCAAGAAACCATCAGGTGCCTAAACCAATCCTTTGTTTCTTTGTCCTTGGGATTGTGCACTCTGATGCCTCACTTTGACCCCCCAGTGAAGTAGAGCCATTGTCCTTTAGCATCTTTATCTGAAACATCCTCTCCTCCTTCCCTTCCCACCCATGTCAGGGGGTGAAGAGGACCAACCTTCCTGCCAAGCTCAACCCTGTAACTAACTAAAACATAAATAAAAGAAGCTTAAACAAAAGTAGCAGGAAAAGAAAATCCATTTGCGCATCTAAAGAGAACTTCCCTGCCATAAGCTATAAAGTGCAATTTGGTCCCTGGGTAGGAATGCAATGAGCCATGGGGAATCATTTCCTCTCCAATACATGATGCAGCGAGAACTCTGATTCTCTAACAGGCTCAGCAGGAAGATTCATCCCAACTAGAGCTAAAATGCAGACATACTTCTCAGCATCTTGCGCCTCATTTCCAGCTGAGACTCTCATTGTTCAGCATGTCCTGACAAGTGGTTAAATCAGCATCAGTAGCAGCTTGCCTTGGCTGTACAGGAGAATCTCCTAAGAGTTTAAGAAATCCATGCATCCAAACCAATTAGAGTACAAGCTCATGGGAGAAAAAGGTATAACCCTAGAGCTGAGTGGTTACAAAAATATCCCAGGTAATCAAGTGCAGCCAAGGTGAGAACTGCTGTTCAAGGTGGACCAGCTTCCCTCAGGAAACAGCATCTTGTTTCAATGCCCAATGCTCCTGACTAGTTAAGTCATCCTTTGAAAATCCTGAAAGAAGTAGAATAAAATTCCACCACTATGATGAAAATGCTCCTGAGAAAAGAAATTAAATGCATATCACTCACTAAAAGATATTTGGATGTGAATCAAGTTTTTGGCAGAAAACAATGGGTCAAGTTCTGAGGCTCTGAAGGGCAGACACAGGCAGTGAAAGAGGTGCTGCAAGGAAGTCTTAAGGAGATAGAAACTGATTCTGCCACAGAGCCCCACAGCTATACAGAAGGTTCTAAGCCCACTACATCCTTAAGAAAGCTGCTTGGGCCAGGCGCCGGTGGCTCATGCCTGTAATCCTAGCTACTCAGGAGGCTGAGATCTGAGAATCGAGGTTCAAAGCCAACCGGGGCAGGAAAGTTGGTGAGACTCTTACCTCCAGTAAACCACTAGAAAACTGGAAGTGGGACTGTGGCTCAAGCTATAGAGCACTCACCTTGAGCTGAAGAGTGCAGGGACAGTACCGAAGCCCAGAGTTCAAGCCCCACGACTGACCAAAAAGAAAAAGCTGCTTGGAATGGGGACAAAACTCCTCATTGGGAATCCCCAGACTCAGTCTTGTCACTTAATGCCTATGTCCTCTTTAAAAGTGTAAAAACTGACACAAAAGAAATACACAGGAGAGTACAAAGATCCTAAGTGTGTGGCTTAATCATCACAGAGACATACATATAATCATAATGCATATCAAGAAACAGAACTCTAACCAGGTACCAGTGGCTTATGCCTGTAATCATAGCTGCTCAGAAGGCTGAGATCTGAGGATTGTGGTTCAAAGCCAGCCCAGGCAGAAAAGCCAGTCAAATTCTTATCTCCATTGAACCATCAGAAAACCAGAAGTGGAGCTGTGGTAGTCTTGAGTAAAAGAACCCAGAGCCAGCATTCAGGCCCCGAGTTCAAGGTCCACAACTGACAAAAAATGAAAGAATAAAAAAAAAGAAACATAACTCTGGCCAAATCATTTTTAACATCTTCTGAACACCTGCTTCATGCTACAAAGTTGGGAGGGGCTATACACGTATAGATAATGATGCAGAAGGCTTTGTTCTTGATAGAGCCCACAGTCTAGGGGGAAAGACAATGACCAGCACCAAGAGTGACACACCTTTACCACATAATAAATAATGTGAACTGGGTGAAGAAAGTTTTATCCTAAGGAATTGTCTGTGTTTGGGTTCATCGGGTAAACCCACGCTGCATTTAAGAAAGCTCCTTTTAATATCATCAGAGAGATTGGGCAGCACCACATGCATTAATTAAAAATGGCAAAGAATCAAATTGACAGCTAACTAGTTTTATATGACAAGTGAACAGAAATCAGAGAATTTAGAGAGAAGGAAGAGGAAATGGGAAGGGAACTGAAAAGGGACAAAGAAATATGACAGGACATTGGCTGCACAGAAAAGTAGCCAGTAAGACATTTTCAGTGGCAGATAATGGAAGGACATTTTAAGAACAAGGATAGCTAATATCCCAATTAAAATTATTAATGTGACTATAAATCAGCTTCTTTCTTGCCTATTGCTCCAATAAATCTGCTACCTTTTTAAGTGCTTTGTGTGAATGGTTTGAGCAGAAGGAATCAAAGGAAGTGTTGAGTTCTAACTATGCACAGATTCTTAGGAAAGAGCAGTCATGGGAAATGAAAGTGAAATCAAGTAAGGGGTCAGGAACAGCCAGATTCAGAACCTCAGGAACTCATGGAAGTCTTGAGGATGATGGTGAATTGCCTATAGGATGTCCAACAGGGTGCCAAGACAATTTTAATCACATCTCAAAAATCAAGGCTATCAACTGACTACTGCTTGCATGTAAGAATATCATTGAGTGACATATCTGAATGTATCTGACATGCATACCATTTGCTGTAACTATAATAGTTAAAGTAAACAAAATGCCACACATATTTTAAGGGTTATTTGAGATTCAGTTAGGCACTAAAATTTTCCAGATCACCTCAGCCTTGGGTTCAGTGAACCACTTGCCTCATTCTATACGCAAATATAGATTTACACTTCTTTGTGAGCCTTCCTGATCTTTTGTCATCCCAGAATGCTTCTGCATAGGCAGATATTGGGACTTCATATAGCCCATTCTGGCCATATGAGCAGGCTGTACTCCTCACAATCTCCCTTCAGTCCATAGGATGCTCCGGTTCTGAATGGAGAAACAAAAAGCCTATCCAGCAGAGCAGAGCATGCTCTTCCCAGGGTACTAAGTTGGTTTGGAGGAGTGGGTAGTCATTATCAGCTTCTGCTTCTGCAAGACCCAGAATGCACAGTTCTACATCTGAAAATGAGTAAGAAGAAAGTCAAGGAAAGAAATGAAAGGGGAAAAATCTAAGAAGGACAATGTCTGTTCTTTTTGGCACAGAGGTCATAGTTAGAAACTCAGCTGACTAAATCATATGCTGTTTCCCAGTGAAGAAAAAAATAACATGACAGAAAATATAAATACAAGAAAAAGAGGAGGAAAAAATGATGAGAAGGAGGAATCAAGAATAAAAGAAAAGTGCATTTGGCTTTATTTGAGTAAGATTACTGTAATGGATGCATCTGAAAATGCGGGAAGCATTTCTTTATGGAGTTGTAGGAAGCTGAAAACTCAAGAATAAAGTCTGAATTGCTAGGGGCTGGGAAGGTGGCTCAGTGGTAGAGCGCATGCCTTGCATGCCAGAGGTCCTGGGTTCGATTCCTCAGCACCACATAAGCAAAAAGAAAAAAGCCAGAAGTGGCGCTGTGGCTCAAGTGGTAGAGCACTAGCCTTGAGCTGAAGAGCTGAGGGACAGTGCCCAGGCCCAGAGTTCAGGCCCCATGACTGGACCCCACCCCCACAAAAAAAAAAGTCTGAATTGCTAGTCAACAGATATTCTTCTCCAGGAGAGATTGAGCAGTACTGGCTGCATATCAGAGATATGCACAGAACTGCTCAAACACAACATGAAGCAGCTCCAGACCCATCTCAGCTTGAGCATAATCACGGTCAACAGGATGATTCCAAAATACTAACTCACATAGGATAAATTAAAAATGTAGTCTTGAAGGAGAAATTAAGTTGTTTCTGAAGTGATTGTTCACAAAGTCAACTATGAAAAAGGAAAAAACAATCAACTAGTTTCTAGAGCACTGTATACAACCATGAGATTATGTTTTCATTTTCTTAATGCATGCAAGCACAAGATAGGGTCTAGGATGTGGTGTTTTTAGGTCTAGAAATGACTAAGAAGAATATAGTGGAAAACTTTAAAGAGTCTCCCTCAATTATCATTCAGACTATTATTCTCTCCCCTGATTATTCAGACAGGAACCCAGGCAATACTGACAAGCAATATGGGCAATGATCATTAAATTCTTAAATTGGTCAACCTTAAAATTTGAAAATTTTTGGGATAGATCTAACCTGATCATATTAGCCATTAAAAGCATAGATCTTTCTTCTGAGTGAAGAGAAAGATAAAAGAAAAAGAGGGATAAACTTCAAAAAGACTCAGCACACTATTACTAATTTGAAGACAAGGAAAGCCACAGAAGAAGTAATGTGAGGTAAAGCCTCACTGAGGACAAGACCCTAAAGATCAGCACAAAAACAATTTTCAGATCTACAAATGAAAAAAAGTGATAGCTCTTGAAGATAAGTCTTTCCAATGTTTCCAAGTAAGAGCTCAGCCCACACAACACCTGAGCATCAGTCTCTCAGGAGGCATTAAGCAAAGAACTTAGGCAAGCCCAGCTTACTTCTGACCTACAGAACTGTGTAATAGAAAGTAGGTGTTTGCAGCACTTTTTACACCTGCAGAGGGCAAGCAACTCAAGAAGCCACTGTTTTCCTTCAAAGAAGAACACAACATTTTCTTTGCTTGCCTATGTATCCTTAATATTCATAATGAAGTGTTCATCCCAGTCAATATTATAAGGTAAGTAAATTTCTCTTCTGGGCCTCCTTGCCCATGTTTTAGTGAGTTGCATGCTACCCTATTTCTTTGGCTTTAGTAAAGCTTTCAGTTAAGTTAAAGTGAAAGCCGTTGAGTATAGCTATCCCAGGGAATTTGCACTTTAATTAAGATCAAAGCTAAGCCCAGAGTTAGAGTTGAAGAGCAGAGAAGGGAGTCATCATCTTCCTAGGCAATGGAAACAAAAAACACTGAGATGGATACGTGAGCGACATTGGCAATAACTTTATCTCCATGCAAATAACATATGAAGAAGAAACTCAAACTGGCAGCTGTAAATAGACCAACAGTAAAAATCTAGCCATTCCTATACCTACATCTCTCTTCAACATCTTAGATGTCAACTTTATTAAATTTAACTTTAAATGGTTTTAAGTAAATTATGCTTAGAAAGCCAAAAATAGAGGAGGTACTGTGCAGGGGGTAAAGCCCCTTAACTAGATTTTTTTCATTTAATCGAATCTCCCTATTTCATACTATTAACATTGATTCTACTTTTAGGAAATAAAGAAACCCTCAAATGCCAAGATACCTTTGATTTGGTTGGAAATGGAAAGGTCAAACTGAGAAAAATACATCCAAAGAGAAGAATAATTTTTCCCTAGTCGGTCTCAAGTCCACTAACAATTAACTTGGTGAAAAGTCCCAATAAAGACACACTTTAGAAGTTTCATGATGCTCCCTGGGTTTTATCTTCCAATAGTGCAGATGACCAGTTCTTATCTGTTAGCTGCTTTACATGGAAAAAATTCATAAAGCATCTTCCCCCTTACTCGTATTCACTCAATGCATGAATGTTAAGAAGCACTTTAAGTTTCTTCTCTCAAGTTGGAAAACAGAAACTCAGAATCAATCTCTATGCCCAATATTTGGATCTTCACAACCTACCAACGGCTGAACTCTCCAAGCCAAAGGGAGAAGCTTGAGAACAGCATAGATTTTGTAATCAGAAAGATCTATATTCAAAACATGACCCATCTCAATGATTTGCTTGGATGATTTGAACCCTCTAACTCTAAGATTGTCTATGTCATTTCTTAAAATGACATAGTCCTAGGAGTGCATAGAATTTCTGAGATCTAGAGATGAACTAGAATAATGATTGTGCTCATCATAGTTAATATTGTCTGGCCTTTTAGTAGGTACTTAGACTATGGTGAATATATTACTGACAGGTAGGTAATGAACATGACATCTACAGAGTTTATGTAGGAGATACACTGACGGTATAACCAGTGGTCAGGCTGGAGCTCAGTAGTCTTAGAGCTGCTATAGTCCTAAATTAAGTTTGGGACTTCAGTCTACTGGCATCAGCACAACCTTCCTGAACCAATGTATGTGTTCAGCTATGTCTTTTTCAACATTTTTCTAAGTTTCCAGTCATGCATGGATGGTATTAGATGGAAAGGAAAATAATTTTTATAACCAGTTTCAAATATATCTGAACAGGCTAAGGGTGATGAGCTGAATCTTACAAAAGACCATTATCTTTACAAAGATAAATGTAAATGACTGACAGTTAGACCTAAACAGTCAATTGCATACATATACTGTAGTGAGAATATGGCTGAATAACAAGCTAAAGAGAAGAAGGAGGATCCAATTCATGATCAAGCTAACTGCATCTTGTTTTATTCTCTTCCTTCTGAGCTTACTTGAGTCTTTCCTATAGTTCATGGTCCCAGGAACAATGGATCTGACTGATGAACATTTTAAGTCAAGACTACTGCTCCCTTTAACCAACAAAACCTACAGGCTTACCCTGGGATAATGGCACAACCAAACCATTGGGCAGTCCAGGAAAGCCTAAGTTCCTACCAGAGAAACAATCCTTACCTTTATGTCTATTTCTTTCTTATGTAGCAATGAGAGTGCTTTGAATATGCTTTAGGTTACTGTACTTCTGTTCTTCCCAATGTCATCACATTATTTTTTGGAGTGGGTCCGGTCATGGGGCCTGAACTCTGGGCCTGGGCGCTGTCCCTCAGCTCTTCAGCTCAAGGTTAGCACTCTACCACTTGAGCCACAGCGCCACTTCTGGCTTTTTTCTTTTTGCTTATGTGGTGCTGAGGAATCAAACCCAGGGCCTCAGGCATGCAAGGCAAGCACCCTACCACTGAGCCACCTTCCCAGCCCTATCATCACATTATTAACAGAGTTCTTTTCTTATTTTCAATGCTGCTCATCTGTCTCTTTTATTGGTTTTCTGGAATGAGTTGCTAAGCCTAATCCTTTGGAACTCCTTGAAACCGAGGCTTTTGCCTAGCTTCAAAAACAGTTCTAGAAGTTTTCAGGGACAAAGGGCTTATTGTAGGTTGTGGCTGCCATCTTCAATAGCATCAATAGAACCAAGATAAAGAAAATTGAGAAATAATTATTCTGTTTTATTTTTAGTTAATACTTTCCCAGCCATATCTAAGTCTAAACTTTAAAGAGGAAGTCAGTAAATGAGAACACACTTAGGAAAAGATGTTTAGGGTTAAAGAAAGATTCATTTATTAATTACATGAAGAATGAGTAAAAGCAGAAAATGTGGCCTGGATTTCTGGGATTGGATACAAAAGAGGGAAAAATGTCTTTGAATCAAGGTATGGACTTAAAAGTATATAAAATATGTTCCAGTGAATATAACTGTCAAGGTGGGGTGGACAGTTTGAACAGTCATTTTAGGTTGAACATGGTGATACATGGTTGTCACTCTAGCTAGCCAAGAGCTGAAACAGAGAAGTCCAAGTAGAGTTAGTGAGACCATATGTGAAAAATAAACAAAAAGTGAAGGAACTGAGTCAAGTAGTGAAAGGCCCTTCAGTTCAATCCATAGCACTGCAAAAATAAAAGTAACATTATATACTATATATGCATACATATATATACATATACATGATATTCTGTAAATATACAATAGGTTATGCTTCTAACATTTGAGCCTATAAAACTAAAAGTCTATGAATCAACAGAAAAACTCATGAAACAATAAGGAGGAAATCATTATTGTTCCACAAAAAGAAAAAACTCACTGTGTAGAGTGATGTTTTTTGTTTTCCTTTTGTGAAGCAGAATCCACATCTCCAAAGACAGACAGGGAAAGAACTGTTCACACTGTCTACACTTTTCTTATCAAGATTCTTCCTGACCACACAAGATGACTGACTGAAAGGACTGACATATTCTAAGGCTATTCTACAGTCATCTATGAGATAGAGATGACCAAGGAAGATAATAGGAAGGCAGATTTCTGGCAGGACCCTATCTCCATGTCCCAGTGAACCAAAAAATAAAATCACAAATACATGTTTGAAACAAGTAGTATACTGGCAAAAGACAGAAAGAAGCTAGAGAAAGTTAAAAAAATTTGCCAGACTCTAAATCTCTAAAAGAAACAGAGAAAACTTTGCTCAGAGAAAGCCATAACTGCTGCATTCATCTACTCCATGTCATAAACATCCCAACCAGGGGTTCAGCTTTCTTTTTTTATTTATTTCTATCCTGCTATGTTCTGCTTCCAGCAAGAGCTACCAGTAAACCCTTGCCTGGGCCACCAATAGCTTCTGGTGAATGTTTGTGTCCCACAACTAAGGCAAAAATGTCCACAGGAAAGATTGTTGGCAGACTGAACATTTTCAGTTCTGCACAGGCCAGCCAGAATGAAAACACAAATACTTGTCACCTAGGGTAAACTCTCAACTCTAAACAGATTGATTAAAGGGCCCCCAGTATCAACTCCAGATCAACAAGTGGGTGAAGACCCCTATAGAGGATGTTATCCCCTGAGGACCACTGCTGAGTCAAGCCCAGCATGTAGACACAAATTTATCTGATTCCTAAGAAAACCTTTGGCTAACCTTTGGCTTTGTTAAGCACCTAACACATGGATTTGAGCCTGGAGGTGGGTAAACATACTCCTCACTCACAGGTATCTGCATCTGTATCCAGAAACAACAGAAACAGAAAGCTTCTACCTATAACTGAGTGTCTGGGATCCAGGTATCCATTCCAAGACAAAGGAAGGATGCAAGAAGGCACTGGCTATTGATATCTACTCCCTCACACACCACTGTAGGTCAAGGTGAGATGCTAAAAGCTCAGAATAGGCAAGTAAGAGCAGCTACTAGATTCTAAGTCTACTAGATTCTAAGTCAAAGCAAAGCTTGGACTTTCAGAGTGGCAAAGTGTTTTCTGACCCATTAGCTATGCTTGGAACCAACCTCCCCACCCCCAACAGCTACTTGACAAACTACAGCAACTACAGGGAAATGCTACTCCTTCACCACTACTTCTCCCCCACACTTTGTTTCCCCCTATCCAGAGCTGTAACTGACTACAAAATACCATACCCAGGCTGCACTTGAACAATCCAGAACACTAAGAAACTAAGTAATCCCAAAAGTAAATCTGATGTCAGAAATTTAAAGAGCAGTGATTGGAGAAGAGAATTCATTGTTCTGATACAGTTTAGCAGATGCAACCTGTTCACTTTACCAAG
Source organism: Dipodomys spectabilis (assembly GCF_019054845.1). Lineage (NCBI taxonomy): Eukaryota > Metazoa > Chordata > Mammalia > Rodentia > Heteromyidae > Dipodomys > Dipodomys spectabilis. The sequence continues at coordinate 5,460,152 of NW_024870814.1, forward strand.
CAAGAAATGCAGACTTTTTATTTTCTTAACATTTTATTCTTTTAGTTCTTTTATATATTGTCATATATATATAAAAGCTCCCCATAGATAGTCTATAGTCTATCTATATATATCTACATATCAACATATACACACATATATACCCACATACACATATATACACATAGAAAACTCACTAAAAGCAGTTGAATAATACAAGGCAGAGAGGACAAAGAAGAAGAAATAGAGAAAGCTATTCTGATAAAAATATATACACATGTGAAATACTATGATGCAACATTTTAGTACAGTTAATACATACTAAAAACTAACAAATGAAAAGTTGGGTATGGTGGCTATTTAGGAGAATGAGATATGAGGATTGTAGTTCAAAGCCAATCAGGACAGAAATAGTTTATGAGATTTTTATCTACAATTAACCAACAAAAATCCAGACGCGGAGCTACAGCTTAAGAGGTAGAGCACTATCCTTTATCAAAAAAACACTAAAGGACAGCACCTAGGCCCTGAGTTTAAGCCCTGGGAAAAAAGCCAGAATAACAGGAAAATAAAAGTAAAATAGGCTCTGTTGGGAGTAAGGTACAAGTGAGAGGAGGAGGGCAGACGAAGGAGGTAAATAAGGCTGAATATGGTCGAATTTTATATACATGCATGAAAACAGGATAGTAAAACCATTGAAATTGTTCTGAGAAGTCAGGGAGGAAGGATGAATGAGAGTAATAGAAGAGATAAGTATGACTGAGATTCATGTGAAAGTATCTTACTGAGCCCACATTTCCCCTCATATAACTAGTATGTGCAAACAACAACAAAAACTTAGTTTATAAAAAAAGATTACTAATTGAGATATAGGATGAGTTTCCAACCCCCTCCTTCTCTTTATGAGCCTTCTTCCCCAACCAGACCAGAGCCACCACGACCACAAAAAAAAAAAAAAAAAAAAAAAAAAACAGCATGGTTTGCGTTTATTTTCTTTGGCTCTCCAGGGCTACTAGTTGTGAAACAATGCACTTTCCCTTCCTGGGCACAGATGAGACTTGCACTGCTTCCTAGCCCCTTTGTCAGAAGTGGCCTGTCCTACCAAGAGGCTTATAAGGGAGTGACTGTTATAAAGAAATTCACAACTGCGTTAGGCAAATAAGGACTCTACAACCTAGTTTCATCCAAGTCATAAGGGTCATCTACCCCAAAACTAAAAGTGGGAAGCCCTATTTCACTTCCCAAGTGAAAAGCAGGCTTTGAGTCTAAACTGGAGCTCTTCTGGCCTACCTGTGTGAACAGGTAAAAAAAAAATTTAAGTAAAAACACTTCATACCATGTCTTAAATAGGCCTTTGCACAGCATTGACTTTAGACAAATAGAATAATCAGAAACAGTAGAACTTATCAACTCTGGGCTTAAATTTGTCAAGAACTGTTTATTCATTTTCTTCAGGTCAAAGGAAGGAAGGAGAAGAATCACATGACTAAAACAATAAACAAAAATAGCAAACTGAGGATCCAAATGGTACTAAAAACGGAGCCTGTGATTTTTGCAAAGCTCATAAGCTCACCTTATGGAGCGAAGCCTATCAAAACAGATGACACCCACATAAACCCACCATAAAAGAGCAGAAAACAAAGATTAAGCCAACACTATGAATGGGCACTTAGGGACCCCTGGGCCTCGTGAAAGGCAAAAGTCAGGCTGGTATCCCCAGTTGCCTACCAGAAAAAGCTGTATTTCTGCTAAGTTCAAAAAGTCAGTGCAAACTTTTCTGTCTGCTCCCAGTAAGAGAATACTATAACCGTTAAATGTTTACTCTGACCTCTGCATTACTTCTGCTCTGACAGTGACTTTGTATATTGTGTACTTCTAATGTCCAAAAGCTTAAAGGCTTGGGAGGATGCTCATTACATGAGATGCTTGTAAAGGACATTGAAGCATTCTTCAGGTAACCCCTGGAAGACATTAGAGAATCACTTTGCATATCTCTGTGATATAAATGACAGGTGGGACCATGATTACATCATAATATGCTTAAGGGGAATGTTAATACTCTAGAAATGGAAGATCAGAAGACATGACCACAATCTTGATAAATTTGTCTCCTGCCTTTTCTCTCTAATTTAACTGAGGTCTCTTTTGAAGGAAATGACCAAGACATATTTGATTTTACATGTGTAGCCTCTTATATGGGGTCCTTCAAGGTTGGAGTGGAAACTCAGTTATTTCATACACATTTTACTGAGAAACTCAGTCCATGAAGCAATAGGTATCATCAATCTCAGAAGCCTGAATACAAATGTTTCCTCATGGTAGGCTAACCGCAACTGTAATTGTCCCAACATTGGATAGGATTTTGATTGATGGATGATTTGGGATGAACTTAATTTCAGGGTGAACATTAATTGGTCCATATTTCTTCTTATGTCTGACACAAACATGAATTTTCCCTAAAGAAAATAATTCTGCCTAGAGAAAACTGCATTGATAGAAATATATGTTTCTTCAGAAAATATATTTCTATTTAAAATATAATTAAATCTCAAATAATAAAGGAATTCGTTGTCATTTAATAAAAGCCTATGGCAATCTGCATTTTACAAATGACGCTACTCAAAGAAAGGTTAATAGAAGATGAGCTAGAGCACAGAGGGTCACAAATTTGTTCCCTGGTCTTTCCCACAGCACTATTCAATCTCCCTAATGTATGTATGTGTTTTCCCCAAAGGGAGACCCTGTTGAAGTTGCTGTGAGTCACTCAAGAACAAGACATAGAAGGACTTCATATCAGAATATTGCCTTTTTGTTCCCCCTCCAGCTCTTCCAACTCCACTTCCACCCAGCCATGCACATTGCATATGTACTTTTCAAGCCCTTATTCCCTGGGTTTTCTTACTTAGATCAATTGACTTCTGTTTACTTTGGAATAAAATTATCTCAGTAAAAAGGACCAACCAGGGGAAAGATAGCAGATACAGACTGGACCCTAAGGATCCCATTAGAAAACAGGTTCCCAGTAGGAAACAAAAAGTACTCTCAGATTAAAATAACTCAAGGATGAATTAATAAGGACATTGTTCACAATGTATTACTTTGTTGATGAGAATGTTTTCTCATAATTAGGCTTGAATGGACAAGTTGGAGAAGGTCTAGGAAGATTGTAAGAAGAAAATCCTATCTTAAAAGAAGCAGTGCAGCCTGTCCTGGATGGCCTTAAATGAGGTGACGCCTGGAGAATAAACATTATATAACCTCTCTCTCTTTCATCTCTCTGATTTCCTTCCAGTACTGCATTGGCCAAATCCAGTAGGCTGCCTCATTCTGAGGGCATGGAAGGCCACTGATAGAGTTCATATAGGACATTGTCCCCAGGAAATGAACAGGAAGCAAAAGTGAAGAGAAAGATGAAGAATAGATTAGTTGGAGCAAACATGAGATAGATAGCACAAATACCAAGAGAATTATTCTCAAATATTGACCAGGCATTACTATTTAAAAGAACTATTAAAATAGTCAATGGTTTGGCTATGAAAGAATATTAAACTGAAAATGAGAGGTGCTTAATATTAATAGTACTGAATAGTACATGAATTTAGCTAGTGATATATTAGCATATACATTGACATGAAGGCTGAACCAACATTAACCATATTGATTTTCCTATCAGTAAAAATGTACAAAAATGCCCACCAGGCCAAAACTTTGTCAACAATGACGTATAGAAATATAAAATGCTTAGTGCTATCACTACTTTAGAAGAGCTAAGGTGTTTTATTGGGGGACTTTGTAGTATGCATATAGCTGTAGGTATACAAACTGTGATGAGAACAGGAGACTAGACCTTGGAAGTGGGTAACTAAATGCTACATCATAGATTTCAGGGATCTCTACCAATAAAATAGAATAATATCTGCTCTAATAAACCATAAAGCTTTTCACATACATGTGCTTTATATTTTGTCTCTTTGTTTAAACATGTCAGATCTTCCCAGATGAAGCCAATTTTCTTGGAAGCAGAACTGGTTTATTTTTTCAGAGTATATATTATAGAGTCATACAAATGGTCCACAGAGATTATTGACATGCAGCTACAAGCCAGTACTTTCCCAATATTTAATGAGATTGATTCAAGTTATAATCATGTGATAGAGAAACAAAGATAAAGTCAGTGAATTATTACTGAAAGCCAGTGCACGTTACTTTGTGACAGTCCTACTGAAAGTAGTCACAGAGGAAGAGCAAATGAATACATGCATCACCAGGATCACATTAGTGAAGGTCCTAAAAGTAGTGGTCTTGTCAGGCCAGCTATTCTTTGCATAGGTACAAATGCAAATAAAGTCTGCCTCAAGCTCAGCTGCCTTTCAGAGCTCCTTTCTCCCAGGGAGCCACCCACCCTTCCCCAACCAGCCGTGTCCTTGCAAGATATCTTGACATTTATTCCTCTCAGCCAGAACTCTTTTGTTGATGACAGTTAAAACTGAAACCTTTTATGGTGTACATAAGCCAGAGGTGACACAATTAAATGAAACTATTTGTCATATAAAATTTACATCAGCAGGAATTAAACGTCAAATAACTTAGGATTGACAGCCCCCACTGAGTCATAAAGACTCTAAATTAGTCTTGTGAAGGGTATTCTCATAGAGTCCCTAATAAACTCCACTAAGACTTACTTTTCATAAGTGCCGAAAGGAGAATGTCAAAGATGAGATGGCCATGTCACTCACAAAAAGCTGGAGATTAAAGACTCCTCCTTGACTAACTGTGCAGCTTCCTTGCTGCAGGGAAAAAGCAGAGTCAAGAGGATGGTTTAAAGCAAAATACAAAAGTAAGAAACCATGAAATCAATCTCCAACTGTGCTAGATGTATGACCTTGGCTCAATCACATCACTTCCCTTACTTACATGTAACACCACTCACTAGTTGTAACTTCTGCATGCAGCTATTTTTTCTTCATAGAGATTATTTTTCAGAGCAGTTTCAGATTTGCAAAAAAAATCTGAACAAAAAGTACAGAGAATTCCCTTGTGCCCCTCCCTCTTCCACCCATTCTCCCACTTTCTCCTGTGATTGGATCTTATATTAACATGGAATATTCATTATCTAATTGATGAACTAGTTCTAAAACATGATTATTAACTAAATGCATAGTCATTATTTTAAAATATACAGGTTGCAATGGGGCTCGGTCTTGGTATTATATAGCTCTATGGATCTTCACAAATGTCTAATGTTATGTGTCAACTATTACAGTTTCATATATAATCATTTCATTGCCCTAGCAATAGCTATTTTTGCATGAAGAAATTTTAAGGATTAAGTGAAATAATGAGGAATTTTCTGGCCAATAAAAATCTCAGTAAATGTTAAAAATATAACAGCAACAGATCTCATCCTTTTGATTATTCATTGTGGTAACAGGTAGTGGAGACCCCGAGATGAGTAGGACACTGGTCACACCTGGTCCATACCGGGAAATATGCATACTGATGACAACTATGCAGTGTGATCATCCTTACAGCAGAGATCTCTAAATGTAATATAAAATATACAGTAAATATGAGCATATAAGTAAATATAATATAACCAGTTGACAGACATAAAATATAAATTCAGTAAAGCCAGAGACACACATTATATAATTGTTTATTATTAAAACCTCCCATCTACCTATGTGGTAGATGCTGTCTTCACTCACCTTTCACATGTGAAAGCCAATGTTCTTCTCTATTGAAAATAGGCATGGGTCCAGAGAAGAGTTGGCTAACCCAAGTTTCTAAAACAATTGGGTTCCATAGATACAAGCAGGGAAGCAGGCATGAAAAACAGAAGGAGCAAAGGGAATGAAGGATCAATGTGTTCGAACAGGACAAAAAGTGAAGTATCAGTAAGTGACAGCATTAAAAAGAAACCAAAAGCTAATTCCCGCAAGGTCTTAGGTGCACTGCTCTACAGGCCATAGAGTGCTTGGAAGGTTTTATATATTTTGTTCAGTCTTTGAGAAATATTACTCTAGAGAAAACTTTTGAATAGATAGAAAGCTAAAGGAAAACTAACATTGAAGCCCAGTTTAAACGCTGGTGTTACTAATAAACACACATTATGTACCAACACTGTTTGAAGTATTTTTAATCTCCTTATTTTGAGCCAAGGAAAAGATTATAGGACTCCACACAGAGTGAATAGAGATCACAAGATACGCTTTAGAAACCTTAAAGGGACAGCTATAGTCTGGATCTTAAATGTCCCTTAAAGGCTTGTATATTAAAAGCTTGTCCCCCAGCATGGTATCATAAGAAGATTGTAGAACATTTAAGAGGTGAGGGTTAGTGAGAGGTCATCAGGCAGCCCTTCTTTCTCCTCTTTCCCTTCCTAGCCATCAGGTAAAAGGCTTTATCCTGCTATATGTTTCTCCTATCCTGTCCTATCTAAACACAGGTCCAAAACAATCGATCAAGACTTGAGACTTCTAAACCCTCTAAAATTGAGACAGAGTAAATCTTTTCTGTCCTTTAAGTTGATTATTTCAGATATTTGTTAGAGAACACCGACTAAAGAAAACTAGAGGATAAGGCTTGGGTATCTTTTAGAGGTTTGATGAAAATAACTGGAAAGATGTTTAGTTCAAGATTTCTGACTTGATTAAGTAGATAGAGGATGATCCCCTGTCTTCAAAATCGTACTAAAGGTAGCAAAATTCAGTGTGTCAGCAAGTTCAGATTTATTTGTATTGCAGTTAATTTGCCTCAGGTACTGACTAGATACTCAAGTCAAAGGTCATGAGTCTAAACATACACACACTCAAGTCAAAGGTCATGAGTCTAAACATACACATGCTCTAGTACCTACACTCATGCATGCATTCATACATGCATGCTTGCACACACCTGTTTAGAAGGGATCCTTGCATAAGATGACCTGAGAGAAAATGAAACCTGACCACATAGAATGAGAAGAGAAATGGGCCAAGAAAGTTCTCCCAACAACAGAACTCTAAATGGAAAGTAATGAGTAATTTCCCAGATGAAATCATGAAAGGCAAGGTGAAAAAATAACTAGAGAAATAAGAGATGAAGCAGAAAGGAAAGTGAGTCTTAGAAAGTAAGAATGCAAAAAACTTCACAATTCATGAAGGGGTTGACAGTGGTAAATGACAGCGGCAGATCAAATATGATGAGGCTGGAAAGAAGCCCATTAGAGGTGGCTTCAGGAGGTTAGTGAAGATTCTGTTAGAGCAGCTTCAATTGAGTGGAAGGACACAAGCCAGACTGAAGAATGATGAAGAGTGAGAGCAGTGCAGAAGTTGGGACAGCAAGTGTAGATTATGCCTTCAAGGAACTGAGCTGTGAAAGGACAAGGAAAATTGAAAGTGACAGTAGGGTACACGGAGATTTGTTCTTTAAGATGGGGCATTTGAAACTGTTTATCAACCATAGCAAAATGGCCAATAGACAGGCAGCGGGGGGGAGGGGGAGGGGGGGCGGAGAGGGACAGTAAAGACAGTGGAAAATTGATGGAGCAAGTTCGGAGGAATACAGGGAGGAACCAAGGTTAGGAGGTTAGAGAAAAAGGAAATTCTTCTTTTAAACATGTAGGCAAAGTAAGAATCTAAACTATGCTCATACTGAGAGTCAGACACATGGAGGATACATACTGGGGAATCTAGAGCCTCTACAGTCTCTTGAACATGCAGAACCATCCATCTCCCAGAGTAAGACCTCCTCACAAGTGAAAAAAATTGTGGGAAAGAAAGTTGTCATGTAAGTAAAGATACTTGGTGTGCAATGCACTGTATATCACTTGAATTGTATCTAACATAGGTCACAAGAGCTTATACCTAATTCTTAGGGCAAATTAACTGCAAACAAAAATTAGGAAAAAGTCAAGTATTTCCCTCCCCAAATCTCATGAAACATAGGGAACACAGAACAGGGGGCAGCTGTAATGCCAACCGCTTCAGCAGCAAAGGATTCTATACATACAAGTTTAGACCTCAGTTCTGAGCATCAATTGAGACACTATGGTTATCAGATTCTGATCAACTCATGGGTGAATGAGCATCTTTGTGGGCATCAGTGGTACATTCAGTAATTGTACCCAGGTAGTGGGGCACTGTCAGATAAAACATGGAAAGATAATGGAGCAGAAAAGGAGGTGTCTCTTACTGATATTTAAAAGAAGACCTAAATGATAGGTGGGAATTAGATAGGTGAAGAAAATCATAGAGAGAAAGGTCATATACATATGGTCCAACTTAAACAAAGGCCCAACTTGAATGAAAGGGAGGGAGGGAGGGAGGAAGGGAGAGAGGGAAGACTGAAAAGAAGAAGCAAACAAAACATAAAGAGAAGTCAGCTGAAATGCCTGAGTGCAAAGGCAAATAGTGAATGTAAGGCCTGACATGAATAAGAGGCAGTCTATACAAGACCTTGTAAGTAATGTCAAGATTTGAGCAAACAGGACAAGAAATGTTTGAATCTAACACATAGAATATATGTTTTTAAAAAATAGTTTCACTGCTCCAAGGACAACTGAAGATATGCCTTCATGCACATCGCTATGCATATAGCCCAGAATATTGGTTAGGGAAACAGAGGAGAAGCTGAAGGTTGGCTGTAACCTGTATGTCTCAACTCACAACCTAAGATCATAAAGTAAGGCATTATTTCTAATTGGGCAAATTAAATACCAATGCAAAAAGACCAGTTGTCTCCTGTGAGGAACCCTACCTGTCAAAGGGAAAGTAGAATAGATACTAGGAGCTGGCCAGCTGGGCAGGCTGAGGAGCAGCAGGGCAGGGCGGCTGGCATTGAGCTTCAGCCTCCGAGGGCGTCCCGGTCCAGGGGCAGGGGCCTGGTCCCCAGCTTCTCCTGCAGGCAGGCGGTGAAAGCAACAGCTGAGCACTCACCTACTCACCTGCGGGGAGGCCCAGAGAGGATGGCGCAAGCGCCAAGGCCCGCTCCAGATGGGTGAACGGGCCCCCATGGGCCGTGAAGTCCTCCAGGCTCAGCAGGTCCCCAGGAACAGCAGCGCAGCGCACGGGCCCTGCTCCGGAGCCCAGGCCAGAAAGGCGGGCAGCTGGGTGCAGCCGTAGATGTGGACCTCGTATGTGCCAGCGGCCGGGTGCCTCTGCTGCAGGACCAGAGCACCAGCGGGGTGTGGGGCGCAGCCCGGCAGCTCTACCACCCGCCCCCACAGGCCCCACGGCAGGCCGGAGCAAAGCCAGGCCCGCGCGGGGCAGGTCCCCCACGGCAGGCAGGAGCAAAGCCAAGGTCTGCGCGGGGCACGTCCCCCACGGCAGGCCGGAGCAAAGCCAGGCCTAGGCGGGGCACGTCCCCCACGGCAGGCCGGAGCAAAGCCAGGCCTAGGCGGGGCACGTCCCCCACGGCAGGCAGGAGCAAAGCCAAGGTCTGCGCGGGGCACGTCCCGCACGGCAGGCCGGAGCAAAGCCCAGGCCCGCTCGGGGCACATCCCGCACGGCAGGCAGGAGCAAAGCCAAGGTCTGCGCGGGGCGGGGCACGTCCCGCACGGCAGGCCGGAGCAAAGCCAAAGCCCGCGCGGGGCACGTCCCCCATGGCAGGCCGGAGCAAAGCCAGGCCTAGGCGGGGCACGTCCCCCACGGCAGGCCGGAGCAAAGCCAAAGCCCGCGCGGGGCACGTCCGCACCCACGCTGCCGCCATCACCACCACCACCATCATGACAGCTCAAGGCTTCGCAAGGCTGATCCCTGGTCACATGATCCCCTTTCACGTGACACATGACCCCCATCTCACATGACATTATGTGATTTCCCCATCACGTGACACCCTGTCATATGATGTCCATCACATGATTCCCCCATCATGGGACTCCCATCACATGGCCCCAGCGTCTCATGACACCTTATCAATCCCCGTCACCCACTGACTCCTGTCATTTGTTCCCACCTCACGTGATCCCACATCACCGTGGCCCCCTCACGTGATCCTCTTGCCACAAGACCCCCTTGCTACCATTGTCGCATGACCCCTTGTCATGTGATCTGTCAGATGACTTCTGTCATGTGATCCCTGACCCTTTCTCACAGACCCTCCCCCCTTGTCATGGCACACCTTGCCACCTGACCCCCATCACATGATGCACTGTCACATGATTCCTATCACATGACCTTCCATTATGTCACTCCTGTCATGTGACCCTGTCATGTGATCCCACATCAGATGTCAAGTGATCCTCTATCATGTGGTTCCTCTCACATGACCCCTATTACATGACCCTTGTCACATGACCCCTTGTCACATGACCCCTGGTTAGATTACATGACTCCCATCATGTGATCCCATGTCACATGATCCTCTGTTATATGATTCCACTATCATGTGACCCCCTTTTCACGATACCTTGTCATGTGACCCTCTATTCATTTCTTGGCCTTCAGTTCTATTCCACTGGTCCAAGGCCACACTAAAGCTACCAGGACAACCATGTTCAATGCAGCATAATTTACCATAGCTAAGATATAGAACCAACCCAGATGCCTCTTGGTAGATTAATGGATCAAGAAGACCTGGTATATATACACAATGGAGTTCTATGCTTCCATCAGAAAGACAATGCCATCAGAAAGAATGGCATTGCCCCTTCATAAGGAAATGGAAAGACCAGGAAAAAATTATAATAAGCAAAGCAAACCAGGCCCAAAGAAATGTAGGTTGAATGGTTTCTCTCATTTGTAATAACTAGATATGCCTATGATTTTCTTAACAGGAAATCACAATAACCCAATCACAAAGTGCATAGGATCAGATATAATATGAAAAAAGAGGTTCTTATAATAAGAACCAGTTATTTCTTTTCTTTTCTGTTTTAGTTTTCTATACCCTTTGTCTTGTATGTAAATTTATCTGATCCATGGAAGGGAAAAAGAACCACAGACAAAGAATGCAACAGTAATACTCACTAGACACTGTGTTGGAAATGAACTATACAACTTGAGGGGAGGGGAGTAGGGAAAGGTAAGTAGGAGAAAATGAGGGAGGGGTAACAGTGTTTAAAAAGAAATGTACTCATTAACTTACCTATGTAACTGTAACTCCCTTGTTCATCCCCTGTTCATCGCTTTTACAAATTAAATTTTTTAAAAATACGCTCACTGCAATAAGCAGTTAGAAAAGCAAAGGCAAAAGCAGCTCCTCCCTCTGACTTTGCTTGTGGGTGGCTAAATGATTACTACACTCTGGGAATGAAATGAGAATATCTTAAACCACACACACACTTATCCTGGGGTTGCGTGGGGAGGTGGACATTTGGTAAAATGACACTTTTGATCCCAGAAGTGTTTGCCAAGAAGAAAATATTCTTAAGAAATGTCACTGGATCAATAGGAGCACAGAGTAGAACCCATCCTTTGCTTAAAAGAACACTCCAGGGGATCAGACATATCATAATGATCCAAAGTTACACTTGTAGATCTAGGCCCAGTAATGTTGTAACAGTGTAATAAAAGGCATGACCAAATGTTCCAGATGTCTAGAACAATTTACCCCAATCCATGTTCTCACCATAAATCTGTCTGATGTTAGAGTACTCATGGTGCCTCTTATCAGCTATGACCACACCCATATCTGGGTACTGTACTTCTTTCCTTTGCTTTACTAATAAGCCTTTGATTCTCTCTCTCTCTCTCTCTCTCTCTCTCTCTCTCTCTCTCTCTCTCTCTCTCTCTCTCTGTGTGTGTGTGTGTGTGTGTGTGTGTGTGTGTTTACTACTTGAACCATAGCTCCACTTGCAGCTCTTTTCTGGTTAATTGAAAATAAGAGTCATTCAGACTTTTCTGCTTGGGCTAACTTTGAACCATGACCCTCAGATCTCAGCCTCCTGTGTAGCTAGGGTGACTGGTGTAACCACAAGCACCTGGCTGATTGTGTGCCTTTAATAAAACTATTTGCTAATGTAATGTTTATCTCTGAAATTCTCACTCCTGTTCTCTCTTTGTAACTCTTTTTTTCTTTCTCATGGATTATTTTGTCATTATCATGTTGTTATCCACATTGCCATCATCATCACTATTTTTTCTAATACTGAATTTAGAGTAACAGAATCGCTAATTACCTCAGAGAATATAAAATATGAGATAAGGATGTAAATAGACTTTTGTAATCCAAAACCATGTACAACTATAGAGAGGCAGACAGAAAGAGGAATGGATGGAGGAAAAGAAAGAGACACACAATCAGAGAAAAAGAGGAAGAGAAAGGTGTTTTTAAAAATCCATAGCTTTTAAATCCAAAACTCAGGTACTTGATGGAGAATTACTATTCTAAAAATCTTAACTTACAACTAAACTATGACCTAATGGAAACAGTCTAATAGTTTTATGTAAATAATATAATGGGAAGAGAAGGAGAGTTTAAGATACATTAGAAAAGTGAATCCTACCTGAAAGTTCCAAAGCTTAACCAACTGGTACAAAGGCTCACATTTCCAAGAGAAGCAAACTACAGGAGGCCAAGAGTTATGGAGAATTACTGATCCCTGGAGCAAACTTCACCCAAGACTGGTGGAAGTTGATTTATAAATATCCCTCATCCCACGATCGAATTACTTGGAAGCAGGCTAGATCCTCGATTCCTCTGGAGAATTCAGCTCCAGTTACTTAGAAATGAACTTTGCTTGACAACACAAGCCTTTAATGTCATCCTTCTTCATCCATTTTCTATTAGTGTTTATTAGGATCCCCTCACAAATAATCTACAAGCACTCTAATTCTTGTCTCAAGACTTATTTGGAGAGAACTTAAAGACACCCTGTGGTGAGATAATCTGAAGCAGTTGATGGAGAGAAAGATGGGGACAGTTCATGGCAAATGTACTTTATGACAACAGGAAGCAAGACCATCTTTGCAGAATGAATGTGAAGAGTGGATAGATTCAGATGAGAACTGCTGTGAGGAACAGATGAAGACACCAACTGGGGCAACGTAAGAAGATTGCAGAGCAGCACTGAGTAAGAAGCTAAAATTGGAAATCACACCTGCACAGTCGTATGCTTTCCCCCACCAAGAGTAGACTGACATCTGGGATCAGGAGCACATAAGCAGATGGCCAAATGGATCAAAAGGAGGTGAGGAGGTATGAAGAAGTTGCAAACTGAAGGTCCAACAAGTGAGAGACATGAGTGCCCTCATGTCAGGAGAGTGACCCAAGTGACATACCATGGCCCAGGAAGAGCAAACACAGGAGTGGAAGGACACGAAATAGAACAGAATATAACTCTGACACAGCATTCATGATAAGGGAAAAGAAGCAAGGGGGTTTGTTTGGAGATGGGTGACATTACAGATAGTATTTAAGATACTTGTGGATGAGTCCTAAGGAATGACATGGTGATGAGAGGGGAATGCTGTCAAAGCCTCAGAATCTAATAACCCAGCGGTCTGAATTAAACTGCATAGATGCAGTTTAATAGATGCAGACTAGAGCTGCTTTGCATTTACCAATCATTATCCTATTTTGAACTCTCATTAAGCATTCAGAGAATATTCACTCCCATTTTTCATTAAACCCCATGCAGAACAGTTCTCTAAATTACCAACCCAACTCTTCTTCCCTTTTTTACCACTTACAGTTCTCAAAAATAATTGTAGAATGTGCTGGGGATATAACATGTGAAGGACTAGCTACCAAAGCTCTACTCCAGTCCCCTCTAAAAAACACGTCATCCTCCAAAGTGCTATCCGAGTAAGTTCTCTTGCTCTCAAAGTATAAAACCCAGTAGAGGCTGCTTTCTGGGGTCCCTCGGTGGCAATGAAAATAGAATAAAGGTCAGCAAGATTTCATCTGACCTAAGGCATCTTTTCTGAATCTTAGGAGATTGGCTTACAAGAATCCCAGGCTCTTGTTACTCCCTGCTGTTGTAGGTAATGAATCCACTTCAGGTAGTGTGTGTGTGTGTGTGTGTGTGTGTGTGTGTGTGTGTGTTTGCCAGTAGGTAGCTCATGTCCATAATGCTAGCTACTCAGAAGGCTGAGATCTGAGGATCATGATCCAAAACCAGATGGGGTAGGAAAGTCCATAAGACTCTTTTCTCCAATTAACCAGCAACAAATCAGAAGTAGAGCTGTGCCTCCAGCCTTGTGCACAAAAACTAAGGGACAGTGCCCAGACCCTGAGTTCAAGTCCCATCCAGCACTAAGATAGATAGATAGATAGATAGATAGATAGATAGATAGATAGATAGATAGATAGATAGATAGATAGATAGATAGATAGATAGATAGATAGACAGGCAGGCAGGCAGACAGACAGACAGGCAGGCAGACAGGCAGGCAGGCAGGGGGCAGAGCGAGCCTGTTCTATATAATTTCTGCCTTCTCTCAAATGTTAAGAGCTGGAATTACATGCTATGACTCTGTTATTGATTTAACCATAGCAAGGAAAATAAAAATGAATACTTAGAATCCTGAGGAAGGGACTCTTGCAACAAGAACTCTGGCTTTCCTCCACTCTGACTGATACCCTCATTCCTCATCAACTAAATGTAAGACTTCTAAGCTCACTAGCCACATCCTGTTCTATTGTCTGTGATTTTCAGTGCTAGACACCTGGGAAATGCTCAATGAAATCATATTCCTAGGGTGAGCAAACATGTATAAATCTCCTTGGTTCACAAAGTCTAAGGACAGCTCACACTGAAGGAATCTGCACACCACACACATTTTCAACAGGAGATTGTTCCCACTTCAGCCTGCAGAGTGTTGAATTAATCAGCAGATCGAGCTGATGCAGCCCCTGTGGCTCGCTGTAAACAACCACATTACCAGTACCACAAAAGCACTTCCCTTCCCCATGCAGCATTTTGTAACAATAAAGATTACTAAAAGAACAGAAATCCTATGGACACCTCCAAGGCTGTCAAGGCCTTGATTGGTGTGTGTTAATGCTGGGTCCCTAATTCCCTCATCATTAATTACACATCAATGACATATTTGCCTGTGTGACAGACTGAAGGAAGCACATCTTAATGACCTTGGCCTGCATGGCCCTGGGGACCTTGGGAGTATGTGCAGTGATAGTTATAAATATAAAACTGCACAAGGCTGGACTAGACTGACAGACAAAATAAGTTCTCTTCTCCAAAGGGGGTAAATCGCTGAAGTTGTATATTCACTTTGCTTACACTGCGGTGCAGACTGATAAACAGATGGCTGAGAAAATAAGATGTTACATTTACTAATATAATAATATCATCGACAACACATTGTTGTGATTTTTAGATTTCATTCTTTCTTTATATGCAGTGCCTAAGTCAGAGCCTTGTACATCACAAACATTTTCATGAATGAATGAATAAGCTAATACAGCATTGCCACTTTGCCAATATCTCAGATGAGGGAACTGAAAGGGTAGAATATTTTAAGGACTTGCTCAGAGTCATATAACTAACAGGAGACAGTGTCAGGACGCTGTGCTAGGTTTTGTGCTCCATGGCCTTTGTTCCATTCCCTATATTCACCTGAGGGAATTCTAACTGAATGTGAACATTACAAATTTACTTGCCACAATACTTGTTCAATAACTAGCTCCTCATGGTCACTGGTCCATTCTCTAGAAGGATGCATGTGAAGCACTGAACCCTGCTGACCCCTATAAAAGAGATTTTTGGCAAAACATTGATCTTGGCAAAGGCATCAGTGATCTTCTTCAGCCTGTGATGGGGAGTGTTGGGGAGTGAGGAGGCAGGCACTACAGGATAACCACTCACTGAGTAATCATCCCTTCCCAGACCATGATGAATAGCTTTAAAGCAATAGCTTCCATAGACCTTGTTGGTTAGAACACATAAAAACCAGCTTATCCCTCAGCTGCTTCCTTCTTCAACCTAGGCTCGTATTTCTATAGTTCTTCCTGGCTCCTATAGCACAAGATGCTCTGGAATTTCCCCATCTGTTTTGAGCAACTTTGCCTTTCAGCATCCCCAAATATGGTCTGGATTCACTCAGCATGCTATAAAAAGCCCATCAAATTGTCATTGCTTATCTGGGATCCATTTGTCCTTCTTAGTCACCAAAGATGCCATTAGTCTGAATTCCTTAAGGAGTAGATTGTTCCTAATCATAGGACCTAGTCCTTTCTTGGACATTAACATCATCATGAATGAAAGACAGTTTCAAGGAAATCTACATATAATGGATGTTTTCCCTTCTAGACTCACAAAATAAATATGAATCCCTGTTTGACAGTTGAATGACTACACTTATCACAGGTGTTTTAGATACCTGTGTTATAAACTACAGGACTAAATTAAAGTCATTGCTAGAGAACTGTAAGGAGAGAATTCACTAATAGACTGTAAAACTCTTACAGTTCTGGGGAGTGAATTGCTCTTACAGAACTACTCCGTGCTGGCCACAATGCTGCATGATCTAAACTATCCTCATTTCCCACAAGATCTCCAAATAACTCCTTTCCTTTTGTTTTGCTATCCCAGCATGCATGTCTCTTCTGTCACCTGGGATACTGGGAAAGCCCTTCTTTATTCACAGTTCATCATGTGTAGGTAGAATTCAACCATTGCCTAGAGCTCCAGAGGCAAGTATATAACCAATCAGAATTCTCCATCCTCTGGCATAGTGATTGCATCAGGCGTGAGCATATGTCCCAGGCTGGCTAAATTAGACTCAGGCTGGACATGTGGCCAAACCATTGAGAACTAGAAAGGCACATTCATTTTGATAAAGAATAAGCCTAAGACTACTCCAAGTGGTCACATTACCTTTGGGAGGAAAAAGCCAGATTGAAAAATAAATGAAAATGAAATGAAGCAGAACCACAGATGGAAAAATACAGTTCTATTGTTGGACAATTCTTTAGCCAGATTGTATAATGCCAGATGACTCAAGACTGCCTGAACCTATACTATGGAATAGAAGCTATATATTCTTTTAAGATGAACAAAGAAAAGGAGACAATGCATATGTGATTATACCTTCCTCCTTCTAGACTGAGATTCAGAATACTGCAAAGGTATGTTATTTTTCTACAGCAGTACAATTATGAATTTAATCAAATGATGGGTTTCTTTCTCCTTGCCTCTTTTATTATAATTCTACCAAACAACAACATACATACTCTACTTATATTTAAAACAGGGTTATTGGTTAAAGCCCTGAAGTTGAAGCTTCAACAATTAAGTTCTAATCTGATGCTGCAGAGACAGCAGGAAAGACTTAGAAAGAAAATGGTAATCACAGAATCTAACTCCTCCTACTGAAGGCCAGCATCTGTTGTCTCTGTCCTTCTGGTGGCATTTGGTCTTCAGGAATGGAAAGCTGAGGAAAGTTTTCAGTGCTCCTCTGAGTGGGAACGAGTGAGCCTAAAGCAGATTCAGTTAAAACCTGAGTCTTCTGTTGCTCAGGAAAGAAAAATATATCTCTGTGCTAATGGTAAGTATATGTTTTAGGGCTTGAAAACCAGATGCAATGAAACTACAGTGAATCTGGAAAAGCCAGGCAGATTTTCAGAGATTCCCCACAGTTATGATTTCAATGTGTACCACGAAGTTCATGGGTTGGAAACTCAACCCCCAGTGTAACAATGTTAAGAGATGAGACCTTGGAACTTTGAAAGATGGTATTAGATCACAAATGCATTGTCATTAGCAAGGGAGTCGGTTAATTATAAAATTAAGTTTGTTTCTCTTCTCTGTCTCTCTCTGTGTCTCTCTCTGTCTCTGTCTCTCTCTCTCTGCCTCTCTCTCTTACACACAAACACATATGCATACCATGCTATAAGGTAGCAGGAAGGCCCTCATCAGATACAATCTAGGACCATGAGGCACAACTTCAATTATTTATTGTCAATCTGTGCTTATTCTCTTATCGCAACAGAAAATGAACAGATACTCACCCAAATGAACATTGACTTTGAGATCACTGAGACTGCTACATCTATGTCATGTCAACTTGCTGGAAGATTTCTCTCTTTTTTCTCCCTAATCATCATAGTTGAAAGGTGAAAAGATGGGGTTTTTATTCCAACAAATGGACTACATTGAGCAAAAGCTTTATAATTGCCTAATTCTAAGTGCTGGGAGCATAGGGTCTAACCTCTGAGGACAAGTTTTCTCCACTATAAAATGGGTGGTGACAACCTCTTTCCCATCTAAAGAAGCAAAAAAGAAAACAATCACAGCTTAATGTCTTGAACACATTAGTAATCAACAAATATTACTTCTTTTCTTCGTCCTATTAACCAAGGCTAAGCTTTACCAAGAGTCACCAGGATGCCAAGTAGGTCAGTTCTCTGGTATTAAGAAACATCTTTCCCAAGAGGAAATTGGTAGAAAAAGCATTGAGAGCCAGGTGCCTGTGGCTCTGGCCTGTAATCCTACCTACTCAGGAGGCTGAGATCTGAGGATCGTGGTTCAAAGCCAGCCCGGGCTGGAAAGTCCATGAGACTCTTATCTCCAATAAACCACTAGAAACCGGGAAGTGTTGCTGTGGCTCAAGCAGTAGAGTGCTCACCTTGAGCCAAAGAGTGCAAGGACAGCACCTAAGCACAGAGTTTAAGCCCCACGATCCCCCCCCCCAACACACACACACAGCATTGTGGTTTGGGGAGTTGTACAAACATAGGGCTTAAATTAATTTGCAAACATTTTTAAAGCAACTCAATCTTTTCTTTTTTTGTCCATCCTAGGGCTTGAATTCAGGGCCTGGGTACTGTGCTTTAGCTTTCTTGATTAAGGTTAGTGTTGTACCACTTGAGCCACAGCTCCACTTCTGGCTCTTTTGGTAGACAGTTGTAACTAAGAGCCTCACAAACGTTCCTACTTGAAGTTGGTTTTGAACCATGATCTTCAGTTCTCAGCCTCCTGAGTAGCTAGGATTACAGGAGTGAGCCACCAGTGGCTGACACAACTCAATCTTTTCCCAAAAAAAAAAAAAAAAAAAGCACCTCAAGTGTAAAAACACATGTCCATGTCTAAGCTAAAAATTGCATATCTTTATTTCTGATATCTTCATGACATACTATCAAGAAAATCTCTGAGCAGAGTTCAAAGTCTTAAATTCAATGAGCTAGAATCGTTATTATTCTATAAATGATTCATTTTTACTCCAAAACGACTATTGAGTCACTTTGTACATATATTTTTTTCTAGATAGGAATCATTCTCTAAAAGCAACCATAATTCTACTTAATTACAAACCCTTAAACAAAACTCAGAAATGCTTACCACAATGTCTGGAATTATGCCATTGGAAATTTACTCATAAATCTTGAAGCCTTTTTAGAGTTTCAACAGCGTTCTATAAATTATAGGAAAATTGGTAGCAATTCTGTCTTGGTCACAGGGTTTTATGACCAGATGACGAGAACTAATCTCATTTTGCCCACATATCAGATGTGCCAGGGAAAAGGAGAAGCCATGAATGGACAGATACATTGAGCTGGAAATAAAAACTCCTTAAATCCCTGGAGAAACTCTGCCTTCTAATTCTTAGGTTTTTCTATTTTTGTTTTTGTTTGGATTTTGACATTTATGGGGCTTGAACTCAGGACATGAGTGATATTTCTGAGCCTCTTTGTGTTCAAGGCTCGTGTTCTACCCATTGAGCTACAGCTCCACTTCCAGTGTTTTGAGTGGTTAATTGGAGATAAGAGTCTCATGGGGACTTTTCTGCCCAAGCTGGCTTCAAACTGCGATCCTCAGATCTCAGCCCCTGAGTAGCTAGGATTATAAGCATGGGCCACTGGCACCTGGTGACTTTTCTATTTTTATCTGATTGATGTTTGAAACGAATTCTATTCTAAAACTGGCATAGATACATTAGATCAAAGCATGGACTTTATGTAATTATCTCAAAACTAAAAAGAATCTTTATTATTTATTGATCTTATATATTGATCAATTTATTGCTATTAGGTGCTTCTGGTTGTACATATCTATAATGTATCTGGAATATATGTAAATAAAAACTCATGTCTCAAGGGCATAAAGAGTGATTAAGAATTTATAGTGAGAATGTTCCACAGAGGAACTGTGACAGGCATGTGTAATTCAGCAAGGTCATGTATCTTCACTACCATGCAAAATAAAGGGAAAATGTATAAGATGACAAGAATAGACACCACAGAGTAATTACCTAGTCATTTCATGTACATTTAATGTACATACTAAATATGTCCCACAAAGCTTCTCTCCTTTTCCCTGAGCCAATAAAAATATGTATTAGTAATTATGTAATCTGGGTTTGGGCAAAGATGAGTAGAAAAAAAGTTGTCAAGTAGACAAAATTTGGATAAAGTCAGTTCTGCTATAACCTGACATATGCCTTCCTGAAATTCACTGTGCTAAGCAAAGTTGTAAAATAAAAACTACAGGGCTTATAGGGGAAATGAGGTTAGTACACAGTTTTGAGAATGTTGTTAGTGACAGATAATCAAATGATAGGACCCAAATAACAATGGCAGCAGTTTTACATATATGATATGATTTAAAACCACATAATGCATTAAACATGCTTCTAGACCCTGAGGAAGTCATGTGTTTTCCTGTGTAATGTGTGTTGGAAAAGCTGCAGCTTGTAAATTATTATAACATGGTAGATTGAGGTTATCAGTACAGAATGCTGAAAGGCCAGATGTTTGTGAATGTGACTCACACTTGGTCAACTGAGAAAGCTGATACATATGTGTGCCCATTTAGGGTGTTCTTCCATAGCTCTTTGGGGCAGAGTGTAGTTTCTTCATTTACCTGCTGTTTCTTGTAGATCAAATCATGCATAAGCAAATGAAGAATTCACACTAGGCTCAAACAGTTCTTCAACAATGCCTGAAGAAACTACTGGCATTTTCCAAACAAACACTATAGCCAAATCGATTGTGTCTAGAAATATTAGGTTCTTATCCCTTACAATTACATTCTACTCAACTTTCAGAATAAAATTTTCTTAACACAAATCTTAATTTTTATGCATGATCTCTTAGAAGAAGCAGGCAGTTTAAATAGACGTTTCAGATGATAGGCAATGCAGGTTTTTAAAGAACAGAGAGATTATGGCTGCTCAAGACTCCAGCAAAGTTTTCCCTACTCAATCAAAAAAGAACATGAAAGAACAATACAGTTGGGGAAAACTAGAGGTAACAAGCATATTCTCTTATATCAGTAAGTATGTAACCAAAGAATACCCCATACTTAAAACCAGGAAAGACTAGGAAAGAATACTCTTCAGGATAGGGATGAGGGCGCTGAAGATATCATTATCTGACCTTCTTTAAGTTTTACCTTATTTTTAATTGATAAATAGTGATTGTGTATTGCAATAGTTTCCAGCTATAAATTCAACTAAACCCTCGTTGGTAAGTCGCCAGCTATCTTAAGAAACAATCGTACAAAAGCTACACAAGAATGAGGAATGTAGTAATTTGAGTATTTGCCTACCATGCTTTCATTTGAGAAATGCTACTTACCTAAGGAAAGAAATGCTAAAATTATAATCTTATGAACCTGGCAATTTTCTGCAAGTCTTTGTAGCACAGCACTGTGTTTGACATCTGCTTCTTCCCCTACTAATGCATCTCTATGACTAGTTTTTGGGACGTTACAATTCTCTATTGCAGGATTAGCCTTGGCATTGCAGAACAATTAGCATCCCTACCTAACATTTACCAAATGCCAATAATGTGCTCCAATCACTGTAAACACACAGATTAGCCCCACACCTATCCAGGCACATCTGGAAAGAATAGAGTATTCCTTAGATTAGAGCTACAGCCACTGCCCTCTTCTCCAGCCTGCTACTTCCTTCTTCTGTAGACACAGCCCCATCTACTTTCTGAGACAAACTTTCAAGCTATTCTCATTCCTTTAGTATTGACACAACTGCTAAGATAAAGCAGAAGAAACTACTACAGCACAGAAGAAAGGAGAAAAATATTTTTCAAAAACTCAATGCATCCCTCATATGTTTCCCTGTTCATTATGTATAATTCTTTAATATCATTCTCAGAAAATTCCTATAAATCTATTAAATACAATCAGAGTTAGTTGTGAGGCTTGAATGACCAGTCCTATAACATAACTAGTCCTTGTCAGGTAACTAACTCAGAGACCTGCTTTGGGTTAAGATATTAATTTCAGATTCAACCCTGATTGTCCTCACTTAATTCCTCCTTATGTTCATGTTGCTACTGTTTGTTTGTGGTTTCTTACTGCTGGAACGAGGCTGAATCCTTCCTCACTAGTAGTGGGATTCCTTCGTCCTGGCTCCATGATGCAGTTCATTGAAAGCTTTCTATCCTCAGAACACCTAATGTTTGTAAAGTGGCTAGCAAACTCCACCCTCCTCGCAACAAAGTCTCCACCCAGTACCTGCATTACCTAGGCAACTGGGACACCTGGAAGAGGTAACATCTGCATTCGCTAAGATCACATCTGAATTTGATGTGGCCACACCTTTCTCCGCCCATACCCTACATAAGGCCTAGCCCAGGCCCAGACGCTCTCTCTGCTCTTTTCTAGCTCTCAGCTTTTCCTTCTCTTCTCTTTCCCAGCTCCCTTCTCTTTTCTAGCTCTCTCTCTCTCTACTCTTTTCTAGCTCTCTCTGCTCTCTGCTCTCTCTCTGTCCTCTCTCTGTTCTTTTCTAGCTCTTCTCTCTCTCTTTCCCAGCTCTCCCAGCTCTCTTTCCCAGGCCTTTCCCCACCGTGTGGAGGACCAAGATGGCCTGGTGCCAGCCGGAACAATGAATAAACTTACCCCTTACCTGAATACCACGTGCGTGCTGCTGTTCTTACTCGGCTACCTCTTTTTAAAAACTTAACAATGTTGTTATTGTACTTTTGGTCCATCTGATTCTTTTAGGTTGATAAATAGTCCTGACCAGTTAGGAGCTTTTAATAGCCAGTGCAAGCAACTCACTGATGTAACAACTAGCAGCATCAAGATGATAAGCTCTATCACAAGATTTCCAAAAGCTAGGAAACATTGGAGTAGAAGCCTCTGACAGCTTAAAGTAGACAAACTATTGGACAGAGAAAAAGTCCTTCATTGTAATAAACCACTAAGATATGCAATGTTCATCATTACATGATAGATGATAGAGAGCCCTCCCCTTCAACATGTAATCATGAATCCGTTCTCAAGCATTTTGATCAAAAAATGTTCACATCTATATCTTATCCTCTCTCTCTCTCTCTCCACACATACTCACACACACACACACACACACACACACACACACAGTCACATATACACACACACCACTACCACAATCACCACCACCACCACCATCACCATTAACAGCAGCACAGGGCCCTAATTCCTTGCAGACAAGTGCCTCCTGTTCACATCTCCTTATGAGGCTCATACTTGGATCATTTTCCCTCTCACTCTTCCTCTTGTATTTTGAAGCATCAATAACAGAATAGAATGGGCTCCAGGATAGTCAGTTATTTCTCTTATTTGTGCTTTTTGGAAAGCTTAGTGAAGATAAAGAAAGGTGGTTCTTATGACTCTACCTACTCTACCTACTACTGGTAAATAGAAAGCAAATATTTGATAATAACAACATAGAGAAATAAATTTTCTATGAAAATACTTTTGTCTCCAAAAATTAATATAGAGAAAAAGTGCACAGGCTGTAGGGGAATATTTTTAGATATAATACATGGGGGAAAGTATGGGGAGCTATAGGTAGTCATCAATTTCTACCATGATATAGAGGCCTTTACTATATAATCTAAAGTTTCTTATTATTACATCATGTTCCATAAGTTCTACTTTATCATCAATCAAATTAAGTATTTTTAAAATATTATTCTGGGTCTATGGTCAACAGTACATTCAATCCTACTTATTGTCTAATGAATTTCCCAATGACTCTGGAGGAGACCCATTTAATAATCCAATACCTCATTTCACTCTCATCCTACTCAGCTATCCCAGACACCATTGTTGACAAAGTGAAATATGAAATTGATCTCACACTGATTGTGCAGCCTCTGTGAATCTTTGAGGCTCATTTGCTAGCTAATAGACTAACACAAGTATGATAATCATTTTGAAAGTAAATTGTCAAGTGCATTCACTACCCTAGATGCTGTACTGAGAACACAAAGAAATTGCTTTCTCCCTGAGGAGTGTGTCAAAAACAATCACACTTAATAAAACTCAAGGTTATACTAGAAATGAAAAAGTTCTTGTTAAAAATGCTACTATTTATATCCTCTGGGGCTGGGTCATCTTACCTGATATGATTTAGATATGGTTTATCCCCAAAGGATTCATGTGTGACAAGTTTGGTCCTCATTTTGACAGCATAGAGGTGATGAAGCCTTTATGAGGCAGAGGCTAGGTTTTGTTGTATAGTTCAATGGGAAAGAACTGGATGCAATCCTCAGGACTACACACACAATTAAAAAGGGTGGAGTCCAGTGGGAGGTCCAAAGATCACTGTGGCACTGAGGAATCAGGTAGCTCCCAGTGGGAACCCTGAGCTCCCACAAGCACAAATTGTTGCAAGTAGTCCTTTGATTCCCCATCTTAACATATGATATGTTCCTGCTACACATGAACATACACCTGCCATGATGATAGCAACTGTTACTTAGATGCTTACCAGGGATGGAACCAGATCTTACTTTAAGCCTTGGAGCTAAATAAACCCTTTTTGTTCTAATAAAGTTAACCTGTCTTGGATATTTCATTATGGTGACAAAAATGAACTAATGTATTACCCTAGCCTCTCAATTTTGAAAATGTTGTTTCTTTCAACTTTCTGGGAATCTTTGAACCTTAACTAAAGTTTAACCTGAGGCCAAAATAATAGTTAACAGTAGAAAAGTGAAAAATCGAACACAATACTACAAATTTTTACAATCATTACCTTAGAAAGGCGATATGGAAACTGAGATCATGAGCTTAAGAACCAATCTACCTGTTTTTATATCCCAGATGAGCATTTTGCTAGCTGAGCAGGTTATTTAACCTCAGTGTGCCTGTTTCTTCACACGTGAAACTATCCTGCATGTAGATTTTCTGTGAAGATTAAACAAGTAACTTATAAAAACTATTTAGAACTGTGTCTGCTAGGTAAGTAAGCCCAGAAACATAGTTCATTTTTAGGGAGTTAGAAAAGAAAAAGAACCTAATAGAACTACCTATGAGCATACACACACACACACACACACACACACACACACACACACACACACTCCTTGTATAATCAGTAATTTGTTTCACAGAAAACAAGCTGAAAGTTAGTAGGGTAAGAGTTATAATGGCTAACTGGTAAAGCCAGCAATCAAATACAGAGCACCAAATTTCTCTACAGTATCTCTCATAAGCAGGAGGAATTTTCCAAAAGGTATTAATTAGTAAACAAGTATTTACTGACTATCTACTCTGTGCCAGGCATTCTGTTAATCACTTAATAATGAAAATCACATTCAAAACCAGTATGGGCAAAATGATGGAAGAAGAAAACACAATATGAAAATCGATGAAGATCAGCATTCTTGTTTCATTCGAGTTCTTACCCTGTAAGCACATTGTTATGATGATGCATTGGATAGAACTGAAGTACAACTTCAATTAATATGATTTTTCCAAGTCTTTCTGTTTCCTAACAAATGGGGCAGTGTCTGATGGAAGCATAGAATTCCATTGTGCTTATATTCACATTTTCTTGATCCATCATCTACTGAGGGGCATCTGGGTTGGTTCCATATCTGCTGCGATAAACCTAATTGTGCTGGTAGTTTTAGTATACCTGATATGGGTAAATGGCCAGAAGTAGGATTGCTAGTTCATAGGGGAGCTCTATGTGGAGTCTTTTGAGGAAACTCCATACTGCTTTCCAGAGTGGTTGAACAAATTTACACGCCCACCAACAATGCAGTAGGGTCCCCTTTGGCCACATTCCCTCCAGCATCTGTTGTTATTAGATTTCTTGATTATATCTATTCTAACTGGGGTGAGGTGGAATCCTAATGTTGTTTTGATTTGAATTTCTTTTATGGACAGAGAAGTTGAGCATTTCTTCAAGAAGTGAATCAAGCCAGACCCCCAAAAATATAGGTCCCATGGTTTCCCTTATTTGCAATAATTAGCATATGTCTAAGATAATCTTACCAGATGAGTAGAAAAGCTCAAAAGCTATGTACATATGACCATATAAGATGATGCTAAATGAAATGAACCCCAAGATATGGACACAAGAGGTTTTTCTTTGTTGGTGTTTTTTTAATGTACTATGTGATTGATTTTGGTTCTTTTTTATGTTCTTCCTTCTATGGCATATTCTTGTCACTGTATTTGATTTTGGTACCTTGCATCTTGTATATTCATTTATCTAATTTAAAGGGGGGAAGGGGAATAAAATGCTGAAATAAGGACACAGGATTAACCATTGCACCAATGATACTCAGAAAGCACTATGTTGGAAATGAACTTTACAACTTTGGGTAGGGAGGAGTCAGGGTGGTAGGGGAGGGAAGGGATAGGGGAAAAATAAAGGTGGGGGTAATAATGCTCAACAAGAAATGTATTCATTAACTTACTGATGTAACTGTAACGACTCTGTACAACATTTTACAAGAAAAAAAATTTTTTTAAAGAATTGAAGTTCCAGAGTTACCTGCTTTTCATGGGGCCTCATGGATCATGACAGTGACCCAATCAACTCAATACCTCACATAGTCAAGTATTAGAACTTAACAAGGCCAGGATACAAAGTGGTGTTACATGGTATACTAATTTTTTTTTAAAGAGAGACATTTGTGCCTCCATATCCAACTCTTGGACAATAAAACTTGGAAATCCAGCCTGATAGTGGGAAACAGGAATGCAGTTCCCACAATCATATCTGCCAACTCTAACTCCATCCTTTTTCTCCAAATGATCCCATTAATTAGCCAACCTTTGTTTAAGTTTTATACTGCCCTGTATTTTTTCAATTTGCTCTCACAGCCTCTCTGATCACGTTTCTCTCACCTTCCCTTCATAAGCAAGCAGAAAAGTATACAGGCTCCCTATCTTGTTTCATTGTTATCATTTAAATGTAGCTTGTCATCTCCAAAATTCATGCTGAAATCTCATTGCCATTGCATTGATGTTAGGATATGCTGCCTTTCAGAGGTGCTTAGATCAGTTAGAGTGATGACAGCCTTTCAGTGTGATGGATATGTGATCCATACTTCTTTCTTTTCCTTCTATTTTGTGGGGAAGGGCAGTTCTGGGGCTTGAACTTCAGGCCTGGGCACTGACCCTCAGCTTTTTTCACTCAAAGCTGGCACTCCACCACTTGAGGCACAGCTCCACTTGTGGCTTTTTGGTAGTTAATTAGAGATAAGAGTCTCTAAGACTTTCCTTCCTGCCCAGGCTGGCTTCAAGCTACAATCCTCCGATCTCAGCCTCTTGAATAGCTAGAAGTATGGGCACGCACTGTAACACACATTTCTGTGGGACTGAATTAGCTGCTATGAGAGCAGGTTGTTATAAAGCAGGTTTGTGCCTTATGTTTTACTGATTTTGCACTTGTGATTTGCTCTTCTACTTTTCCATCATTCTGCAGGCAGCATGGAGCCCTCACCAGAAGCTTAGTAGCACCATATACTTGAGCATGCCAGATTTTAGAACTGTGAGTTCAAATATGCCTATTTTCTCTATATCTCAGATATTCTGTCTTATCAACAGAAAATGGACTAAAAATCTTGAGTTAGCAGCAGGACAATTGTCCTTTCTCATCATATGGTCACTGTGTTCTACATAGGGGTATGTATTTATTTTTAAGCTGCCATTGCCCTCACTATGCAACCCCTCAAGCTCCTTCGAAAACCCAGATTTTCTTGAGGCTTCTCTCATAAAGACTGACAATAAATGAGAGACGAAAATGTCCATAAAGGCTGAAGAACAGCTGGGCGCCGGTGGCTCACACCTGTAATCCTAGCTACTTAGGAGGCTGAGATCTAAGGATCGCAGTTCAAAGCCAGCCCAGGCAGGAAAGTCCGTGAAACTCTTATCTCCAGTAAAAATCACCAGAAAACCGCAAGTAGCACTGTGGCTCAAGTAGAGCACTAGCCTTATGCTGAAGAGCTGAGGGACAGCGCTCAGGCCCAGAGTTCAAGCCCCACGACCGGAAAAAAAAAAAAAGCTGAAGAACAAAGAAAGTTCTTTTCTAAAAAGAAATGTGGTATATCTGATCACCTTTGCTGCTGAAATTGATCCAACAGAAAGGGAAAATGCAAGGGCAAGGGGTACTAACAGGAACAAATTCCTTGCATGGACGAGAATTCATTCAAAGCCATCAGTTAAGAAGAGAAATTCAATCAATATCCCAGGAAATAGAAGCTCTTAACCTGTTATCTTCTGGGACCCTCTATAAATTTTTTACGCATTTGAAATTCCCATAAACTCTGGGGGTAAAATTAGGTTTTTCCCCATGGTTTCTTTCAGTGTGTTTGATCACAAGCCATCGAATCAACTGGCCTTTCAAGTCATCATAGAATGATTGCTTTCAAATTCAGAAGGGCAGAGGTCTCTCACACGGCTCTTAATCACTGAGTGAGGCAAGTTCTGAGTTCATCTCACTTGTCTATAATTCAAAGCAAAATGTATTGATATCCTGCCTGCTCCTAGAAGACATTATACTAATATTATTCACTCCTTTCCCCTGTCATAACCCATAGTGTATGTTTCCAAACATTTACATTTGTAGCCATTACCTTAATCTTGATAAATCAGAATCTCCTAGGAAGAGTAGATATAGAGGAAAAACTACAAATCTGAACTTGCTATGCAAACTTCCTGGGTATCTCTGAGTGTGCACAAAACCTCACCTTCTGAAATAAGTAAGCACATGATAAGAGTTTTATCTGCATTCTCTTTCAATCATGTGTGCCAGTCACTGTGTTTAGCAGTATATAGGTATATATATATATATATATATATATATATATATATATATATATATATATATATATATGGGGTCACAACACATTAAGAAAGAAATGAGAGCTGGTCAAGGGTAGTTGTGACCAAGAAGTTCCAAGCATGCTAGCGAAGGACATCCAGACCTGACTAAGGAGAGGTGGTATAAGATACTCATAAAGGCCGGGCTTGATCTTAAAATGAGTTTTCAATGATGAGCAAGAGTTCAGAAATATCATGCAGAAGTACTCCCAGTTTTTAAGGGTGTGTGTGTATATGTGTGTGTGTGTGTGTGTGTGTGTGTGTCTTCTCATCCATAAGATGCTTTAAGCCAAGAAATTGCTTTAGAATCTTCTGCCAGTCTAGGAGTAACAGCTGAGAGTCTATTCCAATTCTAAGTAACAGTAGACATCAAAAGAACTATAAGACACAGCCCTTATCATCAGACAGAAAGAAAGGCCATAGAAATGGGGAAATTTTTTAGCTTCACTTTAAAAGAAGTGCTTTGAATTAGAATTGTAAAAACAACCTTGAAAGAGAAAAGACAAAGGTTAATAAATCTCAAGTAGAAATATCCAAAAAAAATCCTACTGTGCTTATGTAGAGCAAAAGATATAAACAATACAGAAAAATGAATGTATGTATTTTAAAATTTCAAAAGTACATCTTCAGGAGGGGGAAAGGTACAGAACTTAAGGGAAAAACAGTGAAGAAGTACAGCAGTGGAGCTCACTGGACACTGGTGAAAGTGAACTATATAACTTGTGAGTAGAGATAGGACTGAGAGAGAATAAGAAAAAAGACTTTGTACAAAAGGAAATGTACTCATTACTTGACTCATGCAATCATAACCCCTCTGAACAGCATAATAACAATAAAATAAACTAACTTTAAAAAAATTTAGACGTGACAATGAAGGCAGACTCTTCGGCAAATGCCACATTATTGTACCCAAGGTTCTCTCTAGCTGTCTGGCTAGTCGGCTGGAGTTTCTCAGTATAATGATTGCATTTTGTATGCACAGACTGTCTCCAAGTC
Organism: Dipodomys spectabilis; assembly: GCF_019054845.1. Taxonomy (NCBI): domain Eukaryota; kingdom Metazoa; phylum Chordata; class Mammalia; order Rodentia; family Heteromyidae; genus Dipodomys; species Dipodomys spectabilis. The sequence continues at coordinate 5,490,087 of NW_024870814.1, forward strand.
CAGCTTGATTGTTCCAAAGCAGACTTGACTTTGTGGCCAATTGATAAAAACTGATAATAGTAAACTGTATTACAACAGAGATTTTTGTCAATGCTATTTTTATAAGCCAATGTTCACTAGCCAATGACACAACTCTTGGTTAATCTTATTGCAAACAATTCATAGGGAAAAAAATACATATGCATTAGCAGAAGCCCCACTTAAAGTTAATAGGAGCAAGACCCCACTCTACTTTAGAATGCTTAGAGCACTTTAGTAAAGCAATTTGCAATCCTAGTCTCCTACTTTGAAGACAATTAGAAAAATAACACCAAAATAAAAACCAAAACTAAGCTAAATCTGAGATTATTGCTCAAAGGTAGAGCAGTTCCTAGAATGAAAGAGGCCTGGTTCAATCCCTAGTGCACATACGTACACACACACACACACACACACACACACACACACACACACTACATTAAAATTTCTTCTGAGGAAACAGCTGGAGCACTCACAGGGGGTAAACAGAGAGCATAAAGAAAAAATGTTAAAGGAACAAATGACAAGGAAAATCAAACATCCTTAAGGCTGTACCCCTAGACCTGAAAGGGAAGTAAGGGGAAGAGGACCAAAATCCTATGACCCTTGAGCAGAATCAGCCACTCTCAACCTGTCCCATGCCATATCCTGGAGGGAGCCAAAGGAATGAATACCAAAACACTGGCCAGCCAGCACCTCTTACAAGCCAGAAAAAAACAAAGCAAGTGAGCCCTCAGACGATAGCGCATGTCATTCCTGGCCCAAAGCATGTGATATACGGTGGAGGGTGAAAATTAGCTTGACACCAGAAGCAAAAAGCCAACAGAGAACCAAAATTTGACTGTTGGCCAGATGGGAAAGCTACTTTTTGATGTTTCAAGTCTATATGGTCATGTTGTAAATTTGTTCAAAAATAGGACTAGCATTGTTCCTCTTCAGCTAGCATCTTACTTACCCAGACTTCCAAAAAGTGAAAATACCATGGTTAAAAATTACCTAGTTGGGTTTAAGATGTAGCTAAAGGATCAACCACTTGCCTAGGATTCATGAGGTCCTGTGTCTCATCCCGAGTACAACAAAATAAGTATAATTATCACCATTATTATTAATGTCATTTATTTTAATATATTTTATTGTGAAGATACTGTACAAAGGGGTTACAGTTACATGAAAAAGGTAATGAGTACATTTCCTATACAGTATTGTTACCCCCTCCTTTGTTTTACCCCTAACATCCCTTCCATTCCCACTTCTCCAACTTCTTCCTCCCCCATCTGCCAAAGCAGTGAAGTTCGTTTTCAACATAGTGTCTTGTACATCTCATTGTTATAATGGGTCATTCTGTATCCTTATTTCAGAATTTTGTTATTTCCCTTCCCCTCCCCAAATTAGAAAAATGTATAAACAAAATGTAGGGCACTGGAATCAAATACGGTGAACACAGGGTTATACCATGGAGAAAGAATATACAAAAGAAACAAAAAAATCACAGAGTATATTATAAGTACATTAAAAACAAAAGTAGCAAAGATAAAACCCCTTGTGTCCCTATCTTGGGGTTTATTTTGCTTAGCATCATCTGATATGGTCATATGTACATAGCTGACCTCTTCTGCTTGTCCTAGACCTATACTAGTTATTGCAAATAAGGGAAATATGTTTCTTTGGGCTTGGCTTACTTCACTTAAAATGATTTTTTCCAATCTTTCCATTTCCTAACAAATGGGGCAGTATCATTCTTTCTGATGAAGGCATAGAATTCATTTTTTTTCTTGATCCATTCATCTACTGAGAGGCATCTGGGCTGGTTCCATATCTTAGCCATGATGAATAATGCTGCAATAAACATGGCTGTGCTGGTAGATTTAGTATGGTCTTGTCTGTGATCATTTCAGTAAATGCCCAAAAGTGGGATTGCAAGGTCATAGGGGAGATCTATGTGGAGTCTTTTGAGGAACCTCCATATTGCTTTCCAAAATGGTTGAGCAAGTTTACATTCCCACCACCCAGTGCAGTAGGATTCCCTTTTGGCCACATCTCCTCGTATCTATTGTTATTAGATTTCTTGATTATAGCCATTCTCACAGGGTTGAGGTAGAATTTCAATGTTGTTTTGATTTACATTTCTCTTATGGCTAGAGAAGTTGAGCATTTTTTCATGTGTCTATTTGCCATTCTTATCTCCTCTTCAAAGAAGCTTCTCTTTAAATCTTTAGCCCACTGATTAATAAGGTGGTTGTTAATTTGACGAGTTGTTGTTGGGGGATATAATTTTTTGAGTTCTACATATATTTTAGATATGAGACCCTTGTCTGTTGTATGGCTAGTGAAGATATTCTCCAATCCATGGGCTTTGGGATTAATCTTTCTATGTGCTTTGCCATGCAGAAGCTCTGCAATTTCATGCAATCCAATTTGTCTAACCTTTCTTCGATTTGTTGTGTTTCTGGGTCTTTATTAAGAACGTTTTGGCCTGAGCAAAAGAGGCCTAGAGTTTCTCCTGTTCCTTCTTGTAATGTTTTCACGGTGTCTGCTATTACTTTAAAGTCTTTGATCCATTTGGTGTTGATTCTGGTACAGAGTGATATATAAGGATCTAGGCACCACCATTTACTGAAGAGGTTGTTTTCTTCCATTCTATTTTTTTAGCTCGTTTGTTGAAAATTAGGTGGCTATAGGTCTGTGGGTTCATTTCTGGGTCTTGAGTTCTATTCCATGGATGCTCAGGTCTGTTCTTGTGCCAGTAACAAGCTGTTCGATTACTTTGGCCTTGAGGTAGAGTTTGAAATTTGATATTGATATTCTTCTAGCACTGTTCTTTCTGGTAAGGATTGTTTTTGCTATTTGGAGGTCTTTTATTGTTCCATTTGAATTTTTAGATTGCTTCTATTTCATTGAAAAATGAGGTTGGGTTATTGACAGGTATCACATTGAATTTGTAGGGGACTTTTGGAAGTATTGCCATTTTCACAATGTTAATCCTCCCAATCTAGGACAATGGCAGGTTTTTCCACTTCCTTAGTTCTGCTTTAATTTCCTTTATCAGGTTTTTAAAGTTTTTGTCATAGAGGTCCTTTGCCACTTTAGTTAACACATAGTTTTTTAATTTTTTGTGGGGCTATTAAAAAAAAGGGTTCCTTTCCTAATTTCAGCTGCACTCTTCTCATTATTGGCATACAAGAAAGGCATTGATTTATGAGGGTTAATTTTATACCTTACTACTTTGCCAAACTTTCTGATCAGCTCAAATAACTTGGTAGTGGAATCCGTGGGGTTCTTTAAATACAAGATCATGTCATCTGCAAAGGGAGAGTTTTACTTCATCTTTCCCTATTTGGATCCCCTTTATGTTTGCATCTTGTCTTATTGCTCTAGCTAGGCATTCAAATACTAAATTGAAGAGAAGTGGAGAGAGTGGACATCCTTGTCTCATTCCTGAATTTAGAAGAAATAGCTTTCGTTTTTGCCATTAAGTGTAATGCTGGCTGTAAGTTTGTTATACACAGTCTTTATTATATTGAGGAATGTTCCATGGATTCCTAGTTTTTCCACAGCTTTCATCAAAAAGCTATGCTGGATCCTGTCAAATGCTTTTTCTGCATTTAGATAATCATGTGGTAATTATCCTTGCTCTTGTTCATGTGATGTATTACTTTTATTGATTAGCATATATTAAGCCAGCTTTGCATCTCTGGAATGAATCCTGTTTGATAATGGTGTATGATTGTTTTGATGAGTTGTTAAAGTCTATTGGCCAAAATTTTGTTGAGAAGTTCTGCATCAATGTTCATCAAAGAACTGGGTCTATAGTTCTCTTTCTTTGATGAGTCTCTGCCTGGTTTTGAGATGAGGGTAATGATGGCTTCACAGAAAGAATTTGGTAGTGAGCTTTCACTTTCAATGTCATTGAAGAGTTGGAGGAATATTGGTGTGAGTTCTGCTTTGAAGGCCTTGTAGAATTCAGCAGTGAACACATCTGGTCCTGGGCCTTTCTTAGATGGGAGATCTCTTATTGCTATTTCTATTTCGATCTTGATATGGGTCTGTTCCATTGATTTAACACATCTTGGTTTAGTTTGAGCATGTCAATATTTGTTAGAAATTTGTACATTTCTTCCAGATTCCCAAACCTATTACCATAAAGGATTGAGAAGTTTTCCCTTATAATGTTCTGAATCTTGGTTGTTTCTGTGGCGATGTTTCCATTCTGACCTCTGAGATTGTTTATTTGGGTGTGTTCTCTTCTTTTTCTGATGAGATTTGCTAAGGGTCTGTCAATTTTATTAATTTTTTTTGAAGAACCAACTCTTTGTGTGTTGATTCTACAGTTTTTTGGGGATTCTAACTCATTTAATTCTGACTTAATTTTAATTATTTCTTTCCACCTACTGGATTGAGGTTTAGCTTGTTGCTCTTTTTCAAGGAGGTTCAGGTGCCTCCTTAAATTATTGGTTTCAGAACTCTCCAATTTGTTGATGTAGGAACTCAGAGCTATAAACTTGCCTCTGAGTAATGCCTTTGCTGTGTCCCAGAGGAGCTGGTAATTTGTGTGTGTTCATTTTTGTTAAATATCATGAACATTTGAATTTCCATTCTAATCTCTTCCACGACCCACTGATGGTTCAACAGTGTGCTGTCAGCCTCCATGTGTTACAGGATTTTCTTCTGTGGCTTTTGGTATTGAATTCTAATTTTTTCTCTTGTAGTCTGAGAGAATGCAGGGCATAATTTCAATGTTTCTGAATTTGGGCAAATTGCTTTGTGACCTAAAATATGGTCTATTTTGGAGAATGTTCCATGTACTGCTGAGAAGAAGGTGTAATCTGATGCTGTTTGGTGAGATATTCTGAAGGTGTCTGTTAAGACGATTTGAAATATACAGATGTTTAGATCCAAGGTTTCTCTGTTGAGTTTTTGCCAGGTTGATCTATCCAGCAGGGATATTTTTGTGTTAAAGTACCCAACAATTAATATCTTTGGATCTATGTGAGATCTGAGGGAAAGTAGTGTTTCTTGGGTAAATTTGGGTGCTCCATTGTTTGGGGAATAGATGTTTAGAATTGTAATATCCTCCTGAACGAGAGATCCCTTAATTAATATGTAATCACCTTCTTTATCTCTTCTCACTAATTTTAATTTGAAGTCTTTTTTACCTGATATTAGGATTGCAATTCCCATCTGTTCATGGGGACTGTTTGCTTGGTAGATTTTATTCCAGCCTTTCACTTTCAGAATGTTTGTTTTTGTGGGCAAGGTGTGTCTCTTGAAGGCAGCAGCTAGAAGGATCTTGCTTTTTGATCCAACTGGACAATCTATGTCACTTAATTGAAGAGTTAAGTCCCTTAATATTGAGAGGACTGAGAGGTGTTTGGTATTTCCTGCCATGTTATCTACCTTCTTGGGGGCTGTGCCAACTGGATTCTTCCTCTGATCCTTGGATCCTTGGTTTGGGGGTTGTTTCTTGGCCTTAATCATGCTCTTGTTGGTTTTCTATGTGTAGGACATCTTTAAATATCTTTTGTAGGGCTGGTTTGGATTTTTCTTTCCTTGGAAGGTTTTTATTTGACCTTCTGTTATGAAGGAGAGTTTAGCTATGTGTAGTAATCTTGGTTGATGGTTGTTTGTCTTTAGGGCGTGGCATATATCATCCCAGACTCTTCTTGCTTTCATTGTCTCTTCTGAGAAATTTGAAGTTATTCTGATTCATTTCCATTTATAGGTGATTGATCTTTTCTCCTTGACAGCTTTAAGGATCCTTTCCTTGGTCTCAATTGATCCTGTGCAGATTGCAATGTGATGTGGGATGTCCTGTTCTGGTCTGGTCTATTTGGGGTTCTAAAGGATTCTCGTATTTGAATGGGCCTAAATTTTTGCATGTTTGGCAAATGCTCTGCTAAGATCCTGTTAAATAAATTTCCTAAACCTTTGTCTCTAGGCCCTCCTTTACACCCATTAGTCTTTTTTTTTTTTTTTTTAATTTAATTTTATTTTATTTGTGAACATACTGTACAGAGGAGTTACAGTTACATGGGCAGGATAATGTGTACATTTCTTACCAAGCATTGCAGCCTCCTCCTTTGTTTATCCTTCACATCCCTTCCCAGCCTCCCCCCTCCCCCCCTAATCCCAATCCTTCTCCTTCCTCCCTCCCCCCAGCCCCCCCCCCCCCACCAACATTGTAAAGTTCGTTTTGGACATGACAACTTGTACTTCTCATTGTTGCAACAGGTCCACCTGTATCCTTAAACAACTTACACCCATTAGTCTTAAATTAAACCTTCTGATGGTATCTTCTAAATATTGAATAGATCTATCATATTTCCTGGATTTGTCTTGAATACTTGTCTGCTATTTTTCTATAATGTCTAGGCTGTCTTCAATACCAGAGATTTGATCTAGTGCATTGTCTAACCTACTGTCAAGACTTTCTACTTTACTTTTATTTCCTTTCCTTCTAATTAGTCAGATTTGATGGCTTCAAATTTTTTGTTGGAGCTTTCTTTTAGATCTTGTATGGACTTCTTTGCCTCTTTAATTTGGTTTTCAGTGTTCATTCTCAGATCCTTTAGTTGATTGGTTATAGTTCCATTGGACTCCCTTTTCTTCTGCTAGGCTTCATTCAGCATTCCCTTTGTGGCCTCCATGGATTCCTCCAGCTTTCTGTTTGTGGATTCCATGAATGCTTCTATTGATCTTTATTCTCATCCTGCTCATGCACTTCCTCTATTAATTTTTGATTAGCCTCCTCATGCTTGTGAAATTCCTGTATTAATCTTTGGTTAGCCTCATCACGCTCATGCATTTCCCTATCATGCTCACATAGAGTCATTTGCAGGCTTTCAATCTTCATTCAGCATGTTTTCCAGTACTGTTTGTAGAGCATTTTGGGAAGTCTCCTTTGGATTATTCATTAACTGTTGATTATCATAAGTGGGAGTTGAGATACCTAGACTTGCCATTTTTCTTGTGTTTCTCCAGCTTGTTCCAACCATTTGGGTATGAAAGAAAAACAAATTCTGCACTAGAACACTTTTTTAAGGCATCAACCAGTGCTCTGTAGTTGCACAGATTGTTTGACCCAGTTAAAATGAGTATATATACAATCTAGTTCAACAACAAACAACTAAGGATCAATGGACTGAGAAAATCAAAGAAGGAATCGGCAGCCAGAAATTAACATATTTAAGGAGTATTTTGAGGAGAAAATAAGATTAGAGGAATGTGGGGAGGGAAAGGGAGAGAGGGGATATAACCAAGAATTAAATCTGAGAGAAGAAAAGGATAGAAGAAAAGAAGAAGAGAAAGAAAGAAAAAGAAAAAAGGAAAAATAAAAATTTAAAAATGAAACACTTAAAAATATATAAGTATATAGAAATAATAATATAATTAAAGGAGTTAAGGCTGAGAGCTTGTGAACTGAGTAATTGATATCTGAATTAAGCATGCACACAATAAAGAATAAGGTCTAATATCTGAAGATGGGTATATATCTGGGGATGAACAGAACAGCAATTAAGTAAAGGAAAATAACAACAACAACAAAAAAAAGACCAAAAGGGGAAAGAACAAAAAGAGAATGAAAAAAAAAAACAGATAAAAATAATGAAAAAATAGAAAACAATTTTATTTTTTTTCTTAAATTTAGGTAGATGAAAGAGTTCTTCAATTTTTTGGGGGGTGGAGGGACTTTTGTGTCTCCCCTGTGTCCGTAACCCGTCTCTTAGTGAAGTCTCTAATTTGTTTGTGGTGTTTGGTTTTCCTGTGGCTTAATTGGTTTCTTAAATCAGTTTGAGCAGGTAGAAAGAAGCTCTGCCTTACCAGGGACTTTATGATCATCCTCCCAGACTACTTCAGTGGGAAGGTGATCTGCTTTGAGTATCACAAAAGAGAGTGATGGCAATTCCCTCTAGCTTGGAGATGCTGTGATGGGGCTAGGTTGTGGGCAGGGTTGAGTCCTGTCAGCAATCAGTAGCTTTTCCCTGAGGGACTAGCTCCTGAGACACTCACACAGCCCAGCCTGGAGCCATTCTCAGGATTTATGCTTACTGATTTTCTAATTGTTTCTCTTTTACCTTCCTACCCTCAACCCCCTTCCCACAGCTGGGTCTGCTGCCTGTGCTGCAGTGGGGTGGGGCAGCCTCTTGCTCTTTTACCCAGTGAAGATAGCCACTCTTCCATAGGCAGAGGTGCCTCTGCCTGGGAAGGATAATTTTCTCCTGGGGTGGAGCTGAGCCCCAGGTCAGGTTCCATTGACCTGATGAATGGCTCCTCTTGTCTTCTTCCAAGGCCTGAGTTACAGGCTAGCTGCTCTGGCCCAGTCTGTCAGTATCAAAGATGGAGTTCTTCTCTGGTGGTGGGGAAGGGGCTACCTTCCCACCACTGCCCTGTGAAAAGGAGTGAGGATGTCTTGTATGCTACTCATGCCTTTCCCTTGGTTTCTGGGCCATCCATAGTCTGCAACTATTGGTGGTCAGTAAGATGAAGATTTCTGCTCCTTGTCAGTTCTTGCTGGTGGTGAGTAGAATCTGCTCACACACCACTTCTGGCACATTTGTCCTGGGCTCTCTCTGTTGATATGGCAGCTGCTGTAGCAGCCACCACTACTACTGCCACAGACAGTGGCCAGAGCTTGAATCTGTCTCCTTAACCAAGCTGCCTAAATCTTTCCTCTCTGGCCAAACTCTCTGTACTATGATAGCACACTTGTTATGATTCTATAGCTTTCAACTTCACTGAAACACTAAAACTGGTTTCTATGCAAGAGCTTGTTTAGCCCCCAGATTCTCCTCCACCATCTTCTTCCAGACTCCTATTGACATTTATTATTATAACCTTCAGTAGAACATTCCACAATTTATCTAAAATATATCTGATTCCTTATTGATCACAATCTTATTTATATTTTCAATGTTATTTCTTACTTTGCTGACCACACTTAGCAAGTCAGGCAAACTGGGTCTTCTCTGTTCCTTAACTAGTGTCTTTTATTTTGGTGTCTTTTCATCACTCAAAATCCATTTCTCATTTAAGACTCACTAGAATCTACCCTAAAGCTTCCACAAAGCCTAAAATGATTGTCCAAACTGATTTTAATCTCGCTCTCTACTCCAAATGACTTTGTGATTTAATATCTTTTGAAAATTCATATTAAACACATATTCTTTTTAACTCCATATTCTAAGCTACTTAGAAGTATAGTATCCCTCACCCTGGTAGCTCTGTCTCTAGCCCAACGTCTTCTATATCATAGGCAGAGGCCATGAAAAACTCACTGGGTTATATTTAAATTATCTAAATTTAGTCACACAAGGGTGGATACTATCAAAATCCTTTATGGATACATGTGAAAATGGAACAGTGAAGCTTGATGAGCTTGGTTTGGGAAAGGTGGGAGGAAAATGAGGGAGAGTCACAGAGGGGGTTACTTTGATCAATGTTATGCATATGTGGGCATGTCAAAATGAAACTGTGTACAACTAATTGATGCTTATTTTTAAAAAGTATGGGGATAAAAAGGTAAAAAGTTAAAGTATTTCATAGAGCCTGGGGAGATTTGAGAAGGGTACAAAAAGGCTGATTAGTAGCATTACTAAGTTATATTACAAATGAGAAAAAAGTTCTGGTGGTCTATTACACAGTAAAGTGAATACACACACACACACACACACACACACACACACACACACACATATTCTTGTATATTTAAAAAAACCTAGAAGAAAGGATTTTGAATGTTTCCAACTCACAGAAATGATAAATGCTTGGGGAGATAGGTATGAGTTTCCTATTTAAATATTATAAAATGTATACATGCATTGAAACATCACATGACCACCAATAATGTATGTAAATTTTATATTATTAACTATTAAATTACAAAGAAAAAGGCATAAAGTTATAGGGAGCAGAATTTGGGGAATAAGGTTTTATAAGACCTAGCATGGCTCCTGCTAAATGAGAATATGATTTCAAATATTTATTCATGAACTAAATTAGGCACTATCATAAAAGGACCAACAAAAGGTATACCCCCAGAGGTCTTATTAACCTTATTAAATATAATTAGTGGGGAGGAATATCCAAGGGGACATACAAGATTTACTAAATCATAATTCTTTTTGCCACAAAATGTACTAGTCAGAAAGGGGAAAGAGAGCTTCATGTAACCAGGATCCACCTCCAAGTATCAGCATTCATTATAAGATTCTATCCTTCTAGATCATCTATGATTCTTGGCAGGCAAGTAGGTGGGTATTTTTTGGGTTTTGTTTTTCTTTTTGTCAGTCATGGGACTTGAACCCTGGGCCTGGGTGCTGTCCCTGAGCTCTTCAGCTCAAGGAGAATGCTCTACTACTTGAGCCACAGCGCCACTTCCAGTTTTTTGATGCCTAATTAGAGATAAGAGTTTCACAGGTTTTCTTCTAGGCCTGGCTTTGAACCACAATCCTCAGATCTCAGTGCCCTGAGTAGCTACAATTAGAGGTGTGAGCCACCAGTGCCCAGCAGCAGACAAGTGCTTTATTAAAGTCTGTTCATTTACAATGACTAAAAGAAAAATGTAAGATTTATAAACATACCAGCTTTAATGTTTTAATACATGTTTGAGCAGCTCAATTGCTGCCATTGCAAAATAAAATTCCATTCTCTTTTGAATATATTTCATGCTTCTTTTTAATTGGCTCATTAGAAAAATGAGTTCTTTGGCAAAGCTAGGCCAAAAAAATTAATTCCATGCTAAATGTTAATTTGTGACATCAGTAATCAGATAATAGAGAAAACACAATTTTGGAACTATCAACCTATTGTACTAGTGAAAGAGGAGGTACAAGGAGAACAAAACAACATCTCTACCTTCCCATGAGAGAGTTTACAGTCTAGTTTAGAGCGTGAACCAAGAATATCAGAGTAAATGATACATTTGCATCTTATAACCCAAAAGCACTCAGGAATGGATGCTTAGAAGCAGAAGAATAAGGCTCAAGTCCCAACTCTACCTCTTCAAAATAGTTACCCACTTCTGAGCTTCATGGTCCTCTTTTGAAAAAAAAAATGCTTACTTTACAAGGACATTTGAAGAATTTATGGAGAAGTAATCCACATAGAAGACTAACAAACTACAAATCTCTGTACAATGCTCAGAGTACCATTGCCAATACAACTGGAGATAAGAAGTTTTAAAAGCTGCCTGTTTTTATTACAAGGGGCAACTGAGAATGTTCCCTCAGATTTCCTGCAGAAGTGCATGGGGTGATGGGAGGAATTAAGGAAGGAGAGCGAGAACCTGAACTTGTTTGGCATGAAGGACATGTAGTTTATAGATACTAAGAGAAAAAAAACTTTTTCAAACAAAGAGGCAGTATCTCCTAGAGCAGTGCGAGTCTGGCAAGTCTGTTTGCGTACAGATTCTATCTGGAAGAAAGAGAATAAACTATGTCTACTTTTAGATCCAGGATTACTGAATTAACCAATACAAAGTGAAACAATGGAACATCTATCCCATAAAATCAATAGAAATAATACTTTCAGATGAATGCAAATTAAGCCAAAGTGTCTGCTGACTGTTCATAGTTGAAAAGATGGCTACTATTTAAGGCAAAAGAAGTTCATCTCAGAAGCAGAAGCAAATACTAAGGAATTAGTCCAGGGGATATCTGTGGCTCAGTTCACCTAAGCCGACTAAAAGGACTTCATCTTACAGCTGCTATTTCCCATCAGTGCGTAGCGGCTGCCTGGAGCATTGCCCCAGGTAGAATATAAAGGCTTTGTCTGAGCTCCATAGGCCAGTGCAAGTCCGAATGAAATATTGATGGTAGCCCTGGGCACTGAATGGCACAATCGTTGCTACAGCCTTTTTTTTCCCCAGCCCTGCTTATATCTGTCCCAACTCCTCCTGTCCTGAAAGTACAGAGGCAACGTTAAAAAACCATAATGGCTCTGAGAGCTTTCACAGAGAGTTCACTACCTTAGATGCCATAAAATAGGAAAGACTTCATAACAGCATCAAACCCAGAGAATAAAGCTTTTTATCTTAGTGTTTAGCAAAGCAAAGCATTCCTTTCATTAGAGTTTCTTAGCTGTCCAGCAAAAACAGAGACCTTCCATTTCCATGAATCGCACACAGATGGAAGAGTTCTTGACCTTGAATGTTCCAGAGTCCACTCTGAGAAGAATAGCATGAAACAAATGCGTGTGTTTTTATCAGTTCATTTTTCAAGAGTTCTGCTATTTTATATTACTTACACTAAGGTGAAGTACAATGTCACAGAACAAAACTCAAGTCCATTTCCTTTCTCTCAACAAGGATCTTACTGGCAAAGCAAGATTTCTAATGGGTCTGAAGCAATTGAATATTTACCAGAAGATTTCTATCCCTACAAAGCTGGAGGGATATCAACACCAAACTTCCATCTCTATTATAAAGAGTGGTTATAAAAACAGCCTGGTACTGGCACAGGAACATGCATGAAATAGAATTGAAGACCCAGACATGATCCCACAGACCTATAGCCACCTAATCTTCGATAAGGGAAGGAAATTATCAGCTGGAAGGAAGACAGCCTCTTCAACAAATGGGGCTGGCAGAATTGGCTATACACATATAGAAAACTGAAGTTAGATCCTTATATACCACTCGGCACCAGAAGCAACTCAAAATGGATCTCAAGGAAAAGTAGAGACCCTGAAAATAATACAAGAAGGAATAGGAGAAACTCTAGGCCTCCTTGGATTAGGACAAAACTTCCTAAATAAAGATCCAGAAACACAGCAAATCAAAGAAAGGCTGTATAAATGGGATGGCATTAAACTGCAGAGCTTCTACATAGCAGCAAAGGACACAGCTAGCAAGATATTTAGAAAGCCGACAGACTGGGAGAAGATCTTCATTAGCTTTACAACAGACAAGGGTTTCATATCTAAAATATACTTGGAACTCAAAAAAATAACCACAAGGCCCACCTCTTGGAGGGTCCACTGCCTTTCAAGGCTGTAATCTTGAGGACCAGACCTCTGACTCATAAACTTTTTGGAGAAAAAATGTCATATCCAAAACATAATATGTTGCTACAATAAAATAACCAGGGCTGGGTAATTTTTATTAATTAATTAATTTATTTATTTAAAATACATTTTTATTGTAAAATACTGTACAGAGGGGTTACAGTTATATATACATAAGTACATTTCCTATCAAGCATTGTTACCTCCTCCTCTTTGTTTATCCCCTACCTTCCCTTCCCTCCCACCTCCACAACTATACTCCTCCCCCTCCCCCTTCTCCCCACCTAAATTATAAAATTCATTTTTCAACATAGTGTCTTGTACATCTCATTGCTACTATGGATTAACTTGTATCCCTGTTTAAGCATGTTGTTATTTGTCTTTCCCTTCCCAAACTAGAGAAGTGTATATACAAGATACAGGGCACCAACATCAAATACAGTGAAAACAGGGGTTATACAATGAGAGAGGAACATACAAAAGAAACAAAAATATCACATAGTACATTATAAGTACATTAAAAACAGTAACAAGAAGAAAAAAACACTTGTGTACCTATTTTGGGGTTCATTTTGTTTAACATCATTTTATCTGGTCATATGTACATAGCTTTTGAACTTTTCTGCTTGTCCTAGACTTATACTAGTTGAAAATAAGGGAAACCATAGGACCTATGTTTCTTTGGGCCTGGCTTACTTCACTTAATATGATTTTTTCCAAGTCTTTCAATTTCCTAACAAGTGGGGCAGTGTTATTCTTTCTGATGGAGGCATAGAATTCCATTGTGTGTGTGTGTGTGTGTGTGTGTGTGTGTGTGTGTGTGTGTGTGTGTGTGTCACATTTTTTTGATCCATTCATCTACTGAGGGGCATCTGGGTTGATTCCATATCTTAGCTATGGTAAATAATGCTTCAATAAACATAGCTGTGCTGGTCGCTTTAGTATGATCTTGTTTGTGATCATTTTTGGGTAAATGCCCAAAAATGGGATTGCTGGGTCATAGGGGAACTCTACGTGGAGTCTTTTGAGGAACCTCCATACTGCCTTCCAAAGTGGTTGAACAAGTTTACACTCCCACCAACAATGCAGTAGGATTCCCCTTTGACCACATCCCCTCCAGCATCTGTTGTTATTAGAGTTCTTGATTATAGCCATTCTAACTGGGGTGAGCTGCTATCTCAATGTTGTTTTGATTTGCATTTCTTTTAAGGCTAGAGAGGTTGAGCATTTCTTCATATGTCTATTGGCAATTCTTATTTCCTCTTCAGAGAAGTTTCTCTTTAAGTCTTTAGTCCACTTGTTTATCAGGCAGTTGTTTCTTTGGGGATTTGTTGTTAGGGATTTAATTTTTTGAGTTCCAGGTATATTTTAGATATGAGACCCTTGTTCGTTATATGGCTAGTGAAGATCTTCTCCCAATTCGTGGGAGATCTTGCTAGCTATGTCCTTTGCCATGCAGAAGCTCTGCAATTTCATGCAATACCATTCAACCAACCTTTCTTTGATTTGTTGTGTTTCTGGATCTCTATTAAGAAAATTTCGGCCTGTGTCAAGGAGACCTAGAGTTTCTCTTATTCCATCCTGTAATGTTTTCAGAAAGTTCAGAGCTCTGTTTTGAGGCACATATACATTTATAATTGTTATATCATTGTGATAGGTTCCTCCTCTTATTAATATACAAGGGACTATACAATGTCTTTTTTTGTTTGTAGGAATAATTTTTTCTTAAAATCTAATGTCTGAGATACCCCTTAGTGGATGAATGGATCAAGGAAATGTGGTATCTATACACATGGAATTTTACTCACCCATTAGGAAGAATGTTATCATTTGCGAAGAAATGGATGGACCTAGAAGAAATTATGTTATATAAAATAAGTATGGCTCAGAGATATATGTTCTCTGTCATATGTGGAAGCTAGAATTAATTTATAAGTGTACAAGTAATCACATGGGGTGTGCATGAGGGTCAATAAAATTGTATTAACTGAAGTGTGATATTTGCAAGGGAGAATCCAAATAGTGTAAATCCTTAGAAAAACTAACTCACAGTCCAACATAATACCAGGGAGTTGCCACTTGAAACGTGAGGGTGGGGGAAGATCAAGAAGAGGGAGGTAGAAAATGAAAAGGAAGGGAAAGAGAATGCAATCATAATATTCAATGCATGCCTATGAAATTAAGAACATTGAAGGGCAGGAATTGGTTGGAAGAGATATGAGAGAATGATAAAAGAGAAGCCTTAGATCAAGATGTATTGTATTCATAAACTGATTTGTTGCATGGCAAGTCTCTGTAACTTAAAGATTATAAAAACAGAAAATTTAAAGAACAATCTCTCCAGATCCCTTTTGACTTAGTTTTCATGCTGTCCTCTTCCATCCTTGTATTATCAAGGTATTTCTGTACTTAAATGTACAATTTTTCTTCTATCAACACCAGTAGTTGGATTGTGTTTATTTTTGCAGTTTGACAGTCCCTATATTTCACATTATTATTATTATGACAGTTAGGTTTACATTTGTCACTTTATTTTTTAGTTTTTCCATGTCTCACAACATTTTTGCTCCTTTAATGATGTTTTTCCTTTTTAAATGAATACTTTCTGGTGGAACATTTTTAATTTCTTGAATGTTTTTTGTTGTACTATTTTTAGTTCTTTTATTAGTCTTGGTACCAGGGCCTATCATATACATTTTAAATTAGCGGACTCTACTACAGATTTATACAAACTTAACTCCAGTGAGATAAAGAAACATTGACCCTGTGTCTCCACATCCCATCTCACCTTTTCTTCTGTTATTGTTATCACATATATGACATCTATGTCATTATAAGCCCAATATGCCATGGTACAATTGTTACTTTATAACTAGTAAAGTATCTGAGAAAATAAGGAGAGCAAGTATATGCTTATATTTTATTATATTTATCTGTTCTCATTTTAATTTATTATGTAATTGTTATATGATCTATAATATATCATACATTATATAATGTATAATTATATATTGCATATTATTATATATTACCTATCTCATTTCAAAAAATACTATTTATATTTCTCCTTTTTTAAAAAAATGTGTTTCTTCTATAGGTTAGAGTTATCATCTGTAGTTATTTCCCTCTTGAGTTGTATTCCTACCCCATTGCCTTTCTGCTGTTATTGTCAAATACATTGCATTTCTATGCAATGTTGTAAACTAATAATAAAATGATGTGTGCATATTGTTTTCATATTATTTCTATTTGTTTTGTGATACTAAATTTATTTTAATTAATGTGTACTAATTATACATATTAAAGGGATTCAGTGTGGTGTTTCTATACACATCTGTTATATACACTGATCAAATGCAACATCTCTACTTTGTCCCTTTTTCCCTCTCATACAGACAAATATACATTCCCAATCTCTAGTAACCACTATCCTGCCAGGCTGACATTTTTAGCTTCTACAAGTGAGAGAAGACAAAATGTATTTGTCTTTCTGTGTCTGCCTTATTTCATTTAATGGCTCCACTTCTAACCACTTTGCTACAAATGATGGAATTTTTATTCTCCTTTATGGCTAAATAATATTCCATTGTATATTTATATATGTATGTATGTATGTATATGTATATATATATGCATATATATAGACCACATTTTCTTTATCCACTCATCTGTTAATGGGCATATAGGACAATTCCCTATATTAGCTACACTATTGCCTTACAAATCTGTTAAGAAGAGGTGTGCATTATTGTGTCTTTTATTTTTTAATTTCTTTATTGCTATTGTAAACAGTTACATGTCAGATAAAGAATACATTTCTTTTTGAACAATATCATCCCTTCCCTCATTCTCTCACAGTTTTTCCCTCCCCACAAGTTATATAGTTCATTTTCAAAATAGTTTCTAGTGAATGTCACTGCTACATTTGCTCACCCTTTGTCCCTCCATTTCTGTGGACCCCCCCTTGCTCTCCCAAAGACAGATAAAGGAACAATCAAGACAAAAGGAAAAGAAAAAAAAGCAGTAACAAAGGAAAAAAAAAAAACCTCTTGTTTCCTGAAGTTCATTTCAATAAATACTATGTTATCAGATGCACATGGCTATAGAGCCATTATATCTTTTATTACTACATAAGTGATTTTTGCCTGCTGTCTTCCTTTTTTTTTTTTTTTTTTTTTTGGTCAGTCGTGGGGCTTGAACTCTGGGCTTGGGCGCTGTCCCTCAGCTCTTCAGCTCAAGGCGAGCACTCTACCGCACTGTGGTTTGAGCCACAGTGCCACTTCCAGTTTTCTAGTGGTTTATTGGAGATAAGAGTCTTACGGACTTTTCTGCCAGGGCTGGCTTCGAACCACGATCCTCAGAGCTCAGCCTCCTGAGTAGCTAGGATTACATGCTTGAGCCTCCATCACCCAACTAACCTGCTCTCTTTCTTAGATGTAGTTTCAAATTCCCATCTGTATTTACTTGCTTAGATTTTAATTTCCCTTTAGTCGAATCTACTAGTAATAAGTTCTCAGTTTTTGTTTTTCTATAGTATCTTTATTATGTTTTTATTTTAAAGATAATTTTGCTGTATTTCAACATCTTTGCTATTGGGTGTGCTGATATGGATATTTCTTATTTTATCATTCTTAGAGTGCCTTTGAGCATCTTATATTTTACTGAGTTTCAGCAAATGTGAGAAGTTTTCATCCATTATTTCTTTGAACAGTTTTTCTCCTTTCTCTTTCTTCCATCTATCAGGTCCTCCTGTTACATGTTGTTTTGATTTCCAGTGTTTGTTATCACACATTCTCAGTTATCACACAGTTCTGATTATTCTCCTTCCTACTTGTACCCTTCTTTTTATTTTTTCTCTAATTTCTTTGTGCTACTTTTTCTCTAAAGATAGAGTTCCTAAATTCCTTCTTCTGCCCAATCAAATACTAAAATTCATTATGGCCATAGTAAAGAATGTACCATTTTAATTCCATATTTTTCAACTTCATAATTTTCATTTTATTCTTTTCTTGTCCTGTGGATATGCTTATTAACATTTTATATTTGTTCAGACATCATCTCCATACTCTCATTTATTTCTTTATGCACAGCTTCCTCTAGTTCTTTGACGATATTTTTACAATTGCTGCACTGAAGTTTTTGCAAAATTCAGCATCGTGTTCCTCTCACAGACAAATTAATAAAACAGACTATTTTATTTTTATTTTTCCTACTTATGTAAGGTTCCCATGTTCCTGTTTCAGTGACTGTCTTCTAATTTCTTAAACATAGCACATTTTAAGTAATAGAATTTAATAACTGGATATCAATTTCCTGTCCTCACTCCAGGACTTGTTTGTGTTTCTTACTATTATTGATAATATTTGTTTATTGACTTTGCAAGGCTATTTTCTCTAATTCCCTTGCATTTTAATTGGGTGAATTTTCTCCTCAGAGTGAAGATTTCAGTGTTGCTCCTGGGAATGAGTGGCTGTAGTAGGGCTCTCTTTGAGTGGCTTTCCTTCTCCCTTATCACTGTTCATTGGGTGTATTTTCATTTAGTGTTCCATCCTGCTTGTTAAGCTCCACTAATACCAGTTGATTGTGCTATCTTTTTTTGTTTTGTTTTGTTTTATTGTAAGGGTGATATACAGAGGGGTTATAGTTACACAAGTAAGATAATAAGTGCATTTCTTGTCAAACATTATTAACTTTTCTCTTGTTTTCTCCCACTCTGCCTCCCCTACCCAGGCTTCTCTCCCGCCCCCCAAGTTCATTTCCAACATAGTGTCTTGTGAGTATCACTATTGGATTGGTTTGTCCTTTGTCCATTGTCTTAGCATTTTGTTATTCCCCTTCCCTTTCCCAAATCAGGTAAACGTATATACAAGACACAGGATACCAAAATCAAATACAGTGACAACGGGGAAAAAGGGTACAAAAAAGAAATAACTTTACACAGTATATTAAAAAACAAATACAAATACAAAAAAAACCCTCTTGTTTCTATATCCTTGGTTCATTTCAATTAGCATCATTTTATATGGTCAAATGTACATATCTATTGAGCTATTGTGATGCTCTGCTTAGGACTATCCTAGATGTATACTATTTATTACAAATGAGGGAAACATGATCTATCATTTTTAACAGTTGCCTGAGCACTATAGCCTATTCAATTAGATTTGAGAAAAGTTAAGTTTTAGGTCAATCTTCAAAGTGTGTTCTGACTACAAGTGAGCTTCTAGTGGCTCCTTTTTCTCATTTTTTTCTTATGAACTATTCGATCTGCGCTTTCATTATTGTTCTTCAATCAAAAGTACTATTTTTTTTTGGTCACTCATGGGGCCTGAACTCTGGACTTAAGCACTGTCCCTCAGCTCTTCACCTCAAGGCTACCACTCTACCACAGCGCAACTTCCAGCCTTTTCTGCTTATGTGGCGCTGAAGAATCAAACCCAGGGCCTCATGCATGCAAGGCAAGCACTCTACCACTGAACCACCTTCCCATCCCCAAAAGTACCATTTTTAAGGGTACACTTAGGCTTGGACATCATACTCTTTCAAGTGAAGTCATTTCTTGTGACAAATACTCCAGGGTTGTCTATTCCTATGGGATGTATCCACTCCTGGGAAAATCTCCCAGCCACTACCCTTGATACCAGGTTGGGACAGTAGCCTCTTGTCCTCTGAGCTAGCCTCACTCTGTCCTGTAAGTGAGTTGTGGTAAGGTTAGCCATGGCTAACCAAAGAGTTGATTCCCTGACCCCTCAAGTCACACTTACAAAATTTTTAATCTCTTCAACTTGGAACTGGAATAGACCAGAAATATTAATGGCCTCTTCATCTTGAAATAGCAAGAATGTAGGTAAGTATTTTTTTCTAGTTTACTTTATTGTTATTTTAGAGGTGATATACAGCAGGGTTTACTTTACGCTTGTTAGGTAATAAGCACATTTCCTTTTGCACATTGTCATCTGTTCCCTCATTCTCTCCCATTCCTTCCCTCCCATCTCCACCCATGAGTTGCATAGCTCCCTTTCATCAATGTCCAGTGAAGCCAGTGCACTCTACTGCTGCACTTTTTCAACCTGTGCCCTTCGCCCACTCTCCCACAGATGTACATGTGAATACACCATATTTAGGAACTGAGAGAAAAACGGCGGCATCTATTCAGTCAACAATAGAGAGCAGTCATGAGGAAAGTTGTCATGGATCTAACCCCAGGAACTCACAATTTGCATCCAGTTTAAGAAGATTTTCTTGAAAAAAAAATGCTTCTACAGCTTCTGTATATATGACTGTAAGATTATTTATAGAGGGGCTGGGAAGGTGGCTCAGTGGTAGAGCACGTGCCTTGCATGCCTGAGGCCCTGGGTTCGATTCCTCAGCACCACATAAGCAAAAAGAAAAAAAAAGATTATTTATAGAAGCTTGGAATATCTTTATGTAACACCTGCAAGCTTTGTTTATTTCACTGGAGAATGATGCATCAGTTCCTCATTTTGTTATCTCAAGTGTGCAATCTCTCCTCCTATATCTTCAATGTCTTATTTTTACCTCAAAGATCAATTTTGTTCTTAAGTTTTACTTCACACTCATTTTTCACTCTTTGCTTTGACCATACTGATAGAGATTTGACCACTGTGCTGGTTATTCCAAAAATCCCTTTATTTTGATTAAATATCTCTACTTTTAATTTTATATTTTATTAATTTCTTTATTCATCTATTTATTTTTACCATTTTGTATAGCAATGCTCCCTTCTATATCCTATCCATTTATTTTATACTCTTTTAGCTTTTTAATTTGAAATTATAGATCATTGATTTTCAATCTTTTTAATAAGTAAATTAAAAAACAAATAACCTCTGGATAGTACTTTGACCTAATTTAACAGAGGATTATCTAATCAATCATACTAAGCAATTTCTAAATGTCATTCTTAATTTCTCCTTAAATAATATGATGTTCAGAGAGTTTGAGGTTGTTGCTTTGTTTGCTTCCAGTTAATTGAAGAGATTCTTTTGAAGAGTCAAGGAAATTTAATTAATGATTCACCTGTTATAGTATCTACGTTGCAGAATTTGCTATGATTTTGTTTACTTCCTTCCACATGGCTATGCTTCTAAAGCTGAAATATAGAGTACAGCAGACTTTATTTCAGCAAAATTGACTCTTCCTGGGAGGAATCATTTTGTGAGGAAACAGTGGCTTATACTGTACTGTAAATTTTTTGAAGTATATTTTCAGTTCTCATACCTTTGCTTTTCTCAAGCATACAACAGAGTTGACAGTCTACATCTAGCCTATGTTGCTTCTCCCCTTCTCCTATATTATTTTATACTGTACCATAGAATTGATTTTTAAAACTGTTCCTCTTTTGCTCCCTAAGGCTCACTGTTTCTTTTGAAAGTGCAGCTCATACAAGCAGATTGGTTTTCACACAGATTATAAATATGGTATTATGGAACATTAAGCAGAAAAGCTAAACCTAAGAGCAAAGCTTACTACCTCCTTCCAGAAAATGGAAATATATTCTAATTTCTGAAGCAGTACTTTGAAGTCATGTTTAGGTGGTTTAATAAAAACAAAACTTTTTTCAGAAATCAGAAAGTCTTACAAGTCAATCTCTTAGGCTACAGTACTCCTTAACTTAAAATTGATTATGCTTTAAGAGGCAGCACTAGAAATGTATTTATGTTCAGCACAAAAAATAAGAGAAAAGTGGCATAAACATGTTTTAATTTCAATCTAATTTATAAGAGTTATCAGATGGCAATTTACTGTGTCAGCCAAATACTTATAAAAATCCCTAAATGAAGCTATATGAATCTGAGCTTCAAGGATGCACTTCAGAGATACATTGCAACGCACTCCAGAGTTCTCAAGAAACAAGAGAACTGTTTATAAATGAGAATTGTCCAGCTCTGGTGCTGGACCAAAAATGACCTTGTTCTTTTGTGTGTGTGTGTGTGTGTGTGTGTGTGTGTGTGTGTGTGTATGAAAATACCATACAGAGGGGTTATGATTACATGATCAAGGTAATGAGTACATTTCTTTTTTTTTTATTATTGTGTAAATACTGCACAGAGGGGTTACAATTACATGGGCAAGATAATGAGTACATTTCTTATCAAGCATTGTAGCCTCCTCCTTTGTTTCCCATTCCCATCCCTTCCCATCCTCCCCCCTCCCCCCCTCCCCCCACCCAATCCGCCCCACTCCCCCGCCCCCGCACCAAAGTTGTAAAGTTCGTTTTCGACTTAACGACTTGTACATCTCATTGTTGCAAATGTTTTTTTCTTTCATGGGATTGTTTCTAACATATTTATAAGATTATTTCTTTGTTGCTTTGTATGTCCTTCCCCCAGAGTATAACCCCTGCTTTCACTGTATTTGTAACAATGAGTACATTTCTTATCAAGCATTGCTACCTCCTCCTTTGTTTCCCCTTCCCATCCCTTCCCATCTCCAACCCCCCTCCTCCCCTCCCTCGCGCCAAAGTTGTAAAGATCGTTTTTCGACATAACGTCTTGTACATCTCATTGTTGCAATGGGTCCACCTGTATCCCTATTTAAACGATTTGTTTTTTCCCTTCCCCTCCACAAATTATACCAACATCAAATACAGTGGAAACAAGAGTTATACCATGGGGGAGGGACATACAAAGCAACAAAGAAATCATCTTATAAATATGTTAGAAACAATAGCAAGAAAGAAAAACCATTTGGGTCCTTATCTTGGGGTTCATTTCGCCTAACATCAACTTATCTGACCATTTCTGCTTGTCTCAGACATATACAAGTTATTGAAAATAAGGGAAAACATGGGACCTATGTTTCTTTGGGCCTGGCTTACTTCACTTAATATAATTTTTTCCAAGTCTTTCAAAAAATGACCTTGTTCTAAGCATCAGTTCTATAGGTTGGTTACAAACAAATGCATTCATACTACTTACTGTAGCCCAATGTACCATAGGACCAATAAAAGCATCCGAAAAGAGAATAACATTGGTTATCTTACACTTAGCTTCAGTTTTCTAATATTTCTTCCATAACATTTAACATTTAGCATTCAGTTAGTATCTAATATCTAACTATGACTCATTTATTTGGGCTAGCAATAATAACTTGAAATTCTAAGAGTAGAGTCTTTACACTTTTAGCCCAATGTTCCTAAAGTGTAGTAGATTATCTCAAAAAAAAAAAAAAAAAAAGAATTTGGATTTTGAAACCACAGAGGATTTTCAGTTAGAGGTAATTCCAAGCAAACTCTAGGCTTTCTGCACTGTTTGTTTCCTGCAGCTGAATTCCTTACTCACTGTCACAGAGCAAATACTAATTCAGTCAGCCCATCTCCAGCACATATGTCATTGTTGAGCTGGTTTCCAGGCTGAGCAGCTCCATTTGCCAGGCATAGACCATCTATAAAGTAAAGCACTGAGTTACACTGATCATGCAACAGAAACAAGGGAGCACCCAGCATGCAGATTCAGTCCATCTGCTTTATCATCTGCAGTAAGGAAAACCATCAGAACTCCTCTCTCTTACTCTCTGAAAATGCCTAGAAGACTTTTATCTAACCATTAATCTATAAGCTAAATATTTATATGATTAATAAGTCAATTATTGCATATTACTGTTAATTTTAGCTTGCAAATCAAGTAAAGGTAGAGATACAGTTCTGCAATTGTTAGGTCAATCTCAGAAAGGTCAATAACCAGTTCTCATGCCAGTAGTCCCTGTCACCTCTGCCAGAGCCATAATACTGGATGGATAGAATTTTAGATTAACTATGACAAGTTGGCTACTCTGGAGGTGTATTTATCCTATGGAAAGAAGTAAAATATCTGGAAATCAGGAAGACACTGGAGGACAGATTGCACAGAAGGAAAGAGGGGATAAATGGAGTAATATTGATCTAGTTCACTACACACACACACACACACACACACACACATTCAAAAGTGAACAATATTTTTTAAGCAGGTGAAAGACAAGTTATAGAAGGCCAAAGCTTCTAAAAAATAAGAAAATTTGTTCCAAGAGTTTTGGATGAATTCATATACCATAAGGCAGTATTGAATTTTTAG
The DNA here is from genome assembly GCF_019054845.1 of Dipodomys spectabilis. NCBI lineage: Eukaryota > Metazoa > Chordata > Mammalia > Rodentia > Heteromyidae > Dipodomys > Dipodomys spectabilis. Next base: position 5,514,179 of record NW_024870814.1, read on the forward strand.
CACCTTTCTCAAGAGGAAAATGAAAAGTAACATTTTGTAGCTCTATATCAAGGGAGTTTAGGAAGGATTGGATTATAATATATGAATTTACATGAGGAATCATTTTTATCAAACATGAATGCTTAAGATGAAAGAATATGACTTTATGAACCCAAAGAGAGTGAAGTGTCTTTAAAATAATCCTGTTAGAATGTGAATTTTAGGATCTGATCATTTATGAATGTCACCAGTCTCTAGCCTGTCACCTCTATCAGCTACTCCATACCAATCTTTAAAAAAAAAAGAACTATGGATTCTCAGGCGTGACTGAATTTACATTTCATCTCCTCTCTCATTCCAAGTCTAGCAGCATGGGCAGAAAAAGCTGTCACCCTGAGATACACACGGAGGACCTATGTGAATTCCGTAGAAGTAATGAATGCTCCAAGGACCCTGCTACCCACAAGTTAGCACATTGTCTGGAATGGCATCTTTTTCCTAATTCTAACCTTATGTCTACTAGGACTTTGTTAACAAATAAATACCCTTTTTTCCGCATTCATATATTAAACCATTTGCCCCCACATAAGTGCTTGATGTCTAAGCAGCAACTGAGAAAAGAATATGACAAAGAAAAGGTATATTTTAACTGTAGAAGAAGAGGGGGAAAGCCTCAAAAATATAGTTCTTAAACTTGTTTTTTTCTAATCATCATAGACACTTATACAACTTAACCAAAATAAAGTCCTAAACCCTACCCCTTGAAATGCTGATTCATCAACAACTGGAAAGTAGGTACTTGGCATCTGCAATTTTATCTACTATCTCTAGTGATTTTGAGTGACTTCATGGTTCAGAAACCACTGAAAATTAGTCCTGGAAAGGTATCAGGGACAATCCCTATACAATCATTGGCTGTATCTGGGCATTGGACAGCATTAGAGGGACCATTACTCTTTCTTCTTTCTGATGAGAGGAAAAAGGAATATTGCTAAGATGGAGATCAAGTGTCAGCCTTATCAATGAAAGCATGAAGTTCTGAGCAAAGCCTTCTTAGCAAAGTGTCGTCAAGAACATGAGAAATGTCATTAGTACATTAGCCTTGTTGTCTAGGTAATGAGGCTCAACAAGTTCATAATCTCACCTTCCTTTTTCTGGTAGAAGGACGAGTAATGAGGTTATAGGATGTAGTTTAATCTAGGTTAAACTACAGGTCCACTTCCAGCTTTTTTTGGTGTTTAATTGGAGATGAGAGTCTCATGCACTTTCTGCCCAGGCTAGCTTCAAACTGGGCATCTCAGATCTCAGCCTCCTATGTAGCTAGGATTATAGTATGAGCCACTGGCACCAGGCCCAACTCATAATTTTGTTGTTGTTGTTATTAGTAAAATAAAAAACTTTATTCACCTCTTGTATTTGCTTTATAACTTGCTTTACAAAGTTATGAAGCTCACAGTTTTATGCCAAAATGTAAGAAGAGTAGGCTATTTGTTTATAAACATTTTTGTAATCAGGTATCAACTGATGATTTTTTATACACAAATTACTTTAGTGTTTGATCAGAAATAGTAGTTCACTCTCTTTTCTAAGTCAGCCTAAGTACCAGTCATATGAAAAATGAATCTAAGCTTCCTGAATTTGTTGATGTATGTAAACATTTATAACCATTGAGCAATGCTTCCAGCCTAGTATGTAAACATTTATAAAAAGAGATAAGTCCCATATATCTCTGCTTTCCTTTATAAGCATTTTGGTCAGTTTTCATTTTTTGAGTGCACTTGTCTAAATCTTTCACATAGCAATCAATAAATACGGTGTACTAGGGCATGAGCAAGATTTACTCTTCATGAATTGATGAATGTAGACTGGAAAATCCAGCATGTTTACTCAATGAAGCTTCCAATTAAAAACTAACAAGAAATCCTAAGATGATATCAAATACCTGAGAAATAAGAAATCAGTCAAAAATTAAGCTAATATTTGCCATGCAAAATGCTCCATGAGAAAATAAATGAAAATCTAAATTCTGGAGGGTGCTTCGAAGGCAAATGGACTTTAAAGGAAAGTACTTACAGCTTTAGATTTTTTTTAACGAAACAAGTTTCAGAAAGGTCATGGCATAGAGATTATAGTTTGCTCCTCTCTTGCTGTCCAATAAGGAAATCTGTTCATATGAATATTTTAATAGTTTGATCTTCTCAAGACATGACCAAATTAAATTTTTATTTGATCCTAGATATATTTTTGGTATCTTATTTCCTTGAATTTGTAATATATTTAAGTTCAGGTCTAGTACAAATTTGGTTCCCTTGATAAAACAGAAAAGGAAGAAAGAAAAGAAAACAGATTTTTCATTGAGCAAAATAGAGGTATAACTGGGCATCAGTGGCTTATACCTGCAATCCTAGCAACTCAGGAGTCTGAGACATAAGGATCGTGCTTTGAAGCCAGCCAAGGCAAGAAAGTCCATGAGACTCTTACCTCTAATAAACTTCTCAAAAACTAGAAGTGGCACTGTGGTTCAAAGTGATAGAGCAAAAGAGCTCATGAACAGCACCTAGGCCCTGAGTCCAAGCCCCATGACCAATAAAAAAAAAAAAAAGAGGCATAGTGAATTCATTTTTAAATTCTATTGTTAAAGCTACTTTCCAAGTTCTGCACTTAATCTGCATCTTTATTTAAGATAATTTCCACAAAAGATTCAAATTTAGAAAATTATGGCCACACATCATGCGTGATCCATTTGCCTCACATGGTAACTACACCCCAATTTGTAGCAGAGAATAGGTCACTTTTACTACTCCACATAAAAGTCACATGACTTATATGACACATCCATGATACACAGCAGTGGAACTGATATCATTCTTCCAAGAACCATTTCTAAAATGTGTAGGAGCTCACAGTTTAACTTATTTCATTCCAAGAATTCTTACTCCATGGCTTTTCTTAAGTTGATACCCCATATGGTGGCTTGTATCAGTAATTTTTAAAATATATGGTTTTTCTTCTGATGATGGCTATCTTACTTTACTCCTTCAATCCCTCTTTAGAAACAGTAAGACAGACACAAAGATCACCATTATTACATGATAACAAAGATACACCCACCTATTTTTTTTTTTGCTTTCCTCTTAAATGCTTTTAGGCAGAATGATTTAAACAATAAAGCATAATATGAAAAAAAATTCTAACGTCCAGAAAAATATCCCTGTGAGCAGAATTTCTCTACAGTGACTGTAGTGATGCATGTTTTTCTTGTCTTGTCCATATGCCCCTAGTCTATCAAGCAAAAGATTTACATAGCTCAGAAAGGCATAGTTCGTGCATCATTGCTTGGCTGCACTTCCATACAGCAGTGAGATGATAGCAGTAAAGCAGGGAGAAGGTAGCGATCCTTTAGCACCAGTTCTTTGTGGGGGAAAAAACTACTGAAGGCCAACTCCACACTAAATCTCAGCCATGCCCCAGCACAAATCCAACAGCACAGGAATACTACTGGTGCATGTAACACTGAAATACAACTGGGGAAGGCAGCAGGGCCAGTGCTGTATTCTTCGGAGGGCATCTTTAGACCCAGAGTTTATCCCAGTTGCACTGATAACTTCCTGAAGATCAAAAAGACTACATCATGCCTAAGTCCTTTTCAAGACCAGAACATATGTGATGTTCACTCAATACAAACAGGAGATTTTGACATAATAAAGTTGCATTGATGCTTGAAAACACTCAAGATAAACTGGAGACCAGTAACTCCAGACTATCATGCTAGTTCCTCTTGAAGCTAGCATGAGCAAAAAAATTTCATGAGACTCCTTTCTCAACCCACAGTTAGGGTGCAGCGGTTCATGCTTGTCACTTAAGCTAAGTGAAAGACAAATTCAGAGGATCACAGAGAATCCATGAGACTTCATCCCAGTAGAGGGAAGCTGAACACAGTGGATTAAGCCTGGTACCCCAGCAATGACAGGAAGCCTAAAATAAGTAGAGCACAGTGAAGGACACACCTGAGAAGGAAGTAAGAGCCCACCTCAGCCAGGCACCTGTGGCGTACACTTGTAATCCTAGCTACTCAGGAAGCAGAGATCTGAGGATTGCGGTTCAAAGCCAGCCCGGGCAAGAAACTCCATGAGACTCTTATTTCCAAAAATAAAAATAAAAAACACTCAGAAAACCGGAGTGGCACTGTGGCTCAAGTGGTAGAGTGCTCATCTTGAACTGAAGAGCACAGAGACAGCACCCAGGCCCAGATCAAGGCCCACGATCGACCAAAAAAAAAAAAGAAAGAAAGAAAGAAAAAGAACCTACCTCAAAAGTAACCAGTGAGCCAGGCACTGGTGACCCACAGCTGTAACTCTAGCTGTGAAGGCTGAGATCTGAGGATCACAGTTCAAAGCCAGCCCAGAAAGGAATATCTTGAGACTCTTAACTCAAATTAACCACCAAAAGGCCAAAAGTGGAGTTATTGTTCAAGTGGTCAGGTGCTAGCATTGAACTAAAAGCTTAGAGACAGTGCCCAGGTACCAAATGCAAGCAAAAGAAGGAAGGAAGGAAGGAAGGAAGGAAGGAAGAAAGGAAGGAAGGAAGGAAGGAAGGAAGGAAGGAAGGAAGGAAGGAAGGAAGGAAGGAAGGAAGGAAGGAAGGAAGGAAGGAAGGAAGCAAAAGGAAGGAAGGAAGGAAGGCAGGCAGGCAGGCAAGCCACTCACTAGTGCCTCATGCTTATAATCTTAGCAACTCAAGAGGCTGAGTTCAAAGAATCATGGTTTGAAGGCAGCTGAGGCAGAAAAGTACAAGAAACTCTATAGCCAATTAACCAGCAATATACTGAGCTGAAGGTATGGCTTAAGTGATAGAGTGTTATCTGTGAACAGGCAACCTTAATAGAACACAAGTCCGGAGTTTAAACCTTGGTACTGGCACACACATACATAACCAGTTAAAAAGCAGACTGGAGATATGGTTCAATGCCAGAGCACCTGCCTATCAAGCATGAGGCCCAAAGTTTTGGTCCCACTACTGCAAAAAAATCCCCCAAGATAAAATAGAGAACTGAAATTTTTTCTTATTATAAAAAAATGGCCAGACACCAGGGGCTCATGCCTGTAATCCTAACTACTCCAGAGGCTAAGATCTGAGGATCACTGTTCAAAGCCAGCCCAGGCAGGAAAGTACGTGACACTCTGATCTCCAAATAACCACCAGAAAACCAGAAGTGGTGCTGTGGCTCAAGAGGTAGAGTGCTCACCTTGAGCTGAAGATCTCAGAGACAGTACCCAGGCCCAGAGTTCAAGCCCCACAACCAACAAAAAGAAAAGTACAATGGTTATTACTAATACTTAAGTATTAGATATTACTCCACTGTCCAATCAGACTCTGAGGTTCACTCAAATAGATGCTGGTTTGCCACTAGCACACTTTTCAAAAGAACAGTTTTGCAGTTTGTGGCTTGGAATACAGCAAAATGCCTGATGATAATATCACCAGATTAAAAATCACACCACAGCATCTCAAAATAAACGTGTTATGGATGCAGCCAAGAGTTTGAATCTTGCCTAATTTGCCTAATTGTCAGTTGGACCTTAAAACACAGAAACTTACCTAATCCTTTCAGAAAAGTCCCTGTCTTCACCAGAATTATCTTGGCCATCTTCCATCCTTCTTCCTGTTTCTGATCTGCACGTATAGCTATTGGTTTACATTAGGGACAGAAGGCACAAACTATGAATCAACCAGTTTTTAAAAAAAGCCTGGATTATTCACCACTTGTAGAACTGCCCCCACAATTAAATGGCAGAGCATGCAACTTCTTTAGTTTACATTTGTCTGACCAAGAGATAACACTTGTCCTAGCTTACAGGAAAGGTGGCTACTAAATTATCCCAACCTTGAGGGTTTTATAAATGATGATCTAAGTCCAGAAAAAAACTGACATTCAATACCAGCTTTGAATATGATGAACTCCAAGGAGCATTAATGGAGAGGAAATAATTACAGAAATAATGAAATGAAATTACCTTGGTGTGGTTTTTTTTCATTCTTAATGCAGCCAGCATAATGTGAACACTGTTGTGTCATTCTCTATAACTACTGAATTAGCATAAGTAGAACATTGAAGTGTATATGATAATTATTCAATTACAATGATCAAAGGGAAGAGGCTCTTAGAAGCACTTTCTAGTGCTGAGTTCCTGCCCAAGGAAATACCATTACATTCTAAGGGGGGTAAAAACAGTTTTGATGCCAATAACAGAAATGCACTATTTTCTTTTACAACTGTGAATCTATCTTCTTTCATAGGAGAAATCAAAACATTATTTCATATTCTAAAGAGTCCAAGGTCCTAAAAATGTTGTCATCATCACTTCAAATCATTAACTTCTGATGGCTTTAGAAATAGATCACACCAGACTTTTACCTCTGGCAAAAGGTATCTCCTTAAACCAGATATAGCTATTTGTGCCATAGCTCTCAGCAATCATATTTGAAACCAAACCACAGGCCTTGGTTCACCATCCCCTGGGAACATGTTCTTTCCTCAGAAAGATTTTGACAACAAGAAAATGAAGTCCTGTGTACATTTTTGAAACAGCTTGAGAGCCTGCCTTTTGCCTAACCTGGTCCAGACGGCATGAAAATCACATAGGTGGCAGCATTTAATCTTCTATTCTGTTGCATACATGAAGGGAAGTAAAGTTGTGATCTGCTCCAGGAATAACCTTTGAGCCAAAAATCTGCCTGCTTCTTCTCTGGGCAGATTTTCAGCTGGTGTAGCCCAGTTTAGGGAAGGCAGCTGTCAAGTACATTTGGCCACACACCTAACTGGGAGCCTCTAGCATTCTGAACTAAAGAGTGACATTGCTTAAATAATGAGAGAGAGGTTGTACCAAGTGGGGGCTTTGGTAAAGGCTTGGAAAAGCAAATTGCTTTTCTAGTCTTTTGGGTATTTTTTTAACTGTTGGCTGAACCTAAAAGCAGAGATAATCTTATGAGCAGAAGTACTTCAGTGCTTACATTTTGAAAAGCCAAGCTTCACAAAGCACAGTAAGAGTAAGCAAGAGAAGATTCCATTAAAGGGTCCAGGAAACATTTAAAACCAATGTGCCTGGCAAACAGCACTACTTATGCACATCCTGTGACTCACTACCAGCCCTTCTATTTCACATGCAATAGCTATATTGAAGTAAGAGAGAGACTAGGTCTAAGTAAGTCACCTTGTTTTCACAGCCCTCCTGGCTATCCGCCCATCTTCCAAGCCCTAGTGTTGAGACATGCCATCCTCTGAGTTGCAGATAGACCATGCTGTTGTTTAACCCCAGGTAAATCCCACCTCCAGGTGATGGGCATGTGTGAATCCCAGAGGCAGAGGCAGGGACTTGGATGACAAGTTACTGGGCCTATCAGTCCCAGTGCCTTGAACTTGGGAGACTCTCAAGTTTCATGTGGCCCTGATCCAGAAGCTGACCAGCACAGACACCATTACACTAGGCCTCGTGTGCTGTGTCCTGCCTCCTCACTCTGCTCCAGTCAACATGACATCCCACTTCAGCTCTCCATTAGGGTTGTTGGTATTATTTTACTGCTCTTTGTTTCCTCTCCTGCTCTCATGACTCAGCTTTTTCTTTCTTTCTTTCTTTCTTTCTTTCTTTCTTTCTTTCTTTCTTTCTTTCTTTCTTTCTTTCTTTCTTTCTTTCTTTCTTTCCTACTCATTCCTTCCCTCCCATCGCTGCCAGTTGCTTAGTTCATTTTCTAACATTGTTAGGTATATTCATGGTGCTACAGGCCTTTGCAAAAAGAGATCACCTGAATTCTCCAGCTTTACAATAAAGACTCTCAATTCAACCTCTTGAAATGTGACTTCACTGTGTCTCACTGACTGGATTCACCGTACAGCATTATGTGCTGTGAACATCAAATGATTTATAGCTTCCCCATCACAGTTAGAATCATCTGTGTCTAGATACTGGATGACTGCTATTTTAGTCAGAACATATTGGTCTAAACTGAGATAAGTAACTCCTCTGCATGCCTGTATGCATGCATGCATGCGTAAGTGCATACACATGTGTGTGCATGCATGCATGCGTGTGTGTGTGTGTGTGTGTGTGTGTGTGTGTGTGTGTGTGTGTGTGTGTGTGTGTGCATCCTGTCCTGGTGCTTGAACTCAGAGCCTGGGCACTGTCCCTGAGCTTCTTTGCTCAAGACTATGAATGTACCACTTGAGCCACAGCTCCACTTCAAGGTTTTTGGTGATTAATTGGAGATAAGAGTCTCATGGACTTCCCTGTCCAGGCTGGCTTCCAACTTCAATCCTCAGATCTCAGCCTGTAAGTAGTTAGAATTACAGGTGTGAGCCTCCATTGTGGGTTAAATTCCTTATTTTTGTGGCTTGACAGGCCGAAGTATATTTCTCACTCATGGCACAATCTGATATGCACAAGATAGGTCTCTACTAACCATCACTTTGAGGCAGTTTTCATCTCCAGATTCTACCAGTGTATGGATGGTAGATGTTTCTTATTCATGTGCAAGACCTGTCAAGCTTAAATGGTAAGAAGAAATGATCGAGAAGACACAGTGAATACTTAACTACCTTCAGTTTAGAAGTGATACTTTTGTGGCCAAACTATGCCCATGGGCATCCTAATTACAAAAGAACTGGAAAAAGTATCAAACACCACAAGTATAAAGCTCCAATAGAGCTGCTAAGCAAATTGAATGTGTAAACAAACATAACCATCGACTGCTCAGCATGAATATTTTTAAAGGACCCTAAGAAAAAACAAACATCACTGTAGAGAGAGAGAAAGAAGGAAGGAAAGAGGAGAGGCACTAGGAGAGGGAAAGAGAGAGAGAGAAAGAGAGAGAGAGAGAGAGAGAGAGAGAAGAGTGGGAGGAAGGATAAACAGAGAAAAGAGAAAAGATGAGGGAGGGAGGACCATGAAGATACCAAGGTTCAAAGCTAGCCCAAATAAAAACATCCACAAGTTTCTATCTCCAATTAACCAGCAAAAAAAATCTATACAGAACGGTTCAAATGGAAGAGCATCAGCCATCAACAAAAATATTGATTATGAATGCAAGTAAAAGCACTATAGTAGTAGTAGTATTAGTAGTAGTAGTGGTAGTAGTAGTAATAAATATAAATATAAAAAGTCTAGCAGAGTGGCTCAAGGAGTAGAGAGCCTACCTAGCAAAAGTGATGCATTGAATGCAAATTTTAGTGCTGAAAAAAAAGAAAAATCATAGACAGACTTCTGCAAATTCATCAAGGAAATGAACAATGGGATCATAAGCATTCTAGAAGATAATAGAAAAGGGTATATAGAGGAAATACTAGAAATTATCCCAAGTAAATGCTAGAATTAAATGAAACTGCTTCTAAAAGACCTTCAGAACACATATGAAACACAGGTGATATAAACCGATACTGCATTAAAATAATAAATAAAGTTGGCATTGTACAGAAATTAATAGCCATATTGGTCTAGAAATGTTAAACTTAATTTCTTTCCATTTGTACAGGGGTAAATGCACTGTATTAAATATGTAAGGTTTTATCCACGTGGGTTTGATTACAGAAACTAATAATCCCTAAATAATGAAAAAAAGAATAAATACATATTTCAGTGTGTAAAGAAGAAAGGATGTGAAATGAGGGACATATTTTTAAATACAAAATTGATTCTAAATCTGCTAATAGTCTCTCTTGGGTAGATGGTTTGGAAGGAAGAACATAAACTAATCCTCAGGTAGAATAAAATTTTAGAAATCATCATGAATTCTTAGAATAAATCTGTATCTAGAACTATGTTAATTAAAGAGAAAATAGAAGTATCTGTCTTCAAAGCTCAAAAAGTATACGTAAAATGCATACTGTAGACAGATTGGGTAGTTTAGTAATAAATAATAGTAATTTTATGAAAGAATGTAGAATTTAAAATTAAGCATCCTTGGCTCTTCACTGTTGCAAATGAGATGTGACTTGGCATCTGAAAAATCTACCATTTTTCAGAAAGTAAAGGAAAAGTAAAAGAAAATTTAGAGAATTTTTAACTTAGAGATTTTACTGAACAAGAAATAGGACACTTCTCTAACCTAAACAGGCCAGACACGGAGTATTCCATTTCAATCTAAGTAGGATAGTTAAATTAATAGAATAGACAAGACTGTAGAGGCCTTGTATTTCATTAAATGCAGAAAAGATAAGGTGAGGAAAGATGATGGGATGCAGAAGATATCTAAGGAAAAGAAAATGACCATAGTCGAGCTCTGAAAGGTAAAGAGGATGGATGGTTGAAAGGTTTAGGTTTCTCATAAAGGTGCATTTTCAGTATACAGAAATGTGCTTCTTTCTTGAGAATGTAGTTGCCCCATCCGTAAGGATCCTTAGACAGACACAGAGAGGTATTTTCAGGATTCTGGAAGGAGAACTAAAAACAGGGAAGATTTCTAAGTCATACCATTTCAAGATTTAGTCCAATGCTGAGATTCTCTCTCTAGTTGGGATAAAAAATATTTTACTGAGTAGATGCCTCTGAAAAACCTTCATAGGAGTATTATCTTGACAGAAGAAAATTAGTTGCACTTTAAAAAAAAAAAAAAAAGCGGGGGAGGGCTGAGAAGGTGAATCAGTGGTAGGGTGCTTGCCTAGCATGCATGAAGCCCTGGGTTCCATTCCTCAGCACCACAGACACAGAAAAAACCGGAAGTGGCGCTGTGGCTCAAGGGGTGGAGTGCTAGCCTTGAGCCAAAAGAAGCTCAGGGACAGTGCCTAAGCCCTGAGTTCAAGCCCCAGGACTGGCAAAAAAGAAAAGAAGGGATGAAGTTATGGTCCAGAAGAGCCTTTCCAGGTGTTAACTGTTCTGTCTCCATTTCAACCCCTTGGATTTTGATGTCAACAAGAGTTCTTCAGTGAAACCTTTCTAATGACTCTTTTTATAATCTTGAGAAATGGAGCCATGAATTCAGGCCTACAGAGCCAAAGGCTCCTTTCCAGGGGATTCAGTATCCTGCTCCTACTTGTGAAATAAGTACATCTGAGTTTTTCATTCAATACTGACATAAACCCACAGACCTCTAGCCATCTAATATTTGACAAGGGAGCCAAAATCACAGACTAGAAGAAATACAGACTCTTCAAAAATTAGTGCTGACAGAACTGGCTTATATACATGCAGAAACTAATATCACCCTGCACCAGAATCAGTTCTGAATGGATCAAAAACCTCAGTGTAAAGCCAGATACCATGAAAATATTACAGGAAGGAGTAGGGGAAACACTAGGGCTAGAAATGGGTCCAGACTTCCTAAGTTCCAGAATCATAACAAATCAAAGAAATGCTGGATAGATGGGACTACAGCAAACTGAAGAGTTTTTTGCATGAAAAAGGACATAGCTAACAAGATAAACAGAAAACCCACAGAATGGAAGAAGATTCTTACCAGCTATGCATCAGACAAGGGCCTCATGTCTAAAATATACTTAGAGCTCAAAAATTAACTCCCCCCAAAATAGACCCTTAAATAAACAACAACCCAGTTAATAAATGGGAAAAAGAGAGAATTCTCAGAAGAAATAAGAATGGTCAATAGATACATGAATAAATGCTCAACATTTCTGGTCATAAAAGAAATGCAATACCAAGAAAACTAACAATAACAGATGCTGCCTAGGATATGCCCAAAAGGGAACTCTATTACACTGTTGGTGGGAATGTGAACTTGTTCAACCACTCTGGAAGTTCCTCAAAAGGAACTGTTTATGTAACTTCCCTATGATCCAGCAATCCCACTCCTGGGCATCCAAACGAGATCACACTAAAGCACCATCATGTTCATTGCAGCATTATTCACCATAGCCACGATATGGAATCAACCCCGATGCCCCTCAGAAGATGAATGGATCAAGAAAATGTGGTATATATACACAATGGAATTCTATTCCTCCATCAGAAAGAATGACATTGTGCCATTCATAAGGAAATGGAAAGACTTGGAAAAAATTAAGTGAAATAAGCCAGACCCAAAGAAACTTAGGTTGCATGGTTTCCCTTATTTGTGGTAACTAGAATGTGCCTATAAATCTACAAGTAAGCACACTGGTTGAGAAAAGTGTTTCCTGTTTATACTCCCAATGATTGCGACTCTTCACTAAGCTTGTCATATATAAAATATGGGTTTAGAAACTTCCCTAAATGAAGATAAGCTTTGCCTCTCCTGCTGTTTCTCAATGGAACTCTGTGTGCATCTAAATATATACATATTATATATATTCACACAGAGTGAGACCAAAGAAAGATATTCTCAGGAGAGGCTCAATAACTATGTGCATTTGATTTATAAAATAATATTTATCAACATGAACTCCAGGAAATGGAAACAGAGATTTGATTTTTTTCCTTTGTTGTTGTTTTTGTTTTCTTTTCCTTTTGTCTCATTTGTTCATTTATCTGTCTTTGGGGGGGAATAAGAGGACACAGAAATGGTGAACAAATGCAGAAGTGATATTCACTAGACACTCTATTGAAAATGAACTATCCAACTCATAGGTGGGGACAGGTGGAAAAGCCTGGGAGAGAGCAAGGGGAGAGGACACATTGTTCAAAAAGAAATGTACTCTTTATCTGACTTATGTAACTGCAACCACTCTGTACATCACCTTTACAATAACAATAAAAATGTATTAAATATATTTTTAAGTACATATTCAAGGAAAAGATGACTCTAAAACCATATGAGCCTACAAAACTGTTTCCAATGACAGAATTAGGGAAACATTATTGTGGGTCTTCCAAATATGAACAGGTAACCTCATAGTAAAATAAATTTAAGGAATTATGCTCACTCATATAACAGCAACATCAACTACAAACGTGTCATTTCATGGGTTCTTCTTTTTGCTTATGTGGTGCTGATGAATTGAACCCAGGACCTCATGCGTGCAAGGCAAGCGCTCTACTACTGAGCCACCTTCCCAGCCCATAGAATCTATTCATTCTTTGTGTGTGTGTGTGAGAATACCATACAGAGGAGTTACAATTACATGGGCAAGATAACAAGTACATTTTTTTCTTTTTTTTATTTTATTTTTGTTTACCCTTCACATCCCTTCCCAGCTTCCCCCTACCCCCCACCCAATCCTCCCCCCTTCACCAAAGTTGAAAGTTCGTTTTCGACATGACAACTTGTACTTCTCATTGCTGCAACGGGTCCACCTGTATCCTTATTTAAACGACTTGTTTTTCCCCTTCCCCTCCACAAATTATACCCACATCAAATACAATGAAAGCAGGGGTTATACTGTGGGGGAGGGACATACAAAGCAGCAAAGAAATAATCTTATAAATGTGTTAGAAACAATCGCATGAAAGAAAAAAAAAACATTTAAATACATATCTTAGGGTTCATTTTCCTAACATCACCTTATCTGACACAAGTACATTTCTTATCAAGCATTGTTGCCTCCTCTTTGTTTCCCCATCCCTTCCCATACTCTCCCCCTCCCCCGACCCGGTCCTCCCCCCACCCCCTACCAAAGTTGTAAAGTTCGTTTATTCAACATAATGACTTGTACATCTCATTGTTGCAATGGGTCTATCTGTATCCCTAGTTAAACAATTTGTTTTTGCCCTTCCCCTCCACAAATTATACCAATATAAAATACAGTGAAAACAGGGGTTATACCGTGGGGGAGGGACATACAAAGCAACAAAGAAATCATCTTATAAATATGTTAGAAACAATCGCATGAAAGAAAAAACATTAGAATACTTATCTTGGGATTCAGTTTACCTAACATATACTTATCTGACCTTTTCTGCTTGTCTCAGACATATACTAGTTATTGCAAATAAGGGAAACCATGGGACCTATGTTTCTTTGGGCCTGGCTTATTTCACTTAATATAATTTTTTCCAAGTCTTTCCATTTCCTAACAAATGGGGCAATGTCATTCTTTCTGATGGAGGCATAGAATTCCATTGTGTATATATATCACATTTTCTTGCTCCATTCATCTACTGAGGGACATCTGGGTTGGTTCCATATCTTAGCTATGGTAAATAATGCTGCAATAAACATAATCGTGCTGGTAGCTTTAGTATGGTCTTGTTTGTGATCATTTGGGTAAATGCCCAAAAGTGGGATTGCTGGGTCAGAGGGGAGCTCTATGTGGAGTCTTTTGAGGAACCTCCATACTGCTTTCTAAAGTAGTTGAACATCACATCAATAAGAGCAAGGCTAAGAACCACATGTTATCTCAATAGATGCAAAAAACATTTGACAAGATCCAACACCCCTTTATGATGAAGGTTCTGGAAAAATTAGGAATCCATGGAACCTTCCTCAATACAATAAAGGCTGTATATGACAAACCTACAGCCAGTATTATACTCAATAGTAAAAAACTAAAACCATTTCCTCTAAACTCAGGAACATGACAAGGATGTCCACTCTCCCCACTGTTCTTCAATGTAATATTACAATGCTTAGCTACAGCAATAAGACAAGATGCAAACATAAAGGGGATCCAAATAGGGAAAGAAGTAAAACTCTCCCTCTTTGCAGATGACATGATCTTGTATTTAAAGAATCCCATGTACTCCACTCCCAAATTACTCAAGGTGGTTCAAAACTTTGGTAGAGTTTTGAAAAAAATCAATGTCTTTTCTGTATGCCAACAATGAGAAAAGTGTGGCTGAAATTAGGAAAACAACTCCATTCAGAATAGCCCCACAAAAAATAAAATACCTAGGAATTAACTTAACCAAAGAAGTGAAGGACCTCTCTGATGAAAACTTTAAAAACCTGAAAAAGGAAATCAAAACAGAACTTAGAAAGTGGCAAAAATCTATTCATTCTTGAGGCAACGCTTTCCTCAGAAGGCTGGATGGCTTCTGCCATGAGATGCACAAGCACTCACCATCAGGTCCTGGGAAGCCTCCAGTTGAAGGTAAGCTAGAAGATGCGGTCTGTCCATGAAGACACAGTGAGTACCTAAGGAAAATTTGGGGGTGGGTCTGTCATTGGCAACCAATCACATTGGCCCATAGACAATGAATGGTAAAGAATTGCTGAGCAAAGAGCACTATCACCCCAGAGCCAGTGGCAACTTTGACTTTCCAACTTCTTCATTCTCTTGATCCAGCTCCAAGCTCTGGGGTGGAAAATTGGTGGTGGAAAGTGGTTTTGACTTACTTTTTATATACATTAGGAGTAACTGTCCTGGATTGTACAGAAATTGGCTAACAAAATGTGTTTGGAAATCAGACTGAAGCCTTAAGGGCTCTTGCTATAGGTAGAAAGGTGGAACAGTATGCAACTGGTAGCAATTGTTGAGAAAGACAAAAGTGCTTCCTATTTATAGTCCCCATGATTGAGACTATTCACTAAGATTGTCATATATAAAATACATGTTTAGAAACTTCTCTAAATGAGGATAAGCTTCTCCTCTCCTGCTGTTTCTCAGTCTAACTCTGCGCATCTAACTCCATTTCTATAATATAACTAAAAATGATTCATATCGGTGTGGTGCCTTTGATTCAACCTGGTTCTTTCAACATTTTTTTAATCTCACTATAGTTATCTTGGCAGTGAAAAGCACACAGCTAGGAAATGGTGGATGCAGGATTCAAAACCGATTCTCAAATCTCACAAAACTCAAAGCTAAGACTTCTGTTTTTCTCTCTAGCTGATTTCCATAACCAGCTATGCTGTTTTATGTTATTGTCCTGAGTTGTCATGTCCCTCTGCCCTTCCCTCTCTGCCTGCTTCTGTGATTGGGATTATCTCCTTCACCATTGCTCCTCCCTCTCCTATGTCCATTCTCCCCCACTTCACAACTTGTTCATTCTCATCAGAAAGAAAAATCAGATTCCAAATGCCATAACCAGTGATGGGCCCTGCAGGAAACAGAGCAAGCACAGTGGTTCTCAGCACTCAATAAGGAAACAAAGCCTTCTGAAATCAGCTGTTGGGAGAATCAAGGGGTTTGGGCCAATTGTTTCTCTCCCAGCCCCTTGGTGAGAAAGAGAAGCTTGTCAAGTCAAAGCTGATGTTTATTCTTTAGTGTCTGGTGTAGGAGATCACACATCAGAGAAATACAATTGTAAAAGGATTATAGCATTATAGAAAAATAATTGGACAGCTCCATCTCTTCTGCTTGTTAAAGTTGCTATAAGAACTTGTGAGATTAATTATAAAGAAGCAATAAGCTTGTTTCTCTAGCTCTGCACTCTGACAGTCATAGATATTCCTATTTATTTTCATAAATATTGTCTAGAGGTAAACCAAAGGAAAGAATTGAAGGAACTGACCCCAAAATTTTTACCACTTTCTACCATTTATCTTTCAAAATATATGCTCGCAGGATACATAAGGAACAAGGTGGATGAGAATGTTGTGTCCATGAGCCATAACAAGTTCTATGTAATGCAGATGGGGGAAGTGCAGGTAAGTAACATTGGTTGGACTATCAGGTCTTAGTCAAATTCTGAACTAGGAGCTTAATTTTTGAAGTTTGCATTTTCAGGGAATGAACTGGTATATGGAATTCAGACCTCAATCAACCTAACTCCATACATCATACTTTTTTCAGTTCCACTTCAGTGATGATGGCAGATTGTGCTCCTTATTCACTATATCATTGTTTGTAAGAGAAACCCAGATGACCACTATCAGATTTTCATGAATAAGAAATAGGCTTTGTCCTAGACAGAGAAATTTCAGAGTTTGTTGGGTACAGAATGCCTTGTCTATTAGAGCTAATACATGGATAAATATGAAGGAAAAACACTAGCAGAGGGTTAGAGACCTCCAGAATAAAACCAGAAAAGAGGCTTATCAATCTTGACTAGTTAAATAGGGGAGTAGAATATCTTGCTGACAAAAAGAGTGTTAACTAAAGCTATTAAAGAGTAATAGCAATAAAAAAATGTACTCATTATCTTGTTCAGGTAATTGTAACCCCTCTATACAGTATTTTCACAATGAAAAAAGAGTAATAGGACAGCGTTTTACTTCTTTCAAATCAAAACAAAAGTATTTTCAGTATTGCCTTGCAATTGAAGGGAAGATCATCAATGTCTTCTGAAAGGCCGGCAAAGTGCAGTAGGGGTTCCACAAAAAATAGAAGCATCTATATCACTAGAGATAGACGGACAGAAAGACAGAGATGCATGCATGCATACACACATACATACATACATACTAAAGCAGACACATAAAGATGGGTTGGATCATTCTTACCCCTCTCCTTTGTTTTTCTCCTATTAACCCTTCCCTCCCTTACCTCCCCCACTCCCCCCCACCAAAGTTGTTAAGTTCATTTCCAATATAGTGTCTTGTGGTTATCATCATTGCAATGGGTTATCCTGTGTCCTTGTTTCAGCATTTTGTTATTCCCCTTCCCCTCCTCAAATTAGGCAAATGTATATACAAGATGCAAGGAATTAAAATCAAATACAATGACAACAAGGATATACCATACAAAACATACAAAAAGAAAGAACATACAAAAGAAACAAACAAATCAGCACATTAAAAAACAACAAAGAAACACCTCTTATGTCCATATCTTGGGGTTCATTTTGCTTATCATCACATTATATGGTCATATGAACATAGCTTTTGAGCTTTTCTGCTTATCTGGTAAGATTATCCTAGATATATACTAATTATTGCAAATAAGGGAAACCATGATACCTATATTTCTTTGGCTTACTTCACTTAATATGATTTTTCAAGTATTTCCATTTCCTAACAAATGGGACTATGTCATTCTTTCTGACAGACATATAGAATGTGTCTATCTATTCTATACATATATAATCACATTTTCTTGATCCATTCATCTACTGAAGGGCATCTGAGGTTGGTTCTATATATTAGCTATGGTGAATAATGCTGCAATAAACATAGTTATGCTTGGGGCTGGTAAGGTGGTTCAGTGGTAGAGCACTTGCCTTGCACACATGAGGCCCTGAGTTCGATTCCTCAGCACCACATAAGCAAAAAAAAAAAAAAGCCAGAAGTGGCACTGTGGCTCAAGTGGTAGAGGGTTAGCCTTGAGCTGAAGAGCTGAGGGATAGAGCTCAGGCCCCACGACAAGACCCCTCCCAAAAAAAACATAGTTGTGCTAGTAGTTTTAGTATAGCCCTGTTTATGATGATTTGGGTAAATGCCCAGAAGTGGGATTGCTGGGTCATAGGGGAGCTCTTTCATAGAGTAATTTTAAAAATCCATATCAATTGTCTCATTCATTTGATCATATAGACAAGCAGTCCACAGAGTTCACTAATCTGGATGGATGTCGGTTATTGGTAAATCTAACGTAATCTAATATGCAATTAATTAAAGATTCCCCTTAGGATAAGCTATTGATCCACTCCTCAAATATTTAAATCCAAATGAAAACACCCACAGGAAAAAAATAAACATTGGGAAGTTCTGAAGTTGGAACAAATTTTCTTCAGGGGCCTGTTTTGTACTTGCACATTTTCTCTAAAGCTTACTCCTTCCCAAATATCTTGTCCTGTACTCATTCTTCAAATCTCTTTGTATGCCACCTCTTTCATCATACTAGACTCCTCAAACTAAACTTCTGCCTTATGCCCTAGGATCCATTGTCTCTAACCAGGCTTTTGCAAACAACCCTTGCCCATGTTTCTGGATGCTCAAGAGTATATTGATTCTTGCTGGAGGCTGATGGCTCACACCTGTAATCCTAGCTACTTGGGAGGCTGAGATCTGAGGATTACAGTACAAAGCCAGACAAGGCAGGAAAGTCCATGAGATTCTCATTTCTAATTAGCCACCATAAAGCTTCACAAGTGGAGCTGTGGCTCAAGTAGTGGAGTGCAAAAGCCTTGAGCATAAAAGCATAGTTAGGGACAGAGCTCATGCTCTATGTTCAAGTTCTAGGACCAACATTTTTTTTAAAAAGTATTTTCATTCATTCTCATTCCTAGTTAGGGTATTTATTATGCACTACTACCCAGTTATCCAAATGGGTTTTGTTGGTTTGTATGTTTTCGTAAGGATTTTGCAAAATAAACTTAAATCCACAGAAGTAAGTATAGGCATTTTGTTAGTTGCCTGCCAAATGGTAACTCTTGGGAAGCTGTCTTGATGTCAATACTTAGGACCTCATTATCCCTCAAGAAATAGTTAAATGCTCTCTTCTTCATGAGCCATCCTGAACATTACACACATACAATTTATTGGCTATACATCAGAACCTGGAAAACTTAACTTTTCACTAAATGTAAACATAATCTAGTCTCTCCTGAGACATGAAACCATTCCTTGACTCCTTCTCCACACCAGAAGGACCTTCCGTTCCAACTCTCCTACCCCAAAACACTCTGAAATGCATTTCCTCAAAATATACTAGTAGTTCATGCATTGAGCTCTCCTCACCTTAGAAAAGAAAGTGTCTGGGGGTGTTAATCTTGCATTGAAAGCTAATCAAATTAAAAACAATACGAAGAATCTGGACAGCCTGAAAGCAGTTAGGAAACTAGATGACTGTGCAGGAAATAGGTCCTTGACAACCAGGATAACTGCTTGACAAATGTGCCTCAGGCCAGCCCTTCCCAACTCAGAAACTATGTCTTCTTCCATTACTGTCAAATGTTCAGCTCACTTTTTAAGAGGCAACTCTGAAAATCACCTTGTGTTTCTTCAGTACTTCATCCTGTTTTGCTCACTTATTCCATTATGAACAATATAACAAAGCAATGGAAAATGCGTTGGGTTAAGTTCCTTAAAAGTGTCTAGGCTAGGATTTCCTCTTAACTCAGGAACAAGACAAGGATGTCCACTCTCTCCACTTCTCTTCAATCTAGTATTAGAATGCCTAGCTACAGCAATAAGACAAGATGCAGACATAAAGGGGATCCAAATAGGGAAAGAAGAAATAAAACTCTCCCTCTTTGCAGACGACATGATCCTGTATTTAAAGAATCCCATAGACTCCACTCCCAAATTACTCAAGTTGATTCAAAACTTTGGCAAAGTAGCAGAGTATAAAATTAACCCCAAAAATCAATGGCTTTTCTGTATGCCAACAATTTGTAATAGCCCCACAAAAAATAAAATACCTAGGAATTAACTTAACTAAAGAAGTGAAGGGCCTCTATGATGAAAACTTTAAAATCTTGAAAAAGGAAATCAACACAGAACTTAAAAAATGGCAAAACCTCCCATGCTTCTGGATTGGAAAGATTAACATCGTGAAAATGGCAATACTTCTCAAGGCTATCTACAAATTCAACGCAATACCTATCAAAATTCCAAGCTCATTCTTCAAGGAAATAGAAAAGGCAATCCAAAAATTCATATGGAACAATAAAAGACCCCGAATAGCAAAAACGCTCCTCAACGGAAAGAACACTGCTGGAGGAATATCAATACCAAATTTCAAACTCTACTATAAAGCCATAGTAATCAAAACAGCTTGGTATTGGCATAAGAACAGACCTCAGGACCAATGGAATAGAATTGAAAACCCAGAAATGAACCTACAGACCTATAGCCATCTAATCTTCGATAAGGGAGCTAAAACAATAGAATGGAAGACAGACAGCCTCTTCAGTAAATGATGCTGACAAAATTGGTTAACTACTTGTAGAAAACTAAAACTAGATCCTTATATATCACCCTGCACCAGAATCAACTCCAAATGGATCAAAGACCTCGAAGTCAAAGCAGACACTCTGAAAACATTACAGGATGGAATAGGAGAAACCCTAGGTCTCCTTGGCTCAGGCCGAAATTTTCTGAATAGAGACCCAGAAACACAACAAATCAAAGAAAGGTTGGACAAATGGGATTGCATAAAGTTGCAGAGCTTCTGCATGGCAAAGGACATAGCTAGCAAGATCAATAGAAAGCCCATGGATTGGGAGAAGATCTTTACTAGCCATACAACGGACAAGGGTCTCATATCTAAAATATACTTGGAACTCAAAAAATTAAATCCCCCAACAACAAATCCTCAAAGAAACAACTGCCCAATAAACAAGTGGGCGAAAGACTTAAAGAGAAACTTCTCTGAAGAAGAAAGAAGGATGGCCAATAGACACATGAAGAAATGCTCAACATCCCTAGCCATAAAAGAAATGCAAATCAAAACAACATTGAGATACCACCTCACTCCAGTTAGAATGGCAAAAATCAAGAACTCTAACAACAACAGATGCTGGAGGGGATGTGGACAGAAGGGAACCTTACTTCATTGTTGTTGGGAATGTAAACTTGTTCAACCACTTTGGAAAGCAGTATGGAGGTTCCTCAAAAGACTCCACATAGAACTCCCCTATGACCCAGCAATCCCACTTTTGGGTATTTACCCAAATGTTTACAAACAAGACCACACTAAAGCTACCAGCACAACTATGTTTATTGCAGCATTATTTACCATAGCTAAGATCTGGAACCAACCCAGATGCCCCTTAGTAGATGAATGGATCAAGAAAATGTGGTATATATACACAATGGAATTCTATGCCTCCATCAGAAAGAATGACATTGCCCCATTTGTTAGGAAATGGAAAGACTTGGAAAAAATTATATTAAGTGAAGTAAGCCAGGCCCAAAGAAACATAGGCCCCATGGTTTCCCTTATTTGCAATATCTAGTATATGTATGAGTCAAGCGGAAAAGATCAGATAATGTGATGTTAGGAAAATGAACCCTTAGATATGTATTTTAATGTTTTTTTTCTTTCATGCATGTGTTTCTAACGCATTTATAAGATTATTTCTTTGTTGCTTTGTATGTCCCTCCCCCACAGTATAACCCCTGCTTTCACTATATTTGATGTCAGTATAACTTGTGGAGGAGATGGGGAAAAACAAGTCGTTTAAAGATACAGGTGGACCTGTTGCAACAATGAGAAGTACAAGTTGTCATGTCCAAAACGAGCTTTACAACGTCGGTGGGGGGGAGGGGGAGGATTGGGACTGGGGGGGGGGGGGGAGAAGGATTGGGACTGGGGGGGGGAGGGGGGAGGCTGGGAAGGGATGTGAAGGGTAAACAAAGGAGGAGGCTGCAATGCTTGGTAAGAAATGTACGCATTATCCGGCCCATGTAATTGTAACCCCTCTGTACAGTATGTTCACAAATAAAATAAAATAATTTTTAAAAAAAAAGTATCTAGTCTAGGTTGTGACAATGTTGAACTAAAGCCCCACAAAGCAGAAAAAATGAGAAATATCATATGGAAAAAATTCCAAGGATGGCCAATAGACACATGAAGAAATGCTCAACCTTTCTAGCCATAAAAGAAATGTAAATCAAGCCGGGCGCTGGTGGCTCATGCCTGTAATCCTTGCTACTCAGGAGGCTGAGATCTGAGGATCATTTTTCAAAGCCAGCCTGGGCAGGAAAGTCCGTGAAACTCTTATCTCCAATAATCCACTCAAAACCGGAACTGGCACTGTGGCTCAAGTGGTTGAGGGCTAGCCTTGAGCTGAAGAGCTGAGGGACAGCACCCAGGCCCAGAGTTCAAGCCCCAAGACCGACCAAACAAAAAAAAAGAAATGCAAATCAAAACAACATTGAGATTCCACCTCATCCCAGTAAGAATGGCTATAATCAAGAACTTTAATAACAACAGATGCTGGAGGGGATGTGGACAGAAGGGAACCTTACTGCATTGTTGGTGGGAGTGTAAACTTGTTCAAACACTTTGGAAAGTAGTATGGAGGTTCCTCAAAATATTCCACATAGAACTCCCCTATGACCCAGCAATCCCACTTTTGGGCATTTACCCAAATGATCACAAACAAGACCATACTAAAGCTACCAACACACTATATTTATTGCAGCATTATTTACCATAGCTAAGATATGCAATCAACCCAGATGCCCCTCAGTAGATGAATGTATCAAAAAAGTGTGATATATATACACAATGAAATTCTATGCCTCCATCAGAAAGAATAACATTGCCCCATTTGTTAGGAAAAGGAAGGACTTAGAAAAAAGTATATTAAGTGAAGTAAGCTAGCCCCCAAAGAAACATAGGTCTCATGGTTTCTCTTATTTGCAATAACTAGTATATGTCTGAGACAAGCAGAAATGATCAGATAAGTTGATGTTAGTTGAAATGAACCTCAAAATAAGGATTCAAGTGTTTTTTTTCTTTCACGCAATTGTTTCTAACATATTTATAAGATGATTTCTTTGTTGCTTTGTATGTCCCTCCCCCACAATATAACTCCAGGTTTCTCTGTATTTGATGTTGATATAATTTGTGGAGGGGAAGGGAAAAAACAAATCATTTAAATAGGGATACAGGTGGACCCATTGCAACAATGAGATGTACAAGATGCTATGTCAAAAAATGAACTTTACAACTTTGGCGTGGGGGGAGGTAAGGGGGTAGGAGGGAGATGGGAAGGAATGGGAAGGGGAAACAAAGGAGGAGGCAACAATGCTTGATAAGAAATGTGCTCATTATCTTGCCCATGAAATTGTAACCCCTCTATACAGTATTTTCACAATAAAAAAAAATAACAAAAAGAAGTATTTTGGAAAGGTGCTCACCTACTCTAGGTTTTAAGGAAAGGTCTAGAAAGATTTTCTGCTTCCTCAGCAGAATTCAGGGCTCTTCTCTAGGTGAGTGACTAAGGAAACACCAACACAGTGGCCACACTTAGTTGTCAAGAGAGAAGCTTGGTGGAGTAATTTCTTCGAAAGACTAACTCCTAGTTGCAACAAAATGAGTATCAAGAAACTGTACTTAAAATGTCCGGGGGTGGGGTGAAGTCGAGAGGAGAGTAGACCAGTGAACAGAAGGGAGTGGGAAGAATGCAGTCATAAATTCTATGTATATCTACAAAATTACGAAAATTAAGGGGAAGGTTAAGGTTGGGAAAGATTGGGGAGAATGATGTAAGGGACGACATTGATCAAGATGTACGGTATTCATAAGCTGATTTGTTGAATGGAAATTCCTTTCCAGCACAAACATGTTTATTACAGCATTATTCACCATAGATATAGAACCAACCCAGATGCACCTCAGTAGATGAATGGATCAAGAAAATGTCATAGATAGATAGATAGATAGATAGATAGATAGATAGATAGATAGATAGATAGATACACACATATGTATAATGGAATTTTATACCTCAATCAGAAAGAATGACACCACCCCATTTGTTAGGAAATGGAAAGACTGGGAAAAAAATCATATCAAATGAAGTAAGCAAAATAAATATAGGTCCCATGTTTTCCCTTATTTAAAAAGATGAAGGAAAAGAGGGCAGGTGGACAAATGCAGTTGCAACACTCACTATACAGAAGTGAAAAGTGAACTAGAAAACGAGGAGACAGATGGGAGCAGGATAGATTGGGATGGGGAGATTGATAGAAAAGGTGACTCTAATCAAGATGCATTTTCACTCATACATGTTAAACTGAACACCCTTTGTGTAAGTATTTGAAGAAAACAATAAAAAATGAAAAAAAGAGAGAAGTTTGGGTCAGTCGGTGCAGAATAGCTCTTGAGCATTCATATGCCTCTTGAGTAGGCTGCAATGTTCCAGTCAAGCTCACGGTTACTCTCCCATTCAGGATTGGAGAGATGGTAGTTGACGATCTTATTGCTTTCATTTTACCTTTGTTCACTTGTTACATTCTGTTTCTCACCCTTCTGTGGCCTTCTATTTCAGTGCTTGTAAGACTGTCAGTGCAGCTGAGATCTTCAGATTAGTGGAATGCAATAGTTTGTAGTATCTTCAAGCCTGATCCCAGAAATTCTCTGATCCATGCACTATTTCCTGGTGCTGATGCTCATCATATTAACTGAGGAGGATGATAAAATGTGATATGCAGTGATCGTATGTTTTGTTTCCAGAATAGTTTACATGCCCTGATTTCTTTATCTTAAAGCATTGACTTTAGGAGTGCATAGCTAGGCCGATTATTACATCTAAAGATCTGCAATGGTGTGAGGTCTAGGGACTTGCCTCTGGCTCTTTTATCAACAAATTACAAAATATGACCTTTCACTTACTTTTCACCTTTATGGGTTTTATTGAAGAGAAGACAACCATCTTTTGCTCTACTGAGATGGGAGAAAGCTGAAGATCTTATATTCTGAATCACAGAGTTGAAAATCATTTAATTAAGGTCATAGAAGTAGTGGCAAAAGTCATTTCACTTTGAATTCATGGTGAGGCTCATGCAGAGAAGTTGGAAGGGCAGCTGATCTCAGAGATGAGTAAATAGACCCATGCTGGTTCCATTCTTGATAGAATAAGTCCGGGAAACTAGGGGTTATGGAGGAAATAATGAAAGACTGCACTGGCATGGTTGGTGACAATTTCTTTTCCTTTTTTCCCCTCCTCCTCTGTCCTACAGTTAATAAGAATTAACTTCTTCCCTACTTCTGCAAATGTCTCATTCTTTTCAGCAATCTTTTTATATCATTTTAACTTATTTTTAATGCTTTCTCCATAAATTCTTGGAGCTTATTGTCTAAATTATGCTTTTTTTTGGTTGGTAGTGGGGCTTGAACTCTGGGCCTTGGTGCTGTACCCGAGCTCTTCAGCTCAAGGTGAGTGCTCTACCACTTGAGCCACAGTGCCATTTCTGATGTTCTGATGCTTAATTGGAGATAAGAGTCTCATGGACTTTCCTGCCTAGGCTGGCTTTGAATGGAAAGCCTCAGATCTCAGCCTCCTGAGTAGCTAGGATTACAGGTGTGAGCCATTGGACCCTGGCTTTATGAATTTTTTATTGTGAAAATACCATACAGAGGGGTTACAATTACATGGGCAAGATAATGAGTACATTTCTTATCAAGCACTGTTGCCTCCCCCTTTGTGTCCCCTTCCCATCCCTTCCCATCTCCCATACCACCACCACCACCACCACCACCATCCCGGACAAAGTTGTAAAGTTCATTTTTCGACGTAACATCTTGTTCATCTCATTGTTGCAATGGGTCCACCTGTATCCCGATTTAAACGATTTGTTTTTCCCTTCCCTCCACCAACATCAAATACAGTGAAAGCAGTGGTTATACTCTGGGGGAGGGACATACAAAGCAATAAAGAGATCATCTTATAAATATGTTAGAGACAATTGCATGAAAGAAAAAACATTTGAATCCTTATCTTGGGGTTCATTTCACCTAACATCAACTTATCTGACCTTTTCTGCTTGTCTCAGACGTATACTAGTTATTGCAAATAAGGGAAATCATGGGACCTATGTTTCTTTGGGCCTGGCTTACTTCGCTTAATATAGTTTTTTCCAAGTCTTTCCATTTCCTAACAAATGGGCAATGTCATTCTTTCTGATGGAGGCATAGAATTCCATTGTGTATATATACCACATTTTCTTGATCCATTCATCTACTGAGGGGCATCTGGGTTGATTGCATATCTTAGCTATGGTAAATAATGCTGCAATAAACATAGTTGTGCTGGTAGCTTTAGTATGGTCTTGTTTGTGATCATTTTAGGTAAATGCCCAAAAGTGGGATTGCTGGGTCATAGGGGAGCTCTATGTGTAAGAGTCTTCTGAGGAACCTCCATACTGCTTTCCAAAGCAGCTGAACAAGTTTACACTCCCACCAACAATGCAGTAAGGTTCCCTTCTATCCACAACCCCTCCAGCATCTGTTGTTATTAGAGTTCTTGATTTTAGCCATTCTAACTGGGGTGAGGTGGTATCTCAATGTTGTTTTGATTTTCATTAAAATCTTTTATGGCTAGGGAGGTTGAGCATTTCTTCATGTGTCTATTGGCCATCCTTCTTTCTTCTTCAAAGAAGTTTCTCTTTAAGTCTTTAACCCACTTATTTATTGGGCAGTTGTTTCTTTGAAGATTTGTTTTGGGGGGATTTAATTTTTTGAGTTCCAGGTATATTTTAGATATGAGACCCTTGTCCATTGTATGGCTAGTGAAGATCTTCTCCCAATCCATGGGCTTTCTATTGATCTTGCTAGCTAAATCCTTTGCCATGCAGAAGCTCTTCAATTTCATGCAATCCCATTTGTCCAACATTTCTTTGTATTTCTTGTTGTATTTCTGGGTCTCTATTAAGAAAATTTCATCGTGTGCCAAGGAGACCAAGGGTCTCTCCTATTTCATCCTGTAATGTTTTCAGAGTGTCTGCTTTGACTCCATTTGGAGTTGAAAATTCTGCTTCTTGATCAAGTTGCACAGGGTGGAGAGAGCTCAAGAAAGGTGCCTTAGGGCTAACCTGATCTATAGCTTGGGGAAAGACCTGAAAGTTGTTCACAGATGCTTCTGAGGGCCACACATACAATCAGTCACTTATGAAATCTTAACTGAAATGAGCAGAAAACATCAAAATGACAAGAACTCAAAGGCTCACTATTTCTCCAACTATAGAGGACCTGAGTGAAAGAAGGATATTGTTGGAAATGAAGATAATTGGAACCCAATCTGCATAATCAGAATCTCTGGATGTGGGCCCAGAAGAATGAATTTTGGGAAGTTTTTCCAATCATAACCCCTTCACCCCACTCCACTGATGAAGGAAATTCCATCGATTTATGACTTCCAAGTATTAGTCCCAGGAGAAGAATGTTCATATCATGAAGACAATTATAGCTCATAATTCACTTTATCTCCCAGGAAAGAACAGGACAGCAGCATATCAATTACCCTGGAAGACAATGTAAGCCAATCCAGATTCTCTACACTGTGAAGGGTGCTTCCCTAGGGATCTGAGCTATTTGAAGTCTGGAAGAAGAGCCACCCCAGGATGCAGTGGTACCTGTTAAATATATAATAAGTATGGGGAAAGAAAGTGAGTTCAAAATGGAAAAAGATGAAAATAGGTAAATAAATAAAAATGAGTAGACATGACCAGCATTAATCCTTGCTAGTTTCCATCCTCTGTTTTATCTCATTCTACTCTCAAGTTTAGCCAACCTGCAGGCAACTCTACATGTTCACCTAAGCTATTAAGAATTCTCATTCATCTTCTGAACTCTTTTTTATTTTTAATTGTATTTTTATTTTAAGTAGTTGTCAAAGGAGTTACCAATCAACAAATGAATTTATGAATACAAGGCATCTTGATCATGTGTCTCCTTTCTTCATTTTCTCCTATCCCTCCCAACGTATCCCCTCCCCTCAATGTTCTTAGTTTCATAGGATATGCATGAAGTCATAATTGTGATATTGTCATTAAAAGCTCAAGGATAACTCTCAGGCCCCAAAGCCAAACCCCAGGACTGGCACACACACACACACACACACACACACACACACACACACACACGAAGTGCTAACTGATGAACTCATAAAACATACAAAACACCTTATAAAGATGACCAAAAATACAGACAATTGGCAAAAGATAACTGTTGAAAATAGATATTCACTGTTTATCAAATTTGTAAAGAGTATGCCACTGTAAATTTTAATGATAGCATCACAAGCCATCAAAATGCTTAGTCATACTCAGGAATTCCTCTTCTAGAAATTTATCCGAAAGGAATGATCAAAATTGTGTAAAATACATAAAACCTAAGGTGTTTATCGCAGGGTTTTAAAAATTATACTGATTAATTAAAAATTATTCAGGACTTAAAAGAGGAGATGGTGTGAATAAATTTATATGACAATATTATTTAATCTATAAAAATCATACTTTGTATGATTTTTTTTGATCATGGGAAATTTAATGATCATGGGAAAATATTCTCTACCTATTCTGTGTTAAAGAAGGAGGAGAAGCAGGAGAATGAGGAGAAAAGAAACTATGCAACACCAATGTAAGTTTGAAAATATTAATAATTATGCAAGTATTTACAAATTTAATAATGGAAGCACTTAGATCTCTTTATAATAGTGATTATTAACAAAAGGTGTATTAAAGATTATTTTAATTTCATTCTGCAAGGTTCTGAAATCTACTACAAAGTAATTAAAATTGAAAAATAAATTCTCCTTTCATCCATTTTCAATAGACTGACACAGAAAATTGTTTCTGATATATTGCATACTTGTAGTGCAACTTCAGGATATGGGTAACAATAACCATGAGGAGATTGCCAGGACTCAAGTCCTCCAGATTCACCAGTAGACTAGAAGAGCCAGAGGCCCCATAGGACCAAATATGCACAACCTGTAGAGTACCCAGCAGAATTCTCCTCTCTGTTTTGTGCTCAAGGATAGTGCTGAACCACTTGAGCCACAGCTCCACTTTCAGATTTTTGTTTGTTGGTGATTAATTGAAGATAAGAATCTCAAGACTTTCCTGCCTAAACTGGCTTTGAACTGCAATCCTCAGATCTCAGCCTTCTGAGTAGCCAGGATGACAGTTGAGAACCCTGGCGCCCAGTGATGGCACTTTAAAAAAAATTAAACATTTAGCCCACTAAACTATGGCAAATACATTCCCATTTTTATTTAACTTATTCACTAATATATCAATTTCTATGTAATGGTTTGTGACTTTACTCTTACTGTTATATAGAGGATATTTCTTTTGCACAGTTACTTACATTTTGTTAAAGTGCTCATGTGATTTATTTACTTTTAACTCTTTAATCCAATGTTAATAATTTTAGCATATTGAGTACTAAAGGCTTAGACAATGTTTCTCTAAACTTAATCATCCCACAAACTCACAAATCCTTCAATACTAATTACAAATCATTCTTTAATCACACATTAAGTTTTTATATACATAAATGTCTGCTTCAGGATTTATGAGCTGTCTTTCTATTTAGTTGACTAATCCTTACTTTGGTTTCAGTATCAGCAAAAGTTTGATTTACCTTTAAAATACATTTTGCTCCCTAGTAAGGTAGCAGTAACTAGAAGTTTCAAAACAATCCTATTGCAATCATATTAAACCTATAAAATATAGGAACTCATAATATTTTTACAAACTGAGGGTTCTCAATTGATGAATGGTTTGTTTTTATTCACTTAATGAAATTATTCTAGCACTTTTTAATATCTCCCATGGTAGTTCTCTATATGTAGTCTTTACATCAAATTTATGATTAGTTAAGGTTAATCACAGCTATTTTGCATTTGTACTGACCTCATGAATAATATTCCCTTCTGTCTGGAAATTGGTAATGTATTGACCAAAGTATGTATACACAATGGAATTATATGCCTCCATCAGAAAGAATGACATTGCCTCATTTGTTAGGAAATGGAAAGGCTTGGAAAAAATTATATTAAGTGAAGTAAGCCAGCCCCAAAGAAACATAGGTCCCATGGTTTCCCTTATTTGCAGTAACTAGTATATGTCTGAGACAAGCAGAAATGATCAGATAAATTGATGTTAGGTGAAATGAACCCCAAGATAAGTATTCAAATGGTTTTTCTTTCTTGCGATTGTTTCTAACATATTTATAAGATGATTTCTTTGTTGCTTTGTATGTCCCTTCCCCACGGTGTAACTCCTGCTTTCACTGTATTTGATGTTGATATAATTTGTGGAGGGGAAGGGAAAAAACAAGTTGTTTAAATCGGGATACAGGTGGACCCATTGCAACAATGAGATGAACAAGATTTTATGTGGAAAAACAAACTTTACAACTTTGGCATGGCGGGGGAGGTGCTGGGGAGAGGAGATGGGAGGGCAGGAAAGGTAAGAGGAAACAAAGGAGGAGGCAACAATGCTTGATAAGAAATGCACTCATTACCTTCCTCATGTAATTGTAACCCCTCTGTATGGTATTTTCACAATTAAAAATCACACACATATATATATATATATATATATATATATATATATATATATATAGACCAAAGTTATTGAATTTCCTGTATTTATGTTAGATCCATCTGCCCTTTTACATTTAGTACTCTTTTTAATTTATTGTAGCTTCTTTTATTCTTCACAGGCTATTGATTAGTCTTCCATCTGTTCTTCCCATGCTCCATAAGACAAGAAAATGTTGCTGTGTACCTTGTAGTTTGGGGTGGGGGGATGTCTAGTGCTCAGGGAAGATGATTTAGATTTATCAGAGGAACATTTAGTAACATGAGCATGTTTATCCAACAGAGACACAGAGTGCCTATTTTTCCCCTACCCTCAGTCATTGTGATATCTTTTAGTCTTCTCTGACAACTTCTGCTGCCTAGAACTCTCTCCCTCTAATTCATTTCTGTTCTATTAACCTTGAAGACCTCTCTCATGTCATGATCAGAATCCACCATTGCCTGGTACTCTGGAGGAAATTCTTTGTTCCTTTATTATAAAGACATCTGCATATCTGTCCCCACAGAAAGGTTTTAAAGCAAAATGTAAAACAAGAAATAAAGATTCCCCAATACCAGGCTGGGAAGTTGGCTCAGTGGTGCAGTGCTTGCCTTGCATGCATGAGGCCCTGGGTTCAATTCCTCAGCACCACATAAGCAGAAAAAAGCCAGAAATAGTGCTGTGGCTCAAGTGGTAGGGGGCTAGCCTTGAGCTGAAGAGCTAAGAGACAGCGACCAGGCCCAGAATTCAATGCCCCCAATACCTAGCCCTGTGTCTGGAACACAATAGAGGCTCAATGTTTGTTGAATTGAATTGGAATGGGATTCTCTTTTATATATCTCAAGGCAGCAAGTTAATTAAGAAGAGAATTCAGAGAAACAAGAATCCAAACTCTCCCAATCCTTTGCCATATTGTCGTGTGTATTAATAGTAGTAATAAGCTCTTCCATTTCCTTTTTTAAAGTTGGAGTTTACTTAAGTTATGACCACCTGCTGCTCTGCAGCTGTATCTGGAAATAAGTTTGTGCTGTAAATTACCAACTTAGAGCCTCCCAGTGGCTTTTCTACTAATGATCTGCCAAGTCCAGAATGATGGAGTTCCTGGCAACCAGGAACAAATTCTGAACAGACTCACTCACTCCACCTGCTGCTTTGCAGCTAATGTGGTGACTGACATATGAATCAGCAAAGCCCAAGGCCAGTATTATGATGGAAGTCCATGAGAAGCTTCATGGGCACTGAAATAATGTTGTGTGTGTTTTATGTTTACTCTGAAAAAAAAAGTCCTTGTAAAATATGGGAAATTTTTAGCCCATAAAAGCCTTCCTGTCCAGAAACCTATCTTTAATGGAAGTACCAGGAACTAAGACTTGGGAGGGCTTAGCACTAGACTTGTCTTTTCCTTCTAAAATAGAAAGATAAGCCTATCTTTTGTTTCTCCAACACTTTACGTGCTGTCAGCCAAAAGAGTGGCTTGTGAAAGAAATTTCAGACAGAGACAAGTGATATGGAGATATTTGAAACCAAGAGGCTTTTTCATTCTACATCATTTGAATCTTGGTACCAAATGTCTGTCAAGAATATTGAGAAAAGCCCACAGTGTAACCCCTGCTTTCACTATATTTGATGTCAGTATAACATGTGGAGGAGATGGGGACAAACAAGTTGTTTAAGGATTCAGGTGGACCTGTTGCAACAATGAGAAGTACAAAATGTCATGTCAAAACCAGCTTTACAATGTCGGAGGGGGGGGAGGGAGGGTATGACTGGGTGGGGGGGAGGGGGGAGGCTGGGAAGGGAGGTGAAGGGTAAACAAAGGAGGAGGCTGCAATGCTTGGTAAGAAATGTATGCATTATCCTGCCCATGTAATTGTAACCCCTCTGTACAGTATGTTCTCAAATAAAATAAAATAAAATTTTAAAAAAAAAAAAGAATATTGAGAAAAGTACAGATGAAATCATCATTAGATTGGGTCAATTTGAGAGTTGGGAGAGACTTCTGAAGGCCACAGCATCCCTACCAAACCATCCAAGCCCCACATTCTATACACTAAGCACAAAGAAAACACTATGAATAGTTGGAAACTTTCAGTGACACAAGAATGAGCAAGAATAGTATTTCAGTAATAATTAAACATTATAAAACATATGTTTATTGAGCATTTGCTATGTGTCAAGCACTGTGCTGACACTATAAATCCATTATCTCATGAAAATCTCATCCCAAGATCACACACTTGATCAAAGTTTAGATAAAATTTAGATTCCAAAACCACTACATTAATTGTTCTTGTTAGTTTTAATCCAGCAAACTTGAAAGCTGTCTTCCCAGAGGACACTTATCTAGGTGGAAAAATTATCCTAATGAATATGGAGGAAGGGAAAAAATATGCTCTTCAGGTTGGCTAACTAAATTGTGTATGTTCTAGAAATGCCACCTGTATAAGAATACAGATCTTGGGATCTTTGAAGTATGTGACCTCAAAGACTTTCTGAGATCATTTCTCCTATATAACTCTCTATTTCCCAAACAAAATATCATGACTGTCTGTCTCTTTCATGGTGGCCTCCAGAATGGACATTTCAGTGAGCTTTAGATTTAGATATGAGCAATGACATAATATTTTTAAGTATCCTTAATGTTCCTTTAATAGAACTATTAAGAAGTAAAACTTGGGCATGTGATTTCTAGCAAGTTGCTTGGGCCAAGTAACTGATCCAATGATAAAGATTCATCTAAATACTTGGAACAAGTACTTTTTCAAGCATTGTATTTACCATCTTCACCCTCTGTGGTGGATTTTTTTTTTAACTGTGAAGTTGTTCTTTATAGTTACAGAGTTCTAAGAGTAGAATTGATTCCCTTCCTATAAAATGTTCATTCCTGACTAATGTTGCTTGAATATAGGTCTCTACTGATATGTATTCAGTACATAAGTTTAATAAAGGTCAGTGATTAAAAACCTCAGCTATTCAGAACAAAGTAATGCTTGTTTGTTTATAATGAAGTAGAGCTTAGAGGCTATAAATTTTCAAAGTAGTTATTGTAAAGTGCATGAACTAACATGGTTCATGATTTCTCAGGGAAATGTGCCTTAGGGCCTCAGTGTAAGTCTGTTTATTACTGTTTCAGAGACCATTGTAATAAATGTATTCATTTGGTATCTTTGGCTATACTTGATTTTTCAGCAGGAAATTGGGGGAGTTTTTAGTATACAAATTCTGGCAAGAGTGAGCCACTGTCCCTAATGATCAACAAAAGCAAGAATAAAAAGCAGATTCAAGAAATCCAGAAAGATAACAGCCCCCACTAACTGGGGACTGTGCTGCACATACATCAATGGTCTGTAGGAGCTAACCTACATCTTTCCAAAACCAAAACAAAATGAAACAGATGGTATCCACTTCCCCCTATTTGAGATCAGATAAGGATATACACAAACTTCTTGTTTAAATGCTGTCTCAAGAAGTCAGCTCAATTTATAACCCTGCTGCTCCTCAGAACTCAGCTCACTCCAAGAGTTGAACTTCTGTGGCTTCCTGTGGCCTCCTGACTGCTATTGGTTCCACGTTGGCTTCAAACTGCAATCCTCAGATCTCAGCCCCATGAGCAGCTAGGATTAGAGGAATGAGCCAGCTAGGTAGAGCATCCTGAAGCTGAGTTCTAGTGACTGTTAACAAATCTCAAAGTCTTCCTCACCTCCTGTTTCCTTCAAACATACTTGGGTGTTTGTTAGGGGAAACACTTGCCCCCCCTCTCTCTTGTCTGCCTATTTCTAAATTTAAAAAGTCCTTGTTTCCTCCCCTGAACCAGAAAGTTTAAAGAGAATGCAAATCTGATATCTCTCACACACCTGCTCTCTCATGCTCTCTGTCTCTGTTCTGTCTCACTGTCTCTGTCTCTGTCTGTCTATCTGTCTGTCTTCTCTCTCTCTCACTCTCTCTCTCTCTCTCTCTCTCTCTCTCTCTCTCTCTCTCACACACACACACACACACACACACACACACACACAGAGTTTGAATTAATGAGACAACCACTCACTGGGTCCCCAGGGACATTGCCCTGAGGCAGGGTCCATCACACATTTGCCTAGTGAGGCTTCTGTCTCTCTGGTTCATGCAGCCAAGCATGGGCACACATTTGGCCCTAGTTCCAATACAGTGAATAAGTGGATCCTCTACCTAGTAAGGAAAGCTCTTTGCATTCTATGTGCCCTGGAACAGTTTGAGAGTGTGTGGCCTGCTTACAACTTGCTAAGCAGTAAGAGTCATTTTACAATTGTCTAAATATTAGCCCAAGATTTTAATCATCATATGGGTAAGGAATCTTTATGTCTATGTAACCAATGAGAATCTCTCTCCAGAGAGATGAGCATGAGGCTTAGGCCCCCCTAAATCCTGCAGGATACAAGTTCTGCATTGGGTAGGAGGCAGTGAAATTGTGTGGACTCAGGTTTTCTCAATTCAGATCCAGCCCTCTGTGAAATTACCCTTCACATGGGGAAGTCAAAGCCAAGTCTGTGAGAAGACATGGCAGTGGGAAAATTGGAATAGAATGTCCCATTTCTTTTATTGTTTTGTCTAAGATTCAAGGTCCTGATTAAAACCAAGTTTCCAGTGTTCTATAAAAACATTATTTTAGAATAGTGGCTTCCAACTAGGGGTGATTTTGAAATACCCCCTACTCAAACCAAGGGCCATTTGATAGTACTATGAGCCAATTTCAATTGTCCTATCAGATAACTAAATGATATAATATCCTGCTAAACATTCTACACTACACAGGACACCCCAAAACAAAGAATTGTGGAGCCAAAATGTTAATAGAGCTGAAGTTGGGAAATTCTATTTTAAGAAAATATGAATACTGAATATGAGTGCAGTCTAACATAAATATGCCAGAATCTCACATTGTTAAGAAAAAACACCACACCACCTCTACAGTATGGTTCCTACTACTACTATTTTATCATCCATCTCCTGGACTTTTTCCCTGCTCTGCTCTTCTCTTCTTTCCCCCTCCCTTTCTCCCTCTTCCTCTCCCTTTTCTTCCCTCTTTCTCCCTTTCTCTCTCCTCTGCCCATTCCCTTTCCCTCCCTTCATCTCTCCTTTCTTCTCCTTTCCTTTCCTGTTTTCTCCTTGTAAATTCTAATCCCATCTGTACCTCCCACCTTTCCAGCTTCTGCGCAGAGACAGTGTAGCTCCTCCATACTAGAATCTGGCCTTTCCACTTCAGGAACCAATCTTGAACAGGACTGCAGGGGGAGGGGTAGCAATATAATAGTCTTTGCTCATCAGAAACTTCTCTTAACCATTGAGGAGTGCCTAATGCTAGATAGTTTCTTACATATTGCACTTCATAAATTTAACAACACCTCTGTATGGAAGTATGAAAGTTCAGAAGACGAAGGTTCATAGAGGTTAAGAAAACGCCCACTTTGACTCATTGCAACAATGAGATATACAAGTTGTTATGTCAAAAAACGAACTTTACAACTTTGGCTGGGGCGGAGGGATATGGGAAGGAATGGGAAGGGGAAACAAAAGAGGAGGCAACAATGCTTGATAAGAAATGTACTCATTACCTTGCCCGTGTATTGATTGTAACCCCTCTGTACGATTTTCACAATAAAAAAAAAAAAAAGAAAGAAAAAAAGAAAACACCCACATTCTATGAGCTACCAAGAGACCAGTGTTCATATCTGTCCTGGATTAATTCCAAAGGATATCCTATGCCACACTTAGTCTGGACCTGAATTTCCTGTTCTGAAGTTGTAGTAAGTTGGATACAAGCCATTTTTCAGTTCATATCTTCAATTATTTGAAATAAATTCACTAACCAAACAAATTATCATTGTCCTCTTCAGTCTGTGTTTTATTTAAGATCCTTTGACTGCAAGTTGCAGGAACCAATTCAATCTAGATAAAATAAATTGGGGCAATTTATTACAAAGATGTAGGGATTCTCACATACAAAAAAAAAAAAAAAAACTGGTAAAAGATAGCAAAGCTGCTTCTGCTTTTTTCTCTTTTCTCATTTTTCCTCTAGATCAGCTCCCTCAGCTTTCTGATTCCTTTGATTTTAGAGAAGCATGCCTTCTCCACAGCCGGTGACAAAATACATGCTTTCATTGTATTGTTTCTATTCTGTTGTCTCCCACCTCCTCTCTCTCTTTCATAAAACACCCTTCCTCAGTCCTAGAAAAGAGAATGGAAGGAGTTCCAATTTCTGAGAGACCTTACTAAAGGGAAAAGTCATGCCAAACAAACCCGGAACTGTAGGCCCACTCCTATAGATAGGAAGACAACTGTAGTTCTCAGAAAAAAAAATTCTCATTGCCCTAAAGGCTGGGAAGACCTCTTACAATCAGAACGTCTAGCACTCCAGAGTCCTTTTCAGAGATAAACACTGAGTTCTTTGGTTTGTCAACTTATAGAGAATCAGAGAAAGTATAGAGAATCCGAGAAAGCCAATCCAAAGCAGAATTTACACAGGGGAAAAGAAATAATATATTCCTGTTACCTCTAAATAAGTTAAACAAAACAGAATAATGATAAGAGAGCCTATTGCATCCTGAACTAGTGACACTGTGAGCCCCAATAAGTCCCAACAATTCTTCTTAGAAAGCTTATTAATTCTTCTTAGAAAGCTTATTTATCATTTGAACTTGTGTCCGAGTTAATGGTCCCATTAGCTGTAGGCTGGACCTGCTTATATCTCTGAAGTTGGGAAGGGGTTGTCAAACAATGGGCAATTCTCTCTCCACAATGAAAAGAACTCTAATTGCCTATGTAAATGCACTTGGAGAGTAATTCTGCTAGTAGACACAGATCTTCTTTTTCCAATTGATGACAGTGCCTTATTTATTCTTCCTATGACAACATAAAGATGAAAAATGAGAACAAATTAGCTCCAGTTTTCATTCCTGGGGTGTTGGAGGTACTGATAGCCATTTGGATCCAAACTGTAACATCAATTCCTGCCTTCTCCCTGCTTCACTCTGGGGATAGCCTTCTAGACAGCTTCTTGGCTATTGTAAAAACAAATGGAAATATCCTGGATCCAAACAAATGGCATTAAGCTATAGAGTAACCACACTGAATAGAGGGTAAGTCAGGGCAAGAGAAGACACTTTCTCTTTCACCCTATAAAATGCAGATAGCTGAAGAGGTACTGCAGATATCATAAAGTGGCTATATTTTCAGCCCTTATTCATTATGGCTTTTACTGAATAGTCTCCCTGTTGTCTTAAACCATTCATCTTTGGAGAAATATGGTCCCATTTCTCTATTTATTTATCTCTTTAGAAATGGGAAAACATAAACTGTTGCACAATAATAAATTTTCTCACTCTTTAATAGTTCAAATGGCTGAACAGTAAAATGAAAGTCTAACATTACTTTTATTCCTTAGATTTTTGTCATTTTAAGTATCTATAGCACCATTTAATGTTCTGATCCCACAGAATGGCCTCAAGTCCATTATCTGTCTTCTGAAGATGGTTTTCTCAAACTTCAGACATTTAAAAGTGGACCAGAAAAGATTAAGCAAAAAAAGATCTTAATCATTCTTGTGTCTAGAAGTACAAGAAAAAAGCCTTTTTTCAGGTATCTAATTCATTTACCCATGGAGATTTTAAAATGAAGAAAAACAAAAACAAGGTGGATAAAAAATATTATAAAATAACAGTGATATTTAGGATGTGAAATAAAGAATTGCAATTTATTCTTAACATGAAACTTAATTGGAAAATACAAGCAAAGAGAATTTTGGAGGCACCAGGAACATAACTTAGTAATACTTTTGTTATTCAGGCAAAGGATTAATTTTGGCATAAAGAGATTGATAGCACTATCCATCTGATCTATCTTGTTCTTGAGCATTAGAGCACAAGAGGCCTTTCAGACAAATGCATGGTCTCATTCCTGGAAAATGTTTCTAACTGAATCCCTGCCTCCTTTCTTTTTCCCAGAGATTCACAAACTGAGGCATCACATCTCCTTGCCTGTAAGCTTGTCTCTTCTGAGCTTTCCAGATTCAAAGGCAACCTTCAAGGGGGATGCATTTGAAGAAGGAAAATAGTGAGTAGAGACAAAAACACTTAAGCCAAAATACTTCCCCAAACACAGACCAAGAGTCACCACCCCCACCCATCTACTGAGAACTCTGAGATTCAGTTTCCTCATCCTCCTGTCAAAGATGCTAACATGAAGAAGTTAGAAAAAGAAATGTCTGTTAAACACTCTAAGTGGAGAATGTTTGTCTTTTCCCTCTCATAAACCTATAAACTCATAGATCTAGATTCTATATTCACCTTTTTTTTCCTGAGCTATTATCCAGTACACCACCAAAATGACATCTTATTTTAAATTCAACCTGTCTTCCCACAGAGAGTAAGTTTTCCTTTCCTACTAGCTTAAAAACTACTTAAAATCAGAAGCTTTGTCTCCTGTAGCTCGATGGTTCATAGTATAGACTGTGAAGTCAGATTATTGGTTACTAATCACAAGTCTATCCCTGGCTGGCTGCATAATTTTGTTACTTCACCTCATTGTGCATTAGTGTCATCTATAACTACATCAGCTCAAGGTGGTGAGGATCAAATGAGGCAAAGTGTGAAACACACACACACACACAAAATGGTGTACATTATAGTACCACTAGTATTCACTTAGTGTTAGTAGATTTCTATAGTACATGCTACATAATGACATGGAATATCAAAGAGTATTTGAACCCTCTCAGAGAAAAGTTGGCATTTTTGAAGGAAATACTGGTTAATCTACAGGATCTTTTTGTGCCTTGGGAAAGGAATATCAAGAGAAAATGGCAAAATAGACAAAATGCCCCCAAAGAGTCTCTACCCACTCTATGGGATTTCATACTTCCTGTGGCTTTATTTATCACTGTTTAAGATTAAGCTTTTTCCACAACGAAAAGAAAAGGAACTCAGAGTTAGGATGAAGATAATATATAAAAAGTCTAAGTTTTTCATACTCCTCCTGTCCTGACAAGCTTGAAAAATCGACCCTATCCAGGGAAGAAATGAGGTGCAGAGAAAATTAAGAATGCAAGTAGAAAGTTGATTTTGGTTTTACAGGCACTTGAGTGGTATCTCAAGAAATTTAGAGACCATTTAAAAGTACCTCCTTTTATTTATGGTTGCACTTCCCGAATGAAATATGGTCTGCATTAATGTCCTCTGGGATTACGGAGCTTTTCTGTGTTTGAGGCCTCCAGAAATGTAGAACACAAACACCAACTAAAGAAAAATATATGGGAAGTGATAAATTAAGACTTTCCCCCTACTGGGATGCATCCATGCATCATACCTTATAAATTTAGATTATATCTCTGCTGCCATCAGGTGATAGAATGGTTTTTAGTGAAGATATCCTAAAGAGAAAGCCAAAAACTCAGAATACAAGGAGTCTTCTTCCCCTAACCAAAAAAAAAAGTCACACTTTTAGGTGACTCCTGATTAAAGCCATCACTTGGAAAAGGTTGTCTGTGCTAAGAAGGGAGGCAAAAGGGAGAATGATACTATGAAGAGAATGATACAAACTACAAGTCACAAAGACACGATCCTACTTTGCCTGACTTTAAATGTAAAAGCTATAATTTTAGAACAATGTGCCACCATCTGTCCATCTTCCGGCGGAGAACACGCCACCCTGCAATGAACTCATAGTATGCCTATGACATCCTTGTCTTTTCTACTTCCAGGTAGATTATTGCCCCCACAGACTTGAGCGTTTTCATTCTTGTTACTTTCCGTTCCTCCTTATTGATGATGATTTTCTTCACTTAAGTGTGGAAATAATCCCCTACACTCTTCTAAACTCCTACATGCTCTTATAAATTGTTGGGTCAATCTTTGACCTCATACTGGACATAGACCTCTGTCATTCTCTACATGAATGTACAAACTTTGCCTTCACCAGTGTTTGATGTATTTGTGAAATGTGTGACGTTTGTTTTCAGTACCCAACCCCAATGTCATTTTCAGTTTCCCTCTCTCCAAGCCCTAACCCTCTGTTCCAAATCCCCACTACTCAGAATAATACCCTCTGGTGGCTTTCCCTCAACATCTGTTCTCTCTCCACTACACTTATTCTGAACCTGTCTCTTGACAGTCCACATGAAAGACTTCTCAGAATTCAGCCTGTGGAGGAAATAAAAAATCGCATCATTAGTTTGTGCTGGCAGACTATTGATGGAGTCTCTGATTTGTTTCTTCCATGGAAGAAACAAGAAGAAATGGACTTAAGTAAATATTTGGTTGGATTGTGGGATCACTAGAAACATTTTTACAACCTCCTGTCACCGCAATTTCTTCTTAGACTTTGCCTCTTCATGTCTAGAGACAACGGCAGGTGTTAGTTCTTCAGAAAACTTACCTAGAATACAAAGAAATAGAGATTTACTATGGTTTTGAGCTCCTAAATCTATTTTGAGAATTTGTAGCAAAGACTAGAAAGTCATAACCTTTTATCTGAAAAACCTAATGGGTTTTTTCATAGCAAGCCTAAGCCTAAAAAGATACAGAGCATGAAATATTAGCTAGTATAATAAAATTTCAGCTAACTGAAGCATCAAGGAGAAAAAACTTCCTCATAAACTTAGTTTTCTTGTTAACTGAATTCCAGTGGCTATTGCAAAAAAAATCCTGAATATTCAAGCCTACTCCTTCCAAGCCTTCAGAGTCATGACTTTAGGCCTTCTCGTACCTTTCCTCCTTCTTTGTCTCCATTCCACTCCATGTTGTGCTCTCTGAGACTCCTAGGCCTTTCAGCATAGGATTACTGCTGTGGTTTGGATACATACCCCCATAGACTCATCTGTTAAACACTTGGTTCTCAGCCTGTGGTACTATTGGAAGATAGCAGAATTGTTAGCAATGGAGCCCACTAGAAGGACTTCCAGTCATTCCAGTGCTCTGGAAGGGGATATTTGAACCCCAACTCCTTCCTCTTCCTTTCTTTTATTCTTGTTTAAGAGATAAATTACTCACTCCCACAGGCCCCAAAACAACTACTCAGTCATGAAACTAAGCCCAAACAAACCTTTCATCTTTTAAAGTTGATTTCCTCAGTTATTTTGTTACAGTATAGAAAGATAAGTAATAACACAAAATTCCCAGGTAACTTTTCTCCAAAGTGTCTGGGTTTGTCTACATCTCTTAAAACACTCACCTGAGAACAAAGCACAAAGTCTCCATGCCAGCTCATGTGAATAGAGGACTCCCACAAAAGCACTTTATTTTTCTTGATTCATCTATAATTCCCGTGAAATTGATGGTAACTAATTAAATCTACTAACTCCTAATACTGAGCAAATAAATGTGTTTCAAAGATGTATGAACTTCCTGAGTGTGGTGTGCAAAAAACAATCTTGTGAGTGTATTGTGTATACTTATCTGTGTATACATCTTTCATGAGATACTTAAAAGGGTCCATGATTCAAAAGGTCCATGACTCAAAAGGATCCACATTATGTTTTTTTTTTCACATGTCATATGCTACTGCCAAGTTTTATACTCCTTTTTAGGATTTTGAGGAATGAGGGAGAGTTGAGCACTTGGGTCATGGGAAACATTGGAATGAAAACTTAAGACTGAGGAGTAAACTTCATGTTTCCATGCTGTATTTTGAGTCTTCAGCCATCCACACAATTTATAGACATGCTTCCTACCTCCATCCATGGTAAGAACATTTTATGACAGAATAAATGATACCAGCAAATCAGCAGACACCTACTTCCTGACAGATAGCAAGTAGAACTCAGCTATTACTCCCACTAATTACTCCCACAAACTATAGTTAGTAAGTCTACTAATTACTAAGCCCCTAAATGTTAGTAACCACAACCTACATTTTGACATTTTGTTCAAAAGTATATAAAAAACTTTTTGTGCCTTGTTGAAGTCCGGAAATTTTCAATCTGTGGCATTTTGACAAGTGCCCTGTGATGAAAGGGAATTTAGAAACCAATCCCTTCATTTTGCTGATAAGAACAACAGGGTACAAGTCAGATGGCTAACACTACACAGATACTCTCAGAGGTGAGCCGAGTCTTTGGCCAGCTGTTGCCCTTCTCTGGATAGCCCACAGGTCCACTGTTTACTACTGTTCATCCCTATGTTATTCTCCTATCATTTCCAGGATATACCTCGGTCTCCTGTACCAGGCCACTAGCATTTGTGAAAATGAGGGTAAGGATTTCATCTGATTCACTTTCTTTACTTCCCAAAGAGGCTATAATGCTTGAATTTGAAATAAGTGTTTCCTACTAGAAAGGCAGAGTCGACCTTGCCACCAAGAATAATCTGAATCTCAAACAGGAAGAAGAAAATCCTATCAAGCCTTCTCCCTGAAAGGCCACTGTAACCTCAAGTGCACCACCCATCACTGACAGCAGATGACAGGCAGCTATATCATTCAGTTACCCATTGTCCAGCTTCTATCAACATGCTGACATTACAGCAGCCAGAGGAGTACAGGAGGACCCTGTGCTAGAACTCTTCACCCCACTCCTGCTGTGAGGAGCATTGACATGTACAAATGGTACTCAAGGGCAAAAAAGAAGGGACAAGTAGTGCTAAGGTTACTTCATCAGGTATCAAGCTGAAGCAGAGGGAAGGAAGGCTAGAAGACAGACACTAATACTAAACAGAGGAAAGAAGCACAAACTTAGGATGGGTGGTTCTGTTCCCTTGGCAGTAACAGTCACAGAAAAGCCTCAGCCTTAGCAGTCACTGCATGCTCTATTGCCTTTCCATCTATGTAATGTCTAAGATGAAAAGTGGAAGCCCATCTTCCTATTTGCCTTTTGCTTCCAAGAAAAGATGCTCAGAAAGTCTTTGCCAGGAGATCAGGGAGTCAAATGTGAAAGTCTGGGCCTAGGACATTAGGATGATGGCTTTTGGACAAGAAAGAAAACAGCAACTGTTTGGCCCACATGGAGGTTTCCATTAATAAAGGTGGCTTACACCTGTAATCTTGCTACTCAGGAGGCTGAGGTCTGAGGATTACAGTATGAAGCCAGACCTGTGAAGCTCTTGTTTTCAATTAATCACCAAAAGGCCAGAAAGGGAGCTGTGGCTCAAGTGGTAGAGTACCATCCTACTCTGAGTTCAAGTCCCAGTACCATCACACAGACGCAAAAACTAAGACTCCTAGAAATGATACAGAGAGTGCACTAGAAAAGGGATGTAACTCAGACTGTGAGACCCAACCAAGTTTTTATGGTATCACAGCCTTGCCTAGACATGTTCTCTTAACTTGTTTGAAGTTTCTTCACAGAAGTAATAATAAAAGTGCATAAACCAAAATCCATCATCACGCAGAAATCAGACCATGTCACATTGGTAATGAACTTGCAGTCCATTCAGGGTCTCCCTTCCAGCTTGAGAAGTAGTATGGTCCTGAGATGTGAATGGAGTCCTCTGCTGAGTAAAGCACACAAGAACAGAAAACAAGGAGAAAAACTACCAGCCCATAACAGTACCTTACCACTCAGAGCCTCCAATGTCTTGAGAGACTCCCAAACACATGTCAAACGTCTCCCCCAGCTTTCTCCTGAGTCTGCAAGCTAGTGCTTGCCTCCTACACTGTTCATACAACTTTCTGCTTCACTGAGCACTATGCCTGAGATGCTTGCTTTGCACCAGCCACAAGTCAAGATGAAATATCAGGACTCCTGGTACCCCCAGGAGGGCTATCCATCCAAGATCAAAAGAACAAAGACAGGAAACCACAGAACCCACAAAGGATCATAAATTAAAATTGAGAAAATCAAGTAAGCCACCAGAAATGCCAGTCAGATTTTTTTAAGTCTAAAAACCAGATTGTGTGGATTATCAGTTCAAACTCATTGTTATCATCGACCAAGGCCTAGGCCATACATACAAGCATGGGTAAGATCATGGCAAAGATGAGAGTACATAGACAATGTTCATTATGTGGGGTGGTCCTAACTTCTCAAGTAGATTTTCACTTCCTTGGACACAATATCCTACCACTTACGATGTAATTTTGACATTCGCATATCTGTTTAGTAAAACCAAAGTAGCAATTGAAATAAATTAATGCTTAGCGTTATGTATTCCAAGTAATTAGGAGCATGACTGATTTTATTTCCAATTGTTTATTTAATTCCAGACATGCATGGACAGGACAATATCTTTTAAAATATTTAGCAATGTATCAATCAATCATAGCAGTCACGGTAGGCTAATCAAAGTGTATTCTGGCTAGTGCCCT
Source organism: Dipodomys spectabilis (assembly GCF_019054845.1). NCBI lineage: Eukaryota > Metazoa > Chordata > Mammalia > Rodentia > Heteromyidae > Dipodomys > Dipodomys spectabilis. Next base: position 5,559,146 of record NW_024870814.1, read on the forward strand.
GCTCTGGTGCATTAAACCATTTAAATACCACCTTGGGTCTGAGACTCTAAAGAGATTTTCCTGAATGATGATTATTCATTATGAGTTTATCACAGATATTTATAACAGACATATGCCCAGAATTAATGATAGTTTAATAACTTTCCTTATCATTAGTAATGATTATCATAATTATTACAGTAGTTATAGATTTGTAGGTTCAGTTGTAATTTAAATGGCTATGAATTAGTGGGCTTAAGTGTGTTTTCTTTAATGGGCCAATGCCAAGCCATGTTCAGAATATGAAACTAGAAGCAAATGTTTGAAAAATAGGACCCTCTGCTCCATAAGGGAAAAATACATATTACTGATTTTAAATATAGATATCAACTCTAATCACTTTTATATTCTGAGGGGAGTAGCAAAATTCTGGTTCTTCTCTTTGGTCCACCAGTTGTCCTGGTGTACTGTGGATGTGAAGGCCATTCTATAGTGAATATTTTGATGGACACAGAAGGGAATAATACACAAGTAGAATTCGAGTTTTCTTTTGAATAGCCTAATAAATACGGCTGGAGTCTCCAAGCTCCATTATGAAGAAAATGTCCCTGAGAAGAAAACTCTAACTCATCACCCCAGTAGCAGGCAGAGGCCTCAAGTGAGACATGATTAGGAAAGAAAGCCTACTAACGAATACTGGTGATATATTTGAGAAAGAATCCCGAGATATTTCTGCTCTCTGCTGTAGTCCCCAACTATCAGGCTGGTCCACATCCATTAGAAAGATCAGGGTACAAAGGATAGACAGTAAGCAATACATAATGTATGCTTCTCCCTGCACTGGGCTCCAAACACTGTTTATGAGGACAGTGAGAATATAGGAGCATGTTAAATGAAGGACTGTCATACCATGAGGCCAAATCATCTATGACTAGAGCTGAGACCAAGTAGAACTGGGCCTGACAATAAAGAAGTAAGCTTCTATAGCTTGAATGGCCCTTCCAAAACTCATTTTAAATATAATTCTTCTTGTAACCATATTAAGAGATGGAACCTAGGAGGACGATTGAGAGCCTTGGAAATAGGAGTTTTTTATTTCCAGAATGGATTTGTTATAAGCATGGTCCTAGTCTACTCTCTTTTGATCACATGTGTACTCACTTTCCATTCTGCCATGCCTTCAATGCAGCATGAAAGCTCTCACCAGATGCAGATACTGTGCTCTTAGACTTCCTAGCCTCCAGAGACATGAACCAGATACATTTCTATTATTTATAACTTACCTACTTTCAGGAATTGTGCTATAGCATCAAAACATGGACTAATCTGGTATGATTATGGATCACCTCAGGGGCTGTGTTGAGGCAAGGATCTCCAGAGGTTCAGACTCAATAGGATGTAGGGATAGATGGATGATGGAGAGTCATCACTCTAGTTCTATGTTTTTTGTTCTATTCATCTCCAACAAATTGAATACCAGCTACCCACATTGTTGAAGGTGTTTTCCTTTCTTTGATTCACTAATTCAAATGTATATCTCTTCCAGAAACAGCCTCTCAGACATACATGAAAGTAATTTACCACCTCTCTGATCATTTCTTATCCCAGTCAAGTTCACACATAAAATTAACCATCACAAGGGAAGATAAGGAAGAAGTTCAAGTTTTCCCCCAAATATGCTCAAAGATGTATCAGGGGTTAAAACATGGCAGTAATAGGTGTACAGGTATATGAGAGTGAGCAAGAGGGGGGGGGGGGAGAGAGGGAGAGAGGGGGAGAGAGGGAGAGAGGGGGAGAGAGGGAGAGAGGGGGAGAGAGGGAGAGAGGAGGAGAGAGAGAGAGAGAAGAAGGAGGGAGAGAGGGAGAGAGGGGGAGACAGGGAAAGAGAGAGAGAGGGAGAGAGGGAGAGAGGGAGAAAGAGATCAGGATCAGGGCAAAGTAGCCCAAAGACCAACCAAGAATTGGACAAATGAAGAATTTCAAGTGCTTATCAAAAGACATTCTTTCTCTAAAAGGCTGATGAAGAATTTCAATCACACCTAAAAAGGAAAGCAAAGTAAGCACTGGAAAGAGAAGGGGGAAAAATGACTTCCTGCATCCTATGATAAGATATCAGGTCTCTCCAGGAACCTGAGAAATCCTTGGCTTATGGAACACTAATATTGACAACAGGCCATCAAAACAGCTAATAGTGGCCTGGTAAGCAGCATGTACCACCTGCACACATATACAAAAGGTGTGTACCTGCCTTGGAGTAAAGAAAAGTAGCCGTGAACATGAAATTTCACTGGGGTTCAATGTGAAAGCTGACCTTGTCTTACAAGAGAATGTCTATGTTTTTGTACACATGCACACACAAAGGAAAACAAAACAAATAAATAAAAGTCTATAAAATACTTACAAATAAGAATGGTGTTCCTGGTGGTATTCATGTAAACTTTCCACTTACATTATACTAGGCAAAATAGTCACCTAACATAAGGCTATTATTATATTTATTCATTTATTCATTCATTCAGTTAACACATATTCAGCACCCAGTAGGTACTTGAAATGCTTCTAAGTAGCATCTCATAGTTGTGATCAGTTTTCAGTTCTCTGTCAGGTATGTCCATCTTCTTTGGGTTTGGGGGGAAAGGTAGAATTTTTTTTGTCCTCAGAGAGATTAAGTACGACCCAGTTTTACAGCGGGTTAAGGATTTAGAGTCAAATCTCCTGATCAAGGGGACACCAGCTTGCATGTATAGGACTTAGGGCTATATATAGCCTGTAAGGTAACAGTTCCCAATTTCTTTCAATAGAAACCAAATTCAAATACTTTCCATAGCTCCAGAGCTTTCTAAGCACAAAGATGATATATTATTTGTAAGAGCTCATCTAAGAAATATTTGTTGAATGTCACCTATGTGACATGCATAAATTTTAATATCAAGATCTTATTCTCAAGTTGCTCTTAGAGAATCACAGAAGGAAAAAGAAAGATAAAATTTCAGCACAGTGTGATAGATTGCATAGCAGAATTGTTGGAAATTGACCACAGTTGACATGGTGACTTTAGTTCAGGAGTCAAGAGCTAAAATAAATGATGGAAGGCAGACACAGAAAAGGTGAGAATTACACAAACTCTTGATGGGAAAATAAGCATTTCTACATAGAACAGAAGAATGTATTGGAAGAGGAGAAGGGCTTCCACAAAGGTGCAGATTGTGGAAGGTGTGGACTGTGGGACCCACAGAGCATGGCTGAGGATAGACCATGGCGTGAGGGGTGAGATGAGGAAGGAGAAGCAGCCAGGGGCTCTTTGTGAGAGGTCTGGGAGATGTGTGTGACTACACAAGGACTCTCCAGATTTTCTTCTGAAGGGAAGGAGGAGGAGGATCATCTCATCACAGCAATCTCTGGGTCTCCAACAAGGCATTTGACAGTTTTCCACTGTAAAACTTTTGCATTCATCCCAGGGACAGAAGACCCTAAGAAGCATCTTCCTTCTCAATCTGAGCCACAAAAGGAATATTGGGTCTGTACTGATGGTATGAGGAGCTATAATAAACAATGCCTGATGGGTGAAAGGAGTCAGAGGTTCCTGGGGGTGGGGGGGGCGGGCGGGGAGCAGAGGGGAGCTTCAAGCCTAGGATGGAAAAATGCAGATAAATCAATATGGATGGGGCACAGAGTGTGAAAGAGACTGGCAAGCCACAAAGCAACAGGGTGGGTGGTAGCTACTTCTTATGGCTAAGTAAACTAGGCTGGGAGATTTGAACATTTGAACATGCTGAGGGCCTTGAAGTGTTTTTGAGGATCACATTGGCTGCAGTAAACATACTGGACTATGAAGAGCCAAGGACCAGTTAGGAAGCAATTGAAGTAATCTAACCAAGAGTTGATGAGGACTGAACTAAAGTATCAGAAGTGGGACTAGAGAGAGGAATGGATTAACAGTGAGAGGCCACTTGTCATAGTACAAAGGCAAGACCAGTGAATGGTAAATGTAGAAGGCAGCAGAGTGATGGGCAAGCTCCAGGGAAGACAGAGGTGGAGGCATTGTTAAGAGATCACTTTTTATTTCTTCTGGTCCTGGGGCCTGAATTCAGGGTTTGGGCACTCACTGTCCCTGAGCTTCTTTCGCTCAGAACACACACTCTACCACTTGAGCCAGAGCTCTACCTCAGGCTTTTTTGAGGGAGAGTGGGGGATAGTTGCTTGCAGATAATAGTCTCATGAGCTTTTCTGCCCAGGCTGGCTTCAAATCATGATACTCAGATTTCAGCCTCCTGAGTAGCTAAGATTACAGGCATCAGCTACTGGCACCTGGCTAAGAGATCACATTTTTGAGAAGGCTGGCCATGGAAGAAGGAAAGAGAACTCAGAGATAAAGAAAAATTAGGCAGGATACGGGGAGGGTAGTGTTCAAGTTGAAAGAGCACTGGAGCCAAAGAAGAGAGATCTTTAGAACCACAAGGAAAATGAGACATACCCTTCAATTTGTCCACCCAATACTTTAATCTATCTTTCTTGCTCTTCTTTTTCCTTTTTTAGCCACAAGAAAAGTTGTTATTACAGATGGTTTCCTTAACCTGTGAGCAAGAAATGCTAGCAACAAGAAGTCGGGGCATTAAAAAAAAGAACACAAAAAAAAAAAACATTCAAAAGTTCAGACTTATTCCTGTCCAAACATTTCTTTGAAGATAATTTGCTTTTCCAGCCCACACCTTGTAAAAAGGCCACAATGGTGCAAGCAGTCTTATTATGGCCATGAAGGGCAAAAGGTTGGGAAAAAGTTCAATTAAAACTGCCTTCCTCTGTCTGATAATAGATTTGACATTTTCAGAGTTTCTGAGCAACAATGCCTGCCATTGCAGTACCGCTCATTGAGAAAGGCTTTTTCTTGCAGGTGAAGGAAGCACCAAACAAAAGGTCTCTGGTTACACAGCTTTTTCATGTAGGAAGTGTGGCGTACTGGACCCTGGCTGTGTCCTCCAATGCTTTTTCCCCTCCTCTGCACCTCCCAACAATGACACTTTGGACAGCTCCTTCCAGGTGTATCCAAGAGAAAACACACACACACACACACACACACACACACACACACACAAATAGACTTTGGCTGAGTGCCTTGTACTTCACAAAATACTGTGTGTGCCACTACTGGGACTTTTGAACTCTGGGCTTCACACTCTCACTTGGCTTTTTTGGTCAAAGCTGAAGCTCTACCACTTGAGCCACACCTCCACTTCCACACATTACTGGAGACACACACTATTACTAGATCCTGTTACTTCCAATGATTCTGAGTTTCTCCCATGCAAGAGATGAGAAAACAGGGGTTTGAATTCCATCTTTTGATTCCTAGATCATTGCTCTTTTCATCCACTTTCCATTGATTCTGAACAAGATGAAAAATATTTGCAAGTTGCAAAATGGATGGGGAAGACTGCTATAAAAGTTGAAAAGGGGAAATGAACAAGATGGCTAACCCAAAGCAAAACTGTTGGTGAACCTTTCTACCTTTTGTTTCCTATTCCATATGTTTCTTATCCCATACCCACCAATGCCAGGGCCTCACTCTGCCCTTGGCTCAACCTGCTAATTCTTCTATGTTGCCCATACAAATGACACTTTTTCCCCCTGCCTTCACTGATTTCTCACTCATTAAAACTTAAATTCCTTGCTTGTGTCCCTCTCTCCTGGCCTCTTTAAGCAACAGATCCATCAAATCAGGTCATCTGATGCTCTAAGAAGCGATTTCATCTCTGACAGTCATGATGCACTGCACGCATCCTGAGGAGTTAAGGCCCACAAGTCAGTTTGGTGCTGCCCCTCCCTGGCAGCACTGTGATTTTGATGAGAGCTCTGTTGGCAAAAACCAAACCCCACTCTCAAAGAGTCTCAGTTCTCAGGCGCTGCTGCCATTAGGAGGTACAGATAACACAGGGGAAAGCTGAGATTGTCTCCAACATTCCCTGATCACAACACTATTGTCTGTCACAGTTGTGAGGCAAAAATATATCTCAAATTAAAAACAGCCCATAAAATAAATGACTGTCAGCCCAGGTAGTTCCTAAATGTTTGCATGTAGAAAGACCCGCCATAGTCTTCCCTATCCAGAGAGATAAAGACCACCTGAGTGAGCAGTGGTACTTTCCAAATGTTCATTGTGGTGAGCATTATGGCTAGCCCAGGTGGGTGCTAGCCAAGAAATCAATGCTTGGCCAGCCTTGGCAGCTAGCGCTAGCCCTAATGAAGCAGTCCCCTGAAATAGCCAAGAACAGATGGAGGTGAGGGTGACTTTAACGTATTCTGAGGAGTGCCAAGTGAAGATAGGATTGACCAAATTTTGTCACCTTCCAAGCAGTCTTTTTTATTTTATTTTATTGTAAAGATACTGTACCAAGGGGTTACAGTTACATGAGTAAGGTAATGACTACATTTCTTGTCAAACATTGCTTTCCCCTCCTTTTGTTTCCTACTATCCCTTCCTCTCTCACCTCCCCCTTCCCTTCCCCGCCCCCAAGTTTCAAACAGTCTTAACACAAACAACCAAGCTAATAGGGAAAGCTACTGGTATGGAGGGATATTCCAATAATAATTGACAGGTAAAACAGTGATTCTGAGAGTTACAAGTTTGCAGATACCTATACTTGTGTTCCTGTTGGGATGTTAGTACAAGTTAGAGTCAGTGTAAGTGTGCACAGCCTCCAAAAGCACACGCTCTAAGGTGGGTTAGTGCTCCTTCATTGCTATAGTCGTATTGTGGGAAATGTCCTTGGATTTGAGCATCTTCCTTCCTTCCTCGAGAGCCTAATAGCCATCCTTCTGTTCATCAAAGCTATCACATGGCAAAGGCCTCACAGGGAGCCAGTGCCAACAACCAATTCATATTGCTAGAATTGTGCAATATTGAAGATATGAAATGAAGACAACCCACTCTATAGCAAGACACTTATCCTACAGGGCAAAGCCAAGTAGACCATGCTTCTGGGCCCAATGGCCCAACAGTCCAAAGGTAACTGGGCAAGACTGCAGGTGTCCATCTACTCAGAAGGTGGGACATGAGGTGCAAATGTGTCCTTTAAGGTTTGGTGGCTCTGGGATCTCAGTCCCCAAAAGACCTGCAGAGGATGCTCCTGGCCCATTCAGGGTACCAAAGATATACAGAAATACTTCCTGTAGCCAAGGCCCAGCACAGTTTCAGAAGACAGCAGCTCAGCTGCTGAAAATCTGTCTCAGACACTAAACTGCACTTTCTTGCACTCTGAAGAAATATCAATATCAGATTCACAATTGAAAAAAAGCAGTGGATACTAGCAAACATTGAAAAAATTCAGTAATCTCTGAGTTCAAAGACGTATGTTCCAGTCTCATCTCAACCATTGATTAGTGGTGAGGCCTTAAACTTTATAACAACCCTCAGGGTCTCTGGCTCCTGGTCTGCAAAATGCAGATAATAAAACCTGCCTAGACTTCTCACAGGCCTGAACTGAGCTCAAAATGATACTCAAGTAATATGAGCAAAAGCACAGATGAGAAACCTGTGGCCCAAGGAAATTAAGTGACCCGCTTGTCTTAGTAGCCCTTGAAACAAGCATCCAAATTCAAGTAATATTTTTAAGACAAGTAAGAATGTCTCAGAAGGTTGGGGAAAGTAGCCAAGAAAAAAATAGAAGCTAGTTAAGAATGATCTAGCCCAGCTACCATTGTGTGTAACTGGAGGTCAATTCTCGGAGGAAATTCTAGAAATTGAACCTGCAATGAGGGTACTGGAGTATGTGCAGGCCAACTTCTCAGAGTTGGGGGATACTAAGCAGGTGTAGGCAGAGTGGCTGTTCACCATATTTAGAAGTCTATAGACAAAAGTAGCATCTGGAGGTTGTCCAGAAAGGACTGAGAGGGTAAAAGCCACTTAAGTGGCATCAACTGTAGCTTTGAACACTAGTAATGGGCAGAGCTAAGATCTAAACTCCAGTTGCCCAATACCCAATAAAGGATCTCTCAAGATACTATGTCACACCCTCTTATAAAATCATTCAATACTCCTAGCTTACCTCCTTGTGATATTTCTACAGATACCCAGACTACTTCCTGCTAAGGTCATTCTTCACAGACCTGGTAGGGCCATGGGGTTATAGCTGGCAGATGGTTTCTCTTCACCACAATGTTTTGTCTAAACACAGGATACCCAGCCTTGCCAGCCTGGTGTACAGTCACAAATTTGGAGCTTTGTTTCCAGATTCTATTCCCAACATGTTCAGAGAGACGCTGGTAGAAGGGAGAATTATGGCTCCACAAAAGTATCAAGTAACAAGATAGCAAGTGCTGGAGCCCCAGTGATAGGATCATCCAGTCAAGAGAGGGCACATGGTACATTCAGTTACTAGTCCCCATGCTAAATCTACAATGAGCATCTCTTCTGGCTCACAGAAGCAAACAACGCAGGACATGGCTCAAAGCCCAGAGAAGGTCAGATTTGAACAGTGCATACATCCTTAAACACATGAGAGTGACCCAGGACAGGGTTTAATCTTAACTGGAGAGAACTGGGAACTGGGCCTTCCTCCACCAGACCTCACAAAAGTGATCAATGGCTCACTGCATGTTTTATCTAGCATTAACAGTTCAAAGTCTTTGGTAAGGATAAGGAAGTCCTTTAGACTTTCTTATGTTCTTATGTTCTTGCTGTGTTTGGGTACTAGGTGAAGCTGAATGGGATAGGAAGGCCTTCACAAAGCACGAAGGAAAATTCCAACCTCTTGGGTACCAACACATACATAAAATGAATCCTGACCTCATTGCTGCTACATGGAAGGAATTCCAATATGAGAATTTTTAGCACATCTGAATTAGGGTGCAGTAATGGTCACTTCCCATTCTCACAACCAGATGGCAATTATGATACCACTATCATTGCTTACAACCCTCAGATTCAAGCATTTTTTTCTCATTGTCTTCACTCATATACTGTTTATTTGCCTTTTAAAATGTCCTCACAGCAAAGTACCATGGTGTTGGTAATTGTTGCAGTTAGATAATAGATTTGTGGGAGTTAATTATCCTATTCTTTCCAGTTTTTTATACATTTAACCGTTTTCATAATAAGAAGGGGAAATCTTCAAACATATATAATGATTCAACATTAAGATGGCATGATCATTGCATTTTCAGAAAAGGAGCACAACATAGAAGGATATTAATGGGATATTAATAAAACAACTATTGAACATTGAAGGAATGGCTGAAAGTTAAACATTCTCTTTGATAATAGCAAGCAAATACTTTTTAGTACATAAGAAACAATGCTCAATAGGAAATGTTCTCATTACCTTACTCGTGTAACTGTAACCCCTCTGTACAGTATCTGTACCATAAAAAATATATTAAAAAGATGATGCTAAGTGAAATGAACCCACCCAAAAGATAAAACTGTATCATTTCATTACTGAGACTCAAGCCAGAGGAAATTGCCCAGAGCTCTGGAATTCTTTAAAGAAACTTTGAAGCAATGTGACCATGTTATAAATGCTACAAGGTTATTGTTCAAATCTTGTGCTGTGGTTTAAATGATGCATAAAATAATGATCTGTCTACCCATCAATAGCATTCTAAGTCAATAATGTTGAATATTCCCGATGTTGATTGTCTATACAAAGGAAATGTGTATATCTAACTCTAGACACCAGTGGTTCATGCCTATAATTCTTACCTACTCAGGAGGAACAGGTCATAAGGAAGCTCAAGGCTAGCCCAAGCCAAAAGTTCATAAGACTCCATCTCAGCAGAACAAATTGGTGTAACAGTTTGCACCTGTCATTACAGGTATGCTAGGAAAAATAAATAGAAGAATAATGATCCAGACCAACTTAAGAACAATGTGAGGGCTGGGAATGTGGCTTAGTGGTAGAGTGCTTGCCTAGCATGCATGAAGCCCAGGGTTTGATTCCTCTGTATCACATACACCAAAAAAAAAAAATCCAGAAGTGGTGCTGTGGCTCAGGTAGAGTGCTAACCCTGAGCAAAAGAAGCTCAGAGACAATGCCCAGGCCCTGAGTTCAAGCTCCAGGACCAGCAAAAAAGAAAAAAGAAAAACATGAGAGGCTATCTCAAGACAAACAAGGGAGAAAAGTACTAGAAATGTGGTTCAAGTGATAGAGTGCCTGGCTAGCAAGCTTGAAGCCTTACATTCAAACCTTCATCACCACAAACAAAGAAGAAAGGAAAGAATGAAGGGAAGGAGGAAGGAAGGTGGGAGGGAGGGAGGGAAGAAGGAAGGAAGGAAGGAAGGAAGGAAGGAAGGAAGGAAGGAAGGAAGGAAGGAAGGAAGGAAGGAAGGAAGGAAGGAGGGGGAAGAGAAGAAAAGAAATATTAACACTTTAAAAGTATTCAAAGTTTTGTATGTGTATAAATTTGTGCTCATGTAGAGGAAATAAATTAACAGGAAAGAGTACCATGTCAGGGCTGACATCATGGGCTTAGAACCTAGCTTCCCTTGTTCAAATTTCAGCTCTGTTACTCACTTGACATGTGTTAGGCAACTTACCTAATTGTTCTATGCCTCTTTTTCTCCTCATTTGCAATGTGAAGGAAGATTCTTCATGATGCTGTGTGGAAATGCAAAGAAATAATATATGCAAAGAATTATGACTAGTACCCAGAGCAAGCGAAATGAAGAGGAAATTGTTTCCTCTTGGAGAGAAGTAAATAGAGACTAGGAAATTCAGAGACAGAGAGAATAGGGAATAAATAGAGAATTCAGAGACACAGAGAAAGCCTATAGCAGCAGGCTTTCCTAGAATGTGAAGTATACTTATTAAAGAAAACATAGCATTAAAAGTATAAGCAGATGAAATGGGGAAAGTGGATAAACACAGAAGCAGACAGCAGAAGATGCCCTGAGAGCACAAATCTCCAGGAAGTCAACAATCAAGTGGGAGGCTAGGGATCATTACAAGCCACAATATTGGGGGCTAGACTCTGTTATTCTAGATTCTCCCACTGAGTTAAACATACATCTATCCTCCTCTTTTTCAGACATGGCAAATTGGTCCCATTTCAGGTTCCAGCTCTGATCAATTGGAATTCTAACTGAACAGGATTAGGGATCTGTACTTGAGCTCACAGAAAGCAGCACTATAAAGGATTAGCACTGTCTGCTCCAGGCACTGGAGGATTAAATTGTAGCACATGAACAGCATTAAGGCCACCTTGGCTTTAGGCCTAACCTGTGTGCCTATGGTATTGGAAAAGGAAGTCAAACTGCAAAAGGTCTGAATCTACAAAGCCTCTCTGTTCTGCCCAGTTTATCCAGGACTCCAGAGTTAACCCCTAAGGTCAGAAAACTAAATCAGATTTAGGTTGCTAATTAATAGTCAGGCCATCCATTTACAGGAATTCTCTGGCTCAAATAAAGCACCCAGAAAGCATTCAGGGAAATTTCAGACAATAAAAATTACAGATATTCCATCGGTAGTCAGGAATCAGTTGCAGCCAAGTAAATTAAAGATTGGGAAGTCCATGTTGCTAACATGGAAAAATTATTCTGAAATGTATAGATAGAATAGAGCGCAGGTAAAGCTCCCATTGTGCACAGGAAAAAATAAGTCTGAAAGCTAATAGAGTGTTAAAGGCAGATCTAGAACCCTGAACTAACTAAGATTTGCCTTTCTCAGGCATCTCTTGTGATATTAAACATGTAGGACATGAAGAGGGAAAATGCAAAGCCATCCTTTTGTATTACTCTTCTCACCCTCTTTTGCAAATCCTAGAGAAAACTGGACCAATTAAAAGATTATCTGCCCAGATTCTATAAAAAAGAAAAAAAAAGAGCCACCCTCTGCCATGTTAAAACCATCCACATGGCATCACTTTTACAATAACAATAAAAATAATTAAACTATAGTAAAATAAAAACCACCCACATGTGTTTCCCCTGAATCCCAAGCCCAGAGGAAATTTCAAAGTGCATGTATTAGAACTCTAGAGGCCCATTTATCTGAAGACTGCTGGAAAGATTCTAGATCATGCAACCTCACCACAGGAAAACTATAGCCATCATTTCAGGCTGAAATGCAGCTTGTCCCCAAGGCCAACTCTAAAGGCCTATGAAGTGCTTTTTAAAATATAAGTATGATGCCAGGTACTGGTGGCTCACAGCTATAATCCTAGCTACTAAGGAGGCTGAGAGCTGAGGATTGAGTTTCAAACAAAGCAAGAAAGCCCAAGAGACTGACTCTTATCTCCAATTAATCACCAGAAAACCAGAAGTGAAGCTGTGGCTCAAAGTAGTAGAGCACTAGCCTGGAGCAATAACCTCAGGGACAGTGCCCAGGCCCTGAGTTCAAGCCTCACAGCCAACCAAAATAGACAGACAGACAGACAGACAGATGCTACTTTGAAAGGAACTTCCATAACCCATTAACTCAAAAGCATGCTTTGCTTTGTGCAGTTTACAGATGAATGACCAGGTTCAAGACCTCTGGTAAAAAGTACAGGAAATTCTTGAGTTTCGTTCTTTCTACTTTGTGAGGAACAGAGGCTACTTCTTGCCCCTGTTCAACATTAAGAGGCTCCAGCTTGTAGTAGTGGCAATAGATGGAGAGATGTCTTCCTTCTTGTGCTCAACTCTTGGCATCATGCATTTTATTGTATGTAGCTGTGTGTCTTTCCTTTTTCTGACTGAATAGTACTTCCACTGTATACAGATTATGTGATTTATTTACCCAGTTGGGGCAATTAAGAACAAAGATGTCATGCACAGTGCTTGTTATATGTTCATGAAGGAATAACCTAGAGAAGGATGCCCTGGTGTTCTCTGGAGTTTTCTGCATTCCCACCAGCCTTAGAGAACATTTCCACTGCTTGCAACACTAGTAGTTTCATAGCACTTAACTATGTTCATTCTGAGGAGCTTATATTGACACTCCTTGGTGGTTTTATGGACATTTTCTTGCTGCTTGAGACTAAGCATGTGTCTATTGAAGCCAGGTTATCTTTTAATGAGGCACACGTTGAAATCCTCAACCAATTTTTCTTTAAAATTGTTTGTCTTTTTTCATATTGGGTTGAAGGAGTCATTTATATGTTTGGGGCATGAGACTTTTATAATGATAATTGTTGAATACTTTTTCAACTTTCTTCTTGATGTGTCTTGTTGAACTTAATCAGTTTTTTTCCACTTTAGAGATAGTGCTTTTGAGGTCTTTTTGTTTTGTTGTTTTTTTTTTGGTCGGTCATTGGGCCTGAACTCTGGGCCCAAGCGCTGTGCCTCAGCTCTTCAGCTCTACTGCTTGAGCCACAGCGCCATTTCCGGCTTTTTCTGCTTATATGATGCTGAGGAATCGAACCCAGGGCCTCATGCATGCAAGGCAAGCACTCTACCACTGAGCTACCTTTGCAGCCCTGAGGTCTTCTTTAAGAAGCCTTTCCTGTCCCCAAAGAGTATGAAAATATTACTTTACACTCACTTCCAAAACACTTACTTCTAGTTCTTTCAAATTTAGAACTTTCAAATTTAGATCTAGTCTGACATTCAATGTGAAATTATCCCAGACTTCTTTGTCCAACTACAATGGAGGCTGTGCCATTGTGGCTTCGATCAACTACCTGTGTTTGCTCAAATCACAGCTGTGCTACTCACTAAGAACCTGCTTTATTTTCCAGTGCCTCAGTTTCCCCCAAATGCAATAATAGCCCTTACCAGATAGAGTTTTCACAAGAGTTAAATGAGTTCATATAAAAGAGCTCAGCAGAGTGTCTGGCACAGCCTAAATGTTTCTGTTTTAACTCCTCCTACCCCTTCTCCAGCTTACTCTGACTACGCCGTCATCCTCGCCACCCTCTAACAACGACAAAGGAACAAGATCCTATGAAGTTCCATGCTGTCGTAATCAATATTCTGCCTGGAGAGCTTCCTTTTTCTGTATGATTTTCTTGCACATGTCAATATTTATACGCTTCACTTGCCCGCTGCAGCTTTCCAGCCTCCTGCCAAGAGGATGCTTCTACTTCGTTCAACATTAAGATCAGAGAGATACGCAATTCAATTCTCCTTGGACATTTCTTATGCTGCCTGGGAAGTTAAATAGCTCAAAAAGAAAGATTTTAAAAATTCCAATCTCCTATCCATTTAAGATACACATTTGAGGGGACACTGCATGGCCTATTGTGTCTTTATCCTGACCCTGGGTGCCCCCCTCAGGCCAACAGTAGCTTCAAGCAGAGGAGGAAAGGAGCTATCTGATGTGTTGCAAGATTTGAATTATAAGTGCTTTGCACACACTGTCATTGAATCTTCTACACATGTGTGAGAAGGACGTAATGTATGTAATCAAATGTGTACAAATGGATGCATAACAAATTTTTTGGTCTTCTTAGAGCTTACTTTGCTAATGAATGTTCAATTAATTCTAGTAGATATGACTGTAAGCCCTCCAGGTCAATAGGATAGAGGCAGCCTTCCTTCTGAGAGATCAGAAGACCCAGAGGGGTAGCTAGTATGAGTGTGGGAATGCAGCGTCTACCTGTCCCTTCTTCCAATCCTGAAGATGGGCCAGTTTTTCCAAGATATACATTTGATTTGCTCTGCTCTGACTTGAGGAAATGCTTGTGAGTTCCAAGAGCAGAGGTGACTCTTTTTTTAATATTTAGTTTGCTTTATTGTTGTTATAGAGGTGATGTACAGAGGGGTTACAATTACATGAGTCAAATAATGTATACATTTCCTTTCTCTCAATGTCTTCTGTTCACTCACTCTCTCCCAGTCCTCTCCTCCCACCTCTACCTCTGAGTTGCATAGTTCACGTTCAACAGTGTCCAGTAAGCTCGCTGCTGCACTTTTTTACCTGTTTTCTTCCCCCTACCCTTCTAAAGATATACATGTGAATACACCATACATAAAGAAACAAAGACAGAATCATCAAAAAATAAAAATCAAAAAACAATATTTTAAAAATAGAGATCTCTTGTTTCCCTATCTTGGAGTTTGTTTAGATGTATATTATTTTATATAAACACAAAGAGGCATGTAGGCATTGCACCTTTGTGCTTCTCTCCTAAGAGTATCCTCTTTTGGTCTCACTGTGTGTGAGTTTCTAGAATATTATGTAATTTATCATATGCCAGTGTCTTCTAGATCTAATTTCCACATGCCAGAGAGAACATGTGCCATTTGTCTTTCTAATCTTGGCTTACCTCACTTAACATGATTTGTTCTAGTTCCATCCATTTCCCTGCAAATGACATTATTTTATTCTTCCTAAAGGGTATGTAAAATTCCATTATGTATAAGTACCACGTTTTTTGGATCCACTCATCTATTGAGGGGCATCTGGGCTGGTTCCATATCCTGGCTATTGTGAATAGTGCAGCAATGAACATGGATGTGCAGGTGTCCTTATCATATCTTGGCTCATGGTAGTCAGGTAGATGCCCAGGAGTGGTATGACTGATTCATAGGGAAGATCTAACCCAACGTTAGCATTTACTAACCAGAATATTTTTGATAAAGCTCACTTTTAGAATGAAGCATGTAACAGGGACACTTGCTGGTTTTTTTTCTGGAATTTCTTTAAATGGGTAATCTCCAGTCTGAGTCTTTAAAATAACCCATTGAACTCTCAGTTCTCTGGGACAGTGGCCCTGGCTTACTAGGTTTTACAGCTCTCAGAGGGAAATAAGAGCCGGGCACTAGTGGCTCACGCCTGTAATCCTACCTACTCAAGAGGCTGAGATCTGAGGATCATGGTTCAAAGCCAGCCCTGGCAGGAAAGTCCATGAGACAGTTATCTGCAATAAACCATTCAGAAAACCGAAGTGGCGTTGTGGTTCAAGTGGTAGAGCACTAGCCTTGAGCTAAAGGGACAAAGCCCAGGCCCAGAGTTCAAGCCCAATGCCCAACAAAAAAGGAGAGAATAAGATCTTCAACAAATGCTGTTGTACCAAGGATAGAATGAATTTGGCCCACTGACAAGCAGAGCAATCATCTTCCTGCAGCTAGCTCTAGCCCTGAGCCAATGATCACTATCCGATGATCTAATAAGAATTAGCACCCTCAGGCTACACAGTAGCCAAGTCATCAGGTTCAGTCATACAAACTAACTTAGACTTAATTAGGCAGAAATGTCGACTCAGACATTTCAGAAAGTATTTAAACAGCTACAGTTAAGACTGGGATCTTTCTTCACAGCCATAGTATAGGGCTTAATAGACCACAGTTATTCAATAAATACTTACCAGTTACCCCTTCTATCTAGATCATGTAGTAACCCAGTTCTTCATTTGCTATGTATGTATTGATTACCTGAAGCCAACATTCAATGTACAAAGTGCACGCCCATTATGTGGCCAACTCTGCCCTCTTGCATCACGGCTTGCACTTGTGGATTGCCTGCTAAAGAGACAAATCTTTCTTTTTTGCTTTTTTCTTTTCTTTGTTTCCTTTTTGGGGGAGAATATCTTCATTATCTTTAAGTTGTTGTACAAAAGGAGTTGCCATTCAACAAAGCAGTTTATGAACACAGTGAGTCTTATAAATGTCACTCCTTTCCACATTCTCACCCACCCCTTCCCTCATTCTTTTTAATTTCCAAGTTATGTATTGAATGTTTTGCCAGTTAGCAAAACAGTTATGAATAAATACATCTTGATCTGGGGCATCACTTCAACATTTTCACCCCCTCCTTATTTTTCTCAATTTGGTGGTATATACAATGAATTCTTGCCTGTATTCTTGCCCCTTCTCTCCTCTCCTTCCTTCATCTACCCCTCTCCCCTTGGTTGCATTCTCCCCTCTCACAAGAATCCATTTCCTGATACTTATTTTGTTGGGTTTTGACAGTTTGGCAAATGCATTATTCTTACTCAGCTATCCCCAAAACCAGGAATACCATATATCCTCAAAGGTAGCTAGCCCCAACCTGTGGTGGCCTCTAAAGATTGCTAGAGTCCTACCTCAGGCTCCTACCTTATTGTGTTTTACAGTGTTTTATTGTTTGTGTGTGTGTGTGTGTGTGTGTGTGTGTGTGTGTGTGTGTGTGCGTGCACATGCTAGTACTAGAGTTTAAACTCAGGGCCTGGGCACCATACCTCAGCTTTTTCGCTCAGAGTTAGAGTTCTACCACTTGAGCCACAGCTCCACTTCTGGATTTTGGGTGGTTAGTTGAAGATAAGAGTCTCAAAACTTTACTGCCTGGGCTGGCTTTGAACCTCGATCCTCAGATCTCTGCCTCCTGAGTAGCTAGGATGACAAGAGTGAGAAATTGGTTCCCAGTTTTGCAGTGTGTTTCTAACAATTGCTCAGGTAATTCTGTTCACCCCAGAATATAGCCAAGAAGAACATGGCAGTTGGATTGGAAGACAATAGATGGACCTGTACTTTGGTTGTTATATGTTTTTTTTCAATCCTAGAAAGTTTTACTTAGAATAGTTCCTGGCCACTTGTCGCTCAGTCTAAGCTTGATATTATCATTTTCCCCATTGTCAGTAGTAAGTGGATAGTAAAATAATCAAATCCTTGAACTTTAAGCCCTTTTATAGACTGAATTATGTCCTCCCCCAAGGCCTCATAAAACACCTATATTTGGAGACAAGACCTCTCAAAAACGTAATTAAGGTTAAAATAATGACCAAAATTAACTTGACTGCTGTTCTTACAAGAAAAGATAGGTCATACCAACAATCAAGGAGAAAGGACCCTGTGAAGACCCTAGAGGAAGCTTATGATGATGATGATGATGATGATGATGATGATGATGATGATGATGTGTATGTGTATGTGTATGCGTATGTGTATGTGTGTGTGCATCTGTATGAAATGAAAGGGTCTTAAAAGAAACCAGGCCTGTCAATACCTTGACCTTAGACTCCTGATTGTGACAAGATCAATTTCTGTTATCTAAACCACGCAGTCTTTGGCAGTCCTTTGTTATACGGCAGCCCTAGCAAGCTAATGCAAGCAGCCAAGAACCTGGAATTAACTGTGATCCTTTGCAACAATGGTCAACATCATGAATGAGCACCAAGGGCAAATGTTTCATCATAATTCCTGAAGAATAAAGAGTATTCGGGGGACAATACACCTGCATTCTTTACGCATATTGATTCCCAGTGGCTCTGCATCCATTCTGTGCTACATCACAAACCATCTAAAATTTAGTGGCTTAAAATAATCACCATTCATTTAACCGCAACTTCAAAGGTCAGCAATTTGGACTGGGAACCTCCAGGCAGCCGGTGCTTCTGCTGGCTTCTGGAGCACTCACTCACATGGTTGCAGTAACCTGACAGTTTGTCCAGGAGGGATGCAAGGAAAAAGCCTCTGGAAGTCAGTGCAGGCCTCTGGCTGCAGTGCCTTGGTTCTCACACTCCAGCAGGCTGGATGGAGCTGCTTTCTATAGTGGTCTCTAAACAGAAATCCAAAAGCTCAATAGCACAACAGCAAGGTTCTTTGAGAGCTAGATTCAGAAATCTCACCTCTCACATCCAATGCATTCATTTTGGTCATGTGCCAGAGGGCTAGATTCAATGGGAGGAAAATGAAACCCACTTCTTTTTATTTATTTTTGGTATTTCTCTATCTTTTCAAATCCTTTTGTTATCAGCATCAGTTAGTTGTACAAAAGAGGTTTCATTTGAACATGTTCATTTTTGCACACAATACAGAATAGCCCCCTCTATCATTTTCTCTCCTTGCCCCTTCCCTTCCTCAGACCAGTCTCATCCAGTGTCCTTGTGCCATTTTCCCACGTATACATAATGTATTTTTGACTATACTCACCCTCCATCCCTGTCTCTATTCTCCCTCCCAAAGTACTCATATTCTGTCAAGATATTTCAATTTCCTAATATGTGTGTGTATTTTAAACTCTATGTTAATTGTTCAAGTGAGTCTTACAATGGCATCTCCCACGTGCATATACCGTGCAGAGCTCTACCAACTGAGCCATGCCTCCAACTCCTAAAACCACGTCTTGATGGGAGGAGCAGTTTAGGCCATGTGCCAAGGAGCACATGCACTGGATGGCAGGTCATCAAGTCATCTTTCCAAAGTCCACACAGCTTTTTTTTTTTACATTTTTTTATTGTGAAAATACCATACAGAGGAGTTACCATTACATGGGCAAAGTAATGAGTACATTTCTTATCAAGCATTGTTGCTTTCTCCTTTGTTTCCCCTTCCCATCCCTTCCCATCTCCCACCCCCAACGTGCCCTGCCCCCGCCAGACAAAGTTGTAAAGTTCGTTTTTCATTGCAACAATAAAATGTCCACACAGCTTTTGAGTTGTGAGGATCATTTTCCTAATTACCAGGCAGGTGCATGCTCTAGATCAGGCATTTATAACAAGTCCAGGACCAAGGATGAGCATGTCTCAAGGGCTACTGCTCTTGTTCATGCATCTATCCATTCCAACAAATACAAACAGAAACGGGTGGAAATCTCTTCAAGTAATACAAAGGTAAATATGATAAAAGGTCTACCTTCAATTTTTTTAATTACTAGAGCCACAAAAACACAAATAAGTAGATCAACACAGAATAAGGTACAGAATGCTCGATTATAGGGAGGTAAAGATGGGTAAAGATTTCATAAAGGCAATTTTTCTTGTCCTGAAGGATGAGGTGTTTGAAGCTCAATTAAGATACAAAGGTAAAGGCCTAGGAGAAATGATTCTTGAGTTGGAGGTAGCAGTGGTCACAGCAAGGTCAGAAAAAGGCTAATTCTAAGGAGCATGAGATTTTCTCCATCAGCAAAAGAAAGGAAATGAAGAATTGGTCTGTAGTTATATGGGCAATTTGATCGAATGTGTAGAAAGTTTATGTAACAAGGCAACCGGGAAAGGGGCTTTTCCAATTGGGGTATTAAGGTTACAAACAATGGAGAATAATTCTGACCAGCTGGAGCTGAAAAGGAATGTAACAAAGGTTCTGAAGGCGCTTGAAGAGCTGATGGGAGCTGGAGAACCAGGCTTATAATCTTCCCAAAAGTATGAAGCCAGGAGTCTATCTCTCCTCTGGATGCTGCTACATGTTGGCTACATGGCTTCTGTCCATTCTTGCCTTTTCTATCACTCTGTTTTCAGATCAGGGATGTAGGAGGGAAGACCCACCTGCCTGGACAGAGCTGAGGTAGAATCCTAAGGTAGCATTCAAAGAAGATTTGGTTCCAGTACCCACAGTGACAGTACCCGTCAAAAGACAGGTGTTGAACCTGGCTGGTGATTCACATCTGTAATCCTAGCCAGCCCAGGCAGGAAAGTCGATGAGACTCTTGTCTCCAATTCAACCACCAAGAAAACCAGAAGCAGCTCTGTGGCTCAGTTATAGATTGCTAGCTTTGACCAATAATAAAGCTCAGGGACAGTACCCAGGCCCTGAGTTCAAGCCCCACAACTAACAGGTGGTTTTCCTACAAGAAAATCTGCTGTTTGTAGAATGTAAGTTTAGTAAAAATAAAATAAAAAGTTGACAGTATTTGCTAAAGGATGTTCCAAGAGCTCAGGTGACAAATATCAAAGCTTCTTGAGATGTCATAAGTCTAGTGGTAGGGACTCACAATTACAGACTCACTGATGCCAGACCACACACACACACACACACACACACACACACACACACACACACACACACACACACACACACACACACACACACACACACACACACACACACACACACACACACACACACACACACACACCCCAATTCTGATTTAATGGCCTGCAGGTGATCTGAGGGGGGGAGGGAGCGCAGAGGTTGAAGCTTCCCAGGTGCTTCTAATCTGGAGACAAGATTGAAAACCACAGTGAGAGATGAACTTGGATTGCTCCAGTATTCTGTGAAGGAATGAAAGGAGGAAATAATCCGAGCATGCTAAGCTCAAGCCTCCATATAGCCACTTGAACCTTTTCTACTTTTATCTTGGTTATATGTTGAGCTCTGTCTCTGCTTTCCACTGAAGACAGGGGACTGCTCCTGAAAAAGTAAACAAGTTTAAAAACCAAAATCTTAAAGTTCTTAGCTGTCAAGAGTCTATGGGGTTTTTCTATCAAGAAAACTTGCTCAGCATCATCTTTGAAGTTACCTGTTGGCACCCTAGTTACTGTAGTTCAGCAACCGATAAAAAGGGAGGGGTAGAAAAAAACTTTCCTTGGATCATTTTAAAAATGCAACTTTTTTTTAAATACAGGAACTTAAAGGAAGTGTCTACAAGTGCTACAAGACTAACGTTTATTATATCATTTTCATATGTGTCTACTATATGTTTTGAGTTTCCTCCATGTGCTAGATACTCAGGGTACCAGCCTAAAATAGAGGAACAAGGTGTGGCTGTCTTCAAGGGCATGTTCTAACAGAGGGAGGCCAGCAGGAAGCAACTGTGTGAATAAGATCATGTTTGCCTCAGGCATACGACCCATTCTCAGGGCCTATGTACACAGAGCAGAGAGCTTCTGCTGGGTGGTGTCTAGCCCCATTCTCCCACATTCTGACAGCTCACTTTTCTTTCTAGTAGAGACCAGGGATGAACAGTGGGTATCATTCCTGGGTATCACTGATAAGTGCCTTTCCTGTGGCTATGCACCCCTCTCTCCTCAGAAGCTTACTTACATAAAACCTGATGGAGCCTCAAACCTGTGGGTCTTTGAAAAACATCCATGTATTTGCTTGTCACTATCATTAAGAGATGGGTTGCTCATGAGGAGCCTGCCCCTGTGCTGTCTTCCCCTCCCCAGGACTGTTGACTTCTATAAACTTTAAAGTCCAGGGGCCATCTCTGAGAAAAGGAATTACTTCCATGAATAATTTTGTTCTTCTTCAGCCATCTCAGAAGCTGCCCAATGGCTGGAGTGCCTCCAATCAGACGAGAGACAGTATTTCTGACCTTGTCATTTCTGTAGCTATCTGAATAATATTCACAAACAGTTAGCCCTTAATTGGTATATGCACATATCCCACAATCTTATTACTAGGCTAGAGATAGGTGCCAATGTAGAGAACTAACACTTACCATCTGACTTGCGAGAACATAAGAAAAAGTGGATAATAAGCACAGCAATGCTGATATGTAAGTGAGAATGTCCAAGGTAGTTCAAACTCCATGGAAACAATCTGCTTTCCTAAACGTTTTCTTGTCTTCAATAGCCTTTGGTAGCCTGACCTCCTCTTCACTATGGATAGAATTATAAGATGCAAAGTGAAAATTGGTGAGCTTTCTTTTTTATTTTATTTTTTTTTTTTGGTCGGTCGTGGGGCTTGAACTCTGGGCCTGGGCGCTGTCCCTCAGCTCTTCAGCTCAAGGCGAGCACTCTACCACTTGAGCTACGGTGTCACTTCCGGTTTTCTGGTGGTTTATTGGAGATAGGAGTCTCACGGTCTCTCCTGCCCGGGCTGGCTTTGAACCGCGATCCTCAGATCTCAGCCTCCTGAGTAGCTAGGATTACAGGCGTGAGCCACCAGCGCCCGGAAAGCTTTCTTTTTTATGTAAATGATTATACAAAAGCTTGAAACTGTTTTTCCACAGTCACATCATCTTTATCGAGAATTTCAGGCTCATAACTTTCATTATATTGGGTTCATTTCCCAGCATCAAAGCCTTGTTTATGAAATGATGTTTACAGGATTTTTCACTAAAACATTGCCCACACTTCAAAGTTGTTGTTTTTGTTTAACTACTAAGGGTACAAAGAAATAAGTTAAACTCATTTGGGAACAGCTTACTAGACAAGCAAAGCTTAAGAACTTAATGTCTTTTTCTCCCAGTCTTATATACTATATGTACTATTTTTAGATGACTATTGGTTTTTGCTAAGAACTTGAACTACCACACCTCAGGGAAGAGCTCCATAATTAGTGGCAGGAGCTAAGATAGAAGGCAACTCTCCCACTGCCTAATAAACTGGCAAGATCAGAAATGGATGGTGCCATAAAGATCTCATGTCTTTCATTAATGCTTAACGCTGAGGCTTTATTTATAAGGAGACTCTAAATTCCTGGCTGGTCTCACCTGACTGTCCTTGGTGGAGGTAGCCTGTTTGTCATATTAATGAAGAGAAAAGTTCCAAGTTCCACAAAGAAAGACTTTTTTTCTACCACAGCTGAAGAGAAAACAGAGATGTTAGCAGCTCAGGGATGGAATTGAGGTGCGACTTGAACCCCTTAGGATTAGGCAAGCCTGAAGTCAACACAAGTGGGACTGTCTGCCTAGATGAATGCAGGGACAGCACCTTGAAGCTTGATAACCAGAAGCAAAGAGCAACCTGGCATTTGAGCAGCCTAGGTTCCCAAATGGAGAGCAGCACAAACTCCTGCAGAGGATGGTTACAAATGCAGATTGCTGAGCCCGGCCCACCATTTCTGATAAAGAAGGTTTTTTTGTTGGGGGGGATGTGGGAAGGATGCCAAATAATCAGCATTTCAACAAGTCAACACAGTTTGAGAACCACTGGTCTGTCTATGCCTTTTGCAGAATTCAGATTCTAAAGTCTGATAGACCTGGCTTTTATTCTTAACTCCATCCATCAATGGTAGTATGACTTGGGCCAGAAACATAATTAATTTGAGCCTCTATTTCCTCATGAATAGAATAGAATACAAGATTGTCCCCCGCCCCCCCCAAAAAAATGGTTTATGTTCACAACTTGAGTATTACTCTTTCTATTCAAGTTCCATCTCAAATTCCTCCAGGAATCTTCTTGTGCCTATTCATCTTGATCTACCAGTCCTGTAAAATGTTGACTTTGTTCATTTTCCTTTTGAACCTGCCCTGTGGTAAGGAAATGGCATCTGCTACCTCCACCTGCCCTCCCAACACCAAAAGCAGGTGGCCACTGGCCAGGCCAGTCCTCTGCTGCCACCTTGTGGTCTTTCCTCGCCTAACACCTCACAGGCTAATCTTTGCCAAGGAGGCACTTACTTTAGGGTTGCAGCCCTTGAACAGAGAGAGCATAAGCAGCCAGAAAAGTCCCCACTTGGAGTGGGGGGGTGGGGGGAAAGCAGTGAGTATGAGGACCAGAGAGCAGAGAGGGTTCTCAGCCAGGACAATGTGAATGACAAAGCAAATCCTGAGGACTACAAAAAGACAGAAAGGAGCTTGGATGCAGATCAGCAAATCAGGAGTCAGGGGACTGGATAATGCCACTGACCTCAAAAACATCTGCCTGTGGATATTTCCAAGCTCCATGCCTGGAAAGCTCAGAGTTGATCTCTTCAGAGACAAAGCATTCCTTGATGCCTTCAAGTCCCATGATGGAATGATAGGGCTTATTTCTAATGGCTTGTTCATCACACATGGCCTTTGGCATGGATGGGAAGAGTTTTAGCAATGAAGGAATTAGGACAGATTTGCTAGTAATGAAATGAATACCCAAAATGCTCTTATTTTTTATTTATACCCCGTCCTCATCCCCAGTGAAAGTAGTTTACTGAGAGGTCACAACTTAGTGGGGGACACAAATGCAAATTATTATATTCTTTTTTTTTTCCAGTTGGTCGTGGGGCTTGAACTCTGGGCTTGGGCGCTGTCCCTGTGCTCTTCAGCTCAAGGCAAGTGTTCTACCGCTTGAGCCACAGCACCACTTCCAGATAAGAGTCTCATGAACTTTCCTGCCCAGGCTGGCTTTGAACCGCAATCCTCAGATCTCAGCCTCCTGAGTAGCTAGGATTACAGGCGTGAGCCACCAGCGCCAGGCTAAATTATTATATTCTTTCAAATACTTTATCTCCCATGATTGGAGGACAGACCTTTTATTTTTTTATTGTGAAAATGCTGTACAGAGGGATTACAATTACATGGGCAAGATAATGAGTAAATTTCTTATCAAGTATTGTAGCCTCCTCCTTTGTTTCCCCTTCCCATTCCCATCTTCCCGCCGCCCCCCCCCCCACCCACCCAATCCTCTTCCCCCCCACCACCATAGTTGTAAAGTTCATTTTTCCACATAATGACTTATACATCTCATTGTTGCAATGGATCCACCTGTATCCCTATTTAGACTATTTGTTTTTTCCCTTCCCCTCCACAAATTATACCAACCTCATATACAGTGAAAGCAGGGGTTATACCATGGGGGAGGGACATACAAAGCAACAAAGAAATAATCTTATAAATGTGTTAGAAACAATCGCATGAAAGAAAAAACCATTTGAATACATATCTTAGAGTTCATTTCCCTAACATCAACTTATCTGACCTTTTCTGCTTGACTCAGACATATACTAGATATTGCAAATAAGGGAAACCATGGGACCTAAGTTTCTTTGGGCCTGGCTTACTTCACTTAATATAATTTTTTCCAAGTCTTTCCATTTCCTAACAAATGGAGCAATGCCATTCTTTCTGATGGAGGCATAGAATTCCATTGTGCGTATATACCAGACCTTTTAATCATGACAGATTTGGGCCAGAATCTGTAAACTTGGAGACAGTTGATTTATAAAATTTATTCCATCCAGTTTTAAACTTTTCTCACATGCTCTGTTTTCATACTGCAGAACTGAGCAGGAGTTCTCATTCTTGGAGTGGAGTAGAGAGATAACACAGGTGGCATTGGGAAGGCCCCTTCTTCCTCACTCTGCAGGTAGCAGGAGGAGACTGGATTTCTACTCAGCGCCCTTCTGCTCTTGGCCATACATAGCTGCTTCCTGGCCATGAAAGACTGACCTCCCTGTGGCAGATCACCAATGGTTTATCCTCCCATGGAACCCCGCCTAGGGGGCTCCTGGGGGTATGTGGAAGAGATCTGTGAAGAGTTGCTGGATACAGCTCTCTGTGGGAGAAGGAACTCTGGCTCTATGTCACCTCCCCTTGGACCACCCGGCACCCCAGGAGTTTGCCCAACGCACATCTGTTGGTGGACCCCTCTAGTTCAGCAGTGAGCCTGCTTGGTTGACATAATGGCGTTGTCTGTGGGGTCTCTTTTCTCCATAGGAAACCCTCACACTGTTGCCCAGCAAACCATATGAATGAAGACAACTTGCAGACAGCTGTTCCTACCCCCACAGACATGGCCCCATGACTGAAGTCCTAAGATATCCCCTGGGAAATGAAATATTATCTTTGTCTTCTTGCAAACACCCAGAATCTTCACGTGGGCCACACCTGGAGCCCACCCTTCCCCCACTGAGCCTTGAAGAAAGAAAGTTACACTTTCTCCTCTCCCCAGGAGAAGCCAGGGAAGCGCCTCTCCTCAAGAGCGCCTCTCCTCTGAGGCTCACAACACGCAGGAGTCCCTCCCCTTCCAGGGCTCTGTCCTATCTGAGCCACCAATCTAATTTAACTGACAGAAAGGAGAGTAGGGAGCCATGCCTGGGACAGAAGTCAGGTCTCAAGCATGCTAGGCTGGAAGGAGGGGTTCATTGTTGGCTTCTCTCTAAAATGTAAGTAGTTTGCCTTCTCTTTGTCCCCCCTTTTGGATGCCTGAGCACCAATTCTTAGCCCCAGAAGAAGTCTCACTCTGAGTCTGCTCCATAGACAGTCCAGGGCAATGCTCAGGTGGGCACTGAAGGGAGTAAAAGGCAAAGCAGTGTGAGCCTTCTGCAATGGCTGCCACTTTGCTCCCCTTCTAGAGAGGTCTCTTTAAGACGCTTCACTAAGGCACCGTCTCTATTTGAAAGCACACACAGGTTAGGGCTCCATGGGATTCCCTCCCTGGATAAGAGATGCACCAAGACAAGGGATTCAACAAGAGAAGAGGACAAGTCAGGCGGGTGTCTATGTATAGGCATGTCGGATCTCCCAGGTGAGGCTGGGGTTCGGGCAGCTGTCTGCCAACCCCTTGACTAGACAAGAGTCCTGGAAATTCACTTCATTACTCTAAGGCATTTAACATAATGCTATCTCATACTTTACAAAGTTGAGAAAGCTTCATTAATTCATTTAAAATTACCAGTCATCCTCTTGGGTTGATTCACCCTTACAAAAATGAAACTTCCAAGACACTGTATTAAAATAGCTTGTTCAAAACCACAGAGCATGAGTCTCTCCCTTCAGTCAAAGCATTTCTATTCAAACGTCAAACAGCTTTTAACTTTCTAATCAGTTTCAAGCATTTATGAGCAAGGCATTGAAGGAATTAGGCGTAGGGAATGGATTGGCATGAAGTGCAGGTGACTGGTGAGGAAAGTTCCAGAGTGTGAGTGATTCTCAGGAGAGAATCACTGCTGCCACTAAAGGAGAGAGGAAGCTTTCTAGATTGACTGCTAGCCACCAGAGGGTGAAACCATTGCTTCATTTTTCTTTCTTCTTCATATATAGAGCCAACTATGTCCAGGTGCACTATGGTAACATGCTTTCTCAATACCAAAACTTTCTTAGGAAAAGAAAAAGAAAAACTCCTGAACTAGTTCTAACCATTTTTATGTTGTTCTAACTTGTCTTCGCAGCATAGAGACTTTCCTTTGTGAACTCAGGGGCTTCAAAGCGGGCTTTGTTTTCCTGCATGGCTATTGATTCCAGTCTCAGGAGAGCCTCTTGACATCTCTCCACACCTTGCTTGACTAATCCAAGCCCCTCACACACCGACATGGGGGAAAAAAGTATGGGGAAATTCAAAGCCTTATTGAAGCCTTACTCACTCTAGAGTGGAGTGAGGAACACTATGCCAAACCTCTGACCAGGGATGTGCAAACTCCTTCTGAGATCATAGCATTCCTAATGTCAGGAAACGACGAATTGAAAGGGGCCACAAGTGCTCATGTTTTCTGCTTTCACACTCAAGTAACCCCTTGCGAGGCACAGCCTTATTACTTTATCCTCTAAGAGTTGCTCAACCAGCTATCTGGAATCTCAGTTCACACTCAATTCACACTGCTACATGCTAGATTCCTTCAAGACACCCCCTCTCCCAGCCTCAGTTTCTACACCTGTCAGACAAGAGGCTAGATGGAAATTTCTAAAGTCCGCAGCTGTCTTGTCTGTTTGGTGCTATGACTAGTTGAGTCATTTCTTTCTTTCATATCTGCTTCTTTGTTTCACATTCAAAATTGTTTTATTCTTTAAGTCGTTGTACAAAGGCCTAGCCATTTTAAAAAATAAAAAGCAGTTTAGCAATACAAGGCATCTTCAATAATGTCACCTCTTTCAACATTTTCACCCATCTCTCCCCTACCCGCCCATCCCCTCACTCTTGTTAATTTTTTAGGATATACATTCTTACACAGCCTTTTAGGACTCGCCAGAGGGTTTCAACAGAAATATTTAACACACTTGATCTACATAGCCAAAATGGTATGGTCTGTGTTCCCAGTGTAAGTCGTGTTTTCATATTTTTAGTACCCAAGCCTACCTTTCACTGCTACATTCGGATATCTGTCAGTCAGAGCATAGAAGAAGTATGTCCTCTCCAGAGGCTCTTCCTGGCAGTACAGGGCAAGAATTAAGAGTATGTCATATAACCAGTTCAAGGGAAATTTTGTTTCTTACCAGACCCTTTGTAATCCAATCTCAAAAATAAGAAGTCACAAAAGAATGAGGAATAAAACACTTCTTCTGTTACCTAGTCACCTTGCTTTATCTGAGACACTTCTCACCCTGGCCTGGGTGAGGCAGACACATGGCTGGATGTGCCAAGGATGCTCATTCAAGATTGATCCAGCCCACCCCCACCAACCCCTCCAAACCTTCCCTGGTTGCTGAGAGCCTGTTCCTAGATGTTGTTTGTTTTCTGTTACCCCTCTCAGGAGGAAGGACATCTGGGCTACCCCTCTGGTGTCCAAAACATGACCCCAGGTCTCCACAGGCTAGGAATACAAAGAGCAGGCAAATGGGGCCAGGGAAGCATGATGGCTTTGTAGATCACAAAACTGTGAACTTTGATCAGAGCCCTAGGCATTAAGACTAACTGGGGCAAGGCATTTATTTCACTTTTTAACTGACGAGTGATCTTTGTATATTTTGTTGATATTCTCGTATGTGCATACAAGGATTTGGCCAGGCTAATTAGCATCCAAAGCATCTCATATACTTAACCATTTTTTTGTGATACATATAGACCTTTAACCTAAGTTTTATCACCTATAAAGTAGGGACAAAAATACTTCTCTCACAGGATTATGGTGTTTCCCTTTGCTTCCTCCCACCGAAAGTAGTACCTGGCATAGGGAATTTGTGTGATAAATATTTGCAGAATGAATTTCACACTTTGCCCAGAGCCAGTGCTGAATTTGCAGGTAAAAATCACAAGTTATCTCCCCCTTGAGTATTTTTCTTTTGAAACTTAAAGGTGAATTCAAAGGACATCTGTGGGGAGGGTGCCTAGGTTTCTAGGTCCCATCTCATCCTGCCTTTCCTCTTTTGTAGGTCTTTGGCCTCCTAGCAGTACCCTGGTGTTTTCCCAAAGCAGAAGAAAGATGAATAGACCCACAGGCAAATGGAGGGTAGATAACTGCTCAACTAACAGAGAATGGCCTCATTCCCATCTGAGGAGCACAGGCTTCATTGATCTGGATCTGGTATAGCAGGTGGTACAAACCTGCCACATGTCAGAACTATCAATCATCTAATAATCCTGGGCTCACAAAGTGCTTTTATCTAAGGTGGAAAAATGAGAAAGCAGTCCCTGCCTTGCTGCTCCCCAAAGTCTCAGGAATCAGCAACTTTGCCTCTTCCCATTTGATTATAATTGATTTTAAGTCACTGTTTAGCAGAGAAAACAAGACGTGACAAACACACCTTGAACTATCCTTAGCCCTTCATCTACAGTTGGAAATGAATTTTGTTTCTCTTTCACACACAGAGAAGGCTGCAGGTAGAAGCAAGATCTCCATTTCAAGGAGACTGCATGAAATTCAGAATGTGCTACTGTGGAACAGCCAAAGTAGAGCTCACTCAATCACACAACTGCAGCAGGAGGTGGACTCTGGTTCTCAGACTGGACACATTCTAAAAACCCTATCTTCCTCAGTGGTGATAGGGTTGCCAGCAATGAAAGAGCAACGCCTCCATTAATTCCCTTCTCACCTGCTTGCTTGGTCGCCAAAGTCATTCAGCATCTTTCTCTTTGTCTGCAAAGCTCCTTGGCCCATCCAGCTTTCTAACACTTCCCTGATTCTGGGTCTGCTTGATCCCAAAACCACAAGAGAAAACACCCAACAGAAATAGAATACTAAACACTTACAGTCTTAAATTTTTCCAATGGGTACATTTTGAAAACTGTATAGATTAGAAAGAACTCTAATTATAATATATTTATGGAGTCCAGTGCATCCAAAATAATATGGCTTCAAGATGTAATTGATAATTTAGGTGACATTGTATATTCTTTTATTTTCATTCTAAGTTGTTAGAGTTCACCACAATAGGAAAGAACCATATTTCATGTACTGGGCAGACATGGGTATGACCCTAATATAATACACAGCATATTTCAATGTAACTGTACATTTATATGTTGATCTGTCCTATTGCAGTAGAACTGATTAAGGCCAAGCCCATTAACCATGACCAACTGATGGCAGATTCGTAGTAATTCCATGTAGAGGGATAGTTTAGACTTATTTGTAAGTCAATGCCCAGTATCCTTATTAAGCACTGGTATAACTAGGGGAGGGAAGGTGGTGTCTTTGTGTTTGTGGTGTTATGAGTTATCTACACTATGTAACCCTTTGATTAGCTTGCTTTCACAATTTAAAAAAACCCAGTTAAAAAAAAAAGAAACAAGTCAGAGTTGAAGAAGGGGACTTGGAGGGAACATGGGATGAAAATTAGAAGATTAGGGAGGCATAGCTTGCAAGGGTCTTCTTTACACATGAAGGAAAAAATCATCCACCGACTTCAAATAAAAATACCATGGGTACATTTCCTGTCGAGCATAGAAATGTACTTATTACCTTACTCATGAAACTGTAACCCCTCTGGACAGCATCTTTACAATAAAATAAAATTTTAAAAAATATCATGAAACATTCTTCAGTCACATCACAACAGGCATTGTTAAGAAAACCACCAGCATGCAAGTGGACAGACCACTTGGGGCAGATCCAAACAGAAGCAGAAAGTAGGTGAGATTCATAGGCCATATCCTTTTGTGCCGCAGGATTGCCCATTTGTCTGGAAGTCCTCTCTCTTCCTCTCACCCAATCTTTCTTTTTTCCACATTTTTTATTGTAAAAATGCTGTACAGATGGGTTACAGTCACATGAGCAAGGTAATAAGTACATTTCCTATTGAGCATTGTTGCCTCCTCCTTTGTTTTCCCCTGCCAACACTTCCCTCCCACCTCAACAACCACCTCTCCCCTCACCCCCCCAACCCACGTCCTCCACACCTGCACCAAAGTTGTAAAGTTCGTTTTCAACATAGTGTTTTGTACATCTCATTGTTACAATGAGTCAACATGTATTCTTATTTAAGCATTTTGTTTTTTCCCTTCCCCTCTCTGAATTAGAGAAGTGTATATACAAGGTACAGGGCACCGACATCAAATACAGTGAAAACAGGGGTTATACTGTGTGGGAGAAACATCCAAAGAAACAAAAAAATCAGATGGTACATTATAAATATGTTAGAAACATTAGCAAGAAAGAAAAAAGACATTTGTGTCCCTATCTTGGAGTTCACTTCACTTAATATCATCTTATCTGGTCGTATGAACATAGCTTTTGGCCTTTTCTGCTTGCCCTACACATGTTCTAGTTATTGCAAATAAGGGAGACCATGAGACCTATGTTTCTTTGGGCCTGGCTTGCTTCACTAAGTGAAGTCACCTTACTCTTTCAAAAAATTAAGATTCTCAATTTAAAAAAGACTCTACAAACTCCCTTATATTAATTAGGGCAGTGTTTTGCAAACCCCAATGTGTACATCCTCAAATGGGGATCTTATTAAATGTTAATTTTGAGTTCCTAGGTCTGGGGTGGAGCTTGAGATTCTCCATTTCTAACCAATGATATTAATGCTGCTGCACAGGCACCACACTGTGTACAGCACAGACTTAAGGGCTACATAAAGCATTCCCCAACTTTTGAGTTCTACTTTCTAGAAGACAATGTTATAATGAGGGTCCTTTTGTTACCCCTTTGGACAGCATTTTTACAATAAAAAAGGTACAAAAGTGAAATTTCAGTCAGTAGTTGGGACAAATGTCCTTTGAATCCCACAAACAGTGCCACAGGAATGTTTGTGTTCATAGATAAGGCTATCTAATGAGAAGATGCCTTACTTCATGCAGGAAGTAAGGCAGAATTTGAATTCCTAGCTACATGAGTTTGTAATTTTCACTCTTAAAAGCCAAAGTTTCTACCACAATCAAACAGGATTAATTTCAGGGATGCAAAGCTAGTTCAATATACACAAATCAATTAATATAATTCATCACATCAACAAGAGCAAGGATAAGAACCACATAGTTATCTCAATAGATGCAGAAAAAGCATTTGACAAGATCCAACACCCCTTTATGATGAAGGCTCTAGAAAAGCTAGGAATCCAGGGAACATTCCTCAATACAATAAAGGCTGTATATGACAAACCTACAGCCAGCATTATACTTAATGGTGAAAAACTAAAGCCATTTCCTCTTAACTCAGGAATGAGACAAGGATGCCCACTCTCTCCACTTCTCTTTAATTTAGTATTAGGATGCCTAGCTACAGCAATAAGACAAGATGCAAACATAAAGGGGATCCAAATAGGGAAAGATGAAGTAAAACTCTCCCTTTTGCAGATGACATGATCTTGTATTTAAAGAATTCCATGGACTCGACTCCCAAGTTACTTGAGCTGATTGGAAACTTTGGAAAAGTAGCAGGGTATAAAATTAACCCTCAAAAATCAATGGCTTTCCTGTATGCCAACAATGAGAAGAGTGCAACTGAAATTAGGAAATGAACCCCTTTTGTAATAGCCCCACAAAAAATAAAATACTTAGGAGTTAACTAAAGAGGTGAAGGATGCCTATGACGAAAACGTTAAAAAACCTGAAAAAGGAAATTAAAGCAGAATTAAAGAAGTGGAAAAACCTGCCATGGTCCTGGATTGGGAGGATTAACATTGTGAAAATGGCAGTACTGCTAAAAGCTATCTACAAATTCAATGTGATATCTATCAATATTCCAACCTCATTCTTCAACAAAATAGAAAAAGCAATCCAAAAATTCTTATGGAACAATAAAAGACCCTAAATAACAAAAACAATCCTTAGCAGAAAGAACAGTGCTGGCGGAATATCAATACCAAATTTCAAACTCTACTACCAAGCCATAGTAATCAAAACAGCTTGTACCGACACAAGAACAGAACTGAGGACCAATGGAATAGAATTGAAGACCCAGAAATGAACCCACAGACCTATAGCCACCTAATCTTTGACAAGGGAGCTAAAAAATAGTTTGGAAGAAAGGCAGCCTTTTCAGTAAATGGTGTTGGCAAAATTGGTTAAACACCTGTAGAAAACTAAAGATAGATTTGTATATATCACCTTGCACCAGAATCAATTCCAAATGGATCAAAGACCTAGAAGTTAAAGCAGACACCCTGAATAGGAGAAACCCTGGGTCTCCTTGGCACAGGCCGAAATTTTCTTAATAGAGACCCAGAAATACAACAAATCAAAGAAAGGTTGGACAAATGGGATTGCATGAAACTGCAGAGATTCTGCATGGCAAAGGACTTATCTAGCAAGATCGATAGAAAGCCATGGACTGGGAGAAGGTCTTCACTAGCCATACAATGGACAAGAGTCTCATATCTAAAATATACCTGGAACTCAAAAAATTAAATCCCCCAACAACAAATCCTCAAAGAAACAACTGTCCCATTAATAAGTGGTCTAAAGACTTAAAGAGAAACTTTTCTGAAGAGGAAATAAGAATGGGCAATAGACACATGAAGAAAGGCTCTACTCTCTAGCCATAAAAGAAATGCAAACCAAGACAACATTGAGATTCTACCTCAACCAATGAGAATGGCTATAATCAAGAAATCTAGTAACAACAGATGATGGCCAAAAGGGAACCCTACTGCATTGCTGGTGGAAGTGTAAATGGAGGTGGAAGCAGAATGGAGGTTCCTCAAAAGACTCTTACACATAGAGCTACCCTATAACCCAGCAATCCCACTTTTGAGCATTTTACCTGAATGATTACAGACAAGGTCATACCAAAGCTACCAGCACTACCATGTTTATTGCAGCATTATTCACCATAGCTAAGATAGGGAGCCAAACCAGATGCCCCTCAGTAAATGAACGGATCAAGAAAATGTGATATATATATATATATATATATATATATATATATATATATATATGAATTCTATGCCTCCATCAGAAAGAATGACATCTCCCCATTTCCTAACAAATGGAAAGACCTGGAAAAATTATATTAAGTGAAGTAAACCAGGCCCAAAGAAACATAGGTCCCATGGTTTCCCTTATTTGCAATAACTAGTACATGTCTAGGATAAGCAGAAATGGTCAAAAGCTATGTACATATGGCCATATAAGATGGTGTTAAATGAAATGAACCCCAAGATAGGGACACAAGTTGGTTTTTCTTCTTGTTGTTGTTTTTAATGTACTTATAGTGTACTATTTGATTTTTTTGTTTCTTTTGTATGTTCTTCTCCCACGGTATAACCCTTGTTTTCACTGTATTTGATTCCGGTGTCCTGTATCTTGTATATACATGTTTCTAATTTGGGAAGTGGAAGGGAAATAACAAAATGCTTAAATAAGGATACAAGTTGACCCATTGTAACAATGAGATGTTCAAGACACTATGTTGTAAACAAACTTTACCTTTTTGGGGTGGGGGAGAGGGAAAAGTTGGGAAGGTGGGGAGGGAAGGGATGGTAGGGGAAATATAAATGAGGAGGTAACAATGCTCGTTAGGAAATGTACTCATTACCCTACTCATGTAACTATACAACATTTTTACAATAAAAAATATATATGGAAAAAGGCAAAGTTTCCTTGTTTGTTAAATATGTGCAAAAGTTAAGTTCATTGTGTATCAAATGTATATATGACACTATTGGGATAATATCTAATCTATAGTCAATGTACAACAAATGCCTCTTTGCTCAAAACCAAAATATGTTCCAGTCGCCTCTGTAAGGACAACACTGTAGTCA
The DNA here is from genome assembly GCF_019054845.1 of Dipodomys spectabilis. Classification (NCBI taxonomy): domain Eukaryota; kingdom Metazoa; phylum Chordata; class Mammalia; order Rodentia; family Heteromyidae; genus Dipodomys; species Dipodomys spectabilis. The sequence goes on from NW_024870814.1 coordinate 5,594,176, forward strand.
GTGCAGAAGGATGAGAAGAATTTTTGAGATGAGGTATGTCTGCTTTTAGGATGAATGATTAAGCCTCTGCAGTTAGAATATGTTTCTTGAACTAAATTCAGCTCCCTGTATTAAAAAAAAAAAGTAAAATGCAAATACATGCCAAGCAAATGCCTTCAGGGAGCGAACATAATTTCATCTTTACCTATTTTTATATTTCTTTACAGTTGCTATGAGAGCATTTTAATAACCTCCATGGAGTTGAAAGTGATGAAGGTAATTGCCATAAGTAATTTAAGGGCTATTAAAGCTAACAAACCTCTCCTGTGGAATACCTTGTTAAGCAGTGATCAGCAGAAAACACGTAAAGATCATGCACACTGTAAATTCAAGCTCTTCTTCCAGTTAAGCCCAAGTGAAAACGCAATTACATTCCACATCAGAAGGGTGCACACATTAAGCCCTACTTGTTCAAATCTTAGGTTGGCTCAACCTGCAGATGCCCTAATATTCTTGATTCAGAAAACGCTGCTTCATCCCTGATGTCATATCCCATTACCTGTTGGCTCCTAATTTTTCCACATATCTTTCTCAATATATCAGAGCATCTTCTTTTGTTATAAGCACAAAATCCTGAAGGGTCTGGATCCAAGCCTTGGATAGGACAACCAGTCACTGGCTGTGTAACCGTAAGCAATCCTGCTCACCTCCCTAGGCATGAACTATGCAACTACAAACTAACTGATTCTATGGTGTACCCTCAAAACACTGAAATCCTTTGATCCTAAACCACATCCATACTCACACATCCATGGTTTTATCTGTCAAAACAATATCTCTGAATTAAAAACAGAATGCAGAAATTGAAAAAAAAAAAAAGCCATGAAAAGCATACGTTAACCTACAGAATACCTGAATCATAAGTCTTCCTGAAGACTTGTAGACCATAGGCAGAATCAAGTCACTCATTCTTCCCTCATGTACTGACCTAAGAAACGTGATTTCTCCATTTGTTAGGCTCACAACACACTAGAAGGGACAAATTAGAGAGGGGGGAGAGAGAGAGAGAGAATCAAGACAGTGGAGGTAAAAGGTAGAACTTTATATAACCTATATCCTTACAGAAGTAAAAGAGATGTTTGTCCACAGAAAAAAGAACAGGATATCATATTGCTTAAGAGATAAAATAAATTATTACTCTTAAAAAATTTAATATGATATGTAAAAAGAAAAGTAACCGTATTGGAAAGTTTGTAATATAAAAATCAAGAGAATTTCTCAGAAAAGAAAACAAAAGCAAAAGATAAAACAATAGGAAATCTGGTAAACAATGGCTCACACCTATAATCTTAGCTACTCAGTAGGCTGAGATGTCAGAATCAAGGTTCAAAACCAGCCCAGGCAGACAAATTCTCAAGACTTATCTCCAATTAACCAGCAAAAAGCCAGAACAAGAAGTGTAACCCAAGGGGGAGAACACCACCATGAATGAAAAAGCTAAGCAAGAGCTAGAAGCCTGGAGTTCAAGCCCCAATACTAACACACTCACATACACACACACACACACACACACACACACACACACACACACACGCACCACAAAGAGGAAAGAAGAAATCAGCTATCAGTTACTATAAGAAGTCTAACTACTGTAAGAAAACACCAACATTAAGTCCCAAAATTTTTCTGATAACTGAAAGACATGATTTTTAAGATTCAGAAAGCCTGTTGAGTATATAGCATAATGAACAAAAAAATGTGCTAGATAATCTTGATTATGAACTCATTGGATTAAGAAGTTCCTAGAAGATTAGCAAACCTCACCTCTTGGTGTATCTCTAAGGGCATTACCAGACCTAAGTAATTAAGCAGGGAGAATCTACCCTGAATGTGGGTGATACCACCCCATAACTTGGGAGCCTGGATGGAATAAAAGAGAAAGAAGGACATAATCCACTAACACAAGCCCTTCCTCTCCCTCTCCCTCTCCCTCTCCCTCTCCCTCTCCCTCTCCCTCTCCCTCTCTGTCTGTCTGTCTCTGTCTCTGTCTCTCTCTCTCTCTCTGTTTCTGTATCTCTCTGTCTCTGTCTCTCTGTCTCTCAGTCTCTCTGTCTCTGTCTCTGTCTGTCTGTCTCTCTCTCTCTCCCCCCCTCCCTCCGTCCCTCCCTCCCTCCCTCTCTCTTTCTGCTTCCTGGCCACTATGATATGAGCTACTCCAGCCATGCCATACCTATTTTTAGTCCAGCTAAAAAGGATGGTCTAAAACCACAACCCCAAGATAGGGACACAAGTGGTTTTCTCTTTCTTGATATTGTTTCTAACGTATGTATAAAGTGATTGTTTTATGGCTTTGTATGTCCCTTCCCCATGGTATAACCCCTGTTTTCACTATATTTGATGCTGGTATAATTTGGAGAGGGGAAGGGAAAAACAAATGTTTAAATAGGGATACAGAGGACTCATTGTAACAATGAGATGTACAAGATGCCATGTTGAAAAGTGAACTTTACAATTTAGGCAGGGGAGGGAGGGAAAAGGGCGGAGTGTAGTTGAGGAGGTGGGAGGGAAGGGATAATAGGGGAAAAACAAAGAAGGAGGCAACAATGCTTGATAAAAATGCACTCATTACCTTGCTCATGTAACTGTAATCCCCTGTACAGTATTTTCACAATAAAAAACTTATTTAAAAAAAACTATGAACCAAAATGAATTTTACTTCTGTCATAATTCTTTTGCTCAAATATTTGTCACACTGACAAAAGTCAAAATTTTTTTAATAATAAGGTTTTTTTTAATTGTGAAAATACTGAGGGGTTACAATTATGTGAGCAAGGTAATGAGTACATTTCCTATCAAGCATTGCTGCCTCCTCCTTTGTTTTCCCCCTACCATCGCTTCCCTCCCACCTCCTCAACTACACTCACCCCCCCCCACCAAAGTTGTAAAGTTCATTTTTCAATATAACATCTTGTACACCTCATAGTTGCAATGGGTCCACCTGTATCTCTATTTAAACAATTTGTTTTTTCCCTTCCCCTCCACAAATTATACTAACTTCAAATACAGTGAAAACAGGGGTTATACCATGGGGGAGGAACATACAAAGCAACAAAGAAATCATCTTATAAATGTTAGAAACAATAGCAAGAAAGAAAAACCATTTGAGTCCTCACCTTGGGGTTCATTTTGCCTAACATCAACTTATCTGACCTTTTCTGCTTATCTCAGGCAAGTTACTGCAAATAAGGGAAACCATGGAACCTTTGTTTCTTTGGGCCTGGTTTACTTCACTTAATATAATTTTTTCCAATTCTTTACACTTCCTAACAAATGGGGCGATGTCATTCTTTCTGATGGAGGCATAGAATTCCATTGTGTATATATACCACATTATCTGATCTTTTCCGCTTGACTCATACATATACTAGATATTGCAAATAAGGGAAACCATGGGGCCTATGTTTCTTTGGGCCTGGCTTACTTCACTTAATATAATTTTTTCCAAGTCTTTCCATTTCCTAACAAATGGGGCAATGTCATTCTTTCTGATGGAGGCATAGAATTCCATTGTGTATATATACCACATTTTCTTGATCCATTCATCTACTAAGGGGCATCTGGGTTGGTTCCAGATCTTAGCTATGGTAAATAATGCTGCAATAAACATAGTTGTGCTGGTAGCTTTAGTGTGGTCTTGTTTGTAAACATTTGGGTAAATACCCAAAAGTGGGATTGCTGGGTCATAAGGGAGTTCTATGTGGAGTCTTTTGAGGAACCTCCATACTGCTTTCCAAAGTGGTTGAACAAGTTTACATTCCCAACAACAATGAAGTAAGGTTCCCTTCTGTCCACATCCCCTCCAGCATCTGTTGTTGTTAGAGTTCTTGATTTTTGCCATTCTAACTGGAGTGAGGTGGTATCTCAATGTTGTTTTGATTTGCATTTCTTTTTATAGCTAGAGAGGTTGAGCATTTCTTCATGTATCTATTGGCCATCCTTCTTTCCTCTTCAGAGAAGTTTCTCTGTAAGTCTTTAGCCCAGTTATTTATTGGGCAATTGTTTCTTTGCAGATTTGTTGTTGGGGGATTTAATTTTTTGAGTTCCAGGTATATTTTAGATAGGAGACCCTTGTCCATTGTATGGCTAGTGAAGATCTTCTCTCAATTCGTGGGCTTTCTGTTGATCTTGCTAGCTATGTCTTTTGCCATGCAGAAGCTCTTCAATTTCACACAATCCCATTTGTCCAACCTTTCTTTGATTTGTTGTGTTTCTGGGTCTCCATTGAGAAAATTTCGGCCTGTGTCAAGGAGACCTAGGGTTTCTCCTATTCCTTCCTGTAATGTTTTCAGAGTGTCTGCTTTGACTCCAAGGTCTTTGATCCATTTGGAGTTGATTCTGGTGCAGGGTGATATATAACGATCTAGCTTTAGTTTTCTACAAGTGATTAACCAATTTTGCCAACACCATTTACTGAAGAGGCTGTCTTTCTTCCATTCTATTTTTTTAGCTCCCTTATCAAAGATTAGATGGCTATAGGTCTATAGGTTCATTTTCTGGGGTTTCAATTCTATTCCATTGGTCCTGAGGTCTCTTCTTGTGCCACAAGCTGTTTTGATTACTAAGGCTTTGTAGTAGAGTTTGAAACTTGGTATTGATATTCCTCCAGCACTGTTCTTTCTGTTAAGGAACATTTTTTTTTTCCTATTTGGGGGTTTTATTGTTCCATATGAATTTTTGGATTGCTTCTTCTATTTCCTTGAAGAATAAGGTTAGACTATTGATAAGTATTGCATTGAATTTGTAGATAGCCTTGGGAAGTATTGCCATTTTGACGATGTTGATCCTTCCAATCCAGGAGCATGGGAGGTTTTGCCACTTACTTTTTTTGGGGAGGGAAGAGGGGGGTCCAGTCATGGGGCCTGAACACTGGGCTTGGGCACTTTCCCTCAGCTCTTGAGCTCAAGGCTAGCACTCTACCACTTGAGCTACAGTGCCACTTCCGTCTTTTTTTCTTTTTGCTTATGTGGTGCTGAGGAATTGAACCCAGGGCCTCATGCATGCAAGGCAGCACTCTACCGCTGAGCCACCTTCCCAGCCCTGGTTTTGCCACTTTCTAGGTTCTGTTTTGATTTCCTTTTTCAGGTTTTTAAAGTTTTCATCATAGAGGTCCTTCACTTCTTTGGTTAAGTTAATTCCTAGGTATTTTACTTTTTGTGGGGCTATTATGAATGGCCTTGCTTTCCTGATTTCAGCCACACTTTTCTCATTGTTGGCATACAGAAAAGCCATTGATTTTTGAGGGTTAATTTTATACCCTGCTACTTTGCCAAAGTTTTGAATCGGCTTGAGTAATTTGGGAGTGGAGTTCGTTGGATTCTTTAAATACAAGATAATGTCATCTGCAAAGAGGGAGAGTTTTACTTTATCTTTCTCTATTTGAATCCCTTTTATGTTTGCATCTTGTCTTATTGCTGTAGCTAGGGATTCTAATATTATATTGAAGAGAAGTGGAGAAAGTGGACATCCTTGTCTCATTCCTGAATTAAGAAGAAATGGCTTTAGTTTTTCCCCATTAAGTATAATGCTGCCTTTATTGTATTGAGGAATGTTCCCTGGATTCCTAGCTTTTCTAGAGCCTTCATCACAAAGGGGTGTTGGATCTTGTCAAATGCTTTTTCTGCATCTATTTAGATAACCATGTGGTTCTTATCCTTGCTCTTGTTAATGTGATGAATTATATTAATTGATTTGCATATAATGAATCAGCTTTGTATCCCTGAAATGAATCTTGTTTGATCGTGGTGTATCATTTTTTGGATGAATTGTTGAAGTTGATTGGCCAAAATTTCGTTGAGAAGTTTTGCATCCATGTTCATCAAAGAAATGGGTCTATAATTTTCTTTCTTTGATGAGTCCCTGCCTGGTTTGGGGATGAGGGTTATAATGGCTTCATAGAATGCATTCAGTAGTGAACTTTCTCTTTCAATTTCATTGAAGAGTTGGAGGAGTATTGGTGTGAGATCTGCTTTGAAGTCCTTGTAGAATTCCGCTGTAAATCTATCTGGTCCTGGGCTTTTCTTAGATGCTGTTTCTATTTCAATGCAGTTTTTTTTTTTACAAAATTCTATTGCTGTGAAATATTTGAACATTGGAGATAAAGAACATACTAAAACATTGAAGTCATAAATAACTGGCTCCCATAAAATGACTAGAACTGTGCACTCAAAGCTGGAAGTCAATGGAGCAACAGTCTCAAATTGGAAACATAACTTTACATCTTAAAATCTTATGCTATGGGATGGGAAGGTGGCTCAGTGGTAGAGTGCTTGCCTTGCATGCATGAGGCCCTGGGTTCAGTTCCTCAGCACCACCTAAGCAGAAAAAGCCGGAAGTGGTGCTGTAGCTCAAGTGGTAGAGTGTTAGCCTTGAGCTGAAGAGCTGAAGGACAGCTCCCAGGCCCAGAGTTCAGGCCCCACAACTGGCAAAAAAAAAAATCTTATGCTAGCCGGACACTGGTGGCTCACACCTATAATCTTAGGAGGCTGAGATCTGAGGATCACAGTTCAAAGCCAGCCCAGGCAAGAAAGAGCATGAGACTCTTATATCCAATTAACCACCAGAAAACCATAAGTGGCTTTGTGGCTCAAGTGGTAGAGTATTCACCTTGAGCTGAAGAGCTCAGGGAAAGCACCCAGGCCCAGAGTTCAAGCCCCATGACCAACAGCAACAAAAAGAATTCCACACTACCCTAGTGCTGGTGGCTCATGCCTATAATCCTAAATGCTCCAGAGGCTGAGATCTGAGGATCATGGTCTGAAGTTAGGCCAGACAGGAAAAACCCATGAGACTCTTATCTCCCACTACCAAAAAACAAAAAAATGGAAATGACACTTTGGCTGAAGTGGTAGAGCACTATCCTTGAGTACAAAAACTCAGGGAGAGCTCTCAAGCTCCCAGACAAGCACCAAGAAAAAAAAAAAGCCTATACTTAACCTAATTATCAAATAAATAGATAAAAGGTGAAGAGGACAGAGGGCCACGTATATTAATACTTTCAGGGCTAGGAACGTGGCTCAGTGGTAGAGTGTTTGCCTTGTATGCATGAGGCCCTGAGTTCGATTCCTTAGGACCACTTCCAGAAAAAGCTGGAAGTGGTGCTGCGGCTCTAGTGGTAGAACGCTACCCTTGAGCTGAAGAACTCAGGGACGACGGCCCAGGCCCAGACTTCAAGCCCCACGACCGATTCAAAAAAAAAAAGACTTTCAGAATCTCAAAAAACACCTACTGGAGGTGATTTACATCCTAGTTTCAGGAAGAAGATGAGGTGGGAGGTAGGAATCAAGATGCCTGGGAGAGAACACTAAGGAAGAGTCTGGAGGACAGCTGCACAGCTGCATGCCCAGAGAACCACCTGGCCAGATGGAAGCAAGAGGATAGAGGACCCTCTCCAAGAACAAAGAGAAAATGATTTCTTTGCCTAGGTAGGAAATTATATTCATTGGACTTGGAGAGCTTGAAAATAATCCAGGATAGAAACATACACAAATGGGCAAGTGGGGAAGAAAAAGGCTATTATTAACTCCAGGAAGCAAAGTATCTTTAACAAAAAAGAAAACGTCATCACAGAGCCATGTATGGGAAAGTTATACAAACATTTTCCATTATTTCAATTAGGATTTTTAATATATTATTTGGAAAACATGAAATGGAAGCAAGGAAATTGGATTATATAAAGACATTAATCCTCTTCCTCATAAGAAGCCAATGAAAAAAATGAAAACAAAATGATGAAGACATTAGATAAATCATGAAGTAACATTTCACTCAAATGAGGTTAGGGAGAAGTACAGTAGGAGTTTATGGCTTGGTTTTGGTTTGTGTTGATTTCTTTTTTGTTTTTAACAGCTTTCTGTTTGTTTTTGATTTAAAAAAAATAACTACTCTGGCTCAAAATGTACATGACTTTAAAATAAACTCAAATATCATAAGTAGCCTGACCCAAGCCAGTGGTTATATTTGGAAGTACTTTCCTAAGAAGGAGGCATGCTATAATCAAGTTAGAATGACCAGAGCATAAGGGCAAGGAAAAATTACGAGAACACCAAGTATTTTCATGGCTGAAACCATCACCCCAGTCCAAGGACTCATGTCTAAAAGGGTTGTGGCAAGGTATAATAAAAAAAAATATTTTAAGGTCTGTGCTTACTGATATCAGGTAGAGGCACAAGACTTTCATTGAGGGGTTTGCAAATACCAAGAATGTTGAAGCAGAGCTCTATATTAGGAAAATTGGCCATGGAGAGCCATGGTTAGGCCTCCAGCTCTGTCAAACAATTGTTATCCCTGCCCATCAGTCTTTGCAGTCTCTGTTGGACTAACTCAGTGGCAGGTGCTCACAAATAAGACCAATAACGTCTACAGTCCAGGCACATGAGAACATGAGAATGAAGCTACAGTCCAGTGATCAAACCAGCACCCAGGGGCTTAAATTCAGCCATGCTTCAACAAGCAGCAGAACCCCAAACTCAGATTCCAATTTCCACAATTGGAAAGACCACGAAGGCACGCCCAGGTCCGTGTGTCATTGGCCCTGAGCCTGGGCTGGGTTGTGGTACAGATGGCTGACATTCGAAAATTAGAAAACACAGGGAAAATGGGGCTGGCACAGGAAGTGACCTACAAAAGAAAAATATCTAGTACAGCCAGAAAGATCCCCTTCAAAATGCTTAAGTTTTATGTTAAGCTTTAATGCTTAAAGCTTCCATTACATGAAATATTCACTTATGTAGAACAGCTCATTCCCAAGTAATATGAGATTAATGAGGCATCACTGTACATAAAACCTACCGAACTGGCTCAGATCAATGGCCTGTCCTGTCCAGGATTTTGCCTTTTAAAGGACATAGAAGAATACAAATTCAGAGACAGAAGTAGCTGCATGCTGGATTGGTGTCTGCCTCTACCACTTTGAATTACATAATGCTAGTCAAGCTATCTACTTCCAGCCTCACTTTATACATCTGAAAAACAATTCTAATAACACTTCTGGGCGATGGTGTTAAAATTCAATAAGACATGATTCTCTGTGTGTGTGTGTGTGTGTGTGTGTGTGTGTGTGTGTGTGTGTGTGTGTGTGCCAATACTGGAGCACTGTTGCTCCTCTTTTTGCTCTGCTGGTACTCTATCACTTGAGCCACACCTCCAGTATAGCATTTTGCTAGTTACCTGGAGATAAAGCTTCAGATATTTTGCCTTGGCTTGCTTCAAACCTCAGTGCTCCAGGCCTCAGCCTCCTGAGTAGCTAGGTATGAGCCACTAGCACCTGGCTAGCACCCGTTAGCCAGGTGAGGTGGGGAGAGGAACTCACACCTGTAGTCCTAGTTACTCGGGAGTCTGAGGTTTGAGTATTGTGGTTGAAAGCCAGCCTGGTCAAGAGAATCTGTGAAACTCTTATTTCTGATTAACCACCAAAAAGTTGGAGGTAGAGATGTGACCTAAGTGGTAGAATGCCAGCCTTTAGCACTTACACTACAGAGGAGGTGATGGTGAAATGCACAAAACAACTCCAGTTCAAACGATGGTGCCTCTAACAGAAAAAAAAAAGTCTGTCATTGAGACACTATAATACACAAACTTAGAGTATGTCCACATGCAATAACAGAAAGCATAGAAACACGTGGTCCAAACAATTAAAAAAATATTTTAAATGGAGGAAAAAAATCCAACTAGGCCCTGAACACAAATCTAATGTCCACGAACTAAACCTTTAAGTGACCTTTATAAATGTGGGATATATTTAAATTTAAATTTAGAAATAAGATTTGTATTAACTAATCTTGCTGACTTAAAATCACTTACTTTGTGAAGGAACAATTAACTTCCCCCTTCCCACCTTAACTTCCTACTGCCTTTAAACTGCTCCTAGAAAAAGTTGAAAAGATATTTATATTGGAGAAACATAAGATTTGTTAAACATTTCATCAATGATTCATGGAAGTTATGGAAAAAGTTGTAAATATTGGCAAGAAGGAATGCCTGGCACATTTTCTTTTTTTCTTTTTTCTTTTCTTTTCTTTTTTTTTTTTTTTTGGTTGGTCGTGGGGCTTGAACTCTGGGCCTGGGTGCTGTCCCTCAGCTCTTCAGCTCAAGGCAAGCACACTACCGTTTGAGCCACAACACCACTTCCGGTTTTCTAGTGGTTTATTGGAGATAAGAGTCTCATGGGCTTTCCTGCCTGGACTGGCTTTGAACCTCCATCCTCAGATCTCAGCCTCCTGAGTAGCTAGGATTACAGGCGTGAGCCACCAGTGCTCGGCTGCCTTGCACATTTTCATACCAAGGATTCTAAAGAACCTGATTTTTTTGGACAAGATGGAACTATAATTTCTTATAGAATCTTCATCCACATCTAAGAAAACACACAAATCTTAACCTCACTAACAAACAATATAAACAAAACAGAACTTGTACCATTGAGGAAGATTGAGATACATGGAACAATTTAGGGCAACACAAATACAGCTCAAGAACTGAAAATGTAAGTTTGTTATATTTTAAGATAATGATTCCCCAAAAATGTTAACAGAACTCGATTTTGATACCCTATATCTTGTTTGTGTGTGGGGGGGGGGGGTGTGTAATGTCTAATGCCTAATCTGGGGAGGGGAAGGAGAATAACCAAACACTGAAACAAGGACACAGGATGACCCATTGCAACAAAGATACCCACAGGACAGTATATTGGAAATTAACTTTACAACTTCGGGTGGCGAGGGGTGTCGAAGGTAGGGGAAGGAAGGGATGGGAAGGAAAGGGAAGGGGTAACAATGATCGACAAGTAATTTTCTCATTGCCTTACTCATGTAACTGTAACCCCTCTGTACAGCATAATTATAATAAAATGTTAACAGATCAAAGCCAGGGCTATGGAGTAAGATGGGGGCTGAGGTGGGCAGCAGGGCTGTGATCAGTCCTGGGGTCACAGCTATAATGATGCTGCATTGGAAATTAAGAGGAAGCAAGGTAGCTGGCCACCTGTGAACTCAGGAATCAGATATAGCCTAGAAAAGAGTTCTAAGTCAGCAGAATAACTCTTGTTTTGAACTAGAGGGCCCTTTCAGAATAGGTAAGGAAAGTGGAGAGATAAGAAAGAAGTCAGGGCTGGGAAGGTGGCTCAGTGGTAGAGTGCTTGCCTTGCATGCATGAGGCCCTGGGTTCCATTCTTCAGCACCACATAAGCAAAAAGAAAAAAGCCGGAAGTGGCGCTGTGACTCAAGTGGTAGAGCGCTAGCCTTGAGCTGAAGAGCTGAGGGACAGCGCCCAGGCCCAGAGTTCAGGCCCCACAACCGGACCCCCCCCCCCTCAAAAAAAAGAAAGAAAGAAGTCAGACACACGGCATCTGTAGGTGCTCTCCCAACTCACAAACTAAAACTCCAGAGCAGGTGAATAGTATCAGGAAGGACAGCCCACAAACCAATTTTTTTTTGCTTTTTGTATGTTTTTTACTGTAAAAATAGTATACAGTTACATGAGTAAGGTAATGAGTTCATTTCTTATGAGCATTGTTACTTCCTCTTTTGTTCTTCCCCTACCATCCCTTCCCTTTCCACCTCCCCAACTTCCCCCTCCTCCCCAAGTTGTAAAGTTTGTTTTCAACATAGTATCTTGTACATGTCATTGTTACAATAGGTCAACCTGTATCCTTGTTTCAGCATTTTATTATTTCCCTTCCCTTCCCCAATTTAATGCAGTGAAAACAGGGGTTATACCATGGGGGAAGAACATACAAGAGAAACAAAAAAAATCACATAGTACATTTTAGATTTAAAAAAACAATAGCAAGAAAGAAAAAACAAGTTGTGTCCCTATCTTGAGGTTCATTTCACTTAACATCATCTTATATGGTCATAGATACATAGCTTTTGATCTTTTCTGCTTGTCCTAAACTTATACTACTTACTGCAAATAAAGGAAACCATGATTGTAACTAATATTGATCTACATAAAAGATGAGTCCTTTAAAATAATGAGATCTACCTAAGATATGGAACCAACCAAGATGCTCCTCAGTAGATGAATGGATCAAGAAAATGTGGTATATATATATATGTGTGTGTGTATGTGTGTATAGATATATGCATATATGTGTATTTGTGTATATATATATATATATATATATATAATGGAATTCTATGCCACCATCAGAAAGAATGACACCTCCCCATTTGTTAGGAAATGGAAAGACTGGGAAAAAATTATAGTAAGTGGAAGTGGCACTGTGGCTCAAGTGGTAGAGCAGTAGCCTTGAGCTGAAGAGCTGAGGGACAGCACCCAAGCCCAGAGTTCAGGCCTCACGACTGACCAAAAACAAAAAAACAACAAAAAACAAAAACAAAAAAAATTATAGTAAGTGAAGTAAGCCAGGCCTAAAGAAACATAGGTGCCATGATTTCCCTTATTTGCAATAACTAGTATACATCTAGGATAATCTTACCAGACAAATAGAAAAGGTCAAAAGCTATGCACATATGATCACATAAGATTGTGGTAAGTGAAGTGAACCCCAAAATAGGGACACGAGAGGTTTTATCTTGGCTGTTGTTTTTTTTAAAGTACTTATAATGTACTTTGTGATTTTTTTTGTTTCTTTTGTATATTCTTCCCCCATGGTATAACCCCTGTATTTACTGTATTTTATCCTGCTGTCCTGCATCTTGTACATACATTTTTCTAATTTGGGGGGAAGGGAAATAACAAAATGCTGAAACAAGGATACAGGATGACCCATTGTAACAATGAGATATACAAGACACTATGTTGAAAACGAACTTTACATCTTGGAGTGGGGGGGGAGGAAGGAGTTGAGGGGGTTGAGAAGGAAGGGATGGTAGGAGAAAAACAAAGGAGGGGGTAACAATGCTCAAGAGGAAATGTACTCATTACCTTACTCATGTAACTGTAACACCTCTGTACAGTTTCTTTACAATAAAAATATATTTTAAAAAAGAAATGTACTCACCTTACTCATATAACTGTAACCCCTCTGTACAGCATCTTACAATAAAATAATTTTTTAAAAGAAAATAATATGACACTGAGAATAATAATCTAAAGCCCAAAGAAGAAAATTTTCCAATTTCTTTTAGTCAAGAACAAGAGTTATCTAGGAGGCACATTACCTAGAATTATTCTTTGCACACCCTCAGATATGGCTCATTCTGTTTCCTAATGATCTTATTGTGGATACTTTGACACAGAAGAAGTTTGCAAATGCTCAGAAAGGAGAGAATCTCAAGTGTAATCATGAACCTGACCTACACTTTTTATATGCCATTCATAGTAGCAGCTGCAGGGAATCAGACAGCCAGACTTTGAGCCTTGATGTTGCCAATTACTATTGTCCAGGTAAAACTGCAAAATTTATTAAACATCCCAGGCCACTGGAAATTTTAAACTATAAAAAAACAAGAATAATGATACCCACAATGCAATGTTGAAGTTAGGGTAATAGGCAAATGAATAATAAAAGGATTTAAAATGGCATCAAGGATAATAAATACTGATTATTAATGTTAAAAAAGTAAAGTATCAGGATATAAAAATCAACATAGAAATCAACAGTAGCTTTTCTATATAACAATAATGAACAGGCTAAGAAAAAAATCACGAAAACAATTGCATTCACTAAAAAAATAAAAAAAATTAAAGACATAGTAGTAACCCTAAGTAAGAAAGTGAAATACTATTTCTGCAATAAAACCTCTAATATACACTAGAACCTGTGCTTATGGAGCAGCAAAAATCACATTGTAAATGTCGCCATGCCAAAAAAAAAATCTATTTGAAGATTCAGTGTAATTCCCATCAAAATTCCACATAAATCCATCCTAAAATACATTTGGAAGAAAAAAGTACTACCAAATAGCCACAGCAAACCTGAGTTAGAAAAAAAAAAAAGAGCAATGCTGGTTGTATCACAATATCAGCCTTCAAATCATATTACAAAGCCACAATAACAAAAGCAACATGATACTAGCACAAACAAACATGAAGACCAATGAAACAGAAGAGGAACTAGAAATAAACCTACACAGTTACAGTCATCTGATTTTTTTTACAAAGATGCCAAAAACATACATGCTTTGGAGAAAAGGCAAGCTATTCAACAGGCAGTATTCAGAAAAAAAGGATATTCATATATACAAGACTGAAATTAAAACCCTTATTTGCAGTAACTAGTTTATGTCTGAGACAAGCAGAAACGTCAGATAAGTTGATGTTAGGAGAAATGAACCCCAAGATAAGGACTCAAATGGTTTTCTTCCTTGCTATGATTTCTAACATATTTATAAGATGATTTCTTTGTTGCTTTGTATGTCCCTCCCCCGGGGAGGGAGGAGGGAAGAGTGTAGTTGAGGAGGTGGGAGGGAAGGGATGGTAGGGGGAAAACAAAGAAGGAGGCAACCATGTTTGATAAGAAATGTACTCATTACCTTGCTCTGTACAGTATTTTCACAATAACAAATAAATAAATAAACCCTCTCATCCTGTACATAAATTAACTTAAAGTGGATTAAATGTCTTAATGTAGAACCTGAAATGTAGGAAAGATTCTTGAAGATAGAGACATAGGTAACATGTTTCTGAACAGAATTCTAGTTGGTCAGGAAATAAAAACAATATTTAACAAATGAAATCACATCTGATGTAAAAGTGTCATATAAAAAAGGAACAATTGCCAGAGCCAAACAAAAATGCACAGAACAGGAGAAAATCTTCACAAGCTAGTCATCATATAAAAGGTTAATATTCAGAATATATAAAGAGTTCCAAAAATTAAACACCAAAAAATAAAAATCCATTAATAAATGGTCAAATGGATTAACTGTTATTAAAAGGAGAAGTACAAACAGCTAATAAATATGAAAAATGGTCAACATTCTTTAGCCATAAAAGCAATGCTAATCAAACATTTCACACCAGTCACCATTCTAGGCCATCTTCAAGAAAACAATGACAAATGAAGATGTGAGGAAGAGAACCCTCATATACTGTTGGTAGGAATGTAAATTAATAAAACTAGTATGGAAATTAGCAGAGTTTCTTCAAGAAACTAAGAATAAAACCACTATAAGGTCCAGGTGGGCATTCATGCTCTGAAGGAATGGAAGCCAGCCTACACGAGAGATATCTAAACATCCATATTTACTGCAGCACCATTCACAATATCCAAAATATAGAGTAAGTCCAGGTGCCCTCAACAAATGAATGGATTAAAAAATATGATACAGGTCAGGTGCTGGTAGCTCACACCTGTAATGCTAGCTACTCAAGAGGCTGAGATCTGAGGATCACAGTTCAAAGCCATCCTGAGCAAGAAAGTCCATGAGACTCTTATCTCCAAATAACCACCAGAAAACCAAAGTGGACCTATGGCTCAAAGTGGTTGAGCATAAGCCCTGAGCAAAAATCTCAGGTATAGTACCCAGGGTCTAAGTTCAAGCCCCATGACTGACTGAAAAAAAAAAAGATACATACACACAATAGTGTGTTATTCAGTCATGTAAAAGAATGAAATTGTGTCATTTTTAGGATAATAAATGAAACTGGTGATCATCATGTTAAGGAAAATAAGCCAGATTGAGAAAGACAAAGGTCACATGTTGTCTCTCATATACAGAATCAATAACTTTAAAAACGATTGGTAAGAGAGTAAAAGGGAGATTGCTTGAGGCAGAAATGAGCAGGAATGAGGATGGTGAAAAGGAGAGTGAAGGGAGGTGTATATAGTCAGGGCACTTTGTACACATATATGAAAATAGAATAATGAAATCTTTTTTAAAACAATTAAGAAGAGAGAAAAAGAGAAATAGAGGGGTAAATTTGATCAAAGTACATTACATGCATGGAAAAAGTACATTACATGTATGGAAAATCACAATGAAACTTTCATACAACTAATAATGTTAATTAAAAATCCAAAACAATAGGAATAACAACACCGACACTACAGTGTCCAAGTTGGGGTTTCATAAGATAATGAGTAATAAATGGATTTCAAGTTGATGTGTTATATGTAATATGTAAATATTAGCTATCTGCATTATTGTTAAATAGACCAAAACTATAGAAGGAAAACAATCCATTAATGAACGAGCATAAATAGACTTGGAAAGAATCAGCAAGGAAAGAGACTCTAGTTGATGTTGTATACACCTATAATCCCAGCATCAGGAGACAAAGGCAGGAGAATTGTGAGGCCCCGGCCATCCCAAGCTATACAGCAAGATCGTGTCTCAAAAAAACATTAATGACAACATGACACTTAAATGATTTTTATCTGTACTTAATTGCCCGTAATCTGCATTGTTATAGGAAAATCTACAAGATTCTTTCACAGAGGCTTTAAACAGAGGCTTTACAATGTTGTTCAATCTACTCCAATTTTTTTTTTCTGAACCCAGTACTTCCAAAGACAGTGAGGTAGAATCTCTGGAAAGGACCTACTTTCCTTGCATTTTTCAGCCAAGATTAGCTCTTGGTAGGAATAATATGCCCACTTACTAATCAATAAAGGTGTTACTAAACTGTACCATGGGTAGAGCTCCTGCTTGAAATTTTCCTTTACCTCATTTCTGACATCCTCTCACAGTACCCAGGGAATCCAAATGTCAGGACAGTTTATGTGTACAATGCATCATCACCCCCTTCAACCCACCCCTTCGCTTATATTTCTCAATTCTGTGGTATATTCAATGAATTCTTGCTGCATTATTCCCCTTTCCCTTTCACTCTTCTACCTCCCTCTTCTTGGCATCATCCTCCCCTCTTCCAAGTACTCATTTCCTGGCGTTTATTTTGTTGGGCTTTGGCATCATATTTTTAATACAAAGTATTAGTTAGCTCTTCATAGAGGTTATTATACTTCCACCCCTTGTTTACCACCCAGTGTATTTATTTGTGGATTTGTTGAAAGGCAAAAAAAATACATAACCTAAAATTAAAATGTGTAATGGAAGGGTGAGTTGGGAGGGGTAAGTGAGAATGTTGAAAGAAGTGACATTGATCAGGATGCAGTTCTTCATAAACTGCTCTAGTGAATGGCGATTCCTTTATACAACTACTTAAAGATAATAGAAATACTCAAAGAAATAATTACACTCATTTGAAAAACATTTCAGGTCACCTACTCCTGTAATTTTTCTCCTCAAATGTACTCTAATAAAATAATGAACTGCAAAAGTCCAAATTTCTAGGACCAGAAAAAGAAAAGGAAACTTATGGCTGTAAACCACAAGATTCACATATATAGAAAAAAAAAGTCATAATGGGGCTGGGAAGGTGGCTCAGTGGCAGAGCACTTGCCTTGCCTGCCTGAGGCCCTGGGTTCGATTCCTCAGCACCACATAAGCAAAAAGAAAAAAGCTGGAAGTGGCGCTGTGGCTCAAGTGGTAGAGCACTAGCCTTGAGCTGAAGAGCTGAGGGACAGCACCCAGGCCCAGAGTTCAGGCCCCACGACCAGACCCAAAAAAAAAAAAAGAAAGAAAAAAGTCATAATAAAATATATGGGTGGATTGAATGTTGGCCCTGGAATTTTTTGGATTACCAAAACATGTACAAATATCCACAAGCAAACCTGGAGAATCAGTGAGAAGAGACCGTGGCATGACAGACATTAGCAGGACACCACAGCAGTGGGTAACGTCAGTAGACAGGAGGTCTCTTCTCCATCAGAGTGTAAAAGGATCAAGGGAGGGAAATTATTAATAGAAGATAAAGTCAAGGTCTCTAAGATTGTAGTTGATGATGTAGTGTCAGCCACCAGGCCAACCCCAAATCATAAAAGGTCTCACCTTCTCACAAATGTGTTATCTACCTAGTCCACTCTAACTTGAATTAAATACCTCCAAGGAGTTTTCCCTCTGTCAACCATATTTCTTTTCTTCCCCTCAACTGGAAGAATACAACTGGTTTGGAAAATCAGTCACTCCTGTGACAGATACTGCTGTTGATCACCCAACATGCTTTCTTCCTGTCGTCTTCACTTTTTTTGTTTTGTTTTGCTTTGTTTTGCTTTGCTTTGTTTCATAGTTGCAGTGACCCACACAAATTCTTGCATCCCCAAATTCCCTTGTCTTTCTAGCCAAAGAGATATAAGTATACCTTTGACCTTTATTAGGATAAGAATTCCAGGACTGCAAGTTTTTGCAAAACCTTCCTGGGGAACAATAGAATGGAAGACAGACAGCCTCTTCAGTAAATGGTGCTGGCAAAACTGGTTAACTACATGTAGAAAACTAAAGCTAGATCCTTATATATCACCCTGCACCAGAATCAACTCCAAATGGATCAAAGACCTTGAACTCAAAGCAGACACTCTGAAAACATTACAGGATGGAATAGGAGAAACCCTGGGTCTCCTCGGCTCAGGCCGAAATTTTCTGAATAGAGACCGGGAAACACAACAAATCAAAGAAAGGTTGGACAAATGGGATTGTATAAGGTTGCAGAGCTTCTGCAGGGCAAATGACATAGCTAGCAAGATCAATAGAAAGCCCACGGATTGGGAGAAGATCTTTACTAGCCATACAACGGACAAGGGTCTCATATCTAAAATATACTTGGAACTCAAAAAATTAAACCACCCAACAACAAATCCTCAAAGAAACAACTGCCCAATAAGTAAGTGGGCGAAAGACCTAAAGAGAAGCTTCTCTGAAGAAGAAAGAAGGATGGCCAATAGACACATGAAGAAATGTTCAACATCCCTAGCCATAAAAGAAATGCAAATCAAAACAACATTGAGATACCACCTCACTGCAGTTAGAATGGTAAAAATCAAGAACTCTAACAACAACAGATGCTGGAGGGGATGTGGACAGAAAGGAACCTTACTTCATTGTTGGTGGGAATGTAAACTTGTTCAACCACTTTGGAAAGCAGTATGGAGGTTCCTCAAAAGACTCCATATAGAGCTCCCCAATGACCCAGCAATCCCACTTTTGGGCATTTACCCAAATGACCACAAACAAGGCCACACTAAAGCTACCAGCACAACTATGTTTATGCAGCATTATTTACCATAGCTAAGATATGGAACCAACCCAGATGCCCCTCAATAGATGAATGGATCAAGAAGATGTGGTATATATACACAATGGAATTCTATGCCTCCATCAGAAAGAATGGCATTGCCCCATTTGTTAGGAAATGGAAAGGCTTGGAAAAAATTATATTAAGTGAAGTAAGCCAGGCCCAAAGAAACATAGGTCCCATGGTTTCCCTTATTTGCAATATCTAGTATAGGTATGAGTCAAGCGGAAAAAGTCAGAGAATGTGATGTTAGGAAAACGAACCCTCAAATATGTATTTTAATGTTTTTGTTTCATTCATGCATGTGTTTCTAACGCATTTATAATATTATTTCTTTGTTGCTTTGTATGTCCCTCCCCCACAGTGTAACCCCCGCTTTCACTATATTTGATGTCAGTATAACATGTGGAGGAGACGGGGACAAACAAGTCGTTTAAGGATTCAGGTGGACCTGTTGCAACAATGAGAAGTACAAAATGTCATGTCAAAACCAGCTTTACAACGTCGGTGGGGGGGAGGGTGGGGGGGTATGATTGGGTGGGGGGGAGGGGGGAGGCTGGGAAGGGAGGTGAAGGGTAAACAAAGGAGGAGGCTGCAATGCTTGGTAAGAAATGTATGCATTTTCCTGCCCATGTAATTGTAACCCCTCTGTACAGTATGTTTTCAAATAAAATAAAATAAAATAAAATAAAAAGAAATGTATGCATTATCCTGCCCATGTAATTGTAACCCCTCTGTACAGTATGTTCTCAAATAAAATAAAATAAAATTTAAAAAAAAAAAAAAACCTTCCTGGGGGATTTCTTGTGGCAGAAGACAAATGCCTAATTTATCTGTCTGCCAGGCCTCTAAGTCCCTCCACGGGACCACACCACAAGTAACACATGGGAACAAATAAGTTACTTACTCTCAGAAGGGGTTATCTCCATTTCATGGGCTGGTTGTAGGCTCAGAAAATTAGTCCTCTTTTATCTTTCCAGCATGGACCGCCCTCACTAGGGCCTCTCAACTTCCCACCTCTATGTTGTCCACTATACTCAATCATTGCTCCCTCAAATATTTCTCATGTCACTCCTCTCCTGAAAACACCCCTCTATGATCAGTGATCACTGGAATAAATACAGGAAACTTCTCAACCTAACTCCACTTTACACAGCCAAACAAATCCTTCCAAACCTGAAAGGAAAAATTCCCCACAGTTTTCTCAGTGATGTGTCTCCCAAAACTCTAAGAGGTTTGAGTTTCAAAAAGTTTTTGTCTGCAAATCTCTCTACCATCTATTCCCTCTAAAATGTTTGCTTCTGTTGTCTTTCAAAGTTCAAGCCCACATCCTTCAAAACGTTTTCTTAAATCTACTCATTACTTTACTTATGTAATTATAATGAACCCAAAGATATGGACATAAAAGGTTTTTCTTTGTTGTTGTTTTTAATGTATTAGGTGATTTTTTGCTTCTTTTGTATGTTCTTCCCCTATTGTCACTCTATTTGATTTTGGTACCCTGAATTTTGTATGTACATTCATCTAATTTGGGGAGGGGAAGGGGAATAACAAAGTATAAGGACACAGGATGACCAATTACAACAATGATATTCACAAGACACTATGTTGGAAATGAACTTTACAACTATAGGGGAGGGGGAGGAGAAGTGGGTGAGGTGAAGGAAGAAAGGAATGGTGGGAGGAAAACAAGGGAGGGGAAAACAATGCTAGACAAGAAATGTACTCATTGCCTTGCCCATGTAACTTCTCTGTACTATCTTTACAATAAAATAAAATGTAAAAAAAGGAAAAAGAAAAAAGAAGAAATTTAAACACAGAGACATGCATAAAAAAAAACCCAGTAAAGATAACCCAGGAAGAAGACAGCCTTCTAAAAGTTAAGAAAAAAATCTGGAACAGATCTTTCCTGCTCCTCAGATGGAACCCACCCTACTGACAACTCAATTTCACACTTTGAACCTCCAGAACTATAGGTAAATAAATGTATGTTGTTTAAGCAGCCTAGTTTATGTACTTTGTCATAATAGCCCTAGAAAAACTAATACCGGTCCAACTTGAGTTGTATTTTTTAACTTATTTGGAAAAATAAACTCTCTTTACTCTTTTTTTAGTATGGTTTTATGACATTTAACTATTGCACAGAGGGGTTTCAATTCAACATGTCAGCTTGTAAGTGCAATGTGTCCTGGTCAGGGTTACCCCTTTCATTATTCTCCCTCATCTCTCCCATCCACTCCATTTTCCTAGTTCCATTTTCACATATATACATTGAATATTATGACTGCATTCGCCCACCCTTCCTCTCATTCTTTATCTACCTCTCTTATGTTATTCCCACCCACCCCCCCCAACACTTCAAGTACTAGCTTCCTGATACTCATTTTGTTAGACTGTAAATGAGTTGTTCAAGTGAGTTTTTTTTAATTTCCTTCACCTTCATTAACAGTTCATACTACAGCAAGCAAGAAAATGATGCAGAAACTAAAAACCACAAAAGTGATTGTTCACCAGAAAAACTAAGTGACTTCAATAGGATTCATTCAGAGAAGCCAGTCTTGCTTGACAGGGAAGTGCCAATAATCATTCTGGATTATTTCCCTGGTTCAGTATCTTTTTGCCATGAGGTCATGGATCCAATATGGAGGACTCTGCCTTTCATGAAATGGAAAGACTTGGAAAAAATTATATTAAGTGAAGTAAGCCAGGCGCAAAGAAACATAGGTCCCATGGTCAGATAAGATGATGTTAAGTGAAATGAACCCCAACATAAGGACATAAGTAGTTTTTTTCTTCCTTGCTATTGTTTCTAACATATTTATAAGGTACCATGTGATTTGTTGTTGCTTTGTATGTCCCTCCCCCACGGTATAACCCGTTTTCACTGTATTTGATGTTGTTATAATTTGGGGAGTGGAAGGGAAAAAACAAATTGTCTAAATAGGGATGCAGGTGGACCCATTGCAACAATGAGATGTACAAGATGTTATGTTGAAACGAACTTTACAATTTAACATTGGTGGGGGAGGGGGAAGAGTGTAGTTGAGGAGATGGGAGGAAAGGGACGGTAGGGGGAAAACAAAGGAGGAGGCAACAATGCTTGATAAGAAATGTACTCATTACCTTGCTCATGTGATTGTAACTCCTCTGTACAGTATTTTTGTAATTAAAAAACTTGTTTTAAAAAAAAGATATGACACCTCTGAAAATGAGGATTGTGTGGGACCTGGAGGTATTAGAGGTAATTAGAGATGTGGGAATAAGATCCAAAGGCATGGATTTGCTGCCACATTAGCCAAGGCACCCACCAAAGGCTCTGTATAACCTCAGGAAATATTTCCTCTGAAGAACAGACCTTATATCCATTTCAGTAGACAGGCAAAAACAACATGAGGGCTTTGTATTTAATTTTACAGTTACGAAAGTCAGGTAGTGATTACATTTCTTATTGAACTTGTTATCCCCTCCCTCATTTTGCTCCCACTTTCCCTCTCTCCCAACCCCCCTCCAACTTGTACAGATCATTTCCAACACATTGTCTTGTGAGTGTCACTGTTGCATAGGTTCCCCATTTGTCCTTTGAGTATGTTTTTCCTCTTAAGAGTAAAAATCTGCATTGAGTCCATAACTTTGCATAATCAACAATACCAAAATGTAGCCTTATGAAAATGAAAAAAAATATTTCCTTTGCTACGCACCTGTAATTCTAGCTACTCAGGAGGCTGAGATCTGAGGATCGCATTTAAAGCCAGCCCAGGCAAGAATGTCCATGAAACTCTTTTCAGGTCATGGGGCCTGAACTCTGGTCCTGGGTGCTGTCCCCAGCTCTTCAGCTCAAGCCTACCACTCTATCACTTGAGCTACAGCACCACTTCCAGCTTTTTCTGCTTATGTGCTGCTGAGGAATCGAACCCAGGGCCTTGTGCATGCAAGGCAAGCACTCTACCACTGAGCTACCCTCCCAGCCCCCATGAGACTCTTATCTCCAATAAACCACTCAGAAAACCAGAAGTGGCATAGTGGCTCAAGTGATAGAGCACTCACCTTGAGCTGAAGAGCTGAGGGACAGCATTCAGGCCCAGAGTTCAAGCCCCATGACAAGAAAGAAAGAAAGAAAGAAAGAAAGAAAGAAAGAAAGAAAGAAAGAAAGAAAGAAAGAAAGAAAGAAAGAAAGAAAGAAAGAAAGAAAGAAAGAAAGAAAGAAAGAAAGAAAGAAAGAAAGAAAGAAAGAAAGAAAGAAAGAAAGAGAAAGAAAGAAGAAAAGCTCAAGAGTTAGGCACATATAATAAGACACTACCTCGTATGAAGACCATCTTTCCCTGAAAGTCAAGTCAAAGGGTCTCGTCCATTTTCTATTACTACAATCAAAAGTCTGAAATTGGGTAGTTTGTGATTTCTTGGCCTGAGATTCTAGAGGATTAGAGATCTGAGGACATGGTGCTTCATTACATGGCAGAAAACAACAAGCGAAGGGAGGAGTATGAAAAAGGCAAGCACAAAAGTCTGGACTCACTTCATAACAACTAACTCCCACACCTCCAAAAAAAAGCCTCTACAAGAAAGAATGAACTCCTCCTAGAATGAACTCCTCCTATGAAGTCAATCACCTTTTCAAGTTTCCAATACCTGTCAACACTTACACAGGGAACCAAGGCTTAACATGAGTTTGTGTGGGGGACAAATCATTCTCAAACCATAACATCCACCTGAGATGACACTTTCAAGTATGGTGTCTCTGAGCCTTCAAAGGATTTAATCACGTGAATAGTTAAAAATACTCAGGATTGTTTTTGCTGTTCAGAGTATTTTATTTTTCCATATGAATTTTTGGATTGCTTTTTTTGTAGCTTTTTTTTTTGTTTGTTTGTTTTTTCCCAGGGCTGAGGACCGAACCCAGGGCCTTGCTCACGCCAGGCGGGTACCCTTCAGCTGGGCTAAACCCCCCGGATTACTTTTCTCCATTTCATTGAAGAATGAAGTTGGGATATTGGTAAGTACTGCACTGAATTTGTAGATAGCCTTTGGCAGTACTGTCATTTTCACCATGTTAATTCTCCCAAACCAGGAGCATGGGAGGTTTTCCCACTTCCTTAATTATGCTTTAATTTCCTTTTTCAGGTTTTTAAATTTTTCATCATAGAGATCCTTCACTTCTTTAGTTAATTCCTAGTCATTTTATTTTTTGGAGGGGCTAGTACAAAGGGAGTTGCTTTCCTGATTTCAGCCGTGCTCTTCTCATTATTGCCATACAGAAAAGTCAATAGTGCTGGAAGAACTCTACTACAACATCATACTAATCAAAACAGCTTGATACTGGCACAATAACAGACCTGAGAAGCAATGGAATAGAATTGAAGACTCAGAAATGAACCCACAGACCTAGAGTCACCTAATCTTCGATAAGGTAGCCAGATAAATAGAATGAAGAAAGACAGCCTCTTCAGTAAATGGTGCTGGCAAAATTGATTAAACACCTGTAGAAAGATAGATCCCTATATATTACCCTGCACCAGAATGAACTCCAAATGATCAAAGACCTCGAAGTAAAAGCAGACACCCTGAAAACATTACAAGAAGGAATAGGAGAAACTCTAGGGCTCCTTGGCACAGGCCAAATTTTTCTGAATAGAGAACCAGAAATACAACAAATCAAAGAAAGGTGGGAAAAATGGGAGTGCATGAAACTGCAGAGCTTCTGCATGGCAAAGGACATAGCTAGCAAGATCAATAGAAAGCCATGGACTGGGAGATCTTCACTAGCCATACAACAGACAAGGGTCTCATATCTAAAATATATTTAGAACTCAAAAAATTAAATGCCCCAACAACAAATCCTCAAAAAAAAAAAAACAACTGAAGACTTAAAGAGAGACTTCTCTGAAGAGGAAATAAAAATGGCCAATAGACACATGAAGAAATGCTTGACTTCTGTGGCCATAAAAGAAATGCAAATCAAAACAACATTGAGATACCACCTCACCCCAGTTAGAATGGCTATAATCACGAAATCTATTAACAACATATGCTGAAGGGGTTGTGGCCAAAAGGGAACCCTACTGCATTGTTGGTGGGAGTGTGAACTTGTTCAACCACTCTGAAAAGCAGTATGGAGATTTCTCAAAAGACTCCACATAGAGCTCCCCTATGACCCAGCAATCCCACCTTTGGGCATTTACCCAAATGATCACAAACAAGGTGATACTAAAGCTACCCGCACAACTATGTTTATAAACTATTATTCACCATAGCTAAGATATGGAACAAACCCAGATGCCCCTCAGTAGATGAATGGATCAAGAAAATGTGGTATATATGTATATATATAATACATACTAGAATTCTATGCTTCCATTAGAAAGAATGACACCACCCCATTTGTTAGGAAACGGAAAGACTTGGAAAAAATCATATTAAGTAAAGTAAGTCAGACCCAAAGAAACATAAGTCTCATGGTTTCCTTTATATACAATAATTAGTATATGTCTAGGATAATCTTATCAGATGAGCAGAAAAGGTTAAAAGATACGCTATGTGAAATGAACCCCAAGATATGAACATAAGAGGATTTTCTTTGTTGTTGTTTTTAATGTACTATGTGATTTTTTGTTTCTTTTGTATGTTCTTCCTCCTATATCACTATATTTGATTTTGTTACCTTGCATCTTATGTATACATTTATCTAATTTGGGGAGAGGGAGGAAAATACTAAGATGCTGAAACAAAGACACAGGATGACCCATTGCCACAACGATACTCACAAGACACTATGTTGGAAATGAAGCTTACAACTTTGGGAGAGGGGAGTGAAGGAGGTGGGGGAGGAAAGGGATAGTAGGAGAAAAACAAAGGAGAGAGGGTAACAATGCTTGACAAGAAATGTATTCATTACCTTACTGATGTAACTGCAACCTCTCTGTACAACATCTTTACAAGAAAATAAAATTTTAAAAATAAATAAATAAAGCACATCTATGTTTATCACAGTATTATTCACCAGACCTGAGATATAGAACCAACTCACATGCTCCCTCAGTAGATGAATGAATCAAGAAAATGTGATATATATACATATATATATGATGGAATTCTATGCTTTCATCAGAAAAAAAATGACACTGCCCCATTTGTTAGGAAATGGAAAGCCTTGGAAAAAAATCATATTAATTAAGCCAGACCCAAAGAAATATAGGTTCCATGGTTTCCCTTATTTAAAATAACTAGTATACATCTAGGATAATCTTATCCGATAAGCAGAAAAATTCAAAAGCTATTTACATATAACCATATAAGATGATGCTAAGTGAAATGAACCCCAAGATATGGACACAATAGGTTTTTCTTTGTTGTTGTTGTTTTTAATGTACTATGTGATTTTTTTTGTTTCTTTTGTATCTTCTTCCCCCTAAGGTATATCCCCTGTTGTCACTGTATTTGATTTTGGTACCTTGAATCTTGTATATACATTTATCTAATTTGGGGAAGGGAAGGGGAATAATAAAAATGACCCATTGCAACAGTGATACCCTCAAGACACTATGCTGGAAATTAACTTTACAACTTCAGCAGTGGTGGGGGATGGAGAAGAGGGGGAGGTGGGGGAGAGAAGAGATAGTAGGAAAAAACAGAGGGGGTAACAATGTTTGATGAGAAATGTACTCATTACCTTACTCATGTAACTGTAACCCCTCTGTACAGCATCTTTACAATAAAAGAAAATTTAAAAATACTCATGAGTTTCCACATCTTTTGAAACCAAAAATGATGGAACTTGGTTTAATATGCAACAATAAGTGGAGCACCATGACCTCGAGAGACTCATGTAACTGTAACCCCTCTGTACAGCATCTTTACAATAAAAGAAAATTTGAAAAATACTCATGAGTTTCCACGTCTTTTGAAACCAAAAATGATGGAACTTGGTTTAATATAAAACAATGAGTGGAGCACCATGACCTGAAGAGACAGAACAAGCATTTGCAGATGGATTTCATTTTGATGGAAGGGAAGAGTAGTTCCACTGTCTGTTCTGAGTGTCACTTTCAGTTAGCTACAAGGAGAACCCTGACACTGAAGTGCATTCCTGCATCTATGGCCCAGCATACTTGACCATGTGCCATTTTCCATGTCACAGATGGCTCAGGGAATACTTAGCTTGACTGTAATGATTCATCCTAGTTTTATACAGTGCTTACGGGCTAGAAAAGCCAGCAAGATTAAGGCATCTTATTTGTAAGCTTGAGGCAGGGAAAGGTCACTAATGTCTTAGATGAGAACACTTTCCAAGAAACCTAATGTAATTTAAATGATTTCTAAATTTTTGGACTATTGTCTTGGGAAATTCTGGTCTAGGCGAAATGGAGGTTTGATGGGAAGAAGCAAATAAAAATTGCCTGTCGAGATCTATTATAAAGAAAAAAAATAGGACTGGAATTCATCACTAAAATATTTGGGCTGTGGGTTTAGACGGACAAGAAAAGAGGAAAAGCCTGAGTGCCTGCCATTTGAAGACTCTGTAGGAAAGGATGTCTGATGCATCATGGGTTTTGGGGGTAGGAGAAATGTGATTGACTCCAGCTGTGAGCAGTTTGAGGCAATTTGAGAAAAGGCTCCATAGGATTTTCATCGATTTTCACTGGTGGAAGGAATAAATGAGTCAGATCTCATTTATGTTTTGAGACTAAAGGACAGGGCAGAAAATTCAGGTACAAATATTTCTTAATGGGCACAAGTTATTAGAAAAGAAGTTCTGTATAGGAAAATTAAGCTATTTCCACATATATCAAGAATGCCTATCCAGAAAGACAGGACATTCCATGTTACAGAAAATGTAATAGATCCGTAAGTGAAAATGAGCTTAGAAGGAAAACAAATTGATCAGAAATGGACTCAAGACAGATGTTTACAGGAAGGAATGTTGTGATAGAAAGCTTATCCTGTATTAAATGCTCTAGAGGCTAATGAAAAATAGGGAAATTCGTCAGCTCTGAGATCTAAGCAGATCTATGACCAACCCCTAAGTCAACAAGGCACTTTACTTTGGTGTCCTTGAGGAAAGAGATATAGAGATGATATGGAGAAGAGCAAGGTCGTCATGATACAGCACTGCACAGAAGTTGGTCATCTTAGTGTAGACTTGCTTCCAATTGTTCCTGAAATTTCCAAGAGTCTTTCTGGATGAGGATGAATTTCTTATAAAATTTCTAAACCAAACACTGTTTTTTTTACTTCCTTGTATATTCTGAATAGTAATCCTTTATTCACTTAATGGCTAGTGGAGACTTTCTTCCATTCAGTTCATCAGTCACCCCCTTAGTTCTGGTTTCTTTTGGTGTACAAACACATTTTAATTTGACTTGGATCCATATGTCCATTTCTACACTTGTTTCCTGGGAAATTGTAGAGTCTTATTCAGAAAATAATTACCCCCATATCTTCCAGAGTTTTTCTTGGGGTTTCCTATAATAGATTCAGATCTCACATTTAGGTCTTTGGTTCATCTTACACTGATTTTTATATAGGATGAGATATGGAAGTCAACTCTCAGTCCTTTTTATAGGTAATCAGTTTTCCCAGAACCATTTGTTGAAGTCTATCTTTTGTTTGGTATATGGTTTTGACTTTTTTGTCAAAAATTTGATGGTTATAGATGTGTGGGTTTATTTCTAGGTCTTCTGCTCTGTTCCATCCATTTTTGTGTCTGTTTTTGTGCCAGTACCATGCTATTTTTATTGCTGTGGCTCTGTAGTATAATTTCAAGTCTGGTACTGTGATGCCTCCAGCACCTCTTTTTACTCAATATTGCTTTGGCTATTTGATAGGGTTTTTTTTTTTGTACTTTCAAGTGTGTTTTAGGATTGATTTTTATATTTCTACAAATTTGTAATGTATATTGCACCAAATATATAGATTGCCCTTGGTAGAATGACATTTTCATCATATTAATTCTGCCAAACCATGAAAATAGGAGGTCTTTTCATCTTCCAATATCTTCCTCAATTGTATCCTTTAGTATAAAGGATGGGGTTCTTTCATCCCCTTGGTTACATTTATACCTAATTATTTTTAAGACTATCATGAGGGGGAGGGAAAGTGGGAGAAAATGAGGGAGGAGATAACAATGTTTGACAAGAAATGTACTTATTACCTTACAAATGTAACTGTAACCCCTCTGTACATTACCATGACAATAAAGTTAAATTTTAAAAAAACTATCAGGAATGGTATTGCTTCCTTGATTTGCTTTTCAGCCTAAACATTGTTGGTACTGAATTTTGTATGTCGATTTTTCTGTCCTCCTATATTCCTAGAAGCATTTATTGATGAAATCGTTAGAGACTTTTAAATATACATGTAAGGACAATTTGACCTCTTCCTTCCCTATTTAAATTACTTTTTATCTCTTGCCTTATTGCTCTGGCTAAAATGTCCAATACTGCTGGGCACTAGGGGCTCCTGGAATCCTAGCTACTCAAGAGGCTGAGATCTGAGGATCACAGTTTGAGGCCAGACTGGGCAGAAAAGTCCAAGAGTTTCTTATCTCCAATTAACTACCAAGTAGCTGGAAATGGAGCTGTGGCCCAAGTGGTAGAACACTAGTCATGACCACAAAAGCTCAGCGAGAGTGCCCAGGACCTGAAGACAATCCCCAGGACTGGCACACAAAAATAATGAAATGAAATGAAAACACAACCTAAAACAAAGGTAGTGTTAAGAGGAAAGTTTATAGATACAAGTATTTATATCATTTTATGCTCCTATGAAAACAATAAACTCAAAATTAGCAGATGGAAAGAAAAAAATCAGCACAAGAATTAATGGAATAGACGCTTTTTTAAGAATACAGAAAGAATCAATGAAACAAGTTTATTCTTAGAAAAGATAAGTAAATTCCTAGCCAATCTTTCCAAAAAGAAGAAAGTCCCAAATTAACAAAATTGGAGATGAAGAAAAAAAGATATCACAACTAATACCAGTGAAATCCAGAAAATGGGGAAATAACTTGAAAAAGTAAATTAACAAATCTCCTGCTAGAAAAGACATTTTCTTTTTTTTTTTTTTTTTGGTCCAGTTGTGGGGCCTGAACTCTGGGCCTGGGCACTGTCTCTCAGCTCTTCAGCTCAAGGCTAGTGCTCTACCACTTGAGCCACAGCGCCACTTCCGGTTTTTTTCTTTTTGCTTATGTGGTGCTGAGGAATCGAACCCAGGGCCTCAGGCATGCAAGGCAAGCACTCTACCACTGAGCCAACTTCCCAGCCTAGAAAAGACATTTTCTTGCATGTGAAGGAGACATGTTAAGCATCAAATCTTGATTCATCCTCATCCCTGCTCCTCTCTTGTTAATCATGAAGCCGTCATTTACCAAACTGGTGCTCAGAACCCAAAACTAAGAGTAATACTTGACTCTTCTTTTACCCTTAGCTCCTAAATACAAATCAGCTCCCTTGCTCCTTCTAAATACATTCTGGAATCAAAAATTGCTCATCTCTTATAACCAATGTCTAATCTATTCTCTGTTCTTTCTGCTGTTGCTCATCTATCCTGCTGCAAAAGCCTTTTACTCTAATTCATACTGACATAAAAAATTCAACTGTTAGCCAACACGTCTTTCTCCAACTTTGGCTTGATTAAGTCTCTGCAAGAAAGGTGCCTTCATTCTTGGTGCTTTCCTAAATTGCTTTTGCTTATTTCTTTTTCCTCCTGGGCTCTCTCTGCTCTCTCATACACCTTGAGTAATGCCAAGGAGAATGTATGGAGAAGCAAACAACCCTGAAAAGTTCAAAAGAGTTGGTACGAAAGATATTAACTCTCCAGCTAGAAATGTAGACACAGCTGGCTCACTTTTTATTCTATCCCACTGCTATACCACTTACAGAAATAACAGGCATCAAGACAGACAAGTTGGAAAAGGAAGACAATTTTGATAGCAATCAAAAAGGAAAAATAAACACATAATGATTCCAAGTAGTAATAATTTCGTGAAATGAAATAGTACAGAATAAGGTGATGAAGATTAATCTGGTGGGAAAGAATGCAATTGAATCTAAAAAGTTAAATAAAATAAATACATGTTGGAAACAGAGAAAGATCCTAGGACCATGCAATTTCCCATCAGGTTTTATGGGCACTGTCAGAGGCCAAAAGAGGTGGGAGAAAGCAGAAGATGAAAATTTCTGTTAATCTTGCTGAAAAGAAAACAGGAAGATAGCCAAGGAGTTTTTTTTCTGCCATTTTATTTAGACAGGTGAGATTAGGAGCCACATTTCAGGGACTAAAATGAGACATTAATTGAATCCAGTTATGGAGTATGCTTTTAGTGTGACTTGACAGGAAAAGTAATGAGCACAAATAGGAGATAGATTTTTAAAAAATAAAATAAAACAGTGGGACCAGGCAGTTTTTCTGTTTTTAATGGACTCCTGTGAATTTTTGAAAGGGTAAGAAACTACACCTATAAATATGAGAACCTTGGGAAAATATGCAGCAAGGGGGAATTCAGGACAGTGAGAGTTTTAATGAAATTCAGAGGTAAGAGTTCCAGAAGGTTGTAAATGAAAAGGAGAAAACTCCTCGCAGTGTGGTCAGAGGGAAGTATGAGAAAAGAGATGTGGTGTGAGTGCTCTGTGGAAGGACAAGACAATGAAGAGCAAGGAATATTGTCTTTAAGATGAGTTGCTCCTCTGCCTCAGTTACCTCATTTCTAGGATTATGAGCCTGAATAGTAACCACCTTACAAGGTAATTGTGGGTGTTAGTGACTTATAATATAAAAAGCCCAAAACTATAAGTAATGCAAAGTAATATCTCAGTATATTAGCTGTTATTATACAGTTTCATAGTTTCCATCACTGCAAAGTAATTCCTTGGGTCAGAACAATTAATGACTAAAACCTCACCATATACAGATTATTTTAATGAAAATCACATTACTTCTTTTGCTTTACAATAATTTTTCCACAATTAATTTAGACATCAGGCAACATTATTTTCTCTTTGCACAGGTGAGAAAGCTAAAGACCAAAGAGGTTACTGGTTTGTCTAACTGTACATGGCTAGTAAATGGCAGTGTTGTTGTCCAAATTTGGAACTGGATTTCTCAACTGCCTTCCCAAAATAAAAGGGAATGTCTAAACAGATATTCACAATTCTCCAGAACCTGAGTGATCATGGTTACCACCAGAATGAAGTTTTGAAAACAACCTTTATAAATTGCTCACTCTGTCTTTCCTTGTCCCTGGATGTCAGATGAGCACAAAAAGGTAACTCTTCATAAATTATAGTCCAACCTCTTGTGTATAATGCCCACATTCAAAGCAAGAAGAAAGGGAGAAATGATACAAGCTCCATTAGTCTCTAAGAATAGAATATACAGTTTTCCCACAGCACTTTTAATCAAAATAGGGTCACATAACCTTGTCCAGCTGTGAGGTAGACCAGAGAATAGGGAAAATGCTGAGCATTTGGTCATTCCAAACAAAATTAAGACTACACTTGCAAGCACAAAAGAGGAGGAATACTGGACACGCCATCTGTGGTTCCAGTTACAAATATATGGAATATGACAGGGTTCTTCAAACTGGCAAAAGTATGATAGCCAAATTGAATAAGAGCCATGTGTAAGGAAACAAAACACAACAGTCATCATGAGCTAAAATCCAGGTCCTATAAATCTATAAGTAAACAAGTTGGGCTGTGGAATGATACAGAGAAGATGAGCATGGCCCCTGTGCAAGTGGTTACAAATGAATTAACTGAAGTATAATAGACTATGGAGCACTCAAATTGTATTATCTTTTAGAAAGATTAGGTCAAAGCCCAACAAAATCAGCACTAGGAAATATGTACATCCAAGAAGGGGGGGTAGGGCCTAAAGGAGAGGGGTATGAATGAAGTGGGGGAAAAGAGAATATTCAGTCAAGAATTCATTGTATATACCACAAAATTAAGAAAAATAAAGGAAGATGTGGGTCAAAGGGAGGTGAGAATGTTGAAGGAGGTGACACTGATCCAGATGAATTGTATTCATAAACTGCTTTGTTAAATGGCACCTCCTTTGTACAACTACTTAAAGATTTTTTTTTAATTTTTCAAACAGGTCCCATACCCATTTTCAAAACATCAAACAAAATCAATCTAAGACCTGAGAGAGGTGGCAGCCCTGTGCTGACTGGTATTAATATTCCTGTAACACAGATGAAGAACCATTCTGAGATTTATTTGTCAAAGAGATTAACATCATTTTGTTGATTGTACCCCAAGTATGTGGAAGTACCCACCATAAATCGTCTTGAGTTCCCTCCATGCTGCGTCCTTCCAGATACATAACACTTTGTATGTGTGCCAATCCTGGGACCTGAATTAAGGCCTGGGAACTATCCCTGAGTTTTGTTGTTCAAAGGCTAGTGCTTTACCACATGAGTCACAACTCTACCTCTGGGGGTTTTGGTGGTTGACTGATAATGAGAATCCTGCACAGGCTGGCTTTGAATCATAACCCTCAGATCTCAGTCTCCTGAGTAACTAGGATTGCAGGCATGAGCCACTGATGCCCAGCCCCAGATACATGGTATTTTTTAGTATTTTTTATTGTAAAGATACTGTACAGAGAGGCTACAGTAACATGGGAAAGGTAATGAGTACATTTCCTATCGAGCATTATTACCCCCTCCTTTGTTTTTCCCTTACTATCCCTTCCCTCCCTCCACCCTAACTCCTCCCTCCCCCCTTTCAAG
Organism: Dipodomys spectabilis; assembly: GCF_019054845.1. Taxonomy (NCBI): domain Eukaryota; kingdom Metazoa; phylum Chordata; class Mammalia; order Rodentia; family Heteromyidae; genus Dipodomys; species Dipodomys spectabilis. The sequence goes on from NW_024870814.1 coordinate 5,627,975, forward strand.
TTGTACAGTTCATTTTCAACAGTGTCTTGTACTTCTCATTGTTACAAAGGATCAACCTTTATCCTTGTTTCAGCTTTTTGTTATTTCCCTTTCTCTCCCCAAATTAGAAAAAAAATGCATTTTAATAGCATTAATACAACCTAGAAAAGTGTCTCATATGAAACTCTCAGGCCTCACAACAACACTATTGAAAAATACTATTTAATTATGAGTAGTTATTCCGCATAAAGATCAATGAAAGAATTGACCATCATTTAAGAATGTGCCCCCAACTCTTTATGTAGACATTTGGGTGATTCTGAGAGACCCATCTCAAATGCATACACGGAAAGGATGAGAGTTATTCATTTCCATCTAGTTTGCTTTTCCTCCTAGATAGAGGGACATTACAAAAAAACTTAATATGCTAATCTGAGACCTGGCAACTGGCTGATTCCTTACATAAGTTTCCCTACCAAGTTCTCTCTTTTCCCCTCCCCATTCACTGTTACCACCTACCCCTGCACTACAGCATTAATAGTAGGAATGTCTTTTTTAAATTTAATTTCACATCACCCCTACACTAGATCATTAAAAATATAGTAAGTGTATACACGAAGATAAATAAAATTTGGCTAAATCTTTAGGGAAGAGTGACTCTGTCAAATTAAAAACTGGATCTTATCAACTGATTTCAAAGAATCTATAAGTTATAGATTCAAATCTATAAGTTATGAGCTTTTCCTCCCTCACTTTCCCACTACCTTCTTCAATTCTCATGTCACATTGATGCAAATTTAGAACATGTGCTCTGTCATTGTTGTGGGGCTCATTATGTTGGCTCTGTATACATACCAACTATTTTCATTCTACCTAAAATGTTTCATCCAAGTTTCACTACCACTGAGGAGAGATGTTTTGGCTTGGCTGGTAAGAAAAAGGACAAAGTAGAATTTGATAGGAGCTGGCCTGGAGACCACAAGAAGCAAGAGGTAATGAGCAAGTGGGACCTAGAAGGAATACAGAGAAGGTAGTGACAGAAGCAGAGAGCTCCCCAAAGCAGCTCTCCAAAGGCAGGATGGTAGCATGCTAAAGCTATCCCTAAAGAGTATCCAGATGACCAGAGCAAGGAAAAACTATATTAAAAAGATAACAGTCTGGGGCTGGGAAGGTGTCTCAATGGTAGAGTGCTTGCCTAGGTTTGATTCCTCAGCACCACATAGCAGAAAAAGCCAGAAGTGGTACTGAGGCTCAAGTGGTAGAGTGCTAGCCTTGAAGTGAAGAGCACCTAGGTCTAGAGTTCAAGCCCCACAACCAACAAGAAAGAAGGAAAGAAGGAGAGAGAGAGAGAGAGAGAGAGAGAGAGAGAGAGAGAGAGAGAGAGAAGAGAGAAAAGAGAGCGAGAAAGAGAGAAAGAAAGAGAGAGAGAGAAAGAAAGAAAGAAAAGAAAGAAAGAAAGAAAGAAAGAAAGAAAGAAAGAAAGAAAGAAAGAAAGAAAGAAAGAAAGAAAGAAAGAAAGAAAGAAAGAAAGAAAGAAAGAAAGAAAAGAAGGAAAGAAACAATGGCTTGTTTTAATGGCTTGTTACTCAATTCCACGGATCAGTATTATGTATGAATTCAGAAAGAGGACAATTGGTAAATGTGAAATGATGTAGGAGATCCAGAGCAGGAAAGGATGAAGACAGGAAGAAACTGAGACACAATCTAGATTGATCCCAAGGTATTCCAGAAAATATTGTGAACTGGGTGAACCAACCCAAAACAAAAATTATGAGAAAGTTGGGAGCTGAAAACAGGTAGGATCTATATTTCCAATAAATTTCAAGATTTATTATCCACTAAAAATAGGTTAATTTAAAAAATGTTAAGTACTGGCTCACACCTATAGCTACTCAAATTGGTGAGATCTGAGAATCACAGTTCAAAGCCAGTCCAGGCAGAAAACTCTGTGAGACTTATATCTCCAATCACCAAAAAGTCAAAAGTAGAACTGTGGCTCATGTGGTAGAGTGCCTTACACACATACACACACACACACACACACACACACACACACACACACAAGCTCAGGAACAATGCCAGGTCCTGAGTTCAAGTTTCAAGATGGAACTTGCATGTGCACACGCGCACACACACACACACACACACAAAGAGAAAATTAAATACACATTTCTGCAGGTTGAACTACAGGCAATAGCCTATTGGTACAGGTTGAATTGTGTCTTACTGAAATTTATATATTGAAATCTTGACTGCCAATAGTTCAGAATGTGACCTTGTCTGGAAACAGGCTATAGCAGGCCAAGATACTCAGTGGGCATGAGCACAGAGCAGAACGATGCGGTTTCAATGACATGATTCTCACATCACTACTCAGCCTCACAGGCTTGGACTGTGCTAGACTAGCTTTAGCAATAAAATGAAAATTCTATGAAAGAACAAGCCTCCAACTGTGAGAATGTATTTTCAAATCATATATCTAATAGGACTTGTATCCAAGATTATACAAATAATTATCCAAACAAAATAAGAAAACAACTCAATTTTTGGCACTTTTTTGTCATAATAATAGTACTTAACACAAGACCTATCATATTACTAAATATTTTAAAGTATTGTTGACTATAGCCACAGAATTGTACAGCAGATGCCTAGAATGTAAACACCTTGTATAATAGCAACTTGATTTTTAACACATTAATAATTTGAATGACCACTTCACTAAATATATACAAACTGCATTAAAAAGATGCTTAATCTCATTAATCATTAGGAAAATGAAAACCTATCAGATGCCAGGTACAACGGCTCACACCTGTAATCCTAACTACTCAGGATGCTGACATCTGAGGATCATGGTGTGAAGCCGGCCTAAGCAGGAAAGTCCATGAGACTCTTATCTCCCAATTAAGCACCAAGAAAAAAAAAATACCAATGTCAGGTGCTGGTGGCTCATGCCTGTAATCCTAGCTACTCAGGAGGCTGAGATCTGAGGATGACAGTTCAAAGCCAGCCCAAACAGGAAAGGCTGTGAGACTCTTATCTCCAATAAACCATTCAGAAAAACAGAAGTGGCACTGTGACTCAAGTGGTAGAGCTCTCGCCTTGAGCTGAAGAGCTAAGGGACAGTACCCAAGCCCAGAGTTCAAGCCCCATGACTGACAAAAACAAAAACAAAAAACACCAAAAATGGAGCTGTGGCTCAAATGGAAGAGTGCTAGCTTTGAGCACAAAAATCTCAATGTCCATGCCCTGAGTTCAGCCACAGGACTAGCAAACACACACACACACACACACACACACACACACACACACACACACACACACACACACACACACACACCTATCATAAGATAACATCCTCCTATCTATTTGAACTGATTGTGTCAGTTGTGAGGAACTGAAGTAAGTAGAACTCTCATACCCTGCTGCTAGGAATATGAAATGGTACCATCACTTTTTCAGTGTCTCAAGAAGCTAAATGTGTACCTGGCATTCAACCCCACTCCTGTTTACTCCAGATGAATGAAATGCCCACAAAGAAACTTGTTCATGAATCTTCAGTGCAGTTTTATTTGGGATAGATAAAACCAGGAGTCTATCAACAGCTAAATAGATAAGGGAATACTATTCAGCAATAAAAAAAAAAAATAAACTATCAATACAGGCCCCAAGATAAATGTATCTCAACGTAATCACACTATGTGAAAGGAGGGGCCAAGAAACATAAACACTGATTCTATTTATATAAGAGTCTAGCAAAATGCAAACTAATCAGAAATAAAAGAAAGCAGATCAGTAGTTGCTTAACGATGAAGAAGCTTTGGAAAGGAACAAAGGAACAAATTATAAAGGGGTATGAGGAAAAAGATAATTAATTCACTCATTATCTAAACCACAGTGATGGTTCAAGGTTTCATGGGTATATAGATCTGTCAAAGCTCAGGCATATTACCTCTTAAAGATATTATACTTTTAATATATGCAGTTTATTATCTATGTTATACTGCAATAGAGATGTAAAATATTTAAGGAAAAACAGTTTTTATATCAGCCTATTTTTATGCTTTCTCTTTGTTTCTTTGAGAAATATTTTAGAGTGGTTTAAAACAAAAGACTTGCATACAAAAAAATAATACGAGACCCCTGGAAGGCCATAATGGAAAGGAGGTTTCAGTGTTGTTAACAGCACGGGTTATATTTTTTGCAAGTAACTACTCTATTTGATTTTGAGACTCTTGCCTGCTGAGGAGGAGGGGAAGGCATGAAATGTAATGGCCTCCACCATTCTTATTATGTCATAAATGGAAGCATACCGATTATTCAAGATATATTCACTCTTGAATTCTGAAAGGAATTTGTCACGTGGGGCTTTATGAGGGCTGCTAAATGATATAGTGATCAATTCCTTTAAGAGCAATCCCATAGCAACAGCCCAACTCTCCTTTGTGTAGCCATTTCCTCAAGTCAGACAAAGGGCATCCCATTAAAGACTAACCATTCTTTGGGGGAACAAAACCAATACAGTCAGAAAGGTATCAATCTGATTTCCTAATTTCATACAGTCTAATAATATCCTAGTTCCTTCCATTGAACAGATAAGTATGCCCTGAGTCTCCAGGCCTCACCTGATGTAGACAGATACACACCTGAAATCCAAGCAAAGTCTCTCTTCTAGTTATCCACCAATGTAGATGACATAAATCTGCCATCCTCTTAGGGGGAAAATCACTGTTCATGAGAATCCCACCAGTGCCAATCTCCCCATTGCCACTCTGTCTTTGCTGAGCACAATTATACAAGCTTCTAGAGTCTGCTTGGAGGTCATTGTGGTTCACGGGGCCCCCGGCACTATTGCCATCCATCCTTCCGGAGACTGCCTCACTCCCTGGTCTGCAGCAAAGCAGAAATGCCTGCCTCACTCCCATTATGCTACTAGTTTTCCTGGGACTCAATGCTTTACAGAGATCTTGTGGGAAAAGCACTTTCTGTTCTTCCTCCATAGGTTTGAAATTTGCAACTGTGACACTCGGCATGGAACAGAATGAATATTCTACACCCAGAAGTAGATATCAGTTTTTGTACTTGGGTGTTTCTAGTTCCTTCTCTTAGATTGCTTCTCCCATGTGAGTCCACTCAGCCTTATCTACAAGAAGATTTCAATTGGGTTGTCTGATTCATTTTCCACAAATGTCTAGCCATAACCAACCTATGAAATTGATATAATAGATACTAGTGATTCTCAGTCTTTGAAGCACATTAGAATTACCTAGGCACCTTTAAAAAGTCTCAATCTCCTGAGCTTACCAAGACCAGAAGATCTTGGCATTTTCCAAGTAATTGCAGTGTACAATTAAGTTGAGGAACTGTGGTCTAAATCGAAGCTTCTCATCAAATACACCTACCAATTCCCTTTTGTCTCCAAGACAAATGAAATTGAGAGTAAACTCACTTTGGATGGCTGTCTCTTTGTCTTCAGCGCTGACCCCTCAACAGTAAATTAATAGTCTAGAAGAAAGCCAGGGAATATTTAATAGAAAACTTCAGATTAAAAAGCTAAAATCAGGAACTGTGAAAAGCCTGAGTACAATCAGAAAAACAAATTTTATGCTCAGGTAAAACACATACCAGGAATCACTCGCTCCCACCTTCACTGTCTGCTGTTTGTTTGCTTTGTGCTGAAATGATAAGTTCGGTAAGGAAAGCATATTTCAGACTCAGCCCTCACAGGACGCCTTCTACATTTTCTGTTTAAATGACAGCACTTAGGATGATGTATGAATTTCAAAGAGGCAACGTCCAAGCTCATCTCAGGTTTACTTGTGCATTATTATTCATGAAGCCCTTTCTGAGCTCTATTTGAGGATATCTATAAGCTGTTTGCAAAGACTAGGGACCCCTACTGTAATAAACAAGTCATTTACATGGGGGAAATGAAAACCTGCCGTGTCTGCCAAATGAAGGCAGTCGTGCCTGAGCAGAGAGAGACTGATGAAGTGAGATTAGAGAAAGCTAAAGGCTGGGTTAAAATACATCAAATCTGCCAAGCAGTGGGAAATATACCAAAGCCAACAGGAATAAATGTTTGTCCCTAGATCATGTGACTTTTTTTTTAAGAAAGCAATACCTATGAGAACCCTACATTTTAAAATTTAGCCAAATCATAGCCCAAAGTTCTTGGACACCTGCCGCTTGCTAGTGAAGCCTAGCCACTTTTCTTATTGCTTCCTCCTCCAGCAATCAAAACAGCACAGGTGGCCATCTGCTTAAACAGATACAGATAACCTGCTCTCTGCATCTGTTGCTTCACCATCCAGGAGACCAGCTCTGGCCTGATACATAAGCAGTGGTCACCATGGCATTAGCAAAAGCCTCTTGATGAGAAGTGTGACTTGTCCCATCCACTTATTCTGTATCCTTCTCACAGAACCCAGGATTGGATTCTGTGAAGCTCAAGCTTCAAGTTCACTTACTTTATATAACAACAACTTTGTGTAGGCCCACCATCCTCGGCCAGACACTGGTCTAAGCACTTATGAATAGAAATTTGTTCATTTCCTCTAGATCTTGAGTCAGTGGGCCTGAGGTAAAGCCCACAAATGTACATCTCTAACAAGTTACTACCAAGGCTGCTACTACCTCAATGAGCACAGTGAGAATCGCTGTTCCAAAGCATTATTTTTGACTAGTGAAGGACATTAGGCTAATAAACAGCTGAGATTTAGGCTATTAAAAGATTTCATCCTAAGTCATTTGTATGTCACTGGGAAAAGGAAAAGAAAAGACAAACCAAAGAATACTCTTTGAGATTGTGTGCACCCCAAGAAGGAAGGTATGTGACTTTTTCTTAGCATCTCTGCTGCTGAGAAGGAAAAGAGAGAGAGAGAGAGATTTAATCCCTGACTAAACTAGAAGGAAGTTTCAGGATTTAAGGACCCAGAGTTCCTAGAGAAAAGCCAGGACTGACTAGCATCACCTGGTGGCTATTTAGCATGGGCTCCTTTGAAGCAGGAGTGAACTTGTATTTTTGTATTTTGTCTTTTTATATGTCCCCATAGGTTACCTTGTTCAAGTAGCCAGTATTTTATGTATGGATGATCTACTGCACTCTTAACTCTTATTTTAGTTTACAAAAGTATATTGGATAGATAAAAGATAAATGATCAGAATATGTAGAACTCTTCATCTCTTACCGCATCAAACCATATATTCTGAGACCTTTTGTTATATACACAACACACTTTTAAGGACCATGCTAACACTAACCCAGTATAAACATGGTCCCTGCCTACATAAAACTTAATACATCTGGGAAGACAAATCTTGCCCATTGTCACATATACATGCTACAAATATCAGAAGTGAGACGGATGTTACATGATAATTTTTTTTGCCTCTCTGAGTTGTTTTTTTTTTTTTTTCTGGTAAAGATGCTAGACAGAGTGGTATACAGAGAGGTTACAGTTACATCAGTAAGGTAATGAATACATTTCTTGTCAAGCATTGTTACCCCCTCCTTTGTTTTTCTCCCACTAGCCTTTCCCTCCCTTACCTTCCCCACTTCTCCCCACCCCGCTGAAGTCATAAGGTTCATTTCCAACATAGTGTCTTATGAGTATCATTGTTGCAATGAGACATGCTGTGTCCTTGTTTCAGCATTTTGTTATTCCCCTTCCCCTCCTCAAATTAGATAAATGTATATACAAGATGCAGGGTACCAAAATCAAATACAGTGACAATGGGGATATAAGGAAGAACATACAAAAGAAACAGAGAAAAAAAATCACATAGTACATTAAAAACAACAACAAAGTGTTACATGATTTTTAAAAAACAAATCTATTTTCCTTATAATAACTCTGTATTATTTTTATTCATCTATTTAACAAATAATCTTGCCAAATACCACACTGGAGTCCATATAGGAACAGAAATAGAGATATACTCTTTACCCTTAAGAAGCCAGTCTAGAAAATTAAATCACTTAAACATGTGTTTAGCAAGTAGATGTGTTCAGAACTATCATAATGAGATGCACAGAGGGAAAGTGAAGCTAGTCTTCCTCAATCTCTGAAGAGTCATGGAGAAGGTGACCTTGAACGGCAGCATCAAGGTGAGTGGGACTTAGCATTCCACCAACAAATGGAATTGGTAGGTTTGGGGAGGGCTCACAAGGAAGCCATTTCAGTATAAAAATAATTACCAAAAGACAATAGGATTGGAAACTCTCCTGAGTGCTTATACACAGCCAGAGGCCCAGAGCAAAATCTTCAAGACCAAAGGTACAAACAGAAAGAAAAGGGATAAAAAATTCTTAAAAAGCAACCACCACATTAGGAAGAGGGGAGAATGAGAAAGTAAAGAGCTTATGAAAAAGAGAAATATGAGTCTTGGAATAAGACATTTACACTCATTGAATGCTCTTCATGGCCTGAATTGCTCATCACCTGGCTTTAACAATTCCCAGAGCAGCTTTTCTCTGGTGGAAAGAAATGTTCAGAAAACTCTAGTTGTAGCCACCCCTTCTAGCCACACATAAACTTCCAATGACAACTCAGGAATCTCAACAGGGGTTTTGTGGAAAACAGTTTTCTACATTAATTGGAATTTTTGAAACTTCTCCAGGACAGAGTTCTTAAAATCAACTGGAGATTATGTGATCCAAATTTGTAGCCCTTCGGATGGAATCATGCTATTTAATGCATTAAAAGGCCAGGCAGGCTGAGCACTGATGGCTCATGCCTATAATCCTAGCTATTCAGAAGACTAAAATCTGAAGCTAGCCCAAGAAGGAAAGTCCATGAGACTCTTATCTCCAATAACCTATCAGAAAAACTGTAAGTGGAGCCATGGCTCAAGTGGTAGAGCACTAGCCTGGAGCGGAAAAAAAAAGAAAGAAAGAAAAAAGAAAGCTCAGGGACAGAGCCCAGGCCCTAAGTTTAAACACTAGTTTAAACACTAAATAAATGAGTAAATAAATAAATAACCAGACAGTACATCTAAGGCTGACAATTTGTTTTTCAGGAATGGTTGCAGTTGATGAGGCATTAGCAAAAGCAATAGAAGTAGGAGGATAGAGATCCAAATATTTTCTTTGGGCATTATGCCATCTAAGAACTGACAGCTGTTGAACTGACAGTAAAAGTGTTGCTCAGCTTTTCAGCATTGTCCCTCACCTGATCCATCAGACTTACAAAGAGAGGTGAACAGGCATCCATGTACTCATCAGTAGTAAGATAACATAGAAACCTTTACTAAAGTAATTCATTGGTCAGGTGCTGGTAGCTCACACCTGTAATCGTAGTCACTCAGGAGGCTGAAATCTGAGGATCACAGTTCGAAGTCAGCTGGGGCAGGAAAATTGGTGAGACTCTTATTCCAATTAACCACTCCAAAACTAGAAGTTGAACTTTGCTCAAGTGCATTGAGCAAAGAAAACTCGGGAACAGCACCCAGGCCCTGAGTTCAAGCTCCACACCCAACAAGAAAAGAAAGAAAAGCAAAAAAAAAGAAGCTGGTCTTGTTTTGGACATGAAAACAGACACTAACGATGTGATTCTAAGCATACTCAAGTAGCAATGGGACATGCATTCTCCATGGCCACTGCTTCTTGCACTTCTTAAATACTGCTTTCTTGCAGGAAAACAAATGGAGATATGAAGGTCTGCACAAACCCTGGAGTGTCTGTGTATATCAGTGTCTGAGCCATGGAGGGAAAATCCCAGCCCTCTACATTGACCCATGCACACAGATTACTGTCCAACATGCAGTCCTTAGTTTAAGTTTCTGGATTCTGTTATTGAATAGAGTAGAAACTCCACATCATTGTGCCCTACACAACACATGGGAAATGTGCTAATGTTGTATACATATTTTTATTAAAATCAATCCAAGACACAGAAAAATTAAAATAACATTCATGTCTTCAATAATAACTGCAAAATCTGTGAAACAAAGCCTCTATTAATGTGTGGAGCTTTAACATAACTCTCTTGCTAACTGGTAAAGGAAAGAAAAAAAATCAGTATGAATGTAAAATGAAATTTAAAGCAACAAAATTTAAAATCTATATTTACTTGGGAGTTAAGATATTGGAAATATTGAGGTTCAGGCCAAGCTCAGCAAAAATTTTCAAGACTCCATCTCAATCAATAAAGCTAGGTGTAGTGGCATGTACCTATCATCCCAGCTACCTGGGGAGTGTAAATAGAAGGATCACAGTCCAGACTAGCTCAGATATGTGAAAAAGAACTAAAGCAAAAAGGGTTGGGATGAGAATAAAGGGATAGTGAGCCTGCCCAGTAAGCACTAGGCCCTGAACTTATATCCCAATACTAAACTAATAATATTTAATTAATTTCTCAACAATTATTGGAAGTGATATATATGGGCTGTTTACAGAAAACTAAAAAGCATAAATAGCTAATAAACATTAAAAAAAAAGATATTCAAGTGCAAAGTAAAGTCATAATGTAAGGCTACACCAAACTTTGCCCTGGAGCCAAAAGAGGCTCAGGGGTGGAGTTTAGAACCTCCAGTAGTTTCATTACAAGGATTAGTTTGTTAGAGATTAGTTTGTTAGAGATGACACAAACAACACACCTTTGGCTGGATCGTTTAAACGACAAAAATGTATTTTCTAACAGTTCTAGAAGCTGGAAGTCCAAGATTAAGGTGCCAACAGGTTAGGATTTCAATGAGGAATTGAATTCACCCCAGAGTTTTCTTAACTTTAGAAAGTCTCCTACATGCTCATAAAATTATTATTATTATTATATGATACATACATACATTGAAATAGATGCATGTAGCTTAATTGCATGTCTTGTAATGTGTAAAATGCCAAATATATTAGAAATAACATAAATATCTATTATCGGGACAATGATAATGAATGAAGGTATTTTGGATTAACAAGAAAGAAACAAGCTATGCAATTGGGACAGAGGCCTCTTTCCTTCATGTTAATTCCCCATTCCTGTACAGAAACCTACAGGGTCCATATCTTGACCTGCTACCCCAGGATGGCATACACATAAAGAGCAGGCTGATTGTATCCCAAAGGTATGCTGTATCCCAAAGGTATACACCAAATTATTTGTGATCTGGTCCCTATTGGACCAGAGGCATGTGCAACTTGGGTGGAGCCTCTGATTGAACGGGTGGATTGATGCGCCAAATAAATTATCTAGTAATTTTAGAGATAATGTAGCCTTCATCTAGAACCAATTTATGAACAGGTCACACACAGTAGAAAGAAATTTTAGGCATAGAAAGGAATTTTAGGCATAGGCATCTATTAATAGCGCTATTAAGAGTTTGAATAATGAGCTCATTCATTATCTAGAGAAGCATGAAATTATATATAATCAAATATGAATAAATAAAATTCATTAGCATTTTATTCATGTTATTAAAGTTTAAGAAGAGTGTTGATATTTTCTTAATGGCAATAAACAGCTACTATAATGGTATTGGTTATCACGAATAACAATGGTGAAAATATAATTGTGTTTCTCCACAGGTGTCTTCACTGGTGGTCACAGAAGGGTTCCTTAGAGTTGACAAATAATGTGTAACTTGTTCTGTCCCTTAGAGTTCTATGATGGAAACTTCAACGTTGTGCTCTAAGGCAGTAACTCTCAACTGTGCTGGTATCCAGCAAATGTTCCTTGCCAGGTGATTAATACAACCAGCTGTGTCATCAGGTGTGCTATCAATTGTCTCACTCCTCTGTTGTCATCCTCAATAGGGCTTCTTTGACATCCAAGGCAAAGCAACGCATCATATTGTTTCCCCCACCTCCAGCTAATACCTACCAATGTACTCAGTAGCCCCAAACTATCCACTGTGTGAAGGCTCCACACTCCATAGGGCCAGTGATCCTATCTTAGTCACTTCCTAGCAATCATGAAGGTAGTTGCTTAGACTACATGCAGGCCAAATCTGTCCAATCTGAGAGCTGCTCCTGTGTTTTCCAAGAAGGTGTTAGAAGAGCTTCAAGCTGTGGAGAGTGGACAAATAAACCTTAGCATATGATAAGTACTCTCATTGAATGAAAGGATGGGTAAACAGAAACCCTATTATTGTGCACTTTGTCAGCCTTGTTTGCCTCCTCTGGGAATGAGGTTTCTCTACAGGACTCTCATGGTCTCATTCTACAGGTGACACTCACCATATATGAACTGCCTTCACACATGGTCATCACACATGGTCAAATCTAGGTAAGTATGGTTTTGGCTTCAACCTCACATCCAAAAAGATGCTGTATAATGTAGTGCGGTCCTCAATGCTCAAACTATTTTAAAGAGAAAGATGTGCATTTTCACTCACTAGCAGAGAAGCTTGGTTAAATGGCTTCTGAAAACTTCAGGCTTGAATGTTTTATTTTCCCAGAGTCAACAGAGCAGTCAGTATTCCTAGGTTTTCTGGACGCCAAGTCACTGAGAATAAGGGGTTCTCGTGGTGATAGTGATTTCAGGTACATTTGCTCTAGGAAGCAAATCACACTCATCAGTTCTAAGGACATATTCTTTGTCTGTATTAATATCTCTGAGGTTATGACAAGTCTTAGAATCATGACTTGTCTTTTTTTTAATGTTCAACCTTGCTTTTGTCCTCCTGAGTGACATATAAACAATATTGTGACTTACAAACTGATAAAGCATCAGATTCAATTGGATATGTTGGGTTTTTTTTTTCTCTGATGCAAGTGCAATTGATCTGCTGTTATATTTTTCTTGGGACTCAGCTCTTTGGAAAAAACACAAGTAATGAAAAGAAATTTTTTCATATTTATGGACGTCACTACAGTGCTGCTTCAGTAACTTATCTGACCGATTGGTTACAAAATGAAATCCCCGGGAGCAAAATCCATCCCAACATCATACACGTATGAAACAACAAACACACATCTGTCCATGTTTGGTGCCCAGAATGCTCAGCTTAGAATTTTACTCACCTTATTACAAAGCTTCTACTTTTTGTTTTGTTTGCTTGAATGTTGGAGTTTTGTGGGTTTTTATTAAGATTTTCAATTAGCATATCTTATTTGTACAAGAGGGATTTTTTGTGACATGTACAAATGTATCCCAATCAAACTCACCCTCCATCACTCTCCCTCATTCCTGCTTTCACATTCTTAAGACAGTTTTAACAGATTTCATTATTCTATTTTCATATTCAAATATGAAATACATTGATCATATTCATCCTCATTCCCTCTTTCCATTTCCTCTTCCTTCCACCAGTGGTACCAGTCCCACAAGGCCTGTTTTAGTTTCATTTTTAGTGTATATTAATTATATGAAAGGATTTTATCATGGAATTTTGCACAGCTACATGTTCTATTTTATTCAGAATAATCACCTCTATTGCTTTCTCTTTCACCATTCCCTACCCCTTCTTTGTTCAATGATTTTCATAGAGATTCCTTTTATCATATTCATATATAGACACAGTGTATTTCAATATTACTCATCAGCTGCTTCCCCTATTCCTGCCCACAGTCTCCCTCAAATAGAGCCATAATTGTAATCATATTCTATGTATGTGTGTACATGTGTGGCTCTATGTGTGTGTATGTCTATTAATATGTATCTACGATAGGTCTAACTTCTACAAATGAACAAAATTACATGATATTAAAACTACATAAACATTCCATCTCAATCCAGTCAGAATGATAATTATCAAGAACACAAACAACAACATATGCTGGCAAGGATTCTGGGAAAAGGGAATGCTCATACACTTGGTAGGAATATAAACTAATGCAACCACTCTGTAAATCAGTATGAAGGTTTCTGAGAAAAACCAACAATAGATATCTTATGACCCCATCATACCATTCTTAGGAAATATATCTGAAGGAGTATAAATCAATGCACGAGAAGAATACCTGTATACCCATATCTATTACAGCTCTGTTCACAAAAGCCAAACTGCAGAGTCAATCAATGTGTCCAATAACCAATAAATGGATAAATGAAATATGGTACATAGATATCTTAAAATATTATGCAGCCATAAGTAACAATTAAAATATATCACTTACAAGAAAATGGGTAGAACTAGAGATTCTCAAATACCATGTTCAGTGAGACAAGCCAACCTCTTCTTCTTAAGCAGAAACCCATAGCCAAAATCTCTCTTTCTCATTCTCTCTTTTTCTCACCCTCTTTTCTTTCTCCCTCTCTTTTTCTACATTCCCCTTTCCTCTCTTTTTTTTTTTTTTGGGGGGGGGGGGAGGGATCCAGTCATGGACCTGAACTCTGGGCCTGGGCGCTGTCCCTCAACTCTTCAGCTCAAGGCTAGCGTTCTACCATTTGAGCCACAGTGCCACTTCCGGCTGAGGAATCGAACCCAGGGCCTCATGTATGCAAGGCAAATGCTCTACCACTGAGCCACCTTCCCAACCACCCCCCCTCCTCTCTTATACATACACACACTCTTGAAATTTTCTCTTCAACAGAGAGGAATTGAAATCCAGAAAAAAAGCTGCAAACAGTATGAATTGCTAAGCAAGTGACCTGGGAATTTCTAAAATGCATAGGAATAGTTGCTTCTTACACTGAGTCCATGAGCTGTACAATGTTCTAATTATGAAGTGAAAGGTAAGTAGTATTTTTAAAACTTCCTGAAAAACAAAATGCCAAATCTCTTCTTTCCTCTCTCTGATTAACTCTCCCTCTCTCTGAATGACTTCACAGCTAGATAAAGAAGTCCTCTATGGTGCTGAAGAAGCAACCTACTATGTATGTATTTCCAATGGGCAGGACACCTTTGGCTCATGCCTGTAATCCTAGCTACTCAGGAGGCTGAGATCTGAGGATCACCATTTGAAGGCAGCCTGGGTAGGAAAGTCTATGATATTCTTATCTCTAATTAGCCACCAAAAAGTCAGAGCAGTAGTTCAAATGGTAGAGTGCTAGTCTTGGGCACAGAAGCTCAGAGACAGTACCCTGGCCCCTGAGTTCAAGTCTGAAGAATAACAAAGGAGGGGGGGAAGAGGGGAAGGGGAGAAGGGGGAGGGGGAGGAGGGGGAGGGGGAGGGGGAGGAGTGGGGAGGAGGAGAAGAGCCACATGATATGACAAGGAGTTACCCACTGCCACCTGAAAGTGGCTTCCAACTAATAACTGGTTAAGAAGTTGATTTCCTACAAGGAAATCAATTGTACCAATTTCTTGAATGAGCTGAAATGGAAATTTCCTCAGGGAAGCCTCTAGGTGTGACCTCAGCAGAGGACACAGTCATGGGGAATGAACTCCTGACCATGGAACCTGTGAGATCATCACTAAATGTTGTCATGAGAGGCTAAGTTTGTCATTATTTGTAACATAGCAATAAAGAATGAAGGGAAAGGGAATCACCAAAACAGTAGAACAAAGGGCAAACCAATGCAACAGCGATACTGGCTAGTCCCGACGTTGGAAATGAACTTTATAACTTGGGGAAGTGGAGATGAAAAGTGAGGGAAAATGGGATTAAATGAGGAAGGGGGTAACACTGTTTGAAAATAAATGTAAATGTACTCATTACCTTACTTCTGTAACCGTAATCATCTTTACAATAAAATTAAATTAAATTTAAAAAATGAACAGACTTGGCTCCCTCACCTGCCCCTCCTCTTTCTATGCTTGCAAATATCTACTCATTGTAGAGAGAAAGAGAGAAAATGACAGAGATAGAATCTACCCTGTATAATTATCTGGGCCAAGTTTCAAGGACACAAAAAATATTGGAATTTAGAGCACAGAAGGATACAATAAGAATATAAACAACTATTTTTGTGTGTATGTGATGGTTCTGAGGCTTGAATTCAGGGCTTGGGCACTGTCTCTGCACTTTTATGCTCCAAACCATTTGAGCCATATGAACCAGCCCTCTACTTCTGGCGTGCGTGCGTGCGTGCGTGCGTGTGTGTGTGTGAATTAGAAATAAGAATCTCACAGACTTTCCTGCCTCGACTGGCTTCAAACCTTGATCCTCAGATCTCAGCCTCTTGAGTAGCTAGGATTACATCTGTAAGCCACCTGCACAGGCATAAGCTATTTTTTATCTTAATAAGTTGTTTGAGAAATAAAAATAACAGAAAAAAAATGTTATTTGATCACTTCTTATTTTGGATATGTTTTCGGTTTCTATTCTCCTTTCTGTCTTTTTTTAAAATATGGGCAAATAGTCCCTGGGTAACACAATAAAATTCATGCCGTCAAATGTATGACCCAAGGATCATAAATTTAAGAACAGAAAAATGAGCTAATAAATGAAGCATAAATTATTATGAGAGAAAATATTTCAGTGAGGCTAGAAAATTAAATATGAATTGACACCAGGACTCTTATTAAACATGAAGGTTTTTAATCATTTTTGCTTCTCTTTTCTGCTTAAAGATTTAGGACAGAACATTCTGGCTCTTTCACAGTTCCCACCAAGACTGGCCCTTCTCTTTTCTTCCTCAACTAGTTTTCCACATTGTTCCAAACTGAGGAATTTGAGAAGTACTTTGAAGAAGAAATAGATGGAGGAATTTTAGTATTTAGTTAACAGGAAACTAAAATTAATGGGCTCAAATAACAAACAGATTCTAGATGATTATGAACAAAACTGTTTTTGTAATTGGAGCTTCATTCAAAATGGAATGGGTTGCCTGAAAAATAAACTAACTTAGGAGGAACTCGAGCACAGACTATATGCCTTCCTTTTATAGCTGTTATGGACCATTTCTACTGGGCCACAAATAGGTCCTTTAAGACCCTTAAAAGACTTTAATTATGTCATTTGAGTTAGAAAGTTAAAAGTTGATGAAGTAATTTATTACTTGTGTCTGGGTTCACTTGCAAAGGACAGAATCCACTCTAGCTATTTTAAGGAAAAACTATGAAGAGTTTCTTTCTCCCTTCTAATCTTGTAATGACAGGTCAGCTTGGAGGAAGCTGGGTCATCTATAGAAATCATGTAAGAAAGTTTGGGAAATATTCTTAGCTTTTCAACCCCTGGCAGAAGTTTACACACAATAATTTGGGCTCATCTACAAAGAATCTGAAATCAGACATTCAAATTTGTTATAGTTGAAATGCTATGCCTCTCTAAATTTCATACTAAATTTTCATGCTAAAACTCCAATGCAACACAATTAAGAGGTGATTCAGCTGCGAATGTTCCAGCTACATAGCTGGGAATACTGCTCCATAAAATGGTTTAATGGAGCTAGCGGGCCCCTTCCATCTCCATGTAAAGATACAGCATTTGTACCCTCCAATGCAAGCAACATTCAAGATGTCATTTGGACATTGAACCATCCAGCATATTGATCTTGAACTTCCCAACCTCCATAATATAAACTATATATATATGTTTATAAATTATCTAGTCTATGGTATTCTGTAATGGTAATGTCAAGATTTTTAAAAGTTTTCCAGAAAAATTAACGTTCAACTAGGGTTAGGACCCCTCACTCAACTCATCCTTGCTCTGACTCAGTGAAGCTGTCCTTCCTTACCCAGGGGCATAAGACCAAAGTCATCATAAGGGCTCTTAATATATGTAGGATCAAAAAAAAAAACGCATGAGATATATATTTAGTGAAGACTACTCAATTTTCTTATACTTGCCTTCTAAGGGGGAAATTAGGGTATGCATTCTCATTAAAGACATTTGACAAACTTTATGAAATAATTGGTTGGATTCTCATTGTCACAATCTTTAGGAAGCCCACAAATACTTCATCTTTACTTTTTTAAATCCATTACAAAACAACTATTAGGAACAATGTTCAGCCTTTACTAGCATAATGTTAGGATAAATACAAACATACACAGACATGCTGCTTCTCTCTTGAAGGTGGGTATGGCCTTAATGTGTTTGCTAAATTTAATATGGAACAGGGTCAGCAAATTCTTCACATCAAATTTAGTCCACTCGTTTATAGAAATAAAATTTCATTGGAATAAACCACATTCATTCATTTTGGTACTATTCATTGGCTGTTTAATTTCTATAGTATACAGACTGGGTGAATGCAAAAGAAACCATAGTTCTACCAAGCTTAAACTACTTACTATCTAGCCCTTTATAGAAATGGTTCTGTGATCTTTGCTCTTGTATAATAGCTGAGTGGGCCTCCACTATGCTATGCACTCACCACAGGGTGGAGGTGAGATGAAAGGGAAGGATCCAAGGGGACCAACAGGTCTGATATTCTGTCTTGGGAGTAGAGGGGACTGATGTACTTCATACACATTATTCTATTTTCATGCATGTATATATATGTATAATTATATATACACTTACATATATATACACTTTCATAGACATAGATGAAAGTAGAGTAGTAAAACTCATTAAAATTGTTTCAAAGATGCATAACGGGAAAGAGTAATAGAGGGGGCAAATGTGATCAAAGTACATTATGTACATGTATAGAAATGCTGATCCCCTTTTACAGAAAATAGAAACTAACAGGGGAAAAAAAGAGAAAAGATAGTTTCTGGCTTGAACACTGGAACTAAGAGACAAAGACTAATTAATTTCAGGACGGCTATGGGGAAGGAGCGAACTCAGCAATATCACCATTACAATCCCCAGAAATTGACACCACCAAGTAACCCCCCAAAGTTAGCCTGTGACTGCAGCGTTGGCGGGATCCCCACCGGCCCCTGCCAACCCCACGCAAGGCTCCCAGGAAACCACAGCTGAAGCCAATCCATCGCTCTAAGTTCTACAGGCCAACTGCCCTGCCGACTGGGCACTCTGCTGGGACCTGCTCCCTCCCTGCTACCACCCCAGGCCTGGCAGCATGGCACCACCCAGCTGCAGCTACAGGCACCTCCGCAGACACACCTAGCAGCAGCAAGTAGCCACCCCCAAAGCTGCCCGCCACTGGCCGGCCACCTCCCATCTCCTCTGCAGCAGACCAGCATGGATCCCACAGCCCACACCAGCTGGAGGAACTTCCACCTGGCTCCCCCAGCACCAGGACTCCCCACGCTGCCACAGAGGAAACCCTTCAGCATCAGGAGAGCCACCCCCCTCCACCAGCACCTGCCAACACCCAGACCCCTCTGACTGAGAACCAGCCAACTCCATCCTACCTGCCACAGCACAGGCTCTGTGGTCCAGCACATCACCAGCTACAGACCTTGTAAGTAACCCAACTGGGTCCACTCCCTAGGTGGCAATTCCCTGCCAGATCCCAAAGCCCTCTGACCCAAGCCCCCTTCCAAAAGGAAGGGATCATACCAGAACAGAATTCAGAAATAAGCTCTGTTCCTAAGGCTCCTGTGGCTACCTGGGAAAGCCTGGGAACACAGCTCCAGGCCTATGATAGCAGTCTACGAATCAGAAACACCCAAAACTCCCTGCCACCAGGCCTGAGAGTGGGACTCTAGACAGCAGGCTCCCTCCCCCATCAAAAGGCCATCTGCTCCCAACCAAGGAAAGTCCACAAGGAAAGTGGACTACAGCAAGGCATACAAGGTTCTATCGAGAATCTGCTCTGAGACTACGGGGAGACTAAAGCTCCCCCAAAGAACTCGAAAAATCCATTCTTTAGTTTTTTTTTGTTGTTTTTTTTTTTGTTTTATTAGTTTTTATCTCTGATTGTTTGTTATTTGTTTTTATTTCTATGTGTTACTTATGTGTATTGTGATTTAGGATTTGCTACTCCACTTAAAGCTTCTATTTTTCATTACTATTTGTTTTTTTCTCCCACTTTCCAATTTCCTAATTTGTAAGGTTTTTTTTTTCTTTTCTCCTTTTTTTCTCTCACTCTCCCCTTCTCCTTTCTCTCCACATTATACTTCTACTTCATCGGATCTACCCTCCCTGGTTCTATACACAAAATAAGGCCTCCTTCTATGTGTGTAAGCAATATTTAAGGAGTTAACTTAGATTAATCCAATAATATCTGAATAATCTTTCTCTAATCTCAGCAAGTCTCCCAAATACACATACATAAAACTTCTTTTTCTTACCTTCATCTTACTCTCTAATCTACTCCCTACATAACCTTTCTTCGAATTCTTTTCCACCTCTTACACTCAGTAACAAGGTCTTTATTCTCCTACTACTACATATACCCCTCCCCTAAGCTGTTCTTGCCCCTCTACTATCATTATACCCAAATCCTCTTCTGAACTTGAATTCCTATCTCTCCAATCCTAACCCTTCACTTCATCTGCACCAGCTCATTGATACCTAACGGTTTATATCTGACCCAACTTACAGTTGGTTCTATATTTGACCATAAAATTGGGTCCATTTGACTATTTTGAGTACAAGGGGCCCATTTTGTTAACTCCAAGGAGCAGACTACTTATCAGCCAAACCCAGGTTGTCTCAAAAGTTACAACTATACATAATCTCAACCCTGAAGCCTCAATATCCTCTCCAAGCAAAGAAAAAGAGACCTAAATAGGAAAACACCTACACATAACTTTGAAACCCTAAGATCTATACATCTACACGACTCCAGGTTGGCTCCGATCCAAAACAAAGACTGTGCTACTGTTTTACCAGTGTGGTTCTTGTCTCCAAATGTGTAGAACTAACCACAGAAACACAAGGAACATGGCCAATCAACAAACCCCAATACTATCTCCACATAAACAAGCTATAGAGCACTCCCAGAATAACCTAGAGGATAATGCTCAAGATAGATTAAAAGCATGGCTGGTAAACCTACTGAATGAAAAATTGGGCACCCTGCATAGGATTATCGGAGAACAGGATAAGGTCAATGAGAAGCTAAGAGATGACTTCATGGCCTCCACAAATAAAAAGATAAAGGAACTCTAGCAGAGGGAGAAAGAATCTAATGAAAAGATAGGAACCCAGATAAAGGAGAGGAAAAAGAAGTCTGAGAACCAACTCCAGGAGGTAAGGCAATCTATTCATGACTTAAAAGAAAACCTTAATAAGGAGCTGGCCACCATTAAGAAAGACTAGCAAGAAGCAAAGGTGATAGACACCAAAGTAAAAAGCCTTAAAGTAGAATGGAGGAGGCCGAAGAAAGAATATCGAGGCTGAAGACAGTTTAGACTCCATAGAGAAAGAGCTCACAATTATTCATAACAAAACTAAGAAGCATGACAGATCACTGCAGGAAATACAGGATACATTCAGAAAGCCTAATTTGAGAATAATAGGTATACAAGAGGGCCTGGAGAGGGAAGCCAATGGATTAGAAAGTATATTCAGCAGAATCTTAGCAGAGAACTTCCCAAATATACAAAAGGACAAGCCCATCCAGATACAAGAAGCTTTTAGAAACCCAAATAGACCAGACAGAACAGGTCATCCCACTGCCACATTATAATCCATACCGGCTCAATAGCCACTAAAGAAAGAATTCTTAAAGCTGTCAGGGAGAAGAGAACAATCACATATAAATGTAACCCAATCAGAATCACCTCAGACTTCTCAGCAGACACCATAAAAGCAAGAATGGCCTGGAAAGAGGTATGCCATGCCCTAAAGTCAAATAATTACCAACCAAGAATAATCTACCCAGCTAAGCTCTCATTCACAGCAGAAGGACAAATAAAAACCTTCCACAGCAAGGAAAATCTGAAGCAATATATCCCTACCAAACCAGCTCTCCAAAAAATCCTCAAAGACGTTCTACATATAGAAAACCAACAAGAATATAGGCAATGAAGCAGTCCACAGAGAAATATGTAATCACAACAAGAACAGACAAAGCACAGTTCCCCCCACACACAAAATACGGATAAAAACGTAGGGGCAGACAGGCACCTCTCAGTCCCAATCCTTAACATTAATGGTCTTAACTCTCCAACTAAGTGACATAGATTGTCCAGTTGAATCAAAAAGCAAAATCCTCTACCTGCTGTCTTCAAGAGACATGCCTTGCCCACAAAAATAAACATATTCTGAAAGTGAAGGGATAAAATATATCAAGCATATGACCCCCATAAACAGGCGGGAGTTGCAATCCTAATATCAGATAAAATAGACTTCAAATTAAAATCAATGACAATGGATAAAGAAGGTCACTACATACTAATTAAGGGATCTCACCTTCAGGAGGATATTAAGATTCTAAACATCTACTCACCAAATAACGGAGCATTGAAATTTATCCAAGAAACACGACTTTCCCTCAAATCAAATAGATCCAAAGACATTAATTGTGGGAGACTTTAGTACACTACTATCCCCACTAGATAGATCAACAAAAACTCAAGAGAGAAACCTCAGATCTTAACATCTGCATAGGTCAACTAGACTTAACAAACATCTACTGAATATTTCACTCAGCAGCATCAGATTACACCTTCTTCTCAGCAGTACATGGAACATTAACCAAAATAGACCACATTCTAGGCCACAAATCAAATCTGTCCATGTTCAGAAACATCGAAATTATATCCTTCATTCTCTCAGACCACAGGGGAATAAAATTAGAATTCCACACCAAGAGCCACCAAAGAAAATCCTGTAACACATGGAGGCTGAACAACACGCTGTTGTACCACCAGTGGGTCATGGAAGAGATTAGAAAGGAAATTCAAATGTTCATGACATTCAACAAAAATGATCACACAAATTACCAGCTCTTCTGGGACACAGCAAAGGCAGTACTCAGAGGCAAGTTTATAGCTCTGAGTTCTTACATCAACAAATTGGAAAGATCTGAAACCAACAATTTAATGAGCACCTAAAGCTCCTTGAAAAAGGCAAGCTAAACCCCAATCCAGTAAACGGAAACAAATAATTAAAATTAAATCTAAATTAAATGAATTAGAGTCCAAAAAAACTACAGAAAGAATTGACAAAACAAAGAGTTGGTTCTTTGAAAAAAGTAATAAAATTGACAGACCCTTAGCAAATCTTATCAGAAAAAAAAAGAGGACACACCCAGATAAGCAAACTCAGAGATGAAAATGGAAACATCACTACAGAAACAGCCAAGATTCAGAATATAATAAGGGTATACTTCTCAAAACTTTATGCTAATAAATTTGAGAATCTGAAAGATATGGACAAATTTCTAGCAAATATTGACACGCCCAAACTAAACCAAGATTATTTAAAACAACTTAACAGACCCATATCAAGCATCGAAATAGATGCAGCAATAAAAGACCTCCCACCCAAGAAAAGTCCAGGACCAGATAGATTTACAGCTGAATTCTACAAGGACTTCCAGGCAGAGCTCACACCAATACTCCTCCATCTCTTTAATGAAATTGAAAGCAAAAGTTCACTACCACACTTTTTTTATGAAGCCAGCATAACCCTCATCCCAAAACCAGAAAGGGATTCATCAAAGAAAGAGAACTATAGACTCATTTCTTTGATGAATATCAACACAAAACTTCTCAACAAAATCTTAGCCAATCGACTTCAATAACTCATCAAAAGAATCACACATCATGATCAAACAGGATTCATTTCAGAGATGCAAAGCTGGTTCAATATACACAAAACAACATAATTCATCACATCAACAAGAACAAGGATAAGAACAACATGGTTATCTCAATAGATGCAGAAAAAGCATTTGACAAGATCCAAAACCCCTTTATGATGAAGGCACTGGAAAAACTAGGAATCTATGGAACATTCCTCGGTATAATAAAGGCTATATATGATAAACCTACAGCCAGCATTATTTAATGGTGAAAAGTTAAAGCCATTTCCTCTAAACTTATGAACGAGACAAGGATGTCCACTCTCCCCACTCCTCTTCAACCTAGTATTAGAATGCCTAGCTACAGCAATAAGACAAGATTAAGACATAAAGTGGATGAAGGATGAAGTAAAACTCTCCCTCTTTGCAGATGACATGACATCATCTTGTATTTAAAGAACCCCATGGACTCCACTCCCAAGTTACTTGAGGTGATCAGAAACACTGGCAAAATAGCAGGGTACAACCCTCAGAAATCAATGGCTTTCCTATATGCCAATAATGAGAACAGTGCGGCAGAAATTAGGTAAGCAAACCCTTTTGTAATAACCCCACTAAAAATACAATACTTAGAAGTTAACAAAAGAGGTGAAGGACCTGTATGACAAAAACTTTAAAAACCTGAAAAAGGAAATTAAAGGAGAACTAACCAAGTGGAAAAACCTCCCATGCTCCTAGATTGGAAGGATTAACATCATGAAAATGGCAATACTGCCAAAGACTATCTACAAATTCAATGCGATACCTATCAACATTTCAACCTCATTCTTCAATGAAATAGAAGAAGCAATCCAAAACTTCATGTAGAACAATAAAAGACCCTGAATAAGAAAAACAATCCTTAATAGAAAGAACAGCGCTGGAGGAATATCAATTCCAAACTTCAAACTCTACTACAAAGCCATAGTAATCAAAACTGCTTGGTAGACACAAGAACAGATCTGAGGACCAATGGAATAGGACTGAAGACCCAGAAATGGACCCACAGACCTATAGCCACATAATCTTTGACAAGGGAGCTAAAGAATAGAATGGAAGAAAGGCAGACTTTTCAGTAAATGGTGCTGGCAAAATTGGTTAAACACTTGTAGAAAACTAAAACTAGATCCATATGTATCACCCTGCATCAGAATCAACTCCAAATGGATAAAAGACCTCGAAATAAAAGCAAACTCCATGAAAACATTACAGAAAAAAAACTCTAGGGCATCTTGGCACAGGGCGAAATTTTCTTAATAGAGACCCAGAAGCACAACAAATCAAAGAAAGGTTAGACAAATGGGATTGCATGAAACTGCAGAGCTACTGCAATGCAAAGGACATAGCTAGCAAGATCAACAGAAAGCCCATGGACTGGGAGATCTTCACTAGCCACACAACAGACAAGGGTATCATATTTAAAATATACCTGGAACTCAAAAAACTAAATCCCCCAACAACACATCCTCAAAGAAACAACTGCCTGATTAACAAATGGGTTAAAGACTTAAAGAGAGACTTCTCTGAAGAGGAAATAAGAATGGCCAATAGCCACATGAAGAAATGCTCAACTTCTCTAGCCATAAAAGAAATGCAAATCAAGACAACATTGAGATTCCACCTCACCCCAGTTAGAATGGCTATAATCAAGAAATCTAATAGTAACAGATGCTGGAGGGGATGTGGCCAAAAGGGAACCCTATGGCATTGTTGGTGGGAGTGTAAACTTGTTCAACCACTTTGGAAAGCAGTATGGAGGTTCCTCAAAAGACTGTTACACAGTCTTTTATGACCCAGCAATCCCACTTTTGGGCATTTACCCAAAGAATCACAAACAAGGTCATGCCAAAGCTACCAGCACAACCATGTTTATAGCAACATTATTTACCATAGCTAAGATATGGAATGGGAATCAACCCAGATGCCACTCAGTAGATGAATGGATCAAGAAAATGTGGTGAAAGTATATACAATGGAATTCTATGCCAACGTCAGAAAAAATGACATTGCTTCTTTTCTTAGGAAATGGAAAGACTTGGAAAAAATCATATTAAGTGAAGTAAGCCAGGCCCAAAGAAACATAGGTACCATGGTTTCCCTTGTTTGTAGTGACTAGTACATGTCTAGGACAATATGAGATAATGTTAAGCAAAATGTACCCCAAGACAGGGACACAAGAGGTTTTTGGGTTTTCTTTCTTGCTAGTGTTTTTAATGTACTTACAATATACTATGTGATTCTTTTGTTTCTATTGTATGTTCTTCCCCCATGGTATAACCCCTGTTTTCGTTGGATTTGGTGCTGGTGCTCTGTACCTTATATATATATATATATATATATATATATATATATATCCATATATATATATATATATATATATATATATATATTAATTTGGGGAGGGGAAGGGATAGTGCACAATGCTTAAATGAGGATGCAAGCTGACCCATTGTGATGACGAAATGTACAGGACACTATATTGAAAGCAAACTTTAATGTCGGGGGATGGGAGGGGAGGTGTTGGAGGGAAGGAAGTGATGGTAGAGAGAAAATAAAGGAGGAGGTAACAATGCTCACTATGAAATGTACTCATTACCCTACTCATGTAACAGTAACCCCCTGTACAACATTTTTACAATAAAAAAGACTAATTAATTTAAGTTCTTGAACTGAAGTTATTATTGAGCAATAGCTAAGGTCAATATCATAATGAGTCGAGAACAAAATCAGGAAAGGCTAGTCCAAGGAGCCACTCTTAAACTGGTCTCAATTCCATAATTAACAGAAGAAGGATAATTGAATAGAGACATAGCCCAACAAACCCAAGAGAGACTGAAAAACTCATTTGTGCTCTGGACCTTTTAGTTTTAGTGTTCAAGTGACCAAGACATACATACACTCTTCAAAACTGCAAATCAAAAGGCAGCCTTCCTAACATTTCATACAATTTTATAACACTTTAACTTTCCTGTTCCTTAAAAACATTTGATTCCTCTTACTAGGACATTAAAGATAATAAGTAGATAATCACTGAATGTAAACATCAAAAGATAAATACCAAGTGAAGAGTGAAATTAGAAAAATGTTGGTTTTACAGAATCAGGGGAAATGAGTTCAAATCCTGTCTGGCTCTGCTGGCTTTTCATGCAATTAACAATCTCCATTATCTCCAATGTCTCCATTTTCTTATCTCTAAATGAGAATAATAGCCTCTGCCTCATTTGGCTCCCAACAGGGGAAAAGATATTTAAAGTTAACACTTCTACTGAAATAAAGTCATGGGCCATCCACATATCAAGTATTCAGTAAATGCCTCTGGGCTTGATGTTAATAACCAGGAAAGGTTGGTCCAAGGATGTCACTCTTGAGCTGCTAGAAGTTACTGGTAGAAGATGCAAAAGGCAATGAGAATGGATTACTTTTCACCTATTCTTTCATCTAAGAAATACATTTCACTAATGCTTCAGCTATCCCCAAAGACAGAATAATATTAGGATAATAAACAAGTAGTCTTCCGAATATGATTCCTAAAGAAGCAGCACCAGTATCACCTAGAGGCTTGTTAAAAATACAAACCAGAAGCCGGGAGCTGGTGGCTCACTCCTGTAATCCTAGCTACTCAGGAGGCTGAGGTCTGAGGATCCTGGTTCAAAGCCAGCCAAGGCAGGAAAGTCCATGAGACTCTTATCTCCAATAAAAAATAAATAAATAAATAAATAAATAAATAAAACACTCACCTTGAGCTGAAGAGCTGAGGGACAGCAACCAGGCCTCACAACCGACCCAAAAAAAAAAAAAAAACCCACAACAATGCAAACCAGCACTAGTGGATTAGTTATCTATTGCCATGTAAAAAATCAGTTTCAATGGGCATATGACTATTTAAAATGATGTTTATCGAAATGAACTCCAAGAAATGGAAACAAGAGGTTTTGTGTTGTTTTGCTTTTTAGGTTTGTTGGGGGGTGGGGGGGGAGTCCTCCTTTGTCACTGTTTTTTTTATTTCTGTGTCTTTTGTCTTGTAAGTTTATCTGTTTGGGGGAGGGTAAAGGGAGCACAGAAATGGAGGGACAGGGGCTGGGAAGGTGGCTCAGTGGTAGAGTGCTTGCCTTGCATGCATGAGGCCCTGGGTTCGATTCCTCAGCACCACATAAGCAAAAAGAAAAAAGCCAGAAGTGGCGCTGTGGCTCAAGTGGTAGAGTGCTAGACTTGAGCTGAAGAGCTGAGGGACAGTGCCCTGACTGGACCCAAAAAAAAAAAAAAAGAGAGAAATGGAAGGACAAAGAAAGGGGAAACAACTGCAGCAGTGATACTCACTAGACACTATGTTGAAAACAAGCTATACAACTTGGGTGGGGGGAATAGGAGGGAAAATCTGGAAGAAAAATGAGGGAAGAGGTAATACTATTCAAGAAGAAATGTACTTATTACCTGACTTATGTAACTATAACCCCTCTATACATCACCTTTAAGGAATAAATTAATTTTTAAAAATTACTTTCAGAATTTAGTGGCTTCTATTTTTTTATATCTTAATCCCTGTGGGTGAGTAATCTAAGCAGGAATGCAGTCTAGTGATGGGATAGAACTAAAATTATCTCAAATTATCTCAAGCTTATCTCAAAGTCCAGTCTGGGGAAAATGTGCTTCCAGGGTCATTGACATAGCCGCTGACAGACGTATCCAAGCTGGCTTTAGGCCAGGGCTATCAGCTTTTTGATGTGGTCACCTTTCTGTAGAGCAGCTCAGGACAGGCAGCTGGCTTCCTTCAAATAGAGTGGCAGACTTTTCTTTAAAAAAAAAAAAAAAACTATTGTACAGGTGATGTACAGAAGGGTTACAGCTACATATGTCAGGTATGGAGTACATTTTCTTTTTAGCAGTGTCACCCCTTTAGTCTTTTCTTAGAAGTATCTCTCAACCACATTTGCCACTTAAGACACAGTCCACATTCAAGGAAAGAGGAGCACACAAAGATTTGAACACTAAGAGATGGGATCATCTGAATCAGAAACTGAGTCATGCTGATTGGGAAACTCTACTAGGGGACCCAGATATCTATTGTAACAAAGTCTCCAAATGATTGCCACATGCTACACTCAATCTTAACCAAAAGGCAAGAATCAATGCTTGATGTACAATAAAGGGTAAAATCTACTGGTCTACAATAAGCACAAGACTGTGCTCTATAGAAGCTGCCCTTAGAAGTTTTAATTCCATACATCCTCTCCCATTCTCTGTACCCAGAAACCTTCCATCTGCCTCCACGATCTCTTTAGGACCCACAGGAGGTGCTGGGGATGGAAACACTAATAAAATGATTACCCCTACAATCTAGCCATGTAGAGTGCTCAGAGAACTTACACATACTTCTAGCATTGCAACAGGAACCATTTGTTGAGTATTTCCTTTATACCTGGTACTAGGAGGAAGTATTTTACAGACAGTTTCCATTTATTTTCTTTTTTTGATTAATTTACTTTATTGTTATTATAAATGTGAGTACAGAGGGATTGTAATTATGAGTCAGGTAATGAGTACATTTCCGTTTGTATGGTGTCTTCTGTTCCCTCATTCTCTCCCCGTTCCCATTTAATCCTTACAAAACAGTACCATTATTCTCATTAGACAAATGACAATGTTGAGGCTTAGGTTGTTGAGTGGCTTATGCAGAATCATACACATTATGAAGAAAACCCAGGCCTTCTGATTGCAAATTGAATGAATGTAGGATTCTAACCCTAGACCTAAAGGTCTAAAGCTATAAAAATGGGACTGCTACAATGTTTCCCTCTCAACAATCCTGACACTCCAAATAATCAAGTTTCAAATCACTTTGGCTTCACCAGTTGCAGCCCTCATAAATCCTACCTAGCCAGCTGACAAGAGCAGGAGTACAGGGACTCAAATGAGAAACTCTGGATCTCATATCTGTTTCCTTTCAGAAGTTTTCCAGGCCACAGAGACTTACTTTATAGGGTTATTTCTTCCACTTCTGTGAAGGGCAAAATACGGATCCGAGAGTAAAAGAAAAATGTTTCTGCTGGAGTTGATCACAGAAAAGATTCCTCAAACTCTTCTCCAGAAAAATGTTGCAGCCTAGTGCATGCCTCTGGGGAGGTGCTGTTCAGCCCTGCCTGCACCTTACAATCACCTAGAAGTACTGGAAACATCTCAGCTCTGATGGAACTGTTCCTGCGAATGGTCCAGGCATTGCTGCTCTGATAAAGCTTCCTCAGACAGTCTCCTTTTCTGGTCTGAGTTGAGGATCCCCACTCCAATGTTCCAGACACTCTTCAGATCTTTCATCAAAAGGAACACAAACACAAATTTGCCTTCTCCTCCAACAAGGACAAGCAAGCAGAAACTAGGAACATAATGGGCTCAGAGATTCTTTTCCCAGATCAGCTACTCAAGCAGAAAACAAACCAAGCATACCAATTGCAATGGTTTTTGTATGGTCAGTCTCTGCACTGGGTGTTCATGTGTTAGATGCTTGGTCCTCAATATAACAATGTCAAGAAGGGGCTGGAAAGGTGGTTCAGTGGTAGAGTGCTTGCCTTGCATGCCTGAGGCCCTGGGCTCGATTCCCCAGCACCACATAAGCAAAAAGAAAAAAGCCAGAAGTGGTGCTGTGGCTCAAGTGGTAGAGTGCTAGCCTTGAGCTGAAGAGCTGAGGAACAGCGCCCAGGACCAGAGTTCAGGCCCCACAACCGGACCAAAAAAAAAAAAAAAACAATGTCAAGATGGTGGGACTTTTATGAGATGGAATATTATAGGAGATACTACCCTAAGAGGGATTAAGGTCATTTTCATAGGACCTTTAATTAATTAATTCTTTGAGTAAGCCTGATTCCTGAGTCCCTTAATGACTGTGATCTTTTTCTTATGCATATGTTTTCATCTTTGTGATGCCATGAGGTCTTCAAGGTACTAAGTTGATATAGTAATCAGGCTTTGGAACCTCCAGAAGTATAAGCTTTCTCTGCCTTGAGTATTTCATTATGGTAGGAAAAAAGAACTTGTATATCAACACAGGCCCTCAGAGTAGAAAGTAGGCAAAAAAAATCACAGAACTTCATTGCATATATTGCATGAATGTACAATAAAATAAATACTATAAAAAACCATATAGCGAAAATAAAGTCATCACACAACATGATTTTCATTGTGTCTTAGAAGCACCTGTTCATTAATTCATTAAATTGTCAATGTCTTGAGGTACACTGTACAACTACTTAAGGATAATTTTTAAAATTAAGTTCAATGTCCCCACACTATTCCAGGTATTAAATCTACAATGGAAAAGGTAGGCGATAAAATACAGCCTAACAGTCTTTAGGTGAGATAAATTTTTAAACAGAAAATGTGAACAGTTCAACAAAATAAACACCAGGAAACATGTTTGTGAAAGGTGTGGAGTAGGGTCCAGGGGAGGGTCTAAATGAGTGAAGAGAGGAGAGGAGAAGAATGCCACCCTAAAATTCAATTCATATCCTACAAAATGAAGGCAAGTGAGGGAAGGGTGGGTTGGGAGGGATGGGAGAGGATGTTGAAAGGAATGACATTGATCGAGATGCATTGTATTCACAAACTGCTTTACTGAATGGCAAATGCTTTGTGCAATTACTTTAAAATAATAAAAGCATATTTTAAAGAAAAGATAACAAAGATAGGAAGGAAGGAAGGAAGGAAGGAAGGAAGGAAGGAAGGAAGGAAGGAAGGAAGGAAGGAAGGAAGGAAGGAAGGAGGGAGGGAGGGAGGGAGGGAGGGAGAGAGGGAGGAGAAAAAAGAAAAGAAAATGTGTATGATAACTTCTAGGATAGAAAGGAGTAGGCAACTACTCTGAAAGAGAATTAACAGGGGCAGAGAGAGGTTCAAATAAAGGTAAACCTAAAGAATAGCTAAGAAGGAGCTCATCAGGCTAATAGTGCATATGTTTTCAGGGGTGGTTAGAATAACACGTAAGGTATCCTGGAGGTAGGAAAGAGGTTGGTGTTATAGAAACTGAAGGAAAGGAAATGGGCTGCTATGAGTAAAGTGAGATAAGGAGAAAGAGAGGGGAGAGCTAAAAGAACCTAGGAAGTATACAGATGAGGTCTTTGAACTGAGGCTTGAAATACATGTCAATCACAAGTCTCATGGAAATCAAAATGGGTGGTCCAAGTTTTCAGGGGCCTGAGAGTTGTAAGGAAAAGAATACAAGATGGGCAGTATGAAATTTCCAGGGCACTTTGGAAGAACTTCAGAAAGTCAAGGGCAAACAAATGACTTTGAGGCTTAAGCTGGTTGACTTTGTGATACATTGGCCTAGATTCCTCTATTCCAATCTTGTTTTTCCTTTTGCCTATATGCCCATAGCAATTGCTTCTATGAAGCTGCCTAGTTAAAGTTTACATCTTCTAAACACAGGCCAACTCAGACCAGTGTCCAAAAGAAAGCAATAGTGTAAGGAGTCAGGATTCATTTGATCATTTAACATATACATATATTTGTTAGACTAAGCTAACAAATTGAACATTACAGAACACTTGGTAGGCTATGGCATGATCTGAGGGCATGACATCCATTCTATACCAGGTACTCTCTTAGACTTGGGACACAGCTGCTAGACAGATATGTATACTGGTCTCATACATTGAGCATTTTATATCTCTGCATCATGACTTTTAGTAAGAGAAGGCTTTAGGACTCTGATGGTAAGGCCAATGTTCTGATTATTATACCCCAGAGTATGATCCTATAAAAGCAGGGCTATCTCAAAAGAATTTCTCAGATAGACAGCCTTGTAAAGAAAATGAGGGAGCATGATCATTAGTATTCTGCTGCTTTGATGCAACTTTGGTAGAAGATAGATAGATAGATACATACATACATACATACATGCATGCATGCATACATACATAATCAATGTATACAGTATGTGCCAGACATCAAGTCTTCACACTGAGTTTATTCCAGTGTAGTTAAGATGTTTTAGGTATGCTTATCAACTAGTACTTGGCTTGAGTTTTGTAGGTGGGGATGGAGCCTACTGAGGGAAAAAGGAAGGAGAAAGAAATTTTCAGGTGAATGTTTCCAAACCTGATGTTGGCCTTTTCTAGCAGAGAAGACTGAGAACAGAATGTGGTTATGGCAATGAAGGCTGAATTCCCAGAAGCTAATTCTGAGTAATGACTCAGACAAGAGGTGAAAGGTAAAGTCAGTCTTCGTTTTCTAAAAAAAAACAACTTTTGAAGGGTAGACAGTCTCAGCAATTGTTATTACTTACTAGGCAAAAGTAGCATGTAGACTAATGTGAGTTCAGGTTCAAAGTTCAACAGACTGACCAAGGGTGTCTCTGTATTGAGGATGGACTGAAAGAGTTTGTAAGCTTAAGTACTCTGGACACATAATTTGGATCAATTAAAATGTGCTGTTTTGCTCCCTTTCTTTTTTCCCTGAAGTATAGCAGTATCTCAGCTGTTCAGTGACCTCAAAGTTTCTAGATTGGAATAGCATATTGTACTTTTACCAAAGTAGTTCTAATCACCATTGTCCTTGCTGACTGAATTACATTCAATACATCCAGAATTCCTGGTGATTCCTTCCAGTATGAATTAATTTTATGGAATATAATTATCTGGTACAAGACAAATGTCTTTAATAAAATATTCTGTATGATCTTTTAGAGATAATAACAAAATGCTTTGGTATATGACTCTAGGTGACCAGAGTCATCTTTACATATCTTTACATGTTATCTCCCATCAGATAAAATAAGGAAATTGGCTTATATTAGGGTCACAAAGAATCTAGAAAAACATACTTTAGAGACATCGTCAAAATGAAGAATGCAAAATGATTTTGCTGGGGTTTGACCTTTTATTTCTGAACTTTGTGCATAAAACAATTCCTTTGAGTCGTGTAGAGTTGGGTCTAAAATGTACCAATTTCCTTTCATATTTATAGAGCATCAAGCAGGTGTAGGCCATGACTCCAGGAGACACATAGAGATACAAAATGCAAGCTGAGCCCTTCAGGACTGAATGATCTGCTTAGATAAGGGTGGATACAGGAAAGATAAATGACAGGACTGGCTGAACACCAAGAGGAACACAGTTTGGGCCATAGAAGATCAAACATCAAGCATTTTCCCAAATAGCATTTGAACAGAGGTTTATGAAGAATGAATGGAAAAGAAGAAGGAAGTATTCAGGTTGAAGTACAGAAGCAACAAACTTCCAAGAAGTTATATTTTAAGTAAGTAGAGCAGTCAAAGTAAATGCATGTGGTTAATTTCATGGCAGTCTCAGGAGGGACATTTACCCAAATTCAGCACCTTATCACCCTCAACTAACCTCTGGAAATCTGTCACCTGAAGGTGATTTGCTGAAGGGGTCCACACAGCCCTGGATCATTGTTTAAATGTCCCCTGCTGCCTGGAATTTCCACAGCACCAACATGATTGCATTATAGAATTCTCTCAACCCCTGGTGTCAAATTAAAGTTCTCAAATATTGAGACATCATTAGTTGAGCTGCTAAGAAGATGCCTTCCTTGCTATATGAGAATACTAATGAACTAAAAACTTATTACAGCTAGAACACCCTTATTTGAATAAAAGCTATGAGTTCTGACCTTCACACTGTCAGTTCAATTTTCCCTTGGGTTTCAGCATACCTAACCAGGCTTTTGATCATGAGCAACTTCGAATCTTGGTCCAAATCAGACAGAGCTGACATCAGAGACACCCAGTATTGTAGAGCTTTGGAATGTGGGAGTCAGCACAACTGAGATGCAACTTCAGTTCCTTTTCCAGTGGCCTTTCAATGGTCTGTGGTCAGCTCATCCGTGAGAAAGTTGAGTTCTGAGCCATAAAAGCAAAAGCAAGGTCCTGGCTTCTGCCAAGCCTTCATCTCCTGACCAGACAACACACTGACTATGCATCCTCTCAGAGAAAATCTGTTCCACTTCTACAATAGGTACAGTTCCAACATGCATAGCTCACAGCCACTTTCTGTGACCCACAAGCTCCCTGAGAATTCTAACTGTCCTAAGCTCCTCCCCTTCACCTCTGAACTACTTCACTGTGACTGGCTCAGGAACCCTGCTGTCCATACCCCTTGCCAAGTAAGGCACAGGCCTACGAGCCAGGAGAGGTGACCTTAAATTTCAATTTTGCTGCCAACCTCCTTGTGGATTTTAGCCCTCACCTTCTTGAACCTTAGCTCAAATATGAGAGCTTTCCAGATCTGCTCTGTGACAGCCCCTCTGTGTAATCCAGGAAACAAGGGACAAAAACCATGGAAACCATGTCCTTGGCCAGTGTCTTCCAACAACAGGCCTCAGGTACAAGTCCCAATCTGCCTCAGCACTCTGAGAGAAATATTCTTTGCTGAACCTCAGGAGGTTTACTTTGCAAAGCCACTAAGAGAAGCCTGCAGTCAAAGGCTTTAAAACTGCCAGCACCACCAGGACTCCAAGATGCTAAGAGCATGAATCTCAGATTCTCTAAAGCCATTACATTGGTCCAGGCTCCTAAGCCTGGCCACTCAGTCCCAGGCCCAGCCTTCTTGAGCCCCCAGGATGCTGCTCTGCAGCTACCTTCCCACCACCTTGACTCCCTCAAACAGTCCTACCTACATTTGTCTCATGAGACACTTGACAAGTAAGCTTACTGCCTTGAAATAGCCCAATGCAAATGCCCTTTTATCTCTCACCACCTCCAAGAAAACATCAAAAATCAATTCCCTGGCACCATACTCTTTAGTACAGGGTATAATGCAAAATGATACCAGGCACTACCCTGAAAACATAAATATTACTCCAAAAATGCCCTGAGCTTACTTCCTGTGGAAATACCAAGTCACACATGATGCAGTCCCACTCACAACTCTACTAAATGGCTAAAATTCTAAAGACCAAAATCACTAAATGTTGGCAACTACAGTATTGGCAAAGAAGCCACACAAAAAAAAGGTAACATCTGATTCCCTTCATATAAAGTTAAATGAAACTAAACTGAGTAAGAATATAGATTATCTGTGGAAAGGAACAATTGGGTAGAATAGGAAAAACCTTTCTGGGATAATGGAAATGTTCTATGTTATAAAAAGGGTGTGGGTTCATCTTTTTATCTAATTCATTGATCAAATCCATTAATCAAATGAGAATTCTGCATTTCAACGAATGCAAATTGTACCTCAAGGAACCAACACTAATAAGTCACTAATGGTGGTGGACTGGAGGTACAGATTTTACAATAATGGAGATGTGTTGGTACTTTTCAAAGGTGGGTTATAGGTACACAGGAGTATACTATACTATCTCATCTATTTTATAAGTATTTGAATGTTTTTGTAGTTTTATAAATGTACTGGGCAAGTAATTGCAATGGACATAGTAAAACTAGAATAAAATGTTCTGCCTGGTATTTGAGCAGTTCAGAGGTGATGGTGGTCATGGGAGGCAAATGAGGTGACAGATAATTGGGAAAAGGGGAGCTGTCAAAGATCTTGGGAGGTTGTAGCCACAGTACATGGAAAAGGAAGAATAAATGAATGTGAAAGATGGGGAAATGGGAGGGATAAGAAGTTAAAAGGGGGCACTTGAGATCCTTGGTTTTACCAAGAGGAGCAGGGGTGAAGAAAGAGATGTTGTGTTGAGATGAATGCTCAAGGAACAAAGTTGATTGCTAAACCAGGTTTGGGAAAACTTGATGTAGAAGTAAACTCTGAAAGATTTCTTCTTTTAAGCTCAAGCTACAGAGTGAATGCTTATGTCTCTCAAGTTCAAGTTGAAAGCCAACGTGATTGTATTTAGAGGTAGGACCTCTAGGAGGTAATGGTCAAAAGGGAGAGCCCTTACTAAAGGGATTAGTAGCATTGTAAGAGGTAAGCATGAGCAAATACAAGATGGCATTTGTAAACCAAGGTTGGGGCCAACCCTACATTACCTTGATCTTGAACTTTCCAGCCTGTAAAACTATGAGAAACAAATGTTTGTTTTCTAAGCCACCGAGTTTGTGGTATTTTGTGGTAGCAGTGTCTCTCATTTGAACTGTGTCCCAATTGCAAAGCCCCAGTGAGTTAGACAAAAGCACCATGGCTTGAGTTGGACCTTGAGTTGGAGACGCTAGTTAGAAAGAGATGAAATGGGAAAAAAAATAAAAATAAATAAAAAATGTTAATTAAAAAAATAATGATTTAAGGATACAGGTGGACCTGTTGCAACAATGAGAAGTACAAGTTGTCATGTCCAAAACGAGCTTTACAACGTCGGTTGGGGGGGGGGGGGGGAAGGGGGGGAAGGAGAAGGATTGGGATTGGTGGGGAGGGGGGAGGCTGGGAAGGGAGGTGAAGGGTAAACAAAGGAGGAGGCTACAATGCTTGGTAAGAAATGTACGCATTATCCTGCCCATGTAATTGTAATCCCTCTGTACAGTATGTTCACAAATAAAATTAAATTAAATTTAAAAAAAAATAATGAAATGCTGAAACAAGGATACAGGGTGACCCATTGTTAACAATGAGATGTACAAGATACTATGTTGAAAATGAACTTTACAACTTCGGCTGGGGGGGGGGGGGGGGAAGTATGGTAGAGGAAAAACAAAGGAGGGGTAACAATGCTCAATAGGAAATGTACTCATTACCTTACTCATGTAACTATAGCCCCTCTGTATTGTATCTTTACAATAAAAAAAATTTTTAATAAAAAGAGATGAAGTGCCTTCCCCCACTGGCCAGTAATATCAGCCTTCCTTGCCCTAAGCACAGCAGTTGACAAGTTTCAGGGCTTATGGTACATGCCAAGCCCCATCGCAGCCTGCCATGCATATATTCAACACAGGATGTTGGATAAGCATCATTATCCCTGTTTTCAAGAAACAGCTACGGAATCCACAGAACTCATAGTTGATTACTGAGTCCCTAGGCCCAACCAGACTCCAAATCCTGACACCTGTTCCTTGTGCCCTTACCAAGTAGCCCAGACAATCACACCCGCCCTCAGAATGTTTCCTCACAGAAAACATTCCCCATACCATTTACTCCTCCCAGTGACATGGTGTCTGCCCCTCTCCTCAAACTGAGCACTCCCTCCCTACCTTTGCATAACCTATTCCTGTCACCTAGGTACCCATCCTCCCTTTTGCATAGCTGATGCCTTCCCAGCCTTCAAATCCTCACCCCAGCTACAAACAATCCCCTGCCAGACTATCTTCAAGAGCTTCTCCTTAGGATTATTTGCACGTCTGTTTTCTTCAGAGTACTTACACAATTTGAGAATATTTTGTCTCCCTCTGCAGAATAAGTTCCTGTGGACAGGCACTATGGCCTGTCTTAATGTAGTGACAACTACCCATTGGAACTGTTTCTCCTCAGCAAGCTCCCTTTTAAACACAAAGCAGGATAGCTAACAGGAGTCCTACTTTCTTGCAGTAAATACCTGAAAGTTTAAGCTAGAATATAGGCTGTGGAAGGGGAAGGAGATGAAGGAGGGGACAGCCTACAGAGCCTCAGGAAATCATAGCACCAGTGAAGACCCTCCATTTCTCAATGAGGCAAAAGCTTCCCAGTCAGGCAGACACTGAAACACAATTGAGCTATTTGTAATCATCATGATGATGGGGATGGTGGAGAGGATGGGAAAACATCCACTAAAAACAATTGCTTACTACATGCCAAGGACTGTATATACTTCTAACTCTCTGAACTACCCCCACACTCACACACACACATATACACACGAGGTAACTATGATTTAAAGAGACTCACAGTCTTATCAAAGGCAAATGTTATACTCACTTCTGACAGCCTCATTCTGGCAAAAGTTTATTTCAATGTTCTCCACAGAAAGCACACACACACAAACGTACATGATCCTCCATTTCTCTACATTCCTTATCACTTGACACATGGAAATAATAATAAGCCTCCAAAACACATTCAAATCAAATAATAAATTTATTGACCATCTCTGTTAGACAATAGATGAAAATAGCTCAATTTCTAGATCGTTTGGCTTCTCGTTGTACTGAAAGATCAGTGTTGGGCACAGGGGCTGACAATCAGTAGACAACAGAAACAAACTGCTTCTGGTATACAAGTCTATCATTTATTCCACAGTTTTAAGGAACTTTTTTTGTTGTTCTTTCAGATCATCTTCCTCTTTTCAAATTCCTACAGAAACAGAAGAGAGGGAAAAGATGGGATAAAGTGATGAGAGATCCAAAATTATATTCACAGTCAAAATAATTATCTTTAGAATCTTTTAATCCAAATTATAGAATAAAATGTAGCAGGATGAGGGTACACAAAATAACAGCTTTCAAATTTCTCTGTCAGCTCAAATCTAGATATAAAGCTTCAACATTGTTTCCTAAACCCAGAAGCCCAGAGGGAAGATGTAATACTGATGTTTTCACTGGAATATTAGTATCAGGAATTGGTGAGCCTCCCTGTGTCCAAGTCCATGACACCATGGCACATGATAGGCCTTTCAATAAGGCAGTGGAAACAGTTTGCCTATGTTCTCAGAAGATAAAATTAAACATAAACTCAGGGTTTTGAAAGAAATGAATACCTTAAACAAAATCTCGTTGAAGGAAACAATACTGGAAGTTCTATTTCTCCAGACTGTCAGAATCAGAACAGACAAAATGCGTAGAAGCTTGCTGCCACTTACTGGGGCAAAGTGGTAACACACATTGCCATCTGAATATAAGCAGCTGCTTTCCCCTTTTCCCCTACTTTCAAATGAAATTCTTCCTCACACCTTTTACTAACCCCCTAGACTTTTTTTGAACACTACAGTCCAGAGTGGCACATTACAAAATACAGAATATGCAAAAATTCACTAAGGCAAGGTGTTCATTGCAAAAATAGACCACACAAAAATTAGGATTCTGAATTCCCTTCTGAGAAAATTAATTTGTGCATATTTTCAATACACGACCAACCAATTAAGATTAAAAGGAGGAAGACATAGACAGGCTAATAATTACTGAAGAGATTGTAAAAGACAATGGATCATTTAGACTATCTTAAACTACAATATTGTAAGAAAAAGGGAAAAGCAAAGCAACAATTAAAACTTTGTTCCTCCAAACTGAGAGCAACCATAGTATCACAACACAGCCTGGGCCAGAAAAACCGAAGGCTGACTCCCTGTCCTTATTTATACCTCTCTCTACTCCAACTACCTCTTCACATACTTTTATTTGTTGTACTGAGCCTCCAACACCTCCACCTAGAAATAGAAACTTCTTGAGTCATGCCAAGAACCCTATACACAAGCCCTCCATATCCCAAAATGGAGATCATGGAACTTAAGTCCTCCAAAATGTTTTTTCCTCCTAAATCTAGAAGCTGTAAAGGAGGCTTTAAGTAATATTGATGTATTGCTGGTGTACTTACAGAGCAACTCTATGTTTAAATTAGAAAGCTTTTATTTAGAAAGTCTTTCATTGAGGGCATTAGAACATTAATGAAGTGCTCTAAGATTTATTATGCTGTGTACAGAGAATGCATAAAATAAACTCAAGCCCAGAAGAAAAGGCCTGGTTTCCAGGTCTCCACTGTGGCTACCTTCAAAGGGTCTTACTTGTCTTGCTTACCTTGTAGATGGTGGTTCCCAGCTGTGCAGGAGACATGCTGACCACAACTCCCGCTTGCTGAAGGGCAGAGATCTTTGCCTTAGCTCCACCTTTTCCTCCAGCAATGATTGCCCCCGCATGGCCCATTCTTCTGCCAGGAGGAGCAGTTAAACCAGCAATGAAGGACACTACAGGCTTGGCATTTGGGCCCTGGAGAGAAAGTGATATTTTGAACTATCTAAAAAAGAAGCCAGTCAAACCCAAAATCAAAGTGAGCTTACTAAGAAAAATAATTGATTGTACTTGTTGCTAATGATAAATTTGAGCTTTCAAGTAAATATTAAAATTTTAGAAAACTTATATTTGACACTGTAAGTTTAACAACTTCTCTGCACCTATACTCTTCTAATAAGATTTGTGTGACACTGATAAACAGGTGATATGTTGACATTTAACGATCTACTGTGTCCGCATTTGCAAGATGTTCGTAACTCAATGAACTGATATTTTTGAACTTACCAAAGCATGTTAAAAAAAATTGTGGATGAGGGCTGGGAAGGTGGCTCAGTGGTAGAGCGTTTGCCTTGCATGCCTGAGGCCCTGGGTTCGATTCCTCAGCACCACATAAGCAAAAAAAGGAAAAAAGCCGGAAGTGGCGCTGTGGCTCAAGTGGTAGAGCGCTAGCCTTGAGCTGAAGAGCTGAGGGACAGCACCCAGGCCCAGAGTTCAGGCCCCACGACCGGACCAAAAAAAAAAAAAAAAAAAAATTGTGGATGAGATGGCTTTCCCCTGCCCAAATCAATCACCATTCACTAGCATACTTGGGCATTTGAGGTCTTGTGAGTTATCTATGCTATGAAGATTATAACCAAAGGTATTCACTGTACTAGAAATTAACACTAAGAAATTCTATAAATCTTTATTATTTCACTTAAAAAGTAAATTTCTAAATGGCATTTTTAAAACATTGTAGTGTGCTGGGCACCAGTGGCTCATGCCTGTAATCCTAGCTACTCAGGAGGCTGAGATCTGATTGGGGTTCAAAGCCAGCCTGGGCAGGAAAGTCTGTGAGACTCTTATCTCCAATAAACCATGAGAAGACTTCAAGTGGCACTGTGATTCAAATGGTAGAGCGCTAGCCTTGAACTGAACTGAAGAGATGAGGGACAGTGCCCAGGCCCAGAGTTCAAGCCCCACAACTGACAAAAAAAAAATTATAATGAGGGAAGTGGCATTTTACAGATAATTTTTTCCAATTCTGTTTATCTTAATACATGATGGTTTTATATTTAAAATGTTGCTATGTTTTAGCTGAAATATATGAAGAAAACCCAGCCTCATACAGACATTAGTTGGAAAGGGAGAAGCATTTTAACTGCCTTACATTTAACTGTTAACATTCTTCTTTGATACTAAACAAACCTCTTCAAATAGTAATTTCTCAAAGGTTAAAGGCAATGTAGGAATCTGAAGCCTAACAATGAACTTGTCCTTTTTCATTTTAAAATCCATTCATTTTAAAATCCATTAATCCTTTTACACGTTGAGTGGCTCTACCATGAATCTGCAACATTCATTGGTAAGTTTGAAAATACCAGTTTATGTTGTATTCCAAACATCTTCCAAATGCAGACACAGTTGATCATTCAACACAAATGTATCACCTATTTATCAATATCACACAAATCTCATTAGAAGAGCTTAAATGCATAGAAGTTGTTAAGTTTATGGTGGCAGACAGAAGTTTTGCAAAATTTTAATATTCTCTTGAAAGTTGAAATTTATCATTAGCAACAAGTACTATCAGTTGTGTTTTTCTGATATGAAAGCTCACTTTGATCATTTATTCCAAATACACAAGTGTGTCTGCCACTCATTCTCCCAAGTACACTGGTGTTCTGTGGAAGCAGTCCCTTCCAGTCACAGCTCCAGTACAATGCTTTACTCCCAAGCTTACCACAAAATGCTGACTCAAAGGTCAAGTTTTAATAAAACTGACCAATTTTATCCTTAAGTGAAACTAACTTTGTTTTATCCCAAGTAGCCAGCAGTGAGGGAAAACTGGTACCACGCTGCTACCCTGACTCCTGGGAGGTGCTGCATGGTCTAGCATGGCTTGCTCTAGGCTTGGCTCCCACTGCTTATCCCTCTTCTTTATCTTCTGGGAACCCAAACTTCTCTACCTGTGCTTTTGCTCACAATATTCTCCATTCTGCCTGGGTATCTAGAAGATTCTTTCTTAACTTCAAAGACCTGCTTACATCTTGCTAGGGGGTCAAACCCAAGGCACTGAACACATACATATAACATCCTCTATAAACCTTCCTGGAGTCTTCCTCATGATCTCTACACATGTCC
This sequence comes from Dipodomys spectabilis, assembly GCF_019054845.1. Lineage (NCBI taxonomy): Eukaryota > Metazoa > Chordata > Mammalia > Rodentia > Heteromyidae > Dipodomys > Dipodomys spectabilis. Next base: position 5,670,311 of record NW_024870814.1, read on the forward strand.
TCAGACCTGATAACTTCTCCAGTGGCCCTACTCTGCCTCTGCCATGTTTCTACTCTTATATACATTAAACTGGATGTAAGCCTATTCCAAAGTGTTCTCCCAGGAAACAATGAGCTCCCTGAACACAGGGAATAGTGCTCACCAGTTTCTCTTTGTCCAAAACCTACTACAGTGCCTGTGGTATAGAAAGAAAACCACTCCATCAAGTCATTTATTGTTAGTGGACAGCTGATCTTGCATTAGTTGTTTCTTTTTCGGAATTAGCATAAATTAGCTATGCAAGGCGACACAACTATAGCCATATAAGCTAGACAACTGTCCTCTCACTCGTGCGCTCTGCAAAAAATGAGAATCTCATATTTGAGGGATATTGATTTCTACTTTATCCCTTTCCTACAATGCCTCCAAAGTTGTGAAGGAAAAGATAATGACATGCTTAGAATGTCAAATAAATTTATATTCTGCCCACTGCCAAAGAAAGATCACTAGAGATTTTTTGTTGTTGTTGGTTTGGGGGCTTGAAATCAGGGCTTGGGCACTACTTTTGACCTTTTTTGCCCAACTGTAGAACTCTACCACTTTGAGCCACATTGCTACTTCTGTCACTACAGATTTTCAAGGTGTAGAAAAACACAATTAGACTAAGGGGAAAGTAAAATCTGCAAAAAGACATGGTATGGTGAGAAAGGTGAAAGTCTGAGAACTAAAAGACCAGTTAGGACAGCATCAGAGTGACCTGAGCCCAAGCCCAGGACTGCTGACTCTGTCTTTCTCCTGTGGTCTGACTGCTCATCTTTCCACAGTGTGATGAAGTCAGCACTGTACTGGAATCTGTCTGACAAGCCCCTGACCTTCCCAAGCCTCACTTTCAAAGAAGGACAAACACATTTTACTCAAAGGCTGGAGATAAAGATTAAGCAACACAATTTTTACAAATAATTAATGTGCTCTTATAATGACAATAGTATCTACAGATAACATCTGGTGAGATTGTTCCGTGCCAGGTATTATGTTAAGGGTTTCTGTAACACAAGATCAGAGGTTAAGAATTCAGAGGAGATAGGCACTAGCAGCTCATGTCTCTAATCATAGTTACTCAGGAGGCTGAGATCTGAGGATCACAGTTCAAAAGCCAGCCCAAGCAAGGAAGTCCATGACACTCTTTTCTTTAACCATCAAAAAGCCAGAAGTGGACTTGTGGCTTACGTGGTTAAGTGCTAGCCTTGAGCAAAATGCTCAGGGACAGCACCCAGGCCCTGAGTTCAAGCCCCAAGGTTAGCATCAAAAATGAGTTAATTCACAGAATATGTTAGAAAAACCCTTGATAACATCTTACTGTTGATCAGCCAAGGGTTGAGGGAGGGAAAGAAAAACAAGAGAAGCTTTGGCTAAAGGTAAAAGAGAATAAATATGGTCAAAATAGATTGCTGGCAATATACAGTTGAAATCTGTTGAAATTGTATTAGTAAGTGATGGAGATTGACTGGAACACACTGTATAAATTCAAGGACTATCACAATTAAATCTCCCCTTGTATAGCTAACTAATGTTAATTTCAAAAAACAAGCAACTAAGAGACATTGTTCATTAAGTAAGAGTAAATAGAATAATTTATTTATTTTTGTGGTGTTAGGGATCAAACCCAGGACACTGCCCATACTAGGTCAAGTGATCTAGCACTAAGCTACAGACCCTAAAAATTAACAATGAATAGGAATTATACATGTTTAGTATTCCCACCATTCTCTAATATTCAAGGGATTTAGAGTTGGACCTAAGTACATCTTAATATTCACCTTAATAATCTAGTGTTGTATTACCTAAATCTTTTTTTTTCTTCCTAAATCTTTTTTAATTCAAAATAAACCTGTTTTTAATCTAAAATTTAAGCTTTATAACTTTTCTGAATTCAAGAGAACCTAGTAATATTTTCCTCTAATTTCCTAACAAATCCACTTAATTCTTCCATTTGTTGGGCATTAATCGGTGTCTATTGTACCAGGAGACTGGTCTGGGCACCAAGAATATTTATAGTCCAGACTGAAAGTTAGACATGACCACATCTGCAGAAGGTACAAACATGGGCAAGTGAGAATGCACACTGGCAAATCAATAAGACGTGGATCTGAGAAGATGGTTAAGGTAATATGTGAGGGACTGGAATACCCTGCTCAATGTGGCCTTTAACTCAAAACATAATGGGAAATACTGTCTGGTTTCAAAAGGACAAAAACCAGTAACACGGATTCAGAAAGAAAGATGGGTCTATGGCCTTAAAGAGAAAGAGAGTAGAAGGACACTACTGAGATGGCGAGAGTGGGGTGAGATGAGAACTGAAACCGAAGCAGAGGGAGTAATTATAGATGAGGCTCTGGGTCTAGACAACCACTGAAGTCTCATGGAGACAATTTAGTGAGTGGAAGCAAGATGAGAAATAGAAGTTTCTGTGGTTCCTGCCATGGAAACTATAAGGAATAAGCACATGAAACAAGGCCATGAATGGCCAGGTGAAGAGGTCCATATCTATACAGATACTTAGGGCAGAGATAGAAGAACTGCAGTTCAACGCCAATTAAAAAAAAAAAAAAGGAGTGAAACCCTGTGTCAACAAACAAGCTGGACAGTGACACAGATGCAAAACCCCCTTATAAAGAGGATCTCAGGCCAAGGCCAGCTCTGGGCATAAATTCTGAGACTTTATCTAAAAAATAAACCAAAAAGCACTAAAGGAAAAGAAGGTATGTGGCTTAAGTGGAATGCTTGCTTACCAAGCATGAGTCACTGAGTTTAAACCCCAGTACCACAAAATTAATGATAATAAAATGAAATAGTAAATAAAAGATAAAAGGAAAAAGGAAACTAGGAGAAAAAGCAGAGGTACAAACTGGAGACTTCAGAGAAAAACAATGTTGGGAGAGTAGGGAAATTTGGCAGCACAGAGTTAAACCAGATTTACTGTGTGCCTAGCATCACCACCTTGTTATATGTTACTGTGTCACTGAAGCTTCACAACTCTTACCACTACCCACTACCCACCACCCGCCGCCCAGGAGGCATGTATCCCTAATGTATCCCTACTGTGCCAATGAGGAAAATGAGGCAGCCAAGTTCAGAACCATTCTCAAGGTTATTGAGCTTCTAAGTGGCAGAAGAAGAGACAGCTGAGGGCTAGAAAATGAATGACAGGTAAGGGAAGAAACCAGAAACATCCTACAAACAAGTCTAGGCTTAGGTTCAGTCCATCACCACAGGACAAAATCAAGTATAGTTACAACAGCCCTTGAAAGTTCCTTAAAGCATAAGCAATTGAGCACTGCTTGTGCACACCAGCCTGAAGGTGATTATGACTACTCCTTCTGACTTCCAGTATTTATTGTGTGGCTGTGGCATTTCATTTATTGGCTTCCCAATTCCTTTTCACAAGCATGAAGAAAAGGTATATCCATGGCTTTCCTGGCCTTCTAAAGACTTTTTTTTTAACTCCCTTGTTGGTACCAGAGGGAATCTGGGAAGTCATCTGCATGCTTTTCCCAAATGCTTGCACACAATAGTGGCCACAGCAGTCACTGAATAAGGCTGGATGGCTACAAACTGTTTCAGGCAGGTAGGCTGCAAGCTGCTTCAGGCATTACTTTACTTCCTCTCCCCTCCACCTCCCACTTCACCCCAGGAAAGCTTACTCCCTTCTGCTATTAGGGCACAACATTACACTCGTTCCCACATCTAACTGTAAGGCAGAGGCAGCAAGAAAGCGCTCCCCAAAACATGTGGAGTATAGCTTTTCAACCTGCTAATGTATGAAGACTGAATGGCCAGAAAAGGGTATAAAGGCTAGGATGTTTAGAAAGCCAGCCTTGGGAAAGACAAAGAACACTATGCCAGACAACCTGGAAATAACATCAGCCACAGGTGTAAATGCACAGCCACAGCTCAAGTAGGGCTTCAGGAGTCCCAAGAGTATCTGATAAATGGATCCTTCATTCACTACCACTGTGAGGTAATGCCCCAAGTGGAGGGTTCAGAGTAGAGAAAGAGAACAGGCTCTGAGAACTGAAGAGGATAACCAACTCAGAAAAAATCTTTTAAGTGTCCAGTACAGAAGGCCCAGTTCAAAAATTAGAAATCAGTTCTAAGCATCTGGTATTAATCAAGAGCAAGGCGTTACTTTCCGAAAGGCACACTTACTGAGTTATTCTTCTTCAGATACTCTGCAGCACTTTCTTCTGCAGCCCCACCAATTTCACCAATCAGTATGATGCCGTGTGTGTCTGGGTCATTCAGAAAGACCTCAAGGCAGTCGATAAAATCTGTTCCATTAAAAGGATCACCTCCAATGCCTGAGAAAGTGGAAGAAGAACAACGTATGTTGAAAATTCAAAGATGAATCATGGAATTTAGGTCAAAAAATATTTTTCTAAATGGTTTTCTATGTGGTCTGCCCTTTCTTCCTCAGCTTTTTAAACATATCACTCCTGTATTTAACATTTCAAAATGTTACCATACATTTGTCACTATATAAAATAATCTACTTTTCTCCTTATCACAGTATGAATGTAAATGGTAGTTGGTTCCTGACTGTATAAAAACAATCCTCTTTTTCTTATAGCTCCTTTACACAAGCTTCTTCCTCCCATAAACTTATTCCTGATTAACTCTTTAGAAATGACCACTTTAAGAAAATGTTTGTATTGTAAGTTAATAGTACCCTAAAGGAAACGATTAGACATTTAGCAAATTTCTTTGTAAAAAGAAACAACCTCATAAAGCATGTTAAAAAGAAACCATTTACAAATTTTAAGATACAAATCTAGGCATGGTGACACACTCCAGGAATCTCAGCTTTTCAGGAGGCAAACAGAGGAAGCCCAGGAGCACCCCCTCTCCCCCCCCCATTTCAACCAACAAGCTGGATATGATGATGAAAACCTGTAATACCAGCTGCTACACAAGCAGCCTAGGTCTAAGGCTGGCCAAGTGCAAAAACACATGATACACTACCTGAAAAATAACTAAAGCAAAAGTGTTGCCTGTATGGCTTAAGTGGAATACAGCCAGCACTCAGTAATGAGTGCAAACTTCATTACTGACAAAAAGTAATAGAAGACAGGTGTCAGTAAGTGACAGGGGAGCAGGTATCCTGGCCCTCTTGCTTCAGATATAGTGATGAGGATTCTGCACAAAGGGACAGGACTGACATAATACTAAAGAACGTTCCCTACAGACTGGCTGAAATTTTCTTTATTTTTAATTTCAAATTTGAAGGCAAGTCTGATCTCTTACTTTTCAATGCATCCGCAGAAAATGAAGTTGAAGAAGAAAAACAGTGCCAACCAAGGATCAAAGTCTGTGCTCTATTCAATACATATTAAACCTGACTAACCTCTTGGTAAGTGGACATTACTATTCTCCATCTACAAATCAAAAACTGAAGCAGGGGAAAATGGAATCACCAAATCTGCTCCTTCCTTTGTCCATCCTACTAAACTGTCCTATGTATGCCTAAATTATGCTTCATGAGTAAAAAGGCTCAATTAATGTTTCTGGCAAGAAATTTATGGATTTTCAGTGCAATCAAAACATTCCAAGTCTATATTCTATAAACTTTTGTTATTAAAAATGTTATTTTTTTTTCCAGGTACGAATGGCTATTTGGGAAAGGATCTTGGCTTGAGACCTGACCAGTTCTCAAGATCCCTTGTCAAGGAACAGCTGGGAGCAGCAGTGCATCACTGTCATCCGAACTACATGAGAAGCTGAGATTAGGAAGATTAAGGTTTTAAGCTAGCCTGGGCAAAAAAGTTTGTGAGACCCCAACTAAACTGGAAAAGCTGGACATAGTAGCATGTGCCTATCATACAATATATACAGGAAGTATAAACAGAGGATTATAATGCAAGCTAGTCAAGGCAAAAAGCAAGATCTCATCTCAAGAATAACCAGAGCAAAAAGGGCTGAAGGCCTGGTTCAAGTAGCAAACTGCCAACCTGACAAATGCAAACTCCTAAATTCATACCTCAGTACCACCAAAAAGGAAAAAGAAATTCTATAATTTTAGGATTTAAAGAAATACTTGTAAAATACTTCTATTTTATAAATGTACCTAATTTAGAAATGTGTCTAACTTTTTTGGAGGGGGAAGAAGAAAAATTATTTCAAACTGCAAAACGTTGTAGGAAACTTTATTTTTTATTCGCTCATTCATGTATTCATTCATTTTGCCAGTACTGGCATTTGAACGTAAAGCTTCACTCTTACTCAATTGGCATTTTGCCACTTGAGCCACTTCCAGCTGGCTTTTTACTGGTTACTTTGGAGCTAGAAGGCTATAGGGATTTTTCTGCCCAGACTGGCTTCAACTTGTGATTCTCCAGATTTCAGATTCCTAAATGGCTAGGATTACAGGCATGAGCCCAGCTCCAAACTCAACTTGGAAGTTTTACTTCTTAAAGTAAAAAGCAACATGGTATGGAAGCAAGAGAAGTCCTAGGGAACTTAGCTTTCCTCACCCTTGATTTTGTGCTCAAAAAGGCTGTTAACAATACAAGTTGTCAGTTCAGAGGTACCTAAAAGTGTTGCCTTAAAAATGAGACAATGAGAGTCTTTAACTCTCATTTCCTACAAAGGGAACAAGAAATGTTTTCCTTTTTTCTCTTTTTCCTACTTTAACTTTGTTATACTTATATAAAATTTAAAAACAAAAAAAAAAGAAAGTTAATGGCAAAGAATTCAGTAATTTTATAACACATTAACATAATGTCGGGGATAACAAAAGACCTAATATAAGGAAGTTCTTCATAGCAAGCAAAACAAGCAACGTTTTCATGCACAAAGGCTGTCCAGCCACACATTCCTTAATGTTTGGTCTCAACCTAAAAATCAAATCTTCGACCATGAATCTAGAAAAAATACAGGACTTCACACATAAACATAATAAATTCAAGACCACACAACTTTTTAATAAAATGGTATCAAAACCTTTTACAAATAACTAAATCAGTGTAGTAACTATTATACTCCTTCAATAAAGATATTATACTCCAATTAAAGAGTTTTAGAAAAAAATCTCTCACCAATACATAAAGATTGTCCCAATCCAACTTGTGTTGTTTGGTGTACAGCTTCATAAGTCAAGGTACCCGATCTGGACACAATGCCTTAAAAAGAGAATTCAAAGTATTAGGTTGTGTTCATATGACAGATGATGGTAAACTAAATTATAAAAACTTGCCATAATGAATTAGTACATACAAGGTAAACATTTTTAACTAAAGCAAGAGTTTAAGATAGGTAAAGAAAAAAGTAATTCATTAAGGTTATTTTATGAATAAACAAGCAATGCAGGAAAACTCTATATTCCCTCTTCTTTAGGGAGGGGACAATATCAATACGAATCTGGTAGATACAATCCTGCTTAAAGTGGACTGACTTTAGTACTCAATCACAAGCCATCAACTACAGAATTACTCGGCAATGCTATCTACCTTCCTCATAGTTACATTTCCAAGAACTGCCAAACAACAAACAGTCTTTAAAATCACTGAAAGAAGAGTGGGAAAGAAGAAAAGTCAATGTCCTGCTGGATTCGTCAAATATTCTACCTAATTCCTTTTATATCAAGACTCTGTGGTAAATATCTGATTTTCACATCTGGAAAAGGCATGAAAAGGGAGAGGAGAAACAGGTGGAATGGCAGCTAGATATCTTGTCTTATAGTTCACCATGACTGAGAGGAGCTTCTGGAAAGGTAATCTATCCCATGTCACAATCTATGCAATACATTTGACCATACATGGTAGTACATGCCTATAATCCAAGCTACTCCAAGATTGTAGTTTGAGGCTAGCCTGGACAAAAAGTTATCAAGACCCTGCCTCAAGCAAGCCAGGTACAATACACACCTGTAATTACACTATGTGGGAGGTAGAGACAGGAGAATTATGGTCTAAGGAAAAACACACAACCTTATCTGGAAAATAATGAAAGCAAAAATAGATAGAGGAATGACTCAAGTGATAGAGTACTTGCCTAGCAAACACCAAGTACTGAATTAAAAACCCTAGTACCACTCCCATAAACAAAAAAATACATAATCCTAATTTAACATGGTTAAGAAGTACAAATAAATGATTTCAGCAGGTAGATTAAATAAAAAATATTAAATAAAAACACTTGAAAAATAAAGCACCTAACCCTATCACTAACTCTAACTCTGCCCAGAGCTCTACACTTAACCCTTAACCTAGCCCTACAGAAAAACCTAACTCTAACCCAACCTCTGCTCCCTCCCTATCCATAACACCACACTGAACTCTAACCATAGTAATACCTCTAATCCTAACCCTACCTGTAATCCCTACTTTTAACCCTAACCTACCTCTAATCCTAACTCTAACCCTAAACTTTATGCTACCCTTAATCCTAAATCTTTCCCTAACCTTAAACCTAACCTTATACCAAGTCTTATCCCAACACTAAACCCCAACCCTACCTCATCCCTAACCCTATCACCAATCCTACCCCTTAAACCTATCCCCCTCTCCTAACACCATTCACACAGCAAAGGTTATTGACATCTTCCCACAAGATTATTACTCTGAAATATGAAATGACTTAGTCAACACTAATTTACCACTAGCTGTAACTCTATACTCGCCCTATCCCTATCCCTACTCTAACCTTAACCCTAAACCTAAACACACACACACAAATAATAATAACAAGCAAAATATGGAAGTAATACTTCACAAAAGAAAGTATATGATCTACAAACACACAAACACATGATAAAGTGCTCTACATCATTAACCATCAAAGACACTCAAATTAAAATGCAATGAGGTACTACTTAACCCCTAATAAAATGATGAAATTTTAAAAGTTTAAAAACTAAGTGTTTGTAGAGGTGTGGAGCTGGAGCTCTCATACATTGATGGTGAAAATGCAAAGTGACAGTCACTTCAAATAGCTATTAGGCATTTCTTTAAAAAGTTTAACATAGCTGGGTGTGGTGGTGTATGCCTGAAATCCCAACTAACCAGAGACAGAAATGATTGAGATTTTAAAGCCAAACTGAGCAAAAAAGTTAGCCAGACCTTATTTAACCAACAAGCCAGGCATGATGGTACACATCTGTTATCTCAGCAATGTAGAAGGCCTAGGTGGATGGATAACAATCTTACCCTAGCCCTGTGCAAAAATGCAAGACGCTATTAAATAATTCTAATAATAACTAAAGCACTTGGGCACCAGTGGCTCACACTCAATCCTAGCTACTCAAGGGGCTGATCTTTGAAGATTGCTGTTTGGAGCCAGCCTAGACAGACATATCCAAAAGATTTTTGTGTCCCATTAACCAGCAAAATGCTGGAACTGTGTAATCCTAGCTACTCAGGATTCTGGTTTAAAGCCAGCCAAGCCAGAGAAGGACTGTCCATGAAACCCTTATTCCTATTAACCACCAAAAAAAGCTGGAGGTGGACCTGTGGCTCAAGTGGGAAAGCACTAACCCTGAGCACTAAAGTTGAGGGACAGCACCCAGGTCCTGAATTCAAGCCTGAGGACTAGAGCACGTGTGCACGCATGCACACACACACACACACACACACTCACACACACACACACACACACACACACACACACACACAGAGTTGGAACTGGAGGCCTTTCTTTCTCAGGCCTTGAGCAAAAAGGCCACGTGAGAGTATCACACACACACATACACACACACACAAACACACACACACACAAACACACACACACACACAGAGTTGGAACTGGAGGCCTTTCTTTCTCAGGCCTTGAGCAAAAAGGCCACGTGAGAGTATGAAGCCCTGAGTTCAAATCGCATAAACAAAACTAAACTAAGCTAAACTAAAGCCAAAAAGAACTAGTGTCTTCACTGGAGGGGAGGATTGGGGGAAGACTAAAAGGAAGGGATGGATGAATACAAAGAGGAATGGTGGGCAAATAGTCATAATACTCAATGTACAACACTTCAAAATGGAACTTGTAAACTTGAGGAGATGGATAAGGATGGGACAAATGGGCATGGTGAAGCTGACCCAGATGTATCATACACATAAGTGAAAACATTAAACTGAAACCCTTCTGAACAACAATTTAAAGATAACAAAAGGAGAAAAAAAATAGGACTGGTGCAGTAGCTCAAGTGATACCAGAGTCTGCTTAACAAACACAAGGCCCCAAGTTCAGATCCCAGTACTGCCAAAAAGAAAAAAAAAAAATGTTGACCATATTCATATACTAGCAATTCCATTCCTGGTATTTTGTCCAAGAGAAATAAAAATGTGCTCATAAAAAAGCCTATACATAGATGTTCATCTAAGCCTTGTTTTTAAGAAATAACCCAATAGGAGAAGATGAAAAAAGGAACTGTAATAAAGCCATAGAATAGACTACTACTCAGCAATAACATAATAAAGTAACTACCGTTACAGGCAATCATGAGTGCTGAGCAAGAAACATGTCTTTATGCCGGCCCCTTCCTGGACTCCCCCAAACCCAGTCTTCATTGGTTCTCTAGCATTGCAATTGCTTCTCAAATATATCCATTATATTTGGGATATAGAACTGATTCCCTCTAAAACTTTCCTGGTAAATTCTACTAAAATTAAATGAATTAAAATAAATTTGATTTGCATAGTCATAAATTCTCTTTGTGAATCTGAGGTTTGGGAGAATTTTTAAATCTGGAAGAAAGTAATAATCTTGCTCACCAATTCTTCCTTTCTTATGAATATGGCCAGGCATGATGCCAATTTTGCATTCTCCAGGCTGAAAGAAAAATGATAAACTCCTAAGTCACATACACAAACATACTGGGACAGACTCAGAGCTACTGCACTTTGCAAAAGGCTAAATCTGGCATCTTTTTACTTTGTGAACTCACATTGATGACTCCAGGGCAGTTTGGGCCAATCAGCCTCGTCTTTCCCTGGCGTGTCAGTTTGTACTTGACCCGCACCATGTCCTGCTGTGGGATACCTTCAGTAATGCACACCACCAACGGCATTTCTGCCTCAATAGCTTCATCAATGGCGGCAGCAGCAAAAGGAGGAGGGACATAAATGACAGACGCTGTGGCACCTGTCTGCTCTTTGGCCTGAAAAATTAACCATAAAGCACTTTGATTGGTTAAGTCATAAACATTGTAAAATAAATTCAATACCATGATTTCAGTAATGTGTAGGGGAAAGGGACATCACAGGAGACATAGGAGATCTTCATTCTTTCCATAGTCTAGTTCACCAGTCAGCAAAGTGCAGCCTAGCCAGTTCTCTACATCAGTTGATTGCCACTATAAGTTGAAAAGTTCTGTGACATCTCATTTCCTCAAATAACAGCACATTAGTAACCCTGAAGCACTGCCTCTCTACCTCCTACAAGACCTAATGAGCCTTCAAGTGCTTACAGCTTAGCTCTCAAAACATCTACTTAAAAATATATACCATTTGGCAAATAGCACCAAGAGACTTTGCTCATCTTTCCTCTTCTCTTTTTTTCTTCAAGACAGTATCTTTGTTCATCCAGGATATTTATGAATTCACAGAGTAATAACCAGCAGGGCCCACCTGCCTCAGTCCTCAGTACTGGGATTTCAGGTCTGCTTCATCACACCTGACAAAATGGAGTTTTCTTATCTGATTTTTCTTACTTTGAATTCATACTCATTAGAAATGAACAAATCAAGAACAGATGCACATGCCTGAGTGACCTTAAAATAAGAATGTTTTAATGCTCTCACCTTTACAACACAAAGCAGTTGGAGAGCATCAACTTAACCACTGCTCTCTCTGAACCTGAGCTTGGTCTAAACACTTGGCCTTTACACATGTTCTACGTCTATCAACATAAATACATCTTTCTACTCATTTCTCTGCGTGGTCATGTCTCTTCTATGATAATGGATAGAGTACTGTGATCTCTGACCTTCCAAGAGCAGTAACATCCATTCTGTAACACACTGAAAATCTTCCCTGAATGATTTCCACATTCTGAGAGATTGACAACTCTCTCCACTACATTTCTAATACAAGACTCAGTTAAGGCTTCACCACAGTCCTAAATCTAAATATCCCCATTTTTCAAATCAAGATGTCAAGACACACTAAATAATTGCACAAGGTCACCCAGCTGGGACCTCAGTATACATGATTCCAAAATGTTCACTCATTTCCATTACAGCACATTTCCTCCCCATAGATTAAGATACAAAGAAAATATTCTAAAAGGCTGTGCCATGGAATTTTACAGTTGATATAAATACTGAGGTCAGAACATACAGGTACAAGTAAAAGGGACAAAAATAAAGGACTATCTTTGAAAAATCTGAATTGACTGCCCACATTCTCAGATGCTAAGGACTACCTCTACTATAGTGCCATCTTGACAGTGACAGATGAGCAAAGGAAAAGGATAGAGACAAATCATCCACAAATGATGTTGAGGTCAGAAATAATTTTTCAAAAACTGTTCACAATGATGATAGGAAAGTATGAACAAAAGAAACAAACTGAGGTTGGATCCTGGGCATGCAACATTTTATTGAAAAATATATCCTGTAGTTTTCACCTCTTAAGGCTACAAATACTGCCAGAAGCTATACCGTGACAACAAGCACTATGTGCTGAGTAGTCATACTGAATGAAAGGGATCATTCCTACTCATCCAAAAAGTTCTTGTGTAAGAACTGAATAAGTAAGAAAGAAACAGAACATATCAAAGAACTTACAAAATATTCAAATGCCACAGCTATCTGTACCACTATAAATAATAAATGAATCACTTATAAAAAGAAAAGTCAACCACTTATGACAAAAGTCTACCTAGAGGGATTCTACAAAAAAAAAATCTACATTTTCAGATCATAAAGAGATGTATAATAGAGTTCAAATAGTGGGAAAAAGCTTTGAAAAATGAATGGAAAAATACAAAACTTATGATCTGTAATCTTTTTTTTTTCCTTTTTGGATCACAATTGCATATAGTATACTTTAAGTTTAAAATAAAAAACTAAATTTGAAGGACATTTAGCTTTTTTTCCTGCCTTTTAGGATTAAGAATACAAATTAACCTCAATTATGGTAGTAGTTCAAAAACAGATTAGGTCTGTAAGTTTATTCTTTAAAAATATTAATACTTTAAAATATATCTTTAAAAAATAAAAGTTTAAAAAATACTTAAATATACCTTTAAAGTATGCTTAAGAAACTGAGAATGGCATTCACTAGACACTATGATGAAAATGAACTATGCAACTTGTGAGTGGGGTGGGAGGGAAAAACTGGGCGAGAGTGAGGGAAGGGGTGACATTGTCCAAAAAGAAATGCACTCATTACCTGTCTTATCTAATTGTAACCCTTCTATACATCACCTTCACAGTAACAATAAAAGTGTTTTGTTTAATTTAAAATAAAATCTATCTTTAAAATATGCTTAAGATGGGAAGAGTAAATACAGGATTTCTCAATATAGTGACCATGAGTACTGAGCTTATTCCCTATTTTTATTAAATAACCTGAAAATCTGCACTATAGGTTCTTTAAATTGTGTGTGTGGTGTTTGTTTTTTGGTTGTTTTTTTTTTGGAGTGGGGGGGGGGGGTGGGGAGGGTGTCAGTCCTGGAGCTTGAACTCAGGGTCTGAGAGCTGTTTCTGAGTTTTTTTTTACTGAAGGCTAGCGCTCTACCACTTGAGCCACAGCTCCACTTTTTTGTTTGGGTGGTTAATTGGAGATAAGAGTTTTATGGACTTTTCTGCCCAGTCTGTCTTTGAAACACAATCCTCAAATCTCAGCCTCCCGAGTAGCCAGTAGTACAGGCCAAGCCACCAGTGTCCAGCTAAAAATGTTATTTTATGTAAATCCTAGAGAAGGAAAAAAATATACACTGAGCTTAAATTAGCTTTACAAATATAGAGATAGAGGCAAACCTAAGATACAGAATTTTACTTTACTTACCTTACAGCATCTGAATTTTACAATTAGTACATATTAGTTTTATAACTAAAGACCCAAAATTTGGTTTTTAAATGCTGATGATTTCAAGAACAGCAGCACTCATTTTGTGATTATATGCTAAGAAATCAGCAATTTGAAGAAAGTAGATCCAGGGACTGGTCAAGTTGACTCTGTAATTTAGCTTGCATAAAACTGCACCACTCATCACCTGCATATAGTATTGTCCTTGGCTAGAAAACAAGGCTGATAAGAACATCTGGCCCCTAGAGCTGTGCTCAAGCCTGAATGGGGCAATGTGCATGAAGCACCTAGCATAGCACCTACCCTCATCCATACTCAAAGTAGGTGTGAGGTGTAGGTACTGGCAACTGTACTATTGGCATAGTAGTCACCATTCTGGGTGGAAGGTAAGTCAGCTAGATGCCAGGCCATAGTGCTTCTTCCCTTAATAGATGAGGCATATCTGCCAATAAAAATGACACAGTAGTTCTTACCACAATTCAAATTTCTCTAGGTTACTGTATTCAAAACCTAAATGACCCTCCCAAAAGGGATATAATTAAGATCTGTACCCAAAGAATGCTTGCTCTTCCCCTCCTTCTCTGATGGTCAAATCCAGGTGCCATTAATTACCTCCTTCACAGTATTAAAGACTGGCAAGCCCAGATGCATCTTGCCTCCCTTCCCTGGAGTGGTTCCTCCAACGAGTTTGGTACCATATTCCAACGCCTGCTGGCTATGAAAAGTGCCCTAAGGAATAAAAAGCACTTGTTAAAAATTAGTTATATATACAATCTACAATGACCTAAAAATGCTAAGACAATTATTTAGAGAACTTGGTCCCAAGCATGCTAAATGACTAGTTTAAGAAACAAAGTTAGAAAGAACTATAGGTCTGTTCTCTTAAAATGGTGCTTTTCAAAGACTTGTTGGTCTGCAAAGATAAAATAAAAGGAAAGAGGTAGGGGAAAAAAGGAGGAAGGGAAGGAATAGAAGATCTGAAAAATCTAATTTAAAAAAGAAAACATATTTGTAAACAGTAATGTAATACTGCTGTAACGTTTGCTGTCCTTTACAAAAGTACTGATCAGCATTACACGAGAAATTAAAAGCAAATACCCAAACCAATATTTCATTCCAGACTTTGACAAGCATTACTATAGACTACACTGTCAAGTAAATTCAAATGAACCACATTTTTAATCCCAATGTGGAGCTAAACAAGGGTAGCATTTAGTTTTCTAATTATCAGCCAGCACATAGTTAAGAACAGAAACAATTTTAATAGCTTACAAAAGCTACGAAAAGAAATAACTAATTGGAAATTGCTGGAATCATCTACTCAAAAATACAAACATTCTTCATTCATAATGTAGAAAAATGTATGCATTATGTAAAAAAAAAGATATAAGCAGCAGTGTCCTGAAGAGGTAAGTTCTAAATTTCACACCTTAACTTATAATAAGGGAATTTTAGTCAAATCTAACTGAGGCATTTAAGGCTCTCAATTACTTAAAAAGTAAAACAAAAAAAGTGAGTGCAAAATAATTTAGTTGCAGTAACTAAAAGACCACTAACTTTGAAATCACCCTGTATTTGAAGTATTTAGGCAAATATTTCACCCAATGATTCCAAATAGTACATACACTAAGGGACAATGATTCTTATGAAAAAGTCATAAAATATTATAGGACCATATGAAGCTTAGCAAATAGAAAACTTGTTGAAACAAACCCCTGCCTCTATACAATTCCATAGCACACATGTAAGACACACATTACATAAATAAAAAATAGTTGTTTTCAAATGAGACACAAAGACCTCCTTCTCTTCACTAAGAACCACATCTTACAACTTTTAAAAATTGTGTTAATCAAGAATTTGATCATATGCTAAGAATATTAAAATATATTAATGAGTTGAATATAATTTAAATTGGAAAGGAGCTGGTAGAATACATTCAATATTAGAGGAGCATCTACTTTTATTAGAATGTGTACATGCCAAAATGTCTTCATGTAGAAATATTATAAAATGCTTGCCAAATTAGGTAACACCATTAAGATCAAGGGTTTGTAAAAAATGGTCAGTAATTTGTCCTATCATCTGATAGTGTAAATTAAGTTTTACTGAAACACAATTCTGCCTATATACAATTCCATAGTACAAATGCTGTACAACACACATCATATAAATTAAATTTGTTTTTAAATGAGACACACAGATCTCAGACATAAATTCGAAAAACAAACAAAAAAAGGCCCTGCTCTACTCTCTAGAATCTCCTCTTTATTGAGAACCACAATCTTACATCATTTTTTGAATTAAGGAAAAAATGCTGAAATTTTATGTTTATGTCTCAGAAAGAGAACCAAGGTGCACATATTTTTCATCTGCAAGATTACTGCCAACAAAAGGAATTTTTAATGAGTATAATAATCAGAAAAAAGAAAAGGATTATGTTTCATTTTACTGCATAGATATATTTATACTGATGCAAAATCTGAAGTGAATGAGTTCCAATTAAAATAAGGCGATTCTGTCTTTTGATCTCTCTATTTATCGCAGGGAGTATGAGATGGGAAAGAGAAGTTCCCAATGCTGGTTCCTCTACCCATTTCAATTCCCATGAGCCTCTCTGGTTCTGTGCATACTGGATGTGGATTCCATTGTAAACAATGAGTATTCTTTTGTATGAGATTTAGATGTAAGTAATATCTTTCATCTATTGCTCAAAGAAACAGTCATCTGTCCCAACATTCAAGGAAAGCCACTAGTGTTGTGCTTGCTAAAAGACTGAATATGGGACTGGGAACTTGGCTCAGTGGTAGAGTGCTTGCCTCACCATGCATGAGGCCCTGGGTTCTATTCCTCAGCACCACATAAGCAGAAAAAAAAAGGTGGAAGTAGCTCTGTAGTTCAAGTGGTAGAATGCTAGCCTTGAGCTGAAGAGCTGAGGGACAGCGCCCAGGTCCAGAGTTCAGGCCCCACAACCAACACCAAAAGAAAGACTGAACATGGATCTCAAACACAGTACACTCCTATGCATTTTCAAGGTAAGTTTAAAAACAATTTTCATTTCACAGACTAACTCTAGCACCATCTAACCTCTTCTTGAGAGGCAGTACCACTACTGCATAGCATATTTTCCTGTATCAATAATGTATTACTACTTTAGTGATATTAAGAGTAGAAAATAGGCCAGGTGCCAGTAGTCACACTCAAGAGACTGAGATCTGAGATCTCACAGTTCAAATCCAGCCCATACAGGAAAGTCCATGAGACTCTTAACTCTGATTAAGCACTATGTATGTGCATGTGTATATATATATATATATATATATATACATACATATATATATAGTCTACGTTTAAACAAAAATCTAAATATACATACCTGCTTACCAGTGAAACCCTGACAAATAACCTTTGTATTTTTATCAACACGGAGATATTTCCGGGAAGCTGTATAGGAACAATGTCGAATTCCATTCTGTTGCACTATGAGGAAAGAAAATATGACACGTAATTTTCCAAACTTTTAACCATGAATTCAACTTGACAACAAAAAATATCCTCTAGTACAAGAGCTACACTGTGATAATGGCAAATTTAAATGAGACACACAGATCACAAAATTAAATTAGAAATACAAAAAGATCTCTGCTCTCTCCTCCAATATTTTCTCTATTGAGACTCCTAACTTGTAGCTTTTTCTACACTAAAAAAGAAAGCTGAAGTTATGATTTTCAGTCTTCAGAAAGGAAATGGGTTCAAAACTGAATGGCTCAAATTAAGCCCAGGGCACTGAAAATTTAGTATAATCTCTACTAGTAATATATACAAAATTGCCAAAGGCGTTCCCCAGTTGACCAAACTTTTTAAAGCCTAGTACCTGTAAACAGGTGAGCAAAGAGACCTACATTGTCAGGGATAAGAGTAAGATCTACCTGCAACTAACTCCTCACAATGATTTAAATATAGTCCAAAATTACTTAGTTGACTCATTTTGGTATAACTCATATCAACAAGAAATAGGGAAAATAAAATGTCTAGGAAAATAGATGACAGAAGGAAACCTTGGGGGAAAAAATACCTATTTTTAACAACCTACTTGATGGAAAATGAGAAATTTGGAAGTTACAAAAACCAACTGCCTATTTCAAAAATCAATAGGAAAAAAACAAGACTTAAGATTGTAGGCTACCTTCTGGACCTCCTCTAGTAAGTCACCAACCTACCTTCTCTATGGCCCATCCCTAGACACACAACTAATGACAAATGGCAAATCAACACATAATGAGAAGTTGAACTCACCAGTAATGAGAAAGTGAGCATTCTAAATTAAGACTGAACAAGCAAGAAGGCCTGAATGGACCACCATGAATACCCTGGTGGTGAGGACTACAGCTGCCACAACCTAGTCCACCTCCAAAGGATGTGCTGTTATCATTTCTTTTCAAGTTCTCAGAAACTGGCCAGCCTAACTTGGTACTGTGTCCCAGGAGCAAATGAGAATGGTGTCTCATAAATCAAACAGGCCTGGGCTGTTTGCTCTGTCATGTGACGTACAGCATGTCTTTTGATCTCCCTTAGCCTTAGTTTTCCCATCCGTAAATGGAATAAACAGCTGCCCACAAGGAGATTGTGGTGTTAATATGAGATGATGACTGTAGATTAGTTATCAAAGTGCCTGGTACATCTCCCAAATCCTACTTGAGCACAAAGGGAAATCTTTTGCTAAAAAGAGAAACCATATAATTCATATTTTAAAATCAAGTCCAATCAAAAAGTTATATATGTCCTCATGAACAAATACACTGATAAATTTTCAATGTGAGACATGTGTAAAGGCCTCATTGTAAAAATGGGGACATTATACATCTCACTGGCTAATGTGAAAGTTAAATAAATTACTAATATAAAGCATGTAAAAAATACCTAAGGCATAAGTGATATATTACTAACAGCTATCATTATTGATGCAGAATGAACAGACCAAACTGCTTTGAGATGCTCATGGTAGCAGGCTATCTACTAGGTGCTAGGGATTCCTGAAGTCTAAACTGGATAGACTTAGACCCTATACACATGAAGCTCTCTGTAAGAGAACTACACATGAAACAGAGAAACACAAAACTAACGAGGTACAAACTAGCTAGACAATCATGGATCATACATGCAATCCTAGCTACTCAAGAGGATAAGATCTGGAGGATCTGTGGTTCAAAGCCAGCCTGAGCAGAAAATCCCATTTACAAAATAACCAGCAAAGCTGGGCTGGAGACATGACTTAAGTAGTAGAGAGCCAGCTGAGCAATCAAGCAAAGCAGTGGGAGGCCCCCTCAGTATTAGGAGGAAAAGGAGTACAATTATACATCAACTAATGAATTTAACAAGTTTATACTTATTAACTATATTAGTCAATTTTTGTTGTTAGCATCAAATACCTATGGCTATCTACTTAGGAATAAAAATGGGTTGCCTGGGCGCTGTCCCTCAGCTCTTCAGCTCTACCACTTGAGCCACAGTGGCACTTCCGGCTTTTTTCTTTTTGCTTATGTGGTGCTGGCCTCATGCATGCAAGGCAAGTGCTCTACCACTGAGCCACGTTCCCAGCCCATGGGTTGCTTTTTCTTTTCTTCTGTTTTGGAGATATGGGGGATTGAACTCAGGGCTTCACATTTGCTACATAAGGGCTCTACCACTTGAGTAACATCCCAGTATAAGTAAAGCTTTATTTGGTCCATAGTTTGAGGAGCTGAAAGACTCAGATTGGACGGTCTCATCTGTTTAACTTCTGGTAAGAGCCCCTTTGGCTGCACTGTGGCCTGGCAGAGAGGCAGGAAGGGAAATAAGGACCAAATGCATGGGTGGCCTTGCTTTATAGCAATCCACTCTCATAAGAACTCATTCCTAAAGATCAACATTAATTTCTTCTAAAGATTATACCCCTACCTAATGCCTCCCACTCTTAAAAATTCCATCACTTTTACTGGGGGAAAGTAAAAGAAAGGGTGATGTCCAAAAGCAAATATACTCATTACCTGACTTATAAAATGGTAATTCCTCTGTACAACATCTTACTAATAATAAAATTATATATTTTTAAAATCTGACCATATTTTTAATATTACCAGCACTGAGATCAAGTATCCAAGATATGATTTTTTTTATTCTGTGACAGTATTAGAGCTTGAACTCACAGCCTTGTGCTCTTGCTTGGCTTTTCTGTCTATGGCTGGCACTCTACAACTTGAGCTATGCCAGCAATTCCCAGTTTTTTTACTCGTCAATTAGAGATAAGATTTGTCTAACCCCCACTTCTCCCCCCCAACCTCCCCCCCAGATAACTTCCAACTACAACCCTCAATATTTCAGCCTCTTAAGTAGCTAGAGTCTTAGATGCACGCCACCAGTGCCCAGCAGGACATAAACTCTTGAGAGACACTCAAATATATACAAATCATAGCATTAACCATATGTATGATGTGTATGGTAATACAAAGGCTATTGTGGTCCCCATATATAGGACCTCACAAATACAATACAATAGCCTACCTAGAAGAGTTATTAAAAATCCTAAATGCCAGACTCCAGTGGCTCACACCTGTAATCCTAGCTACTCAGGAGGCTGAGATATGAGGATCAAAACCAGCCCAGGCAGGTAAAGTCCATGAGACTCTTACTTACAATTAACCACCAGAAAACTGGAAGTGGCACTGTGGCTCAAGTGGTAGAGTGCTCACCTTGAGCTGAAGAGCTCAGGGACGGCGCCCAGGCCCAGAGTTCAAGCCCCACGACTGCCAAAAAAAAAAAAAAAATCCCAAACAACCTGCTACTCAAAAGCAAAGTTTTATGTACACTTAATATTGACATATATAATCACTTAATATTGATTTAGTTGGTTCTAAGTAACATAGTTCAACAAATCTAAATCACAATGGTTTTTAAGAAATACTAGTAA
Organism: Dipodomys spectabilis; assembly: GCF_019054845.1. Classification (NCBI taxonomy): domain Eukaryota; kingdom Metazoa; phylum Chordata; class Mammalia; order Rodentia; family Heteromyidae; genus Dipodomys; species Dipodomys spectabilis. The sequence goes on from NW_024870814.1 coordinate 5,691,254, forward strand.
GTACTAGTAAGAAAGAAAAATGCTGCCAATTTTCCTAAAATATATCAATTATAAGACATTCTAATTTTAGAACTGTTATGCCAAGCAGGATAGTGCATGCCAATAACCCCAGCTACATAGGAAGTAGAGATTCAAAGATCACTATCCAGGAAAAAAGTATGAGAGCTTATCTGAAAAATAAGAACAAAAAAGCACTGAAGGCATAGAACATTTGCTTGAATTCAAAGGAAGGAAGGAAGGGAAGAAGGAAGGGAGGGAGGGAGAAAGGAAGGGGAGAAAAAAGGAAAAATATACTTTAAAAAGTAGTCTAGCCAGGTGCTAGTGGCTCATGTCTGTAATCCAAGCTGCTCAGAAGGCTGAGATCTGAGAACTGTAGTTCAAAGCAGGCTGGGCCGAAAAATCCATGAGATTCCAATTAACCATCAGAAAACGATAAGTGGTGCTGTGGCTTGAAGCGGTAGAGCATTAGCCTTGAGTTAAAGAGCTCAGGGACAGCACCCAGGCCCAGAGTTCAAGCCCCACAACTGACAAAAAAGAAAAAAAAAAGTAGTAAATAGTCTAAGACAATAAAATGACTTCCTTTGGTGAAATGAAATTACTTTCTTATATTTAAGATAAATTATTATGAATATTGTTTTTATTTTTAAAAAAACAAGTTTGAAGTTGAAAATCAAATCACTTTGGTATATTTGAATCCATTCTACTTTGTATTTGTGAAACAAAATGGCAATAAATCCTAGAATCAATTTGTGATGCAAACAACAATAGATCCTAGAATCAGAAAAATCACTGTGATCTTTTCCAAATGTTTTCTTACTTCAAAAAACAGGCAATGGAAAAGGCAAGTGGCACCTTTAAGAAAGGTGGTCATCTTCTCAACAAACCACTGGGACTGCCAAACAAAAACAAAAAACCAAACCTCATAAAAAGAAGCACAAATATATATTATACATTTTTTAAAAAAAGAAGTACAAGCTGTCATGAAGTACACATTAATGGAAAGCATACTGTCAGAAGACCTGGGTTCCAGGTGTAGGCTCAATTGGACCAAAAGATGCACTTTCTGGCATTAAGTACCATAATTCCTAGGTTCAAAATTATTTGCTGTATTCCCTTTTACTCTAACAGACTGGATTTATTACAAACTTCTGATTTATGTTTCAAAAGATCTTCCACTGATGGCTTTAGATTTCTTTTTAAAACTTCACTATTTCAACCTCAAAGATCCTTACAAAATTCTTAAATATTCTCATGGGAGAAATATTTTTCATTATCCATTTTATTTTTCTTTCTTATTTCAATTGGTCTGTTCTACTTTCGTGAGATGAGAAACTGGGGGTCTGGAGGTGGAAGGCAGTGCATGAGTTTCTAAACAGTCTAAATCAGCCTCTGGAAGGTCTGGAAGGGCTCTGGAAGGCATCTACTAGTGTTTACTTTTTTTTTAACTCAAATCAATATTGCAACACTTCCACAACTACACGACTTTAGCACATAATGTACTATCAATAGAAACTTAAAGAGAACAAGGAGAGAGGGGACAAAATTCCCTACTGACCTAAATAATTTATTGCCATTTTAAAACTTTTTAAAGTTTGCAAGGTGATGTGGCTGTTTTCCTAGGAGGGAAAGTGGAGTTAGAAATGTGGCATCCAAAGGAGGAGTTAAAGGTTTTGCAAACTTAACAGCCTTTTTACACATTAAATATTACCATCTGAAACCCAGTTCTAATATGGGAAATGTTCTGGTTTGACTCTTAGCCCTCTCAGATTCTTATTAACATGTTAATCACATGACTTAGATACTTGAAAACTAATCAGGTAGCCTCTTTAAGGCCACCAGCTTTAAGGGGCCCATGAAATAATTTGAATCCTTTGGGTAAAGACGTTAAGTTTTGCTGAGAGTAAGTTAAGGAACTGGACCTTTCAAAATCTTCCTTTCTTCTCCAGAGTCTATTAAGACAGTAGAATTATAGGCAGCTAGAATTGTTGAGAATCTTGGTCCAGCGAGACCACAGGAAAAAGGAAAGTGCACAGGTGGGCAACCCTTCCCTGTGCTTCCCAACCTCAGCTTAGCTGCTCATCTGTATCTTAACCCACATCTTATTCAGATGAAGCAAGGCTCATACTCAGTACTACCTCATTCCTGGTGCTCATACACTACTGATGAGATTAATAACTGATAAACTAATCCTCCTTTCTCATCCACCCCTCCTTCACCTAAAACAACCTCACTCGTCCTTTAAATTATCAAAAAAAAAAAAAAAAATCCAAATAAACACAACCCTTTCCTATTGGCAAAATCACTGGCCAGACCTTTGTCTTCAAATGGTTTTGGTAACTAAATGTAGCTTTTCAGTGCACTCCGGTCACTACACACTTTTAGAACGTCGTTTTCTCAAGAAAAGAACTGTCTCATCCAGTATTTAATACAAGCAGAATTAGAAGCAAAGTGGAAACAAAGAAGGGGGAATGAACCTTACTTGAATGCCTCTGCTATATGAGAAATAAACCAATTAGAATATTCTGTAAAATGGGCACAGTTCATCCTGTACATCATTTCAAAGATGCATATGTTTTCACTTAACATCTTTTAAATCTTACCCACCAATCATGTGTCACAATTTTAATTAACAGTCATTTTCACTGCGGGTGGAAGGCAAAATAAAGGTGCACCTTCCATGTGACGTTACCCCAGATTCATTAAAACAGTGTTATTTCGCGTGTGATTTGAAACTTTAGCTGAGAAATCAAGACTAGGGTAAAAGAACTACCAAGCTTTCAAACCCTGACGTGACTAATTCCAAAGTTTTCTCTATAAGTTACCTAACAAAAACAGACTTCGAACACTGCAAGGATGTTTCCAAGAGTCAGCATTGCTCAAAAACTAGTAAAATGAGGTCCTCGTGGAGATACTACGAATAATCTGGTTAAAGTCCCAGCCAAACCTAAGTTTCCCGGTAGAAGTCTACAGAGCCACACTAACCCGAGATGGACAAACTGCCTTGGCAGTCCGAACAGACGGACGGACCCTCTCTGTGCAAGGAGACCCCTGCTCCTCTCCCACGCTCCGTTCAGCCCAGGCCTCTCCACCCTTGGCTCCACAGAAGGGCCCGTCTAGCTGCCAACCCCACGCCACTGCAGTCAGGTCTGGGGGGCCCCGGCACCCCAGTCCCAGCTCAGGCACCCCGCGCTGCCACCCACCAGCGGCCCGCGAATCCAGCCCAACCCTCTCCGTGCTTGGAGGGGTCCCACTGGGGTCAGGGTCCCGCGGACCCCCCGCCCCCCCCCGAGGCTCCGCCCCGGCCGCGGCCTGGACCAGGACTTTGGGCCGTGCAGGCCCCGGAACCCGCGGAGACCAGGAAGGCAGACTCCCCGGCCGACTCACACAGAAAAGTGCGGCACAGGAGGCGGGCAGCGACCAAGCCGCTGCTGCCGGAGACCATGGTCGCGGTGGCAGCTGCAACCGCAAAGGCTGCGGTCATTCCCCCAATGACACTCGTAGGCCCCCCCGGGGACCTGAGCGAGGCCGGGGCGCGAGGAGAGGGTGGCCACAGCAATCGCCTGAACGAATTGGCCTTCGCAGAGCCTCGTCACCGAACAGGGTCGCAGGTGGAGAAGAAAAAGAATAAGCCAATCTGACGAGCAGAGAATAACTCGGTTCTTCTCAGAAATGGGGGTTTTGTTCGTCTTAATGATGAGAGCCGCTTCAGGGAACCCCTGTGGAAGGCTGGCCGGAGCGTGGCATTGTGGGAAATGTAGTTTATGATCCAACTTGACCGCTTCAGTGGAAGCTCGAGGAAAAGGAAGTGAGAGGGTAGCGGGTCAAGTCCGGGGGTGTGCAATCGGAGGGAGTACAACAAAGCGAAGTGAACAGCAGTGCCGTGTCCTCGGCCAGTGTTCTCCCCCTGCATTTTCTTTATCTGGCATAGAGAATAATACTTCTCATGACCATCGTCCTGAAGACCAGGTAGCTTTTGCTTAAGGTAACAGTGAATCTGAGCTCCCAGCAGTGGCCCAGCAAGGGAAGGAGGACCTAAAGCTCCCTTACTGACACTTCTTTTGGTCAAACAAAGAAAGTCAGCCTTGACTAGTACTTAAGTGTACAGGTACCTCTTCCCTACAGGTCTTAAGAACTTAAAACTGAGGTCAAATGTGACTTTTGAACTTTGTTTGGGTTCACTTCTTCTGTAAGGGCTTTAAAAAGGACTTCAAAGTCCAAACGTCAGGGTGTAAAGAAGAGAAGAAGAGATCATCTGCTTCCTTGTCAAATACCTTGTTCTGGAGATTTCTTATTATTATCAACAAAATTATAATCCTGATTTACTAAGACAGTGGTGGTAAATAAGATCCATTTCCCAAGAAGATTGCTCAACATTTCCTCTATGACCCAGATTATCAGTTGAATGCTGGATATAACTGTAAACAAACTCCTCCCTCATTTAATAGACCCTGTCCTTTCAATAGAATTAAATAATATCAGAGATTTCCAAATATGTTTGGTATGAAGACGTATTTTAAGTAGTAAAATTCTTCCTAAGCCTTCATTTGGTAATGATAGCACATTTCATGTCACACTTGTTGGTAAAATACATAATGCAAAAAATAATAATAATTACACTAAGAATATAATGAATTTGAATTTCCATAAAGACAATGATTTTAGCTTGGTTTCTGTAATGTACTCCTAGCATCTACAACAGTGTTTGTCATGAAAGAGAGAGAGAGAGAGAGAGAGAGAACGAAAGAGAGAGCTCATTATGTGTTGAACTGAATTAGTATGTAAAAGAAATAGTAGTATGTACATTATTGAACGTATGATGGGCATTAATTCTTCCCTCCCTTATAATTATATCACACCTCAATTCTATAGCTCATGAGGTACAATTGCACTATACAGAACTATACTACTCTTTGTATTTAGACTGAGTTTTGAACTCAGACAGGTTTGGGTTCAAATTCTGACTCATCTACTGGGTTTCAGGTTTGTGTGGGGTTGAAATTCCCTATCTCAGTTTAGTGTAAGCAATTTATGCATTTAGTGCATTAAAAGAAAAAAACTTGGTACATTGGATAAATGAATGGTTATACACTGGATAAATGGTACTATTTAAGATAGATTTTTTTTCACATAGCAAGATATGTTTGTTTGTTTTGTTTGTGCAGGTAGTGGGCCTAGGTGCTGTCCCTGAACTTTTTTGCTGAATGCTAGCATTCTACCACTGGAGCCAAAACTCCACTTTTGGCTTTTTATTGTTTTTAATTTAATTTAATTGTTTTGTGAACATACTGTACAGAGGGGTTACAATTACATGGGCAGGATAATGCGTACATTTCTTATAACTTTTGGCTTTTTAGTGGTGAACTAGAGGTAAGAATCTCATGGACTTTCCTGCCTGGGCTGTCCTTGAATCTCCATCCCTAGATCTATCTCCTGAGTAGCTAGGTAGATACCCATCAGGATAAAGTTTTAAAGGTTTTCACTGATATAAATAACCAAATATATAATAGTACATTTGACTCAGAGGTGTGCCTAAAACTAAAACTGTGGCCAACAGGTGATAACAACCTCCACATTCTAAGGAAATCAGTTTAAGAGCTCCCTCTTTCCAGAGTTTAATAAGAAATGGCCAAACTTGTCCTTAGGTTTTAACAATGACAGCCTACCCACCAGAGATCATTGATGAGAAGATTGTTTCTTCTGCATCTTCAGCTTAATGTTTTCCTTCATTCTTTATCCAGCCTACTTGATGGGAGAGCATTCCTTGCCAAAAGAAGACTGGCACTAAATTCCAGACTAAACCCCTACAAAGCTGCAGAAACTCATGAGCCTGCCTCAGAATGCTTGGGGAAATTTGAATTTAGAAAGCAGATCTAAAAGTAGGAAGTTATGTGTATCTCCTTTCCTTAAGAATTCTGAAGGCAGGAGGCTGGCTAGACCAGCTTTCATTGACAGGTAGAGGACATATAATATTCCTGGAAGTGAAGGGAAATCCAGGAAAAATTTAAAAAGCTAGGCTTCTCCCTAAGAAGATCATCTAGGGCAAGGAATCCTGTCATAAATATATATATACTTACAAGAAATTTACCAAAGAAGGCATGACTCACATCAGGTATTGTGTCAAATTCTTTTTATAAGGAAGTAGAAGAAGAGCTTATGAAAAATCCAAGAAGTGCCCACAAAGAGCCAGAATTCCAGAAAGTATACAGCAACAGAATAGAGTAAATAGTATTATCTCAGAGATTTTATTGAAATACCACTCTCTTAGAGAAGACAAGAAGAAGGGGTCGAGTAGAGGAGTAACAGGAAGAATAAAAAAGAAGACCTTGACATTTCCCAGCCTCAGGGTATATAGTTACAGGGAAAGGAAGAGGAGCTTTAAATTGGTATAAAGTTGACTTTTTATTACATCAGATAAACCAAAAAAAGACCAAATACTAGAAAGGACAGTAGCCTTGTGAGATTTTTTTTTCCCAGGAATTTTGGGTCTTTATGTTTATGTCACTATCAGCTAAAATTCTGCCTGAAATCTGTTTTCTCTTTTCCTCCTTTTTTCTCTCTTTTCTTTCTTTTTTTTTTTTTTTTTTTTGGCGGTACTGGGATTTGAACTCAGAAATTCACACTTGCTAGGTAGATGTTCAACCACGTGAACATGTCCCTAGCTCTTTTTTGTGTTAGTTATATTTTGAATAGGTTCTTACATTTTTGCCCAGGACTGGCCTGTGTCTCCCAGTAGTAGCCGGAATTACCACGCCCAAACCAGACCACTTTACTCTGACTAGAGTTTTATCGGAATCTCTGGAGTAATATCAGGATTAAGTGTATACATTTGAAAGAACATTTGGTCTTCTGGATTATTAGCATTGCCTGATAGATGTACCTTTTCATGTGACCTTCCCTTGAAGGTCAGAGTACCACTGTACCATCCCTTGGTCAGGCTTGCAAAGCCTCTTTTGGTCTGGCTCTACCTCACTACCTCTAGGCTCTTCTCAGGCATCTTAGAAACTTTCAGCCTCCTTGAGGCATACAATCATCCCTGCTTGCCCAGATATATCATTTAACCACATCATGAACACCCCAAACCAGTCTTAGTGGTTCTCTTGACTACTTAACTCCCTTCATCTTCCCCTATGCTCTCCTAGCTGCCTAGGCCCTAGCCTAAGCACCTTTATCTGTTTTTAGAGACAATAACTCACAGTTTTGTCCAAGTTTATTATTTCTTGTGCACCATTTTCTGAATTACACATTCCTTTCCTGGATCAATAGAATGAGAATGCCAATAGACTTGGGGTGGGGCAGGAGTCTGCAGGGACAGAGGTGTAAATGTTAATGATAAGAAAATTCAAAGAACAGAAGTCAGTATGGAAAAGGAAAGCACTTATTAATATTACAAAGTATGTTTCTGCTAGTATGTCTGTGTGTGCTAGGTTTTGCAAGTATTCATGCAAGTAATCTGCCACCAGGAAGATGAACAAAAAGAATCATCTCTAGATCTTTCTGCAAATGAGTGATACAAGCACACTTAAGAAACCTACTGTAGCCAAAGGAGGCTGATGAACTGGCCTGAACCCTTAGGCCCTACTGTGTATTACTAATCACTTCATTAAAAAAAATTTGATAGACTAAGGAGCTTGTACCCTTATTATCAAAGATGGTATAACCTAAACCCATACAAAACTTCAGCATTTGGAAAATGAAAAAAGATGAGTCAGAAATATTGAAGATTATTTTCATCTGAAGCACAGCCTCAAAGAGAGACAGAATAAATTACACTGGCTGATTCTGAGAGAGACAAACTCTTTCCCTCTGCTTGACAAAGACCCCTACCTTGATTGTCTTTCTTTAAAAATGATAAGGAACTTCCTGAAGCTTATGGTGACCTCTTCAATGCCAATAGTAGTTTATTGAAAGGCATATCTGAGTGAGAGGTTTTGACTGTGTTGGACCTTAAAGTAATAATAAAGAGGCTTGACTTCTCCTCTAGAAGAAATAGATTTCAAATATAATTTCTCATCCTCATATTTGAGCTTGATCCAGCTTTGCTTGCCCTCCCCTGGGAAGCAAACTAAATATCTTAAGCAAGAGAACCCTGGAGGCCAAGTATGTTGAAGGGTAGGAAATAGAGAAAGATAGGCCAGGATTGATCTTGCTGTCACAGGTACAATGATGGTCTTGACCAAAGCATTTAAAATTGTCCTGAGTTGGGCCAAGATGACTGGGCTCCTACACCTGCATATGGGCCATTAACAAATGTGCGTGTTACCAGGAAGAGACATGATCTATGTTCTAGAAATGCCTAAAAGTGAGCAGACAGCTGAAGACTATCTCCCAGTCATTCTTCCAGTAGGAAAGAGTACCTGAGTGCACATCAAAGAACATAGCAGATATTCCTTCCAGAAGGAAGTCTGATGAAAAGTCATTCCTCAATAAAACATAAAGAAGAAATTTGACTTGAATATGCTTTCTTTCACCATTCAATGACCTTCTCTTTCCTCTGAAGGTGAATCCTTTTCTCTCAATAAGGCCAGGTGTCAGTGCCTCATGCCTGTAATCCTAGCTACTCAGGAGGTTGAGATCTGAGGATCGTGGTGCAAAGCCAGCCCGGGCAGGAAACTCCGTGAGACTTTTTTTTTTTTTAATTTTTATTTTTTGTGAACATACTGTACAGAGGGGTTACAATTACATGGGCAAGATAATGAGTACATTTCTTATCAAGCATTGCAGCCTCCTCCTTTGTTTACCCTTCACATCCCTTCCCCCCACCCCCACCAAAGTTGTAAAGTTCGTTTTCGACATGACAACTTGTACTTCTCATTGTTGCAACGGGGCCACCTGTATCCTTAAACAACTTGTTTTTCCCCATCTCCTCCACAAATTATACCGACATCAAATATAGTGAAAGCAGGGGTTATACTGTGGGGGAGGGACATACAAAGCAACGAAGAAATAATCTTATAAATGCATTAAAAACAAATGCATGAAAGAAAAAAAACATTTAAATACATATCTAAGGTTAATGAAGCACTCCAAAAACTGGAAGTGGTGCTGTGGCTCAAGCAGTAGAGCGCTTGCCTTGAGCTGAAGAGCTTAGGGACAGTGCCCAGGCCCAGAGTTCAAGCCCCACAACCGACAAAAAAAAAAGTTAATGTCATAGTGCCCACCACTGGGGCAAGCCATTATACTACCTCTAAGAACTTCTGTAAACTTGTGCCCTATTTCTCAGAGAAATCCTAGTTCATAGGGATTAGATATACCAAGGATTTGGGTTTAGTTTAAATTTTTGGTCTAAATTTAAATTTATCCCCTACAAAACTATGTTTCCATTTTAACAAGTGTAGAGCACATGGGCAGGAAAGATGGCGCTGGGAGAGAGTAGACTGGGCAGAGCCCAATTGACCTTATGATCAGTGCCTAACCAGCCCGTGAAGGCTTAGGTTCATGATAGGGTGTGACCTTGACAATGATTGGTTCCCCCTCTTCCCTTGCCATGCCACCCGCCCTTTTTGGCTTTAAAAAGGGCTGCTCTCAGTTAATAAACGAGTTTTTCTACCTGCTGGATTTGGCTCTCAGCTGTGTCTGATTGTCTCCTGGGCTGAGGGAGGCTGGGGCACTTACCTTTCCTCCGAACCCCTCCGTCTTTCGTGGGACGGAGGAAGACCCAACAAACAAAGATTGATATTATCTCCACACAAATCAATGATTCATGTTCAAAATTCTAGGAAGATACCAGGAGATTGCATGAATTCTCAAGTCCTTAGAATATAGATGAAGACATTGTGACTTACTCTGTAGCCTCAAGAAAGGGGAAACAAATGGAGAGGGATGTAAAAGAGTCCCATGAGGCAGTACTAAAAAGAAAAATAAGCTCTGGAAAGGAGAGGAGAGGAGGAAGCTGAGAAAGAACTCCAGGATGGAAAAGAAGGACTCCTGTTCCTAAAGGACAAAAGATGCCATAGAAAACATCTCTAAAGGATACCAAGTTGTGGAGGTTCTGGCTCAGGCTACATCACTCATCTTGTTCAGTATTTTTATGGCTTAGATTATGAAAGTTGCTTTTCTCATTGTGGTATTGAGAGTGTTGGGCTTTGCCAAGTGTTTATTAGCAGAAATTGATGGGTCTTCTTAGACTCAAAAGAAAGCATACCCTTTCACTGTCATTTTTGGAACATTGTCAAATAACCTCACCAAAGAGTTATTTCATATGATAAATCTGTTTGGCTTGGTTTCATAGTTAATACATGTTACCATTTGATCTAAAATGGCCACTAAAATTCCATGTGTTAAAGCCTTCAGCTTGATGCTATCTGAACCTTTAAGAGATAGGACCTATGGAAAGAAGAAAGAGAGCAAGAATGGTTTAACACCAGCCTTGACTAAAGTGAGACTCCAAAACAAGTCAGGTAAATTCAAGCCCTAGATAAACACACACAAAATGCCAGTCATTGTGTTATATACCCATAATTCCAGCTATGTAAGAGGCAGAGGTAGAAGAAACAGCCCAAGGCTAGACAAGACAAAATCATGAGACTTTATATGAAAACGAATTTAAAAAAGCAAAAAGACTGGGGACATGGCTCAAGTAGAAAAGTTCTTGCCTCTAGGCAAGTTAAAAGCCCTGAGTTCAATCTCCAGTACCATGGGGGGAAAACATACACTTTTGAAGAAAACATTACCCCCATTCCTTCTCTTTCTCTTGCTTTCTTCCAAAGCTACTGACATGACATGACATGCTGTCACAGGCTGAAAACAACAAAAACAATAAATAATAGACCAAAACCTGTTTCCTTTATAAGTTCATTATTTAAACTTACAATTTATTACAGTAACAGAAAACTGATTAATATAATACAACATAATATGTTTATTATAAATTTTACAGATAATTTCTACTTTCTAATATATCCTTTTCAGTGTCTTCCAAGTTTTTTCAAGGTTGAATGTACTATTTCTATAACTAGAAAGGGTAGTTGATAGTTTTGTCTTTTGATAGAGGGCCCAGACATCGAGATGCTCTATAATAATTTACTTTTTTGCCTAGTAGAGATGCAATCTATTTCTATCCATCAGAAAAATATAAAAAATATGGCTCTCCATTATTTACCATAGCTAAGATATGGAACCAACCCAGATGCCCCTCAATAGATGAATGGATCAAGAAAATGTGGTATATATACACAATGGAATTCTATGCCTCCATCAGAAAGAATGACATTGCCCCATTTGTTAGGAAATGGAAAGGCTTGGAAAAAATATTAAGTGAAGTAAGCCAGGCCCAAAGAAACATAGGTCCCATGGTTTCCCTTATTTGCAATATCTAGTATAGGTATGAGTCAAGCGGAAAAAGTCAGAGAAGGTGATGTTAGGAAAACGAACCCTCAAATATGTATTTTAATGTTTTTGTTTCTTTCATGCATGTGTTTCTAACGCATTTATAAGATTATTTCTTGGTTGCTTTGTATGTCCCTCCCCCACAGTGTAACCCCTGCTTTCACTATATTTGATGTCAGTATAACATGTGGAGGAGATGGGGACAAACAAGTCGTTTAAGGATTCAGGTGGACCTGTTGCAACAATGAGAAGTACAAAATGTCATGTCAAAACCAGCTTTACAATGTCGGAGGGGGGGAGGGGGGGTATGATTGGGTGGGGGGGAGGGGGGAGGCTGGGAAGGGAGGTGAAGGGTAAACAAAGGAGGAGGCTGCAATGCTTGGTAAGAAATGTATGCATTATCCTGACCATGTAATTGTAACCCCTCTGTACAGTATGTTCTCAAATAAAATAAAATAAAATTTAAAAAAAATAATAATAATAAAATAAAAAAAAAATATGGCTCTCTTATTCTGCAGATTGGTATAGAAGGCATTTCCCACTTTTATACCTCACCTGGATTTCTAAATGCTCACTTTCTTCACTTGCACAATAGGAATAACAATTATATCTATATCTAGGGTTGTTATGTAGATTGAATGAAATAATCATGTGAAATGAATGTGGCTGAAAGATGGCAAATTAATGACAAATTAAAACTACATTCCTACTTTCTAAAAAAACACTTTGTCACTGAGCTAAATCCTCAAACTAGAAAACCCTTTCTGGTCTAACCTGTGTAGATAAAGAGAAATGATAAAGTAAGGAACCCACCCTAAGACCTAAACAAGAAAGCCAGCAATGTGAATGAAAAATTCAGCAAGGAAATTGAGATTCTGAGGAAACAATGGAAATGAAAATTTCAATCAGTAAAACTAATCACGTTAAAAAAGCACCAACAGAAGAGATCAGAAACAAGAAATAATGTGGGAGACTAAAGTTAATAACAAGTAAATATTACACTGAAAGAGCAGTAGACAAAAAATAAATAAATAAGTAAACATGCATGACCACAGTTTAAAGAGCTCTTGGACATAATTTGCCAACCTAACAAGAATACAAAGAGCTGAGAAAAAACTAAAGGCAGAGAAAATCTATTCAATGATATTATGAAGAAAATTTCCTAAATCCTGAGAAAGATATGAACATCCAACTATAGGAAGAATTTAGAACCAAAAATAATTTTGACCAGAAAAGAATTTCATCATGCAAAATTATACATAGGATACCAATATTAGAATACAAAGGAGTATGTTGAAAGCTACAACAACAACAAAATACCATCAAAGCTCCAAAGGCCAATACATCAGAAGTACTTTTTTTTCAGAAGTACTTTTGACCTCTCAGAAAATGCCCCCCAAACTAGGAAAGCAATAAATGCTCTATCCCAAGCTCTGAAAGAATACAACTGTCAGCGGGGCACCAGTGGCTCATGCCTGTAATCCTAGCTACTCAGGGCTGAGATCTGAGGATCACGGTTCAAAGCCAGCCCAGGCAGGAAAGTCCCTGAGACTCTTATCTTCAATAACCACTCAGAAAACTGGAAATGGCACTGTGGTTCAAATGGTAGAGCACTAGCCTTGAGCTGAAAAGCTGAGGGACAGCATGCAGGCCCAGAGTTCAAGCCCCACAACCGAAAAAAAAATACAACTGTCAACTATATACAGCAAATTAAAATTTATGGAAAAACAAGTATAAGCTAAAGCACTTCATTACCAATAAAACCAGCATTGCAGAAAGTACTTAAAGAGGGGCTGGGAAGGTGGCTCAGTGGTAGAGCGCTTGCCTTGCATGCCTGAGGCCCTGGGTTTGATTCCTCAGCACCACATAAGCAAAAAGAAAAAAGCCGGAAGTGGCGCTGTGGCTCAAGTGGTAGAGAACTAGCTTTGAGCTGAAGAGCTGAGGGACAGTGCTCAGGCCCAGAGTTCAGGCCCCACAACCGGACCAAAAAAAAAAAAAAAAAGAAGGTACTTAAAGAAATACCTCAGGCACAAAAAGAAGAAAGTCATGAAAATGAGAACTCAGGAAAGATTTCACAAACAAACATCATCATACTGGCATAAAACAGACACAAGAGACTAGTATAATAGAGTAGAAGACTTAAGTTAAGTGCTGATGTCTTATGTCTATAATTCTACCTGATCAAAAGGCTGAAATTAGGATTTCAGGTTGAGGCCAGCTAGGGCATAAACTTGGTGAGATATTTTCTCACCAAATAGCAGGGAGCAATGTCATTCCTGTTATTCCAGTGACAGGATGGGCTGAGATTGGGAAGACTGGGGTTCTAGGCCAGTTTACATTAAAAAGATGCCAAGACTCCATCTCAATGGAAAAGATAACCTTGGCAATGCTTATTCCAGCTATCACAGGAAGTATAATATAGGAAGATCAAAGAAATGTGCACCTGGGCAAAAGCAAGACCAATTCAAAATAACTAGAGCAATAAAAGGGCAGGAAGAATGACCAGTAGTAGAGCACCTGCCTAGCAAGTAATAGGCCAGAGTTCAAGCCTCAATGCCATGAAAATGATTGATATATAGATAGATAGCATAGGTGACAAGCCACATAGCTAGATCTTTCTAATCTTCTATAAAGATGTGAAAAACATACATTCAAGAAAAGATAGACTCTCAACAATAAGAATCAAAGAGGTTCTTCAGTAAATAGTGGTGGCAAAACTGGGTATCAACATATAGAAGAATGCTAGATCCTTATCCTGTACAAAAATCAATTTAAAATAGATCAATGATCAGAAACTTTGAAAGTACTACTGGAAAATTATTACTGTTTTCTAGCAGTAGTAGTTATAGGTAATGACTTTCTGAATGAAATTGAAATACCTTAGAGAATAAGAACAAGAATTGGTGTGTGGTATTGTATCAAATTAAAAGCCTTCCACACATCAAAAGAAACAATTATCAGAATGAAGAAGTAGCCTCAGTAGTGCCTAAGTACCTGAAAAGGACTTAATATCTATAAGATATAAATAACTCAAAAATTAAATACTAAAAGGAAAAATGATTCAAATAAGTGTGCAGATGAATTGAGCAGTTTTCAAAAGAAGTAAAAATGCCCAATAAATACGCAATCTGTCAACATCCTAGGTCATAAAGAAAATGCAAATCAAAACTACATCTCACCCCAGATAAAATGATTACCATCCAAGGAACAATAAGCACTGGTAAGCATGCAGTTCCTACTGTTGGTAGAAATGTATATTAGTCTAGCCACCATAGAAATCAGCAGGTAAGTCTTTAAAGAAAAAAAAAAAAGTTCCACCACTCCTGGCCATGTATCTGAAGGAATACAAGTCAGTATACAATGGATAACTGCATATCCATGTTTATAGCATCACTAATTATAATAGCCAAACTGTGTAACCAGCTACTACCTATGCTATGTCATAGCTGGAGACTTCTTTTGCTGAAGACAAGTGAAGCAACTCCACTACACACACATTTTCATTGATTTAGCTTGGGATGGGATTTCTCCTGTATGGCTTTTACTGTATATAAATAATAGATCAAGATATCAACTCTTAGGGCCATTCTTTAAAATAGAAAAAGGGAGGGGGCGGGCACAGCTGACGTTGGCTTGGCCTGGTGGGATTAAGTTTTCAGGTCACACATGAGTGTCAGTGTGCATCTGTCCCATCGTGGCTGTGGATGTGAGTGCGAGTGAAAGCTACCCCGGCTCCTGGCCTCTCATGACCCAGCCTGTCCGGGACAGCCTCAGGGAGCCCAGGTCCAGAAGAAGATGGCAGAGGAGAAGCTGGGGACTAAACAAGATTTTGCATAGAAACCAGTTTTAGTGTTCCAGTGAAAAGCCCAAAGCTTGAGAGTCACACCAAGTGTCCCATCATAGTACAGAGAGTTTGGCCAGAGAAGAAATATCCAGGCAGCTTGGTCAAGGAGACAGATTTGAGCCCTTGCCAGGGTCCATGGCTGCGGTGGCTGCTCCTGAGGCTGCCATGTCAACAGAGAAGTCCAGGACAAAAGCGATAGAGGCAGTGCTAGAGCGGATTGTACTCACCTCCAGCAAGAACTGACGAGGAGCGGAAATCTTCATCCTGCTGATCACAGACAGTCACAGACTGTGGACGGCCCACAAACCAAGGGAAAGGTGTGAGTATCCCCAAGACATCCTTGCTCCTTCTCACGGAGCAGTGGAGGGAAGATAGCCCCTCCCCTCCTCCACCAAGGTGGAGAAGAACTCCATCTTGATAGTGACAAAGACCCAGCCAGAGAAGCTAGCACATAACTCAAGCCTTGGAAGAAGACAATAGGAGCCATTCAACAGGTCAAAGCAATCTGACATGGGGGGCTCAGCTACACCCAGGGGAAAGTTACCCTTTCCAAGAAGAGAAAGCTCCACCCACAGAGGATGACTTTCTTTACTGGGTAAACAGAGCCAGAGGCTGCCCCTCCCCACTGCAGCCTAGGCAGCAGACCCAGTGGCAGGAGGGGTAAAAGAAACAATTGAAATTCAGTAAACATAAATCCTGGGAATGGCTCCAGACTGGATTGTGAGTGTCTCAGGAACTAGCTCCTAGGGAAAAGCTACTGATTGCTGACAAGCCTCAGCCCTATCTACAACCTAGCTCCATCAGAGCAACTCCAAATTAGAGGAAACAGCCATCTCCCTCTTTTGTGATACTCAAAGCAGATCTCCTTCCCACTGAACTACCTGGGAGAGGAGACATAAAGTCCCTGGTAAGGCAAAGCTTTCTGTCTGCTCAAACAAACTTATTTAAGAAACCAATCAAGCCACAGGAAAACTGAACACCACAAGCAAACCCGAGACTCCACCATGAGACTGCTTATGGACACAGGGGAGGTACAAGATACCCCCATAAAAAAAAAAAAACTGAGAAACTTTTTTTTCTACCTAATTTTTAAAAAATTGTTTTCTATTTTTTTCTTCATTTTTATTTTAGGTATATGTGTGGATTTTTTAAAAATTCTTTTTACTCTGCCTTTTTGGTCTTTTTGGGTTTTATTTCACATGACTTAATTGTGCTTCTGTTCATCCCCAGATATATACCCATCTTCGATTATTGGACTTTATACTTCATTGTGTGCATACTCAATTCACAAACTCTCAGACTTAACTCCTTATAAAATTTTTAAGTGTTTCATTTTTTTAAATTTTTATGTTTTTTGTTTTTCCTTTTTTCTTTATCTCTCTCCTCCTTTTCTTCTATCTTTTTCCTCTCTGAATTTAGGTCTTGGTTAAATTCCCTCTCTCCTTTTCCCTCCCCACATTCCTCTAATCTTATTTTCTCCCCACAATTCTCCCTAAACAAATTAATTTGTGGTCTGCTGACTCCTTCTTTGACTTTCTTAAACCATTGATCCATAGTAGTTTGTTTGAACTAGATTGTATATGTATGAGTATCTGTACTCATTTTGACTGCATTAAACAATCAGTGAAACTACAGATTTCTGGTTGATGCTTATCTTACAGTAGTATTCTAGCACAGAATTGGTTTTGTTTTCATATCCAAGCTGGAGAAACACAAGAAAAAAGCAAGTCCAGGTATCTCAACTCTCACTCATGATAATCAGGCAACAGAGCAGTTAATGAATAATCCAGAAGAGAGTTCCCAAAATGCTCTACAAACACTACTGGTAAACATTCTGAATGAAAAGATTGAAAGCCTGCAGAGGTTTCTGTGTGAGTGTGATAGGGAAATACGTGAGCGTGATGAGGCAAACCAAAGATTACTACAGGAATTTCATGAGCATGAGGAAGCTAATCAAAGATTAATATAGGAATCGGGTGAGTGGGATGGGAATAAGCAAAGATTAATAGAGGCATTCATAGAATTCACAAACAGAAAGCTAGAGGAATCCATTGAGGTCACAAAGGGAATGCTGAATGAAGCCCAAAAGAAGAAAAGGGAGTCCAGTGAAACTATAACCAATCAACTAAGGGATTTGAGAACAAACGCTGAAAAACAAATTAAGGAGGTAAAGAAGTCCATATAAGATCTAAAACAAAGCTCCAACAAAGAATTTAAAGCCATCAAATCTGACCAATTAGAAGGAAAGGAAATAAAAGCAAAGTAGAAAGTCTTGACAGTAGGTTAGACCATGCAGAAGATTGAATCTCTGGGATTGAAGACAGCCTAGACATTATAGAAAAAGAGCAGACAAGTATTCAAGACAAATCCAATAAATATGATAGATCTATGCAATATTTAGAAGATACCATCAGAAGGCTTAATTTAAGGCTAATGGGTGTAGAGGAGGTCCTAGACACAGAAGTTAAAGGTCTAGCAAATGTATTTAACAAGATACTAGCAGAGAACTTCCCAAACATGCAAAAAGGCCCATTCAGATACAAGAAGCCTTTAGAACCCCAAATAGACCAGACCAGAACAGGACATCCCACTGTCACATTATAATCTACACAGGATCAATTCAGACCAAGGAAAGGATCTTTAAAGCTGTCAGCTGTCAGAGAGAAAAGATTAATCACCTATAAAGGGAAACCAATCTGAAAAACTTCAGATTTCGGAGTAGAGAATGAAAGCAAGAAGAGCCTGGCATGATGTATGCCACACTCTAAAGACAGCTATCAACCAAGAATACTATACACAGCTAAACCCTCCATAACAGAAGGTCAAATAAAAACCTTCCATAGCAAAGAAAAAGTGAAACAATGTGTCTCCACCAAACCAGCCCTACAAAAGACACATAAAGATGTCCTACACATAGAAAACAACAAGAGCATGATTAAGGCTGAACAACACACTGTTGAACCACCAGTGGGTCATGGAATAGATTAGAAAGGAAATTCAAATGTTCATGATATTCAACAAAAATGATCACACAAATTACTAGCTCCTCTGGGACACAGCAAAGGCAGTACGCAGAGGCAAATTTATAGCTCTAAGTTCCTACATCAACAAATTGGAAAGATCTGAAACCAACAATTTAATGAGGCACCTAAAGCTCCTTGAAAATAGCAGCAAACTAAACCCCAATCAAGTAGACGGGGGAAAAATAATTAAAATTATATCAGAATTAAATGAATTAGAGTCCAAAAAAACACAGAAAGAATCAACAAAACAAAGAGTTGGTTCTTCGAAAAAATCAATAAAATTGACAGAACCTTAGCAAATCTTATCAGGAAAAAAAGAGAACACACCCAAATAAACTCAGAGATGAGAATGGAAATATCACTACAGAAACAGCCAAGATTCAGAACATTATAAGGGAATAGTTCTCAAAACTTTATGCTAATAAGTTTGAGAATCTGAAAGATATGGACAAATTTCTAGCAAATATTGACATGCCCAAACTAAACCAAGATGATTTAAAACAACAGACCCATATCAAGCATCGAAATAGAAGCAGCAATAAAAGACCTCCCATCGAAAAAAAGCCCAGGACTGGATAGATTTACAGATGAATTCTACAAGGCCTTCAAAGCAGAACTTACACCAATACTCCTCCATTTCTTTAATGAAATTGAAAGCAGAAATTCACTACCACACTCTTTTTTATGAAGCCAGCATAACCTTCATCCCAAAACCAGGCAGGGACTCATAAAAGAAAGAGAACTATAGACTCATTTCTTTGATGAATATCAACACAAAATTTCTCAAAAAATTTTGGCCAATTGACTTCAACAACTCATCAAAAAAAATCATACACCATGATCAAAAAGATTCATTTCAGTGATGCAAAGCTGGTTCAATATATGCAAAACAATATAATTCATCACATCAACAAGAGCAAGGATAAGGACCACATGATTATGTCAATAGATGCAGAAAAAAAAGCATTTGATAAGATCCAAAACCCCTTTATGATGAAGGCTCTGGAAATAAAAAAACAGGAATCCATAGGACATTCCTCAATATAATAAAGGCTGTGCATTATACTTGATGGCGAAAAGCTAAAGCTATTTCCTCTACACTCAGGAATGAGACAGGGATGTCCACTCTCCCCACTCCTCTTCAACTTAGTATTAGAATGCCTAGCTAGAGCAATAAGACAAGATGAAAACCTACAGGGGATCCAAATAGGGAAAGCTGAAGTAAAACTACCTCTTTGAGGATGACATGATCTTGTATTTAAAGGACACCATGGAATCTACTCCCAAGTTACTTGAGCTGGTTTGAAACTTTGGCAAAGTAGCTGGGTATAAAATTAACCCTCAAAAATCAATGGCTTTTTTGTATGCCAACAATGAGAAGAGTGCAGCTGAAATCAGGAAAGCAACTCCTTTTGTAATAGTCCCACAAAAAACAAAACCTAGGAGTTAACTAAAGAAGTTAAGGATATCTATGATGAAAACTTTAAAAACCTGAAAAAGGAAATTAAAGCAGAACTAAGCAAGTGGAAAAATCTCCCATGCTCCTGGATTGGGAGGATTAACATCATGAAAATGGCAATACTTCCAAAGGTTCTCTACAAATTCTATGTGATATCTATCAATATTCCAACCTCATTCTTCAATGAAATAGAAGAAGCAATCCTAAAATTCATATGGAGCAATAAAAGACTCTGAACAGCAAAAACGATCTTTAGCAGAAAGAACAGTCATGTAGGAATATCAATACCAAACTTCAAACTCTACTACAAAGCCATAGTAAACAAAACAGCTTGGAACTGGCATAAGAACAGACCTGAGGACCAATGGAATAGAACTGATGACCCAGAAATTAACCCACAGATCTATAGCCCCTTATTCTCCATTAAATGAGCTAAAAAATAGTAGAATGGAAGAAAGCCTCTTTAGTAAATGGTACTGGCAAAAATTGGTTAAACACCGTAGAAAACAAAAGCTAGATCCCCACATAAAACCCTGCACCAGAATCAACTCAGACACCCTGAAAATATTACAGGAAGGAATAGGAGAAACTCTAGGGCTCCTTGGCACAGGCCAAAAATTTCTGAATAAAGACCCAGAAACAACAAATCAAAGAAAGTTTGGACAAATGGAATTGCATGAAACTGCAGAGCTTCTGCATGGCAAAGGACATAGCTAGCAAGATCAATAGAAATCCATGGACTGGGAGAAGATCTTCATTAGCCATACAACAAACAGGGGTCTCATATCTAAAATATACTTAGAACTCAAAAAAATTAAATCCCCCAACAACTGCCCCATTAGTAAGTGGGCTGAAGACTTAAAGAGAGACTTCTCTGAAGAGGAAATAAGAATGGCCAATAGACACATGAAGAAATGTTCTACTTCTCTAGCCATAAAAGAAATGCAAATCAAAACAACATTGAGATTCTACCTCAGCCCAGTTAGAACATCTATAATCAAGAAATCTAATAACAGATGATGGAGAGGATATTGCCAAAAGGGAACCCTACTGCATTGATGGTGGGAATGTAAACTTGTTCAACCACTTTGGAAAGCAGTATGGAGGTTCCTCAAAAGACTCCACATAGAGCTCCCCTATAACCCAGCAATACCACTTTTTGTCATTTACCCAAATGATCACAAGGCTATACTAAAGCTATACAAGCACAACTTTGTTTATCACAGCATTATTTATCATAGCTAAGATATGGAACCAACCCAGATGCTCCTCAGTAGATGAATGATCAAGAAAATGTGATATATATATATATATATATATATATATATATATATATATATAGAATAGAATTCTATGCCTCAGAAAGAATGACACTGCCTCATTTATTAAGAAATGGAAAGACTTGGAAAAAATTATATTAAGTGAAGTAAGCCAGGCCCAAAGACACATAGGTCCCATGGTTTCCCTTATTTTCAATAATTAGTGTATATGTATATATATAGATATATATAGGGGGGTAATCTTATCAGATGAGCTGAAAAGCTCAAAGCTATGTGTATATGTCCATACAAGATGATGTTAAGCAAAATGAACCCCAAGATAAGGACACTGGAAGTCTGTCTTTCATGTTGTTGTTTTAAATGTAGTATGTGATTCTTTTTTTTGTTTCCTTTGTATGTTCCTCTATGGTATATCCCTTGATGTCATTGTACTTGATTTTGGTACCCTGTATCTTTTATATACATTTGTCTAATCTGGAGAGGGGAAGGGGAATAACAAAATGGTGAAACAAGGACACAGGATGACCCATTGCAACAATAACACCCACAGGACAGTATATTGGAAATGAACTTTACAACTTTGGTTGGGGGTGAGGAGGTGGGAGGGAGACAGAAGGGAGAAAGGAACAATGCTCAACAAGTAATGTACTCATTGCCTTACTCATGTAACTGTAAACCTTCTGTACAGCATCTTTACAATAAAATAAAATTTAAAAAGAAATCATATTTTGAAATAATTATAGATTTTATAGACAGCAACAATGAATTATACATCCCAAATGTCTAGGAAGTAGAGGAAGTCATCACCATCACTGCTTTCCACTGGCTTCTGACACCCAGGCAGGCAATGGAAAGAGTGCCTCATTACTCCTTGGTAAGGATGAAAGTCCAGCATCCTTATGTGGTCCCCACTTATACCTTTGAGGGAAGCATTTATTTTTTCCAAGTAAATATGAAAGTTTTAACACCATACTAGACCTTTCCCACTACTCCAGTTGCAGGGAATTTGAGAGCGAGGAAGACACACTTTGTAGCTCACAAAAAACAGCTAATGATTTTGTCCTTGATGTTTGCCTGGGGTGAGTAGTTATATGCTAAAAGATTTCTGTCTTAAGAAGCTGTTTCTTTGTCAGGCTTTTGACTAAAGAAAACTTAATTTTCTATACTTGTTGGAATTTCTGGGGTATTGACTTCTCCAGAATGCATTCTAAAATTATATAAAGTAACCAAGAAAGTGACCATTATAATGTCTGTTAACTCCCAAGATTCCTGTTACCTTTTCTACATATTTCAGTGTCTTATTTAATATTTAATGTACACAATTTTTAGGAAATCCAGTCAAATTTTCCCTAAGTAGTCTTTAATTGACTCCATTTGATTGGCTGGTAGAAAGAAGGTAAAACCAATTATTTGAGCTCAAATGTAAAAGTGATGATTGTGCCAGTGTAGCTATCAAGTACTTTAAACTCACTTGATCCCTGTTCTCCCTCATCCAAGAAGTTATGAGAGTTAAGCTAAAAAATAATAATAATATAGATTTTATGACATCAAATAAATGATCTCATTCAATTTCATACAGGTGAATTTTGTGGTGCTCTAAAAAAATGGGAGAATCTAATAATATGTAACTCCATGTCATATGACTCCTTCTGTGTAGTGTTGAGAAAAAGTATTATGAGCTTTTTTTTTCACTGCTTCATGGCTTTGGAGCCTTCCTTAGCAAAAGTGAAGTGGAGATTACCAGCTAAACTGTATTAAATAAATTGAAGACCTTTGGCGTGACACCCTCAGAAGAGATTTCTTTGTTCCATGAGTACCGATTCCAAACCATGGGGGACTTTCAATGGAATTGCCAGTAACTATAACTTCCAAACTCTGGAAATAAAGACCTATAACTACCAAGTTTGGGACAATTAAGATGAAAGATAATGAACTATTGGTGAAGCCAGCATTTAGAGCCATTTAATGTTGTTATACTTTGTGACACAAAGCCCATGTGTTGAAGGCTTAGTCCCCACCCTGTGGTACTACTAGGATATGGTAGAACCTTTAGGAATTAGGGCTGAAAAGAAACTTTAAGATATGTCTTTGAAGGGGCTATTGGGACCTGGGCCTCTCGTTTTCCTTTCTCCCTCATTTGCCAGCTGCCACAGCAGCTTCTTCTGCCACATGCTCCTATCATTGTATGCTGCCTCCATACAGGCCCAAAAGAATAGAACTAACTCACCATGGACTGAAACCCCTAGAACTGTAAGTCAAAATAAACCTTTCCTTGTCTTAATTTGATTATTTCACGATGAAGGAAATTTGACTAACAAAATATGAATGGACATAGGACAATCCACAAATAGTGGATTATCAAAGCACAAATTTGTTATCTTAGATTTCTGGAGATTAGCAGTCTGACAGGATTAAAATCAAACCGTGGGTAGCATTGTCTTCTCTACTAGAAACTATAGACGAAGTTGCCTCTTCCAGCTTCTAGAGGTTGCGTATATTCTTGGCCTGTGGTAGTTTTCTCCATCTTTAAAGACTATAATGTCTTATCACTTTCAACATTCCTCTGCAGTCACATCTCCCTCTGACCATTGATAATCACAATGGATAATCTCAAGGTCCTTAATTGTAGTCACGTCAGAAAAGTCCCTTCTGCTATGGAACATAGTACAGTCACATTTCCTAAGGATTAAGACATAGACATCTCTAAAGAGACCTTCTTTTTCCCAACTACAATGATTCAGTTATTCAAATGTGCCACTACACTTGAAAACAGTAGCTTAAATAATATTACCAAGATTGTTGTATTAACAATGTTCATTGCAGCATTATTTACCATAGCTAAGATATGAAACCAACCCACATACTCCTCAGTAGATGAGTGGATCAAGGAAATGTACTGTATATACAAAATCGAATTCTATGCTTCCATCAGAAAGAATGACATTGCCCCATTCATAAGGCAATGAAAAGACTTGGAAAATTCATATTAAGTGAAGAAAGCCAGACCCAAACAAACATAGGTTTCATGGTTTCCCTCATTTGTAATATGTCTAGGATAGTCCTAGAAGAGGATCACAATAGCTCAATAGCTATGTACACATGTGACCATATAAAATGATGCTAATTGAAATGAACTCCAAGATATGGAAATGAGGTTTTTCTTCATTGTTGTTGTTGTTTTTAATGTATTTTAATGTATTAATGTTGTTTTTAATGAGATTATTTTGTTCTTTCATTTTTTTTCTCCCTGTAGTTTATCCCCTGTTGTCACTGTACTTGATTTTGGTACCCTGTCATATGTGTGTGTGTGTGTGTGTGTGTGTATGTGTGTTTATCTGAATTGGGGAAGGGAAGAGGAACAACAAAATGGTAAGACAAAGGACACCGGGCAAACCAACACAACAGCAATACTCATGAGACAATATGTTGGAAATGAACTTTAAAACTTCAGGGGTTGGGGAGAGGGAAGGTGGGAGGAAAACAAGGGGGGGGGGAGTAACAATGTTTAACAAGAAATATACTCATGACCTTCCAGATGTAACTGTAACCCCTCTGTACATCACCTTGACAATTTTTTAAAAAACATTGTTTTATATAAATTTTATAATTCTATTATCAGTTCCTGGTTCTGATACTTTGAAGAAATCAAGAGAAGGTATCAATTCAGTTCCTGCTAACTGACGTTAAGTGAAGAGATAGTGAAATAACCTGTGAGCAAGAAAATCCACGAAGGCACGATTAAAGGTAAGGGACGAGTTTTATTAGTCGGTCTGCAACTGCCTTGTCCTGAGCTACCTCAGAAGTATGAGCAGCTGCAACCTCCAAGGGGCAAGAGTTTTCTTTCCCTTTTTCCTTCCTTTCCCTTCTTCCCACAGGTCTCGCCTCTCTGTAGACCTCGCAGCTCTCCACCAGCCTCTCCGCTGGCCTCTCCGCTCTCTCCACAGGCCTCTCCCCAGGCCTATTCGCAGGCCCGTGGGCCTCACACGCCTCTTGAGGGTCTCTACGCCTGCCCCATAAGCAAGGTGCACTTCTCTCGGGGCTCTCCCGGTCTGAGAGATGTGTCTTGCTGCTTCCCTCTCCTCCTGCACTCCTCTCCCCGCACTGTTCTTCCCCCAGAACTCCAGTCCCTTCTTATCCGGTGACCCCCAAGCCGTATACTGCTCGACCCTTTGACAGCAGGGGGTAGTGGGGGTGGTGGTGATGTCAGCACAGGGCGGAACCCTCTGCCCGGCTGGTTCTCACAATTGGTTGAGGTATGTTAAACAGTTAAATGAAAATTTCGGCCTGAGCCGAGGAGACCCAGGGTTTCTCCTATTCCATCCTGTAATGTTTTCAGAGTGTCTGCTTTGAGTTCAAGGTCTTTGATCCATTTGGAGTTGATTCTGGTGCAGGGTGATATATAAGGATCTAGCTTTAGTTTTCTACATGTAGTTAACCAGTTTTGCCAGCACCATTTACTGAAGAGGCTGTCTGTCTTCCATTCTATTGTTTTAGCTCCCTTATCGAAGATTAGATGGCTATAGGTCTGTAGGTTCACCCGGAAACACAACAAATCAAAGAAAGGTTGGACAAATGGGATTGTATAAGGTTGCAGAGCTTCTGCAGGGCAAATGACATAGCTAGCAAGATCAATAGAAAGCCCAGGGATTGGGAGAAGATCTTTACTAGCCATACAACGGACAAGGGTCTCATATCTAAAATATACTTGGAACTCAAAAAATTAAACCACCCAACAACAAATCCTCAAAGAAACAACTGCCCAATAAGTAAGTGGGCGAAAGACCTAAAGAGAAGCTTCTCTGAAGAAGAAAGAAGGATGGCCAATAGACACATGAAGAAATGTTCAACATCCCTAGCCATAAAAGAAATGCAAATCAAAACAACATTGAGATATCACCTCACTCCAGTTAGAACAGCAAAAATCAAGAACTCTAACAACAACAGATGCTGGAGGGGATGTGGACAGAAAGGAACCTTACTTCATTGTTGGTGGGAATGTAAACTTGTTCAACCACTTTGGAAAGCAGTATGGAGGTTCCTCAAAAGACTCCAGATAGAGCTCCCCAATGACCCAGCAATCCCACTTTTGGGCATTTACCCAAATGACCACAAACAAGGCCACACTAAAGCTACCAGCACAACTATGTTTATTGCAGCATTATTTACCATAGCTAAGATATGGAACCAACCCAGATGCCCCTCAGTAGATGAATGGATCAAGAAGATGTGGTATATATACACAATGGAATTCTATGCCTCCATCAGAAAGAATGACATTGCCCCATTTGTTAGGAAATGGAAAGGCTTGGAAAAAATTATATTAAGTGAAGTAAGCCAGGCCCAAAGAAACATAGGTCCCATGGTTTCCCTTATTTGCAATATCTAGTATAGGTATGAGTCAAGCGGAAAAAGTCAGAGAATGTGATGTTAGGAAAACGAACCCTCAAATATGTATTTTAATGTTTTTGTTTCATTCATGCATGTGTTTCTAACGCATTTATAATATTATTTCTTTGTTGCTTTGTATGTCCCTCCCCCACAGTGTAACCCCCGCTTTCACTATATTTGATGTCAGTATAACATGTGGAGGAGACGGGGACAAACAAGTCGTTTAAGGATTCAGGTGGACCTGTTGCAACAATGAGAAGTACAAAATGTCATGTCCAAACCAGCTTTACAATGTCGGTGGGGGGGAGGGAGGGGGAGTATGATTGGGTGGGGGGGGAGGGGGGAGGCTGGGAAGGGAGGTGAAGGGTAAACAAAGGAGGAGGCTGCAATGCTTGGTAAGAAATGTATGCATTTTCCTGCCCATGTAATTGTAACCCCTCTGTACAGTATGTTTTCAAATAAAATAAAATTAAATAAATAAATAAATAAATAAATAAACAGTTAAATGCCTGTGTGGGTATGGCACAGAAGGGTTTCTCTACCCTCCTTTTCTCTATCCTAATAGCTAGTGGAAATGAGGGGTTGCTAAATAATAATGGAGTGAGTTTATCTGTGACTATTTAATCAATGTCATGATAATAATGGTTGTATGTGGGCACAAGAATTAAGAATTATCTTATTAATCTCTTCACCATTGCTCTTCCAGGATGAAGCCTGAAATGAGTTTCTCTGGTCTGAGACAAAGAGTAGAGATGGGATAGACTGCAGCTAGGGCTCTGGGGAAGGTAGAAAATAGAGAAGGAAAACAGTAATAAAACAAGGAAAGCAACCAGGTTCTGCCTTTGAGTGGTCAGGGCTGACTCTTTTGGAATAAAAGAAGACCTGATGGGACAGGAAAGAAGTTATTTGTAGCATCCTCTGGGGCCTAAGTGTTTCCTCTCTCTATTTTTTTCAGGTCCAAGATCAGGACCTGAAGCTTTTGCTCATTGGCTAGTGCTCTACCAATTGAGCCACACTTCCAGTCCCAAGGTGTTTTCTTGATCTTGCTGAAATAATAGCTAAGGTAAGACAGACAGGAGATAGCACATATAGCAGGACAGAACAAGAAGATTATTCAAGGCTCTGCTACAAGCTGCTGTAAACTCATCTTCCTGTCCCAGGGGATATTTTTGTTTTCTTCAGTGTTGAAGATTTCTATCCTGGCAAGCCAATTGAATTCCTAGCTCAGTATTCACCCCAGCTGTTTGCCTCCATGGCTAAAGAACATTGGCCTGTTTGCTTCCATGACTGAAGCATATTGGTCTACCCCTTGGAATCAAAAACCTCTGTGAGATCTTCCACCCTCCCTACCTGCCCCCACTACCACCACACTATCACAAGTCCTCACCACTCATCCTGGTTCATCTTCGGAGCTTGGAAATGTTCCAGTCACACAAAAAGCTTTGCTGGCTCAAACAATGAGCCCAGAATCTGACCTCCTAATTTTATTGCCATGCTGTCAGAAACAGAATTGCAACAAACACTTTAAATTATTTGATATATCTTCTTTTAAAATTTTTGTTCAATCACAAACTGGGCATTGTTGTGCAAGCCTGTTGATCTCAGCACTCGGAGACTGAACCAGAAGGATCATAAATTTAAGGCCAATTTGAATTACATAGTGTCATCTCAAAAATAAAATCAGTCATTGTACAATAAATGCTTGAGATGCTAAGGTTGTTTTTTGTTTTTGCTTTTTGTGGAAGAAGTTAACCATGATTTTTCCATAATTGTATCAGCTTTGTGTGAGAAAATGGGAAATACTTCATCTTAACTGCTAGCCCTTATTCCTTATCTTACTTTAGCTAAAGCTGCCTTTTCTACCTCATTTCCTGAAGTTATCCCTTACATTATCCATATGCTACTCAATCTTTCTCAAACTTAACTTCACATTTTCACAACTCATCTTTATGTATAACATATAAGCATCCTTCAGAGGCTGCCAGTAGAAAATAAAATTGAGACTTTGCTGTCATTGGTGCCAAATAGTAGTATAATTCCTTATAAAGGAAAAATCAAATTTCAGCAAAATAAAGTACTAGGAAATGGGTACTTAAGGATAAGGGTGGTAAATAATGCATTATTTACCACAGCTAAGATATGGAACCAACCCAGATGCTCCTCAGTAGATGAACGGATCAGGAAAATGTGGTAAATGTGGTATATATACACAATGGAATTCTATGCCTCCATCAGAAAGAATAACACCACCATTTGTTAGGAAATGGAAAGACTTGGAAAAAATTATATAAAGTGAAGTAAGCCAGGCTCAAAGAAACATAGGTCCCATGGTTTCCTTTATTTACAATAACTAGTATATGTCTAGGACAAGCAGAAAAGGTCAAAAGCTATGTACATGTTTTTTTCCTTTGTTTTGTATGTTCTTCCCCCATAGTATAACCCCCGTTTTCACTGAATTTGATTCTGGTGCCCTGCATCTTGTATATACATTTTTCTAATTTGGGGACGGGGCGGGGGTGGGGGGGATGGAAATAACAAAATACTGAAATAAGGATACAGGTTGACCTATTGTAACAATGAGATGTACAGGACACTATGTTGAAAACGAACTTTACAACTGGTGTGGGGGTGTGGGGGAAGGTGGGAGGGAAGGGATGGTAAGGGGAAAACAAAGGAGGAGGCAACAATGCTCAATAGGAAATGTACTCATTACTTTCCTCATGTAACTGTAACCCCTCTGTACAGTATTTTTACAATAAAATATATACAAAAAAAGATAACGGTGGGGTCAGGAGGAAAAGGGTAAATAAATGAAGAGGAGAAGAGAGGTAGAATTCAGCCCCAAACCCAACATATAGCCTACAAAAATTAAGAAGAATGAGGGAAGAGGTGGGAAGGGGGATGGGTGAGACTGTCCAAAGGGGTGACATTGAGCAAAATACATTGTAACCATAAACTGCATTGTTACATGGCAACTCTTTTGTATACCTGGTTCAAGATAATAAAAATAAACCAAAATCAAGTTTTAAAAAGAAATGTAAACTTATTAGTTTCTTAAGATTTCTTCCCTCCATACTCATCGGTTGGCCCACAGACTGACTGCTTGTTGCTAATTTTCCCCCCTTGAACTGTCTGATGATTGCTATATCCTGCTGCCAACTGGATCTGGCTGGAGAAGGGGAGTCAGGACACAGGTACTCTGTGATTAGGCCTTCATCTGCCTTAGTAGTACCCTGCTCAGGAAAAAGTCAAGAAAGTGCCTCCAGTGGGTAATGCCTATGATATGATAAGTCACTGACTTCACCTGTCTTCTGGTTAATAGCTAACTATCTTGCTTCTTTTATTGACCTGGCAGTCTTCCAAGTTTAAGGGGCTGCTTACCTTTCCCAGGACAAGGAAGGAGGAGAAGTTTGTATTCACTGTAAATTCAAAGAGCAAAACATTGAGCAGACAAGAAGCAATGATGCCCCCAAAAACCTATTTCATAAAACTCTGAAATGTTCTCTGGCCTCAATCACTAATCACTTGTTCATTCAACAGATAGCCAGTAGTGCCTGTGTGTCTAGACCAGTGCTCAGTGCTCAGTGCTCAGTGCTCAGTGAGGGGGTACAAAGCAGGTTCTCCGATGCCTGTTGAGGATGCCAAAGGAGACAAAACCAAGCTGGGCCAGAGGACTGAAAACATATAGCTTAGCTTCCCTGCAGTTTTTATTATTTTTCTTTCTTACTCATTTACTAGAGACAGAAATGGCAATTGTGGTCAGAAGGAGTCAGAAGACCCTGGGATTTTGGTCCTGGAATTAACACTTCAAAAAAGTGTAATTTCTTTCTATGCATTAAGTTCTCCACTTGTTCTCACCTGTCAAATGGCAGCAGAGATGTCTGTCCCTCATCATGATCCAGAACTATTTTAAGGATCAAATGTACATTAAAACTCGGCTGGATAATCGAATGTGCTAGACACACAACAGTTAGAAGTAGCACCACCCAGGCTGGACTGTGAACCCTGTGAAGAATTCAGACCTTGCCCTCTCCCTCCACTGCAGCTGGAACAACCACAACGTTTTTCATGTCCATAGCCACACAAAGCCACACAAAGATTGCACTCCAGAGCTGTCATCTCTGATCCTTAGATGAAGGAAACAGAACTCAAATTTATTTCAGGTATTAAAGTCATAGGCAATGTAGGTAAGATTTATCATTAAATCTCAAGCATTTGTAGATGTTCAACAAATGTTGCTGACTGTGAATCAGGAGTCTTAAAGCCCATTCTTGCTGAAATCCTGTAGAATTTTTCAACCTTTTCGACCAGCCTACTGGCAGAAAGACCCAGATAGGTATAAAGTAAAGTACTAGGTAGGTTTAATTAGTTAACCGATGAAAGGAACACCTCGTGGTATTCAGGCAGGAAGAGAAGTTTTATTTCTGAACTGCTGCCTGGCTATGCCTGGTAGACAGCACATGGCCAAAAAGAGGTGAGTTGATGTCCCACCTGAGTTTAAGTAGGGAAGGGGTGAGAAGGTGCAGCCAGGTGTGGCCTGGGGGCGGGGAGGCGTGGCCACACTGGATGCAGATGTGACCTCAGGGCCTGGGACTTTCCCACAATCCTATGGGAGGCATGATGGGAGGGGGGAGGGGGAGAGTGGTGCCCCAGGATGTGAATTTTAAATTATCAACTCATGCGAATTAAAGGAATGGGAAAGGCAATACAAGAAATCTTTTTCGGTGAGGGTTTTAAGAAAATATGGATGTAAATTTTCATGTTCAAAATACCATATTAGGGGCGAGGAAGGTGGCTCAGTGGTAGAGCTCTTGCCTTGCATGCATGAGGCCCTGGGTTCGATTCCTCAGCACCACATAAGCAAAAAGAAAAAAGCCGGAAGTGGCACTGTGGCTCAAGTGGTAGAGCACTAGCCTTGAGCTGAAGAGCTGAGGGACAGTGCCCAGGCCCAGGGTTCAGGCCCCATGACCGGACCCCCCCCAAAAAAAATACCATATTAGCCCTAATATCTATAGGAATAATCTTGAACACTTTTTATCCAAATAAAAGTACCTGTAGTATGTAATTCTCAGCACTTCCTACTCTTGTCCACTGGGTGTCACTATATTACTATTTGAAAGCAAAATTTCTAGAATCATTATATATTAATTTACCTACTTCCATTGTTTCAAAAAATATATAGTAATCTTACAGTCACGATGCAGACAAGAGTTAACAGCAATGAAAAGTTTCCTAGAAAATTTAATCTACTAAATTCAAAATACTAACTTGTCTTGAATGGATGACTACTTTCTGTATTTACAATCTGGTTTATTACACACACACACACACACACACACACACACACACACACACACAGCAATGGGTTTCTTCTGGTAGTAGTAGAAGGGCTTGAACTATTCAGAGCCTCTAAGTAAGAAAGCACTCTACCACTTGAGCTACTCAACCAGCTCTTTTTGTGTTGGTTATTTTTGAGAGAACGTTTTCCTTTTTCCCTGGGCTCAGACTGGCCTGGATTGTGGTTCTATTTGTGCTTCCCTGCATCACTTAGATAACAGGTATGTACCACCACATCCAGCCATTGATTGGTCATAATGCAGACTAAAAACTATTTTTTTGGTCCAGTCTAGCTTCAAGCCATAATCTTCTGATCTCTGTCACCCAAGTAGCCACATCATTCATTCATTCACTTGTTTTATCTTTGTGCCAGTCCTTGGGCTTGAACTCAGGGCCTGGATGCTTTCCTGACTTTTGTGTTCAAGGCCTAGTGTGTACATTTGAGCCAGAGCTCCATTTCTAGCTTTTTTTTTTTTTAAGTAGTTAATTAGAGATAAGAGTTTAGTGGACTTTCTTGTCCAGGCTGGCTTTGAACCATGATCCTCAGATCTCAGTCTCATAAAAAGCTTGAGCTTAAAGGCATGAGCCTCCAGGCCTGTCCCTCAAGTACTTTAAAATAGATGATGGGAAACAGGTTGTAGAATTGACCAAAACAAGTAGGTCTTGACTCTACCAAAAACAGTCTTATTTTTAATAATTAGCAATCCAACAGTAGCATGCAAGTAATACATTTCTTGTGACAAGAATTAATTGGAAATGAGAAGCCCACTTCCTAGGTACCATTCCTATCTTGTATATCCAGCAGATCCACCCTCAATACCCATGTGTTCACTCTAACAGTACTTCTCAAGTTCAACATGCAATGCACATTTGGGAAATATGTACAGGCTGATAAAGGAGGCTTGGACAGAACCTGATATTCTACTTGTCTAGTGAGCTCAAAGGAACACGCTGGCTCATAAATCACAGGCTGACTAGCTGCACATCAGAATCACATAGGGAAGAAGAAACTTCTCTTTCCAAAAGACTTTCAATTTCTGGAGAGTAAGTATCTAGCCTTGGCTTGAGTTACACATTCAAACATATTCACACTGGATCAACATTTTGAAGGAAATTGTACAGTAATTATTAATTTTCATAATTGGGAGACATTAAATGGTTAAGTTCCTTGGAAGTGTCCATTGTCTACTTCTTTTGCAGTACATTCATTAGACCACAAGATGGCGATAAATTAATTTAAAAAAACTGCATCATAAACCCTATGGACTAGAACAGCTCCTCAAAATCCTATGTCAGGCTGGTTCTAGTGGTGTCTGTAATTCTAGCTACTCAGGAGGCTGAGATATGAGAGTCATGGCTTGAAGCCAACCCTGGGCAGAAAAGCCTGTAAGACTTTATCTCCAATTTACTACTCAAAAAGCTAGAAATGGAGTTGTGGTTCAAGTAGTAGAGCACTAGCTTTGAAGAAGACAGCACTCAGGGACAGCACCCAGTACCTAAATTCAACTCTCTGAACCAGATTTTAAAAAAGGAAGAAAGAGAGGAGGAGAGATAGGGAAAGAAAAAGGAAAGGAAAGAGAAATCCTATGTCAGCACTTAGAGCCTGCATGACAGCTAAGTAGGAACAGTTCTCAGTTGAGGGCGTTGAAGACCACAGACTCCTTTAACAATCTGATCAAAGCTACAAGGAAAGATATATACACATACAAACATCAGTACAATTTAAAGAGTTTCATGGAAACTGAAATTCAAGGCTGAGAGTAAGTCGCTGATCCTTCATGCCATCACGTCTGCATCCTAACAGCTGATCATATTGCCTGTTTCAAACACAACACAGAATAAATCTGGCCCAAATCTTACAATCTACCAGTGCAGTGCCATCTTCTTCCATTGACATGGAATGGGCACCAATCCAATTTTACCCCAGGTGAAATCCTCCCCCTCTATTCCCAACACATCCAGGCTTCTGGCACATCCATGCTTTCTTATGTTTTCTGGTGTTAACTTTAAAAAATAATTGATTATCCTCAGTGTCAAAGTAGTATATTGCTTTATTCTTAAATATATGAAAAAGCTTATAAAAACACAACCATGTTATGCAAACTTTTTATGATGTCAATTTGCAATCTTTCCATGATTTCACCTGCCGATATGGGTCTTAGCCAGAGATGTCCACATATGTTTCTCCTGGACACCAACTCTGGAGATTCTAATTTAGTAGGTCTGCCACGTAGGCTGGCAGACCTACTAATCATGGACCTAGAATCCAAATATGTATAAAGTCCTATCTGTGGTTTTTAAAGTATAATACTAGAAATTTTCTTTTCTCGTGTGTGCATGTGTGTGTGTGTGTGCCTATTCTGGGCTTGAACTCAGGGCATGATCACTGTCCCTAACTTTTTTGCTCAAGGCTAGTCCTCTACCACTTGAGCCACAGCCCCACTTCTAGCTTTTCAGTGGTTAATTGGAGATAAAGAGTCTTACAGACTTCCCTGCTTGGGCTGGGATCTCAGCCTCCTGAGGAGCTAGGATTACAGATGTGAGCCACCAGCACCAAGCTCTAGAAATAGAATCTTAATATTTGTATTGATATACATGTGATAGAACACGTTCTAAGATAGACAATACATGGAGGTTTAATTTTTACAATGTGTGCACTTATGTAGCCACCAAAATATGTGAATTTGGGGCTGTGTTTGCTGTGTGCTGGAAGGGTCCTTCCAGAGGACAGAGGGTTGAAATCTCACTTATCACATGATCACCAATCAGTTCACAAAACAACTTGTGCAGAATTTCTGTGCTTCCCAAAGATCATACCACAACCAGATATTACAGCTTATTTTCCTTCCTTCTCCCTAGCCCTCAGCAACCACTAAGCTGTTTTCTATATCTATGAATTTACCTATTCTGGATTTTTTGTCTAAGTGAAATCATTCTCTCTATATGGCCTTTTGTGTCTGGCTTCTCTGATTTTGCATAAGACCGTCAAAGTTCACCATGCTGTAGCATGTCATACCTCCATCTCTTCTGTTCATTTTGGTTACTGTATTATACAATTCTCCAATATATTTCTTTTTTTTTCACATTAGCTGTTTTTTATATTCTCTATATTCCCAATTTTATTTGTCTTTTGTCTCCTATTCCAACATTTATTTCTCTTTTCTCTTTCTTCCTCCTTCCTTCTGTTTTCCTTTTGTATTTTACTGTTATTGTAGAGGTGATATACAGAGGTTACAGTTACATGAATCAACTAATGAATCAACTAATGAGTACAATTTTTTTTGGGGGGGGGGGAGGGGATCCGGTTGTAGGGCCTGAACTCTGGGCCTGGGCACTGTCCCTCAGCTCTTCAGCTCAAGGCTAGCAATCTACCACTTGAGCCACAGTGCCACTTCCAGCTTTTTTCTTTTTACTTATGTGGTGCTGAGGAATCAAACCCAAGGCCTCAGGCATGCAATGCAAGCACTCTAAAGCTGAACCACCTTCCCAATCCCGGTACAATTCTTTTTGAATCATATCTTCCCTTCCCTCACTCTCTCCCAGTTTTTCCCTCTTGTCCCCATCCACAAGATGTATAGACATTATATGGAAAATAATGTCTAGAAAGTACTCCTGTATTTGTTCATTTGTATTTGCTGTATTTGTTCACCCTCTGCTCCATCTTTTCTGTGCCTCCCTTTCCCTCCCAAAGACAAACTAACAAACAAGATGAAAGGAAAAGAAAAAAAACAACTTTAAAAAGTATCTTGTTTCCTTTTCTTGGAGTTCATTTCATAAAATGCTATTTCCTTTGCCAGTCAAGGGGCTTGAACTCAGGGCCTGGGCACTGTCCCTCAGCTTTTAGCTTAAGGCTAGCACTCTACCACTTGAGCCAGAGTGCCACTTCTGGCCTTTTCTTTCTATGTGGTGCTGGGGAATCGAACCCAGGGCTTCTTGCATGGTAGGCAAGCATTCTACCACTGAACCACAATCTCAGCCCCATAACATACTATTTTATATGATCATATTCACATAGCTTTGAGCCTTTGTGATCTGCTCCTATGGCATATCCTCCTTTGGCCTCAAGGTGTGAATGTCTAGAGACGTATATAACTTATAATGTCCCTGTGTGTGTATTATATGTATATGATATATATATATATATATAATCATTCAGTTATTTACTTGTAGATTTATAGGCACATTCTAGCTACCACAAATGAGGGAAACCATGCAACCCAACCTATGTTTCTTTGGATCTGGCGTATATCACTTACTTTTTTCAAGTTTTTCTATTTCCTTATGAATGGTACAATATCATTCTTTCTGATAGATGAGTAGAATTCCATTGTGTATATACACCCTATTTTCTTGATCCATTCATCCACTGAGAGGCATCTGGGTTGATTCCATATCTTGCTTATGGTTAACATTGCTGCAGCAAACATGGTTATGCTTGTTGCTTTAGTGTGGCCTTGTTTGTGCCTTCTTTTGTTTTCTTTCTTTTCTTTTTCCCTCTCTTTCTTTCTTTCTTTCTTTCATCAGCCATGGGGCCTGAACTCTGGGCCTGGATGCTGTCCCTCAGCACTTCAGTTCAAGGCTAGCACTATGCCATCTGAACTTTAGTGCCATTTCCAGCTTTTTCTGCTTATCTGGTGCTGAGGAATAGAACCCAGAGCCTCATGCATGCCAGACAAGCACTCTACCACTGAGCCACCTTCCTAACCCTCTATTTTCTTTTTTAAAGTCTGGTTCATATTTATATTTGTGTTTTATATTTCACTTCGAATGAAAAGAGTCATAATTTTTAATCTATGCCCTTCAAAGTTTATGCAGCAGAGACAATGGTTTTTAGCTCCTTATTATTCAATGGTGGGAGAGGTGTGGATTCAATGATCTGGAATTTCCACTTCAGCTATCTTTCGACTATTTGGTAAGTAGTGTGTAGAAGCATGTCTAATATATGCCTAAAACAAAATGGCATTATTGCTTCTCTTCTTTATTTAGAGGCTACCATTTAAGGCAAAACCAAATATCCCAAGCCAAAAAGAGGGAGCTAAAGAAGATAATGAGTTCCAGGGATAACTACATCATTTTGGAAGGGAGGTTAAAAACCAGGTTCTATCTGTCATCTGGTGTAAGAGTTCCTCAAAGCAGGTGAAATAACTGTCTGCCCTGGAGTGCACCTGCAGTAAGAAACTGGACTCCACAGGTTGCCTTTGTACACCATTAGCAACAATAGCAGAGGGTCTGAGGGTCGAACTAAGGGAAACTAAATGTCAGAACAAATCCTAGACTTTAGCAAACCGGGCATGGAGACCCTATAATAGGGTTCATGCCATACATGACACTAGGTAACCTTCCAGATGACAAAGACATTAATTGAAAGGACACAGTGGAGTTGAAGGACAAGAGTCCACGTTTCTTGCCCCATTAGAAGCATTGGCCATTGGTGTAGAGATGCAAGAGTGAGACTTAAAGAGTGGGCCTCCAATGGTCTACACAACACACGTTCTTCTCTTGTGATTCTCCATTCTTGCAACCAAAGAATTAAGAAAGGCTTGAGCCTCCTGAGGAGATTCCTGTAATAAATTCAGACCAACGTGGACACTCAATAGTCCAGCTAAAAAGCCGAATTAATCAGGTCTTGGCCTGCCAGGCCGATACCAAGCCCAGAAGAAGAAACACGCCCCTAGGCTCTCCAGCAACTAGTGACGTCAGACGTCACGGAAACGCTGATTGGAGCGATCACTTGACGCGCTCCTGGACCCGGAACTCCGGGCAGCGGGGGTGTTGCCTTGACGACGGCAGGTCGCTCAGCAGAGCTGTGAGCGTCCTTAAGGGCCTGGTGGCTGCTAGGCTGAAACTTTTCACACCTGAGCAGACTTCGTACTCTGAGACCAGGCATTGTTTTTCTCTGCAGACCACTCAGGAGCAGCTGCTCTTGTCAGAACTGGTGAGTACGATGAAGCCAGGCTTTGCGATTCAGCTCCTCATTCTGAGCCAGAAATTTAGTAGAAATTTCTATGCATAGTAGTAAAGGCACAGCGAGGCAGAGAAAGTTCATGGAAATGCATTTCAGTGATTATCCAGTATTTAAAGGAGTGGAAAGTAAGGAGATACAGTAAGGGACGTCCTAGATCTCACAGCAGTGGTCAGATCTAAGCCTGAGCTATTCATTATGAGGTTCTGCATTACATGCTCTAAATGTACACTGGAGTTTGAAGGTATAGTAGTACCAAAAACAAATCATAGTTATGACTTTTATACTAACAATCTGTTAATGTAACAGGTTGGATACGTTAGATAAAACACAAAATTAATTTCAGCCTGTTTTGTTTTATTGTGTTTACTTGAAAAGTTTTAATGACAAAGGAGGTTCCCAAATTTCTGTTGACCAACTCTGAGCTAGAGTAAACCTGGGTTTGTCTCTCCACCATACACACTCTCATAATACCTGAGTATCCTTCAAAATAATGTTATAGCACAAGAGGGTTTAAAGCAGCAAGACTACTACAAAAAGCTCATAATTCTAATGTTTTAGGACATTGCTAAAATCTTAGTGTATGAAACTGTGTGAATCAGAATATGCACTTTAACAATCGATTTCAGTGATTGTCCTACACATAAAAGCACAAACACTGTTTTAGGAGTTGATCTTAAATCCTCCCTCCCTCCCTCTCTTGTTTTTTGCTTTTATTATTGTTGTTGTTGCTTGGTTGTTTGGGAGGGTGGAGTGTGTGTGTGTGTGTGTGTGTATTGTGCGTGCCAGTCGTGAGGCTTGGACTCAGGTCCTGGGCACTGTCCATGACACTTCAGATTCAAGGCTAGCCAGCTACCATCTGAATTCAGCTTCACTTCCGGCTTTTCAGTGGTTAATTGGAGATAAGAGTCTGGTGGAAGCCTGGCGCTGGTGGCTCACTCCTGTAATCCTAGCTTCTCAGGAGGCTGAGATCTGAGGATCACAGTTCAAAGCCAGCCAGGAGAAGGAAAGTCTGTGAGACTCTTATCTCCAATAAACCACTAGAAAACCGGAAGTGGTGCTGTGGCTCAAGCGGTAGAGCGTTTGCCTTGAGCTGAAGAGCTGGGGGACAGCCCTCAGGCCAGAGTTCAAGCCCCATGACCAAAAGAAAACAGTCTGGTGGACTTTCCTGGCCCAGCTAGCTTGGAACCATGATCCTCAGATCTCAGCCTCCTGAGTAGCTAGGATTTCAGGTGTGAGTCACCTGCTCCTGGCTCAAATTACCTGCTTTTTTTTTTTTTAATTAAGAGCCTCAGAAAGTGTTTTGCATACTCGAATCTGGGAAATTGATCTCCATAGCATTCTTTTAATTCTAGGCTATCATGACTCCCAGATCAGCAATGTAAGGAAATTTAAGGAAACCCAGTGATGAAGGTATCAAAAGTAAAGAAAGAGCAGACGCAAACTCAACAGACCAATAGACTTTATTTAGGAGTGAAGCCTGGGAAGGGCGACCAAGTCTCCTCCAGCTATTGGCTAAAAGAGAAATAGTATACATACACACACTTACAACTAGGGTCTCTGAATATTAGGCAGAAAGAGCGAAGGGGGGCAGATGGAAGCAGAGTGAGATGGAGGTAGGGTGGGTACGCAATGACTGAAGAGTTTCGAGGTCTCAGCAGCATCTGTGTTCATTAGGGGCATCAGCATCAGATGTGGCCTTAGGCTCAGGCTCTCTTCCAAGACTGCTGGTGCCTTTGTTCATGGGGGGGGTGGGGGGGAGTTGATTCAGCAGGGTCATTCATTGGCACAGATGGTTCTAAGCTATGGCTGTACAACGGAAGGTGAGTGCTTTCAGTTGAAGTCATTTTCCATCATTCCTGATGTTGGAAAAGCATAAGAAACAAGGGAAAAAGGGTGCCTGTGTTTTGTCTGGCTATTTCCTGCTGATGTTGGGGTGAGGAGAGGAGTAGGGGGTCAGAGTCAGGTCTTAAACTTTTGAACAGAAAAACATGGCTTTGATAGGCTCTTGGGTTACTGTCTGAGAGATAGCTGTTATGCAATTGGTCAGGAACTTCTCTGTGGGTCTGAGTTGAATGCTACAAGGATTAAATCTGCAATTACAAAAGACTTATGAGTAGTTAACATTGGAAGTTTGAAACAACTTATTAAACA
Organism: Dipodomys spectabilis; assembly: GCF_019054845.1. Taxonomy (NCBI): domain Eukaryota; kingdom Metazoa; phylum Chordata; class Mammalia; order Rodentia; family Heteromyidae; genus Dipodomys; species Dipodomys spectabilis. The sequence continues at coordinate 5,731,026 of NW_024870814.1, forward strand.
ATTTAGTTACTTCCACTGCATACGAATTAAGACGAACAGCGTTGTAGATGCTACTAGGTCTTTTACAAGAAGGAACACATGGATATAGGCTTGCTTGATCTTTTTTTCCAGCTTTGTATCCTAGGTAGCTTATATATTTGGGAAACAGAGATATTAGTAACAATAGGTTTCAGTCACAGACAATTGCATGTCAATTTTACTGTTCTATAAGCTCTATCTTATAAAACTCAACATATACACCAGCTTCTACTTATACTATCTGCTACTTATTTAAACTTCCTATGGTTTGTCTTAATTTCTCCCTTCCGAACAAACATTTAAGGTAATTCTTACTTCCCAAATCCTTTCTTATCTAAAGTCAACCAATTTTCTGTTTCCTCAGTTCTGTTTCTAAGGTCTTTAAACTGTTTTATAAGCTTTGTCTTATACTATTCAAGACATACCTTTTCCTTTTCACTTCCTTATCTCCTTACTGATTTTTCCTTTAATCTGTATTTTGAGATAACTCTTAGAAAACTTTGAAAACTTAAATAACATAGTTTTAGAAAACGTCCTGTATTTATGCCACCACAAACAGAATCTCCACTCTTAAGCATTCATAGGTAACTGGGAACAGAATAGAACACCTTTGTTAGCAAAGCTTTCTGGCTAATACAGCAACTCAGTACAGCTGGTGATAAACCTCAACGGAGCCACAACTTTCAGCAACATCTGTGATGAACTGCAAAGCTGCCAGCCTAGCGACCTTGAGAGAGAGAGAGTGATGTTATTTGGCTTTTTACTTAGTGTGGCACTGAGGCTAATGGAGAAACGGAGGCAAATTCCAGAAATCTGTAAATTTGACCCTTCACTACAAGAGAGAAATTAAAAAGAAGTTAAGAAGTGAGTAGACTGAGGATGGATAAAAGGAATGGGTTATTGTCTGAGTCCCACAGACACACAAAAGGAAGACAGGTTTGTTTGGGGGTACGTTATCTGTCCATGTGTTCCCATTACGGGATTTTTGTTTGGGAGAAGAGGACCAAGCTGTTCAAGTGAGAGAGGGAGAAAGAAAACTCCAGCATGTTTGTCAAGTCAGCCACTATCCCAGTGATAGGGGGAGCCCTAGCTGGGAGCTAAGGAAGCCAGGAACCCTCATTCTGGCTGGAGGAGGGGGAACTCTGGGTGTGGTTATGCGGAGGAGCGAGAGCTTCACTTCTGAGGACATCCATTTTCTTTTCCAGTATCACTGTGCACCACAAAGTGGACAAGGCTTAGAAGGGGGACCGTGGGTTGGGACAAGCTTTTGTCCAGTGTTTATCTTTGCCACAATGGAAGCAGCCACTAGGAGGAGCAAACAAACCAGAAACCCCTCCGGGGTGGTCTGGCACAGGGCAGTCTATTTGGGGGTTGCATGGCAGAAGCTGGGAGTTTCTATCTGATTTTCAGTCTCCTTTTCCTTTTTAAATTTAGTAGGATTTTCTGAAAAGCTGTCGAGCCTCTCTTCAATTTCAAGATATGTCTTGAAGCAGTATCAGCATTACTCAGGTGCTTGTTAGAAATAAAAATTCCAGTCCCAGCCCAGGGATCCTTGAAGCTCAGACACAGTTCTTAATTTTCATCATGCTGGGACAAGCTTAGTTTTCTTTGGGGGAAGTAAGAGAGCTCTCACTAGTTAAGTCTCCCTCTTCTACATATCATCCTCCCCCAGTTCTTTTGCTCCACTTTTCATTTTTCTTTTTTGTTTTTTTATCCTTTGCAGGAGTAAGAATGGCTTATCAGGCCACAGATAGTGAAATCGACCTGAAAAAATTGGAAGATCTTGTAGCACAACCTGACTTTTCAAAAACTTATGGCTCAAAAGCAAGAGAAAGACTGAATTCTGTAAAGCCCTCAGAAATTGAGTCTGAGAAACAGACTGTGACATTTAGGCGCACCACGAAAGCTCAGGAGAAGACAAGAAAACGACAGCAGCCTGTAAAACTAGAGCCTCTGGTAAGGAGAAGGATGGGTGGAAAGGAAGGAAAGAGAGAAGGAGGAAGGAAGGGAAGAAGAGAGGGAGGAAGGGAGAGTGGAAGAGGGAGGGAAAAGAAGGGAAAGGAGGCGTTTTGACCACTTTTTAGCTACAAAGGAAGTTACACTATTTCTTTAGGAGATGGATATCATTTGTTGGTAAAGTTGCAAACACTATAGACATTAATTTAACAGATAATAAGTTGGGAAATACAGTGATGAGCTGAATTTTTTAGTGGACAAACTCTCCTGTGGAAAACACAAATACTTAACTATATAAATTATGGGGCTCCTTTAGATCATAGGGTACATTCCATGCTGGGAACCCAAGTAAAAGTATGTATAGTTACAGGTTTTTTTTTTTAATTCAAAATATATGATTGGTGTCCAAAAAATGTTTTGCATGTCTGAAAATACTTTAAAGAACCATTTGTGTCCTTTGATAATTATATAGACCTGTAAAAGAACAGTAAACATGTACAAAATAAAAAGTGAAAGTTCTTATCCCTTCACCTCAGATATGTATTAGTGGCTGTGTGTTCTTCAGACTATTATGTATGTTTCCTCAAACATACTAACATATGAGTATCTATAAATATATAATTTAAAGTAAGATTATACAATAAATACTTTTTCTGATCCATGATCCATACATATAGTCTCTTTTGTTTTTCTTTTTTGAGGTAGAGACTCACTATGTACCCCATTCTGATTTACAACTCCTGGTTCTCCTGACTCAGACTCCTAGGTACTAAAATTACAGGTGTGCACTACCATACTCATAGGGATCTTTTCTAACAGTGTCACTGTATTTTGTTGCATTAATGTGTCATTGAGTGGTCTCCTATTAATGAGAAATCACATTCTTATTCCTCCAAAGCCATTTTTAATTATTTTTATTTTGAATTGGCATACATTGTAATATGAAAGGATTTCATTGTGGTATTTCTGTGTATGTACTTAGAACAAATTCACCACCTCCACCATATTCCCATTCCTTCCTTCCTCTCCCATATATAAACATTTGGTAGGATTCATTATGCTGTGCACACACGCACACACGTGCATGCACGCGCACGCACACACACACACACACACACACACACACACACACACACACACACACACAACATCCTTCAATCTTCATCACCTCTTAAACTCCTTTTCTCCCTCCCACTGATACCCTGGCATGCAACTCCCCTTTTACATTTGTATCTCATTACCATTATCATTTTTTTTTGTTGTTGTTGTTGTTTTGTTTGTTTGAGCTGGGCCTGGGCGCTGTCCCTCAGCTCTTCAGCTCAAGGCTAGCGCTCTACCACTTGAGCCACAGCACCCCTTCTGGCTTTTTTCTTTTTGCTTATGTGGTGCTGAGGAATCGAACCCAAGGCCTCATGCATGCAAGGCAAGCACTCTACCACTGAGCCACCTTCCCAGCCCTAAATTTTTTTTTTTGGGTCCGGTCGTGGGGCCTGAACTCTGGGCCTGGGCGTTGTCCCTCAGCTCTTCAGCTCAAGGCTAGCGCTCTACCACTTGAGCCACAGAGCCACTTCCGGCTTTTTTCTTTTTGCTTATGTGGTGCTGAGGAATTGAACCCAGGGCCTCAGGCATGCAAGGCAAGCGCTCTACCACTGAGCCAACTTCCCAGCCCATCAGCCCTAAATTTTTAACTGTATACACTCTGAATGCTAATCCTCTATTCATTGAATAACTGGAAAAGATTTTTCTCCTGTGCTGTGAGTTGTCTCTTTGCTATTCACAAACTTTTTAATTTGATACAGTCTGATTTTGCCATTCCTGCTCTTATTTCTTGGGTAATTCGAGTCCTGTGTCTGTATCTTCTAGAGTTCCTCCTAGGTTTCCCTGTAACAGTTTTAGTTTCTGGTCTTCCATTAAGATATTCAATCCATTTGGAGTTGATTTTTGTATAGGGTAAGAGATAGAGGTGTCTAGATTCAGTCTTCTATATATGGATATTAGGTTTGCTGAGCACCATTTTTTAAGAAGTTATCTTTTTTCCAGCATACATTTTTGGCTCTTGTCAACAACTAGATGGCTAGAAGTGTGTAGGTTCATTTCTGGATCTTCTAGTCTGTTCCATTGTTCTTCATGTCTTTTTGCTAGTATCATGCTTTTTTAATTACTATGGCTTTCTCTAACAGCATTTGATGTTTGATATTCTGATAACTTCATCATTGTTCCTTGTTTCTTGGGATTACTTTTGCTATTGAGGCCTTTAATATGAATTTACTACTGTCTTTTTATCTCTGCAGAGAATACCATTGGAATTTTTATGGGTATTATATTGAATTTGTAGATTGTCTTTAGCAATATGACCTTTTTTCACCATATTAATTCTGCCAATTTGGGAACTTTTGGAAGTTGGAAAGTTCTTTCTTTAAGATTTGATCGTTTTTATTGTAGAGATCCTTCACTTCCTTGGTTAGGTTTATTCCTAGGTGTTTTTTAGGTTATTGTGAACATAACTATTCTCCTAATTTCTCTCTCATCTTGTTCATGTTGATATACAGAAAAGCTACTGGTTTTCATGTGTTGATTTTATATGCTACAACATTGCTGAAGGTGTTTATCAGTTCTAGGAGTCTATAGGGACCTTTAGATTCACGGGTCTTATCGTGTGTAAATAGGAATAATTTTACTTCTCCCTTCCCTATTTGGATCTTTTTTATTTGTCTTGCCTATTGCTCTGTCTAGGAATTCTGGCACAATATTAACAGGAGAATGGACACTCATGGTTTGTTTCTTATTTTAGAGGTGCTGATTTCAAGTTTCTTTTCACTATTAAAGATGATGTTGACTATAGGTTGGTCATAATACAACCTTTATTATGTTAAGGTGAATTGTTTCTATTCCTAGCTAATTCAGATAATGAGTTTTTTTTACATCAGGTTGGTTATATGCTTCTGGTACTTGATTGTGTTTGTGCTGTATTACGTTTATTGATTCACACTGTTGAGCCGATATTGCCTAGCTGGAATTGAACTCATTGGTTGTGGCATACAATCCTTTTGACTAGTTGTTGAGTTAGATTAGCAAGTATTTTATTGAGAATTTTTGTGTCTATGTTCATCAAAGAGAGTAGTCTAGTCAGGCGCTAGAGGTTCCCACCTGTGATTTTAGCTGCTCAGGAGGCTGAGATCTGAGGATCAAGGCTCAAAGCCAGCTTGGGAAGGAAAGTCCATGAGACTCTTATCTCTAACTACCAAAAAATTCCTGAAGTATTATGTGACTCTAGTGGTAGAGCATTAGCCTTGAGCAAAAAAGTCAAGTAGTAGAGCACTAGCCTTGAAAAAAAAAAGCTAAGGGACAGCAGCCAGCCCCTGAGTGCAAGCCCCAGTACTGGCACAAACAGAGAGAGAGAGAGAGAGAGAGAGAGAGAGAGAGAGAGAGAAAATTTGTGTATAACAGAGATCAGTCTATAGTTCTCTGTTGTTTTTGTTGTTATTGTTGTATCCCTAACTTGTTTTTAAATAAATATAATGCTAGCTTTATAGAATCTGTTAGTGATCTCTCCCTTTCTATTTCATGGAAAATTTGTGAAATGGTAGTGTTCTTTTAAAGCTCTTGTAGAATACAGCTACTAATCTACCACTCTGTCAGGTCTGAGAGTTTTTGTTGGGAGAGTATTTTTGTTTCACCCTTCTCAATTGTCATAGATCTATTTAGGTGGATTATTTTCTCTTGGTTTAATTTTTTTGTACATTAGGTTGATGCTATCTAGAAATGAATCACTTCCACTAGATTTTCCAGTTTAGTTCAATAAAGGTTTTTAAAGGATTCCTTCATGATTTTATTGTTATGATATCCCCATTGTAATCCTTAATTTTATTTGTTTGGGTAAGTTCTCTTTTGCTTTTGGCCAGACTGGCTAATAGCTTGTCAATTTTATCTGTTTTTCACTAATCAACTTTTTTTTTTTTAATTTAATTTTATTTTATTTGAGAACATACTGTACAGAGGGGTTACAATTACATGGGCAGGATAATGCATACATTTCCTACCAAGCATTGCAGCCTCCTCCTTTGTTTACCCTTCACCTCCCTTCCCAGCCTCCCCCCTCCCCCCCCCCACACCGACATTGTAAAGCTGGTTTTGACATGACATTTTGTACTTCTCATTGTTGCAACAGGTCCACCTGAATCCTTAAACGACTTGTTTGTCCCCATCTCCTCCACATGTTATACTGACATCAAATATAGTGAAAGCGGGGGTTACACTGTGGGGGAGGGACATACAAAGCAACAAAGAAATAACCTTATAAATGCGTTTCACTAATCAACTTTTGTTTCATCAATTTTTTGTGTAGGTTTTTGTCTCTGTTTTATTTATTTCCGCCCCCAATGTCTTCTGTGCTTTCTGTGGTATAGATATTGTTATTTGAATACTTCTTCTCATAATAGAGTGATAGCAAATGGTGAGGGTTTGTCACAGATAATTAGGAAGTGTTGTGGCTTCATGCCTCTGAGGTTTTCTCAGATAACATTACTTATAAGTATTCATTGATAAAGTTTAAAATTATTGGAATTCAAGTAGAAAAATCTCACTCAAGTTATAGGTCAGAAATGGACAATAGTGGTAATTGCTGTTAAGATTGTATGTTTGATAGGAGATTAGTACAGGGAGATCAAATTCCAATGGTCCAGTAGTAGTGAAGATTAACACAAGTTCACACTAATACTAATAAGTTTATTCTATTTCCCAAAGCCAGTGTTAAAACAATACCAAGATCATAAGCAGCCGGAATACATATTTGAACAGAACCGGTATCAGTTAATGACTTATGGAGTCCTTAAACCATCAGCAGTAGAAAGAGGTTCTAGCAAATCAATTTCTACAGAGACTGAAGATGCTGTGAGAAAAAAGAAGGTATGATGTTAAGATAATTAGTCCTTTTAATTTAACTCTAGTTTTATATAGCATTGTTAATATGATTGTAACCTAAATGGAAACAGAATCTCTCTACTTCTCCCTCCCTCTCTCTCCCTCCTCTCTCCCTTCCTCCATATCTCTCTCTCTTCTTCCTTCCCCCCTCTCTCTGTCTCTGTCTGCCTCTGTCTCTCTGTCTCTGTCTCTGTCTCTCTCTCTGTCTGTCTCTCTCTCTTTATCTCTGTCTCTGTCTTTGTCTCTGTCTCTCTCTCTCTCTCTCTCTCTCTCTGGGCTTGAACTCAGAACCTAGGCACTGTCCCTGAACTTTTTTCTTCCAGGCTGTCACATTACCACTTGAGCCACAGTGCCACTTCCAACTTTTCTGGTAGTTAATTGGAGACAAGGGTCTCATTGGCTTTCCTGCCCAGGCTGGCTTTGAACCATGATTCTCAGTAGCTGGGGTTTCAGGCCCACTGGCACTGCTATTGGCACCTGGCTAGAATCATTTTTTAGAGGTGGCTTGGGAAGTATGTTTCAGTTGTTCCTATTTAAGGAACACTACACAGTAAAGGAGAAATCATAAAGGAAGTTTCTATCATTTGTGCCATGCCTTCTGACCATCTCTTGCATGTCAAAAGAAGTTGAAACAATGTATAGAAAGTTATAGAAATATTTTATATTTTAAAATAATTTTAAGAAAAATATAAACCTTTGAACACCTTGGTGAGTGGCAATAAAATACAGCAAAAGAGCTCAAAAGACAACTTTTGTGGCTTGTGAGATTGTAGAGGGGGAATTTACCTTATAAGATATAAACAGACTGTGAGAGGAGAGGAGCAATCAGAAGAGTGTGGCTTTAAATGATCATCTTTATAAGTTAAAGAAATAAAGAGAAGTGGGAGAGACAGACAGTTTCAATAAAGGTAGCAACAGAGCCAAGATTTCTCTGGGTTTTGATTAGAAGATCCTTGGAAGCTCACTGAACATTTTGGTTTTGATCATTATGCTACAGTGCTAAAAATGCAGAGTTAAGGACAGAAGGATTTTATGAGAATTTCAGAGTGTGGAAGTAAGTAGGAGGATAGATGAATACTCAAAATGGTGTTTGGTGTTAACAATTATTGCTCATTTCAAGTATAAAATGTTGATGAACTAAATTGCACTAATCTCAGAGAAGTAAGTTGAAGATTACTGAGATAAACCACGGGGAGTCGTTAGGACTTAAGGCTATGGATAGGACTTACCATAGATTTGGTTGAGACCTTCCTGCAAGATGAAGTCAGATGATAAATTATTGGAATTGTAGAATTTCAATAAATACCACCTCTATGCAAGGAAGAAAGAGAGAGGGAGGGGGGAGAGATAGAGGGAGGGAGGGAGAAAGAGGGAGAGTGTATGTGTGTTATATGGAGTCCGAAAAGATTTGATTGCTCATGAATTGATTCGTTTTGTATAAAATGAGCTTTAAGAGAGAGATTGTATGAGCTTCTTAGATGAAAAGGAGAGCTGAGCTGCAAAGGAATGTTGTGGACTGTTTCCTAGTTTTAGTTCTCACACCAGTGAAGAGTTCAATGATATGTTAGTGGTTATAGTGAAATGTGAGAAAAAAGGATATTTCCATACAAAAGGAGAAGAATATTCTGAGGAGAGGATGGTTTTTTTTATCAGGTATTGATTTCTCAGAAAAAAAGTTTACAATGGAAATGTAACAATGAAGATTTCCTGGTAAAGGAAGGAAGAAAGAAATGAAGGGAGAGTGGGAGAAGGAAGGAAGGAAGGAAGGGAGGGAGGGAGGGAGGGAGGGAGGGAGGGGAAGGGAAGGAAGGGAGGGAGGGAGGGAGGGAGGGAGGAAGGAAGGAAGGAAGGAAGGAAGGGAGGGAGGGAGGGAGGGAGGGAGGGAGGGGAAGGGAAGGAAGGAGGAAGGGAGAGAAGAGAGTAAAGGGGGAAAGGGAAGGAGGAGGAGAGTAGAAGGGGGAAGGGAAAGGATAAATTTTCTGATAAATTAAAGAAGATACTAATCAAATTGGACTAGGCATCCATCAGAGAGGAGTTCTACAAGTATACGTAAGTGCTTCCTTTATTCCTCACCCTAGTCTGAATATATGTGATGGCTAAATTGAATCACATCGTCCAAGTGAATTATGTAATTACAAGTGAAGAGATCTTACCCTTGAAATGGAGTAAAAGCTTTTTAAAAGGTGTGATAAAGAAAATCAAGGTGGCTGGGAAGGTGGCTCAGTGGTAGAGTGCTTGCCTTGCATGCCTGAGGCCCTGGGTTCGATTCCTCAGCACCACATAAGCAAAAAGAAAAAACCCGGAAGTGGCACTGTGGCTCAAGTGGTAGAGCACTAGCCTTGAGCTGAAGAGCTGAGGGACAGAGCCCAGGCCCAGAGTTCAGGCCCCACGACCGGACCCCCAAAAAAAAATCAATATATTTTCTGGTAATATATTCATATTCATCTTATAAAAACATGAAAGTGGACTGCAGCCTTTGTTGAAACCTTGAGATAAGGTGAATTGCTTTATGTCTAGTTCTGGGCATCAGGTTTGGTCTGCTCCTTCACATCAGAGAACAGTGGTCATGCTGCTGCTGCGGTGGCTGCTGCCGCCACCTCTCTTGGCTGGAGGAAGTGTGTTTTATCTTGAGCTCCAAGATGTGTTTCCTTCAGCTCTGAACTTGCCGAGACTACTGCTCACAAGTTACTATTCAGCAAGATACGTTTAACCAGCAAGAGAATAAAGACCTCCATGAATACTAACTTTCTGTTCTGTAGAACCTGTGGTACTCAATCTCTTACAGAAATGGCAGCCTCTATCAGCAATAGAGTGATCATTTACATATTTACATTATTACACTTACAGACACCTTGTGGCTGCTGGACACAAATCTTGACAGTTTTGCTAGTTGTCAAATTTCCTTGAGTGAGGTGACTAATCTCCAGAGAGCTAGTAGTTTTGAAATGTAAGAAGCATGGAGTTAAAGGAGGGGGGGGGCAATAGGAGCTGACTCTGGGATTGTTCTGTGGGAAGGGGCTGGGTATCTGAGTAGAGAGCACTAAGGAGGAGTACCACTCTCTAACACTGAGTTGATATATCTCTGTTTCAAGATGCTTGCCCTAAGGTTGACATTCTGTCACCACCACCTACCTTTTTTAATTAAAAAAACTCATTTTTAAAACATTGGCTTTGTTTAGAGTTATCGGCCTTCTGAAGATATATATTCTCCTCCGCCTAAACTGTCACGTACGAGGATCGGAAGAAGAGGTCTCTTCGGGGCCACATCTGCAACTTACCCGAAGTTACATTTCCAAGACCGGGAAGAAGTTATTAAAGCCAACATTCATGATCCCTTGCAAATCATTAAAATATTACATGAGAACGAACATCTAGGATTTCTTTACATGGTCCCTGCAGTGTCAAGGTCTTCCATTGAGTATGACACATATAACCTAAAGTGAGTTCATTTTTATAAAGCAATTTATTTAATATTGAAAATTACAGATGATGGTAAAGATTGTTTAGACTTGAGCATAATTGATAAAATGTGATAAAAATAATTTTTATTCTCTTTCAAGGATAAATGAGTTCTAATCATAGCAATTTTATTTATTTTCCCATTTACCTTTATCTGTTTACAGAATTTATTGACAGAATATATGGTTGTGCTTCTCATTTATTTATTTAATGTTGTACCAACTATTTTGAATAGACATTAACTTTAGTAGACATACTAGTTTTAGAATCCAAAGGGAAAATAGAAGTGAAATGGAAGAAACATTAGAGACAAAAGAATTATGGGTTTTGTTTTTTGTTCTTGTCAGTTGTAGGGCTTGAACCCAAGGCCTGGTGCTGTCTCTGAGCTTTTCTGCTCAAAGTTACTGCTGTACCACTTTGAGCCACAGCTCCACTTCTGGTTTTCTGGTAGTTAATGGAGATAAAAGTCTCACAGATTTTCCTGCCCAGGCAGGGTTCAAACTGTGATCCTCAGATCTCAGCCTCCTGAGCAGCTAGGATTATAAGCATGAGCCACCAGCACCTGGCTTGAGAGTTGTTGTTTTTTAAAGATAAGACTAATAGTCATTTTTTTAATGGGAGACATAGCACTTCCTGAGATTTTTATGGCCTTTAATATATAGAGTAGTTATAGTATTTAATACTTAAATGATATTACTATTCTTACTACTACCTTACTATTTCTAAAAGAGTTCCTTATCAGTTTTTGGAGAAGTCAAGATATTAAATGGAGGATAATGAAAAATGGTTTACTTGCTAATCATAAAAGCACACATCCTAATTCATGTATGAAAATATTTTCATAGTTTTGACTTTTGAAAGAGAGTTATTCAGTAACCCAGATAACAAGGAGTGCTAGTTGGAGTGCTTGTTCCAAAACTGCAAATAGATTTACAAAATGTAAAATTTGGACTAGCCCCACATGAAGTCTTAAATGGGAAACAGGAACTGTGTTTACTTCTAGAAATTTGTTATATTTCTGGACTAATAAGTACATCTACTAGAGGAGCTGAGTTATGGTTTTTTGGGGGGGAGGTGTCTTGTAGGAATGGTACTTGATAGTAATCCACAAAGGTCTCTTAAAAACCGTACATTGTCAGACTCATCCTACTTCATTAAACCTAAAATAGTTTTTTTTTTTACTATAGACCCTCTGAGAAAACAATTCCATTTGCCATTTATTCTAAAGACTCAACTTTGTGTTATGTGTTAGGCATTAACAATTGTTTTAAGAATAAGCTTCATGGAGATGTCCAAGTATGTTGGCATATCACCCTGGGAAATATATAACTACGTGTTGTAGATCATCTTGCCCAGTCAGGAACTCTATGAGTTCTGCTCAAAGATCAGAAATCTAGGGAGATCACAGTGTAGAGAACAAAGAATTGTGTTGGCTAAAGCAAAGTTAGGTCTATTTCATTGGCACTTGAACCTTGAACAAGAGTAATAGTAATTGTTGGTACTCATGTGATATAGGGGAAGGCTGTTGGCTGGGTCATGCACCTACTTTGTGAGAAGATATAAAGCAGGCCATCATGCTCCACATGGCTAAAGCATCATGATTTGATGGTCTTCATTATGTTCTCAATACTCAAAAGCATTTACATATATTAAATTATTTCACCTTCACAACACTACTGTAAGATAGATCCAAATATTATCTCTGTTATAAATGAGGCACAAATGGTGAAGTAATTTACCTTGGAGCAGGAGAGCACCACAAACATGTGATAGAACAATTTGGATTTAATGACAAAAGCCAGACGAGGCTCACCAAAGTCCCTGGGCAGAAGAGTCCTTTGAAACAACTCATACTTCAGTGAAACTAGTGTAGTAGACTAGCTTAACAATGAACCAAGGCATTTCCCACTACTAGAGGAGGGTCACAGAAATACTCTGAAATAACAGACCACACTGATGCATTATTGCTTTGCAAACCAAAGAATTAATTCCAGGAGGAATTTGGGGATTTTTTTTGGGGGGAGAGGGTTGTTTTGTTATATTTTGTTTTTTTAGAACTTCAGTAAATTCACTGTGAGTTATTTCTGAAGTGAAAACGGCAATTTATAATTACCACCACAAACACATGCAACTCTCTCATTCTATGGAATTCTCTTAAATAAGATACATATCCTTTGCAAAGTTCATAGGAACCTTGAAATCTAAATTTCATTTCAAATGGACAGAAAGAGGTTCTGTATTTAAATCTTTTGGACAATTAGAAATCACAGCAGGGATTTTTCCAGTAATGTGACAATAGTTAGATGTAATTTTATTTAAGCCTTTCAGTCTGATTCATTAACTTGCTAAAGATTTCTGATTAGTTAATCCTATCAGCAAAGTAAGAACTTTACACTGGATTTTCAAAAGAGATCAAGAAAACTTAAATTTTCTGATTATTTCCTCAAAGAAAGGCCTGAACAAAATGAACATCCAAACCAACTATCTAGCAGGTAGCTGAAACTTCAATCCTGAGTGCTGCTAAAACTTGCTGCGTGGGTGAGCATCATCATGAGGATATAATTTCCTGTTACTGGAGAACTCTGGAAACTGTTGAATGCTGCAAGGCAGAACAGGCCAAGTGAAGCATAGAAGTCTATGGAGCAGATTGGAGAAGTGACCTCTCAACACTAGACTAGAGGCTGGGCATGTGGCCTAGTGGTAGAGTGCTTACCTAGTATTCATGAAGCCCTGGGTTCAATTCCCTGGTGCCACATAAACAGAAAAAGGCGGAAGTGGCACTGTGGCACAAGTGGTGAAGTGCTAGCCTTGAGCAAAAGAAGCTCAGGGACAGTGCCCAGGCCCTGAGTTCAAGCCCCAGGATGGGCAAAACATAACAAAACAAAAAACAATAGACTACAAAATCTATAGGAAATAAGATTACAGGAAACTAGCCCAGCACCAGGGGCTCACACCTGTAATCCTAGCTACTCAGGAGGCTGAGATCTGAGGATTGTGGTTTGAAGCCAACCCAAGCAGGAAAGGCTATAAGATCTTACCTCCAACTAACCACCCAAAACTGGAAGTGGCATTGTGGTTCAAAGTGGTAGCGCTTCAACCTTGAGCAAAAAAAGCTCGGGGATAGTGCCCAGGCCCTGAGTTCAAGTCCCAGGACTGACAACTAAAAAAGAGTCTCACAGTTTCCTGCCCAGGGTTGGCATCAAACTATGATCTTAGCTTCCTGAGTAATTAGGATTACAGGCATGAACCATTAGTACCTGGCTAATGTTAACTTGGAAATCTAGAGGTTTAGTAAGCATCCCAGATGATACGTATGTTGATAATATTATCTTGGAAAAGGTCCTACATATATTCATTTGTCCTATGAAGAGTAGAAACGAAGCAAGGGAAAGGCTTTGAGTTTTAATAATGAATATCTCAAACGGAAATAACATTTCTAAGTGGGATTGAACATCAACATGAAGAACATCATGGACCCCATCTGCCATCACTGTCAGTAGAAAACAGACTACACAAAGTAAGTTTTCCAGACAGGCACCAAGGCCACGGTCAGCTGTTTGCTCTCATTTTGGTTTGATGTCTGATGTTAATGAAACATCTGAAATCAATTATGATTTCAGTGGCAAGTTAAAGTTTCACATTTTGGAAAGAAGCACTCCAAGAATAATATCTGGTTATGTCCGAAAATGAAAAATAAAAATAAAAAACATTTCAAATGTTGGCCATCTACCTCACAACACCATGAAATTTTCCCCCAGACATTTCTAGTGTTGATTTAATTAGAGCACAGACAAAAGGTGTCAGCCAATGGAATCAGGTAAAAGCAAAGCAGGTGAAAGACCTTCTGGTGTAGCGCTGGACCAGCCCCTCACTCGCTCTCCACAGCACTTCTTGTGTGCTCAGGACAGTTCTTAATTTCAGTTTGCTTTCCTTCTAGTCCTTGATGGCCCAGATTCTAAAAATTCTTCTTCACTTTTGTTAAAACAAAAAAATCAGACTAACAATGATTTGTGCTAGTTGTTCTTAGCATATTGATTAACGGGCTTAAAGAATATCAGATTTTATCCCAATCCCTAAAAATGGATGATACATATGTACGTGAATTTGTTGTATGCAATTTTAGGAATCTTACCAATGGCCCGAAAGATGTTCTAAAAGTCCAGGAACAAAGCTGTTCATTTCACACAATGAAATGAAACATATATTTTAACTTAATTTGGGTCTCCTAATCCTATCTAATTCATGTTTTCTTTATCATAATCCTGTCAAATCGGAATCAATTAAAGTTTCTATGCTAAATATAAACTCAGTTCCAGGTTCCTCTCATACAGGACTATTAAGTTCAAAATATCTATAATAGAGTTATTTTATTATAAAGTTCATCTAACTGCAATGATCAGTGATTTTGCCAAGCCCAGCTGTTTAAAAACAGTTGCAACAATAAAATTATGATTTAAAAATGTTTTAAATGCTGCACAGCCAGGTGTCTGTGGCTCACATGCGTAATCCTTGCTAATATACGGAGAATCGTGGTTCATTGTCAGAAAACTCTTTGAGATTCTATATCCAAAATAACCAGCAAAAAGCTGGCTGGAGATGCAGCTCAAGTTGTGAAGTGCCATCTGAACAAGCTGAGCAATCATGGGGGCCTTTGAGGGCCTGTATCAGTGAAAGCAAGAAAAAGGGAGAAGGAGAGGGAGAAGGAAAGGGAGAAGGAGAAGGAGATGGAGAAGGGAGAGAGAAGAAAGAAAAGAAAAACCAGTCCCTTTTCTTTTACTGAGTCATTTATTCAACCTGAAAGTAATTTGTTAGAATTCTGTTGAATTTTAAATATTATTTGTTGTCAAAAGTACGTGAGTTGCTAATTTTGTATTTAACTTTTATTCATTGTCCCAACTTTTATTTGTTCATAGAATTGTAAATTTTGACAATATCAATAAAAATGACTACTATACTATTAGCCAAAAGGCAGTGACACATGTTTACAACAACGACGTTGAATTTATCGAAATTGATCGATGGGAAAAGGAATATCAATATCACAAAGAACTCACTAAGATTCCCATATTTGCACTTTTCCGGAAATGGAAAGCTTTTAACGTGTGGAAGAAGAATGTCCGCTCTAAGAAAATTGCTGGATGTCGTAAATCTTTACAAAAAAACTTGTTTATTATTAACCCAGTATGTATTTATTAGTCATACTTTAAAAGAATTACAGAAAAAGAGTGACTATCACAGATGTCGGTATAGGGTATTCCTGAGAGAATATTTTATGATTGAAGGAATTCACAATTTCCATCATTCATTGTCATTTAGAAATCTAGCAGTATAGTGGTATTTCTGCTTTCAAGTAACAGCTGAACAATACGAAAAGGTGTAAGAGGGTTGCATGTGCCACTTTTGATTAGAAGCACCTTCCTTTGTTGTTGACCAGGAAAGCTGTATATCCTTTTGAGCATGGTGGGACCACAACTCTATAACCTCCCTCACCTTTTAGACACTCAGAATTTCAGTTCAAAATAATTTGGGGCTGCTTTCATGCTAGTGCTTTTCAATATATCCTATGTCCTTTTACCATGGATTCAGACAATAAGGACATTTTTTACATACTTATTCAGTTGATAGGGTGATCATAGGAAAACAATCTGTTCAAGGATTTTGGATCACATTTAACTCTTATCTATTGGATTTCAACTTTCATTAGAAGTTTTCCACTTGTCCCTTGGGAGTGAACTGAAGTGATTATTGTTGTCCCACACGGAGCTCTAGGGCCTTAAGCTACTTCTGTTACATTGAGATATTACTTTGTATCAGAAGCAACAAGTTTGTATTTTATTGGTTGTTTTCTTCACATCAGTCATACAATAAAAGGATATTCACTTACGCTTATTAACAGATTAGTGCAAGACAAAGATATAATTACACTATCTCAGTCATCCATCAGCTCAAGCATCCTCAGATGTGGAAAAACATGCTTGTTTATCTTGACACCAAAACTCAACCCATTGAGCTCTCATTTCATTACAGATTCATTGATCTTTTAAAATGGTTTTACCATCTTTCATCTTTCACCATGTTTTAGACACTATACATAAATCTGTGAATATAGATGGAAAATAATTCTTCCTAGATCAGTCTTTAAAGTTACTTGTTCCTCAAATCTTATTCTTTTTTGTGCAATCATTTTCTGTGCACTATCCATATCAGCAATATCTTGTCCATGATGTCTACTCTTATACTTGGTTCTAGCAGATTAGAAAGTCTTTTCTAAGCAAGGATTGACCTAAATAACAGACCCATTATGATGATTTAAACACCTATTACATGCTAAATGACGTACTACAAGTCCTACATTTACATTTAGTTAACTAGAGTTGATGATTCTTCCTCATTAGGTTGAAAGAACAAATATGGAATTGTCCTGGAAATTTTTATGATTTTTTTTTTGTCAGACAGGGGGTTTGAACTCTGGGCCTGGGCGCTATCCCTCAGCTCTTCAGCTCAAGGCTAGCACACTACCACTTGAGCCACAGCACCATTTCTTTATATAATTGACATGCTATATAATAATTCACTAACCCAAAGTATATAATTCATTGATTTTTAGTGTATTTAGAGAATACCAATCATCACTACCATCAGAATATATCCATCATTCCAAAACCAAGTTCATCCCCATTAATAGTTATTCCTTCCTCCCTGTTTGTCACCTCCACTCAGCTCTAGACAGTTACTAATCTTTCTGTCTCTATAGATTTGCCTATTCTATTTATTTCATATAAATGGAATAATACAACATTTGGTCCTTGACAACTATCATTTAATATAACGTTTTAAAGATTAATCTCTGTTGTTAAACAGCATTTCTCTTTACTAGCAAATTATGTACCTTTGTGTTGGTCATACCAGTTTTAGTTATCTTGCCATCTATTGACAGATATTTGGGTTATTTATACTTTTGACAATTATGAATAATGTTGTTATGAACAATTATGCACAAGTCTTTGTGTGAACATATGTTCCCATTTTTCTTGGGCATATCCCTAGAAATGGGATTGCTGCATCATTAGGAAACTTATGTTTATTATTTTAAGGAAACATGAAGGAGTTTTCTAAAGCAATTGGTTCCCCACTGAAATTTTAAAGTTTTGCTTTGCTCTGTATCATAACTTCTTAGAATAGTTGCTCTTTCCTCCTGTGATTATGTTGGATATTGCCAAGTCCTTAAAGTAACACCAAGAACATTAATAACCATTAGCCAAATCAAATGAAATTTAAAATATTGCTCAGTTTTCTATCACTTGCCCTCAATTTCATCCTGAAAATACCTGAAAGACAGCAGGTGCGAGTGCCTTCCACCCATCATCCTATTCAGGAAGCTGAGATCTGAGTATTGCTGCTGAAAGCCAGCCCTGGCAAGGAAGTCTGTGAGACTCTTATCTCCAATTAACCAGCAAAAAGCTGGAAATGGAACTGTGGTTTAAATGGCAGGGCACCAGACTTGAGCAAAAGTGCTAAGAGACCATCCAGACCCTGAATTCAAGACACACACACACACACACACACACACACACACACACACACACACACACACACACACACACACACACACACACACACACACACACACACACACACACACACACACACACACACACACACACCCCTGAGAGACATGTTTATCTTTTTGAAGTAAAAACTTAATCTTATAACTCAAAGACTTAATTTTTAAGTTTGAAAAGTGTTCCTACTTGAAGTGTGCATTTTATAGTTATAGTTCATGTTAACATACACACCTGGTAATTAAACTATTAAATGCTTGTATACCTTTAAAGCAAGATACTTTTTACTAATGATAAATTCTTATTTTTCACTTAGTTTTTGAGACCAGCTCTTCTTAAAATAAATGACTTATGCTATCAATTGAGCTTTATGGGACTTTGTTATATTGAAAAAGGTCATACCTACACATTGCAGGAATTTAAGGCTGCACAAATTTTACGACTAGGAGAGGTAAGGTCTTAGAAGGCTTAAGATATTTGTTTCATTTATGGATACTTTGATATCGCTAATTATCCCTATTCATCAATGTCTAGGTGACAGAGCACCTTGAAGAATTTAGAAATGAGACCAAAGATGTGGTCAGGAAGGCTTGTCGATTGGCTTTGCGTGCTGTAGGATTTATTCCTGATGACTGTGTGTTTGATCCCCAAGAGGGTATGAAAGGCAAAAAAACCTGGATATATAAAAAGTAGCAGCTCTCTTTTAAATTCTTTCCCTCTTTCTTTGTCTTGCTCTTTTTTCTCTTCCCTTCCTTCCTGCTCCTTCCTTCCTTCCTCTTTCATTTTTTTGTTTCATTTTTGTTTTTTATATAAGTCTCACACTGTAGCCAAGGCTAGTCTCAAACTCACAATCCTCCTGCATCTGGGTTCCAAGCACTGGAATTAGAGGCATGTACAACCATACTCAGCTACTTCTATTCATTTCAGTGGTTCCAAACTTCTCCTTGATATGTTATCAAGTCGGTGTATTTTGTGGAAGGTGAGGAATATAGTAAATACCGCCTCTTTTCCCTGAATTTTTCCTACTGTGCATAGTATTCCTAAACTGGACACCAAATCTTAAACATTCTATGGTAACTTGAGGCCTTGCTGCTTAAAAGTCCAATTTAGTACAGACAATAGGTTTGTTCAAATGAAGGGACTAGCTGGATGTTAGAATTAGCCCAGCTGGCATAAGAGTGATTCAAAAGCAGATGGAGAGTAGGATAAAAGTATCCCTGAGAAATAGGTAGTAAGGTTTACAGATCAACTCCTGCTAACAAGAATGCTAGGGAACTTACGGTGCCTGTTCTTGAGGTGAAATCCATTGGTGTGAAATTCTTTTTTTTTTTTTTTGTTAAATTTTATTTTATTTTATTTGAGAACATACTGTACAGAGGGGTTACAATTACATGGTCAGGATAATGCATACATTTCTTACCAAGCATTGCAGCCTCCTCCTTTGTTTACCCTTCACCTCCCTTCCCAGCCTCCCCCCTCCCCCCCACCCAATCATACCCCCCCTCCCCCCCCTCCGACATTGTAAAGCTGGTTTTGACATGACATTTTGTACTTCTCATTGTTGCAACAGGTCCACCTGAATCCTTAAACGACTTGTTTGTCCCCATCTCCTCCACATGTTATACTGACATCAAATATAGTGAAAGCAGGGGTTTGGTGTGAAATTCTTTCAGATAACCAGGATACTGTTTTTTCTCCCTTGGGTTTGAGTTGTTTCATTAATCAAAGTATTTTGTTACTTTCAAATTTTTTATTAGCTTTTTCTTTGAATCCATATTGAAAGAAATGGAATCTTGACACAAGAATTCTTGTTGTGCTTTGTACTGTTAGAGTATTTAAAAACAAGTGGAGTCGGTGTTGCTGAACTGACGTTTGACTTTCCCACTTACGGAGACTCTGAAAAAATGACATACACAGAACAAGCCAGCAAAAGGCATCATTGCACAAGACTGACATGGTAAATGGTTATATTTTTTCTCTCAAGAAAAATTACAGTATCCCTCCTCATCTCATTAAAAATCCCTGGCCATATGTGGAGGTATATGCCTGCGGTCCCAGCATTGGGGAGGCAGAGGCAGGAGGGTCATGAATTTGAGGCCGACCAGGGCAAAGTCAGTGAAACCCCATCTCAGTAGCAAAAGACAAAAACAAAAGGGCTAGAGTGTGGCTCAAAAGGCAGAGAACTTTCCCAAGAAACTCAAGTCCCTGGGTTCAATTCCTAGTACCACAAAACCAAGCAACCAACCATGGATGAGAAAGTATATGTTGGGTTGTATGGCTGGAGTAATTATTTTACTCTTCATGCCAAAACATCAAGTGTATACTTAAATGTATACAATTTTTTTTGGGGGGGGGCTTGAACTCTGGGCCTAGGCGCTGTCCCTCAGCTCTTCAGCTCAAGGCTAGCACTCTACCACTTGAGCCACAGCGCCACTTCCGGCTTTTTCTTTTTGCTCATGTGGTGCTGAGGAATCGAACCCAGGGCCTCATGCATGCAAGGCAAGCGCTTTACCACTGAGCCACCTTCCCAGCCCCAATGTATACAATTTTTTTAAAGGCTTAGGAAATAAGTGATGTCACATTAAAAAAAAAAAAAAAAGCCTTCAGAACAGGGTTCACTAGTACTGCTGGGAATTGGGGGATGTGGTGATCTGAATATGTGTCCCAGAAGCCTAGACTCTGCTGTCACCTAACAAAGCTGCTTCTGAAACAGGCAGTTTGGCAGAGATTGGAGTGTGAATACAAGGCCAAGAGGTGTTTATTGATCTCTTAGGCTTTGTATTGCCCTGACCTAGAATGAAGCATGGAACCCAGTAGAGCGGACTATGCTAAGGAGAAGTCAGGCGCACAGGGGTTGGAGGACCTCAAGCAAGCCAGGAGAGTCTCCTCTAACCTATCTGCCAATAAAGAACCAGCCACATCTTATCCCTAGGAAAGGTTTTACAGCTGCAAGGCAGTGAAAGAATTCTTCCTGCCGGGACCCCACCTGGGCCTAGACTCTCGCATACCTGCATTAATTCTGCCACTGGCTTACACAAATTCATCTTGATTTCAAATGACTGAAAGTTTGGATTTTTTTAAAACTTCACAATTGCAATTTGTGACATGTGGTTTCTGGTTTTTAATAAAACTTTCCAATGTGGAAAAATCTCTGGTTTAAATCATTCTTAGGGAAAACATTTAAATAGGTCAAAGAGACATAGAGATAAAGTAAATAAAATGACATAATAGACTACAGTATTTTCTTTTTCGCTAATCAATATGTCATTTCAAAAGTATTTTTGTGAAAATAAGTTATTGCTATTGCCTAAGAAGGAAAAGAATTCAAAATACATAGCCATGCATAAATTGCTATGATAAATAAATCATTCAGGTTTTAAAATTCATCAATTTTTGATTGGGGTTTTTTTCTGTTGAAATTTAATTAATTGCATAGACACATTTTACCTTTAAATAATAAAATAATTTTCAATTCATCAATAATTTCAATTCATTATTAAAAATAGATAAATAACTAAAAACTTCGTGATTAGAAATAAAACTTACAAAGAAAATAGCCAAAAATTCTCTAAAAATTGTGAAACTATACATCATAAATATTTAATCAGTGCTTATTAATTTAATCGAACATATAAAATTTACTAATAAATCTTAACCAC
This sequence comes from Dipodomys spectabilis, assembly GCF_019054845.1. Classification (NCBI taxonomy): domain Eukaryota; kingdom Metazoa; phylum Chordata; class Mammalia; order Rodentia; family Heteromyidae; genus Dipodomys; species Dipodomys spectabilis. The sequence goes on from NW_024870814.1 coordinate 5,752,600, forward strand.
ATATACATGAAATGTCTGTGTAGCAACAAAGTCAATGAGGCACAATCCAAGGTCACCATCCAGGCCTCAGACATGCTAGAAACTCTGGAGACCTGGAGCACCATTCAAGCACAATAGTTACTCTACCCTTGTTTTTTATTTAGATTACATACATTTGTCATTTAGGGTTTTGTTATTGTTGTTTTTCCAATCCTCAGACTTAAACTCAGGGCTTGGGCAATGTCCCTGTGCCTCTCTGCTCAAGGCTAGTGCTCTACTGTCCCTCAGCTCTTCAGCTCAAGGCTAGCACTCTACCACTTGAGCCACAGCACATCTTTTTTGAGTAGTTTATTGGAAATAAGAGTCTCATGGACTTTGTTGCCCAGGCTGGCTTCAAACCACGATCCTCAGATCTCAGTCTCCTGAGTAGCTAGGATTACAGGCATGAGCCACCAGAGGCCAGCTCAAGGGTTTCTTTTTGTGATAGCTTCAAACACACTGGCTCAACCATAACTATCCTGCGCATCAAATAGCCTCTGTAAGAGTTAGGACACCTAACTAAATTGGTGCTCTATTTTTTAATATGTTTACTTTAAAGGGAGGAATGTCTTAGAACAGCTTTCCTGTTAAATATGAGATTATAATTAAATTTTAAAAATCAGAGAAATTGGGGCTGGGAAGGTGGCTCAGTGGTAGAGCACTTGCCTTGCATGCCTGAGGCCCTGGGTTTGATTCCTCAGCACCACATAAGCAAAAAGAAAAAAGCAGGAAGTGGCATTGTGACTCAAGTGGTAGAGTGCTAGCCTTGAGCTGAAGAGCTGAGGGACAGCGCCCAGGCCCAGAGTTCAGGCCCCATGACTGGACCCCCCAAAAAAATAAATAAAAAATCAGAGAAATTATATTTTGAGTTGTAAATACTTGCTTTAGAATCATTGTCAAAAATGAGCAGTGAAGATAGAAAACTGACACTGCTTGTCTTTTCTTTTTCAAGTTTTATCCGTCTAAATGACTACCTCATTGAGAATACTCTGCACGTCCTAACAGTTAATTCTGCTAACTCTCTTCTGAACTATCTCACTGACAAACTAAAACGAACGCCTTCAGCAGAAGTCATTGAGAAATGGATTACTGAAGAGAAAGTTGAAGTCACTGACAAAAAGGTATAGCTAAACAAAATTAAAGCCATTAATCAGTGTTGAAGGAGGAGCACTAACTCTCTATCATGCTATTTGCTCTGTACAGGTAAATTAAAGGCATTTTAATTTGAATATATTTCCAGATAACATTAGTTATAACTAAGTAATCAACATCGTTTATATTTAAATACTATCAATTTTCTATCTGCTGTATATGACTGTTTTCTCAATTGTTTCTTTTTCCATTTTGTTGACAGTGTTTTTAAAAGGCATTTTACATTATAATGTTGTCCTTGTTATTATTATAATTTATTGCCTTTAAGTAGCTGTACAAAGGGGTTTTAATTCAACATATCAATTTATAAGTATAATGCATCATGGTCAATGTGACCCCTTTCATCATACTTCCAGATCTCCCCCAATCCTACCCATTCCCATTCACTTCCTTCTTCATTCTTCTAATTTCCCCCTGACCTCAGCCCACACCACACATACACCTCAAGTACCCACTTCCTAGTATTCATTTTGTTAGACTGTATGTTAGTTGTTCAAAGAAGCTACACCATTGGAATTCTCCCTTGCATATACTCTACTTTGGTTAATATATTGGTGTAAATATGCCTATAACCCTGTATATGTTTACATATATATTTATAAATTAGATCCAACTTTCTTATATGAGAAAATATGTCTTTTGGCTTTCTGGGCTGCATTTGCCTTTTTTTTTCTTTCTATGGTATTGTTCATTGACAGTCCTTCCGCATGCTACGATTATAAAATCAGCAATTACATAAATTTAAGTCTATATATCCTTGGGGGTTTTTGTTTGTTTTTTGTTGGTTGTGGGGCTTGAACTCAGGGCCTGAGCATTGTCCCTGAGCCTGCCTTTGCTCAAGGCTAGTACTCTATCATCTGAGCCACAGCACCACTTCTGTTTTTTAAGTGGTAATTAAAGAGTCCTATAGGGACTTTTCTGCCCAGGCTGGCTTTGAACTGCGATCCTCCGATCTCAACTTCCTGAGGGGCTAGTATTACAGGCATGAGCCACCACTGCCCAGCTATATCTTTTATTTTCCACCTTGGTCCTTGTACCTTTATAACAATGCACATGTGCTCCTTCTAGGCGGCCCCTGGGATAGAAAAGCAGGAAGAAGACGAGTCTCTCATCCCCATGTTCCTCATAGAACTGATTCTGACAATAGAGTCGCTAGTCTTTGAGCCTTGTTTGCAAGACTTTCTGGTATGTGCTTCTTCATGTAATATCTGCCAATAGCATCTTCATAAAAAAAAAAAAAGTGACTGCTTTACTTTTGGGTGGGTGGCAGGACTAGCAGTTGCCATGTCTCCAAAGGGTCATAAGAAAGAGAGAAAGCACTTCTTTTGCCCCAGAACTACCTCTCTATACAAAGAAAAAGTGTAGCATGTTTTCTTTAACTCAAGGCCAATCAGAGGCTTGGTAAGGACCACCCTCAAGAGTCATATTCTACATGAACCTTAGAGTTGACTATAGGCATCCCTAAATAGAATCTAAAAATGACTCTGTTATAAACACCATTTCTGAAATATATTTAGAAGTGTGCTGCCTCTGGGAGAATTTTATAGTTTTAATTATTTGTTACTCTGTAACAAACCACCACAAACTTGATAACTAAAAAAGGTCCATCATGTTTCCTTTTGGACTCATTTTAGAATAAATGATATGCCATATATACATAACCTACAATGCAATTATACACATGAATAAATAAGGATTAAATTCAGATAATATATATCAGTTCTCTCTCTTTTTAATACATTTTTATGTAAAAATACTGTACAGAGGGGTTACAGTTACATGAGCGAGGTAATGAGTACATTTCCTATCAAACATTGTTGCCTCCTCCTTCGTTTTTCCCCTATCACAACTAAACTACCCCCCCTCCCCGTCCCCTGCCTAGATTGTAAAGTTCATTTTCCACATAGTGTCTTGTACATCTCATTGTTAACGATGGCTCAACCTGTATCCTTATTTAAGCATTTTGGGTTTTCCCTTCCCCTCCCCAAATTAGAGAAGTGTATATACAAGATGCAGGGCACCGTCATCAAATACAGTGAAAGCAGGGGTTATACCGTGGGGGAGGAACACACAAAGAGAAAAAAAAAATCACATGGTACATTATAAATACATTAGAAACAATAGCAAGAAAGAAAAAAACCACTTGTCTCCCTATCTTGGGGTTCATTTTGCTTAACATCATCTTATCTGGTCATATGTACAAAGCTTTTGACCTTTTCTGCTTGTCCTAGACATATACTAGTTATTGCAAATAAGGGGAACCATGGGACCTATGTTTCTTTGGGCCTGGCTTACTTCACTTGTAATTTTTTCCAAGTCTTTCCATTTCCTAACAAATGGGGCGATGTTAGTCTTTCTGTTCCTCTTTCTTTCTCTCACCTATTCCCTCTGTCTCTTCTATTTCTATCCCCTCTCCACTCACTTCCTTCTTTTGGCATTATATCATAAACTTTTTCCATGTCCCATTTTATAGATGGTTGATATTTAACCATAATACTATTTCGGAACAGGTAGTTATTTCTCTAAGTGGTTATTATTGTGAGTGTCTTTAAATATAAATCTTTGAGGAAATGCATCCATACACTCAGAATCAACATAAAACCCGCCCAGTTGAATGAGTTATTCTTTCTGTTCATTTTGCTTTCTTTTTGTGTTGTACTGGCCCTTAATCTAAAGGACTGGTGTTCTTGTTCAGCTTTTTGCTCATGGCTGGCACTCTACTACTTGAGCCAGACCTCTAGTCTGATATTTTGTTGGTTAATTAGAGATGGAGTCTCACTTCTTTTCTCAGGGCTGACTTTGAACCTTGACCCTCCAGGTATCAACCTTCTAAGTAACTAGGATTATGGGGATAAACCCGCAGTGTTCGGCTGACTCAGTTATTCTTGCTAGCCAAATCTTCTACCATTGAGCTGCATTACCAGCCTAAATATTTTTTTTCCTTCCTGTTTTCCTTCCTTTGTCTCTTTCTTTTTCTTCCTTCTCCTCTTCCTTACTCCTTCCCTCTCTTCCCCCTCTCTCTTTCTTTCTGTCTTTTTCTCTTTCTCTCTTTTTTTCCTGGAAATGCTGGATCTTGAACATGACCAGGCACTTACTAAGCTGGCACTCTACCACTTGAGTCATACCTCCAATCCTGAATGAGTTATTCTTATTCAATTTAGCACTTCAGAAAAGTTAAAATACTCATCAGTATAATCATGTATTCACCTTTATATTCATGCTTTTCTTTTTCCTAGGATACTATCTCTAATGCAGTCAACCAGTTTCAGAACACTGTGCTAGCAGTCCCTAACCTCATTCCTGATTCATATTTTGATGCTTTTACCAGCCCTTACATTAACAACAAACTTGAAGAGAAAACCTGTGGAGCTGGACCAAGTTTATCAGATGTATTGGAAGATGATAAGTATTTTCACACAATTATCTTTCAAATAAAGGTATATTTATTTTCACTAAAAACCATTTTAAAACTTCAATGTCTAAGAAGTTTAGGGATGTATTTTCTTCTATCATATCTTTGAATGTTATATTTGTGAAAAATAGCACATACAGCAAAATTTGAAGATAATGTAGGTACCTTAAAAATTACCTTGCTAACTAACTAGTATATGTCTTAGACAAGCAGAAATGGTCAGACAGGTTGATGTTAGGCAAAATGAATCGCAAGATAAGGACTCAAATTGTTTTTCTTTCATGCTATTGTTTCTAACATATTTATAAGATGATTTCTTTGTTGCTTTGTATGTCCCTCCCCCACGGTATAACCCCTGTTTTCACTGTATATGATGTTGGTATAATTTGTGGAGAGGAAGGGAAAAATCAAGTTGTTTAAATAAGGATACAGGTGGACCCATTGCAACAATGAGATGTACAAGTCGTTATGTCGAAAAACGAACTTTACAACTTTGGCCGAGGGGGGTGGGGGGTTGGGAGTGGGGGTGGGGGTGGTGTGGTGGGAGATGGGAAGGGATGGGAAGGAGAAACAAAGGAGGAGGCAACAATGCTTGATAAGAAATGTACTCATTACCTTGCTCATGTAATTGTAACCCCTCTGTACAGTATTTTCACAATAAAAAAACTTATTAATAAAAAAATTACCTTGCTAAGCAACAGACAAATTTCTAAGTATTGAATTATCTGGCAAAACAGTTAACTATCGTTAGTGATCGTTTGCATGTGTTTCCAGAGAAGCAGGAGCACAGACTATGTAGAACATTGAAAGACACAGGCAGAACAGGGTGCCTTGGCAGCCCATACAATCTTTTTAATTAGAGCCATTTCTTATTAAATATCTTTTATTGAAACATAATGTCATTATTTGAGACCCATTAGGAAACAAATGTAATAGTATCCATCCATAATATCCTTTTTTATTGTGAAAATACCAGCACAGCTATGTTCACTGCAGCATTAGTTACCATAGCTAAGATATGGAACCGACCCAGATGCCCCTCAGTAGATGAATGGATCAAGAAAATGTGGTATATATACACAATGGAATTCTATACCTCCATAATCTCTTAAATGTTAACTATAACACTTAAAGATTTTTGAAAATGGCATTTCATGTTCTAATGCCACACATTTGTTTTGTTTTGTTTCATTTTTGTTTTTGTGCTAGTACTAGGGCTTGAACTCAGGACCTGGTACTCTTGCTTAGCTTTTTCCTTCAAGACTGGAGGTCTTATCACTTGAGCCATACCTCCACTGGAGTTAAGAATCTCTTGGATTTGTCTGTCCAGGCTGGCTTTGAACCTTGATCCTCAGATCTCAGCCTCCAGAGTATCTAGGATTAGAGTTGTGAGTCACTGATGCTCTGTTTCAAATGCCGCAGTTTTAAAGTACAAATACATATTTATGGAAGAGTTCTAATGAGAAGGGAAAGAGCAGTAGTATTCTTTGGTGTATTTCTCACTTAGAATTTTGGGTAATGCAGTGTTCTTCCTGAAAAACAAGAGTGTGACCCTCAGCTCACCCCAAATGCCTTTAATCCTTGGTATCCAAGTGCCTTTCTCAATTTCAAGCTTAAAATTTGCTTATTTGGGGGCTGACAGTGACTCAAGAGGAATAGCGCCTACCTAGCAAGTACAAGACCCTGAGTTGAACCCCTAGTATCACAAAGAAATAGTCTATTTGTTACTCACAGATAGCCATTATACATACAATTCTATACTATATAGTTTAAAATCCGCTCAGTGTTTGAATCTGTTCATCTCATTAAGATATATATATATATATATATATATATATATATGGTTGCAATTATATAATTTTTAATTATGATTTTCCTTATACTAATTTATGGAGTACAGTTTGACAGTTTGACACATGTACATGGATAATCAAATCAAGGAAGTGAACAACATTTTCATCTCCTTAGACATTTTTAATTTTTTGATTAACATTAAGTTATACATATTTATAAGGTTCAGTGTAGTATTTTAATACATGTATTCAATATATTCTGTTTGGCTTTACAAAATTATTAAGTCAGACTACAGTTTTTATAACTGCTTATGGTAGAATTCTTATTCTCAATATTACTTTAAGTCATCAATTCAGAAGTTATAAGCTTATACAATCTTTCTTGTACTCTTCATAATTTTAATTTTGTAAATTACTTTTACTCTATGTAGGTTCTAATTTCAGATTTTCATTCTAGATCTTTGAGGTTTTTTTCACTAATATTTGTTCCTAGGAGTATATTCCAAATGATTTCATCTACTAAATACCATATCATCTGACTTAATAACAAATACCCAAATACTCCTGTGATTTGTCAATTTTATCCCTCTAGTCAATTGTTTCTTTAAAATAATGACTATTACATTTTAATTAGGAATTATATTTTCAGTTTGGAGGAACCAAACAGAATAACAGTTATCTCAATATGAGTTACTTCACATATCTTCTAAAAATAAGAATGTACCAAAAAAAAGAAACAAAATTAAGCAAAGCATATGTCCTTCTCAAGAAGTTAATTTTTTTTTTTTGGTTGGAAGACTTGAACTCAAGGCCTGGGTGCTCTTCCTAAGTAATTTTGTACAAGGCTAGTGCTCTACCTTTTTGAGTCACAGAGCCACTAGAAAATAGAGAATGCTCAGAAGTCAATTTACCTTTTGTATAGAAAATATACACAAATAACAATGAGCTTTTTTTCTTCATGGTCCAGCCACAAGCCATTTCAGATAGTGAGATCAGGCCTTTGAACATGTATAAACATATTAAAAAATAGTTGGATTTTGGGGCTTTTTTGTTTTTGTTTTTTCGGTCATGGGGCTTAAACTCTGGGCTTGGGCACTGTCCCTCAGCTATTCAACTCAAGGCGAGCACTCTACTGCTTGAGCCACAGCTCCACTTCCAGTTTTCTGGTGGTTAATTGGAGATAAAAGTCTCACAAACTTTCCTGCCTGGGCTGGCTTTGAACAGTGATCCTCAGGTCTCAGCCTCCTGAGTAGCTAGATGGCACAAATAGTTTTTAAAAGTGAGAAGCTGGGGCTGGGAAGGTAGCTCAGTGGTAGAGTGCTAGCCTAGCATTCCTCAGAACCACATAAGCAGAAAAAGCTGGAAATGGTACTGTGGCTCAAGTGGTAGAGCGCTAGCCTTGAGCTGAAGAGCTGAGGGACAGATCCCAGGCCCAGAGTTTAGGCCCCACAACTGAAAAAAAAAAGGGGAGAAGTTAGCAGCAGCAGCAAGTCTGAGATTAATCGAAAATCAAAGCCAAAGGTTATTGGTCATACATGTAAGACTATTCTTAATAGATCAGAAAGTGCTGACTAACAAGAAGGGCTTAAAAAGGCAAGCTATTGGAAGTGGCACTGTGGCTCAAGTGGTAGAGCACTTGCCTTGAGTTGAAGAATGCAAGGGACAGCGCCCAAGCCCAGAGTTCAAGCCCCACGTCCGACCAAAAAAAAAAAAAAAATAGGCAAGCTATTGAAGAGGGCATCACATCTAGGAGGAAAACTAAGTTACAAAGGACAAAGAAGAATTGGGTGGTTTAGAAAAAAGAAGCAATTGGCAAATCTGTAAGGCTTACAAGACAAATAACAATGATAAATACATATGTATATATACACACACATATATAGGGCACCCATTTCCCCTACCACCATAAAATAAAATCTAACATAATAAAATAGACTACATTGCTGCAACAGAACAGAATGCCCTTGAGCTTTAAACCTAATAAAGCAATTTCATGAATTGAAAAAATTAAGAGAGATTAAATATCTCCAAAGTTACCATAAGGAGAAAACAGAAAGTAAAAATTGAAATATCTGATGAATATTCTTCTCTCCCACTTTTTTTTTCTGTCGGTTGTGGAGCTTGAGTTCTGGGCCTGAGCGCTGTCCCTCAGCTCTTCAGCTCAAGGCATGCACTCTACACTTGAATCACAGCACCACTCTACACTTGAATCACAGCACCACTTCCGGTTTTCTAGTGGATTATTGGAGATAAGAGTCTCAAAGACTTTCTTGCCTGAGCTGGCTTTGAACCATGATCCTCAGATCTCAGCCTCCTGAATAGCTATTACAGGTGTGAGCCACTGGCATCTGGCCTTTCTCTCTCACTCTGAAAGCAACGTGAAAACAATACCACAAACCAAAAATAACTCTACTCAAAGGAGTTATGTAGATATATGGAAGAACATATTAAATCAAAAATTCAAAATAAAAATGGGTAGGAAAGACAAAATCATCTCAGAAATGAAAGATATATAGTTTCCAAGGAAATAAACTCAAATTAAAAACTTTATATAAGCACAGAGAAATTATAGAGTAAAAATAGTGGTATAGAATAAAAAAATGTTAAAACAACCTAGAGAATGAAAAATAAATAACTCCAGAAGGGGGAAAAACTGGAATTAGAAACAAAGAACAAAATCATGTATATATAATTCAGTCTCTGAAGGAGAAAATCAAAACAAGATATGGACTAAGCATTTATAACTATAGGCTAAACAAAGAAAATTTGAGTTTATATGTCAAAATGCCTACCAAATACCTTCGAAGCTACCAAAGTACCCATACCTAGACGATTTTTTAAAATCTATCCTCCAGGCACCAGTGGTTCATGTCTGTAATCCTAGCTATTCAAGAGGCTGAGATCTAAGGATCACAGTTCAAAGTGGGAACAGGCAGGAAAATCATCAGAGTTTGATCACCAATTAACTACCAAAGAAGCTAGAAGTGGTGCTGTGGCTCAAGTGGTAGAACTAGCCTTGAGCAAAAAAGCTCAAGGACAGCTCCCATGCCCTGAGTTTAAGCCCCAGGACTAACTCCAAAAAGAAACAACAACAAAGGAAAAAAAAAAAAAAAAAACTTTGGTACATCCAACATGGAGGAATACTATACAAAAATAAGGAAGATAGCTGTTTCTTAACATGGAGTGATTTCCAGGATATATTGCTAAACGAAAAGGCAGATTACAAAATAATACCTATTATGTGCTACTTTTATGTCATAAACCTAGACAGAGAGAAAGGTAAACCAGAAACTAAAGAAACTACATAGAGGAAAAGATGGAGGAATGGTGTAAGAAGGATGAGGGTAGTGCATATGGTGTAGGAAAGATTGAAATACTAACTACTTCCTACTAAATGCTTTAATACAGTTCATAAAAAGTGAACAAAAACAGGGAAAATGCTAAAATAAAATACAAATGAAAATACATGAAACTTTAATGTAATTTAAAGGAACAACATAGCTACACTGAAAGAGAAGTTAAACCAAGGAACTTTTTTTTGGTGGTGGGGGGCGGATGTGGGTCCTGAACTCTGGGCCTAGGCGCTGTCCTTCAGCTCTTCAGCTCAAGGCTAGCACTCTACCACTTGAGCCACAGCACCACTTCCGGCTTTTTTCTTTTTGCTTACGTGGTATTAAGGAATTGAACCCAGGGACTCGGGCATGCAAGGCAGGCACTCTACCACTGAGCCACCTTCCCAGCCCCAAACCAAGGAACTTTTAAACATAGTAATTGACCATATTCTCATAGGCTTAAGGTAATGGTGAACTCAGTTAATAGATTTGTTTTTTGCAGTAATATTGATGTAAGCAGTTCTAAACCTTCTTCCTATTTGTATGGTAGAGTTGAGAAAATAACAAATATATTGTATCATGGAATGTAGCTACTCATCTTCCAAGAGAATTACAAGTAAGGAAAAAAGATGTGTAGAATTAAAAGTGGAGATGTGGCTCAAGTGGTACAACACCAGTCTTGAGTGAAAAAAAGCTACGTAAGAAAAGGCTGTGAGTTCAATCCCCAGTACCAGCACACAAAAGGAAAGAATCTCACATTATTGTATTGAAAAAGGCTAAATATTTAATGATAAAAGTTCTTCAAAATACCTTGGAATAAAATTGTTTATAGAGAGAATGATAGGCAAATATGGTAAATTGTTAAAAATTTAGAGAATTTTAATTTTAAGTATGTAAAATTCTGTGACTCTGTAAAGCACCAGCCAATGAGTGAAAGCATCAGGTTCAGGATTCAAATTCCAGTCTTAAACAAAAAAAAGTAATTACCTTAAAGTAAAAAATGTTTTAAGTCATATTACATTTCTGTCACCTGCATAGTTAGTTACATACATTTCAAAGATATTCTTAAATTAGCAATACAATTAGATATTGTTTTTGTCCTCAATTTTTACTGTAAACAGATAGCAGAAACATCTCCAGAGACTTCATAGGAGTCATTAAAAGAAAATAAATGAGTAATTAAATATAAGCATATTTATGATATGTGTAATTTATGATAATGTGTAATGCAATTTCCTACTGCTAGCCTACCATCTGCAAAATGTGATTTTTGAACCGCTTTCCATAGCATTGATATGAAGGGTTTTGTTACACTAGTTGTTTCCTGAGATAAATTGTGCATTTATAAGAAGTCTTGATAAAAAATAGGAGAAATTAAAATTAATACTCTTATTGTATAAGGTGTGGTCTGTGGGTCATGGGCCAATACCAATAGTAAAGAAATCCTTGGGGCTGGGAAGGTGGCTCAGTGGTAGAGCGCTTGCCTTGCATGCAAGAGGCCTAGGTTCAATTCCTCAGCACATAAGCACAAAGAAAAAAGCCGGAAGTGGCGCTGTGGCTCAAGTGGTAGAGCGCTAGCCTTGAGCTGAAGAGCTGAGGGACAGCGCCCAAGCCCAGAGTTCAGGCCCCACAACTGCCCCCCCCGGCCCCCCCCCCCCCCCCCCCCCCCCCCCCCCCCCCCCCCCCGCTCTCCGCAAAAAAAAAATCCTTGTTTCAGCATTTTGTTATTTCCCTTTCCCTCCCCAAATTAGAAAAACGTATATACAAGATGCAGGGCACTGGAATCAAATATAGTGACAGCAGAGGTTATACCATGGGGGAAGAACAAACAAAAGAAACAAGGATACAGGTTGACCCATTGTAACAATGAGATGAACAAGACACTAAGTTGAAAACGAACTTTACAACTTGGGTGGAGGAGGGAAGGGATAGTAGGGGAAAACAAAGCGGTGAATAACAATGCTGGATAGGAAATGTACTCATTACCTTACTCCTGTAACTGTAACCCCTCTGTACAGTATCCTTACAATAAAAAAGAAAGAAATCCTGCCAGGCACTGGTGGCTCACGCCTGTAATCCTAGCTACTCAGGAATCTGAGATCTGAGAATCACGATTCAAACCCAGGCCATAAGTTGGTGAGCCTCTTCTCTCCAACTAATCACCAGAAAATGAGAAGTGACACTGTGGCTCAAAGGGGTAGAACACTAGCCTTGAAAAAAAGAGCTCAGGGATAGCCGCCAGGCCTTGAATTCAAGTCCCACAACTGACCAAAAGAAAAAAAAAAAAAAAGAAAGAAATCCTAATTGTCATAGACTTAGGATTTATGATTATATACGTTGAACCTAGACGTTAAAAGGACTGCAATTGTAATGATTATGTTGGTTTGAAAAAAATAATTTTATGGAGCCAAGTCCAAAAGAAGTGAGGAAAAGGTTTCTCTTAGGGCAAAGTATGAAGGACATTTCAGAAACTTTCCAGCAAAGGGTTTCACAGTAAGATTAAGCAAGCAAATAAATTTCTTGCTTAAACTTGTAGACATTTGTCCAAAGACATTTCAATTAAGGCATTAAATTTGTGGTTTAGAAAACAAACAGGCCTTGCCCCTTTGCCATATATTTACTAGTGATATATAAGATCACCACAAAGCAGGAAAAAAAATCCACAAGTGTGCTTCCTTTTGATCATAAGGCACAATTCTTCAAAAGCCAGATTTGGATATGAATTTTGAAACATTTTTGAAGTTTCTTTCTCAATCCATTGACTCTGTGCCTTGATATCAAGGATAATATTTTCTGTGTATCTATCCTTAGCATAAAAAATTATGGTTTTTTAGGAGGGGGGTTGTGTGTTCTTTGTGTTCAAGTAAATTGAATTGAAATCTGCTTAAGAAAGTCATGGTTTTCTTTATCTTTATGCATAAAATTTAGGAAACCATTCATGCAGCATTTGCATCTGCTCGCTTATATGCTTCGACATTTGAAAGGTTCCAGTTATTCTACAAGGAAAATGAAAGTCTTGATTTAGAAGCTCTTAAACTTCAGGAGCCTGGTAACTTTTCCATTTGCCTTTACTAATTGTTTTTATAAAGAGACCAAGGTTTATAATATTTTTGGTTTTTGTTGGGTGGCAGAAAGCATAGTTCAAAAAAGCTCTACTCAAAAGTAAGAATTTAATCACTTCTAGATTACTTTCCAGAGAATTACTTTCCTCTTTGTATTTGCTTGTTAATCTTACTTTATTTCAAGAAACACAGGAAGCACTTTCTCACTAATGGCTTATCTTTTAGTACAAAGCTAAACCATTGTTAAGATTTGAATATAGGAAGGAGTTGAAGGTAATATATACACATCTTTGCCAATTCCTACAACTTTTTTTATGACAAGAATTGGAGTTAATTCCTTTTTATTGGGACCGTATTTTGAGACCTGGTAGGTATCAATCAATAACTCTTAGTCATGAAATTAAACTCAAGGGAAAATTACTTCATTAGTCGTACTGTTTTTGACAAAAGAAAATAGTCTACAATATGTAAATGAAATTTGAGAGAAGGAACTTCTCAGATGATTATGGAAATAAAGCATTTGCCAGGTGCCAATAGATCATACTAGTTCACTCCTAGTTACTTAGGAGACTGAAATCTGAGATTTCAGCCTGGGCAGACTAACCCTTGAGATTCTCCAGTTAACCAGCAAAAAGCTGGAAGTAGAAGTGTGGTTCAGCTGGTAGAGCACCAGCCTTGAGCAAAAAAGCTTAGCAAGAGTACAAGGCCTTAAATTCAAGCCTCAGTATTGGAGAAAGATGAAAAAATAAAGCCATAAAGAACATAATTTATATTTAGTTATTTATAGCTTTATTTATTTTTTTGAGGGGGGGGTCCAGTCGTGGGGCCTGAACTCTGGGCCTGGGCGCTGTCCCTCAGCTCTTTAGCTCAAGGCTAGCACTCTACCACTTGAGCCACAAGGCCTCTTCCAGATTTTTTCTTTTTGCTTATGTGGTGCTGAGGAATCGAACCCAGGGCCTCAGGCATGCAAGGCAAGCACTCTACCACTGAGCCACCTTCCCAGCCCCCTATAGCTTTATTTTTATACACAAAAATAATTATGTTGATACCTTGCCTCATGAACTATAACTAATTTTCCTATAATTTTTGGTTTTCTTTCAACCCATAAATTTATGCTGAAATATTTTAGGGTATACATTTTATCTCTAAGTTAAATAATTAAACAATTGTGTCTTCAAACACACACACAAATGCATTTTCAAGGCACCAGTGGCTTATACCTATAATCCTAGCTCCTCAGGAGGCTGAGATCTGAGGATTGTGATTTGAAGCTAGCCAGGGAAGAGAAGTCTGAGAAATTCTTTTTTTTTTGGAGGGGGAGGCCAGTTGTGGGGCCTGAACTCTGGGACTGGGCGCTGTCCCTCAGCTCTTCAGCTCAAGGCTAGTGCTCTACCACTTGAGCCACAGCACCACTTCTGGCTTTTATTCTTTTTGCTTATGTGGTGCTGAGGAATCGAACCCAGGGCCTCATGCATGCAAGACAAGCGCTCTACCACTGAGCCACCTTCCCAGCCCCCTGAGAAACTCTTTTTTTTTTTTTTTTGGGTCCGGTCATGGGGCCTGAACTCTGGGCCTGGGCGCTGTCCCTCAGCTCTTTAGCTCAAGGCTAGCGCTCTACCACTTGAGCCACAGCGCCACTTCCGGCTTTTTTCTTTTTGCTTATGTGGTGCTGAGGAATCGAACCCAGGGCCTCGAGCATGCAAGGCAAGCGCTCTACCACTGAGCCACCTTCCCAGCCCCCTGAGAAACTCTTATCTCCAGTAAACTATCAAAAAGCCAGAAATGGAGCTGTGGTTCAAGTGGTAGAATGTTAGCCTTGAGCAAAACGAGGCTCTGGAGGCTGGGCCACCGGTGGTTCACGCCTAGCAACTCAGGAGGCTGAGATCTGAAGATCAAGATTCAAAGCCAGTCCAGGCAAGAAAGACCATGAGACTCTTATCTCCAATAAACCACTCAGAAAATGGGAAGTGGTGCTGTGGCTCAAGTGGTAAAGCACTAGCTTTGAGCTGAAGAGCTGAGGGACAGCACCTAGGCACAGAGTTCAAGACCCACAACCAACAAAAAATAAATAAAAAAGGAAGCTCAGGGACAGTGCTGAGTTCAAACTCCAGGACTGGCATTAAAAAAATCTGGCCTGGCGCTGGTGGCCCACACCTGTAATCCTAGCTACTTAGGAGGCTGAGATCTGAGGATCACAGTTCAAAGCCAGCCCGAGCAGGAAAGTCCATGAGACGCTTATCTCCAATAAACCACCAGAAAACCGGAAGTGGCCCTGTAGCTCAAGTGGTACAGAATTAGCCGTGAGCTGAAGAGCTGAGGGACAGTGCCCAGGTCCTGAGTTCAAATTCCAGGACTGGCATTAAAAAAAAAAATCCTACAAAACCAAAATAGTAGTATCACATCTCCTTGAAAAGAAGCAGACAACAATTCCTTCCTTTTTATGAGATTATTAAACTAATTTCATCTTCAAAGTTTTCCAAGTAAAACAGTTTTAACTAGCTTATCCCAGGATCTAATCCAAGAAGTAAACGTATCTGGCTGCCCTGTCCCTTAACTTTTAAACGTCAGAAACTGACTATTTTTCAAGACACCAAAGTAAGGCTCCACTTTAAAAAAAAAAAAAATGAAACAACCACCACAAAAAAAAAAAAAAAATAGATGAGCCTATTTCTACTATTTTTGGCCACCTTGTTACACTGATACTTAACAGAAGTAAACTGACAGCTCATGTTATGTTGCAACATCACAGTGACAATCGCATGGGGAGCCTGGCATTTGAACATATGAAATTGACCTAATCCAAATAACTCATTGAATCCATTATATCTTCTAAGTTAATTAAATTTTCGGAGATCGAGAGGATACAGAAATTTTAAATATAGGCATGAGTCTATAATTGTATATCCTTAGGTATCTGATCAGTGGTACAACAAATGTGTGGCCAAGGATAATCAAGGTTCCACTGGTTCCGAGTGGGTTGGAGAATTGATAAATTGGCAGGAGGAAGGTTATCAAAATACAGCTGCAGCTTATAGCAGATGCACCTTGGTAAATGTCTTGGCTATGATGTAAGGAGCTGGAATAGCAGGGAGATGTTGAGGGTTGAGGGAGGACAATAATTTTAGCTATATTTGAGCCCTTGTGTTTCCAGTTTTTATTGTTAATATCTTCAGAATGATTTACTGTGAAGTAGCATGAAGCCCAAGTTCCAGGCAATCGAACTCCAGATTAGAGGCGAGTTCCTCTAAGGTAATTACAGGCATACACACAGCCTTGCCATAAAGTGAATTTCACAATATTTCCGATTACATATTTTTGTTTTCCAATACATATCTTATTTGCACAGTATATTATAGCTTAAAAACTATGTATGCACCCTAATTTAAATATGCTTCCTTGCCTACATATGCAATAATCACGGAGTTGTTGGAACAATGGCACCGGTAAGTTTGCTCAAAGCAGGGTTGCCATAGTTTTCAGGTTGCTAAAAACACAATATCCATGAAATGCAATAGTGAAGGATGCCTCAAGAAGTGATTTTCATCTCTTATCCCTTAATAGGAACTATAAAAAATGTTTACATTGGAAAATATTGTTTTTATATTTCAAGAAAAAATATTATAAAGCATTCTGAAGTAACATTTCAGAATTATACTTATTCTAAGTATCGATAATATGTGTAAGGCTATTAACATGGTGATTTTTTTTAGTATTTTTATAATAATCTTTGAACATTCAATATGATGTTACTTTATGATTTCTGTGAATCATTTTATGCAGATGTTAAGTTCTTTAGTCAACAACTGGAAAAATATCACAAACAGCACAAGGATGCACTCGCTCTAAAACCCACCAGAAATGTGGGATTGCTGCTCATTGACACTAAGCAACTAAAAGAAAAGTTAATTCCATCACCTTTGAGATGCTTGGAGGTAACTATGAGCTGGGAAAAGTTATGATCTCAACAATTATTTCAGAAATTTTTCCAATAACAAAAGCAAAGTTACATTGATTTTTTTTTATATTGCACATGATGAAATTAACATAAGAGTACTGGCCATCCCTAATTTTGAGGAAAAGTCCCATATTTTTTTCTACTGAAAACATAGTTAGCTTTTATGTGCATTCCAAGAGAGAACTGCAGGTCTAAGATATTCTTTTAATTCTATCCCTTTTTCTTTTGTTGGATTATTTCAAGACTTCCTCAGAAGAGAGACCATTGTAACCACTCAGTGTCCTTGTGGTTGATGATAGAATACTGAGATCAAGTTGAAGGGAACATCTGCTTATCTGAAACTGTTCCTAAAGATCTAGAGTTATACTTGTATATTCTCAGGTGCTTCTAGAAAGGTGATATGGAGCAGAGACTAGAGAACTAAAGGGCTAATCCAGGGCTTCTTTTGTCTACATGGTCTTCTTGGAGCATATCTAAAACAGTTTATATGTTGTCTGGCTTCTTTCTTCACTGTAAGGGCAGAGTTGGATAGTTGCAACAGAGATTATGCCTTGAAAGTCTGAAATACTTACTCCCTGACACAAAGAGAAAACCTTTACCACTCTGGAATAGATGATAGAAGATAGAACTTCATAGAAATGACTGTGGACTTGAGCGTTATTATCTGTTCTGTCATTGCTTATTTATCTGAGTATAAGCTTTCTTGTAGCTCTTTGCTTCTTCATCTGCTATAAAAGAAAAAATGCATATAATTAGGAAAGATCAATTTCAACACACAGTTTTGAAAACTACTGTATATCAAGCCAAAGAAAGCTAAATTCAGTCTAGCTTAAGATATCAGAAAGTGTATGGAGTTATGCATCTAAAAAGTCCAAAGATCAGGGGGACACCAGGGCAGTAATCTAGTAGCCCAACAATGTCACCAAGAATCAATTTCTTTCATTCTCCTTTTAGAGCTTTTGATGAATCATCTCCATTCTAAGGGGCCAGCATTTGGTCATGTTTGTGAAATGGTTGTTGAAAATTCCACAGGCTAGGATTTTCCATGTTTGTGTACAAAGTGGAAGGACAGAAAGGGTCCTTTTGGGACAGTGCTGTCCCTAGAGCTTGAACTCAGGGCCTAGGTGCTATCCCTGAACTTTTTGCTCTATCACTTGAGCCACAGCTCTACTTCTAGCTGTTTTGGTGGTTTATTGGATATAAGAGTCTCACAGACTTCCCTGCCTGGGCTGGCTTTGAACTGCAATCCTCAGATCTCAGCCTCCTGAGTATCTAGGATTATAGGCATGAGCCACCAGTGCCCAGCTATTACTCTGTTTTTAATCTAAGACCAGTGTCTGTCCCTGTAAAGGACGGCAAAGACATAATGACGTGCCATCTTCCCCTGGATGATGTAATAAATCTCTGTCCTTTGCCCTGTCTTTTGGCTTGGAGAGTCTAAAACCTTAGTCTCAATATGGATCAATTCCCCTCAATCACATGCTTTCCACTCACCAGGAAAGGAATGGGATTGATGCCGGGGAGGGCAGCACAATGTCCACTACATAGGACAAAGAAGTAGAAACCATATTCACAAGGAATCAGGGATTTAGATAAACTGTTTAAGATCATTTCCTTTTTGGTTAGTATGACTAGCAGTGGTTTAATGAGAAAATTCCCTTTGTATACACTACTGCTTCCAGCACCACTGACCTAACAGATGTCCAGTTAGGGAAATCAATGTTTTAAACCCCACACCCAGACTCCTGGAGTTCCATTTGTCACATACAGCCCCACACCCTTACATGTCAAATAAAGAGGCATGATGAAGGGCTGAGAAAGGAGATTTATTACACAGCACAAATACCACTGGAAGACAGCCCTTCAGCCCATCTTCAGCCATCTGTGGGGGGTACAAACATGAGTATTTTAAATAGCCAAAGGACCAGTGGCAGGGATGGAAAGGACTACATAATTACAATATTTCCAGTCTCAGGCATGTGTAGAGGTAGTCAGGGGTGACCAGAAGTGGAAAAGAAGTGGTCTGACAGTCCACTTTGAAGCCTTCTTTTTTATTAAAGAGTCATTGATAACCTGGTGAGTGGGTCCACACCTTCATGGCTTCCCTAGTTGGTTGCCAAGTGATTCCAGGATGGAATGGCTCAGAACAAAGGACATAAAATTGAGGCTGAAATCCCCAGCTTTTATCCTGTTTAGTTCATTTATGAGCCCAGGTGAGATGAAGTTGTTTCTCATCCAAAGCAGCTCATAAACACCTCTTACATCAGGACTTATTTAAAATACATATTGAAATAACAAATATTCAAGTATTTGTGACTCATGTTTTCTTTTTCTTAGGTGTTAAATTTAATGCTTCCTCGTTTAAGCAAGAAAAAAGTAGATGCCATCATCTCTGAGGCACAAGATGCAGAATACAAACTTCAATTTATGCCAAGTACTACCATAGAATATGTTAACAGCTTAGTGTTTCTTGATGAAATTCAGGAACGGGTGAGTTGATTAGCTCATATAACTCAGTATTCCAGACCTTACAGTTGGAAAGAAACACATGATAAGAAAAAGGGGCTAAGGGTCATAATAAAGCTGTCAAAATGTCAATAACTCTTTTAGACAAAGTAAATGGATGTCTTATATCATAGCAATTATGCCAGTGAACATTAATGAATTTCCCCCTACTCGTCAGGCACTCCATTCATAATCCTTAGGAAAACACAAGAACAATGGATAATTTTTAGTCTTCATTCTGCAGATGAGAAAATGGGAAACAAAATAGGTTATATTGTTCAAAGTCACAGAATTTGTATGAGTTAAAGCTGGAATTTAAATTTGGGTCTCTGAACAAAAAATGAGTATTGTTAACCATAGTTTTTTGTAATTCTAATTTTCAGTGAATGAAAATTGAAAGGTAATCCAGACACTACTCATAAAGGAAGTCTTAACCCTTAATCTATTTTTGCATACTAGTCCATAACCTTTCTGTTAAGAATGAAAGAAACCTAACTCATAGCAGCTTAAGTGGAAAGGTGGATTGTGGAGTAAAAAGTAGATAACATACTCAAAAGATGCAAATGAAAAGATTAGTTCTTTCTGTACCTCAATTACACATACACACACACACACACACACACACACTCACACACACACACAACACATACACACACACACACAATATGTCAAAGATAATTAGGTTTGGGGACTATCTAGAGCCAGGATGCAACAACTATAGGAATACCAGGGAGTCTTCTTCCTGATTCTTCTTCTCTGACTTCTCTCTCCTCTCTGCAAACTAGAAGCTGTTTCTAAATGCTTCAGTAGGAAATATGGCTACATAGCTCCAGCCACTAAGAAAGAGAAAGATCTCTTCTCTTATTCATTCTAAATATCTGGCAGGTGGATTCTGGACCTTCCTTCAGTTTTACAAACTGTCAGGAAGGGAGAATGACATATCTATCACTCAATGGCTGCAGAAGACAACTGCTGTAGGTAGCAGAATGCCACGCCATTCAGAAAAGCCACACTATGTGTGCTCATCTCCAAGAAGTTATCTACACTATCTGGATATTATGCTGCAAAAGCAGTTCCTCATGCTCTACAAGAGATACCTTTTTCTGGAACCTCACCCATTAAATCAGCAAATTCACTGACCACCACTTACTATAGTGCAAGAATCACAGTAAATAAACCTGCTTTCAAGGAATTGAGTGTAGAACAAAAGCAATTTTGAAATAATGAGTCCAGACACAAGATACTATGATAGGAATAGGAAGTCTGTGGTCACTTTTGCCTACAGGTACAGAAGAGTTTGTGGAGGATCAGACATTTAAATGGTGTCCTAAGGCATACCAAGCATTCTGGTAAGCATTCCTAAGAGAAAGAAAATGAACAAAGACATGATGTAAGATGACAAAAGCAGGATTTGGTAATTGATATGTTATGAAGAAAGAGTATTTTCTGATTAAGGCAATATTTTCAATTTTTTAATTTGTGTATATTGACTTGTACAGAGTAAGAGGTTCCATATAGGCAATACAATGTACTTAATTATTTTTATACTCTCTATTGCTCTTTCTTATTTCCCCTTCCTTCCTCTCCCTTTATCTTCCTCTTCCACCTCCCTACAAGGCCTCTTTTACTTTCATGACCTTGGTTGTTTTACTCTTTTGTTTTGTTTGCCCTAGCTTGTGCAAATGCAAAAAAAGAACACTATAGTTACATTTTGCACTATCGTTACATTTATTGTTTAGAAAATGACATAATTTCATTCCTTATGGCTGTTTAAAATCCCTATTCTTTTCTTTGCCAGTGAAGTGCATTTCTTTGTATGTGTGTGTGTAGCACCACCCACAGCAGAGATGCCATGTAATTAGTATTTATTTTTACCTACACGTTTCTACTCAACTCCCTTTAGTTTGATACCATTTTTGTGCTCAGTGTGTACAAAGTATTGTTCTGTATTGGAAGATATCTGCAGAAAGCATATCCTGTTCTCTGTAAGTAAAAAATCTAGAAAGGTAGTGAGATACATAGTAGGCTAATTATACAAGATTCCAGGGCAGACCAGGAAGATTGTTAGGAAGTACACAGGCCAAGAGTAGTGTAAAATGTTAACTTGGACTTTGAGTACAGTGATACAGGAAAGGGCTTATATAGGTAGAGTCATATGAAAGTTGTGGAAATGGAGCAAGTGTTTTCCAGGTAAACTAAGTATGAGGACCTCTAGGAAGAGGGACCAGTAAATTCTGAACCTTGGAGGTGCAGAGCAGCAGTGCTGGATGGAGGGAGGAGCATAAGACCGAATCCTATTTTGGTGTTTGTATGTAAACTAACTTATTGATGGCTAAGAGGAGTGTGTGAACCCTCACCACCAACAGAGGCAGCTGTCCATCCCAGCCCCATGTGTGTGCTGGAGTGGGTGAGGCTACTGAGGGAGGAAGATCTGGAAAGTCAGTCCATGCCTGAGCCAGGGTCACTCTATAAAGTCACTGTGCAAGAAAGAGTGTGCCTAGATTTGGCACATATGAAACAGCACTTGTCAAGGATGAACTACACAGACAGCCCTTTTAATATTACTTATTTTTGAGTAGGTTCTTGTAGGCTTTTCCTGGGCTGTTGACTGCAGCCCTGATAGTTATACCTCCCACACAAACTGGAGTGACAGATGTATACTACATCCAGCCAATACTGATTGAGATGGGGATCTTGGTTAACAAATATTTTCCTGAATGGTCTTGAACCATGAGACTCTCGTTTGTCTTTTTTGTTTTTTATTGTAAAATTGGTGTACAGAGGAGTTACAGTTACATGAGTAAGGTAATGATTACATTGCCTATCAATGCATATCCTGCACAATTAAGAAAATTGGGGGAAGGGTGGAGTTGGGAGGGATAGGAGTGCCACTGATCAAGATGCATTGTATTCATTAGCTGCTTTGTTGAACAGCAACTCTGCTGTACAACCACTTAAAGGTAATAAAATATATTTTTTCAAAGTTGAAAAATACTCTGATTCTTATATATGTAATGAACATCCCATGTTTCTATTTAGATTGAAAGCCTTGAAGAGGAAGGAAATACAGTGATTCAAATGTATAAGCTTATTGACCAGTATCAAGTGGTCACACCTCCTGAAGACTTTGCTGTTTTTGCAACTATGAAGCCATCCATTGTTGCTGTTCGGAATGCCATTGATAAATCAGTGGGCGACAGAGAAACATGCATTAAACAGTTTTGTCAGCATTTGGGTAGAGATCTTGAAGAACTAAACAACGAGGTGAATGAAATAAAACTACAAGCACAGGTAAGCTAAAACAAGATGTTTGGTTCCTTTCTGTCCACATCCCCTCCAGCATCTGTTGTTGTTAGAGTTCTTGATTTTTGCTGTTCTAACTGGAGTGAGGTGATATCTCAATGTTGTTTTGATTTGCATTTCTTTTATGGCTAGGGATGTTGAACATTTCTTCATGTGTCTATTGGCCATCCTCCTTTATTCTTCAGAGAAGCTTCTCTTTAAGTCTTTCGCCCACTTACTTATTGGGCAGTTGTTTCTTTGAGGATTTGTTGTTGGGTGGTTTAATTTTTTGAGTTCCAAGTATATTTTAGATATGAGACCCTTGTCCGTTGTATGGCTAGTAAAGATCTTCTCCCAGTCCGTGGGCTTTCTATTGATCTTGCTAGCTATGTCATTTGCCCTGCAGAAGCTCTGCAACCTTATACAATCCCATTTGTCCAGCCTTTCTTTGATTTGTTGTGTTTCCGGGTCTCTATTCAGAAAATTTCGGCCTGAGCCAAGGAGACCCAGGGTTTCTCCTATTCCATCCTGTAATGTTTTCAGAGTGTCTGCTTTGAGTTCAAGGTCTTTGATCCATTTGGAGTTGATTCTGGTGCAGGGTGATATATAAGGATCTAGCTTTAGTTTTCTACATGTAGTTAACCAGTTTTGCCAGCACCATTTCTGTGCAAAGTATCACTGATATAACATCAAGATAGAATTAGTAAATAAAAATTGGCCATCAACCAAAGATTAATAAAATATATGAAGGTAATCCTCCACTTGGAGAACTATAATACAGACATTGGTGACTACAGTATAAATTCACCTTTGTAACATGGAAATATTAAAGCATATAAGATTATGTGCGTAGTATTTGTCAAGCACTGCTCTTAGGATGTGACATTACATTGTATTTTCTCACAGACAAAAATATATGTAAGCATAATACTTATATACCTCAATGAATTACCAGAATTAATACTTCCATGTATCCACTTCTCATGTCAATAGTACCTTCCTGATCCTTTCTTCATCTCCAAAGACAACTACTACTTCCATTTCTAATGTCACACATGAGTTTGGGCCTGACTTAGAACTTTAATTAACTAGAATCACTTAGTGGCCCCTTTATTTAATTTTGATATATTCCTGATATTCATTCAGGTTATGTGTGTGTTTTATCCATGTTTGTTACTATACTGATTGAGATGGCGTTCATATTTTACATTTTAGTTATCCATTTCATAGTTGGTAGACATTAGGAATATTTAAAGTTTGGGGCAAAAATGAAAAAGAATAATACTTCTAGATGCATTCTTATCTGTGTGTGTGTATATGTGTGTGTGTGTGTGTATTACTTATTTAGTTCTCCAAACACCTATAGGACTTTGTTATTCACATTTTACAGAGAAGGAAATTAATTGATTAATTAATTTATCACACAGATAAATGGTAGAACCAGTATTTAAGTTTACATAGTCTGCTTTCAGTAGCTAATAGTCTACAAGTTAATTTCTATACTTTAACTGTATTGTATATTTATTAGATTATTTGAAAGCATAAATAATTTCCATGATGCATTTATATAAAAGAGATCATTAAAAAAGCAAAATTCCAGCATATATTTTATATGTAATGACACATTTTAAATAGTATGATTCAATCACCGCCCAGCTAGTTCAGTCAGTAGAACATAAGACTCTTAAATAGCATGATTTTTTTTCTTTCTTTTTTCTTTTCTTTTTTTTTTTCTTTTTTTGGCCAGGCCTGGAGCTTGAACTCAGGACCTACCCACTGTCTCTGAGCTTTCACTCAAGGCTAGCACTCAACCACTTGGACCACGGCTCCACTTCCAGCTTTTTCTGTTTATGTGGTACTGAAGATTCAAACCCAGGGCTTCACACATCTAGGCAAGCACTCTACCACTAAGCCACATTCCCAGCCCAGTAGCATTATTCAAATACACAAAAATGATAGCATGAGTCTCTCTAACAAGTACTCTTTTTTAAGCTTGGAGACACTCTTTGGAAACAAACTGTTATTTGATTATTTCTATAAATACTTTCATCTTCCTGTCAAGACCCCCATTCCTGATGCTTGAGAAAGGATAGAAAGCATGAGGGTGACCATTGATGATGATTTATTCCCTTTTGGATGTTTTCCTTTATCCTAACTGGACCTCTTTTGATTAATTCCACTTCAACTCAAAAATCTAAATTCCCTGTGTAACACTGCTTCACCTTTGCTAGCATCCTCTTTTACTTCTTGTATTTCCTGACAGTGGATGGAGGCAGTGAGTTTGCAGTCCACCTGCCAGACCCTAGCAGCTGCCATTGCAGTGTGATTGTGCTGGACCTGCATTTCCCAGGCAGCCGTTACGGCAGGCCATCGTCTCCACCATAGATGTAATCTGCAGCTTTCTCATCCTCATCTCAAACCTTTTCTGGTTCATCAGTTCTCTCAAAAGTTCTCACTATTAAAATCAAGACACACAAGAATGTTAGGACCCCAAAATACCTCATCAAGCCAGTGTTTCAATACAGGTATCTTCTGCCTGGACAGTTACTGCTTCCCTATTCTAGAGCATGTCTTCCACTTTGAATGCAGGGCCACATAAAAGAAGAAGTAATAGACTAGATTGATTGGTCTTCCCAAACTGTATCTATAAATCTCAGATGTCTCTAAATTTTCGCAGGTTCTCCTAAACCTAGTGAGTTCCTTCTCTTTTGCGCCTAAATTATTCTATTTGCAAAGGAGTTTCATTCAACCCTAAAATATCATCTTGAAAACATATGTCTTGACATTTATAGTCTTCATTTCCTCTATTCTTCCCTGTAATTTTATATACATGCACTTATTTTATTTTATTTTTTTTGGGTCCGGTCGTGGGGCCTGAACTCTGGGCTTGGGCGCTGTCCCTCAGCTCTTCAGCTCAAGGCTAGTGCTCTACCACTGAGCCACCTTCCCAGCCCTACATGCATTTATATTTATGGAGTTCCTGGCTCATAACTCCCATAACCCTTAATATTTCCTAAATGATTCAAACAATAAGGCTAAAGTATTTGGCCTTTTATTCTTGGTTTCTGAATAAACTTTGCTTTAGTGTAAAAAAAGAGAGTCTTTTGTTAAAATGTTAGGGTACTTTAGGCCTCAGAATCCCCAAAGTAGGCCATAGGAATGGAAATTATATTCTGATCTCGCCCCACATTTCTGTCTTAGAGCTGGCATAAAGAAATTTTCTGATAGTAGATCGTAAGACCCCCATTTCAAAAGAGATCTTGTCCTGTACCTTGGAGAAAGGAACTATGGACAGAGTTTAGGAAGAATTTGAACAGACCTTGCTGCACTTTTCTGGTAGAACTATTAACATTACATCAGACCTTTCTTTTGTCTAATCATACTTCAACACAATCAATCATGCCTCAAACATTCTTGTGTAATAGTTTCTATTAAAATCCAAAAGGACAAAGTTTGCAAAGCTTCCAGATAGCTGAACATAATGCAGTTTCCTGGAGGGTGGTTGGGCCTTTGAGCCCCTTTCCTATACCTCACTCAAGTTCTCTTCATCTGCTTTCATTGTAATGTCCTAAATTCTAGAAAATTATTTGAAGGGAAGGCATCTTTAGAACCTTGACATGTAGCAGATCACTCTAAGGCACGGATAAGCTAAGCAGAGGATTGTGATTAGCATCTGAAAGTGAGGCAGTCTTGTGACAGAGACCTCAATCTGGGGCATCTGACACTAATTCCAGGTAGATAGTGTTAAAGTTAAACTGAATTTGAAGACATGCAGTTGATTGTTTCCTATTGTGTGTAGAGAAAAGCCCATGCACAATAATATATACATACCTAGTATTAGAGTATAAGGAGAAGAAACTGAATTTGTTTTTCCTTACTCTCCTTAGATTCTCTCTCAAAATTCAAAAAGTTTTCCATTCCTTTATTGTAAAATGGGATTCTTTTCCCTATCATATTCATTTCACCTCTCCTTACCTGATGTCTTATTTGTTGAAGATGTATAGGAAGTAAAGAAATGAGGTAGAATATATTAGATACAATTTATAAACAACTACAGCTGAGGGTGATGGTATGCTTGTAATCCCAGCACTTGAGAGTCTGAGGCAGAAGGATCACAAGTTTGAAGCCAGACTGGACTAAAAAGCAAGTTCCATGCTTGCCTGGGAACCATAGCAAGACTCCATTTCAAATATACTACTACAACTGCTGCTGCTGCTATTACTACTACTACTACAACTAATAATAATAATAATAAATGATTATATAAGCCCATGATACATCTTTATACAATTTTCTATTTTTATAATGCTTCAAAATGGAAAGTCACCATTAGCTTCTAAAACCTTTTTTGAAAGTGTTTATTAACCCATCTAATGTATGTGACCTTCACAAACAGTAGGGACGCTTAACTAAACACTATTTTTAATTTTACAGGATCCACAGATTTTGGATATTTCCACGGACCCAGAGAAAATAAAGGTCATGTTGAGTGATCTGCAATATGTTCTGGATGATCTTCAAAAACGTGCCTTTCAATATAAGTCCTATCAAAAGAATTTCAAGGTAATAACAGTTCTAAACATTTGTTCTTTTAGTGTGTGCACAGCAGTGATATTTATTCACAAACCCTTTCAACAGTGTGACTGAATATGCCATGTGTGGGTAAGTGCATAGAATCTCAAATCAAAATAAAATATACTCCTGCTTTTTTTTTTTGGGGGGGGGGGCAGTCATGGGGCCTGAACTCTGGGCCTGGGCGCTGTCCCTCAGCTCTTCAGCTCAAGGCTAGAGCTCTACCACTTGAGCCACAGCGCCACTTCCGGCTTTTTTCTTTTTGCTTATATGGTGCTGAGGAATCAAACCCAGGGCCTCATGCATGCAAGGCAAGAGCTCTACCACTGAGCCACCTTCCCAGCCCTATACTCCTGCTTTTTAAGTATGTAAAGATAGAACCCACAAGAGACAAAACATATTTTCTATTGAAAGGTAATTGTGAATTAGAGAAAACTTTCACACAAAGAACAATACTTTTTACATGAAAATATAAGAGCATTTTAAATGCAGTCAAAGCCCCTCTATTATGTCTTAAGTAAAGATGCAAGTTTCTTTTGCATTCATATTTGTTAAGTCTATGAATCAAAGTGTTCAAATCAGAGGCGGAAAAATATAATTTGTTATATAAGACAGCTGATGCAAGACCTTCAGCTGATCTCTTAGCAGAAACCTGACAGGTCAGGAGAATAGGATAACATATTCAAAGTATTTTGAAAGAAAAATATTTCCAGTCAGTAATATTATATCTGACAAAACTACCTTTCTGAAATTAATGATAAATAAAAACTTTCCTGGATAAACGAAAGCTGAGAGAGTTTATTATCACTAGACTGAAAGTGAATCCTGCATGTAGAAGCAAAAGTAAGCTAAGTAGCATCATGACAAATTCATGAAAGAAAATGCATAATTGCTAAGTGACACAAGCCAGTCACAGAACAAATTCCACCTGATGTTACCTGCATAAGATATCTAAAGTAATTCTACTCACAGAGGCAAAATGCTATTTGCCAGAGCAATACATAAAAAATATTAAAGAAATATATGGAGTTATATTTTGTTGCCTAAATGACAATTTCTGTATATGTGGGATTTTTTTTTAACCTTAATTCTTCATTTCTATTTCTTCTTTTCTTTGCCCACTTGGACCCTACATTCTATAAGAAGTTACTTCATCAATAATTACTAATGGAATTATAAAAGCTAATGAAAACTAAACATTTTGTTTGTTCGATTTTAAAGGTAGAAGTGTCCAAGTTTGATGCTTTAGAAGAAGTATGTGCTGAACTGAAGCTGAAGCAGTTGCTCTGGGATTCTTTATCTGAATGGGATAAACTCCAGCAAGAGTGGTTAAAGGTAAATATGTGTGTGCATGTATAATTTTATATGCAATTGAAAAAGCAAGACAATATAAATTACAATTTTTTGTTGTTTTTGGTCATGGGGCTTGAACTCTGGGCCCGGGCACTGTCCCTCAGCTCTTCAGCTCAAGGCTAGTGCTCTACCACTTGAGCCACTGCGCCACTTCCAGTTTTCTGATGGTTTATTGGAGATAAGAGTCTCACAGTCTTTCCTGCCTGGGCTGGTTTTGAATGGTGATCCTCAGATCTCAGCCTCCTGAGTAGCTAGGATTACAGGAGTGACCCACTGGCACCCAGCTAAATTACAAATTTTAATAATAGCTTTCTTAGTGTCATTAAAATGTACAATACTATATTTTCATGGAGATTTTTTATCAGCTCTCCAATAGGTCCTTTTGTTGTTAAATACTACAAATCAGAAAGCATTGTTTTTTTAATTAATATATATTTTTATTGTAAAGATACTGTACAGAGGGCTTACAGTTACATAAGTAAGGTAATGAGTACATTTCCAATTAAGCATTGTTACCCCATCCTTTGTTTATCCCCTACCATCCTTTCCCTCCCCAATTCCTCCCTCTCCTCCACCCCCGAAGTTGTAATGTTCATTTTCTTTTTTTTCTTTCCATATATTTTTATTGTAAAAATACTATACAGAGGGGCTACAGTTACATCAGTAGGGTAATGAGTACATTTCCTATCAAGCATTGTTGCCTCCTCCTTTGTTTTTCCTCTACTATCCCTTCCCTCCACACCTCCCCAACTCCTTCCCACCTCCAAAATTGTAAAGTTTATTTTCAACATAGTGTCTTGTATACCTCATCGTTACAATGGGTTAACCTGTTTCCTTATTTAAGCATTTTGTTATATCCCTTCCCCTCCCCAAATTAGAAAAATGTATATACAAGATGCAGGATACCTGAATCAGATACCATGAAAACAGGGGTTATACTGTGGGGGAAGAACATACAAAAGAAACAAGAGAATCACATAGTGCATTATAAGTACATTAAAAACAATAGCAAGAAAGAAAAAAAACCACTTGTGTCCCTATCTTTGGATTCATTTAGCTTAACATCATCTTATATGTACATAGTTTTTGACCTTTTCTGCTTGTCCTAGACATGTACTACTTATTGCAAATAAGGGAAAACATGGGTGGGACCTATGTTTCCTTGGGCCTGGCCTACTTCACTTAGTATAATTTTTCCCAAGTCTTTCCATTTCCTAACAAACAGGACAATGTCATTCTTTCTGATGAAGGCATAGAATTCTATTTTCTTGATCCATTCATCTACTCAGGGGCATCTGGGTTGGTTCCATATCTTGGCTATGGTGACTAATGCTGTGATAAACATGGTTGTGCTGGTAGCTTTGGTATGACCTTGTTTGTGATCACTTGGGTAAAGAAAGATTGCTGGATCATAGGGGAGCTCTATGTGGAGTCTTTTGAAGAATTTCCATACTGCTTTCCAAAGTGGTTGAACAAGTTTATATTCCCACCAACAATGTAGTAGGGTTCACTTTTGGCCAAATCCCCTCCAGCATTTGTTGTTACTACATTTCTTGATTATAGCCATTCTAACTGGGATGAGGTGAATATCAATGTTGTCTTGATTTGCATTTCTTTTATGGTTAAAGGAGTTGAGCATTTCTTCATGTGTCTAATGGCCATTCTTTTTTTTTGGGGGGGGGGGGGTCTGGTCGTGGAGCCTGAACTCTGGGTCTGGCGGCTGTCCCTCAGCTCTTCAGCTCAAGGCTAGTGCTCTACCACTTGAGCCACAGAGCCACTTCCGGCTTTTTTCTTTTTGCTTATGTGGTGCTGAGGACTCGAACCCAGGGCCTCAGGCATGCAAGGCAAGCACTCTACCACTGAGCCACCTTCCCAGCCCATAATGGCCATTCTTACTTCCTCCTCAGAGAAGTCTCTCTTTAGGTCTTGAGCCCACTTATTAATCATGCAGTTGTTTCTCTGAGGATTTGTTGTTGGGGGATTTAGTTTTTTGAATTCTAAGTATATTTTAGATATGAGACCCTTCAGCTGATTGGAAACTTTGGCAAAGTAGCAGGGTATAAAATTAATCCTCAGAAATCAATGGCTTTCCTGTATGCCATAACAAGAAGAACATGGCTGAAGTAGCCCCACAAAAAATAAAATACTTAGGAGTTAACTAAAGAAGTGAAGGACCTCTATGGTGAAAACTTTAAAAACCTGAAAAAGGAAATTAAAGCAAACCAAGTAAGTGGAAAAACCTCCCATGCTCCTGGATTGGGAGGATTAACATCATGAAAATGGCAGTACTGCCAAAGGCTATATACAAATTCAATTCAATACCTATCAATATCCCAACCTCATTCTCCAATGAAATAGAAGGAGCAAACCAAAAATTCATATGGAACAATAAAAGACCCGAATAGCAAAAACAATTCTTAGCAAAAAGAACAGCAATGGAAGAATATCAATTCCAAATTTCAAACTCTACTACAAAGCCATAGTAAAAAAAACAGCTGGTACTGGCACAAGAAGAGACCTGAGGACCAATGGAATAGGAATTCACAGATCTATAGCCACCTAATCTTTGACAAGGGAGCTAAAAAATAGAATGGAGGGCTGGGAAGGTAGCTCTGTGGTAGAGCACTTGCCTTGCATGCCTGAGGCCCTGGGTTCGATTCCTCAGCACCACATAAGCAAAAAGAAAAATGCCGGAAGTGGCTCTGTGGCTCCAGTGGTAGAGCGCTAGCCTTGAGCTGAAGAGCTGAGGGACAGCGCCCAGGCCCAGAGTTCAGGCCCCATGACCGGACCCAAAAAAAAAAAAAAAATAGAATGGAAAAAAGACAGCCTTTCAGTAAATGGTGCCGGCAAAATTGGTTAAGCACATGTAGAAAACTAAAAGTTAAATCCGTATTTATCACCCTGTACCAGAATCAACTCCAAAGAGATCAAAGACCTTAAAATGAAAGCAGACACCCTGAAAACATTACAGGAAGGAATAGGAGAAACTCTAGGGTTCCTTAACACAGGCCAAAATTTTCTTAATAGAGACCCAGAACCGCAACAAATCAAAGAAAGGTTGGACAAATGGGATTGCATGGAACTTCAGAGCTTCTTCATGGCAAAGGACATAGCTAGCAAGATCAATAGAAAGCCCCCAGACTGGGAGAAGATCTTCACTAGCCATATAATGGACAAAGGTCTTATATCTAAAGTTCGTTTTCAACATAGTGTCTTGTACAGGATCAACCTGTATCCTTGTTTCAGCATTTTGTTATTTTCCTTCCCCTCCTCAAATTAGAAAAAAAAATGTATATACAAGATGCAGGGCACCGGAATCAAATACAGTGAAAACAGGGGTTATACTGTGGGGGAAGAACATACAAAAGAAATTTAAAAATCACATAGTACTTTATAAATACATTGAAAACAACAGCAGGGCTGGGAAGGTGGCTCAGTGGTAGAGTGCTTGCCTTGCATACATGAGGCCCTGGGTTCAATTCCTCAGCACCACATAAGTAGAAAAAGCCAGAAGTGGTGCTGTGGCTCAAGTGGTAGAGTGCTAACCTTGAGCTGAAGAGCTGAGGGACAGCACCCAGGAGCAAAGTTCAGGCCCCACGATCTAGAACATTACTTTGGAAACATTTCAAAACCCTTTTAACCCAGACATGTGGCTTCTAATTATAGGCATGAACACAAGTAGGATGAATGAGAATGTAAAATAATGAAGCCAGTGGGTTTTGAACATAGGAAAGTATAGATGCATCGGTTCTGCCTCTTATATGCTGACTTTGTCAAGGTCTGAATTATCCAGAGACAAACCTCTGTTGTGGTTGAGAGATCTACTGAGAACTCAAGGGAAGATCCTGGACTTATTCTAATTCTACCCTTTCAGAATGAAATGCTTCCAGTTCTCAAGGACAATAAGAACAGAAACTTAAGCAGTCAGAAACCTAAAGCATAAAAATCACAAATAAAAATCTAAATCTTAACCAGGAACTGGTGGCTTATGCCTATAATCCTAGATATTCAATAGTTTGAAGCTAGGCCAAGTAAGAAAGTCCATGAGACTTTTATCTCTAATAAACCACCACAAAGCCAGAAGCCGAGGTATAGCTCAAGTGGTACAGTGCTGTCCTTGAACACAAAAGCTCAGGAACAGTGCTCACCCCTTGAGTTCAAGCCCCAGGACCAGCATACACACACACACACACACACACACACACACACACACACACACACACATACACACACACACACACAAATCCTGTAGGAATATTGGATATATTTTGGCAACACTGTTTAGAAGCCACAACATAGTTAGATGTGGTCTTTTTTTGTGTGTGAAAATACCATACAGAGGGGTTATAGATGTGGTCTTTTAAGGGTTTTGTTACTTAGCCTTCTTACATAAAGAACCTGAAAGCTATTTCACAAGAATGCTTACTAAAGATCAACAGAAAGCCCACAGATTGGAAGATCTTCACTAGCCATACAACAGACAAAGGTTTCAAATGTAAAATATACTTAGAACTCAAAAAATTAAATCCCCAACAACAAATCCTCAAAGAAACAACCACCCCATTAATGAGTGGGCTAAAGACAGAAAGACTTCTCTGAAGAGGAAATAAAAATGTCCAAAAGACACATGAAGAAATGCTCAACCTCTCTAGCCATAAAAGAAATGCAAATCAAGACAACATTGAGATTCCACCTCACCCCAGTTAGCATGGCTATAATCAAGAACTCTAACAACAACAGATGCTGGGGCGGGGGAGGTGGGGGGGAGATGTGGCCAAAAGGGAACGCTACTGCATTGTTGGGGGGAATGTAAACTTGTTCAACTACTTTGGAAAGCAGCATGGAAGTTCCTCAAAAGACTCCACATAGAGCTCCCCTATGACCCAGCAATCTTTCTTTTGGACATTTACCCAAGTGCTCACAAACAAGGCCATACTAAAGCTACCAGCACAACTATGTTTAGTACAGCTTTATTCACCATAGCTAAGATATGGAACCAACCCAGATGCCTCTTAGTATTTGATGAGAAAATGTGATATATATACATTTTATATATATATATATATATATAATGGAATTCTATGCCTACATTAGAAAGAATAACATCACCCCATTTGTTAGGAAATGGAAAGACTTGGAAAAAATTATATTAAGTAAAGTAAGCCAGGCCCAAAGAAACATAGGTCCCACCCATGTTTTCCCTTATTTGCAATAAGTAATACATGTCTAGGACAAGCAGAAAAGGTCAAACGCTATGTACATATGAGCAGATACGATGATGCTAAGGGAAATGAACCCCAAGAGATGGACACAAGAGGTTTTATCTTTGTTGCTGTTGTTTTTAACGTACTTATAATGTACTATGTGATTTTTTTTGTTCCTTTTGTATGTTCTATCCCATTGTATATACAACCCCTGTTTTCACTGTATTTTATTTCAGTGCCCTGCATCTTATATATACATTGGGGAGGAGAAGGGAAATAACAAAATGATGAAATAAGGATACAGGTTGACCCATTGTAGCAATGAGGTGTACAAGACACTATGTTGAAAATGAACTTTACAACTTTGTGGGGAGAGGAGTTGGGGCAGTGCGGCTGGAAGGGATGGTAGGGGAAAAACAGAGGAGGGGGGTAACAATGCTCAATAAGAAATGTATTCATTATCGTACTCATGTAACTGTAACCCCTCTGTACAGTAAAAAACATAAAATAAATAATAAATAAATAAAGTAAAAAAATTATCTGTTCTCCTTAGAAGACTTCACAAGTATTGACCCTCAAGAGAATAAATTTCACTTATTATGCTACCACATTTAATGACGGAGACAAACATGAAAGAAATAAAAATTTGATGTCTGATATATTTTTATTAACTTTGGTACATAAAGGCATTTCCAAAAGTACAGAGCTGATTTGGACTAACAATTTAACCACGAGGAAAATTTGATTGATTTAAAACACTGTTTTACTATCTTAAGCTTAGCTTTTTGTTTAGCTTTAACTTTTTTTTCTAGTCCAGATTTGACCTCCTGGATCCAGAATTGCTAAACAGTCAGGTTTCCAGATATGTGAAGTTTGTGACTCAGTTAGAGAAAGGATTGCCACCCAACAATGTTGTACCCCTGCTCAAAAGTAAAGTGGAAAAAATGAAAGAAAAGGTAAGACTGGTAGAACTTATTTCAAAAACTTGAAGTCAATTACCAATTAATGTTAATAAGGCCAAAGTCAGGAGTAACTGATTAAGTTAGCCAACTTTAAAGAAAAAAAAAAATCAAAGTAAGAATAGTCAAATTCATTTCTCTCACCAGTTCAGACTATAGTCCCAGTTTAAGTTGGCCAAATAAATCCGTTGAATGCGGTAGTTAGAAGAAGCAATCAAAGTAAGAATTTTTCAAGTGGTAAGGGAAATATTACAGAAATAGTTTATAGTCATGGGAAGGTACTGACTAGCTAAGCACTTAGGCAGCAGTGAGCTTTGTCACTATCCTTGACCCTTAGTATACCACCAAGGCATGCAACCTGAGCATTTTCCAGATGTGACAATATTTGAGGTTGGACAGGAAGCTGGGCAGTTCACATACAGAGCTGGCTGTTCACAACCATCATGGCCAAGCTGTGCTTGAAATGGATAGGAAACAGGAAATCTCCATTTAAGTAGCTGATGAGAGAGAAAAAGAGAGAGGAGGGAAGGACTAAAGAAGACCTAAGAGGGAAAGGTAAATAAAACTTTAGGCAAAGAGAACAGAAAGGTTTCTTCCTTGTAATGAATGCTTTGTCTCAAATATGTTTTTCTCCATTAGCTTATAATAATCTACTTTAAACACTTGCCCTATCTTATGAACCATAATTTGTAAACATGGAGGGCACCATTTAAAACTTGACAACAAAGAAAAATCAAGAAAGCTGCAAATTAATGACTTTTATTTAAGCCATAATAAAAATGAGTTTTACAAAGTTACTAAGTTTTACAAAGTTACAAAGAAGTTATGTTCCCACTTCTTTCTTCCTATTTCCTGTAGTGGGGTTATATCCTTTATCACAGTTTGCGTTCCATCTTGGATACTTTTATTGTATTACGGGTTTTGGTTATTTGTTTTTGTTTTTTAACTCACATATGTTAAAGGCATTTTTTGTGGAATATAGTCCTATGTGTTTTGACAAAAGGATACAATGATGTACTAAACACATCTGTCAGTACTCAGAAGTTTCTTTTTCTATATCAAACCCATTAAATGCAGTTCTTTTTTTTTCCCATTTCTTAGTTAAAATAATTATCTTTCTGTTGATCTTGCATGTGGTCTACCACTTCCATTAAGGACTTTATCATAGTTATCATGGTAATTTTTAAATTCTCTATCCCCAACGTCTATGCCATTTTTGAGTTTGTTTCTGATTTTTCACATATATATATATACATATATATATATACATATAGTTATTGTTTTGTAAAGGTGATGTACAGAGGGGTTACAATTACATGTCAGGTAATGAGTACATGTATTTTTGTCACCCTTTCACTCATTCTCTCCCAGTTTTTCCTCCCATCCCAACCCACAAGTTGTATAGTGTTCATTTTCAACATAGTGTTTAGTGAGAATCACTGCTGCATTTGTTCACCCTTTGTCCCACCCCTTCTGTGCCCCTCCCTTACCCAACCATAACCAGACAAGACAAAAGGTACAGAAAACAAAGGCAGCAATAAAGGAAAAAACCTCTTGTTTCCATTTCTTGGAGTTCATTTCAATAAACACTGCTTTTTATATGATCATATGCACATAGCTATTGAGCCATTTGTGATCCTCCCCTAAGAATATCCTCCTTTCATCCCACTGTGTCAATGTCTAGAAGCCTGTATAATTTATCCTGTCCTGGTGTATTTTTTTCCTTGATTAAAAACAATATTAGATATTAGATGTCTTTTGTTGCATTTTCTTGTGTTGCTTTTCATTTCTTTTGTTAAAAGCCAGATGCCTTGTGTAGTTGATACTGAAGAAAATAATTAAGCATTCTTTTTCTTCTATGAAGTTTTTTGTGTGGCGTGTTATATTAAACCTAGTTAGAAATTGAAGTAAGTTTGAGATTTGGTGTGGCTGTAGTTACCCTGGGTGCATTGTGGACTTCAAATATTTAGTGATTTCTTAAGCTATTTTCTCTCCATGAAAAGAAACCTGTGATTTACTGTTTTAACCCAGGTAGTTTGGCTACCCTGAAACTCCTTTTTATTATGGCTTTAATAAAAGTCATTAATTTGCAGCTTTTCAGATTTTTCTTTGTTGTCAAATCTTAAGCAGTGCTCTTTATATTCACATTATGGTTCATAAAATAAAAAGAATGATGACTCTGAGAATGTTTGTTTTCTAGCTTCCAGTTATTATTGACTTGAGGAACCCAACTCTGAAGGCTAGACATTGGGCAGCAATTGAACAAACTGTTGATGCTCACCTGATTGATGTTGAAGTCCCGCTAACCTTGGAAAGGCTCTCTGAGTTGCATGTTTTTGACTTTGGCCAAGAAATCCAGGACATATCTGGACAGGCATCTGGAGAAGCTTCCCTAGAAGTAATTCTCAAAAAGGTGAATCTGAATAATTTATATTGTGAAAATAGGGAGATGTGCACAATTTCAGTTTCGACATAAAGATCACCAATTTTTAAATACACTTTAATGTAAAAATTGTGTACAGAGGGGTTACAGTTACATGAGTAAGGTAATGAGTACATTTCCTATCAAGCCTTGTTACCTCCTCCTTCTTTTTATTGTTGTTTTAGAGGTGATATACAGTAAGGTTAACTTTACATATGTCCGGTGATATATGTGTTTCATTCCTTTTGCTTAGCATCAGCTGCCCCTCCTCCTCTTTCATTCCCCCCTCCTCCGCCCCCCTCCCCCCGCCATCCTTGAGCTGCTTAGCTCACTTTCATCAATGTTCAGTGCAGCTGATGGGCCTCTACGCTGTATTTTTTCACCCTCTTCCACTGCTTCTGTGCCCTGCTCTCACTTTCCCTCAGGCGTACGTGTGTATACACCATTTATGAGATAAAGACTAGAGTCATCTAAAAAACTATAAGACAGATTAAGGAGAGGCCCTTTGTTTCCTTGTCTTTGGGGTTCTTTTCCGTTTGTATATTATTTTATATATATATGAGGAGGCGTGCGGGTGCTTTTCTCCTAAGACTATGGGTATCTTGAGTCCTGTTTACTTTGTCATATTTCATTGCATTTGAATTCTAACTTCCACATATCAGGGAGAACATGCCCCTTTCATCTCTCTGATCTTGGCTTATCACTCAACATGACTTGTTCTAGTTCCATCCATTTCCATGTGAATGTCATTATTTTATCTAAGATCACCAAGTTTGATTATCGATGAATTTTTTCAACATTGCCACCTGCATCTTTCTATTCCCAGTCACTCCTCTAATTTTCCCTTACCTTTGTTATTTATTAGTATTATTGCCTCGATAAATTCCTCCTTCTACAAGAAATTAATGGCAACAAGGTTTGAAACGGGTATGCTTTTATAAAGAACCATAGTCCAAGGAAGATCTTTTAAAGAAAATGCATTATTTTCTAACGAAGTCTATGTTAAATGTTTCAGAAAGCATCAAGAAGACTTTCCTTATTTACAAAACAATCTTTTTACCCTCAAAATGCATGCATACCTCAAAACTGCCTAAATACATAGATTTTTTTCTTTTTCTTAAAGCATAAGGTGATAAGAAATGCACATTATATGACCACAAGTTATTCATATGAATTAGTATATGAATTAGTGCTATCTAACCAAGAAAAGAATTTAAAAGTTTTAAGCCATAGGAAGGAGGAAAATTAAATAATCATAGAGTTTTCTAATATTTCATCCTTCATATATTTATTGAGTACTTAAACACACATAAATTTAGATTTTTCTAAATCCTGAATTATTTTTCAGGTGGAAGATTCTTGGAAAACAACTGAATTTGTCACTCTTACTCACCGTGATGCCAAAGATGTATTTATTTTGGGAGGCACAGATGACATACAGGTGAGTGAATGGGTTGTTGAAAATGTATAATGAAAGTCCTGACCTATCTCCTAAATCTTCTTTGAAAGACTGAAACGGGGACGTGAAATATAAATCTCTAAATTTAAAAAATCTAATTGAGGAAGCAGAATATGAATAATTGATCTGAATGTTTATTCATGAAGTATTTAGCAAAGCAAAAATCACCATACATATGTTGTGTGTGTGTGTGTGTGTGTGTGTGTGTGTGTGTGTGTTTGTGTGTGTGTAAGAGTTGCAGTCCTGTGATGGAGGGATTTAAAACAAAACAGAGATCAGTTATGGCTAAAGAGATCAGAGAATTCTGATCTAAATCAACCATGAAAATCTTCTATGAAGATGGGAGTTGAGAGACACTGAATAGAATAAAAGGTATTTCAAAAGCCAGATGCCAGTAGTGCACACCTGTAATCCTAGCTAGTCAGGAGGCTGAGATCTGAGGATTGCGGTTCAAAGCCAGCCCGGGCAGGAAAGTCCATGAAACTCTTATCTCCAATAAACCATCAGAAAACTGGAAGTGGCGCTGTAGCTCAAGTGGTAGAGCGCTAGCCTTGAGCTCAAGAGCTGAGGGACAGTGCCCAGGCTCAGAGTTCAAGCCACACAACCAAAAAAAAAAAAAAAAGAAACTTTAAAAAAGGTATTTCAAACCATTGCCAATAATGTAAAGAAGCATATCTCTAGAACATAAAGAAGATAACTTTGCTGGGATGAGGAGTAGGTAGGCATGCTTTGTCATCCACAAAATAAGATAAATCTAATTCGTATGTTCAGCATATTTTTAGTCACTTAAAAGTATATTCAGGGTAGATGTAGAAACAAAACTGTAGGTATAAAGAGCAAGCCCAAATATCACTCTGGATAGGGGATGGAAGAGCAAACCCAAGGTGAAGGACAGTTGGCTTGAGCCAAGAGTAGCCAAACAATGGGGACTCTGCTCTCAAGTAGTTTATAAATGAACACACAACTAAGAACTTGGGGCTGTGGCTAAAGTGGTAGAGGGCATAACTAGCAAATGTAAGGCCCAGGGTTCAGTTCCCAGTACCTCCAAAAAATGAAGGAAGTGAGGAGATAAGGAGGGAAGGAAATTCTTCAGGTTAACAAAATTTCTTTTTTAATTCACATGTTCTGTGAAGGATGCTGGTATGTAAAGGAAGCAGCAGGAAGGAAGATTGTGGGGAAACCATCTTTAGTCACTCAGCACTTAATGTGATTGAGTTGTTTCATCTTCCTTGAGATTAGAGGGAAAATGACACAGAAAAGGCTGTTTTCAAGTTCAAGGCTATTTTGAGAAGTGAAGGCCTAACATGTTGTCTAAACTACGTAAAGATGCCACTTACCTGATAGTTGGCGGAGAAAGAAAAAGAGTGTTGAACAAACAAAACTCTGTGCCATTAATAATTATAAAAGCAGCAGAGATTTGGCAATCAGAAGTATCCAGGTGATCTTTGAGAAGACATCATAGAGGACTGTAAGCTACAATCAAGAAAAGAATCAGGGGAAATGAATGGGTAAGAAATAGTAGGTCATGACATGAAATCGGTCATCCAGAAGGTTAGCCTTTGGGATTACACATCTGCAGTAGCACTGAGGGTCCAAACACATGGTGCTGCATGTATTTCCTTCCTGTCTTCAAAGGTCCTTCTTGATGACAGCACCATCAACATTGCAACCATCGCCTCGTCACGTTATGTGGGTCCACTGAAGACCCGAGTGGATGAGTGGCAGAAACAACTTACTTTATTTAATCAAACACTGGTGAGTAAGAGTTATTGCAGTTCATGGACCCAAGACCTTAGAAACATTTGTTTCATAATTTGACTGCTATATTATTTAGAAATGGAAGCTTTATCTGTTGGCATTTTATTATGTTCAGCATGTAAGGAAGTACACATATCTTGGGTTCTTCATTATAGATTTATACAACTTAATGTTATTTCCATCACCCTTGTCTCATCACAGGACTTGTAAGGAGCCATAAAGTAACCCCTAGGGAGGATATACAGAAGTTCCCCATGTAATGATATATATACATACAGATATTATTGCTATAAAGGTGATACACAGAGGGGCTACAATTACATAAGTCAAGTAATAAGTGCAATTCTTTTTGAACAGTGTCATCCCTTCCCCCTCTCCCAGATTTTCCCGCCCAAGCCCACCCACAAACTGTATAGTTGATTTTCAGCATAATATCTAGTGAGGACCACCGCTGCATTTGTGGTAACTAGAATGTGCCTATAAATCTACAAGTTAACACACTGGTTGGTATAAGGCAAAAAAGAAAAAAATACACCAGGAGATGATACGCCCAGGTCTCTAGATATTCACAAAGTGAGACCAAAGAAGGGGGATATTCTTAGGAGAGAATCACTAAGACTCAATAGCGATGTGCTATACGGCCGTGTAATGATTTTTAATG
This sequence comes from Dipodomys spectabilis, assembly GCF_019054845.1. Taxonomy (NCBI): domain Eukaryota; kingdom Metazoa; phylum Chordata; class Mammalia; order Rodentia; family Heteromyidae; genus Dipodomys; species Dipodomys spectabilis. The sequence goes on from NW_024870814.1 coordinate 5,793,499, forward strand.
TAACCAGCTCTTTGATTTGGAAGCTATATTTGGTTTATACCGATATTTTTATCCCAGGAAGAATGGCTGAATTGCCAAAGAAACTGGCTCTATCTGGAAAGTATTTTTAATGCTCCTGATATTCAGAGGCAACTGCCTGCAGAGGCCAAGATGTTTCTTCAGGTGGATAAGTCATGGAAGGAAATCATGAGGAAAGTGAACCGGCTACCTAATGCTCTTCGAGCTGCTACTCAACCAGGTATAAAACAAACTAAAAATGAGACTTTACAATCATCAGAAGTGTTTGTCACATGTAAGAATCTAAACTGTGTTACCTTCAGCACTTGATTGAACACTATACTTTTTCTTATTAGCTCACAACTTAGTTTGTAACTTTAGAGCACAATTTATCTACTTTTTTGCTATTTTTACAGATTTTTGAAGATATCAATGATGGCTCTCTCGCTCATAATTTTCTATCTACAGTATCTGTGTTAACATTCAACTGACTTAGTCTGTTAAAGCTCCCCCACAGATATAGGCACAAAATTTCCCATGTCTTATTTTTTAATACCTTCATCAAAACTTCTTAAAAATACCACCACATGTTGCAATGATTGAAATGCATTTAATAGGTCACATTTCTATGGATGTGGAATCAGTGTCTCTGGGTTCATATAGATAGTTGCTGAACTTGATGTTTTGTACCAAAGCATCAGTAAGCCTCCTTGTAATGCAGCAAATGGAAGGATGTGGTCTATCCTGATGAATAGTTCCAGGCAGCTTCCTGGACATCCAAAGGCAACTTGTTGGGCTTTACACTTTGTTCAAAAACTCCTCCATAAGGCACAATCAGAAAAGAAAAATAACATGAAAAGACAGAAGTAAAAACTCTTTAGGGCTATTAGAGGTTGTCTACCTTCCTTGGCTCATGGCTAGCCTCTAGTCAGCAGTTATGTACCACTACCATCTGCTTCCATTGTTCTGCTTCCTTCTCTGCCTCCCCTTCCTACAAGGGCCCTTGTGATTAATGGGCCCACCAAATGTAAGATAGCTACTTCCTCCTAAGATCCTTAACATGATCATATCAATAAAGTTCCTGTTTCTATTGAAATAACTATTCACAGGGGTCAGAAACTAGGACCTGGACTTCTCAAGGAGACATTATTCTGCCTTGCAAACTCATTTAATTGTAATATTCAAAGCTTTGCTGCAAATGCATAATTGTATTAGGTTGCAGACCAGGCCCTACTAAATTTGCTATAGAAAATAATTTTGAATTTTAAAAAATAATGTGATTCCAATACATTTGGTTCTAAGGACTTCAGATAAAGTATATACCTGTAAATGTATATTTTCCATGGAGGGAAATCAAGCAGGATGAAAAGGCTAGATAATAGGCAAGTACTACCATATGTAGTCCCTATGACATAGAAGACTTTTTGTTAGAGTTAGAGTAGTTTTTGAGCAGAAACCTGCAGAAAAGAGGGAGTGAACAATGCATGTAGACCTAAAGGAAAATTGTTAAAAGCGAAGGAGGAATAAAGAAAAGGTTTCAGGGCTGGGAATGTGGCTTAGTGGTAGAGTGCTTGCCTAGCATGTATGAAGTCTTGGATTTGATTCCTCAGTACCACATAGAAATGGCCAGAAATGGTGCTGTAGCTCAAGTGCTGGAGTGCTAGCCTTGAGCAAAAGAAGCTCAGGGACAGTGCCCAGGTCCTGAGTTCAAGCCCCAAGACTGGAAAAAAATGTAAAATTAGAATAAGTAAAATTTTTAAATGTTTAAAAAAAGAAAACGTTTCAGAAGTTAGAGTGTACATATGCAACTATCAACCTGGAAGTCAATGTAGAGTGGAGTGCACAAAGAGAAGGGCTTGGGAGCCAAGGCTAGAGAGTTAAGTGTGCTGGAGAGCACAGCCAGGCATTGGATGGGGTCTTTGATAACCCAACAATCCCACTCCTGGGCGTTTATCCAATTGATGGCAAACCAGGCCACATTAAAGCCACCAACACAACTATGTTCATTGCAGCAGTGTTTACCATAGCCAAGATCTGGAATCAACCCAGCTGCTCCTCAAAACAATGTAGTCAATGTAGTATATATACACAATGGAATAATATGCTTCCATCAGCAAGAATGACATTGCCACATTCATAAGGAAAGGGGAAGATTTGAAAAAAAATTATATTAAGCAAAATAAGCCAGACCCAAAAAAACATAAGTTGCATGGGTTCCCTTATTTGTAATAATTAGAATGTGACTATAAATCTACAAGTAAATCCAATGGATAGTAAAAGACAAAAAATTACACTTGGAAATGATTAATTAAACAGGACTCTAAACATTCACACAGTAAGACTGAAGGAGGATACTCTTACAAGAGGATCACAAGGGCTCAATCGCTATGTGCATATGCTCATACATAATGATGCTTATCAAAATGAATTCCAAGAAACAGAAGCAAGAGGCTTAATATTTTACTTTTTGTGGATTTTTTCCTCTTTTTTCCTCCTGTTTTTCCCCTTTTGTCGCTGTTTTTGATTTCTGTACATTTTGTCTTATATGTAAGTTTGTCTGATTTGGGGAGGGGAAGGGGAAGCCCAGAAACGGTGGGACAAAGAGTGAACTAATTCAGCAGTGGTATTCACTAGACACTATGTTGAAAATAAACTTTACAACTTGAGCTGGGGGGAGGGGAGACAGGAGAATAAAAACTGGGAGAAAACAAGGGAAGAGGTGACACTGTTCAAAAACAAATGTACTCAATACCTGACTTACATAACTGTAACCCCTTTGTATATCACCTTTACGATAAAATTTTTTAAAAGATAAAAGACTTTGAACTGATTCTTGGCTGATGGGGGAACTGCCACTGTGATAGGCAGCCAAACCACAAATGTGAAGAGACATGGATGTTGCTCCATCAAGAACTATAGGAATAGGGGCTGGGAAGGTGGCTCAGTGGTAGAGCACTTGCCTTGCATGCTTGAGGCCCTGGGTTCGATTCCTCAGCACTACATAAGCAAAAAGAAAAAAGCCGGAAGTGGCGTTGTGGCTCAAGTGGTAGAGCACTAGCCTTGAGCTGAAGAGCTGAGGGACAGCGCCCAGGCCCTGAGTTCAGGCCCCACGACCGGACCCAAAAAAAAAAAAAAAAAAGAATTATAAGAATAACAAATTATATCTAATTGTCACACTTCAGGCATTTAAGCATACAGTGGATGCAGAAAAGACACCAGTAAAAAAATGATAGAAAAAGAAGAGTTCCTAGAGACCAGCTTTGTTTAAAAGGTTAAGGAGAAGACATCTGGCGTTTTTTTTCTTTTTTTTTTCTTTTCTTTTTTTGTCGGTCTTGGGGCTTGAACTCTGAGCCTGGACGTTGTCCCTCAGCTCTTCAGCTCAAGGTGAGCATTCTACCACTTGAGCCACAGTGCCACTTCTGGTTTTCTGGTGGTTTATTGGAGATAAGAGTCTCATGGACTTTCCTGCCTGGGCTGCTTTGAACCATGATCCTCAGATCTCAGCCTCTTGAGTAGCTAGGATTACAGGCGTGAGCCACCAGCACCCGGCCACAACTGGCTTTTATTTATGAAGTTCCAGTCGCCCAACAATGGCAGATGCCAGCTAAAAATATTTCAAGTGAAATACATAGAAATATTAAAATGAATGTTATTAAAAGTAATAAGGTTCTTAGGTTATTATTAACCCAACCATCCATCAAATCAAACTAAAGATTTTTATAATAAGATAGTGTATTCTACTTTTCCTTTAAATTGCTTTCTCTATTTTAATATAACTTTACCAATATTATTTTTTCCCACTGAGCAGGTCTTCTTGAGACTTTTCAGAACAACAATGCATTACTTGACCAAATTCAGAAGTGTCTAGAAGCATATTTAGAATCAAAGAGAGTTATCTTTCCAAGGTAAGTTTGTAAAACACTGATATTTCTTTAGTAATTGACTGTTATGGTTATAACCTCAAAATATCAGAAAATCAGAGAGAGAGAGAGAGAAAAGAAAGAGAGATCTATGATAATGAAACTTCAGCCAATATATTGATTGGGACGTGTTAAGTCTCAAGAATAAATCTACAATACTTGGTAAAGATTTGAGTGGGTTAAATATTCACAGTGCTGAAAGGATTGTTGATTATAGCACTGGTCTACCAATGGATAGATGAGCATGTGTGCACATGTCTATATTATGTGTCCACATTTGTGAAAAATTAGACTTGGGTGTCCTGGGGAAATTACCCTTAAGTTGATCAGCAGGAAATAAGAAATTGTCACAGTAGTAGAAGGAAAAAAATGTGGACCATTCAAAGAAAATCTGGAAGCACCAGCAGAAATATCTGAATTGTGGTCAGTCTCAGCTCCCTACCACACAAAAGGGATGAAGGTCAGGAAGATCTGACAGCCAAAGAAGAAACACTGCCTTCTCAATACATCCATGCTATACATACTTAAGGGCCAGGAGGTGAGGGTGAAATAGTGGCTTCTGCTTCTCAGTTTCAGAAGAGCATTTCATGAGAAGAATCTAATCTAAAACTTAGCTGAAAACTTAGCTGAATGATTTTCTTTTTTGGGGGGAGGGGGAAGGGGGAAGGGTCCGGTCGTGGGGCCTGAACTCTGGGCCTGGGCGCTGTCCCTCAGCTCTTCAGCTCAAGGCTAGCACTCTACCACTTGAGCCACAGAGCCACTTCCAGCTTTTTTTTCTGCTTATGTGGTGCTGAGGAATCGAACTCAGGGCTTCATGCATGCAAGGCAAGTGTTCTGCCACTGAGCCACCTTCCCAGCCCCAGCTGAATGATTTTCTAAGGAAATTCATTCCAGCTCTTCCTTATTACAATCAGCAACACAGGACATTTACTAAATGCTGCTTTATGCACTTAATCCTCCAAAAAGTAAGAAAGATAGGGAGGGTGGCAGCAGTAAGAAAAAGACTCTTACTGAATAGGGAAAAAATGTGCATAAACCACTGTCTTATATCTCAATATTTAATTATTCCTACTACCTTGAAGCTCCCACTTTTCCTTTGAACCACAAAGTCAACTGGAATTAACAAGTCAAATTCCACTGGAAAGCTTAAACACAGTACTGAAACTATATTACAGAAAAGCTGGCACAGCTGGGCACTAGTGGTTCACACATAGCTACTCAGAAGGCTGAGATCTGAGAATCACAGTTCAAAGCTAGCCCAAACAGGAAAGTCTGGGAACTCTTACCTCCAATTAACTGCCAAAAGAAGTCACAAGTGGAGCTGTGGCTCAAGTAATAGAGTACTAGCCTTGAGTAAAAGAAACTCAGAGACAGTGCCCAGATCTAAGTTCAAGCAAACCTGGCATTTAGATATTTTAGTTACCTAGAGTAGGGACCATACACATTCCATAGAAGGCCACATAGCAAATATGTAAAAGCCCTGTCAACCATATAGTCTATTGTATCCGTTCAGTTCTACTTTTTAGAACAAGAGGAGCCATAGACAGCTTATCTATACATCTCTGTGACAATAAATCTTTATTTACAAAACAAGTAGCCACCATTTATCAAAATGAATTACATAAAATTGAGACTGGAGTTTCTTGTTGGTGTATTGTAATTGGTAGTGGTGGTGGTGTTTTTGCTTTGTATTTTTTTGTTTTTAGAGGGGCACTGAAAGAAGGGAGGAAGAGTTAACAAATGCAATCATGCTATTCAGTATACACTATATGGAAAGTAAACTGTGTCACAGGAAGGAGAAATGGGGGAGAAGGGGGAGAGAGGGGAATGAAGGAAGGTGTGACATTGTCCAAAAAAATAATGTACTCATTGCCTAACTTATGAAATGGCAAGCCCTCTGAATAACACCTTAATAATAACAATAAAATTATATTTTAAAAAACAAGTAGCTAGCCAGATTCAGCTTGTGGACTTTAGTTTGCCAATCCCCTATCTATAACAAAGTAGTGTTCCAGAGTTTCACAAGAGTTCACAAGATTTTTTACCCATCTTTCTGATAACATTGTTGAAATGCATACAAAATGTTTTGTTTCTATGTAAGTATAGCTTTCATAGAGTTGAAAAAAATGTGTTGACAAATTGTATTAGTCAGGCACCAGTGGCTCATGCCTGTTCTGAGGATCATGTTTTGAAGTCAGCCCAGACAGGAAAGATCATGAGACTCTTATCTCCAATTAAAGCACCAAAAAGGCTATGGCTCAAGTGGGAAGTACTACCCTTAAACATTAAAGCTCAGGGACAGTGCCCAGGTCCTCAGATCTTGAGCTCAAGCCCCAGGACTAGCACCAAAAAAACAAACAAAAAAAAGAGAATGTATTGAATACTAGGTATATAAAAGGTACTAGAATAGAATCAGGGGAAATAAGCAATATATCTTTAGGAATAAAGGCAAGTCAGATACTGAAACAAAGCTAATTAAGCAAAAGCTAGCCTTTTTAATAACTTTTATGAAAAAAATTATACTAGCCACTAATTCTAGATGTTTAAAATGCATTGTCACTAATCTTCACAGAAAACTTACTTAGAGACTCACAGTCTCCCCAGAAATCCAAACCAATATAGTCAAAAGTCCAGGAAATCAGTGCATGGGAAGAAATACAACTGTGGAAATCATTTTTTTGTCTACCTATGGCTTATCTCCAAGCTCATTAAGGATTCTCTTTAATCTAGATTTTACTTCTTGTCAAATGACGAACTTCTGGAGATTTTGGCCCAGACACGAAATCCCCAGGCTGTGCAGCCACACTTAAGGAAGTGCTTTGACTCGATTTCAAGGCTTGAATTTGCACTCATGCCTCCTACTGAAGGGAAAATTCCTGGCATTGATACAGAACCAGAGAAAATTTATACTAATGATATTCTGGCGATGCTGTCGCCAGAGGGAGAAAGGGTAAGATGTTTTGTCATAATTCCTTATCAGTAAGCTTTGTTACTCTGGTAGGGATAGAGGTTTATCTGTTCTCTCTCTAAGAATGCCTGGTGTTCTGCTAGCTCAGCCTTTTCAAGGCTCAAAAGAGCCTTGGCCTCAAAATTGTTCCTGGTCTAGTGGGGAAATTGCAAAATAGCTAAAAATACTCCTATCAAAGCAATAACAAGACATTTGTTCTCTCTTCTTGGAAACAGAATGGAGAAAATTGTAGTTGTGTTTATCCAACCCTCCCCAGGAGATGCTGTAGAGGGTGAGAGCACCAGTTCTCTTCCAGGCTTTCTGGATCCAAGACTCATCCTTTAATGTCTTCTGTAAAATGTGGATCACAATAGAACCTGACTAGTGGGATGATGAGGATCTGTAAACTAGAGCACCACAGAAGTGGTAGTTACTGCAATGGCATCTCTAGGGCCCTCCACTGCTCTTGGTGAGCATGAATGCATCAGCAGATGTGACTACACCGAGCACATGTATGTATGTGCACACATGTGCACGTGTGTGCACACATGCACACGCACACACACACACACACACACACACACTTAATGAGAAGTATCTCTGTGTGACCATGAGAGGGTAGAACATTCCAGAACTGCACAGGGAAATGCCAAGGCTTTGAGCCCAATTCAAGCACAGTGATGGGAGTCTTAGGAACCTATAAATATTGTTTGTCCCAAATCAGTCCTCTTGCTAAAGAATCTTCTCATCAATAGTGCAAAACAGAAAGGGAGGATTTGGGACCGAATCTTGGCAAAATGTGAAACTTCGAGTATAAAAGAACAGATGGCAGAGTGGCAAACAAACAGGACAGTCATATCCTTGGGAGTAGTTGTGGTGACATGGGTAACGTTAATGAGAAAAATCTTTAGTGATATGGTCGGGGGTAATTTGAAGAACGTCATGTGGTACATGAAGACTCCCCTGTCTAGGAACTGGCTCAGGAGGAGGAAGCAGAGAAATAAAGCAGTGAGGAAGGAAGTGGGGAGTGGGGAATGAGGAGCAGGACTAGGGTAGCAATCACAAGTTTCAGCTTTCTGTGTTTGTGTAACCCATGGTTCTGTTACAGAAAGAGAAAAGATGGCTCCCATCTGTAATCCTAGCTACTCCTGAGATCTGAGGATTGTGGTTTGAAGCCAGCCTAGGCAGAAAAGTCCCAATGAGACTCTTATCTCCAATTAACTACTCAAAAATAAATAAATAAATAAACTGGAAGTGGTGCTGTGGCTCAAAGTGGTAGAGTGCTGGCCTTGAGCAAAAGAACTCAGAGACAGCTACCAGGCCCCAAGTTCAAGCCTACAACCAACTAAAGAGAGACAGACAAACAGAGAGTGACAGAGATAGAGAGAGAGAGAGAGACAGAGACAGAGAGAGAGAGAGAGAAAAAGAAGATGCCCAGGTTACAAGCTTCACTGAACTGTTTTATCATTGTCCTAATTACCTTCTAGGTAAGCTTGGGCAAAGGCCTCAAGGCCCGAGGCAACGTGGAGGAATGGCTGGGTAAAGTAGAAGAAGCCATGTTCTCATCTCTGCGCCGCCTGTGCAAGGCTGCCATGGCTGACTATCAGGGGAAACAGAGGACAGAATGGGTGATCTCTGGCCATGCTTCTCAAGTAACACATTTGTTAGATGTCTGTCTCTGGATCCTTTGTGTTTTGGTGAGATGAGTCCCACACATAAAGCATATGTTTTATCGCAGGTCATCTTGACCGTTTCTCAAATCATGTGGTGCCGTGATTTGACAGAGTGTCTACAAACAGAAGAGAAGAGTCATTTAGAGGCCCTGGAAGTTTTTGAAAAAGTAAATTTTGAGGTGAGATTTAACAGTGATATGGAGCATATTGCTGTAACAGATGGTCTTGGTGACTTTTACTACCACTGCAAATGCAAATGCACCTGATTGCAAAATTTCCAATGGCCTCATGTGACTTTCAAAGCACTTCTGGATCCTCACTGAAACCAGGTTGCTCATTGTTTCTTAAGGACACTAAATCCTTGGTGTTTATTTAAAGTTTACATGAGTACTCATTAAAACAAGGGGAAAAAAACAACTCAAGAAGAAAGCATCAGTGTTACAATGGTTTGCAACTGTTAGGCACTAGATGTATATACTAGGGTCAGCATACCTCTCACAGACATTTATGTATTTTATTGGCACATATTAATTTTACATAATAAGGGCTTTCATCACATTTCCACACATGCATATCATGCATTTTGTTCATAGTTATCCTTTCCCTCATTATTCTTTTTTTGTGTGTATGTGCCATTTTCTGGGGCTTAAATTCAGGGCCTGGGTGCTGTCTCTGAACTTTTTTGCTCAAAGGTAGTAGCCTATCACTTTAACTACAGCTCCATTTCAGCTTTTTGGTGATTAATTGGAAATAAAAAGAGTCTCATGGACTTTCTTGCTCAGGCTGGACCTTTGGACGTTGAGCCTCAGATCTCATCCTCCTGAGTAGCTAGGATTACAGGTGTGAGGCACCAGTGCCTGGCCCCTATTACACTTTTATCCTCCCCCCTACACACACACACACACACACACACCTTTTTCCCCTTTCTTTTCCCTTTCCCTTCCTCCTTCCTAACAGTCCCCCTTTTACTTTCATAGCCTTGATTCTTTTGTTTTGCTTTGCTTTACCTTAGTTTCCACAAATGAAAAAGTGGTGTTTGTCTTTGTGGAACTAGCTTATATATAAAAAAAAGTTTATGTGGTGTGTGTGTGTGTGTGAGTGTATGTGTCTGTGTGTGAATGCACACCTATTTACCAGCACTAGAGTTAGAACGTGGTGCTTTGTGCTTTCTAGGCAGGTGCTCTACCACTTGAGCCATGTCCCAAACTCTCTTGTGGTTTATTTTTCCCAATAGAATTTTATATTATGTCCAGGCAGACCTGGACTGAGATCCTCCTGTTTATACTTCCTATGTAGCTGAGATTAACAGTCATATGACACAATGACCAGGTTTTTATTAGAGAAAGAGATCTTCCTAACATTTTTGCCCAGGCTAATCTCAAACTGTAATCCTTCCCATCTCTGCCTCCCTAGCAGCTAGAATTGGAAGGATGAACCCCTGTACCCAGCTTGATGTTTTTAAGAGAAGTTTAAGTTCACAATAACTCCTGAGCCCCAGAAGACAGAAATGACTTCCCAAAGAAAGTTGTACTGACCTCTCCATAGTAGCTGCTTCAACTGAGATTGGTCTGAGTGACAATCCATCAGAGGTCCTCAACCCTCAGAGGCACCCCTTCCCTTTGATAAAGAGTTAACAATTAAGTGGAAAGCAAGAGCTTTACAAATATTTGTACTTATTTAATTAGTTATTGTCCTGATTAAAATGATCAGGTTTTCTGATTATCAGTGGAAAAACTATCCCCTAGAAGTGAAAAGCATCATCTTCTATTACATTTAATTTTCAAACAGATATTCCCTAGAGAGAGCATCATGTGGCGATTGAGAATGTGAACTTTCCTGGGCCAAACACCAGTGGTTCATGCCTGTGTTCCTAACTACTGACCAGACAAAAACCTGAGAATTATGGTTTGAAGCTAGCCCAGGCAGTCCATGAGTCTCATCTCCAATTAACCAAGAAAAAGCCACAAGTAAAGCTGTGGCTCAAGTGGTAGCCTTGAGCTAAAAAAAAAAATTGCTCAGGGGCAGGGTGGAGTCCCCAGGACAGGCAAACAAAGGTCTACTGGAGCCTCTTTCCTACCTTATAACTCTGTGACTGCCATCAAGTTATTTACCACTCTGTCAGTCTCCTCAAATGTAAGAATAAGACAGTAAATATTTCACAGAAATCCAATGGGAATTAGTGGAAGCATTACTTTGTTACAGAATTATAAATTCTTAGATGGTTTTTAGAAGATAGGGGCTCTAAATTTAATGGTAAAAATATGAGTAAACAAGCTAATGTGGAAAAAACTCACTGACGGGTTTTTTTTGTTGTTGTTGTTTATAATTATAGAGATTAAATGCCCTAGCTGCACTAGTTCGAGGCAGTCTTCCTAAAATCCACAGAAACATTATAACTGCATTGATTACCATTGATGTGCACGCAAGAGATATAGTCACTGAACTTGTGCAAGCCAAGGTAAACATTTGACTGAGGTCAATTCACATACTTACTTCTGAAATATGTGTGTTCTCCACGCTCACATCTGAGATTATGCTTATCACTTTTGTGTAGGTAGACACAGTCAACTCCTTTGACTGGCAGAGGCAACTGCGCTATTACTGGGATGTCGACCTGGATAATTGCGTAGCTAGAATGGCACTTTCTCAGTACACTTACGGCTATGAATATTTGGGAGCCTGTCCAAGATTAGTTATTACTCCTCTCACGGTAAGTGACTGACTTGTGTAAGTTATCACAAGTGCTTTTCCCTCCCCAGTCCTGGGATTTGAACTCAGGGACTCATTTGCCTACCACTTGAGCCATACCCCCAGCCCTTTTTTTCAGGTGGAGTCTTGCTCTCTTTTGTTGGGCCAATTTCCTACCTGTGTCTCCCCAGTAGCTAGGACCATAGGCATGCACCACCATGCCCAGCTTAGTTTTTGAGATTAGCTCTTGTTAATTTTTTTTTTTCCTGGGCTGTTTCTCCAACCACAATCCTCCTATCAAAGCCTCCCAAGTAGCTGGGATTACAGGCATAAGCCACCATACCTGGCAATATGAGTAATGTTTTTAACCAGCATAATTTTTTATCTAGCATAAACTTTTGTAAAACCAAGATTTGCATTATTTAGCAATATACACAGATCTGTGAGCATGTTTCAGTGGCTATAAAATGTTTCATGGGAATAGTGACCCTCTTCCTAAAGAAAGAAAATGACTTAGGAATTTGTGTCCAAGGTCAATTCCTTTAATAATAACAATTTATTGACTTCTTTAGGATCGCTGCTATCTTTGCCTCATGGGGGCTCTGCAGCTTGACCTAGGGGGTGCACCAGCTGGTCCTGCTGGCACTGGGAAAACAGAGACCACCAAAGACCTAGCAAAAGCTCTTGCCATCCAGTGTGTGGTCTTTAATTGTTCCGATGGCTTGGACTACAAGGTACAGTTCATCCGTCTAAATACTAATTTCAGGTGTTTCATGTGGTTCTCTCAGTTTTCAACAAGATATAACAAAACAAGGAGAGAATGGGGTGATGGTAAACAAGGGGAAAGACCTGGATCAAGGAATGGTTAGAGTAAACAGAACCAGAGGAGCAAATGCATTGTGAGCTGGGTAGCCCAAGAGAAAACTGAGGCCAAGGAAGGTGTTACCAAATGGTAGAAACTTTAAATATCTATTATGTGTCCGTAAATGGAAAGAAATGAGATAAAATATAAGAGGATATCAGTGAAACCAAGGAACAAGAAATAAGCTTACAAGGGGCTGGGAAGGTGGCTCAGTGGTAGAGCGCTTGCCTTGCATGCCAGAGTCCCTGGGTTCGATTCCTCAGCACCACATAAGCAAAAAGAAAAAAGCCGGAAGTGGCGCTGTGGCTCAAGTGGTAGAGCGCTAGCCTTGAGCTGAAGAGCTGAGGGACAGCGCCCATGCCCAGAGTTCAGGCCCACGACCGGACCCAAAAAAAAAAAGAAAGAAAGAAGCTTACAAGAAAAGATGGGAAATGTAGAGACTTGTGTCTTGACAGCAATATGTATGGCGATACAGCATAGTGATAAGGTTCTCGAGCTTTTGGGTCATGGAGCCTTCCACACTCTGCATGTGTGCAAGTGTGCCCATGCCTGTACCAGCACTGGTGCTTGGACACCAACTTGTACTCTTCCTTGGCTTTTATGCCCAAAACTGACACTCTACCACTTGAGCCACACCTTCACTTTCAGCTTTTTGGTGGTTAGCTGCAGATAAGAGTCTCTCAGATTTGTCAGTGTAGGCTGGCTTGGAGCTATGATCTCCAGATCTCAGACTCCTGAATACTCAGATTACAGGCATGAGCTACTGGCACTTGCTCTTACATTCTTACAGATTACATCTGCTGATAATCACCATGTTAGAAATAAAAGTGGGTTATTTATATAATTTTTGTTTTAAAATATTAAAAAGCCCATTCCATGTGAACAAAAACATATTTTGTGTAACACAACTTCCTAAACAAAACAAATTAATTAGCATCATTTTTTTTTTACTTTTTAAAATCTCTGATGTTTGACGTGCTAGAAAACAGCCAGATTCTCCTATTTGCTGCCACATTCAGTCTATTTGCAATATGTTGTTTTGGTTGAAGTATTTCAAGAAAACTAGCTTCAAACAGCTGTGTGCTCTATTAAGAAAGGAATATCAGAGAATGAGGAGACAGATGACACTGTACAAAAGGAAATATATTCATTACCTGACTCACATCAATGTAACCCCTCTGTGTATCACCTTGACCTCAAGACTCCTCTAAAAGTACTTTTAGACTTTCACTGATGTTTATTTATTTTTAGTTCTTTTGGTGATTGCTGTTAAAATGGCAAAAACGTAAATTTATTTCTCTGTTTTTCCATATTAACTTTGGACAATTTCCAGAACCTTTAAATAAAGACTATACTGACAGCCAAATGTACACATTGTTGTATCGGTACAGTTGTTTGCTTTGCTCTGCCTGAGGGCTGAGAGTAAAAACTGTGCAAACCCTTCACGTGGCACACACAGATTGTTCACGGTAGAATTTATGGAATATTAGACCCATAGAGAAAGATCAACATAACTTCACAAAACCTCAAACTCTCAAACGAAAACATTCTAAGAATTTGCAGTAGTAGACTGGTATTTACTTTGTTTTTCCATTTTCTTTACTTCTTCTAAAGGATAATGTTTGTGTAGCTATACTGGGCACATGAATCATCTAGAGATCTTTTATTAAATATAAATACATATTCTGGGGAAAGAATGAGAGAAGAGTGACTCTGGTCAAGATGCATTGTAAATATAAATGGACATGTTAATTTTATTGTTATTATTAAGATGTTATAGAGAGGAATTTCTATCATAAGTCAGGTAATCAATACATTTCTTTTTGGAAAATATCACCAGGACATGTTTAAACCTCTTTAAAATACATATTCTGATTAAAAATGAAATGCATATTCTGATTTGTAGATCTTGGGTGGGACCTGAAATGTTAGCTTCTTACATTTCAGAAAATCTACGATGAAATAATGTACTATCTGAAGTTTCCTTTAGCAACAGTAAAAATTGCTGGAAAGCATTGAAAACGGCAGAATGATGGTAATCTTCTACCTCTTATACAAAGTAAAAATGTTTCAAAACAAAATGGTAGAAATAACTCTAAACATTGTTCCCAACGATCACCCAACCACTAAACACTTGGTCTCTTGAACAAAGGGGAGAGGGAGTCCCTGATGGCCATCCACTGAAAGATTAACCTGGCTTAATCCCACTGTTTGCTTGTCCAGCTGAACATAATTTCACCAACTACCAACATTACATTAGGTCCCTATACATCCACTGAGCAGCAAGACCAAAAAAAAAAATGCCATAATCATGTCTAAAAATAAATACAAACATATCCAAACCACAAAAAAATGACTCAACAGCCCTCTCTTCTGGCTACATCAAGTAACTGCTGCATCTTTACTTGTGACAGCTTCTGGTAGGCTGTTCTTAAGCATTCTGGGTAGGTATTTTTATCATATACATCACAGAATTTCCCCTGTTTTCTACCAGCACCTCACTCCGAATTTGAATTAACTTTATTTTCTCCAAAAAGATACTCAGATCTTAATACCCAGTACCTGAAGGACTATCTGATTGGTGAACAGAATAATTAGAGATGTCATTGATTTAGGATGAACTAATACTAGAATTAGATGTCCAAAGTCTTTCCTCACTCAGATAGCCACGGCTACTCATTTTCCTTCACCACTAGGATTCTGCCACAGACTAAATCAAGAACCATGACCTTATCCCGTGAAAGGATACCTTCTGCCCAGAAGGCATCCATCAAGAGGATTCTCTAAAGACAATGGAAATTTCCATTAGTAAAATTCCCCCAAAGTTTCTGTGAAGTACTTAAGTTTGATTCCTCTGTGCATTGGATTCTTTGAGGATGCATCCAGTTTTTCAGTGGTCAACAGATGTAACAGAAAAGAAAAAACATTGATCAGATTATCATGTTACCTAAAAATAAAAATTAGATGTGAATCACTTAAAGAGAAGCAAATTTCTATTTCCTATTGTAACTAGGTACTTGTTTCTGACATATAGTACAGTTAACTATAACAGTCATAGTAATATTGACATCAAGCTATTGCCTGTTTACAAGTACTGCCTCTCGTCTCTTTAATATTTCAGCCTAGAATTTAATAGCTTATGTGTGTAGCACTGGGGATGGATTTTGTGTATAATGAGCAAATACTGTACCACTGAGCTACCACCCCAAGACAATAGTTTAACTTTTGAAGGAGTTGAACTATGCCATCTAAAATTGAATGTTTTTTGTGTTGTTGTTGTTGCTTGCTTGCTTTCAGATGATGGGGCGCTTCTTCAGTGGCTTGGCACAGTCCGGGGCCTGGTGCTGCTTTGATGAATTTAATCGAATTGACATAGAAGTTTTGTCAGTTATTGCTCAGCAACTTATCACCATCAGGAATGCCAAAGCTGCAAAGGTAAAACATTGAGGTAGCTTTTCTCCAATTGGTAATGAATCCAGATCATTGCATTTTAGGAAGGACAGTGCTAACTTTAGACAGGCTGGTCCACATTTTTAGTATAATCAATGAAAGCTATAGCAACAGGACTTACTTGAAAAAATTAATTCCTCATCCAAGAGGATGCCCTATGCTGGGATGTAGGGATAGGGATACTAAGATTGTGTGACACAGTCCCTGACCTTTGCTCTTCATGCCACCTCTCTGGCACGCATGCACACACACACACATGCACACACGCACACACACACACACACACACACACACACACACACACACACACACATACACACACATACACATTGTTCCTCTGACCTCCACACTTCCTTCTCACATTTCTTCTTCTTGCCTTTGACATTTACTTCCCTGCTCTCTTGCTCTCTCTTTATGCTGTCTTTGCTGGATTCTACCATGCTCATCATGACCTCTAGGTTCAATGTAGTGCTGGTAGAAAAACAAGACAAGTCTGGAGAAACCCAAGAACTCCATCTCTCCATTCCTCAGTAGATGGGGAAATCCAAGGAAGATAGAGGCAAATGTACATTCTAAAGTCTTTCTGTTGTTTGACATTTGTTTTAGGCCCATAGGAGCAAGCTCCTGAAGAAGGAGTTTTGTATTTGGAAGCTGATCGCATCCAAGGATGGGAGCAGTTCCTCTACAACTCTTTGTCAACCTTCTGAGTTAGTCTCCAAAGGGCAGCACTGGGCAGCCTGTACAAACCAGAACTGCCCGAGCCCCTAGCAAAAATTGTCCTGAGTCCCCCACTAGTCCCTTCATCCCTTTCACAAGAGCCCTCAAACTTCCTCAGACTCCATTAATGAGATTTCTCCTGGCCAAGTAGGGTTTCTGGCCTGAGGCTCCAGCTCAGGGACAGAAGTCATTCTCATTAAAAGTGCTCTGATGAAGACTTATTAATTTAAATTGTCACCTCTGCAAAGCAACAAATTACAGAACTAAAAAGAAAGCAAAAATTGGACTTTAATGAGTCCAGTGGTGCTAAATGGCAAAGTCATGGTAACTAACTTCTTTTCATTAGACTTTAATGGTTTAGTCAGACCCTTGTGAAGTACCTGACACTTTCCCAAGGTTTTAGGTGGTGTGTGACACATGGCCCCAACTCTACCTTGGCCTTGCCTGTCTTCCTCAGGTATAGTGTAACCTTCATCCAATGGCCCAACTAGAAACCTTGACTTCGCCATTTGCCCCCATTACTATCCCAAATTCAAACTGTCACCAAATTATATTTATTCATAGTTAGTGTCTGTTGATAGGAGTGTAAACTTGTCCAGTCACTCTGGAAATCAGGATGGAAGTTCCTCAAAAACCTATACATAGAGCTTCCCCATGACCCAACAATCCCATTTCTGGGTATTCACCCAAGTGCTCACAAACAAGGCCACTCTAAAGCACAACTATGTTTATCACAGCATTATTCACCATAGCTAAGATATGGAACCAACCCAGATGCCTCTCAGTAGATGAGTGGATTAAGAAAATGTTTTTATATATGTATATATATAAATACGTATATATATACAATATATACACAACACACACACACACACAATGGAATTCCATCAGAAAGAACAACATGCCCCATTTGTTAGGAAATGGAAAGACTTGGAAAAAATCATATTGTGAAGTAACCCAGTCCCAAAGAAATTCAGGTCCCATGGTTTCCCTTATTTGCAATAATTAGTATACATATAGGATAATCCTATCAGATAAGCTGAGAAGCTCAAAATCCATGTACATATGACCATATAAGATGATGCTAAGTGAAATGAACCCCAAAATATGGGCACAAGAGGTCTGTCTTTATTGTTATTGTTTTAAATGCAACATGTGATTTTATTTTGTTGTTGCTGTTTCCTTTGTATGTTCTTTCCCCTATGGCATATCCCTTGTTGTCACTGTACTTGATTTTGGTACCCTGCATCTTGTATATACATTGGTCCAATCTGGGGAGGAGAATGGGAACAATCAAATGCTGAAACAAGGACACAAGATGATCCATTGCAACAAGGATACCTACAGGACAATATATTGAAAACTTTACAACTTCGGGCAGGGGGGAGGGGTGGAGTGGGGAGGAGTGTGGGAGATGGGGGAGGGAAGGGATAGTGGGACAACAACAATGGAAGGGGTAGCAATGATCGACAAGCAATGCACTCATCGCCTTACTCATGTAACTGTAACCCCTCTGAACAGCGTCTTTACAATACAATCAAATAAAATACTTAGTACCTCTCATCCGAATCTCTCAGATTCAGACTCACATTATCTCTCACATTATCTACCCACCTCTCCACTGTTATCTTCTATCCTAATGAGCTCTCTTGTGTTTCTTCCCAATCATGGGACAAAAGCCATTCTTTTTTTTTATTGTGAAAATACTGTACAGAGGGGTTACAATTACATGGGCAAGATAATGAGTACATTTCTTATCAAGCATTGTAGCCTCCTCCTTTGTTTCCCCTTCCCATCCTTTCCCATCCTCTCCCTGCCCCCCCCCACCTAATCCTCCCCCCCCACCCCAACCCCCCCCCCCCCCCCCCCCCCCGCCGCACCAAAGTTGTAAAGTTCATTTTCAACATAACAACTTGTACATCTCATTGTTGCAATGGGTCCACCTGTATCCCTATTTAGATGATTTGTTTTTCCCCTTCCCCTCCACAAATTATACCGACATCAAATACAGTGAAAGCAGGGGTTATACTGTGGGGGAGGGACATACAAAGCAACAAAGATATAATCTTATAAATGTGTTAGAAACAATTGCATGAAAGAAAAAAAAACATTTAGATACATATCTTAGGGTTCATTTCCCTAATATCAACTTACCTGACTTTTTCTGCTTGACTCAGACATATACTAGATATTGCAAATAAGGGAAACCATGGGACCTATGTTTCTTTGGGCCTGGCTTACTTCACTTAATATAATTTTTTCCAAGCCTTTCCATTTCCTAACAAATGGGGCAATGTCATTCTTTCTGATGGAGGCATAGAATTCCATTGTGTATATGTACCACATTTTCTTGATCCATTCATCTACTGAGGGGCATCTGGGTTGGTTCCATATCTTAGCTATAGTAAATAATGCTGCAATAAACATAGTTGTGCTGGTAGCTTTAGTGTGGTCTTCTTTGTAAACATTTGGGTAAATGCCCAAAAGTGGGATTGCTGGGTCATAGGGGAGCTCTATGTGGAGTCTTTTGAGGAACCTCCATACTACTTTCCAAAGTGGTTGAACAAGTTTACACTCCCACCAACAATTCAGTAAGGTTCCCTTCTGTCCACATCCCCTCCAGCATCTGTTGTTTTTAGAGTTCTTGATTTTAGCCATTCTAACTGGAGTGAGGTGGTATCTCAATGTTGTTTTGATTTGCATTTCTTTTATGGCTAGGGAGGTTGAGCATTTCTTATGTCTACTGGCCATCCTTCTTTCTTCTTCAGAGAAGTTTCTCTTTAAGTCTTTAGCCCACTTATTTATTGAGCAGTTGTTTCTTTGAGGATTTGTTGTTGGGGGATTTAATTTTTTGAGTTCCAAGTATATTTTAGATATGAGACCCCTGTCCATTGAATGGCTAGTGAAGATCTTCTCCCAATCTGTAGGCTTTCTATTGATCTTGCTAGCTCTGTCCTTTGCCATGCAGAAGTTCTGCAACTTCATGCAATCCCATTTGTCCAACTTTTCTTTGATTTGTTGTGTTTCTGGGTCTCTATTAAGAAAATTTCGGCCTGTGCCAAGGAGACTTAGGGTTTCTCCTATTCCATCCTGTAATGTTTTCAGAGTGTTCGCTTTGACTCCGAGGTCTTTGATCCATTTGGAGTTGATTCTGGTGCAGGGTGATATAGAAGGATCTAGCTTTAGTTTTCTACAAGTAGTTAACCAATTTTGCCAGCACCATTTACTGAAGAGGCTGTCTTTCTTCCATTCTATTTTTTTAGCTCCCTTATCGAAGATTAGATGGCTATAGGTCTGTAGGTTCATTTCTGGGTTTTCAATTCTATTCCATTGGTCCTGAGGTCTGTTCTTGTGCCAATACCAAGCTGTTTTGATTACTATGGCTTTATAGTAGAGTTTGAAATTTGGTATTGATATTCCTCCAGCAGTGTTCTTTCTGTTGAGGATCGTTTTTGCTATTCGGGGTCTTTTATTGTTCCATATGAATTTTTGGATTGCCTCTTCTATTTCCTTGAAGAATGAGGTTGGAATTTTGATGGGTATCACATTGAATTTGTAGATAGCCTTGGGAAGTATTGCCATTTTCACGATGTTGATCCTTCCAATCCAGGAGCATGGGAGTTTTTGCCACTTTCTAAGTTCTGTTTTCATTTCCTTTTTCAAGTTTTTAAAGTTTTCATCATAGAGGTCCTTCACTTCTACAAAAGCCATTCTTTAGCCGAGTATTCAAGCCGCTTGATGGTCAGGCCTGGAATAGCTATTCTTGCCCCATGGAACTTCATTACTGATGTCATTTCCTGACATGCACTGCTCTTTCTTATTCCTTCTTCTGCCCAGAGAAGCTACCCTTGCTTATCTATCTGAAATGCCCTCCTTCTTTCTTCAGGGCCCAAACAGGCTGCCTGTTTACCCTATTTGGTTTGCACGCACCTCTGTTATAGAATCTTCACTGAAAGTTGCAGTTTCCAGAGCTGGCTATACCCAGCAAGCCTGGAGGCTTCTCTAAGGCTCAAGAGTGAGACCATTTCAAGTTCTGTGCCTCCACAGCTAACCCAGAGGCTCACCTGTAACAGATGTTCAGCAAGCAGCTGCTGCTGAATGCAAGTAAACAGGATGGTACCAAAAATGCAATAGTGGGGCCTCAACCAACAAAGCCTAAGACCAGATTGGAGTATCGCAAGGGATACCAGAAACAGAGAGGAGAGGTTTCAGTGGCCACTAAATCTAAGCTAAATGAAGAGTATAAGCAAAAGATAGTGAAGCCTAGATTTCAAGACTGTGTCAGAAAGAGCCAAATTGGGCCAGGCAGAGGCAAGGAGGCAGAGAACTGGAAACACTGAGCCCAGCAGATATTGGAAGTAAGGATCGAATCGAGAGAGAAATCTCTCACTTTTCCAACAATAGAAGGCAGTAGTCTGCTTCAATGTTCCTTGCACAAGTCTTATATTCAAGTAATAATTATATGAAATAATTTATGTATATCCAGAAAGTGTTCACTTAAACTTTTTCTCTTTTAACAGCTCTTCAGATTCATGTTTGAGGGACGGGAAATAAAGCTGATTATGACTTGTGCAGCATTTATCACAATGAATCCTGGATATGCAGGCAGAACTGAATTGCCAGATAATTTGAAAGCCCTGTTTAGACCATTTGCAATGATGGTGCCAAATTATGCTTTGATTGCAGAGGTAAGCCTTATTAAAATGCAAGGTTTAGAGCACAGTTTCTTTTACTTACCATTTATTTCTCTCAAGGTAGAAGTTTTTTTTCATGAATTCACCCTACAGTAGTTACACTTTGTTTGCTTTTCAGTATAGGTACGATTGTTATCATGTAAAATGTTTTACTAAATGTTTGGCTATTTTGTTTTTTAGTGTTATGTACATAATGTTCCAAATGATATCTAGAACATACTCAATATATTGATTTACTGAAATGAATCAATGAGTTTAATTACTTAGTTAAATGGGGGGGAGGGATTGTCAATTCATCTCTGAGTTAAGATGTCCAAATTAGTCCTAAAGTACTGTGTTAGTATCACTTCTCTTTGCCCACAATTTTTATTAGATTCAAGAATGTTGGAGAGAAACTATGATTATTACTATGATTATTAGGATATGGATTTATTTGCAAGTCTGTAGCAACTTAGTCAGAAAACAGTAACCACTAATAGCTTCATCAATACATCTTTCAATTTAAGCTGTCTTTGTTTCTTAGTCCATTTGTGAATAAATTTTACTTGCATTTCTCGAGGTACTTTTTATTGATGTAGAGTTCATACACAAGAAAGTATACAGCTTTGCAAGTTCCTACACACATATATGTCTTTCTGACCACCAACACCTTTGAGCATTCTCAGGATTCTATAAGATCCCTTGTGCTCAGCACTGAACTTCTTTCTTTCTTTCCTTCTTTCTTTCTTTCTTTCTTCCTTTATTCCTTTCCTTCATTCTTTCTTCCTTTCTTACTTTTTTTTTGTTGTTGTTGGTTGTGGGGCTTGAACTCTGGGCCTGGGCATTGTCCCTGAGCTCTTCATCTCAAGGCTTGTGCTCTACCACTTGAGCAACAGTGTCATTTCTGGTTTTCTGGTGGTTAATTGAAGATAAGAGTCTCATGGGCTCTGTCCGGGCTGGCTTTGAACTGCAATCCTCAGATTCAGCCTCCTGAGTAGCTAGGATCACAGATGTGAGCCACCTGTGCCTGGCTTAATTTCTTTCTTCTTCTGTTCTCTATTTCTTTTCCCAGTACTGAAGTTTGAACTGAAGTTCTTGTGCTCTCACTTGGCTTTTCTTGATCAAGGCTGGTGTTCTGCCACTTGAGCCACACCTCCACTTCCAGCTTTTTGCTTATTAATTGGAGATATGAGTGTTGTAAGCTTTTCTGACCAAGGTGGCTTTGAACTTTGATTCTCAGATCTCAATCTCAAGAGTATCTAGAATTACAGATGTGAGCCACCAGGGCCCAAATCAGCATTGGATTTCTTTCTCCCCCCCCCCCCCCCCCCGTCTGTCTGTCTCTCTCTTTCTCTCTCTCCTCTCTCCCCCCTCCTCCTTCTCCTTCTTTCTTTCTTCTTTCTTCCTTTCTTTCTTTCTTTCTTTCTTTTTTCTCTCTTTCTTTTTTTCTTTCTTTCTTTCTTTCTTTCTTTCTTTCTTTCTTCATTTCTTCCTTTCTCTTTTGTTGTGCTGGTCCTGGAGTTTGAACTTGGGGCTGGGCACCGTCCCTGAGCTTTTTTTTGCTCAAGGCTAGTACACTACCACTTGAGCAACAACTCTACTTCTGGATATTTAGTAGTTCATTGGAGATAAGAGTCTCACAGACTTTCCTGGCTACAATCTGAGATTCTCAGATCTGCCTCCTGAATATCTAAGACATGAACCACCAGCGCCTGACTTTAGCATTGAATTTCTTTTTCTTTTTTTTTTTTTTTGGTCAGCCGTGGGACTTGAACTCTGGGCCTGGGCGCTATCCCTCAGCTCTTCAGCTCAAGGCGAGCGCTCTACCACTTGAGCTATAGCACCACTTCCAGTTTTTCTGGTGGTTATTGGAGATAGGAGTCTCATGGTCTCTCCTGCCCGGGCTGGCTTTGCACCGCGATCCTCAGATCTCAGCCTCCTGAGTAGCTAGGATTACAGGCGTGAGCCACCAGCACCCGGCAGCATTGAATTTCTTAATAAGATGTAGAACTCGTTTTAGAGGTGAATACCTTAGAAATAAAGGTTATTTGTATAGCTAATGAACTCCTTCACTAACATCTAATTCAAAATATCCATCTACATTATGGATATTGACTAAGACTTGAACAGGCCCTATCAAGTCCAATCATTAGAAGAATTACAGCATGCAGCACACCTCAGAGATATCCCCGTAGCTTCTCAATGCATAGAGGTGAAGAACTTAAGACAGGTAATATCTTCTCCCTTGATTTTCTCTATGAATAAGCACAATGAATGACTTGCTCATTATACCAAGCTGGTAGAAAGAAAACTGGGTTTAGAACCAGATCCAACATTTTATTCCTATCTCATGATTTGTCCTATTATTACATTGTTCAGTACTAGAACTGGACAGATTTTAACATACTAGTCTTTAAGGTATTATTCATATTGTTTCTACAAATTGAATACTCAGGGTCTATAATCAGTAAATACTTTTAAACACCTGTGGTGTTCAATGTAAATTGATAATGCTAGAGCAATGAACAAAAGAGACACCCGTAAGAAATCTCTACATCATTCCAATTCCTACTTGTGAAGCTAACAGTATTTGGGGCAGATTATGAATAGAAAGAAAGGTCCACTCCAATGTCTGTTGTCAAAGCACACTAGGCGTCATCAATTAATTGTGTGTGTGTGTGTGTGTGTGTGTGAGTGTGTTGGTTAGTTAGTTGGTTGTCCCAGAGCGTTTTTGCTCAAGGCAGGCACTCTGCCAATTGAGCTGCAGCTACATTTCTGGCTTTCTGGATTTTGGGTGGTTGATCAGAGCTAAGACTCTCACAGACTTTCCTGCCTGGGCTGGCCTCAAATTGTGCTTCTGAGATCTCAGCCTCTTGAATAGCTAGGATTACAAGTTAGAGACACTGGCACCCAGTATCCCTCAATTCATTTAACCAAGCATGTAGAAACCTCTCAGGAGCACGTAGCCAGAAGAGAACTGAAAATCTTTGCACAGCTTCTGTGGACACCTAAGGAACCCAAAGGGAGCAGGAAGCAATCCTGTCCCAGAAGGGTAGGAATTCATCTTAGACTGGAGAAGCCCCATCTTTCTTTTGTACTCAGGATTTATAACACCATCCAACCTCCATGGATACAATTTCAAAACCTATCACTAAGATCACATCTTCACTTAGAGAGAAGGCTGAACCAGTGCCCCGATATTCCTCTGTATAGCACTCCATCTGCCACATTCCCGTGACAGAAAACTCTTTCTCTTAACATCATCACATCCTGAAGTGTTCTCTCTCCCTGTTTCTCTGTCTGTCTGTTTGTCTGTCTGTCTCTCTCTCTCTCTCTCTGTATTGAACTCAAAGATACGCACTTGCACTTGCTTAGAAAGTGCTCTATTACTTGAGCTACACATTCAGTCCTTTTCTTTTGTGCTCTGCTTTTGTTTTTTGCTGTTGTTTTGTTTTGTTTGGTCATGGGGCTTGAACTCTGGGCCTGGACACTGTCCCTGAGCTCTTCAGCTCAAGGCTAGCGTTCTACCACTTGAGCCACAGTGCCACTTCCAGATTTCTTGTGGTTAATTGGAGATGAGTCTCGCAGACTTTCCTGCCCAGGCTGCCTTTGAACCCTCATATCTCAGCTTCCTGAGAGAGAAGGTGGGATAAGGTCTCTTTTTTCACAAACCAGCTTGAACTGCAATCCTCCTGTTTTATACTTCTACCTATAACTGGGATTACAGGCACCTAACTACCTGTAGAGCTTTCTTCAGTAGAGATGGGGGTCTAATAACTTGTTCTGCTCAAGCTAACCTGGAACCAACCATGATCCTCTTGATCTCCACCTTCCAAGGAGCTAGGATAACAGGTCTGAGCCACCACACATGGTATTACATCTCTTGTGATAGAACAACATGGAAAGGTATGATGCCCAGAGCAGACTCTGAATACACTGGTGTTATGCCAATAAGTTGCCAGAAAACAAGATAAGAAGCACTTTGTTCTATTGTTTTATTCTAGGTAATTCTATATTCTGAAGGATTTGAATCCAGTAAAGTATTAGCACGAAAGATGACTCAGATGTACAAGCTCTGCAGTGAACAGCTGTCTCAGCAGGATCATTATGACTTTGGCATGAGAGCTGTAAAGTCCGTACTGGTCATGGCTGGGTAAGAAACAAAGGTGATCCACAGTGAAATTCCAAAGCATGTTATCACAGGTATTCAATGCATCAAATGCTCTCAGAGCAAGGCTTGAGCTTAGCTAGTGAACTAAGCGACTGAGCAATGTTAGCTCTTGCCAACATCCATCCTTTGACACACCCATGACACCCTTTCTATGACATCCCTCACTGGGACCCCCATCATGGCTGTCCTCAGCCTGAACATGAACCTAAGCAAGCGTCAGCTCATTCATTTCCCCCAAACGCCTCACCTACATTGGGTTTTAGGATACCAAAACCTTTGCCATTATCAGACAGTTTGATATGCATGCACAATAAAGTGAGTTACATTTGTGCCTAAAAGAAACCTGGAGACTTCAAAGAAACTTCATTATTCTATAGTCAGTTCAGATGTCAGAAACTTCATCTCTGCCTTCACACTGTGGACCAAGCCTGAGCTGCTATCTAGTTTCTAGCAAAGCATGAATCTTTCCTCATTTCAAGCCTCCACTTCTCTCTGTAACTACTTGGAGTCCACAGCTTACCCAGAGTCTCTGAGGCAATGTCTTCCTTCCAGTCCTTCCTTTCAAGCCATGACTCACTGATAATATGGACCAATGTCTCTACACCTTCAGGGCTTCTGCAGCTTTACAAGATTCTCCTTCCCTCTCTATTCACTCTGCTCCCTTAACTTCCAAGATTTGATATGTCTCCTTTTTGCGGAATTGCCATTTTTGGTCTAGAGAACTAGGAAGTTCAGAAACCTTGGCTCTTAACAGGACTGCAGCCTCGTAGGCAAGACTAAGAGTACACTAAAGTATACATACAGTGTGGCCAAGACAACAATAGGGCTGTGCCCAGCCTTTCCTGGGAAGAAGAAGAGAGGGTACAGAGGCTTCCCAGAGAAGGGAGTAACTGGGCTGGGTTTTGAAAGGTAAGTGTTTGCAAAAGAGCAAGGCAGCACATTCTAGACAAAAAAAGTACTAGAATGAATGCTGTCACAATACATTCAGGGAGCTGTAAACTCACGTTGAGTAAAGCTTGCCTTTTGAGGAGAGAGGTTGGAAAAATACAATTGTCACCTTCCTCAGGACTATATAGCCAGTTCATGATCTGTACCTATGTTATGACGGAGATGGACACTAGGACACAAAAGAAAACAACTGTCTGCTTCTAGCCAGAACTCAAGCAGAATTCCTGACCCATGGTTTAAAAATCACACTCGGTTTTATGTTCTTGCAATGATACATGAACTATTCGTTTGAATTTAGATCTTTAAAAAGAGAGAATCCAGACCTAAGTGAAGACGTGGTACTGATAAGAGCTTTGCGAGACTCCAACTTGCCAAAATTTCTAACAGATGATGCCCTTCTGTTCAGGTAAATTTCTGTGTGTCACAAAACAGAACCTCATGATCACATAGGGTAAACGGGTGCTCTTCAGTCATTTTCATTCTAAAAAGCTGATACATTTCTCATGTTCCTGGAGTTTCCAATTACAGTTTAAGAACTGTTTCCAATTACAGTTTAAGAACTGTCTAGTTCAAATGGAAGATAATAAACTTTCACAATTATTCTAACCACTTTTTGTAAAATATTAATCACCAGCCAGACGCTGGTGGCTCACGCCTGTAATCCTAGCTACTCAGGAGGCTGAGATCTGAGGATAGCGGTTCAAAGTCAGCCCAGGCAGGAAAGTCCCCGTGAGACTCTTATCTCCAATTAACCACCAGAAAACTGGAAGTGGCACTGTGCCTCAAATGGTAGAGTGCTAGCCTTGAGCTGAAGAGCTCAGGTACAGCGCCCAGGCCCAGAGTTCAAGCCCCATGACCAACCCCCCAAAAAAATAAATTTAATCACCAGACTGTGTGATATACAAATTTGCATTAGAGTACAGGTGTCAGGCCTCAAACATTGCTCCGTTGGGGGTGGGGGCAGGGAACACAGACTGAGAGCTTAACATAAATGTTATTGGTTTTATCTACTTCATTATTGTTTAATTTTGTTTTTCCAAGTCATATGTGTATATAGAATTAAAAGTGAAATCATTTCACAAATAAGTTTCATAGTAAATAATTATTTACCCTTCACCAACCCCCACGTCCCAAAGACAATCATTTTTCAACTCTCATTTTATCTTGCTATTCCCATCCATACTTCATAGTGCCATGCATCTGCCATTCGTGTGTGTGTGTGTGTGTGTGTGTGTGTGTGTGTGTGTGTGTGTGTGTGTGTGTGTGTATACCAATAACTGAGACTTGAACTCAGGGCCTCTGCTCTACTTCTTGAGCCCAAACTGTAGTTAGGCATTTCACTGGTTAATTGAAGATGAAGTCACTTTACTTTTCTGTCTGGGATGATTTCCAACCACAATTCTTCTTTTTTTTTAGTAAGTTTTTTTATTGTGAAAATACTGTACAGAGGGGTTGTAGTTACATGAGCAAGGTAATGAGTACATTTCTAATCAAGCATTGTTGCCCTCTCCTCTGTTTTTCCCCTACCATCCCTTCCCTCCCATCTCCACAACTACACTCCCCCGCCACCACCTAAATTATAAAGTTCATTTTTTGACATAGTGTCTTGTATATCTCATTGTTGTTGCAATGGGTCCACCTGTATCCCTATTTAAACAATTTGTTTTTTCCCTTTCCCTCCCCAAATCATACCAACATCAAATACAGATTTATTTTATTGTAAAGATACTGTACAGAGGGGTTACAGTTACATGAGTAAGGTAATGAGTACATTTCCTGTCGAACATTGTTACCCCTTCCAACCACAATTCTTTAGGTCTCAGCCTCCTGAGTAGCTATGATTACAGATGTGAACCACTGGTGCCTGCTTTGCTATATCTTCAATCCTAAAGGGAAAATGAGAATATGTAATTCATTTTGTTCATTCTGCGTGTCCTCACAGAATAGATATATTCCAATACAACTTGAGTGAAATATCCAATTTTTTTAGCATTGCAAGGATATAAATATTACCCACTATAGAGCCATGCTATATTAGCTTAGTTTTTATATTTTAATATATGTATATTTATTTACACACATTTTAACACTTAACATTTTAATTAATTATACAAAGAAATTTTGTTGTGGCATTCTTAACATGCATATAATGTACTTTGATAAATTCATACTCTGTTACTCGTTTCCATCCCTATCCCACTTTCGATTTCTTTTATTTTTTACCAGTACCAGAACTCATAGCCCCACGCACACTCCACTTTGTTGCTCAAGCCAGTGCTCTGCTATGTGCACCACACCTCTAATCCAAGTATTTTGCTGGTAGTTGGAAATGAAGCCTCACAGACTTTTCTGCCCAGTGAACCTTGATACTCTAAGATTGACCTCCAGGTCTCAGTCTCCTGAGGGTTCCCTGGTGCCTAGCTTTTAAAATAGTTACAAGTTTTATTATTCTATTTTCATGCCTACATAAAGTGCTTTGAACATATTTGTCAATTCAATATTTTTCTTTCTTCCAGAGTGTTAATGTATCTTAGTACATTTTGAGAGATTCTTGGAAACAACTTTCCTGGGCCACAGGGTTTCCATATTTTTAATTTAAATTAGACTCTATTAAGTTGGCCTCTAAATACATAAAGTATGGGCTGGGAAGGTGGCTCAGTGGTAGAGCGCTTGCCTTGAATGCATGAGGCCCTGGGTTCGATTCCTCAGCACCACATAAGCAAAAAGAAAAGCCAGAAGTGGTGCTGTGGCTCAAGTGGTAGAGCGCTAGCCTTGAGCTGAAGAGCTGAGGGACAGTACCCAGGCCCAGAGTTCAGGCCCCACGCCCGGACCCCCCCCCAAAAAAATACATAAAGTATTTTACCCTTTTACATTTATATAAATGACTTTATGGAAATGCCTATTTCTCATTAAGTGTTTTAAAGAGAAGCCATATACAGAAGCCTATTTTTAATACACATTTCTTTAATTACTAATGTCATTGAGCTTCATTTGCTGTGTTTATTGGTCATTTGTATTTATTGTTCTTAGAATATTTTTCCTTTATGCTCTTCTATGTGAGTATCTATAGGAACTCATAGCTTTAATCTGATATAAACATTAGAAACATCTAGATCTGTCATTCTCTAAGTTATATATAAATGATTTTATCCTTACAAAAGTTTATCTGTCTACTTTGATTTTTTTCACTTTACCAACTTTTAATTGCACAGTTATAGATTTTCTGTCTCTTCTTTTTTTCTTTTTTTTTTGGTCAATAATCGGGCCTGAACTCTGGGCCTAGGCGCTGTCCCTCAGCTCTTCAGCTGAAGGCTAGTACTCTACCACTTGAGTGTCAGCCCCACTTCCGGCTTTTTCTGCTTATGTGGTGCTGAGGAATTGAACCCAGGGCCTCATGCATGTAAGGCAAGCACTCTACCACTGAGCCACCTTCCCAGCCCCTTTCTGTCTCTTCTTACCTCTTATCTCTTCTACTCCCATCTAATATTCTTGTCATTTTATGTCTTTACTGTGTCTCAGATGTAGTTATGTACACTTGGTAAGGAGAGGATTTCATTTCTTTCTTTGCATAGAAACTTCTCCTGAAAACTTTCTCATAGGACAGTCCACTTTGCCCGTCCTCCCTTTTTTCTACCTCATACCAATTTTTTATTTCAATTTCCCTCTGGTTTTGCTGAGGGCCCACATACTTTAGTGGTATAATTATAAAAAAAAAAATAACTTGATAAACTCATCACTATAACACATACTATGGGCAAATACAGAATCATAAAACATATCACTTGTCCCCAAGATATCCTTCTATTATACTTAAGAACACTGGCCCACTGTACAAGAAACAAAATCATACAGTGTACTGGAAAAAGATGACATTATGGTAAAGCATGTAGAACAGTCTTACTATGTATGCCCAAAGAATCAATTAATTGTAACAAATCTGGAAAAACAGCAATGACAAGTGGTTCATAATTGACATTTATTTTTGTTTTGTCAGCGGAATCATATCTGATCTTTTTCCTGGAGTCCAAATTCCAGAACATGATTATGGTATTTTACAGTCAACAATTGTGGATGTCATGACTGAACAAAACCTTCAGCCTGAGCTGTGTATGGTTAAAAAAGTAATACAGTTCTACGAGACTATGCTTGTGAGGCATGGTGTTATGTTAGTTGGGCCAACAGGAGGTGGTAAGACCACAGTTTACCAAGTTCTGGCAGAAACTTTAGGGAATTTACAGAAACTTGGCATAAACAATCCCTTTTATCAAGCAGTAAAAACTTACGTGCTTAATCCTAAATCAATCACAATGGGTGAATTATATGGCGAAGTGAATAACATAACCTTGGAATGGAAAGATGGTTTGATGGCTCTAAGTGTGAGAGCAGCTGTAAATGATACTTCAGAAGACCATAAATGGATCATAAGTGATGGGCCAGTGGATGCTCTTTGGATTGAAAATATGAACACAGTATTGGATGATAACAAGATGCTTTGCCTGGCTAACAGTGAAAGGATTAAACTCACACCTCAAATCCACATGCTGTTTGAGGTAAATGTATGATCACTGAAGTGAAACCATTCATCAAGTTGGCATGCCTTCATTAGCTTCTTTTTTTCTTACACCGCTATGTCATTTGTCTGTGATAGTGTTTAGTTCATTTAGTAAATATTTATTAGACTATTGTTTTGTAATAGATTATAAATCCTGACCAAACATCAAAAATGATCCTATGGCTCTATAAACAGGAAGTTAATTTCAGCATCTATTCTTTTAGGGTTTTTTGTTTGTTTGTCTATCATGAGGCTTGAACTCAGGGCCTGGGCACTGTCCCTGAGCTCTTTTGCTCAAGGCTAGTGCTCTACCAGTTTGAGCTACAGCTACACTTCTGGTTTTCTGGTGGTTAATTGGAGATAAGAGTCTTACAGTCCTTCTTACCCCTGCTGGCTTCAACCATGATCCTCAGATCTCAGCCTCCTGAGATAGATAGATAGATAGATAGATAGATAGATAGATAGATAGATAGATAGATAGATAGATAGATAGATAGATAGATAGATAGACAGACAGACAGACAGACAGACAGACAGACCTTTATAGTTTTTTTTTTGGTCCGGTCGTGGGGCCTGAACTCTGGGCCTGGGCACTGTCCCTCAGCCCTTCAGCTCAAGGCTAGCGCTCTACCACTTGAGCCACAGCGCCACTTCTGGCTTTTTTTTTTCTTTTTGCTTATGTGGTGCTGAAGAATCGAACCCAGGGCCTCAGGCATGCAAGGCAAGCGCTCTACCACTGAGCCACCTTCCCAGCCCAGACCTTTATAGTTTTAAATTAGAGGCCGGGCATTGTCCCTTAGCTTTTTCACTCAAGGCTGATTCTTTACCACTTACACCACAACTCCACTTCTGCTAATAAATTGATCATAAGAGTCTCATGGTCAGCCTTCCTACCTGGGCTATCTTCAAACTGCTCAGCCTCCTAAGTAGCTAGCATTACTAGAATGAGCCTCTAGTACCCAGCTTAATTTATTTCTAAGTTAAAAAACTGTTATATAAATGAATCATCTCACTGTGGTATAAATATTTGGTGAAGGATTGAAAGAAAATTGTGGCTCAGATACCGATAGAAAACACTGTGCAAGATACCACCTGGGCATTGTTCATTTCTCAAATATTCATCGAATGCCTACAGTGTTCTAGATATTTAGCTAGGTGCTGGAATACAAGAATGAGGGTGAGGACTAAAGTGAAAGAGAAAAAAAGAACATCAGAAACACCTATTCCTGGCCATAGGGATTGACAGTATCCTCCTATATTTGTGGGATGTTTGTCACCCTACATTTCACTTAACTTTCTTCTTGCATTTCGTATTACTTATTGCTCTCCCCCTCTCCTCCACGTAAAGCCCATCAGTGTTAACTTGAACTTTCAGAGGCATGAATCATTAATGTTGAAGTTAGATGGATAAGGAAGGTAGTGTGTTAGCCACTTCCTGACCCACAATTTTCAATTTTAGGTACAAGATCTAAAGGTAGCCTCCCCTGCCACCGTCAGTCGATGCGGGATGGTGTTTGTGGATCCTGAAGAACTGAAATGGATGCCTTACGTGAAAACATGGATGAAAGATATTTCTAAAAATGTAAGTACAACCAGGTATTTCCCCCATATCTCCATCTGTTGGACCTCACAGTGTACAAATGGCAATAAGTTTAAGCTATGATTGTGCTTGATCAAGGGAATTCCATCTGTCCCCCTAAGGACTCTTGGATCCTCCAGGAATGTTTATATAAACCTTGAGTCCACCCTTAAATCTAGTACCTCACCTTGTCAGCCTGCCTAGTCTCTCTCCTACCTGCCTCCCCCTCTGCCTGGCTTTGCATTTTCCTGAAGACACAGTTGAAAGAGACCGAGGCACTAGAAAAGACTTGCAGGAGGCCTGGAGGTATTAAAAGGAAATTATAATGAAAAGAACATTGAAATCTACACATAGATTGCTTTGTAGGCGTGTTGACTTTTCTTATACCCATCACAAAACAGTGTAAAAGGAGGAAAGGTTTATTTTGGCTCACATTTTCACAGGTTTTAGCCCATTGTGTCAAGGAGAGCATGGCAGAGCAGAGCAGCTTACATCCTGGCTGTCTGGAAAGGGAATGGGATGTCTGAATTAATGTGTTTCCCCGATTTTCCCCTTTTAGTCCTTATCTGTCCCCAGCCTATGGGATAGTGCAGGTCTTCAATCAGGCCAGGTCCTCTTCACTTAGTTAACCCTCTCTAGAAATTTTGACAATCAAGGTTCACTATCATAGCCTCTAATGCCTCTGAGAACCATTAAAAAATTTGTTTTTACTGTCACCCTAATTGCAGGTGTATAAAACCCAAGACACATTCTAACCTTAAAAGCAAGACTCAACCCAAAATGAAGGAAAGCTTCTACATTCTTTTTTTAAAGTAATTTTATTGTTATAATTATTAAGGTGTTGTTCAGAGGGGTTCACATTTTATAAGTCAGGTAATGAGTGCATTTCTTTTCCCCACCCTCCTCCTTCCTTCTTTTCCAGAACAACTCAACTCACAGCAGCCTCTGGACTTTCTCCAGGCTAAACAGGAGTTTCTCTTCATCTAAGATTGACAAGTAGTCATTCGATGGATTTTTTTCTACCATGTCATTCCCCACTCCAACAATGTCATCCTTTTCTGACTCCTTCATCCTTAGATATCAATGTTTTAAGAATCATATAGCATCATTTCATATTACCTTTTTAAGGAAGCAGTTCTCAGAATGGAGAGCTTTCATCACGTGCCTCCTTAATATTTTAAACCTTTTTTAAATAAGTTTTTATTGTGAAAATACTGTACAGAGGGGTTACAAATATTTTAAATCTTCTTGAAGTCATTTTTTTTTGAAGTCACTTTTTTTAAGGGGCAGACTTTATTTTTCTTAGAGACATTTTAGATTTACAGGAAAATTGCTTACAAAGATCAGAAACTACCCACGTGCTCCCTCTCTTCCAAAGTGTCCTTTATTTTTAACATCTTGCATTGATGTAGTATCTTTGTTAAAATTGGTGAGCTACTACCTGTACAATGCTTTTTATTAACCAAAGTCCAGGCTTTCCAGTAGAGCCTACTCTTTATTTTGTACAGTTTAGGGTTTTGGGGGGTTTTTTTTGGTGGGTCGTGGGTCTTGAACTCTGGGCCTGGGCACTGTCCTCAGCTCTTCAGTTCAAGATGAGTGCTCTACCACTTGAGCTACAGCACCACTTCCAGTTTTCTTGTGGTTTATTGGAGGTAGGAGTCTCACAGTCTTTCCTGCCCAGGCTGGCTTTGAACCATGATCCTCATATCTCAGCCTCCTGAGTAGCTAGAATTATAGGCATGAGCTACTGGCGCCCGGCTATGGTTTTATATAATGCATAATGTCATCTCTCCACTATTATAGTATCACACATTAAAATTCTCTCTACCTATTCATTTTTCTTTCTAGCTGCCAGTTGCTAGCAGTCACCTATCTATTTACTGTCCCTTTAGTTTTACCATT
The DNA here is from genome assembly GCF_019054845.1 of Dipodomys spectabilis. Taxonomy (NCBI): domain Eukaryota; kingdom Metazoa; phylum Chordata; class Mammalia; order Rodentia; family Heteromyidae; genus Dipodomys; species Dipodomys spectabilis. The sequence continues at coordinate 5,827,578 of NW_024870814.1, forward strand.
TCCTGAAGGTCATACTGAGATCACACAGTACAAAGCTTTTGTGGATTGGCTCTTTAAAAAAAAAAAAAAACTTAGTAACATGCATATAAGGCACTTCTGTGTCTTTCTGTGACTTTATAGCTCATTTCTTTATAGCATTGAATAATATTCTATTATTTGCTTGTCTATTCACCTACTGAAAGACATCTTGAGCGTTCCAGATTTGGGCAATTGTGAGTAAAGCTGTGTAGACACTATCATGCAGCTTTTTGTATGAATATTTTTCAACTCATTTGAGCAGCTACCAAAGACTGTGGCTACTGGGTCAGATGGTACATGTTTAGCTCCGTAAGAAATTGTCAGAATATTTCCCAAAGTGACTATGCTATTTTCTATTCCCACCAATAGGGAAGGAGATTGCTTCTGCTCTAATACTTGCCAGTATTTGGCGTTGCCAGTGCTTTGTGTTTTATATATCCTAACAGGCACATAACAGTGTCTTGTTTTCATTTACAGTTTCCTCAATCATAGATGATTCATATATACTTATTTGCCATCTGTATAGCATCTAATAAGGTATATGTTAGGGAAGGTCTTTGAGCATTTTTAACTGAATTGTTTGTTTCTTACTGTCGAGTGTTAAGAGCGGTTTGTACGTTTTTGTGTATGAGCTGGTCCTAGGACTTGAGCTCAGGGCTGAGCACTGTTCAGCCACAATTCTACTTCTGGCTTTTTGGTATTTAATTGGAAAAAAGAGTGTCACGGACTTTCCTACTCTATGCTAGCTTTAAACAGGAATCCTCAGATCTCAGCCTCCTAAGTAGCTAAGATTATAGATATGAGCCATCAGCACCCAGCTCTTTGCACATTTTTATACAGTCTTTCGTCAGATTATATCTTTTGCAAATTTTTTATATATGGGTTGTGTTTTTATTCTCTTTAACAATACCCTGATTTCTCTTCAAATTGTATAAACCTTTCAACTTCTATTCTCTTTTTTTGTTTAATAAGTTTTTTATTGTGAAAATACTATACAGAGGGGTTACAGATACATGAGCAAGGCAATGAGTACATTTCTTATCAAGCATTGTTGTCTCCTCATTCTCTTAGTAATGTCTTTCATATAGGATTCTAGACATTCATGCACAGTGAAAACAAAAGGAGGTTATCTAAGGGAGGAACCCAAAGACACAATGTCTCTGTGACTCTGATCAAATAAAATAATATTTACCAAAATGAATTCCAAAACAATAATAATAATGGCTTTCAGAGTTTGGGGGTTTTGTGTTGTTGTTTTGTTTTGTTTTGTTTAATGTACCAGTCCTGGGGCATGATGAACTCAGAGCCTGGGCACTGTGGTTTTTGTTTTTTTGTTTTTCGTGTCTTTTTTTATTATGAAAATACTGTACAGAGGGATTACAATTACATGGGCAAGATAATGAGTACATTTCTTATCAAGCATTGTAGCCTCCTCCTTTGTTTCCCCTTCCCATCCCTTACCATCCTCCCCCCGCCCCCCCCCACCCAATCCTCCCACCTACCCCCTCCCTCCCGCACCAAAGTTGTAAAGTACATTTTTGACATAACGACTTGTACATCTTGTTGTTGCAATAGGTAAGTAAGCCAGACCCAAAGCAACAGGTCCCATGGTGTCCCTTATTTGCAATATCTAGTATATGTCTGAGTTGAGCAGAAAAGGTCAGATAAGTTGATGTTAGGGAAATGAACCCTAAGATATGTATTCAAATGTTTTTTTTTCTTTCATTCGATTGTTTCTAACACATTTATAAGATTATTTCTTTGTTGCTTTGTATGTTCCTCCCCCACTGTGGTTTTTGTACTCCATCAACTAAGCCACAACTCCTTTTGTAGTTTTTTGGTGGTGAGTCTCACAAACTTTCCTGCTCAAACTCGCTTCAAACCTCAAGGTTTTATCTTTGTTGCTGTTCTTTTTAATGTACTATGTGATTTTTTGTTTCTTTGTATGTTCTTCCCCCATGGTATAATCCCTATTGTCACTGTATTTGATTCCGGTGTCCTGCATCTTGTATATACATTTTTCTAATTTGGAGAGGGGAAGGGAAATAACAAAATGCTGAACTAAAGATACAACAATGTATCTTTGTAACAATGAGGTGTACAAGACAGTATGTTGAAAATGAACTTTACAACTTTGTGGAGGGGTGTAGGAGAGGGGAGAGAGGAGTTGGGGAGGTGGGGAGGAAAGGGATGGTAGGGGAAAAATAAAGGAGGGTATAACAACACTCGATAGAAAATGGACTCATTACCTTGCTCATGCAACTGTAACCCCTCTGTATAGTATCTTTGCAATAAAAAAACATATATTAAGAAAAAATAAATTAAATAAAATGCATTTTTTAAAAAAGAAAAAACAACCCAGAAAATTAGGCACTGAGACCCAGATAGGCATCTACATTCTCTAGAGATGGCTAATATTCAGCTTCACTTGGGCACCTAACTGGTAGTTATTATAGCCGTTTTAGACATTGAGGCTAATAGATTATAGGAGAATTATTTCATAGTCAATAAGATCTGGTTCTATTAAAAATTGAGCCATTGTTTCCCTCATTTGTAAGAACTAGAATATGTCTATGATATACTTAACAAGATCTCAATAACCCAATTGTTACTCGCATAGGACCATATATAATGAAGTGTAACAACATGAACTCCAAGAATCAGAAACAAGAGGGACTTTTTATATCCTGTATGTAGTTATTCTTTTTTTTTTCCTCTTTTAGTTTTCTGAACCTTATGTCTTTTATATAAGTTTATCCAATCTTCGGAAGGGAAAGGGAATCACAGAAATAGCAGGACAACGTATGAACTAATGCAACATTGATACTCACTTGACGCTATGCTGGAAATGAACTTTACAACTTCGGAGGAAGCGGAATAGGGATGGGTAAAAGGGAGAAAATGAGAGATGGGATAACTTTTTAAACAAATGTACTCATTATCTTACTTATTTAACTGTAACCCGCTGCTCATCATCTTTTCAATAAAATTTTAAAAATATAAAATAAAAATAAAAAAACCTCAATCCTCAGATCTCAGCCTCCTGAGCAGCAAGTATTACAGACATGAGCCACTGGTTTCCTGCCAAGCTGAATTTATATTTCGATCTTTGGAAATTACTTCTTCTACTTTACAGAGATGTTGAAAATGCTGTCTTCTATCTTTCTTCTTGTCCATTATTCTTAAATACAAAAAAATATCAGTGTAAAGGATTGTCAGAAGTGTGTGAAACATGCATTTGTAGCTTAAGAACTCATTCTAAAGTGAACACCTCTGTACTCATTTCCAAACCAAAAGGCAGAAAATCCCTAACGCTGCACTGCCTCCATGTGTCTCTTCCTAGGCATGCATAGACGGTGGCCTCCGCATTTGTTTCATATTTTGTGAGGCTTATTATATCCTTAGGCCAAATGATATAAGCCTCACAAAATATCTCATTACTGAATACTTTGAAACGTACAGACTTTAACCAACCTCTTTCTCGATTAATTTACATATTTACTCTGGTCATTTTAAACTATTGTTTGTTTCATTTTCAGCTGAATGAAGAAACTCAAGAATACATACTGAACCTTTTCCAACGATATGTGGAAGACGGGTTACATTTTGTCAATAAAAAGTGTAGCCAAGCCATCCCGCAAGTGGACATCAGCAAAGTTACAACTCTCTGTTGCTTGTTGGAGTCTCTGTTGTTTGGCAAAGACGGATGTAACTTGGCAATGGTATGAAGGTTTTGTTTACGGCTGTGACACAAGGAAGATGGAATTATGTATAGATTTCTTTGCAAATAAGTAATTCTAACTTGTCTGTCATTTGTTTTAAAATCAATTTTTCAGGGGACCAATATCGACGATTAGATGAGTCCTCCATTCAATTTTCAATTCTCCTGTTGTCTATAGCACATTCTTAATACAGTATATTGTCAGTCTGCTTAAATGCTTTCATGCAGGCCTAAAGAAGTTCTAATAAACAGTTGAAAGACAACTTTGGCTATATTTCCTACTTCTGCCCTAGATTTTTTTTCTCAGTGTTCCATTATGTAGATAAGAAATCATCCTTTTTGAACCATTGATGAAACAATACACATGCCCACTTAAAGGTGTGAATCTCAATAAAGGAAAATGTCTTCAGATATCACTATTCAGAATTATTCTTCTGCTTATATATAAAATATTAACATGGTCTTTATCCTTTCAGAAGCAAATGAAACTGAGCTCTTTGATATGTCATCTTTTCATATTCTGTCATTTATGGTTGCTAACATTGCCTTTCTTGTTCCAGGAACAAATGAAACTGAACTCTTTGATATGTCAGACTTTTGTGTTCTGCTATTTATGGTCTTTGGGTGGAAACTTAACTGAAAACTACTCAGATTCTTTTGATACATTTATTCGAACACAGTTTGAGGATAATCCGGATGCCAGGGTAAGAATCAACTGCATTTAACATCATAATTTGAATTATTAGAATTAAAGTTTTAAGTGAAATTTTTTAAAACTTTAATTCTAAAAAAAGTAGTTTACTGAGAAGTTTTTAAAAAAAAAAATTAGTCACTTTTTCCGGCCATTGATAACATTTATTGCATTTTTCATCATTTAGGAGTCATCCAACCATATGAAAAAAATAAGGTGCAGTCTCTAAAAATCTCTCATGACAGATGAACATTGGATTATAATTAATAAGTTTATCTTTGAGTGCTTGGCAATTCCAAAACTTTTTTCTAGTCCCTAATTTCATAGAGTTTCCTTTGCAATGAGGGAGTCAGGAAGAAACGAACCGATGTGCAATACATTGGGTGGTTGTGATATGTGTTGCAGAGAAAACTAAGGCTGAGTAACAATGGGAAGGAGGGCCAGGGTTCTGTGGGGGCTGGGTTATTTATGATGGGTCCACTTTAAAGTGGGATTCATAAAGACATATTTTTATCGAGTACTGAAGAAAATCAAGAAATTGCTAATTATTTAGAGAACAAGAATTCCAATTTAGAAAAAAATAAATAAATGTTTAAAAAGAATTCCAGTGAGAAGGAAGGGAAAGTATGAAAGCCACTACTCAATAATGCACTTGGCAATTGCCAAGTGGAACAATAGGACGTTAGTGAGGTCAGAATGGAATGAGCACATGAGCACATGGAAAGAAATGAGATTCAAGAGGTGAATGTAGAGGAAGCAGAGTATGTAAGACCTTGTAGATCGTTGTAAGCTTTGAAGAGATTTTCATTTAGCTTTTCTTCTTAGGTAGGGATGGCCATTGCTATTTTGTGACCAGAGGATATTTGTCAGAGCAGAACAAGCTCCTGTTCTGGCAGTAGTCATGCCATCTGAGCAGCAGCAGGAAAAATCCAGATGTGAAGTCGGATTCTTTCTTCTGTCTGCAGATCCCAGTGAATGAGCTGTTGGATTTCTGTTCTTTTTATCAATTCAGGGTCTTACAGTCATGTATTACTAGTCATAATTTTGAAAGTGTTACAGATTCTTCTTTCTCTGCTCGCCTCCCTACAGCCAATAAAACACTGAGTTCAGTGAATTTTATCTCCTAAGTATTTTTTTTCAAATAAGTCTTTTTTGGGGGGGTAAGGGGGAGAGGGTCCGGTCGTGGGGCCTGAACTCTGGGCCTGGGCGCTGTCTCTCAGCTCTTCAGCTCAAAGCTAGCGCTCTACCACTTGAGCCACAGCACCACTTCCGGCTTTTTTTCTTTTTGCTTATGTGGTGCTGAGGAATCGAACCTGGGGCCTCATGCATGGAAGGCAAGCGCTCTATCACTGAGCCACCTTCCCAGCCCTCAAATATGTCTTTTCTTCATCTTCACTGCCTCTGGATATCTTAGGTTGATATTACTTCTTGCCTGGGCTATTAAAATAGCCTGTTTATTGTTCCCTAGACTTAATATAGTCCATAAGACTCATCTCTACCAATGCTTTTAAAATTACAGGTTGCAATCTATTCATTGGTCATGAAGTTAAGTGAATATGTCACAACCAGGTGTGGTTTTTTTTTTTTTTTTAATGAAAAAGCCACAAAATAACTTTATATTACACTGTCATATAGACCAGTGCAGTAAGGCAAGACCAAGAGAAATAAAACATATAAACACCAAAAAGGATGAAGTAAAACCATCACTATTTGTAGGAAACAACAATGAATATGTCAAAAGCCTTTAAAGTCTAGAAACAATTTTATTAGAATTAATAAATAAGACTAGACATGGTGATGTACACTTATAATCTCAGCACTCAGGAGGCTTGCGCAAGTTCAAGGCAGCTTGGGTCATAGAATAAGTTCCCAACTTGAAGATACACATATGTGTATGTACTATGTCACCCGCCTTTGTGACAATAATTAGTATTAGCTGCAGTGTTTATACCCCATGTGGATCCACCTGACCATTGGAGGTAGAGACTTGGGTCAGCTGGCACTTGTTCCTAACACAAAGAATGGCATTTGACACGGAGTATGACCCTGGAAATGGAATTAAATTGAAAATGTTCTCAGAGGAAGTGGCGCTGTAGCTCAAGTGGTAGAGCGCTGGCCTTGAGCTGAAGAGCTGAGGGACAGCACTCAGGCCCAGAGTTCAAGCCCCACGACCGACAAAAAAAAAAAAAAAAAGAAAATGTTCTCAGAGTAAAGTGGCACATGCCTAGAATCCCAGCATTTGGGAGACAGAGGCAGGAAGATCAAGCGCTTGAGGTCTGCCTGAGCTACATAGAGAGTAGGAGGCCTGGGCTACATAGCAAGACACTGTCTCAAAAAAAATTTATACTTTATAATTCCAGCATGCAATTTTAGTAATTCATGTATCAGATGTTTTCATTTGTTGTGCTTCGTGATGATGCTTAAATAATTAACCTTGGGCTGAATGCCAGTGGCTTATTCCTGTAATCCTAGCTACTTGGGAGTTCTGAGAACAGGAAGATCATGGTTCAAGGCAGCTCAGGCAGAAAAGTTTCCCAGCCCTCTTCTTAACCCATAGCTATGCACATGAGTGCATGTCTAGCATCCAACAACTACAGTAAGCCTAAAATAGGCAGATGTAGTCCAGGCATATGCCTGAACAGGAAGCAAGAACAGCCAGTGAAAAGTGGGGCTTGGAGATGTGATTTAACAGTAGAGCACCTACCTAGCAAGTACAAGTCCCTGAGTTCAGATCCAAGTACTGCCAAAATAAAATAAAATGCTGATATTTAATTATTTCTGTATAATTAGAAAAGAAACCCAATTCCATTTGTATTGTATTTCCACATGAGTATATCTATTCCTATAGAATGTACACATGACTATAGAGGCACATGTCAATATTGTCTATTGAAAGTGACAATTTTCCACTTCAGCTGCCCAGTTCTGGTGACCTGTGGAGCATTCACGTGGACTTTGACACCAAACGGATGGATCCTTGGGAACGAATCATACCCGCCTTCAAATACAGTCGGGACGTTCCATTCTTTGAAATGCTTGTCCCCACAACTGACACAGTGCGCTATGGGTATTTAATGGAAAAACTACTTGCTGTCAAGCATTCTGTGTTGTTCACTGGGATCACTGGAGTGGGCAAGGTAGGAAACTGTATCACACCAGAATTTCTGTCCACAACTGATGGTGTGGTGGGCTTCGAATTAGTCAGAACAGAAATACCACATTATTGTGTAAAGGAAATATTTTTAATTGTATGACTTTTTCAAGATGAATATAAGACTATCTTCTCTCTCTCTCTCTCTCTCTCTATATATATATATATACATATATATTAACCTGCAATTATCTCAAAATTCTTCAATGTCTAGATATATTCTTGGGTTAATATTACATAAACTAGAAAACCTTATGACTAGGGTTTGTGCTTAGAAGATTTTATATTCTGCTCCCTTGATGTTTTTCTGGCTGCTACTGCACTTGTTGGGTACGAATTGACCAGAACAGTTTGTATCCCCAAAAATAATATTAATGAAGGTCAGTCTGTCCCCTTTTGCCTGTGTATTTCTACTTGACACAGGAATGATGACATTTTAATTCTTTTGTAAAAAGAAAAGGGAAAATACTCATTGTTCAGGTTCCTTAGTTTTAAAGGATTCTGCAAAACAAGGATTTACTGTTTGCCCCCTAAATTACCCATATGAAGTTTAAGCCAGGCAAGGTGATTCCACCTATAATCTCAGCTACTTGGGAGTAGAGATTCCAGGCTAGGCCATACAAAAAAAATTAGTGAGACCCTGTCTCAACAAACAAGCCTGACTTGGTGATTCACCACTATGGAAATTATAGAATTATGGTTCAGGGCAGCCCCAGGCAAAACATGAAATATTAATGGAAAAATAACTAAAACCAAGAAGTGTCAGGGGTAGAGGTCAAATAGTGGAGCAGCTACTCAGAAAGTAAAAGGCCCCTGAACCCAAACTTCAGTACTAGAGAAGGAAGAGGAGAAAGAAGAGAAAAAGAAAAAGAATGAGGAAGAATTTGAGTTTTCTTGTGACTCATTATCAAATTAGCTTGGATAGTGACCAACATGGATTTCAGAATGAAACTATAAAGGTTTTGCTGAGATTGGGCTCATTAGTATGCCTCTTTGTTTCTAATAAATATAACTAAATGGAATGTCCAGAATGAGAAGATATTTCAGCCTAGATGTAACCTTTCTCCTTTTATACTGTTACTTACCCATTGTACTAAATGATAAGTACTGATACAGGCTGGTGCAAAATACGTGACTGAAGTGAAATTTATTAATGTATTTTTAATTTAAAGTCTGTTATTGCAAAAGGATTGCTAAATAGAATTCAAGAATCAGCTGGCTATGTCCCTGTTTATCTAAATTTTTCTGCTCAAACATCATCTGCAAGGACACAAGAGATCATTGAGTCAAAACTGGAAAGAAAACGAAAAAACATTCTAGGTAAGAATGATCATTTCAGCTTGTCCCACACGAGTTATTTATTTAACCAATAGATTCCAAAAACAAAAGTCCTGTGCACATAATAGAATGGCAATGGGATATTATATTTATAAATGAAAGGGGTGTCTTGGTCTGACTTATGTTGCTATACTAAATACCTGAGACTGACTCCCCTGTAAAGAAGAGAGGTTTACTTAGCTTATAATTGTGGTGGTCTAAGATCACAGTGAGTCAAAGATAAGGAAACAAAGGACCTCTTCTTAACTTGTCTTACTGTTTTCAGATGACTCTGTATTCTTTACTTCCTATGTGGTGTGTACACATGCACATCTGAGGGAAGGTGGAAGGAGGGCACAGAATCAGTGGAAAGCAGATGAAAAAAATGCAGCAGAGGGGTCTATCAGCTGCACTGGATGTTGATGAAAGTGAACTAAACAACAAGAGAAAAGGAGGGAACAGCTGATACTAAGCAAAAGGAATGAAATGTACATATCATGCAATATATGTAAAGGTAGTCCCACTGTATATCACCTCTAACATAACAATAACAAATATTTTTTTTTACAAAAAGATCACAGTGAGTGCCCAGCACTCTGTAGCAAAAGCCTATGTAAGAGAAAGGAAGAAAGAGAGCAAGCTGGGAAAGCCAGATTTGCTTTGTAGCATCACACCTTCATGATAGTCAATCCAGTCCTGTGAGAACAAGAACTCATTTCCTCAAGAAAAGCACCGATCCCTCTTCGCAGCCCAGCACTGTTACACTGAAGAGCAGGCTTCAACATGAGTTTTAGTGGGGAACAAACCATAATTAGACCACAGCAAAGAAAAGTCTGTTAATAGCATGTTTTGCATGCTAAGTATCTACAGATCTTGCTGCTAACAGGCAAGCTATCTCTCTCATCATCTTCAGCCAAAACATCATCAGCCTTTTTTGGGGGGGGTCCAGTCGTGGGGCATCGTCAGCCTTTTTTGGGGGGGTCCAGTCGTAGGACATCGTCAGCCTTTTTTGGGGGGGTCCAGTCGTGGGCCTGAACTCTGGGCCTGGGTGCTGTCCCTAGGCTCTCCAACTCAAGGCTAGCGCTCTACTGCTTGAGCCACAGTGCCAGTTCCGGCTTTTTTCTTTTTGCTTATGTGGTGTTGAGGAATCGAACCCAGGGCCTCATGCATGCAAGGCAAGCTCTCTACCACTGAACCACCTTCCCAGCCCCCATCGCCAGCCTTTTTTATGCCTCCCCTTCTCTCCTTCCAGTATCTGTAAACCTAAATCAATGCTCTTTTGTTGAAAACCAATAACCTTCTTTGCATCTGGTATCAAGCATGAAACCATTTGTGTTTCTCCACTCAGCACTTTCAGCCATGTATTGTTACCTCCAGGTTTCTGCCTACATTCAGATATTTTGAGTCTGGGTCAATTTTTTAAAAAATCAGCCTTGAACCTAATGTAAAGCTCACCCCCACCCCCCCTTGTCATAAAGCCAGGTTTGTGGCTTCTGGTACTGGAGGTGTAGGAAGGTATGAGTTTCCCTGCAATGGGAGAGGAAGGAGACAGGTGGCTTCTCCCTTCCCTGATGTCTATGGAGGGCCTCTTCTCTCCTGGCTAGAGCAGGATAGCCATCCATACACTCTGGGCTGCAGGCTTTCAGGAGCAGGCTCTTATGAGGGATTCCATAAAGACACTTCACGTGTGAGGTATCAGTCTTACAGCTGACAGGTTTCCTGAAGATGAGGATCAGAATCTCATCCTCCACTCAGTGGCATAGTCCAGTAATACATCCTCCAGGCTCTGGCTTCAGGTTCCTCTTGCCCAGCCGACAGCCCTGCTGGGTGGCCCACCCAGAACTGCAACTTAGCTACATTTTCCTTCAAATGCTTTTTTCCCCTATCACGAGGCTTGAACTCTGGGCCTGGGTGCTGTTCCTGAGCTCTTCAGCTCAAGGCTAGCACTCTACCACTTGAGCCACAGCGCCACTTCCAGTTTTCTGGTGGTTAATTGGAAATAAGAGTCTCATGGACTTTCCTGCCAGGACTGGCTCAGATCTCAGCCTCCTGAGTAACTAGGATTACAGGCGTGAGCCACCACTGTCTGACTCCTTCTTAAAGTCTCCCGACACCATATTACTTGGGGACCAAGACTCAACATGAATTTTGGTGAAGATGATCACATTCAAACCATACCAGTTTGGTCTTATATTTTCTTTTTTGTTGTTGTTGTTCTTTTTTTATTGTGAAAATACTGTACAGAGGGGTTACAATTACATGGGCAAGATAATAAGTACATTTCTTATCAAGCATTTTAGCCTCCTCCTTTGTTTCCCCTTCCCATCCCTTACCATCCTCCCACGGCACCCCCCCCCCCCACCCAATCCTCCCCAATATCCCCCCACCAAAGTTGTAAAGTTCATTTTTTGACATAATGACTTGTACATTTCATTGTTGCTATGGGTCCACCTGTATCCCTATTTAAACGATTTGTTTTTCCCCTTCCCCTCCACAAATTATACCAACATCAAATACAGTAAAAGAAGGGGTTATACTGTGGGGGAGGGACATACAAAGCAACAAAGTGGTCTTATATTTTCTAAAGGCAAATCATAATTCTTTATTTTTTTTTTTTTTTGGCCAGTCCTCAGGTTTGAACTCAAGGCCTGAACTCTGTGTTCACGGCTAGCATTTGAGCCTCAGCACCACTTTCAGAAATCATGATTCTTGAATAAAAACCATTCTGTTTCTTTCCACAGGAGCACCAGGAAATAAACAAGTTGTGATATTTGTTGATGATTTAAACATGCCCCGACTAGATCGCTATGGCTCTCAGCCTCCAATTGAATTACTTCGACAGTATCAAGATTTTGGTGGATTTTATGACAGAAGCAAACTCTTTTGGAAAGAAATCCAGGTTACTTTTGGTTTTAAATTTCTTGGTGTGTTCAAATTTACATAACAAAGGAAATATAGCATATTTTCTTGCTAGACTCACCATAAACAAAATAACAAACTGGGTAGCTTGGACTAGTTTCTCCATCTGACAGATAACTGTGGATGGTTAAAAGCCCAAGATCAGATGTCAGCGGTAGTTTCTTCTGGTGCCTCTTTCCTTAGATTACAGGTGGCCATCTTTCCTTCTTTACATCAATGGGTTAGTCTGATTTCTGTGACTAATTACACTACACCCTAGACTAGGAAGTTAGAAATAGGTTTATTAAACTCTGTGCAGGTAGCTCACTCTCGTAATCCTAGCTTCTCAGTAGGCTGAGAACTAAGGATCAGGTACCGTTCAAAGCCAGCCCTGGCAGGAAAGTCTGTGAGGCTCCTATCTCCCATTGACCACCAAAAAGCCAGAAATGGAGCTGTGGCTCAAGCCACAGTAGAGTATCAGCCTTGAGCAAGAAAGCTAAGGGACCCTGAGTTCAAGCCTCACTACTGGGGCATGCGTACACACACACACACAAACATACACACACACACACACACACACACACACACACACACAGGGAAAAGAAAGAAATAGGTTTATTTTGGTTCATAGTCCTGATAAAGGACAAGGGGCCCCATCTGGTATCACCTTCTTGCTGGCAGAGCCTTGGGACAGTTCTGGGCATTACATAGAGAATGGGGTGTGTATGGCTCTGTATGTATGTATTTGTTGTGGGGTGGGGAAGGGGTTGTTCTACTCTCTCTCCCATCAATATTCAGTAATGAAGTCTCCACTCTGATGTGAAAGATACTTCTCCTAAGAACTGGAGGCATGGTTCAAGTGGTAGAGCCCCTGCCTAGCAAGCATGAGGTTCTAAGTTCAAATCCTAGAACCACCCATAAAAAAAGTTGAACTGATTTCAAACTCTTTCGCTCCTCACCATGAAGATCAAACCCTGACATGAATTATGGAGGAGACAGAACACTCTAGATCTCCTAGGAATATTGAAAGGGGACAAACTGGTCATGAACTGCTCTCCACACACCTATACTCTGTTCTCCAGTCTGCAGACAGCTGAGGGACCTTTCCAAAAGGCAAAAGTCAAAGCCTTCTGTGTTGCTAATCCCCTTTATTTGATCTTGATCAACTTGTTGAACCATCCTGGTTTATTTTTCTCATCCATGGTCAGAAGGAATAAGTCACTTCATGTGGACAAAAATGTAATACACTGCCGGCTCCTGACAGATCCTTAAAAAACATCAGTTCTGTGTCCTGCCATTGGGAAGGGCCAGTCTCACCTCTTCTTCTCTCTGCATGCAGGACGTAACCATCGTATCAGCCTGTGCGCCTCCAGGAGGCGGCCGCAACCCTGTGACGCCCCGCTTCATCCGTCACTTCAGTATGCTGTGTCTCCCCATGCCCTCAGAGCACAGTCTGAAACAGATTTTTCAAGTGAGTGTGGATTGAAACTCAGACAGGAGTGGAGAGGAAAGCCTATATTCCAAGGCTGCCACAGTCAAAGTGGCCCATTGTGTTTCTGGGGATCACACGTCCCTCCTCCCTGAGCAGAAGGCAGGTGACGAGGATGAACACTGGGAGAACAACGGGCAGCTGTTTGCATTGTTGCCTTTCGTGTTTGTCTTCTCAAAGGTGGTTTTACGAATGCAGCAAGGGGTGTCTAAACATGACCTCCACTCTAAAGGAAGACTGTGTAGTAAGACCTTCCCTGCAGCATTCTGCATATGGTTCTCTGTGTGTGTGTGTGTGTGTGTGTGTGTGTGTGTGTTTGATAAATGAGGCGTTATTTTGAACAGAATGATGGGAGACCGAATGCCAGGTGGTGGAAGAAGATGAAAGGAAGGAAGAAGAGATTTCCAGAACAGGAGGTGCTTGGGTTGAATACAGTTACAGAGGCAGAAAATAGGAATAAGTGTGCAGGGAGAAGAAAACTGCTCTGAAGAATCTGACTTTGTCAGTAATTGCTCAGTTGTGCAGGAACTACATGCGTCTTTACATTTACTGACATTGGCCTCCTTTTCCAACGGAGTCCCTCTTGAGAGGAGAGAGAGGCAGAGCCAGCGTGTACTCAATATTGGGTGCATGGACAGAAGTTTTCTGTCCAAACCAACTAAGCTTTATCCATAGGGAATTATTTTGAATGACTAGGAAGTTGTTTAAGAGCTTATACATATATACATATAATATAAATGATATATAGTTTGGGAGAGTGCTTTAGAAAATGAAAGGATGGGCACTTATTTCCTATTATTATGCACAAAGGCCTAATACGTGCTTAATAGATCAAAGCATGAAGGAACAACAGGAAGTACATCAGACATTAATAGAAGGGGGTGGCTCCAACTCAGAGACTCATGCTCTCATTTTGGCTTTTTTGATGATGTCTGGTACAAACATGAGCCACCAGTGCCCGACAATAGGATGATTTTTAGGCATGTCCCCCCATTTATATTATTTTTTTTTTATTTTTTGGGATCCGGTCGTGGGGCCTGAACTCTGGGCCTGGGCGCTGTCCCTCAGCTCTTCAGCTCAAGGCTAGCACTCTACCACTTGAGCCACAGCGTCACTTCCGGCTTTTTTCTTTTTGCTTATGTGGTGCTGAGGAATCGAACCCAGGGCCTCATGCATGCAAGGCAAGCGCTCTACCACTGAGCCACCTTCCCAGTGCCCCCCCCCATTTTTAATAATCTTTCTACTGTAACTATATTTGAGGTTCAAAGTGCGTGTTATCCACACTCATTCTTGCGATGTGATGAGTGCTGGGAAGTGTCCCAAGTAGTTTGTGCCTGATTTTTAAAAATACTGAATTTGCAAATTCTTCCCTTTCTTACTACATTAAAGCAAATTTGGGGGTATGCCTACAAAAATGTCATCTAAAGCACCTCGATTGGAAAGGAATGTGTATAATCTGGGTTCCTGGAAAAGGAATTGTCTTAACCCTCGGCTTTTTGATGGGTTGTCACATCCATGGAAATGTGTCCCCCGTGGGGACATCCTGCAGATACATCAGAGCTAAACACTTGCTGCCGTGGAACTGCCTTTGCCCATTGTGACTTACAGACTTACAATGAAAATACATACCACCTCATGGGAAGAAATAGTAATGAATTATGGAAAAACTCAGATACTCTGAGGTCACTGGGTAGTAGGAATGGATTCAAGTGGGGACACATACTCCTCTCATTACCAGATTAGACAGTATATTTTAACAGTAGAATGAAAGGGCTCACTACAGGCTCATGCATTGCAAACATCATGTTTAATCACAACCTATGACAGAAGACTTTATAGTTCCCTGCCTTGTCCTTTGTTATTGAATGGAGGAGGGAGAACCTGGAGGTAACTAAAAATAGAAAAGGAAAATCAATAAGTTAAAATAACTTTGTTGTTAGGAACACATATATTAAATTGATTTATTTCTATCACAGAAAGAAACCTATGTATCTAAAAATATATGTAATATGTATATAAAATATATACACATATAATTATATGTAAAGTAATGTATATAAGGTTTTATCACCTATTACTTTTTAAATGGTCAGTGGTATGATGATGTCTTTTCTTTGATTATCTGTTGCAAGTTAGTTCAACAATTCATATATGCAGAACAAAACCTAAGTCACACTTTGCACAGATTTGGAATATGCTTGCTACAGGTGACTTCAGAACCACAGTTCATATATGCTTGTGAAAATTTATGTGGCAAAATATTCATCTCTGTATATTTTAAGGTTAAACTAAACAACATACAACAAATTTAACTGATGTCATTTAAAAAATATACTTTAAGGGGCTGGGAAGTTGGCTCAGTGGTAGAGTGCTTGCCTCGCATGCCCTGGGTTTAATTCCACAGCACCACATAAACAGAAAAATCCAGGAGTGGTACTGCGGTTCAAGTGGTAGAGCACTAGCCTTGAGCTGAAGAGCTCAGGGACAGTGCCCAGGCCAAGAGTGTGTGTGTGTGTGTGTGTGTGTGTGTGTATACACACACACACAATACATACAATATATACAAAAATACATACAATATATACAAAAATACGTATACTATCCTCATGTGAAAGTATCCTTCCCTAACTGTGAGAATTCTGGTTCTAGTTTGTGTGCATATTGTGTGCAAAAGAAGATCTTTGCAAAGTTGTCAAACATATCATGCAAGACATGTAAGGCAACTACCAAGACATGGTTTTTAGTAACCTCGATGATAATGTATTAATTTTATCTTGGTTTTCTTTTTTTGGAGGGGACACTTGTTTTTTTGGTTTGGGGTTTTTTGGGGGAGGGGAGAGTTCCTGGTGTTTTTTTCCTTTTTAAAATTTCTTTGACAGAGTCTCACTGTGTAGCCTAGGCTTGCCTCAAACTCTTGATCCTCCTACTTTTTAAAAATACCTATGAATGTCAATTTAGCAGATATTCATTCATTCACTAAACAGGTATCAGCTGAGCATATCATATGAGAGATACGAGTGCATCATTTTAAACAAAATAGGTGCCATCTTCAACCTAATGGAGCTTCTATCATGGAGACAGATCATGACTGAGTTCTATAGATAGATGCAAGAGTCACTAATATATATGCTAGAAACTGTTTGCATCCAGAATAGACATGCTGGAATTTCTATATTTGTAATATATAGTACATACATATATATAATATATAGTATACACATATATTCCAATTTTTCTATATTTTCATCAACTTTGGAGATTAAGGTTACATTTATAATTTTGAACAGATGCTCCTGCTCAAAATACCACTCATTTTGGGGTATCCAAAAGGAGAATACCTCAGAAAGACAGTTTCTAAAATTCATTAAGTTGCTAAAAACTAATTAATGCCCAGCAAAAGGCCCACTACAACCAAATGCTTTGATCTATTTCAAAACATCTTGTGTGTGAGACCCAAATCCAAAATCACTAACGTAACTCTCAAGCAATCTGCCAAATGTGTTCATGTGCATTCTGATGACTTTTTCCATCCTTCATAGGATGGTGATGAGAATGTATTTTTTAAAACTACAATGACTTTTCTGAGCTTCCAGAACTAGGAGGGGCTAACTCTACTCAGGTAGGGGAGGGGCTAGCTCATATTTAGGTACTTTCAAATTGTAATAAGCTATGGATTCCCTGGAAGAGACTAATGAGAGGACTTATTTTGGATCGGGAGGTCAAGGAAAGCCTCTCTGCAAATATTGCAATACCTAAAACTTGACAGATGAGAAAGCACCTATCTAGCAGAAAACCATATAGGCTAGGTACTGGGAGAGAGGAGCAGGGAGTGTGGAGACTGAGAGAAGGAACATGGGCTGTTACAGCCAATGTGGATGGGAATAGGGAAGGAAGAGAAGAGGAAGAGGAGCCCGGAGAGGTTAGCCATTAGGAGAGCTGTGATGGATTTGCATAAATAAAGGGAGACAGGGGAGAGGAGATGGAAGAGGACAGTCCAGTGAGTGAAGAGAAGGGCATGAAGAAGACCAGATGAAGAAGAGGGAAGAAAAATGAAGTAGTCAGGGGAAACAAAGAAGCAGGTGGATTCAAGAGATTGTGAGGGACAAAGAATGGTAGGTGTCATCAGACATCCAAGCTTCTGATCTGAATGAAGAAGGTTGGGCCATTAACTGAAGGGGATGAAAGTCCATAATTACAAGTACGTTGCATGAAAATGGAAATCTATAGGCCCATTGATCATTTGCCCATAAAAATCAGAGACAACATTTCATTTCCAGATTAGTCTGTGCCCTTCCAACAGGACTCTCTGGATTCACATCAGGAAGGAGAGTAAACCACTTGAGAGTAGATCCGAGGTGTATTCACAGAGCATGTATATGCCATTCTAAACAGGCACTCTAAACAATCACAGAAGAGGGAAGTGAGCCCATTCTCGAAAACATAACCTCAAATGAACAGAAGAGCTTTCACAGTCAAGATATCTTGGTGTTAAAATTTGACTTTTTAGTTATTGATAGAAAATAATATTAAATCTAGAGTATTTGAAAGATAAGTGTATGGTTTAAAAGAATGCTCTAATGTTATGCTTTTGGTTTTAGGCCATCTTAAATGGCTTTCTAAGTGACTTCCCACCAGCTGTAAGGCAAACTTCATCAAACATTGTAGAAGCTGCAGTTGAAATTTATAACAGAATGAGTGTTGATCTCCTACCAACACCAGCCAAGTCCCACTATGTCTTTAACTTGAGGGATTTATCCAAATGTGTGCAAGGTAATGTATTAAAACCTCTTTCTCCAATCTTCACCCTCAATTGCACCACTGCACCCAAATCTCTCCATGGAACCATATATACACAGGTGTCTGTGTCTTACCTGGAAATCCCATAGCATGCCCTTCCTCCCTCTCTCCCCAATCCAAGCTAAACACCATAGATTTTTCAAACCCCACAAATCCCTCTCATTTCTCAGTCTCAGCTGATGAGTCATCTTTAAGTGAAATGCTAGAAAGAATCGGACCACAACCTCATCCTTATAGAAAGTCAAACCTGAAAAAAAAACAACTTTTCTAATATCTAAATCAAACCTTTCCCCTTCTTTTGTGTACAGTCACTAACTTAACTGCACTGTCATATACTTCACCCTCTGACTCTATCCTGTCCTTCTTATTTTATACCATTTTAATTTTCTTTTCTCAATAAAGATTCAAACAAGCCAAAGCTAAAACATGTGCAATATATGCAAAGCAGGCTGAGAGAAAGCTATCAAACACTTCCATAAAAGCAATGTCTAAGCACTCTGAAGTCCATTTCTGTTTTCTATTGTCATCAAAATCCAACACATTACCTTTGGTGCTTTAATAAGGCTGAGAATGAACTAGAACACAGTGGTCCAGGGCAGGAGCTGAGACTTAGCTTAAAAACCTCAACTACCTGCACTACTCTTCTTTCACACACTATTCTCCCAAGTTCCGATCTTTCCTGCTCACATTCTCAAAGCTCAGTGACTGTTTTCTTTTTCCTTCTTCAAGAATTTAGAGACAACACTCAAAGCTGGTGCACCAACCATCCTTGTCATAGGATGGCACTGACATTTTCCATGCCCACCACCAATGAAATCTTCATTTCCTGTATCAGCAGTGTGATTCTTGAATTCATAAACTCATTTTTCACAGAAACATTAGAAAATGGCTTTGCTTCTTTACTGAACTTATTCAGACTTACTTCCTAGTCTTTAGACATTGTCTAATCTAGCCATTTATTTATTTGCCATCCCTCATTGTTTTTCTATTCCTATTTTCTTTTCTTTTCTTTTCTTTTTTTGGGGGGGGGTCCGGTTGTGGGGCCTGAACTCTGGGCCTGGGTGCTATCCCTCAGCTCTTCAGCTCAAGGCTAGCACTCTACCACTTGAGCCATAGCACCACTTCCGGCTTTTTTCTTTTTGCTTATGTGGTGCTGAGGAATCGAACCCAGGGCCTCATGCATGCAAGGCAAGCGCTCTACCACTGAGCCACCTTCCCAGCCCACTCTATTCCTATTTTCTTAAACAACTTCCAAGCTTCAGCACTGGTGGCTCATGCCAGTAATCCTAGCTATTCAGGAGGCTAAGATCTGAGGCTCAAAGTTCAAAGCCAGCCAAGCAGGAACGTCTTTAAGACTCTTATTTCCAGTTAACCATCAAAAATCAGGAAGTGGAGCTATGGTTCAAGTGGTGGAGCACACTGGGAAGGTGGCTCAGTGGTAGAGTGCTTGCCTTGCGCATTCATGAGGACCTTGGTTTGATTCCTCAGCACCACATAAACAGAAAAAGCCAGAAGTGGTGCTGTGGCTCAAGTGAGCACTAATTTTGAGTTTAAAAAAAAATCCTCAGGGACAGCTCCCAACCCTGAGTTCAAGCCCCAGGACCACACCAAAAAAAAAAAAAAAAAAAAAAAGAGGATCCATTTTATCTCACCAATGATAAATTATCCAGGAAATTCCAGTTGTTAACATCATCCTTATTGTCCCCACATTCCATCAACATGTCCTAGAAATTCCCTTGTTTCTATAATTTTAATTGAAAATAATTAAAATTTTAAGCACTTCAAGAAACACATGTAGACTGAGGTTTGGCTCATGAAGATACTTGATGATTAAATGTGAGACCCTGAGCTCCCCAGTACTGCCAAAAAAGAAAAAAGAAGAAAGGAAAGGGACACAAATCACACATATATAATATTTTGTTAAATATAACATCATTATCTAGAAACATCTTACTATCACAGGGCAGTGTGGACAGTATCTACTATCTTATATACCTATGCATGTGATATACATTGTACATGCCCTTGTCCACATGGTGTGGACAGAGAAGCCCATCGGAGGGGTGTGTCTGCAAAAAGAACCTTTCCAGGTACTGCTTTGTATTATTGCTCCCATTGTAACTTGAAATTTTTAGGACTGCATTTGCAATAATAATTGAGACTAACTTTTTAAGGGCTCAGAATAATATGAGTAAAACCCATATCCTAAGGAAAGGAGCATTGCTTAAGCTATAAAGTTTGACCACTTCACATGATCAATTTAAAAAATATATCACAAAACAATATAAAAGGCTTTGTCACATAAGGCATTCCAGGTTTGCTTTCAAAAACTTAGGTTCCCATTAATCTCCGCATACACACTGGGAAAGCACTTTGTCAATGTGTGGGTGAAGTTGGACTTACTGATTTCCTGGTTAAATTATTACTAGATATTCCACAAAGGTAATTTCTTTTCTTTTTTTCCCCCCCTAAAAACTAACAGGTATTCTCCAGTGTGATTCAGGAACAATAAGGGAAGAATTACAGATATTCAGACTCTTTTGCCATGAATGCCAAAGAGTATTCCATGACCGTTTGATTAATAATGAAGACAAGCACTATTTCCATGTTATCTTGACAGAAATGGCCAGTAAATATCAATCTTTATTTACAGTATTTATATTTGTTTCCTTTAGTAGCTCAGGTTTATAATATTTTTAAATTGTGGCAGTTATTTTCCTGAAATGTAAGAAGGTTTAATTTTTTTAATTCGTGATAGGTTTTTAAGTAGAACAGAGAAAATAGTCTGTGTGCCAGTGGCTCACATCTGTAATCCTACCTACTCAAGAGACTCAGACCTAAGGATCACATTTCAAAGCCAGCCTAAGCAGGAAAGTCCTTGACACTCTTATCTCCAATTAACCAACAAACCAACAACAACAACAAAAAAAACTAACAAAGAGCCAGAAGTGGAGCTGTAGTTTAAATGGTAGAGTGCTAGCCTTGAGCCAAAAAGCTCAGAAAATGAATGCCCAGGCCCCAGAGTTCAAGCCACAGAGTTAGTAGCAGATGAGAGAGTGAAAAAGAGAGAGAGAAGTAGAGAGAGAAGAGAGGGGAGAAGGGAGAGAAAGAGAGAAAAACCAACATCTTAGCTGATTGAAAATCAAGATAACAGTATTTTCACAATAAAAAGGAAAGAAAAGATGATTAGGACAATGTAATCCAGTATTTACCTTGTCACAAAGGCTTTCAATATTTGTTATCTATTCTTCATCTTAAATCTGGAAAATTACCAACCAAACTCACATGGCCTTTACTCAATTTTCACTTTTAGCAATTAGGGCTTTAGCAAAGTAGCTGCTGACATTTTCTGCATATCTTATTGAAAAGCTGAATTCTAGCTTATCATTAAACCAAACATTTTTTTTTTATATTTGAACAGACAAACATTTTGGAATTTCAATTGAGATAGACTATTTTTTAACCAAGCCCATCATCTTTGGAGATTTCATTAAGGTAAGTGTACTGTATTGCTATCACTGTATTTGAAGATTGTAAAGCATTTACTATTTTCTGAACCACTCGTTTTGCTGCTGTTGTGGTTGTTGGCAGTACTGTGGGTTGAGCTCAGGGTCTCAGGCTTGCTAGGCAAGTGTTCTACCCTTTGAGCCACACCTCCAGTTAAAACATTAGTTATTTTCTGCTTCAAGTCCTTCTTCTACAAGAACTTTCCATTTGTTAAGATTAAATGCCTGGACTAGGTATAGGCAGATTGTTGCACCATGAGCCCATCAACCTACAGTGGATTATACAACCATTTTGTCAGGGCACAGCTACACTCACCATTTGCTTTTGCCCTACAACACCAGAGTAAAAGACAAAGACTGGGTATCCTGCAAAGACTAATATGTGTGTGTGTGTGTGTGTGTGTGTGTGTGCGTGTGTATATACATATATATAAATAATAGAGAGACAGAGAGCCAGAGACAACAGAAAGAGACGGAGAACTGAGGTTTATTTAAACTCAGGTCTTAACATGTGCTAGGCAGGCTCTCTACCAATGAACCATACCTCCAGCCCTTTTTTAATGGTTATTTTTGAAATAAGGTCTTGCTTCCTACCCTAGGTGTGTATCTAACCAAGAACTGCTTATTTTAGGCCTCCATTACTAGCTGGTATGACAGAGACACACCACCACACCAAACATCTTTCCACCAAGATAGAGCCTCAGAAACTTTTCTTCCAGGGGTCGCATGGAACCAGGATTCTCTCAATCCCACCCTCTCAAGTACCTAGAATTACAGGTGTGATCTGCCAGCTCCCAGCTCCTTTATTTTCTTTATACATTTCTCAAATCAGTCCTTCACATAATATCTACACTCTTTTGCATCCTGGACCTGCACTGGAATAAATCTTCCATTTAACCCCACATTCTTTTTCTAGGTACATATTCTCCATGTTTCCAAGCAAGCAGGACAGTATTGTTTTTGTTCACCCTAAGCCCCTAGATTCCCTGTCAGCATAGCAGGCTCCCACTTAGTGCTGATTCAGTGACGAATGAACTCATCTTCGTATCAGATGTATGCACTGTGAAATTTTCCTTCAGATGACTATTACCACCTTACAGAAGAAAAGATAAATATTGTGACATAGATCTATTTAAACTTATCATTAAAAATAATGTTTGGGGTTTGTTTTCAAAGATTACATTTCCTATGTGGTTTTGGTGATGTTATCATCAAATGAAGAATAATTAAAGGAGAAATGAAGACCGGGACTCTCCTTGGATTGCCTGGGTATTTCAGTCCAAGCGAAAGTGCCTGGCGCACTTGCCATAGCAGAGAAAAGAGATCCCCAACTGATCCAAATGGGAACTCAGTTCCCCTAAGTTTACACCTGATTTTTACTCTCAGCAATTTATTAAACCCTACATGGCTGCTGTATAAAAACTACATATGTTCTAGCATGATTGTTTATAACAGTAACAATCCATCATGTGTATTTTCGGTTTTTCTAATGTCAGTCACCTGAGAGCAAAAGTATAAAATCAAAGTGTGGGGTTATACCAAAAAAAAAACCATATTCTTAGCATCCAATGTGACTTCTATTACACAAAGCATTGAAATTACAATGCAGTGCTTGAAGAAGTTAAATGAAATGGGTTTCCCAGACTCTTCGGTCATGTGTGTTTATATATGATATCATGGTTCTTCTCTCATCAATCATCTTACAGTTTGGAGCAGAAAAGGAGGATAGAATTTATGATGACTTACCTGATATGGAAAAAATCTCAAATGTTCTACAGGACTACCTTGATGATTACAATCTGACAAACCCTAAAGAAGTAAAGTTGGTGTTCTTCCAGGATGCCATAGAACATGTTTCAAGGTAGAGTATTAAAAGATACCTAGTTATGCATTGCTTTTATTCCGTTTCCTTTCTTGTGCCAGTCGTGGAGTGTGAACTCAGGGCTTTGTGCTCTGTTGTGGCTTTTTCCTCTCAAGGCTAGTGCTTTATCACATAAGCCACAGCTCTATTTCCATCTTTTGTTGGTTAATTGAAAATGGAGAGTCTCACGGATTTTCTGCCCGGTAAGGTTTAACCCACATTTTTCAAATTTCAGTCTGAGAAGCTAGTATTGCAAACATGAGTCACCAGCACCCAGTTTTAATTTCTTGTGCATTAAAAAATAAAAAAAATTAAGTGGCATAAACTCTTTAAATAAGTTGCTGACTGAATAAGGGTCTTTTAACAATTATCAGAGTAATCCAAAAGGTTTTTTGGTGGTGGTGTTGGTCATGGGGCTTGAACTCAGCCTGGACACTGTCCCTGAGCTTTTTTGCTCAAGGCTAGCATTCTACCATTTTGAGCCATAGTACCACTTCTGGTTTTCTAGTGACTAATTGGAGATAAAAAGTCTCACAGACTTTCCTACCTGGGCTAGCTTTGAACTGCAATCCTCAGATCTCAGCCTCTTGAATTGCTAAGATTATAGACGTGAGCCACCAGCAACCTGTACCAAAAGATATTTTAATATATTTTGAATATATATGGCAAGAAATTTCTTTTCAATCCCAGGTATTATTATTGTCGCTAAGTATCGCTGGATTGTTTTGTTCATTTTTATATGCTCTCTCTTTTTACAAAAAGAATCTGACTTGGGTTACACTGATACATATACAGTACAACAAGGCTAACTGCATGCATGTGGAAAGTGAGGATTCCAGATTATAGCAAAACAAGTTGAAGTCAGGAACCAGTGGCTCACATCTCTGTAATCCTAGGTACTCAGAATTCTGAGATCCAGCATAAACAAAATAGTTTGTAAGACTCCATCTCCAAAATAACCAACAAAAAGTTAGTCTGAAAGTGTGACTTAAATGTAGAGCACCAGCTGAGCCAACAAACTAAGCAAGCATGAGGCCCTGAGTTCAAGCTCTGCTTATGAGTCTGATAATAATAGATCCCATTTGCTTCTAAGTGTGATTCCTGCCTTGCAAGTACCTATTGAGAGACATCCTGACGTGTCCAGCATGAGTATCTACAGCCCTTGGGACACAAACCACTTTAGGAAGTGGCTTGGGTCCTGTTGGACAATTCTGAGGGTTGAAATGATGCTCATGGGGTGAGCCAATACCTGCTTCTCAAGACTTCTGGTACCCATCTATCCTTAACATTGATAGTAATGCCATTCAATGTGCCTATAAAGCCACAGTGTAGAGCATCTCACTTAATGTCACATGTGAAAATACGGATCCAAGTGGTAGAGTACCAGCATTAATAAATGAGAGAGAGAGAGAGAGACCAAGGCACAGAGTACTGGCACAAGAGTCCCACTAGTGTTTAAACAACAACAACTGGGAAACCTATGCCTTCATTGTTTCTTTACATAGGTAAGCAAAAGTGTTTATGCATTCTTATTTCTACACTTCTTACCCAAAAGTGAGCTATCCAAGCCTGATTCCAGTGGCTCACACCTAGAATCATAGCTATTCAGGAGGCTTAGACCTGAGGATTGTGTTTCAAAGCCAGCTTAGACAAGAAAATCCAAGAGACTTTTACCTCTAACTACCAAAAAGCCAGAAGTGTAGTTGTGGCTCAAGTGGCAGAGTGCCACTTGAATGAAAGACTAAGGGACAGGGTGACATTATTCATAAAGAAATGTATTCTTCATCTTAATTATATAATTGTAACCCCTCTTACATCAACTTTACACTAACAATAAATAAATTTTTAAAAATAAATAAAAAATGGAAGTGCTGCTGTGGCTCAAGTGATAGAGCGCTAGCCTTGAGCTGAAGAGCTCAGGGACAGCGCCCAGACCCAGAGTACAGGCCCCACGACCGGCAAAAATTAAATAAATAAACAAATAAAAATAAATAAACAATTAATTAAAAGATTATAAAAAATTTTTTAAGCTAAGGGATAGCACCTAGGCCCTGAATTCAAGCCCCAGTACCAGTGCAAAGATTAAAAATAAAAATAAAACTTTCTATTATGTTTTTATGTATGTATTTCTACTTTTCTATTTCTCCTATAATTTTTTTTGAAGGGTCCGGTCATGGAGCCTGAACTCTGGGCCTGAACGCTGATCCTCAGCTCTTCAGCTCAAGGCTAGTGCTCTACCACTTGAGCCACAGTGCCACTTCCAGCTTTTTTTCTTTTTGCTCATGTGGTGCTGAGGAATCGAACCCAGGGCCTCAGGCATGCAAGGCAAGCGCTCTACCA
The DNA here is from genome assembly GCF_019054845.1 of Dipodomys spectabilis. Taxonomy (NCBI): domain Eukaryota; kingdom Metazoa; phylum Chordata; class Mammalia; order Rodentia; family Heteromyidae; genus Dipodomys; species Dipodomys spectabilis. Next base: position 5,853,367 of record NW_024870814.1, read on the forward strand.
CTGAGCTACATTCCCAGCCCTCTATTTCTCCTATAAAACAGGGTTTGGTCTCTGTATGATGGGTGGGGTTACCTGCTCCAGGCTTCTTGTCTCTCCTCCTATAATTACCGTTGCATAGTTCTCCCATTTTTCCCCTTAGATTTGTCCTCTTTGTCTTCCATCTCTCTCTCTCTCATCATTTTGATATTGCTTTTCCTTCTCTGAGTTCTCAGTATATTACCTGAGCTTGTCCTCTGGGTGGCTTATTCAATTTCTCACATTATCTGTGGGACTCATCTTTCACCAGGGTTTTTTTGGTGGCTGTCATTTAGTAGTCCAATTTTTTCCATCTCTTCAGTTTTTCAAAAACTCTGACTTTTTTACCTCCTTCATTCTCTTCATTTTGAATATCCAGTCTGGTAGCCTGGTTACAGTACTTTTTTCTTTTGGTCGGTCGTGGGGCTTGAACTCTGGGCCTGGGCACTGTCTCTCAGCTCTTCAGCTCAAGGCTAGTGCTCTACCACTTGAGCCACAGAGCTACTACCAGTTTTCTGGTGATTTATTGGAGATAAGAGTCTCTCCAACATTTTGCCCTGTCTGGCTTTGAACCATGATCCTCAGATCTCAGCCTCTTGAGTAGCTAGGATTACAGGCATGAGCCACCAGCACCTGGCTTACAGTACTTTATTAAATTCTCACCAACTAGAATCAGAAAGTTTACAAAATGTTCTTGATATCTTGCAGTAATTGTTTCCATTGGTCTCTCCTTCTGAACAGCTGAATCTTTTTCTTGATTCAAGAAATTTCCTGGGCTGAGTGTTGGTGGCTCACACCTGTAATCCTAGCTGCTCAGGAGGCTGAGATCTGAAGATTGCAGTTCAAGGCCATCCTGGGTGGGAAAGTCCATGAGACTCTTACCTCCAATTAACCACCAGAAAACCAGAAGTGGAGCTTGTAGCTCAAAATGATAGAAAGCTAGCCTTGAGCAAAAAAAGTTCAGGGACAGAACCCAAGCCCTGTATTCAAGCCCCATGCCTGACGAAAAGAGAAGAGGAGAGGAGAGGAGAGGAAAGGGGAGGAGAGGGGAGGGGAAGGGAGGGAGGAGGGAGGGAAGGAAGGAAGGAAGAAAGAAAGAAAGAGAGAGAGAGAGAGAAAGGAAGGACGGAAGGAAGGAAATAAAAGATAGGAAAAGAAAGAAAGAAAGAGAGAGAAAGAGAGAGAAAAGAAAGAAAGAGAGAGAGAGAAGAAAGAAGGAGAGAGAAAGAAAGAGAGAAATGTTCTGCTTGCTCAACCTTGTTAAAGACCTGGGCTTGCCAATGTAATGGTTAATTTAAGTTGTAGCCTAGATCCATTAAAATCCTTTGCACTTGGACAAAGGGAGAAAGAAATGTTATCTTAAACTAGCATATGTAAGATACAGAGGCTACCATCAGCCAGTGGGACAAAAAAATGGAAAATGGACAGACTTAATACTGTTCACTGTGAGCTCAAGGTACTCTGCCCTTCCCTCTACTAGTCCTGATATGCTCACCTCCACCCTTTCTTTCTGGGGCTTGTCCCAGAGCGTAAACCATGTTTGTAACCTTCAAATAAACTTTCCTCTGTGTTGCCTCTCACAGAATTGCCCGGATGATCCGCCAGGAAAGAGGGAACGCCCTGCTGGTGGGCGTAGGAGGCACAGGGAAGCAATCTCTCACCAGACTTGCAGCTCACATATGTGGTTACAAATGCATGCAGATCGAACTCAGCCGGGGATATAATTATGATACTTTCCATGAAGACCTGAGGAAGTTGTACAAAATGGCTGGGGTAGAGGACAAAAATATGGTTTTCCTTTTCACTGACACTCAGGTACATTACTAATGTAACTGCTCATGTGTACCAGAAAGTGTATGATTGTACAATCCAACATGTTCTGTGACTACTTTTTTATTTGCTTTATCAAGTTTCTACCTTTCAATTCTAAGTAATTATGATCAAAGGTAACGAAGTTTTCATCTTTGGAATAAGAAGCTAAAGATACCAGCAGGTAATGAAATCTTACGTTCGAAGTACATAAATGCATATATGATTTTTCTAAATAGGTTTTATCCAAGAAAAGAAGAAATAAACCTCTATCTCAGATCTGATTAATTTCTAAAATTAAAGTAATATTACAGCCCACTCACTGAGCTTGGCTTGAATTAGCAAAGGATTTTTTACATTAATTCGATATGGATATTTTAACTCTAAGAAAAGTAACTTTTCTAGAAGTCAGCCTAAGAATAAAAAGTGATAGACTTGAGAGTCAGGCACTGGTGGCTCATACCTATAATCCTAGCTAAGCAGGAAGCTGAGATCTGAAGATCACAATTTGAAGCCAGCCCTGACAGGAAAGTCCATGAGAATCTTATCTCCAATAAATTTCCAAAAAGCCAAAAGTGGAGCTGTGGCTCAAGTAGTAGAGCACTAGCCTTGAGCAAAAAAGCTCAGGGACAGCACCCAATCCCTGAGTTCAAGCTTCCAAGAGTGGCACACACAAAAAAAACAGAAGTGATAGATGTGATGCATGAATATTCTAAACTCTCTTTTAATTTTTAAAACCTTGTGTAAGTAGTATTAATTGCAAACACAAATGGAAAAACATTTTAATGTCTATATATTAGTACATATCATATATTATTATGAAAGTACATATTACAAATGAAAAGACAAGCACAACAAAAGATAATAGAATGTGGATAAGAAACTTCTAGAACTGTACAGTCCCATCAGTAATCATTTTATTTATTTTAATTAATCAATTTAATTAAATAAATAAAATGCTAGTGGTCTGGCCTTAAAAGTTGACAAAAGCTAAAAAAAATCATTATATTCAGTGTCGGCAAAGATATGGGGAAAACAGGCCTACTCCTTCTTCATAGAAAGTTTATAATCTAACAACTTTCTTTCTGGAATATGTTAACTGCAATATAAAATTACAGCCTTTTAATTTCATTTATATATTAATAACAGTTGTGTGATAAAGTTATATGTACAAGAATAGCTATTGTAGTATTTTATTTTTTTTTTTTGGTCCGGTCTTGGGGCCTGAACTCTGGGCCTGGGCGCTGTCCCTCAGCTCTTCAGCTCAAGGCTAGCGCTCTACCACTTGAGCCACAACGCCACTTCTGGCTTTTTTCTTTTTGCTTATGTGGTGCTGAGGAATCGAACCCAGGGCCTCAGGCATGCAAGGCAAGCGTTCTACCACTGAGCCACCTTCCCAGCCCTTATTGTAGTATTTTTAAATAACGAGAGTCCCAATGTACCATGAAAAAATTACATAAGTAAATTTTAGCATTATCACATAATAAAACACCACATAAAATATTAAAATTCTATTGTAGAAGCATACACAATAATTAATGCAAGAATGTTTATGATATTTTATACCATATTTTGTATACTTTATATACAAAAAAATTGACTCTGAGCCAGGTGTCAGTGGCTTACACCTGTAATCCTAGCTACTCAGGAGGCTAAGATCTGAGGATCATGGTTCAAAGCCAGCCAAGAAAGGAAAATCCATTAGATTTTTATCACAACCACCAAAAAGCTATGGCTCAAGCAGTAGAGGGCCAGCTTTGGACAAAAAAGTTTAGGGGCAGCACCCAGGCCCTGAGTTCAAGCTCCAGGCTCAGCATAAACAAACGAAGAATCTATTCTGTAGGTTATTCAGTTTAATGTATATGTAGACAGTTATTTCATATGTACAACTAGAAAACATCTGGGTCATGAGCTTGTAGGTGATTTTTGTCTTCTTATCCACCTTTATTTTGCAATAAAAATAAAATAAATTGCTCAATAACTCACATATAACAACTATAAAGTGACTGAATTATGATGATCATTCTGCTTTCTTCTATAGATTGTAGTGGAGGAGTTCCTAGAAGACATAAATAACATTCTGAATTCAGGAGAAGTGCCTAATTTATTTGAAAAAGATGAACTGGAATATGTTTTAGCAGCCACCAGACCAAAAGCAAAAGAAGCTGGAATTCCCGAGGGGAACAGAGATGAGGTAGCAACATACCCAAATAGTTGCATGGCTTTCTACAAACAAGTGATCTGAACTTTTAGCATTCCACAAGCCCTCTTATAGAATCCATAAATAGAATTTTTTCAGTATAATTTTTTGGGTAATTTTATGCTTTCTTTTCTATGTTTAAAGTGTTGTTTCTAGACCTCCAAATATTTGCATAGAAGTGGAGACCCTCCTTACTGCTGCCTTATAGAGGTCCTAGTCTTGTCCAAGCTGCCCAGCTTCTCTTGTCCTTCAAGTACAAGTTTATTTCACACGTTGCACGTTGCAGTGTCCTACTTGAGTGGAGCTGTAGGCATGAGTCTAGCACTTTTTGGGGGGGAGGGGGATGTTGATTGTGGGGCTTGAACTAGGGGACTAGGCACTGTCCTTTAGCTCTCTTGCTTAAGGCTAGAGCTCTACCACTTTTAAGCCAAAGCACCACTTCTGGTTTCCTGGGGGTTAATTGGGGATAAAAGTCTCACATACTTTCCTGCCCAGGCTGGCTTTGAACTGTGATCCTCAGACCTCAGCCTCCTGAGTAGCTAGGATTACAGGTCTGAGCTACCAGTGCCCTGCTTGTACTTTTTTTCCCCATGTAGTGGTATTGAATTCAGGGCCTTGTACTAGCCAAAGGAGCATTCTAACCCTTGAGCTTTTAGTTTGACTTTCAGGTCAAGTCTCACACTTTTAACTAGGCTGGTCTTAGACTGTGATCCTCCTACTTCTGCCTTCTTGAGTATCTGGGATTACAGGCATGTATCACTATGACAAATTAGTCTGGCATGTTGGATTCCCTGACCAATCAGTTCAGGTATTCCCAATGTAAACATAAATTTAGATTCTCTCACTCAGGAGCAGATGAAACAAGAAGCCACATCCAAAGATAAAAGTTCTGGAACCATGTCACTTCTGCCAGGCTTTGCAACTGCAAATTGGATATCTACACTCTGTCCCTCTCTTTCAATTATCCTCTGTACCCAAGCAAAACCTGCTATCAATGTCTATACTTTATGATGTTTTCTCTCATGTGTGGGAGTTAGATCTAAATTATAAGTATATATAAATACATATTCAGGGTCATATACATATATACACAAATACTGACTAAAGTATGGTAGACACAATAGAGGATTGCAATGGAATAACTTCTTCAAACAGCTTACAGCTTAACAAAATAAATAGCAGGAAGCTGAAATGTGTTGTCAGGTGGGGGAAGATGAAGGGGAAGAAGGGCAGATGAATGGAGAAAGAGTGGGCAAATACACTCATAATATTCAAGGTACATATGTGAAAAATGAGCCAGGTAACCTGAGGAGATAGGAGAGACAGAAAGAGATGGAGGAGAATGATAGAAGGGGTATCATTGGTCAAGATGCACTGCAGTCATACATTATGTTGAAATGATACTCCTGTGCACAAATACTTAGAATTCTGTCAACTCTTTTAAAAAGAAATCTCTTCACATACAAAAATAAGGAAGGCCTAAATCATATTTAGAATACTAGCAGGTTCTGTAAAAATCCATTAGGGTTTTAATGTTTCCAGTCTGTGTGAAAGACAAAGCTTGGCACAGATGGCCAACAGAGCAATTCATGCATCCATGCTACTGTTGCTATTTAATATCAGCAGCCTCCAATATATGTCAACACTCGTTCTCATTACTTAATTAGCCGATACTTCTTTTCATGCTGTGTCATTAATTGAAGAACATTGTTCTTTTGCTCAGGTGTTCCAATACTTTATCAGCAGAGTCCGTCAGAAGCTACACATTGTTCTCTGCATGAGCCCAGTTGGGGAGGCCTTTCGTTCCCGATGTCGGATGTTTCCATCCCTTGTGAACTGCTGCACCATCGATTGGTTTGTCCAGGTTAGTGAGACCCAGGATATCTCTTTGGGAAGTTAGATTTGCTTGGAGGGTGGGGGGGAAGGGAGGACAGTGTCCTGGGACTTGAACTCAGAGCCTGAGCACTATCCCTAAGCTTTTTTGCTGAAGGCTAGTATTATACCACTTGAGCCACAGCTCCATTTCTGCTTTTTGGTGGTTAATTAGAGATAAGAACCTCATGGATGTCCCTGCCCAGTCTGGTTTTAAACTGCAATACTCAGACCCCAGCTTCCTGAGTAGCTATGATTATAAGCATGGGCCACTGGCACCCAGATAGATTTACTAATTTTACAGGGCTAATAAATAGAGAATGACTCACAATTAGCTTTAAAGTCTACTAGGAAGTTACTCATGTCAAGGATAACGGTGACAGTGACAGTCATAGGGCAAAAACAAAACTGTATTTATTTATTTTTTATTTTTTAGTTTAATTTTATTTTATTTGTGAACATGCTGTACAGAGGGGTTACAATTACATGGGCAGGATAATGCGTATATTTCTTACCAAGCATTGCAGCCTCCTCCTTTGTTTACCCTTCACATTCCTTCCCAGCCTCCCCCCTCCCACCCCAATCCCAATCCTTCTCCTTCCCCCCCTTCCCCCCCCTTCCCCCCCCCCACCGACGTTGTAAAGCTCGTTTTGGACATGACAACTTGTACTTCTCATTGTTGCAACAGGTCCACCTGTATCCTTAAACAACTGGTTTTTCCCCATCTCCTCCATAAGTTATACTGACATCAAATATAGTGAAAGCAGGGCAAAACTGTATTTATAAAGGAAGAAGAGTGCTGAATTAGCAGTTCAGAAGTTGTCACAAGTTTTTTGTTGGTGTTTTTTGAAGGGAGGTCATGACTGGGTTTTGGACTCAGGGATTCTCACGTGTTTGGCTCACTGGCTTGGATGACACTCTACCACTTGAGTCATGCCTCCAACTTAAATTTTTTGCTGGTTATTTTAGAGATGGAGCCTAGTATGCTTTTATGCTTGGGCTGTGAACTGTAATCCCCCAGATCTCAGCCTCCTGAGTAGCTAAGACTACAAGCATAAGCCACCAGCAACCAGTTTGTCAGAGATCTTGACAAGAATTATGTTAGTCCATGTTACAGAAGAAGGTGCAATTGAGAAGAGGGAAAATGATTCAGACACGGTTTATAGGTAACAATTTTGAGAAATTTTGTCCAAAGGAAAACTAAAGGGATGCAGGAGGTCAAGAAAGAAGTATTTTTGCATGGGAACTACAAGCAGAATGGGTATATATGATGTGTATGTGTGTGTGTGTGTGTGTGTGTTTTCATACTGACAAAAAATGATCTAGAAAAGAAACATATGTGGATAAAACAGCATATAATATTAAGCATTTTGGTACCAATGTCTTTGAGTAAGTAGTATGTACGGAAAGCAGTCCAAGATGATGGGACTGCCCTGGGCAGGAAGTACACACAGCTTGCCGTTGAGTAACAGGAGAAGAGGCACCAATGCAAGTAGTGAAAAAGCATGTCAGTAGGAATTCACCAATGCGCTCTGTTTGCTTCCAGGGTTTTTGTTTTGTTTTGTTTTCGTGGCATGAGAAGCAAAATTATCATATGAAAGTAAAGAGGAAAGCAGAAGCCTTAGTAGTCTGAGGACATAGAATAGAATACGAAGCAATCGCTGAAGAGAGTACAAAATGGGCATATTAGAAAATGGAGACACATTTCTGGGCTGCACAGAGGAGCTGGCTGTCAGGAATTGAAAGTGGGTCCCATCAGCCTGAGGTGTGTTTGTCCACAGCCATGCTCAGCTGTTCCGCTGCAGGCATGGAGTCGCAGAGAATTGCATTTGGCTAAGTTAGGTGAAGGTGAGAAAACAGAGGCACAAAGGAGGCGAGGTGTGTGCCAGATGGCGATGACACTGCTGAAGCTGCTGCATAGCACAGTGCGGAGTGAGGACGAGAGGTCCGCACCACACCTGCGATTCATTCATGGAATTCCACAGACACACAACCACTCATTCCTTCCACGAACAAACAGTATAAAACGGCTTCTACGCGTGTGACCCAGCATGGATCAGCAAATGAAGCTGGACCCTTCTCTGATCCACGGAGATCTCCATTGTGTTCACTCAATACCAGAGACAGGAGGAGGAGTAACCTACATGAAAGAAGGGATTAAGGGAGGGAAAGTTTTCTTTATTATTAAACGGTTTGTGATGGAAATGACCAACAGAATTTCTTCTTTGTTTGCAGTGGCCCCGAGAAGCACTTCTTTCTGTGTCAAAGACATTTTTCTTATCTATCGATACTGGTAGTGAAGAACTGAAAGAAAAGCTATCCCTCATGTGCGTGAATGTTCACTTGAGCGTCACCCAGATAGCAGAACGCTATTACGCTGAGCTCCGACGGAGGTACTACACAACGCCCACCTCCTACCTGGAGCTCATCAACCTCTACCTGTATATGCTCACTGAGAAACGGAAGCAGTTGGTCTCAGTAAGTTCAATACACTATTGTCCAGAAAAACTTGGCTGGGTTTTTCAATTTTTTAACTCAAAACTTTTGGGAAGGAGTAGGAAAAAAAAAAAACAACAACAACCCTATACCCTTATCTTTGCCTCCAGATCCTGATTCATTCTGACCTTTACTCTTGACAAACTGGGGTCAAATTTAAAAAAAAAAAAAAAAGTCTTACACTGTTATCCTAGAGGATCTTACACACTTTCTGGATCTTTCTGGATATTTATGTCTTTCTGTCACTGACTTATTAACAATCGTAGCAATGCACAAGTATCATTGACTTGGTAGGATAGACCTTGAAACAACATTAAACACTAAACAACATTGTCAGTGCTGCAGTATTTAATATGAAGGCAACTCTTTGTCAAGCATCAGGAATGAGGTTTTAAATGGTCTCTAGTGCTGATGGTTCCCATTAAGCCCAAAGCATTTGGTGGAGGACAAATCACATACAGCTCAAGTTTAGCCTCTTGGGACACAACCTTGAGCACAGTATTGAATTCCTTCCTATAAGCTTTAAGAGAAAAATAAGCTTGAAAAACATCTCTAACTCCCTCTTGAATTGTTGTGGAATTTAAATAAGAAATTGTTTGTGGAGCATTTAGACTACAATCTGATACATATCTGGTACTGAAGAACTAGTAGCTGCCATTATCATCATCATCATCATCAGGTTATTAACATGAGCTAAAATTTCAACATTTTGGTATATACACATACATATATACACATATAATTAAATTTTATTCATCCATCAGGAAAAATAATATAACACCATCTGCAGGAAAATGGATGAGTCTGGCAAAACAATCACGTTGAATAAAGTAAGCTAGGCTCAGAAAGATCAAGAGCACCTTTCTCTCAGACTTGGATGCTAGACCTAAAATATAAACATACAGGTAAACACATGCAGGGCTATACAGATATAAATACACTATCAAACTGATTAGAGCGTGGTATATGCAGGAGTAAGATCCCATGGTAAAATCCCTTTGAACAATTAGCAGACAGATTAATAAAATTAATAGCAGGAAGCTGACATGAACATGTTTGTCTGAGCAGGGTGGAGCGTAAGAGGAGAGAAACAGATGAATGAAGAAAGGGATGATGGGTGAATACAGTCATTAAACTTATTGCACGTATGTGAAAATGGAACTAGGAGACTTGAGGAGATGGATGGGGATAGGATAAATGGGAGAGGGGAAGAGCGATGGCAGGATGACACTGATCAAGATGCACTGTGCACATAAACAGACACTTTAAACTGAAATAGTAACAGCATTATGGTTTGGATACTCAAAATGTTTTTCAGAGGAGTTTTACTTCATGAAACGTATGCCTTATAAAATAATCAGTATTTTTATTTATTACATTGTTCTTTTCAAACACTCAGCTTCCAGGTTTATGGACTCTTATCTTTTTTATTTTCAATTTTGTAAGCTTTACATTTTGTTTTTAATTCACCCTGACTTATAGGATATTAAAAGTTTCACGATAAATTAGAGATACCAGCACTTTTTACTCTTCTTTAATAATGATAGCCTTAAAGCTATCATTTTCATCTGAGCACATTTTACAATGTGCTCTAAGCTTTTAATTATTTGGCTCTAAGTGAACACGTATCACTTTTGCCTTTAAAACTTTTTGACTAAATACATGATCAATATTTGTGAAAATTCTAGACATTTTTAAATTATATGATCTATTACAGGATATAAGATTCTGTCAATTGCTAATGACAGATTTTCTTGATGGTATTATTTGTTCTGTTTAATTACTTTGATTTCTCTGCTTGATTTGATTTTGAATATGTATATTGAAATCAACTACTTTATTCCTTTGTAATTTTTGTTTTATATACTTAGTAAATACAATGTCTGATGATGTTAGGTAAAGAATACATATATAGGGGCTGGGAAGTTGGCTCAGTGGTAGAGCACTTGCCTTGCATGCCTGAGGCCCTGGGTTCGATTTCTCAGTACCACATAAGCAAAAAGAAAAAACCTGGAAGTGGCGCTGTGACTCAAGTGGTAGAGCGCTAGCCTTGAGCTGAAGAGCTGAGGGACAGCGCCCAGGCCCAGAGTTCAGGCCCCACGACCGGACCCAAAAATTAAAAAAAAGAATACATATATATTCAGTATATATAATGCGTGTATAATTGAACAACAAAATCTATTTTGCAGTGGTTCTAGGGACTTTGTTAGAGTCCTGGTTACTATTTGAGTACTACTTAAGGCTGATAGCTAGAACACAGGAAATACTCTACTGAGCACTAAAGAACAAGTCCAGGAAACAGGCTACTTTTATTTCAGAAAAATAAATCATTTAACAAAAATTTCATTATCAGTTGTTTCACAACTACCTATGTGTCTGGGAGATCGATCAGTGTGTTTTTCAGGGCAAACTGTGGGTTCCTGAGTCAGCCTATGATTCTTAAACAAACAACTTGTTTTTCTTTTAAAGCAACACTGTAAAATCAATAATTTTTAATTGGCCAATTTAAACCACAAAATTAAACAACTCTTTTGGTATAGTTCCTTTGTTCCTAATCAAAAATTTTGCCAAACATCAGTCAGTGGCTCACACCTGTTATCCTAGCTACTCAGGAGGCTGAGATCTGAGGCAGGAAAATTCATGAGACTCTTATCTCCAATTAACTATCAAAAATAAATAAATAAATAAAGCCAGAAGTGGAGCTGTGGCCTAAGTGCTAGCCTTGGAGGGGAAAAAAAGTTCAAGACAACACTTAGGACCTGAGTCAAGCACCAGAACAAAATAATTAAAGAACTTCAGTACTGGAATGTAGGGCTCAGATTCAGCAAAACACAGCTAAATGCCCAGTACCCAGTTTCTCCAGGCTCATCATAAGTAAACAGGATCCCTCAGCTGTGGGCACCAGAGATTGGTGCCTCAGCTTGTTCAATGGCCCTCCCTCATTCATTCATTAATTCCTCATGCTACCATCGGGAAAGACATGATCACTTCCTAGATTGTTTTACCTGAAAATTACTCCCAACTTGCAATATGTACACAACTTGAAGTGTTACAAATTAATTTGCTAGTTCTGTCAATCTAATAAATTAGTAATAAATGCCAATAAACTTACAATTTATAATGCTCTTACAATAGAAATTTTTTGTTGTCATTTAGGCAAAAGATCGGGTGAAAAATGGTCTCTCCAAGCTATTAGAAACAAATGTGCTAGTAGATAGAATGAAATTAGATCTTTCTGCTTTAGAACCTGTGCTAATAGCAAAATCCCAAGATGTTGAAGCTCTAATGGAAAAATTGGCTTTGGATCAAGAAAGCGCTGATCAGGTATGCCACATAATCTGATGGTATGCATGGGGCTTTATTCAGCCATTGATCACTTACATAAAGTCATATGTGATCGGATTGTTTAATTGTGTGTGTGTACATATATATTTTGTTGGTGGTCCTAGGCTTGAACTCAGGGCCTGGGTACTGTCCATGTGCCCAAGGCTAGCATTCTACCACTTGAACCACAGTACTACTTCCATTGTTTTCCAAGTGGTTTATTAGAGATGAGAGTCTCACACACTTTTCTGCCCAGGTTGGCTTAGAACCACAGTCCTCTGATCTCAGCCTTTTGAATAGCTAGAATTATAAGGGTGAGCCACCAGCACCTGGTGTTTTACCATACATTTCTTAAAAATAATTGAGTGATAATTTTTATGCCAGTCCTGTGTGCTGTTCCTGAGCTTTTTCGCTCAAGACTAGTGTTCTACCCCTTGAGCTACAATTCTACTTACAAATGATAAACTTATTGATGTTATTTTAAAAGCAATGTTTTGGGTTTCTTTTTAGAGTTTTGGAGGCTTTTGTTTGTTTGGTTTTCGTTTTGTTTTTTTTTTCCTCAATGTAATGTTTTTAATAAGTTCTTTTTATTGTGAAAATACTGTACAAAGGGGTTACAGTTACATGAGCAAGGTAATGAGTACATTTCTTATCCAGCATTGTTGCCTCCTCCTTTGTTTCCCCTATCATCCCTTCCCTCCCACCTCCACAACTACATTCCCCCCTCTCCCCGCCCCCCCAAATTGTAAAGTTTGTTTTTCAACATAGTGTCTTCTACATCGCATTGTTGCAATGCGTCCACCTGTATCCCTATTTAAACATTTTGTTTTTTCCCTTCCCCTTCCCAAATTATACCAACATTAAATACAGTGAAAACAGGGGTTATACCATGGGGGAGGGACATACAAAGCAACAAAAAAAAATCACATGGTACCTTATAAATACGTTAGACACAACTATTTGTTTCCCTAGAAAAAACCACTTGTGTCCCTATCTTGGGGTTCATTTCGCCTAATTTCATATTATCTGGTCATATGTATGTAGCTTTTGAACTTTTCTACTTGTCCCAGACATATACTAGTTATTGCAAATAAGGAAACCATGGGCCTATGTTTTTTCCAAGTCTTTCCATTTCCTAACAAATGGGACAATGTCATTCTTTCTGATGGAGGCATAGAATTCATATATATATATATATATATATATATATATATATATATATATATATATATACATACATACATACATATGTCACATTTTCTTGATCCATTCATCTACTGAGGGGCATCCGGGTTGGTTCCATATCTTAGCTATCGTAAATAATGCTGTGATAAACATAGTTGTGCTAGTAGCTTTAGTATGGTCTTGTTTGTGATCATTTGGGTAAATGTCCAAAAGTGGGTTTGCTGGGTCATAGGGGAGCTCTATGTGGAGTCTTTTGAGGAACCTCCATACTACTTTCCAAACTAGTTGAACAAGTTTACACTCCCACCAACAATGCAGTAGGGTTCCCTTCTGACCACATCCCCTCCGGCATCTGTTGTTATTAGAGTTCTTGATTATAGCCATTTTAACTGGGGTGAGGTGGTATCTCCATGTTGTTTTGATTTGCATTTCTTTTATGGCTAGAGAGGTTGAGCATTTCCTCATGTGTCTATTGGCCATTCTTATTTCCTCTTCAGAGAAGTTCTCTTTAAGTCTTTAGCCCACTTATTTACTGGGCAGTTATTTCTTTGAGGATTTGTTGTTGGAGGATTTAATTTTTTGAGTTCCAAGTATATTTTAGATATGAGACCCTTATCTGTTGTATGGCTAGTGAAGATCTTCTCCCAATCTGTGAGCTTTCTATTGATCTTGCTAGCTATGTCCTTTGCCATGCAGAAACTAAAACTAAAGCTAGATCCTTATATATCACTCTGCACCAGAATCAACTCCACATGGATCAAAGACCTTGGAGTCAAAGCAGACACCCTGAAAACATTACAGGGCAGAATAGGAGAAAACCTAGGTCTCCTTGGCACAGGCCGAAATGTTCTTAATAGCGACCCAGAAATACAACAAATCAAAGAGAGATTGGACAAATGGGATTGCATGAAGCTTGTTTTTTTAAGGAAGATTTCACTATCTAGCCTAAGCTGGCCTTGAACTCAAGATTCTTCTATCTCAGACTCGAGATTTCTGCTATTACATGTGTGTTACACAACACCTGGCTTAGAAATGATTTTTAATTGTAAGCAACCTCTCTTTAGTGCCTCTCTTAGGCACTGGTGGCTCAACTGTAATCCTATCTACTCAAGAGACTGAGATTTGAGGATCGAACTATCTGCAAATATAAAGCAACTGTTTCTCTCCTAAGGAGGAAACTCTTGTTTTAATTTTATCTCTATTACTTATTGACATGGCATGAGATGGACAAAGAGCATAAAATACAATCTAACTAATTCTCTTTTATCACTGGTCTAACCTAAAGAGAAAATATAACTCATTATTATTGGCTTTATTTTCAAACAGTGAAATTCAAATAAAGGTTGAGTTTTTCTTATCCAAAATACTTGGGGATACTTTGGATTTGGGATTTGGGAATATTTGCATGTATGATGAGATATTTTGAACCGAGGACCCAAGTCCACACACAAAATTCATTCATCTTCATATATACTTTATATACATGGCATAGCCTGAATACAATTTTAGACAGTATTTTTAGTACACCTGCCCTCTATTTTGCCTATGGCCTATCATATGAGATCAAGTGTAGAATGTTCCATATGGGAAATCATTTTGGCACTCAAAACCTTTCCAATTTTGATTTACTGGATTATGGATGCTCAACCTCTGAGATCACTTAAGCAATCATATTTCAATGGTTAGGTCCGTAGTGTTGTGCAAGAAGATCAAGCAAAAGCAAAAGTGAAAGCTGAAGAAACCCAAGCAATAGCAGATGATGCTCAAAGAGATCTGGATGAAGCCCTGCCTGCCCTTGAAGCTGCCAATAGAGCACTGGATTCCTTAGACAAGGCAGATATATCTGAAATCCGGGTTTTTACAAAGCCCCCAGATTTGGTCATGACTGTGATGGAAGCGATCTCCATTCTCTTAAATGCCAAGTGAGTAACACTCAATCACCTGTCACCAGACTATCAGGTGGGACTTTTTTGCTGGTTTATTTTTTTCTCCTTTTTTTTTTTTTTTTTGGTCAGTTTTGGGGCTTGAACTCTGGGCCTGAGCACTGTACCTCAGTTCTTCAGCTCAAGGCGAGCTCTCTACCATTTGAGCCACAGTCCCACTTCCAGTTTTCTGAGTGGTTTATTGTAGATAAGAGTCTCACAGACTTTCCTGCCCAGACTGACTTTGAACCATGATCCTCAGACCTCAGCTTTTTGACTAGCTAGGATTACAGGCCACCAGTGCCTGGCTTTTTCTCCATTTTTAACACACAACACACACAAACACACACACACACACACACACACACACACACACACGTTCATTCTCCTCTCCAACATTCCTCCAATTTAATCATTCACTAAATTGATTCAAACTGATTCAGTAGGCTTTTTTTTCAAATTCTACTTTATTCTAGATCATGAAAGACATAAAGATTAGAGTCTTTCTCCACAGGATGTACATTTAATGGAGAGGTATATGTAGGTTTCTCAGAAGAAGATACTCAGCTGGTGGTTGGACCATGGGGAGAGCTCAGAGAGCCGTGATGTTCACAGAATGGGAGGGAACTGATCAGGGCAGTGATTACAATCCTGGAAGATCAGGTGTGCTGCATCACAGTTCAGATTTCATCTTGAAGATATGTACCTTCCAAACATTTATTGGCAACAGAATTCCTTTTTAATAAAAAAAAATTATTGTATAGGCCATGTGCCAGTGGTTCATGCCTGTAATCCTGGCCACTCAGGAGGCTAACATCTGAAGATCAGGGATTTGAAGCCAGCCCAGGCAGGAAAGTCCATGCGACTCCTATCTCCAAGTAATCACCAAAAAGCCAGAAGTGAAGATGTGGCTCAAGCAGAAAAGTGCCAGCCTTGAGCAAACAAAGCTAAGGCACAGCACCCAGGCCATGAATACAAGCCCTAATCCCAACACAAAATAAGAATAGTAGTAGTAGTAGTAGCAGTAGTAGTAGTAGTAGTAGTAGTAATAGTAATAGTAGTAGTAGTAAATAATAACATACCTTTTATGTTAAACTTAGCAAATGACCTGAAGTACTCTATCACTTGTCCCTCAGACAAGCACCTTCTTCAGGAAAACCTCTGCAGGGCGCAGATAAAAGCCTCTGTAGGCAGAGGAGTTTTTAAACCATTGAATATTTTTTATCTAGTCAGATTTACATAATATAGAGACCAACGTGATAACAACTCCAAAGAGCAAGGCTGGCCATAAAAAAATATAAATCCCAGCTAGAAAACTAAGGCAAATGAGATAAAATGTGTGCCTAGGCCAGTTTTGAATTAAAACTGTTTTTTTTCCTATAATGGCTTACATTTTCCAGAACTCTATTATTTTATAATATTGTCTACCGAATTTGAGTTGTATGGAATCTTAATCATCCAATTACTTTCTCCCTATTATCATAGGTGCATAGCTAACAGTACTGTTACTGAGATTAAACTACCCACATATGGGAGTCATATAATGTTCTCAGAGGAATATATCTGCTATGTTTTATATTTCTTGATTACAATGTTATTAATTTAGGATTTCTGTCTTTCAGACCTGATTGGCCAACAGCAAAGCAACTTCTTGGGGACTCTAACTTTCTGAAAAGGCTTTTAGACTATGATAAGGAAAACATAAAGCCTCAGATCTTGACAAAGCTTCAGAAATATATTAACAATCCTGACTTTGTGCCTGAAAAAGTAGAGAAAGTGTCCAAAGCATGTAAGTCAATGTGTATGTGGGT